>NC_047097.1:28740771-31189521 GCF_902459505.1 Geotrypetes seraphini
ATAATTCACAACAAGTGAATAGCAAAATATTAAACAATATATAAGACAATATCACTTTAAAATCTTCCATATTATACAACAGAAAAATAAATAACTCCCATCCCCTTCCACCTCTTTATACCTTAAAAGAAATGTCACATAAAAATATTCTGTTATCATTCATATACAATATTAATGAAAACCTCACCCCCCCCTCCCTCCCCAATCCATATGCAAAAAATTAAAATTGCTTCCCTTTCTTTAATTGACATTATGGTTTTTGCAATCCTTATCCCCTATTTTTTCCTCTTACTTTCAGCGCTCTCAGCGATGTACACTGAGGACACAGAGTTGCACCCATTCCAATGAGGTTCAGCATGGGACACAGCTAATAAGGACACCACAGTTATTCAGTGTGGACTCCCCAAATAATTTTTCCGAACTTCATATCTTGTGTTCTTGTTTTTATGTGTGTGCACATGCCCAGAGATCCTTGAGCCTGGTCTATGATCCTTTTTTGTATTGTGAAATGTTTGAAACTTAGGGAATTTGTCGTGGTCCTTAAAGTTATGCAAGGCTTACACAGTTCCTGTCTAAACCTTATTTTTTTTCTTTTTTTTTCCTTCATCTAGAACACGCTCCTGCCTCGTACATTCAACAAACCAGGGTTGCAACTGAGCCCCGAGAAGCTGTCCATCAAGATATGTAGCAGTCCTTGTCCATTCCTTTATTTATTTTTTTTGTGGTTTTCAAGGATTACCCATTGTTCCATTTTTTTTCTGTTCCCTTCAGCACTATCGGCGGTGTACCAAGAGTAACGAGCCTTGTGTAGTGGTTCAGCGTGTGACAGTGCAGACCCTTGATAGTATGTGGACTCATCCCCGAATTAAACACACCATCATATCATGAAGTTGTTTTGGATGTCCATATTTGAGTTTTTATGGAAACCATCAACTAGCTAGGCAGAGCGATGGCTTTCCCACAAAGATAATATTTATGTATAGACCCAGAGGGTATGTATGAATCATGGCAGCTACCAGGGAACTTGGAAACAACGTCCAGGATCCGGAGGTTGGAATCACATATGACTTATACATTCAAGGAGTGTCCCATCTATGTACAGTCTATGGCACCCAAGACATTGTGCTTCCTGCAATTGACAAAAATTTTTTTTACTGTATGTTCTTCCTCCAAACTTTCAGGAAACCTGATGTACCGCCTTCAATGTTTTTTGGTTGCTTGCAGAACCTGTCACACAAATCTGCACACTGATGTTCCACACCACTCGTACAGCCGATGACTCGCTGAAATGATCCGGTGGCAAGAAAATGGAGGACGGCAAGAAGCTTCACAAGACCAGACACTGCATGTGAACGAGCTGTTTTGGGATCAATGTCAGCTCTAATTTCACCATAAAGATGTAAAATAGCAACCCTGCTAAGACAGTAATCGTTCATTCTTTAGCACTCTCCAGACCAGTAGAGGTTAACTTTACGAATGGGTATATATCTAATCATGACCAGCAGGTGGAGACTGAAAACAAAACTTTGGGACAGTATATACTATCCTCCCTTCTCTATTTCCCTCAGTCTTCTTTCAGTCTCCAGCAGGTGTTGAGTGATCTGTACCCATCTCTCTTGGTAGGGCTGTTGGAATTTGTTTAGGGGTTTATTGTCCCTGTTTTTGGTCGGACGGAGCTTGGTCGGGCCCTGTTTGGGGGTCCGTCCGACCTCGGGGGTGTCAAACCCGGCGGGTCACGAGCGGGGTCCCTCCCCCCACTTCCTCCACCTCCCCACATTTTTTTAGAGGAGCCTCAGCAGTAAGCCTTGCCCCCTAAGTCAAGCAAGGCATATTGCTTCGAGAGCCTGTGGAGTCTGTTCTGTAAAAAAAAAAAAAAATCCTGAGGTAGTGCTGGTCTGAAGGGTTGTTTCCCTTTAAGAAAACTGTATTTTGCTGTATTTTTTCATGTAACCAGCACTTTTTTATAGCTAGGTCGCGTCTGGAGCAATTGTGCCCTTCTCCGGGGGAGTAGGCCACAATTTTAGTCCAGCCGCGAGGCACTCGCGGCCGGCCTGAACTCGGCGGTTTGGGTCGGTGAGGTGGTGGAGCTCCGTCGGCAGCGGCTGCAGGCGCCCAGAGCTCCCCGCCGATGGTGCCTCGCGAGTCGGCTTGGAGCAGTGGGGAAGCCCGGTCTTCCACAACCGCCCACGGAGGGATTCCCCGAAGGATTCCCTCTCAGCTGATTTTTTGACAGCTGATGCCGACTTGCCTGTCTTAGCGGCTGGGACTGTTCAGTCTTCTCAGCCGCTACAGGCCATGGAGGGAGCATTTTTGGCGGGAACTTCGCCATTTTCTTTGTCTGGCCCCTCCATTTTGTCTGCAACCTCAGGTGACCTTCCCCCTGTATGGCGAACACAGGGGCAGGTTTCAGCATGGACCCCTGCTGGGGCAGGGAGTCCCTGGGGACCCCCAGGGGTTTTTTGCCCCCAATTTATTTTCTTTCTTTGTGCGGACTTTTGGGGGTCCCACGTGCGCCTGGGGGGTTTCGGGGGGGGGTTTCCCTCCGCGCCCCCTATGGCTTTGCCTCCCTCTTTTCGTTTGGCGTCCCCTCTTCCTCCTCCCTCATCCAAGCGCCCGCGGGGGGGCTTGGATTGCGAATTGGTGGGCGGAGGAGCGTGTTGGCCTGGTTGAGGACCTGGCTGCTTTGGCGGGCTTCCAGGATCCTCTAGAGGGGACGCCTGTTGGCAGCGGGGCGGCGGGTTTCCCGTCTTCCAGAGCAGATGCGTCCGTGGTGCGCTTTTTTATTCAGAGGGATGAGCTTTTAGACCTGTGTAGCAGGTCTCCTTGGTGCTGCATTTTTGCAGTGGCGCCGCCGGAGACCCCGCGTATGGGGGCCCCTCTGCTTCAGGGGGTCTGTCCTGGTTCCCGCTCTTTTCCTGTGCGTCAGGATTTGCGGGATTTTGTGTTGGCGCAGTGGCCTATGGGCGCAGTTTCGTTTGGTGTGCGCCTTGGCTCTTGGGTATCCCGTCCCGGAGGGAGGTAGGGCTACCTTAATTTCGCCAATGGGGAACGCGGTGGTCTCGGCACTTCCTAAGCGGCATACCGTGCCTGTTATGGACGGTTCTGCTCTTAGGGTCTCGGAGGCGCGTGCGTTAGAGACTCTTCTTAAGTATGATTTTGATGTCTCTGCCTTTGGGGTCCAGGCGGCTGTTTGTGGGGAGCTAGTCGCTCGCGCCGTGTTTCGGTGGGCTGAGCGTGTCCTGGATCGGGAGTCTGATGACTGGTCTCTAGTGGATCAGGAGGTAGCGAAGATTGCGATGGCTGCCTCGTTCCTCTCAGATGCTCTTTATGACTTGGTGCGGATTTCGGCTAAGTCTATGGCATGGCCGCGCGGCGTATTTTGTGGCTGCGCGCTTGGGCGGCGGATTCTGCGTCCAAAGCTAAGTTTACTAAAGTTCCCTTTAGGGGGTCTTTTTGTTTGGAGAGGAATTAGATGAGTTGATTCAGACTCTGACGGACTCGAAGGTGCCCCGTCTGCCTGAGGACCGTGCCCGCCCTGCGTCTAGGTGTGGGGCTGCCCGGGGGCGTTTGCGGGAATTTCGCAAGTATCGCCCGGGGCGTGGGGCTGCTTCTTTCCCGGCTCAGGGTTTTTCCCGGGGTCGGTTCTTCCAGCGCATGCAGCCCTTTCGGGGGGCCCGTCGGGGGGCAGGGAATCCCTCCGCCGGTTCCCCCGCTTCCCGTCCTGCGCAATGACTCCTTGCCGGCGCCCCCTTTGGTTCCGGTGGGGGCCCGGCTGCGCAAATTTTTCCCCAAATGGGCCGAGATCGCGTCCGATCAGTGGGTCCTTGAGGTGGTGCGGGACGGTTACGCTCTGGAGTTTACCCGCTCTCTGCCGGACCTTTTCCTCGCTTCTCCATGTCAGACTCCATGGAAGACGCAGGCTTTTCGTCAGACCCTTCAGCGTTTGCTAGATCTCGAGGCAGTGGTGCCGGTGTCCCCTACGGAGTGGGGCACCGGCAGGTACTCCATTTACTTTGTGGTGGCCATAAAGGAGGGGACCTTTCGGCCCATCCTGGATTTGAAAGGGGTCAACAGAGCTCTCAAGATTCCGTCTTTCCGCATGGAAACGCTGCGGTCGGTCATTCTGGCGGTTCAGCCGGGGGAGTTTCTTACGTCTCTCGATCTGACGGAGGCCTACTTGCAGGTTCCAATTCGGGCCTCTCATCAGCACTTCCTTCGCTTTGCGATCTTGGGGCGGCACTTTCAGTTCTGTGCGCTTCCCTTTGGTCTGGCCACGGCTCCTCGGACGTTCACCACGGTAATGGTGGTCGTCGCGGCAGCCTTGCGGTCGGTGGGCATTCTGGTTCACCCCTACCTGGACGATTGGTTGATTCGGGCAAAGTCGTTGCAGGAGAGCTCCCGGGTTACGGCTCGGGTGGTGGAGTTTCTCCGGTCGCTGGGCTGGGTGGTCAACCTTTCCAAGAGTCGGTTGGTCCCGGCTCAGCGTCTGGAGTGCCTTGGGGTTATGTTCGACATCTCCTTGGGGAAGGTCTTCCTTCCAGAGGCCCGGGTGAGCAAATTGCAATCTCAGATTCGCCTGCTTTTGGCGTCCCGGGGTCCTCGGGCGCGAGATTTCCTCCAAGTCCTGGGGTCAATGGCGGCGTCCCTGGACGTGGTGAGGTGGGCGCGGGCCCACATGCGTCCTCTTCAGTATGCTCTGCTCCGGAGGTGGTCTCCCCGGAGGCAAGATTTGGATGTTCCGGTTCCCCTGCGAGGCTTGGCGCGCTGCAGTCTGCGCTGGTGGCTCCGGACCCCTCACCTGGTTCAGGGGGTGGGTCTGGATCTCCCGCAGTGGACGGTGCTCCTTACGGATGCGAGTCTCCTCGGTTGGGGGGCTCAGTTTATGGGCCACTCAGCTCGGGGCACCTGGTCCGCGGAGGAGGCCTCCTGGTCGATCAACGAGTTGGAGACCAGAGCGGTCAGGCTGGCGCTGTTAGCTTTCCACTCCCTTTTGCTGGGCAAGTCGGTCAGAGTCCGGTCGGACAATGCCACGGCGGTGGCTTATGTCAATCGTCAGGGGGGCACCAAGAGCACTCCTGTGGCGCAGGAGGTGGCTCGGCTCATGGTTTGGGCGGAGTCCCATCTTCTGGACCTCTCGGCTTCTCATATAGCCGGGGTAGAAAATGTTCAGGCAGACTTCCTCAGTCGTCACTTCCTGGATCCAGGAGAGTGGTTTCTCGGCGCCGGAGCGTTTCGGTTGATAGTGCAAGATTGGGGGCAGCCCCTGATGGACCTGATGGCCACGAGTGGCAACGCCAAAGTGCCCCGCTTCTTCAGTCGTCGCAGGGAAGGGCTGGCCGAGGGTCTGGATGCTCTGGTCCAGCCGTGGCCAACGGAGGGGCTGTTGTATGTGTTCCCTCCTTAGCCGCTGGTGGGCAGAGTGCTTCTTCGCATTGTTCACCATCCGGGTTTGGTGGTGCTGGTGGCTCCGGATTGGCCTCGACGTCCGTGGTATGCGGATCTGGTGAGGCACCTGGTGGCGGTTCCTCTTCCTCTGCCTCTCTCGGACGACCTTCTGATGCAGGGTCCCATTCCCTTGTTCGACCCGTCTCTCTTCTGTCTTACGGCGTGGCTCTTGAAAGGGGTCGCCTTAGCAAGAAGGGATATTCAGACAAGGTGATCGCTACACTGTTGGGGTCCCGGAGGCTTTCTACCTCTCGGGCTTATGTGCGGGTGTGGCGTCTCTTTGAGGAATGGTGTCGGGCGCGGGGAGTGACCTCTTTTCGCGCTTCTCTGCCTAACATTCTAGAGTTCTTGCAGGATGGCCTGGATAGAGGCCTGGCTTGGTCTTCTCTCCGGGTTCATCTTGCGGCCCTGTCGACCTTTCGAGGGTTGGTGTCAGGTCAGCGTTTATCGGCTCTTCCTGATGTGATTCGGTTTCTGCGGGCGGCCAAGTTGCTTAGGCCTCCCCTACGGCCCTCGGTTCCCTCTTGGGATCTTAATCTGGTTCTCTCTGTTTTGGTGCGCCCGCCTTTCGAGCCCTTGGACGACTGTTCTTTGAAGGACCTTACTTTGAAGGCGGTCTTTTTGGTGGCCATTACTTCTGCTATGAGTATTTCTGAGCTGCAGGCTTTCTCTTGTAGGGCTCCCTTCTTGGAGTTGTCTAGGGAGCGGGTCGTCTTGCGGCCTGTTCCTTCCTTTCTGCCGAAGGTTGTTTCTCCTTTTCATGTCAATCAATCGGTGGTTCTCCCGGTCTTGGGTGGTCGGGAGGGCTCTTCTGAGCAACGGCAGCTGCGCAAGTTGGATGTCGGTCGGGTCCTTCGCTCTGATGTGCAGCGGACCCAGGAATTCCGGAAGTCCGATCATCTCTTTGTCCTCCTGGCTGGTCCTCGTCGGGGAGCTGGCGCTTCTAAGGCTACTATTGCGCGCTGGATCAAGGAGACGATTGCTTCCGCTTATCTTCTGAAACAGCAGCCTGTTCCGGAGTTTCTCAAGGCTCATTCCACTCGGGGTCAGGCGGCTTCTTGGGCTGAGTCGTAGCTCGTGCCTCCGGTGGATATTTGTAAGGCTGCGGTTTGGTCCTCCTTGTATTCTTTTGTTAGACATTATCGGGTAGATGTTCAGGCGCGTCGGGACGCGGTGTTCGGTGAGCGTGTTCTGGTATCGGCCCTTCGGGGGTCCCGCCCGTGAGAGGGACTGCTTTGGTACGTCCCATTCGTAAAGTTAACCTCTACTGGTCTGGAGAGTGCTAAAGAAGGAGAAATTAGGTTCTTACCTGCTAATTTACTTTCTTTTAGCTTCTCCAGACCAGTAGAGGTCCCCACCCTGTCTGTTGTTGTTGTTGTTGTTGGGGCTGTTTTCGCGGGCAGTTTTTGTTTTTTGCTGCGGGTTCTAGTATTTTTCTAGGGCCGGGGAGAATTAAAGAACAGCGGCTGTGGCTCGGCTGGCTTAGCTGGCGAGCTGTGGGGACATTTTCCTTCGGGTATTTCTCCTCTGCATTTTCCAACAGCATTTGAGTATGTTATTTGTTACTCCTGTTCGGAGTATTGTTTTCTTCCTGTTTTCCAGTTCTTGGTTCTGCTTGGCTATTCGGCAGACTGAGGGAAATAGAGAAGAGAGGATAGTATATACTGTCCCAAAGTTTTGTTTTCAGTCTCCACCTGCTGGTCATGATTAGATATATACCCATTCGTAAAGTTAACCTCTACTGGTCTGGAGAAGCTAAAAGAAAGTAAATTAGCAGGTAAGAACCTAATTTCTCCTTCCTTTTATAATTCACAACAAGTGAATAGCAAAATATTAAACAATATATAAGACAATATCACTTTAAAATCTTCCATATTATACAACAGAAAAATAAATAACTCCCATCCCCTTCCACCTCTTTATACCTTAAAAGAAATGTCACATAAAAATATTCTGTTATCATTCATATACAATATTAATGAAAACCTCACCCCCCCCTCCCTCCCCAATCCATATGCAAAAAATTAAAATTGCTTCCCTTTCTTTAATTGACATTATGGTTTTTGCAATCCTTATCCCCTATTTTTTCCTCTTACTTTCAGCGCTCTCAGCGATGTACACTGAGGACACAGAGTTGCACCCATTCCAATGAGGTTCAGCATGGGACACAGCTAATAAGGACACCACAGTTATTCAGTGTGGACTCCCCAAATAATTTTTCCGAACTTCATATCTTGTGTTCTTGTTTTTATGTGTGTGCACATGCCCAGAGATCCTTGAGCCTGGTCTATGATCCTTTTTTGTATTGTGAAATGTTTGAAACTTAGGGAATTTGTCGTGGTCCTTAAAGTTATGCAAGGCTTACACAGTTCCTGTCTAAACCTTATTTTTTTTCTTTTTTTTTCCTTCATCTAGAACACGCTCCTGCCTCGTACATTCAACAAACCAGGGTTGCAACTGAGCCCCGAGAAGCTGTCCATCAAGATATGTAGCAGTCCTTGTCCATTCCTTTATTTATTTTTTTTGTGGTTTTCAAGGATTACCCATTGTTCCATTTTTTTTCTGTTCCCTTCAGCACTATCGGCGGTGTACCAAGAGTAACGAGCCTTGTGTAGTGGTTCAGCGTGTGACAGTGCAGACCCTTGATAGTATGTGGACTCATCCCCGAATTAAACACACCATCATATCATGAAGTTGTTTTGGATGTCCATATTTGAGTTTTTATGGAAACCATCAACTAGCTAGGCAGAGCGATGGCTTTCCCACAAAGATAATATTTATGTATAGACCCAGAGGGTATGTATGAATCATGGCAGCTACCAGGGAACTTGGAAACAACGTCCAGGATCCGGAGGTTGGAATCACATATGACTTATACATTCAAGGAGTGTCCCATCTATGTACAGTCTATGGCACCCAAGACATTGTGCTTCCTGCAATTGACAAAAATTTTTTTTACTGTATGTTCTTCCTCCAAACTTTCAGGAAACCTGATGTACCGCCTTCAATGTTTTTTGGTTGCTTGCAGAACCTGTCACACAAATCTGCACACTGATGTTCCACACCACTCGTACAGCCGATGACTCGCTGAAATGATCCGGTGGCAAGAAAATGGAGGACGGCAAGAAGCTTCACAAGACCAGACACTGCATGTGAACGAGCTGTTTTGGGATCAATGTCAGCTCTAATTTCACCATAAAGATGTAAAATAGCAACCCTGCTAAGACAGTAATCGTTCATTCTTTAGCACTCTCCAGACCAGTAGAGGTTAACTTTACGAATGGGTATATATCTAATCATGACCAGCAGGTGGAGACTGAAAACAAAACTTTGGGACAGTATATACTATCCTCCCTTCTCTATTTCCCTCAGTCTTCTTTCAGTCTCCAGCAGGTGTTGAGTGATCTGTACCCATCTCTCTTGGTAGGGCTGTTGGAATTTGTTTAGGGGTTTATTGTCCCTGTTTTTGGTCGGACGGAGCTTGGTCGGGCCCTGTTTGGGGGTCCGTCCGACCTCGGGGGTGTCAAACCCGGCGGGTCACGAGCGGGGTCCCTCCCCCCACTTCCTCCACCTCCCCACATTTTTTTAGAGGAGCCTCAGCAGTAAGCCTTGCCCCCTAAGTCAAGCAAGGCATATTGCTTCGAGAGCCTGTGGAGTCTGTTCTGTAAAAAAAAAAAAAAATCCTGAGGTAGTGCTGGTCTGAAGGGTTGTTTCCCTTTAAGAAAACTGTATTTTGCTGTATTTTTTCATGTAACCAGCACTTTTTTATAGCTAGGTCGCGTCTGGAGCAATTGTGCCCTTCTCCGGGGGAGTAGGCCACAATTTTAGTCCAGCCGCGAGGCACTCGCGGCCGGCCTGAACTCGGCGGTTTGGGTCGGTGAGGTGGTGGAGCTCCGTCGGCAGCGGCTGCAGGCGCCCAGAGCTCCCCGCCGATGGTGCCTCGCGAGTCGGCTTGGAGCAGTGGGGAAGCCCGGTCTTCCACAACCGCCCACGGAGGGATTCCCCGAAGGATTCCCTCTCAGCTGATTTTTTGACAGCTGATGCCGACTTGCCTGTCTTAGCGGCTGGGACTGTTCAGTCTTCTCAGCCGCTACAGGCCATGGAGGGAGCATTTTTGGCGGGAACTTCGCCATTTTCTTTGTCTGGCCCCTCCATTTTGTCTGCAACCTCAGGTGACCTTCCCCCTGTATGGCGAACACAGGGGCAGGTTTCAGCATGGACCCCTGCTGGGGCAGGGAGTCCCTGGGGACCCCCAGGGGTTTTTTGCCCCCAATTTATTTTCTTTCTTTGTGCGGACTTTTGGGGGTCCCACGTGCGCCTGGGGGGTTTCGGGGGGGGGTTTCCCTCCGCGCCCCCTATGGCTTTGCCTCCCTCTTTTCGTTTGGCGTCCCCTCTTCCTCCTCCCTCATCCAAGCGCCCGCGGGGGGGCTTGGATTGCGAATTGGTGGGCGGAGGAGCGTGTTGGCCTGGTTGAGGACCTGGCTGCTTTGGCGGGCTTCCAGGATCCTCTAGAGGGGACGCCTGTTGGCAGCGGGGCGGCGGGTTTCCCGTCTTCCAGAGCAGATGCGTCCGTGGTGCGCTTTTTTATTCAGAGGGATGAGCTTTTAGACCTGTGTAGCAGGTCTCCTTGGTGCTGCATTTTTGCAGTGGCGCCGCCGGAGACCCCGCGTATGGGGGCCCCTCTGCTTCAGGGGGTCTGTCCTGGTTCCCGCTCTTTTCCTGTGCGTCAGGATTTGCGGGATTTTGTGTTGGCGCAGTGGCCTATGGGCGCAGTTTCGTTTGGTGTGCGCCTTGGCTCTTGGGTATCCCGTCCCGGAGGGAGGTAGGGCTACCTTAATTTCGCCAATGGGGAACGCGGTGGTCTCGGCACTTCCTAAGCGGCATACCGTGCCTGTTATGGACGGTTCTGCTCTTAGGGTCTCGGAGGCGCGTGCGTTAGAGACTCTTCTTAAGTATGATTTTGATGTCTCTGCCTTTGGGGTCCAGGCGGCTGTTTGTGGGGAGCTAGTCGCTCGCGCCGTGTTTCGGTGGGCTGAGCGTGTCCTGGATCGGGAGTCTGATGACTGGTCTCTAGTGGATCAGGAGGTAGCGAAGATTGCGATGGCTGCCTCGTTCCTCTCAGATGCTCTTTATGACTTGGTGCGGATTTCGGCTAAGTCTATGGCATGGCCGCGCGGCGTATTTTGTGGCTGCGCGCTTGGGCGGCGGATTCTGCGTCCAAAGCTAAGTTTACTAAAGTTCCCTTTAGGGGGTCTTTTTGTTTGGAGAGGAATTAGATGAGTTGATTCAGACTCTGACGGACTCGAAGGTGCCCCGTCTGCCTGAGGACCGTGCCCGCCCTGCGTCTAGGTGTGGGGCTGCCCGGGGGCGTTTGCGGGAATTTCGCAAGTATCGCCCGGGGCGTGGGGCTGCTTCTTTCCCGGCTCAGGGTTTTTCCCGGGGTCGGTTCTTCCAGCGCATGCAGCCCTTTCGGGGGGCCCGTCGGGGGGCAGGGAATCCCTCCGCCGGTTCCCCCGCTTCCCGTCCTGCGCAATGACTCCTTGCCGGCGCCCCCTTTGGTTCCGGTGGGGGCCCGGCTGCGCAAATTTTTCCCCAAATGGGCCGAGATCGCGTCCGATCAGTGGGTCCTTGAGGTGGTGCGGGACGGTTACGCTCTGGAGTTTACCCGCTCTCTGCCGGACCTTTTCCTCGCTTCTCCATGTCAGACTCCATGGAAGACGCAGGCTTTTCGTCAGACCCTTCAGCGTTTGCTAGATCTCGAGGCAGTGGTGCCGGTGTCCCCTACGGAGTGGGGCACCGGCAGGTACTCCATTTACTTTGTGGTGGCCATAAAGGAGGGGACCTTTCGGCCCATCCTGGATTTGAAAGGGGTCAACAGAGCTCTCAAGATTCCGTCTTTCCGCATGGAAACGCTGCGGTCGGTCATTCTGGCGGTTCAGCCGGGGGAGTTTCTTACGTCTCTCGATCTGACGGAGGCCTACTTGCAGGTTCCAATTCGGGCCTCTCATCAGCACTTCCTTCGCTTTGCGATCTTGGGGCGGCACTTTCAGTTCTGTGCGCTTCCCTTTGGTCTGGCCACGGCTCCTCGGACGTTCACCACGGTAATGGTGGTCGTCGCGGCAGCCTTGCGGTCGGTGGGCATTCTGGTTCACCCCTACCTGGACGATTGGTTGATTCGGGCAAAGTCGTTGCAGGAGAGCTCCCGGGTTACGGCTCGGGTGGTGGAGTTTCTCCGGTCGCTGGGCTGGGTGGTCAACCTTTCCAAGAGTCGGTTGGTCCCGGCTCAGCGTCTGGAGTGCCTTGGGGTTATGTTCGACATCTCCTTGGGGAAGGTCTTCCTTCCAGAGGCCCGGGTGAGCAAATTGCAATCTCAGATTCGCCTGCTTTTGGCGTCCCGGGGTCCTCGGGCGCGAGATTTCCTCCAAGTCCTGGGGTCAATGGCGGCGTCCCTGGACGTGGTGAGGTGGGCGCGGGCCCACATGCGTCCTCTTCAGTATGCTCTGCTCCGGAGGTGGTCTCCCCGGAGGCAAGATTTGGATGTTCCGGTTCCCCTGCGAGGCTTGGCGCGCTGCAGTCTGCGCTGGTGGCTCCGGACCCCTCACCTGGTTCAGGGGGTGGGTCTGGATCTCCCGCAGTGGACGGTGCTCCTTACGGATGCGAGTCTCCTCGGTTGGGGGGCTCAGTTTATGGGCCACTCAGCTCGGGGCACCTGGTCCGCGGAGGAGGCCTCCTGGTCGATCAACGAGTTGGAGACCAGAGCGGTCAGGCTGGCGCTGTTAGCTTTCCACTCCCTTTTGCTGGGCAAGTCGGTCAGAGTCCGGTCGGACAATGCCACGGCGGTGGCTTATGTCAATCGTCAGGGGGGCACCAAGAGCACTCCTGTGGCGCAGGAGGTGGCTCGGCTCATGGTTTGGGCGGAGTCCCATCTTCTGGACCTCTCGGCTTCTCATATAGCCGGGGTAGAAAATGTTCAGGCAGACTTCCTCAGTCGTCACTTCCTGGATCCAGGAGAGTGGTTTCTCGGCGCCGGAGCGTTTCGGTTGATAGTGCAAGATTGGGGGCAGCCCCTGATGGACCTGATGGCCACGAGTGGCAACGCCAAAGTGCCCCGCTTCTTCAGTCGTCGCAGGGAAGGGCTGGCCGAGGGTCTGGATGCTCTGGTCCAGCCGTGGCCAACGGAGGGGCTGTTGTATGTGTTCCCTCCTTAGCCGCTGGTGGGCAGAGTGCTTCTTCGCATTGTTCACCATCCGGGTTTGGTGGTGCTGGTGGCTCCGGATTGGCCTCGACGTCCGTGGTATGCGGATCTGGTGAGGCACCTGGTGGCGGTTCCTCTTCCTCTGCCTCTCTCGGACGACCTTCTGATGCAGGGTCCCATTCCCTTGTTCGACCCGTCTCTCTTCTGTCTTACGGCGTGGCTCTTGAAAGGGGTCGCCTTAGCAAGAAGGGATATTCAGACAAGGTGATCGCTACACTGTTGGGGTCCCGGAGGCTTTCTACCTCTCGGGCTTATGTGCGGGTGTGGCGTCTCTTTGAGGAATGGTGTCGGGCGCGGGGAGTGACCTCTTTTCGCGCTTCTCTGCCTAACATTCTAGAGTTCTTGCAGGATGGCCTGGATAGAGGCCTGGCTTGGTCTTCTCTCCGGGTTCATCTTGCGGCCCTGTCGACCTTTCGAGGGTTGGTGTCAGGTCAGCGTTTATCGGCTCTTCCTGATGTGATTCGGTTTCTGCGGGCGGCCAAGTTGCTTAGGCCTCCCCTACGGCCCTCGGTTCCCTCTTGGGATCTTAATCTGGTTCTCTCTGTTTTGGTGCGCCCGCCTTTCGAGCCCTTGGACGACTGTTCTTTGAAGGACCTTACTTTGAAGGCGGTCTTTTTGGTGGCCATTACTTCTGCTATGAGTATTTCTGAGCTGCAGGCTTTCTCTTGTAGGGCTCCCTTCTTGGAGTTGTCTAGGGAGCGGGTCGTCTTGCGGCCTGTTCCTTCCTTTCTGCCGAAGGTTGTTTCTCCTTTTCATGTCAATCAATCGGTGGTTCTCCCGGTCTTGGGTGGTCGGGAGGGCTCTTCTGAGCAACGGCAGCTGCGCAAGTTGGATGTCGGTCGGGTCCTTCGCTCTGATGTGCAGCGGACCCAGGAATTCCGGAAGTCCGATCATCTCTTTGTCCTCCTGGCTGGTCCTCGTCGGGGAGCTGGCGCTTCTAAGGCTACTATTGCGCGCTGGATCAAGGAGACGATTGCTTCCGCTTATCTTCTGAAACAGCAGCCTGTTCCGGAGTTTCTCAAGGCTCATTCCACTCGGGGTCAGGCGGCTTCTTGGGCTGAGTCGTAGCTCGTGCCTCCGGTGGATATTTGTAAGGCTGCGGTTTGGTCCTCCTTGTATTCTTTTGTTAGACATTATCGGGTAGATGTTCAGGCGCGTCGGGACGCGGTGTTCGGTGAGCGTGTTCTGGTATCGGCCCTTCGGGGGTCCCGCCCGTGAGAGGGACTGCTTTGGTACGTCCCATTCGTAAAGTTAACCTCTACTGGTCTGGAGAGTGCTAAAGAAGGAGAAATTAGGTTCTTACCTGCTAATTTACTTTCTTTTAGCTTCTCCAGACCAGTAGAGGTCCCCACCCTGTCTGTTGTTGTTGTTGTTGTTGGGGCTGTTTTCGCGGGCAGTTTTTGTTTTTTGCTGCGGGTTCTAGTATTTTTCTAGGGCCGGGGAGAATTAAAGAACAGCGGCTGTGGCTCGGCTGGCTTAGCTGGCGAGCTGTGGGGACATTTTCCTTCGGGTATTTCTCCTCTGCATTTTCCAACAGCATTTGGGTATGTTATTTGTTACTCCTGTTCGGAGTATTGTTTTCTTCCTGTTTTCCAGTTCTTGGTTCTGCTTGGCTATTCGGCAGACTGAGGGAAATAGAGAAGAGAGGATAGTATATACTGTCCCAAAGTTTTGTTTTCAGTCTCCACCTGCTGGTCATGATTAGATATATACCCATTCGTAAAGTTAACCTCTACTGGTCTGGAGAAGCTAAAAGAAAGTAAATTAGCAGGTAAGAACCTAATTTCTCCTTATCCCAGGACAAGCAGGCAGCATATTCTCAACAGGTGGGTGATGTCACCGACGGAGCCCCACAGCGGACAGCCTCGCAAGCAGACTTGTTTGAAGATCTTTATAAGAGCATACGAGTGCTGCACTGCGCATGCGCGAGTGCCTTCCCACCCGAGTCAGGGCGCGCGTCTCCTGTGAGGTACCTCAGTTCAATGTTTTCCGCGGAGCTGAGAAGTCCTCTTCATTTCAGCTCTGCAGCTACTTCGTTGCCTTCTTGCACCGCGCCTTTGTTCTTTTTCTCAGTCGCTGTGCCCGCGTATCTTTTTCTCTTTTTCCTTTAAAAAAAAACAAATTTTAATTGTTTCTTTTTGGCTGGCGGCCTTTCGGCCTAGGCCTGGCCATTGAACTTTGTTCTTTCGTCGGCCCTTTTCTTTTTCTATATCCCGGCCTCTTACCGGTTTCAAAAAGTGTAGCCAGTGCGGCAAGGTAATTTCGCTCACCGACCCTCATTGTTGGTGTATTGCTTGCCTATGTTCCGAACATTACCCTGACACTTGTTCGCGCTGTGCTACCCTTCAACCTCGAGCCCTTCGCAGATGCCGTGCCAAAATTCTTCAACTCTTTGGCATGATGGAGCAGTCTGCTGAGAGGGTCTCGACCTCGGTTTCGGGGACGGCCTCGACTTCCAAGACCTCGACCTCGACACCCGTGGCTGCCTCGACCATGGCCTTGACCTCGACACCTTCGGTCTCAAAGGCCTCACCTGCAGTCCCTTCTAAGTCTTCATCTGTGGGTAAGTTTCTTGTTTCTCCTTCAGGTACCCTTCCTAAGAAGCCTCCAGAGTCTCAGGCATCCCAGGCCATGCCTACAGTCCTGCCAGCCTCTTTGAGACCTCCAGCTAAGCGTGCCTCCAAACATAGGGAATACTCATCCTTGAGGTCGCCCTCTTTGGAGCGCACAGCTGCACCTTCGAGACCTGATCCCTTCGTCTCAGTGCCTATGTTCGAGGATATGTTGAAAGCCATTCTGACCACTCAGATTTCCTCGGTCATGGCTCAGCTCCTCCCGGCCTCGACCCTGCTTCCTACGAGCCAGCCTGAACCTCAGCCTGAACCTCCTGTTGAAGCACCTCGAGGCAAGCCTCGGAATTATCCCAGGACAAGCAGGCAGCATATTCTCAACAGTGGGTGACGTCACCGACAGAGCCCCACAGCAGACAGCCTCGAAAGCAGACTTGCTTGAAGATCTTTGAAAGAGCTTCCGAGTGCTGCACTGCGCATGCGTGAGTGCCTTCCTGCCCAAGTTAGAGCGCGCGTCTCCTGTGAGGAACTCAGTTCAGATACCTAGCTAAGAAGCTAACCAGGGGAGGAGGGTGGCTTGTGAGAATATCTATCTGCTGTCCCTGGATAACACCTGTTACGGTAAGTAACTGTGCTTTATCTCAGGACAAGCAGGCAGCATATTCTCAACAGTGGGTGACCTCCAAGCTAAGCATAATAGGATGGAGGGAGAGTTGGCAAGTTAAGAAAAGAGATGTTGCAAAACAGACTGGCCAAAATGGCCATCCCTTCTGGAGAAAGTATACAGACAGTAATGAGAGGTGAATGTATGAACCGAGGATCAAGTGGCAGCCTTGCAGATTTCCTCAATAGGAGTTGATCTGAGGAAAGCTACAGACACCGCCATTGCTCGAACTCTGTGGCCCGTGACCCGACCCTGCATAGGGAGACCAGCCTGAGCATAGCAGAAAGAGATGCAAGCAGCCATCCAGTTGATATGGTTCGCTTCAAGACAGGATGCTCCAACTTATTTGGATCGAAGGAGATGAAAAGTTGAGGGACTGTTCTGTGAGGTTGAGTGCGTTGCAAGTAGAAAGCCAAGGCACGTTTGCAGTCCAGAGTATGGCGAGCTACTTCTCCAGGATGAGAATGAGGCTTTGGAAAAAATACTGGAAGAACAATAGCTTGATTGATGTGAAATTCTGACACAACTTTAGGCAAGAATTTGGGATGAGTACGGAGTACCACATTGTCATGGTGGAAAACTGTGAAAAGTGGATCCGCAACCAAAGCTTGCAACTCACTGACTCTTCGAGCAAACGTGAGGGAAATCAGGAAAACTACTTTCCAAGTAAGGTATTTGACAACTTTGAAAATAGACAAGTTTTCAGATGTTTTCAAAATACCGTATTTCTTTAGCACTCTCCAGACCAGTAGAGGTTAACTTTACGAGTGGGTATATATCTAATCATGACCAGCAGGTGGAGACTGAAAACAAAACTTTGGGACAGTATATCCTAGCCCCTCCTCTCTATTTCCCTCAGTCTTCTTTCAGTCTCCAGCAGGTGTTGAGTGATCTGTACCCATCTCCCTTGGTAGGGCTGTTGGAATTTGTTTATGGGGTTTATTGTCCCTGTTTTTGGCCGGACGGAGCTTGGGCGGACTCTGTTTGGGGGTTCGTCCGACCTCGGGGGTGTCAAACCCAGCGGGTCACGAGCGGGGTCCCTCCCCCCACTTCCTCCACCTCCCCACATTTTTTTAGAGGAGCCTCAGCAGTAAGCCTTGCCCCCTAAATCAAGCAAGGCATATTGCTTCGAGAGCCTGTGGAGTCTGTTCTGTAAAAAAAAAAAAAAAAAATCCTGAGGTAGTGCTGGTCTGAAGGGTTGTTTCCCTTTAAGAAAACTGTATTTTACTGTATTTTTTCATGTAACCGGCACTTTTTTCTAGCTAGGTCGCGTATGGAGCAATTGTGCCCTTCTCCGGGGGAGTAGGACACAAATTTAGTCCAGCCGCGAGGCACTCGCGGCCGGCCTGAACTCGGCGGTTTGGGTCGGTGAGGTGGTGGAGCTCCGTCGGCAGCGGCTGCAGGCGCCCAGAGCTCCCCGCCGATGGTGCCTCGCGAGTCGGCAGGGAACGGTGGGGAAGCCCGGTCTTCTCCGTCCGCCCACGGAGGGAATCCCCGAGCCGCCGACGGTCGGGTTTTAGAGGATTCCCTCTCAGCTGATTTTTTGACAGCTGATGCCGGCTTGCCTGCTTTAGCGGCTGAGACTATTCAGGTTTCTCAGCCGCTTCAGGCTATGGAGGGAGCTTTTTTGGCGGGAAAACCGCCATCTTCTCTGTCTGGCCCCTCCATTTTGTCTTCCACCTCAGGTGACCTTCCCCCTGTTTTGACTATGCAGGGGCAAGGTTCTGCTGGGTCCCCTGCTGTGGCAGGGAGTCCCTTGGGACCCTCGGGGGGTTTTCCCCTGAATTTTTTTCTTTTCTTTATGCAGAGCCTATTTTCAGGCGGCTGGGGGTCCCAGTTGCGCCCAGGGGGTTTCGGGGGGTGGGGTTTCCTCCGCGCTCCCTGCGGCTTTGCCTCTCTCGTCTGACGTGACGTCCCCTCCGCCGCCTCCCTTGTCCAAGCGTCCGCGGGTGTTGTGGGACGAGAATTTGTGGTCGGAGGAACGTGTCGGTCTGGAGGAGGACCTGGACCCTTCGGAGGGATTCCAGGACCCTCTGGAGGGGACGGAAGCTGGCGGCGGGTTGTCGGATTTCCCGTTCTCCAGTGACGAGGCGTCCGTTGTGCGCCTTTTTCAGAAAGATGAGCTGCCTGACCTTATTCAGCAGGTTTCTTCGGTTTGGCGTTTTGAGGACGCGCCGCCGGGGACTCCGCGTGTGGGGGACCCCCTGTTACGGGGGATCCGTTCCGTTTCCCGCTCTTTTCCTATGCATCAGGATATTCGGGATATTATTCTGGAGCAGTGGAAAACGCCGGAGACGCCGTTTCGGCTGGCGCGCAGCATGGCTCGCCTGTATCCCATTCCTGAAGGGGATCGGGCTACGTTAGCTTCGCCAGTCGTGGATGCGGTGGTCTCGGCAATTTCCAAGCGGCATACCGTGCCTGTTGAGGGCGGTTCTGCCTTGCGGGACTCTGAGGAGCGCAAATTGGAGAACATCCTTAAGCAAAATTTTCAGGTCTCTGCCTTTGGGGTCCAGGCGGCTATTTGTGGGGGACTGGTCGCTCGCGCCGTGTTTCGGTGGGCGGAGCGGGTCTTGGATCGAGAGTCTGACGACTGGTCTCTGGTGGATCAGGAGGTAGCGAAGATTGAGATGGCGGCCTCATTCCTCTCAGATGCTCTCTATGACTTGGTGCGGATCTCGGCTAAGTCTATGGCTTTTGGCGTGGCCGCAAGGCGTGTGTTGTGGCTGCGCGCTTGGGCGGCGGATGCTGCGTCCAAAGCTAAGCTTACTAAATTTCCCTTTCGGGGGTCGTTTTTATTTGGAGAGGACTTGGATAAGTTGATTCAGACTCTGTCGGACTCGAAAGTTCCCCGTCTGCCTGAGGACCGTGCCCGCCCGGCGTCTCGGGGGGGTGCGGCCCGGGGGCGTTTGCGGGAATTTCGCAAGTATCGCCCTGGGCGTGGGGCTGCTTCTTTCCAGTCTCCGGGGTTTTCCCGGGGTCGGTTCTTCCAGCGCATGCAGCCCTTTCGGGGGGCCCGTCGGGGGGCAGGGAATCCCTCCGCCGGTTCCCCCGCTTCCCGTCCTGTGCAATGACTCCTTGCCGGCGCCCCCTTTGGTTCCGGTGGGGGGCCCGGCTGCGCAAATTTTTCCCCAAATGGGCCGAGATCACGTCCGATCAGTGGGTCCTTGAGGTGGTGCGGGACGGTTACGCTCTGGAGTTCACCCGCTCTCTGCCGGACCTTTTTCTCGCTTCTCCATGTCAGACTCCATGGAAGACGCAGGCTTTTCGTCAGACCCTTTGTGGTGGCCATAAAGGAGGGGACCTTTCGGCCCATCCTGGATTTGAAAGGGGTCAACAGAGCTCTCAAGATTCCGTCTTTCCGCATGGAAACGCTGCGGTCGGTCATTCTGGCGGTTCAGCCGGGGGAGTTTCTTACGTCTCTCGAGCTGACGGAGGCCTACTTGCAGGTTCCAATTCGGGCCTCTCATCAGCGCTTCCTTCGCTTTGCGATCTTGGGGCGGCACTTTCAGTTCTGTGCGCTTCCCTTTGGTCTGGCCACGGCTCCTCGGACGTTCACCAAGGTAATGGTGGTCGTCGCGGCAGCCTTGCGGTCGGTGGGCATCCTGGTTCACCCCTACCTGGACGACTGGTTGATTCGGGCAAAGTCGTTGCAGGAGAGCTCCCGGGTTACGGCTCGGGTGGTGGAGTTTCTCCGGTCGCTGGGCTGGGTGGTCAACCTTTCCAAGAGTCGGTTGGTCCCGGCTCAGCGTCTGGAGTGCCTTGGGGTTATGTTCGACACCTCCTTGGGGAAGGTCTTCCTTCCAGAGGCCCGGGTGAGCAAATTGCAATCTCAGATTCGCCTGCTTTTGGCGTCCCGGGGTCCTCGGGCGCAGGATTTCCTCCAAGTCCTGGGGTCAATGGCGGCGTCCCTGGACGTGGTGAGGTGGGCGCGGGCCCACATGCGTCCTCTTCAGTATGCTCTGCTCCGGAGGTGGTCTCCCCGGAGGCAAGATTTGGATGTTCCGGTTCCCCTGCGAGGCTTGGCGCGCTGCAGTCTGCGCTGGTGGCTCCGGACCCCTCACCTGGTTCAGGGGGTGGGTCTGGATCTCCCGCAGTGGACGGTGCTCCTTACGGATGCGAGTCTCCTCGGTTGGGGGGCTCAGTTTATGGGCCACTCAGCTCGGGGCACCTGGTCCGCGGAGGAGGCCTCCTGGTCGATCAACGTGTTGGAGACCAGAGCGGTCAGGCTGGCGCTGTTAGCTTTCCACTCCCTTTTGCTGGGCAAGTCGGTCAGAGTCCTGTCGGACAATGCCACGGCGGTGGCTTATGTCAATCGTCAGGGGGGCACCAAGAGCACTCCTGTGGCGCAGGAGGCGGCTCGACTCATGGTTTGGGCGGAGTCCCATCTTATGGACCTCTCGGCTTCTCATATAGCCGGGGTAGAAAATGTTCAGGCAGACTTCCTCAGTCGTCACTTCCTGGATCCAGGAGAGTGGTTTCTCGGCGCCGGAGCGTTTCGGTTGATAGTGCAGGCTTGGGGGCAGCCCCTGCTGGACCTGATGGCCACGAGTGGCAACGCCAAAGTGCCCCGCTTCTTCAGTCGGCGCAGGGACAGTCTGGCCGAGGGTCTGGATGCTCTGGTCCAGCCGTGGCCAATGGAGGGGCTCCTGTATGTGTTCCCTCCGTGGCCGCTGGTGGGCAGAGTACTTCTTCGCATTGTTCACCATCCGGAACTGGTGGTTCTGGTGGCTCCGGATTGGCCTCGGCGTCCGTGGTATGCGGATTTGGTGAGGCATCTGGTGGCGGATCCTCTTCCTCTGCCTCTCTTGGACGACCTTCTGACGCAGGGTCCCATGTTCGACCCATCTCCCTTCTGTCTTACGGCGTGGCTCTTGAAAGGGGTCACCTGAGCAGGAAGGGTTATTCAGGCAAGGTAATTTCTACACTCTTGGGGTCCCGTAGGTTTTCTACCTCTCGGGCTTATGTGCGGGTTTGGCGTCTCTTTGAGGGATGGTGCCGGGCGCGGGGAGTGGTCTCTTTTCGCGCTTCCCTGCCTCACATTCTAGAATTCTTGCAGAATGGCCTGGATAGAGGCCTGGCTTGGTCTTCTCTCCGGGTGCATCTTGCGGCCCTGTCGGCTTTTCGAGGGTTGGTGTCAGGTCAGCTTTTGTCGGCCCTTCCTGATGTGATTCGGGTTTTGCGGGTGGCCAAGTTGCTTCGGCCTCCCATTCGGCCCTCGGTTCCCTCTTGGGATCTCAATCTGGTTCTCTCGGTTCTGGTGCGTCCGCCTTTTGAGCCTTTGGATGGCTGTTCTTTGAAGGACCTTACTTTGAAGGCGGTCTTTTTGGTGGCCATTACGTCTGCTAGGCGTGTTTCTGAGCTGCAGGCGTTCTCTTGTAGGGCTCCCTTCTTGGAGTTTTCTTGGGAGCGGGTCGTCTTGCGGCCTGTTCCTTCCTTTCTGCCGAAAGTAGTGTCTTCTTTTCAGGTCAATCAATCGGTGGTCCTCCCGGTCTTGGGAAATCGGGAGGGCTCGTCTGAGCAACAGCAGCTGCGCAAGTTGGATGTCGGTCGGGTTCTCCGCTCTTATGTGCAGCGGACTCGGGAATTCCGGATATCCGATCATCTCTTTGTCCTTCTGGCGGGTCCTCGTCGGGGTGCTGGCGCTTCTAAGGCTATTATTGCGCGCTGGATCAAGGAGGCGATTGCTTCCGCTTATCTTCTGAAACAGAAGCCTGTTCCGGAGTTTCTCAAGGCTCATTCCACTCGGGGTCAGGCGGCTTCTTGGGCTGAGTCGTTGCTCGTGCCTCCAGTGGATATTTGTAAGGCTGCGGTTTGGTCCTCCTTGCATTCCTTTGTTCGACATTATCGGGTAGATGTTCAGGCGCGTCGGGACGCGGTGTTCGGTGAGCGTGTTCTGGTTTCGGCCCTTCGGGGGTCCCGCCCGTAAGAGAGACTGCTTTGGTACGTCCCACTCGTAAAGTTAACCTCTACTGGTCTGGAGAGTGCTAAAGAAGGAGAAATTAGGTTCTTACCTGCTAATTTACTTTCTTTTAGCTTCTCCAGACCAGTAGAGGTCCCCACCCTGTCTGTTGTTGTTGTTGTTGGGGCTGTTGCGCGGGCAGTTTTTGGTTTTTGCTGCGGGTTCTAGTATTTTTCTAGGGCCGGGGAGAATTGAAGAACAGCGGCTGTGGCTCGGCTGGCTTAGCTGGCGAGCTGTGGGGACATTCTTCCTTCGGGAATTTCTCCTCTGCATTTTCCAACAGCATTTTGGGTATGTTATTTGTTACTCCTTTCGGAGTATTGTTTTTTCTCTCTGTTTTTTTTCCAGTTCTTGGTTCTGCTTGGCTATTCGGCAGACTGAGGGAAATAGAGAGGAGGGGCTAGGATATACTGTCCCAAAGTTTTGTTTTCAGTCTCCACCTGCTGGTCATGATTAGATATATACCCACTCGTAAAGTTAACCTCTACTGGTCTGGAGAAGCTAAAAGAAAGTAAATTAGCAGGTAAGAACCTAATTTCTCCTTTTCGCTCCACAAGACACACCCTAGATTTAGAGGAGGAAAACAAGAAAAAAAACATTCTGACCCAAAGTCTCCCTGCCAGGCTCTGCACCCTGTCCTCCCCCTCTGGTTGTCTAGTGGTAGGCCAAGACAGGGCACTGAGCAGGCAGGCCTAGTGGCCTAGTGACAGGCAGGCAGGCCCCATACTCTCACATACCCCCCCAAATACCTTAAATCATCCCCATACCCCCATGTGCCCCCCACTACCTTAAATCATCCCATGTCCTTAAATCCCATGTGCCCCTCAGTACCTTAAATTATCCCCCCATACAACCATGTGCCCCCAGTACCATAAATCATCCCCCACATGCCTCCAAGTATTTTAAATCATCCACCTTACTCCCATGTGCCCCCAGACCTTAAATCATCCCCATGTGCCCCCCAGTACCTTAAATTATCCCCCCATACAACCACGTGCCCCCCAGTACCTTAAATCATCCCACCATACAACCACGTGCCCCCCAGTACCTTAAATCATCCCCCCACGTATCACCCCAGTACTTTTTTTAATCATTCCCCCCCTGGTACATTTAATCATATCCCTTTGGTACCTTTTTAAATTCCTCCCTTCTTAGACGGCTCTCATTTTTCCCAGCCAGCAGGTGCACAGGCCAGAAGTGCAGAGATCAGGAGCAAGCCCTCCGTGCTCCTGCTTGGATCCATGCCTATCTTCGAATGCTGTAGTCAGTTCTCGCTAATCCTGCAAGAGCTGACTGCAGCCATTCGGAGATCAGCGGGAGCCCAGGCGGGAGCACAGAGGGCTTGCTCCCGATCCCTGCGCTTCTGGCCTGTGTGCTGCTGGCTCGGAAATACACTGGACCACCAGGTACAATGGCAGCAGCGGGCTTAATTTGTATCTTCGCTTCATAAGATGCATTTACATTTCAAAGTGCGGCTTATGGAGCGAAAAATACGGTAGTTGGAAAGAGCTCAGATCACGCTGTTGAACAGGAAAATTTGGTTTACATTGTTTTACATTGGGCATATTGATGTTCTAGTGCAGTGTTTTTCAACCTTTTTACACCTATGGACCGGCAGAAATAAAAGAATTATTCTGTGGACTGGCATCGGTCCATGGACCGGCGGTTGAAGAACACGGGGCTAAGTCGTGGGCCAGACCCCGCCCATCTCTACCCAATCTGCACCCCAGACCCCACCCCCATAATAGTACTAATTGCACCTTGCACGTCCCGTGCCTCATCTGGAAACCTTCCCTCTGACGTTGCAACGTCAGAGAGAAGGCTTCCGGTTCAGGCGCAGGATGCCCGTAGGAGCCACTGCCCGTGGCTTTGTGCACTGAATCAGTTAGGAAGAGGGAGCTGGCTCGAAGATAACGCCGCATCGATCGCACCGTGGACCGGCGGTTGAAGAACACTGTTTTGGGCCTGATGCACGTGCTGGCCCTGTGGACCGGCACTGGTCCATGGACCGGTGGTTAAAGAACACTATTCTAGTGCTCGCTGCAGTGTGTAAGATGCTGTCTTTTCCTAGGTACACTCATGTGCGACTTGTGGATTATTACCAAAAATCCTGCTCTTTATAGAGAGGAGGGAATGTTAAAAAATGATCGTCCCTGGGTGTCATATAAGCTAGGTATGCCACTGGTGGAATATGTTAGCTTTGGGATATGTGCATCACAGATTTTTGTGTTGTGTCCAATGGCTTACCAGACAACTCATGGGGGAGTGAGGATGGGCATTGGCCCTGAACCCAAAGTGGGTGGGCACTAAATTTTCTTCTTACCATGCCTCCTTCCCAAATGCAAAATATAAATACAGGCAGTCCCTGGGTTAAGAATGAGCTACGTTTTTAAAGCTGTTCTTAAGTCAGATTTGTAGATTTTCAGATTCTTGTGCTTACCTTTGCTCCCAGATGACAAAAGGGCCAACTGTCCCCCAGTGTTCCCTCTAAGGTACAGCATGTACAACCACATACTGTTCTTAATGTGGCAATGCATCATTTTTGAATCTGCTACAGGAGAAGTATAGGAGTCTATGCCACTGGAAATACTGCTCAATGAAATCAAATGACGCTACAACCACGTTCTTAAGTACAAGTCATACAAGTCAGGCATCTGTAACTTGGGGACTACCTGTACCTAAGTTGGTGGGTTTCCCAAAGCCCTGTCAGCTGAAAATCTTTTTTTCCAGTCCAGCAGCCAGAACTCTTCCAGCTCTGCAGCTGATGGCAGCTCAGAGACATTGCTGCTAGCTGCAGAGCTTGGGAGACTTCTGACTGCCAGACTTTAGGAGGTGGTTTTCAACTGGCAGAGTTTTGATATCTCCACCATCAAGAGCAAGGGAGGTGGCTAAATTTTGGTGGACTTGGGCCTTTCAGTACAGAAAGAAAGTGCATACCTGTTTTTATACCTCCAGTATTGTAATACTGAGTTTAATTTCTTGGGGGTTCCAAATTCAATTTCTATTTGTGGTCTCTTGTTTTGTATTTGGTAAAGGTCGATCTGTGTTTTGTGTGTATAGAAGTCATTTCAAGTTGTTTTGTGTGTGGTATCAATGGGAGGTAGGGATATTAGGGGTAGGGTGAAGAGAGGAGAAGGGATCAGGGGCTCCCTCCTTAATTTCTGCCCTGGGCCCCAGAATGTCTAAAACCATCCCTGCTGATAACAAGTACCTGGAAACTCTCTGTTAAGTAACTTTGGACCAGATTCACCAACCTGCCTGATCGGGCCCGATCTGAGCAGGTCTGACAAATTCAGGAAACAAAAATATGCAGATGGGGGCAATTGGAGGAACGCCCCCATCTGCCGGCATGGATCGCAGGTCTGCGATCCCAACGCATGTGCAGACCAGCGCATGCGTCTAGACCCGACTTTTTTAAAAAAAATTTTTTACGCGCGCTGACTCTCCTGTTCTCCCCTTCCAAGCCCTGCTCTTGCCGCCTTCCTTGCAGTGCAAGCCCGTGTGCAGCCCCACTTTAAACCCGCGGGCTCGCACTGCAGGGAAGGCGGCAAGAGCCAGGGGGAGCAGAGAGGACATGTCAGGCAGGCATAGACCCCTCCCTCCCGAGACAGGTTAAGAATCGGCCTCGACCCGGCCGCAGCCACCTCTTTTTCTAGCTCTTTGGGCAGGCAGACCGGGGCAGCGTGAGGCTTTCGGGGCAGCCAAATCAGGGCTGCAGGAGATCGGGGCTAACAGGGCAGAGAGCAGGGCTTCAATAGAACAGGAGAGTCAGAAAGACATTTTCGACTGCTCCCCAGCAGTCGCTTCTTCAGTTGATCGGCCAGCCTAGTTGACAAATTACAGCTATACTTGCTTGAGGAGCGCAGAGAGAGGGGAGACATGATCAAGACGTTCAAGTATCTTACGGGCCGCATCGAGGCGGAGGAAGATATCTTCTTTTTCAAGGGTCCCATGACAACAAGAGGGCATCCGTGGAAAATCAGGGGCGGGAAACTACGAGGTGACACCAGGAAATTCTTTTTCACTGAAAGAGTGGTTGATCGCTGGAATAGTCTTCCACTACAGGTGATTGAGACCAGCAGCGTGCCTGATTTTAAGGCCAAATGGGATCGGCACATGGGATCTATTCACAGGGCAAAGGTAGGGGAGGGACATTAGGGTGGGCAGACTAAATGGGCCGTGGCCCTTATCTGCCGTCTATTTCTATGTTTCTATGAATCGTGTCCCTGCCTACTTTAAATATGTTTCCCCTGCCTACTTTAAATACAATGCATGCATGTATTGGAAGCAGATCGCAAGGGAGGTAAGTGAATCAGGCTGGAGGGAAGTTTGGTCATAAAGGAGTCGCAAACTGATTGGTACACAAACAGTTTGCTTTGTGAATCTAGCCCTTTGATAGTCCCTGATTGATTGTAGTTGTGAAGTTTATAGATCAACTGAGAGAATTCGCTTACCCTGTATACATGCAAATATGCATTTGCTAATTGACTCCCAGCGGCCCAGCTTTCTAGCAAAGGATATCAGTGGTGCAAAGTCAAGTCCTCTTGGAATAGTGAAGGCCTCCGGTGGTACTGTGTAGACCTTTCCTCTGGGTCTGTGGGAGACCATTTGCTATGGCAACAGGAAGTGCTTAATGTTAGTGTTGCAATAGTTTCAGCCTGCTATTGTATTTATTTATTTCATTTTCTATCCTGTTCTCCTCAACAAGCTCAGAACGGGTTACAGGTTAACATACATAATAGTTAATGGGTTATAATTTGCCATAGTCACAGTGCACATTTTTGCAATATGTGGAATATTCCACAAATTTGAAACAAACAAGCATTTTATATTTTTAAGGACACTTTTTCTACATATCAAAATCATATGAGCTATAAGCTGAAAAAATTAAAAGGCTGTGGAGTCGATACACCAAACCTTCAACTCTTAACTCTAACTCTTACTGACATTAGGCTTTAGATCCAAAGCACGCTTCCAAATGAGGTAATAGGACAGAGTACAATACTGGGTTTCAAAATGGGACTGGATGACTTCCTGGAAGCGAAGGGTATTACAGGGTATAGATAGAAGGTCACTCTACAGGACATAAGCGAAAAGCATATGACAGTTTTAGGGTATGAGCAATATCAGGTCCTGGACCTGAGGAGCCGACGCGTGAGCGGACTGCTGGGCACGATGGACCTCCGGTCTGACCCGACAGGGGCATTTCTTATGTTCTTATAAAGGCCAAAGATAGACTATAGGCAGATATCTATCTAGAAAAGTGCTCCTTGAGTAGAGACCTCTGGCTGGTTTGAAACTGTACTCTGAGGACTTAGAGATCAGACTCCACAGGTGACCCTTGAGGTTAATTTCCTCCCGCCTACCCCAAGGCAGAGCTTTTTGGCTCTTCAGCCAACCAGGAACCAAGGCATTGCTTTGGTAGGATTTTTCTGTTCTTTCTTTTTTTTTTCCATGTGTAAGTACTTCTGCAACCACAGTATGGCTGGGAAACATGGTGTCACCAAAGCTGCTGCTCAGGGTACAGCTTCTGTCTGTGTGCAGACAGAAAATGATACCCAGGCAGAGGGAGTGGTTTCATGTGCAAGCTGTAAGGGGAAGTGGGATGGAACTTGTATACCACCTTTTTGTGGTTATACATTCAGAGCAGTTTACATATATACAGGTACTTACTTTGTACCTGGGCCAATGGAGGATTACAAGGTCACAAGGAGCAGCCCTGGGATCGATCCCAATGCCTCAGGGTGCTGAGGCAGCAGCTCTACACATGTAAGTCACAAAAGATATTGAAATTTTATTTATTTATTTATTTTGGCACAGCTGGCTGATAATTCACGCCTTGTGTGCTTGAGGTCCTTTGATGTATTCCTTCTGCAGAATTAATGCATATATCCTTAATTAAAAGGTACAAAAGAGTTAGTCTGTCAAACTGCTGAACAGAAATATGTCAACGTGCTTCTATCCAACCTGTGCATTCCAAATCTTTTAAAAGGCGAATAAGTTGCCTGCCAAATGTCAGTAGGAAAACTTTGAAAGCCTCAAGTTCTAACAGGCCTTGCCGAAGGGCAGTGTGCCTTTCACTCAAATCAACCCCTGTAAAGATGCAGGGCTCATAGGCTGGCATTGATTCCAATGCCTTTAGCCTTCTAACCCATGCAGCTTTAAGGGACTGGCTCAGATGGTCTGTCGGTGGCATCTCTAGACTGAAGTATTTGGAGTAGCAATGGGGTGCAAGCTAGGTATGAAAGGAGCAAGCAAATACACAGAAATGCATGCCGCTAAAGAACAGTTAATTTGTGATTGCACAGTTTATTACCGATACATTTCCCTACTTAAGAACATAAGAATTTGCCGCTGCTGGGTCAGACCAGTGGTCCATCGTGCCCAGCAGTTCGCTCCCACAGTTGCCCCCCAGGTCAAAGGCAAGTGCCCTGAGACCAGCCCTACCTGCATATGTTCTGGTTCAACAGGAACCCGTCCAACTTTGTCTTAAATCCCTGGAGGGTGTTTTCCCCTAAAACAGCCTCTGGAAGAGCGTTCCAGTTGTCCACCACTCTCTTGATGAAGAAGAACTTCCTTATGTTTGTACGGAATCTGTCCACTTTTAACTTTAGAAAGTGACTTCTTATTCTCCCTACCTTGTAGATGGTGAACAAACCTGTCTTTATCTACTAAGTCTATTCCATTCAGTATCTTGAATGTTTCTATCATGTCCCCTCTGTCTCCTCTTTTCAAGGGAGAAGAGGCCCAGTTTCTCTAATCTCTCACTGTACGGCAACTCCTCCAGCCCCTTTACCATTTTAGTCGCTCTTCTCTGGATCCTTTCGAGTAGTACTGTGTCCTTCATGTACAGCGACCAGTGCTGGACGCAGTATTCCAGGTGAGGGCGTACTATGGCCTGGTACAGTGGCATGATAACCTTCTCCGATTTGTTCGTGATCCCCTTCTTAATCATTCCTAGCATTCTGTTTGCCCTTTTTGCCGCCACCGCACATTGCACGGACGGCTTCATCGACTTGTTGACCAGTACTCCCAAGTCTTTTTCCTGGGGGGGTCTCTCCAAGTACCACCCTGGACATCCTGTATTCGTGTATAAGATTTTTGTTACCGACATGCATCACCTTACACTTATCCATGTTGAACCTCATCTGCCAAGTCGCGGCCCATTTCTCAAATGTGTTTATGTCGCATTGCAGATATTCACAATCCTCCTGCGTCTTTACTACTCTGAATAACTTCTTATCGTCCGCAAATTTAATCACTTCACTGGTCATACCAATTTCCAGATCGTTTATAAATATGTTGAAGAGCACGGATCCAAGCACCGAATCCTGCGGCACTCCACTGGTGACGCTTTTCCAGTCCGAGTATTGTCCATTTACTCCCACTCTCTTGTTTCCTATCCACCAGTCAATTTTTAATCCACGTGAGTATAACAGCGGGATCTGGATAGGCCCTGCTGTCTGCCTAAATATTCCAACCCTCACTTTTGCTTTACCATAAATACACAACAGCCTTCTGGTTGGTAAAATTTAGCCGCAGCTCAGTTTATTAACCATAAACATAACATATTTCAACTTCATAAACTTTAACATTATATTAAGAGCTCCTCCCGAGCTACCCAATGAATGAGTTTTATTCCCTCGACCCCGACACCACAGCAAGAGTCAGAGGGGTGGCATGTCCCTCATGCCCCATTTTCCGTGTCACCTGACCCACTGGGCATGGCTCCCTGCCGTCCCAACGCTCATCACCTGATGAGCCCCATGATCAGTAGCTCGGGAGATTCACACCCCAAGCTACCCACTCCTATCCCTAAAAACAAGGGCGGGCGGGTAGGAAACGCTGCCCTGGAGGACCTTGGAAGGAGCAAAGTCCTCCAGGGTCCCTTCTTTAAGCCCTTGCGCCCACAGCCAATCATTTTAAATTTCCTTTACTGACAGGCTCACTGTCAAATCCCCTTCCCCTCTTTCTATCCTCTCCCTTTAACCCCCCTCCCCCTCCCCCCCCGCTGATGGGCGACACGAGGGCTCTACCCGCCCCGTGTTACATTCCATCCATCGACACAGGGGTCTCGGGCTCCCATTTTCACCCTCGATTCCATGGCTTGCAATTTTTCGAAGTAGTTGTTCATGCGGAACCTTGTCGAAAACCTTCTGAAATACCAGATATACAATGTCAACTGGGTTACCCTTGTCTATCTGTCTGTTTACACCCTCGAAGAAGTGCAGCAAGTTCGTCAAGCAAGATCTTCCTCTGGCTGGTCCTCATCAGATCATGTCTGTCAAGGTGCTCAATGATACGGTCCTTTATCAGTGCCTCTACCACCTTTCCCGCTACCGAGGTCAGACTCACCGGTCTGTAGTTTCCAGGATCACTCCTCGAACCTTTCTTGAAGATCAGTATAACATTCGCCACCTTCCAGTTGTCTGGATCCCTTCCCGATTTGATCAACAGATTGGCTATCAGTTGAAGCAGTTCAGCTATAGTCCCTTTCAGTTCCTTGATTACCCTCGGATGGGTCCTGAGGATTTATCATTTTTAAGCCTGTCAATCTGCTGGCATACCTCTTCTAGACTGACCGTCAACCCTGTCAGTTTCCCGTCTTCGATTCAAGCGTATAGCCTGTCGGCTTCCGATATGTTGCGTATATCCTTTTCAGTAAACACAGACGCAAAAAATGTGTTCAGTTTGTCAGCGATTGCTTTGTCATCCTTTAGCACTCCCTTCATTCCTCGGTCATCCAACGGCCCTCACCGCTTCCTTTGTGGGTCAAGAACGGCTTGAAGTTTTTCGCCTCCTTGGCTATTTTTTCCTCGTAGTCTCTTTTGGCCCCTTTTACCGCCTTATAGCACCTGCTTTGATGCTGTTTGTGCTTTTTCCAGTTTTTGTCCGTTTTTGGCCTTTTCCATTCCTTAAACAAAGTCTTCTTGTCCCTGATCGCTTCCTTCACCGCTACAGTGAGCCATGTCGGTTCCTTGTTCTTTTTCCTCTTGGATCCCTTGTTGATGCGCGGTATATATAGATTTTGTGCCTCGGTGACTGTGTCCTTAAAAAGGGACCATGCTTGCTCTAGCGTCTTTACAGTGCTTATCCTCTTCTTGATTTTCTTCCCCACCATGAGTCTCATCCCTTTGTAATTCCCTTTTCAGAAGTTCAGCACCATGGCCATCATTCTGGACCGATGTTTCGTCCCCATGTCCAGGTCGAAGCAGATCATATTATGATCACTGGTTCCCAGCGTTCCCCTCTACTTCTACGCCTTGTGCTGGTCCTCGTAGTCCATTTAGAATTAAGTCCAGAACTGCTGGGTCATGAACCCAGACTTACTTTGCAAGGTACTTTGTTCAGCCTTACTTTGTTTTCCCTATTGCAGCTACAGAGGAATATGGAACCCACTACTGGCTCAGGCCTAGTCTTTATCTCCACCTATGTCCTTTAGTTTTTGTTTGTCTCTTTTGTTTAACAAGTAATGCAGCTTCTTCCTTTGTTTATAATACTAAATGAATAGGAGTTTGTTTTTAATCCCCTGCTTGCCATCCATCTCAGTTGCTGGCCTCTAGCTCTTGCATCCTGGTCTGTGAAAATATTAACATTTTCCACAGAGTTTTTGTGCTCTCTCTGTGGGAATCTTCAGTTATCAGCATCCAGGCTCTAGTTTGGCTTTTGACTAAACAATATTGTTCCTTTCTTAATATCATTAAGTTAACACGTAGCAGTCTAGTTAGAGGAAAACTCTCTTTACTGGGATCATTTTTCCCTGGACTGTATTATCATAGAGGGAAAAACCAGAGATAAATGAAGGCATCATTCTCATTTAAACAGCATTCTTGTTGTGTTCCATGTTAACACTCTTGCACACAGATACTGAGGGAATTTTTTAAGTACCTTTCTTATTTCTAATCTTAATGTATATTTTCTGTAAACCGCTTAGAACCTAACGGATGTAGCGGTATATAAGAAATAAATTACATTACATTCCCGCTCACTTCCTCTTCTACAGTTGCAAACTGAAAAAATACTAAACAAAAAGACCAACTCGCAGAGGACAGTTGTGAAACTAAGTTAAACAGAGAAGAAAGAACACCCCAAATCAACAAGTATACGCATGTACAACTTCTTAAAGGAAATGCCTACTTGTGAAGCTTGCCACAGCAAAGACAAAGTGACCCTTTGCCTGTGGACTACCCCCTTCCCCCCCCCCCCACACTGAATTCTCATCACATTTAAAACACTTTTTTTTCTTATACTTGTTGCTATGTACTTGCTTTACTGCAGTAACTATTGAATAAGTATCATAGCTAACCACTGGTACCACATTCTCCAGAAACGTGTTCCAGAGCCTAACTATTTGTTACTAAATACTTCTGTCTAGAGATGCCACCAACAGATTAACTACAGCCCTCCTACCTGCTGATGTGGACTAAGGAAACAAGCACACTCTTATCCACATTAGCCCATTTATGACACTACAGCCCATAAGCTATGGCACAGACAGTTGACGGACTAAGCCACCTGATATTTTGATCTTTTTCTGTTGTATCGCCTTGCCCCCGAATTGTTACCCTAATATGTCCTATTATTTCCCCAGTGTGTAACCGTACTCCTTCCTGCCTGTTTAATGCTTTCTGGGAGGACCGGATATAAAACTAACTAAATAAATTAAATAAAACATGCCATGTTACCAGTCCCAGGGCAAGCAGTGGTTTCCCCATGTGTCTCATAAAAACATAAGAATTGCCATACTGGGACCGAAAGTCCATGAAGCCCAGTATCCTGTTTGCAACAGTGGCCAACCCAAGTCCCAAGTACCCAGCTAGATCCCAATCCCAAGGAGTAAAATAGATTTTATGCTGCTTATCCTAGGAATAAGAGTGGATTTTCCCAAGCCATCTCAATAATGGAGTTGTAGAATAATAACTTTCGGGAGGGGGGGGGATATTTATTTGCATTAGTTGTAATCTGATTTGAACTTACTAGGGTGATGGTCAGGCAGGCTTAGATGCAATATAGTATAGGATTAGTAAATTGATTCACACAACAGTTCTAGGCTAGGATCAAGTTAGATATAAGATGGAGGAAGGGCTTCGGCATCTTTTTTATGATTAAATGTATGGAAAATCATAAAACAGTCATGCAATGAAAAATAGAGAGGTTGCAGAACACATGCTCTATAATGTGAGCAAGGACCGAAACTTATATAGTAGCATAGTAAATGAGGGCAGATAAAGACCTGAACAGTCCATCCAGTCTGCCCATTAGTTATGTCCATTAAAAATACATGATAAAATTAACATGTCTCTTCTTTGATATTTCTGGGTTACAGACTGTATTGTCCTAGGTTCCAAATGCTGAAGTTGCCGTTACTCCAGCCTATCCATGGTGTGATAACACCTTAAGGCCTTTATTTTAGAAAACCTATTTCAGTTCAGAAAGCTGGCATTTACACAGGTAAATTTGTACTATGTGTAGATTGCAGAAGAATTGATTGGAATGAACATTTGTACCTTTTCAAGATTGCCTTCAACGTGTAACCCCCTCCCTCTGCTTATCACCCTAGCCAGCAATTTAAGCATATCCCACTAACTGTAACCCCTACCCTGGCATCCTGTTTGTCTATCTTGATTAGATTGTGAGCTCATTCGAGCAGGGACTGTCTCTTTCATGACTATAATAATAATATAATAATAACTTTATTTTTTCTATACTGCCATAATCTTGCGACTTCTAGGCGGTTTACAGTGAAAGAGAGCTGTACAGTCAGCGAATTACAATGTGAGAACAGGTAGGAAGTCACTGAGTAATCAGTGTTTACAGGTTACAAATAGGTTACAGTATAAACTTGAACATTTTACATCAAAGGGGCTGGATGGTCAGCGAATTACAGAATATAGATGGTGAGGAAGACACTAATCAAGAGAAAAACAGAATACATTTGTTAAGAAGCGTAGTATCAGCATAAAGAGAGAAGTATTAGGATGGGGGGGTTTTGGCTGGGAAATAAATCTATTGAATAGGGCAGTCTTGATTTCTTTCCAAAAGGCACCATAGGTCTGCCTGGCTTTGTCAGTGAAGTTGCCTAACCAGGTTTGCTGTCTGCCAGCTTGAAACTTGAAAGTTCTATCCAGGAATTTGCAACCTATGACCTTTGGGTAGGCAAAGAGGTTGCGATTTCTGGTTGTCCTTATGGGGGTGTAAAGTTCGAAGTGAGGTAATAGGTAGATTGGGGCCATTCCCCACACCAGTTTATAGCAGAAGCAGGAAAACTTGAATAAAATCTGTGCCTCGATTGGCAACCAGTGCAACAATTTGTAGTAGGGGCTAATGTGGTCACTTTTCTTTAGTCCGAATATTAGTCAGATGGCTGTGTTTTGCACTATCCTTAATTTTCTCAAGGCTTTTTTTGGGTGTACCCACATAGATGATATTGCAGTAGTCTAAGGTGGATAGGATCAGTGACTGTACCAGTAGTCTAAAAGATGGAGGGTCGAAATATTTTTTGATGGTTTTTAATTTCCAAAGTGTGGGGAAGCATTTTTTGGTCACCGAATTTGTGTGTTCGATCAAGATCAGGTGGGTATCTAGGGTGACTCCTAGTATTTTTATAGTTTCACTATGTACAGCACTGTAGAAATAATTAATAGTAGTAGTAAGTAGCAAGGTAAGACTTTGTGTTGAGGTAACAGGGACTGGATGTGCAGTGCAGTAGCGTAGTCCACCCTGGGTATGATCTTGGTAGGGGCGCTGGCACCCGTCCTCCTTCCCAACCCCCCTCCCCCCCATGACGCACCCCTTCCTTTCCCTCTCCCTCTTTAACTTTCCCTGCACGAGCAGCATTACAAACTTGCTGACCTCGTCAGTGTCGCCTCTCTCTGACATTACCTCTCTGACATTACCTTGCACCTAGGAAATGATGTCAGAGGGATAACCGACATGACTCAGGCAGCAAGTTTGTTATGTTGCTTCCGCCTGGAAAATTAACAAGGTGTGGGGGAAGGGAAGGGGGGTGCGCTGCAGGGGGGGGCGAGGAGAAGATGATGGGGGAGGGGTGCTGCTGCCCTGGGCACCACTCACCCTCGCTACACCACTGGTGCAGTGCCTTGTGAAGGTTTGTCAGCAGTATGCAAATGGTCTAGTCACCAACAATAAGTCCTAAACCAATGTTTCTCAAACTATGTGTGCGGCGGCAAACTCACAAGGGTTGCCATGGAGAAGATGCAAACAAGCTGCCAATATGGTACCCCACCTCCCTTCCACCCCCCAGCAGGAAACCTCTCTGCCTTTCCCATGCTATAGATTACAATTTTTGGACATCTTAAGCACACTGCCTTCGATGACCTGGAAACATTCACTCTGCTGCAGCTTAGTAAAAGGTTCCAGAGGTGATCTGGGAAATTATAAACCGGCAAGTCTGATGTCAGTGCCAGTCAAAATTTTAGATACTATTTTAAAGAACAAAATGATATAACATATAGATTAATGAGAGAGAACCAACATGGATGATATTGTGTATTTGGATTTTCAAAAGGCATTTGACAAAGTACCTCATGAAAGACTTCCGAGGAAATTAGAAAGTCATGGGATAGAAGGTAATTTTCTATTATGGGTTAAGAACTGGTTGAAAGACAGGAAACAGAGTAGATTTAAATGGCCAATATTCTCAGTGGAGAAGGGTAAATAGTGGGGTTCTGTAATCAAAACCAAAAATCCTTTGCCAGCTGAAAAATTAAACCACTCAAAAAATTAGCTGGATTTAAATGGTGGAATCAACAGAGGCAACACAGAAATAATTGTTCAAGGAGGAAAAGCCTCAGACCCCTTTGGGGAGTCCCTCTTTTAAACTTTAGAGGGTTAAATAACGTCACTGGCAAAAATCTCCTTTCCACTTGTGTTACAGCCGCTTGCTATTAAAGTGCTTTTTAAGGAGCTGCATCCATTACTGCAGTGGAACTGGGAGACGGGGTGTCAAAATGGCAGATGACATTTAATGTGAGCAAGTGCAAAGCGATGCATGTGGGAAAGAGGAACCCGAACTATAACTACGTGATGCTGGGTTCTGTGTTACGAGTCACTGCCCAGGAAAAGGATCTAGGTGTCATTGTTGAGGATACGTTGAAATAGTCAGCTTAAAGTGCGACAAGGGCTAAGAAATCAAATAGAATGTAAGGAATTATCAGGAAAGGAATGGAAAACAAAGATGAAAATGTTATTATGCCCTTGTATCGCTCTATGGCATGGCCATACTGTGCAGTTCTGGTTGCTGTATCTCAAAGATATAGAAAGGTGACAAAAGGGATGGGACAACTTCTCTGAAGAAAGGCTAAAGCAGGTAGGTCACTTCAGCCTGGGGGCTATAATATAATAAAACTGTTCACAGTTTATCTAGTTCCCAATGGTTATTTGTCTTCCAGGCATCTATGGAAACTCAAACTTTTTTTATTTATGGCTTGAATACATTGTCTAAGAAGGCTAATATACTTTGGTTTTGATGGAAGCTGAAAATTGAATATTTTTTCCTCTTTATAGGTACATTCCACCCCTGATATGGGGAAAAAGTGGACATATCCAAACGGCACTTTATGGGAAAATGGGGAGAGTGAGCTCCCCACATCCTTACGGGTTACGCAAATTCCTCCCAATGCCAGATGGAGCTACAGCAACATATGACCTCTTCGAACCACTTGCAGAGCACTGCATTGGAGGTTAGTTGGCAGAGGGACCTCCAGGCATTTCAGAGATTGCAAAGACTAATACAATAAATGATTGTAGAAAAGATCATCCAGCTTTCCCAGTTATTCTGTCCCCCACTGTCAGCCGTAGAGGCCCTTTTATTAAATTTTAGCACATGCTAACTTTAGTAAAAGAGCCCCATAGTGTATTACCACCTGTAAGATTTCTACCCAGACAGAATGGGCTATGTCCATCCTGGACAGAAGAGCAGTCACACTTCCCACTTAGCTTCCTTCAGTACATTAACTTTTCATCCTTAAACCTAGAAACCTGCACAGTCTACAACATTCAGCCTCTTTGGTTGCCTGCGTAGCCTAACAGACAGACCTAGCTATGTAAATGCTTGTGTTTGTGCTATACAGCTAGCTTATTTAAAATATATTTACTTGTTAAAAAGCTAAATATTCTAAAGTAAAATCCAACCAAAAATAAAAATAATCAAGTATTTTAACACATACCGTCTCAACACAGTCCCTTTACGTATTAAATAAGCTGAATAAATGAGACCATTCTAATTACAAGCAAAAATGACCACAAACATTCCAATTCCCCCATTACCCCTCAGTAATTAACCCAAACACATACTCGGTCACCCCCACCCTTCTGTCCCATCCCTTTGTGCAATATGGGTCCCAAAAATCCTCAAAACAATCCCTGTACTTAAAAAGTCCTCTTCTAACTCTGATTGAACTTGCTTGAGCAAACACCAACATGCAAAAAAGCAGTGCAAAAATTTTGCACTAATTTGGGAGGGCACACAGGATGCTTGTGCACATGGGTCTGTGCAAGTGGCAGTTATGTCTTAAGCACAACCAGAGGTTTAGCTTGGGGGGGCAAGAGAAACGGCTGCTTCCTCAAACAGATTTGAAATGAAATTGTGTCTATTTGGATCGGCCCTTCAGCCTTACACCGGCACCTATTTTACAAAAGATCCCCTGATGTTAAAACCTGACTACTTGTCTGTGCACAACATAATTGTGTTGGCATTCATCGGATTGTATGTGCACACATCAAAGTGGAATGCTTATATTAAGGCCTACCCTGAAAATCATGCTAGGGCTTATTTTCGGGGTAGGTCTTATTTTGGGGGAAACATAGTAATATCTTCATTAGTATGGATTCACATGTGCTCTCTACCCAAGGCCTTGCATGCAATTGACTTGTGTGGAATCAGTGTCCTTTATGTAAAAGTTTATTAAAATGGTTCATAACAAATAAAAAGCTTATCCAAGTGATACAGATGTCGTAAAGATCAGCACACAATGGTTCACAAACAAAATGTGGTATGGACCCAACACGGTCCTTGTTTCGTCTGAAAACACCTTCCTCAGGCTTCCGGATTGAAAACGCCACAAGTTTGATTATACATAACAATGTATCCCAGTGTATAACAGCTGGGAGCTTTGCCACAATAGTACCATCTTAAGCTGAGGAGAATGAGCAGTAGCACTGCTTATACTAGACAGACAAATGCTTTTCAGGTGTTTTATTGCTATTGGTTGAATTTTAACACAGGGACAAATTTTTCCCCGTCTCCGCAGGTGCTCATTTTTCCGTCCCGGTCCTATTCCTGCAAGCTCTGTCCTCATCTACACAAGTCTCAAACAATTTAAAATCATAAGTGTTCAAGGCTTGTGCAGTTAAGGCAGAGCTTACATGAATGGGACAGGGACAGTGACAAAACTCGTGGGGATAGAGCAGGGAAATTGAGTTCCTTCGAGGACGGAGACAAATTTGTCCCTGTGTCATTCTCTAGTTGTAACTATTGGAGCAGACTGAGTTATACTTTGTGACCGCTTGGTCTGCTGAGGTGGTGGTTGGGAGTTCTGTCCTTGCACAAGAAAGTGCAGGTAGACTTTTCTTGAGAACCACGCTTTCTCCCAGGAGTGAAAGGATCACTGACACTTCCAACGTGTGAGACTCCTCAGCTTCAGATGGTGCCATGGTGGCAAAGCTCCCAGCTGTTATCACACACTGTGATACATTTTTTAGGTATAAACAAGGCTGTGGTGTTTTCAGATGGTGTTGGGTTCATGCTGCATTTTGTTTGTGGACAATTGTGTGTTAATCTTTACGTCACCTGTATCACTTGGATCAGCTTTTTATTTGTTATGAACCATTTTAATAAACTTTTACATCAGGAACATTGATTCCACAGTACTTTCTTGTTTTTGTTTCTTTCCTTTGTTGTTCTGTGGAACTCGGTGGTGTTTTTGTTGTTGTGTGTTATTGACTTATGTGGGAAACTTTTTTTCTACTTAAGGCACATAGAAAATTGTGTGCACAAAACCTAGCATACTTTTATTGCATTAGCCATTAAATCATCAAAAGAAGAAATAGTTTTTGGTTTTTTATAACAAGTTTTGATTTGGTTGATGTTTAATTTGCAGTTGCTTTGAAGAATTTGTGTTGATAAAATCATTTTGGATTAATACTATGAAGAAAATACAATATTCTTTAGCACTCTCCAGACCAGTAGAGGTTAACTTTACGAATGGGTATATATCTAATCATGACCAGCAGGTGGAGACTGAAAACAAAACTTTGGGACAGTATATACTATCCTCCCTTCTCTATTTCCCTCAGTCTTCTTTCAGTCTCCAGCAGGTGTTGAGTGATCTGTACCCATCTCTCTTGGTAGGGCTGTTGGAATTTGTTTAGGGGTTTATTGTCCCTGTTTTTGGCCGGACGGAGCTTGGTCGGGCCCTGTTTGGGGGTCCGTCCGACCTCGGGGGTGTCAAACCCGGCGGGTCACGAGCGGGGTCCCTCCCCCCACTTCCTCCACCTCCCCACATTTTTTTAGAGGAGCCTCAGCAGTAAGCCTTGCCCCCTAAGTCAAGCAAGGCATATTGCTTCGAGAGCCTGTGGAGTCTGTTCTGTAAAAAAAAAAAAAAAAAAAAAAAAAAATCCTGAGGTAGTGCTGGTCTGAAGGGTTGTTTCCCTTTAAGAAAACTGTATTTTACTGTATTTTTTCATGTAACCAGCACTTTTTTATAGCTAGGTCGCGTCTGGAGCAATTGTGCCCTTCTCCGGGGGAGTAGGCCACAATTTTAGTCCAGCCGCGAGGCGCTCGCGGCCGGCCTGAACTCGGCGGTTTGGGTCGGTGAGGTGGTGGAGCTCCGTCGGCAGCGGCTGCAGGCGCCCAGAGCTCCCCGCCGATGGTGCCTCGCGAGTCGGCTTGGAGCAGTGGGGAAGCCCGGTCTTCCACAACCGCCCACGGAGGGATTCCCCGAAGGATTCCCTCTCAGCTGATTTTTTGACAGCTGATGCCGACTTGCCTGTCTTAGCGGCTGGGACTGTTCAGTCTTCTCAGCCGCTACAGGCCATGGAGGGAGCATTTTTGGCGGGAACTTCGCCATTTTCTTTGTCTGGCCCCTCCATTTTGTCTGCAACCTCAGGTGACCTTCCCCCTGTATGGCGAACACAGGGGCAGGTTTCAGCATGGACCCCTGCTGGGGCAGGGAGTCCCTGGGGACCCCCAGGGGTTTTTTGCCCCCAATTTATTTTCTTTCTTTGTGCGGACTTTTGGGGGTCCCACGTGCGCCTGGGGGGTTTCGGGGGGGGTTTCCCTCCGCGCCCCCTATGGCTTTGCCTCCCTCTTTTCGTTTGGCGTCCCCTCTTCCTCCTCCCTCATCCAAGCGCCCGCGGGGGGGCTTGGATTGCGAATTGGTGGGCGGAGGAGCGTGTTGGCCTGGTTGAGGACCTGGCTGCTTTGGCGGGCTTCCAGGATCCTCTAGAGGGGACGCCTGTTGGCAGCGGGGCGGCGGGTTTCCCGTCTTCCAGAGCAGATGCGTCCGTGGTGCGCTTTTTTATTCAGAGGGATGAGCTTTTAGACCTGTGTAGCAGGTCTCCTTGGTGCTGCATTTTTGCAGTGGCGCCGCCGGAGACCCCGCGTATGGGGGCCCCTCTGCTTCAGGGGGTCTGTCCTGGTTCCCGCTCTTTTCCTGTGCGTCAGGATTTGCGGGATTTTGTGTTGGCGCAGTGGCCTATGGGCGCAGTTTCGTTTGGTGTGCGCCTTGGCTCTTGGGTATCCCGTCCCGGAGGGAGGTAGGGCTACCTTAATTTCGCCAATGGGGAACGCGGTGGTCTCGGCACTTCCTAAGCGGCATACCGTGCCTGTTATGGACGGTTCTGCTCTTAGGGTCTCGGAGGCGCGTGCGTTAGAGACTCTTCTTAAGTGTGATTTTGATGTCTCTGCCTTTGGGGTCCAGGCGGCTGTTTGTGGGGAGCTAGTCGCTCGCGCCGTGTTTCGGTGGGCTGAGCGTGTCCTGGATCGGGAGTCTGATGACTGGTCTCTAGTGGATCAGGAGGTAGCGAAGATTGCGATGGCTGCCTCGTTCCTCTCAGATGCTCTTTATGACTTGGTGCGGATTTCGGCTAAGTCTATGGCATGGCCGCGCGGCGTATTTTGTGGCTGCGCGATTGGGCGGCGGATTCTGCGTCCAAAGCTAAGTTTACTAAAGTTCCCTTTAGGGGGTCTTTTTGTTTGGAGAGGAATTAGATGAGTTGATTCAGACTCTGACGGACTCGAAGGTGCCCCGTCTGCCTGAGGACCGTGCCCGCCCTGCGTCTAGGTGTGGGGCTGCCCGGGGGCGTTTGCGGGAATTTCGCAAGTATCGCCCGGGGCGTGGGGCTGCTTCTTTCCCGGCTCAGGGTTTTTCCCGGGGTCGGTTCTTCCAGCGCATGCAGCCCTTTCGGGGGGCCCGTCGGGGGGCAGGGAATCCCTCCGCCGGTTCCCCCGCTTCCCGTCCTGCGCAATGACTCCTTGCCGGCGCCCCCTTTGGTTCCGGTGGGGGCCCGGCTGCGCAAATTTTTCCCCAAATGGGCCGAGATCGCGTCCGATCAGTGGGTCCTTGAGGTGGTGCGGGACGGTTACGCTCTGGAGTTTACCCGCTCTCTGCCGGACCTTTTCCTCGCTTCTCCATGTCAGACTCCATGGAAGACGCAGGCTTTTCGTCAGACCCTTCAGCGTTTGCTAGATCTCGAGGCAGTGGTGCCGGTGTCCCCTACGGAGTGGGGCACCGGCAGGTACTCCATTTACTTTGTGGTGGCCATAAAGGAGGGGACCTTTCGGCCCATCCTGGATGTCTCTCGATCTGACGGAGGCCTACTTGCAGGTTCCAATTCGGGCCTCTCATCAGCACTTCCTTCGCTTTGCGATCTTGGGGCGGCACTTTCAGTTCTGTGCGCTTCCCTTTGGTCTGGCCACGGCTCCTCGGACGTTCACCACGGTAATGGTGGTCGTCGCGGCAGCCTTGCGGTCGGTGGGCATCCTGGTTCTCCCCTACCTGGACGACTGGTTGATTCGGGCAAAGTCGTTGCAGGAGAGCTCCCGGGTTACGGCTCGGGTGGTGGAGTTTCTCCGGTCGCTGGGCTGGGTGGTCAACCTTTCCAAGAGTCGGTTGGTCCCGGCTCAGCGTCTGGAGTGCCTTGGGGTTATGTTCGACATCTCCTTGGGGAAGGTCTTCCTTCCAGAGGCCCGGGTGAGCAAATTGCAATCTCAGATTCGCCTGCTTTTGGCGTCCCGGGGTCCTCGGGCGCGAGATTTCCTCCAAGTCCTGGGGTCAATGGCGGCGTCCCTGGACGTGGTGAGGTGGGCGCGGGCCCACATGCGTCCTCTTCAGTATGCTCTGCTCCGGAGGTGGTCTCCCCGGAGGCAAGATTTGGATGTTCCGGTTCCCCTGCGAGGCTTGGCGCGCTGCAGTCTGCGCTGGTGGCTCCGGACCCCTCACCTGGTTCAGGGGGTGGGTCTGGATCTCCCGCAGTGGACGGTGCTCCTTACGGATGCGAGTCTCCTCGGTTGGGGGGCTCAGTTTATGGGCCACTCAGCTCGGGGCACCTGGTCCGCGGAGGAGGCCTCCTGGTCGATCAACGGGTTAGAGACCAGAGCGGTCAGGCTGGCGCTGTTAGCTTTCCACTCCCTTTTGCTGGGCAAGTCGGTCAGAGTCCTGTCGGACAATGCCACGGCGGTGGCTTATGTCAATCGTCAGGGGGGCACCAAGAGCACTCCTGTGGCGCAGGAGGCGGCTCGGCTCATGGTTTGGGCGGAGTCCCATCTTCTGGACCTCTCGGCTTCTCATATAGCCGGGGTAGAAAATGTTCAGGCAGACTTCCTCAGTCGTCACTTCCTGGATCCAGGAGAGTGGTTTCTCGGCGCCGGAGCGTTTCGGTTGATAGTGCAAGATTGGGGGCAGCCCCTGATGGACCTGATGGCCACGAGTGGCAACGCCAAAGTGCCCCGCTTCTTCAGTCGTCGCAGGGAAGGGCTGGCCGAGGGTCTGGATGCTCTGGTCCAGCCGTGGCCAACGGAGGGGCTGTTGTATGTGTTCCCTCCTTGGCCGCTGGTGGGCAGAGTGCTTCTTCGCATTGTTCACCATCCGGGTTTGGTGGTGCTGGTGGCTCCGGATTGGCCTCGACGTCCGTGGTATGCGGATCTGGTGAGGCACCTGGTGGCGGTTCCTCTTCCTCTGCCTCTCTCGGACGACCTTCTGATGCAGGGTCCCATTCCCATGTTCGACCCGTCTCTCTTCTGTCTTACGGCGTGGCTCTTGAAAGGGGTCGCCTTAGCAAGAAGGGATATTCAGACAAGGTGATCGCTACACTGTTGGGGTCCCGGAGGCTTTCTACCTCTCGGGCTTATGTGCGGGTTTGGCGTCTCTTTGAGGAATGGTGTCGGGCGCGGGGAGTGACCTCTTTTCGCGCTTCTCTGCCTAACATTCTAGAGTTCTTGCAGGATGGCCTGGATAGAGGCCTGGCTTGGTCTTCTCTCCGGGTTCATCTTGCGGCCCTGTTGACCTTTCGAGGGTTGGTGTCAGGTCAGCGTTTATCGGCTCTTCCTGATGTGATTCGGTTTCTGCGGGCGGCCACGTTGCTTAGGCCTCCCCTACGGCCCTCGGTTCCCTCTTGGGATCTTAATCTGGTTCTCTCTGTTTTGGTGCGCCCGCCTTTCGAGCCCTTGGACGACTGTTCTTTGAAGGACCTTACTTTGAAGGCGGTCTTTTTGGTGGCCATTACTTCTGCTAGGCGTATTTCTGAGCTGCAGGCTTTCTCTTGTAGGGCTCCCTTCTTGGAGTTGTCTAGGGAGCGGGTCGTCTTGCGGCCTGTTCCTTCCTTTCTGCCGAAGGTTGTTTCTCCTTTTCATGTCAATCAATCGGTGGTTCTCCCGGTCTTGGGTGGTCGGGAGGGCTCTTCTGAGCAACGGCAGCTGCGCAAGTTGGATGTCGGTCGGGTCCTTCGCTCTGATGTGCAGCGGACCCAGGAATTCCGGAAGTCCGATCATCTCTTTGTCCTCCTGGCTGGTCCTCGTCGGGGAGCTGGCGCTTCTAAGGCTACTATTGCGCGCTGGATCAAGGAGACGATTGCTTCCGCTTATCTTCTGAAACAGCAGCCTGTTCCGGAGTTTCTCAAGGCTCTTTCCACTCGGGGTCAGGCGGCTTCTTGGGCTGAGTCGTCGCTCGTGCCTCCGGTGGATATTTGTAAGGCTGCGGTTTGGTCCTCCTTGTATTCTTTTGTTAGACATTATCGGGTAGATGTTCAGGCGCGTCGGGACGCGGTGTTCGGTGAGCGTGTTCTGGTATCGGCCCTTCGGGGGTCCCGCCCGTGAGAGGGACTGCTTTGGTACGTCCCATTCGTAAAGTTAACCTCTACTGGTCTGGAGAGTGCTAAAGAAGGAGAAATTAGGTTCTTACCTGCTAATTTACTTTCTTTTAGCTTCTCCAGACCAGTAGAGGTCCCCACCCTGTCTGTTGTTGTTGTTGTTGTTGGGGCTGTTTTCGCGGGCAGTTTTTGTTTTTTGCTGCGGGTTCTAGTATTTTTCTAGGGCCGGGGAGAATTAAAGAACAGCGGCTGTGGCTCGGCTGGCTTAGCTGGCGAGCTGTGGGGACATTTTCCTTCGGGTATTTCTCCTCTGCATTTTCCAACAGCATTTGGGTATGTTATTTGTTACTCCTGTTCGGAGTATTGTTTTCTTCCTGTTTTCCAGTTCTTGGTTCTGCTTGGCTATTCGGCAGACTGAGGGAAATAGAGAAGGGAGGATAGTATATACTGTCCCAAAGTTTTGTTTTCAGTCTCCACCTGCTGGTCATGATTAGATATATACCCATTCGTAAAGTTAACCTCTACTGGTCTGGAGAAGCTAAAAGAAAGTAAATTAGCAGGTAAGAACCTAATTTCTCCTTTTCCTTCTGAAGTTTCTCAGCTGCAAAGCACAAGAATATACAATCCATGTATACACACGATGGTACCTTTTTTGTTTCCAGACAACATAACAATGGTGATTTGCCCTGGGATAGCCAATCACAGTGAGAAGCAGTATATCCGTACGTTTGTCGATTATGCCCAAAGAAATGGTTACAGGTGTGCTGTGCTGAATCACCTGGGTGCCCTGCCAAGCATTGAGCTCACCTCTCCACGCATGTTCACTTATGGTAAGTCATTCAGTCTATTCTTCATTCCTCAGTCCTTTTTCAAGCCAAAATACCATTAAGAGGGCAGCTCTTTAACACACATTTTTACTCTGCGGCACTCAGCCAAGACTAATTTGGATTTCTTGCTCATAGTTGAATAATGTGTATTTTCTTATCATCCTATTAGACCAGTCCAGAATGATGGGCTACCTCACCCTATCAGCTGATGGAGGCAAAGAACCTGAGCTTTCTGGCAACATAATCATTATAAGCAATGGCGTAGTAAAGGTAGGAGGTGCCTGGGTGGTAGTGCCCCCAGCACCCTCCTCTCCACGTCCCCCTGCTCCTTCCTGCTCCCATTCCACACTTGCGCTCTCCCTACCTGCCCCCCCCCCCATACCTCTTAATCTTCCCCAGCGCGAGTGACTTCTGCAGACTTGATGGGCCGTGGCCCTTATCTGCCGTCTTATTTCTATGTTTCTATGTTTCTAACACTTCCTGGCCCTGTGACCCAGAAGTGATTTGGAGGGAAAACAGGCTCGTGCTAGTGAAGGTAAAACAGAGGTAAGGGATGGAGGGGAGGGATGGCGTGAGCATGGCATGGTGGGGCAGAGAGGTGTTAGTGCCCCCACTGACTTGGTGCCTAGGGTGGCCCGCACCCCCCTTACTACATCACTGATTATAAGGAATTGTGTAGCCTGCAACTTTCCAATATTGCTTTGCCATTGACATCCAGGAGCCTAGTAATACATCCACCACTCCCCCCCTTCCCCCCAACAGAAATGTGCAACTGGCCAACCCCACGGTCAGTCACAGCAAAGAAATGAAATCCCCCCCGGAATACAGCCCAGTCCTCCAACAAAATCAGCAACCCATCCCCCGTCACTCAAACAGCATACATACAAAAACTCTGAGAAATCAACACCCCAAGCGTCCAACACACACAACCCTTATAATCAACGGCTACCATAACACCCAGTAGCCCGGCCACCAGAACAAAAAGTACCAACAGGGGTAGGTCCAGAGCAACAAACATGGAACCCAATCCCTCATGGCCTCACCTTGCAGGCAGCATAGAGCAAAACAAAGCTCATAGCAAAGAAAAGGAAAACCAGGTCCTAGCACAATCAAGTGATTGCTTTCGCCGGCTTTCTGCAAGAATGGGTCACTGTCTTCCAAAGTCCAGAAGGCTGCTTCTCCTGGGGTTGCGATGGAACCGGGGTGCTCAGGTATATTATTACAGCCCAACTTCCGCAGAGCAGCCCATGCCTCATCCTGCACTTTTTTAGATTTGCCATTCACTGTAACCCACACCCCACTTCCTGGAAACTGCGACGCTTCTGCAGAGTCGCCCAGGCCAAATCCAGATAAATTCCAATCCCCACATTATTCCAATGAAAGTCCTGCTTGCGCCGCGCCAGTTGTAACACCTTTTCCTTCACAGCAAAATCTCCAAAGCAGGCAATGATATCCTTAGGGCCCGCACCTCTAGTTGGGCCCAGGCTGCGATGTGCTCTCAAAATATTAATAGGTGCTGGAGCAGCACCCTCCACCTCAGTCAATAAATCCATACAGATGTTACAGACAACTTCCATGAAGATTTTATATTCCTCCACCTCCGGCAATCCTTTAAATCGTAAATTACAGCGGCGCGATCTGTTCTCCAGGTCTTCCACCTGACTTTGTATCTCAGATATCGCTGCCGCTGAGTGATCACAGTCCGCCCGCACATCCACCAGCTCTTGGGAGAGGTCCGAAATTTGCACCTGTGTAGCTGACACACGGCCCCCAATCTCCATTATATTGGAGCGCAACTCCGCAAGAGCCGTCTTCACATCCTGCCTAACTCCGACCATTTTGTCTTTCAATGCTCGAAACCAGGATTGTAGCAATTGCGGCGTAAATGCCTCCCCCTCAAGAACAGTAGTTGGGGTCTCCTCATCTTCTGAATCGGAGGGCACGGGCATCATTTTTTTTCCACATGACTAACCCGCTGCTTTCTCCTAGTGATTTCTTCTCTTGTTCAGCAGGGAATGAGAAATTGTCCAGGCGCATTCGAATGGCCATCCTGCGCTCCAAGTTGTGTGTTGGTTTATAACAAGGTACTGTAGCTAGGAATGCTGCGTTTTCTAATAGTCTCCACGGCCTCTACGGAGTTCACAAGTCAGGCAGTCATTCTGTGGCATGACAACACTTCCCTATCATGCAACCGGTTTCTAATGGCATGGTCAATTACCGCTCCAATTTTTTTTTTTTAAATGCGTGTGCATTTTAGTTAGGTGTCACTAGGTGTCTGTAATTAGGGCGCCGTTTTTAGAATCAGGCCTCTTGTTCCCATCTCAAAACAATACAAAATCCTCACTTGACAGGATAAACCATTCAAAAAAGAAGAACAAACCAACTTGTATCATTCTTCATTTTTCTTTATTCAAAAATTTGTTCTTGCTCCAATGCTCAAATGCCCGACGGGACCCGTTTCGCCAAACTGGCTTTTTCAAGGGTTCCAGCAAGGAGCACTATATAATTTAAATTAAAGAATTAATACACATATTAACATGAATGAGTACATAACATCCTGAACAAACTGCATTTTAACTCATAAACATAAGAACATAAGAACTGCCATCTCCGGATCAGACCCATGGTCCATCTAGTCCGGCGATCCGCACACGCGGAGGCCCAGTCAGGTATACACCTGATGTAGTTTTAGTCACCCATATCCCTCTATGCCTCTCGTAAGGAGATGTGCATCTAATTTGCCTTTGAATCCTAGCACAGTGGATTCCTTAATAACCTCCTTTGAGAGAGCATTCCAGGCGTCTACCACTCGCTGTGTAAAGCAGAACTTCCTGACATTTGTCCTGGACTTGTCCCCCCTTAGCTTCAAACCATGTCCTCTTGTCCGTGTCGCGTTGGACAATGTAAATAATTTATTTTCCTGCTCTATTTTATCGATGCCTTTCAGCATTTTGAACGTCTCGATCATGTCCCCTCGCAGCCTCCTCTTCTCAAGGGAGAACAGTCCCAGTTTCTTGAGTCGTTCCTCATATTCCAAGTTCTCCATACCTCTTATTAGCTTTGTTGCTCGTCTCTGCACCCTCTCAAGCAGTTTTATATCCGTCTTTAGGTTGGGAGACCAATGTTGGACACAGTATTCCAAGTGTGGTCTGACCATTGCTCTATAAAGCGGCATTATGACTTTCTCCGATCTACTCGTGATTCCTTTCTTTATCATGCCTAACATTCTGTTTACTTTCTTTGCCGCTGCCGCGCATTGTGCCGACGGCTTCAGGGTCCTATCTATCAGTACACCCAGGTCCTTTTCTTGTTCGCTCTTACCCAGAGTTGCGCCTGACATTCTATACTCGTGTTCCTTATTCTTACTACCTAAATGCATTACCTTGCATTTCTCCACGTTGAACTTCATCTGCCATTGCTCTGCCCATTTCTCTAACTGATACAAGTCGCTCTGGAGTTCCTCGCTATCCTCCTGCGATCTGATTGCCCGGTATAGCTTTGTGTCGTCTGCAAACTTAATGATCTCACTGGATACTCCTTCTTCCAGGTCATTGATGTAAATATTAAATAGGATCGGCCCAAGAACCGAGCCCTGGGGCACACCACTAGTCACTTTCTCCCAGTCTGAGAACTTCCCATTTATGTCCACTCTCTGCTTTCTGTTTTCCAGCCATTTGCTTATCCACCTGTGTATATCTCCCTCTATTCCATGGCTTTGTAGTTTCCTGAGAAGTCTTTCATGTGGAACTTTGTCGAACGCTTTCTGGAAGTCCAAATATATTATGTCCACCGGCATTCCACTATCAATTTGCTTGTTCACGGTCTCAAAAAATTGAAGTAAATTTGTTAAACATGATTTCCCTTTCCTGAACCCATGTTGACTGGGTTTCATCAAGTCGTGTGTATCTAGGTGCCGGACTATGCTATCCTTGATCAGTGCTTCAACCATCTTTCCAGGGACAGACGTAAGGCTCACAGGTCTGTAGTTGCCCGGTTCCCCTCTCGATCCTTTTTTGAAAATTGGCGTGACGTTCGCTATCTTCCAGTCATCTGGTATCTGTCCAGTTCTGATTGTCAGATTGGCAAGTTTTTGCAATAGCTCTCCGATTTCAACCTTCAATTCCTTTAAAACTCTCGGGTGAATTCCATCCGGTCCAGGGGATTTGTCACTTTTAAGTTTGTCGATCTGGTAGTATATCTGGTCCAACTCCACTTCAACTGTGGTGAGGCTGTCTTCTATTACTCCACTAAACACTTTCACTGCTTCTGGTATTTTTGCGGTATCCTCCTCCGTAAAGACGGACGCAAAGAAGGAATTTAGTTTGTCTGCAATTTGTTTATCTTCCTTGATGTACCCTTTTCTTCCCTGGTCGTCCAGGGGTCCCACCGCCTCTTTTGTGGGTTTTTTCCCTTTCACGTATCTAAAGAAGGGTTTGAAGTTTTTGGCCTCTTGCGCTATTTTTTCCTCATAGTCCTTTTTGGCATCCCTCACCGCCTTGTGACATTTCTTCTGATCATCTTTATGTTTTTTCCATGCTTCAGTTGTTTTCATGTGTTTCCATTTTTTGAAAGAGTCCTTCTTTTCTTTTATGGCTTCCCTCACCTGTCTGGTAAGCCATGCCGGTTCTCCCTTACCTTTTGTTCTCCCTTCTTTGGAGATCATCGGAATGTGGAGATTTTGTGCTTGTATTTTTCAGTAGGGACCATGCCTGGTCTACCGTTTTAAGTTTGTCCACCTTTTTCTTGAGTCGTTTTTTCACCATGGCTCTCATGTGATCGTATTTGCCCTTTTTAAAGTTTTTAAACTTAATTAATGATCAAAAATACTGATAATGATCTATATGGAATGTGCAAACATGCAAATCCTATATCAATATTTGTTCAAATTAATTTATCAGGAGGAAGTGACGTCATCGTGGCTGATGGCAGCCTAGAGCGATAGCTCCGCGGACCCCCGTGCTGTTTTTGGCGATCTTCGCGCGAGTTCGCGTGCCTGCACTGTCTGCCTCCCTCAGCTTGTTTGTGAAGCTGCCTTGCTGCGTCTCGATGGCGACGCGAAAAAAACAAACAGATATTAAAGCGTTCTCCTCACCGATCCCGAATGGGCCTCTTAAACCTGGCTCTAAAATGGCGCCCGATCCGGCCGCGGCTGCGGAGGGCCCACCTGCTGATGCAACGCTGCCGACTCTACAGCTGGAGATGCGTGGTTGGTTCCAAGAACTGAAATCTGAAATCTCTGCAGTTCGAGCTGATATCCATGCTGTTGTTGCTGAGCTAAAACGAGAGGTGGGTGAAATCGGACATCGGGTGGGAGAGACGGAGGTTGCAGTGGAAGCACATGGCTCTGAAATAACACAGCTGAGAGGCAGGATTGCAGCGCTGGAGGAAAAGGCTGATGTGAGCACCCTTAAGCTGGAGGATCTGGAGAATCGCTCCAGACGGTGCAACCTTCGCTTTCGGGGTGTGCCAGACACTGTTTCTGACCCTCGCTGTATGGAGGTGATTGATCATATATGTATACAGGCACTAGAGACTGCTGGCTTGCCTGTGGAAGTGGGTAAACCATTGCTGGATAGGGCACACCGCATACCTGGCCCTCGTGATGTGAACCGCCCTCGTGATGTTGTGGCTTGTTTCCATCGCTATATGGATAAGGAGCATGTGCTTAGGGCGGTGAGGCGCTCGGGGGGAACTGTGAAATGGGAAGAAGCGGACATTGATGTTTATCCTGATATAGCTCCAGCAACCCTGGCCCGCCGTCGCACGTATAGAGACTGCACCCGTATACTGCAGGAGCGCAGTGTTCGATATAGATGGATTTATCCCATCGGACTGGCTTTTACACATGCAGGCAAGACCTACACTGCAATAACTGTGGCGGATGTTCAGGCTCGAATGGTGGAAGCAGGTTTGATGGCAGCTTCAGAAATGGCACCACTTCCTCAGAGGTCTCCTGTGCCCAAATCAGGAAGAGGGCTGGGATGGCAGAGAGTGGCTAGATCGGCTGCAGCTCGTCGCCCTATGGAGACAGCTGCCCCCTCATCCACTTGAACATTTATATTTGTGCACTGTGATTAAGAAATTTTGTGCTGTGACTGTTTTTTCTTCTCTTTGCTGAGCGACATCTGTCGCGAAGATTGTTTATAGGGCTTGTTCTGGGGGTCCCTTTGTGAACTGTTTCTCTACACTTCCTGTACCATGGTTACCAGGTGCTTCGGTGGCTGGACCATGTGGGGTATTGTTGGGGGGTTGGGGGGAGGGGGGGGTGTTGGTGCTGGGAAAAGTGGTGACCGAGTGCTTTCTTGTATGATTGTATGGAAGAGTGTTTGTATAATGTTTCTCTTAAGGTTACGATTGCAGGGGTTGGTTGATTTGGCTGCTTTGGAACTAATGGTTGATTTGGTAATGCTGTGCTTTTTCTTTTCTGGTACAAATGGATAAACTCACTTTGCTATCTTATAATGTACATGGGCTGAATTCTCCACAAAAACGACGCTTGTTATTTAAAGAAATGAGCCGCCTGAATAGTGCGGTTGGATTTATTCAGGAGACCCATTTTCAATCTCATTATGAGAAATTGCTTACACACCACAACTACCCACACGTTTTCCTTTCTTCTAATAAGGTTCGGAAAAAGACCCAGGGGGTGGGCATCTTAATACATAAACGTGTCCAGGTGGTGTTGAGAGAGGTGGTGCGGGATGTTGAGGGCCGCTACATATTGGTCAAGGCTGAGTTGGATGGCGCCTTGTATAGTTTGCTGAATGTCTATGCCCCAAACGCTGGTCAGGGGGCCTTCTTTACGTTGTTAGAACGTGTGCTGTTAGATCATGTAGAAGGTACACTCCTTGTGGGTGGAGATTTTAACCTTACTTGCTATCCTCAGGAGGATAATTCAAATTCATCCATCCGCTACGCTAGAGGCGACAGAAGAGCTTTGCTGCGCTTCTTGCGTAGGCATGATTTGATAGATGTGTGGCGTTATTTACATCCAGGCACGCGAGATTACACATTTTATTCATCGAAACATAATTCCTATACTAGAATTGATATGTGGATGCTACCTCGTATTGCTTTGCCTCGAGCCCTGGCCTCCAGTATTGAGCCCCGGGTGTGGTCAGATCATGCTCCTTTGACTCTGGAGTTACAGATTGGACAGGTTAGAGGCGGCCGTCGCTTGTGGCGTATGAATGACTCTTTGTTAAAAGATCCCAATACCTTGACTCTTTTAGAGACTGATGTCGAGGAATTTTTTGCATTCAACGACATAGCTGGCATTAATGTTGCAATTCTTTGGGAAAGTTTTAAAGCTACCCTTAGGGGTTGTTGTATCTCGAGGGGGTCGTACAGAAATCAATGTCGAGTGGCACGCAGATTCGAATTAGTGTCTCGCCTTCGACGCCTAGAGAATGCTCACAAGAGAGCCCCGTCGGTGGCTGGGGGGGTTGCGTTGACGGAGTGCCGGAGAGATTTACAAGAACTTGATTTAGAGGGCATGGCTTGGGCCCTGCAGAGGCGGAAACAACAGTATTTTGAATGGGGTGGTAGGGCAGGCCGCTTGTTAGCTGCACAGATCAAGCAAACTCAAGCACAACACTCCATAACTCGGATTCGTAATGATTCGGGTCAGCTTTGTGTGGATGATGGGGACATCCATCAGGCTTTTTTATCCTTCTATCAGACTCTGTACACTCCGGAAATTGAATCCACGGAGGGGGAGATTGAGGCTTTTCTATCTAACGTTACCTTGCCTTGTTTGGCGGAAGTTGATGCGGAGTGGCTCTCTTCCCCTATTCAACCCGCTGAGGTGGTGGCTGCCATACGTCATCTGGCTGCTTCCAAGGCACCGGGTGTTGATGGCTTTTCCCCCCTGTTTTATAAGAAAATGGAGGCCCATATAGTCAATCCTCTGACTAGATTGTTTAATTCTTTTCTGGAGGGGGATTGTCTGCCGTATTCGTTTCGTCAGGCAGCGGTCTCCCTTCTTCTTAAACCTGGGAAGGATCCCCTCCTTTGTGGGTCTTACCGCCCTATTTCATTGTTAGGAGTTGATTATAAGCTGTTTACTCGTATTTTGGCAGTCCGGTTACAACGCTTTCTGCCTTACCTAGTTCATGGAGATCAATGTGGCTTTATTTCAGGGAGGCAACCTGGTGATAATATCCGAAGAGTGTTAGATCTTATTGGAGTGGCCCATCAAAATTCTGTTCCGGCAGTCCTGTTATCAGTTGACGCTGAAAAAGCCTTTGATAGGGTTTATTGGCCGTTTATGTTAGCGGCCTTGAAGAAAATGGGCATTTCGGGTGCTTTTCTACACTGGGTGACTTTATTATATGCTGCCCCGGAGGCTTGTCTAAGAGTTAATGGAAGATATACTGCTAATTTTATGATCCGTAGAGGAACTAGGCAGGGGTGCCCTTTGTCACCACTGATTTTCGCGCTGGTCATGGAACCTTTAGCAGCCTCTATACGTGCGAATGCTGACATTCGGGGAATTGTGGTGGGTGGTGAAGAGCATAAGATTTTATTGTATGCTGATGATATTTTGTTTACCTTGACCCACCCACTTCGTTCTCTGACGGAGGCGCTTCGTGTTTTGACTACATTTGGTGTGGTAGCTGGCTTTAAAATTAACATCGAAAAATCTGAATTGCTTAACATTTCCCTTCCGGACTTATTGGTGACGGACTTACGTACTAGGTTCTCGTTTCGATGGGCGGCTAAATCCATTAGATACCTTGGTGTGCGTATATCTCGAAGACTTACTGACCTTTTTGAATTGAATTACCCTCCGTTGCTAAGAACTGTATTTGCCGATCTGGACCGATGGGAGGGATTGAGATTGTCTTGGATGGGTAGGATTAGTGCTTTGCGTATGAATGTGCTGCCTCGTTTTTTGTATCTGTTCTCCTGCCTACCTCTCTCAATTCCTAAACGGTTCTTGCTTAGGCTACAAAGGCGGGCCTTTGCTTATATCTGGACACGTAAACCCCCTAGGGTGCGGAGGGAACGTATGTACTGGGACAGATTACATGGGGGAATGGGTGTTCCTGATTTTTCTACATATTACTATGCATCCCAATTGCAGGGACTATTTCATTGGGCATATCCCTCCCAGCGCTGGGTCTCACTAGAACAGGCCTTACAACCTACTTACCCTTTGGCAGCAGTGCCCTGGCTGTCTTTTGATATCCTTCGGGATCTGCAGACTGAGACATCTTATGGGATGGAATGTACTTTGCATGCGTGGAGCCGGGTTCGACGAGCTTGGTTCCCACGTCAGCGCTATTTTTATGCTACTCCCATTAGATTTGCCCCTGATTTTCTGCCTGCTAAAGATACTGGGATTTTTCGGCGTTGGGAAATGGAGGGTCTTAGGGTCCTAGGTCAGCTGGTAGTGGGTGGACAACTGGTACCCTTTGCTGCCTTACAATCCATATATGATCTCCCCTCGACTGACTTTTTCGCCTATGTCCAACTTCGAGATTTTATGGTGAAGAGGGTGATCCCAGAGTGGGAAGGGGCAGACTCTGCTTTCTTACAAGTTTTTAGGATGGGATCTGGGGTAGGCCTTATTTCCCGTCTCTATAGGGCTCTTTTATACACTCGACCACAGGCCCACACATATGAACATCGTTGGGAACTCTTGCTAGGGAGGGCTTTGGAATATCGACAATGGGATTGTCTTTATGGTACACTGCTGAGAGTCTCCTTGGCATCTCCCTTAGTGGAGCAGGGGTATAAAATGCTATTTCAGTGGTACCTCACGCCTGAAAAGGTGCATCGTTTCTATCACTGTGGGAACGGGCACTGTTGGCGCAACTGTGGGTGTCTGGGCTCCTTTGGGCATGTGTGGTGGGATTGTACTAAGATTGTACCTTTTTGGAAGATGGTTCAACGACTGCTGATTGATGTGTTACGCTTACCCATCCTATTGCGTATGGAAACATTTTTACTTAACTATCCTTTGGGAAGTTTGGATGTGGATCAGAATCATTTTGTGGCCCTGGTTGCTACGGCAGCCAGACTTTTAGTGGCTACATATTGGAAGCGGGACTCTTTGCCTTCTCGTACTGAACTGTTACATAAGGTTGACCAAATTTACTTAATGTCCAAATTGACTGCTCTAAATAATGATTCCTGTGGATTGTTTCATCGACAGTGGTCTCGATATAGCTCCTGGCGAGGTCTACTTTGAAACTTTTCTTATTTTTCTTTTGCATCTTCCTTTGTTTTAGGCTTATATTGTATCACTCGGTGGGGGGGGTGGGGGGGGTTTTGTTGTTTCATGTGGGCAATGTACTTTTGCTGTTGGCATACTGCCTGTGTACTGTTTTCATTTTGTTTAATAAAAAATTTTAAACTTCAAAAAAAAAAAAAAAAAAAAAAAAAAAAAAATTAATTTATCACTTATAATTGCCATTCAAGTTCATTTATCCCTAATGAATCAATAAATACCTTCATTATTAATATTGGTTACATAATTACATTTCTCAATGAATTTCTCAATAAATGCTCAATAATCAATAAATACCTCCCTGGCCACAGACAATGATGAAATGAATAAATAGTATTGAAAACCCTCACATTTAATGTTATATAAAAATTAATAAATAATGAAGTTAAATAAATATTAAACACATAACTATCATCAATAATATATTTTCACACATACTTTAATAATTAATCACCAATTAGAAGTAATTAAAAATTATTATTTGCACAATTATTTAAACAGCATCAATCTAAAAACATATTGACAATTAATAAATAGATATAAATAATCATATATATGGATAAATAAATATAAACAATCATATATATATATTCTCACACTTCGTCCAATCAATACATATTCATACATACAACATCAATCTTAAAAAAGCATATATATTTAAATATGAATTAATAAATAAATAATTATAAGTCTAATCTAAGATAAAATACAATAAAAATGAAATAATGTGATCTACAAATGTGCAACTATGTGTAAAATAACTCATGAATTAATTATCAAAAAATTTTGTTAAGCAATTAAAAATAAATTGAAAATAATTAATTGAAAATTAATCACTATTAACATAATGTCATTTGATGTGGCATCTCTTTATACATCTATACCCCAAAATGAGGCCATTGAGGTAGTAAGAGATTTTCTTGACAGTAGCCCTAGACCACACCTAGTTCCTACTGAGTTTTTAACGCATTTAACATCTTTAGCATTAAAAGAGAACTATTTCTTATTTGAGGATAAATACTACATCCAGAAGAAAGGTGTGGCTATGGGAGCTACTTTTGCTTCCTCAATAGCAAACCTGTATATGTCCAAATTTGAATCTGAATGGATTGAGAATTCACCTTTTTCTGAGAAAATATATATATGGCGTCGGTTTATAGATGATGTTATCATGTTATGGAAGGGATCTGAAAATGACCTAAAAAATTTTGCACAAAGGTTAAATTCATGTGATAACAATTTAACTTTTACTATGACATATTCAACAACTAAGATAAATTTTTTAGATTTAACCATTGAGCAGCATCAAAATTTCTTTATGACAGATGTTTACTTCAAAGAGACAGATAGAAATACATTGTTATCCTATGAGAGTAATCATCCAGGTAGACTAAAAAATAGCCTTCCGTTTTCCCAGTTTGTTAGACTCAGGAGAAATTGTTCAGATTTTAAAGTTTTTAAAAAACAAGGTAAGATTCTGGAACAAAAATTACTATCCAGGGGCTACCCTCAGAAAGTGGTAAAGAAGGCGTTTAAAAGAGCAAAATACTGCAATCGGGAATGGTTGCTATTGAAAACGCCAAGGAATAATGAAGATGAAAATGAAATTATAACTTGTGTTATAAGATATAATAATTTCAGCAATACCATTTCTAATATTCTGCATAAATTTTGGGACATTATTATTATACATCCCTCTATGCAAAATCTTAAATTTAGAATAGCATACTCCAGGGATCAAAATTTAAAAGAGAGATTGAAAAGTGGTGAAAACAGGAGAGTTTCAAAGGATAAGAGTCTACCTATGGGTTTCTTTAAATGTCTTTCGTGTAACATCTGTAAAATGAGTATACAAACTAAGGTTTGGAAGAACCCTATAGATAATAAAGAATACAAGATTCACCATTTTTTGAATTGTAGATCTACCTTTATTATCTATGTTATACAATGTCCCTGTGATAAATTGTATGTTGGGATGACAACTAGGGCATTTAAAACACGCATACAGGAACATAAATCCAATATTAAATGTTCCAATATATCTGAACCTTTAGTGGAACATTGCATAGCTCATCATCACAAGTTTGAAGATCTTAAATACCTTGCAATTGATCAAGTCCAAGAAGATAAAAGAGGGGGTGATAGAAAAAAGAGGTTATCCCAAAAAGAAAGCAAATGGATTTTCAGATTGAAGTCCATTGAACCTATGGGTTTGAACAGTTTTATAGATTGGAAACCTTTCTTTTAGTTGTTATTTTGTTTCTGCACTTTTCACAGTTCACATTCAAGGGGTCCATATGCTCTTTTTAATATTCTGGTCTTTTTGGTTTTGTTTTGTTTTGTTTTGCTGTCTAGGTTTTCTGTAATCCAATTTCCTCAATAACAAGAAGCGATTGAGGCATGTCTTTTGCTGAGTCGGCACCATAGCAACGCCGCGGGGCTCACGTGTTTTGTTTGCTTTAGCAGGGCAGTGCGATTTTGATTGGTCTGACTATGCCTTTTAGGTAGTTGTGGTTTTTTAATGTTTTTTGATGTTTTTAGTGCTTTCTTTTAAGTTTGGCACTATGAGCAGCGAGTACTAATAAGGAAGTCACATGGGTATTATTCGCTGTTCAGCGCATGCGCTCACGAGTATAAAAGAGTAAGCATTATGGATACCACACACTGCTCCGGCCCTGGTAGCAAGAGGAAGCTAAATTAAGGTTGGTAATTTCTATATCGCTTTAAAATTGTGCTAAAATTGTGCTATAAATGCCGGTTTTTTAAAAAAAGCTCTGGATGTTTTCAATTTTACAAAGTTTAGTTGGTTTCTGTTTCACTGAATCTTTTTACCGCGATTTTAGGCTTCCGTGATGAGTTGGGGCTGTGCTGTTTGTGAGTTTGTTTCAAATCAGGCCTAGATTAGTTTAAATAATGACAATTGATGTAGGTTTTTTAAAGATATGTAAAGGTTTGAACTCCACATCGAGTCTGTTTTTTCACCAAGCATTTCCACCACGACGAGCTTAAGAGTTGCCGTCTGTGGGTTGGTTCAAAATTAAGCCCAGAGTAATTTATATAAGTTATTTGAAATTTATTTGAGCTATGGTCCCCTATGAATAGTCACTATGTATGAGGTTTTATATAATGAAATTGAAGAAAATAGAAAATGAAGTAATGACTTTTCAATGGATCTAATTTCAATTTAATTTATACGTGATGTGTGAATTAGATTTAAAGGTTCTATATTTTTATTCAAGTTGATGTATTATTGATTATTTTATTTAAAGTGATGGCACTATCACACATAGTTTCAGCATTTCACATTATGTTAATAGTGATTAATTTTCAATTAATTATTTTCAATTTATTTATTTTTAATTGCTTAACAAAATTTTTTGATAATTAATTCATGAGTTGTTATTTTACACATAGTTGCACATTTGTAGATCACATTATTTCATTTTTATTGTATTTTATCTGAGATTAGACTTATAATTATTTATTTATTAATTCATATTTAAATATATATGCTTTTTTAAGATTGATGTATGTATGAATATGTATTGATTGGACGAAGTGTGAGAATATATATATATGATTGTTTATATTTATTTATCCATATATATGATTATTTATATCTATTTATTAATTGTCAATATGTTTTTAGATTGATGCTGTTTAAATAATTGTGCAAATAATAATTTTTAATTAATTCTAATTGGTGATTAATTATTAAAGTATGTGTGAAAATATATTATTGATTATAGTTATGTGTTTAATATTTATTTAACTTCATTATTTATTAATTTTTATATAACATTAAATGTGAGGGTTTTCAATACTATTTATTCATTTCATCATTGTCTGTGGCCAGGGAGGTATTTATCTATTATTGAGCATTTATTGAGAAATTCATTGAGAAATGTAATTATGTAATCAATATTAATAATGAAGGTATTTATTGATTCATTAGGGATAAATGAACTTGAATGGCAATTATAAGTGATAAATTAATTTTAACAAATATTGATATAGGATTTGCATGTTTGCACATTCCATATAGATCATTATCAGTATTTTTGATCATTAATTAAGTTTTATGAGTTTAAATGCAGTTTGTTCAGGATGTTATGTACTAATTCATGTTAATATGTGTATTAATTCTTTAATTTAAATTATATAGTGCTCCTTGCTGGAACCCTTGAAAAAGCCTGTTTGGTGAAACGGGTCCCGTCAGGCATTTGAGCATTGGAGCAAGAACAAATTTTTGAATAAAGAAAAATGAAGAATGATACAAGTTGGTTTGTATCATGTCAAGTGAGGATTTTGTATTGTTTTGAGTAGTTCAACTTACCTCACTTCCTATCTTCAAGAACCTTTCTCTTGTTCCCATCCCCAGTCACTTTTGATGTATTAATCCGAGTGGTCAAATATAAGAGCCATCTTTATTTTTTATCCAAAATTCCTGCTGACAGGCTACTGCTTCTCTTGGACAAAAAAAGGAAAAATATATCTTGTTCTTACTTATAACACAATCCACTGTTTCATTTCATCCTACTTTTCATGGTGGCTGATTATAGAGTCACTGATGTGTCATACAGTATATTACAAGACTTGAATAAGAAATAAATTATTTGAGAAGTAAATACAAAAAAACCAATGGTATAGCAATTCTGTTCCTTTTACCTGTGGGGATGGTTACTGGGTTATATTTAAACAGTGAATAGCTGCTGAGAAATCTATTACTGTGGCTGTTATTTTCTTCTCGGTCCTTGATTGTAGGATGCACCTGGGAGTTTGGAGCTATGGTCAACCATATCAAGAAGACTTTTCCACAGAGCCAGCTGATTGTAGTTGGCTTCAGCTTGGGCGGGAACATTGTATGTAAATACCTGGGAGAAGCTCCGGGAAATCAAGAAAGAGTGCTGTGTTGTGTCAGCGTATGCCAAGGATATAGCGCACTAAGGTAAGTGATTTGTTTGGAAAGCCTCAACAAGCTCCGGCCGCATCTAGAGGGCCTCTGAGCATTCGCGGATGATGTCACACACTTCTGCGCATGCTCCAGACCCTCCAGACACAGCTGGAACTAGTTTGGAAGAAGAGAGGAGGCTTTGTGGGGGCGGTACTAGAGGCAGAACTTGGTGGGGCTGGGGTGGAATGGGGTGGGGTGAGGCGGGGACAAAATATCTGGGGTTTCACAGAGAAAAATATGGTAATCCTAAGCTGGGGTGTCCTGGCTGAATGGTGCCAGCTTTAGGAGTTACACCTGGTCACCCCAGGTCTCTTTCCCACCCAAATCTCCCTGGCTCTGTGTAGCTTCTCTCCTTTCCCTCATTGTTGGAAAAAAAAAAAGAGGAACAGGGATAGATTGCAGCTCTAGCCCCTTGAATCTGGTCCAGCAGTTAAAGTCCTTTGCAGGAAAAACTCCTCTGTCAGTCTTGGTAACATTTTTCATTGGGCCGATTTTAGGTGTGTGGCTCATTTAAAATGTTTTGATTTTTTTAAACTTATTTATTCATTTTTGCATCAATCAACAAGTTTACAATTTTATACAATATATTATACACAATCACTTGTACATTCTTAACCATATATCTTATAAAATTATAAAATATCCCATCCCCCTCCCTTCCCATCCCATTTCTATACTACAATCACATTCATATTCTATTTTTTCATTTAAAAATGTTAATGTATTGGGCCTCCTACGGCGTTAATTGCTTCTGGTGCGAATGGCGACTGAAGCAGTTAAGTGCTGCTCACGCTGTAGCAGGTGTAGAGCAGTGTCCAGTTTGTGTTTGGGGGGTATAACAATGCTGCGATAGAGAGCCAAAGATTTTCCCTGCATTGGGGAGGGTATTGGCAATTTAGTTTTTAAAGTAAATCATTGCATTTCCAAACTTCAAGCCTGGGCTATATCTGTCCAGATGAAGCTTAATACAACTAAAACGAAACTTCTGTGGTTAGGTCCAAAATTGGACTGTCTTCCTTCTACTATAGCTTTGGAATCTGGGGCCTCTTTGCAGATTCTCTTCTAAGGTATTGGGAGTCCTTTTTGATTCCTCTCTTACCTTCAAGGATCAAATAAATTCCTTGGTCAAGAAATGCTTTTTTAGTTTACAATTGTTGAGGAAGGTTAGACATCTTTTTCATCGACATTTCTTGGTTTTAGACCAATTAATCATATTATCCTGACTAGATTATTGTAATAATATTTACTTTGGCATTACAAAAATCTGTCTCCAAAGAAAAAGTAAATATGACCATGTGACCCCTTTGCTCCTGAGTCTCCTCCATTGACTCACGGTTTATCTTAGAATTCAATTCAAATGTGCTTGCATCTCTTTCAAAATTTTATATGGTATTTTTATTCCCCTTGTTTCCTTATTATGGAATGTTTACAGATTCTCTTATGCAAGAGGCATCCAACAATTCAAACTCTCCCTTCCTTCCAGAAAAGGAATTAAAGGAGTTAAGATCTTTAGTCAATCTCTGGATTTTAAACTTTCGCAACTATGGAATGAACTTCCCTTAATTCTGAGGAGCCCCAGTCCTTTCGAATCTTTTTGTAAATTTCTAAAAACTTTTTGATTTGCTAACATTTTGAAAATTAATCTCTTTTGAAACCTCTGCTTTTACTTTTTTCAGTTCTTATTTATTTTTTTTTCCAATTCTTTATTCATTTTATCATCTTACAACAAGTACACAATATTATATCATAAAAAATAAACACATCACTTGAGTTCTTATTTAATTGTTGTAAACCGAGTCGAGCTTCCTTAGTTTTAGTTTAGTTTAGGCCATCGTCTCCTTTCTTTCCCGTGGCCATTTTGGGAGGCCACGAGGCGGCTCCTGCAGTTTCCACCGCAAGTCAGACAGGCCTGTCCTCTTCAACACCAACCTTTTCAGGGGTGTCGCAGCTTTCCCAGCAGGCTTTGACTAGCTCTAGCTCTGCTGCTATAGGGGGATCTCTGAGGTTTTTCCCCCTACAGTTTGTTTTATTGCTTCAAAGAGCTTACTTCCTGGAGCTACAGCGGCCCTTGGAGCTTTGGCTCTGGGGCATCCTGAGAAGTTGGATGACCCTCCTCTACTCACTGCACCCCAACAATCTGGTGCAGGGGCAAAATGGAAATGGATGACTTCTCTGTGGAATTCTTATCTCCCCCTTGCCTCACCCTTTCACAAGAAACTGGAGGACCTGGAGGCAGAGCTTGGGAGTTCTGAGGCAGATGACCCTATGGCTGCACGGGTGTTTCACCGTGAGGAACTGTCATCGTTTATTTCTAAGACGTTGCAACCTAAGCAGCAGACCCTGTCTGCTTCTAAATCTAAGATGGTGAGTACAAAGAAACTGCCCAAAGCTTTTCCTGTACATGAAGCAATTCACTGCCCAGGAAAAAGATCTAGGTGTCGCTGCTGAGGATACGTTGAAACCCTTAGCTCAATGTGTGGCAGCTGCTAAGAAAGCAAATAGAATGGAGAAATTAGGTTCTTACCTGCTAATTTACTTTCTTTTAGCCTCTCCAGTGGGTATATATCTCATTGTGACCAGCAGGTGGAGACTGAGACAAAACTTTGGAACTGTACATATCATGTGACCCCTCCCTAATTACCTCAGTCTGCCAAATAGCCAAGCAGAACTAATAATTATATACAGAAAAACAAACAAGATTCCAAACAGGAGTATCAACAAATAAAACCAGAAATGCTGTTGGAAAATGCAAAGGAACAAATGCAAATAGCAAAGGTCCTCACAGCTTGCCAGCTACGCCAGCCACAGCCACTGTTGTTAATCTCCCTGGCCCTAGAAAACTAGTACAAACTGATCGAAAAATGAAAATCTGCACGCAAGAACATGACAATAGAAAGGGTGGGGTCCTATGCTGGTCTGGAGAGGCTAAAAAAGTAAATTATCAGGTAAGAACCTAATTTCTCCTCCTTTAGCAATTCTCCAGACCAGCATAGGGTTAATCTTACAGGCGGGACATACCAAAGCAATCCCCATCATGAGTGGGACCCGCGAAGAGCCGGCACCAGAACACGTGCACCGAATACCGTCCACACGGTAGTGTCTGATAAAAGAATGTAGAGAAGAGCAGACTGCCGTCTTACAAATATCCAGAGGAGGCACCAGCGAAGACTCGGCCAAAGAAGCTGCCTGCCTGTGAGTAGAATAAGCCTTGAGAAATTCCGAAAGTGTCTTTTTCTGAAGAAGATAAGCGGAAGCAATAGTCTCCTTGATCCAGCGCACAGTTAACCTTGGAAGCGACATCCCCCCTACGAGGACTCGCTATAAGGAGAAAAAAGATGATCTGATTTCCTGAACTTCTGGGGCGCAAAGGATACGATCAATATTCAATTTGTGGTACTGTTTCTACTCAGAAGAACCTGCCCGACTACCCAGGACCAGGAGGACTGATTGATATGAAAAGGAGAAACTACCTTTGGCAGAAAGGAAGGAACAGGCCGCAACACTACCTGATCCCTAGAAAATTCAAGGTAGGGAGACCGACAAGAGAGAGTTTGCAGCTCCGAAACACATCTAGCAGAAACAATAGCCACCAAGAAGACCGCCTTAAGAGTAAGGTCCTTCAACGTGCAGGCACCCAAAGGCTCAAACGGTGGGCACAAAAGCCCGGACAAGACAAGATTCAAATCCCAAGAGGGAATAGACGGTCGTACGGGAGGCTTGAGCAACTTGGCCGCCTGCAAGAAGCGAACATCAGGAATGGCAATCAGACGCTGACCCCGTAATAACCCACAAAAGGCTGAAAAGGCTGCAAGCTGAACCTGGAGAGAAGACCAAGCCAGGCCCCTGTCCAGATGTTAGGCAGGGAAGCGCGAAAAGCAACCACTCCTCAAATATACGCCAAACTCGCACATAAGCCTGAGAAGTGGAAAGTCTGCGGTACCCCAAGAGAATGGAGATCACCTTGTCTGAATACCCCTTCTTAGGCGAGACCTTTCAAGAGTCAAGCTGTAAGACAAAAGGGACTCGGATCAAACATGGGAATGGGGCCCTGAGTCAGAAGATCGTGCAAAAGAGGCAGAGGAAGAAAATCCAACACCAGATGCCTTACCAGATCCGCATACCATGGTTGCCTGGGCCAATCCGGAGCCACCAGAACCACCAGGCCTGGGTGACGAACAATGCGGAGTAGAACTCTGCCCACTAATGGCCATGGAGGAAGACATGCAACAGCCCCTCCTTTAGCCATGGTTGAACCAGAGCATCCAGACTCACGGCTTGACCATCTGTGTGATGACTGAAGAAGCGGAAAGTTTTGGCGTTGACTCCTGTAGCCATCAAGTCCATTAGGGGCTGACATCAAGACTGCAGTCTCAACTGAACAGCCATATGGCTTAGACACCACTCTCTGGGATCTAATGTGTGACAACTGAGGAAGTCCGCTTGAACATTCTCCACTCCGGCTATGTGGGAGGAAAATGGAAAAAAACACGCCAAAAATAGCCCCTCCAGGGCCTGTAGCAGCTGAGAAGACTGAACTGTCCCAGCCGCTAAAGCAGGCAAAAGCCGTCATCAGCTGAGAGAAAAAACAGCTGACAGGAAATCCCTCCGTGGGCGCCAGGAAAAGACCGGGCTTCCCTGCAAAGCTCTGCTGACTGCCAGCATCCGATGCTGATGAGACTTCCACAACCGCACCGACCCGAACAGCTGTTTTCAGGCCGGCCGCGAGTACCTCGCGTCTGGACCAAATTATGCACCTATCCCCCTGAGAATTGCTCAATTGCTCCATATAGGACCTAGCTGAAAAAAAAGTGCCGGTTAGTTGAAAAATACAGTAATTTACAGCATACTTAAATGAAAAGCAACCCTTTAGCCCGGCACTGCCTCAGGGTTTTGGTTTTTTTTTTTCACAGAACAGACTCCACTGGCTCGCTAAACAATATGCCTTACCATTGAGGCACCTCTACAAAAATGTGGGGAGGTGGAAGAAGGTGGGGGGAGGGACCCCGCTCGAGACCCGCTGGGTTTGACAGCCCCAAGATCGGACGGACCCCCAAACAGGGTCCACCCAAGCTCAATCCGGCAACAAAAAGGGACAAAAATTCCTAAACAAATTCCAACAGCCCTACCAAGGGAGATGGGTACAGCTCACCACACCTGCTGGAGACTGAGAGAAGACTGAGGTAATTAGGGAGGAGTCATATGGTATGTACAGTTCCAAAGTTTTGTCTCAGTCTCCACCTGCTGGTCACGATGAGATATATACCCACTTGTAAGATTAACCCTATGCTGGTCTGGAGAGGCTAAAAGAAAGTAAATTAGCAGGTAAGAACCTAATTTCTCCATTCTATTTGCTTTCTTAGCAGCTGCCACACATTGAGCTAAGGGTTTCAACGTATCCTCAGCAGTGACACCTAGATCCTTTTCCTGGGCAGTGACTCCTAACAGAACCCAGCATCATATAGCTATAGTTTGGGTTCCTCTTTCCAACATACATCACTTTGCACTTGCTCACATTAAACGTCATCTGCCATTTTGATGCCCTGTCTCCCAGTCTCACAAGGTCCTCTTGCAGTTTTTCACAATCTCTATTTTCTGTCTTTCAACCAGTTCTCAATCCATAAAAAGACATTATCCCAGGACAAGCAGGCAGCATATTCTTGACTGATGGGTGACGGCACCGACGGAGCCCCGGTACGGACAATTTTAGAGTGATTGCACTCTAAGAACTTGGAAAGTTCTCGTAGACCGCACCGCGCACGCGCGAGTGCCTTCCCGCCCGACAGAGGCGCGCGGTCCCCAGTTTCTTAGTTTCCTCGGAGCTAAGAAGACGCATTTTTCAACGGCCGTTGAAATTTTTTCTCTACGCCTTCCCGCTCGCGTAAACCCTTTTGGCTCTATTGCCTTTTTTTCTTTTATTTTATTTTTGTTAAAAAAAAACAAACAAACTTATTTTTTTCTTCAATTCGGTTTTTCCCCGACGGGGCCTACTGCCACCATCGAGGCCTCGGCCTTCGATTTGGCGGAAGCCGTTTTTACTTTCATGCCCCCTCAGCCAGGTTTTAAAAAGTGCCAGCGGTGTGCTCGGCCTATATCTCTCACGGACCCGCACAACTGGTGCCTACAGTGTTTGGGTCCTGAGCATCAGGCTTCCACCTGCACCCGCTGTGCCACGTTGAAAAAATGTACTTTGAAAAATCACCAGATACAACAGCGATTACTTTTCGGTGCCGATATGTCCGATCCCGTACCATCGACACCGGCATCGGCACCTTCACAGTCGGCACCTACTTCTTCGACGCCGCGCAATACCACACCGGCGTCGCACCCAGGTAAGCCGGCTAAGAAGCCTTCCCCGCTGGAGCGTCCTCCGGTCTCTATTGCAGCGAGCCCAGTCCTGCCGACCGTGAAACGCCAGCGGAAGCGCTCCGCCCCGATTGAGGTGAGTCCCTCCACCTCGGGCTCTTCATCTTCGGGGCGTCGAGCGGCACCACAGGTACCGCAAAAGAAAAAGGCGGTACCGGTGCCTTCTTTGGATGAGCGCATTGCCGCCGTCCTCCAAGTGCAGCTAAAGGAGCAGTTACAACAACTCCTTCCTGCTCTATTGGCACCGAACCTTCCGGTGCCGGTCCGGTCTGAACCACCGGTACCGGTAGTAGACCAACCCCTATTATCTGCAGCATCCGCTTCGGTACCGGTACACTCGGCCTCATCGATATCGATGCCTGTTCTTGCTCCGGAACCGAGAGCCCAGCATCAGTCGGTACAGACTTCGGCACCGGTGCAACCGGTAACGTCTCCCGGTACCATATCGATGAGGTCGGGTAAGTCGGTGCGCAAATCCCGGCACTTGGAACCATCCACCCCAGAGTCCCGAGACTGTAGTTCCCATATCAGGGACCCTGATCTGTGGGGTGACTCTGAAGAGCCCTTTCTGTCCGAGGGTGAATGTTCCTCAGATGAGGATGAGCCTGCTGTGCCTGACCCATCCTCTCAACATGAATCCACATCTTTCACTTCTTTTTTGAAAGACATGTGTGACTCTCTATCCATTCCTTTGGAGGCTGAATCTAAAAAGTCTAAAGCCTTTTTAGATGCCCTTGACTTTGATCAGCCTCCAAAGGAATTTTTGAAACTCCCTCTTCATGACATCTTGAGGGAGACTTTCTACAAGAACCTAGAAACTCCCTTAACGATTCCAGGAGCTCCCCGTAAATTAGATTCATTGTATAAAGTAATTCCTATTCCTGGTTTCGATAAGCCCCAGCTTCCGCATGAATCTCTGCTTGTGGAATCTACTCTTAAAAAGTCCACAGGGGCTAGTGTCTATGCTTCTGTACCTCCTGGTAGAGAGGGCAAAGCCATGGATAAATTTGGTAAGAGGCTCTACCAAAATGCAATGTTGGCTAACAGATCTGGTAACTATGCTTTTCATTTTTCATTTTATCTTAAGCATATTCTTACCACCATGGCTTCATTTGAAAAGTACCTTCCTCAGCGCAAACAGCAAGCTTTTCATCACTGCTCGTCTTCTCTGTTTCAACTACGTAAGTTCATGGTTCGGTCAATTTATGACACTTTCGAACTTACCTCCAGAGCAACTGCGATGTCTGTGGCCATGCGTCGCCTTGCCTGGCTTCGAGTTTCCGAGCTTGATGTTAATCATCAAGATCGGTTAGCCAATGCCCCATGCCTGGGGGATGAGCTCTTTGGGGAATCCATGGACTCGACCACTCAAAAGCTCTCTGCCCACGAAACACGCTGGGATACCCTGCTCAAGACTAAGAAAAAGCCTCCTCAAACTCGGCCTTTCAGACAGCAATCGGCTTATCAACGACGCTATGCAGCTCGCCCATTGCCAGCAGCTCCCCAGCAACCCAGGCGTCAACGTCAACAGCAACGTCAGCCTCCCAGGCCACAGCAGCAGCAACCTGTGAAGCCACTTCCACAACAAAAATCGACACAGCCCTTTTGACTGCATTCTCCAAAGCATAGCCAGTGTTCCAATTTCTACCCACCTACCTCAACCTATAGGTGGTCGTCTCTCTCTTTTCCTCAGCCGGTGGGAGGTTATCACTTAGGACCAATGGGTCCTCAACATCATCCGCCACGGCTACTCTCTCAACTTTCAGACCCTTCCAGCCCAAAGCCTGCCAAAAGAGTCTGCTTTGAACACTCCTCAGTCTGCCCTCCTTCTTCAGGAGGTTCAATCCCTCCTCCTTCTAAACGCTATAGAGGAAGTTCCTCTAGATCAGCAGGGACAGGGATTCTACTCCCGTTACTTTCTAGTTCCCAAAAAAACAGGAGATCTCAGACCAATCCTAGATCTTCGCGATCTCAACAAATGTTTGGTCAAGGAAAAATTCAAGATGCTTTCTCTGGCCACTCTTTACTCTCTTCTCAATCTAGACGACTGGCTATGCTCCCTCGATCTCAAAGAAGCATACACTCACATACCGGTCAATCTGACCTCCAGACAGTATCTCCGCTTCATGATCAATCGCTGTCATTATCAATACAAGGTGCTACCCTTCGGTCTTGCCTCCTCTCCAAGGGTGTTCACCAAATGTCTCATTGTGGTGGCTGCCTTTCTACGCTCTCAACGCCTTCAAGTCTTTCCTTATCTGGACGATTGGTTAATCAAGGCCAATTCATCTCAAACAGTACTCCTGGCCACCAACCAAATCATCCTGTTTCTACAGCTTCTGGGGTTCGAAATCAATCTACCCAAATCTCATCTCATCCCCACTCAGAGACTTCAATTCATTGGAGTGGTACTGGACACAGTCCTCATGAGAGCATTCCTGCCATCCAACCGTCTTCAAACTCTTCAATCTCTATGTCAGCAGGTGCTTCCACAACGTTCCATCTCTGCCAAGCAAATGATGATACTCTTGGGTCACATGGCCTCCACAGTTCATGTCACACCCCTCGCACGTCTTCACCTGCGCACTCCTCAATGGACCCTTGCTACCCAGTGGTCCCAAGCAACGGATCCTTGCTCACGACACATATCTGTGACATCATCTCTTCGTCAGTCTCTACAATGGTGGTTGATATCCTCAAATCTCTCCAGAGGTCTTCTGTTTCATCTACCTCCTCATCAACTTGTCATTACCACCGACGCCTCCCCTTATGCCTGGGGAGCTCATTTGAACGAATTCCAAACTCAAGGACTTTGGACAGCCCAGGAAATGAAACATCACATCAATTTCCTGGAACTCAGAGCGATGTTTTATGCCCTCAAAGCCTTCCAACATCTTCTCTTTCCTCAGGTCCTCCTGCTGTGCACAGACAATCAAGTTGCGATGTACTACATCAACAAGCAGGGTGGGACAGGCTCTCGCCTCTTGTGCCAGGAAGCCCAGAAGATTTGGGCTTGGGCCACAGATCACCAACTATTCCTGAAAGCTATCTACATTCAGGGAGAACAGAATTCCTTAGCGGACAAGCTCAGCAGAATTCTCCAACCTCACGAGTGGACACTCGATCCTGTAACTCTACAGTCCATCTTCGCTCAGTGGGGCACTCCTCAGATAGACCTCTTTGCAGCTCCTCACAATCACCAGCTGCCCCTATTCTGCTCCAGACTCTACTCTCCTCACCGTCTGGCAGCGGACGCTTTTCTTCTGGATTGGTCCAATCTGTTCCTGTATGCTTTCCCTCCTCTGCCGCTCATGTTACGAACCTTGTTCAAGCTCAAAAGGGAACGAGCCACCATGATTCTGATTGCTCCACGGTGGCCCAGGCAACATTGGTTCTCCCTTCTACTTCAACTCAGTTCCAGAGAACCCTTTCTGCTTCCACTATTTCCTTCTCTGCTTACGCAGCATCAAGAGACCCTTCTGCATCCCAACCTCCAGTCTCTACACCTGACAGCTTGGTATCTCTCGGGCTGACTTCATATGATTCTCTTCTGTCTCAGCCCGTTCGTTCTATTCTGGATGCTTCCAGGAAACCAGCCACTCTGCAATGTTATCATCAGAAGTGGACACGGTTTTCTTCTTGGTGTCTTCTTCATCATCATGATCCCACGTCCCTTGCAGTGGAGACATTGTTGGATTATCTACTTTCTCTGTCTGACTCTGGCCTCAAATCTACATCCATCAGAGTCCATCTCAGTGCTATTGCTGCTTTCCATGGAAAACTCCTTTCAGCTCATCCCCTGGTCACCAGATTCATGCGAGGTCTTTTCAATGTAAAACCACCTCTTAAAGCACCTCCTGTGATCTGGGATCTTAATGTGGTTCTCTCTGCTTTAATGAAGCCTCCATTTGAACCTTTGGCTACTGCCACTTTCAAGTTTCTCACTTGGAAGGTACTTTTCCTTATTGCTCTCACCTCTGCCAGGAGGGTCAGTGAGCTCCATGCACTAGTTTCTGACCCACCTTTCACAGTCTTTCATCATGATAAGGTAGTTCTACGTACACATCCAAAGTTTCTCCCTAAGGTTGTCTCTGAGTTCCATCTCAACCAATCTATTGTACTGCCTGTTTTCTTTCCGAAACCTCACTCTCATTCTGGAGAACAGGCTCTTCATACTTTGGACTGTAAGCGGGCTTTAGCTTACTATTTAGACCGTACTAAGCCCCACAGATCTTCACCCCAACTTTTTCTATCCTTTGATCTGAACAAATTGGGACGTCCTGTTTCTAAACGTACGTTGTCTAATTGGCTTGCAGCGTGCATTTCATTCTGTTATGCTCGGACCGGACTGACACTGGAAGGTTCCGTCACGGCCCATAGAGTTAGAGCTATGGCAGCATCTGTAGCTTCCCTCCGTTCCACTCCTATTGAGGAAATCTGCAAGGCTGCTACTTGGTCCTCAGTTCATACTTTTACATCTCATTATTGCCTGGATGCATTCTCCAGACGGGATGGACACTTCGGCCAATCTGTTTTGCAAAATTTGTTTTCTTAATGGCCAACCTTCCCTCCATCCCTCTTTTTGTTAGCTTGGAGGTCACCCATCAGTCAAGAATATGCTGCCTGCTTGTCCTGGGATAAAGCACAGTTACTTACCGTAACAGGTGTTATCCAGGGACAGCAGGCAGATATTCTTGCATCCCTCCCACCTCCCCGGGTTGGCTTCTTAGCTGGCTTATCCTAACTGGGGACTGCGCGCCTCTGTCGGGCGGGAAGGCACTTGCGCGTGCGCGGTGCGGTCTACGAGAACTTTCCAAGTTCTTAGAGTGCAATCACTCTAAAATTGTCCGTACCGGGGCTCCGTCGGTGCCGTCACCCATCAGTCAAGAATATCTGCCTGCTGTCCCTGGATAACACCTGTTACATAAGAACTGCCATCTCCGGATCAGACCTTCGGTCCATCAAGTCCGGCGATCCGCACACGCGGAGGCCCTGCCAGGTGTACACCTGGCATAATTTATAGTCCACCATATCCTTATATGCATCTCTTAAGGAGATATGCATCTAGTTTGCTCTTGAAGCCTAGGACGGTTGATTCCGCAATAATCTCCTCTGGGAGGGCATTCCAGGTGTCAACCACTCTCTGAGTGAAGCAGAACTTCCTGACATTAGTCCTGAACCTGTCCCCCCTTAGCTTCATTACATGTCCTCTAGTCCGTGTCAAATTGGACAATGTAAATAATCTTCTCTGCTCTATTTTGTCGATTCCTTTCAGTATTTTGAAGGTCTCGATCATATCCCCACGCAGTCTCCTTTTCTCAAGGGAGAACAATCCTAGTGTTATAAGTCTATCCTCGTATTCCAGTTTCTCCATACCCTTCACCAGTTTTGTTGCTCGTCTCTGCACCCTCTCCAGCAGTTTTATATCCTTCTTTAGGTAGGGAGACCAATGTTGGACGCAGTATTCCAAGTGGGGTCTGACCATTGCCCTATAAAGCGGCATTATAACTTTCTCCGATCTACTCGAGATTCCCTTCTTTATCATGCCCAACATTCTATTTGCCTTCTTTGCCGCCGCCGCGCATTGTGCCGACGGCTTCAGGGTCCTATCTATCAGTACACCCAGGTCCTTTTCTTGTTCACTCTTCCCCAGAGTTGCACCTGACAACGGTAAGTAACTGTGCTTTATCTCCAAATGTTTTTGTGAGGCAAGTAAATAAAAGTAAGAAGAAAAGAAGGCCCCTTTGGTTCTCAAAAGTAGTGGCTGAGAAGGTAAGGACTAAGAGATTAGCTTTCATAAACTACAAAAGTCGTCAGCAAATGCATACTTTCCAATTGGCTAGCAGACTGCATTTCCTTCACTTAATGCCCATGCTGGCCTAACTCTGTAAAGTCATATCAGAGATCATAATGTCAGAGCTATGGCTGTGTTGGAAGTCTATTTGAGATCAATTGCCATAGAAGAGATATGCAGAACTGCATTGTGGACTTTTGGCCATTCATTCACATCTCACTACTGCCTAGAACAAACTTTTGAAGCAACAGTAGATTTGATCAGATAGTCATTCAGAATTTATTTATTTATTTTTAAAATTTCTATACCATTTTTATCTAAAACGGTTCACAAGGGGTTAAGTCTATACAAAATAAAAAAATAAAATAAAATTTACATATACAAATGTAGCATAATTTCAGTGTAGTATAAATCAATTGCTCAGAAAAGTGCATTAACAAATAGTTGAGTCTTCAACATTTTCCTAAAAGAATTCCTCTCTCCACATTTTCGAATCTGTTTAGAATCCAGGCCCTTCTCTTTCAGCTCCAGGCTACCTTCCAAAAAAGAAAAAATATGAATATGGCCTGTTACTATTGGTGTATTTCGGTTGCAGCAGCACTTGCTGTAGTTCCCCTTTTCTACTGAAGACAGGTAGGGAGTCCAGGTTGTGAGGATTTTCTAATCCTGCTTATCCTGTAAGAAAATAGTTACTTACCTGTAGCAAGTATTCTCCCGCAAAGAATTATATTCCTTTTAGTTTGTGATGAACTGAGGAAGTCCTACTTGTTACCAGCATGCATGCATGGTGAGAGTACCTAAATCAGGGGTGTCTGTGGAGATGATGCGGTATATAAACTTAAAGTTTAGTTTAGTGTCCAACCTTTCGGCTTCCCTGGGCTGCATTGGCTGAAAAAAATGTTTCTGGGGCCGCACAAACGCTGCAGCAAGACAGAGGAGGGAGCCGGCAAGATGGTAAACACCCAGGGGCAGCAGAGAAAAACACTGCATTGCCCTCAACCGGGGCCACAGGTTCGACACCCCTGACCTAAATGCTTCAGGAAAAATTGCTGGGGTACTCTTTCCTCTGCCAGTATCTGTCAGTGACATCACTCGAATGTGAGGATTTAAGCCTGTTGTCTTCAGAGAGCACCTACTACAGGTAAATAACAAATATTACAAATTTAATATCAGAATCTGTGCAGATATTTTCAAATTTTGCTTTGGAAGAACATTACCATCTGTTTTTGCTCATAACTGTGTCAAGTGGTTTTCCATTGTTTTTTTTCATCCTGCAGGTGTTCTCCATACATTTACCTTTGCAATGTAGCCTGTATTGCTATGTAATCTAAGTTTGACTACATTTTTTCTGTTAGTACTTTTAGAAGCTTGTTGATATGATTTGTGTTATATTTTAGGGCACAGGAAACTTTCCTGCAGTGGGATCAATGTCGAAGGTTGTACAATTTCCTTATGGCAGATAATATGAAGAAAATCATCCTTTCTCACAGGTAGGTCAGTCTAACTAGTTTGTCTTTGGACAAATAAGCAAGCACAGTATAAAGTGAAACCCCAGAGCATGTCCTCAAAAATATTTTAGGACATGGTGCTTGTGTACTCAGGGCCTGCCCTAGCACCAAGTGAACTAGGCATCCACATAGGATTGCACAAGCCTAGGGGCAGCAAACAGAGCACAAACAAGTTTTGCTCTGGGAGTGAGGAGTACAAGCACAACAATGGCACTTGGAGCCAGTGAGTCCATCAATCTGGCTGCTGCTGCCTGATGCTTTAGCCACCATCACCGAGACTACCAGAGGTTGGATCACTGCAGGGCAACCCTTCCTCCTTCACTCTAGCCTCCAACCAAACAACCCAGCCAACTTATCAGTGAGACATTGCTGCACCATGTCTCCAAGTGGTACAGGCCACCCTCTCTGACTTCTTCTCCTTTCCTAGAAGGAAAATAGCCTGGCAAAGAGGACATGGCATCCCATGAAACTACCATGTCATTTGAGGGAACCTGGCTGGTGCGTGGTTACATGCAATTTCAGTTCCTCTCTTAGTTTTGGAAGTGCTATTATGCGTGTTGGTTTCTTGAGCAGAGTCAATTTTGCATTGGGACAAACTTTGGAATAGTACATATCATGTGACTCCTCCCTAATTACCTCAGTCTTCTCTCAGTCTCCAGCAGTTGTGGTGAGCTGTACCCATCTCCCTTGGTAGGGCTGTTGGAATTTGTTTAGGACTTTTGTCCCCTTTTTAGTGCCGGATTAAGCTTGTGTGGACCCTGTTTAGGGGTCCATCCGACCTCAGGAGTGTCGAATCCGGCAGGTCGTGTGCTGTGTCTCTCCTCCCTTTCCTCCACCGCCCCAACATTTTTTTTAGAGGTGCCTCAACGGTAAGCCTTACCCTCTGGTTGGTAAGGCATACTGTTTGGAGAGCCAAGTGGAGTCTGTTCTGTAAAAAAATATATATATATTCTGAGCTAGTGCCGGTCTGAAGGGTTGCTTTCCCTTTATGTTGTAAATTACTGTATTTTTCAACTAATCAGCACTCTCCTGACTCCCCCTCGACCCTCTCTCCTCTTCCCTTGTTTAGTCCGATCTAACCCACAATTTTCAGCTAAACTGTTATACATCTCCCTTTCATTGCAGACTACTGTAAATTGTGGTAACTTCATTGCTGTCTGTTGTAAATTGTAAATCGTTGTAATTTACTGTAAATCTACAGGTAATCTGTTTGTAAATCTGCTTGTAACATGTTGTAAATAAGCTTGTCAATGCAGACCATTTGTTAATTGTTGTAAACCGCCTAGAACTCGATGGGTATGGCGGTATATAAGAATAAAGTTATTATTATTATTATTATTATTATTAATTGAGCACTTCTCAGGGGAAGAGGTGCTCAATTTGGTCCAGAAGTGAGGCACTCGCAGCCGGCTTGAAAACAGCTGTTCGGGCTGGTGTGGTGGAGGAGCCTCGTTGGCAGCAGGTGCTGATGTCCAGGGCTCCCCGCCGCTAGTGCCTTGTGAGCCAGCAGCAGTTTGCAGGGAATCCCGGTCTTCCCCTGCTGCCCACGGAGGGATTTCCTATCAACTGTTTTCTTTCACAGCTGATGCCGGCTTTTGCCTGCTTTAGCGGCTGGGACAGTTCTGGCTTCCCAGCCGCTACAGGCCTATAGGGGTTGTTTTTTGGCAGGAACTTCGCCACTTTTCACGGCAGGCCCCTCCATTTTGCCTACAATCGCAGGTGACCTTCCCCCTGTATTGGAAAAACAGGGGCAGGTTTCTGCTGAGTCCTCTGCTGTGGCAGATAGTCCCATGGGACCCCCTAGGTTTTTTCCCCCGATTTAATTTTTGTTTGTGCAGAGCCTATTTTCAGGCGGCTAGGGGTCCTGTGTGCGCACAGGAGGTTTCGGGGAGGGGGGGTTTCCCTCCGCAACCCTTGTGGTGTTGCCTACCTCTACACCTTTGGCATCCCCTCTTACTCCTCCCTCGTCCAAGCGCCCGAGGGCAGTTTGGGATGACGAATTGTGGTCGGAGGAGCGTGTTGACCTGGATGAGGACCTGGACCTTTTTGAGGATTTCCAGGATCCTCTTGAGGGGATGGCTGTTGGTGACAGGACATCTGGATTCCCGATTTCGGCAAAGGAGGCGTCCATGGTGTGCCTTTTTCAGAGGGATGAGCTGCCAGACCTCGGTGCTGCGTTTCAAAGAGGCGCCACTGGCGGCCCCGCATGTGGGGAACCCTCTTCTTATTGAGGACCGTGCTGCTTCCCGCTCGTTTCCTATACATCAGGATATTCGGGATCCAGTGGCGTACCTAGCATATGTAAAAGATAAGATGATAAACACTTTCAATATAGATAAACTGTAGTGTCCTAAGGTAAAGTGTAAGGACAGCATAGGCTACACACCAATTAAAAAATGAAGGAAAAAGCCTCATGACAGGCCCTCCCACCTCCACCGAAGTGATTTACAATGGTGGTCAAGCGATAACCTCACTGGCAAAAAACCTTCAAAATGTATTGGAAACTTGAGCCTTAAGCTGTGCTTCACTCATAAATAACTGATAGAAGAAAATATTCAACTTATCTTCTGCTGATTGGTACCTAGCATATGTAACACCCGGGGCCCATGATTTTTAGTAACAAGCCACACGTCACACATGAGTACCTAGAAAAAGGCAGCATCTTACATACTGCAGTGAGCAGTACAACACCAATACACCCATTTTAAAACTAAACAAGCCAGACTAGTAAAGATCAATCCTGCAGTCAATCCTAACAAAAAAAACCATGTCTTTTGAACACACAGAACATAGAAAACACCTTCGCCTAGTATGGAATATGTCATCACTAACTAACCCTTCTCCCTTTTACAAAACTGTAGTGTGGATTTTAGCTATGGTGGTAACAGGTCTGATGCTCATAGAATTCTGAGCATCAGAGCTGCTACCACCACGGCTGGCGCTAAAAAATGCTCCACAGTTTTGTAAAAGGGGGGATAAAATAGAAATACATAGACAACGGTTAAATTGAACCAGTAAGAAGCTGGACTCTGCATACAGTGCACCACAGAAATAGTGACACATGTCTCCTAAAGCAATAAATAAATAGAAATTTTTTTTCTAACTTTGTCTTCTGTGGTTTCTACTTTCCTCGTCTTCTTGTAACTCTCTTCCTTCCATCCACTCTCTGCCGTCTCTCTTCCCCTATATGGCATCTTCTCTCCTTCTATGCCCCTTCCAGAAACTGTATGCCTCCCCCTTCCATCTCTCCTTTCACCCCCATTGGTCTGGCATCTCTCTCCTCTCCTTCCCTCTCCCACACCTCTCCTCTGCAATCCGTTTCCCTTTTTTCCCTCTTTTCCTTTTCAATTTATTTTCTGCATCTGTCTAGATTACGTTCTTACTACCCTCTCATCAATGTCCTTTTTTACTGTCTACCTAAAGCTTGCCACCTCTTTCCCTCACCCCTCCAGTGTTTCCCTAACTCAATCCTTTTCTCTCCATCATGTGCCCTCCTTTTATTTATCCCCTCCTTCCATCATGTACCCTCTTTCTCCAACCCTTCCATCTAGTACCTTCTCTCTCTGTCCACTTCCATCCAGCGTCTGCTCCCCTCTTTCTCTCCTCCCATTTCCTTCCTGCATTTGCTCCCTTATCTCTCCCATCTGCACTTCCATCCAGCAGAGGCTCCCCACTACCATCCAATGTCAGACCTTTCTCTCTCCATCCACCCCTCTTCAATCAGCATCTGCCCCCTTTCTTTCCCTCCAATATCCTTCCCCCTTATGTCTCTCCCCTTTCTCTGTATGTCAATTCCATCAGCAACACCCTTCCATACCACCCTGCCCCCTTTCTTTCCCTTCATGCAGCAAGGTCCAAAGATGACTGTAGCTTCCGGCTTGCCATCCACCCCACTCCGACGTACTTGCTCTGGAGCAGACTCAGCAGCCGCATGCTGGAAGGTCTCGCGATGACACGTCTGCTGGCTCTGCTCCGGAAGAAGTAAGTTACGTCGGAGAGGGTGGACCCGGCAGATGCAGGGAGTTGTGGCAAAGTTCCGCAATGACTGCGTCTGCCGGGTCCACCCTCTCTGACGTAACTTAATTGTTCCGGAGCAGAGCCAGCAGACGAGTCATCGCGGGAACTTCCTGCACCTCAACGTGGCTGCCGACTTTGCTGCAGAGAAAGTAAGTTAGAGGTAAAGTGACCATTTATTTTTTTCATCGAAAGGGGACATCTATTAATTGACTGTATCTTTTCTTTCATTTCTTTCTGCACTCAGGCCCAACAATTGTCCCTTTCTATTCCCTCCCTCCTTCCTTCCCATGGGCTTAGTGTCCCCTGTGCCTCCTTCCCATGTCCTTAGTGCCCCCAGTGCCTCTGTTCAGTGTCCTCAGTGCCCCCAGTGCCTCTGTTCTGTGTCCTTAGTGCCCCCAGTGCCTCCTTCTCATGTCCTTAGTGCCCCAGTGCCTCCGTCCTGTGTTCATAGTGCCCCCAGTGCCTCCTTCCTGTGTCCATAGTACCCCCAGTGCTTCCTTCCCCTGTCCATAGTACCCCCAGTGCCTCCTTCCCATGTCCATAGTACCCCCAGTGCCTCCTTCCCGTGTCCATAGTGCCCCCAGTGCCCCCGTCCAGTGTGCTTAGTGCCCCAGTGCCCCCGTCCAGTGTGCTTAGTGCCCCAGTGCCTCCTTCCTGTGTCCATGGTGCCCCCAGGTGCCTCCATCCTGTGTCCATAGTGCCCTCAGTGCCTCCATCCTGTGTCCATAGTGCCCTCAGTGCTTCCGTCCTGTGTCCATAGTGCCCCCAGTGCCTCCGTCCTGTGTACTTAGTGCCCTCAGTGCCCTCGTCCTGTGTCCATAGTGCCCCCAGTGCCTCCTTCCTGTGTCCATGATGCCCCCAAGCCTCCTTCCTGTGTCCTTAGTGCCCCCAGTGCCTCCTTCCTGTGTCCATGGTGCCCCCAAGCCTCCTTCCTGTGTCCATAGTGCCCCCAGTGCCTCCTTCCTGTGTCCATAGTGCCCAATGCCCCCGCCTGTGTTCATAGTGCCCCCAGTGCCTCTGTCCTGTGTCCATGGTGCCCCCAGTGCCTCCGTCCTGTGTCCATAGTGCCCCCAGTGCCTCCTTCCTATGTCCATAGTGCCCCATGCCCCCGTCCTGTGTCCTTAGTGCCCCCAGTGCCTCCGTCCTGTGTCCATAGTGCTCCCAGTGCCTCCGTCCTGTGTCCATAGTGCCCCCAGTGCCCTCTAAATCAAGCAAGGCATATTGCTTCGAAAGCCTGTGGAGCCTGTTCTGTAAACCCCCTCTAAAAAAAAAACCCAGTCGTGAGGTAATGGCGGTCTGCAGGGTTGCTTCCCTGTCAATTTACTGTATTTTTGCACTAACCGGCACTTTTCTTCTAGCTAGGTCGCATATTGAGCAATTGAGCCCTTCTCCGGGGGAGTAGGACACAATTTGGTCCAGATGTGAAGCACTCGCGGCCGGCCTGAAAACTGCTGTTCGGGCCGTGCGGTGGTGGTGCTGCAGCGGCTGCAGGCGCTCAGAGCTCCCCGCCGATAGTGCCTTGCAAGTTGGCTAGGAGCAGTGGGGATGTCCGGTCTTCTTCCACTGCCCACAGAGGGATTCCCTTGACAGCCACGGTCAGGGTAAAAAGGATTCCCTCTCAGCTGATTTTTTTAACTGCTGATATCAGCTTGCCTGCTTTACCGGCTGGGACTGTTCAGGCTTCCCAGCAGCTACAGGCCATGGAGGGAGCATTTTTAACGGGAACTTCGCCATTTTCTCAGTCTGGCCCCTCCATTTTGTCTGCAACCTCAGGTGACCTTCTCCCTGTATTGCTTACACAGGGGTAGGTTTCAGCAGGGACCCCTGCTGTGGCAGGGAGTCCCTGAGGATCCCCAGGTGCTTTTCCCCTGATTTGATTTTTTTTTTTGTGCAGAGCATTTTTCAGGCAGTTGGGGGGTCCCGCATGCACCTGGGGGGTTTCGGGGAGTGGGATTTCCTCTGCACCCCCTGTGGCTTTGCCTCCCTCTTCTCCTTTGGCGTCTCCTCCTCCTCCTCCCTCGTCCACATGCCCGCAGGTGTCTTGGGATGAGGAATTGTGGTCTGAGGAGCATGTCGGCCTAGATGAGGATCTGGACCCTTTTGAGGATTTCCAGGACCCTCTCAAGGGGACGGCCGCTGGTGGCAGGCTGTTGGATTTCCTGCCCTCCGGCGAGGAGGCGTCCATAGTGCGCCTTTTTCATAGGGATGAGCTACCGGACCTGATTCAACAGGTTTCCTTGGTGTTGCGTTTTGAAGTTGCGCCACCGGAGACTCCGCGTGTGGGGGACCCTCTACTTAGGGGGATCCGTACTGTTTCTCGCTCTTTTCCTATGCATCAGGATATTTGGGATATTGTACTGGTGAAGTGGAAAATGTCAGAGGTGCTGTTTCGGTTGGCGTGCGCCAAGCCCGTTTGTATCCCATCCCGGAGGGGGATCGGGCTACATTAAAGTCACCAGTGGTTGACACGGTGGTCTTAGCGATTTCTAAGCAGCATACCATGCCTGTTGAGGGTGTTTTTGCCTTACGGGACTCTGAGGAGCGTAGGTTGGAGACCATTCTTAAGCAGAATTTTCAGGTCTCTGCTTTTGGGGTCCAGGCGGCTATTTCTGGTGGGCTGGTGGCTTATGCCGTGTTTCAGTGGGCTGAGCATGTCCTGGATCGTGAGTCTGATGACTGGTCCTTGGTGGCGAAGATTGAGATGGCTGCCTCGTTCCTCTCAGATGCTCTTTATGACTTGGTGCGCATCTCGGCTAAGTCTATGACCTTTGGTGTATTTTGTGGCTTCGCGCTTGGGCGGTGGATGCTGCGTCCAAAACTAAGCTTACTAAATTTCCCTTTTGGGGGTCTTTTTTGTTTGGAGAGGACTTGGATAAGTTGCTTCAGACTCTGGCGGACTCTAAGGTGCCCCATCTGCCTGAGGAACGTGCCCGCCCGGCGTCTCGGGATGGCACTACCCGGGGGCGTCTGCGGAAGTTCCGCAAATATCGCCCTGGGCGTGGGGCTGCTTCTTTCCAGGCTTCGGAGTTTTCCTGGGGTCGGTTTTATTAGCGCATGCAGCCCTTTTGGGGGGCTGGGAATCCCTCCACTGGTTCCCCCGCTGCCTGTCCTACACAGTGACTCCTTGCTGGCGCCCCCTTTGGTTCCGGTGGGTTCCCAGCTGTGCAATTTTTTTCCCCATTGGGCAGCTGCTCTTTGAAGGACCTTACTCTGAAGGCGGTCTTTATGGTGGCCATTACTTCCGCTAGGCGTGTTTCTGAGCTGCAGGCTTTGTCTTGAAGGGCTCCCTTCTTGGTGTTTTCTAGGGAGCGGGTTGTCTTGAGGCCTGTTGCTTCCTTTCTGCCTAAAGTAGTTTCTCCTTTTCATGTCAATCAATCTGTTGTCCTCCCAGTGTTGGGTGGTCGGGAGGGCTCTTCTGAGCAAAGACAGCTGCGCAGGTTGGATATTGGTCGGGTCATTCGCTCTTATGTGCAGCGAACCCAGGAGATCAGGAAATCAGATCATCTCTTTGTCCTTCTGGCGGGTCCTCGTAGGGGGGCTGGCACTTCTAAGGCTACTATTGTGCGCTGTTTCGGAGTTTCTTAAGATTCTTTCCACTCGGGATCAGGCAGCTTTTTGGGTTGAGTCTTCGCTCGTGCCTCCAGTGGACATTTGTAAGGCTGTGGTTTGGTCTTCCCTGCATTCTTTTGTCAGACACTACCGGGTAGATGTTCAGGCGCGTCGGGACGCAGTGTTCGATGAGCGTATTCTGTTGTTGGCCCTTTGGGGGACCCGCCCTTGATGGGGACTGCTTTGGTACATCCCATTCGTAAAGATTAACTTCTGGTCTGGAGAGTGCTAAAGAAGGAGAAATTAGGTTCTTACCTGCTAATATACTTTTTTAGCTTCTCCAGACCAGTAGAGGTCCCCACCCTGTCTGTTGTTGTGTTGGGGCTGTTGCGTGGGCAGTTTTGTTTTTTGCTGTGGGTTCTAGTATTTTTCTAGGGCTGGGGAGAATAAAGGAACAGCGGCTGTGGCTCGGCTGGCTTAGCTGGCGAGCTGTGGGGACATTTTCCTTCCGGTATCTCTCCTCTGAATTTTCCAACAGCATTTGGGTATGTTAATTGTTACTCCTGTTCGGAGTATTGTTTATTTCTATTTTCAGTTCTTGGTTCTGCTTGGCTATTCGGAGACTGATGAGAATAGAGAAGGGGATATCTTATGTACTATTCCACAGTTTTGTTTTCAGTCTCCACCTGCTGGTCATGATTGGATATATACCCATTTGTAAAGATTAACCTCTACTGGTCTGGAGAAGCTAAAAGAAAGTAAATTAGCAGGTAAGAACCTAATTTCTCCTCTTTTGGGGGTCTTTTTTATTTGGAGAGGATTTAGATAAGTTGGTTCAGACTCCGATGGACTCTAAAGTGCCTCGCCTGCCTGAGGACCGTGCCCACTCAGCGGCTCGGGGTGGCACTACACAGGGGGCCTCTGCGGAAGTTCCATAGATACCGCCTTGGTTGTGGGGCTGCTCCCTTCCTGGCTTCGGGGTTTCCCAGGGTCATTTTTATCAGCGCATGCAGTCCTTTTGGTGGCCCATCGGGGGGCTGGGAACCTGTCCGCCGGTTCTTCCGCTGCCCATCCTGCCCAATGACTCCTTGCTGGCACCCCCTCTGGTTCTGGTGGGTGTCCGGCTGCGTGAGTTTTTTTCCAAAATGGGCCATGATTACGTCCAATCAGTGGGTCCTGGAGGTGGTGCAGGATGGATATGCTCTGGAGTTTGCCCGCTCCCTGCCATATCATTTTCTAGCTTCTCCGTGTCAGGCGGCATGGAAGATGCAGGCCTTTCGCCAGACCCTTCAACGCTTGCTAGATCTCAAAGCGGTTGTTCCAGTACTCCCTCAGGAGTGTCACACCAGCAGGTACTCAATTTACTTTGTGGTGCCCAAGAAGGATGGGATCTTTCGGCCCATCTTAGATTTAAAAAGGGTCAACAGGGCTCTCAAAATCCCCTCTTGTAGCATGGAGACACTACAGTCTGTCATTCTGGCAGTTCAGCCTGGGGAGTATCTGACTTCTCTTGATCTGACGGAGGCCTACTTGCATGTTCCAATTCGAGCCTCCCATCAGCGCTTCCTTTGCTTTGCGATCTTAGGGCTGCACTATCAGTTCTGTGCGCTTCATTTTCATCTGGCCACGGCTCCACGGATGTTCACCAAGGTTATGGTGGTTGTTGCAGCGGCCTTGCGGACAGAGGGCATTCTGGTGGATCCCTACCTGGGACGACTGGTTGATTCGAGCGAAATTGTCTCAGGAGAGCACCTGGGTCACGGCTCAGGTGGTGGAGTTTCTGCAGTCGCTGGGATGGGTGGTCAACCTTTCCAAGAGTCGGCCCCATCTCAGCACCTGGAGTACTTGGGGTTCTGTTCAACACCTCCTTGGGGAAGGTCTTCCTTCCAGATGCCCAGGTAAGCAAATTGCAATCTCAGCTTCACCTGCTTCTGATGTCCTAGTGTCTTCATGCGTAGGATTTCCTCCTTTTCTTGGGGTCGATGGTGACTTCCCTAGACGTAGTGAAGTGGGCTCTGGCCCACATACATCCTCTCCAGTATGCTCTCCTTCGGAGGTGGTCGTCCCAGAGGCACAATCTGGTTCTCCTTATTCTTCTGAGGGGCTTGGCGTGCTGCAGTCTTCGTTGGTGGCTCCAGACCTCCCATCTTCTTCAAGGTATGAGTCTGGATCAGCCCCAGTGGATGGTGCTTCTCGCGGATGCCAGTCTCCTCGGTTGGGGAGCTCAGTGTCTAGGTCACTCAGCTCGGGGCACCTGGTCCACGGAGGAGGTGTCCTGGTCGATCAAGGTTCTATAGACCAGACATGTCCGTCTGGTGCTGTTAGCCATCCACTCCTTGATGAGCAAGTTGGTCCGGATTCTGTCGGACAATGCCACGGCGGTAACTGAAGTCAATCATCAGGGAGGCACCAAGAGCACTCAGGAAGCGTAGGAGGCAGCTTTGCTCATGGTCTGGTCAGAGCCTCATCTTCAGGTCATCTCAGCCTCCCACATAGCCAGAGTGGAGAATGTTCAAGCGGACTTCCTCAGTCGTCACATACTAGATCCCGGAGAGTGGTGTCTAAGCCACGTGACCTTTCAGTTGATAGTGCAGTCTTGGGGTCAGCCCCTCATGGGCCTGATGGCCACAATGCCAAAACACCCTGCTTCAGGCGTCGCAGAGCCAGTCAGGCCGAGGGCCTGGATGCTCTGGTTCAACCATGGCCAACGGAGGAGTTATTGTATGTGTTCCCTCCATGGCCATTAGTGGGCAGAGTTCTATTCCGCATTGTTTATCACCCGGGCCTGGTGGTTCTGGTGGCTCTGGACTGGCCCCGACGTCCGTGGTATGCGGATCTGGTGTCAGATCCTTTTCCTTTGCCTCTTTCGCCCAATCTTCTGACTCTAAGCCCCATTCCCATGTTCGATCTGGCTCCCTTTTGTCTTACGGTTTGCCTCTTGAAAGGGAATGCCTAGGTAAGAAGGGGTATTCAGATAAAGTGATCTCCACTCTTGGGGTCCCACAGACTTCCCACTTCTCGGGCTTATGTGCAGGTTTGGCGTATATTTGAAGAGTGGTGTACGGCACAGGAAGTGGTCTCTTCTCGCGCTTCCCTGCCTACCATCTTAGAGTTCTTGCAGGATGGCCTGGACAGGGGCCTGGCTTGGTCTTCTCTCCGGGTTCAGCTTGCAGCCCTGTCTGTCTTGTGTGAGTCAGCGTCTGACTTCCATTCCTGATATCGTTCGCTTCTTGCGGGTGGCCAAGTTGCTCAGTCCTGTGTGACTGTCTGTTCCCTCTTGGGATTTGAATCTGGTCATGTCCGGGCTGGTGCGCGCCCCCCCCCCCCCCTCTTTTGAGCCTTTGGGTGCCTGCTCGTTGAAGGACCTTACTCTTAAGGCGGTCTTCTTGGTGGTTATTACTTCTGCTAGACGTGTTTCGGAGCTGCAGGCTCTCTTGTAGGTCTCCCTTCCTGGAGTTTTCTAGGGAGCAGGTCATGTTACGGCCTGTTCCTTCCTTCCTTTCTTTCTGCCAAAGGTAATTTCTCCTTTTCATGTCACTCAGTCGTTGGTCCTCCCGGTGCTAGGTAGTCGGGAGGGTTCTTCTGAGCAGAAATAGTTGTGCAAATTGGATGTTGGTCGGGTCCTTCGGGCCTATGTGCGGAGGACCCAGGAGATCAGGAAATCAGATCATCTTTTTGTCCTTCTAGCGGGTCCTCTTAAGGGGGATGGCATTTGCAAGGTTCCCATTGCGCGCTGGATCAAGGAGACTATTACTTCCGCTTACCTTATTCAGAAAATAAAACCTGTTTCGGAATTTCTCAAGGCTCATTCCACTCAGGGTAAGGCAGCTTCTTGGGCTGAGTCTTCGCTGGTGCCTCCAGTGAATATTTGTAAGGCTGCAGTCTGGTCTTCCTTGCATTCCTTTGTCAGACACTACCGTGTGGACATTCAGGTATGTCGGGACGTGGTGTTCGGTGAGTGTGTCCTAGTGTCGGCTTTCGGGGGTCCCACCCATGATGGGGAATGCTTTGGTATGTCCTGCTTGTAATATTAACCTATGCCAGTCTGGAGAGTTGGCTAAAGAAGGAGAAATTAGGTTCTTACCTGCTAATTTACTTTCTTTTATTCTCTCCATACCGGCATGGGACCCCACCTGTCTATTTCCGTGGGTTTTTTGCATGCAGATTTTGCTTTTTTGGCAGGTTCTAGTATTTTTCTAGGGCCAGGGAGATCTAAGAACAGTGGCTGTGGCTCGGCTGGCAAGCTGTGGGGACCTTTGCTATTTGCATGTGTTCTTTTGCATTTTCCAACAGCGTTCTTGTTTTTATTAGTTGTTACTCTTGTTTGGAATCCTGTTTGTTTTCTGTTTATAGTTCTTAGTTCTGCTTGGCTTTTTGGCAGACTGAGGTAATTAGGGAAGAGTCACATGATATGTACTATTCCAAAGTTTTGTCTTTATCCACCTGCTGGTCATGATGAGATATAACCCGCTTGTAAGATTAACCTATGCCGGCCTGGAGAGGCTAAAAGAAAGTAAATAGCAGGTAAGAACCTAATTTCTCCTGTTGCATATACACAGGAGTCCGTACATTAGGTGATCAATCCTTGCTCGCGAACCACTTGCAGAAGGGTGTCAATCACATCTTTCAGTTCTTTCTTCACCCAGGAAATATATCTCCCTCTTCAGTTTTTCCTTCTGTAAGCAAACCAAGAATAGGTGTTCTGATCTGCTTTGTTCGGAGATCACGGGGAGGAGCATGGGGGAGATAAGTGAAGAGAGATATTGGGGGCGGCTTCAGAGTTGAATGCACTTGTAAGTCGGTAAGAGGAGTTTGAACTGTATTCGGAAATGGATGGGGAGCCAATGAAGTGACTTTAGGAGAGGGGTAATGTGAGAATAGCGGTTCTCATGGGTACATAAGAACATAAGAAATGCCTCCGCTGGGTCAGACCTGAGGTCCGTCGTGCCCAGCAGTCCGCTCACGCGGTGGCCCAACAGGTCCAGGCCCTGGGCAGTAATCCTCTATCTATACCCTTCTATCCCCTTTTCCAGAAGGAAATTGTTCAATCCTTTCTTAAACCCCAGTACCGTACTCTGCCCTATTACGTCCTCTGGAAGCGCATTCCAGGTATCCACCACACATTGGGTAAAAAACTTCCTAGCATTTGTTTTGAATCTGTCCCCTTTCAACTTTTCCGAATGCCCTCTTGTTCTTTTATTTTTTGAAAGTTTGAAGAATCTGTCCCTCTCTACTCTCTCTATGCCCTTCATGATCTTGTAAGTCTCTATCATATCCCCTCTAAGTCTCCTCTTCTCAAGGGAATAGAGACCCAGTTTCTCCAATCTCTCCGCGTATGAAAGGTTTTCCATCCCTTTTATCAGACGTGTCATTCTCCTTTGAACCCTCTCGAGTAATGTCATATCCTTCTTAAGGTACGGCGACCAATATTGGATGCAGTATTCCAGGTGCAGGCACACCGTCGCCCGATACAATAGCAGGATAACTTCTTTCGTTCTGGTTATAATACCTTTCTTGATTATACCTAACATTCTATTCGCTCTCTTAGTGGCCGCTGCACACTGTGCCATCGGCTTCATTGTCATGTCCACCATTACCCCAAGTCCCTTTCTTGGGTACTCTCATTCAATAACATCCCTCCCATCGTATAGTTGTACCTCAGGTTTCTGCTACCCACATGCAATACTTTACATTTCTCAACGTTGAACTTCATTTGCCATCTCGGCGCCCATTCCCCTAGTTTGTTCAAGTCCCTTTGCAATTCTTTGCAGTCCTCTTTAGTCCAAGCTCCACTAAATAGTTTGGTGTCATCCGTAAATTTTATTATCTCACACTTCAGGTCTGTTTCCAGATCATTTATGAATGTATTAAATAGCAGCGGCGTAAGAGACCTCGTTTGTCTTATAAGCGGGCGGCGACTCCCTGTTATAGAGGTGGTTTAGGCTTATTGAATCTTCGTTATCTGACGATTGGTTGTGGCATGCGACATATTAATGACCTCTTTCGGGGTACTTCAGCTTTCACTAACACTTCTCTAGAACTCTCTTGTTTTTCTTCTGCTCACTTTAGTGCCTATCTGCATTCTGTCCCTTCTCTTATACCTGAATCTCTTTCTATGAAAGTATTGCATCGACCCTTGAGGAAGGCTTGGCGTTGGGTCTGTAAATTTCACACTCTTTCTTCCTCTGTCTTTCCCTTTCTGCCTCTTCGCTTTAATGGCTCCTTTCTGCCTGGGATTGATGGGCCGAGTTTTGTTAGGTGGGAAGCGAAGGGCATTCACTATCTATTTCACTTGGTTAATGATGATGGTACACCTAAATCTTTTGCTCAATTGCGAACAGAATTTGATATTCCCCTTTCTGATTTTTTTGCTTATATGCAAATCCATCATTACATTTCTTCCTTACCTCCTAGCTCCTTACAAGCCTCCTGCCAAGAGTCGTTGTCTACGGCCTTTACCATTGGTTCGCAGGAGCCGGTCCCTCTCAAGTTCCATCATCGCCACTTGAAAGATGAATGCCCTTTGTTTGACCATTCTCGGCTGCGAGATGCTTGGTCTTGCGATCTTGCTGTAGACTTGCCCGCGGACATACTTCTACAGGCTGTCCGACGTCTGCCAGCATTTCGAAAATATACCACCTTTTGGGAGCAACATTTTAAATTGATTTTTCGTTTATATATCTCTCCTAAAAGGGCTTATTTGGCTCACTTTCGTTTAACCGCTGCCTGCCTTCGTTGTCAGGCTCCGGAAGCCAGTTTGGGACACATGTTTTGGACTTGTCCTCAGGTACAGCATTTTTGGACTGCTATCTATGCTTTTGTTGAGACTCTTTGGCATGTTACCATCCGCAGCTCACCTTTGCTTTTGTTTGGGACTATTCCTCACTACTTTCCACGTTCCAAAGGCGTTGCAGCTTTTCTCAAGTGGTCTGTCCTGATTGCTTTGAAATGCATTTTGCTGAAATGGCTTGAAGCTGAAGCTCCGAACTGTTCCCTTTGGAGGAGCCGCATGATTGCTCTCTTGATGTGGGAGCGACGGGATGTGACTGATTTGTCCTCTCGCCAGGGCCGCCTTTTCCAGACTACTTGGGAACCCTTCTGGACTACTTTGACCCCTCTGGCTCTTAGCCGGATACTTAATTGATGCTTTTTGTAATGCATATTCTTTGTTTTACTTTTGTGTGGAGTTTGTTCTTTGTTTCTTTTTGGTAATTGGAAGGAGGACCCAGGGGTGGGACTGGGAGGGGGAGGGGGGTGTTTAGGGTTGGGTGGTGTGGAGGGTGGTTCTTTGGGGGAATACTTCAAACTCTTTTGAGCTGGTTTTGCTTTTGTTGTGGCATTCTGTTGTTTTTCTTGATTGCTCAATAAAATATATTTGAATATAATAGCAGCGGCTCGAGCACCGAGCCCTGCGGAACACCACTCGTTGCCAATCAGTTTCTGATCCATCTATATACGTCTCCTTCCACCCCATGGTTCTTCAGTTTCCGGAGTAGACGTTCATGAGGCACCTTGTCAAAGGTGTTTTGGACATCTAGGTATATGATGTCTTTGGGGTCTCCTCTGTCCATCCATTTGCTAATTCCTTCAATCTCCCCCAGCAGAAGCCATGTTGGCTGGTTATCAGAAGTTCGTTTCTTTCAAAATGTTCATCGATGTTTTCTTTTATCAGTGCTTCCGCCATTTTCCCCGGAACCGAGGTCAGACTCACCGGTCTGTAGTTTCCTGGGTCCCCTTTTGATCCCTTTTTAAAGATGGGTGTGACATTGGCTATATCTTCCAATCCTCCAGCATTTTTCCTGTTTTCAGGGATAGGTTGCAAATTTGCTGCAGTAGTTCCGCTATCTCCTCCTTTAATTCCTTCAGAACCCTTGGATGGATTTCGTCCAGACCCGGGGATTTGTCAGTTTTTAGTTTTTCTATCTGCTTGGGCACATCTTCAAGGCTCACTTCCATGGATGTTAATTTTTCTGCTTGATTTCCATTGAAGAATTGGTCAGGTTATGGTATGTTGGTTGTGTCTTCATTTGTAAATACAGACGAAAAGAACATGTTAAGTCTTTCCACAACTTCTTTCTCCTCCTTCACCACTCCCTGTTGTCCAGCGGTCCTACCTCCTCCCTAGCCGGCTGCTTCCCTTTAACATATCTAAAGAACGGTTTGAAATTTCGTTCTTCCCTGGCTAGCCTCTCTTCATACTCTCTTTTGGCTTTTTGAACCACACGGTGACATTCTTTATCCCAGGACAAGCAGGCAGGTATTCTCACATATGACATCATCGATGGAGCCCAGATGCAGACGCCTCACAAGCAGACTTGCTTGAAGAAACTCAAAGTTTCGAGTCGCCCGCACCGCGCATGCGCGAGTGCCTTCCCGCCCAGCACAGGGCACGTCTCCTCAGTTTTCCGCAGAGCCGAGAAGTCCGTCTTTGACTCTCTGCGTTTTAACTTCGTTTACTTTGTGCCTTCTCTTAACCGCGGTTTGTGTTTTTTCCTTCACGAATCGCAGTTTTATTTTATTTCTTTTATTTTAGTTTAAAAAAAAAAAAATGTTCTTCTTCCGTTCATTTTCCAGGACAGGCCGCTCGGCCGCAGCCCGAGAGCTTTGACTTTGCGGCGGCTATTTTTCTGTCTACGTCCCAGCCTGCTACAGACTTTAAGAGGTGTAGCGAGTGTCAGCGCGCGATCTCTCTCATGGACCCTCACGGATGCTGCCTCAAGTGCCTTGGGCCGAAACATCATCCTGCCTTGCCAAACACTTCAGCCTCGTGCTTTCAAGCGTCGTTGCATTTTGGTGGACAAGCTTTTCGAGATGGAGTCTCCTGTTCCTTCGACTTCGAAGGCGTCTTCGGCCTCGACTTCCATCGAGGCTCCTTCTGCGCCTACTGCTTCCACCTCGAGCCTCATCAGACCTTCTTCGTTTGCAGCGGCTCTTGCTTCGACATCCCTGTTTCCTCAGGTCAGATAGCTCAGCAGTCGGTTCCGCCGGTGGTGATTAAAGTGTCCAAGACTCCTAAGTCGAAACACACTCACATTACCTCGAAGGAACCTCCAGCCAAAGCAGGTGATCCGGTTTCAGACGCGGATCCATCCTTGCTGGCTTCTTTCCAGACCATGTTAGAGAAGCAGTTTATTCACTTCCTTACTAACATGGGACCTAAACTACTTCCTCTTATCCAGCCTGGGCATTCAGCAGGCTCCCGCGAGGTCGAGCCGCTTCCTTTGCCCCAATCTGAACTTCCACACTCTTTGCAGGGAGCAGAGTCTCTGCGAGTGTCTGGTCTGCCATCCAAGCACGAAAAGCAAGGAGCAGATTCTTTGCAAGAGCCTCGACGAGAATCCTCACACTCTAAACAAGGAGCAGAGTCTTGGAGAGTGCATCGAGGTTCCTCCACCAAGCCTCTGGAGCTTCGATCTACAGCCTCTAGTACTATTCATACATCGGCATCGGCTGCCTACGTCTCCGAGGTGAAATCTCCTCAATCCTCGAGATCTGGTTCCAGACAAGTTCTCACCGACATTCGAGGTCTTCATCAAGGCATCCTTCCAGGCATCGTTCTTCTTCTCAGGACAGACCATATTCCTCGAAGCCTCGATCTACTCCAACCTCGACCAGACCATCGACTCCTCGTTCGAGGTCTTCGATGCCGGACCTCGAGGATGTTCCGGTCTCGATTGCCTCGTCCAAGTCACCAGGTTCCTTTGATGCCTTTTTTCATGCCGAAGCTGCTTCTTCGACACAGGCTGCCTCGACATTCTCGAGGCAAAGCATTGGCAGATCAACTATCTTTCTCGTCTTTCCTGCGACAGATGGCTGTAGACTTGGATGTTCAATTGGATACTGGCTCCAAGTATTCTAAGGAGTATCTAGAAGTCATGCATCTTCCTCACCCTCCAGCAGAGTGTCTTAAGCTTCCACTTCATAAGCTTTTGAATCAGACTTTTGCTCAATGCATGGAAACACCTTTTCCATACCAGCTGTTCCAGGAAAATTGGACTCTAGGTATAAAACTGTGCATCGCAAAGGGTTTGACAACTCACTGTTATCTCATCAATCCCTGCTTGTTGAATCCTCCTTCAGGAGATCCCACTCTTTCAAGGTCTATGCCACAGTTCCTTCTGGAAGGGAGGGGAAAACTATGGACAAATTTGGACGTCGCATCTACCAGAATGCTATGATATCCTCTAAAGTCCTCAATTATAATTTTTATTTCATCACTTACTTTGAATTTCTTCTTTCTCTTCTACCAAAGTTTTTGACTTATTTGGATAACCAAATGCATTTTGAGTTTCAAGAAATCATTGCTTCTTTCTCTCGATTACGTCTGCATCTCCTCCAATCATCTTAAGATGCCTTTGAGTTGTCTGCCCGAGCAGCTGCTTGCTCTGTAGCTATGCATCGTCTTGCCTGGCTTCGTACCATTGACATGGACCCTAACCTTCAAGACCGCTTAGCTAACATTCCTTGTGAGCGCAACGACCTCTTTGATGAATCCATCGAGGCAGCCACCAAGAAATTATCTGACCATGAAAAATCATTTGCTCCTATAGTCAGACCTAAACCAAAGCCAGCTCCTGCCAAGCCTGCACGCCCTGCTGTTATCTATCAAAGGCGTTTTGCTCCAAAGCCAGCTCCTTATACTCGCCCACCTCTGAATAAACAACAACCTCAGAAGCAACAGAAACCCCAACCTTCTGCTGCACCTAAGGTTTCTCAAGCTTTTTGACTGTTTACAACAGAGCATAACCTCCACCGTTCTGTCTCTGTCTCCTTTTCCACATATAGGAGGTCGTCTCCATCATTTTTACAACCAATGGACAATAATTACCTCCGATCTCTGGGTGCTTACCATCATCAGGGAAGGATACTCTCTTCATTTCACTCAGGTTCCACCAGAGCTTCCTCCAAGAGAGTATCTTTCCAATCCATCCCAGACTGCCCTTCTTCAGGAAACTCAAGCTCTATTTCGTCTCCATGCCATCGAACCAGTTCCCTTGGAACAGCAGAACAGGGGGTTTTACTCCCGTTACTTCCTTGTTCCGAAGAAGACGGGCGATCTGCGACCTATTCTGGATCTCAGTGCTCTCAACAAATTCCTAGTCAAAGGAAAGTTTCGAATGTTGTCCCTGGCATCCCTTTATCCCCTTCTCGAGCAGAACGACTGGTTATGCTATCTGGATTTCAAGGAGGCCTACACTCATATCCCCATTCATCCAGCCTCCCGTCAATACCTCAGATTTCGGGCAGGGAATCTGCACTATCAATACAGAGTACTACCATTCGGCCTGGCATCGTCTCCCAGAGTGTTCACCAAGTGCCTGGTAGTGGTAGCAGCAGCTCTAAGGAATTATGATTTTCAGGTATTTCCCTACTTCGTTGACTGGCTCATCAAAGATTTCACATCTCAAGGGGTTATTGTAGCAACCCAGCAGACTATCTGGTTTCTCTACTTTCCCAAATCTCAACTTTAGCCCTCAGAATCTACAATTCATCGGAGCTTTTCTGGACACTGTCCAACTCAGAGCATTCCTTCCACAACAACGTCTGGAAGCTCTTCTTCAACTCTGTCACACAGTGTCTTCCCGCTCTTCCATCTCAACGAGACACATAATGGTACTTCTGGGTCAGATGGCCTCCACAGTACACGTGACTTCTTTTGCCAGGCTTCACCTCAGAATTCCTCAGTGGACCCTGGCATCTCAATGGACGCAAGTTTGCGACCCTCCTCAACACATTTCAGTCACTCCTTCCTTGAAGAAGTCTCTCCATTGGTGGATGCTCTCTTCCAATCTTTCCAGAGGCTTGCTTTTTCAAACACCCCCTCATCAGAAGGTCCTCGTGACAGACTCTTCGACCTACGCTTGGGGCGCTCATCTCGATGGTCTCCGTACTCAAGGCCTCTGGACCAGTACGGTTTGTCAGTGTCATATCAATTAGTTGGAACTCAGAGCGATCCTCAAAGCTCTCCATGCTTTTCAATATCTGCTTCACGACACAGTAGTCCTCGTTTGGACAGACAACCAAGTCGTCATGTATTATGTCAACAAACAAGGAGGGACAGGATCTGCCTCCCTTTGTCAAGAAGCTCTGGAGATTTGGGACTGGGCAATCCGCCACAACACCTTCCTCAAAGCTGTCTACATTCAAGGGGCAAAGAATTGCTTGGCGGACAACTTGAGTCGTCTACTGCAACCTCACGAATGGACTCTCCATTCCTCGCCTCTTCGCCACATTTTTTCACAGTGGGGAACGCCACAGATAGACCTCTTTGCAGCTCCCCACAACTACAAACTGCCTCAGTTCTGCTCCAGGATATACTTTCCTGACCGCCTCAAGGCAGATGCTTTTCTTCTGGAATGGACAAATCTTTTCCTCTACGCATTTCCTCCATTCCCTCTCATTCTCAAGACTCTGGTCAAATTGAAGAACGATCATGCCACCGTGATTCTAATCACTCCTCGGTGGCCGAGACAACCCTGATACACCCTTCTACTTCAACTCAGCAGCAGGGAACCATACCTTCTACCAGTTTTTCCTTCTCTCCTTACACAGAGTCAAGGATCTCTGCTTCATCCTAACCTGCAGTCTCTACAACTGACAGCCTGGTACCTCTCAACATAACCCCTCTTCAGTTTTCTCAATCTGTAAGAGACGTTTTAGAAGCTTCTAGAAAGCTTACAACTAGACAATGCTATCACCAGAAATAGACTAGATTTTCTACATGGTGTTTTTCTCATCATAAGGAGCCTCAGCATTCCTCCTTATCTTCTGTTTTGGACTATCTTTTGCACTTATCCAATTATGGCCTCAAATCTACATCTATACGAGTCCATCTCAGTGCAATTGCGGCTTTCCATCAGCCTATTGAAGGGAAACCCCTCTCTGCTCATCCGGTGGTTTCCAGATTCATGAAAGGACTTTTCAATGTCAAACCTCCTCTCAAACCGCCCCCTATGGTTTGGGACCTTAATGTTGTCCTTTCTCATCTCATGAAGCCTCCATTTGAACCAACTGATATGGCTCATATGAAGTATCTCACTTGGAAAGTGGTGTTTCTCATTGCCCTCACTTCTGCTCGACGAGTCAGTGAACTGCAAGCTTTAGTTACTGACCCACCATTCACAGTGTTCCATCATGACAAAGTTGTTCTTCGTACTCATCTGAAATTCCTACCTAAAGTGGTCTCAGAATTTCATCTCAACTAATCCATCATACTTCCAGTGTTTTTTCCAAAGCCTCATTCTCATCCTGGAGAATCAGTTCTTCATACTCTGGACTGTAAACGTGCTTTGGCCTTCTGCTTGGAACATACCAAACCATACAGAACTGCTCCTCAACTTTTTGTTTCCTTCGATCCAAATAAGTTGGGCCATCCTATTTCTAAGCGTACCATCTTCACCTGGATGGCGGCTTGTATCTCTTTCTACTATGCTCAGGCTGGATTACCCCTTCACAGTAAAGTCACAGCCCATAAAGTCAGAGCAATGGCAGCTTCAGTAGCTTTCCTCAAATCTACACCTATTGAGAAAATTTGTAGAGCTGCTACTTGGTCCTCGGTTCATACCTTTACTTCTCATTGTTGTCTGGATACTTTCTCCAGACGGGATGGACAGTTTGGCCAAACAATATTACAAAATTTATTCTCCTAAATTGCCAACACTCCCACCATCCCATTCTGGTTAGCTTGGAGATCACCCATATGTGAGAATACCTGCCTGCTTGTCCTGGGATAAAGCACAGTTACTTACCGTAACAGGTCTTATCCAGGGACAGAAGGCAGCTATTCTCACAACCCACCCACCTCCCCTGATTGGCTTCTCTGCTAGCTATCTAAACTGAGGAGACGCGCCCTCTGCTGGGTGGGAAGGCACTCGCGCATGCGCGGTGCGGGCGACTCGAAACTTCGAGTTTCTTCAAGCAAGTCTGCTTGTGAGGCGTCTGCATTCGGGCTCCGTCGATGACGTCCCCCATATGTGAGAATAGCTGCCTGCTGTCCCTGGATAACACCTGTTATGGTAAGTAACTGTGCTTTTTGGTACTTCCTGTGCTCTTTCCAGTTCCCCTCAGTTTTGTCCTTTTTCCATTTCCTGAATGAATTTTACTTATTGCATATTGCTTCCTTCACTATTTTAGTTATCCATGCCGGGTCTTTTGTTGGATCCTTTTTGCACCCCTTTCTGAATCTGGGGATATACAGATTTTGCGCCTCGCTCACCGTGTCCTTGAAAAAAGACCAGGCATGTTCTACTGTTTGCCATTTTTTGGAAGTGTTCCTAGGTTTCTTCCTTACCGTTTCTCTCATTGCTTCGTAGTTGCCTTTCCTGAAGTTAAAAGTTGTCGCTATGATTCTCTTACCTTTCGGTTTTCCTACCTCAACCTTGAACTTGATCATATTATGATCGATGTTTCCCAACGGTCCCACTACTTCCACTTCCTTTGCAGGTCCCCTTAACCCATTTAGGATTAGGTCCAGAGTGGCATTTCCTCTTGTCGGTTCTCTAACAAGCTGCTCCATGAAGCAATCTTGTGTAGCCTCCAGGAATTCTGTCTCCCTAGCGCATCTTGAGCTTCCAAGACTCCAGTCTATTCCGGGGTAGTTGAAGTCTCCAGTATTTCTCTCTAAATCAGAACCCCATATGGACACAAACATACCCTCTACAACACTAACAGGTTTTAATCACACCCACACAAACCAATCACTCAACAGGTAGCAGCAGGGAAAAAAAAGAAAGAAAGGTGGAGAAAAAGTCTCAGTTCAGTAGTTGAAGTCTCCCATAATAACCATGTTACCACTTTTGCATTCTCGCTTCATCTCGGCTTCCATTTCTTCATCGATATCTCCGGTTTGCCCTGGTGGACGATAGTATAGGCCCATCTTTATTTCAGGTCCTTTCCTACCCGGTATTTTAACCCATAGCGATTCCAGCTTATTGGTCGTCTCTGCTGTGTCCATTCTTGTCGATTGTAAGCTTTCTCTTATATATAGGGCTATTCCACTTCTTTTTTGTCCTGACCTATCCTGGCGATAGAGCTTGTACCTCGGCAGTGCTGTATCCCATTTGCTTTCCTCATTAAACCATGTTTCAGAGATTCCAATGATGTCTATGTCCTCTGGATTGGCCATGGCTTCTAGTTCCCCCATTTTGTTTCTTAGGCTGCTTGCATTAGTATATATGCAATTTAGATCCAGGCATTTTGTTGTCTTCATTTCCTTTCCCTGTGCTTCGGTCTTTAGAGTCTTCTCTTTTGCTACAACCTTTCTAACCTCCTCGTCTGGGTTAGTTGACTTTTGTAATTAGTCCCTTGTTTCTTCCCAGGCTTGTTTCCCCTTAGTATCTTCACGGGATACCTTCTTCCGAATTGTCGACGCTGGGTCGCCTGTCGGCTTTCCTCTTCCTCTTAGTTTAAAGCCTGTTCTATTCCTCTCTTGACGTTGTTTGCTAGAAGTCTTGTTCCCGCCACGCTCAGGTGCAGTCCATCTCTCCTGTAGAGCTTGCTCTTGCCCCAGAACGTTGTCCAGTTCCTCACAAAGTGGAATCCTTCTTCCTCACACCATTTCCTCATCCACGCATTTATTGATTGTAGTTCCTCCTGCCTTTTCACATCTGCCCTCGGTACCGGTAGGATCTCCGAGAACGCTATCTTCTGAGTCCTCATCTTCAGCTTCCTTCCCAGAATCTTGAACTGTTCTATCAGTGTGCTTCTTCTGTAGTCTCTCCTGCTGACATCATTCGTCTCGATGTGGATCATTACTGCGGTCTCTTCTTTCTCCGCTCCTTCCAGGATCTTCCCAATTTTGTCCATGATGTCCTTGGTTCTCGCTCCTGGGAGGCAGGTCACCAGTCGATCCTCTCTCCCTCCTGCTACGTGGCTGTCCACATGCCTCAGGATCGAGTCTCCCACTAGGATCGCTGATTTTCCCTTCTTCAATTTTCGTTTCGGTCTCAGGTTAATGTCCTCGATGTGCTTCGCTCTTTCTTCTTCTGGGCACCAACTAGCCAAATCCTCCCCCTCGTGCGGTATTCCTCTGTGAGTGTCTTCTTTGAGGTCATCTGCTTCTTGTTCTCCCTTCCATGTTGGTGTTGGTGTAACTTCAACTTTCATCTGGAGTTTTTTCTCTTCCACCCTCCTCCTGTATGCTTCCTCAATTAATTTCTCGAGTTCCCTGACTTCCTCCTCGATGTGTCTCTCACTCATGAAATCTTCAACTGTCCTGATTGGATCCTCCGTGGTGTAAAGTCCTTCTAGCTCCTGTATCTTGTCCTCTAGTCGCTTGACTTCCTTCTTCAAGCTTTTCAGCTCCTGACACCGACCGCATACGTATGACTGTCTCCCCGAGGGGAGGTAGTCATACATATGACAGCCCGTGCAGAACACTGGAAAATTTATCTTCTGGTTTCCCTTTGCTTCCATTGTCGTTCCTACTTTAAGATAACAGTTAAGATTACGTGTTCTTTCTGTTCCTGCTTCTTGCCTTGTTGCCTTCTTCTTGTGTGTGCTGCTTACGCTCTACCTTACCTTACTTTTGCTTGTGTTCGTTCCTTCTGTTCCTGCTTCCTTCTGCACCTGCTTCTTGCCTTGTTGCCTTCTTCTTGTGTGTGCTGCCTACGCTCTACCTTACCTTACTTTTGCTTGTGTGTTTGTTCCTTCTGTGCCTGCTTCTTGCCTTGCTGCCTTCTTGTGTGTGCTGCCTTGTGTGTGCCTGCTTCTTGCCTTGCTGACTTCTTGTGTGTGCTGTCTTTGCTCTGCCTTACCTTACTGCTGCTTGTGTGTGTTCGCGCCTGCTTCTTCTTTACCTTCTGTGCTTGCCGCTTCCTTTCCTTTCAGTCCTTCCCTGGTGCTCTTGGGTGTAGTGACTTGGCCCTTCTTGAGGCCCTTCGCAAAGACGCTCTCGCTAAGGCGAGCGCCTTTGCCGCTCGCCTTCGCTGTGTGCCGTTGGCTCCTCCTCTTTTATGGGGGAATTCGGTCGCTGACTCTTCCGACGAGGTGGGGGTGGGCGGAGCTTAATCTCGTCCTGCCCCTAGCCTCCAGCTCTTCTCTGTCTCCCTCCTCGGCTGTTTTTCTTACTTTTAACCTGCTTTCTTCCTGCTCCTCTACTCCTTGATCTCTCCTTGCTATTCTCGCTGCTCCTCTTGTCTGATGCTGTGCACCACGTGTGCCGTTGGCTCCTCCTGTTTATTGGGGAGTTAGGTCGCTGACTCTTCCGACGTGGTGAGGGTGGGCGGAGCTTACTCTCGCCCTGCCCCTAGCCTCCTGCTCGTCTCTGTCTCCCTCCTTGGCTCTTTTTCTTGCTTTTAACCTGCTTTCTCCCTGCTCCTCTCTGTAATGTGAAGGACATAAAGGGGAATAGACAGACAGACTTGACAGACAAGTACCAATAAGAAAGAGGTGGAAGGGAGGCAAAGTTACAATCTATGTACAATCAAGAAAGGGTTTGGGGAAGGTTGAGCACATCCGGGGAAGGGTGTCATTGCATTGTTTTAGGGATAACGAGGTTATCGTGTTATAAAAGCATCCTGAAATAAGAATGTTATCTAATCTTCTATTAGTGCGTCGCGTGTACCTAAGCAGGCTCAAGATGACTTACAGAGAGAAGTAGGTAGATAAGAACATAAGAATAGCCTTACTGGATCAGACCAGTGGTCCATCAAGCCAGTAGCCCGTTCCCACAGTGGCCTGTCCAGGTCACTAGTACCTGGCCAAAACTCAAGGTGTATCAATATTCCATGCTACCGATACAGGGCAAGCAGTGGTTTCCCATGTGTCTTTCTCAACAAGACTGTGTATATTTCCTCCAGGAACTTGTCCAAACCTTTCTTAAAACCAGCTACATTATCCGTTCTTACCACATCTTCTGGCAACGTGTTCCAGAGCTTAACTATTCTCTGAACAAAAAAATTTCCTAAGTGAACACATAAAAGCTGTATAAGGTTAACAGCAAAATTCTCTTCTAAATGACCTTAGTTCTGCCTTTCTCTCCTCCTGTGCATAAATGAGAAGCACCTTCATTAAAAGTTCTCTGTCTATAGCATCTCTTTAGACTGGCACAGATGGGTATTATGCACACCTACCAGCAAATGAAGACTGAGAACCACTGAGCTTCAACTTATCCTATAAGTGGGTTGTGCAGCCCCTGGAAGCCAGTCTATTCTCAGTCTCAGAAGATAGTATATTTAGTATGCCAGTGCAGTCTTCTGAAGTCTTGATTCCTTCCTTGGGGTGAGAATACCCTACTGAATTTTTATTTCATTGTAAAGTTAAGCAATCCCTCTCTCCTTCGTTGTACTGGCTTCTGGACTGGGACTGAGGCCCGCGGAGGTCTCTCAAGTCCCAGGAGTGTCATGTCTGGGCGGCTGGATCCCTCCTCCCCTTCCCCCTCCTAGATCTTAAATCCTTTTCTTCCAAAATTCCGAAAACTGAAAAGCTCTGAAAACTGAAATTTGATGCCCCATGGAGGGTTGTCCGGACCATTCTGGAATTGCCCAGGTAGCAGCAACTCAAGTGACTTGAGTATTTTGAGAGGTGTTTAGCTGTTCTTTCCTTTTCCTTGGAGAGACATTTGCTTGACTATCAGAGACTGGCTTCCAGGGGACTGCAGAGCCCACTTATAGGTTAAGTTGAAGCTTAGTGGTTCTTAGTCTCCACATCTGCTGGTGGACGTGTGTAATACCCATCTGTGTCAGTCTAGAGCAGGGGGTCTCAAAGTCCCTCCTTGAGGGCCGCAATCCAGTCGGGTTTTCAGGATTTCCCCAATGAATATGCATGAGATCTATGTGCATGCACTGCTTTCAATGCATATTCATTGAGGAAATCCTGAAAACCCAACTGGATTGCGGCCCTCAAGGAGGGACTTTGAGATCCCTGGTATAGAGGGACTAAAAGAAAGTAAATTAGCAAGTAAGACCTAATTTCTCCTTATTCATTTAAAGTAACACAAAAATTAAATCTTGGCTCATCTGTTTCATGTTCTCTGGTTTTGGCCTCTTTCAGTTTGTAATGATTTCTGATTCTTCTCTTTGAGATAGTAAATGAAAAATGACCTTTTTTTTTCATTTTGTGATCATTTAGACATGTCCTCTTTGGAAAGAACAATAATCGAACACAAGGCCTTGATGATACAGATATGAACCGTCTCTATACAGCAACGTCCCTCACGCAGATTGATGATAACATCATGAGGTAGAGTTAGAAGTGGAAAGCCTGAAGATCAGAAATGTTCCAGTTTCCCAATTCTCCCACAAAGCTCCTCCACCCTTTAATACTGTAGAATCCAATTGTGCATAACATTCTTAGGTTCTATGAATTTTGAGTACAGCCCAAAAATTACAAGGATCTCCTAAAAAAAATTATGCTTCATACTAATTGTTGAACATAACTAGGATTGTTTTTTCTTTTATTGGGATACAACTAATTTCATTCCCACCAAGCAGTTGTGCTAATTGGGCGGGTGGGATGACACCATAAAACTGAGATTGGCTAGTTAACTTTGGAATGAGAGATTTTAATCGATTTTGAGGAGTTCTGAATGGCTGCAGTTGAATAATTGTTTTTCCAATTAATATTCACATTTGGTTTGGAAGGCTTTCATTGTCCCCTTTGTTTTGTAACAGGTTGCTTAAATTTACATACCTATTGCATATGCAGATTTATAGAATACAGCCATCTGGAGAAGTTCATAGAGGATGCATACAGGGAGGCCGTGGAAAATCACCAACAACAGTGGAACTACCGAAAGACACCTACAGAGAGTGTGGACCACCCGACAGACAACCACAACAAAGAAATGGGTGACACAGCAGCAATAACGAAGGATACAGACCTGCAGCAGGAGAGATGGACATACACCAGGGACATGGACCTGTGGCTGGAGAATCAAGAGAAGATAGAGAGGACAGCAATCGTTGGGAGGGACTCCATCATCAGACAAGTCGACAGCCACATAGCAGGAGGAAGACTGGATCGGCTGGTGACCTGCCTACCGGGAGCCAAGGTAGAAGACATAGTGAGCTGCATTGACAGGATCATCAATAGTGTGGAAGAAGAAGATACAGCGGTGGTGATCCATGTGGGGACAAACAATGTGAGCAACAGGTACTACAACAGGGAAGTACTGAAGGACCAGTTCCGGATGCTAGGAAGGAAGCTGAAGACCAGAACGCAGAGGATAACATTCTCGGAGATTCTACCGTACCCAGGGCTGATGAGAAGAGTCAGATGGAGCTGCAAGCAGTCAACGCGTGGATGCAGCACTGGTATGAGGAATGATTCCACTTTGTGCGCAACTGGATGACGTTCTGGGGGAAAAGCAAGCTATATGGGAAGGACGGACTCCACCTCAGCAGAGACGGAATGAGGCTACTTGCAAGCAACATCAAGAGAGAAGTCTAGAAGTTTTTAAACTAGCAAAAAGGGGAAAGCCAACAGTCGACCGAGAAAGAGAGTCGATGGTTCGGGAACCGGTATACCTGGAAGATACCGAGCAAGAAGATAGAGGGAAAGATTCACCAGATCACAGGCAAGACAGATCGAAAAGGACTCAAGAGGGAAGGAAATGCAAGAAAGAAACAGGTCGCAAACTCAAGTGTATGTACACGAACGCAAGGAGCCTTAGAAATAAGATGGGTGAATTAGAAGCTATGGCACAAAAAGGTAACATTGACATCATAGGAATCACAGAAACATGGTGGACTGAGGAAAACGTCTGGGACACTGTGCTAATGGGATACAAACTATACCACAGAGACAGAGTGGCTCAAAAAGGTGGGGGCATTGCCATATACATCAAAGAGGGAATTGAATTTACTGGAGAAAACACGCCACAACTGACGGATAAGTTAGAGTCTCTATAGGTCAAAATTCTGGGAACAAATGGCCTGGAAACGAAGATTGGCATCTACTACCGACCCAGGGCAGAAATTGACAGAGAAGTGACGGACCAGATTAAATGCAACTGCAAGGGAGGCAGTACAGTTAACATGGGTGACTTCAACTATCTGGGAATAGACTGGAACTAGGCACCTCTGGCTGCGTTAAAGAGACCAAGTTCATGGATGCTGTAGGTGATTGCTTCCTGGAACAACTTGTCAAGGAAAATATTAGAGGAAATGCAATTCTGGACTTAATTCTAAATGGCCTGCAAAGACCGGCACAAGATGTAAAAGGGACGCTGGGAAACAGCGATCACAATATGATCCGCTTCGATCTGGACGCAGGGGAGAAACATCGGTCCAAAACGACAGCCACGGCACTGAACTTACGAAAAGGAAATTATGAAGGGATGAGACTCATGGTAGGGAAGAAGATTAAGAAGAGGATAAGCACTGTAAAAACGCTAGAGCAAGCTTGGTCCCTTTTTAAGGACACGGTCACCGAGGTGCAAAATCTATATATACCGGGTATCAGCAAGGGATCAAAGAAGAAAAAGAACAAAGAACCGGCGTGGCTCACTGTAGTGGTGAAGGAAGCGATCAGAGACAAGAAAACTTCGTTTAAGGAATGGAAAAGGTCAAAAACGGACAAAAACTGGAACAAGCACAAACATCAACACAGGTGCCATAAGGCGGTAAAAGGGGCCAAAAGAGACTACGAGTAAAAAATAGCCAAGGAGGCGAAGAACTTCAAGCCGTTCTTTCAATATATTAAGGGGAAACGACCCGCGAAGGAAGTAGTGGAACCGTTGGATGACCATGGAATAAAGGGAGCACTAAACGAGGACAAAGCAATCGCTGACAAACTGAACACATTTTTTGCATCTGTATTTACCAAAGATCTACACAGCATACCCATTAGTTTATATGCTGGAAATGAAGACGGAAAGCTGACAGGATTGGCGGTCAGTCTAGAGGAGGTGTGTAGACAGATTGATAGGCTTAAGAGCGCTAAATCCCTGGGATCGGATGGCATCCATCCGAGGGTCATCAAGGAACTGAAAGGGACCATAGCTGAACTGCTTCAACTGATAGCCAATCTGTTGATCAAATCGGGAAAGATTCTGGAAGACTGGAAGGTGGCGAATGTTAATGGAAGGTGGCCGATTTTCAAGAAAGGTTCGAGGAGAAATCCAGGAAACTACAAACCAGTGAGTATGACTTTGGTACCAGGAAAGATGGTAGAGTCGCTGATAAAGGACCACATCATTGAACACCTTGACGGACACGGGCTGATGAGGACCAGTCAGCACGGTTTTAGCAAAGGCAGATCGTGCTTGACGAACTTGTTGCATTTCTTTGAGGGAGTAAACAGACAGATAGACAAGGGAGACCCGGTCGACATTGTATATCTGGATTTTCAGAAGGCGTTTGACAAGGTTCCGCATGAACGACTACTTTGGAAAATTGCGAGCCACAGAATCGAGGGTGAAATACGTGGATTGAAAACTGGCTGTAGCATAGGAAACAGAGTGGGGGGTAAATGGACAATACTCGGACTGAAAGAATGTCACAAGTGGGGTGCCGCAAGGCTCGGTGCTTGGACCTGTGCTCTTCAACATCTTTATAAACAATCTGGACATTGCTACGACGAGTGAGGTGATTAATTTTGCGGACGATACAAAGTTATTCAGAGTAGTAAAGACACAGGGGGATTGTGAAGATCTGCAACGTGACATAATCAGGCTCGAGGAAGGGGCATCGACATGGCAGATGAGGTTCAACGTGGATAAGTGTAAAGTGATGCATGTAGGTAACATAAATCTCATGCATGGGTACAGGATGTCCGGGGCGGTACTTGGAGAGACCTCCCAGGAAAGAGACTTGGGAGTTATGATCAACAAGTCGATGAAGCCTTCCACGCAATGTTCGGTGGCGGTGAAAAGGGAAAACAGAATGCTAGGAATAATAAAGAAGGGGATCACGAATAGATTGGAGAAGGTTATCATGCCGCTGTACTGGGCCATGGTGTGCCCTCACCTGGAGTACTGCATTCAGCACTGGTCACCGTACATGAAGGAGGACACGGTACTACTCGAAAGGGTCCAGAGAAGAGTGACTAAGATGGTTAAGGGGCTAGAGGAGTTGCCATACACTGAAAGATTAGAGAAACTGGGCCTTTTCTCCCTCAAACAGAGGCGATTGAGAGGGGACATGATCAAAACATTCAAGGTACTGAAGGGAATAGACTTAGTAGATAAGGACAGGTTGTTCACCCTCTCCAAAGTAGGGAGAACGAGAGGGCACTCTCTAAAATTGAAAGGGGATAGATTCCGTACAAACGTAAGGAAGTTCTTCACCCAGGGAGTGGTAGAAAACTGGAACGCTCATCCGGAGTCTGTCATAGGGGAAAACACCCTCCAGGGATTCAAGACAAAGTTAGACAAGTTCCTGCTGAACTGGAACGTGCTCAGGTAGGGCTAGTCTCAGTTAGGGCACTGATCTTTGATCAGATGGCCGCCGCATGAGCGGACTGCTGGGCACGATGGACCCAGCAGTGGCAATTCTTGTTCTTATCACTATTCCACCGATTTTTCATTCTATAATTACATGTCTAAATGGGAACGTGTTAGGGTGTGTTAATAAGGGAGGAACAGAGGCAGGGCCAACATTTAATATGGGCAGCTTACAGAATACTCTTAAATTGTGTCCCTGTTTACATTTAGGCATGAAAATTTACATGGTTTAGTTTGTAAAATACTATCTAGGGCAGGCAGTCTTCTAAGTTCTATTATTGCTATAGAGATTCATCTGGTAAGCTGTGTGAGCTTCACAATGAATCGAGATGTTCTCAGTTACACATCAGTTTCAGGTCTAAGAGTAAAATGATTTTTAGAAAGTTCATTCTGTTTTCATTTGGAACTCACTTCCTCCTATTATCTGGCTTGTACCTTTTTTAAAATATTTTTTTCATAAATACTTAATCCAATGTTTGAGGACACGCTTAAGGCTATCTTAACCTCGCAGATCTACTCTGCTTTGGCTCAGCTTGCCCCGGCCTCGACCCCGCTCGTTGTTGACCAGCCTGAGCGTTGCGCTGGGGGCTCCCGAGGAAAGGTGCGTCGGTCTCAACGCTTTTCCTCGAGTGATTCCTCGCCTGCTCCTTCGAGGCGGGCTTCTCCCACCGCCCGACCTTGTTCGAAGCACCGGTCTAAGTGTGCCTCTCCTTCAAGGCGGCGGTCCGTGAAACGACCCAGAGACTCTCCCCCTAGGCGAGATAGGTCTCTGGGGCCTTGCACCTCGAGGTCCATTGAGGTGTCGGACCTCGTGCTGTCTGACCCTCGTCCTCGACGGCCTCCCGTGCCTTCTCGGTCTCAGAGCCGAGGAGTATAGAGGTCGAGGGCTGCCTCGTGGGAAGGTCTCTCCTTCCTTGGGCTCGCCGGGGCTAGCCCCCCGGGCCTCCGTCCCTCGGACCCCGGGTTCCTCACCTGCTAGGCAGTCTAAACACAAGCTGTCGTCGACTCCCCCTCGATCTCTCAGCGGGGCTTCCTCGACATTCTGCTTGTGGACACCGACGTGCCGGCTCAGTACTCAAGTACTCAGTACTCCCTCGTTCTCTGCTGCCCCGAAGTCCCGCTCGGCTTCGCCTCTCGAAGGGCATTCCGCGGGCAAGACTTCCTCCTTCACCAGGTTCGTGGTGGACATGGGTAAGGCGCTTCAACTGGACCTCCAGTCTGAATCCAGGTATACCCGGGAATATTTGGAGGAAATTGAGCTTCCTCATCCACCGAGGGAATCCCTTCTCCTCCCCTTGAAATCCGGTCTTGAAGCAGACTTTCTTCTGGAATTTGGAGACGCCATACGCAATCCCTGCCATTCCATCCAAGATGGAATCCCGCTATCGGACGGTCCCGTGTAATGGATTTGAAAAGGCTCAACTCTCCCACCAGTCCTTGGCTGTGGAGTCTTCCTTGAAGAAATCTAATCCTTCCAAGATTTACGTGGCTGTCCCGCTGGGCTGGGAGGGCCGGTCTATGGACAAGTTTGGCAGGCGCTTGTACCAAAATTCGATGATGGCGAACAGGGTTCTGAATGACAATTTCAATTTTACATCCTATCTCAAGCACTGCATCAAATCCATGCCATCTTTTCAGAATGATTTGGCTGTCCATCACCGGTCCTAATTTCGCTGACTTCAGGATACGCTGTCGCAGATTCGCCTTTATATGCTTCAGGCTACTTATGATGCCTTTGAACTGTCCTTGCGGGTCACCGCTTTTGCGATAGCCATGCGCCGCCTGGCCTGGCTGCACATCGTTGACATGGACCCTAATCTGCAGGACCGTCTGGCGAATTTCCCATGCGTGGACAACGAGCTCTTCAATGATTCCATCAATGCGGCCACCAAACACCTCTCTAAACATGAGCACTCCTTCACCTCCTTGGTCAGACCCAAGGCGAAGCCCACTCCTCCTAAGTCGTACAAGTTGCTACCCCAGCGCTATCCCCAGAAGTCCACGCTGGCCTTTTCCCGGCCGCCACCCAGGCATCCGCAGCAGCATAGGGTCCACAAAAGGCTCAGCCCCCTGCGGCAGCTAAGCCAGCGCCGTCTTTTTGATTATCAGAGTTCGAGCATGCCGCCCCCTTTCGTCCTCGAGCCTTCTCCTCTACCCATCGGAGGCCGTCTCAGTTATTTTTGTCGCCGCTGGGAGCTGATTACATCGGACAACTGGGTCCTCTCCGTCGTCAGGGAGGAGTATTCCCTTCATTTCCGGACAGCACCTCCAGACCTGCCCCCAAGAGAGTGTCTTTCCAACAAGTCGCAACTTCTCCTTCTTCTCCAGGAGGCTCATGCCGTCCTTCGCCTCCGGGCGGTGGAGGAGGTCCCTTTGGGCCAGTGGGGCACAGGAGACCTGCGCCCTATCCTGGACCTCAGAGTGTTAAATAAATTCCTGATCAGGGAGAGTTCCGCATGCTCTCTCTTCCCACGTTGTATCCCCTGATGGACGAGGGGGATTGGCTATGCTCGCTGGATCTCAAAGAGGCCTACACTCGCATCCTGATTCATCCGGCCTCTCGCAGATTTCTTCGTTTTCAGGTGGGAGATCTTCATCTGCAGTATCGGGTCCTCCCATTTGGGCTCGCATCCTCCCCGCAAGTCTTCACGAAGTGTCTCGTCGTGGTGGCGGCGGCCCTGCGGTCGCAGGGTCTTCAAATGTTCCCATACCTCGATGACTGGCTCATCAAAGCACCCTCCAGGCGGGGGTTATTGCAGCGACCCAACGGACTATTATTTTTCTTCAGCGTCTGGGCTTCGAGGTCAACTTCCCCAAGTCCCAGTTGTGTCCCTCTCAGTCTCTCCAGTTCATCGGAGCGGTGCTGGACACTGTTTGCCTCCGCTCGTTTGCCGCCCTCATTCACCTATGCCAGAGAGTCTCCCTTCTGTCGACGGTTTCGGCCAAGCATAGGATGATTCTGCTGGGGCACATGGCCTCCACCGTTCATGTGACTCCTTTTGCCAGACTTCACCTATGAGTTCCTCAGTGGACCCTGGCATCCCAGTGGAGACAGGATCTGGATCCCGCCTCTCAACACATTACGGTGACTCCCTCCTTGAAGCAATCGCTCCGCTGGTGGATGCTCTCTTCCAATCTTTCCAGAGGTTTTCTCTTGCACGCGCCCCCACCGCAGAAGGTCCTCAAGACGGACTCCTCAGCGTATGCCTGGGGGGCTCACCTCGACGGCCTCCGTACTCAGGGTCTTTGGTCCAGCGCCGACCATCGCTACCACATCAACCTGCTGGAGCTGTGGGCAATTTTCAAGGCTTTGGTTGCTTTTTGGCATTTGCTTCAGGATCGCGTGGTCCTGATGCGAACGGACAACCAGGTGGCGATGTATTATGTGAACAAGCAGGGAGTACAGGATCCATGCTCTTCGGCTCTGGGAGTGGGCGATACGTCACAACATCTTCCTTCGAGCGGTCTACATCCAGGTCCGGCAGAATTGCCTGCCGGACAACTTGAGCCACCTTCGCCAACCTCACAAGTGCTCCATTCCTTCACTCTGCGTAAGGTGTTTGACCCGATGGGGATCCCGCAGATAGATCTGTTCGCCTCCCCCCTCAACCACAAGTTGCCTCGCTTCTGCTCCAGGATTTATTCCCCGGATTGTCTCGAGGCGGATGCTTTCCTTCTGGATTGGATGGACTGGTTTCTCTACGCGTTCCCTCCGTTTCCTCTGATTCTGAAGACTCTCGTCCAGTTCAAGTCGGTCCGTACCACCATTATTTTGATAGCTCCTTGGTGGCCCAGACAGCCGTGGTTCTTCCTTCTCCTCCGACTCAGTGACAGGGAGCCTCTGATTCTGCCTGTGTTTGCTTCTCTGCTGTCTCAGAGTCAGGGTTCGCTGCTGCATCCCAATCTGCAGTCTCTTCACTTAACTGCTTGATTCCTCTTTACCTGACTCCCCCCTTCAGTTTTTCTCAGTCGGTGAGGGATGTTCTCGAGGCCTCTCGGAAATGTTCCACTCGACAGTGCTACTCCCAGAAATGGACTAGATTTGCTGCGTGGTGTGCTTCGCATCGCATGGAGCCATTGTCTGCTTCCTTGTCTTCCGTGCTGGATTATCTGTTGCACTTGTCTCGGTCTGGTCTCAAATTGACATCTATTTGAGTCCACCTCAGTGTGATTGCTGCCTTTCATCAGCCGCTTGATGGGAAACGGTTCTCGGGCAATCTGGTGGTTTCCCAGTTTATGAAGGTCCTCTTCAATGTCCATCCTCCTCTCAAACCTCCCCCGGTGGTTTGGGATCTTAATGTGGTTCTGGCTCAATTGATGAAACCTCCATTTGAACCCATTGATAAGGCTCATCTGAAGTAAACTAAACTAAACTAAACCTTAGGTTTGTATACCGCACCATCTCCGCATGCGCAGAGCTCGGCACGGTTTACAGAGGTTGAGAGGAAAGGAACTACAAAGAAGGGATATAGGAGAAGGACTGAGAAGATAGAGAGGGGCAGGGTACTAGAGAACGGGAGGTGATTAGATTTTTGAGAAGAGCCAAGTTTTCAAGCGTTTACGGAAGGATTGGAAGGAGCTAGAATTTCTGAGCGGGGATGAGAGGTTGTACCTCACTTGGAAGGTCGTGTTCCTGTTTGCCCTCATGTCTGCTCGCAGAGTCAGTGAAATACAAGCTCTGGTTGCGGACCCACCTTTTACTGTTTTTCATCATGACAAGGTGGACCTTCGTACTCATCCTAAGTTCTTGCCTAAGGTTGTTTCGGATTTCCACCTCAACCAGTCCATTGTTCTTCCGGTGTTTTTTCCTAAGCCCCATTCTCATCCTGGAGAGGTGGCGCTTCACACTCTTGACTGTAAGAGGGCGTTGGCTTTCTACCTCCAATGCACCCAGTCTCATTGGACGGCTCCTCAACTCTTCATATCTTTTGATCCAAATTGACTGGGGCGTCCTGTTTCCAAGCGCACCTTGTCCAACTGGTTGGCTGCTTGTATTTCCTTCTGCTATGCTCAGGCTGGTCTCCCACTGCAGGGTCGGGTCACAGGGCATAAAGTCCGAGCGATGGTGGAATCTGTCGCTTTCCTCAGTTCCATGCCTACTGAGGAAATCTGCAAGGCTGCCACTTGGTTGTTGGTTCATACATTCACCTCGCACTACTGTCTGGATACTTTTTCCAGATGCGACAAAGTTCGGCCAGTCAGTTTTGCGTAATCTGGTCTCCTAAATTGCCAACTCTCCCACCGTCCCATCCTGGTTAGCTTGGAGGTCACCCACATGTAGAGAATATGCTGTCTGCTTGTCCTGGGATAAAGCACAGTTACTTACCGTAACGGGTGTTATCCAGGGACAGCAGGCAGATATACCTGCAACCCTCCCTCCTCCCCCGGGTTGGCTTCTTTGCTAGCTATCTGAACTGAGGACCACGTTGAGGAGATCTTCAATCAAGTTTGCTTGAAAAGCTGTCCGTGACGGGGCTCCGTGGATGACGTCACCCACATGTAGAGAATATCTGCCTGCTGTCCCTGGATAACACCCGTTACGGTAAGTAACTGTGCTTTATGTGCATATGTTCAAAATGTGGGTGTGAGCATTTGCATCCGCTCTATGATGTAAATTCTTGCACTTAAACACATACATGTGTATATATGCTAGTATTCTATGAAAAGAAGTAGGCGCTGAATTTCCATTTATAGCAGAGGTTCCAATTAGATACCCCCTTCCTAGTATTGCCCTCTGTATGGCCTTGTTCTCAGTTAGATATAAAAAAAACCCCAAACTGACTTTGTTAGACATATATGAAGGTGCTCAGAAGTTTGCAAACCTGAATACCTTTATTTCAAACAGAGCGCTGAAGCCTAAGGATGAAGGGTAGGGTGACGTTTTGGTGGCATTCAGCTGGTGTGCTAGAAAAGGAAGATGTTGACAGTCATTGTGGAAGACTGTAGAAATCTAGAGTGACTCGGTAGGCTGCTAAGATAGCTGAGATCAGCAGACATCCTAAGAATGATCATATTTTTATATCTGTTAATCTGAATTGTTTATGAGCTCAGAAACATCTTTTGACTGATATTATTAGAACCTAAAGACTTTGAAAATAATATTTGTAAATATTCGAAAATAATGTATTTGTTTAAATTCAGATAATATCAATATATTGTGTAAAACTTTGAATTGGTTCTTGTGCTACATGATTGTGACTTACTCATTCTCTGTCGCATTTGGAGTGAGTTTGTTTAGAAAAATACACACACGCACTCACTCTGTGACACCTTCCCACCCCTCAGCACATGCAGCCTCTCTCTTTCTCTCCTTTCCTACCCCCAGCCTATTTCTGTCCAGGTCGCCAGCAATGGTTCCTACACACTGCTGGTGGCTGATCCGAAAGCCTTCCTTCAGAGGGAAGGCCTGCCCTGGTTCACAGATTAATTGCTAACCTATGGGACACAATGCATGGAATTTGTTCTAAATCTGGCCATGACTGGTTAATGAAGCTGAAATGTATCTCTCTTCCTTGGAATAAGAATCTTCATGCTGACCTCTAGGGATGTGTCAGTTTTCCATTTCATTTTTAACCTAACAATATGAAAAAATCCAAAATGTCATTATTTTTGCTGCATATTAATAGGTCACCCTCTTAATGACTTTGCTCTAAAATAAAAATTTTAAAAAGGAGCAGAATAAAATCATATAAACATGAGAAACTTAAAAAAAAAGTTTAGACTTGCATACCCTTACTGACATCTCATTTTTCCTTCTTTGTGCAACAGGAAGTTTCATGGTTACAAGTCGCTGAAAGAGTACTATGAAAAAGAGAGTTGTTTGCATTATTTACACTATGTGAGTTACTTCAGTTAATATTAAGATGTACATTTATACTGGATGTGCTTTATAACTATTTGTTTACATCAACTGTAAGAGGGATAATTTTTCAAAGTTTGCATCCCCACCCAGTAGCTCTGTGCTTTCTTTCCCCCCTGAACTTTGCTGATCAGATGCCCCCCTTCCTTTCCTGCCATGTCTGTCTGCTCTTCCACAAGTCGCTGTTAGCTGCTTCCCTTCTGATCTGGAGCCACAGATGCTGTAGCCCTAGGCTAGAGAATGACACGGGGACAAATTTTTCCCTGTCCTCCCAGGAGCTCATTTTCCCGTCCCATCCCTGCAAGTTTTTGCCCGTTTCTGTCCTGTTCATGCATGCTCTGTTCTTATCTACACAAGCCTCAAATACTTTAAAATCATAAGTGTTTGAGGCTTGTGCGGTTAAGGCAGAACTTACAGGACTGGGGCAGAGATGGTGCAGGGAAATTGAGTCCCTGCAGGGACGGGGAAAAATTTGTCCCTGTGTCATTCTCTACCCTATGTGGCTCTTGATAAATTTGAGTCCATGCTGTTCCCATGCTCTAGCATTGTTTTCATGAATATAGGGCATGGGTGGGCAACCACACTTCTTGAGGGCCACACAACCCAGCCAGGTTTTTAAGATTTCCACAATGAATATGTATGAGATCTATTTGCTTACAATGGAGGCAGTGTTTGGAAATCAATCTTGAAAATCTTACTGGGTTATGGACCTTGAGGACTCTGGTTGCCCACCCCTGTTTCTAGGTAGCCTAGAGAGGAGGAAGTAACGAGGGGTAATCTTTCTTTAGTGGGAGGTCTTGTATTTTGCATTATCCCTACAAATGCAGGATTAGCTTATACACTTTTTAATGTAAAGTGATATCTTGGTCTAGGCCAGGGAAGGGGATCAGGAGACAAGGGGCCTATTGAAAGAAGCCTTGGGGGATTCAATGTTCTAGGGAAGGTTCGGTATCAAATGTTAGGGGGGAGAGTTGGAAGTGTATTGGTTGTATTTTGTAATGTCATGGGCGGGAGGAGATATTGGGTTTGAGCCTGTTCTGCTGACACAGGTGTGGAGGAGTAGCAGTATTTCCACAGTTCCTCTCCCTCATCCCCACTACAATTTTTCCAAAATTGCTGCTCCCAGACAATGGCAGCCTTGCACTTATTTCACAAGAGCCTCTGTGGGAATTAAAATCTAGAAGCTCAAGTATTCAGCTCTTCTATATAGGTATACTTGAACCTATAGGAATGATTGTGCCTGGATAACTGATGTACATATTTCGGGACACACTGAGGAGACGGGCACTGTCCAGAGAGACAAAGGGGCAGAGAGAAGAAAATGATTGATGTCTTGTGCAAGCAACTCGTGAGTTGATGTGCTAAACCCATCCATAAAGCATCGTATGCTGTTCTAAAGGAAAGAAAATTATCGAGGTGAGAGCCTAATCCTTCCATGAGACAGTCCCTGCTCGACAGAGCTTACAATCTAATCAAGACATACAAACAGGACAAATGAAGGACTAGGGAATTATTATGGTGGGAATGATTAAAACGGACATGAATACTGAAGAAGTGAATAGGGGTTAAAAACAGCCTCAAAAAGATGGACTTTTGGCCTAGATTTGAATATGGCCAGAGATGGAGCTTGATTTACATAACAACATAAGAATAGCCATACTGTTTCAGACCAGTGGTCCATCTAGTCCAGTATCCTTTTTCCAACTGTGGTTAATCTAGGTCACAAGTACCTGGCAGAAACCCAAATAGCAGCAAAATTCCATGCTAACTATCCCAGAGCAAGCAGTGGCTTCCCCCATGTCTGTCTCAGTAGCAGATTATGGACTTTACCTCCAGAAACTTGTCCAAACCTTTTTTAAACTTAACTACATTAACTGCTGTTATCACTCTGGAGGTCTGTTGCAGGTACACAATGCAGCAAGATAAAAGGAACTTAGTCTGAAGTTGATAGTTGAGGTAAAGGGTACTGATTTGAGAGATTTATGTGATGAACAGAGTTCCTGGGGAAGAGTGTAGGGCGAGATAAGAGTAAAGAGATACATTTTTATAAATGATATTGCTGAAGGGTTGTCAGGTAAGATTTGCCTCTTTGTGGATGATGCCAAAATCTGCAATAGAGTAGACACCCAGGATGGTGTGAATAACGTGAAGAAAGACATAGCAAAGCTTAAAGAATGGTCTGAAATTTGGCAGCTAAAATTTAATGCTAAGAAATGCAAAGTCATGCATTTGGGCTGCAAAAACCTGACGAAACAGTACAGTTTAGAGGGTGAAGAACTTATGTGCATGACAGAAGAGTGGGACTTGGTTGTGATTGTATGTGATGATCTTAAGGTGGCTAAACAGGTTGAAAGGGTGATGGCGAAAGCTAGAAGGATGCTAGGGTGAATAGGGAAAGGTATGGCCATTAGGAAAAAGGAGGTATTTGATGCCCCTGTATAAGACTTTGGTGAGACCTCATTTAGAATATTGTGCACAATTCTGAAGGCTGCATCTTCAAAAAGATATAAAAAGGATGGAGTTGGTTCAGAAGAAGGCTACTAAAATGGTGTGTGGTCTTTGTTTGGGAACAGACTTAAAAATCTCAGTCTGTATACTTTGGAAGAAAGGCGGGAGAGGGGAGATATGATAGAGATGTTTAAATATCTACATGAAGTAAATGCGCATGAGTCGAGTCTCTTTCATTTGAAAGGAAGCTCTGCAATGAGAGGGCTTAGGATGAAGTTAAGAGGTGATAGGCTCCAGAGTAATCTAAAGAAATCATTTTTTTACAGAAAGGGTGGTAGATACATGGCATAGTCTCCCGGAAGAGGTGGTGGAGACAGAGACTGTCTGAATTTAAGAAAGCGTGAGATAGGCATAGATCTCTTAGAGGAAGAGATCATGGTTACTGTGGATGGGCAGACGTGATGGACCATATGGCCTTTATCTGCCATCATGTTTCTAAAAAGAGAAATTTGAACTGTATGTGGAAACAAATAGGGGGGCAATGAAGTGAATTGAGGAGTGCTAATGTGAGTGTAGCGACACTGACTGAATGTGTCATGCTGTAGAAGTTGCACCTCTGCATCCATCCGCCAATCGGTACCTTGCAAAACGCTTTCTTGTTAACGGCAAATAATAAATGCCCTTTTGATTTTTCTCTTATCTGAGATACGCTTGACTGCAAAATATATTGTGTTGACAATAAGGCTCCTGAGGCCGGCTGTTTGGACCGAAACATGTGCATGTCGAGCCATCGCACAAAAAAGCAGGATTTTGAAATAAACAAGTACACTTGTATCTTTGAAAAATCTCCATTGTTGGTTTGTTTGAATATGTCATGCAGCAGAATTTTAAACAGATTGAAGGGGACAGAGATGGTTTAGTGGAAGACCCATGAGAAGCAAGTTGCAGTAATCTTGAGTGTGAGGCGACAAGAGTATGAATAGTGTGCTCAGAAAGGAAGAGACAAATTTTGGGGAAATGACAGGTTTTAGCAGTTATCTTGGATTAGTACAGAGAAAGGAATCAAAAATGACTCCCAAGATTATGAGCTGACAAGACAGGGAGGATGAGAATGGGGAAGAGAAGAGGTGGGTTTATGGGGAAAGATAAGTTGTTTAGTCTTGGCCATGTTTGGTTTCGAATGGTGGTAAGACATCCAGGCAGCAATGTCAGACAGGCAAGCTGAGACTTGAGCCTGAATTCCTGCTGAGATTTCTGGTGTGGAAAGGTAGATCTGGGAGTAGTCAGCATAAAGATGATACTGAAAACCGTAGGAGATCAGAGCACCATGGAAATAAGTATAGATTGAGAAAAGAAGAGGTCCCAAGACTGCCCTGAGGCACATCAATTGGGAAAAGAGAGCATATGTTAAAAGTGTGATGGGAGAGATAAGTAGAAAACAAAGAACAGAGCCCTGAAATCCAAGTGAGAACAGTCATATCAAGGGTAGATGGTGATCAACAGTGTCAAAAGCAACAGATAGATCAAGAAGGATGAGATCAGAATAGAAGCCTTTGGATCTGGCCAGGAGCAGGTTTTTCGAGACTTTAGCTAGGTCTGTTTAAGTTGAATGTAGAGGGTGAAAGCCAGATTGAAGCAGATCACGAATAGCTTGAGATGAAAAAGTCAAGAAGCTGGTAGTGAACAGCACAAATAGGGTTAATACACTTTAGTAAAGGTAACCCAAAGTTTGTGCTTGAAGCAGTAGAGAATGAAATGACTTGCCCAAGGTAATGGTGGCAGATAAAGACTCGAGTGGTCCATCCAGTCTGCCCAGCTCTACCCACTCTTTAAAGTACTGATTTAATTTAAATTTTCCTCCTTCTTAGCTATTGCTGGGCCAGAACCTAAAACTCTGCCCGGAATTAGGCTTAGATTCCATCTACTGAAGTGTCCATCAAAGCTCATTCCAGCCCATCTAAACCATCCCAGCCATCGAAGCCCTCCCCAGGTCACAAGCAATATCGGAAGGGTTTGAATCCCAGTTTTTAATGTCGCCGCTCTAACCACTAGGCAGTCCCTAAGAGAAAATGTAGGCTTAAATATATCTGTAATCGGCCGAAGACATCAAATCTGAACCTTAATGACCTAAAGTGTTTGTTCTTGTTTTCTCTCCCTCCCTCCCTCCCTCCCTGTATTTTGGCTGTGCTGAAGATCCACGTTCCGCTCATGCTTGTTAATGCTGTTGATGATCCTCTGGTGCACGACAGTTTGTTATCCATTCCAAAGAGTCTATCAGGTTTGTGCAAGTCCAGAGACTGCTTACTAGTTTTAGTTTTGCTGCTCCTCCCATTGCCTGGTATGGTAGAGCCACCCACTATATTGAGCATTTAATCACCTTTCTTGAATGTCTGCCTCTGTCTGTGTGTTTCAGTAACCAATAAATGCCAGTCTTATGTTAGTCCTGAAGCATGACAACATTTACAGTGCTGGGAGACTGGAATTGAAATGTGCAGCACTGGCATATAATTAGGTATTCAGTGTTGTCCCCAGAAATTTTTTCCAGACGGGTGGCATGAAAAAGTAGCCGGGTGGGGCGGGACGGGGAAATTTGGTGGTGGGGAAAATTAAGGGATCCTTTTACTAAGCTGCAATAGCGTTTTTAGCGCGTGCAGAATTGCCGTGCTACACGGCTGGAACTAACGCCAGCTCAATGCTGGCGTTAGTGTCTAGCACGTGCGGCAATTCTGCGCAAGCTAAGCGCGCGGTAAAACCGCTATCGCAGCTTAGTAAAAGGAGCCCTAAATGTGTACTATTTGTATTAGTTAATTATTATTAGTTATTATCCCAGGACAAGCAGGCAGCATATTCTTGACTGATGGGTGACGGCATCGACGGAGCCCCGGTACGGACAATTTTAGAGTGATTGCACTCTAAGAACTTTAGAAAGTTCTAGCTAGACCGCACCGCGCGAGTGCCTTCCCGCCCGACAGAGGCGCGCGGTCCCCAATTTCTTAGTTTCTGCGGAGCTAAGAAGACGAGTGTTTCCAACGGCTGTTAGAAACATTTTTCAATTTTTTTCTTGCCTTCCCGCTCGCGCGTTTTTTCTTGTCGTGAAGTGTTCACGTTCTTGTCCTTCACCGGGTTTTAAGAAGTGTCAGCGGTGAAATTTTATTGTTTCTTTTTGGCCAGCGGCCTGGCAGCTGAACCTCGTTCTTGCGTCGGCTTCCTTTTTTTCTATGTCCCGGCCTCTTACCGGTTTCAAAAAGTATAGCCAGTTCGGCAAGGTACTTTCACCCACCGACCCTCATCGTTGGTGCATCGTTTGCTGGGTCCCGAACATTACTCCGACACTTGTTCGCGCTGTGCTACTCTTCAACCTTGAGCTCTTCGCAGACGCCCTGCCAAAATTCTTCAACTATTTGGCATGATGGAGCAGTCTGCTGAGAGGGCCTCGACTTCCAAGACCTCGACCCTGACACCCGTGGTTGCCTCGACACTTTTGATCTCGAAGGCCTCACCTGCAGTTCCTACAAAGTCTTCATCAGTGGGTAAGTCCCTTCGCAGACGCCGTGCTAAACTTCTCCAACTATTTGGCACGATGGAACAGTCTCCTGAAAGGGTCTCAACCTCAGCTTCGGGGTTGGCCTCGACTTCGAAGACCTCAACCCCGATACCCGCGACTGCCTTGACCAAGGCCTCGACCTCGACACCTTCAGTCTCGAAGACCTCGCCTGCAGTTCCTACAAAGTCTTCATCAGTGGGTAAGTCTCCTGTTTCTCCTTCAGGTACCCTTCCTAAGAAGCCTCCAGAGTCTCAGGCATCCCAGGCCGTGCCGACGGTCCTGCCAGCCTCTTCGAGAACTCCAGCTAAGCGTGCCTCCAAACATAGGGAATACTCATGCTCGAAGTCGCCCTCCTTGGAGCGCACTGCTGCACCTTCGAGACCTGATCCCTTTGTCTTGATGCCTATGTTAGAGGACATGTTGAAAGCCATTCTGACCACTCAGATTTCCTCGGTCATGGCTCAGCACCTCACAACCTCGACCCTGCTTCCTACAAGCCAGCCTGAGCTGCAGTCTGAGCCTCCTGTTGAAGCACCTCGAGGCAAGGCTCGGAAGTCTCGTCACTTATCATCCAGTGACTCTTTGCCTCCTCCTGGGACACAGTCTCCTGAACCTCGATCGAGGCATCGCTCAAGGCATTCGAGGCTTCCAAGCACAGTCAGGAGTCTTTTCTGAAGTGGAAGACCTCTCCTTCTCCGGATACTGAGTCTTCTATTCCTCGTTTATCAAGGGCTGTCGAGACTTCTTCAAAATCTAAACATAAGTCTCACAAAGCTTTTACACCGGCTGCTTCTCCTCGAAGTCCATCGAGGTCGAAGACTCCTCCATCGAGACCACCTCCGAAGGAGCCTTCTCATTCTGTCTCGACCCACTATGTTCCTCGAACCCCTGGGACTTCACCATCGAGGCTTCTTAAGCACAAGCACTCTCTGACTCCTCCTGTCACAAGTAGTGGAGCTTCTTCAGTCACTGTGCACCTGGATTCTGAGCCTCCTCAATATTCCAGAGAGGCTTCTCCTTCCTATTCGGTGGTTCCTAAGTCTCGCACTCATTTTCCTGAGGGTCCTTCTACCTCAAAGTCTGCCTCTTTTGCAAGGTTTGTCTTTGACATGGGGAAAGCTCTTCAGCTGGATCTCCATTCTGATTCCAAATACAATCTTGAGTACTTGGCCAACATGGAGTTAACTCATCCACCTAAGGAGACCTTGAGGCTTCCTATGACTCCAGTGTTAAACCAAGCTTTCTTCAAGAATATGGAAACTCCTTATTCCATTACAGCCATTCCATCCAAGCTGGAAGCCAGGTATCACACCGTTCCTTGTAAAGGATTTGAGAAATCTCAATTGTCTTGCCAGTCCTTGGTTGTGGAATCTTCATTAAAGAAAGCTCAACCATCTAAACTCTATGCTGCTGTCCCTCCAGGCAGGGAGGGCCGTATCATGGACAAGTTTGGCCGTAGGCTATATCGGAATTCCATGATGGCTAATAGAATTCTCAATTACAACTACACTTTTACTGCTTATTTTAATCATTTCTTCAAAATCATGCCTGTTCTACCCGGCTCTTGAAGAACAGTGTCTGCCAGAATTCAAACAGATTATTCGAACTCTGTCTGAACTTCGACTCTTCATTGAGCTCTCCAGAGTTTCTGCTTTTGCAGTAGTCATGCGTCGCCTCGCTTGGCTCCGCATTGTTGATATGGATCCCAATTTGCAGGACCGTCTAGCAAACTTGCCTTGTCGGAGAAATTAACTTTTTTGACGATTCCATTGAAGCTGCTACTAAGCGTCTCTCTGAACATGAGCACTCTTTTGCTTCCTTGATTCGGCCGAAGCCTAAGACTCCTCCTGCTCGGCCACACAAGCAACCACCACGTCGTTATCTTCAAAAAACAATGCCAGCTTTTTCCAGGCCTCCGCCTAGAAGGCCACCACAGCAACAACGACAGCAGAAAGCTCAGACTCCTGCTGCGACTAAACCAGCTCAGTCTTTTTGACATTCCCAGTCTGAGCATACCAATCTCTCTTCATCAAACTTCTTTTCTGCCCATAGGAGGTCGTCTTCACCATTTTTATCACCAGTGAGAGATGATCACCTCAGATCTCTGGGTTCTCACCAACCTTCGGGAGGGATACTCACTTCACTTTCTTCAGTTGCCTCCAGATCACCCTCCAAGAGAGTGTCCTTCAAATTTGTCGCAACTTCCCCTTCTTCTTCAGGAAGCTCAGGCTCTTCTTCGCCTTCGAGCTGTCGAGGAAGTTCCCTTGAACCAACGGGACAAGGGCTTTTATTCCCGTTATTTTCTAGTCCCAAAGAAGACGGGGGATTTGTGACCCATTCTGGACCTCAGAGCCCTCCACAAATTTCTAGTCAAAGAGAAGTTTTGAATGCTTTCTTTACCAACTTTATATTCCCTGATGAATCAGGGAGATTGGCTATGCTCTCTGGATCTCAAAGAGGCTTACACTCGTATCCCGATTTATCCGGCCTCTCGCAAATATCTACGATTTCGGGTGGGAAATCTTCATCTCCAATACAGAGTTCTTCCTTTCGGACTCGCCTCATCCCCCCAGAATCTTCACGAAGTGTCTGGTGGTGATGGCTGCAGCCCTCCATACCCAGGGTCTTCAAGTTTTTCCATACCTGGACGACTGGCTCATCATAGCCCCCTCTCAACAAGGGATTATTGCAGCGACCCAACAAGACTCTTACGTTTCTCCAATGTCTGAGATTCAAAGTCAACTTTCCAAAATCCCAGTTGCACCCCTCTCAGTCTCTTCAGTTCATAGGGGCCATTCTAGACACTGTCAGGCTCAGAGCGTTCCTGCCTCCACTACACCAAGATGCTCTCATTCGCCTTTGCCATCAGATGTCTCATCTCCACTCAGTTTCCGTGAGACAATTGATGCTTCTATAGTTCACATGACACCTTTTGCCAGACTTCACCTTCGCATACCTCAGTCGACCCTAGCATCTCAGTGGCAACAAGCCACCGACCCACTTTCTCAACAAATTACAGTAACTCCTTTGTTGAGGCAGTCTCTCCACTGGTGAATGCTCTCTTCCAATCTTTCCAGAGGTTTGCTGTTCCACACTCTCCCTCATCAGAAGGTTCTCACAACAGACTCGTCAACCTATGCATGGGGAGCCCATCTCGATGGTCTCCATACCCAAGGCCATCGATCTGTTGGAACTCAGTGCGATTTTCAATGCTCTCAAAGCTTTTCAACACTTCTTCACGACAAGGTAATCCTTGTCCGGTCGGACAACCAAGTCGCCATGTACTATGTCAACAAACAGGGAGGTACGGGATCTCACTCCCTTTGTCAAGAAGCTCTGAAGCTTTCGGATTGGGCGATCCATCAAAACATCTTTCTCAGAGCTGTATACATTCAAGGTCAGCACAACTGTCTGGCGGACAAATTGAGTCATCTTCTGCAGCCTCACGAATGGACACTCAATTCCTCGCCTCTACATCAGCTGTTTGCTCAATAAGGGACCCCTCAGATAGACCTGTTTGCGTCTCCCCTCAACAACAAGCTGCCTCAGTTCTGCTCCCCGGATATACTCTCCCCAGCGTCTCGAGGCAGATGCTTTCCTCCTGGACTGGACGGGTCAGTTTCTCTATGCCTTCCCTCCATTCCCTCTGATTCTCAAGACTTTTGTCAAACTCAAGACAGAACATGTTACCATGATTCTGATAGCTCCTCGGTGGCCCAGACAACCGTGGTACTCCCTTCTACTTCAACTCAGCACCAGGGAGCCTCTGCTTCTACCAGTTTTTCCCTCTATGCTTACTCAGAGTCAAGGATCCTTACTTCATCCCAATCTGCAATGTCTACACTTAACAGCTTGGTACCTTTCAACCTAACTGACTCTCTACAGTTTTCTCAATCTGTACAGGACATTTTGTTAACTTCCAGAAAGCCGTCCACTAGGCAGTGTTATGGTCAGAAATGGACTAGATTTTCTACTTGGTGTTCTATTCGCCAAATGGAACCAATGTCTACCTCCTTGGCTTCGTTTTTGGATTATTTACTTCACTTATCACAATCTGGACTCCAGTCTACATCTATCCGAGTCCATCTCAGTGCGATTCCATCAGCCTCTTGATGGGAAACCCCTGTCTGCACATCCTGTGGTTTCCCGCTTCATGAAAGGACTTTTTTATGTAAATCCACCGCTCAAAACACCTCCAGTGGTCTGGGATCTTAATGTTGTCCTGGCTCAATTGATAAGGCTCATCTCAAGTAACTTACTTGGAAAGAGGTTTTCCTGATTGCCCTCACGTCTGCTTGAAGAGTCAGTGAGTTACAAGCCTTGGTTGCGGATCCACCTTTCACAGTTTTCCACCATGACAAAGTGGTTCTCCGTACTCATCCAAAATTCTTGCCTAAAGTTGTTGCAGAATTTCACATCAATCAATCTATTGTTCTTCCAGTATTTTTCCAAAGCTCCATTCTCACCCTGGAGAAGTGGCGCTCCATACTTTGGACTGTAAGCGTGCCTTGGCTTTCTACTTGCAACGCACTCAACTTCACAGAACAGCCCCACAACTTTTCATCTCCTTCGATCCAAATAAGTTGAGGCATCCTGTCTCGAAGTGAACCATATCCAACTGGATGGCTGCTTGCATCTTTTTCTGCTATGCTCAGGCTGGTCTCCCTCTGCAGGGTCGAGTCATGGGCCACAGAGTTAGAGCAATGGTGGCGTCTGTAGATTTCCTCAGATCAACTCCTATTGAGGAAATCTGCAAGGCTGCCACTTGGTCCTCGGTTCATACTTTCACCTCTCATTACTGTCTGGATACTTTCTCCAAGTTCTCCAAACTTTTTTCTTAACTTGCCAACTCTCCCTCCATCCCCATTATGCTTATCTTGGAGGTCACCCACTGTTGAGAATATGCTGCCTGCTTATCCTGGGATAAAGCGCAGTTATTTACCGTAACAGTTGTTATCCAGGGACAGCAGACAGATATTCTCACAACCCACCTTCCTCCCCTGGTTGGCTTCTTAGCTAGCTGTCTGAACTGAGGTACCTCACAGGAGACACGCGCCTTGACTCGGGCGGTAAGGCACTTGTGCTTGCGCAGTGCAGCATTCGTAAGCTCTTACAAAAGATCTTCAAGCAAGTCTGCTTGCGAGGCTGTCCGCTGCGGGGCTCCGTTGGTGACATCACCCACCTGTTGAGAATATCTGCCTGCTGTCCCTGGATAACAACTGTTATGGTAAGTAACTGTGCTTTATTGTAAAGGAGCTAGAAAGCTGAGTGAAGGGTCGCAGCAGTGCTTGTGAAAGTAGGTCGTTAGGCATTTCCTGTTCTATCTCTGGAGTTATAGCCTAATCCCTTTGAATTCTAACCTTTTCCTTCTTGTTTCTGCTCTGATTTTCTAGGAACAAAAGAGAACGTTATGGTGGTGCTGCCACTTCACGGGGGTCACTTGGGCTTCTTCGAAGGCTCTGTGCTATTTCCAGAACCCCTAACGTGGATGGACAAACTCATTGTGCAGTATGCCAACGCAATATGCCAGTGGGAGAGAAACAAATCTCAATGTACAGATATGGAACAGGCAGAGGCTGCACAGGAATAACCAAACCTAGCCCCCCCCCCCCCCCCACAAAGATTCTTCTGTTCCAGGATCAGCCTACTTGGACTTACTCTTCAGTTGCCTCACTCATCCTTTTGGGCTTCTTGAATTCTTGATCTGGTATTTGACTATCTTTTTGTACATTACAAAGGAAGAGGCCTTGTGTGCACTGTGAACAATATAAAAAGAACATGTTTCTTCTTGTCAGCTTAGCTACTGATCTTGCTTCAGGGTTCTCCTTCACCTCATTGCGACAAACATCCTATGGTTCTGGAACCGTATATCACCAGTCTGGCCTCGCATTAACATTCAGAAAAGAGGGTTCTTATCTTTAAATATTTTGGTTGTTCTGGCCTTTAATTAGTTGAATATAGCACATAAAATTAGTTGAAATGTGTAAGTGGAGCCTGTGTGCTGAATGGTGAACTTGGAGAACCCTGGATCAATCTCTGGAAGAAACCAGCAGTTTATGGTGTATGACATAATAATGAAATATATTTCATTTACAGGATCGAACCTTTGCTGGGGGAAATGATATCAAGAAAATGCCATTCTTAATACACCATTGCACTAGGAATCTACAAGGCCAGTTATTCAGTTGTCCACAAATGTCTGTTTCAAAGTTGCTTCCTTGAGTTTAGGAACATTGCTAGGCTGAAATCACAGGGTGCCCTACTGCTGCTTTTGGATGAAATAAATAAGAATGGACCATTGGGGGTAATTACATAGGTTCTTAAAAAAGTTTTTGCACTTTCATATTTTTGAGGGAAATGGTTGGGGTGCGAGAAGTGGTAAGAGGGCATGTCCTAGAATGTCTTATGACTAGTCAGTCAGGCAAAACAGTGATGCAATTTGCTTTTGAGATATTTAATAAATAGTGTTTAAAAAAAATAAATAAAAGTGCGGAAACCTTTTGAAGATCCCTCGTAGATTCTAAGAACTGGTATATTCCAGGTTAAAGCCTGGCACACTTCCTCTTATGTGAAAAAATATTTACACAGAATTAGAGCAGCTTGTTTGATTTTAAACTTTTTTGTAAAGACTACCGTATTTGATTTTCACTCAAGTTATATGTTACCTTTTTTTTTTTTTTTTTTTTTTTTTTTACATGGTTGTCTTTTGTTTTATGAGGAAAAGGCAGAAACTAGAATATAGCTGTTCTTTAGCACTCTCCAGACCAGTAGAGGTTAACTTTACGAATGGGTATATATCTAATCATGACCAGCAGGTGGAGACTGAAAACAAAACTTTGGGACAGTATATCCTAGCCCCTCCTCTCTATTTCCCTCAGTCTTCTTTCAGTCTCCAGCAGGTGTTGATGTGATCTGTACCCATCTCCCTTGGTAGGGCTGTTGGAATTTGTTTATGGGGTTTATTGTCCCTGTTTTTGGCCGGACGGAGCTTGGGTGGACTCTGTTTGGGGGTTCGTCCGACCTCGGGGGTGTCAAACCCGGCGGGTCACGAGCGGGGTCCCTCCCCCCACTTCCTCCACCTCCCCACATTTTTTTAGAGGAGCCTCAGCAGTAAGCCTTGCCCCCTAAATCAAGCAAGGCATATTGCTTTGAGAGCCTGTGGAGTCTGTTCTGTAAAAAAAAAAAAAAAAATCCTGAGGTAGTGCTGGTCTGAAGGGTTGTTTCCCTTTAAGAAAACTGTATTTTACTGTATTTTTTCATGTAACCGGCACTTTTTTCTAGCTAGGTCGCGTATGGAGCAATTGTGCCCTTCTCCGGGGGAGTAGGACACAAATTTAGTCCAGCCGCGAGGCACTCGCGGCCGGCCTGAACTCGGCGGTTTGGGTCGGTGAGGTGGTGGAGCTCCGTCGGCAGCGGCTGCAGGCGCCCAGAGCTCCCCGCCGATGGTGCCTCGCGAGTCGGCAGGGAACGGTGGGGAAGCCCGGTCTTCTCTGTCCGCCCACGGAGGGAATCCCCGAGCCGCCGACGGTCGGGTTTTAGAGGATTCCCTCTCAGCTGATTTTTTGACAGCTGATGCCGGCTTGCCTGCTTTAGCGGCTGAGACTATTCAGGTTTCTCAGCCGCTTCAGGCTATGGAGGGAGCTTTTTTTGGCGGGAAAACCGCCATCTTCTCTGTCTGGCCCCTCCATTTTGTCTTCCACCTCAGGTGACCTTCCCCCTGTTTTGACTATGCAGGGGCAAGGTTCTGCTGGGTCCCCTGCTGTGGCAGGGAGTCCCTTGGGACCCTCGGGGGGTTTTTCCCCTGAATTTTTCTTTTCTTTATGCAGAGCCTATTTTCAGGCGGCTGGGGGTCCCGGTTGCGCCCAGGGGGTTTCGGGGGGTGGGGTTTCCTCCGCGCTCCCTGCGGCTTTGCCTCTCTCGTCTGACGTGACGTCCCCTCCGCCGCCTCCCTTGTCCAAGCGTCCGCGGGTGTAGTGGGACGAGAATTTGTGGTCGGAGGAACGGGTCGGTCTGGAGGAGGACCTGGACCCTTCTGAGGAGTTCCAGGACTCTCTGGAGGGGACGGAAGCTGGCGGCGGATTGTCGGATTTCCCGTTCTCCAGTGACGAGGCGTCCGTGGTGCGCCTTTTTTCAGAAAGATGAGCTGCCTGACCTTATTCAGCAGGTTTCTTCGGTTTTGCGTTTTGAGGACGCGCCGCCGGAGACTCCGCGTGTGGGGGACCCCCTGTTACGGGGGATCCGTTCCGTTTCCCGCTCTTTTCCTATGCATCAGGATATTCGGGATATTATTCTGGAGCAGTGGAAAACGCCGGAGACGCCGTTTCGGCTGGCGCGCAGCATGGCTCGCCTGTATCCCATTCCGGAAGGGGATCGGGCTACGTTAGCTTCGCCAGTCGTGGATGCGGTGGTCTCGGCAATTTCCAAGCGGCATACCGTGCCTGTTGAGGGCGGTTCTGCCTTGCGGGACTCTGAGGAGCGCAAATTGGAGAGCATCCTTAAGCAAAATTTTCAGGTCTCTGCCTTTGGGGTCCAGGCGGCTATTTGTGGGGGACTGGTCGCTCGCGCCGTGTTTCGGTGGGCGGAGCGGGTCTTGGATCGAGAGTCTGACGACTGGTCTCTGGTGGATCAGGAGGTAGCGAAGATTGAGATGGCGGCCTCATTCCTCTCAGATGCTCTCTATGACTTGGTGCGGATCTCGGCTAAGTCTATGGCTTTTGGCGTGGCCGCAAGGCGTGTGTTGTGGCTGCGCGCTTGGGCGGCGGATGCTGCGTCCTAAACTAAGCTTACTAAATTTCCCTTTCGGGGGTCGTTTTTATTTGGAGAGGACTTGGATAAGTTGATTCAGACTCTGTCGGACTCGAAAGTTCCCCGTCTGCCGGAGGACCGTACCCGCCCGGCGTCTCGGGGGGGTGCGGCCCGGGGGCGTTTGCGGGAATTTCGCAAGTATCGCCCTGGGCGTGGGGGCTGCTTCTTTCCAGTCTCCGGGGTTTTCCCGGGGTCGGTTCTTCCAGCGCATGCAGCCCTTTCGGGGGGCCCGTCGGGGGGCAGGGATTCCCTCCGCCAGTTCCCCCGCTTCCCGTCCTGCGCAATGACTCCTTGCCGGCGCCCCCTTTGGTTCCGGTGGGGGGCCCGGCTGCGCAAATTTTTCCCCAAATGGGCCGAGATCACGTCCGATCAGTGGGTCCTTGAGGTGGTGCGGGACGGTTACGCTCTGGAGTTCACCCGCTCTCTGCCGGACCTTTTTCTCGCTTCTCCATGTCAGACTCCATGGAAGACGCAGGCTTTTCGTCAGACCCTTTGTGGTGGCCATAAAGGAGGGGACCTTTCGGCCCATCCTGGATTTGAAAGGGATCAACAGAGCTCTCAAGATTCCGTCTTTCCGCATGGAAACGCTGCGGTCGGTCATTCTGGCGGTTCAGCCGGGGGAGTTTCTTACGTCTCTCGAGCTGACGGAGGCCTACTTGCAGGTTCCAATTCGGGCCTCTCATCAGCGCTTCCTTCGCTTTGCGATCTTGGGGCGGCACTTTCAGTTCTGTGCGCTTCCCTTTGGTCTGGCCACGGCTCCTCGGACGTTCACCAAGGTAATGGTGGTCGTCGCGGCAGCCTTGCGGTCGGTGGGCATCCTGGTTCACCCCTACCTGGACGACTGGTTGATTCGGGCAAAGTCGTTGCAGGAGAGCTCCCGGGTTACGGCTCGGGTGGTGGAGTTTCTCCGGTCGCTGGGCTGGGTGGTCAACCTTTCCAAGAGTCGGTTGGTCCCGGCTCAGCGTCTGGAGTGCCTTGGGGTTATGTTCGACACCTCCTTGGGGTAGGTCTTCCTTCCAGAGGCCCGGGTGAGCAAATTGCAATCTCAGATTCGCCTGCTTTTGGCGTCCCGGGGTCCTCGGGCGCAGGATTTCCTCCAGGTCTTGGGGTCGATGGCGGCGTCCCTGGACGTGGTGAGGTGGGCGCGGGCCCACATGCGTCCTCTTCAGTATGCTCTGCTCCGGAGGTGGTCTCCCCGGAGGCAAGATTTGGATGTTCCGGTTCCCCTGCGAGGCTTGGCGCGCTGCAGTCTGCGCTGGTGGCTCCGGACCCCTCACCTGGTTCAGGGGGTGGGTCTGGATCTCCCGCGGTGGACGGTGCTCCTTACGGATGCGAGTCTCCTCGGTTGGGGGGCTCAGTTTATGGGCCACTCAGCTCGGGGCACCTGGTCCGCGGAGGAGGCCTCCTGGTCGATCAACGTGTTGGAGACCAGAGCGGTCAGGCTGGCGCTGTTAGCTTTCCACTCCCTTTTGCTGGGCAAGTCGGTCAGAGTCCTGTCGGACAATGCCACGGCGGTGGCTTATGTCAATCGTCAGGGGGGCACCAAGAGCACTCCTGTGGCGCAGGAGGCGGCTCGGCTCATGGTTTGGGCGGAGTCCCCTCTGCTGGACCTCTCGGCCTCTCATATAGCCGGAGTAGAAAATGTTCAGGCAGACTTCCTCAGTCGGCACTTTCTAGATCCAGGAGAGTGGTGTCTCGGCGCCGAGGCGTTTCAGTTGATAGTGCAGGCTTGGGGGCAGCCCCTGATGGACCTGATGGCCACGGGTGGCAATGCCAAAGTGCCCCGCTTCTTCAGTCGTCGCGGGGACGGTCTGGCCGAGGGTCTGGATGCTCTGGTCCAGCAGTGGCCAACGGAGGGGCTGTTGTATGTGTTCCCTCCTTGGCCGCTGGTGGGCAGAGTACTTCTTCGCATTGTTCACCATCCGAGTTTGGTGGTGCTGGTGGCGCCGGATTGGCCTCGCCGTCCATGGTATGCGGATCTGGTGAGGCACCTGGTGACGGATCCTCTTCCTCTGCCTCTCTCGGACGACCTTCTGATGCAGGGTCCCATTCCCATGTTCGACCCGTCTCCCTTCTGTCTTACGGCGTGGCTCTTGAAAGGGGTCGCCTTAGCAAGAAGGGATATTCAGACAAGGTGATCTCTACACTGTTGGGGTCCCGGAGGCTTTCTACCTCTCGGGCTTATGTGCGGGTTTGGCGTCTATTTGAGGAATGGTGTCGGGCGCGGGGGGTGACCTCTTTTCGCGCTTCTCTGCCTATCATTCTAGAGTTCTTGCAGGATGGCCTGGATAGAGGCCTGGCTTGGTCTTCTCTCCGGGTTCACCTTGCGGCCCTGTTGGCCTTTCGAGGGTTGGTGTCAGGTCAGCGTTTATCGGCTCTTCCTGATGTGATTCGATTTTTGCGGGCGGCCAAGTTGCTTAGGCCTCCCCTACGGCCCTCGGTTCCCTCTTGGGATCTTAATCTGGTTCTCTCTGTTTTGGTGCGTCCGCCTTTCGAGCCCTTGGACGTCTGTTCTTTGAAGGACCTTACTTTGAAGGTGGTCTTTTTGGTGGCCATTACGTCTGCTAGGCGTGTTTCTGAGCTACAGGCTTTCTCTTGTAGGGCTCCCTTCTTGGAGTTTTCTAGGGAGCGGGTCGTCTTGCGGCCTGTTCCTTCCTTTCTGCCGAAGGTTGTTTCTCCTTTTCATGTCTATCAATCGGTGGTTCTCCCGGTCTTGGGTGGTCGGGAGGGCTCTTCTGAGCAACGGCAGCTGCGCAAGTTGGATGTCGGTCGGGTCCTTCGCTCTTATGTGCAGCGGACCCAGGAATTCCGGAAGTCCGATCATCTCTTTGTCCTCCTGGCTGGTCCTCGTCGGGGAGCTGGCGCTTCTAAGGCTACTATTGCGCGCTGGATCAAGGAGACGATTGCTTCCGCTTATCTTCTGAAACAGCAGCCTGTTCCGGAGTTTCTCAAGACTCATTCCACTCGGGGTCAGGCGGCTTCTTGGGCTGAGTCGTCGCTCGTGCCTCCAGTGGATATTTGTAAGGCTGCGGTTTGGTCCTCCTTGCATTCCTTTGTTCGTCATTATCGGGTTGATGTGCAGGCGCGTCGGGACGCGGTGTTCGGTGAGCGTGTACTGGTATCGGCCCTTCGGGGGTCCCGCCCGTGAGAGGGACTGCTTTGGTACGTCCCATTCGTAAAGTTAACCTCTACTGGTCTGGAGAGTGCTAAAGAAGGAGAAATTAGGTTCTTACCTGCTAATTTACTTTCTTTTAGCTTCTCCAGACCAGTAGAGGTCCCCACCCTGTCTGTTGTTGTTGTTGTTGGGGCTGTTGCGCGGGCAGTTTTTGGTTTTTGCTGCGGGTTCTAGTATTTTTCTAGGGCCGGGGAGAATTGAAGAACAGCGGCTGTGGCTCGGCTGGCTTAGCTGGCGAGCTGTGGGGACATTCTTCCTTCGGGAATTTCTCCTCTGCATTTTCCAACAGCATTTTTGGGTATGTTATTTGTTACTCCTTTCGGAGTATTGTTTTTTCTCTCTGTTGTTTTCCAGTTCTTGGTTCTGCTTGGCTATTCGGCAGACTGAGGGAAATAGAGAGGAGGGGCTAGGATATACTGTCCCAAAGTTTTGTTTTCAGTCTCCACCTGCTGGTCATGATTAGATATATACCCATTCGTAAAGTTAACCTCTACTGGTCTGGAGAAGCTAAAAGAAAGTAAATTAGCAGGTAAGAACCTAATTTCTCCTTCTCTATTTAGATTTGATCCGGAAGGTTGGATGGGTTTAATATTGGGCATTAAAATGATGACTTTCTGGTATATAGTGCAAAAGGCAATTTTTAAGCCATTTACTTAAATTATTATCCTGATAAACTGGCCCGTAAACATTGCTCCCTCAGAGTGACTAAAACATATGTGCAGGTTCCATAGACTATGTCCTCTAAGCCTGTTTGAGGGGAAGTCAATTTTGGGGTTGTGCTTCGGGTGGGTTTGGAAAATAATTCACATGGAGAAGGGATATTTATGTGTGCATAAATCTCAGATGCAGAGCCCATTGATAAATTTATATTCATGGCAATTTTAAAGTGGTATTAAAAATTAGTTGCAATCCACCAATGTGGTCCTGGACCTGTTGGGCCGCCGCGTGAGCAGACTGCTGGGCGCGATGGACCTCAGGTCTGACCCAGCAGAGGCATTTCTTATGTGAGCACTTTGAATGCTGCCTCAGGTATGTTTAGGTGGATATAATAATACATTGCCTTTCTTTCCTTTTATGTAATACTCTTCTCTGGAAAAAAAAGAGGAAAAAGTTGTTGTCCCAGGACAAGCAGGCAGCATATTCCCACACATGGGTGACGTCACCGACGGAGCCCCACAGCGGACAGCCTCGAAAGCAAACTTGCTTGAAGATCTCGATCTTTCGAGTGCTGTAGCGCGCATGCGCGCGTACCTTCCCGCCCGAACTAGGGCCGCATCTCCTGTGAGGATCCTCAGTTCGTTTAATTCCGTGGAGACAAGAAGACACGTTTTCTTCATCTCTGCAGCAATTTGCCTTCTCTTCACCGCGGCTGTTTCTTTTTTTCAGATAAGTTCAGTCGCTGTGCTCTTCTATTTCATTTCATTTCTTTTTTCCTTATTAAAAAAAAAAATTTTTTTTTGTTTCTTTCTTTCTTTCTTTCTTGTCCGGCCGGTGAGCCTTGGGCCTAGGCCCAATTGCTCCTTCCGCTCGACACGGACTTTATTTTTTCTATGTCCCGGCCCCTTACCGGGTTTAAACGTTGTCGTCAGTGCAATCGTGTGATTTCGGTCACCGATCCCCACTGCCGCTGTCTTCAGTGCCTGGCTCCGACCCATTCCCCTGAAGATTGTTATCGTTGTTTTACTCTCACTCCACGGGCCTTTCGACACCGGTGCACTCAATTTTTTCAACTTTCTGGAGACATGGAGCAATCTTCGGATCCGGCTTCGACCGCGGCGGCTGCCCCGGTCTCGAAGGCTTCGACTCCGACAACATCGACGTCCACGGTCTCGAAGGCCTCGACCCTGGTTCCGGCTGGAGCTTCGGTCTCAAAGGCCTCGACCTTGCCTCCTTCGGTGCCCTCGAAGACAGTGACATCGGTGAAATCTTCCATATGGGATAAGTCTCCTGGTTCTATTTCAGGTGCTGTACCTAAGAAGCCACCAGAGTCCTCTTCACGCCCATCTTCCAAGCGTACCTCCAAGATAAGGGAATACTCACCTTCGAGGTCGCCCTCTTCGGAGCGTACTGCTGCACCTACGAGATCAGAACCTTCTGTCTCGGTGCCGATGCTGGAGGACATGCTGAAATCTATCTTGACATAAGAACATAAGCAGTGCCTCCGCCAGGTCAGACCATAGGTCCATCCTGCCCAGCAGTCCGCTCCCGCGGCGGCCCAAACAGGTCACGACCCGTCTGAATCACCAGAAGGGGCTCCCTTGCCACCTTGGTTCCTCACTGAAGTCATGTCTTCCTATCGAAGTCCTAACCCTCCGGTCTTGCACATGCACGACCTGGTTGGGTTTCTATACTTATTACCTGGTTAGCTTTCTATACTTGTGTTACATCCCAGACCACTCAGATTTCCTCATTGGTAGCTCAATTGGTCCCGTCCTCGACCTTGCCTCGGGTGGATCAGCCTGTCACCCAACCACAGCTTCCAGTGTCCCGAGGCAGATCCCGGACTCCGAAGCGAATACCTTCCTCGGATTCTTCTCCTCCGAAGCATCGGTCGAAGCATTCGAAGCATCTTGCTTCCAAGCTTCGAAGGGAGTCTTCTGCTTTCGATACTGAGACTTCTCTGCCTCGTTCTTCGAAATCGAAGCAAGGATCTCGACACCACCGAGCATCGACTCGAAGTCCTTCTCGACCGAAGACTTCACCGTCGAAGACCACTCGTCGAGACACTTCTCCTCAGACTTCAACCCATTCGATACCACGTACACCTGGTACTTCTCCATCCAGGAGTCTTAAGAGAAAACATTCTCTTACTCCACCACACAGTGCAGCTTCTTCTATAACTCTACGTCTTGAATCAGAACCACTATCACCATATTCCAGAGAAGCTTCTCCTTCCTACTCAGCACTTCCTAAATCTCGCAGTGTGTCTCCTGAGGAAGCATCTGATTCCAAATCCATTTCATTTGCCAAATTTATCTTTGATATGGGACAAGCTCTCAAACTAGATCTCCATTCAGATTCTAAATATACTCCTGAATATTTAGCAGATATGGAGCTTCCTCATCCACCTAAAGAGTCACTACGTTTACCAATGACTCCTGTTCTCAAACAAACCTTTGTTCGTAACATGGAGACTCCTTATTCCATCACTGCCATTCCATCTAAATTGGAATCCCGTTATCGAACAGTTCCATGTAAAGGTTATGAAAAATCTCAACTTTCTCATCAATCCCTGGTAGTGGAATCATCTTTGAAGAAAGCACATCCTTCTAAATCTACGCTTCAGTTGCTCCAGGCAGAGAAGGTCGTACCATGGATAAGTTTGGTCGCCGTTTATACCAGAACTCTATGATGGCAAATAGAGTTCTTAACTATAGCTACATATTTACATCTTATTTCAACCACTTTCTGAAGATATTACCATCTTTTTACCCGGATATCTCCACAACTCGTCTTTCTGAATTCAAACTCATTCTCAAGACTCTTTCTCAACTGAGACTTTTCATGTTACAAGTTTCCTATGATGCATTTGAACTCTCTTCTCGTGTCTCTGCTTTTGCTGTAGCCATGCGTCGTTTGGCATGGCTACGCATTGTTGATATGGATCCCAATCTTCAAGATCGATTGGCGAATCTACCTTGTCAGGGGAACGAATTGTTGATGATTCTATTGAAGCAGCTACTAAGCGTCTTTCAGAACATGAACGCTCTTTTGCTTCTCTCATCCGACCAAAACCTAAACCTACACCAACTAGAGGTTTTAAACAGACTCCACGTCGTTATCCTCAGAAAACGACTCCTGCTTTTTCTAGACCACCTTCTCGTCGTCCTCCGCAACAACAGCGCCAGCAAAAGTCTCAGACTCCCGCTGCCACTAAACTAGCTCAGTCTTTTTGACAGTCTCAGCCTGAGCATTCCAATTTCTCTGTTTCCAAATTCTCCCCTCCCCATAGGGGGTCGCCTTTCCCAGTTTTATCACCAGTGGGAGCTCATTACATCAGATCTCTGGGTGCTTACCATCCTATGAGAGGGATACTCTCTTCGGTTCCTCCAGGTGCCTCCAGATCGCCATCCAAGAGAGTGTCCTTCCAATCAGTCGCACCTTCCTCTTCTTCTTCAAGAAACTCAGGCTCTTCTTTGTCTCCGAGCTGTAGAGGAAATTCCTCTTACTCAACAGAACTTGGGATTCTACTCCCGTTATTTCCTAGTTCCCAAGAAGACGGGGGATTTGCGACCTATCCTGGATCTCAGAGCTCTCAACAAATGTCAAAGAGAAATTTCGAATGCTCACTCTGCCGACTTTATATTCACTAATGGATCAAGGGGATTGGATGTGTTCCCTCGATCTCAAAGAGGCGTATACACATATCCCTATTCATCCAGCATTTCGCAAGTACCTCAGATTTCAAGTAGGAAGCCTTCATCTGCAGTACCAAGTTCTCCCCTTCGGGTTGGCTTCTTCTCCCAGAGTGTTCACAAAATGTCTGGTGGTGGTGGCTGCAGCTCTTCGCAACCAGGGTCTCCAAGTATTTCCATACCTAGACGACTGGCTCATCAAAGCTCCCTCTTTCTCAGGGGTTATTGCAGCGACCCAACAGACTATTCTTTTTCTTCAAAGTTTGGGATTTCACATCAACTTTCCCAAATCGCAGTTGACTCCTTCTCAGTCTCTCCAGTTCATAGGAGCAACTCTGGACACTATCAACTGAGAGCCTACCTTCCACAACCACGTCAGGCTGCACTTCTTCAGATCGCTCATCAAGTCTTCCACCTTCCATACGTTCTGGCACGCATGATGATGGTTCTGCTGGGTCACATGGCTTCTACAGTTCATGTGATTCCTTTTGCCAGACTTCACCTACGAATTCCTCAGTGGACACTGGCATCCCAATGGCAACAAACCATTGATCCACCATCTCGACTGATTTCCATAACTCCTTCATTGCGGAAGTCTCTCCATTGGTGGATGCTCTCTTTGAATCTTTCAAGAGGCTTACTGTTCCATCCTCTTCCTCATCACAAAGTCCTCACAACCGACTCATCAACATACGCTTGGGGAGCTCATGTGGATGGTCTCCAGACTCAGGGTCTATGGACTTCAGCAGACCGTCTGTGTCATATCAATCTGTTGGAACTCAGAGTGATATTCTATGCTCTCAAAGCTTTTCAACATCTCCTTCACGACATGGTGATTCTGATTCGTACAGACAACCAAGTAGCCATGTATTATGTCAACAAACAAGGAGGGACGGGATCTCATTCCCTCTGTCAGGAAGCTCTGAAATTGTGGCAATGGGCAATTCTTCACAACATCTACCTCAGAGGTGTTTACATCCAAGGTCAACACAATTTTTTGGCGGACAAATTGAGTCGTCTTCTACAGCCTCACGAATGGACACTCAATTCTCCTACTCTTCGCCAAATCTTCGTCCGTTGGGGAACTCCGCAGATAGATCTGTTTGCGTCACCTCTCAACTTCAAACTGCCTCAATTTTGCTCCCGCATTTATGCTCCTCAACGTCTCGAAGCGGAAGCGTTTCTACTGGACTAGAGGAATCAGTTCCTTTATGCTTTTCCTCCGTTTCCTCTGATTCTCAAGACTCTAGTCAAACTGAAGTCAGAACATGCCACCATGATTCTGATAGCTCCTCGGTGGCCCAGACAACCTTGGTTCTCCCTTCTACTTCAACTCAGCACCAGGGAGCCTCTGCTTCTACCAGTATTTCCCTCTCTACTCACGCAGAGTCACGGTTCCTTGCTTCATCCCAATCTACAGTCTCTACACTTGACAGCTTGGTGTTCTACATGTCACTTACAACCCAGATCTTCCTCCTTGGCATCTGTTCTGGACTACTTACTTCATTTGTCACATTCTGGACTTCAAACTACATCTATTCGAGTCCATTTTAGTGCTATAGCTGCTTTTCATCAACCTCTAGATGGCAAATCTCTTTCTGCACATCCTATGGTTTCTCGCTTCATGAAAGGACTTCTTAATCTTCATCCACCACTTAAACCACCTCCAGTGGTTTGGGATCTCAATATTGTGCTAGCTCAACTGATGAAACCTCCTTTTGAACCGCTTGACAAAGCTCACCTCAAATATCTCACTTGGAAAGCTGTGTTCCTCATCGCCCTCACATCTGCTCGAAGAGTCAGTGAGTTACAAGCTTTGGTTGCGGATCCACCCTTCACAGTTTTTCACCATGACAAGGTGGTCCTCCGTACTCATCCTAAATTCTTACCTAAAGTTGTTTCAGAATTTCACATCAATCAGTCTATTGTTCTACCTGTGTTTTTTCCAAAACTTCATTCTCATCCTGGAGAAGCGGCTCTTCATACCTTGGACTGTAAACGTGCCTTGGCTTTTTACCTCCAACGCACTCAACTTCACAGAACATCCCCTCAACTTTTCATCTCCTTTGATCCGAACAGGTTGGGACATCCTATCTCAAAGCGCACCATCTCCAACTGGATGGCTGCTTGCATTTCTTTCTGCTATGCTCAGGCTGGTCTTCCTCTGCAAGGTCGAGTGACGGGCCACAAAGTTAGAGCTATGGCGGCTTCTGTCGCTTTCCTCCGATCAACACCTATTGAGGAAATCTGTAAGGCTGCCACTTGGTCCTCGGTTCATACTTTCACCTCTCATTACTGTCTGGATACTTTCTCCAGGAGGGATGGCCATTTCGGCCAATCTGTTTTGCAAAATCTTTTTTCGTAAATTGCCAACTTCCCTCCATCCCTTTTTACTTAGCTTGGAGGTCACCCATGTGTGGGAATATGCTGCCTGCTTGTCCTGGGATAAAGCACAGTTACTTACCGTAACAGTTGTTATCCAGGGACAGCAGGCAGATATTCCCACAACCCTCCCACCTCCCCTGGTTGGCTTCTTGGCTAGGTATCTGAACTGAGGATCCTCACAGGAGATGCGCCCCCTAGTTCGGGCGGGAAGGCACGCGCGCTACAGCACTCGAAAGATCGAGATCTTCAAGCAAGTTTGCTTTTGAGGCTGTCCGCTGCGGGGCTCCATCGGTGACGTCACCCATGTATGGGAATATCTGCCTGCTGTCCCTGGATAACAACTGTTACGGTAAGCAACTGTGCTTTTTGCATGGAGCTTTTTTTGTTGACCTTAAAACAATGGCCTTCAAATTGTAAAGTATTATCTTATTTTAATCATGGTTGGTAATGGTCAGATGGCATATTTCCTGTAAGTGATGAGTATCTATTAAGAAAACATCTTCTGAACATGGTGGTCAAACTTGTTCCATTCTGTTCATGTAGGCACTATGGTTAATATTCTCCCCTCAGTGATAGACAGTAGAGAATGACATGAGGACAAATTTTTCCCTGTCCCTGCAGGATCTCATTTTCCCATCCCTGCGAGTTCTTTTCCTGTCCCTGCCCCATTCCTGCAAGCTCTGTCCTTATCTGCACAAGCCTCGAACATTTTAAAATCATAAATGTTCAAGGCTTGTGCGATTAAGGCAGAGCTTACAGGAATGGGGCAGGGACAGCCACAAAACTCACAGGGACAGGACAGGGAAACTGAGTTCCTGCAGGGACAGGAACAAATTTGTCTCTAGTAGGCAGCTTCTAAGCCACTTGAGCTACAGGCTGAGCTAACCCCAAATATTCAGTGCCAGGATGTGCATAGCTTCTGGCATCGAATATCCAGATATGTTCACTGACTTGGAAGTTTAACTGCACCAGCTAATATTCAGACTAATTCTTGGTTAACTCGGCCATAAAGTTAGAAAAACTCTTTTGCTGTCTTAATTTTATGCGTTTATGTAGCTGCTAAGTGGACTGAATATCAGCTACATTTCCACTCTGCCCTCCCAGCCGGTTAGCTTTGAATATCAACCCCTCAACTTATAGTGAGGGTGTCCAGGCTGTCAAGATGATAGGTACCTATGGTGCCTTTATGGGAACCTGTTGCCTGATGCTGATGTCCATGTTGGCTAGTCCCTGTTCCCTCTCTTGGAAAGCGTGTTGTTTGGATGGTTCCTTTCCAATCTTGGAAATAGCATTCCTTTTCTCTCGTTAAATTTTTTAATTTGTAAACTATCTTAACCTGCGTGCCAGCAAAGGCAGTATAGAAAGTTTCCCAGAATAGATGTAGAATATGCATTTATAAAGCAGCATAGAGTACTTCTGAAGCTGGATTAACTTTGTGCATGTATGTACTTGTAAGGTTCTGTATTCTGTAGGAGAGACGCAAGTGCCAATCCTGGCCTTGCTCCACCCCTTGAGAAGTTCTGTATAGGTGCAATGTTTCCCTGGCATCTATTTTTCTGCACACATACACCGGGATAGTTTTATAAGCAGCTGCTTGAGCATGTAAAAAACACTGTTCCACATGCTCGAATTGCTTCTAAAATCACCCCCTTTATCCCAGGACAAGCAGGCAGCATATTCTTACACATGGGTGACGTCACCGATGGAGCCCCAGTGCATGCCACTTTAAGACTTTAGAAAGTTCGCGATAGCCCGAACCGCACGGTCCCTCAGTTTCTTAGTTTCCACGGAGCTAAGAAGATGTATTTTTTCAACGGCTGTTGAAATCCTATTTCCGCTGCCTTCCCACTCTCGCAGATTTCTGACTTTTTAGTCAGTTTTGGGTTTTTTTGTTTTGTTTTGTTCTTTTTAGTAAAAAAAAAAAAATTTAAAAATTTTTGAGTTTTTCTTTTTCGTGGGTTCGGCCCGACTGGGCCTCTTCCACCACCTTGACCTTGGGTTTTAATTTAGCCGAGGCTGTTTTTCCATCAATGTCCTGTCTACAAATGGGTTTTAAAAAGTGTGGACGAAGTGCTCGCCCCATCTCCGTGACTGACCTGCATCGCTGGTGTCGCCAGGGCTTGGGGCCTGAGCATCGTCCAGAGACTTGTTCCTGCTGCTCGTCACTTCAAAAGAGGACACTTAACATAGAAACATATAGAAACATAGAAAATGACAGCAGAAAAGGGCCACGGCCCATCAAGTCTGCCTACCGTAATGACCCATCCCCCTAACTTCACCCTACCAGAGAGCCCACATGCGTATCCCATTTCTTCTTAAAATCTAGCACGTTGCTGGCCCTAATCACCTGCAGTGGAAGTTCATTCCAATGAACAACCACCCTTTCGGTGAAGAAATACTTCCTGGTGTCTTCATGAAATTGCCCGCCCCTGATTTTTAGTGGATGCCCTCTTGTGGCCGAGGGTCCTTTAAGAAAGAAGATATCATCTTCCACTTCGATATGGCCTATGATATATTTAAACGTCTCAATCATATCTCCCCTCTCTCTACGTTCCTCGAGTGAGTATAGTTGCAGTTTATTCAGCCTTTCCTCATAAGGGAGATTCTTGAGCCCTGAGACCATCCTGGTGGCCATTCGCTGAACCGACTCAATTCTCAGCACATCTTTTTGATAATGCAGCACTCCAGAATTGTACACAATACTCCAGATGAGGTCTCACCATGAATCTGTACAAAGGCATAATGACTTCGGGCTTCCTGCTGATGAAACCTCTATGGATGCAACCCATCATTTGTCTAGCCTTAGATGAAGCTTTCTCCACTTGACTCCTTTTCGGCGCTGGCATGGAAGGAGACGACACCAGTCTCGGCGTAGGCGGCGCCATCTAAATTGACACCGCAACTCTCGACATTGGAGGAGCCATCTGTGATGGGTAAGCTGGCTAAGAAGCCTTCCCCCACCTCCTCTGGGTTTCAGGTCAAATCAGCAGTGAGTCAAGTCCTGCTGACCTGAAGAAGACCCAAGAAGCCCTTCACTCCGATATTGGTGAGTGCCTCGAATTCGGCCTCCTCATCGCTGGAGCACAGTGCCGCATCGAAGGTATCGGCAAAAAAGCCAGCAGTACCGGTGCCTAATCCTATCCTGGGGTTTGACAAACCACAGCTCCCCCATAAGTCTCTCCTAGTAGAGTCTACTTTGAAGAAGTCTTCAGGGGCTAGTGTTTACGCCTCTATACTCCCTGGCAGAGAGGGCAAGGCTATCGACCGGTTTAATAAACGCCTATACCAAAATGCCATGTTAGCCAACCAGTCTGGCAATTACAATTTCCACTTTTCCTTCTACATGAAGCATTTGGTTAAACAGCTTTCAACGTTTCAGAAATATCTCCCAGAACGTAAGCTTCCTTCTTTCCAGCATTTCATTTCTGGCCTACTCCAGCTCCGCAAGTACATGGTTCGTTCCACCTACGATACCTTTGAGCATACTTCACATGTAGTGTCAGTGGCCATGAGGCGTCTGGCCTGGCTTAGAGTTTCTGAGCTGGACGTGAATCATCAGGACAGGCTGGCCAATGCTCCTTGTCTGGGAGATGAGCTTTTTGGTCCTTCCATGGACACAGCTACCCTGAACTTTTCTGCCCATGAGACCAGATGGGACACTCTGGTCAAGCCAAAAAAGAAGCCTCCTCCTTCTCGTCCTTTCAGACCAGCTTCGTCATACCAAAGAAGGTTTGCTGCAAAACCTGCGCCTCCTGCTCAGACTCAGCTCAAACAACAACCACCTCAGCAGCAAAAACCACAGGCTGCTACTCAAAAACCAACACAGCCTTTTTGACGTGTTTCTTCAGAGCATAGCCAACGTCAGCATTCTACAATCTTTGCCTCAGCCCATTGGAGGCCATCTACAATTTTTCATAGCTCGCTGTGAGCTTATAACATCGGACCTCTGAGTCTTCACCATCATTTGTCAGGGTTACACTCTAAATTTTCATACCCTTCCACCAGAAAATCCTCCAAGAGAGTCTATTTTGGACCCTGCACAGTCCTCCCTTCTTTTCCAGGAGGTTCAATCCCTTCTCCTGCTGAATGCCATTGAGGAAGTTCCTCTCCATCAGCAGAAGAAGGAATTCTGCTCCAGTTACTTCTTAGTTCCCAAGAAGACAGGGGGGGGGGGACTGAGAGCCATCCTAGATCTCAGAGCTCTCAACAAATTTCTAGTCAAGGAGAAATTCAGGGTGCTATCCTCACCCTGCTTTATCTTCTCCTCAATCAGAATGACTGGCTATGCTCTCTGGATATCAAGGAAGCCTACACATATAACCCAATTCATCCAGCTTCCAGAAAGTATCTCCGTTTCCAGATCAATCACTGTCATTACCAATACAAGGTTCTTCCTTTTGGCCTGGCATCTTCTCCCAGAGTCTTCACGAAGTGCCTGATTGTAGTGGCCACATCTTTTTGATCTCATGGCCTTCAAGTCTTTCCTTTCCTGGGCGACTGGTTGATCAAGGCTGTATCCTTCAGGAAGTGGTCCAAACAACCTCTTAGACCATTTCTTTTCTACAGATTCTAGGATTCAAAGTCAACTTACCCAAATCACATCTTCTTCCAACTCAAGGTCTGCAGTTCATTGGGGCAATCCTAGATACCACTCTCATGAGAACATTTCTTCCTCCAGATCGCTTTCAGACTCTTATCCGCCTTTGTCAGCAATTGCTTCCTCATCAATCCATCTCTGCCAGGCACATGATGGTTCTTCTAGGCCACATGGCTTCCACTGTCCATGTCACACCACTGGCAAGGCTACACCTTCGCACACCTCAGTGGACTCTTGCCTCTGGTCTCAGGCAACCGATCATCTCTCACAGCATATATCTTTCACGTTAACTCTTTAGTTGTTTCAATGGTGGATGACCTCTTGCAATCTATCCAGATGTCTCCTTTTTCACTTACTCCTTCATCGCAAGGTCATCATGACAGATGTATCCCCTTATGCCTGGAGGGCCCATATGGACGATCTTCAGACTCAGGGTCTTTGGACCGCCATGGAATGGAAATTTCACATAAATTTTCTAGAGCTCAGAGCAATGTTTTATGCCCTCAAGGCCTTCCATCATCTTCTTTACCCTCAAGTCCTCCTCCTTCACACAGGCAATCAAGTAGCTATGTACTACATAAACAAGCAAGAAGGAACGGGCTCTCTCCTGTTGTGTCAGGAGGCCCAGAAAATCTGGACTTGGGCGACAGCTCACAACTTGTTCTTAAAGGCTATCTACATTCAAAGGGAGAAGAATTCCCTAGCAGATAACCTCAGCAGAATTCTTCAGCCTCACGAATGGACTCTCAACTCTCCAGTTCGTCTTTGCTCAATGGGGCACCCCACAAGTGGACTTGTTTGCGGCTCCTCACAATCGCCAGTAGCCCCTGTTTTGCTCCATACTTTACTCTCCTCTCCGTCTGGATGGGCCTGTTTCTATATGCATTCCCTCCAGTTCCTCATGTTGAGAACTCTGTTCAAACTCAAGAGAGAAGCAGCCACCATGATTCTCATTGCTCCATGGTGGCCCAGCCAACATTGGTTCTCCCTTCTACTTCAACTCGACTCCAGGGAGCCCATACCTCTTCCAGTATTCCCTACTCTGCTCACTCAGAATCAGGAATCGCTTCTACATCCTAACCTGCAATCTCTACACCTGATAACTTGGTTTCTCTCGGGCTGAGCTCTTCTGAATTATGTCTCTCTCAGCCTGACATCATTGTTGCCTCCAGAAATCCAGCCACTCAACAAAGTTACCAACAAAAGTGGACTAGGTTTTCTTACTGTTGTCTTCTTCATCATCATGATCCAACTTCCTTGTCAGTGGAATTGGTGTTGGATTATCTTCTTCATTGACTCTGGTCTCAAGTCTATGTCTATCAGAGTCCATCTTAGTGCTATTACTGCTTTTCATATGCCAGTTGAAGGTAAACCTCTTACTGCTCATCCTTTGGTCTCCGGATTCATGAAAGGACTTTTCATTGTGAAACCACCTCTCAAGCCTCTACCTGTCATCTGGGGCATTAATGTAGTTCTTTCCAGCTTGATGAAGCCACCATTTGAACCAATGGCCACAGCTCATCTCAAGTTTCTTACCTGGAAAGTGGTATTCCTTATTGCTCTCACCTCTGCCAGGAGGGTCAGTGAGTTGCAAGCCTTGGTAGCAGATCCACCCTTCACTGTTTTTTATCATGACAAAGTGGTTCTGCGCACAGTTTCTTCCGAAAGTTGTCACTGAATTTCATCTTAATTAGTCAATTGTTCTACTAGTGTTTTTTCCTAAGCCTCATTCTCATGCTGGCGAAACCGCTTTGCATACTTTGGACTGTAAACGGGCTTTGGCCTATTACATTGACTGGATAAAGCCACATCGAATATCTCCCCAGCTTTTCGTCTCTTTTGACCAAACAAGTTGATGCATCCTGTTTCCAAGAGAACGATTTCTAACTGGCTGTCTGCATCTCGTTCTGTTATGCTCAGACAGGACTGACACTGGAGAGTCGTGTCACAGCCCACAAAATTAGAGCTATGGCAGCTTATGTTGCTTTCCTCAGATCTACCCCCATTAAGCAAATCTGTAAAACTGCCACCTGGTCCTCAGTTCATATCTTCACTTCTCATAGAAACATAGAAGATGACAGCAGAAAAGGGCTACAGCCCATCAAGTCTGCCCACTCTGCTTACCCACCCCCTGTCTATGCCCTAATGACCCAATTTCCTTATCTTGACCCTCGTAGGGATCCCACATGGGTATCCCATTTATTCTTAAAGTCTGGCACGCTGTCTGCCTCGATCACCTGCACTGGAAGCTTGTTCCAATGATCAACCACTCTCTCTGTGAAGAAATACTTTCTGGTGTCGCCATGAAATTTTCCGCCCCTGAGTTTGAGCGGGTGCCCTCTTGTGGCCGAGGGTCCCTTGAGAAAGAAAATATCATCTTCCACTTCGACACGTCCCGTGAGGTACTTAAATGTTTCGATCATGTCTCCCCTCTTCCTACGTTCCTCAAGAGTGTAGAGCTGCAATTTGTTCAGTCTCTCTTCGTACGAGAGACCCTTGAGCCCCGAGATCATCCTGGTGGCCGTCCGCTGAACCGATTCAATTCTGCGCACATCTTTACTGTAATGTGGCCTCCAGAATTGCACACAGTACTCCAGATGAGGTCTCACCATGGCCCTGTACAACGGCATTATGACTTCAGGCTTTCGGCCATAATGCCGTTGTACAGGGCCATGGTGAGACCTCATCTGGAGTACTGTGTGCAATTCTGGAGGCCACATTACAGTAAAGATGTGCGCAGTACTGTCTGAAGTCTTTCTCCAGACGGGATGGGCGCTTCAGCCAATCTGTTTTACAATATTTATTTTCCTAAGGCCAACACTCCCTCCATCCCATTCTGGTTAGCTTGGAGGTCTCCCACATGTAGAGAATATGCTGCCTGCTTGTCCTGGGATAAAGCACAGTTACTTACCGTAACAAGTGTTATCCAGGGACAGCAGGCAGATATTCTCACAACCCACCCACCTCCCCGGGTTGGCTTCTTAGCTGGCTTATCTTAACTGAGGGACCGCATGCCCTACGTTGGGCGGGAAGGCACTCGCGCATGTGCGGTTCAGGCTATCGCAAACTTTCTAAAGTCTTGACGTGGCGATGCACTTTAAAAGTGGTCTGTACCGGGGCTCCGTCAGTGACATCACCCATGTGTGAGAATATCTGCCTGCTGTCCCTGGATAACACCTGTTACATTAAGTAACTGTGCTTTATATCATGGTCAGTTATTCCATCTTCAGTACTCTTTTGTATGATAAATGTCATTCTATATTCTGAAGCATTGTCTCCTCCAGTTAGCACTTTATCGAGGTTATCCTTGATTTGCATTTTAGACACTTTAATTAGATATTCTAATTCCATGGGTGCATACAAAGTCCTGTGGCATCAATAGGCTCTTGTACACATTTCATAAGTATGGAATTTTCTGTTAATTAACAAAGCAATAATGAACTACTGTATTAACAGTACATTTTGACCATATCAGGAGATACAGAGCTCCTTTTGTTTGCCTTAGGCCCATACGTTTGGGCCTGTTCTGTTGAACTGTGGTAAATGTACATTGTGTGCACTAGAGACACGATGGCTGTCTTCAGTCAGAAAAATGTTTCTAGGATTATGTGACTCTTTTGTGTAACCCTCCTTGGACTAACTAGCAAGAATGGGCACAATGTGTAATTTGTTTTAGGGTCTCAGAAATCTGTATTTATGGGGTTATTGACCACAGACATGCTCATAGCAGAAGCAATAGCAAAGAAAGATTAAATGTTTTTGCTAAAAACTGTGATATATTGTGGAGTTATCAAGGTTTTTTTTAAATTACACAAGACTGAAAACCTTTATACAAATTAATATTTACCATATAGAAATATGGATATGTATAAAGTTTACATTTTTTGGAGTAAAATATAAAAACTTTTCACACCAGAATGGTTTTATTTTGTTGATCAGAACTCTCTACATTTAAAAATTAGTACATTGCAGGGAAATACTAAATATTGATTTCTCTTGATGAATATTTGCTACTGCATTTGCTCGTCTTTGTAGTCCACTTACTACCAATTCAGGAAACTTTTGAAGACCTAACTCTTCTCGCTGTAATTCTCATGGCTTATACTCTTCATAGCCTATGAATCTTGTTGTAACTTCAATGAATGCTCAGAATTATTGTAAACCGCAATGAATCTTAGTTGAAAATTGCGAGGTATAAGAAACTGTATGGTATGGTATGGAGTCCTCCAGATTCATGGCAAAAGAATAAAGATTGGTGATTTTGTATAACTTCTCTTACTCATGGCAGCCTCTCTTAGTGCTTATAACCCTTAAATGAATTGGTGATTTCAAAAGGGGGGACAATGCTTGGACTAGGAGTTTTAACAACCTGTTAACTCAAAATATTACCACAGAAAGTTAACATCATAAGAGCAATTCTATGACAGAGTGTACCTAGAACTGTTGCCCCTGAGGTGAATATTATTAGGTGACTTTTCTACTATAGTTTTTAAATAGTTATATCTATAGAGAATATCAACAAAATGTTTCAGTTATTTTTCCATTTTGTGTTAATCTAATTTGGAGGTATCTTTTGTTTTCCAGTGTGACACTTTTTCCCAGGACAAATATTATTCTGTTAAGTTTTAAATCTATTGTCAAGAATATCATATTTTTAATTATTATTGTTTTATTTGAAAATTCTAGGCCCAATATTCAGCCAACAATGATCAGTGTTTTGCTGACAACTACCAGCGTTAAACCCAGAAATTCAATGCCAGGCTACTTCCACGCTCCAGCATTGAATTTCTGAGTATAGGGAGCCAGCTAAAACATAGACAGTTAAGTGCGATATGAAGAATTGCATAAAGCTAGGACTATGTTTTATGCAGTCCTGTATATATGTATTATGTGGTCCTCTGGAATGCCCCCCCCAAATTGTCAGTTTTGACTTGAGGTCTAACCCAACATTTTCAGCAGCACCATCTGGTTAGCCCTGGATTGAATGGGACAATTCATCCTGGCTGTTTCATCCTGGGATGTTTCAGTGTGGCTGCAATGAAATGGCTGCGATGAATCGTTTTCTTCCAGTGGGAGTGTTTCAGGGAGAGGTGCCAGACTGAATTGTCCCCTTATCAGTTGATAGCAATTTCTTCCATCCCAGGCCTCAGTGCTTGATGCCAGAATACTTTCAGAAACCAATAAACACAGCGGAGATCCGAAGTATTGTTGGTGTGCAGTTTTATTCCACAAATCACAAAATCTTTTGCGATGGCTCGACACGCACATGTTTCAGCTCTACATCCTGTCCCGGGAGCCTTGGTTAGCCAATGTGTTATTGATTGTGTAATACAGCTTATCATGGGTCATAACACAACTGTGGGAACCACATATACACACTGCACACACCAAACACTGCGCACACCAAACCATGTTTGGTATGCGCTGTTTATATATGTTGTTCTCACAGTTGTGTTATGATCTATGATAAGCTGTATCACACAATCAATAACACATTGGCTAACCAAGGCTTCTGAGGCAGGCCGTAGAGGCTGAAACACGTGCGTGTCGAGCCATCGCACAAGACTTTGATTTGTGGAATAAAATTGCACACCAACAATACTTTGGATCTCCGCTGTGCGTGTTGGTTTCTTGACTTGATTGTGGAGGTTTCTCTCCTGGTTTTTCTTGCTTTAGAATCCTTTCAGACCCAGGAAGAGGGTTAAACATAGGCAAACTAGGGATGCAGGGCTGTAGGCATAGGTGGAAAGGGAAGTGTGCGTCGTGATGTCCTTGTGATGAGGGGGTAAGAGAAAAAGGAGATCTCTGGATAGATTGAAGCGACTGCAGAAGAGATGAGGTCACAGATATATGCTGTGAGTGACGATCAGTCGCTTGAGACCACTGAGAGGGAAGGGTCCACTGAGGAGTGTGAAGATGTCTTGCCAGTGTAGTCACGTGGACAGTGCAAGGCATGTGGCTGAGCAGAACCATCATGCGCCTTGACGAGATGGATTGAAGAGGAAGCAGTTGCTGACAAAGACGGATGAGAGCCTGAAGGCGATCTGGAGGAAGAAACGCTCTCATGAGAGTGGTGTCTAGGATTGCCCCAATGAACTGCAGACATTGAATTGGAAGAAGATGTGATTTGGGGAGGTTGACTTTGAATCCTAGAACCTGAAGAAAAGAATTGGTCTGAGTTGTTGCTTAGACTACTTCCTGCGAAGACACAGCCTTGATCAATCAGTCGACCAGGTAAGGAAAGATTGAAGGCCGTGAGATCGGAGAGATGCGGCCACTACAATCAGGCACTTTTTGAAGACTCTGGGAGAAGATGCCAGGCCAAAGGGAAGAATCTTGTACTAGTAATGACAGCGATTGATCTGGAAACGGAGATACCTCCTGGAAGCCGGATGAATTGGGATATGTGTGTAGGCTTCCTTGAGATCCAGAGAGCATAGCCAGTCGTTCCGATTGAGGAGAGGGTAAAGCAGGGTGAGGGATAGCATCCTGAATTTCTCCTTGACTAGAAATTTGTTTAGAGCTCAGAGATACAGGATGGGTCTCGGTCCTCCCGTTTTCTTTGAAACTAATAAGTAATGAGAGTAGCATCTCTGCTTCTGCTGATTGAGGGGAACTTCCTCGATGGCATTCAGCAGGAGAAGGGATTGAACCTCCTGGAGAAGAAGGGAGGACTGTGCAGGGTCCAAAGCAAACTCTCTCTTGGAAGATGGTCTGGAGGCAGGGTGTGAAAATTGAGAGTGTAACCCTGACAAATGATGGTGAGGACCCAGAGGTCTGATGTTATGAGTTCCCAGTGAGCTATGAATAATTGTAGACAGCCTCCGATGGGTTGAGGCAAAGTCTGTAGAATGGTGATGTTGGCTATGCTCTGAAGAAACACATCAAGAAGGCTGTGTAGATTTTTGAGGCGCAGCCTCTTGTTTTTGCTGTAGCTGACGTGGTTGTTGCTGTTGCCTCTGTCTCCTGGTTTGAGACTGAGCCAGGGGCCATAGGATTGGCAGCAAACCGTCTCTGATATGAAGATGGTTGCCTGAATGGACGAGAAGGTGGAGGCTTCTTTTTGGAACTTAACAGAGTGTCCCACCTGGTCTCATGGGCAGACAACTTCTGGATAGCTGTGTCCAAGGAGGCACTAAAAAGCTCATCTCCCAGACAATGTGCCTTGGCTAACCTGTCCTGATGATTGACGTCCAGTCCAGATACTCTAAGCCGGGCCAGACGACGCATGGCCACTGATATTGCCGCAGCATATGAGGTAAGCTCGAAGGTATCATAGACAGAGCGAACCATGTACTTGCGGAGCTGGAGCAGGTCAGAGATGAAGTGCTGAAATGCAGGAAGCTTACTTTCAGGAAGATATTTTTTGAACGTGGCAACTTAGTTAACTAAATGCTTCAGATAAAATGAGAAGTGAAAAGTGTAGTTGCCAGATCGGTTGGCTAACATTGCATTCTGGTATAGCCTTTTGCCACACCGATCCATTGCCTTGCTCTCTCTGCCAGGGGGAACAGAGGTGTACACACTAGCCCCTGAAGTTTAGGGTTGACTCCACCAGGAGGGATTCATGGGGGAGCTGTGGTTTGTCAAACTCTGGAATAGGAACCACTCTGTACAATGAATCCAGTTTGCGAGGAGCCACAGGGACGGTCAGAGGCATTTCTAAGTTCTTATAAAGTCTCCTTTAATATATCGTGGAGGGGAAGTATAAGAAGTTCCTTTGCTGGTTGATCGTAGTCCAAGGCATCTAAAAACTTTTAATTTTTTAGTCAGTTTCCAAGGGAATGGACAAGGTTTCAGACATTTCCCTTAAAAATCTGGAAAAAGATGATTTATCAGACACGACAGGAGCCTCTTGAGAAGAGTGTCGAATAGATTCATCACCTGAAGAACCTTCCTCCTCAGATATGAGGTAATTGCTCAGAATCTCCCCTGAGATCTGAATCCCTAGTTATGCTGAGTCGGTGCCGTGCACTCGGTGTTGAAGGCTCTGAATCAGGGGTGTCAAAGTGCCTCCTCAAGGGCCACAATCCAGTCGGGTTTTCGGGATTTCCCCAATGAATATGCATGAGATCAATTTGCATGCACTGCTTTCATTGTATGCTAATAGATCTCTTGCAAACTCGTTAGGGAAATCCTGAAAACCCGACTGGATTGCGGCCCTCGAAGAGGGACTTTGACACCCCTGCTCTAAATGCTTTAACTTCTGCAATGCCTTTCCTGAGCACACCGACTTCGTCTCAGGTGATGTCTGAGTGGAAGTTGATTGGTGTCGACGGTTCATCGGTGCTGGCAGCTTAATGAGACGTGGCGGTACCGATGGAGATTCCTGTGGAGGTGCAACCAGTGTCGAGGGCTCAGACCTGACTGGCACCAGAGGAGTCGGTGTCGACATGGTCAGCACCAGCAGTTGGAACTGCTCCCTTAATTCCTCCTGCAGCAATTCTTTAATCTGCTGCTTAAGAGTAAGCGCCGGTACCTTTGGTGCGGCTGTACGCTTCGACGATGAAGAGGCCGATGTCGAAGCACTCACCGAAATCGGAGCGGAGCACTTTTTGGGTCTCCTCGAGGTCAGCAGGATTTGGCTCATTGCTGCTTTGACCTGAGGACACGAAGGGGTGGGGGAAGGCTTTTTAGCCGCCTTACCCACTGCATGCGACACTGAAGATGGCTCTCCCAATGTCGATAGTTGTGGTGTTGACTAAGACGGTTCCGCTGGCGCCAATGCTAATGATGTCAAGTCTCCTTCCATGCCGGCGCCTAAAAGGAGTTGCAGCTGGATGAGGCGATTCATAAGTGTCCTCTTCTGAAGTGATGAGCAGCGGGAACAAGCCTCTGAGTGGTGCTCAGGCTCTAAACACTGGACTCTCCAGCAGTGTGGATCAGTGATAGAAATGGGGCGAGCACAGCGTCCGCACTTTAAAATCTGTTTGCGGATGGGACATTGAAGGGAACAAGGCCTCAGTGAAATCAAAATCCGAAGCTGTGGAGGTGGAACAGGCCCCTGCTTTGCCAAACCCGCGAAAGAGAAAAAGTAAAGATTTTTATTACTTTTTTTTTTTTAAAGAATAAACAAATGAAATAAAACTAAAACTGACAAAAAAGTCAGAGATCCACGAGAGCGGGAAGGCAGCGGAAAAAAGATTTCAACGGCCATTCAAAAAACACATCTTATCTCCACGGAAACTAAGAAACCGAGGGACCGTGCACCCTATGTCGGGCAGGAAGGCACTTGCACATGCGCAGTTCAGGCTATTGCAAACTTTCTAGACTTAAAGTGGCGATGCACTTTTAAAGTGGTCCATACTGGGGCTCTGTCGGTGACATTACCCATACATGAGATTATCCCAGGACAAGCAGGCAGCATATTCTCACGAATGGGTGATCTCACTGACGGAGTCCCAGTATGGACCACTTTAAAAGTGCATCGCGACTTTAAGTGTTTAGAAAGTTTGCGATAGCCCGAACCTCGCATGCGCGAGTGCCTTCCCGCCTGACGTAGGGCATGCAGTCCCTCGGTTTCTTAGTTTCCGCGGAGCTAAGTCGCTCATCAACAGCCTTTGATAGTTTTTCATTGCCTTCCCGCTCACGTGACTTATTTTTCTGACTTTCCTGTCAGTATTCGTTCTCTTTTTTTTCTTTCATTTTTACAGTAAAATTTTTTTTAACTTTCTCGGTTTCGGCCTGGCGGGGCCTGTTACACTCCTCAAGCCTCGACCTTCGATTTTGCCAAGGCCATTTTCCCCTCAATGTCCTGTCCTCAAAACGGGTTTTAAGAAGTGTGGACGGTGTGCTTGCCCAATTTCCATCACAGATTCACATCGCTGATGTCTCCATTGTCCGAGGCCAGAGCATAGGGCTGAATCTTGCACTCGCTCCTCTCTCCAGAAAAGAACCCTTAAAAGCGGTCAGATTCAGCAACGTCTCCACTTCGGATCAATTATAGAGGGTGATTTGACACCGGCGTCGGGGTCCGCACCGAAGTTGACACCGCGACTTACTATGTCGATAGAATCATCTTCGGTGCCGCATGCAGTGGGTAAGCCGGCTAAGAAGCCTTCCCCCACCCCTTCGGATCCTCAGGTCACTTCAGCAGTAAGAAAAGCCCTTCAGATCTCGAGGAGACCCAAAAAGTGCTCGGCTCCTATTGCGGTGAGTGCCTCGACATCGGCCTCCTCATTGCTGGAGCGCAGAGCCACACTTATAGTATCGTCAAAAAAGCCAGCGGTACCGGTGCACACTGTCTAGCAGCAAATTGAAGAACTGCTGCGGGTGGAGTGAAGGGAACAGTTACATCTCTTACTCCCTGTTATGGCGACACCGGCTCCTCCAGTGCCAGTCACAGTCAGGTCTGAGTCTTCCATGTCGGCACCGACAGTTACAGACTCGGCACCGGCATTACAGAAGTCTTCATCGGTGCCGTCTGGGTTGGTTAAAGACTCGATGTCGGAGACAGCTCGTCACCGTTCTTTTTCACAAACATCTCCCGAGACGGTATCAGTCAAATTGGGTAAGACTTTGAATTAGATGAAACATATGGAATCATCGACACCGCCTTCCACCCACACGGGACTCTGATTTCTGGAGTGATTCTGAAAAGCCTATTCTTTCTGATGATGAAGTCTCTTTCGATGAAGACTTGCAATTCTCATCTTCTCAAGAGCCTTTTCAAAAAATGGATGTCCTTTTTTCTCCAAATTTTTGAAAGAAATGTCAAAAACTCTTTCTGTACCCCTTGAAGCTGACTCAAAAAATTCTAAATAATTTTTAGATGCATTAGATTATAAGCAGCCACCTAAGGAGATTCTTCGGCTCCCCCTCCATGCCATCTTATGGGAGACCTTTTACAAGAATTTAGAAACTCCTTTGACCATCCCTGTGGCTCCTCGCAAGCTTGATTCGCTATATAGGGTAGTTCCTATTCCATACTTTGACAAGTCCCAGCTCACTCATGAATCTCCTGGTGGTGTCCACCCTTAAAAAATCTGCAGGAGCCAGTGTTTATGCTTCTGTTCCTCCTGGCAGAGAGAGCAAGGTAATGGACCGCTTTGCCAAATGATTATATCAAAATGCCATGCTTGCCAACTGGTCCGGCAACTATGCCTTCCATTTTTCTTTCTATCTGAAACACTTGGTTAACCAAGTGGCCACTTTTCAGAAATACTTACCTGATCGCAAATTACCTGCTTTTCAACATTACATCTCTGACTTGCTACAGCTGCGCAAATACATGATATGCTCTATTTATGACACTTTTGAGCTAACATCTCGTGCTGCAGCTATGTCTGTGGCTATGCGGTGCTTAGCCTGGCTTAGGGTATCGGAGCTGGATGTTAACCACCAGGATTGGCTCGCTAATGCTCCTTGTTTGGGCGATGAACTTTTTGGGGCTTCCTTAGATACAACCACCCAAAAGTTATTGGCCCATGAAACCGAGTGGGATACTCTGGTGAAACCCAAGGAAAAAACCTCCACTTTCTTGCCCCTTTCAGGCAACAGTCTTCATATCAGCATCATTTTGCTGCAAAGCCTATGCCGCCACTTCAGTCTCAACCTCTGCGCCAGAGGCACCAACAGCAACAACCATGTCAACAACAGCAAAAAAAGCAAGCTGTACCACCTAAATCTACACAGCATTTTTGACTTGTTTTTCAGGAGCATAGCCAATCTCAACATTTCTCAAACTTTACCTCATTCCATCGGAGGTATTCTTCAGTTCTTCATCAGTCGTTGGGAACTCATAACATCGGACTTCTGGGTCCTCAACATCATTTGTCAAGGTTACTCTCTCAATTTTCAAACCCTACCACCAGATCATCTGCCAAGAGAGTCTGCTTTGGACCCTGCACAGTCCTACCTTCTTGTGCAGGAGGTACAATCCCATCTGCTGAATGCCATCGAGGAAGTTCTTCTCAATCAGCAGGCCCAGAGTTTCTACTCCCATTACTTCTTAGTCCCCAAGAAGACTGGAGGACTGAGACCCATCCTGGATCTCTGTACTCTCAACAAATTTCTAGTCAAGGAGAAATTCAGGATGCTATCCCTCGCCCTGCTATATCCTCTCCTCAATCGGAACGACTGGCTCCCTGGATCTCGAGGAAGCCTATATGCATATCCCAATTCATCCGGCTTCCAGGAAGTATCTCCGTTTTCAAATCAATCGCTGTCATTACCAATACAAGGTACTTCTCTTCGGTCTGGTGTCTTCTCCCAGAGTCTTCACGAAGTGTCTAATTGTTGTGGCCGTCTCTCTCCAATCACACGGCCTTCAAGTCTCCTTACCTAGACGACTGGTTGATCAAGGCTGTTTCATTTCAGGAAGTGGTCCAAGCAACATCTCAGACCATCTCTTTTCTACAAGTTCTAGGAATCAAAGTCAACTTCCCCAAATCACATCTCATTCCAGCTCAGCATCTGCAATTCATTGGGGCAATCCTAGATACCATTCTCATGAGAGCGTTTCTTCCGCCAGATCGCCTTCAGGCTCTCATTTGTCTGTGTCAGCAATTGCTTCCTTTTCAAACCATCTCTTCCAGGCGCATGATGGTTCTCCTAGGACACATGGCTTCAACTGTTCATGTGTTACCACTGGCAAGACTACATCTTCGCACCCCTCAGTGGACCCTTGCTTTCCAGTGGTCTCAGGTGACGGATCGTCTCTCACAACATGTATCTGTGAAATCTTCTCTTCTGTAGTCGCTTCAATGGTGGATGACCTCCAATCTATCCAGAGCTCTCCTTTTCCATTTACCTCCTCATCGTAAGGTCATCATGACAGACGCATCCCCTTATACTTGGGCTCATATGGACGATCTGCAGACTTGGGGGTCTTTGGATCGCCAGGGAGTGGAAATTTCACATGAATTTCCTGGAACTCAGAGCAATGTTTTATGCCCTCAAGGCTTTTCATCTTCTTCTATGCCCTCAAGTCCTCCTTCGCACGGACAATCAAGTAGCAATGTACTACATCAACAAGCAAAGAGGCATGTGCTCTCTTCTGTTTTGTAAGGAGGACCAGAAAATCTGGACTTAGGCGATAGCTCGCAATCTGTTCTTGAATGCTGTCTACATTCAAGGGGAGAAGAATTCCCTAGCAGATAACCTCAGCAGAATTCTTCAACTTCACGAATGGACTCTCGACTCTGCAACTCTCCAGTCCATCTTTGCTCAATGGGGCACTCAGAGGACTTGTTTGTGGCTCCTCACAATCACCAGTTGCCCCAGTTTTGCTCCAGACTTTACTCTCCTCTCCATCTGACAGCAGATGCTTTTCTCCTGGATTGAACGGGCCTGTTTCTATATGCATTCCCTCCACTTCCTCTCATGTTGAGTACTTTATTCAATCTCAAGAGAGAAGCAACCACCATGATTCTCATTGCTCCACGGTGGCCAAGGCAACATTGGTTTTCCCTTCTACTTCAACTCAGCTCCAGGGAGCCCATACTTCTTCCAGAATTCCCTACTCTGCTCACTCAGAATCAGGAATTGCTTCTACATCTCAACCTGCAATTACTACACCTGACACCTTGGTTTCTCTTGGGCTGAATCCATCTCTCTTACATCTTTCTCAGCCTGTTCATCAAATTCTGGGTGCATTCAGGAAACCAGCCACCCAGCAATATTACCAACAAAAGTGGACTCTGTTTTCTTCCTGGTGTCTTCTTCATCACCACGATCCAACATCCTTAGCACTGAAATTGGTGTTGGATTATCTTCTTCATCTGTCTGACTGTAGTCTAAAGTCTACATCTATCAAAGTCCATCTCAGTGCTATTACAGCTTTTCACATGCCAGTTGAGGGTAAGCCTCTGACTGCTCAACCTTTGATCTCCAGGTTTATGAAAGGACTCCACCTGTTGTTTGGGACCTTAATGTGGTTCTTTCCAGCTTGATGAAACCACCATTTGAACCAATGGCCACAGCTCATCTCATGTTTCTTACCTGGAAAGTGGTCTTCCTTATTGCTCTCACCTCTGCCAGGAGGGTCAATGAGTTACAAGCATTAGTAGCATTATGTTCTTATGTTCTTATCCACCCTTCACAGGTTTTCATCACTACAAGGTGGTTCTGCTTTCACATCCAAAATTTCTTCCAGAAGTTATCACTGAATTTCATCTCAGTCAATTGTTCTACCAGTGGTTTTTTCCTAAACCTCATTCTCATGCTGGAGAAACTGCTTTGCATACTTTGGACTGTAAGCGAGCTTTGGCCTACTACATTGACCGGACAAAGCCACATCTCCCCAACTTTTCATCTCTTTTGATCCAAACAAGTTGGGGCATCCTGTATCAAAGAGAACGATTTCCAACTGGCTGGCTGCCTGCATCTCATTCTGCTATGCTCAGACTGGAGAGTCGTGTCACAGTCCACAAAGTTAGATCTATGGCAGCTTCTGTTGCTTTCCTCAGATCTGTTCCTATTGTGGAAATCTTTAAAGCTGCCACCTGGTCCCCAGTTCATACATTTCACTTCTCACTACTGTCTGGAATCTTTTTCCAGACAGTATGGGCACTTCGGCCAATCTGTTTTACAACATTTATTTTCCTAAGGTCATCCCATTTCTGTTAGCTTGGAGGTCACCCATGTGTGAGAATATGCTGCCTGCTTGTCCTGGGATAAAGCACAGTTACTTACCGTAACAGGTGTTATCCAGGGACAGCAGGCAGATATTCTCTTTTTTTAATTTTTTTTTTAATTCTTTATTCATTTTTCATCTTACAACAAGTGTATCAAGAAATAACATTTGAACTTAAAAACATCACTTGATATTCTAGTACAATCAACTTAAATTAATGAAATTATAACCCCCTCCCTCCTATCCTTCCCATATATACATTCACATATATTATACAATGTAATCTTTCTTATTAATCCAAACATTTAATAAAGTATCAGAAACCCCCCCCCCATCCCTATCCCATCATTTCAATTGTATTATTAAGGGAAAATGTTAACTACTCATTACAATAATCTGTTAATGGTCCCCAAACATCTCGAAATTTACTAAAATATCCTTTCTGTGTGGCTAATACTCTTTCCATCTTATATAGATGACATAAAGAATTCCACCAAAAACTAATTTAATCTGCTCCAATTTTTCCAATTAAATGTAATCTCCAATTGAATGGCAACTCCTCACAACCCACCCACCTCCCCGGGTTGGCTTCTTAGCTGGCTTATCTTAACTGAGGGACCGCATGCCCTACGTCGGGCGGGAAGGCACTCACGCATGTGCGGTTTAGGGTTATCACAAACTTTCTAAATACTTAAAGTGGCAATGCACTTTTAAAGTGGTCCATACCGGGGCTCCGTCGGTGACATCACCCATTCGTGAGAATATCTGCCTGCTGTCCCTAGATAACACCTGTTACAGTAAGTAACTGTGCTTTTTGGTTCTAAGTTTCCATCACTTTTCATCTTTAAGCAGGCTCGGAAGCCTTTTCACTTAGTGCATGCATTTCACACGGTTTACATACAACATTGATTCACTTTAACTCATGTCTCCCTGTCTTTTCTTCCCTCAGATCAGGCTCCCGAAAGGGCAGAATCCATACGAAGGTCCTAGGGCATTTGACAACAATCACATTCACATGGCGGGGGGAGGAGGACGAGGACTCCCTACACTCTTTGTATGATGAGTTGCTCTCCTGCCCCATGGCGGTAGGGACCTTGTAGGATGTACCTTTCACCACACAATTCCAGCTTCCTGCGTTCGGTGGATCAGCCAGCTAAGGACAGCGAGGGCAGCAGTGAGAGCGATGAGCCAGAAGATCCTCGTCCTGTCGAGTCCGAATATCTCAAGAGAGTGAGCAACTGGCATGCACAAAAGCCTGTTACCTCTTCCCTCTCCAGCTATCAATGCAAGCGTCGGGAGGCTGCGACACTCTGAGAAACATGCTTACATCAGGACTTCTCTTCCTACAGCCATTTGTTCAACGAGAATGGCGTCCAGCACTTTTCTGTTAACTGGAAGTCTCGATCCTAAACATGCAACTTTTGAGGGTTTGATCTGTCTGAGGTCTTGTGTACAGGACAGCAACTTCCATCTCACGAGACCTTCTGACTATGAGGGAAAGATACTGTTTTAGTTTGTTTTTTTTGCACTGCTGGATTTTTTCCTTCTTTTTTTAATGTTTCAAACCACAGTATCTCCAGTATTAAAATGTAGTTGTGGAGGGTATCCTTTAAGGATGTTGTGAAGGCTTTGAGACATGCAAGATCATGAAGCAGATAAACCGATTAAACTGCCAACTTTCCCTCCCCACCCGTCCAGTCATGCAGTTCATTTCCAGGTAAGATCAGCCATTCTTGAAACAGTCATGGGCATTTGCTATCCAGGATTATTGGAAAGAAAACCCCCACCACTGGGACCAGCTTGAGCCTGCCCAGTAAAACAAGGGTGTGCCCAAGCATGTCCACTAACATAGTCTCCAAGTCTGTCAGTTACTCCCTGCCCTCATTACCCCAAATCTCATCCTGTGCCATAATTAGAAATCCAAATGGAAACTGAGAATGTGGAAATTTGTTTTTTTCATGTGTTTTATTTCAAACGTTATTTATCACTACTGTTTTTGATTTTGGCACACAAGCTTTGAAGCAGACCCGATAATTAGGAGACTGGAGAATCGAATCCAGAATGGGCTGAGAAAAACTATGCTACTGTGGATTCCTGACCAGGCTCCTGCTTCCCTTATTCCCCATAACTCAAATCCACTCCACCAGGACGTTATTGGAAAAATGAGCACTTCTCTTGGCCCCATCCCCAGTGGAAAAAAACATTCCTTCTGTTATATCCAAATTTGCACTGGTCACATCAACCTAGCTAAGGAAGACTGAGCTGCGTTCTTTTTTTCACGTGTGAGGAAATAGACTCCTCCCAGTGTGGGATGTTCAGAGCTCTGCAGGAAACGTGGCATGGAAGGCTAAGATGGAGTGGATGCTTTCTGAAGATTAACAGCACCGCAAGTTCTCTAACATCTGTGTATTGTGAGAAGAGAAATGTATCTGTCCACATTAGAACATCCAGGTCAAAGCCTGCTAGCTACATTTCTAACCATTCCTATTTCAACCTCCTACTCAGTGGAATACCTTTTTATTGTGTTATTTTTAGAACATAAATTTTGGATTATAATTTTCTTTAATTTCACTTTTTTAAAATCAAGTTTTAACTTCTCTGGTTCCCTTTTTTATAGGTTCGCTCCTTTTTTTCCAACATTGACAGATTGCACTGAAATGAAGATTTGCCCAAACATCTTTTAAACAGTAACTTGAGAACAGCATGTAGATTTAGTAGTACTGCTTGGATGGAAGCGGCACCAGGGTGTTTTTAACTTAGCTCCTTTTCTCTTTTAAAAATGCCAATGTACAACATGGAGGGAAGTCCTTTTAAGAGATCCTATCTATTGACCAAAGACTAGGCAATACCTTCCCCTCAACCTGCAATCTCTGAATCGTATGGCTTTTTTTTTTTTTACACACACACACTTCCTGCCAAGTTTTGTGTGTATCAAATTGACAAGAGTTGTGCTGTCATTTCTTGCATGATGATTTGAAATGCACAGCTTTGGGACTGCAGCACATCAATCCAGCAGGCGGGAGCCAGAGACATGTGGAGGCAAAGGGATCTAAAGTTCCCCTTCCCCCCTGGAGTGTTAGAGGCTAGGCCTTACACTGCGCTTTGATGAAAGTTTGTTCACTTCATTGGTGAAAATAACAACTCGGAGTGCACGATCTGAACCTAGTTCCTGGAGCTAGCCTGACTTCTCCCACTGGGAGCAGTAGCTCTGTGGAAGTAATTAACCTACATTTAGATGTAGGGCAGCAAGACTGGATTGATTTCCCATGGGCCGCCGCTTGAGCGGACTGCTGGGCATGATGGACCTCTGGTGTGACCCAGCAGAGGCACTGCTTATGTTCTTATGTATGTCCTTGCATATCCCCCGCTGCTACTATGTTGTAGATTATTTGCTGTAAAAACTTGTCCAAGGCTTGTGCAAGAGGCAACTTGTCTTGTCCAAAGCCTGTGCAAGAGGCAACAAGCCTTGTGGCCAACCCTCAGAATTACACCTTAACTTGGTGAACCCCTTGTATAACCTGTTAAAGAATGATGAATTAAAAATCATCAGTTACTGGTAGCTGCTGTTTGTTTTTTGCTCTATATTGCACTTCTCACATCGCTCTTCCTCACAAGCCGGTGGACATCATCTCCATAATCTTCTGAAAGGAGTGGGAGCAGCCCTCCTTCCTCTATTCTCTAATAGAGGAAGGAGGGCTGCTCCCACTCCTTTCAGAAGATTATGGAGATGATGTCCACCGGCTTGTGAGGAAGAGCGATGTGAGAAGTGCAATATAGAGCAAAAAACAAACAGCAGCTACCAGTAACTGATGATTTTTAATTCTACCATTGCTGAATTGCTTTGGTTTCCTTAATGACATGGACCAGCTGGGTAGGGCACTAGTAGATCTGTTTCTCTCCTTAGCAAACTTTTCCAACCCACGACTGTATGTAAAGATTTTCTATTTTGAAATGTCCCTCTCCTCCCTCTCAGATGGATAAATGTCATAGTTACTGTGGAACTAGGTCTCGTACTTATGGTGATACACTGGAACCTTCCAAAGTGAATATTATAGGGATGGCTCCAGGAGCAGCAAAGCATTTTAGCTCCAGTGAGAGAGTCCCTTTTTGCATTTTTAACTGTTTTAGAGTAGGGATAGCCCAGTACCAATGTAGTGGGCTGCTGTGCAGTATGCTTCTAATAACTTCCAATCGTACACCTTGCTGTCAAGTTACAGAACATTAATGAACCTCCCCTTACACCACTCCGTGCCTTCCATTTTGCACTGAAGAGCCAGCAGGTGGAACCACTGTTGATCTCCCTCCCACAGTATGCCTTCTACAAAATCTTCACTGCCTCCCAGTCTTTTTACATATTCATGGATCCCCATCACATACATTAAAAATCCTGCTATGTCTACAATCCCTCCCAAGTTTACTCTTCCCTGTATTATATCTTGACTGAAGCAAGACTGATAATTGAACAATTTTTCAGGCTCCATTAGAGTTTAAATCCTGTTCCTAGGTCACTGTGTTGAGTGGAGGTAGGATCCAAACCCGACAGCAAGGCACTGTATATCTTATAGTTCAAACTCTTTCCGTTAATCAGTTTACTAAGTAGCTCTTCAAATTGAGTTGTTTTATATCCCCAGATCAGTCCCAGTTTTGTGGGCTGAAATAAAATGGTTTGGGTTCAGTTACAGGATGGCAAAAGAGCCTTTAATACGCCTCACATCAAAATGTGTAACTGTCCAGCTTGGTCTCATTTCATAGCCTCCTGATTAAATGTTGCCTACTGCTGCCGGCTTTCTATCATCTTTCAAAAAATAAATAAAGACTAAAGAACAGCAAAAGTTTCTTTTTTTTTTACTTATCCTTTTAATTCAGTGTCTCTAGCATGCCCTGACGGGACCCGTTTCGCCCAAAAAGGCTTTTTCAAGAGTTCATAAAAGAGCTCTTTTTCAGCGTCCCCTCTCCTTTGGGGCTACAGCTAATCTGCCCTTTGGGATAGGAACGTTCTACAGTGACAGTAGTTCATTCATGTTAATGGAAAGTTTTATTTTCTCCTTTAGATATTAATGAATTTGCAATTTGATAGTTGTGGTATTTCACATCTTTTATTTGTGAATGAACAATTATTACAGAAACAAGTGGGTAAATGATTACAATGTCACTAAATGAACTATCCCCAGATATGGAATGCCTTCAGAGATAACTACAGATAAGGTAAGCTATTTGTGAATTATGTTACTACAGGAATTAATAGATTTCTCATTGATTGGGCACAAATTAAAATCTGTATATTAATTTTATTTTGGTAATTTGATGGAAGAGCGAACTACTGATTAATAAAGAAAAATGCTGGCTTAGTATAAACCTTATGCCATTGGAGTCTGAGCATCAGACACCAATATGTGCCAGCTGTATTACCTAGAAGTACTATGACTCCGTTTTAAATTACCTCTGGAAGATGGATGCCCCTTGCCTTTTGGTCATTTGGAAATTGTATTAATGTGGTTTTGCCTCTGATTATGTTGTAGATGGTAGAAGCTGAGGACTGCAGATTGCATCAGGCAGACAGGGGACCTATCCAGAAGCATATATGAAATCTATGGACATTCGTATTTCTCTGACCTTTTATGATGCCAATCAAAAGGACACATGCATACCTTTAAATCTTCACAAGACATCAAGATAATAACTTTGGTTTATTCTTGATTTTGATCATGCTCACTCCTACGGTTGACAATTTGAGAAGCAGAGAGACTGTTGCGAATCTACTGTCAGAAAAGTTTGCACAAGTTACCAGCCAGTCCACACCTTCCTTTACATTTTCATTGTTTTTATATTGTCAATTGTTTTCATGTTTTATAATTATTCTTAAGAGATTTTATTTTGTTTAGATGTTAACATTAGTTATGTAATTTATCTGGATTTTCACATTTTTCTCTTAATTGTGCAACTGTTGTGCTTTTCCTTTTTTTTTTTTTTAATAATTTAACAAACCTGTATTATGATTTAGAAACACTTGATTTATGATTGCTTTTCTCCCAAAATATACATCTACACCATGCAAGCTATTTATAGTAGCACTGCCGATCTTGAAAGGATCCTCTATATTTATTGCCATTATACCTTCATTTACCCTCTTTGAATTATACTTCTGAACTTTAATTATGCTTTATTGCATAATCCAATAGGCCCATTATGATATCTTGTTAGCTGTTGTATTTTCTTTATCATTGTCTCATGCATTGTTCTCTGAAAAGAACTATTTGTTTATCCTGTATTTTTTTTGTACTGTGCCACCTGTAGTAGGTTTTAGGCCTGTCACACATGTGGCAGTGCTTTACATATTTGTTATCTGCGGACACATCATGAATTCTTTTAACGATTTAATTTTATTTTGAGAACTTGGGTCTTGCACTGCATTCGGAGAAGAAAAAATATGTCTTGGATGCATTCATTGCTCACATCATCTTTATGCATATATTTGGGTTTCTTAAGGTTTACACTTTGCATTTATTCTACATCTTAGTGCATTCAATTCTAGTTTACTATGTCTGATATTTCTGGGTACAGAGAAATATTCTAAGTTGAGTAATATTGAGGTTCTCTTATTTTAGGTGAAACCAAAAACAATTGACCCCAAGGAATCCACAGAGAAAAGAATCCAAGGAAAACAAAAAAAAAAAAAAACACGGTGGAGTGACGATGTTCATGAAATGAACTTGATTAAAAATAAATAAAAGTTCCAAAACTACAATAAAACAATCAACATGCAAATAAAATGATTCACATAAGAACCTAAAAGACTTAGTCCGCTGACAGCGTAGGACCCAACACGGTCCGCGTTTCGACAAGATAGTTTTCTTCAGGGGTCCCTAAAGGTCCTATGGTGGTAGATACGTGGAAAAATTTATATGTGGAAATTTGTGAAAATGCTGCTTGAACCAAAGCTATGAATTACTATGATTCCATTTTAAATTACTCCTGGAAGATGGATCCTCCTTGCCTTTTGGTCATTTGGAAATTGTATTAATGTGATTTTGCCCCTGATTATGTTGTAGATGGTAGAAGCTGAGGACTGCAGATTGCATCAGGAAGACAGAGGACCTTTCCAGACTGCATACATACTGCATAATTATGCTTTATTGTGTAGGCCCATTATGATATCATGTTAGCTGTTGTAGTTTCATTATCATTGTCTCCTGCATTGTTCTCTGTAAAGAACTATTTGTTTATCCTGTATTTTTATGCACTGTGACACCTGTAGTAGGTTATAGGCCTGTCACACATGTGGCAGTGCTTTACATATATATTTATTATTTGCTGACACATCACAAGTTCTTTTAATGATTTAATTTTATTTTGAGATATTGGTTCTTGCATTCAGAGAGAAGAAAATAATATGTCTTGCATGCATTCATTGCTCACATCACCTTTATACATATATTTGAGTTTCTTAGAGTTTATACTTTGCATTTATTCTACATCTTAGTGCATCCAATTCTAGGTTACTATGCTCGATACTTCTGGGTATAGGGAAATTTTCTAAGTTTTGTAATATTATTTTAGGGACATCTAGGGATTTTGATATGCCTTACATTTCTAAGTTTTAATAATAACTTTATTTTTGTATACCGCAGTACCACATCAGTTTAGAACAGTTTACACAGGAAGAGACTGTACACAGACAGCGATGGTACAGCAAAGACTTTCAAATTACATTAGTGAGTCAAGAGTAGTCGGGTATATCTGGAGACATATCTGAGATATCTAAGTTTTAATCTTTTTCTATTAGTTATACTGTCTTTATTTGCATTTTCCTGACCTTTATACCCCAAGAGTGCCAGTGTTTCCCAAATACTTCTATAGAATTAAAAAAAACAACAACAACCCTGCAAGTTTAGTCTCTGTTCTGCTCTTCTGGTACTTGACCTTTGGCTATTGTGCCTTGAAGGTAGAACAAACCCTGTTGCTACACCTGCCACTTTTAGGCAGGAATTGAGGAAATTTCCTATATGGATTTACTTGGTCAGATAATTCACATAAGTTACTTGGAGAAGGATTTATCTAGGCCAGTGGATGGAATTTGCTTGCTTTCTCAGCTGAGAAATCAAGCATATCATGGGTACTCTATGCAATTTGCTGGTTAAAGTGGACTTAGGGAAACTAAATATATCACATATTTGTAGAGGTTTTTACCTTATGTATACATTTTCCATCTCCATTTTTCTTTGTTTAAAAAACAGTTTGGGTTTCCTGTGCTGTTTGCTGTGTAGATTAGAGAAAGCTAATTCATGCCAGACGTTGCAGTCTGGCTTGGGGGAGATATAGGGTTTTTCACATTTTTAAATATAATATATGTACCTTAATAGTACTTATTGAATATGTGATAGATATGAGTTTGATGTGTTTGGGGCTCTAGACTATATGTGTGAATTTTGGGTGGGTCTTTACATATGAAAGGTGCATATAAAATTATTATAAAAACTTTAGGTTTTGAAAATTCCAGAAGCAACATATGGAAATGGTTACGTTAAAGTTAGGGACCTGTTTCATCAGGTTTCTGCTACCCCCTGTGTGAATCCTTTCTGAATTACCTTCTAACTGACCAAAGAGAAACGCTCCCCTCCTTTCTGAAGGGGAACGATTCGGTATGATCCTTATACTTGCTTATGGAGTAGGTAGGTTACAAAATATGAGACAGGTTATCCATCTTTATTGAAACTATGGGTAATGAAACAACAGCAGTTACTCAATCTCTTTCACTAGAGTGAAAACAAACATGTATTGTAGCCCTCCAAAATTGGTTGGCATTTGACTATCTCCTTGCATCCTAAGGAGGGTGCATGTGCCATTATTGGGCAGGAGTCTTGTACTTATATTTCTGATTCCTTCTCTGACCAACAAGCACATATAATATCTTTGGACAAGGCATTGCAGAACTGGGAACAATTTAAGGTAGAGGATAAAGGTTGGTTAACTGCATGGATGCCTAGTATATCATGGGAAAAAAGGCCTAGTGGGTATTTTACTAGGCCTGTTATTTGTCTTTTTGGTTGAAGTTTGTACTGTCTAATTTGCATTGGAAGAACATGTTTGCAGAAAGTGACTCCCAACCTTATGTTGATCCATAGGATAGGTCATGCCCACCGCAACCCCAGAGTGCAGCAAGATAAGACCATTGAAGCCCCAGGTGTGAATACAGCTTTGAGTAGTCAAACTAGGATCCAAAGGGGGGGGGGGACTGATGTGGCCCTTGGCCTAAATGAGCTGTGGGTGGGAGGAGCAACCTATTAAAAATGGACAGGTATGTGGTGGAATGGGCATGTATGAAATTTAAAAATAAAAATAGACACTACACTTTCTTACCATGGTTCAGGATTTTACTAGTTAGGGATTTGTTGATAAGGACTTAATCCAAGAGAAGAGGAGAAGGTTTATGAGTAGCTATATAAAATCACAATTGGATAAACCAGAACACAAACATGGGATAACATGTTGATCTGAAAAAATATGTGCTTTGTGCTGTGGTCACTGGAAAAAGAAGAGCAGGCATTCTCTCAGGGCATTAGAATTAATTGATAAGCTCTATTGAAAGTCAGAGAAGATAAACCAGGGGCTGTAGTTTAGCTTTATGAAATTCCATTGTTTCAATGTGGGCCCAGTCTGGTCTTGGGGTCCTGTATCGATGATCAATATACTCAAAATATGTTTGTGTGCTTGATACAGGAAAAATATGTATTTGGCGTTCTAGGAGTCCAGTGGGACTAAGTTGAGAAGCACTTTTTGAGCGAATAACACCACATCAACTAAGTGAAACATTTAGACGCCTTTGGGCTTTTCAACAGTCCAGCTGCTAGCTGAACCAAACTTTCATGATGGACTGCTGCAGATGACAATTGGCTTCCAGTTGCTCCAGTGCTGATTCTTTGAAGGCCGCATGGTAGACGCATCAAAAGAAACTTAAGGGAGGCAACTGAAGCACACGCGTGAGGCATACAGACTGAGCTCCTGAATATTCTCTGTTCCTTTTTCTTCCGCTTTGTTTACTATCCCCTTCCCACCCCCACAGAGGTTGCAGAGAGAAAGGTGGTGATACACATCAGTATCTCTAATGTTCAAGGGCACTCCACCTCTATCCTATCTCAGTCCCAGGGTGAGGACACTAATGTTACTTTATTTTCCTTGAATTCCAATGTTACTGTGAGGCCTGTTGGTATTTATAATTGTATATTTTTATATATAAAAAAATACATACAGTGGAACCTTGGTTTACGAGCATAGTTTGTTCCAGAAGCATGCTTGTAAACCAATTTACTCGTATATCGAAGCGAGTTTCCCCATAGAAAGTAAGGGAAATTCGCTTGATACGGTCCACTTCCTATCCCCCCCCCCTCAGCCACTAGCGCAGCTCCACCACACCACATCTCCAAAAGACCCCCCACCCCTGAGGCCACTGGTGCACTATCACATCTCCCCGTAAACTGGCATTGCCCACCGCCTGCAAATGTTACCTCCCATGAACTGGCATCACCCCCCCCTTACAAACACTGCCCTCCCGCGAACCGGCATTCCCGACCCATCCAAACTGAAAGCTTAACCCCCAATGTGGCACTGGCACGCAGCATCAACCCACAGGAGGTGCCGGAAGATCGGGCCTCTCCTACTGGGCCTTGAGCATGCGCAGATGCTCAAGTCCCAGTCGGAGAAGAAGCACTGGAATGGGACATTTCATCATGGCTGTTTTATTGCAGGGAGGCTGGGCTTCAGGCAGCTCCTCCACCCCCCCCCCAACCTTCAGTCCTGAGCTCCCTGCCAACCACCACCTGCTTCTTGGACTCACCCTGCTGCTCCAGGGGGCAACACAAGGAAGGGTAGGAGAGGGATCACCCTCCCACCCAAATGCTGAATGGGATTCATCACACTGACACTGTTATGCTACATTGACCTAGAACCCCCCTCTAAACTGAATTGCAATCTACGCTAAGTCTGCTCAGTACTGACCTTAGTACAGCGGTCTCAAACTCAAACCCTTTGTAAGGCCACATTTTGGATTTGTAGGTACTTGGAGGGCTGCAGAAAAATAGTTAATGTCTTATTAAAGAAATGATAACTTTGCATGAGGTAAAACTCGTTATAGTTTATAAATCCTTCCTTAATTGCTTCTGATAATTTCAGCTATACACAGCTGAAAGTAGTGCAACATGCAGAAAGTAAAGTTTAGATAGTTTCACTTTCTGCATGTTCTGGAATGTTACCCACTTCACTGCTGTAACTACACAAGCACTTTCCTACCTCTGCACTCCACCTCACAATCACGTACAGACCAGGAAAGCGCTTGCGTGAGGTTATAGCAGTGAGGCAGGCAACGTTCCAGAGGAATGGTAACATATCGAGGGCCTCAAAATAGTACCGGGCGGGCTGTGAATTTGAGACCACTGCCTTAGTACCTGCTAATTTGTGCCTCTGATACAGAAAAGTGCTGGGGCCAAAGTATAGAAATACCCTGAAAGGAACGTTTCATTTCATTTGTTGCGTATATAGCTGGTTTTCGACCCAGTCCTCGGGCCACATTCGTATTCACTGTAGCTCATGCATATGGATATCCCTCCTGGTTGGATGTGTCCCGAGGACTGGATAAAGAGCCTCTGTCCTAGGCAAATTCCAAACAAATACACACAACTTCAGAGGCAAGAGAGGGAACAGGTAGGGGAGAGCTGAGTATGTAAGATAGTCAGCATTGGTCTAAAAGACATCACTTAGCCATTTCTTTTTGACCATCAGTTAAGGGCATAAATACAATAATGCAACTTGATCCAGAAATAAGGCAGATATCCTAAAGTTTGTTTTTGTTTGGTTTAAAAAAAAAAAAAAAAGGCAGCGGTGAGAAGCTCAAGAAGAAGCAAGGAGTTGGCCTAACTCTGCTAGCAGGCATGGCAATCAGTTGTAACTCAGCAGCAGGTGAGTTTCATGATTTTGATAGCCTGTCTATGTGTTCGCCATCAAGCAGGCTTATGGTGGTCCATTACAGATACTATACAAGATTAGGAAAAAGAAGCAGTACAGCTTTTGTAAACAAAAAACAGACCGTTTTTGCTACAAAGCTGAGACCCCAGCCTCTGGTACCTCCAAACAGTGGCCCAGTAATTAGCACCCTTAGAATGAAAGGTCTAAACATCAGTTTTCCCTTTCTATAAACAGAAAAGGAAAAAAAAAAAGCCAAAGGGAGTGATTTGATATACCCTCCTTGCTGTGGTTACAATCAAAGCGATTTATATCTTACTATTTTGGGGCCCGTGGTTTGTAGTAGTGTTGTGTGTACTAGTGGTGCCCGCTCTTTTCAATGTCCTCTAGCTTCCCCCTCAGGCCTCCAGGTCTTAGTTTCAGCTAATTACGGCAGCCTGCAGAGAGGATCGCCGGTGCTGTAGCGATCCAGAGGAGGGGCGGGACCGCAGCAGAGGGAACATGCTGCAGAGTCCAATGGCAGCCTGCAAGTAACGCTACAGCACCGGCGATCCTCTCTGTAGGCTGCGGTAATTTGCAGCATCCTCAAGCTTCCCCCCCGGAAGGACCGAAGCAAGCAGGAGCAGGGAGTTCTGAATGCTGCGCTGCTGACGACTGTGTGAGACCGCCGGGGTGGGGGAGGGTAGAATGCTGCAGCAGCACTCTTTTGGGGAGACAGAGGGAATGAGGGGGGAAGAGAAATGCTTTTGCAGAGTGGGGAGGGAAAAAGAAGGGAGAAGGGCTACTGCTGGACAGGGGAAGCAGGAAAGGGGTGCTGCTGGACAGGGGGAAGTTCAAAGGAAGGGAGCAGACAGAAAGAAAGACAGAGTCACACAGACAGGGGGATAAAGACAAATAAAGGTCGGGGAGAGAGAGAGAAAGAAAGAAACGCCTCAGCCCCCCCCCCCCCCCATTGTGCTAAACGTCTACACATCTATTCTAGCACCCGTTACTGTAACGGGCTAAAAAAACTAGTTTCTTTAATAAGACGTTAACTATTTCTTTTCTGCGGCTCTCCAAGTACCTGCAAATCCAAAATACGGCCCCGTAAGAGGTTTGAGTTTGAGAGCACCGTTGTAGAGGATCTTGCGTTAAAGATAGTTTTCACAGCAACCTGTGAACTTCCCTACACTGAATTTAAGTAAGTCTCGATAATGGCCCATTTCCTAGCGACTTTAGTATGCAGAGGCAAGGACTTAAGAGATTAGCATTTCACATCAATGTTGTAAAAGCACTGAGTGCCACCAAAGTGGATATTTAGTGAGTCAAAGGCTTTCCAATGAGATAAGATTAGTCGCAGTGCAATAAGTAAGAGAGTATTAAATAGAGCATGATGTGTATCAGAAATCTGAAGAGAAGGAGCCTCCGATTTAAGGATGACTATAGTAACGGATAAATTTGATTGTATATCAGAAATAGAACATATAACAGACCAAATGTCATTCCGATAAGATTGTAAGCATGGACAATCAAATAACATGTGTATTAAAGTTCCTGGAAATAACTTGCAATTCCAACATTTATGCAGTCTTTGAGGCATCCAGTTCGTTTTACGATGCAGAAGAAACACGGATCGTAACGAGTTGGCAGAAGGAATCGTTCTAAGAGTTTTGGACCCAGCCGTCTCAGAAGGAAGACAATTAAGAACAGCCTTACCGGGTCAGACCAACGGTCCATCAAACCCAGTAGCCTGTTCTCACGGTGGCCAATCCAGGTCACTAGTACCCGGCCAAATCCCAAGGCGTAGCAATATTCCACGCTACCGATACAGGGCAAGCATCAGCTTCCCCCTAGGTAGGGTTCAAACCTATTCTCGGAGCCACCAACTGCTCCTTGTCTCTGAGCCAGCAACAGGTAATGTGTATTAAAGAGGGAGTTAGCGAACAATTTGTAGATGTTCGATGCTACATGTCCCCTTGTCGACAACGATGAAAACAAGGAGATCGGGGAAGGAGCATCTGCAGTGAGAGTAAGGAGGATATTTGATTTTTTAAAAATCACTCCAGAGAGCCAAAGCCAGTACATGAACATGATGGCAGAAAATGGCCACGGCCCATCTAGTCTGCCCACACTAATGGCCCACCTCCTAACTATCTCCATGAAGAGATCCCACATGCCAATCCCATCTTTTCTTAAAATCTGGCACGCTGCTGGCCTCAATTACCTGTTGTGGAAGATTATTCCAGCGATCAACCACCCTTTCGGTGAAGAAATATTTTCTGGTGTCGCCAAACTAGGTTTTGAGCTGATATGGATAAATAGAAGTTCCGAAAAGCTCTCAATGTGAAAGTTCAGGTGGCTCGAGGGTTGAGTGCTGGGTTAGTAACCGGAAGCTGAGGGTTCGAGTCTCAGCTAAGGAGTAGTATCCAAGTGATAAATTTTTCATCGACTAGGTTTTGAGCTGATATGGATAAATAGAAGTTCCGAAAAACTCTTAATGTGAAAGCTCGGATGGCTCGAGGGTTGAGTGCCGGGTTAGTAACCGGAGGCTGAGGGTTCGAGCCTCAGCTAAGGAGCAGGATCTAAGTGATGAATTTTTCATCGACTAGGTTTTGAGCTGCTATGGATAAATAGAAGTTCCGAAAAACTCTCAATGTGAAAGCTCGGATGGCTCGAGGGTTGAGTGCCGGGTTAGTAACCGGAGGCTGAGGGTTCGAGTCTCAGCTAAGGAGTAGGATCCAAGTGATAAATTTTTCATCGACTAGGTTTTGAGCTGATATGGATAAATAGAAGTTCCGAAAAGCTCTCAACGTGAAAGCTCGGATGGCTCGAGGGTTGAGAGCCGGGTTAGTAACCGGAGGCTGAGGGTTCGAGTCTCAGCTAAGGAGTAGGATCCAAGTGATAAATTTTTCATCGACTAGGTTTTGAGCTGATATGGATAAATAGAAGTTCCGAAAAGCTCTCAACGTGAAAGCTCGGATGGCTCGAGGGTTGAGTGCTGGGTTAGTAACCGGAGGCTGAGGGTTCGAGCCTCAGCTAAGGAGCAGGATCTAAGTGATGAATTTTTCATCGACTAGGTTTTGAGCTGATATGGATAAATAGAAGTTCCGAAAAGCTCTCAATGTGAAAGCTCGGATGGCTCGAGGGTTGAGTGCCGGGTTAGTAACCGGAGGCTGAGGGTTCGAGCCTCAGCTAAGGAGTAGGAACTAAATGATGAATTTTTTGTCGACTAGGTTTTGAGCTGATATGGATAAATAGAAGTTCCGAAAAGCTCTCAATGTGAAAGCTCGGATGGCTCGAGGGTTGAGTGCCGGGTTAGTAACTGGAGGCTGAGGGTTCGAGTCTCATCTAAGGAGTAGGATCTAAATGATGAATTTTTCATCGACTATGTTTTGAGCTTATAAGGATAAATAGAAGTTCCGAAAAGCTCTAGATGTGAAACCTCAGCTGGCTCAACGGTAGAGTGCTGGGTTAGTAGCAAGGCCCCATAGCCTCAGCTCGGGGCAAGTACTGGGTTAGTAACAAGACCCCCTAAGGGTGGTTACTGATCCCAAGTAAATAAGGAGGGGGGTGTATACTGGGTGGGGCCAGGGGAGGAGGCCAGAGCAGGAGGAGGAGTAACAAGACCCCCTAAGGGTAGTTACTGCTCCCAAGTAAGGAGGACTGGGTGAGGCCAGGGGAGGAGGCCAGAGCAGGAGGAGGAGTAACAAGACCCCCTAAGGGTAGTTACTGCTCCCAAGTAAGGAGGACTGGGTGGGGCCAGGGGAGGAGGCAGGAGGAGGAGGAGTAACAAGACCCCCTAAGGGTAGTTACTGCTCCCAAGTAAGGAGGACTGGGTGGGGCCAGGGGAGGTAGCCAGAGCAGGAGGAGGAGTAAGTAGGAGGGGGGGTGTATACTGGGTGGGGCCAGGGGAGGTAGCCTGAGCAGGAGGAGGAGTAAGTAGGAGGGGGGTGTATACTGGGTGGGGCCAGGGGAGGAGGCCAGAGCAGGAGGAGGCTTAACAAGACCCCCTAAGGGTTCAAGCCTCAGGGGGAGGGGGAGGAGTAGCAGCAGAGTAGAGGCCAAGGGAGGAGCCACCAGAAGAGGAGCCAGGCGGAGAGGTGGGCCCACCAGAAGAGGAGCGACGGAGCCGGACGAAGAGGCGGAGAGGTGGGCCCACCAGAAGAGGAGCGACGGAGCCGGACAAAGAGGCGGAGAGGTGGGCCCACCAGAAGAGGAGCGACGGAGCCGGACAAAGAGGCGGAGAGGTGGGCCCACCAGAAGAGGAGCGACGGAGCCGGACAAAGAGGCGGAGAGGTGGGCCCACCAGAAGAGGAGCGACGGAGCCGGATGAAGAGACGGAGAGGTGGGCCCACCAGAAGAGGAGGAGTGGTGGCGGCGGCGAGAGGAAGAGGAGGAGAGGTGGTGGTGGCAGAGAGAGGAGGAGAGGTTGTGGAGGCGAGAGGAGGAGGAGGAGTGGTGGTGGTGAGAGAAGGAGGAGGAGTGGTGGTGGTGAGAGGAGGTGGAGTGGTGGTGGTGGCGGAGAGAGGAAGAGGAGGAGTGGTGGTGGCGGTGAGAGAGAGAAGGAGGAGGAGTGGTGGTGGTGGTGAGGAAAAAAGGAGGAGGGGTTATGCTGCTTTTAATAATATTATTGCTGACTCTTCCCCCCCCCCCTCCGGTACCTGTTAGAGACAGCTCTCCTCTATTACAGCTGAATCAGCTCTAAGAGCTGTCTCTAACAGGTACCGGGGGGGGGGGGGGGGGGGGGGAGAGTCAGCAATAATATTATTAAAAGCAGCATAACCCCTCCTCCTTCTCTCTCTCACCGCCACCACCACTCCTCCTCCTCTCGCCGCCACCACCACTCCTCCTCCTTCTCTCACCACCACCACTCCTCCTCCTCTTCCTCTCGCTGCCACCACCTCTCCTCCTCTTCTGGTGGGCCCACCTCTCCGGCTCCGTCGCTCCTCTTCTGGTGGGCCCACCTCTCCGCCTCTGTCGCTCCTCTTCTGGTGGGCCCACCTCTCCGCCTGGCTCCGTCGCTCCTCTTCTGGTGGGCCCACCTCTCCGCCTGGCTCCGTCACTCCTCTTCTGGTGGGCCCACCTCTCCGCCTGGCTCCTCTTCTGGTGGCTCCTCCCTTGGCCTCTACTCTGCTGCTACTCCTCCCCCTCCCCCTGAGGCTTGAACCCTTAGGGGGTCTTGTTAAGCCTCCTCCTGCTCTGGCCTCCTCCCCTGGCCCCACCCAGTATACACCCCCCTCCTACTTACTCCTCCTCCTGCTCTGGCTACCTCCCCTGGCCCCACCCAGTATACACCCCCCTCCTACTTACTCCTCCTGCTCTGGCTACCTCCCCTGGCCCCACCCAGTCCTCCTTACTTGGGAGCAGTAACTACCCTTAGGGGGTCTTGTTACTCCTCCTCCAGCTCTGGCCTCCTCCCCTGGCCCCACCCAGTCCTCCTTACTTGGGAGCAGTAACTACCCTTAGGGGGTCTTGTTACTCCTCCTCCTGCTCTGGCCTCCTCCCCTGGCCTCACCCAGTCCTCCTTACTTGGGAGCAGTAACTACCCTTAGGGGGTCTTGTTACTCCTCCTCCTGCTCTGGCCTCCTCCCCTGGCCCCACCCAGTATACACCCCCCTCCTTATTTACTTGGGATCAGTAACCACCCTTAGGGGGTCTTGTTACTAACCCAGTACTTGCCCCGAGCTGAGGCTATGGGGCCTTGCTACTAACCCAGCACTCTACCGTTGAGCCAGCTGAGGTTTCACATCTAGAGCTTTTCGGAACTTCTATTTATCCTTATAAGCTCAAAACATAGTCGATGAAAAATTCATCATTTAGATCCTACTCCTTAGATGAGACTCGAACCCTCAGCCTCCAGTTACTAACCCAGCACTCAACCCTCGAGCCATCCGAGCTTTCACGTTGAGAGCTTTTCGGAACTTCTATTTATCCATATCAGCTCAAAACCTAGTCGATGAAAAATTTATCACTTGGATCCTACTCCTTAGCTGAGACTCGAACCCTCAGCCTCCGGTTACTAACCCGGCTCTCAACCCTCGAGCCATCCGAGCTTTCACGTTGAGAGCTTTTCGGAACTTCTATTTATCCATATCAGCTCAAAACCTAGTCGATGAAAAATTTATCACTTGGATCCTACTCCTTAGCTGAGACTCGAACCCTCAGCCTCCGGTTACTAACCCGGCACTCAACCCTCGAGCCATCCGAGCTTTCACATTGAGAGTTTTTCGGAACTTCTATTTATCCATAGCAGCTCAAAACCTAGTCGATGAAAAATTCATCACTTAGATCCTGCTCCTTAGCTGAGGCTCGAACCCTCAGCCTCCGGTTACTAACCCGGCACTCAACCCTCGAGCCATCCGAGCTTTCACATTAAGAGTTTTTCGGAACTTCTATTTATCCATATCAGCTCAAAACCTAGTCGATGAAAAATTTATCACTTGGATCCTACTCCTTAGCTGAGACTCGAACCCTCAGCCTCCGGTTACTAACCCGGCTCTCAACCCTCGAGCCATCCGAGCTTTCACGTTGAGAGCTTTTCGGAACTTCTATTTATCCATATCAGCTCAAAACCTAGTCGATGAAAAATTTATCACTTGGATCCTACTCCTTAGCTGAGACTCGAACCCTCAGCCTCCGGTTACTAACCCGGCACTCAACCCTCGAGCCATCCGAGCTTTCACATTGAGAGTTTTTCGGAACTTCTATTTATCCATAGCAGCTCAAAACCTAGTCGATGAAAAATTCATCACTTAGATCCTGCTCCTTAGCTGAGGCTCGAACCCTCAGCCTCCGGTTACTAACCCAGCACTCAACCCTCGAGCCACCTGAACTTTCACATTGAGAGCTTTTCGGAACTTCTATTTATCCATATCAGCTCAAAACCTAGTTTGGCGACACCAGAAAATATTTCTTCACCGAAAGGGTGGTTGATCGCTGGAATAATCTTCCACAACAGGTAATTGAGGCCAGCAGCGTGCCAGATTTTAAGAAAAGATGGGATTGGCATGTGGGATCTCTTCATGGAGATAGTTAGGAGGTGGGCCATTAGTGTGGGCAGACTAGATGGGCCGTGGCCATTTTCTGCCATCATGTTCATGTACTGGCTTTGGCTCTCTGGAGTGATTTTTAAAAAATCAAATATCCTCCTTACTCTCACTGCAGATGCTCCTTCCCCGATCTCCTTGTTTTCATCGTTGTCGACAAGGGGACATGTAGCATCGAACATCTACAAATTGTTCGCTAACTCCCTCTTTAATACACATTACCTGTTGCTGGCTCAGAGACAAGGAGCAGTTGGTGGCTCCGAGAATAGGTTTGAACCCTACCTAGGGGGAAGCTGATGCTTGCCCTGTATCGGTAGCGTGGAATATTGCTACGCCTTGGGATTTGGCCGGGTACTAGTGACCTGGATTGGCCACCGTGAGAACAGGCTACTGGGTTTGATGGACCGTTGGTCTGACCCGGTAAGGCTGTTCTTAATTGTCTTCCTTCTGAGACGGCTGGGTCCAAAACTCTTAGAACGATTCCTTCTGCCAACTCGTTACGATCCGTGTTTCTTCTGCATCGTAAAACGAACTGGATGCCTCAAAGACTGCATAAATGTTGGAATTGCAAGTTATTTCCAGGAACTTTAATACACATGTTATTTGATTGTCCATGCTTACAATCTTATCGGAATGACATTTGGTCTGTTATATGTTCTATTTCTGATATACAATCAAATTTATCCGTTACTATAGTCATCCTTAAATCGGAGGCTCCTTCTCTTCAGATTTCTGATACACATCATGCTCTATTTAATACTCTCTTACTTATTGCACTGCGACTAATCTTATCTCATTGGAAAGCCTTTGACTCACTAAATATCCACTTTGGTGGCACTCAGTGCTTTTACAACATTGATGTGAAATGCTAATCTCTTAAGTCCTTGCCTCTGCATACTAAAGTCGCTAGGAAATGGGCCATTATCGAGACTTACTTAAATTCAGTGTAGGGAAGTTCACAGGTTGCTGTGAAAACTATCTTTAACGCAAGATCCTCTACAACGGTGCTCTCAAACTCAAACCTCTTACGGGGCCGTATTTTGGATTTGCAGGTACTTGGAGAGCCGCAGAAAAGAAATAGTTAACGTCTTATTAAAGAAACTAGTTTTTTTAGCCCGTTACAGTAACGGGTGCTAGAATAGATGTGTAGACGTTTAGCACAATGGGGGGGGGGGGGGGGCTGAGGCATTTCTTTCTTTCTCTCTCTCTCCCCGACCTTTATTTGTCTTTATCCCCCTGTCTGTGTGACTCTGTCTTTCTTTCTGTCTGCTCCCTTCCTTTGAACTTCCCCCTGTCCAGCAGCACCCCTTTCCTGCTTCCCCTGTCCAGCAGTAGCCCTTCTCCCTTCTTTTTCCCTCCCCACTCTGCAAAAGCATTTCTCTTCCCCCCTCATTCCCTCTGTCTCCCCAAAAGAGTGCTGCTGCAGCATTCTACCCTCCCCCACCACGGCGGTCTCACACAGTCGTCAGCAGCGCAGCATTCAGAACTCCCTGCTCCTGCTTGCTTCGGTCCTTCCGGGGGGGAAGCTTGAGGATGCTGCAAATTACCGCAGCCTACAGAGAGGATCGCCGGTGCTGTAGCGTTACTTGCAGGCTGCCATTGGACTCTGCAGCATGTTCCCTCTGCTGCGGTCCCGCCCCTCCTCTGGATCGCTACAGCACCGGCGATCCTCTCTGCAGGCTGCCGTAATTAGCTGAAACTAAGACCTGGAGGCCTGAGGGGGAAGCTAGAGGACATTGAAAAGAGCGGGCACCACTAGTACACACAACACTACTACAAACCACGGGCCCCAAAATAGTAAGATATAAATCGCTTTGATTGTAACCACAGCAAGGAGGGTATATCAAATCACTCCCTTTGGCTTTTTTTTTTCCTTTTCTGTTTATAGAAAGGGAAAACTGATGTTTAGACCTTTCATTCTAAGGGTGCTAATTACTGGGCCACTGTTTGGAGGTACCAGAGGCTGGGGTCTCAGCTTTGTAGCAAAAACGGTCTGTTTTTTGTTTACAAAAGCTGTACTGCTTCTTTTTCCTAATCTTGTATAGTATCTGTAATGGACCACCATAAGCCTGCTCGATGGCGAACACATAGACAGGTTATCAAAATCATGAAACTCACCTGCTGCTGAGTTACAACTGATTGCCATGCCTGCTAGCAGAGCTAGGCCAACTCCTTGCTTCTTCTTGAGCTTCTCACCGCTGCCTTTTTTTTTTTTTAAAACAAAACAAACTTTAGGATATCTGCCTTATTTCTGGATCAAGTTGCATTATTGTATTTATGCCCTTAACTGATGGTCAAAAAGAAATGGCTATGTGATTTTAGACCAATGCTGACTATCTTACATACTCAGCTCTCCCCTACCTGTTCCCTCTCTTGCCTCTGAAGTTGTGTGTATTTGTTTGGAATTTGCCTAGGACAGAGGCTCTTTATCCAGTCCTCGGGACACATCCAACCAGGAGGGATATCCATATGCATGAGCTACAGTGAATACGAATGTGGCCCGAGGACTGGGTCGAAAACCAGCTATATACGCAACAAATGAAATGAAACGTTCCTTTCAGGGTATTTCTATACTTTGGCCCCAGCACTTTTCTGTATCAGAGGCACAAAATTAGCAGGTACTAAGGCAGTGGTCTCAAATTCACAGCCCGCCCGGTACTATTTTGAGGCCCTCGGTATGTTACCATTCCTCTGGAACGTTGCCTGCCTCACTGCTATAACCTCACGCAAGCGCTTTCCTGGTCTGTACGTGATTGTGAGGTGGAGTGCAGAGGTAGGAAAGTGCTTGCGTGGTTACAGCAGTGAAGTGGGTAACATTCCAGAACATGCAGAAAGTGAAACTATCTAAACTTTACTTTCTGCATGTTACACTGCTTTCAGCTGTGTATAGCTGAAATTATCAGAAGCAATTAAGGAAGGATTTATAAACTATAACGAGTTTTACCTCATGCAAAGTTGTAATTTCTTTAATAAGACATTAACTATTTTTCTGCAGCCCTCCAAGTACCTACAAATCCCAAAATGTGGCCCTGCAAATGGTTTGAGTTTGAGACCGCTGTACTAAGGCAAGTACTGAGCTGACTTGGCGTAGATTGCAATTCAGTTTAGAGTGGGCTTGGGGGAGGGGGGTTCTAGGTCAATGTAGCATAACAGTGTCAGTGCGATGAATCCCATTCAGCGTTTGGGGGTGATGCCTCTTCTACCCTCCCTTTTGTTGCCCCCTGCAGCAGCAGGTTGAGTCCGGGAAGCAGGTGGTGGTTGGCAGGGAGCTCAGGACTTGAGATTGGGGGGGGGGGGGGGGGAGGAGGAGCTGCCACCAAAGCTTTTAGCTTCTAATCGGATGTATTGCTGCCTGAAGCCCAGCCTCCCTACAATTAAACAGCCATGATGAATTGTCCCATTCCAATGCCCCAGCAATTTAGAACATGGGGTCAGTGCTGGGCACACTTTCAGTCTGAATCCCACAAAAGTCTGAGATGGTTTGGAGATGTGAAGTGAGTTATTTATCTAAAATATTTATTATGTGTCTTAAATCCAAGATGGCTTACTTCAGAAACTTTTCAAATTCAACCTTACCCTCCTTACTGGGGTGCATAACCAGCCACAAGTTTGCAAACTTCTGACGTTTCTTGTATCTAAATGTCATCCTACAACCTTCACCGCCATACTCAAGATGTACCACATATTCAATCCATACCAATAGAAAATGATATCTAGAACAAAAGGCCCTCCCAAAAAAGCGGGAGGCAGACTGAATTCTATTTCTCTTTCAACTTGTCACTTTCATGTGAGAACAGTCATCCTATGAGCTGGGAAGGAATTCTACAGATTAGAAGACTTACAGAAGAGGACAACAGTGCCACGACCCCTCTCCCATTGTACAAGACAGAAACCAGTTCATTCTCTACTGGTCTTTCAAAAAGGAAAAATAAAAACCCACCTGACAGATCGTGCCTCTCCTCTGACTAGGCCTTGAACATCTGCGCATGTTCAAGGCCCAGTCGGAGAAGCACGATCTTCCAGCACCTCCTGTGGGTTGGTGCTGTGTGCCGGTGCCACATTGGGGGGTAAGCTTTACGTTCAAGCAGTGGATGCTTTTTCACGGGAGGGGGGCATGCCGGTTCACAGGAGACATGGAAGCGCACCAGTGGCCTCAGTTGGGGGTCTTTTGGAGATGTGGTGGGGTGGAGCAGTGCTAATGGCCAGGGGGGATAGGAGGTAGAATGTATCAAGTGAGTTTCTCTTACTTTCTATGGGGAAACTTGCTTTGATATATGAGTAAATTGGTTTACGAGCAAGCTTCTGGAATGAATTATGCTCATATACCAAGGTTCCACCGTATGTATTTTTTTTATATATTACAATATACAATTATAAATACCAACAGGCCTCACAGTAACTTTGTAATTCAAGGAAAATAAGGTAACATTAGTGTCCTCACCCTGGGACTGAGATAGAATAGAGGTGGAGTGCCCTTAAACATTAGATACTGTTGCATATCACCACCTTTCTCTCTGCAACCTCTGTGGGGGTGGGAAGAGGATAGTAAACAAAGCGGAAGAAAAAGGAACAGAGAATATTCAGGAGCTCAGTCTGCTTGTCTCACGGCATGTGCTTCAGTTGCCTCCCTTAAATTTATTTTGATGCATCTACCATGCAGCCTTCAAAGAATCAACACTGCAGCAACTGGAAGCCAGTTGTCATCTGCAGCAGTCCATCATGAACGTTTGTCACCAGTGAATGGTGCTCAGCTAGTGCCCAAAAGCATCTAAATTTCTCACTTGGTTGATGTGGTGTTACTTGCTAAAAAAAAAAAAAAAAAAGTTTCTCAACTTAGTCCCACGGGACTCCTAGAACACCAAGTATATATTTTTCCTGTATCAAGCAAACATATTTTGAGCACATTGATCATAGATACAGGACCCCAAGACCAGACTGGGCCCACATTGAAACAATGGAACTTCATAAAGCTAAACTACAGCCCCTGGTTTATCTTCTCTGGCTTTCAACAGCGCTTATCAATTAATTCTAATGCCCCGAGATAATGCCTGCTTTTGTTTCCAGTGACCACAGCACAAAGCACATATTTTTTCAGATCAAAATGTTATCCCGTATTTGTATACCTGGTTTGTGTTCTGGTTTATCCAATTGTGATTTTATATAGCCACTCATAAACCTTCTCCTCTGCTCTTGGATCCCTAACTAGTAAAATCCTGAACCACGGTAAGAAAGTGTAGTGTCTATTTTTATTTTTCAATTTCATACTTGCCCAGCCCACCACATACCTGTCCATTTTTAATATGCTGCCCCTCCCACCCACAGCTCATTTAGGCCAAGGGCCACATCAGTCACACCCCCCCCCCTCCTTTTAGATCCTAGTTTGACTACTGAAAGCAGTATTCACACCTGGGGCTTCAATGGTCTTATCTTGCTCCACTCTGGGGTTGCATTGGGCATTACCTATCCTATGGATCAACATAAAGTTGGGAATCACTTTCTGCAAACGTGTTCTTTCAATTAGACAGGACAAACTACAACACACAACCAAAAAGAGAAATAACAGGCCTAGTAAAATACCCACTAGGCCTTTTTTCCCATGATATATTAGGTATCCATGCAGCTTACCAATCAAACCAGCCTTTATGCTCTACCTTAATTGTTCCCAATTCTGCAATGCCTCATCCAAAGATGTATGTGCTTGTTGGTCAGAGAAGGAATTAGGAATATAAATACAACACTCCTGCCCAATAATGGACCATGTACCCTCCTTAGGCCGCAAGGATAGTGTCAAGTGCCATCCAATTTTGGAGGGCTACAATACGTGTTTGTTTTCACTCTAGTGAAAGAAATTGAGTAACTACTGTTGTTTCATTACCCATAGTTTCAATAAGGATAGATAACTGTCTCATATTTAGTATAAGGATCATACCGAACCGTTCCCCTTCAGAAAGGAAGGGAGCGTTTCTCTTTGGTCCATTAGAAGGTAATTCGGAAAGGATTCGCACATGGGGTAATAGAAACCCAATGTATCAGGTCCCTGACTTTAACTTAACCATTTCCATATGTTACCTCCAGAATTTTCAAAATTAGCTGTCCCTAGTCTACATAGCAAATAGCAAGGGAAACCCAAACTGTTTTTTAAACAAAGAAAAAGGGAGCTGGAAAATGTACACATAAGGTAAATACCTATACAAATATGTGTTATATTTAGTTTCCCCCAAGTCCAGTTTAACCAGCAAATTGCATAGAGTACCCATGGTATGCTTAATTTCTCAGCTGCAAAAGCAAGCAAATCCCATCCACTGGCCTAGATAAATCCTTCTCCAAGTAATTTATGTGATCTTGCTGGCCAAGTAAACCCATACAAGAAATTTCCCCAGCTCTTGCCTAAAGGTGGCAGGTGTACCAACAGTGTGTGTGCTACATTCAAGGCACAATAGCCAAAGGTCACATACCAAAAAAGCCAGACTAAACTTGCAGGATTTTTTTTTTTTTGTAAATCTATAGAGATATTTGGGAAACAATGGCACACTTGGGGTATAAAGGTCAGGAAAATGCAAAAGAAAAACAGTATAGCTAATAGAAAAGATTAAAACTTAGCTATCTCAGATATGCCTCCAGATCTACCTGACTACTCTTGACTCGCTAATGTAATTTGAAAGTCTTTTCTGTAACATCGCTGTCTGTGTACAGTCTCTTGCTCTGTAAACCATTCTTGAACTAATGTGATACTGCCAAATACAAAAATAAAGTTATTATTAAAACTTAAATATGTAAGGCATATCAAAATCCCTAGATGTCCCTAAAATACATAAATCTCAATATTACTAAACTTAGAATATTTCCCTATACCCAGACGTATCAGGCATAGTAACCTAGAATTGGATGCACTAAGATGTAGAATAAATGCAAAGTGTAAACTCTAAGAAACACAAATATATGCATAAAGGTGATGTGAACATTGACTGCACGCAAGACATATTTTTCGAGTGCGGAGCAAGAATCAAGTTCTCAAATTAAAATTAAATCGTTAAAAGAACTCGTGATGTATCAGCAAACAATAAATATGTAAAGCACTGCCACATGTGTGACAGGGCTATAACCTACTACAGGTGTCACAGTACATAAAAATACAGGATAAACAAATAATTCATTTCAGAGAACAATGCATGAGACAATGATAAAGAAACAGCAGCTAACAAGATATCATAATGGGCCTATTGGATTATGCAATAAAGCATAATTAAAGTTCAGAAGTATAATTCAAAGAGGGTAAATGAAGGTATAATGGTAATACATGTAGAGGATCCTTTGAAGATCTGCAGTGCTACTATAAATAGTAGGTGTAGATTTTGGGAGAAAAGCAATCATAAATCAAGTGTTTCTAAACCATAATACAGGTTTGTTAAAATATATATATATAAATAAAAGTAAAGCACAACAGTTGCACAATTAAGAGGAAAATGTGAAAATCCAGATAAATTACATAACTAACGTTAACACCTAAACAAAGTAAAATCTCTCAACAATAATGCATCATAAAACTTATGAAAACAATTGACAATATAAAAACAATGAAACTGTAAAGGAAGGTGTGGACTGGCTAGTAACTTGTGCAAACTCTTCTGACGATAGATTTGCAACAGTCTCTCTGCTTCTCAACCATAGGAGTGAGCATGATCAAAATCAGGAGTAAACTGAAGTTATTATCTTGATGTATTGTGAAGTTTTAAAGGGATGTATGTGTCCTTTTGATTGGAGTCATAAAAGGTCAGATAAATATGACTCTCCATAGATTTCATGTATGCAGTCTGGATAGGTCCTCTGTCTGCCAGATGCAATCTGCAGTCTTCAGCTTCTACCATCTACAACATAATCAGGGGCAAAACCACAATACAATTTACCAATGACCAAAAGGCAAGGGGCATCCATCTTCCAGGGATAATTTAAAATGGAGTCATAGTAATTCATAGCTTTGGTTTCAAGCAGCATTCTTTTTACAAATTCCACATATCAGTTTTTCCACGTATCTACCACCATAGGACCTTCAGAGACCCTGAAGAAGACTATCTTGTCAAAACACAGACCATGTTGGGTCCTACTCTGTCAGCGTACTAGGTCTTTTAGGTTCTTATGTGAATCATTTTATTTACATGTTGATTGTTTTATTGTATTTTTGGAACTCTTATTTATTTTTAATCAAGTCCATTTCATGAACATCATCACTCCACAATGTTTTTTTTGGATTCTTTTCTCTGTGGATTCCTTGGGGTCAATTGTTTTTGGTTTCACCTAAAATAAGAGAACCTCAATTTACTAAACTTAGAATATTTCTCTGTACCCAGAAGTATCAGACATAGTAAACTAGAATTGAATGCACTAAGATATAAAATAAACACAAAGTGTAAACCCTAAGAAACCCAAATATATGCATCATGATGATGTGAGCAATGAATGCACCCAAGACATTTTTTTCTTCTCCGAGTGCGGTGCAAAAACCAAGTTCTCAAAATAAAATTAAATCGTTAAAAGAACTCATAATGTGTCAGCAAATAATAAATATGTAAAGCACTGCCAGAAGTATAATGGCAATAAATGTAGAGGATCCTTTGAAGATCTGCAGTGCTACTATAAATAGCTTGCACGGTGTAGGTGTACATTTGGGAGAAAAGCAATCATAAATCAAGTGTTTCTAAATCATAATACAGTTGCATTATTGCACAATTAAGAGAAAAATGTAAAAATCCAGATAAATTACATAACTAACGTTAACACCTAAACAAAGTAAAATCTCTTATCAATAATGCATCATAAAACATATGAAAACAATTGACAATATAAAAACAATACAAATGTAAAGTAAGGTGTGGACTGGCTGGTAACTTGTGCAAACTCTTCTGACGGTTGATTCGCAACAGTCTCTCTGCTTCTCAAATTCTCAACCATAAGTGAGCATGATCAAAATCAGGAGTAAATCAAAGTTATTATCTTGATGTCTTGTGAAGCTGTAAAGGTATGCATGTGTCCTTTTGATTGGAATCATAAAAGGTCAGAGAAATATGACTGTCCATAGATTTCATGAATGCGGTCTGGATAGGTCCTCTGTCTTCCTGATTTAATCTGCAGTCCTCAGCTTCTACCATCTACAACATAATCAGAGGCAAAACCACATTAATACAATTTCCAAATGACCAAAAGGCAAGGGGCATCCATCTTTCAGGGGTAATTTAAAATGGAGTCATAGTACTTCTAGGTAATACAGCTGGCACATATTGGTATCTGATGCTCTGACTCCAATGGCATAAGGTTTATACTAAGCCGGCATTTTTCTTTATTAAAATTAATATACAGGTTTTAATTTGTGCCCAATCAATGAGGAATCTATTAATACCTGTAGTAACATAATTCACAAATAGCTTACCTTATCTGTAGTTATCTCTGAAGACATTCCATATCTGGGGATAGTTCATTTAGTGACATTGTAATCATTTACTCACTTGTTTCTGTAATAATTGTTCATTCACAAATAAAAGACGTGAAATACCACAACTATTAAATTGCAAATTCATTAATATCTAAAGGAGAAAATAAAACTTTCCATTAACATGAATGAACTACTGTCACTGTAGAATGTTCCTATCCCAAAAAGCTTACCTGTCAAAAGATAAGTTTAACCTAACACTCTGCTCAGTGTCAGCCCTGCCTACAGTTGATAATTGTCAGCATGTTCTGTTGGATTAACCAGCGTCGGCAAAAGCCTATGGAAGATTACATCCATCGTATCTAATCTTGGACATACCTAGATTACATCTAAGTTTCAATATTTAAGAGTAACAAAGGACCTCAGCAGAAGCCTAAGGGTCAACAGACATGATAAGATGTGCTAAGGTCAGGTAGTTAGGGAAGAAAATGACCCCAGCTACATTGTCAGAGTGAATCTAGAAATTTAACAGTAACTCCAATTTATGAGGGACAAGTCACACCCCACTTCTTATTTACCAGTATTTCAACCAATTTACAGAAAGATATGGGTACATAACATCTATCGTTGTTATTTTCTAAACCAAGTCTCAAATTTATAAATATAAGAGATTATAAAGATAAGAGATTAAAATCCTTATCCTCTCTCTAGAGCAGGGGTGTCAAAGTCCCTCCTCGAGGGCCGCAATCCAGTTGGGTTTCAGGATTTCCCCAATGAATATGCATGAGATTAGCATATAATGAAAGCAGTGCATGCAAATAGATCTCATGCATATTCATTGGGGAAATCCTGAAAACCTGACTGGATTGCGGCCCTCGAGGAGGGACTTTGACACCCCTGCTCTAGAGCTTTTGACCATCTCCTCCTTCACTAAATTCTCTTCAGATCCATCCATCAGTCACACCCAAGAAAAACACACATTCACACACAGAAGTCTCTAAATCCACTCTGTATTCATAAAACTCAGCATATTTCTGATATATTTTTTCTTATAAGCATGGTATCTCTGTTGGAATAAATCTTTTTCTGCACAAAATATTCTTTCACTGTTAGCTATCATTGACACTGTTTTCACTTCCAAACAAAGACACACCAAGTACCTTCAACAAATCTTTCCTATGAACCTTCTCCTCATCTTCTGCCTGATTCCCACTAAAATATCCCTTATAAACAGGTCAAAATTCATACGCACATACCTTCATGACACATGTCTCACAAAACTTTCTGTTTTTTAAACAATTAACACGACTCCTGCTTTCATATACGTGTACATTCTTTATAAGTGTCCTTACCTGAATAGCAGGCATTTTCCCACGTCCTGCTCTGAACGGCCAGAAGAACATCTTCTCATATCTTTCCTTCTTCTTATGCTTCTGCACAATCACAATCTAACAATTTATAACTCCTGTAGGGTGAACACGTCTAGCCGTTCAAATCTTTCTTTAACTTTACAGGGTCTAATCCCTCATTCTCTTACTGTAAAAATCAACCTCACTTAACCTTAAATTCTGTTTCCTTTAAAGTCATACAAATTTTGTTCTTATATTTCACCTATCATATTAGGACCTTAATTTCCCAGTATTCAATCTATTGCCTCTTTCTCTCTCCTTAAACTACACGGTCTATTCTTTTCTACAACTTGCCTGCATTCTCTAACAAATTCACATCATGCACAAATCAATTTTTTGTATAATTCTCCATTCTGTTCCCCTCTTCCACCTCTGCTAATCCACAGAAGTAAAATAAAACTATATCATATAACATGGCTCAGAGGTGATATAAAGCACAGTTACTTACCGTAACAGGTGTTATCCAGGGACAGCAGGCATATATTCTCACATGTGGGTGACGTCATCTACGGAGCCCCAGCGCGGACAGCTTTTCAAGCAAACTTGATAGAAGTTTCAAGTTTGCACACTGCACCACGCATGTGCATGCCTTCTGCCCACTAGAGGGCGCATCCCACCTCGTGGTCCTCAGTTCCATAACTAACGTAGAAGCCATCCCCGGGGAGGCGGGCGGGTTGTGAGAATATATGCCTGCTGTCCCTGGATAACACCTGTTACGGTAAGTAACTGTGCTTTATCCCAGGACAAGCAGGCATGATATTCTCACATGTGGGTGACCTCCAAGCCAACCAAAAAAGGGCAGGTGGGAGGATGGCAATTTAGGAAAACAGATTTTGCAAAACTGACCGGCCAAACCGGCCGTCACTCCTGGATAAAGTGTCCAGACAGTAATGAGAGGTGAATGTATGAACCGAAGACCAAGTGGCAGCCTTACATATGTCCTCCATCGGAGTGGATCGGAGGAAAGCTATCGAAGCTGCCATTGCTCGGACCTTGTGCCCCGTGACTCGACCCGGGGGGGGAAGGCCCGCCTGAGCATAGCAAAAGGAAATGCAAGCAGCCAACCAGTTGGACAGAGTGCGCTTGGAAACTGGATGCCCTAATCGATTGGGATCGAAGGACAGAAATAATTGAGGGACCTTCCGATGAGACCTGGTGCGTTGAAGGTAAAACGCCAATGCCCTCTTACAGTCAAGCGTGTGAAGCGCCGCCTCGCCAGGATGGGAGTGGGGCTTAGGAAAGAACACAGGAAGGACAATAGATTGATTGAGGTGGAAATCAGAAACAACCTTAGGGACAAACTTAGGATGGGTGCGGAGAACCACCTTGTCATGATGGAAAACGGTGAAAGGAGGATCCGCAACCAAGGCTTGCAACTCCCCAATCCGCCTAGCGGAGGTGAGGGCAATCAAAAACACCACCTTCCAAGTCAGAAATTTCAAAGGGGACTTGTTGAGTGGCTCAAAGGGGGGTTTCATCAGTTGAGCTAAAACCACATTCAAATTCCACACGACGGAAGGAGGCTTAAGAGGGGGACAAACCCTGAGTAACCCTTTCATGAAGCGTGTCACCAAAGGATGGAGCGACAGAGGGCGTCCCTCCAGATGTTGGTGGAAAGCAGAAATCGCACTAAGATGAACACGCACCGAAGTGGTCTTCAAGCCAGAGTGCGACAGATGGAATAAATAGTCCAAAACCGAGGATACCGGAACCGATACCGGATCCAGGTGAAAAGACGAACACCAGGTGGAAAACCTGGTCCATTTCTGCGAATAGCAAAGCCTCGTCGAGATCTTACGAGAGGCTTCCAATACCTCCCTCACCGATTGAGACAGATCCGGAGGAGTCAGGGAACAAGAAACCAAGCTGTCAGGTGCAATGCCTGCAGATTGGGATGTAACATGGATCCTTGACTCTGAGACAGCAGAGAAGGAAAGACAGGCAGAAGAAGAGGCTCCCTGGCACTGAGCTGAAGCAGCAGGGAGAACCAGTGTTGACGCGGCCACCGAGGTGCAATGAGAATCATCGTGGCCGTGGACGATTTTAGATGTACTAACGTTCGCATGATCAGAGGGAAAGGAGGGAACGCATACAGGAACCTCCCTTCCCAATCGAGAAGGAAGGCATCCGCCTCCAGACGATCCTGCGAGTACATCCGAGAACAATACAGTGGTAGTTTGTGGGTCTCCGGAGAGGCAAACAGATCCACCTGTGGCGTACCCCAGCGAGCGAAAACCTCGCGCAGAACTGCTGAGTGTAGAGTCCACTCGTGCGGTTGCAGAAGTCGACTGAGTTTGTCCGCCAGACAATTCAGTTCTCCTTGGATGTAGACCGCCCGGAGGAAGATGTTCCGGGAGACCGCCCACTCCCAAAGGCGAAGAGCCTCCGAACAGAGGGGCCAAGACCCCGTTCCCCCCTGCTTGTTCACATAGTACATTGCCACTTGATTGTCCGTGCGGACGAGGACCACCTGGTCCTGCAATATGTGAACGAAGGCTCGAAGTGCCAGAAAGATGGCCCGAAGCTCTAGCACGTTGATATGACACCGCCGGTCCTCTGCAGACCACAGGCCCTGCGTGCGAAGACCGTCGAGGTGGGCTCCCCACGCGTACTCCGAGGAGTCCGTGGTCAGGACCTTGCGAAAGGGAGGAGTGCGGAACAGTAGCCCCATGGACAGATTTGAAGAGTCTGTCCACCAACGCAGCGATTTCCGCAAAAGCGGAGTCACCGAAATGAGGCGAGACACCGGATCGCACTCCTGACGCCACTGGGACGCGAGGGTCCACTGAGGGATCCTCAGATGCAGCCTTGCAAACGGCGTGACGTGTACCGTCGAGGCCATATGACCTAGCAGCATCATCATGCGCTGGGCTGACACCATCGATAGTTGAGAGACATGTCGGCCCATCCGTACCAAGGCTTCCAACCGCTGGGTCGGGAGGTAGGAGCGCAGGCGCACCGTGTCCAGCACCGCACCTATGAATTGAAGAGACTGAGCCGGCCTCAACTGAGACTTTGGAAAGTTTATCTCGAACCCGAGGGTTTGCAGGAAGGCAATAGACTGTCGGGTCGCTGAGATAACCCCCTCCCTGGTCGGGGCTTTGATGAGCCAATCGTCCAGGTAAGGGAACACATGGAGCCCACGAGACCTCAGGGCTGCCGCAACCACCACCATGCACTTCGTGAATACTCGTGGGGACGCGGCCAGGCCGAAGGGTAGTACCCTGTACTGGAGGTGGAGGTCCCCCACCTGGAACCGTAAGAATCTTCGGCAGGCGGGGTGCACCGGAACATGGGTATATGCTTCCTTCAAGTCGAGGGAGCACATCCAGTCCCCTTCTTCCAAGAGAGGATACAAAACCGGGAGAGATAGCATTCGAAACTTCTCCCGGGCCAGGAATTTGTTGAGCTTCCTGAGGTCCAGTATGGGGCGCAAGTCCCCGGTCTTTTTTGGGACCAAAAAGTAACGGGAGTAAAACCCCGTACCCCACTGGTCCTTGGGGACCGGTTCGACCGCCCGAAGCTTCAAGAGGGCCTTGGCTTCGGTCAGAAGGGTCGGCAGCTGCGAACGGTTGCAAGGGACTAAACTTGGGGGACTGTCCGGTGGCGAGGACACAAAGTTGAGCGAGTAGCCCTCGGAGACGATCCGGAGCACCCAAGCGTCTGAGGTAATTCCGGTCCATGCCTCCCGGAAGAACCGAAGACGCCCCCCGATAGGAAGGGGTTCCTGAGAGATTGCGGAGGGGAACCCGCCCCGTCCGCTCAGCCCGTCAAAAGGAAGGCGCGGGCTTGGAGGGGCCCTGCGCCGGGGCTTGGGTTTGTCCCCCTCTGCCTCGCTGAGACGGACGTCTCGGAGGTGGCCTCGAGAAAGCCGGGGTCGCCTTCTGAGGATATCGGCGCGGCGGAGGCCGGAAAGGTTTCTGCGGCGGGGGCCTAGGTTTGGGGCGGACCAGGGATGCTAAAGAGCGCTCCTGCTCCGACAACCGCTTGGTCGCCGCATCCAGTGACTCGTCAAATAACTCGGACCCCACACAAGGCAAGTCTGCAAGACGTTCCTGCAGGTTTGGGTCCATGTCGAGGGTGCGAAGCCAGGCCAAGCGGCGCATGGCCACTGCGAAGGCCGACACCCTCGAAACCAGCTCAAAGGCGTCGTACACTGCATGAAATAGGTACAACTGCAATTGAGACAGGTTGGACATAAATTTATCGAATCCTGCTCTTTGGGAGTCCGGTAACGAGTTTCGATATTGAGGAAGGTCCTTCACCATACCACGCAAATAGGAGGAAAAGGTGAAGGCGTAATTTAGAACCCTGGTGGCCATCAGGGAATTTGAATAGAGGCGACGGCCAAACTTGTCCAGGGTCCGCCCCTCCCTGCCGGGTGGAACCGCCGCAGAAACCCGTGAGGGCTGTGATTTTTTAAGAGCAGACTCCACCAGAAGAGACTGGTGGGAGAGCTGCGCCTTATCGAACCCTTTAGGGGGAATCGTCCTATACTTCGATTCCATTTTTGAAGGCACAGACGTGACTGTAAGAGGGTTTGACAAGTTCTTCAGCCAGGTCTGCAGAAGGACACTGTTGAGAGGGAGTCTAGGCACCTCTCTAGGAGGAGTGGGAAGGTCCTGTTCCTCCAAAAATTCTTTGGAATACTGAGAACCTACCATCAGGTCAATCCCCAGGGCTCGGGCCATGTCCTGGACAAAGGATGAAAATGAGGACGGCCTGGCCTGGGGAGACGGGGTTCTCGACCGCCCCCCCGAGGAAAGGGGGGAGGCCTCATGAGAATAGTGAGGATCCCTAACGGACCCCGAATCCCAGGATCCCCTCACCAAGGCCCTCGAGGGGGAAGGGGAAATTGTCCTCCTCGCAGGACCCTTGGGCGAGGACCCCGGGGTCCGCGGGACACTCTCCCATTTCCTCGGCGAGGCGGCGCGGGAAGACTTCCCACGAGGTGAGCGGAGGAGCCTCGGGTTGTCGAGGCGCAACTCCGACACCTGTAGCGCCTCGCCCCCGAACGACGAGGAACGATCGCGCCGAGGGGAGCCTCGGGGCCGCTTAGACTTCCTCGATCGGCGCCTCGTCCGAGGTCTCGTCGAGGGCGAGGCGTCCCGGGAAGACCCGGAGGAAGAGGAGGAAAGACGGCGCACTCTGCGCAACTTTTCTTTGGGTCTCACACTCCACTCAGGAGGCTCCCCCGAGGTCGAGGTCAGGGGCGGGGCCGAGGTCGAGGTAAAGGGGGCCACAGTACCCGAGCCCGAGGTCGCCGGGGCCGGGGCTCCCGAGGTCGAGGGAGCCGAGGCCGGGGCCTCCGAGACCGAAGGTGCCTCGGCCGAGGTCGCCGGAACCGCAGCACGCTGCAACACTTCCAGGGCTCCCGACAGCTCCGATGAAATCAGGGCTCGAAGGAGATCCTGGAAGGCCGGAATCCCCACGAAGGTGGGGAGTTCCGAGTCCGGGGCACACTCCCTGGAGGGCGACCTCGGTCTCGAGTATTCCCTCGGGGTGTGCGGAGTCGAGGTCCGATGCGGGGCCGGGGTCGACCCACCCGCCTTGGCCTGAGTCGAGGATGGCTTCTTTGCTGAAGGGGATGGAACAGAGGACTTACCCGAAGCTGGCTTCACTGACGACGCCTTCGAAGACGAGGGCCGAGGCGAAGCCGAGGCCCCCGAGGACGCCGAGGTCGAGGTCAAGGCCGGGGCCGAAGCCGACGTCGAGGCCTTAGGCGGCGCGTCGACGGCGAACAATTCAGCCATTCTGGCCTTACGGCGACGGAGGGCCCTGTTTTGAAAAGTCGCACAGCGATCGCACGATGCTGTCGGGTGTTCGGGGCCAAGACAGACAATGCACCACCGGTGAGGGTCAGTGATGGAAAGTAACCTCTCACACCGGCTGCACTTTTTGAATCCCGTAACAGGACGGGACATCAACGAAGAAAAAGAAGAAGGCCGGGAATGACCGACGTCCCACGGCCACGGCTTCCGGGAGCCCCCGGAGCCCAACGAAAAACAAAAATCTTTTTTTTTTGAAAAGAAAAGAACCGAAAGAAAGCAGCACCGCGAACTAATTCGAAGAAAAAACAAACTAAACGCGGCAGCTAGAAGGCAAAACACTGGAGCTCAGATCCACAGGGCTTTCTTGCTCCGCGGAAAAAATTGAACTGAGGACCACGAGGTGGGATGCGCCCTCTAGTGGGCAGAAGGCATGCACATGCGTGGTGCAGTGTGCAAACTTGAAACTTCTATCAAGTTTGCTTGAAAAGCTGTCCGCGCTGGGGCTCCGTAGATGACGTCACCCACATGTGAGAATATCATGCCTGCTTGTCCTGGGATAATACAGGTCTATAAAATAATCTGTGGAGTGGAAAGGGTAAATGTGAATTGCTTCTTCACTCTTTCCAAAAATGCTAGGACTAGGGGGCATGTGATGAAGCTACTAAGTAGAATTTTTTTTTTTTCAGTTCAATAATATTTATTGACTTTTTAAAATCACAAACAGAATATCCACCAAGGCACCAACAAGAGCCAGGTTTTATACATCAGTCTGACAAAAGGAATCCAACAAACCCCAGACTTTTAAAAAATATGACAAATGCTTCTGTTTGATAGCAGCCACTTCCTCATACTTTTGTGCCAAACCCATTAATACATCAAATAACTTAAAGGCCTCTACTTTAACACTGCAGCTAAGGCCGCAGAACAACCAGTCTGCAAGTTAGTGGAACATGAAATGTAAACATAGCTAAAACTCTTTCCCATACTGATTTCCAAAACAATTGTACAGGCAAATAGCATATGTTGAAATGTCCCCACCTCCGGGCAACAGGATCACAAGCCGCCCCCTTTGACAACTGTGATACTTTATAATGTGTCCAATGTGCCCAATGAGCAGGAACGGGAACAAAGATCTTATGCAGCCATCTTCATTAACCCTCACCAGCACCCCCTCTTAAGTAGCAGGTTTTTTTTTTTTTTTTTTTTTTTTTATAATTCTTTATTCATTTTTAAACTTTCAACAAGTGTACAATATAAGTAATACATAGATTTACTAACATCACTTGATAAATCTATCAAGATCATAACAAAGGTATATATATCTAAACCCTTCTTCCCCCCTCCCTTTCCATACAATTATTTAATTGAATCAATCTTTGTCATATTTCTTTTTTTTTTTTACATTTTTATTTTTTTTTTCATTTATATAAACCCTCCCCTTTCCCTTCCAATCATAAATAATGTTAATAAAATGGTGTTTATTCATTACAAAACAATGTCAATGGCCCCCATATTTCATTAAACCTTTTATAATTTCCATTTTGTATTGCTATTGAACGTTCCATTCTATATATGTGACATAGTGAATTCCACCAGAAATTAAAATTAAGTCTTGTGTGATCTTTCCAATTTGTAGTAATATGTTGCATGGCAACTCCTGTCATAATCAATAAAAGTTTGTTATTACTTGCCGATATCTGACTCTTTTTCCTCATAGATATGCCAAATATCACAGTATCATAAGTTAATGCTACAGGATTATCTAATAAAGAATTTATTTGATCCCAGATCGAATTCCAAAAGGCTAATATATAGGGACAGAAAAATAAAAGATGATCCAAAGTCCCTACTTCAAGCTTACAATGCCAGCATCTATTAGACATTGAACTATTTAATTTTTGTAATCTAACAGGGGTCCAAAATGCTCTATGCAAAAGAAAAAACCAAGTTTGTCTCATAGATGCTGACAGTGTACATCTTATTCTCCAAGACCAAATTTGTGGCCATTGAGATGCCAAAATTTGATGATTAATCTCAATGCTCCAAATATCCCTAAGACCATTTTTAGGTTTTTTATTAACCAATTCACTAATAACTTTATACCACTGTGCGGCCTGGTGACCCAGAAAATCTGCCTGGAAGCATAAAAATTCCATGCTGTATTGAAAATTTAAAGTTTTCCATTCAGGGAACCCTGCCTGAATGGCCTGCTTCAATTGCAACCATTTATAAAATTGTGATTTATTCAGTCCAAATTTATTTTGCAATTGTGTAAACTCAAGCATTTTTCCATTTGAAATAACATCATTTAAAGTTCGTATTCCTGCATTTAACCAATGCCTCCAGACAATCTTAGTTCCGCCAATCTGAATCTTGGAGTTTAGCCATATAGATTGATTTGTCGATTTACTAATAGGAATTTCAGTTAAATTACTTACATATCTTAGAGTTTTCCATGTATCTAATAAAAGTTTATTTTCTTTATACAATCTGGGCATCTTGATACTGAGAATGTGACAAAGATGTAAAGGAGACAGGAGTCGCCATTCCAAGTATAACCAATCTGGAGTGTATTCAATGAGATCTGGGAGGACCCAATACATACCTTGACGTAAAATATAGGCCTGATGATACCTATAGAAATTTGGGAAATTTACCCCACCCTCCTTAATTGATTTCTGTAAAGATACCAAAGCAATTCTAGGTGTTTTGCCAAGCCAAACAAACTTAATAATTTTTGCATTCAATTTTTTATAAAAAGAGTTTTGAAAAAATACCGGAATCATACACATTTGATAGCAAACCACAGGCAATATCATCATTTTTATGGTTTGAACTCTTCCCCACCAAGATATATGTAATGGGTTCCATTGTTCACATAATTCCGAAACCTTTTTTAATAAAAGTTTTTCATTTTCTTTTACTGTATCTTCTATTGAATTTTTAATCCAAATTCCTAAATATTTTAATCCATCCTCTTTCCATACAAAAGGAAATGAATCAAACATAGATTTTATGCAATGCACATTAAGCGAAAGAATTTCAGATTTATTCCAATTGATTTTATATCCTGAAAACATTCCAAATCTTTCAATCAATTCTAACAAACATGGTATAGTTGAACCTGGATTGCGCAAATATAATAAAATATCATCCGCATAAGCAGATAATTTGTATTCCCATTCTTTCAAGGGAATACCCTGTATCCCCTTTGTCTGATTAATAGCTATCAATAAGGGTTCTAAAACAATATCAAACAGCAAAGGAGATAATGGACATCCTTGTCTAACTCCTCTATGTAATTTAAAACTCTCAGATAAATTATTATTAATGTATAATCTTGCCATAGGGGAGCTATACAAAGTTTTAATCATTTGAACAAAACCAGGACCCACACCAAACCAATCCAAAGTCTGATACATGAATGACCATTCTACCCTATCAAAAGCTTTTTCTGCATCTAATGAAAGAGCAAAAGCTGGTTCATTCATCATTTTAGTTAAATTTAATGTATGAAATGTCAATCTTGTATTGTTAGAAGAATGTTTATTAGCAATGAAACCTGTTTGATGTACATCAATTATGTAAGGAAGAGCCTTTGCCAATCTTAATGCCAGTGTTTTAGCCATTAATTTTCCATCAACATTAATTAATGATATTGGCCTGTAATTTGAAACCATAGTGGGATCTTTATTTGGCTTTGGCAAAACAATCACCATAGATTCTGCCATAGTACTTTTAATACAACCTTTATTAAGTTGAAACTGATATAAATTTAGTAAATAGGGTAATAAAGAATTTTGAAATGTTTTATAGAATTCCACAGTAAAACCATCCCCACCTGGAGCGGATCCAACTCTAAGAGACTTCAATGCTGTTTCTAATTCTTTTAATGATATAGGTTCTTCTAAACTTCTTTTTATATGATCAGGAAGCTTTGGACCCTCAAGAAGATTTAAAAATTCCATACCTTTTTGAACTTTATCAATAGAAGACTCGGAAGAATACAACTCTTTGTAAAAAGCCAAAAATTGATTTAAAATGTTATTAGTTTGATTATGCATATTTCCTTTCTCATCTTTTATTGCACTTATTTTTATTCTTCTCTTTTTTGCTTTAAGATAATTTGCAAGTAAACTTCCTGCCTTATTAGATTTTCCATAATACAAGGTTTGCAGAGAAAACAAATCTTTCCTTGCCATTTTTGAAGAAATTTCATTATATTTGCCTTTAGCCTTTAATAAAGTTTGCAAATTTTCGTGATTCCAATCATCTATTAATTTGGATTCCAGCAATTTAATTTCTTTTTCCAAATCTGAAAATTGTTTAATAAGTTGTTTTTTAATATACGCAGAATAAGAAATAATATTACCTCTTATAGTAGCTTTAAATGCATCCCATAAGATTTCCGCATTAATATCTGCTGAGGTATTTATTTGGAAAAATTCCAAAATTTTTAACTTAATTTCTTCAAGAAAAGTTGAATCTGAAACCAATGTATTATCAAACCTCCATAATGATCTATTGTATTCATTATTATCTAGTGTAAGTGTAATCCACACTCCTCCATGATCAGACAAAGTAATTGGATCAATGGAAGCTTGTGTCACTTGTTGCACTATGGAATTTGATACCAATATGTAATCAATTCTTGAAAAAGATTTATGAACTGGTGAGCAAAAAGAGAACTCCTGATTATTAAAATGAAGAATACGCCATATATCTTTCAAATTACAAGTATTCACCAAATTATCTAACCCTAATGATTAAGTAGCAGGTTTTAAAACAAACCGAAGAAAATATTTCTTCACACGACATGTAATTAAAACTCTGGAATTCATTGCCGAAGAATGTGGTGAAGCATTAGGACCTAAACGTAGCTTTGAAAAAGTGGGATTTGAGCCCGGATTTGAATATCACTAGAGATGGAGCCCAGTGTTCATAGACACTGTATGCATATCATTAGAAAGAGTCTTTGAAAATTCCTCTGCACTACTAGTTTTATTTTTGTTTTTATGGCATCATCAGAGCCAACTGTAAAGACACAACATGATCCTGCCTATATGGTTCACTCTTGAGTGGCGAGTGAAATGTACATTATTTTGGAAGTGCACGTTAAGCCATTAAATTTTGGCTATTAAAAGATGGTAGCTTCAGAGGTTCCAAAGAGCTTGTCAGCAATGCTTTTACCATCATATTTTGGCATGTTGCCTCCAAAATCCGCTGGCAGGATATCAGGATTAATCTCTTGAAAAAAGGCTTCCAAGTCTTCTCCGTGGACAAAAACCTGTGGTAACATAAAATAAGCACACGTCTCAGAGATGTGGGTGTAACATTCAAGTTTCTTTATTTTTGATATACCGTTTATCATACAAGTATCTAAACGGTTAACAATAAAATATAAAAATTAAAAAAAAAACATAGCTAAGCTAAAAGGAGGGAAGCACTTATGCATTTATGTACATGATACGAAAGGGAAACAAGGGGAAAGAAGAGTTATTAAATACATCGAGATGAAAAATAAAAATAAAGGGAGGCAAAATGGGTGGGGAAATACAATTGGATATGGGGGGAGGGGTCACTTCAAAAGAAGTGTTTTGATTATCATTGAGGTTTTACGAGTTTGATTTTAAATTTATCTAATGAGTTTTCTAAGCGAAGATCAGCAGGAAGGAGGGCATTCCACAAAGCAGGAGCTGTAACAGAAAAATAGATGTGCGAGTGGTGTCGTAGAAGAGTTCTCTTATTGAGGGGGTAATGAGAAGATTTTGATTACTAGATCAAAGAGTCCTACAGGATGCATACGGAATTAAAAGTTTATCAATAAAAGCTGGTTGGTGAGAATGTTTTGTTTTGCTAATAAGTAGTAGTATTTTGTAAGTAAGACGAAGTGTGAAAATGGGCAGCCAGTGGGCTGTACGGAGGAGAGGAATAATGTGGTGAAATTTTTTTGCATGGTAGATTAGTTTCACCGTGGTGTTTTGTATTAATTGGACCCGACAAATTTCTTTCTGGGTTATGCCTTGGTAGAGAGCGTTACAGTAATCTAAGGTTGAAATGACATGGAAATGAATCAGTATACTGATTGATGGAGGATCGAGTAGTGAAGAAATAGAGAGGATGAGTCGTAGTTTGTGGAAGCATTTTTGTGTCACGGCACTGATTTGTTGGTGGAATGTAAGTTCTTTATCGAGGATAACACCAAGCTGTTAGGATGAGAGGACATAAGAGAAGTGGAAAGACAGTGGTCTAAGCTGAAAGGAGCGATAAAAATGGCTACAGACCTTTATGTGAAGAAAATAAATAAAAACAAGAGAAAAAGGAAGCCGATATGGTTCTCCAAACCAGTGGTGGAGAAAATAAAGGTGAAAGAGTTGGCGTTCGTGAAATATAAAAAAACCCAAGAAGAAGAGTGCAGAAAAGACTACAGGGTGAAACTGAAAGAAGCCAAGAGAGAGATATGTCTGGCGAAAGCACAGGCGGAAGAACAAATGGCTAAAAATGTAAAAAAGGGAGACAAAAATTTTTTCAGTTATATTAGTGAAAGGAGGAAGATGAAAAATGGAATTGCTAAACTAAAAGATGCTGAGAACCGATATGTGGAGAGTGATGAGGAAACAGCAAATGTGCTAAACAAATACAGTGGTACCTTGGTTTATGAGCATAATTCGTTCCAGAAGCATGCTCGTAATCCAAAGTACTCATATATCAAAGCAGAGTGTCCCACAGAAAATAGTGGCAACGTAGACAATTCGTTCCAGAACCCAAAAGGTGGCCCAGGGGACTGTACCTGTCGGGTGCCGGGTGCTGCAGCGCCGTCTCCTCTGTCCGCCTCCTTCATTCGTCATCTGCTGAAGAACTCTGCAGTGCCGCTTGGGAGGGATGCCTCTTCCGTCCGCTGGCCAGCCTTCCATGCCGGGTGCCTACAGCATGCTGGAGAGCCTCTATCTGAGCCTACGCAGCCGAGTGCCATCCCACCTGCAAGTTGCATATGACACGCACGTCGATGATTGACGTTGTTCATGATCATACGCAATGTGCAGGGGGACGGCACTCGGCTGCGTAGGCTCAGATAGAGGCTTTCCAGCATGCGGAAGCCACCCAATGTGGAAGGCTGGCCGGAGAACGGCAGAGGAATCCTTCTGAAGCGGCGCTTCCTGCAGTGTAAGTGCTCGTTTATCGGGGCAGTGCTCGGTTAGCGAGACGAAAGTTTGCTGAGTGCTTTGCTCATGTTACAAAACATTCGCAAACCGCGTTACTCGCAAATCGAGATTCCATTGTACTTTTGTTCTGTGTTCACAGAAGAAAATCCTGGAGAAGGACCGAGATTGTCTGGCAAAGTTACATGAAAAAATGGAGTATATTCTGTGCCGTTCATGGAGGAGAGTGTTTATGAGCAACTTGAAAAACAAAAGGTGGACAAAGCTATGGGACCAGACATGATCCATACCAGGATACTGAGGAAGCTCAGAGAGGTTCTGGCGGGTCCTATTAAAGACTTGTTCAACAAATCCCTGGAGACGGGAGTGGTTCCCGGGGATTGGAGGAGAGCGGATGAGGTCCCTATTCACAAAAGTGGTCACAGGGATGAAGCGGGAAATTACAGGCCGGTGAACATCACTTTGGTTGTTGGAAAAATAATAGAAGTTTTGACGAAAGAAAGGATAGTGTACTTCCTTAAATCTAATGGGTTACAGGATCCGAGGCAACATGGCTTTACAAAAGGTAAATCATGCCAAACGAACCTGATTGAATTTTTTGATTGGGTGACCGGAGAGCTGGATCGAGGCCATATGCTAGATGTAATTTACTTAAATTTCAGCAAAGCCTTTGATACGGTTCCTCATAGGAGGCACTTGAACAAACTTGAAGGGCTGAAGTTAGGACCCAAAGTGGTAAACTGGGTTAGAAACTGGCTGTCTGACAGATGCCAGAGGGTGGTGGTTAATGGAAGTTGCTCGGAGGAAGGAAAGGTGAGTAGTGGAGTCCCTCAGGGTTCGGTGCTGGGGCCAATATGTTTGTGAGTGACATTGCTGAAGGGTTAGAAAGAAAAGTGTGCTTTTTTGCAGATGATACCAAGATTTGTAACAGCGCTGGAGCGAGGAAGCTACGTCTACACGAGATGGAGGACAGGGGCCAACAGATGGAAGACAGGGGCCAACAGATGGAAGACAGGGGCCAACAGACGCCAAGGATGAAGGACCGCATAGATGATTCAAGCAAGCAGAGAGGGCGAAGACTGGCCGGTATCCCGGAAGAGAAGTACTGAACCACATCGAGGATTCAGACTTGAGACCAGAGAGAAAGCTGAAGAAGGGGAAATCTGCAGTCGTCGTGGGAGACTCAATCCTGAGAGAAGTGGACAGTCACGTAGCAGGAGGGAGAGAAGATCGGCTAGTGACTTGTCTCCCAGGAGCAAGAACGAAGGACATCACCGAAAGAATCGAGAGGATCCTGGACGGCGCAGAAACAGAAGAGACAGCAGTGATAATCCATGTGGGAACAAATGATGTCAACAGGAGAAATTACAGCAGGACTCTGCTAACTGAACAGTTCAAGATCTTAGGAAGGAAACTGAAGCTGAGGACACAGAAGATAGCATTCTCAGAGATTTTGCCAGTACCGAGGGCAGACGTGAAGAGGCAGACTGAGCTACAAGCAATAAACGCATGTTTGAGGAGATGGTGCAAAGAAGAAGGATTCCTTTTTGTGAGGAACTGGACAACTTTTTTGGGGAAGAACAAGCTCTTCAGGAGGGACGGACTACACCCGAGCACGGCAGGAACGAGGCTGCTAGCAAACAACGTCAAGAGAGGAATTGAGCAGGCTTTAAACTGAGAAGAAGGGGAAAGCCGACAGTCGACCTGACGTCGACGGTTCGGACAAGAGTATCCAAAGAAGATACTGAGCGGGAAAAATGCTGGGAACAAGCAAGAGACGAACAACAGAAACTGTTGACCAACAAGAGGGGCAAACAGATAAAATTAGAGGAACAGGAGAAATCGGAAAATCAGGTTGCAGACGAAAAGGATGCACCAAAAAATGAGGAAGAAAGGAACAGAAATCAGGGACTGGCGGCCCAAATAGGGGATGGCAAGAGGAGCAAAACAAATGAAAAACAAGCAGAGAAAAGAAAAGACCGAGACTTAAATTGTTTGTACGCAAATGCAAGGAGCCTAAAGTACAAAATAGGAGAGTTAGAAATCAAAGCCAAAAAAGAGGACCTAGACATCATTGGAATCACGGAAACATGGTGGAACGAGGATAACCAATGGGATGTAGTACTGCCAGGGTACAAACTCTATAGAAGAGACAGGACTCACAAGAAGGGTGGAGGAATAGCACTATACATAAAAGACACTATTCCCTCGTCCGCAGTGGATATAGAACCAAAGGCGGAAGGATTGGAGTCATTATGGGTTAAATTACCAGGAAAAAATGGTCTTGACATAAGATTGGGTCTATACTATCGTCCACCTGGACAAACGGAAGCAAACGACAAAGATCTGGCAGCAGAATTGAGGCGGGAAGGCAACAACAGGAATGTGACAGTAATGGGAGATTTTAACTACTCCGGGATAAACTGGAGTATTGGAAACTCCAACTGTGCAAGGGAAACAGAATTCTTAGAGGCTGTGAGGGACTGCTTTATGGATCAGCTTGTCAAGGAACCAACAAGAGGGAATGCCACTCTTGACCTAATCCTCAACGGACTAGGAGGACCTGCAAAGGAAGTGGAAATAGTAGGACCATTAGGAAACAGCGATCACATGATCCAGTACAAATTAGAAGTAGGTACAACAAAAGGGAAAAGAACCACAGCGACAATGTTCAACTTCTAGAAAGGGAACTATGATGCTATGAGAGCAATGGTAAGGAAAAAACTCAGAAAAAGCTCAAGAAAAACAGAAACCGTAGAGCAAGCCTGGTCTCTATTCAAGTGCACAGTGCAAGAAGCACAACATATGTACATCCCCAGATTTAGAAAAGGGTGCAAAAAAAAAACAACCGAGCAAAAGATCCCGCATGGATAAACGATGAGGTGAAGAAAGCGATAGGAGACAAGAAAAAATCATTCCGGAAATGGAAAAAAGACCAAACTGGGGAGAACTGGAAAAACATAGGAAAAGCCAAAAAGAGTGTCATCAAGTGGTTAGGAGAGCGATAAGAGAATACAAAGAGAGGCTGGCCAGGGAGACAAAAAACTTCAAATCGTTCTTCAGATATGTTAATGGGAAGCAACCGGCAAGAAAGGAAGTAGGACCTTTGGATTATGGAGACAGAACGGGAGTGATAAAGGGGGAAAAAGAGGTAGCCGACAGGTTAAACAAATTTTTCTCGTCAGTCTTCACAAGCGAGGACACATCCGGTGTACCAAAACCCAACGTAATCTTCCATGGAGACCAAGAAGAAAAACTGTCAACAATAGAGGTGAGCCATGAGGATGTCCTCCAACAGATAGATAGATTGAAAAGCGACAAATCACCAGGCCCGGATGGTATCCACCCTAGGGTACTAAAAGAACTAAGAAATGAGATAGCGGGAATACTCCAACGAGTTTGCAACCTTTCCTTGAAAACTGGAGAGATCCCGGTGGACTGGAAGATAGCAAATGTCACACCTATCTTTAAAAAGGGGTCAAGAGGAGACCCGGGAAACTATAGGCTGGTAAGTTTGACATCGGTTCCGGGCAAGATGGTAGAAGCAATGATAAAGGACAGCATCTGTGAGCACATCGAAAAAAATGGGCTGATGAAAGCGAGCCAACATGGCTTCTGCAAGGGAAGATCGTGCCAAACAAACTTACTGCACTTCTTTGAGGGGGTAAACAGTCAGTTGTACAAAGGGGAACCCGTAGACATCATTTACCTCGACTTCAAAAAGGCCTTTGACAAGGTACCCCATGAGCGGCTGCTTAGGAAGCTGTGGAACCACAGGGTGGAAGGGGACGTGCACAGATGGGTCAAACACTGGTTGGCAGGCAGAAGGCAGAGGGTTGGAGTGAAGGGTCACTACTCGGGCTGGAGGAAGGTCACGAGCGGAGTTCCGCAGGGATCTGTACTCGGACCGCTGCTGTTCAATGTATTTATAAATGACCTGGAAATGGGGACGAAATGTGAAGTTATCAAATTTGCGGATGACACTAAACTCTGTAGAAGGGTTAGAAATGCGGAAGAGTGTGAGGATCTACAAAGGGACCTAAACAAACTGGAGGAGTGGGTGAATAAATGGCAGATGGACTTCAATGTAGGGAAATGCAAGGTCATGCATATAGGGAGAAAGAACCCGATGTTCAGCTACCAAATGGGGGGCTTAGTATTAGAGGGAAGTAACCTTGAAAGAGATTTGGGTGTACTGGTGGACACAACAATGAAGTCAACAGCACAATGTGCAGCAGCCGCGAAGAAGGCAAACAGAATGTTGGGTATTATTAAGAAGGGTATTACGACCAGAACGAGAGAAGTCATCCTGCCATTGTATCGGGCAATGGTGCGCCCGCACCTGGAGTACTGTGTTCAGTATTGGTCACCGTACCTTAAGAAGGATATGGCAATACTTGAGAGGGTTCAGAGGAGAGCGACACGAATGATTAAGGGCATGGAAAACCTTTCATACACTGAAAGATTGGAGCTCTTCTCCCTGGAAAAGCGGAGACTCATAGGAGACATGATAGAGACCTACAAGATCATGAAGGGCATAGAGAGAGTAGAGAGGGACAGATTTTTCAAACTTTCAAAACATAAAAGAACAAGAGGGCATTCGGAAAAGTTGGAAGGAGACAGATTCAAAACGAATGCTAGGAAGTTTTTCTTTACCCAGCGTGTGGTGGCCACCTGGAATGCGCTTCCAGAGGATGTAATAGGACAGAGTACGGGACTGGAGTTCAAGAAAGGATTGGACAATTTCCTGCTGGAAAAAGGGATAGAGGGGTATAGATAAAGGGCTACTGCACAGGTCCTGGACTTGTTGGGCCACCGCGTGAGCGGACTGCTGAGCACGATGGACCTCGGGTCTGACCCAGTGGAGGCATTGCTTATGTTCTTATGTTAGTAGACACAGATGAGGGAGTGGAGAATATTAAAAAGGATCTGCAAAAGTTAGAGGAATGGTCTAATGCCTGGCAACTAAAATTCAATGCAAAGTAATGCAGAGTAATGCATTTGGGGATTAATAATTGGAAGGAACCGTATATGCTGGGAGCTGAGAAGCTGATATGCACGGATGGGGAGAAGGACCTTGGGATGATAGTGTCCGAAGATCTAAAGGCGAAAAAACAGTGTGACAAGGCGGTGGCTGCTGCCAGAAGGATGCTGGGCTGTATAAAGAGAGGTGTAGCCAGTAGAAGGAAGAAGGTGTTGATGCCCCTTGTTCAGGTCATTGGTGATGCCCCACTTGGAGTATTGTGTTCAGTTTTGGAGACCGTTATCGGTGAAGGACATAAGAAGACTTGAAGCGGTCCAGAGGAGGGCGACGAAAATGATAGGAGGCTTGCGCCAGAAGATGTATCAGGAGAGAATGGAAGCCCTGAATATGTATACCCTAGACAGGGGGAATATGATTCAGACGTTCAAATACATGAAGAGTATTAACGTAGAACAAAATCTTTTCCAGAGAAAGGAAAATGGTAAAACCAGAAGACATAATTTGAGGTTGAGGGGTAGCAGATTCAAGAGCAATGTTAGGAAATTCTACTTTACGGAGAGGGTGATGGATGCCTGGAATGCGCTTCAGAGAGAGGTGGTGGAGAGGAAAACGGTGACTGAGTTCAAAGAAGCATGGGATGAACACAGAGGATCTAGAATCAGAAAATAATATTAAATATTGAACTAAAGCCAATACTGGGCAGACTTGCACGGTCTGTGTCTGTATATGGCCGTTTGGGGGAGGATGGGCTGGAAAGGGCTTCAATGGCTGGGAGGGTATAGATGGGTTGGAGTAGGTTTTGACTGAGATTTTGGTAGTTGGAACCCAAGCACAGTACCAGGTAGAGCTTTGGATTCTTGCCCAGAAATAGCTAAGAAGAAAAAATTTAAATTGAATCAGGTTGGGCAGACTGGATGGAACATTCGGGTCTTTATCTCCCATCATCTACTATGTATGTTACTATATAATTTTGCTGTCTATTTGAATAGGAGTAGAATCAATGCTAATGGGAGCACAGAGATGTTCATCTTTAGAGCTAGGGAAGCAGACACCAGTAGTTTTGAGAATATTAAGAGTCAGTTTATTTTGTTGGAGCCAGGAACTGATTTTATCAAATTTGAGGTTGATCTCATTTATTTCTTCAGGGGATGTAAAGTTTAGTGGATGAAGTAATTGAATGTCGTCAGCATAGGTGAATACTATGAAGCCGATGGATTGGGCTAAGGTGAGGAGGGGTGTCAGGAAGATATTAAAAAGGGGAGAAAGCATTGAGTCCTAGGGGACCCCATAGGTTTGTGCAATCAGAGAAGAACTAGCGTTATTGAAGCTAACTCTGTAATTTTGATTATGAAGATAAGAGGAGAACCATTGTAGAGCAGTGTCTGATATACCAATAGATTCAAATCTGCAGAGAAGAAGGGAATGATCGATGGTGTCAAAAGCGAATGTAAGGTCTAAGGAGATTAGAATAGAAGATTTACGGAGGTCTTTGAAATAGAGAATTGAGGTAGTCAGACCGATGAGAGAGAGTTTGGTAAATGTCTTCGAAATCCAGTTTGGTAAGGATGAAAGGCATTGGTTTTTTTTTTTTTGCAAAGTTGGATAACTGGTTAAAGACCAATTTCTATGTTACTTTTGCTAGGAGAGGTAAGTTAGCGATGAGTCGGTAACATTCCTTGCAAGCCCATTAAAGATCAACTGGCCAACATTGAAAGTGATTTATGCAGGCAGGAGAAGCTGAATATTGGACCAACATCCACATAATTTTCAGATTCTGGCTTAAGGGTTCAGATCACCTTTTGATCCAGCTTCCTACAGCCCCCCCCCTCCTCCCTCCCCCCCCCCCCTGGAGCACATGTAGACAGCGATATAGTGAGGAAAGGAGGTGCCCAGGGAAGCAAAAGTGAAATAGATGAAAACTAATATGAAAAATTTAACTGCTTTGATGTACCATGGTAAGGCGTTATATCAAATCTCATGCACCCTGATATGTAAGGGGTGACATACACAGTCTTAGGGAGGGAGGGAAACAGCAGCTTAAGGAGCTGTGCTAAGGAATAGGGTTACCAGACATCTGGATTTCCATGGACTGGGGGGGGGGGGGATTAGGGCGATACAGGGTTGGGATGGGTGGAACTGGGCGGGCCTGGGGGTGGGTCTAGGGGGCCCAGATTTTCCAATTGAAAAATCTAGGTAACCCTACTGAGGAAGCTTCAAAGGAAATTAAACTTCCAGCCCTCCTTTTCATCAAGAGTATATGTTTCAAGCATGCTGGCTAGAGTATGTGTATGGGGGGGGGGGCACCTATTTTGGACTCAGATTCCCAAGCCCTGACAGATTAAAAAAACCCGTACCTCTCCTACTGCATACCAATCTTCGTCTGCAACGAGCAGCCTGACAGATGCACATTGTTACATCCTTCCTTCTTATGTAATTTCCTGTTTCCGCATAGGCAGAGTGTATGAGTAGGAAGATTGGCAGTGGCAGCAGAGGGAAGGGACCAGATCAGATCACCACGCCTGGGTGGGAGAGGGCAAGTGATCTTCTAACTAGGTGCCTGGCTACGCCCCTGAGGGTGGCATCAACGAATGTTATAATTTAGCAGAAAAGTGGGGGGCCACTTCTGTCTTTACTTATTGCTCTATCATGCACTCACCCTCTCCAACAGCTTGCTCTTCAGGAAAGGTTTGAGCACATTGTAGGTAGTGGTAAAGTACCAGGGCTGATGGATGAAGTGAACAGCCTTGAATCGAGCTGGAAACGAGTCCTGTGTGTGATAGAAACATGCCTTTTTAAAAGTTATGCTCAGCAGCAGTGAGCAGGGGGAAAGTGAAGTGTTGCTTGTACCATGTTGCTCTACTAAAGCATAGTGGAGCAACCTTTCTTACTATTTTTGGGATAAGATTGGGGTGGCTGTGTAGGTCCACTTAAATAGGTGAAGATAAACATTAACCCACAAAAAAATACAACTTTTTATTGGCCTAATTTAATACATTTTAGCCCAGATGGCACCTGAGGTCAGATGCCTAGATCGGCGTGCTTAGCCGATCTATGCGCCTAACTTAATTTTCTTTTTTTTTTTTTTTTTAAATATCTTTATTCGTTTTTACATTATGCAAACAAGTGTACAATAATTCAAGTCATACTATACATTCTTCACTTGAAACTCTACATTCATTTTATACCATAAACTATCTCCCCTCCCTCCCTTTCCATATATTACCCCTCATAATGTCATAAAACCCACCCATCCCTCCTCCCCCCTACATATATTTAATGGGGATAAATATAATTATTTATTTATTATAATACTCAATTAATGGTCTCCACACCTCTTTAAATTTCTTATAATAACCTCTCTTGATTGCCAATGTTTTTTCCATTTCATACACCTGACAAACCGAACTCCACCAGAAACAATAATTCAATCCTCTATAGTCTTTCCAGTTATGTGTTATATGTTGGATTGCAACTCCTGTTAAAATCATTAACAGTTTGTTATTATTCGATGAAATTTGACTTTTGGCCCTCATAGACATTCCAAACAAAACTGTGTCATATGATAGGGCCACAGGATTCTCTAACATACAATTTATTTGACCCCAGATCAATTTCCAAAAAGTATTAATAAAAGGACAATAAAATAATAAATGATCTAGAGTTCCAGCCTCAAGATGACAATGCCAACATCTATTAGACTTAGAGCAATCCAATTTTTGTAAGCGAACAGGGGTCCAGAGTGCTCTATGCAACAGGAAAAACCATGTTTGCCTCATAGACGCAGACATTGTACATCTTATCCTCCAAGACCAAATACGTGGCCATTGAGATGCATTAATTTGATGCTTAATCTCAATGCTCCAAATATCTTTAAGTACAGTCCTTGGTTTTTTATTTAAATATCCAGATAATGTTTTATACCACTGTGCGGCCTGGTGACCCATAAAATCTGCCTGGAAGCATAAGAATTCTAGAGTAAAATGAGTATTTAAAGACTTCCATTCAGGGAACCCTGCCTGAATAGCCTGCTTCAATTGCAACCACTTATAACTTTGTTTTTTATTAAGTCCAAATTTATGTTGCAATTGTGAAAACTCCAGCAGCTTACCATCATTAATAACATCATCTAAAGTACGTATTCCTGCTTCAATCCAATCCTTCCAGACAATCATAAAACCGCCTATTTGTATCTTGGAGTTCAGCCATATATTTTGACAAGTAGATTTTTGAATAGTAATAGGAGTTAAGTTGTTTACATACTTTAATGTTGTCCATGTGTCCATTAATATCCTATTGGTTTTCCTTATTCTAGGCATTTTAATGCTAAGCAGATGACGAAGCCTGATAGGAGACATGAGCTGCCACTCCAACCATAACCAATCTGGAAGCTTCTCCATGAGTTCTGGGAGGACCCAATACATACCTTGGCGCAATATATAGGATTGATGAAACCTATAAAAATTTGGAAAATTTACCCCTCCCTCCTCAATTGGTTTTTGTAAAGTCACTAGAGCAATTCTTACAGCTTTACCCAGCCAAATAAATTTACTAAGAATATTATTTAACTTTTTGTAAAAAGACCCCTGAAAAAAAACTGGTATCATTCCCATTTGATAACAAACCACAGGCAATATCATCATTTTGACAGTTTGAACTCTTCCCCACCAAGATAAATGTAAAGGATTCCATTGCTCACATAACTCTGTTACTTTTTGCAATAAACTTTTTTCATTCATTATAATTGTCTCATCAAGCGTGTTTTTTATCCATATACCTAAGTATTTTATTCCTTCTTCTTTCCAAATAAAAGGTAATGAGTCAAATAATCCTTTTGTGCAATGCACATTTAAAGGAAGAACTTCTGATTTAGTCCAATTTATTTTATATCCTGAAAACTTTCCAAATCTTTCAATCAAAACCAATAAATTTGGAATGGTTGTTTCCGGATTCCTCAAATGAAGTAATATATCATCCGCATATGCAGAAACTTTATATTCTTTATCTTTATGCGGTATACCCTGTATCTCCTCCTCTTGTTGAATAGCTAATAATAAGGGTTCAAGCACTATATCAAAAAGTAAAGGAGACAAAGGACATCCCTGTCTAACTCCCCTTTGCAATTTAAAACAATCAGAAAAATTATTATTGATATATAATCTAGCAACAGGAGAGCTATACAGAGTTTTAATCATTTGTATAAATCCCGAACCAATACCAAACCACTCCATGGCCTGATACATAAATGTCCATTCCACACGATCAAAAGCTTTCTCTGCATCTAGAGACACAGAAAAAGCCGGATCTCCAATTTCTTTTGTTAAATATAACATTTGCAATGCCAATCTGGTGTTATTAGAAGAGTGTCTCTGAGCAACAAACCCTGTTTGATGCATACCAACTATGTGAGGAAGAGCTTTTGCCAAACGCGTAGCCAAAAGTTTGGCTAATAATTTACCATCTACATTTATCAATGAAATAGGCCTGTAATTTGAAACCAACATGGGATCTTTATTTGGCTTCGGCAAAACAATAGTTAATGATTCTGCCATAGTGCCTGATATACAACCTTTCTTTAGTTGATTTTGATATAAATTTAATAAATGAGGTAAAAGAGTATTTTGAAATGCTTTATAAAACTCTACCGTAAAACCATCACCACCTGGAGCGGTCCCTACTCTAAGAGATTTCAATGCTGTTTGTAATTCTTGTAAAGATATTGGATTTTCCAAACTTCTTTTTATATGATCAGGAATCTTCGGACCTTCAATATTATTTAAAAACACTATACCATCTTTTTCTTTATTTAAATAAGACTCAGAAGAATACAGGTTTTTATAATAATTTAAAAACTGTTTTAAAATAGGACCAATCTGAAAATGAGTTTCACTTTTTTCATCTTTTATTGCATTCAATTTCATCTTTCTTTTTTTCACTTTAAGATAATTAGCCAATAATCTTCCCGCCTTATTTGAACTACCATAATACAAAGCTTGCTGACACATAATATTTTTTTTAGCCAAATTAGAAGAAATCTCATTATATTTATATTTTGCTTTTAATAAAGTTTGCAACGTAGAATTCTCCCACTTATTAATCAATTTTAATTCTAAATCTTTTATTTCGTGTTCCAGTTCCGTAAATTGCTTATTTAATTGTTTTTTAGAATAAGCTGAAAATGATATAATTTGCCCTCTCATCGTTGCTTTAAAAGCATCCCATATTATTTCTGTAGATATTTCCTCTGTAATATTATTTTGAAAATATTCATCCATTTTTAATTGAAATTCTTCACAAAATTTTGGATATGCAAGCAATGCATTATTAAATCTCCATACAGGCCTACCATTATCCGGGTCATTAAAATTTAAAGAAATCCACACTCCTCCATGATCTGATAAAATTATTGGTTCTATAGAGGCTTGTGTAACATCTTGTATTAGCCCATCAGAAACAAGAATATAATCAATTCTAGAAAAAGATTTATGAACATGTGAATAAAATGAAAAATCTCGATCATTAAAATGAAGAATTCTCCATATATCTTTTAAATTGCAAGAATTTATAAAATTATCCAACCCTAAAGATTTTAAAATTTTACTAGGTTTTTTATCCAATAAAGGGTCCACAACAGCATTAAAATCTCCTGCTACTATCAAATTATTAGCAGCCAGTGGTAAAATTATTGGTTGTAGAGTTTTAAAATATTCAATTTGATTCGAATTAGGTACGTACACATTAAATAGCGCCACAGTATTATTGCCCATACTCATGTTCACATGCACCCATCTTCCTAATTTATCTGCTTTCACCATATTAAATCCTGCTGAACATTTTTTATTTATTAAAATTGCTACCCCAGCTTTTTTCCCCACCGCCGGTGCAAAAAAGCAATCTCTCACCCAATTACCAATTAGCTTTTTTGATTCATCTCCATTAAGGTGAGTCTCCTGTATGAAATAGACATCCGCATTTTGTTTTTTTAAATATAGCAATACTTTTTTCCTTTTTATCGGGTGGTTGAGACCATTAACATTTATTGAAAAAATTTTTAAAGTCATTATATCAAATCAAAACAATAATCAATAATATTCTTCACATCAATATTATAACCTCTTTTCCCCTTTTTAAAATTATTATTAGAACCCATCCCCTCCCCTATACCCCTTCCCATATTCTTAATCCCCTCCCCCTCCCATCCCTCCCTTAAATTACTTGCCAACTTTGAAACGCACACCTTGACTAGGCAATAGATAAACTCCCCACAAGCTATATTTATAATTTTAAAACCATTAGCCAGATCATTATCATATTAAAATGAATATCATTTTATCACACAAGACTTCTTTATCAAGGATTACCTCTTTTTTTTTTTTTCCTTTCCTTTCCCCCATCTCTCATGAACCCTCCCTTCTCTACTCACTCATTTCCATTAAGATATTATTGAAATACATAAATAATCACACCAAATTTTAAAATTACATTCATCCAAACCACATCCATCTTTCATGTCAGATTACATCACATTCCCTCAAGTTAAATATCACTTTTAAATATTATTAAATATATAATGGAAATCTTTTTCCTATTCAAAAAGTCAATAAATTCCCCAAAACAACAATTTTTATCCCTTTAACATAACCCTCCTAACATTCCATACCCATTTCCACACTAGCATATTTGCTACCCTTTTAATTTCCACTCCATTCACAACATTCTCTTATATCATATGCTTTATATTATAACATCCAAACTTTCCTACATCCTTCGCTTTTACCAAAACTTCAAATTAATTTTTTTTTTTTTAATCTCCTCGTATATCCACCATTATTTATATTAAGTTCAGACCAATTTTTATCCCAAACAACAATATTATGACTCTTGTTGCATTAATAGATTTGCAATTTTAAAACTATAGTCCATACATAACAACAAATTTCCTTTTCTTGTAATAAGATGCTATATGTCTCATAAAGTCTCATTTCAAATCTCCTCTTGCTTGCAGATCCATATCAAATTCTATCCTCTCACACTACTGTTTATACATTCTCAGTCTCATCTTTTGATCCACCTTAAATCTCCTTTCCAATTGTTTTGCATAAAGATTTACAATGACCACAATTTCAAACTTGTGGTGCCAATCATAGATCCTTCACATTCTACATATACAAACCCTGTTCCTTTTTTTTTTTTTTTTTTGACCATTGTAGCTCTGTCATTTTTATTTTAAGGTCAGGTCAACTATATACCAGAACCATCTTCAAAAAATCCTCTGCTGCATTTAGAGAATTTCCATTACAATGTCTTATTCCATATATCACAGCTGACTTCCCCTTTTATGCAAATGAAAATTGTAAGGCTTACAAAGTCACAGTCTAACTCTCATCTTGTTTGCAGATCCATTCTATTTAATGTCCTCTTGCTTGTAGTTTATATCTTCTCAATACTATTTAGAACTTATTTCCTTCAATCTGTTTTGCACAATCCTCTATCGTTTCTCAGTCTGTCTGTCCAAACAGCAAGTCAGTACAATCCATCTTATTAACTTCTGTCCTTTAAAAGGTCTGTAATATTGCATCTCTTATGCTCTTGCAGGCTACATTCCATTTGCCTCATGACAAGATAGAATGTGGAATGTATTTGAAATCCAACTGCAGCCATGCCTTCAGAATCCTATTAACTCTTTTTTTTTCTTTTTTCTTCCTTTAACATAGAAATTTCCAAACAAAAATAAACATTTCAACCAAGAACACAAATACTTCCATCCAAGTCTCTATTAAGTAGCCATTGGTGATTCACACTGCTCCAAAAACTCCTTAAGTTTATCTGCAGTATCAAAATTCAAAGTTTTATTTTTATAAGTGACCCGCATAGTTGCCGGGTATATGAGCCCATATCTAGCTCCCAGACTTCTCAGCTGTGGTCTCAGGTCTAATAGCTGCTTTCTCTTTTGTGCCGTTGCTCTGGCAAAGTCAGGCACTATGTAAATCTTTGAATCCTGACACTTTAAGTTTTTATTATCTTTAGCTAATTTAATTATTTCAGCTACCTGTTGATATCTAAGTAGCTTAAAGATCAGTGGACGTGGTCCTTTTTGGCTGTTTGATAATCTCGTTGGGACCCTGTGTGCACGTTCTATTTCCAATGGAAACTTGTTTTGCATCGGGAGCACCTTGGGCAAAAAATTAATCAAAAATCCAATCGGATCCGACTTTTCAATTCCCTCCGGGACCCCAAGCACCCTTAAATTGCTCCTTCGTTCCCTATTGGACAAATCTTCCAGCTCCCTTTTCAGTGCTTCAATTTCCTTACTGTGTTCCATGTGCTTTATACTTTCCTCCTCACACTTTTCCACTCTTTTCTCAATTTGATCCACTTTCAATTCCATTGCTTGCAGTTTATTTGATAAACATACCACCTCTTCTTTCACTTCTTTTATATTTTTAGCGCATTCCAATACTATTTCCTTTACCGCCTGTATTTCCTTCATTATGTCTTTATTTTCTACATCCTCCGGCGGCAACGGAACTGACATCGGTGAAGCCGTATCAAGTTTCGATCGCTTCCCGCTTCCTGAGCTGCTCCCCGCCGCCAAATTTTTGTTTTGCTTTCCCGAAGCCATTATCCACCTCTACCTCACTTTTCAGAGTGAAATTTGAATTTTTTCTGGCTATGATCTCTGTCAAATAGCTTGTCTTCACAGAGCAACTCCACTACCCAGCCATTTAGTTCCGCTCCGCTCTTAATTAGTTCAATCGGTACTGTTAATTGAAAGCACCATTAAAAATTATTTTAAAAACAATTAATTACCTGGTAGGCGCTTAACTCAGTAGGTGCCAACTACTACACCAAGATGTCTAACATAAAGTAGGTGTGGTTAGGAGTGGATTTTTGGCATGGTTTAACGTAGGTGCGCTCATTTAGTCCAAGAAAATCCTGGCCCATATGGGAGTGCGCCTAAGGTTTCGACGTCTAAGACCACTTTGGCGCTGCTAACAAGTTTCTATAAATGGCGCCTAGCAAATGATTGACAACAGTGCTCAATGGCATATCTATGAGTTAGGCATCATTTATAGAATCAGAGTTTTCCCACCTAACATTAGGGTTTTACACTCCCTTTAGACATACGAAATGAGAATAAATCTATGCAGACATCACAAAGAAGAGATTAGCAATATCTTCATGGAAGAACATGTTTTGGGATTAGATCACTGTATCAATGGTCAGGATATAAAAAGTGAAATGCCTTACTATGTAAGACCATAAGACATAAGAACATAAGAAATGCCTCTGCTGGGTCAGACCCGAGGTCCATCGTGCCCAGCAGTCCGCTCACGCGGCGGCCCAACAGGTCCAGGACATTGGAAAAGAGATAACCACATGCTTCAAAACAAAAACAGCACTTGCTCACCTTTATCCACTTGTTTATTCACACCTTCAAAGAAGTCATGCAAGACCTTCCTCAGCTGGACTCATGCTGACTCTGTTCCATTAAATCATATTTGTCTATTTGCTCCACAATTTTATTTTTTTATAATTGTTCCACTGAAGTCAGGCATACTAGTCAGGTATACTAGTCTGTAATTGTTATTGTGGGGAGACGCAAAGAGATCTATCTGAGGAGTTCCCCACTGAGAGAAAATGTGATGGAGAGGTGAGGAATTGAGTGTCCATTCATAATACTGTAGAAGACGACTCAATTTGTCCGCCAGACAGTTTTTCTCTCCTTGAATGTAGACCGCTTTCAAAAAGGTGTTGTAACGGATTGCCCAATCCCACACCTTTTGAGCTTCCTGGCAGAGGGAGAGATCCTGTTCCTTCCTGATTGTTGACGTAGTACATGGCGACTTGATTGTCTGTACGAAAGAGGACTACTTGATCGTGAAGATGTTGAAAAGCTTGAGAACATTGAAGATCGCTCTGAGTTCCAACAGATTTATATGACACTGACGATATGTGCTGGACCAATGGCCTTGAGTACGGAGACCATCAAGATGAGCCCCCCAAGACCTTCCGATGAGGGGGCGCTTGAAACAGTGAACCTCTGGAGAGATTGGAAGAGAGCATCCACCAGTGGAGAGACTGTCTCAACGAAGGAGTCACTGTAATGTGCTGAGAGAGTAGGTCTGCGCCCACTGAGATGCCAGAGTCCACTGAGGAATTCTGAGGTGAAGTCTGTCAAAAGGAGTCATGTAAACTCATGTGACCTAGGAGAACCATCATGTGTCCCACTGAAAGTGAAGTGAGGGATGATACTTTGTGACAAAGTCGAATAAGAGCATACTGACGTTGTTGAAGAAGGAATGCTCTGAGTTGCACAGTGTCCAGTACAGCTCCGATGAACTGTAGGGTCTGAGAGGGCTATAGCTGGGATTTGGGAAAGTTGATTTCGAATCCCAAACTTTGGAAGAACCAAGTAGTTCGTTGAGTCGCTCTAATAACCCCATGAGATAATAATAATAATAATAATAATAATTTTATTCTTATATACCGCCATACCCAGGGAGTTCTAGGCGGTTTATATCAGTTAGATTAGGATCTGCGTTGACAACAGATTTACAGCAATTTATCAGCTATATAACAAATTTAACCGAACTTGATAGAGGAGGGAGGGAGATTGGGGGAGGTCGGGAAAAGAGAAGCTATCGTGGAGGAGGGTAAAAGAGCAGGGGGCGAATTAGGGGGGGCGAAGAGTAATGAAAAATGGGGGTTCCTTAGGGGTCATGTTCACTAAAAAGGTAAGTTTTAAGAGATTTTCTGAAGCCGAGGTAAGTGGGGGCCTCGAGTATCATTTGGGCAAGCCATGAGTTCAGCTTGGCTGCTTGGAAGGCGAAGGTTTTGTCTAGGAATCTTTTGAGGTGACAAAGTTTTAGCGAGGGGAAGGCAAACAGCTGAATTCTATGGGATTTCTTGTTTGAGTAGTACCGGTTAAAATGAGGATTAATATAACTTGGAGAAGAACCATTTACCGATTTGTAGCAGAAGCAAGCGAATTTAAAAATAACTCTAGATTCGAAAGGCAGCCAGTGAAGTTGGTGGTAAAAGGGGGTGACGTGTTCCCATTTCTTTAGGCCGAAGATGAGACGCATGGCGGTATTTTGGATTATTTTTAGTCTCCTGGTAGTTTTCTTCGTGGCGTTAAGGTAAATGATGTTGCAGTAGTCAAGAATGCTGAGGATGGAAAATTGTACAAGTAGGCGGAAAGAAGTGTCGTAAAAGTATTTTTTTATGGTGCGTAGCTTCCAGAGAACGGAGAAGCTTTTCCTGACCGTGAGGTCAGTGTGGTTTTCTAAGGATAAGTTTTTGTCGAGTGTGACTCCCAGAATTTTTAGGGTGGGTTCGAGGGGGTAAGTTGTTCCTTTCAGTTGAATAATAGTGTCCTTGATTTTGTCATTGGGGGTGGCTAAGAAGAATTTTGATTTGTCGGGATTGAGTTTCAGTCTGAAGGATAGCATCCAGAGTTTAATTTGGTTGAGAATGTTTGTAATGTGGTCAAGTAGTTCTTGTGAGAAATTGGTTAGGGGGATAGTTATTGTGATGTCATCCTGCGTATATGAAAAATTTGAGCTTGAGGTTAAGTAGGAGGTTACCTAGGGAGGCCAGGTAGATATTGAACAGAGTGGGTGATAGGGGGGAGCCCTGAGGGACCCCGCAGGTGTTGTCCCAGCTGTATGAGAGGGAGTTGCTCTTGAGAACCTTGTAGGATCTGTTTCTAAGGAATCCCTGGAACCAATTGAGGACCTGGTCGGAGATGCCGATGTGAGCCAGGCATTCTAGTAGAATGGTGTGGTCGACCAGGTCGAAAGCACTGCTCAGGTCGAGTTGTATAATCAAGGCACTTGAGCCTTGACTAAAGAGCGAGTGGAGGTGGTCCAGAAGAGAGGCTATGATGGTTTCAGTGCTATGGTCTGCGCGGAAGCCTGATTGATAGTCGCATAGGATGTTAAATTTTTCTAGGTATGCGGCGAGTTCCGTCTTTACCAACCCTTCTGCTATTTTGGTAAATAGGGGGATGCCTGCGATCGGTCTATAGTTAGATGGGGAGTTTGGTGATTCTTTCGCGTTTTTTATGATTGGGGTGATCATAATCTGACCTTGCTCAGGAGGGAAGTTTCCTGTGGATAAAAGGAAATTGACCCATGTCATCATGTTTGCTTTGAAGTGGGGCGGGGTGGCTTTCATGATGTTTGGTGGGCATGTGTCCAATTTGCAGAAGGAGTGTGAATATTTATCGTAGTAGGTATTAAAGTTGTGCCAGTCGATTGTAGCAAATTGTTTCCAGCTTAGGTCTGTTCTGGTTCCTGGGTCTAGGTTAGGTATATCCGGGTTTGGGAGAATGGGGACAACTCCAGGGGGTTGGGCCTAGTGGGTAGTGTTGATCTTAGTTGTTGGATCTTGGAGTTGAAGAAGTCTGCCAGGGTGTTGGCAGTTAGAGTGGATTCTTCATGTGTATTAGTGAGGGTCTCGGTGTTATATAGGTCATTAACCAGTTTGAAGAGGTTACTACTATTGGTTTTGATATTACCGATTTTGTGGGAGTAGAAATTTTTTCTTTTTTCATTTGTGAGGTTTTTGTAATTTTTTAGTTTTTGTCTCCAGGTCAATCTATGTTCGAGGGTTCCAGATTTTTGCCATAGTCTTTCTGCTTTTCTTAGATCCTTCTTTAATAGCAGCAGTTCTGGATCAAACCAGCCCTCGTTGTTAGTGGTTCTTATTCTGCGGGTTTTAATGGGAGCAATCTCGTTTAGTATGGTAGTACTATCCTTGGTCCAGGCGGCCATGAGTTGATCTATTTCTTCGGTTGGAGTGGAGTTAATTTCGAAGCGAGACCAAAATTCTGTTGGGTCAATCTTTCCTCTGGTAGTGTGGGTTTTGATAGTTCTAGTATTAATGTTTTTGGTGGGTTTGTGTTGGCATCCAATGGTGAAGGTACATAGACGGTGGTCAGACCAAAGAGAGTCTGACCAGTTGCCTTGTTTCCAGTAAAAAGTGGGATTTGTTAGTTCCTTGGAGGAGAGAGTCACCAGGTCTAACTGATGACCTCTTTGGTGGGTTTTGATAGGGGGGTGTTTGTCATAGCCTAGTTGGGTGAGCAATGACCACAAATCAGAGATTTCTGGTTGGTCGGTTAGCTCAAGATGGGTGTTAATATCCCCACATAGTAGGTTGTAAGGACTTGTTAACGAATTTGTTAGTAGGGTTTCAGCGAAGTCCTCTTTGGTCATGGTCCATTTTTTTGGCGGGATATAGAATAAAGTGATGGTTAGTGCTGAGGGCAATGATTTTGATGTTAGAGAGATGGTGAGAATTTCTGCGATGGGCGAATAAGTTGTATTGAGAGTGGTACAGTTTAGTTGGTCTCGGAAGATTATTGCAAGACCACCTCCTCTTCCCCAAGTTCTAGCCAGTGAGAGAATCTTGAATCCTGTGGGTAGACAATCTTTAATGATGATGTCCTTGTCAGATAACAACCAGGTTTCTGTGAGAAGGACAAAGTCGGGGTTAGTTTCAGTCAGCCAATCTTTGATCAAAGTCGATTTATTCCTCATAGATCTGATATTTAGGTAAAAGCCAAGTAAGATCTGGTGGTTGGTGTGGTCAATTGGGAAGTAGTGGGAGTAAGTCAGTTTTTTTAGAGTTTGTGGTTTTTTTGCGTGGGGTTTGGTCGGTTTGTGGGGTTGCGGGGGGATAGTGGGCAGATTGATGTGTGGGTGGTCTTGTGTGGTGTGGAGAGTGTAAGTAGGGATTTTGGGTTTTACTGATCGGTATGGTGTGAAGTGGATGGGGATGGGGGATGCGCTAGAGTTGTCTGCATTGCAGAGCCTAGTGGTGATCAAGTAGATTAGTAGTAGTGCTGCGCATTGGAGTGTGCTAGGCCAGGCCATTGCGGAGGGCTTGTCAAGCCGCAATGGCTGAGGTTTTGGCGCTTGCGGAGGGGCTTTGAGGGGCGCTGGATGGGTGGAGGATGGCGCAGTGTGCTAATGGAGTGTTAATTCTCTTGTCTTGTTGTTTGGTTGATCAGGGGTAATGCAAAGTGGAGAGGACTGTTTGAGGGAAACAGGTTTCATAGGACGGGATCAATACAGAAAAGTCCGCAGTTGTATCATATAGTAGTATCGAACAGAAAATCTGGTGCAATTAGAGCAGTATCAAAACAATGCAATACAATTTATGCGTTACAAACCGACACAGTGTCCAGGCCGTAAAATGAAAAGTTACTTGTTAGGTAGCAGTAATACCTCTTCAGATGGGGTTTCAGGATTGGAACCGTCGGACTTGGAGACTGGTGCGTCGGCCCTGTTGTGGTTGTCACGTGCGAAGGAACTCACTAGTAGATTGGCCCAGCTGTGTTTCTGTCAGTCTACAATGTCTGTGCCTGTAGTGGAGATTTGTAGACCACTCTGTGGTCTGGGCTTGGAGTGAGTAGATTCTGGATGATGGTAACAGGGGTCACCTATGCGGGTGCCTCTCGCAGGTGGTTAGCAAAGGCGCGTGCTAAGGCGCACGCGCCTTTGACGTGCGCCTTCGACGGCACGCCGAACGGCTGTACGCCGTTGGTGCTGTTTGTTTTAATTAGTCGGTCTCCTGCTGGTTCGGGAGGGGGGCGGAGCAGTGCTCCCACGCTCCTCTCCGGCTGTGCAGGGACGAAGGACGGCTTCCTGCGGCCCACCGAGCAGCGGCCTGCAACAAAAAGGCTGTTCTCCGGTGGTGCTGTTTGTTTTAATTAGTCGGTCTCCTGCTGGTTTGGGAGGGGGGCGGAGCAGTGCTCCCACGCTCCTCTCCGGCTGTGCAGGGACGAAGGACGGCTTCCCGCGGCCAACCGAGCAGCGGCCTGCAACAAAAAGGCTGCTCTCCGGTGGTGCAGTTTGTTTTGATGTTGCATCTTTGATGAGCCAGTCGTCCAGGTACGGGAAAACCTGAAGACCATGGTTGCGCAGAACTGCTGCTACTACTACGAGGCATTTGGTGAACACTCTGGCAGATGATACCAGGTCGAAGGGTAGCCCTCTGTATTGAAAATGATGATTTCCCACCCAAAATCTGAGGAATTTGCGAGGATGGATGAATAGGAATGTGAGTGTAAGCCTCTTTGAGATCCTGAAAACATAACCAATCGTTCTGATGTAGAAGGGGATATAAGGATGCTAGAGACAGTATCTGAAATTTTTCTCTGACAAGAAATTTGATGAGAGCTCTGAGATCCAATATAGGTCACAGAACCCCCGTCTTCTTCGGAACTAGGAAGTAACGGGAATAAAACCCCCTGCTCTGCTGTTCCAGCAGAACTTCCTCGATGGCATGGAGACGAAGCAGAGCTTGAGCTTCCTGAAGAAGAAGGGTGGTCTGCGACGGACTTGAAGGATACTCTCTTGGGGGAAGATATGGTGGAATCTGGGTGAAATTTTGATTCAGCCGACGACCAAACTTGTCCATAGTCCTGCCCTCTCTTCCAGGAGGGACGGTGGCATAAACCTTGGCAGGATTGGTTCTTTTTAAAGAAGACTCCATGAGAAGAGACTGATGGGATAATTGAGACTTCTCAAATCCCTTACAGTGGACCATACTGTAGTGAGATTCCAACTTTGCTGGGACAGAATATGATGTTTCAAGATTTCTTTTGAAGGTTTGAGAAAGAATGCCATTCAATGGTAATTTGAGAGACTCCCTAGAAGGATGAGGCATACTCAATTCTTCTAAATACTCCTTAGAGTATTTTGAGTCAGATTCCAAAGTGATGTTAAGATCTTTACTCATAATGAATTCCACCAGAAGCAATAATTGAGTCTATTCCATTTCTTCCAATTAAATGTGAATTGTTGTATGGCGACTCCTGTCATGATCAATAAAAGCTTATGTCACATCTATAAAATGGAAAGAGCAATTGCCATACAAAGAGGGAACTATAATCATTTTAATAGGGCAGAGTACGGTACTGGGGTTCAAGAAAGGATTGGACAATTTCCTGCTGGAAAAGGGGATAGAGGGGTATAGATAGAGGATTACTGCACAGGTCCGGGACCTGTTGGGCCGCTGCGTGAGCGGACTCCTGGGCACGATGGACCTCAGGTCTGACCCAGCAGAGGCATTGTTTATGTTCTGGGGCTATTCTCCCTGGAAAAGCGGAGACTTAGGGGAGACATGATAGAAACCTTCAAAATCATGAAGGGTATAGAGAAGGTAGACAGGGACAAATTCTTCAGGCTGTGGGGAGCTACAAGCACAAGGGGGCACTCGGAGAAATTGAAAAAGGACAGGTTTAGAACAAATGCTAGGAGGTTCTTCTTCACTCAGAGGGTGGTGGACACATGGAACGCACTCCCGGAGGCTGTAATAGGCCAGAGCACGCTACAGGGGTTCAAGGAGGGTCTAGATAGGTTCCTAAAAGATAAGGGGATTGAGGGGTACAGATAGAAGTAGAGGTAGGTTATAGGATTAGACAGAAACCACTTCACAGGTCACGGACCTGATGGGCCGCCGCGGGAGCGGGCCGCTGGGCACGATGGACCTCTGGTCTGACCCAGTGGAGGCAACTTCTTATGTTCTTATGCTTATGTTCTTATGTTAATAAAATCTGGGGGCCATTGACAAGATATTGTAATGAATAAATACCATTTTTCCATTATAAATGCAATAAGAAGGAAGGGATGGGGGGAGGGATTTTATAATTTTATTAAAGATTTAGATCAATAATAAAGAATATTATATATGAGCTTTGTGAACACATAGGTTATAGTTGGATTGGGAGGAAATGGGTTAAAAATTTTAATGTTTTAATTTTGAATATGATAGAGATTCAAGTGTTGTATTCAATTCAATTCAACTGTTATCTATTGTTACACTTGTTGTAAGATGTAAAATGAATAAAGATTAAAAAAAAAAAAGATCTTTACTCATTTGGCAGAGAAATTTAGTAAAGGATACCTGATCTGAAGAGGTACAACCTCATGGAGGAGAAGGTGACCTCAAGGTTCCTCTCATTGCAGAGTACGAGGGTGATGTCTCTCTGGAGTAGTGCTACCCGATTCACATCGGTTCACTGATTCACTTCGGGTGAATTGATTTGAATCGGTTAAAAACAAAAAAAAAATCGGCTTCCCGATTCGCCGCATCTGCTTTAGAAGGCGAGGGGGGAGGGTCAGTCGGGAAGTGCTGCTGTCGGCTTCCCACCCCCGGCGTCCGGCTTCCACCCCTTCGGCCTTCCGCTTCCCCCAGCCTCCCCGCACTGTTTACCTTCCAGCCGGAACAGCCTGCAAGCAAGATCGCGGTGTTAGTGATCTTAGTACCGCTTCGGAGCTGGTTCCTCCGTCGTGGTCCCGCCCCTCTGACGTCCGATTAGGTAAATGGTGCGCGGAAGGCCATGGGGAACACTCAAACCTTCCCTGGGGGGGACTGCGCAGTCCTTTGGGGTGGGGGGTGGGACAAGCCTTAAGGGGGACAGGCCTTCAAGGGGGAAACAGGCCTTCAGGGATGATGGCACAGGCCTTCAGGGGTGGGATGCAGACCTTCAGGGGGGACAAGCCTTCAGGGATGGGGGGACAGGCCTTTAAGGGGGGAAACAGACTTTCAAGGAGGTGGCTAGGCCTTCAAGGGGGGTCACGGGCTTTTAAGGGGGGTACGGGCTTTCAAGGGGGGGGACAGGCCTTCAGGGATGGTGGAACAGGCCTTTAAGGGGGAGGACAGGCCTTTAAAGGGGAGGACAGGCCTTTAAAGGGGAGAAAAGGCCTTCAGGGAGTAGACAGGCCTTCAAGGGAGGGACAGGCCTTCAGGGTAAGGGGGCCCTGGTGTAGAAGTACACGGAGGGAGGGAAGGAAGGGGGGGTTCAAAGAGATGTGCATATGCCGGACTTTAGGGGGGGAGAAAGAAATAATGGGTCTGAAAATAGAGGAGAGGGAGAGAGATGATGGACAATGGGATTTAGGGAGGGAAGGAACAGAAAGGGAGAGAGGTTGGACACAAGGGATGGTGTGGAGGGGGGATAGAGATACTGGATAGGAGGGTAGTTGGGAAAAAGAAAGGGAGAGATAGTGGACCCTGGGGTGGTGGGGAAGGAGGGAGAGATGCTGGATGAAAGGGTACTTGAGAAAAGGTGAATCTGTGGATGGAGACGTAAAAAAGGAAAGATGCCAGACCTCAGGGGGAGGGAAGGGAAATGGAAGGGGAGGTCAGAGATGGCAGATGGATGGTTAGAGAAAGAAGAAAGAAGGAGACCCTGGCAAGCAAGTTATCAGAAGACAGAGTCTGGGACCAACAAGATTTGAACAATGACCACACAATGAAAGGTAGAAAAAATAATTTTATTTTCTGTTTTGTGATTACAATATGTCAGATTTGAAACGTGTATCCTGCCAGAGCTGATGTTAGACCGCAAATATGAGCTAGGATTTAACAGAGACCGGAAAAGTCACAGCGCCAGTGTGGTTAGGAGAAGGCAAAGGGGGTGAAGAGGCTATAAAATAAACTCACCAGGATGTTTGAAAAAAAACAAACAAACAAACAAAACAAAAACAAAACACCCAATTGGGCCGGAAAATCTAATCGAATCAAAATTTTTTTCCCTGAATCGGGCAGCACTACTCTGGAGTATTGATACCTGAGATCTGAATCCATAGGCAAAGATGACCCACTCATAGAATGTGAAGAGGAGTTAGTGGCTTCGAGGATTCTCTATGCCTCAATAAACAAGACCTGTCTCGAGAAGAAGACCTGGGCCTCGATGAAGACCTCGAATTATGATGTAGAGAACTACACCTCGAATCATGGTCCTGTGACTGAGCCAGATCCAGCCTAGAAGATGAATATCAAGGAATCCTCGTCCTATACCTCGAAAAGGGCAACGGAGGGAGGGAGGACTGGTAGTTGGAGAACGACGTCGAGATACCAAAAAGGACTCAGCTCCTTGTGTCACGGTATCTCAAGGTACTCTTAAGGACTTAGCTCCTTGTATAGAGTGGCACTCAGCTCGAGGCACTCTTAAGGACTCGACTCCTTGCACAGAGTGGGTAGATTCAGCTCGAGGAACTCTTAAGGACTCAACTCCTTGTATAGAGTGGGTAGATGTAGCTTGAGGTACTGCCAAGGACTCGACTCCTTGTGATACTGCTGAGTGCTCAGGCTGGCCTGGAAGAAGCAGGGTCGAGGCAGGAGTTAATTTGGCAAGCATGTTACCAAACTCCTGATGCAGAAGAGTTGTCAACATATTATGCAAAACCGGCACCGAGATCACTGAATCTGGTACATTTGGTGTGGTTATGGTCTCCGAGGAAGATGAGCTCGAGGAAGAACAATAATTTAACTTTGAGACACGTTTCCTGGTTACCTTTAAAACCACCTTTTCTAAGGGTGGCATGTCCAGAGGAGTTAGCTTAGCTGTCTTACCTGAGGGAGACAGTGAGGATAACGGCTCCTCAGGAGAAGATTTAGCTGATTTCCCCAAAGACGAGGACTTCCCGAACGAGGAAGGTTTGATTAAGGTCGAGGTTAAAGGTGGTTTCCCTGTAGAAGACTTCGCTGGAGTGGAGGTCCAGGTTGGGGCTGGAATCGCCGAATATTTTTTCAAGATGAACTCGACAACGCTTGCGAGCTCGACGTTGAAGTGTAGCACAACGGGTGCATGACTCCGGACGATGGTTAGGTCCTAAACACTGAACACACCACTTGTGTGGGTCACTGAGAGAGATTGCGCGTTGACACCGGCTACACTTCTTGAAGCCTGTGACTGACCAGGACATAAAAGGAAAGACCACCGCGGCCAAATTGAAGCCCGCAGGTTGAAGCCGCAGAGTAGGCCTCGCTGTGACATGAGGAAAAAAGGAAACAAATTAAAAAAAAATAAAATAAAACGCGAAAAGAAACACAATGACCCTGTAAAAGAAATACACGAGCTGCAGTGAGAGAAGGCACAAGTAGAACTAACTCTTTGCGCAGAGCGTCGAAATAAGGACTTCTCGGCTCCGTGGAAAACTTAAGAACTGAGGATACACTGAGGAGACACGTACCCTACTTTGGGTGGGAAGGCACTCGTGCATGTGCGGTCGTGAACTTTCTAAAAGTTCTTCAAACAAGTCTGCTTGCGAGGCTGTCCGCATCGAGGCTCCGTGGATAACGTCACCCACATGTGAGAATATGCTGCCTGCTTGTCCTGGGATAATCAATTTATGTAGGTAAATCTCTGCTTATCCTTGTTAATGTCTTTGACAATTACCATCCTCTTCAATGAATTCAATGGAAGTAAGATCAGGTCCGGGTTTGGCACCCCTACAAAACTGGAGCTTTTTGTAATCTCTCTTCAAGGTCAAAGAAAAGGAGAGTGACTAGGGCATGATTCTGCATACTATCATATTTCTGGGCTCAAAGGCCAACCTGACACATCATTCTAATTTATTCAAAATAGAAAATAGTGATAACGGAGTACAGAAGTGTCCTAATGGTTAGAGATGCAGTTTCAGCACCCTGAGGTTGCAGGTTCAAGCCCAGCGCTGCTCTAAGTCAGTTAATACTCCATTGCCCCAGGTACATTAGTCAGATTGTGACCCACCAGGACAGATAAGAAAAAAATATGAATGTAAACCACTTAGGCTATAAGCAGTGTATAAATACTAAAATAAATAAATGTCAAATCAAATGCTGTGCAACTAAGGGATGAAGAACATGCATGAAGTGAGACAGGAGTGAAATAAAACCATGAGAAAGGGAAGAAGGAAAAGCAAGCTGAAGGCACTGATGTCCTCACCTGCAACATGTCCACCATCTTCTTTAGCTCATGAGGTTTGATACCTGATGCTTGCTGCAGCGTGAAACCCTTGAAGTTCTCAACAATGCAGAATCCATTGATCTGCGTTTCTTCATTTTCAAGGAGCTTTTCCAGGATAACACAATATGCACGGAGAATCTAAGCCATGTAGAGCGGGGAGAAAAAAATCCTGCCGTTTCTTCACTGCATGGCTGTCCCACTAGTGGGATGGACAGTTAGTTTAACACCTACAAAACATCTGTCAGTTTCCAAACCACACTTTTCCATAATTAAACATTCTTGTAGGGATGGTGGGGATGAAGCCAATCTCTGTCATCACTACTGGCCAAATGAATTCAGTCTGCCTCCAAGGAGATACATGTGGCTTAAATGTGCAGCATGGTATTAGGACTGGGATCAGGACCCTTGGAAGCAGTGGCAAGGGTGAGAGGCACCCCTCCCGCACATGCTCCTCTCTTCCCTTCCCCTGTACCTCTAGTTGTTCACTACCGTAACCAACAACTTCAACATGCTCCTCATGACCACGTCCTCTCTCTCTGACATCACTTCCTATGTGTGCCACCTGGAAGTGACATCAGCAGGAGCCGACACGGTCACAAGGAGCGCTCTGAAGTTGTTACTTGTGGCAGGGAAGGGGGTGCACATGTGGCTGGGGAAGGAGTGGGAAGAGGCGGGGGCGCTTGGAAGGGATGGGCTAGCCCCCTGGAGTACCAGAATACCACATTGCCTCTGTCAGTTTAGTAGCTGCAGTCATTGGTCACAGCAGTAGAAAGGGCCCTCTTTAACCACTCGGCTGCCTTAGCTACCTGCCTGAATGCTTTGCTTTACAGACTTTGATGGTAGAAATTTGCAAACAGTTTTTCCATTAATATTGCCCTCCCCCCACACCCAAACCACAGAGAAAAGTATGCATGCCGTGGCCATCATATGAATCTTCCCTACTGGGAAAAGGAGCAACTGGGGGCTTGCTTTGCAAGATATGTGTATATGTCTGAAGGGGAGCAATGAGCATGCATGCATCTGCAAACTTTGTGGGAACATATTTACTCATCACAACCTACCATGGCAAGTTTCCCTTTGAAGATTAGCTTGCAGACCTGTAGGTACAAAGTAGAGAATGACACGGGGACAAATTTGTCCCCGTCCCCGCAGGAACTCAATTTCCCTATCCTGTTCCTGTGAGTTCTGTCGCTGCCCCTGTCCCATCCCTGTAAGCTCTACCTTAACCGCACAAGCCTCAAACACTTATGATTTTAAAGTTTTGAGGGTTGTGCAGATGAAGACAGAGCTTGCAGGAATGGGGCAGGGATGGGAAATTTGAGTTCCTGCAGGGACAGGGAAAAATTTGTTCTCATGTCATTATCTAGTACAAATTACCCATGACTAAGTACTAAACAACATTAAAATCTGGGCTTAGTTGGCGCACTCCTGTTATTCCGAGCCTTCTCACTCTCTATTCTCGTTTAGACTATTTACAATTGCATAACACCTTGCAATTTACATAACACCTTGCAGAATTATTCTAAAATATGGGATTCATATGTTCATTGGAGACGACGACCACATTAAGAGATTTTTTTTGCTGGGGGGGGGGTTATTTTTGGGATGGGGGGTTGTGGGGGGGATTGTTTAGATGAGTATGTTTTTTGGATTTGTATTATTTGGCATTCTGGTTTTTTGTAAACTCTAATAAAACTATATTTCAAAAAAAAATCTGGGCTTAGAGCATCTTTGCATGGGATTTTTCTGCTTCACAAGCCAAGATTTAATGCAGCAGATTTACCACACACACCCCCCCCCACACCCTTTTACAAAATCGCAAAAGCAGTTTTAGTGCAGGTCAGTGCATTGAATGCTCTGTGCTGCTTCCAACATTCATAGAGTTCCTATGAGCGTCGGGAGCAGCGCAGAACATTCAGTGCACTCGCCTGCGCTAAACACCGCTTCTGTTGATTTGTAAAAAGGGGACTTAGTGCTTTTTTTTCAGGTCTTGTCCTCATTTTTCCAATAGCGCATGGGACTTGCAAAATATTAATGCGGGAGCACTTACCGCCTCCTATTTAGGCTCCTGCATTAACTCATTGTTGGCAAGTTAGAGCACAGTAACGAGAACACGCTAGCTGGTTAATGTTTTCAAACCTGTTCTTCACATGACACACCCTGCCTAAAAATACCGTATTTGCCGGCGTATAAGACGACTTTTTAGTACCTTAAAATCCTCCCCAAAGTCGGGGGTCGTCTTATACGCCGGGTACAGTTTACATGCCCTTACTTGCGGGGCTGGATGTACTCAGTCGCGCGGCTCTTCTTCTCCCTACCTTCTCTGCTTGCAGCACAGAGCCGAACGGAAGTCTTCCCGACGTCAGCGCTGACGTCGGAGGGGAGGGAGGGCTTAAACAAAGCCCTCCCTCCCTCCGACGTCAGCGCTGACGTCGGGAAGACTTCCGTTCGGCTCTGTGCTGCAGGCATGGCAGGTAAGGAAAAGGAGAGTAGCCTCGCGGTTCGAGGGGCGGCCGCCCCGCCCCGGTTGCAGCACAGCCGGCCAGGTTCCCTTACTTTTGTGGCACTTCCCCAACCGACTGATAACAGCCCGGGTCCGACAATCCTCCCTGCCCTGTAGCTGCGAATCTAAATACCTTCTTACAGCAGCTGTAAGAAGGTAATTTAGATTCGCGGTTAAGGGCAGGGAGGTTTGTCGGACCGGGGCTGTTGTCGGTCGGTCGGGGAAGTGCCACAAAAGTAAGGGAACCTGGCCGGCTGTGCTGCACCCGGGGCGGTAGAGAAGGTGTGCGGAAGAAGGGGTCGTCTTATACGGCGAGTATAACACAAAACTCTATTTTTTAACTGAAAGTTGGGGGGTCGTCTTATACGCCCAGTCGTCCTATACGCCGGCAAATACGGTACTATAAAAAAAAAAATAGTTTATGAATGCTTAGCACACACAACAGGCAAAATACGACAAAAACACTTTAATGTGTTTTGCAGTAGCCCATTTTTCACGTGCTAAGTACACATTAGGGCCTTTAGAAAAATAGCCCATATATTAAGTACACTCCTACATTATATTAGGCACATTAAACCACATTTTTCTGTCACACCACCACATCGCCATTTCCCTGATCACATCTATACATTAACTCAGAAAGGACAGAAATGGAGGGGCCTGGTGAAGCTGAAACCAAGCTATTTACATCGACACCTTAATGACATACGAAGTGAAGAGAACAAACAAGTGACCCACCTCATCAAACGTGATCTCTTCATAGTTCCAATTCTCAATGTCAAAGAGGAGGATCACCCGGCCAAACTTGTCTCGACTGGATGCAACACCGGGGTATCCAGCTTCAATCGTGCTACGCACAGCCTCTGTATGAATGTTCTCAAAGAGCTCTGGATACTGTTGGCGGAAGTGGACATAACCTTAAGGGTCAATTAGAGGCAAATGGTTAGAAAACAGCAAGGAAGACAAATAACATTCAGAATGCTAGGAAACAAGAGGAAGTATTCAAAGTTTGTCTAAAGAAATAGAAACACAGATGAAGGATTTCAGGAGGTTGGATGACATCTCTATGATCTCTGACAGTTACGATGGAAGGATCACATGCATTGGCCTATCCTGGTCTATTTCTGGGCAAGAATCCAAAGCTCTACCAGGTACTGTAATTGGGTTCCAACTGCCGAAATCACCATCAAAACTCACTCCAGCCCATCTACACCCTCCCAGCCATTGAACCCCTCCCCAGCCCATCCTCAATCAAAAGGCCATATACAGACACATACCGTGCAAGTCTGTCCAGTACTGGCCTTGGTTCAATATTTACTATTATTTTCTTATTCTAGATCAGGGGTACCCAAAATGTTGATTGCGATCTACTGGTCGATCTCAAAGGCATCGCTGGTAGATCGCAGAGCCAGTGTTCTCCCTAGAATTCCCCCAGTCACTTTCTCACCTTTAAAAGTACTGTAATTACGGCAGCCTGCAGAGCGAACGTAGCAGGCTGCCGTCAGCCTTTGTAGCACATTCTCTCTGCTGCAGTCCCGCCCCCGACGTCAGAGGAGGTGCGGGACCGCGGCAGAGGGAACGTGCTACAGAAACTGACAGCAGCCTGCTAGGTTTGCTCTGCAGGCTGCCATAATTAACTTTCAACTGTGGTAGGCCCAGAAGGAAGAATGGAGGGGAGAACTGACCTGACAGTCACTGTGTGCAGGGAAGCAGCGGAGGTAAGGCTCCGCACGTCGGGGTAAAATTGTGCCCGTCGCGAGGAACACAGTGGGAGGGGGGATTGCCTTAGAGATGCTGGATCGGGGAGGGGGAAGAGACAAAAGGACTGTGAGGAGGGGTGGGAAAGCAGCCTTGAACCAAAAGGGAGGGGAAAGACAAGGCAGATCCTGGACTACTAGAGGGGTTAGAGAGGGGAAACATTCTGAACCGAGGAGAGACAGATGCCAGGTCCTGGGGAGGGGGAAGACAAAGAGAGTGAGAGGGACAAAGACCTGGACCAAAGGTAGGAGGACTCAAAATGTTAGCAGTAGGAAGAGAGGGAGAAACCTGAAACAAAGGGGAGGCAGAAGAGAGGGGGGCAGATGTTGGACTATGGGATGTGCAGACAGAAGAGACAGAGGGGGAGAGACCCTGAGGAAGAACAGAGAGATGCAAGATCAGAACAGAGGAGGGAGACATGTTGCCAATAGGGGTGGAGGAGAGAGGAAGAAATGCTGGACTCCTGGAAAGACAGAGAGAGATGTTGGTTGGGAAGTGGAATTAGGTCTGGAGGACAGAAGAGGTGCACTCAAAGGTGCACTCGACGAGGGTCGAGTTAAGGAACTAGGTCATTAGCATTCAGAATTAATGGGGTGGGTCAATAGAGTGGGCAGACTTGATGGGCTGTGGCCCTTTTCTGCCGTCATCTTTCTATGTTTCTACTCAGTGTGTATGTATATATGTGTGTGTGTATATATATATATATATATATATATAAAAATATAAATATGGTGTGGGGGGTGTCTTTTACTAAGGTGCACTAGCTGATTTAGTGCACGCTAAATGCTAACGCGCCCATAGAATATAATGGGCGCAATAGCACTTAGTGCGCACTAAATCAGCTAGCGCACCGTAGTAAAAGAGGGGGTATATGTTTAGTATTTTTATTGTTGGTAGATCATTTTGACTTGGTCATTTTAAAAGTAGCTCGCAAGCCAAAAAAGTGTTGGCATCCTTGTTCTAGATCCTCTGTGTTCATCCCACGCTTCTTTGAACTCCGTCACTCTTTTCCTCTCCACCACCTCTCTCGGGGAGCGCATTCCAGGCATCCACCACCCTCTCCGTAAAGTAGAATTTCCTAACATTGCTCTTGAATCTACCACTCCTCAACCACAAATTATGTCCTCTGGTTTTACCATTTTCCTTTCTCTGGAAAAGATTTTGGTATACGTTAATACCTTTCAAGTATTTGAACGTCTGAATCATATCTCCCCTGTCCCTTCTTTCCTCTAGGGTATACATATTCAGGGCTTCCAGTCTCTCCTCATACGTCTTCTGGCACAAGCCTCCTATCGTTTTCGTCGCCCTCCTCTGGACCGCCTCAAGTCTTCTTACGTCCTTCACCAGATACGGTCTCCAAAACAGAACACAATACTCCAAGTGGGGCCTCACCAATGACCTGTACAGGGGCATCAACACCTTCTTCCTTCTACTGGCTATGCCTCTCTTTATACAGCCCAGCATCCTTCTGGCAGCAGCCACTGCCTTGTCACACTGTTTTTTCGCCTTTAGATCTTTGGACACTATCACCCCAAGGTCCCTCTCCCCGTCCGTGCATATCAGCTTTTCAGCTCCCAGCATATACGGTTCCTTCCGATTATTAATCCCCAAATGCATTACTCTGCATTTCTTTGCATTGAATTTTAGTTGCCAGGCATTAGACCATTCCTCTAACTTTTGCAGATCCTTTTTCATATTTCCCACTCCCTCTTCGGTGTCTACTCTGTTAAAAAGGCACACTTTTCCTTCTAATCCTTCAGCAATGTCACTCACAAACATATTGAACAGGATCAGCCCCAGCATCGAACCTTGAGGGACTTCACTATTCACCTTTCCTTCCTCTGAGCGACTTCCATTAACCACCACCCTCTGGCATCTGTCCGACAGCCAGTATCTAATCCAGTTCACCACTTTGGGTCCTAACTTCAGTTCTTCAAGTTTGTTCAAGAGCCTCCTATGAGGAACCGTATCAAATGCTTTGCTGAAATCTAAGTAATTATATCTGCTTAATATCTCTTCTCCTCTCTGTTTCTTACTAAAAAAATATATATATATATAAAAAAACACAAAAAATAAACCCTTCTCTTTCCTCTGTTAAATCTTATTTCCTCTTTCCCTTCATAGGAATAAGGGTAAGACTTATAGTCCCACCAACCTCAGGGACCTCTATTCATATATAGAGACCCATATAATCAGGACTACTCAAATCAAGTCACTTCCCAACCAATCAAGATGACCTTTATTCTATGCAATCACTGTGGTGCTTTAATTCCAAGACATACTATTTGGAGGCTTAAGGCTTGCCCCATCTGTCTTCAACTTGCCAGTATTAAGGAGGAGCTCTGCAAACTTAAACGGGAATTGAATACAATTAAAGCAGCTTCCATCACTCCACAAAATCATACCAACTTACCACCTCTACCTCAAAGAATAAAATAGCCCAGGAATAAATGGGCCACAGTAGGCTCAGGAAGACTGCGACATGTAACACAGAAACATCCACCTTCATTAATATTACCTCTACAGAATTCCTTCGCTCCACTAGTGCACTGCGATACTCAAGAAAACAGAAGGGAGGTGGGACTGGAACCAATGAAGGTAACTCAAGAGAACAAGCATGCCGTAAGTACAAATAAAAAAGCCCAAAACAGAAAACTATTACTGTTGGGGGATTCCATCATCAGAGGCATTAACCTTGGAACACAGGGCGAGGAGACCAAAATACTGAAATGTCTTCCAGGATCCTCAGCTACCAGGAGTTCCAGGCAAATACAGACTATAATTAAGGAAGAAACTAAGGATTTTAACACTGATGTTGTTATCCATCTGGGAACAAATGACCTGGCCAACAACTCCACACTTGCAGCACAGAAAGCTTTTCGGGAGCTTGGTGAGGGCGTGAAACCTTTTGTAAAGACTTTAGCTTTTTCTGAAATACTGCCTGCATATGGAAAGGGAGAGCAAAGAGCGAAAAACACAGAGGACTTTAATAGATGGCTCAGAGCCTGGTGTCATCAAGAAGGCTTCAGGTACATAGGAGGATGGGGAAATACAATTTTATTTGGAACAATGATGAGAAAAAAAAGTCAAATTTCACCAGAAAATAATAAACTTTTATTAATTATGACAGGGGTTGCCATTCAACATATAACTAACAATTGGAAAAATTACAACAACCTAAACTACACATTTTGGTGGAATACAATATGCCATGTTTTTAAAATGGAAAGAACAATAGCAATACAAAAGGGGACATATAATAAATTTATAAAAATATGGGGGCCATTGACAAAATACTGTAATGATTAAATAATAGAATACTTTTTCTTCTTCTCTTCTTTTAGAGATTTTTTTTTTTTTTTTTTTTTATGACACACATATAGGGGGGGTAAGGAAAACAATTTATATATAATATATTATAATATATGATACAAAATGTAACAAATGATAAAAAAAATAATAGAAGGGTGGGGGGAGGGAAAATGAATAAAATTTATCCAGAATATATTATATTAGATATAAATATGTTATTGAATAGTTATCAATTGTATTCTAATATGTTGTATACTTTTATAAAATTTGAAAATATTATATCGGGGCAATGAAAGGGTGGGGGGAGGGTGAAGGGGAAAATCAAATTTAGACATACATTGTGTTAGATATAAAAGTGATACCATGCATTTATCAAATGTATTTTATTATTATGTACACTTTTTGTAAAATTTGAAAATAAAAATATAATGGGGAAAAAAAAAAAAAAAAAAAAAAGAAGGACAAGAAACTATATTGCACTGATGGGCTACATATTACTACAGCAGGAAAAAGAAACCTTGCAGAGAAATTTAGACAATATTTTTCTAGGCATTTAAACTAGAAGGTGGGGATGGTGTATGTACGAAGGACAATTATAGAGACCACCCCCGGCAAAAGAAAAGATGTGATAGTAGTAAAGGCTGCAACATAAGCAATATCAGCAACTCATTTCTTAGTATTGCAACGGAAAGTGAAACGACACAAAAATCCATACGAAAAAGAAGATTATCGCTGAAAAATAGCTGGAAAGCGATGACCACAAATGCTCGCAGTCTAAGCAACAAAGTTCATGATCTGCAAGCCCTGATGTTAGAGGTAGATCTAGATATTGTTGCTATCACAGAGACATGGTTCAGTGAATCACATGGTTGGGATGCAAACATACCGGGATATAATCTTTTTAGGAAGGACAGAGATGGTCATAAAGGTGGAGGAGTAGCTCTCTTTGTAAAGATCAATATCCAAGCAACCGAAATGCAAGGGACCTGGGGAGAGGAAGAAGCGATATGGATTGCTCTGAAAAGAGAAGATGGAACTTCTATCTACGTGGGTGTAGTCTACAGACCTCCGACTCAATCGCAGCAAATTGATAAGGATCTGATTGTGGATATCCAAAAGTTTGGAAGGAAAGAGGAGGTTCTGCTGTTGGGAGATTTCAACCTGCCGGATGCGGACTGGAATGTTCCATCTGCGGAATCGGAAAGAAGTAGGCAGATTGTGGATGCCTTTCAAGAGGCTCTGCTCAGACAAATGGTGACGGAACCCACAAGGGAAAAAGCGATATTGGATCTGGTCCTCACAAATGGAGAGAGTATCTCTAATGTTCGAGTGGGTGCTCACCTGGGAAGTAGCGATCATCAAACGGTTTGGTTTGATATAACGGCTAAAGTGGAGAGCGGCCGCACGATACTTAAAGTCCTAGATTTCAAACGTACGGACTTTAATGCAATGGGAAAGTACCTGAAGAAAGAGCTGTTAGGACGGGAGGATATAAGAGAAGTGGAAAGATAGTGGTCTAAGCTGAAAGGAGCGATAAAAATGGCTACGGACCTTTATTTGAAGAAAATCAATAAAAACAAGAGATAAAGGAAGCCGATATGGTTCTCCAACCTAGTGGCTGAGAAAATAAAGGTGAAAGAGTTGGCGTTCATGAAATATAAAAAAACCCAAGAAGAGGAGAGCAGAAAGGACTACAGGGTGAAACTGAAAGAAGCCAAGAGAGAGATACGTTTGGCGAAGGCACAGGCGGAAGAACAAATGGCTAAAAATGTAAAAAAGGGAGATAAAAATTTTTTCAGATATATTAGTGAAAGGAGGAAGATAAAAAATGGAATTGCTAGGCTAAAAGATGCTGGGAACAAATATGTGGAGAGTGATGAGGAGAAAGCAAATGTGCTAAACAAATACTTCTGTTCTGTGTTCACAGAAGAAAATCCTGGAGAAGGACCGAGATTGTCTGGCAAAGTTACACGAGAAAATGGAGTAGATTATGCGCCGTTCACGGAGGAGGGTGTTTATGAGCAACTTGAAAAACTGAAGGTGGACAAAGCGATGGGACCAGACGGGATCCATCCCAGGATACTAAAGGAGCTCAGAGAGGTTCTGGCGAGTCCTATTAAAGACTTGTTCAACAAATCTCTTGAGACGGGAGTGATTCCTGGGGATTGGAGGAGAGCGGATGTGGTCCCTATTCATAAAAGTGGTCACAGGGATGATGCAGGAAACTACAGGTGAGCCTCACTTCAGTTGTTGGAAAAATAATGAAAGTGTTGCTGAAAGAAAGGATAGTGTACTTCCTTGAATCTAATGGGTTACAGGATCCGAGGCAACATGGCTTTACAAAAGGTAAATCGTGCCAAACGAACCTGATTGAATTTTTTGATTGGGTGACCAGAGAGCTAGATCGAGGACATATGCTAGATGTAATTTACTTGGATTTCAGCAAAGCCTTTGATACAGTTCCTCATAGGAGGCTGTTGAACAAACCTGAAGGGCTGAAGTTAGGACCCAAAGTGGTGAACTGGGTCAGAAACTGGCTGTCGGACAGACGCCAGAGGGTGGTGGTTAATGGAAGTCGCTCGAAGGAAGGAAAGGTGACTAGTGGAGTCCCTCAGGGTTCGGTGCTGGGGCCAATCCTGTTCAATATGTTTGTGAGTGACATTGCTGAAGGGTTAGAAGGAAAAGTGTGCCTTTTTACAGATGATAACAAGATTTGTAACAGAGTAGACACCGAAGAGGGAGTGGAAAATATGAAAAAGGATCTGCAAAAGTTAGAGGAATGGTCTAATGCCTGGCAACTAAAATTCAATGCAAAGAAATGCAGAGTAATGCATTTGGGGATTAATAATAGGAAGGAGGAGGAGAGAAGCTGATGCACAGACGGGGAGAGGGACCTTGGGGTTATAGTGTCCGAAGATCTAAAGGCGAAAAAACAGTATGACAAGGCAGTGGCTGCTGCCAGAAGGATGCTGGGCTGTATAAAGAGAGGCGTAGTCAGTAGAAAGAAGAAGGTGTTGATGCCCCTGTACAGGTCATTGGTGAGGCCCCACTTGGAGTATTGTGTTCAGTTTTGGAGACCATATCTGGCGAAAGACGTAAGAAAACTTGAGGCGGTCCAGAGGAGGGCGACGAAAATTATAGGAGGCTTGCGCCAGAAGACGTATGAGGAGAGACTGGAAGCCCTGAATATGTATACTCTAGGAGAGACAGGGGAGATATGATTCAGACGTTCAAATACTTGACGGGTATTAACGTAGAACAAAATCTTTTCCAGAGAAAGGAAAATGGTAAAACCAGAGGACATAATTTGAGGTTCAGAGGTGGTAGATTCAGGGGCAATGTTAGGAAATTCTACTTTACGGAGAGGGTAGTGGATGCCTGGAATGCGCTCCCGAGAGAGGTGGTGGAGAGTAAAACTGTGACTGAGTTCAAAGAAGTATGGGATAAACACAGAAGATTTAGAATCAGAAAATAATATTAAATATTGAACGAGGCCAGTTACTGGGCAGACTTGCATGGTCTGTGTCTGTGTATGGCTGTTTGGTGGAGGGGAGGGGAGGGCTTCAATGGCTGGGAGGGTGTAGATGGGCTGGAGTAAGTCTTAACAGAAATTTCAGCAGTTGGAACCCAAGCACAGTACCGGGTAAAGCTTTGGATTCTTGCCCAGAAATAGCTAAGAAGAAAAAAATTTAAAAAAAAAAATTTAAATTGAATCAGGTTGGGCAGACTGGATGGACCATTCGGGTCTTTATCTGCCGTCATCTACTATGTTACTATGTAAATTATATCTAGCATATGTCCTCGATCCAGCTCTCCGGTCACCAATCAGAAAATTCAATCAGGTTCATTTGGCACGATGTACCTTTTGTAAAGCTATGTTGCCTCGGATCGTGTAACCCATTAGATTCAAGGAAGTACACTATCCTTTCTTTCACCAACACTTCCATTATTTTTCCAACAACCAAAGTGAGGCTCACCGGCCTGTAGTTTCCCGCTTCATCCCTGTGACCACTTTTGTGAATAGGGATCACATCCGTAGTCCTCCAATCCCCAGGAACCACTCCCGTCTCCAGAGATTTGTTGAACAAGTCTTTAATAGGACCCGCCAGAACCTCTCTGAGCTCCCTCAGTATTCTGGAATGGATCCCATCCGGTCCCTTAGCTTTTCCACCTTCAGTTTTTCAAGTTGTTCATAAACATTCTCCTTCGTGTATGGCGCTGAATCTACTCAATTTTCTCAAGTTATTTTGCCAGACAATCTTGGTCCTTCTCCAGGATTTTCTTCTATGAATACAAAACAGAAGTGCAGTGCTCCCCCGCGAATTTGTGGTCCCGGTGATTCGCGGTATTTCCCGACCGCAAATGACCGGGCAGCAGGAGTATACCGCGAGTGATTTCCTTCACTCGCCAGCACTCCAGCTGCCCTCTCCTGTTTCCCTTGCTAAAAACCATATTTGCGAATATCGAGGGAATACTGTATTTGTTTAGCACGTTTGCTTTTTCCTCATCACTCTCCACATATCGGTTCCCAGCATCTTTTAGTTTAGCAATTCCATTTTCCATCTTTCTCCTTTCACTAATATATATGAAAAATTTTTTGTCTCCCTTTTTTACATTTTTAGCCATTTGTTCTTCCGCCTGCGCTTTCACCAGATGTATCTCTCTCTTGGCTTCTTTCAGTTTCACCCTGTAGTCCTTTCTGCACTTTTCTTCTTGGTTTTTTTTTATATTTCACGAACGCCAACTCTTTTGCCTTTATTTTCTCTGCCACTAGTTTGGAGAACCATATTGGTTTCCTTTTTCTCTTGTTTTTATTTATTTTCTTCACATAAAGGTCCGTAGCCATTTTTATTGCTTTCAGCTTAGACCACTGTCTTTCCACTTCTCTTATGTCCTCCCATCCTAACAGCTCTTTCTTCAGGTATTCTCCCATTTTATGGAAGTCCATATATTTGAAATCTAGGATTTTTAGTATCGTGCGGCCACCCTCCACTTTAACCGTTATATCAAACCAAACCATTTGATGATCGCTACTTCCCAGGTGAGCACCCACTCCAACATTAGCGATACTCTCTCCATTTGTGAGGATCAGATCCAATATCGCTTTTTCCCTCGTGGGTTCCGTCAGCATTTGTCTGAGCAGAGCCTCTTGAAAGGCATCCACAATTTCGCTACTTCTTTCCGATTCCGCAGACGGAACATTCCAGTCTTCATCCAGCAGGTTGAAATTTCCCAACAGCAGCACCTCCTCTTTCCTTCCAAACTTTTGGATATCCACAATCAGAACCTTATCAATTTACTGCGATTGAGTCGGAGGTCTGTAGACTATACACACGTAGATAGAAGTTCCGTCTTCTCTTTTCAGAGTGATCCATATCACTTCTTCCTCTCCCCAGATCCCTTGCATTTCGGTTGCTACTCTTCCACCTTTTTGACCATCTCTGTCCTTCCTAAAAAGATTATATCCAGGTTTGTTTACATCCCATCCATGCGATTCAGTGAACCACGTCTCTGTGATAGCGACAATATCCAGATCTGCCTCTAACATCAGGGCTTGCAGATCATAAACTTTGTTGCTTAGACTGCAAGCATTTGTCGTCATCACTTTCCAGCTATTTTTCATCGGTAATCTCCTTTTTCATATAGATTTTTGTTTCGTTTCACTTTCTGTTGCAATGCTAAGAAGTGAGTTGCTGATATTGTTTACGTGGCAATCTTTACTACCATCACATCTTTTCTTTTGTCGGGGGTGGTCTCTAATTGTCCTTCATACATACACCACCCCCACCTTCTAATTTAAATGCCTAGAAACATATTGTCTAAATTTCTCCGCAAGGATTATTTTTCCTGCTGTAGTAATATGTAGCCCCTCAGTGCAATATAGCTTCTTAGCTTTCCACATATTTCCCCATCCTCATGTGTACCTAAAGCCTTCTTGATGACACCAGGCTTTGAGCTATCTATTAAAGTTCTCTGTGTTTTTTACTCTTTGCTCTCCCTTTCCATATGTTTTTCAGGCAGTATTTCTGAAAAAGCTACAGTCTTTACAAAAGGTTTCAAGCCGTCACTAAGCTTCCAAAAAGCTTTCAGCGCTGTAAGTGTGGAGTTGTTGGCCAAGTCATTTGTTCCCATATGGATAACAACATCAGTGTTAAAATCCTTAGTTTCTTCATTAATTATAGTCTGTATTTGCCTGGAACTCCTGGTAGCTGAGGATCCTGGAAGACATTTCACTATTTTGGTCTCCTCGCCTTGTGTACCAAGGTTAATGCCTCTGATGATGGAATCCCCCAACAGCAATAGTTTTCTGTTTTTGGCTTTTTTATTTGTACTTACGGCATGCTTGTTCTTTCGAGTTACCCTCATTGGTTCCAGTCCCACCTCCCTTCTGTTTTCTTGAGTATCGCAGTGCACTAGTGGAGTGAATGTAACCAGACTGTAAACAAACAGTGATCTGTAGGAACAGCAATTCTATGGAGCACGTATTTTCCAGTGTCACATTTTATGAATAATCAGAATAATTAATTCATCTATAGGATAGAGTCATAGGTTGCAATACTAACCTTTCATTTAATAAGAAAGTTAATACGGCTGTAGTTTTGGTCAAAGATTAATTTAAGTTGTGTCCTAACTCATAATAGGTATTATCAGGCTAATAATCCAGAAACACAGACATCCTAAAAACATCCTAAATCGGCACCTGGATGTCCTAATCACCAGGACGTCCAAGTGCTGATAATCCATACCATCTTTCTGTATGTCTAGCAAGGTGTTCCAGCCTCTGTACATTCAGAGCATGAGATGGGCGTGGTGGAGGCGTGTTATGGGTGGTCTCAAGGGCGGGTTAGACATGAACGTCTTGCAGTGATAATCAAACATTTTGCAATACATCCTGGATGGAACTTATATGTTTGGAACTAGACCTGTTTTAGAAGGGTTTAAGTACTACAAAGGTGCCCAAACTGACCAGATAACCACTGCATGCATCAAGGTAAGACACCACCACTGACACCAGTGCTCACTGACCCCTCATACCCACAAAGATCAGATTGCAAACGTACATACCTGTCTCCAGAACATCAGCACCTGGTATAGGAAAGCCTAGTAGAGCTGCATACAGGTGTCTAAAATAGTCTGGGTAGGTGGGCTATTGAACCATAGAAAAGAGTAGCTAGTCCCATAAGCCACTCTAACTATTACATTCATGGTGGAAAATGTGAGCCCACCAAACCCCCCCAAAACACTACTCTGCTGCCATGTAGGTGCCACCTGCAGCCGTAAAAGCTATCGAGGTTGTAGACAGGTAGATATAGTGGGTTTTGGGGGTCTCACCATACCCCATAAGGGAGTTCTGGTGAGATGTTTACCTGACACCCTTTATGTGAAGTTCACGGCAGTGCCCTCTAAGGTGCCCCACTGCTTTGTTGCCAGGTCTGGGTGGCCAGTCCATTACAGGAATGGCCCCTCTCATGTTCAAATGGTCCTGTTCTGATGTTTGAGACTTGGGACAAAATTTTGGTTGAAAATGTGGTATAAAGATAAGGCATCCTGGCAGTCTGGGCATCTCAATGGTCTGGATGTCCAGATAGAAGATTTTCAAAATAAAATATTTCTAGACGTATGGTGGCTTGCCTTTCGAAAATAGGCATTTCCTTACTGCCAACTTTGGACGTCTAGCACCATACGTCCAAATTGGACTTAGACATATGTTTTGAAAACGACCCTCTACGTCACAATACAATATAAAATGTCCTTTTCTACCCAAGAGATTCCCAAGAACAGATATCAGGGATTTTGAGGCTCTGATTCTATAAATGATGCCTAATTTGTAGATGCCATTGAGCGCAGTTTTCAATCATCCGCTGGGCGCTGTTTGTAGAATCGTGTCTAAGCAGTCTTGTGCCAGTAGCCATTGAATCCTTAGGCACACTGCCATTTAGACCAGATTTTCTTGGCCTAAATAAATGCACCTAAGTCAAACCATGTTCAAAATCTGCCCCAAATCCACCCCTAACCATGCCTACTAATTAGTAAGCACCTTGGAGTACTGATTTAGTTGCCTACTAGCTAATAAATTTTTTACATTGGTTTTTTTTTTTTATATTATTTATTTATTCATTTTGAATTCTTACAACAAGTGAATTAAACATAATACAAACAATTTTCACATATCACTTGTATTTACAAACAAATAATCTTGTAAGATAAAATAAATACCCCCCTTTTTATCAATATTCCTAATTCCATATGATATACATTTCCCTCCCCACCCCCACATATCTGTTACCCATGTGCTAAGATACATTGGTTTTTAATAGTGCTTTCAACTATCAGTGCCGACTATGTCAATTAAGAAAATTAACCCCTCCTTTTACTAAGCCGCCTGGAGCAGTGGCGTAGCAAGGGGGATGCGGGGTGGACCGCCTCGGGCGCCAAGTCAGTAGGGGCACTGACACCTGTCTGCCTCGCCCTGCCACCCTCACGCCATCCCTCCCCCCTCACTCTGTACTTCCGTATTAACTTTACTAGCACAAGCAACTTCTGCCTGTTGCTCACACCAGCCTTGTTCCCCTCTGAATCACTTTAAGGTCACGGGGCCAAGAAGTGATGTCAGAGGGAATCCAACGCTGGCTCGAGGAGCATGCATCCAGAAGCCACTTGTGCTGGAGAAGATTAAGAGGTACGGGAGGGAGAGCACAACGGAAAGAGTAGGGGGCAAGGAGGAGTGTGGGGGGTGCGGAAAGAGCGTGGGGGCACAAAGAAGAGGGCCTGTGGAGCCACTGGCCTGGAGCACTAAATGCTTTGACACTTCTCTGATGCTCATAGAATTCTATGAGTGTTGGAGCATTTAGCGCCATGGGCTGCGTTAGAAACTTCTACCACTGCTTAGTAAAAAGGTGGTGGAGAGGGGGGTTGTTAGGTGCCTAGATCTGCTAGGCACACCAATCTAGGTGCCTAACTTTAAGCATCATTTATAGCAGTGGTTCCCAACCCTGTCCTGGAGGACCACCAGCCAGTCGGGTTTTCGGGATAGCCCTAATGAATATACATGAATGAGATTTGCATATAGTGCAGATGACAGGCATGCAAATATGCCCCATACATGTTCAGTAAGGCTGTTTTGAAAACCTGACTGGCTGGTGGTCCTCCAGGACAGGGTTGGGAATTACTGATTTATAGAATCAGGGCCTAAATGTATTAGTGAAGGGACAGGGGAGCTTAAGCTCCTGCTCATAACTGACACCATTCTAACTAACGATACAAATAATTTACTTTCAGACCCAAAAACTTATTAATCCAAGAGAAATTGAATACCTCACCTTTCAAGAGTTCATAAGACCTGTTGACATCAAATTTCCGAGCACGGATGAACCTTAGAAAGAAGTTGTCCTCTTGGTCCTTTACCTTCTCAGCCACTGCTTTGCAGAGTTCTTCCCCCTTGCCGCTCTGGTCCTGAACCAGCTCTCTCAGCTCCTTAATAGCTGTCTCTCGGGTCTTCTGTGTCTCATTCAGTTCATCTTTTGCCTGAGGAACAGACTCTGATCTTTAACAGTAGCTTCTGACCATCCTTGTGTAACAGCTTCCTTATAGTAATGAGACTGTGCATATTTCGGATTTTCAGTCACAGCCACCCATTGATTTCTTTCTTGTAGATGTTCTATAGCAGTGTTTCTCAACTCGGTCCTGTCAGGTTTTCAGGATATCCAATTTGCATACAATGGAGGCAGTGTATACAAATCCAAGTTTATGCATATTCATTGTGGATATCCTGAAAACTTGACTAGCAAGGGGGTAACTTCAGGACCGAGTTGAGAAACACTGATCTAGATATCCCAAGACTAACACGTTTTTCTTCCAACTTAGAATCCTTTTAATAAAGCCACAAAATTGCGGGCGACTCGAAACTTCGAGTTTCTTCAAGCAAGTCTGCTTGTGAGGCGTCCGCATCCGGGCTCCGTCGATGACGTCACCCATTTGTGAGAATACCTGCCTGCTTGTCATGGGATAATGAGTGCTCCTTTTACGAAGGTGAGCTAGGGTTTTTAGCTATAGCGTGCGGTAGGCGAAAATCTACCACCTCCTAAAAAGGAGGCGGTAGTGGCTAGCTCGCATGGGAATTTAACGCGCGCTATTTTGCTTGTTAAGGCCCTAGTGCACCTTTGTAAAAGGAGCCCTGAGTGTTGGCCAGTGGAATTTATTGGAAGCTAGACATCTTCCCCACTCCCACCACACACACACACTTCTCCTTCTGCAATATAATATAGACAGATTAGGTACTCATATGTAGGTATCCTTGGGAACAGATTTCTTTACCTTCTGGAGTGTATGAGGAGGAATTTTTTCACATGTCCCAAACACTGGCCCGTGGTCCTTTGTGGTAAGATGTTCTAACTTGCTTTGTAAAGCCTGTTCCTCCTCAGAAATGATGCGGTACGTACCAGCCTGAGCGGAGGAAAATTTAAAAAAGCACAAGACGCTGCAATCATTTATTTCTTATACCTATTCGTTAAGAGCATCTGAAGAAATCCCTTTGGCTGGACTCTGAGGATGTTATTGGAGTTGTAGCAAATTCCGTGACCAAACTTTATACCTTATGCTCCTAGTCATGCTTTACAGAGATTTCTGACCTATTTTGCACATATTTTCTTCATTTTTGGGATATATGGAATATGAACACTGAGTCCACAGATGTGATTGTTTGGAGTAATTCCCTTCTACTTACTTTTTTATATTCTGAAAGCTATAAGTGTTTTCCAGAAAGTTCCAAACTAGCAAAGTTCTCTAGCTTCTTCTAATCCTTAGTTCTGCTATGAAAGAATTTATGAAGAATGGAGGAAACATCTGATGTAATACTCACAGTAGTAGACATGGTGCGCTCTGTATTTCAACACAAAGCTGCTGCAAAGAAAACGAGAAACAAACTGGTGAGAAGCTCTGTGCTTCCATAGCATAATTTAAGCACCCCAGTAATAGAGAATTACACAGGGACAATTTTTTCCCCCGTCCCCACGGAAACTCATTTTCCCATTCCGTCCCCATGAGCTATTTTCCTGTCCCTGCCCCATTCCTGCAAGCTCCGTCTTCATCTGCACAAGCCTCAAACCCTTTAAAATCATGTGTTTGAGGCTTGTGCAGTTAAGGCAGAGCTTACAGGAATGGGGCAGGGGCAGCGACAAAATTTGTGGGGACAGGATGGGCAAATTGAGTTCCTACGGGGACAGGGAAAAATTTGTTACAGTGTTATCCTCTACCCAGTAATCCAAAAGAGCAGTGGTAAGCAGAGGACAGTGCATTTTACCAGTTCATATTAGGTTATACCAGGTGTTCTTAACCCAGACTTTGAGACATAACTAGCAGCTAAGGTTTTCGGGATATCCACAATGAATATGTATGAGATAAATTTGCGTGCACTGCCTCAGATTTACATACAATGGAGGCCGTGCTACAAATGTACCTGATGCGCTAGATGTGTCTCTGGGGACTGAGTTGAGAATCACTACATTAGACCCAAATCCAAATCGTTCTGAGATGCAGTGCAAGAGATGGGAATGAAACAGAGTATATTAATCAGAACCTCTTTTGTGTGATTTAATAGTCTCAGATCTACCTTGTGTGAGGATTCTTTTAATGAAAGGAAAAGCAAGAAGCAAAGAAGGGGTCAAAATAATCCCACTGTTTCAAGGGATCAGTTTAGCTCTGCACATAATGCCCACGTCACAGATGAAGAGTTAACATGGAGAAATGTAGAAACAGAGAAACACAATGGCAGATAAAGCCCAAATGGCCCATCCAGGCTGCCCATCTGGAACATCCACTATTTCCTTCTCTCCCTAAAAGATTCCACCTACCTGTCCCACACTTTCATGAACTCAGACATAGAGCTATCCAAAGTATTTGTCGTCATTTAGGAGCTCCTTGCCTATCTAATAGATCTATCAGTTCTGTTACTATGAAAAGTGAATGGTCCAGAAGCTGGACCTTGAAATCAAGAATGGAATTACCACGATTGACAACAGAAAAGGATCAAAGAGCGTTTTCAGTTGTTTTGCATGATTCACCAGCTTGCCTTTAGACGGAGATATATTATTGCTCAGCTATCAACATCTTGACATTCATCCTCTGGATTGTGTTTACTACCTACTGCTACTACGGTCATGGTAACATTCCTGAGCCTGCACAGATTATTTCTGGCCCCACCCCCTGTGACATCACAGGGGTGTCCAAGTTCTTTACTGTCGGGATTACCGTACACCAGAGAGAAGATATTGACTTTGTCAGGATGAAAAGGAGCACAACTAAGAGAACATCTTTGGGTGGACTTTGGAAGGGTTTGGGGGGAAGTTGTAAGTGTATATGGAGCAATGTAGAATCTTTAGATTTGTCTTGTAGTGTGTCTGTATATTACTATGGCAGCAATTTTAGTAATTATGAGTTGTGAACTTTATGGCGTATTATCTGACTCTGGTTTGTAGGCGTGTGAGGGATTGTCCAATGGAGATATGTTTCAACTGTACCACATGTTGAGAGATCGATTCCACGTCAGAATATATTACAGGTAAATGCTAGATCAATAATGGCCACAGCATGATGGCTGAAACGTCGGTTCTACCTACCCAGATACGGTGAGACCTGGACAACTGCAAAAATCAAGAAATAAGACTATTGATTTATGACTCGCTGTTACAAGAGAAGTTGGATGTACTCTGTATTACAGAGTCTTGGTTTGAAGGTAATTAATCAATGTTGTACTTCAGGTTATTTGGAGGAGTGAGACTGCTATAATGGGAAAAGATGTGGTGGGGTATTAATGATTTGAAGGCATGTGTTGGCTTTTACTGAACTAGGTATCAAGTTTGAACAATTCTTTTTGAGGAAAGTTCATGGGGGGGGTTAACCAGTGGAGTACTAAGGAGGGGCAGTCTACCCTGAGTGCTATTCTGGTGGGGGTGCCAACATCCCTCCTCCTCTCCATCCACCGACCGCTCCTTCCCAATTCTTCCCCACCCCCCCACAATACCTCTAGCTCTTTGCCGGCATGAGCAGTAATTCCAACCTGGTGCTCACGCCGGCTCTTCCTATAACATCACTTCTGGGTCCTGTGCCTAAGAAGTGACGTAGGAGGAAGAGCCGACTCCGACATGGGCAGCTATTTGATGATGATGCTCATGCTGGGAAAGTTAAAGAGATATGGGGGAAGGGGCACATGCGCACTGCAGGGGGGACAGTGAAGGAGCAGGGGCAGAGAAGAGGGTGGGGGAGGGACACCAATGTTCCGGCACCTCTTACTTTCTCTCTAGGGATAACAGAAATTTTTGAGAATGTGCTATTACCAGTGATACCTAACGTTGAGATGGGGAGTTTGTGGGATGTTTTTGAACTTTTAGTGTTCTGAAGTCCTTGAATCCAATGTGTGCATTGTTCTTCCATAATACTATGACAGTCAGGCGATGTGTTAGTGCAAGCATTGAGAGATCTGGTTTATTGTTAGGATCTTTGGAGGTAGCTTTGGATCCAGCTTGTAGTAAAGATATGAACCCAAATCTAAATTAGTGCTGATAGCAGCCATCAGCACCCAATTATTGGCATTACTTGGCTTGCTACCCAATTTAGTTCTCAGCCCAACCTGAATCCGTGCTCAAATATCAGCACCCAATTTTGGGCACCATATAACGAGGGGGTGCTGAAAAGTTCTCAGCCCAACTAAGGAGAAAATGACATGGATATGGTTCAATCAATGATCTGAAACAATGTCAAAACATAGAATTTTGTTTCTGCAAATTGGCACTTAATGAAATAAGATAACACATTTCAGCTACAGTGGCAAAAACAGGTTCAAAATTTAGGAAGATGTTTGGTTGGGCTGAGAACTTTTCAGCACCCCTTCATATAGAATCTGGGGGATGATGAGCAGTGAGAATTGGGCAGCAATATTGGGAAGATTTGACTGCGTGAGATTTGTGTTTTATTTTGAGTTTTTACTGTTTTATATATAATTTTGCTTTTAAGTCTGAGAATTGTCAGGCTAGAATTGTTCAAGCAATAAATAAATACAGTAAAGGATGCCAAGAAAAGAGAGTTTCATTCAGTAAAGACAAAAGTAAATGAAAACTCCATGTTGCATTTTCTTTTGCACAGTCATTTAACTCTCCAGATGCCAAATAATTTACTATCAGCATTCTGTGTTATTCCAGGCACAAAATGGAGAATCCTAGATGAAATGAAACTTGCTGGTGTTATCCTGATTCAGATAATGTCAGTTGGAATGAATCCCTATGGAATTTATACTATGTGACAGAGGAAAATAAACCAACCAGAGTTAATGATTCATCTCCTTCAAGTATGAGGTCAGGTGCATTAGGGGAGAGCTCTCATTTAAAACAGTTTTCTAATCTGTTTCATTTCATTTGGAAGTCAAAACTAATTAGTGATATGAACCATCAGTCTCAGCCCAGCTCCATCTCCTACTGAAAAACCCCAATCAGCATCAAATTCCAATCATTCAAGGCCCCCCTGAACCTTCCTATATGCTCCCACCCCTACATTCTATCCCATACCTAGGAATTGCCAAAGTCCAAATGAAGTAAGAGTGATCCCCAACAGCCCTTTCAGATGCCTCCTAGGATTCAAACTGAGACTGCAGTATTTTATTGTATAGGGGTCCACCATTTTGTTACCTCCAGTAGCTCACATCATTTGAAGCAGGGTCTGGCAAGGTAGGCCCAACTGAGGATTCTCCCATCCTATTTGGACTTTTTGACAACTCCCATGGATGGGGTAAGGTACATCCAAGAGTAGAGGATAAGAAAATGAAGAGTTGATGTTTTAAAATTTGGTGATACTAGGCTTTTTCTAAAGGTTGGAAAGTGCTCTGGACCTGATGGTTTGTTGCTTTTTTCTTTTGTTTAGTTTTTATTTCAGGTTGTTATTATTTTATTCCTAACAAAGCATAAACAAAATGAAGAGACAAAGAAAACAAGGAAATGTAAGCTTATGCCCTGCTTCTTTATACAGTATAGAAGAACTAAAGTTTAATCTATTAAAAAAAATAATGTTTGTAGAGGACCACAGCAACGCATGTAGGAAAGTAAACGAAGAAAATATGGCAAGATCTGGAAGTAATGCCACTTGACATATATGATCTGTAATTCTTAATGCAAAGAATCAAAATATGTCTATTTTAAACAACAAGAAGAATGGTCAACAAAAAATATAAAGCATAAAAATGCAATAAAATACTGCAAATATTCTTATCCCCCCAAAAAAAATAAATCTGAGAGATTGACCTTTGAAGTAGAAGTATTTCTGGGGACCTATGTATTTGCTAATGCACGTGTTATTGCAACGTTTTATGTGATGAAGGCTAGAGGTACAATTAAAGTTCTCTGTGAATGACTGCATTAACATGGTTGCACAATTAGCACAAGCTGTTTGAATGATTATGAAGATAAGGATTTGGATTTAGTTCATGCCTTCCTCAGTATTCAAGGTAAATTACATTCAGGCACAGTAGGTATTTTCCTACCCCTGGAGGACTTAACAGTGTATATTTGTAGATGAGGAAATGAAAGAAGAAGTGACTTGCCTGAGATCACAAGGAGCATTGGGATTTGAACCTGGCAGCCTGTTCTCTAACCCTATAGTTGTTCATTTAAATAGTTTACACATGAATGCACGGGATGGGAAGAATTCCATTTGTAAATGGCAGTGACATTGGGGGGTCTCAGTAGGAGGAAGGACTGTTCCTATCCTTATGTCATCTAATCTATAGTATACTTATGAAAGGAATTTTTAAAATAAAGTAAAATTATGGGATCTCCCTTGGCACACCTGGAATCTCTTCGGGGCACACAGACACTGCTCTACAGGCATCTGTTCATCTCTCCATTGTACGTATTTGGGGATCACTTCTCCGACCATATACAGAAGCAACTCTCAGACTCTAAACTGAAAACCAATTATGTCTGCTAAGCTTTAAACTAACTGCCTCTTTTACAAAGACGGGCTAGCAGCTGCCGCACGGCAACAGCCCCGAAGCCCTTTCCAGCCACTAGCACAGCTTTGTAAAAGAGGCCGTAAATGTTAAAAAATGGTTTCCTGGAGAATAAAATATGTTTTAACATTTAGAATATAGGATTTACTTCCCCCCCCCCAACCCGGAGATCATTATTTGAGTAATATTTTGCTTACATATATAATTTGACCCTTTAGTAATATTATAAGCATTGGAGCTAGATGTTTTTTTTCAAAGCAGAAACATTTTATTCCCTCACCTACCAGTTTGAAATCCACAGGAGAGGAAAATGTAGACTATTGTTTCAGAATCACAATCAAAATGTTCTAGTTTTCAGCAAGGGAATCAAGTCTATATTAGCCAGGTTAAAAGAGCTCTTTACTTACCGTTCACCCAGCAAAACTGAATATGCAATGGTATGAACCCGAACTGCAAAGTCTATGGAGAGATGAGATCCTGTGCTGAGGACAAAGCTCTAAGACCAAGATACACAGAAAGAAAGAAAGACAGGGTCAAATGAGACTCGTTAAGAGGAAAGGAAACGCTGCAGAAAGCTCTGTGAAGTCACCGGGTTCGGATTAAAATATCACATGGCATTATTCACATAGGCCTTTTAATAAGCTGGCATAAAACAGCCTGAAGAACTCATTAAAAGTGACAAAGGGACAGGAGGCTAGAGATAGGGTACACGTCCAAATGGTTTGTGGGCAGTGGTATCTCGCAATTAGAAAAATTAGAGGGGCTTAATGGTTGTTATGATTTCAGTTCTTATTAGTGCACAGAGCATTGAATTACTCAGGTTCTGCAAAAATGAAGGATCTGCCAGACCGGAAAGTGTTTAATGGGTTCTTTGGTACTTGGGAGTTCTAAAATAGAATCTAACAACAAGATAAAGAAATAAATAAATGTTCTCTGGATAACACAAGACATAGGAGCATAGTAGATGTCAGCAGATCAGACATAGTTAAGAACATAAGAATAGCCTTACTGGGCCAGATCAATGGTCCATCTAGCCCAATATCCCAACTTCACAGAGGCCAATCCAAGTCACAAGTACCTGCCAAAACCCCAAATAGTACCAGCATTCCATGCCACTGATCTAGGGCAAGCAGTGGCTTCCCCCATGTCTTTCTCAATAACAGTCTATGGACTTTTCCTCCAGGAAATTGTCCAAACCTTTCTTAAAACCAGTTACGCTATCCGCTCTTACCACAACCTCTGACAATGCATTCCAGAGCTTAACTATTCTCTGAGTGAAAAAACATATGTCCTCCTATTGGTTTTAAAAGTATTTTCCTATAACTTCATCGAGCGTCCCCTAGTCTTTGTAATTTTTGACAGAGTGAATAATCGATCTACTTGTACCCATTCTACTCCACTCAGGATTTTGTAGACTTCAATCAAGCCCTCAGCCATCTCTTTTCCAAGCTGAAGAACCCTAACCTCTTTAGTCTTTCCTCATACGAGTTTCATCCCCTTTATTATCTTGGTCGCTCTTCTTTGAACTTTTTCTAATGCTGCTATATCTATTTTTGAGATAAGATGACCAGAATGCAATGATTGTCCACCAAGTTTGGTCAGTTGTCCTTTCTAAACTATTCTTGCTAATGATATTCTCCAGGTCTCAGCCATGTGAGTTGGACTGTCTGCAGATCACCCCTTTTCCAAGCTGGCTTTTTCATCTCCAATTATGGTCCTCTATCTTCCTAGGTAAAGTATATAAATAAATTGCCATACCTAGACCACCACCCTGCCCTCCCCCCTCATTTCTTTTAACTAAATTCTCCCAATTCTCTACAGTCTACAGCAATACGGCCACCTGTTACTAGTCAAGAGTAATTTACTACACAAACTCAAACACTGAGGGAATGAGGACCTGAAGTAGTTCCCCAAACTGGGTGTTGCCTAATAGCTAATACAACGAGGAAAAGGATTACATAAAACAAACCCTAAATAGAAAGATGGCTGCAATGGTGGCTGAATCTGTTATGCTGAGTAGGAATGTCATGAATTGATTAGGAACATAAAAATAGCCTTACTGGGTCAGACCAATGGTCCATCAAGTCCAGTAGCCCGTTCTCACGGTGGTCAATCCAGGTCACTAGTACCTGACCAAAACCCAAGGAGTAGCACTATTCCATTCTAGCAATACAGGGCAAGCAGTGGCTTCCCCCATGTCTTTCTCAATAACAGACTATGGACTTTTCCTCCAGGAACTTGTCCAAACCTTTCTTAAAACCAACTACGCTATCTGCTCTTACCACATCCTCTGGCAACGCGTTCCAGAGCTTAACTATTCTGAGTGAAAAAAAAATTCCTCCTATTGGTTTTAAAAGTGTTTCCCTGTAACTTCATCGAGTGTCCCCTAGTCTTTGTAATTTTTGACAGAGTGAAAAATCAATCCACTTGTACCCATTCTACTCCACTCAGGATTTTGTAGACTTCAATCATATCTCCCCTCAGCCGTCTCTTTTTCAAGCTGAAGAGAGGCTGATGACGAGGCCTTCATCGATGACACCATCCTGGAACTGTCACACACCACAGAGAGAACCCACGACAGGTCCATCCTTGACACGCCCAAACCTACAGCACTAAACACAACAATTGGAGTACAGGAGATGATTGGAGATGCTGGCCCCTGGCAACTAGTAACCTCCTCTACGGGCAAGCGAAATAAACCCACCCCATTCTCACGCTCTTCTTCTTTTTCTTTTTCTCTTCAACAGGATAGCCGTTCATCAATACCACAGCTAACTCTCAGAAATAGATTTCAAATCCTACAAGATGAAACCACCGAGGAAACAGCAGAAGAGGCTCATGAGGATACCCAGCACACAACGTCAAATCCAGAGCACGCAGACCGACCCCCTCGAAAGGAACGAAGAGTGGTAGTCATTGGTGACTCCATACTAAGGGGCACCGAGGGACCAATTTGCAGGCCTAATTTACAATCAAGAGAGGTCTGCTGTCTCCCTGGAGCCAGGATCCAGGATATTACCACTAGCCTGGACAAAATTCTAAAACCTAATGATCATTTTCCCATGTTTCTCATCCATGTAGGCACAAATGACACTGCTAGGAGCGACACAGAGAACATCCCCAGAGATTTTGGAGTACTAGGAAAGAAGCTGAAGCAGACAGGAGCACAGGTGGTCTTTTCGTCAATTCTTCCAGTGAGAAATAGAGGCCGAGCGAGAGAAGAGCGTATTCAACGGACTAACGAATGGCTCCGAAAATGGTGCATAGAAATGAACTTCGGATTCCTGAACCACGGCGATACGCTCCAGGGACTGCAGGGACCAGACGGACTCCACCTGACCAGAAGAGGTAGAAACGTATTTGGACATCGATTGGCCCGCCTACTCAACAGGGCTTTAAACTAGGTAAGTTGGGGGAGGGTACATACTTATATCCCAGAGCAGTAAGAAACCACCCTGTGGAGGCGAGTCGCACTGACACTACCAAATCTAAGGTAAGTACCAATGATATCCACAATTATTCAGGGAGAAAAATCACTGATAATCTAGAAGCCACACTAACTCATCATAAAGGAATCTCTTCACAGATATGGAGGGCTATGTATGTTAATGCACACAGCTTGGGCAATAAAATTCTAGAATTAGAGACTGAGATAACAAACGCTGATCTTGATGTGATAGCGATATCCGAAACCTGGTTCACAGAATCGCATGGGTGGGATATGGTTATACCAGGGTACAACCTACTTCGTTGCGACCGAGTGGGTAAATTGGGGGGAGGAGTAGCACTATACACTAAGGAAAGCATCAAAACCACCAGAATCACAGATGTTAGATACACCGGGGAATCCATCTGGGTGAACCTGGCCAGAGGAAAGGAAAAATGCCTATACCTTGGTGTGATATATAGACCTCCCAGGCAACAGGAGGACAAAGACATAGAATTAATCGAGGACATAGAGAACATCACACTGCGCGGGGACTCAGTAATGCTAGGAGACTTCAACATGCCAGATGCAGATTGGGACACACTCTCCGCGACTACGGGAAGCAGCAAAAGAATATTAAACTCCATAAAGGGTGCACATCTCAAGCAATTGGTATTGGAGCCCACCAGAGACCAGGCGTTACTAGACCTAGTTCTCACCAATGGAGATAGCGTCACGGAAGTCTCAGTAGGAGACACACTAGCCTCCAGCGACCATAATATGGTATGGCTCAACCTCAAGAAAGGTTTTCCTAAGACAAACACAGCAACAAGGGTTCTCAATTTTAGAGGCACAGACTTCAACCGCATGGGAGATTTTGTCCATCAGGAGCTACATAAAGAAGCAAAATCTGACAATGTGGAGGACATGTGGACGTCTCTGAAGTCCATACTACACGAAGCAACAGACCGATACATAAAGACAGTAAGTAAACGCAGGAGAAACAAAAGACCCCAATGGTTCAGTAAAGAAATTTCAGACCTAGTTAAACAGAAAAAAGATGCATTTATCACCTACAAACACTTAGGCAGAGAGAGGGCAAAAGAGGACTATCTAGAGAGATCTAAAGCTGTCAAAACAGCAGTCAGAGAGGCCAAACTCCAAATGGAGGAAGAGCTAGCACGGAAAATTAAGAAAGGGGATAAATCTTTCTTCAGCTATATTAGCGACAGGAAAAGAAATAAAGATGGGATAGTACGCCTGAAGAAATCGGACGGTAACTTTGCGGAATCAGATTCTGAGAAGGCAGAACTACTAAACCAATACTTCTGTTCAGTGTTCACCCGCGAAATGCCGGGAGCTGGTCCACAGCTGCAGAAAGGAGATAACCAGAAAGACCCGTTTCAAGATTTCGAATTTACGCCCAGTAGCGTCTACGATGAACTATCAAAACTCAAAGTAAACAAAGCCATGGGACCGGATAACCTACATCCCAGAATGCTCAGGGAGTTAAGGGAAGTCCTGGCTGAACCATTATCTGTTCTTTTCAATCTTTCCCTAAGCACAGGAAGAGTCCCCTTGGACTGGAAAACCGCTAATGTAATCCCACTCCACAAGAAGGGCTGCAGGACAGAGACAGCAAACTACAGACCAGTGAGTCTCACGTCTATAGTGTGTAAACTCATGGAAACACTGATCAAACAGAATATTGACACAATCCTAGACGAAAAAAAACTGCGTGATCCACACCAACACGGGTTCACCCAGGGAAGATCTTGCCAATCTAATCTGATTAGCTTTTTTGACTGGGTTACTAGACAACTGGACGCCGGAGAGTCACTGGACGTGGTATATTTGGACTTCAGTAAAGCATTTGATAGCGTCCCTCATCGAAGATTACTGAACAAGCTGAAATCGATAGGATTAGGAGACACTCTAACTACATGGGTTGGGGATTGGCTAAGCAGTAGACTTCAGAAGGTGGTGGTGAACGGTACCCCATCCGAAGCATCAGAAGTGATCAGTGGAGTGCCGCAGGGCTCGGTCCTGGGCCCAATTCTATTCAACTTATTCATAAGAGATATGACGCGGGGACTTAGAGGAAGGGTATCACTGTTCGCCGACGACGCCAAACTTTGCAACATAGTAGGCAGAAGCTTGTTACCTGATGATATGACACACGACCTACTGCTTCTGGAACAATGGTCGACTACTTGGCAGCTAGGCTTCAATGCTAAAAAATGCAAGATAATGCACCTGGGTAAGAGAAACCCGCGCAGAACTTATGTACTAAATGGTGAGACCTTGGTTAGGACCACGGCGGAACGCGATCTAGGAGTGATCATTAGTGAGGACATGAAGGTTGCCAATCAAGTGGAGAAGGCTACCTCCAGGGCAAGACAAATGATGGGATGTATCCGCAGAGGTTTTGTCAGCAGGAGACCTGAAGTTATGATGCCGTTGTACAGAGCCATGGTGAGGCCTCACTTGGAGTACTGTGTTCAGTTTTGGAGACCACACTACCGAAAGGACGTGCTGAGGATCGAGTCGGTGCAGCGAACGGTCACCAGGATGGTCTTGGGACTCAGGGATCTCACGTATGAAGAAAGACTAAAGAAATTGCGGCTGTACTCACTTGAGGAAAGAAGAGAACGGGGAGATATGATTGAAACGTATAAGTACATCACGGGACGCATCGAGACAGAAGAGGATATCTTCTGGCTCATGGGACCCTCGACCACCAGAGGGCATCCACTGAAAGTCAGGGGAGGGAAGTTTCATGGCGACTCCAAGAAATACTTCTTCACCGAAAGAGTGGTGGATCATTGGAACAGACTCCCACTCCAGGTGATAGAGGCCAGCAGCGTGACGGATTTTAAGAGAAAATGGGATACTCATGTGGGATCGTTAAGGGAGTAAACTCAGGGGGGAGGGATACTTGGAATGGGCAGACTTGGTGGGCTATAGCCCTTTTCTGCCGCTTTTTTTCTATGTTTCTATGTTTCTAACCGTTTTAGTCTTTCCTCATACGAGAGGAGTTTCATCCCCTTTACCATCTTGGTAACTCTTCTTTGTACCTTTTCTAGCGCCACTATATCTTTCTTGAGATAAGGAGACCAGAACTGAACACAATATTCCAGATGAAGTCACACCATGGAGCAATACAGGGGCATTATAACATTCTTAGTCTTGTTAACCATCCCTTTTTTAATAATTCCTAGCACCCTGTTTGCTTTTATGGCTGCTGCCGCACAATGGGCATGATATCCAGATCCTTTTCTTGGGGGCTAATCCCCAAGTGGATCCTAGCATCTGATAACTGTATCCTCTAGAGTGCCCCTCTGCTTTGCTCAGATGTCTGTGTGGCCAGTTTGCTAAGAATGCTGGCTACCTGAACATCCGAAAAGCTTATTTTTGTGTGGTTTATGTGGACGTCTTTATATTTGAGTAGGGACATAAAAGCTAAATGTACTAAGGAGCAAAACATCTAGATAGGTCATTAAAAAAATAAAGATAGATGTCTTTAACATAGCATAATCACTTGTTTACCCGCAGGACCGTGAAGTTCTTTGCGGTTGACAAAAGGTTATAATAATGAGTACAACTGAATAGATTAAAAATTGTGTAACAAAGAAAATAGGAAATAACAACTAAATAAGATAAAAATGCTAAAATATAATATCCACCAGGTGTTTAAAAAAACAAGTATGTCTTTAAATTTCTCCTAAATTCCACGTAGGAACTTGAAGACATGATCAAATTTTCCAAATCTTTGCCCCATAATGCTGCCTGATATGATAAAAGATGTTGGTGATGTTTAAGTTTACAGCCTTTAACTGGCAGAAAGCTTCTTCTGTGTTTATTATTCGCAAATACAAAAAGATCAATCAGATATCTGGGAGCAAGTCCAAACAGAGCCTTAAAACAAAAACAACCAAATTTAAACTTCACATGTGCCTCTATTGACAGCCAGTGCAACCTCCGATAAAATGGTGTTATGCGATCATACTACTTTAACCCCAAAATCAGTCTGATCGCCGCGTTCTGAATCGTCTGCAGCCACTGCATATTTTTCTGAGATATTCCTAGATAAGCAGTTTCACAGTAATCAAGCTAACCATGACACTGTACCAAAATTCTATGATGCTTCGTCAAAGTATGCCCTGATAGATCGCAGTTTCCAAAGGGTAAAAAAGCCCCTTCTGACCAAGGAATTCACCTGCTGCTTTGAGAATGGACATTTTCTCTACTGGATTACTGGACATCTTTCCCAAGACATCCAAACTCAGACTTAAGACATCCTATTGAAAATGCCCCTCTGTGTATCCAGAAGTTATGTTTTCTTTGTAAGGAAGGAGACTAATTTTATCTTTAGCTTTATAGGCTCCATAGTGATGCTGTAATCTATTTTTTCATGTTTGTAATTGACAAGGCTCTAATATAAACAAAACAATCATTCTCAACCCAATATCTGGTACACACACTCAGCTAGTCAAGTTTTCAGGATATCCACAAGGATGTGTTAGATTTGCATATTCATGTGGATACCCTGAAAATATGACTGGCTTGGTGTACCCTTAGGACTGAGTTGTGAACTTCTATGATTTAGCGACTTTCTCCTTGTCTTCACAAATCCAACAGACCGTCAAACCCTGTTGTTACTTTCTCTACAACATTACCAAAATTTAATCCTTCCTTTCTGAGCACACTGCTAAGATTCTCATCAATACCTCTTAGATTACTGCAACCTGCTTCTCACTGGTCTTCCGCTAAACCATCTCTTCCCTTCAATCCATGCAGAATTCTGTTGCATGTCTCATGTTCCACCAGTGCCGCTATACCCACAAACCTCCTCAAATCACTTCATTGGCTCCCTGTTTCTACATACAATTCAAACTCCTCTTACTGACCTACAGTTCCTTATTGACCTTTGCAGTTCCTCATTATTTCTCCTCTCTCCCTATACTCCTCCCTGGGAACTCTGCTCATCGGGTAAGTCCCTCTTATCTATACCCTTCTCCTCTACAGCCAACTCCAGAATCCGTCCCTACTACCTTACTGCACCATATGCCTGGAACAAACTGCCATCTCTGGCAGTATTCAAATCCAAATTCAAAGCCGCCTACTTTGAAGCTGCTTCCAATTCCAAACTCCAATACACCTTCTAAGCTTCACTATCTGCCCTATCATTCCCTCTGTAATTCCCCCCACTTGAGCAAGTGTATTGATGCACCTTCTTGTCCAGTTTGTCTGTCTTGATTAGACTGTAAGCTCATTCAAGCAGGGACTGTCTAGTAGCACTATAGAAATAAGTAGTAGTAATAGTAGTACTTTGGGAATAGGGAAGAAGTAAAAAAAAAAAAAAAAACAACCCCAGAGAAATGTTATGATAACATTTTGCTCACAGCCTGCAGAGAAACAGGAAAATCTGCAAGAAGTACGAGTGACACTTGTAGAAAGCTTGATTTTATAGCGCTTTCATGTGCAGTCCACTGACAAAGCTAAGCTATGTTTTAGATTGGACAAAAGAATTAATAGCAACAGCAATCTAATTCTGAGCTGGTTGAGTAAACAAGACTTTGGTTTTATGAAGAAGTCAGAAAAATCATGAATATATCTGTGTAGTAATTTGCTAAATTTTAAATGGAGGTATGTTAGAATGGAGTGGGGGAGGAGCCTAATGGGGAGTGCAGTGACCCAAGTTCAATTCCTGATGCAGCTCCTTGTGACTCTGGCCAAGTCGCTTAAACCTCTGTTGCTCCAGGTACAAAATAAGTATGGTATATAATATGTAAACCACTCTGATTGTAACTACAGAAAGGTTATATCATAAGAACATAAGATTTGCCACTAATGGGTCAGACCAGTGGGCCATCGTGTTCAGCAGTCCGCTCACGCGGCAGCCCTTAGGTCAAAGTGCCCTATTTGAGTCTAGCCTTACTTGCATATGTTATGTTCCAGTAGGAACTTATCCAACCTTGTCTTGAATCCCTGAAGGGTACTTTCCCCTATAACAGCCTCCGGAAGAGCGTTCCAGATTTCTACCACTCTCTGGGTGAAGAACTTCCTTACGTTTGTATGGAATCTTTTCCCTTCTAACTTTAGCGAATGCCCTCTTGTTTTCTTCACCTTGGAGAGGGTGAACAATCTCTCTTTCTCTACTAAGTCAATTCCCTTCAATATCTTGAATGTTTCAATCATGTCCTCTCTCAGTCTCCTCTTTTCAAGCCTCTTGTTGTATGGCAAATTCCATAAATTGTGAGAGGTAGGTCTTCCTTTCTGTTCCTTCACAGGCTTAGTTTCATCCTATCAGACTGTATTTCACCTGCCCTGCTAGGACCCTTTATATGATTGATAAGCATGCCAGAGTTTTCCTAGGGGAATTTCTTCAAATAAATTCTAATAAATATTGGGGGGGGGGGGAGGTGCTGAAAAGTTCTCAGTCCAAGCAAAAAGAGAATGACCTGGATATGGTTCAAACAATGATCTGAAACAATGTCAAAAAATAGAATTTCTTTTCTGCAAATTGGCACTTAATGAAATAAGATAACACTCTTTTCAGCTACAGTTGCAAAATAACACTCAGAATTTACTAAGTTGATTGGGCTGAGAACTTTCAGCTCCCCCTTGCACGTGTATAATATATAAGCTACATAAAATGATTTTTGGTGAAGTGCTCTCTCCATGGGAAGCAGAAGGCTAATTGGTTTGTGTTTTGTGAGAGGCTTTACATGTGTTGTATAACAGAAGCTGGATTTAAGGATTTGAATTCAAGCAGAGATGATAGACACATGACTCAGGAAAAAGGGAATTAAAAAAAGCCAGGTCAAAAGCTGAGCGCTGAATGTGTTGAGGAGAGAAGGGGGAGGTATGAAAAGCAGGGCAGGAAGGAAAAAAAAAAAAAGAGGTGAATGAGAAGAGCTGGCAAATTGTTAATGAACAATCCATTAAGGGGTTTATTTTATAACAGAGAACTTACGTGAGAAGTACAAACGAGTGCCTATTTTATTAAGATACACAAGTGTCTATCTTGTCTTTATGAAATAGGTGCCCGTTTGGTACTTCCACATTGTCACCCTCTTATACATCACCCTCCACAACCATTCTTTCCAAAGGTACACCCCACTGAAGAAATGTTCTGTTCTCTAACTTGTGAAACTGAAACATTATTGTGTGGTTGTTGGTGCATATGCGCGTTACAACTGAGCCGATGGTTCTTCTCTCTCTGATGCTACGAGGTCTTGCAATAGAAGTAAGCATTGCATATGTGCATGACAACTGAGCTGATGGTTCTTCTCTCTCTGATGCTGTGGGAGTGTAGTGGCTGTTCTAAACGAGCAAGGTCTTGCAAGTGCAGGTTAATTTGTTTTACTGTATATATTTTTACTTTATACAATACAGTATTTTGTATTAAAGTTTTTGGGTTGTGGATTGAATCATCTAAGTTTCCATGATTTCTTATGGGGAATTCGCTTTGAAATACAAGTGCTTTGGATTACAAGCATGATTCTGGAAAAAATTATGTTCTCAAGCCAAGGTTATGTAATCTGTTTTGAATGTGTAACCACAAAAAGATGGTATACAAGTCCCATCCCCCTTCATCACGTCACCACAATGTTTCCTCAGCTCACAAAATAGATCTCTTCAGTTAATGTAAGCAATCTTTTAAGTTCACTTTCCTGCTTAGAATCAGGATACCATCAATTGGGCTCTTACATTTCCTCACTTTTTCTGCACTGCAGGATTCATGATGAGTCTTTTGCTAGTCATTGGGCTCTTTTTAATCCCATTCTTGAAGACAGGGGTCATTTCACTCAATGAAGTGGGGAGTTATAGGCCTATTTCTAATTTTCCTTTTGGGGGAATTTAATGAGTTTTGGGTGGATATCCACTCCAGACATCTTTTGGAAGAAGTATAGGCTTTATGGGAAGGACGATCCGGTTTTAGGACCAGATTTAGTACAGAAACTGCACTGGTAGCTTTATTAGATGAAATGTCTTCTTTGAATAAGACCATTGCTGGGGTGTTGGTGTTATTGGACACTGGAGCACGGGTAGTTGTTGAAAGATTGAAGGAGTTAGGGGTACAGATTGGCGTTGTGGTTTGAATTCTTTTTTAATGGATCAGAGCTTACAGATATTGGGCTTTCTGCTTTGAGAACTTTTCTTAGAGGGGCCTCTTAGGGTTCCCCTCTTTCCCTTATGTTGTATTTTGGATCTTTGGCTTCTGAAATTTGTGCGTTGGGTATCATTTTTTAATGTATATGGATGCTTACAGTTTTTTGTTCCTCAACACACCACAGTAGCTGCTTTATGAGAGTTGATGTAGGAATGTTTGTTGCAGTAATGGTGGTGGTTTCAGGTTTATTTAAAATTTGATTATATCGCTTATAATACTTCTAAGCGATGTACATTTTAAAATGGGGTACATTATTATAAAATAAGAATACATCTCAAATCACACATTATACAACAGGGAAAGGGGTTGAACTACAATAGTTATAGTAAAGAAAGGAGTCTAGGGAAGTACATAAAGGATTGGCAGCGGGAATCTCTGATGTCTCCTGAGGTATACTTCTTTAAAAAGAAGTATCATATATTTGATACTTAAGTATGAAAAGCATCTTTAAATAAAAAAGACTTTAAGCTGCTCTTAAAGCGATCGAGCTTTTTTTCTTCTCTAAGATAAGAGGGTAAAGTGTTCCATAGCTGCGGAGCATAAATTGTGAATATTTAATTTCTTCGAGTATTAATAACTTTTAGGGAGGGAATTACGAGTAAATTGTGATCTGCAGATCGTAAAGTTCTCAATGGTGTATATGGTATTAAGAATTTATCTAGAAATGCTGTTAAGTTTGATTGTTGTATTTTAAAACAGAGCAAGATTATTTTATAAGTAATCTGATGGGATAATGGTAAACAGTGGGCATTTTGTAGGAGGGGTGTCACATGATCAAATTTTTTGGAATTAATGATGAGTTTTATAGATGCATTCTGGATTAACTGCAAGCGTCTATGGGGTAAAGACCTGGAATAACTGCTCGTGCCTACTACTTATAGAGAATTCAGGAAATGCCTAAAAACATACCTGTTCCTGAAGTACTTAGGTAACTGACCTATACAATCTTAGTCCTTAACAAATGATCTTTAGAACTGTTATTCACTAACTCTGAACTTTGTTTATGCCACTCAATCTGTAATACCTTTTAATCATTGTAAACCGCATAGAACTTCACGGTCCTGCAGTATATAAACTGTTATTATTATTATCATCTCTTGATGAGACTGAATGTGGCTAAAACAGAGATACTGTGGGTGGCAACATCAGATCCACCAATGGATCCTTTTCTTGTGACGAGAGAATGACATGGGGACCATTTTTCCCCTGTCTCTGTGGGAACTCATTTTCCCATCCTGTCCCTGCAAGTTCTCTCCTCAGCTGCACAAGCCTCAAACACTTTAAAATCATAAGTGTTCAAGGCTTGAGCGGTTAAGGCAGAGCTTACAGGAATGGGGCAGGGAAAGGGTAGTGACAAAGCTTATGGGAAGGGGGGGAGGCAGGGAAATTGAGTTCCTGCAGGGATAGGGACAAATTTGTCCCTGTGTCATTCTCTACTTGTGACTTACTTAGCAGTAGTTAAGGTGTGGTTCTTTGTAATTACTTTGAATTCAGCCCTTAGCTTGGATGTGCAAGTGAATGAGGTGGCTCATGTGGCATGAGTAAAGCTGAAGATGGCTAGACAAGTTCAGTCTTTGTTGTGGCCAACCATTAGCGCTAATTAGCTTATTGTTCAATTAAACTGCGCGCAGTTTCAGGGGGTAGATATCTAAGTGACACCATCCCTGAACACTCCAAATCTTGCCCCTTTCAGATAATAATTTTGGATGCTATAATGATCTATATTTCCCCAATTACCTGTTTCATTTCCCAGCATTTTTGATAGCACGCAAAAAGAAAGGGAGCTTCCGGCACCTACCACTGTGTGAGCAAAATGTCCCAACTATCCTAATACATAGGAAAAGAGGAGACCTGAAGAATTAGCTCATGAAGCTCTTCCCGCTGAAAAATGTGCACTACAGACAAATCTTTGTCAGCAGGGGGGTGCTCGAACCCCTCGCTGGCGGAATCTGACTCCCCAAGAGGATCCTGGAAATTTCCCAAAGGGGCCAAGTCCTCATCAATAACATCTTGCTCCTCTGGGCAAAAATCCTCATTCCAAAACACCCTCGGGCATTTGGATGAGAGAGGAGTAGAGGGGGGCAAAACCGCCGCTTCCTGGGGCCGCACTGGGGAAGACGTTGAGGGCAAACCCCCCCTCCCCGAGATCCCCAGAATGGACACAGAACCTCCAGCCGCCAGCACATAAGCTGTACAAAGTGCTAACATAAATTCAGGAGGGAAAACCCCCGGCGGCCCCAAGGGACTCCCTGCCCCAGCAGGAGACCCTGCCATACCTTGCCCCTGTATTTCCAGAACAGGGAGAAGGTAACAGAAATGAAGAAGATGATTCCTGCCAAAATTGGACCTTAAACCGCCAAAATTGGAGCTCCTGCAGCCTGTCGTGGCTGAAAAACCTGGAACTTTCCTGATGCTGAGGCCGAAGAACCGACCGACATGAAAAAGGAATCCCCAGCCGCTCCGGCAGTAAGGTAATCCTTTGCGAGGTACCAGCAGCGGGATGCCCTGGCAGCCAGCAACTGCTGCTGATGAGACTCCCCCACTGCTCTGGCCTGCACAATGCTTGCATAGGCCGGCCGCGAATACCTCGTGTCTGGAGCACAATGAGCGTTTTTTCTTCCTTAAAAGTGCTCATTGTGCTGAAAAATGCCCTAGCTGTAATAAAAGTGCTGGTTAGATGAGAAAAACCAATAGAAATGGCAGTTTTAAAGGGAAATTAGCCCTTTAGACAGGAACACCTCAGGATTTTTTTTCCACTTGGTCAGAACAGACTCCACAGCTCTCAAAGCTGGAGGGCAGACCAACAGGGGACCAGGCTGCTGGCTGAGGCACCTCTACAAAAATGTGGGGTGATGGAGGAAGGGACCCAGCACGAGACCCGCTGAGTTTAACACCTCCAAAGTCGGACAGATCCCCAAAAAGGACCCGTCCAAGCTCTATCGGGCACAAAAGGGGAACCCAGGAGTCCAAAACAAAATTCCAACAGTACTAAGAGGGAAGCCGAATTAGTCTCCCTACCTGCTTTAATGGAGACTGAGGAAGACTGGATTGCAAGAAGGGAAGCTATCCTGATATACAAATTTGTTTTCAGTCTCCACCTGCTGGTAGCAGTGAGGTATATAACTCATTCATAAGGACTATACCAGTCTATCAGGTGATATAGAAATGTCAACTAAAGAAAGGGAAGCAAATGAGCACTACATACCTCGATACACAGCTTTTGCGGCCTCGATTCACAGCTAGGCGGCCTATTTGGTTGCACAGGCGTTGACGTTGCTGGTCCTAGTAAATAAAATAAACCCAAATCTATTATTGCCTGGCACTGTTGTCACCTTCAAGATACAAGATAGGACAAATACAAAAGAAATCCATTAAACTAATAACTTACCCACGTATGATGGAGAAATCCGTCCATGAAACATGTGCGTTGCCTGCCAAGAAGCACTGGTATCTTGGACACCTGCAAAGGAGAAATAACAATGATAAATGGTGTACACATATGCTGAAGGGGGGGGGGGGGAGGGGGTGCTTCATATCACACAGGGAAAATACTCACCATATATGATAGGGCTAGAAGACACTGTAGGTACCATACAGGGGGCCACAGGGTGAGCCATAGGATGTTCTGCTAGTAGAGCCACAGTATAACACCAAAAAGTCCAACAGGACAGAGAACCCACGGGTATAAAACAGTACAAAAGGAAGTGGGAACGGACAATGAACACGCCATTGAAGATCACTAATGTAAAACCAACTTGTTTATTTCATAAAAGGACACAAGCAGAAACTATGGACCTGACACAGCACTGTGTTTCGGCATCTGAGGAATGCCTGTATCAGGGGTCACTAAACATAAAAACATATAATGCAACATGTTAAAACACATCACATAAAAATTAAAAATGTAAATTTTTTTTTTAAAAGCCATACAAGTAAATGAATACCAGAGGCCAATCATGTAAATAAATAAATACATATATCAAAGATATATGTGACAAACAAAACATATGACAATGTTTATGCAAATACCTAAAAATGAAACCAAACCTGTAGCGTATAAGTTCACAGATGGCAAGTCTGGGATAAAACAAAGCTGTGTAGTAAAAATATGGAAATAGGACCATCAGAATACCATATTTCATCAAGAGAAAAACTCTAAAAAATTACAGCATAACATAATATTTACATAAGACAATAAAAGAGCGCAAAACACATAGCTGCGTAAACAAACTTCAAAAGCTATTTGATTGAAAGAACAAGTTTTGTAACAAGCTAGCAACCATACAGGATGTTAATGCAGAAAATCTCAAGTGTAACACTACATAACTTTGTAACAAAATATCAACTTTATAAAATGTTAATACAGAGAATCTTGAGTGTAACATTTCATGCATTGCAAAACCTGAACTGAAGAAAGAGGAAGGCAAGTATAAAGAAAGATATGAAAAGCCATAGGTAAGGAGAAAAAGTAGAAAAGAAAAAAAAAGGGGGCCAAGAGAAAAGAAGGAAAAAAGAGAGAGCAAGAAAGAGAAAGAGGGAAGAAAAAAACACACCAAAAAGAAAATAAGCCAAAAGAACACAGAAGAAAATCAGAGGACAATGTAGAAGGAAACTATACCATCAGCATAGCTGTAAGGGAAAACCCAAAATGCTAAAAATGACACCAACAAGGTTAACAATATAGCAAAAACTATTGAAAAAAAACCGGAACACCAAAAAGGAAAATATGTAGAACTATATGAAAGAGCCTGCCGTACTGCACAATTAAAAGCGTATAAGAATACTTTTTTTTTTGCAAATTCTTTATTCATTTTTCCATCTTTCATCAAGTATACAATATTACATAAATTGAATCATACACATCACTTGAAATTCTTTATAACATCATCTAAATACATAAATTTACCCTCTCCCCACCCTCCCTTTTCACAGATATTATAATCTAAATTCAATATACATATGCTATATTCACAAATATTGATTAAACCTATATATACCCCCCTCCCATAATTATAATTATATTTTCAATGTAAAAAGGTGACTAATCATTACAATAAGTTGTCAATGGCCCCCAAATCTTCTTAAAATTATTATAATTCCCTTTTTGTATAGCATATAAGAATACTGATATAGCTGCGTGGCAGAAGAAACAGCAAGTAGCAGTGTCAGAAACAGGGGTAAAAAATGCTGAACAAGTGTATAAAGAAAGAAATGCACCTCAAACCATATTAAAAAAGCACAGAAACTGAGTAGAATCAAATAAACCATGAAGTGTGTCCACTTACCTTGGTCCAACTAACATGCCAGAGTAACCAAAATCACTGAAAAGCTGTAGAAGTATTTTCAAAAAGGAAGCCGCCATTGCTGAGAGCATTTAAATACCCAGAGGAAACCACACCCATAAAACAGAAAAATAAGTGAAACCACACAAAAAAAAGGAAGAAACACTCCTGAAATAAAAGATGAACAAAACAATTATACAAGTTATACATTAAACTTAGTTAAGAACTGATAACATATAATGTATAAGAACTGATTGACAGGAAGGTGGGACTACTAGGTCCACATTAAGAACAAGTAGAACAGTACACATAAAGCTTGTTGATGAAAAAAAGAGAAAAGCAAACCAAAAGAAAGGTAAAACAAAACCTCATAGAACATACTGAACAAACATTATATGAACAAAGGGAAAAAGGGGGATGAAGGTAAAAGGAAAAGCTAGAGAAAAAAAGAGAAAAGAAAAAAGGGGGAAGCCTTAAAGAAATGGATGAAAATCAAGTTCTAAATTAAGTCCATGAGGGATTACTGTATCAAATTGAAAAATAAATTTTTGTTCTTCCTTGCAAAGTATATTATTCAAATCACCTCCTCTGCTACTACTGTTGATAACTTTAAGAATAAAAAACTTAATGTCCTTTATGGTGTGCCCTTCCAATGTTCCACTAATGGTGCTGTTTGTATATTTCGATTTATGCAGCTATGATGTTCAATCAGGCGGGTCTTGACTAATTGTTTTGTTTTTCCTATATACAAAAGGTTGCAGGGACATAAAATCACATAGATCACCTGAGCAATATTGCAATCTGAACTATGTGTAAGGGTAAAAACTTTCCTAGTCTTAGGATGTACAAATTCCGAGATCTCTAAACAATGTCTGCAGACAGTACATCTACCGCATTTGCGATGGCCCTGAGGGGTCAAAGTACAGTGGTACCTTGGATTACGAGCATAATCCGTTCCAGGAGCATGCTCGTAATACAAAATGCTCGTTTATCAAAGCAAAGTTCCCCATAGAAAATAGTGGCAACACCGACGATTCGTTCCAGAACCCAGGGTCTATACCTGTTGGGTGCTGCAGCGCCGTCTCTTCCGTCCGTCATCTGAAGAACCCCACAGCTTCAGGGGGTGATGCTCTAATGTCCGCCAGCCACCAGAGAACCCCGCAGTGCCGCTTCAGAGGGATGCCCCCGCATGCTGGAGAGCCCCCATCCGAGTCCATGCAACTGAGCGCCGCCCCACCCGCACGACATGCACAACACCGATGATTGACACTGTGCGTCACACACAATGCACAGGCGGGACGGCACCCGGCTGCGTAGGCCCAACCTGCGGAAGGCACCCGTGGAAGGCTGGCTGGAAGATGGAAGAGGAATCCCCTGAAGCAGTGCTTCCTGGGCTGTAGTGCTCATTTATCGGGGCAGTGCTCGGTTTGCTGAGTGTTTTGCTCGTCTTGCAAAACACTCGCAAACCGGGTTACTTGCAAACCGAGGTTCCACTGTATTAACTATTGGAGTTGACAGCAAAGATGGAACTAGATGTTCCTTCAAGTTCTTCTGTCTAGAGTATGCGACAAGGAGCTTATCTGTAAAACAAGCATGTCCTTCCAGAATGTGCCAATGCTGTCTAATAATTTTCTGAATGTCATTTGCCAAATGCGAAAATTTCAATGTACAAACAATGTCTGGTGGTGCTTCTGGTACTCGTGATGTAAGTAAATCTTCCCTATGATTTGTATTTGCTTTCTTAAAACCCTTTTTTATACATTTATCTGGGTAACCCCCATTTTTGAATCTCTCATGGAGAGTGATAGACTGCCGTGTATAGTCTTCATTGTCAGAGCAAATCTTCTTGTAAACTAAACCTTAGGTTTGTATACCGCGCCATCTCTGCAAGCATAGAGCTCGGCACGGTTTACAGAGTTAGAATAGAAAGGAACTCCAATGAAGGGTTAAAGGAAAGGAACTAAGAGGGTAGAGAGGGGCCAGGGTACGAGAGAGCGGGAGGCATTAGATTTTTGAGAAGAGCCAAAAGTAAATTTCTTTAAAGATTGATTATGGAAACTTTCATAATGAAGCAAAGCATTGGTTGGTTTCCTGTATAATGAAGCAAAGCAAGTTGGTTTCCTGTATAAAGAAGTAGTGAATCCATGGTCTCCTTTCTTAAACATCAAATCTAAAAAGGAAATTGAAAGGGGATCATGTTGCATTTGAAACTTGAGATTAAAATCACGTGTGTTTAATCAGACCAGAAATGCCTCCAAGGTATCACTATCACCCTTCCACAACATAAAAATGTCATCTATATATCTTCTATAGAATTGGACATTCTCTTTAAAAGGGTAATCTTGTAGATGAAAAGATTCAAAATTAAATTCAAATTGGCAATATCGGGTGTCATCATAGCACCCATGGCAGTACCCTTGATCTGTTGATACATTTGATCTTGGAACATAAAATAATTCTTGGCGAGTGCTATAGTAGCCATGGTGAGCACCAAACAGTTAGGGATCCTATAGTATGTATTTCTGTTCCTAATCATGTTCTCTATAACAATGAGAGCTTCTAATTGAGGAATATTAATGTACAATGATACTATATCTAATGTGATAAGATGGACGTTGGATAGGTCACCTTTATAGTCATTTAACAAATTAATAAAATGTGACAAATCCCTTACATAAGACTTCATCTGAGGGATATATGGTCTTAGAAAAAAATCCACAAATATAGAGAGGGGTTCCAACACTGAACCATTACCAGAGACTATAGGCCTCCCAGGTGGCTTAAGCATGGATTTATGAATTTTTGGGAGAGTGTAAAACGTGGGAATGACAGGTGCCTTCATAAGAAAATCTCTCTATCAGTTAAATATCCTGCTGTAAAGGCAAATTTGACCACCTCACAAATTTCTGTTTGAAGAGTCTCTGTGGGATCAATATCTAAGGGAATATAATATTCTCTATCCTGAACTTGCCTTTCTATTTCTGCTACATAATCTACCCTATTCTGAACTACTATCCCACTTCCCTTATCGGCTGGTTTAATGACAATGCTGTGATCTTGTCTCGAGGTTTTAATCACCTCACTTTCTAGTTTGGTCAAATTGTAATATCTCTATTTCTTGGTTCCTTCTAATCTTTTAATATCACATTCAACACATGATGAAAAACTATGTATCAGAAGATCAACATTGCCTGGTGGAATCCAACATGATGGACCTTTCACAACTGACGTGTCTGTGTACGTATTAGCAAAGGATTGTATGATAAGTAACTTGCGTGTGAATTTGAATAAGTCCACTCTTGTTTGAAAGGAATTATAACCTACTGTTGGAATGGAAGACAGGCCTTTTTTAAAACCTCTGTCTCATTCGTATTTAGAACACGGTCAGAAATATTGATAATGGGAATATCAAAAGTCCCTGTCACTATGTATTTATGGCTGAGTTATTTGCCAACTCTGTTTGCGCATATATGGTCTGTGACTATAAGAAGGGTGTCTGGTGTACCCCCGACCTCTCCTTGTGGCTTGTCCCCTGCATTGAGAGTGAATCTGTTCAAAATTTGAGGATGGTACTGAAAATGAAATCTGTTCATAGTTTGGGGATGATACTGAGGGTAAAACTTGTTTGTCACTGGAGGATAAATCTGAGATTGTCTCCTGACATGTGGAGGTTGATGATTCCAAATTTTATCTAAAAAAGAATCATGTTTGGGAGAGGAGTGGCCATGTCGTGTGGTCCTTGGAGATTTCTGTACAGGACTATTAGAGGGAGGTGAAGGTGAGCTGCCTGATTCTGTACGTATGCGTTTTCTAATTTGTGTGGAGTTAGATGGTCCAGCCACTGTCTGATTGGGATACATGGCCCTTGGGGACGATGTGCATTTTTCCTTTTATTGAAAACTCTTGCAGAATACGGATACATAGAACCCTTTTTATAATCATTTTCATCCTTTTTGAACTTGTAAATCTTACCAGCCTTGATTTCTAATTTAAAATCCTCTAATTTATGATTAATCTCTATAGATATATGCTCAAAATGTGGATCCTTATCCTGTAACATTATCATTTCTGTTTGTGCTGAAGCATTTGACTCTTCAGCTTTAGCTTTAGAAGTTTCTGCCAACAGAATCAAGTCTAAAGAGCACTTGTTTAAAATGGCAGTCCAATGATCTAAAAGTTTGATTGTCCAAAAACATAGTAAGCGCTTTAACTATACGAAGGTCTTTTGGAATCCTCCTTGCTCTGCAATAGTGAGCAGCCAGGTTTGCTCATAGGTGGGTAAAAGGTACATGAAAAATGGCACATGACGCAAAAGGTTCCAAAACAATTATTGCTTATTAATTATCCATATTGATTCTCAAAAGATTATTTGCGTCACCGGGAGATCTTTACAGACGCCAAACACTGGCATTCTGGCAAAAATCTCAACACCTATAACCATTATTCATCAATAAAGTGGTACCTTGGATTACGAGCATAATCCGTTCCAGGAGCATGCTCGTAATCCAAAATGCTCGTTTATCAAAGCGAGTTTCCCCATAGGAAGTAATGGAAACTCGCTTTGATACGTTCCCCCCCCCCCACGAGAACCGGCATTGCTCCCCCCCCCTGGATGCTTCTTACCGTCATCTGGCCACGCTCGGTTTCCGAGGCACCGATTTTGCAAATGTTTTGCTCGTCTTGCACAACACTCGCAAACCAGTGCACTCGTAAACCGAGGTACCACTGTATATATCTTCAGTCCAGTTTGACATCATTGGCTGTCAGCCAATCCACTAACAGAGGCTGTCCTTAGATTTGGACAAAGAAAATCCTTTATAAGTTTTTCAAACTCAAAGACAAAGTTTTTAAAGTCATATTTTTGTTTACATTAATTTCTAAATATGCATAAACATATTATAACATACCCAATACTCTTTTTGTCATTCTCAAAAAGGTGACATCAAACAGCTTGTCTGTGTCAGACGCAAAACTTGCTTTGGAAAACTGACAGTTTCAAGTTTCACTGATACACACACAGAAGACCCAGATCCCTTCCTATGCTGGAGGTCAACCTAGCTGACCTTTCCCTGCTCTGAGCTTTGCAAAGACTGGTACAGTGTCTCTGATTCTAACTTAACCATTTCCAGATGTTGCCTCAGGATTTCTCCTTAGAGTTTCTTGCATCTTATATATGTATAAAACATTTGAAATTAAGTACAAATTATTCACTCACATATCATTCATAGCATACATCATTCGGGGCCCCAAACATCCATACGTAATATTAATATTTCATTCCTAATCAATACTGCATTCAAACCTTGTTCATGAAAGATTTTCAGAACCATCTGTTAATCTGTTTCTCCTATTCCGTTTGGGCATGGTAGTCTACAAAAAGAACACTAGCTTTTATAGGCAGGAAAACTGAAGTATGTTTTAAAGCCAAGAAGAAGAGACACACAATGACAGAAACCCAAAATGGAGTCATAAGAGTTCTTAATACCTCTAGAAGTATGTTACGCATTACCTGATTTCCTCTATGATTCTGGCTCAATAGCAAAATACATAAAGAGAATATTATTATGCTTTTCCTTAATATTAATCTGTAGTGTGTTTTCTGGCCTTGGATACATCCATATTCAGATTTTTATTCACCAACTTTTCGTACGCTTCTATTGGGCGTGGCCTTAGCTAACACATATGCTTGTATCTAACTAGTTACCCAGAACCACATGAAAAGCAGGCATTTTTGTAGAAAAAACTCCACAAAATACTCCAAACATATTTTACACACTATCCATTCCATAGCGCCTCCTACAGTCCACGAGTGCCACTACTAATCAAATAGTTAATGAGTGTCCAAAAGTGTAACTCATTGGGTACTACATTTTTCTTAAGTTCTACATATTCAGATCATCTACTTTCCAGATTATCATTGACACTTGCTTCTTCAGAAATCTCAAACAGAGGGTACTTCTGTAAAAGATCTTGTAGATGGTCATCTGAAAAGGTGAGAACATTGTCCCACGGTTGGAATGACATTGTCCACTGTAGACGAGAAGTCCAAGTAAACACCAAAAAGTCCAACAGGACAGATAACCCACGGGTATATTTTTACTACAGCTTTGTTTTATCCCAGACCTGTCATCTGTGAACTTAAACACTACAGGTTTAGTTTCATTTTTAGGTATTTGCATAAACATTATCATATGTTTTGTTTGTCACATATATATATATCTTTGACATATGCAGTGTTCTCCCTAGCGTGGTTTAGACGGGTGCCCCACCCGTCTAATTTAGGTGAGCGCCTGGCTGCCTTCCTACAATGACACGCTTCCCCTCAGGAGTAAGTAACTTTTTCCCCCCAACGCAGACTTTCGGGATGAGGAAATCTGCTTGCCTGCCTACCACTGCTCCCTAACACATGCCCCCAGCTCAGATAGCATATATATGCAACCTTAGCCCATCCTCCGCATTACAATGTAATTGGGCGACTTGTTAAAGTCCTGGGTGGGAAATAAACAGCTTTGGCGGGTGGTGGGTTTTTGAGCAACTTCTGGTCAAATGCTGTTTTTTTATTGACTGGCTTTCTGGAGCAGATGCAGATGGTTGAAGTACATCTATACTCGGACTACAGGGAAGATTCGTATGTGCCGACACTTGGAGCCCTGATTGAGATTCAGAGCAAACGAATCCAGATCTATGCAGCCCAGCTTAAATGGGCTATTTTTTTGGGCGGGTGTTGGTGACGTCTCCGCTCCTTCCTTTAGCTGCGGCTGCTCCAGGGGATAGGAGGGGCGCTCCAGCGTGTGTACTTGCACACGAACGGCGAGCACGGGCCTCCTGCTTCAAGTGGCAATGAAGAGCTGGTCCACCACCCTCGACTGAGAGAAAATGTGGGGGTGGTGAGATCTAACATTTCTGGCCTGTCGGCGTTCACGTTGGGGGCGGGGGCGGCAACAGTAGAGGTTTGTCTGGCATTTTCTAGTCAATCAGCTATAATCTAACTAGAGAAACTATCTTTATTTTTGTAATAGGAGGGGTTTGTTTGTTTTTGTCTTTTAAAAATATTTGTTGAAAGTGCATGTCAATAGGATTTTCGAAGGGGTAAAAGGCTAGTGGGTAAGGTGTTTCTTGCATGACCCCAGCTATGTCTAATGCTAGCTCATACGTTCCAAAAATAAGAATCCCCTTTTCTGTCTTCATCACCTGGTCATTTAATTTTCTTCATCATGTTGGTCCTAGTCTCTGTTTTTGGTTTTTTTTTAAAACCTTTCCGTCTTCTTTTAGCTCTCTGGCCAGGGTAAATTTGGCATTTCTTCTTTCTCCATGGCTGCCATTCATCTTGCTTCTGCATTGCAATCACTCTAGCATTGTCCCTTGGCACCCCCTACCCTCTTCTCCCTCAACCCATACCGCATGTGCGTTTTCCTCCCCCTTCCCTCCCATACCTCTCTGGCTATTTGCTGACACAAACTGCATCTCCAACCTGCTGCCTGAATTGGCCTCGGCTGTTTCTCTGTCGCTTGCTGACCCCGCAACCAGTGTTGTCAGTTTGGCGGTTTTCCCTCCCAATTTGGCTACTTGTTAAAGCCCTGCAATAAACATGCTGCCTGGAAGCTTTCTCTTTGCTACTGTACCCATTTAGGAACGAAGCAATAGGAGAAGGAAAAATTCCAGGCTGTCAAAGATAGTGTGCTTACTTTATGCTGACGGTGGCCTGAAGAATGCAAGTACATAAAAACATAATTGCCATACTGGGATAGATCAAAGGTTCATCAAGCCCAGTATCCTGTTTCCAAAGGTGGCCAACACCTAGCTAGATTCAAAGTAACAAAACAGATACTATGCTGCTTATCCTAGGAATAAGCAGTGGATTTCCCCAAGCCATCTCAATAATAGGTCCTCGACAAGCGGCGGTCACAGCATGGAAGATGACCTCTCTTGCAGGGTGCGGGAAGCAGCAGAGGTAAGGCCCTGCCCGTCGCAAGGTCCCTGACAGGATGGGAATTGCCATAGAGACGCTGGATCTGGACAGAAAATGACCTTGAGGAGGGGTGGGAAGTTTCAAGTTTCATTTAAAATTTGATAAATCGTTAATCAAACTTCTAAGCGATGAACATAAATAAAAATTCAAAGGGTATACTATATCAGACATACAATGGACCTACAGGACTTACTGTGCCAAAGGGGAAAGAGGTTTAGAAATACAATATTTGATAGGAAAGAAAACAAATGGGAAAAACAACAGGATGGGGGAATATAAATCAAAGGAAAGCAGAGAGAACAGTGATTAGGAAAGGAAAGAGATTGGGTTTAAAAGAAAGGAAGAGAAGAGCCAGCCAAAGAGAGTGATTCTGTAGAAAGAATGGAAGTCAAATGAAATGGTGGAGATCTATCAAGCAGAGCTAAAGGTCAAAGGCATCTCTTTAAAGAAAGGTTTTTAGGTTGCTTTTAAATCTATCCAGAAAGCAGACTTGAACCAAAAGACAAAGCAGATGCTGGACTAGAGAGGAAACACCGTGAACAGAGGAGAGATGCCAGGCCCTGGGGTGGGGAAAGACAAAGAGAGTGAGGGAGACAAAAAGACCTGGAATAAAGGTGGGAGGACTCGAAATGTTAGCAGAAGGAAGAGAGAGAGAAAATAAAACTTGAAACAAAGGGGAGGCAGATGTTGGACTTGGGGGTGTATAGAGGGAAGAGAGAGAAAGAAACTGCAGAGAGGTGGAAAGATTCTGGACCAGGGAGGAAGGAGAGAGAGAGAGACAGAGAGAGAGACAGAGAAAGGCTTGGAAGAGAGAACAAATGCTGGACATGGGAGGGGGTTGTAAGCAGAAGAAAGACCTGGACCAAAGAGAAATGACAGGAGGCAGATGCTGGACTATGGGAGGTACAGATAGAAGAGACAGAGGGGGAGAGACCCTGAGGAAGAACAGAGATGCAAGATCATAACAGCGGAGGGAGAGGGAAAGAGACATGTTGCCAATAGGGGTGGAGGAGAGAGGAAGAAAAGTTGGACTCATAGAGGGACAGAGAGATGTTGGTTGGGGAAGGGAATGAGGTCCGGAGGAGAGGAAGCATGCAGGAGGCAAGAAGAAAAAAAATGTTGGATGCACAGTCAGAAGGAAGTGCAACCAGAGACTCATAAAATTGCCAGACAACAAAGTTAGGAAAAATGATTTTATTTTCAATTTAGTGATCAAAATGTGTCTGTTTTGAGAATTTATAATCTGAGGTCTATATTTTGCACGATATTTATCTGGTTTTCTACAGTTGTTACTGAGGTGACATTGTATATTTAAAAGTCATCTACCTTGACCTCTTTGAAAAATAAAACTAATATAAATGATAATTAACATTTTCTCTGCATACAGTGTGCTTTCTGGTTTTTTTTTAATTTTGTGGTTACTATTATGAATTAATAAGATACTGTGTGTACATGAAAAATGAATGGAAGAAATTGCATTACAATTAGTACTATTATAATGGGGATGGGGTCATGGGCGGAGTTCGGGCTGGAGTACTTGGTTGGTATTTGTTAGACTTAGGGGGTACTTGGCTTGAAAAAGTTGAGAAACACTGGTCTAGGTGATTATAGAGTTCACTCTGTAAGGGCCCTTTTACAAATACACAGTAGCGATTCTCCCATGGCAAATGCACCAAAGTCCATTCAATTCCTAGGGGCTTCAGTGCATTTGATGTGGCAGAATTGCTATTGCAGCTTTGTATAAGGAGCCCTAAGGTCTCTGTGCTATGTCTTAAACAAAAACCAGATTGCCAAGGATGCAAAGCATTAACTGATTCAACATGAGCTTGAAGTTAGTTGAATACCATTCTCTCAAGTATGGTAGTTTTGAAAGAAATGGAAGGTTTGATACTGGCCAGTAGTTATTCGGAATAAGAGGATCTGCATTACTTTTTTTCAAAAGTGACTTAAATGCTACTGGAATACTGTCTAAGTGTTAAATCTTATAAAAGGAAGTCATATTAAGCACTGGAAAATAATTAATAATAATTAACTAAATTAATAATTAACTAATAAAAATAATGCACATTTAATTTTCTCCACCTCCAAATTTCCCCATCCCGACCCACCCAGCTACCTTTTCATGCCACCCGGCTGGAAAAAATTTCTGGGGCGAACACTGTATATGTATTTATTTATTTACATGATTGGCCTCTGGTATTCATTTACTTGTATGGCTTTTAAAAAAAAAAAAGATCTCTATTCATTTTTACATCTTACAAGTGTATCAATAAATTGACAATTAGAATTAAATACATCACTTGAATTTGTGTCATATTTAACAATACATAAAATTTAACCCCTTTCCTCCCAACCCTACCATAACATATGTATTCAAATATATCCTATGAAATATTTTTTCTTTTTTATACTTATATGGCTTTAAAAAAAATTTTTTTACATTTTTAATTTTTATATGATGTGTTTTAACATGTTGCGTTATATGTTTTTATGTTTAGTGACCCCTGATGCAGGCATTCCTCAGACGCCGAAACACAGTGCTGTGTCGGGTCCACAGCTTCTGCTTGTGTCCTTTTATGAAATAAACAAGTTGGTTTTATAACAGTGATCTTCAGTGGAGTGTTCATTGTCCGTTCCCACTTCCTTTTGTATGGAGCCACAGTATACACATGATGGTTCAAACCTGTGGAGATAAAGCATTGCACGTATTGTTATCATAGCCTGACACCTTGACCTAAATATGAAAAATATAAAAAAGTAACCAATTAAATTACATACCTACTGAACCTTGTGGAGTACAAGTGTGTGTGGGGGGGGAGGGGGGTCACAGTTCGGGACTGCATCAAGGTCTGCAAAGCCTCACAATGTCTAATGACCTCCTTCATCAGCCCCTGCTTATGCCACTGTTGATCCACAATCACATTAATCAGCACATGGTTCTGATTAATCTCATTAATGTTCTCATGGTTCTGCCTCTGGAGATCCATAATATTTTTATGGAGCTCATGGTTCTGCCTATAAATCAAGCATTGCTTTAGTGTGTGTCTGCATTGTTGTGGTAAGGCTAGCAATATTCTGAGACATTGCATGTGCACCATTACCAATGTTTCTCAATATATTATACGTATTGTTGTTCCACGTCTCCTGGTCAACCACAGCAGACTGCAGAATATAAATACATGCATCCCGAGCTTGCCTGTCCCCATGGGCGCTCACATATCCTCTACCTAGGACCTGCCTTGCCCTCAATGGGACACCCGGCAAGGAAGGTCTAGGAGACAAAGGGCACAATTGCTGTGTGAACACTGTTCCACTGTCTCATCTTCAATATCTTGCATTGTGGGCAGAATTTGATCCACAGGGTAGGACATTAGAGAACGTTCTAAAAGTAAAAAAATAAATAGATTAAAAAACAAACAAATATTCACCTAACACTCACACCTTGCAAACAGCATGCAAACAACTCACCTTCGTCTGCATAAAGGTCCGGTGACACACAAGATGATGGTCCCCCGACCTGATCCTGTAAAGCAACACACGATGTCCCCTCCTGTGTATGTTCTGAAGGAAGAAACAAAGCAGTTATTTTAGAATTTAGATTATAGACATCAATATGCACCTTACAAGAATACATCCTACCCTCCTGAAATCACAACTCACCATCTTCAAGATTCAGATTCGGCGTAGCAGAAACTTGGTCAACCGCTGTACATCTTCTTTTCTGTCCTCTTCCAACAACCGATGTCCCCTCCTGTGCCTCCTCTGAAGGAAGATAGACAAAGGTATTTTAGATGACAGATATATATATGTGTGTGTACTGTACAAGAAAATATGCCATCCTCCCTAGATCCCAGCTTACCTTCCTCTGCATTCCTAGATGTCGGAAGGGCAACAGGTTCAACAGTACACAATCTTCTTTTATGTCCTCTTCCCCTGGGAAAATCTGAAGGGTGTAGGGCGCTTTCAGCCCCTGCTTGGCCATTAGACACAAGAGAATGTGTTTCCGGTGTAAGATAAAACAGAAATCAGTTGGAACAGCAGCATAAAACATGGAACATAGAAATGTGAACTAACCCAAAAAAAGGACACTAAACTCACCATTTTCATCATCGTTGGGCGGTGCTGATGTGTCCACATCACCAGGGACACCCACTATCTGTTGAGGACACAGGGTCTAAAAGTACACGATGCTCCAGGTCAGTCAGCTGTACAGCACATGGAGGGCCACTGCTGGACGTGGCCTTTACCACGCCACAGATGTCCTGCCAACAGTGCTTACATTGCAGGACAGTGCGTTACAAACACCAAGGGCGCTGACATCAGAAGCTATTTTGGACAGCCTTGTGTTCTGGAATAGATCTTTAAACTTTTCCTCCACATCATCTACAAGAACATCAAGCTCTTCATCTGTGAATCTGCGTGCTCTGACCTTGGTGTTGAACACTCCCTGTGCCTCCATATCTCCTGCAATTGAAAGTAACAGCCAGGTTAGAATAACGACCCCCCCCCCCCCAAAGGAGTACTCTCATATTGTCATACCCTCCACCCTTAAGGTTTAAATACAAAAATGCCTGTATATGTCCCGGAATTTAAAAGAACTGCCAGGTTACACCGAATAACCGACCTCCCCCTATCCGAGGGTACAGTATCAAGTACAGTATCAACTGAACCTACGGGTCAACTCACACCCCCCCCCACTGATCCACGAGCAAACGGCATACACTTTTAAAGAACTTACCAAAAGAAAGAAATAAAATGGAGAGTTGTTACGCTAGTTCGAAGCACGCACTAACTTCGAGATTGCTCCGTAAAAAAAGGACGAAATCAAAGAATTATTCCACCAGCAGCTCCAGTCACAGCTTCAACAGCTTGTTCATAATGTCAGAATTGACGTCGGGGAGGGGGGTGGGTGGGAAAAGGTCGTCGGCCCAGCGCTTCTGTTTACTGCATCGACCTTTTGGGCACCCCTGGTCTACAGTCAGTCTAGCATAAACCTGCATCTTGTACCTCACAAATGGAATTTCTAGTAATCTGTGTTTGTAATATATTCTAAATTTCCTATTGTACAATTTTACTAGCAAACTAAAAAGGTCAGCAGTATTTAAATTAGTTTATTGTTTCACAAAAGAAACTTAGAAAATTTTAATTTATTTAGCGGTTTATACATTAGATTCATGATATATACAGGTGCTTTCCCCCTTCTCCTGTCATTATAATCCAATAAACAATTTACACAATCATTTAAGGGAAATGAGCACATACACAAAAGTATATGGAATTAAAAAAAATTCATTAAAATGCAGACACCTCTGTTATGCATCTTACAAACTGCATGCTTTAACAAAACAAAATGTTTTGAAGTGCAAGAATGAACTACAAATTTCACAGCTGTACTTCAGACAAAAGATAATTAAGCAAGATGATTGATTTCAGAATGAGGTTACAGCAGATAGGTTGTATACTGCCCATAAGGTGCTGTCATCATTACAGGTTGAAAGATTAGGTTTCTTACCTCTGCTAATCTTCCTTCTTGTAGATCTTCTCTGGAGGCTGAACTGGCGGGATCTTGCATCTCTGATAGCTTCAGCTGCAGGGCAACGAAAAGATGACCCCTCCCCTTTGGACTACCTGCCCAGATGCTTCCTGACCTGCTCAGTTAGTAGAAAAGCCATGGAGACCTATTAACAGGAAACAGAAGAAAAGAAAGAGAGGGTGCGGGAACTCCTGCTACCAGTTAATTCTGCTCAATATCATATTATACTAAAAACTACAGCCAAAAATGGCCAACTGGAATCAAACACATAATGTAAACATTATAAACTGCAAAACCCAGGAAAATCCTGGGACGTGGACACAGCCTGAAGAACAGAAGGGGCACCCCCTGGGGAACCCCCACCAACTCTTAACTTTACAAAGGGGAATATGCATGAAATTCTTAGTGAGGCTGGTCAAAGACAGAAATCCAGCTTACCAGTTACTTAAGAGGCGACCTGCGAATTGGACAAAACAGATGGGTGGGAGTTCAGCCTCCAGAGAAGATCTACAAGGAAGATTAGTAGAGGTAAGAAACCTAATCTTTCATTCTTGTAAAATCTCTCTGGAGGCTGAACTGGCGTGACGTCGCAAAGCAGTGCCAAAATTCAAGGGGGGGCCTGATGAGCCCGTCGCAAGAACAGAAGCATCAAAGGCCTATCACCTTTAGCTGCCACATCAAGCCTATAAAACCCAGAAAAGATATGAAGGAAAGCCCACGTGGCCCCCCGACAAATCTCCTCAGGTGAGACCGTTTAAGATTCAGCTCACGAGGAAGCCATTCCTCTGGCAGAGTGAGCCTTCACTCCAAGGGGAGGCTTCTTCCCCGCCACCACATAGACCGTTGAAATGGCCGCAGGTATCCAACGAGAAAAGGTAGTCCTGGAAGCAGGCTGACCCCGACGCGCAGGGCCCACCAGGAAAAACAGGTGGTCCGACTGACAGAAGTCATTAGTGGCCTCTAGGTATTTCCAAAGGAAATGGCGTACATCCAGATACCGCAAAACACGGTCCTGAGACAAGGAACCCGAAGGAACAAAGGCTTGCAATGAACTTCCTGGGTGACAGCCTGAAGCGCTGACACTCGCCGTGCCAATGACACCACCACAAGGAAGAAGGACGAGTCAGGGAACGTAGGACCAAATTCAGGTTCCACGAAAGCCAAGGCAGTCGCAAGGGAGGTCGCAGCCTCTCAGCCCCCCCCTCCCCCCCAACCGTACAACATCCGGGAGAGAAGCCAGAGAACCCCTGAATGAAGAGGGACCCAAGCAGGAGAGTCCCGCAAGCTGAACATGCAGAGAAGAGACCGCCAGACCCTTCCTGAGGCCAGAACATGAACCACCGAAGGTACCAAAGGTTTCACCTGAAGCCCCACCTACCAAGTCTGAAAACACCTCAAAGCTGTCGCATAGGCTGATACTGTCGATTTCCACTTGCTCTGAGGAGCGTGGGGATAACCTCAGAGGAACCAACCCTGGCTTTCTAGGCTGCCCACTCAAGCGCCAGGTCGCAAGATCAAAGTAGTCCACATCTTGAAGTGCAAACGGTCCCTGCGTGAGCAACCGCCGATGCCAAGGAAGACGCAGACCGCACCCGGATCTCAACCTCACCGGGTCTGCCTACCAAGGTCTTCTGGGTCAGTCTGTAGCCACAAGGAGCACCTTACCCCTGTGCGAGGACACCTGGTGCAAAACACGTCATGGAGGAAAGACGTACAGAAATTCCCCTGTGGGCCAAGGATAAACCAGAGCGTTGAGTCCAACGCTGCCAACCTCTCGTCGGTGGCTGAAGTATCTGGCTGCCGTCCTGGTCATCGATGACGCCATTAAATAAAATGAGGGACGACCCCAGCGGCACACTATGGCCTTGAACGCCAGCCCTGACAGGGACCATTCTCCCTGGTTCAGAGTCTGATGACTGAGGAAGTTTGCCTGAATGTTGCCGCCGCCGGCCACATGAGCAGCAGATAAAGCCAAGAGATAACCCTCCGCCCAAGCAAAGAGCATCTGAGCCTCCAATCCCAGCCGGGGACTCCTCGTGCCTCCTTGACGGTTGACATAGGCAACAGCCGTCACATTGCCCGAGAACACACAAACAGTTTTCTGGCGGAGACTTCCTTGGAATTGTAGCAGAGCTAATCGGATCACTCGCAGCTCCAGCCGATTGATCGACCATCGGCTCACTCTCGGGGTCCAGCGGCCCTGGACCGGGACAGACATGCAAACCGCTCACCAACTGGAGAGACGTGTGTCCATAGATAGGGTCACCCAATCCAAGACCCTCAGAGGCAGCCCTTTGGATAGTGACTGGGTTCAACCATCACATCATACTGCTGCATGTCGCTGTAAACCAAGGCAGCTGCACCCCCAGCACATCTCTCTGGGGACTCCACCGCTCCAGAAGCGAAAACTGAAGAGGACGCAGGCAAGCTCATGCCCATGGGAGTACATCTATGGTCGCCACCATGAAACCCAACACCTGAAGGCACTGCCAGGCTGTCTTCTGGATCCTGGAAGAAACACCCGGTTCAAACCTGGGTTGACCCGGATCCCCAGGTACTCCAAGTACTGGGTCGGCACGAGGCGACTCTCCTTCAGAGTGATCACCCACCCGAGACGTTCCAGCCACAACACTTGGCGAACCACCAAGTGACCCTGCTTCCACGAAGGAGCTCTGATCAGCCAGTTGCCGAGGTACGGATGCACTAGGACACCTAGAGATCGCAGATGAGCAGCCACCACCACCGTGATTTTGGGAAGGGTTCTGGTTGCCAATGCCAAACCAAAAGGAATGCCTCCTGAGATTAGGAAACCTCAGATCTGGGAATATCGGGAAGTGGAGATTAGCTTCCATGAGATCCAAGGAAGCCAAAAACTCTTCGGGTGCCACCGCTGCTATGACAGCATGCCCCGGGTCCATCCAGAACTCGCCAGAATGTGTGCACTGCTTATAGGTCAAGAATCTGTCTGCAATCGGAGTTCTGCTGTGGCATGATGAAGAAAATCAAGTATCTTCCGGAGCCCAATGCATCCCGTGGAACGAACTCTATGTCCGCCAAATCCAGTAACCGGTGCAACTTGCTGGCCCTGTCCAGATTCCCCTTGGGAGAGGACCGGAAGAAGTCCAGCGGCATCTGTAAGAACTGCAGTCGAAGACCATCCTTTAAAACCTCTAGGACCCACTGGTCCTAGGGTAGCTTTAGCCATTCTGAAAGAAAGGCCAAAAGCCACCCCCCTGAATTGTGTGTGTGTGTGGGGGGGGGGGGGGCCTCGCCAGAGCCCTGGCGTCATAAGGTTCTCTTAGAACGGACAGAAGATCGAGAGGTGGAAGGCTGTTGGCACGCTGCACATCTCCAAAGCGAGGTCTATAGGACGCTCCAAAACACCGCCCCGCCAACACATTTCAATGGCAGCCAGCAATACACAGTGCAAGCATAGGGAGATCATTACCTCAGGAGCTGATTAAACTGGATTTTTCAGATCTTCTGGCTGCCCCAACTTCCCTGTCACTTCAGATCAGGACCACCAGGACCCCTCAGAGAAGACACGCAGCGCGGTTCCGATCCTGGCGTATCTCCTCGGAAGCGCAGCAGCCTGCGCTCTACCCCTTTGCAAACGAACCAGAGGAGAGATGGCTCCTGAACCTGGAGACCCGATCCAATCTGCAGCTGCCCAGAGGGCTTACTGCAGTTTCAGGCTTAAAGAGCACCCTCCAGAAGCAGACAAACTTTAAAATGTCTGCGATCTCCCACCGAAGGATCACTCGCACAGAGTTGATCCATAGCATGTGGGCAAACCCACAAAATAAATAAAAAAAGACAAGGAATTGAAAACAAATCATGAGCAGAATTAATTTCAACCATGCAGTGAAGCTGCAGGAACAAACTGAGGAAGCTCCTGGGCAGGTAACCAAAGGGGAGGGATCATCTTTTAGTTGCCCTGCAGCTGAAGCTATCAGAGATGCAAGATCCCGCCAGTTCAGCCTCCAGAGAGATTGTATAAGAAATTGGATTTCTATCTTTGAAAAAAAACAAACCAATTGTTCTTAGTTCTCATAAACTGTGAAAAGATGAGGATTTCAGAATTGATGCAAGTGCAAATAAAAATTAACAAAATGAATTTAGATTGACCAAATTATTATTTCCCTTCAACCCAAAATGCAGATACTCTAAACATGACCAGCATAAATCCTTCTTCTGAGGGATTGGCAACTGTATCAGTAGAACCCCAAGGACACTGCTAGGATTTATAAATTTTGAATTTGAAAATTTCTAAAATTTGTTTAAAACCATGCAGTAGCTAAAAACATAAGCAAATGGAAGCAAGCTGGGCAATCCATACTACTGAGCTAGCTCCTGGTGTGCTGAGGCTAGCCTTGTGTTACAGCAATTTGTTCTATTTTGCTACCATGTGCACTTTATTGTACTTCACTTTAAAATGGGAATATAACTTCAAATTTAACATTAAACTAGTTACTAAACTACAGTTCAAACCCTTTTCAGTCACTGAGATTTAAGTACACTGTGGCCCTACAGCTATTCCATTTTCATTAAAAAGATTTAAAAAAGGCTAAAAACACTTCTCTTTAATAGATGTTCACAGACAACATATCTAATTTTGCTAGCTAACAAAGTTCAAGACAGCCATGTTACCTTAGTTCATAATAGTGTCTATTTCCATAGATAGGAGCCCTAACTTGCAGAGCACCAATAAAAATGAGATACAAGAGATCCATATAAAAGCTGCCTTCTCTCAAAGTTTTTATAAAGGTTTACAATAACTCAAATTTTTAAACGAAAATATTTGCTGCATTTTAGTGATAAAGCATTGAAATAATTGATATTAGACAACAAATAAGTAGGTTCATCATTACTGAATGTAACCCGAACAGTATCAAAAAGGCTAAAAAGGAAGCAATGTTCCTAATAGTTTTAAAGGTTTCAGTGGTAGAAACCAAAATGGCATCTCTACAGCAGCAAGCTCCTATTTTCTTTATAAGTTGGTTAAATGAAAGGGGAAACATACTGTAATATTTATCCCACTTGGACTTTAATGTCAATTTGTGATCCTATGAATGTCTTTATGGATCCATCTCCAGAACTGCTGGATGCCTGGACCCAATGTGGAGTTAGTCTTGCTGTAACTGGAAATCTCAATAAGCCTGGGCTTGACTAAACTTTCACTCATCCCAAACGTTTTCTTCAATTTGATGCCCTGCCTACTCTTGGAAGAACAGGCACTAAGGAGTCAGTGCAAGGGAACTTTAATTTTGGAAGGGCAGGCACAAGAAGGAAGAGTACACTGGTATTAGGTTCTGGTGCACAAATGGAAAACCAGGAATGGCTTTCTAAGGGTTTCAAAATCCCCAAGAATCTTGGAGTCAACTTTTAGTCCTTAGGAACTTCTCCTTAGAAGAGCTTTAGCATATCATGGCTCGAACAGAGGTCAGTCCTGGCTGAATGAATTTCTGAATTGTGAAAATTTATATAATAGACATTAAAACAAAGTTCCAACACATAAGGTTTATCAAAGTATTTCTACCAATATGTCATGAACAGGCTTGTCCATGTTTTGCTTAAAACAATGAAAATTTTGGAGGTAAAACCACTTTTATTGAAGATATAGAAATACATGAGATTTCTTTATTTTCCTTACCACAAAGGTTCCCACAGTATTAAAAAGTCTCCTAATATCTGTTTACTATGCCCCTTTGTCTATAGGTATAATTAATCCAAAAGAAGGGCATATAGATTTGTTAATTTCTTCAGATAATTTGGAACTTCTCAGGACAAAATGTATGTCAAAAATACTTTTATGGCAACTCTTGTTTCATTCGTGCAGCAACTTTTAAACAAAAATGAAAATTATTCTAGGTCTACTCAATGTCTAGAATCTCCTCACATTCTATGTGTGTGGCTTATCTTAGCAGGAGCTGATCATTTCTAGTCAGAGAAGAAAAAAAAAATTAAAAAAGATGCCTCTAAAAACAGCTGCTGCTTCGAGGACTCTCCCCCTATGCAGTTGAAGGGGAAAATTGCCTAGTTCTTGTTTAGGCAGAGACTGCCTTAGCAAGTGAATAAAGTTAAATAAGCTCAAATAAAACTCTTTAAAAATATTCTGCAGAAAGGAAGGGTAATAGGTACCCCCTCTGACAAGACCCCTTAAGAAACTATGCCAGATAGACTAACAGGGCTATAGGGGAGTAATAAACCCCTCTGGACTCAACTAGAAGGATTGTAGTCCAACTCCTGGAAGTTTACAGCCAGCCTCAATCATGAGACATAGGCTGTAATGGGCATCCAGGGCACTCAGGCCTGTTTCCACGAAAATCATACTGTTCCAGTTCTGACTTGCTGGAAGCAGAAAAATACTGACAGGATCTAGAGTGCACCATGTTGTCATTAGAATATTCAGTTTTCTCTGCCTCTATTTGCTGGTAAAGAGACATAACCTACTAGCCTAAACTGGTCCAACGGGATAAGGAAAACTTTATTAAAAATATGTCTATTGGATTTTGTCTGATACTAAATTTGTTGTAGAGTGATATGACAAAGTTTCAAGTTCTAATACTTCTCTTTTTGCCTTTTTGGGTACTGATATTTATTTCCTGGTTTTTCTTTCCATATACTATGGGATTATCTACCTTCCTTCTATGGCCTTGATTGTTATACCATGAAAGTTATTTACTTTGACTTGTTTCCTTATTTTAAACCTAGCTTGCTTTAACTTTCCCTGCTTTATCAATTTTTTCTGAAATTGTGAAATTTTTGGAATGAATCAATTTTATTTAAAATAAAAAAGCAAACCATAAAATATCAGATATGGAGATCAGTTTCTTAGCCCACTACTACTGAACTGGGATAATGTGGCATTAATGAACAAACACATGGAAATTCCATGTAGTAGCAGAGAACCAAAAGTTTGTCTAATATCAGAACATCAAGGAGCTTAGTCTTTTAAATCCAAGATCAGCTGATCAGTTTCTTTCTTGAGTAGGTTTTAATGATGGACTGCTGAGAAGAGTCTCTGCCAAAAGGAGACTCCCCTTGGTTTGCAGTGCTGTGAACTGTGACCGCCTTCCTCACTGGAGTACCAAGGTCTACCTCGTTATCTGGAAGAGTTTTAGAATTCTAATCAATGAATATTGGGAAGAGTTGCAGAAAATAATCATGTTATGTATTAAATATACAATGATATCTTGCCACATAACTACAAACTTAACTCTATTAATGTTTTAGAAAAAAAAAATTTAGCAGATTTATGCATACAATACTAAATTTCGCTTTCAGGATTAGCTAATTTTCCTTGTCCAAATTGCAAATTTAGGAGATGAGGGGGGGGGGGGAAGAGATCATGTCCCTACCTTGATATCATAATTTTCCAGTAGATGGGTGAGTCATTCTAGACATGCGGGTTATCTCCCAATGGCTGCAAGCTATCTTCAAAAGGAATCCACTCTGGATTTTTCTGTGTCCCTCCTCTACTTCACTGGGAACTCTACTGTCACCTATAGTTAGTAACCAAGAACAAAGAACTCCATTGACAGTACGTGAAGTAGAGACAACAATGAGAACTTTCCCAAGTATATCAACTGTTCTGCTGAGAACATCAAATATTAAAACAGCTAACAGAAGCATCAAAGGAGCACAGAACAACCCCTGAATGTAATCTGAACATATATACAGTAAACATCAAGGCTCAACAATCAAACTTGGAGAAATATAAACAGAATGAGACAATAGTCAGGTGCAGGAAGGACAGGGCAGAAGTCTAGAATGATTCATCTATCTACTGGAAAAGATGTTATCAAGGTAAAGACAGTCTCTTTTTCCAGTGCAATAGGTGAGTCATTCTAGACCAGCGGGATGTACAAAAGCAGTCCCAAACTCTTAGGGCAGGCTGACTGTGCCGACCCTCAAGACTGAGAACCCAAAACAGAGTCCTATCTTGTCGCCACATCCACTCTGTAGATTTGGTAAATGTGAGTAGAGTAGACCATGTAGCTGCATTACCAATCTCCGCAAGGGAAAGCGCCCTAGCTTTGGTCCATGAGGAAGCCATACTCTTGGTAAAATTTGCCTGAACAGAAACAGGAGACTTGTTTACCACATAGAAAGTAGGCTGAAGAAATGGCCTCAAGGACCAATTACATTATAGTGGCCTTGGAGGGCCCTGCTTAGTTTCAAGTTTATTTGGGTCTTGATATACCACTTTTATAAGCAAAGTGGTTTCCAATTTATGCAAAGTATTAGAAAGTTTTAAAATATAAAATAGAGGGTACAAATTCACAGTTACGATACGGACATAATATGATACACATGGGCAAATGGAAGAATGAGAAGAAGGATAGAAGAATGAGTAAGCACAAACAGAAGGTCAGAGAGTCAAAATACATTAAGCAGAAAAACTCTGTACACATCCACTTTTTCAAAATGTGGACCAGCTGCTTAGAACCAATAGGCTGAAAAACAAGCAAACAAATGCACTACCTGAACGACATGGTAGGCTGACACCACCTTTGGTAGCAAAAAGGGAACCGTGTAGAGCAGACAAGTCAAACTCTGGCCTGCGGTGCATTAAAATTTGGCCCGCCAGACATTTACTTTTTTTGCTTTAACTTGGCCCGCTGGCACGAACTGCTGCTACTGCTTTTCGTCTGGTCTCCTCTTCCTCTTCAAAGCATCCTGCTGAGAATTGCTGGCTGGCTGTAATGAACCTCGCAGGCCGCTGTCAACCTCAATAGCACATTCCCTCTGATGCGATCCCGTACGTCAGAGGAGAGGCGGGACCACGGCAGAGGAAACATGCTACTAAGGTCGATGGCGGCCTGCAAGGTTTGCTACAGCTGGCCAGTGATACTCAGCAGGCTGCTTTGAAGAGGAAACCAGGAAGCCGGGATGGAAGGAGGGTAAGAACGGTGGGCCCAATCGGAAGGTGAGACCGGGAAGAAGAAGGGGAAAAAGAACCAAGAAGTTAATTTGCCACTACTGAGGTATTGATAATAAAGTTTGCAGGAGACTCAAGGGCCAGATCCTGATGCCAAACATTGGTTATAGGAGAAACAAGAAAAACAAACACGTTTGCCATCAGTATTCCACACGTTTCTGGTGCACATCAGGGAGCTCAAGGTGCTTATGATATGTAACAGGTCCTATTGCGCAGAAATTGCCCACAATATTTATTCCAAGAACCACAAGAGCATTGTAGAGAGGACAGCTTGCGATAAAGACCGCAAATCTCAATGCTAAACTTCAGAGTGAAGAGAATGAGTGGATGTTTATGTGTGGCTTTAATAAAACATATATATATAAAGAACACATGCCAGGCTAGGAACCCCACTGGAACAGATGCCATTAGCAGCAGAGGAGATGGAAGGGAAGGGAGAGGGGGTGGGGAAGAAATAAAACAAAGGAGAGGGAAAGAGATGGTGGACAATGGGATGGAGGGAGAGAAGGAACAAAAAGGGAGAAAAGTTGGATACAAGGAATAGTGTGGAGGGGGGATAGAGATACTGACTAGGAGGGTAGTTGGGAAGAGAATGGGAGAGATGGTGAACCCTGGGGTGGTGAGGAAGAAGGGAGTGATACTGGATGAAAGGGTAGTTGAGAAAAGGAGAGATGGTGGATCTGGGGATTGTGGGGTCCATTGCTGCAGCTGCAGGGAGAGAGATGAAAAAAAGTAAAGATGCCAGACCTCCAGGGGAGGGAAAGGAAACGGAAAGGGAGGACAGAGATGGAAGATGGATGGTTAGCACCGAGAAAGAATAAAATGACAAATAGGCAAGAGACCCTGGCAAGCGAATTATCAGAAGACAACCAGAGCCTGGAACCAACAAAAGGTAGAAAAAATAATTTTATTTTCTGTTTTGTGATTACAATATGTCAGATTTGCAATGTGTATCCTGCCAGAGCTGGTATTAGACAGAGAGCGTGAACTAGAACCTAACAGAGAGAGGAAAAGTCTTTTTTATTTATTTTGTTTACACCACATAGCCGACGTGGGGTTGGAGATGTTGTAACCCTATACTTATACCAAGAATAAGCCTTAGTCACTTAGGGGTCCTTTTATTAAGGTGCGCATTTAGCATGCACTAAATTGGTTAGCGTACCTTAATAAAAGGACCTCTAAGTATCTTACTTAATTAAAATTCGGCACATGACTTAGCTTTTTTTTTTTTTTTAAGATTTAGGCCCCTTATGTTATTGAGTTTGACACCCTTGGTGTAGAGAGAGATCCCAGTTTTTGAGATCCTCAGGAAAAGCTCTCTACAAGATAGAGCCTAGAGCCCTGAGTCACTCCTAACTGAGGTAATGGCGACCAGAAAGAAACTGACTTTAGCGTCAGATCCAAGAAGGAAGTATATTTCAGAGGCTAAAATGGAGCTTTGGTGAGGCCCGATAGAACCACTTTAAGGTTTCCCAAAAGACACGGGGCTGAATGCTAAGAGCACCTTTACAGAAATCTGGCCACGTCAGGGTGACGCAAGTGAAGGACTATGGTCCTGGGCTCTGAAACAAGAGAGCCCAGCGACTTGGAACCAAAGGGAAAACATGGTGAGGCCCTCACAAGGCCTGCTTGGAGAAGGGCTACCACTACTGAAACCGGAGCAGAATACGGCTCCACAGTTTCTTGGTTGCACCAATGATGAAAAGACTTCGACACCTTAGCGTAGGCAGACCCAGTAATCGATTTCATTGATTTCAGAAGAGTAGAAAGGACTACATCAGAATATCATTTGCCCTCTGATGCTTTGCACTCAATAGACATGCCGTAAGAGTAAAGTAATCCGGATCCTCCTTGCAGACTGGAACCTGAGAAGTCTGGAAGAGCCTGCAACCGAAGACCGAGTCTCATGCAAAAATGCATCAGATCTACATACCACTGTCTGTGAGGCCAGTCTGGAGCCACCAGAAGGACACTTCGCTGATGAGCCACAATCCGAAGGACCCGACCTATCCTGGACCAGGAAGAAAATACAGAGCAGGACTCTCTGTGGCCACAGCCGTATTAGAGCATCAAGGCCCTCGCTGCTAGGCTCAGATTTTCAACTAAAGAATCGTCCCATTTTCGAGTTCTTCGCTGTTGCTATTAGGTCGAAGTGATCCAAGGTTTGTCTGCTTGCACACTGTCGACTCCTGCCACATGCACTGCCTAGAGCACCTGAAGATGACGCTCCGCCCAAGGAAAGAGAAGGCGGGCTTCCTGGAGAAGACTGACTGCTTGGCCCTCCAGAGTCCTCCTCAATTTCACCTGAGCCAAACAAATGGCATTCAGATACAACCAGGTGATTGACCAATTCTTTTGGGAGAGTGACCAATGCCCTTGAATGGAAAGATGGTTGCAATAGGCCTCTCAGCCTAGGAGACCATCAGCTGTTGCTACAATCACCCAGGAAGCAATCTGCAGCAGCATACCCCTGGAGAAGGAGCAACCAAGCCATGCTGGCCTGGGCCTCTAGAGGCTAGGAAAGACTTGTCCAGAAGGTGTCCGTCTGATGAATCCAGCGCGAGAGCAAAGCATGCAGGAAAGGGCACATGTGCGCCCATGCTCAAGGAACCACATCTATTATGGCTGCCATAGACCCCAATACTAGAAGATAGTCCCACTCCAACTGAGCTGTCTTGTCTAGCAAACAAGAAATCGGAGAGCAGCATGTGTGCTTCTGGATGATTGACGTGGCCCACCGCTGTGTCAAACACACCCAGGTATTCCAGGGACTGCATTGGTATCAAATAGCACTTCCTCTAATCCACAATCCAACCCAGTCCCTCCAGGTCCTAGATCACATTATCCACTGTGCGCTGACCCTTGGAGAACAAAGGGGCTCTAATCAGCCCGTCATCCAAGTAGGGGTGTACCTGCAGCCCCATCTTCCTAAGTAGGCTGCCACGACTACCATCACCTCTGGGAAGGTACGAGGAGCTGTTGTCAGGCCAAAAGGCAGAGTTGAAATTGGTATTGATTCTCCAGAACATGAAACCGGAGAAACTTGTGGTGCGCTGGGAAAATGGAATATGAAAGCAAGCCTCTGTAAAATCCAGAGAAGCCAGGAACTCCCCTGGGGTCACCACCGCTATGACAGATTGCACTGGCTCCCTGCGAAAGTACGGGATCTGGAGTGCTGCCTTGACATGCGTAAGCTCTAGGGTGGGCCTCCAATCGTTGGAGCCTTTATTTGGCACAATAAAGTATATGGAGTATTTTTCTGAGCCCAAGTCTTCGGGTGGCACCGGTTCTATGGCCGAAATGTCCAATATGACCACCTTCCACAAACCAAGCTGTCAGAAGCCGGGCAAATTCCAGTTTGTAGGCAGTGTGAATAATGTCCAGAATCCACTGGTTGGACAAGTTGAATCCAGGCATGCAGGAATATTGAAAGCCTGCTACTTATACGCAAAGGGGGCTTCCTTGACCTGGCATCATTGTGACTTCCTGCAGATACAGCAGTAAAGGAGGTGCAAGACTGGTAACGCCTGGATCCGGAGAACCTCTGCCTATATTCCTGGGAAAATCTCTGAACCGTGGAACTGGAATATAGGTGAAAACACCTGGAGCAACGAAAGTAGAGCATCCTGAACCTTCCGAGGTTCTGGGTCTGCTGTCAGGCAGGGTTGTAGGATGATGGCCCACCACAGAAGCTTGAAGTCATCCAAGCCTTTTCGAAATAAGAACTGCCACTTAAAAGGGAGCCTCACAAGAGGAGCTTTAGAGGTGGAATCACCTTTTAATTTTTTGGTCCATTGTCTGATCCAGAGCACTCTGCGAGCAGAAATCGAATATGCCAACACCTTACCCAGGACCCATATATAGTCATACAGAACGTCAGCCACCTAATCCAAGCCAGGCAACAGAAGCTAAGGAAGAGGCTCTACATCCTCATTCTCTAAAGTGCCCAGCCTGGACAAACAAGTGCAATGAGAAAGGATGCTGCTGAGGCAGCCTTGACTCTCAGAGCTACAGCTCCAAGTCTCCTGAGAAGTACAACCACAGTGTTCCTGCATGGCCTTGAGCACCACACTACCCTCACTGGCGAGCTGCACTTAAGTCACCTGCACAACAAAGGAGTCTACCTTAGGCTGATGTAAAAGCTACTGGCAATCTTTGTGCCATAGGATACAGATGGAACATGGTCTCTCTACTGTGAAATTGTTACTTCTTGCAAAGTCCCATGGCTCAGAGATCAGAATGCTCATAATAGGGAAAAACTGAAGAGTGAGATCGCATTCCACTCTGGAGATAGGATGTAGAAGGAGCTCCTGATAACAAAATCAATTCATGAAGAGACTCTAGAATGAGCTCTGGCAAAGCAGAAGGCTTTTTTTTTTTTTTTTTTAATTTGAGTTTAATGCATTTACAATATCATAAAGATATCAAGGAAAAAAAAGGGGTTCCAGACAAATTTCCAATACAACAAAAAATACAATCAATCCTTTACAAGCCCACTAAAAGGGGAAACATATTTGCTTATATAATTAAGTTTTAAGGAAAAACAAGGAAATGGGTTGAGTTTCAGTGAACCCAAATCATTCCCAAAACTAAATAGGACATTCCTACCCTATATTTCTCATCAATAAATGAAAAGGAAAAAGAAAATAGTCAACTCACTTCTGTTCACGAGCTACCAGAAATTGTTGCAATTAGATGGGATCCCAAAAGACAAACTCAGATTCTTGTATCTTAACCAAACATTTACAAGGAAACTTCAAATAAAATGATGCCTCAAGTGCCAATACTCTAGTTCTCAATTTCAAAAATTATTTTCTTCTAAACTGAGTGGCTCTTGAGACATCAGGAAAGATACTAACCAAATCCCTACAGAACTTGGTCAGTCTATTTTTAAAGTAAAGTTTCATTAACAACATTTTATCTGTCTCACTAGAACATGTTAGAATCATTGTGGACCGAGTCTGGATAACATCTTGAGAGTCTTCTAAGAACTCTGTCAAGTTAACATCATTTGTTACTAGATGGTCCACATCTTGTACAGTTTCCTGTTTCTTCTGGGGAATATGATAACAGTTATTATTGGAAAGCTATCCGCATTGGGTAATCCCAGTATTTCCTTAAAATATTTTCTTAAGAATATTTCTGGTAGTAACAAATGAGTCACTGGGAAATTAACCAAGCGGAGATTCTTTCCCCAATACTTATTTTCTAACATTTCCATTTTTAAATGCAATGATGTAGAATATTTTACAGCTGATAGTGAAACAGCTTGCAATGTGTTACACTGAGTTTCAATCACACCTAATCTATTTTCCAAACTATTTAAATTGGCGTCCACATTCTCAAACTTTTGAACCACAGACTGTGAGAAATCAGATGTTTGTTTCATTGATTCTCTGAGAAACCCTTCAACTCTAGAAATTCCTAACCATAAATCCTTTAAAGTAATATCCTCTGCTAGTGGTTGTTTTTCCTCTGCTAGTGGTTGTTCATCCACTACTGTAGTAAACTCAAGTGGTTTAGGTATATCTGTGAAAGTCAACTTACTTGTTGAAGTGGATGATACCACAGGACCTGTGGAAACAGTGGGAGCTATATTCCCACTTACTCTGGATATTGGGTGAAGGGGAGGTGTCCTTAATAGGGGACTCATTGATGCTCTAGATATGGGAGAATGCAAATCAGAAACATTTTGTGCTGGAGAGTCTAAAGAAAAAGTCAAATGTCTGTCCGTTGGATCTAACACAACAGGTGTCGAACTTTTAGATTTAGCCTTCCTTTTCCCCATTATTCAACTAACTCATACGACCTGGTATCCTGCTGCTCGGCCCCACAACAGTCCTCAGTACTCCCCGGTGCTCCAAGGGGCGTGACCTGCCCCTTAGGGCACGCCCCTGCGGCCGCAGCGACCCGCAATTTATAATGGCAAAGTAAGTAAAGGCACCTGGAGACGGACCCGGTGACATCAGGAGTCCGTCCACTAGGCTGCCTGCCCGAAACGATCCAAAATCGCCGCTGCTGCAGAGGGCTAATCGGGCAACAAGACTCTCCTCAGCGTCCTCTGTAGAAGGCAAATCAGCTCCCCAGAGAAGGCTTAAATAAACACAGAACTGTAGGATCATCTCCTGTTTCAAAAGCTATTAAAGAATCCGAAGGTCCGGCATACTGTTCTGGGTCCTCAGCCACGGGAAGAGCGTCCCCGGAGAACAAGGGGTCAGCAAGCTGATCAGCATCAGAGTATCTCCCAAATCCGGGACAGCCAAATCAGGAACAGGAGCGGACTAAGAGGACATGCCTAGGGAAGCAAATATACTGAGAGACAAGTTGGAAGCAGAGTGGGACTGCTCAGGAGAAGCACTGCTGTCCTGAAAAGCATTTCACAATTCCATAAAATCTGAGACCTCTGGACCCTGAGGCATAGAATCAGCCTTAGAAGACTTGACCTTGTGTTGCTTTGTGCTGCAGGGTGTTTGCATCCTTTTGAGGAACTTTTAGCCTTGCCAAGCCCCAAAAAAGAAAAAGCTGCCTCAACGAGCTAGTCACATGTTTTGACACCTTCTTAGTAAGAGGAAAAGCCGTGCCATGTGGTGCAAGGATGCTCCTAAGTAGCTAAACTTGTGCAATCCTGGCAAGGATTTGATGCAGAAGAGCACAAAGACTCCATCGCAACAAGGTCTGAGGCAAAAATTGCAGTTTTGGGAAGTGCAGGGAACTTTTGAAAATGAGATTGCTAAAAATCCAAGATGGCCACCGCTAAGAAAATTGCAATTTTAACACACTAAACAAAATCTAAAAATGGCAATTTTAGGATTTTACAGATGGCAGAACACAGGGGGACATGCAGAAACCTTAAAAACATTAAATCTCAGACCCCCCCTTCCCGATTCATGTCACCTGTGCTGGAAATGTGCTGTAGCCTGCCTCAGCTCTCTAACACTAGCTAGAAGAAGAATCACTGCCTCATGCTGGGATTGCCTCTTTGACACTGATCTTTGGGCTGCCAGACACCATGCCTGACTGTACCCCTACCCAAGCGGACCGAGAGATGAGCGATCAAATGGGTGGAGGTGAAAAATGCAGCTGGTACCCTGCGACACATCGCTGAGCCTCCTAAGGGTGCCTAACAGCCTGTGCTCAAACCCCTGCTAAACAGTGGGTGAGGAAAAGCTGGGATGGCCCCAAGCTCCAAAGATATTAATGCAGATTGGCCAACAGGTACCACCAGGGATCAGCTTGTCAGCTACAGTCTGTCTCTTCTAAGCAGGCAGAACTGAAAAGAACACTCCGAGCACAAAATATCTCGAAAAGAGTTGAAAAACATAGAAGAAAATAAGAAGGGTAGAGCAGAAAAGAAACACTCCTTCCTTCAGGCTTGCATGCAGAAGGGAAAAACTACAGGTGGCAGTAGAGATCTCAGTGAAGTAGAGGAGGGACACAGAAAAAAATCCAGAATGGATTTCTTAACTGCAGATGGCTCACAGCCATTGGGAGATAACCCGCTTGTCTAGACTCACCTATTGCACTGGAAAATTAGTCAGTTACATTTTTGGGATTCAATTTTCAGTCAATGAAGTTGGTAGCATTTAATTAACAACAGGGAACATGTTTGCAAGCAAAGAATGTTGGGTCTATCAAGTCAAGTTAATCCAAATTCTTTCCTGTTACAATATCTTGACTATGAGTAGATCTCACGTTTCTCTTACCTATTCCAATATAGTAATCTAAAGCAGTGGTTTTGAGTCTAGTAAGACTCGAAACTGTAAGACTTTGAAAACTTCATGTAATCTGCGGCTCAACTTTACAGTCGAGTTGTAGTGCAGATGCCTACATCTGCACTATAACTCGACTGTAAAGTTTGAGGCACAGTTTGAGACAGCTCTGCAAAAAATTTTGGGGTATGAAATCCTGGGCACCAAGTTACAATTTCAAGAAGCCATGGCAACCTGATGCCCAGAATTTGTCATGCCCTGCATTAGTGTTAATTCAGTTACTTCTAAATTATGCAAAACTGATTACACTGGCCAACACTCATTTTGGTGCTTCAAATGTTAGACCTGTTTCTGGGTATATCTGACCTGCTGATTCCAAAAATGGCATCAGTTCTCCTATAAGTTCTAGTTTTTGAGATACAGAACATGTGCCATATACCACTCTTCACTTTGCTTGCCCATTAAAAAATCTGGATATTTTAATGTAGTGTTTAAATTAATTTTTAAAAAAATAATTACTGAAATAATATACAAGCAATACAACTTGTGCAGGCAAATCGAAAGGAAACAAATATAAATCACAAGATATCAACATAATAAGAGTCCAATATTTCTCCTTAGACCACAACAATGTTGCAAGGGGAGAAAGCTTAATATTGGGGACCAAATTATTACAAGAAAAATTAAATGAGTGAAAAAGGCATTAACAACTACTAAGGCCCCTTAATAATCCAGTTATTTCCCATGTTTACCCCCTGATAATTTTCTTCAGGTCAAGGAAGACTCACAAATGGTCTGGAACAAAGAAAGTATATTTAGTCCCTGCATATTTGATAAGGCATTTGCATGGGTACATCAATTGAAAGACCGCATCAATTTCCTTAGCCTCTTGTCTCATAGCTAGGAAAAGTTTCCTTCTAATTTGAGTTTCTTTATTTACATCAGGAAAGATCCATATATGTTGACCCATGAAGAGAATTTGAGATTTCCGGAAATAAAATTTCAATACCGAATTCAAATCTTATTGAAAAATAAAAGAAACAAGCAATGTTGCTCTTTCTTCAATTGTTGTGGTGGTTGTCTCCAATATAGCTGACAAATTGTCCAAATCCTTGGTAACAGAACTTGCAGAATCTGATTTCCTATCTCCACCTCTGTCCCAGGGGTTTTTTTCCATATGCAAATAATAAATCTTATTTAATGGTGGAACAGCCTCGGGAGAGAAGTTTAAATTTTGTATGAAGTACTTCCTGGACAATTCTACAGCTGATATATCCAATGTCTTTGGGAAATTCAAGAAACGCAAATTAAGTCTTCTGTTAAAGTTTTCTAACTGTTCAATTTTTCTATGAACCATCAATTTGTCTTTATGTCTTCATGTACTAATTGGAATTTAATTTGATTGTCAGCTTTAACATTTTCAACAGTTTTAGACAAGGAATCCATTTTCCTCACCAGTTCTAATGTTTCTTGGGCGGTCTTCAGTACTGTTCCTTCCATTCTATGGAGAATTCCCCAAACATCCAGCAGGGTAACCTCCAAAGGGGTTGGGGAAGAAACCCCAACACCTGTTGGTTTTACCGCAGTCTCTTATCGCCTGATTTCCCTCCAAAGAGTACAGACCCGCAACCACTTCAGTATCGGGATGACTGAATCTCAGGCGATTGCACCACAGGATATGGAGAAACAATGGGAGCTGGAGGCGATAATGAAACTTCCGGCTCAAGCGCTGGTACTGAGTCACCAAGTGCCGGCACAAGCAAGCCTCGCTCTCCAGTCGTCAAAGGGGCTTTGGCGGTAAAGTCGAGTAGAGTATGGCGCATAGTAGTTGAGCCGTCCATTGGTGGAGGTCCCGTCCGGACAGCGCCTTTCCGTTTGGTGTGAGGCATCACTGAGGAAAATGTAGCAAACCGCTAGTGAGGTAACCGCTCACCCAACTAAAACTCGCAAGCCGCCACCATCTTGGGCACTCCCCCTTCCCTAAATTAATATCTTTTAAGCTGTGTCAATAAGAGAGCCTAGTAGTGTCTCTGTGCTGAAGTTGGTTCTGAAGCCGGATTGCGTGGGGTGGAGTATGTTGCAGAAGAGTCCTCATCCCAAGACACCTGCGACCACTAGGATGATGGCTGGGGAGAATGGACGGGGGGCAGATGACGCAGGAGACAGAAAAAGGACATATGTAGAAGACCTGGAGACCCCTGTGGAAGAAGCAGAAGCCCCAACCACCGGCAAATAAATCTTGTACATGGCTAAATAAAGCCAGGGTGAAAAACCCCTGGCGACACAACAGAACTCATTACAGGAAGGTCACCGGAGGCCACAGACATAATGGCAGACCTTCCACCCAAAACCGAAGGAAAGCCCACCAAAAAACTGTCTCCCGAGGCTAGTAGCGGCAACGAGGCCTGACTAGATCCAGCTGCTAAATCAAAACTGTAGACAGCAGCAGTTGTAGCATTAAGGGAATCCCTAGCACCACTGGCAGTAAGGGCAACTTTATTTCTGACCGTTGGCAGCTGAGGAAACCAAAGCACAGGTGGTAGGGGAAGCATGAACTTCTCCACCGCCCACAGCCGATGAGCGATACATGCGGGAAGGGGAACACTGCATGTCGGCACCCAAAGCCGATGCAGACATGGGAGAAAGACATGGGGGAAGCCACTGCTTGCCCTGGATCAGTAGCATGGAATATTGCTACTCCTTGGGTTTTGGCCAGGTACTAGTGACCTGGAATGGCCACCGTGAGAACGGGCTAGTGGGCTTGAAGGACTGGTCTGACCCAGTAAGGCTATTCTTATATTCAGATTCCCTCTCGAAGAGGCCAGAACAGTTCGTGCACACGTCGGCCGCAATCACCGCTCAGCGCACACATAAAACGTACTTCTGCTTTTTACAAGTGCTCATATTGTACATGCAGGAGACTAATGCACAAAACCGTTGGTTAGAAAAAAGGAAAGCAATTGAAGCCAATTCAAAGCTTCCTTCAAACCGGCTGCCTTGGGCCATTAAAATTTTTTTTTAATTTGTTCCCACAGCTAATAGCTGAAAAGAATAAGAAAGCAGACACCACAGGCTCTCAAAGTTGTAGTCTGTGCCTGAAGTGTAGCCAAGCGTACAGCTGAGTATCCCCTAAAGAAAATAAATTTGGGGAGGTGGGAAAATGGTGGGAGGGACTTGACCCTTCGAGTGTGCCACCCCCCACTGACCACGAAAGGGTCTCCAAGCTCTGTACGAACATCAAAAAGGGACAATTTTATTTTTAGTATTTATATACCACTTATAACCTAAGTGGTGTACATTCACGTACTCAAGCATTTTTCCCTATCCGTCCTTTGAGGCTCACACATGTATCTGGGGCAATGGGCAATTAAAAGGCCACTAATCACATCCAACAGGCCCTAACTATCAAAAGGAAATACTGTAGAGGCTTACCACCTCCACCTGCTAGAGACTGAGAACAGACTGATTGTAGATGGAACTGCACAGCCCACTTGAACTACTGCTAAAAATGTGTCTCAGTCTCCACTTGCTGGCAGAGGAACATAAACCCATCCATTCTGTGGCCAGTCTGGTGGGACACAAAAGAAGTTTATGATACAAATTTTCTAGTCATTCAACATACAAGAAGCTCCTTTTGTAAGACTTCCGAGAGTGGGATCTACCAGGACAATATCACATAAGATTCCAACAATAGTCTGCCATCCTGTGTGCATTCCATCTTCCTTGGTATCTGGCTTCCATTGTTTTTGTGTCTTGGTGAAATCTTTGCTTAAGTCACCAATGTTCTCTGGAAAGCCATCTAAGTGACGGTGCAGATAATGGACTTTAACACTCATGTTACAGCCAAGCCTGTTGAAATTAAAGAGCGTATTCTCTACTAATTGTGTGTAGTTTGCCTTCTTGTTGCCAAGAACGTTTTTCACAACAAGAACAAATGAAGACCAGGCATTTGATTCAATTTTCACAGTAAGTACAAGTAACATATGCGCTAAGTATTCAATGCACAAACCGTCTTTATTCAAAGCCTTTACAAATTGTTTCATCAGGCCTAGCTTTATATGCAGTGGTGGTATGATTCTATTTCATACTACCAAAGGTTAATCGATTACATATTGTCCTCCAACCACCATATATTTCCTCGGAGGCCAATCTTTTTTTGTCCAATGTTCATGTTTGGCTCTACTATCCCAAAGGCATAAAATTCAACCACATCTAAAAAACTAGAACTGATGCGGTCTATCCAATGAAGTTTTCTGAATCAGCACCCCATATAACCCCAGGAACAGATCAAAAAACCAAGGCACGAATAATTTTTTTTTTTGTGGTTATTGGCATGTGTTATTCAAGCTGATTTATGAGAGTTTATGAAAACCACTACAAATGTATGAAATGAAGAGGAAAATATAGGGAAAAGACCAAAATTCTGAAAACAACCACTGCACTTCCTTTCATTTTATTACCAAGAACCTACAAGATTTAAGGTAAGACACATACCTCTCGTGCTTCTATTTGAAGTAGATGTTTTCCCTTGGTACAGTAGAGGAGACTGGGTAAGTGCTAAAAGTCCACTAGCTGATAATGAACTTTTCAATATTTTGTTTGGTGATGTTAAACCTGGAAATATTATGACATGACCATTCAAATTAACATTTCCATTTAAAAATGAACTCCTTACAAAACCACCCATACTCGAGAGCAAGCCATGTATTCCACAAGAGCATTTTAATTTCTACCTCCTCCCTCCCTCACTAAGCTGGGAAATTGTCAATGTGGGCTACCAATAAGACATATTTTATTGTTAACCCCAGTTATTAGTAGCTAGATCTCACTGCATATAAAAGAAACTGTGCTCATGTTAATAACTACACCCCTAAATGTAGAAAACCTGCTGAACAACAGTACAGTAAAAGGTCTCAGAATTACTTTCACAGTTGCCCGCTTATGCTCAGTGTGTTCATTTTAACCAGTAATTCTATTGTCTTTTCAGTGCAACAGATTCTAAATAACATTTTGAAATATTTTTCAAGATGCAGATATCTAAGACTTTTTGGGTGTCCAATAATTTTTAAAGCTGGTGGATTTTCCCTATATACTCATACAAATCAGCAATAATAATCCAAGAGCTTGCTAGGTTTTAAGGAATTCAACCTGAATATCCACCGTGCTTCTCTCTGCAGTAATTTCTTCTGTCTGTAGAGAGAAGCACGGTGGATATTCAGGTTGAATTCTTTAAAACCTAGTGGCTTAAACGTGTCCATGGACTGGAAAGCATTTTTGTGAAGTAGTGTTTTCATTTTTTGAACGCAAGTCAAATATTGATCTCATTCTTTGAACGCAGGTCACATATTGATTATATGCTTTAAGTCAGTGCTATCAGATATTTAGCTATACATTTTATGCACATGCACATGCACTAGAAGAGCCTATTACATCAGGGCTCTTGTATTAGTTTAAAAGTGCATGCGCCGGCATTGGTTAATTGTCAGTGCCATTTTCGCTCGTGAATCAGAGCAGAGCTGCACAGTAAGCAATCTCATTTTTGAATTTTTATATTATCTTAAGTCACATTTGTATTTGTTACTTTTATGTAGTTCACTAATTTGTTCACTTGTCTTCTGGTTGTAGAAAATGATTTGACCCCTGAAGAAGCCTGTATTAGGTGAAACGGGTCCCCGTTGGGCATTCACATAGCGTGCTACAACTGAAGTACAGGCATCCAATCTAACTTAAAGATAAGTGCCGTTTTACGCTAATTTAAAGTTTAAAAGCAATACCACTTTATAAAATAAGACCAAGCTCAATGAAAGATACCCTGATCCTGCTGAAGCTGTTAAATTAATCTCGTATGATTGTACAGTGCAGGCATCTGAGAGTTTGGTCTTATGAGCACATATAACTTATTAAGTGTTCAGTGTGTTAAGATGATGTATTAAACAGGTCTTGGTTTTGTTATTCCTGATTTACACCATGTTCTTCCAATTTACGTACTTCTCGTTTTAAAGCTAATAGGTCAGCATCAAACCAGCTGTCTGAAGGACGAAGTGTTTTCTTGCGAAGTCTCAGTGGGGGCGATATTGTTTAGAACCTGATCGCTGAAATTTTTCCATTCTAGGACAAAATTAGGGTCTAAGTCAGAGTTGGAAATAAGGCTGTAGTGCGACCAGAATTCTACTGGATTTAATTGTCCTCTAGTCCAAATCGTCTTCTCTTTATGATTGGTCCTTGCCTCAGAGAAGCCTCAGCCTCAGAGAAGCATAAATCAGGGTTGAAATACTGTAATCTTTGGGTTGCCAGGCGGACCAAAGCCGGACTGAGATCTCAGAAACTCCAAAGCTTCACATGCATTGACGGGGGGAGGGAAACCCAGCCGATACCCACCAAATCCCACTGAACCGCCACAAGGCCAAACAGTCTGTACTCAAACTTCGAAATAGCCAGGAGTGAGTCACACTACCAGGGGAATGTTCCCTAAGCTCCACAGATGCAAATGCAGGGCTGAACAGTTTCCCTGTAAAAGGGTTGCCCTGTTAGTTACACTTCTGCTCAGTCTGTCTTCTCCCAGGCAAAGCTGCCCCAGGGGTGCTGGGGACCTCTTGAGCATCGAAAAGCCTCAAAATTCAGATATAAACCTGAAAATAAAAACGTTCACACAGAGCAGAACAGAAAGACATCCTCCAACTCACATATAGAAGAAAAGACTGAAGAACTACAACACATCCCACTGAGGTTGAAATAGATGTCGTCATCTACACAACTCACAGAGAGAGGAAAATAACTCATTGCTCAAGACTGATATATCCTTTGCACCAATAACTGTCCTAACAACCTTCATTTTGTCTAGAAAGTTTCAATAAATTTCCTCAGATTTCAAGACATAGTAACATAGTAGATGATGGCAGATAAAGACCCGAATGGTCCATCTAGTCTGCCCAACTTGATTCAATCTAAAAATTTGTTGGGGATTTTTTTTTTTTTTCTTCTTCTCCTTAGCTATTTCTGGGCAAGAATCTAAAGTTCTGCCCGGTACTGTTCTTAGGTTTCAACTACTGAAATCTCCGTCAAAGCTCACTCCAGTCCATCTACACCCTCCCAGCCATTGAAGCCCTCCCCATCCCATACTCCCCCAAACGGCCATATACAGACAGACCATGCCAAGTCTGCCCAGTACTGGCCTTAGTTCTTCAATATTTACCTTTCCTTCTAACCCTTCAGCAATGTCGCTCACAAACATATTGAACAGGATCGGCCCTAGCACTGAACCCTGAGGGACTCCACTACTCACCTTTCCTTCCTCCAAGCGACTTCCATTAACCACCACCCTCTGGCGTCTGTCCGTCAACCAGTTTCTAATCCAGTTCTCCACTTTGGGTCCTAACTTTAGCCATTCAAGTTTGTTCAAGAGCCTCCTATTAGGAACCGTGTCAAAGGCTTTGCTGACATTTAAGTAAATTATATCTAGCATATGTCATCGATCCAGTTCTCTGGTCACCCAATCAAAAAATTAAATCAGGTTCGTTTGGCACAATTTACCTTTAGTAAAGCCATGTTGCCTCGGATCCTGTAACCCATTAGATTCTAGGAAGTTCACTACCGAAGTAAGGCTTACCGACCTGTAGTTTCCCACTTCATCCCTGTGACCATTTTTGTGAATAGGGACCACATCCACTCTTCTCCATTCCCCAGGAACTACTCCCGTCTCCAGAGATTTGTTGAACAAGTCTTTAATAGAACCCATCAGAACCTCTCTGAGCTCCCTCAGTATCCTGGGATGGATCCCGTCCAGTCCCATCACTTTGTCCACCTTCAGTTTTTCAAGTTGTTCATAAACACTTTCCTCCGTGAACGGCGCAGAATCTACTCCATTTTCTTGTGTAACTTTGCCAGACAATCTCGTTCCTTCTCCAGGTTTTTCTTCAGTTAACACAGAGCAGAAGTATTTGTTTAGCACATTTGCTTTTTTCTCATCACTCTCCACATATCAGTTCCTAGCATCTTTTAGTTTTGCAATTCCATTTTTCATCTTCCTCCTTTCACTGATATATCTGAAAAAATGGTTTGATCTACCGTGTTGCCTCGAAAGTAAGACCTACCCCGAAAATAAGCCCTAGTATAATTTTCGGGGTAGGTCTTAATATAAGCCCTACCCCCTTCTGACCACGCAGCAGAGGGAATTCCTTGGCGGACAAGGCCGAAGCAGCCTGTTTAGAGTACTTCCTGCCCGAGGCTGCTTTGGATGAAGGTATACAGGGCTCGTTCACGTTTGGCGGGGTTCGGATGGGAGGGAAGGATGGAGGGTCCGGGGGGAAGGGGGATCGGATGGGAGGGAAGGATGGAGGGTCGGGAGAGGGGGGTTCGGCTGCGTGGCGGGGGGTGTGATAACGGGTTCTGCTACACAAGGGATGGGAGGGAGAGAAGGATAGAAGCTGGGCAAGAGTTCTGCTGCACAGGGGGATGGGAGAGAGGGGAGGAAAGATGCTGCACATGTGGGGGAGAGAAAGGAAAGAGGAAGAATTGGGGTGAAGGAAAGGAAGGGAGAGATGATCTTGTATATACCCCGAAAATAAGACCTGGTGTGTTTTTTGGGCCCAAAATTAATATAAGACCCTGTTTCAGAGAAACATGGTAGAACTTAATTCTTTTGGAATTCTGAGCAAATATTTAGGCATCCCTACCACATTGTATTCAATGAATCCTAAGTAAAAAAAACACAAAACTGACAATCTTTTCATTGTACAAAGTTGAACATTTTTCAGACAATGACAGAAGTCTAAGATAACTACAGCCATAACCTGCCTATATTACCTTGACCGATGTTCATACCCTCAGTAAGACTCTTGTCAGGAATCCACCACATCCTATTGTAAATCTCATCAATCTTATTGTGTAAATCTCAACCATCTTTAGACATGGATTTTTCTTCTCACCCACCCAAAACACACACCCCACACATCCTTGCTATTTGGATGAACTGCGATGTGAAACATCCAAATTGTGACTTTCCAAAATTGGGATTTGAATGTTTTTAGCACATAGACGTATATTTTTTTAGGCATTTCGAAACCCTATTTGCTTTGAAGATGAGCACCAAAAAGATCAAAAGTCTCCTTCAAGTCTACCCATATAGTCTGTCTGTTGCACGACTGTAGATCCTAGTTGATCTCTGGATTTAACCTTTGTGCTTATCAAATGCTTTCTCAAACTCCAATACCCCTTTTGTTTCCACATTCTCTACTGGGGTTCCCATGTATCTACCACTCTTTTATAGGAAGAACCCCCCCCCCAACACACACACGGAAATATGTGCCTTCTCCTAATTTTGCCTTCTGCTATGGTCTTCCGCTAGAACTTTCTTTCCTCTGAAGATACTTTCTTCTTCTACATTATTTATGTATTTGATACATCTAATATCTCTCCCAGGCCCCACTTTCATAGTTCGTACATTTTACTTCACAAGATTTAAGATGAAGGCACAATACCAATTTAATGGCCATCCTAAAACCACCTCTAGGTCTGTAAGTAAATAAAATACAAATGCATACCTTCATTAATGAAAACATCATCATCATCCAGAGAAATGTGCTGCGTAGAACTTTCAGTTGAGGAAGATACATTCCTGCTGCTAGATTTAAATTTCTTCCCTGCTACTGCTTCACTTTGTTCTATGTAAGTCCCTTTGGCAAGATCCAGGTCTTCATTTATACTTGTATGGACCTTTTTAAATTCCTGGTGCATTACGTTTTCATGGGAGCTATAATTACACCCTCGTTTCCTAGATTTCAGGCCAAATATCCCATTAGCAGTGCTCTCTTCAGTTCTCTCTTTCCATTCAGTAGTAGGAGACTGGTCTTGAAGCTTGCAAACACCATCTAGCTCAAATTCCTCCAGAATCATATTTTTATTGCTGTGGTACTTTGAAATTAATTCTGCCTCCTCTTCAGCTGTAGATTCAATATCCCTGAATTCTTGGTTCTTTTCATTTTTCCCAATCGAGTGGGTAGGGATGGCAGCTGTAGCTCTTTTTCTCCTTGGCCAGTTTTTAATGGTGTCAACAGTCATCTTTTCTTTGAGCTTTGGAGATGGAGTCCAGGGAACTCCAACATCTTGATGAGATGGGGAACTGTTAGTTGATACACACCTTGTTGGTGTGTAAGACTGACAGATATAAGTCTGCATTCCCCTCTTTCCCGGAGTACTGTTTGAGGAACAAAAGCAGGATGGAGAAACACAAGCTGATTCTACTTTGCCCAAATGTCTACTGCACCACACTCCATTAGGCTCACTAAAGGGACTCTCATCTTCCTTATGTTTGTAAAGTACTTTTGGAGTTGGACTTTTCTTTTTTGTCATAGTATCCAGTGCTGTGTTAGAATCTGTTCTTTTAAAACGAAGTTTGGGCAAGCCTGAAGCCTGCATTTCAAGTTCAACTTCATAGGTTGGGGTAACAGCACGGACCAACTTACACTGACTCTTGGGCGTAGAAAACTTTGTGGAAAATTTGGGAGTACTTAGACGTGCTGCAGCCTGTCTCTGCCTCCTATCAGGAGTGCAACGAAGTTCATAAGCAGGGGAATATCCTTCAGACCATGGTGCTGAAGGCAAAGCGTCGACAGTTTCAGTGATTGAGGGTTTACGTGTAACATGAAGTTTCATCTTCAACCCAGATCCTTCTGCTGATAGAACTCTAGCTTCTGAAATATCAATGCTTTCTTCTGTCTGAGACTCTGAAGTTCCTGAATTGGTTAAGGATGATAAATTCAACCTTTCACGTACAAGATCGACATCAGAGAGTATCTGAGAACATTCTTTTTGTGTGGGGCTACAAGATAAAGTTCCTTCATTTTTGAAGGGAGACAGCACCTCTGCTACTAATGATAAATTGTCAGATAATTCTGATGTATGAAAAATAAAGTTCTTTGAAAGTTTAATGTTTTTATTAGGATTCAATTTCTCCCCATCCCTGAAAATTTGCGATTGGTAAAGAGAAAATAAATTTTCTTCCGTTTCACTTTGGCCTCTTGAATTTCTTGGAGAGACTGGAACTTTTAAAGATTTCTCAGATGAAACTGCAGCAATATTTTCAGAATTTAAAGATTTTTTGGGAGTCTCACAAAATGCATAAATTGGTTGCCTACTTTCAACTCTGGACAGAGAGTCTGTGATTACTTTTCTAGATGGAGATGTTAAAATATTGGAAAATTCAAAAGGAAGAACCTTATTAATCTTTGAAGGTGATACATCAGAAGCATCCTTTGGACCTCTAAGTATACTAGGAAGAATTAAATTAGGGATCACTTCTGACACATGAGAAGTTACTATACTATTTTTATTTGGGGTTCTTTGAATCTTCAAAACCAGTTTTTCTGCTTGTAAACTCTTGCCTAGGGAAACAAAGGCTGAAGAGACTGGAAGATTCTGAGAGGACTGTACAGAGTCCCTACCTGAAGTCTGCAATTCTTGTATCTTAAATGGTGTGCATGGCGTGCTCGGCCTTGATTTGACAGGAGTTATTAGATTCAGTATTCTTCTAGGTGTTCCAAGAGAGCTCCCGAGCACATTATTATCTTCGCTTTCTTTTTCTGAAGACTGTAATTCAGTAGCTTGGCTTAAAAGTGAGGAAATACTTTCATTTGAAAATGTGTCTTTTGCAGGGGATAGTCGAGCTAAACATTCAATCCTTGTTCCACTAGGTTTGAATGGCTGATCCACAGCTTCAAAAGTAGAAAAATATTTTTCCAAACTCTTGGCTGCTGTCTTCTTAACTGGTGAACACAAAGGAGTTTCTTCTGAAGAATTGTGAATACTTTGAGGAGCATGTACCACCTGAGATTTTCTTAACATTCTATTTCCTGTGGAACTCTGAGGCTTCTGAGGTATTCTACCAGAAGATTTTTCAGGAGTCTGTAAAGGTAAGAGAACATTAGCTTTTACAAGGGTAACTATTAGTTTGCAGTAACAAAAATGACAGAAGAGCATAGCATTTTATAGACTATTGGTCTTTGCTAATTTTTGAGCAGGGGCCATTTTGGATCCAAATGACATGAAGGAGATCCAAACATTTTCCCACATGGGATTGCAACACTGCTGACCAGCGAGCGTGTCAGTGACATTCATCCTCACTAGCCTACATCTCTCTTAAAATCTCACCTATACCAAGCCTTACACCACAACTCTCTATCAAACCTTCCCCACTGTACTTGTGTACCACCAGTCACTCTATCTCAAATTTCTTGTATAATTCACTCACTCTCAATCCTCAACTTATAATAAAAACACAAGGATATATTGATAGATCTTTTATTACAAGAAAAATATAGTATTTAACAGTACCAGAATAAAAATCTTCACATAACGTGCGATAAAAAAAGAACCACAAAATGATCAATACTTACAAACATTTCAGTTCCAATTAATGAACTGCAAAGCACATCAACAAGACATGGCTTGACCAGGGCATCCAGCCCTGCGCTTCCGGGCTCAGATCTTCTTGTTCCTTGTTGTAGCCACCTTGCTTTCTTGTTCCTTGTTGTAGCCACCAGGTTGAAAGCTGGGCAGCCCTAGTGACGAACAATAGCTTGGAACGCTTTTGCAAATAATGTCTACTCTCCTGGATCAGCTGAGGTAATCGGCATGGACTGTCCACTTCCACTACATGCGCTGATGAAATCACTTGAAGAAAGAGTTCTGCCCATCAGAACAATAAGTGGGCTTCCAGATGCAGCTGGGCACTTTTGTCTGTCTTTTACAGTTATGCTCATAAGTTTACAACCCTTTCTCCCCCAATCCCCCCTTCCCAGAGCATCTCTCTCTTTCTCTTCCCCCCTCCCCAGAGCAAGTCTCTCTCCCTCTATCCCCTCCCCAGAGCAAGCATCTTTATCTCTCCTATCCTCCTCCCCAGAGCAAGCATCTCTACCTCTCCTATCCTCCTCCCCAGAGCAAGCATCTCTACCTCTCCTATCCTCCTCCCCAAAGCAAACATCCCTCTCTATCTCCCTGCATCCCTCTCTCTCTCTCCCCATACCCCTCCTCTGATCAAACATCTCCCCTTTACTCCTTCCCCAAACATCTCTCTCTACAATCCCCCTCTTCCGAGCAAGCATCCGAGCCAGCATTTCACACTCACGCCTCTTCCCCTTTCTCCTCCCGTGGGTCTGGCAGTTTCTACTACCTCCCCCTGGTGCTGAAAACACGGTCTTCCTTGGCAATTAATGTAGGCTGACAACAGGCAGTCCTGAAGCCTTCCATTCATGAGTCCTGCCTGCGTGGCAACAGGAGGCTGCTGTTGGAGGTAGTGAGAGAAGGCCCCCCAGGCTGTCTAATGTCAGCCTGCTGTAATCTTCGACAAGTCAAAAATTTACAGGATCAGAGGTAGGAAAAATCCCTGGACCTGTGGAGAGTAAGAGCAGAGACACAACCCCCCATCCCCACTCTCAGAATGATGGGAGGAGATGTCAAAGAGGTCCTTGCAAGCCACCGTTATCCCATGGCCTTGCATTGAAGACCACTGCTATACACTAACCATTTATTGAGACATGAGATTTCAAGATCCAAAGTCTGCTTGATCAGAAACATGATGTGAAGTTCATACGTGGTGAAGCATGGAAGAGGGGGTAGGATATAGAATAAAGTATTGAAAAAAAAAGAGATTAGGTTCTTACCTTGCTAATAGCTTTTTCAGCATCTGGTTCTTTTTCTTTGTGGACTGGAGTGCTGGTAATCTTACTTCTTGATTGACATGGAAAGTAGATAAAACCTTTGTCAAGAAGGACAGGACTGTGTGCAAGGAAACTCCCGCCTCCGTGATCTTGAGGAAGGCCTCCCTCATTACACCAGCAAGACTCTTTTTGCTGGCATAATGCCACAAGGAAAATGGTCTTGATGGTAAGATTCAGTGAAGCCTCTTGAAGAAGCTTATAAGGAGCCTGAGTCCATGCAAGAGTACATTAAGGTTCCACGATGGAAAAAGTAGTTTTACTGGTGATATGAGCCTTCGTGCCTCTTTCAGGAATCTGACTATATCAGGATGAGAAGTCAGGGGAGCTTTACATTCTTGGGCTCTGAAGCATGAGAGGCTCGCCACTTAGACCCCCAAGTGACGCTATTGCAAGGCCTTTGTCAAGACCTGCTAGGAGGAAAGCCAGCACCACTGAGATAGGAGCACTAAACGGTTCCACCTTTTCTTTAATGTACCAGTGTAGAAATGTCTTCCATGCTTTAGTGTAAGCGGAGACAGTCGTAGGCTTTTTGGCTCTGGGGAGAGAAGAAATAACCTCATAGTATCTTTTGAGCTTTAACGCTGTGTGATCAAGATCCATGCCATAAGACCAAAGCGATCCAGATCTTCTATGACCACTGGGCCCTAAGAGAAAAGATTGGGATGTATCTGAAGTTTGAGCCCTTTGTCCTTCTGTAGATGTACCAAGTTCACATACCACAGATGGCATGGCCAATCTGGTGCCATGAGCACCACTTTCCCTGGGTGGCTTGCTATTCTGTGAAGTATTCCTATTATGAGCCATGGAGGAAACATATACAAGAGCTCATTCTTTGGCCATGGCTTGACCAGGGCATCCAGTCCTGTGCTTCCGGGCTCAGATCTTCGACTGAAGAAATGGTCTGCTTTCTTGTTCCTCACTGTAACTATCAGGTCGAAAGTTGGGCAGCCCCAGCGATGAACAATGGCTTGGAACGCTTTTGCAAATAATGTCTACTCTCCTGGATCTGCTGAGGTAATTGGCCTGGACATTGTCCACTTCCACTACATGTGCTGCGGAAATCGCTTGAAGATGGAGGTCTGCCCATCAGAACAATAAGTGGGCTTCCAGACACCTCCTTGGCGATTGACATACACCACCGCTGTAGCATTTTCCTGAAGACTTGGAATGCCTGTCCCTCTAGACTCTTCTACAGCTTCTGTAACATCAGTTGAATGGCCCGAAAATCCAGCCTTTTGATGGACCACTTTCTCTGGGAGGCCGCCCACCACCCCTGGAATGGACGCCTGTTGCAATGACCTCCCCAGCCGAACAGGCTGGCATCTATTGTCAGAATAACTGTGGACAGAGCTACAAAGACATGCTATTTGCAGGATTCCTGGGTCCACTGGGGTGTCATCTGAAGAGGCCAATTGCGGACACCACCGAGACAACAGCATGTTCTGAAGGGGACGCATGTGAGCCTTCACCCAAGGGACCACATCTATAGTGGCTGCCATGGATTCTAGCACCTGGAGATAGTGCTAAGCTGACAGGGCTGGCCTAGCATCTCTATAATGTGAAAGCAAGTCTCCTGTCTGTGTGCCTCTGGAAGATAAACACGACTTTCTGCTGTGTTGAATGAACTCACAGGTATTCTAGGGATTGGGACGGAACCAATTGGCTCATGTGAAAATTCACTATCCAGCCCAAGCTCTGAAAAACCTGAACTACTTTGATACACTGTTTGTTCTCCATTGGAGAACAACAGGGCTCTGATCAGCCAGTCATCCAAGTATGGATACACTTGTAATCCCACCCTGTGGAGATGCGCAGCAACCAGCAACAACACCTTGGTGACAGTGCGGGGTGCTGTTGCCAGACCAAAGGGGAGCGCTGAGTATGGGAAATGTTTCTCCAGGACATGGAATCTCAGGAACTTCCTGTGCTCCGGAAATATGGGAATATGCAGGTAGGCTTCTGTCAAGTCTAGGGAACCCAGAAATTCCCACAGCGCTATAGCTGGAATGACTGACTGCACTGTGTCCATGTGAAAGTGTGAGACTTTCAGAAAGCACAGTTACTTACCATAAAGCACAGTTACTTACCGTAACAGGTGTTATCCAGGGACAGCAGGCAGATATTCTTGACTGATGGGTGACGGCACCGACGGAGCCCCGGTACGGACAATTTTAGAGTGATTGCACTCTAAGAACTTTAGAAAGTTCTAGCTAGGCCGCACCGCGCGTGCGCGAGTGCCTTCCCGCCCGACAGAGGCGCGCGGTCCCCAGTTAGGATAAGCCAGCTAAGAAGCCAACCCGGGGAGGTGGGAGGGACGCAAGAATATCTGCCTGCTGTCCCTGGATAACACCTGTTACGGTAAGTAACTGTGCTTTATCCCAGGACAAGCAGGCAGCATATTCTTGACTGATGGGTGACCTCCAAGCTAACAAAAAGAGGGATGGAGGGAAGGTTGGCCATTAGGAGAATAAATTTTGTAAAACAGATTGGCCGAAGTGTCCATCCCGTCTGGAGAATGCATCCAGACAATAGTGAGATGTAAAAGTATGAACTGAGGACCAAGTAGCAGCCTTGCAGATTTCCTCAATAGGAGTGGAACGAAGGAAAGCTACAGACGCTGCCATAGCTCTAATCTTGTGGCCCATGACAGAACCTTCCAGTGTCAGGCCCGACTGAGCATAACAGAATGAAACGCAAGCAGCAAGCCAATTGGACAGAGTGCGTTTAGATACAGGATGACCCAACTTGTTAGGATCAAAGGACAAAAACAGTTGAGGAGATGATCTGTGAGGTTTGGTGCGATCAAGATAGTAAGCCAGAGCACGTTTACAATCCAAGGTATGCAAAGCCTGTTCACCTGAATTAGAATGAGGCTTTGGGAAAAAAACAGGTAGAACGATGGATTGGTTAAGATGAAATTCAGATACAACCTTAGGAAGGAACTTTGGATGTGTACGGAGGACGACCTTATCATGGTGAAAAACAGTGAAAGGTGGATCCGCCACCAGTGCATGGAGCTCACTGACCCTCCTGGCAGAAGTGAGAGCTATTAGAAAGACCACTTTCCAAGTTAAAAATTTAAAATGCGCTGTGGCCAACGGCTCGAAAGGAGGCTTCATTAACGCAGAAAGAACCACATTAAGATCCCATACAACAGGAGGGGCCTTAAGAGGTGGTTTCACATTGAAAAGGCCCTTCATGAACCTTGAAACTAAGGGATGAGCTGAGAGGGGTTTTCCATGAATCGGCTCATGAAAAGCTGCAATGGCACTAAGGTGGACCCTTATCGAAGAGGATTTAAGACCAGAGTCAGATAAGGACAACAGATAGTCCAACACCAGTCCCACTGCTGTAGACATGGGATTATGGTGATGTAACAGGCACCAGGAAGAAAACCGAGACCACTTTTGTTGGTAACATTGAAGAGTAGACGGTTTCCTGGAGGCATCAATAATAGAACGGACAGGCTGAGAAAGGAGAGCATGAGCTGAAGTCAGCCCGAGAGATACCAAGCTGTCAGGTGCAGAGACTGTAAGTTGGGATGAAGAAGCGTTTGCTGATGCTGTGTAAGTAGTGAAGGAAACAGAGGAAGAGGTATGGGTTCCCTGGAACTGAGTTGAAGCAGAAGGGAAAACCAATGCTGTCTGGGCCACCGTGGAGCGATGAGAATCATGGTGGCTTGTTCCCTCTTGAGCTTGAATAAAGTGCGCAGCATGAGCGGAAGAGGAGGGAATGCATAAAGGAAGAGATTGGTCCAATCCAGGAGAAATGCATCGGGTTCCAGACGGTGAGGAGAGTAAAGTCTGGAGCAAAACAGGGGCAGTTGATGGTTGTGGGGAGCTGCAAAAAGATCCACTTGAGGTGTGCCCCATTGAGAGAAAATGGACTGGAGAGTCGAGGGGTCGAGAGTCCATTCGTGAGGTTGAAGAATTCTGCTGAGATTGTCTGCTAAGCAATTCTGTTCCCCTTGGATGTAGACTGCTTTCAGGAATAGGTGACGAGCAGTCGCCCAGGTCCAAATCCTTTGAGCTTCCTGACACAAGGGACGGGATCCCGTCCCTCCTTGTTTGTTGATGTAGTACATTGCAACTTGGTTGTCTGTGCAAATGAGAAGAACCTGAGGAAAAAGAAGATGTTGAAAAGCTTTGAGGGCGTAAAACATCGCTCTGAGTTCCAGGAAATTGATGTGGTGTTTCTTTTCCTGGGCAGACCAAAACCCCTGAGTTTGGAACTCGTTCAAGTGAGCTCCCCATGCATAGGGGGAGGAATCCGTGGTGATGACCAGTTGATGAGGAGGTAGATGGAACAGCAGACCTCTGGATAGATTTGAGGATGTCAACCACCAAAGAAGCGACTGTCGAAGAGACGAGGTCACAGATATGAGTTGTGAACAAGGATCCGTCGCTTGGGACCACTGGGTCGCTAAAGTCCATTGAGGAGTACGCAGGTGGAGACGTGCGAAGGGTGCGACATGTACTGTGGAGGCCATGTGTCCCAAGAGCACCATCATGCGATTTGCAGAGATGGAAGTTTGCTGGAACACCTGCTGACAGAGATGAAGGATGGTGTGAAGGCGGTTTGGAGGAAGAAACGCCCTCATCCGAATAGTATCCAGAATGGCTCCAATGAATTGAAGTCGCTGAGTTGGAATGAGGTGCGACTTGGGTAGATTGATTTCGAACCCCAACAGTCGAAGGAAGTAAATGGTCTGATTGGTGGCTATGTGAACGGACTGAGGAGAAGGAGCCTTGATGAGCCAATCGTCCAGATAAGGGAAGACTTGAAAGTTGTGGGAGCGGAGATAAGCTGCGACCACAATCAGACATTTGGTGAATACCCTGGGAGAGGAGGCTAGGCCGAAGGGTAGCACCTTGTATTGGTAATGATGTTGGTTGACAAGAAAGCGAAGATATTGTCTGGACATCAGATGAATTGGAATGTGAGTATACGCCTCCTTGAGATCGAGGGAACATAGCCAGTCTTCCTGAGAGAGAAGAGGGTATAGGGTGGCAAGAGATAACATCTTGAACTTCTCCTTGACCAGACATTTGTTGAGATCCCTGAGATCTAATATTGGTCTGAGATCTCCGGTCTTTTTGGGTACAAGAAAGTACCGGGAATAAAATCCCAGGCCTTGCTGGTCTAGAGGAACTGGTTCGATGGCATTGAGAAGAAGGAGGGATTGAACCTCCTGAGCGAGGAGGAGGGACTAAGCCTTGTTGGAAGCAGACTCTTTTGGCAGACTTAACGGTGGAGGAGTCTGAAAGTTTAGGGAGTAGCCGTGAGCGATGATAGCAAGTACCCACTGGTCGGAGGTGATTGCTTCCCAGCGAGACAGAAAAACCTGTAGTCGACCTCCTATGGGCTGAGGTAGAGGACATGAGGGAGGAAGACTGGCAATGTCCTGGAGAAGAGAATCAAAAGGGCTGTGTCGGCTTAGGTTGAGTAGCCAGCTTTACAGTAGGCTGTTGTTGCTGACGGGCCTGTTGCTGCTGTTGACGCTGTCTGCGAGGTTGAGGGGGATGAGGCTGAGCCGGTCGAGCAGAAAACCTCATTTGATATGAAGATTGTTGCCTGAATGGACGAGGAGGAGGAGGTTTCTTCTTGTTTTTCAACAAGGTGTCCCACCTAGTTTCATGGGCGGAGAGCTTTTGCGTGGTGGTATCCATGGACTCCCCAAACAGCTCATCCCCTAGGCAAGGCGCATTGGCAAGCCGGTCCTGATGGTTTACATCCAGGTCTGAGACCCGTAGCCATGCCAACCTTCTCATTGCTACAGAGATAGCAGTAGCTCGTGATGTCAGTTCAAAAGTATCATAAATTGAACGGACCATAAACTTCCTGAGTTGCAAAAGACTAGAGGTACATTGCTGAAAAGCAGGAAGTTTACGGTCCGGAATATACTTTTGAAAAGAGGTCACCAGTTGAATGAGATGCTTCAGGTAAAAAGAGAAGTGGAATGCGTAATTACCTGAACGGTTGGCCAGCATGGCATTTTGGTAAAGGCGCTTTCCAAATTTATCCATGGCCTTTCCTTCTCTGCCAGGAGGGACAGAGGCATATACACTGGCTCCTGCAGATTTCTTTAGGGTTGACTCTACCAACAGAGATTCATGGGGAAGTTGGTGTTTGTCAAATCCTGGGATTGGAATCACTTTATACAGAGATTCCAGTTTTCTTGGGGCTCCTGGAATCGTCAAAGGAGTTTCCAGATTCTTATAAAAAGTTTCCCTCAAGATGTCATGGAGGGGTAACTTTAAAAACTCTTTAGGAGGTTGGTCAAAATCCAAAGCATCCAGAAATGCCTTGGATTTTTTAGAGTCAGACTCCAAAGGAATAGAAAGGGTGTCTGACATCTCCTTTAAAAATTTGGTGAAGGAGGAGTGCTCTGGCTTAGCAGCAGTATCCTGCACCGATGGTTCATCCTCATCAGATGTGTAATCTTCCTCGGTACCGAGGGGATCATCTGAGTCGTCCCACAAGTCAGGGTCCCGTACCGATTGGAAACGGCCCTGGGAAAGTGGAGTAGATGTTTCAGTATGCTTAGTCTTGCGTACCGATTTACCTGACCGGGTGGAGACGGTACCTGGGGAATGTAGTACGGTACGGGGTTCAGAGAACGGTACCGGGTCAGAAACCGTAGGGGTAGCACGCCGCTTTGGTTCTGCTGACAGAACAGGCATGGATAAAGATTTGTGCGGTGCCGAAACAGTCGATGTCAACAAAAGAGGCTGATCGACAGACGGCACCGAAGGCTCAGTCGGTACCGACACTGGAAGGTTCGGAGTCAACAGAGCCGGGAGCAAGTGTTGGAGTTGCTCCTTAAGCTGGACCTGGAGGATAGAGGCAATGCGCTCATCCAACGTTGGTCCCGATGGCACCGGTACCGGTTTTTTCTTGCTCGGTACCTTTGGTGCCGCTCGACGCTCGGGTGAAGTCGATGCCGATGACGAGGCAGTGACTTCAATGGGAGCGGAGCGCTCACAGGGCCAGCGCTCAGTCTGCAGGACTTGGCTCACTGCATGCTCGAGTGGCGGGCCTAGAACAGTAGGGGAAGGCTTCTTAGCCGGCTTACCTACAGGAGTCGACACCGGCGATGTATCTTGCGGTGCCGAGGCAGTCGGAGTCGATTTGGAGGAAGGCGTCGACGTCGATACCGGTGCAACTTCCATAGCGGTACCGAAAAGGATCCGCTGCTGAATTTGACGATTTTTTAAAGTTCTTTTTTGTAAAGAACTACAGCGGGTGCAGGTTTCAGCCCTATGGTCCGGACCCAGACACTGGAGGCACCACTTGTGCGGGTCGGAGAGGGAGATAGGGCGTGCACACCGCTGACACTTTTTGAAACCCGGTGACGGGGGCATGAAGGGAAAAACTGCTGTAGCAAAATCGAAGCCCGAGGCTTCGATGGTGCCAACAGGCCCCGCCGGGGCAGATCGACAAAAAAATGAAAAATAAAACGATTTTTTTTTTTTTTTTTTACACAAACGGTAAATAAAAAGGAAAGAAATAAATTATGAAGAGAAAAATACGCGCGAGCGGGAAGGCAAGTGAAAAGAGAAAAAACTTCCAACAGCCGTTGGAAACACGCGTCTTCTTAGCTCCGCGGAATTAAGAAAACTGGGGACCGCGCGCCTCTGTCGGGCGGGAAGGCACTCACGCACGCGCGGTGCGGCCTAGCTAGAACTTTCTAAAGTTCTTAGAGTGCAATCACTCTAAAATTGTCCGTACCGGGGCTCCGTCGGTGCCGTCACCCATCAGTCAAGAATATGCTGCCTGCTTGTCCTGGGATAATGGGAATTATCCAGGGACAGCAGACCGATATTCTCACACATAGGTGACGTCACCAATGGAGCCCCGGTACGGTCACTTTAAAAATTCATCGCCACTTTAAGATTTTAGAAAGTTCGCGATAGGCCGCATTGTGTATGCTTGAGTGCCTTCCCGCCCGACGTAGGCACGCGGGTTTAATGCACGCGACTTTTCATCATGCGCTAACCTCCGCGCTGGCTGAAAAACTACCGCTTGCTAAAGAGGAGGCAGTAGCGGCTAGAGTGGCCGGCGGTTTAGCGCATGTTATTACACGCATTAAAACGCTAGCGCGGCTTTGTAAAAGGAGCCATAAGATTTGTCTATGAAGTACTAATAGGGAATTAATGATCCAGATGTATACATTTCACAAACAGTTAAATAGTTAATATGTGTACTTAAAAAACAAAACACACTGTTTATATTCCATAATGTTACCACATACATTATGCATTATACAAGTTTTCAGTATAACAAAAGATCAAAACAAAATTTTGGCTGGCTGGTGGTTTTTTTCCATTTTCATATTGTACTTCATTAATAAAAAATGTAAAATAAAAAATTGTCCACTCTATTGGTAGATTAGAAACGGTCAGAAATAATGCATGTTGCAGAACTCAACAAAAATGCCCACTCTGTGCAATTAAAAAAGCACAGTTCTTGAAATACTACAAGATAATTATATAGAGCAGTGTTCTTCAACCACCGGTCCGTGCACCGGTGCCGGTCCACAGAAATTTCCTGCCGGTCCACAGGGCCAGCATGTGCATCAGGCCCAAAACAGTGTTCTTCCACCGCCGGTCCATGGTGCGATCGATGCAGCGTTATCTTCGAACCAGCTCCCTCTTCCTCACTGATTCAGTGCACAAAGCCATGGGCAGTGGCTCCTATGCGCGTCCTGCGCCTGAACCCTTCTCTCTGACATTGCAACGTCAGAGGGAAGGCTTCCAGATGAGGCACGGGACGTGCAAGGAGCTGCTACCTGCAGCTTTGTGCACTGCATCAGTGAGGAAGAGGGAGCCGGCCTGAAGATAATACCGGGGGCGGCATAAAAGGGCCAGGCTGGAGGCCAGAAGGTAAGGCACAGCATGGAGGGAGAGAGACAACAAAGGTAGGGGGAATGATCTTATTTTTAAATTTAGTGTTTGAATTATGTTAATTTACATCTGCTGTCAGTGTGCTTTGTGAAGTTTAATTTTGTGGTTAACCATTATGTGTTGTTAATATGATTATATTGTGTATCTGTGAAAAATGAATGGAAAAAATAGTGTTACAATTAGTACTATTATGGGGGCGAGGTCTGGGGTGGAGATTGAGTAGAGATGAGTGGGGTCTGGCTCACGACTTAGCCCAGTGTTCTTCAACCGCCAGTCCACAGAATAATTCTTTTATTTCTGCCGGTCCATATGTGTAAAAAGGTTGACAAACACTGACAATAGAGTTCAGAATACTATGAATTCACTCAAATATAAATAACCATACATCATTCCTCACAGTGACCTGATTAACAATGGGTTCCATAGAAGTTGAAGAATTTCTTTTTAATTCTTTGATTCCAAACGGACTATTCATTCCAAGGACTGCTCCAAACAGAAGCCTTTTGGGAGACTTGACAGCATGAACTTCACGAGGAAATGTATTATCTATAGAAAATAAAAATATGATGCTAGTTCAACAGCAGACAGTTAGGTGTCTTCCAAAGGCAAAAGGAAACACGTGACAAAACTTATTCCCTGGTTTTCTCAAAATATATTTTGAACTGCAGTAATTAGTTTAGGCTGCCAAATAAACTTTCACAAAGGACCCTCTACAGCAGGGGTGCCCACACTTTTTGGGCTTGCGAGCTACTTTTAAAATGACCAGGTCAAAATGATCTACCAACAATAAAATTTTTTTATAAACACAGAGCACACTGAAAGGCAGAGAAAATGTTAATTATCATTCTTATTCTGTTTTTTTTCAAAGAGGTAAAGGCAGATGACTCTATGCAATGTCACCTCAGTAATAACCATACAAAAAATAGACAAATATACCCCCTTTCTTTTTACTAAACCGCGATAGCAGTTTTTAGTGCAGGGAGCTGCGCAGAATGCCCCATGCTGCTCTCGACGCTCATTGGCTCCCTGCACTAAAAACCGCTATTGCAGTTTAGTAAAAGGGAGCCATGCCCCCTTTCTTTCTGTCTCCCTGCTAACCCTTATTTCTTTCTCCCTGCCCTCCCCCAAGCCAGTAGGTTTGCTGCCGCCATCGGGGAACAGGCCTCCAAGCCACCGCCGCCCCAAGCTCTCCCTGCAGAAGCATCACGCTGACCAGCATTCTGCTCCCCAACGTCAATTCTGATGTCAGAGAGGAAGTTCCGGGCCAGCCAAGCAGAGATTGACATCAGCGCGACGCTTCTGCAAGGAGAGCTTGTGGTGACGGTAGGGAACGTCGGGGAGAGGAAGGCTGATGATCCCGGTAGATCGGGAGGGCAACATGAGTCTATCACAGAGCCCGGGATGGGCTCTGCAATCGATTCGCGCAATCAAATTGCGTTGCCTTCCCGATCTACCAGTCGATCGCGATCGAAGTATTGGGCACCCCTGCTCTACAGAATTTAGTTCAAGCAGAATTAGACGCATCTGTAGCACTTGCTTCCCAAAGTCAGATATGCCATTAACCCAATTTTGGTTAAAATGTCATTTGCTTCCTTTTGCTATTGAAAAACAGTACAGTTTAGACAAAGGTTGTCTCAAAGATATCATGGTGACTTCATGGTTAGTATGGTGACTTCATGGTTAGTCCAGTTAACATGTTACTTAACCTGTGGCAGGTGTTCTCCAAAGATAGCAGGATAGGAATACACATAGGTGATGTCATCCAATAGAGCCCAAGTGGGAAATTCTCTCTAGCACTTATTCTAGAACTTTTGAGCAAGTCTCACTCTGGGATGAATAAACTTGTGGATGAAGGTGAGCTAACTTTCTAAAGACTTAAAGTGGCAATGAGAGCAAAGAGTCAAATTTCTTCAAATAATGACAAACTTTTATTTCTATTGACTGGAGTAGCAGTTCAACAAATAACATACAATTGGAAAAATTATGACAGGTTAAATTACAACTTCTGGTGGAATTATGCCATATATAAAATGGAGCGTACATTTGCTACACAGAGAGGTTATTTTGGTAAATTTCAGAAGATCTGGGGACCATTAACAGACTTCTGTAATGAATGATACCATTTTCCCATAATAAGTTATTTGTTAAGAGGGGATGTGGGTGGGTATTATTTTAATTATCTCATAATATATATGAATTTATCAATATATTTTGTTGTATTTGTATGCAATTTTTTTTTTAGGGGAGGGGATGGGATGGGTGGGTTTACAATTTTAGTAGTAATTGTTATACATATTATGTATTACATAATTTATTCAAATAGTATAGTACATGACTATAGAATGATATGTTGTATGTACAGTGATGTATGAAGGTATATCAAGTGTGTATTTTATGAGATTGTATAACTTTATATATGGAACACTTGTTGTAGTATGAAAATGAATAAAATATTTAAAACAAAACAAAAAAGTGGCAATGCACTTTTATAGTGGTCCGTACCGGGGCTTAAGGGGATTTGCTCTGCTTCCCAATCTTTTCCTCTGCATCAGGAGATTCAGGGTATTATGCTCATACAGTGGCAGGTGCCGGATGGCACCTTTTTCATGCTCCATGGCAGTCCTGTACACCATCTGAAGTCACCGGTGGTGGACATGGTGGTCTTGGTTTCTTCTCTTACAGATGCCATGTATGACCTCTTGCGAGCTTCCGCCATGTCGCTGGTTTTTGGAGTGGCATCGCGCTGTACATTGTGGCTTCACGCTTGGTCGGCGGATACTGCGTCCAATGCTAAGTGGACAGAATTTCCCTTTATAGGGTCTTTCTTTTTTGGAGAGGACTTGGATAAGTCATTTGCCTGAGGATAGGCCCAGGCTGCTGGCTCGGGGTGGTGCTGCTCGTGGGCATGATTTCCGCTGCTTCTGCCCTACGTCAGGGGGGCCTCCCTTTTTCGGTCTCCATGGGATCTCTAGAGGCAGGTTCTTCCAGCGCATGCAGTCCTTTCGGGTGGCCCAATGACTCTTTGCCGGCGCCCATCTTGGTTCCGGTGGGCGCCTGACTGCGAGATTGTTATCCAAATTGGGCAGAGATCACGTTGGATCAGTGGGTTCTGGAGGTGATTCGGGATGCTATACTCTGGGGTTCGCCCGTTCTTTGCAGATCATTTTCTTGCTTCACCCTCGCAGGTGGCGTGGAAGCAGCAGGGCCTTTCGGCCGACCCTTCAGAGGTTGATTGGATCTCCAAGCGGTGGTTCATTTCCCCCTCAGGAGTGGGCACAGGTTGATACTCGATTTGCTTTGTGGTGCCAACGAAAGAAGGGACTTTTTGGCTTATCCTAGATTTTAAGGGGGTTACCAGGGCTCTTCACGTGCCATCCTTCCACATGGAACCTCTGCGGTCTGCGATTCTGCCGGTTCAGCCGGGGGAGTTTCTGTCCTCTCTTGATCTGACGGTGGCCTACTTGCACATTCCTATTTGGGCCTCCCATCATCACTTCCTGAGATTTGTGATCTTGGGGCAACACTATCCATTCTGTGCGCTCCTTTTGGTCTGGCTCCAGCTCCGCAGACATTCAACAGGGTGCTGGTTGTCATTGTGGCGGCGTTGCAAAATGAGGGCATTCTGGTTCATCCTTATCTGAGCAAAGTCATTCCAGGAGAGCGCCCGGGTCACAGCTTGGGTGGTGGAATTTCTGCAGTTGCTTGGATGGATTGTCGGCCTTTCCGAAAGTCGGTTGAATCCATCTCAGCGCCTGGAGCACCTAGGAGTTCTGTTCGACATCTCCTTGGGAAACGTCTTTCACCCAGAGGCCTGGGTATGCAAACTGCAATCTCAGATTCGCCTGCTTATGGCGTCCCGGTATCTTCGGGTGCAGGATTTTCTCCAAGTATGCGTACGCTATGGTATGCATCTTGGAATAAGAATGTTTTTAGTTTAGTCTTGAATTTGTCAAGTGAGTTTTTGTGGTGGAGTTGAGGGTGACATGGTGTTCCATAAGTTGGAGCTACAGCAGAGAAATTAGTATTTCTAGTATAGATAGAATTCCTTGAAAGAAGGTATGGTCAGTAAATTCTGATCAGCCGATCTAAGGGTCCGGGAAGAGCAATAGGGAATGATGAGTTTATCAAGGAAGGATGGGAGGTGCGAAAGTTTGATTTTGAAGAACAGCAGGAGTAACATGATCATATTTACCTACCTTAAAGATGAGTTTTATTGCCGTATTTTGAATGAGCTGCAGACGACGTAATTCTTTTTGGGTGGTTCCATTATATAGGGAGTTGCAGTAATACAAATGGCAGTGAATAAGGGTTGTGATGGCATCAGTATCGAGGATTGAGGTTAAAGAATAGATGAGCCGGAGTTTGTAGAAACAGCTTTTTACGACAGAGCTTATCTAGTCATGAAAGGTTAAATCTTTGTCTAGAATGACTGAGCAATTTTATTTTTGATTCCATTTTTAAAAGGCAGGATTTAACAGAGATTTGTCCATTTATCATTTGTTGTTCCTGATCGGAAAGAGTATACCAGAGGATTTATTTATATTGAGAGAAAGTTTGTTTGTATGGAACCAATCATTAATTTTGTCAAGTTTAGTGGGGGACCCTCAAGGAAGCCCCAGAAACTCTTAAAACCCACCAAATCTATTCCAACCCAATGTCTCCCATAGACAGTAATGAGATATACTAAGTGCTGCCATGTGCAGTGCCTGCATCAGCTACCACTGTATCTGAGGAAAGAAAAGCTTTTCTTCCTCAGACAAGCAAGCAGGATGTCTAGGGGCTTGTCCCTTCAGGCTGACTTTTAAACAGGCTGAAAAGCCTGAAATTCTCTACCCCACCAGTATCCACATGATTCTTCAAGGGGGGTGGTATGCAGACAGCAAGTGCAAGGTCTCCCAAACAGTGCGGGGCCAATTCCAGCCTATAGTCACCTGATGTGAAAAAGTCCAGGTGAGCAAACTCCCAGGGGTCAAACCGCAAGCCAATCCAAGTTTTAAGATAGGCTGGCCAGACATGTGCCCAACAGCAGTGTGGCCCGCCCAGCTATATATATCTCAGAACACTGAGTCCTGCAACTTTTCCCAGCCAAAGCTGTTGCAGGACTACTGGGAACCTCTATAGCAGTGGTTCCCAACCCTGTCCTGGAGGATCACCAGGCCAGGCCAGTCGGGTTTTCGGAATAGCCCTAATGAATATGCATGAGAGAGATCTGCATATAATGGAGTTGCCAGGCATGCAAATCTGCTCCATGCATATTCATTAGGGCTATCCTGAAAACCCGACTGGCCTAGTGGTCCTCCAGAACAGGGTTGGGAACCACTGCTCTATAGCACCTGAAGCCTCAAACAAATGTTAGATAAATCCCCAAAATAAGAAATGTAAACACAGCAGGTGAAAAGACACCTTGACTCGCATGCAGATGGAAAAAACTGAGAAGAGAGGGCAGTGCCCTGTAATGCAGGGAGGCAGAGTTGAAAATGTAGATGATGCCTTCTGTAGTACTCATGGGTGAAGTTACACTACCCATAGGTTCAGGATTCATGTGCTTTTTGCACTGGAATAAACAATATAAAAATTAAAAGTGTATTTCTTTGGATGTACCTGTTTGTTCAGAACTCCTCCATTCTAAGGATGCAGAACGTACTTTTCCCAGATTGCAAGACTTTGGCTGGGAGCAGGAATAGAAGGAACTTGAGTACTTTCTGCTAAGAGACAATTGTTTGATTCGAGGGCTTCTTCTTAATTCCATACCTGAAAAGCAAATTCTAACCTCAATTCATTGTAGTCTTAATGGCTTTAAAATTAATTTTTCTTAATACATGCAATGGTTACAGCAGCTGGCTAAGAATCAGGAAGTATGGATTCAAATTCCACTTCTCCGACAGACACACCTCATGAACATAGACAAATCCCTTTGTTCTTCATTGCTTTAGGTGCATACCTGAGGGCCTACCCTTTGCGAAGGGCCTTGAGAAGGGACAAGCCACTGCTAAAGGAGAGCAGAAGGAGACCACAGTAGGCGCAGAGGACAAACAGGACAGCAGGCACTGAGGACAGCCACAGCAAGGCAGGCGCAGAGGACAGCCACAACAGACCAGCAAGCAGGCAGCAATGGAAGCAGCAGATGGAAGCAAGATGTTGAGATATCCAGTTTTCTGCACTGTCTGCCATATGTATGACTACCTCCCCTCTGGGAGGAGGTCTTACATATGCGCTCGATGCGGAGAACTGGAGAGCCTGAAGAAACAAGTCAGACTCCTGGAGGGTAGAATACTGGAACTGGAGGCATTTCAGGCAGTGGAGAAGGGAGACAGAGGACACCATCGAGGAAGAAGTCCGAGAGCTGGAGAAGTTCATAGAGGAGGCATACATGGAGGCCGTGGAAAATCACCAGCAACAGCGGAACAACCGAAAGACACCTACAGAGAGTGTGGACCACCAGACGGACAACAGCAGCGAGAATGAAGGATATGGACCTGCGGCAGGAGAGATGGACATACACCAGGGACACGGACCTGCGGCTGGAGAACCAAGAGAAGACAGCAATCGTTGTGGGGGGACTCCATCATCAGACAAGTAGACAGCCACATAGTGGGAGGAAGACTGGATTGACTGGTGACCTGCCTACCAGGGGCCAAGGTAGAAGACATAGTGAGCTACATCGACAGGATCATCAACAGTGTGGAAGAAGAAGATATAGTGGTGGTGATCCATGTGGGGATGAACAATGTGAGCAACAGGAACTACAACAGGACCAGTTCCAGATGCTAGGAAAGAAATTGAAGACCAGAACGCAGAGGATAGCATTCTCGGAGATCCTGCCTGTACCCAGGGCTGATGAGAAGAGGCAGATGGAGCTGCAAGCAGTCAACGCGTGGATACGGCGCTGGTGTGAGGTAGGATTCCACTTCGTGCGCAACTGGACGACGTTCTGAAGGAAGAGCAAGCTATACAGGAAGGACGGACTCCACCTCAGCAGAGATGGAACGAGGCTACTTGCAAGCAACATCAAGAGAGAAGTTGAGAAGTTTTTAAACTAGGAAGAAGGGGAAAGCCAACAGTCGTCCGAAAGAGAGAGAGTCAATGGTTCGGGAACCGGTATACCCAGAGGATACAGTGCAAGAAGATAGAGGGAAAGACTCACCAGATCACAGGCAAGACAGATCGAAAAGGACACAAAAGGGAAGGAAATGCAAGAAAGAACATAAGCATTGCCTCTGCTGGGTCAGATCAGGGGTCTATTGTGTCCAGCAGACCGCACCCGCGGCGGCCCCCCAGGTCCGTGACCTGTAATTGGACCTTACCTAAGTCTTTCATCCTGAACTCAAGGACCCTTAGAAACAAGATGGGTGAATTAGAAGCTATGGCACAAAAAGATAACGTTGACATCATATGCATCACGGAAACCTGGTGGACTGAGGAAAACGTCTGGGACACTCTGCTACCGGGATACAAACTATACTGCAGAGATAGAGTGGCCCAAAAAAGGTGGGGGCATTGCCATATACGTCAAAGAGGGAATTGAATCTACTAGAGAACACGCCACAATTGACGGATAAGTTAGAGTCTCTATGGGTCAAAATTCCCGGAACAAATGGCCTGGAAACAAAGATTGGCATCTACTACCGTCCCACAGGGAAGTCTGAAGAAATTGACAGAGAAATGACGGACGAGATTAAACACAACTGCAAGGGAGGCAACTCAGTTATCATGGTGACTTCAACTATCCGGGAATACACTAGAACTTAGGCACCTCCGGCTGTGTTAGAGAAACCAAGTTTTTGGATGCTGCAGGCGATTGCTTCCTAGAACAACTTGTCAAGAAAAATACTAGAGGAAATGCAATTCTGGACTTAATTCTAAATGACTTGCGAGTATCGGCACAAGATGTAGAAGTAGAAGGGACGTTGGGAAACAGCGATTACAATATGATCTGCTTCGATCTGGACGCAGGGGAGAAACATTGGCCCAAAACCATAGCCATGGCACTGAACTTCCGAAAAGGGAATTTCAAAGCGATGAGACTCATGGTAGGGAAGAAGATTAAGAAGAGGATAAGCACTGTAAAAACGCTAGAGCAAGCTTGGTCCCTTTTTAAGGACACAGAGGCGCAAAATCTATATATACCGCGTATCAATAAGGGATCAAAGAGGAAAAAGGACAAAGAACTGGCATGGCTCACTGTAGAGGTGAAGGAAGTGATCAGAGACAAGAAAACTTCGTTTAAGGCAGTGGTTCCCAACCCTGTCCTGGAGGAACACCAGGCCAATTGGGTTTTCAGGCTAGCCCTAATGAATATGCATGAAGCAAATTTGCATGCCTATCACTTCCATCATATGCAAATCTCTCTCATGCATATTCATTAGGGCTAGCCTGAAAACCTGATTGGCCTGGTGTTCCTCCAGGACAGGGTTGGGAATCACTGGTTTAAGGAATGGAAAAGGTCAAAAACGGACGAAAACTGGAACAAGCACAAACAACATCAACGCAGGTGCCATAAGGCGGTAAAAGGGGCAGCAGTACTCCAAAGTAAACAGATTGAAATCTTTAAGTCTAACCCCATATGCCTTATGATGAAGACCACATACCATTTTAGTAGCCTTCCTATGGACCGACTCCATCCTTTTATATCATTTAAAGGTGCGGCCTCCAGAATTGTACACAATATTCTAAATGAGGGTCTCAAAGTCTTATAAAGGGACATCAATACCTCCTTTTCTCCTACTGGCTATACCTCTCACTATGCAACCTAGGCATCCATCTAGCTTTCACTGTCACCTTTTCAACCTGTTTTGGCTACTTTAAGATCATTACATACAATCGCACCAAATGTCCCGCTCTTTCTGTCGTGCACAAAAGTTCTTCACCCCCTAAACTGGTATTGCTCCCTTGGGTTTTTGCAGCCCAAATGCATGACCTTGCATGACTTAAAAGGAGAAATTAGGTTCTTACCTGCTAATTTACTTTAATTTAGCTTCTCCAGACCGGTAGAGGTTAATCTTTACAAGTGGGTATATATCCCAATCAAGACCAGCAGGTGGAAACTGAAAACAAAACTGTGGAATAGTACATAAGAGATACCTTACCCTAGAACTAAGAACTGGAAACAGAAATAAACAATACTCCGAACAGGAGTAATAACTAACATACCCAAATGCTATTGGAAAAAGCACACTTACCATAACGGGTGTTATCCAGGGACAGCAGGCAGATATTCTCAACATGTGGGTGATGTCACCGACAGAACCCCCTAGCGGACGTTTTCGCAAGCAAACTTGCTTGAAGACCTTCAAGCTTGCGATTGGCCTGCGCATGCGCGCGAGCTCCTCCCGCCCGATCTAGGGCATGCGTCTCCTCAGCGTGGCCTCAGTTCAGATAGCTAGCAAAGAAGCCAACCATGGGGAGGTGGGTGGGTTGCAAGAATATCTGCCAGCTGTCCCTGGATAACACCCGTTACAGTAAGTAACTGTGCTTTATCCCAGGACAAGTAGGCAGCATATTCTCAACATGTGGGAGACATCCAAGCTAACCAGAATGGGATGGTGAGAGGATTGGCAAATTAGGAGAACAGATGTTGCAACAAGGACTGGCCAAAGTGGCCATCATGCCTGGAGAAAGCATCCAGACAGTAGTGAGAGGTGAATGTATGAACCGAGGACCAAGTGGCAGCCTTACAGATTTCCTCAATGGGAGTTGAGCGGAAGAGAGCAACAGATGCTGCCATCGCACGGACCTTGTGGCCTGTGACCCAACCCGGCAGGGAGAGACCAGCCTGAGTGTAACAGAAAGAAATACAAGCGGCCAACCAGTTAGAAATGGTCTGCTTAGAGACAGGGCGACCCAAGCGATTAGGATCAAAAGAGAGGAACAGCCGGGCAGCCGAACGGTGAGGAGTGGGGCGCTTCAAGTAGAAGGCCAGCGTACGCTTACAATCAAGAGAATGCAGAGTCACTTCTCCAGGGTGAGAATGGGGCTTCGGAAAAAACACAGGAAGAACAATGGATTGGTTGATGTGAAACTCAGAAACAATCTTAAGCAAGAACTTAGGATGGGTACGGAGAACCACTTTATCATGATGGAAGAAAATAAAAGATGGGTCTGCCACCAAGGCTTGAAACTCACTGATCCGACGGGCAGAAGTGAGAGCAATAAGAAACACAACCTTCCAAGTAAGATACTTTAAGTGAGCCCACGCGGGGTTTCATCAAACGAGCAAGGACCACGTTAAGATCTCAAACCACAGGAGGTTTAAGGGGCGGATGAACATGGAAACGGCCCTTCATGAAGCGGGAAACCACAGGATGAACAGAAATAGGCTTCCCGTCAATCAGCTGATGAAAAGCAGTAATGGCATTAAGGTGGACTCGAACCGAAGAGGACTGGAGTCCAGCGCCAGACAAGTGTAACAGATAATCGAGGACAGCAGACAAGGAGGCAGAGATCGGCTCCAGCTGCCGAGTAGCTCACCAGGAAGAAAAGCGGGTCCACTTCTGAAGGTAACACTGGCGAGTGGACTCCTTCCGAGATGCCTCCAGGACATCCAGCACAGACTGGGAGAAATGGAACGAGGGCATTAAGTCTCGATGAACCAAGCCGTTAAGTGCATAGACTGAAGGTTGGGATGAAGAAGAGAACCTTGACTCTTCGTAAGTAGAGAAGGCAAAACAGGAAGAAGAAGAGGCTCCCTGGAACTGAGTTGCAACAGAAGGGAGAACCACGGCTGTCTGGGCCACCGAGGAGCTATCAGAATCATGGTGGCACGCGTGGACTTGAGCCTGACGAGAGTCTTCAGAATCAGAGGGAATGGAGGGAACGCATTCGCCTCGAGACTGAGAGAGGTGCAAACCCTGGAGCAGAAGTGGGGCAACTTGTAATTGAGGGGGGACACGAATAGATTGATATCTGGAGTCCCCCAACGTGCAAACACCTGACGCAGAGTCAAGGAATGGATGGACCACTCATGAGGCTGCAGAAGACGACTCAACTTGTCCGCCAGACAATTGTGCCAGCCCTGAATGTAGACTGCCCGAAGGAATATGTTGTGGCGGATGGCCCATTCTCAGAGCCACATCGCCTCTTGGCACAGGAACCCCGTGCCCCCCTGTTTGTTGATATAATACATGGCGACCTGGTTGTCCATGCAGACCAGGACCACTCGGTCGCGAAGCAGGTGACAGAAAGCCTTCAGGGTGAGGAAAATCGCTCAAAGATCCAGCAGATTGATGTGACAAAGGCGGTTGTTACTGGACCAAAGACCCTGAATGCGAAGACCATCTAGATGAGCCCCCCAAGCATAGGTCGACGAGTCCATCGTGAGGACCATATGCGGAGGGAGGGCATGAAACAGAAAACCTCTGGAAAGATTGGAAGAGAGCATCCACCAACGGAGAGACTTTTTCAACAAAGGAGTCACGACAATGAGTCGAGAGACAGGGTCTCGATCCTAGTTCCATTGAGACGCAAGAGTCCATTGAGGAATACGGATGTGAAGTCTGGCAAAAGGAGTCACGTGAACCGTAGAGGCCATGTGACCTAGGAGGACCATCAGGAGCCGAGCCGGGGCCGAGGATAGATGGGCCACCCTCTGGCATAAACAAACAAGGGCCTGTTGACGAGGCCGAGGCAAGAAGGAGCGGAGACGAACCGTGTCCAGGACTGCTCCGATGAACTCCAGAGACTGGGACAGACAGAGGTGGGACTTGGGTAAGTTCACCTCGAAGCCAATACTCTGAAGGAGCAAGATGGTCTGATTCGTGGCTCGCAGGACTTCGAGGCGCAAGGACGCTTTGATCAACCAGTCGTCAAGGTAGGGAAACACCTGCAGGCTGCAGAGACACAGGGCCGCAGCTACCACGACTAGACATTTCGTGAAAACACACGGAGAGGCCGCTAGGTGAAGGGAAGAACACGATACTGGAGGTGGAGATCCCCCACCCGGAATCTCAGATACTGGCGAGAGGCCGGGTGTATTAGAATGTGTGTGTACGCTTCCTTGAGGTTCAGTAAACACAGCCAGTCCCCCTCGTCCAAGAGGGGGGTACAAGGTAGGAAGGGTGAGCATTCTGAACCGTTCCCTGACCAGAAACTTGTTCAGAGAACGGAGGTCCAGGATCGGACGCAGATCCCCCATCTTCTTGGGTACCAGAAAGTACCGGAAATGGTCCGGAAGAACCTCCTCGACCGTCCAAAGGCAAAGAAGGGCCTGAGCTTCCCGCAGAAGGAGAGGCAGTTGAGACCGGGCCGAAGGAAACCTTCTTGGAGGAAGGTCCGGGGGTACATGACTGAAATGAGGAGTACCCCTCCTGGATGATGGAAAGCACCCAACTGTCGGTGGTAAGACTTTCCAACTGGGTGTAGAAATGATGGAGACTCCCCCGATGGGGAGGGGAGAAGTCTCCAGAAGGAAGGGACCCCGAAGGCTCATACCGGAATTGTCAAAAAACGGCCCAGGCTTCACCTTCTGGTCATTTAGAATGATTCCAATGGTGGATTAAGATTACAAGCTTTCAGTGAAACCATGTAGAGGTCTGAGTCTTCTCATGAGAAATAGAGAAAATTGAAAAACAGGAATGAGTCCTACAAAGACAAATGACATTAGCAGGAATCAATATACTATCGGTCCTCATCAAGCGAAAACTGCTCCCCATACAAAAAATTATCGTCCCAAAGAGACCCTCGGCCGTTTGGACGAGAGGGGAGGAGACGGGGACAAAAACCGGCACTGAGGGGGGCCAAGCTAGAGTGGAAGCAGCCACCTGAAGAATAAGCCTTAGCATAAGGCTAAAGACAAAATCGGGGGAAAAAACGCTGGTCAGCCCAATGGGACTCATTGCCAAAGCAGAGAACCCAACACAAACCTGCCCCTGTCTCTCCAAAACAGGGGGAAGGTCAACTGAGGTAGCAGACAAAATGGAGGCAAAGCCCGCCGAGAAAAACGCCCCGAAGCGGCTGAAAGGCCTGAACCGCCCCAACCGCTAAAGTAGGCAAGCCGGCAGCAGCGGTAAGGAAGTCCCCAGCAGCTTCGGTGGTAAGAGAAACCTGATTTCCCTGACCATTAGTGGCTGAGGAAAGCCCTGTGTGGGCGGCGAGAGAAGCCCGGGCTTCTCTGCTGTCAGCTGACGAGAATTCCCCTTTGCGGCAGCCGGCTCACTGCAAGCACCGCATTGAACTCACATCTGGAGCACAATGAGCACTTTTTCACTTTAAAAGTGCTCATTGTGCAATACGCGACCTAGCTAAGGAAAGAGTGCCAGTTAACAATAAACAAGTACAGTCAAATTGAAGACTTCCCTTCAGAGCGGCACTGCCTCAGGATTTTTATTTTCTGTCAGAACAGACTCTCCATCTGGCTCTCTAAGTCATATGCCTTGAGGTATCAGTGGCAAGGCTTACAGCTAATGCACCTCTACAAAATTTTGGGGAGGTGGAGGAAATGGGGGCGAGGGACTCAACTCGTGACCTGTCGAGTGTGACACCCCCGAGGTCGGTCGGTCGGACCTCCATAAGGGCCCCCCCCCAAGCTCAGTCCGTCACCAGACGGGGACAAGAAGGCCACTAAACAACTTCCAACAGGTCTACACTAACCCAGGGAAGACTGGCAACAGCTTACCACATCTGCTTGGAGACTGAGAACAGACTGAATATATTAAGGAGAAGCACAGCTACTTGTATTACAGCCAAATTGTTTTGTCTCAGTCTCCACCTGCTGGTCATAGTGAGCTGTTACCCATCAGTGAACCGGGCCGGTCTGGAGAGTTGCTAAAGCAGTAATGCTTTTTGTGTGAAAACTCCAGAGCTGTTATTTTTGGTGGATAAGCCACAGTAGTTAGTCTTAACAGGTGATACAGATTTTTAAGACATTTGTGATGGAGAAAAGGTTTTACATTTATCTTACTAGCTTGTAAACATCATTGTCCTGCCTCACCTCAATAAGAAAGTAAACCTACAGTCACCACATTTTAACCATTTGTAGGCCACATACTCACCTCCTGGCATTCTCTCTGGAGATTCTTCAACAACACCAAAATCTGATCCAAGATCTGAGCCTCTGAAGAGGACAGAAGTAAACAGTTCATGGTTATTTGAAGAAACAGAAGCTGTGTTCAAAGTATCAATGTATTTATTTCTTAGATCTATATCATCTTTTGATTTTCTTCCTCACCCTCTTGTGTCATAGTATTTTCTATATTTTTAAGCTTTCTCAAAATAAAAGGAGAAATTAGGTTCTTATCTATTAATTTTCTTCTGTTTAGTCCCTCAAGACTGGCACAAAGCAGATGGGTCTATGTTCCTCTGCCAGCAGGTAGAGACAGATACTTTGACTTCTGGCAGTAGTACAAGTGGGCTGTGCAGTCCCATCTACAATTAGTCTGACAAATAGCCAAGCAGAAACTAACTAGGTTGATTTGGTTTTAAATTTCTTTATTCATTTTTTCATATTACAACAAGTGTATCAGAAAAATACATATAATCTTATAAACACACACTTGATTTTCCTTCATGAACTAGGTTGAAAATACATACATACCAACTCCACTCTCACATAGAGAAGACAAAGTAAGTGTCTGGATTATACCTGTAAACACTGTTGGATACTGATTAGAACAAGCACCTTCAAAAAGACACCACAGTTCGGCAGCTAAACCACATAAATCAAATGCCGCTGCTCTTGTAATATTCCCCAACAACAATACAAAAGGATACTGCAGAAAAAAAAGTTACCGATACTCTTCACGAAAAATCACTGAATAAAATAACAGGGCGTTGTCTGTGATGGTCTGTAGGGAACTAAAAAAGAAAATTAGTAGGTAAGAACCTAATTTCTCCTACTTTAGTGTCCCTCCAGACCGGCATACAACTGATGGGACATACCAAAGCAGTACCCATCATGGGTGGGGCCCTGAAAGGCATCCACAAGAACATGCTCACCCAACACCGCATCCCAATGCGCATGAACGTCCACATGGTAGTGGCAAACAAAGGAATGGAGAGAAGATTTGGTGGTGACACCAGGAAGTATTTCTTTACAGAAAGGGTGGTGGATCACTGGAACAAACTACCGGTGCAGTGATCAAGGCCACTAGCGTGCTCGACTTTAAGAATAAATGGGACATCCAAGTGGGATCTCTACGTGGGTCAAGCAGCACTCTGACTTAATGGGGTGGGACAGTAGAGTGGGCAGACTTGATGGGCTATAGCCCTTTTCTGCCGTCATCTTTCTATGTTTCTAAGAACAAACTGCACCTTTACAGATATCCACCGGAGGCACAAGAGAAGATTCTACCCATGAAGCTGCCTGACACCGAGTGGAATAAGCCTTGAGAAATTCCGGAACAGGCTTTGATGGAAGAAGGTACATGGAAGCAATAGTCTCCTTGATCCAGCGCGCAATGGAAGTCTTGGAAGCGCCGTCCCCCTTACGAGGACCCGCCAAGAGGACAAAAAGATGATCTGACATTTGGAACTCCTGGGTCCGCTGAACATAAGAGCGATGGACCCTACAGACTTCCAACTTGCACAACTGCCTCTGTAACGAGGAACTCTCCCAACTACCTAAAACTGGGACGACCTCGGACTGGTTGACATGAAAAAGCGAGACCGCCTTTGGCAGAAAGGAAGGAACAGAACGCAGCACAACCCGCTCCCTAGAAAACTCCAGGAAGGGAGGCCTACAAGAGAAAGCCTGCAATTCAGAAACTTATCTCACAGAAGTAATGGCCACCAGGAACACTGCCTTGAGCGTAAGATCCTTTAATGAGCAGGGACAGTGAAAGATTAGAGAAACTGGGCCTCTTCTCCCTCAAACAGAGGAGATTGAGAGGGGATATGATCCAAACATTCAAGGTACTGAAGGGGATAGATTTAGTAGATAAGGACAGGTTGTTCACCACCTCCAAGATAGGGAGAATGAGAGGGCACTCTCTAAAGCTGAAAGGGGATAGATTCTGTACAAACGTAAGGAAGTTCTTCTTCACCCAAAGAGTGGTAGAAAAGCTGGAACGCTCTTCCGGAGGCTATTATAGGGGGAAAACACCCTCCAGGGATTCAAGACAAAGTTAGACAAGTTCCTGTTGAACAAGAACGTGCACTGTTAGGGCTAGTCTCGGTTAGGGTGCTGGTCTTTGACCAGAGGGCCGCTGTGTGAGCAGACTGCTGGGCATGATGGACCACTGGTCTGACCCAGCAGCAGCAATTCTTATGTTCTTATGAACCCAGGGTCTCAAAACATCCATGTCAGACACCCGAAGCCAAGCCAGTCTATGCACAGTCACCGACATGGCCGCTGCTCTTGAGGTGAGCTCAAAAGAGTCATACGTAGAACGGACCATGTATTTTCAAAGCTGCAGAACAGAAGAATTAAGCTGTTGAAAACCTTTAGCTTTTCGAGCATGGATGTATGTCTGGTAACCAGAGAACTGCTTGACGAGATGCTTAAGGTAGCAGGAGAAATAAAAATAATTTCCTGCTCTATTCGCTAGCATTGAGTTTTGGTAAAGGTGGTGCCCAAACTTATCCATGGTACGTCCCTCTCAACCAGGAGATGCAGCTGCATAGTCATAGGCTGATGAATACTTTTTCAAAGTGGACTCTACTACCAGGGATTGATGTCGTAGTTGTGATTTATCAAATCCCGAAAGAGGAATTACTTTATAAAGAGACTCTCAACTTTTTAGGAGCAACTGGAATGGTGAGGAGAGTCTCAATGGTCTTATAAAAAGTCTCACGCAAGATGTCATGTAAGGTTAACTTGAGCATCTCCCTAGGAGGCTGATCATAATTAAGAGTTTCTAAGTATTCTTTTCTGTACTTGGAGGCAGCCTAGCCTCTAAAGTAACAGAGAGATCCTTCCCCATTTCACAAATTAATTTTGAAAGTGAGATTTTTTTCTTTCAGTCGGGAAGCTCTAGTGGGAGAACCTGATGCCAGAAGAACCCTCAGCCTCTGTTGTCAATGGGGTCGCTGGATCTGAGTCTCCTAACAAGTCAGAGTCCTGCAACATCAAAGGGGAGCGCTGATGAGATCGGCGTCGATCTGGCGTGGAGGTGTTGGTATGCTTGTGCTTGTGAGACACTTTACCAGACTTGACAGGTGTGGTAGTTCTCGATGACTGGGTGGATAGAGTTCAGTGTTGAGATGAATGCTTTGACAATTGTGTTGTAGACCGGGAACTGCGAGACAAACCTTGACATCATGTCAGAGGTACATCAACGGTGCCGGTGGTTGGTGTCGTGATATGCCCAGACTGTACTGCACCGGAGGAGTCGGTGTCCGACACCGGGAGAAGCTGTGTCAGAAACAACATTGAAAATGCTCTCCAATCTCTTCCCTAAGCAAGGCATCTATTTTTTTTGCTTAAGGGGTTAGCACCAGTATGGAAGGCGAAGGCTTTTTTCACTGGTACCAAAGGTGCAGTGGGCACGGTCCAGTGATGAGGAAGCCGATGTAGAGGCACTTACCGAGACTGGGACCGTGCGCTACGGGACTTTTTGCGAGGTCGGCAATGACTTGACAATGCAGCTTTGACCTGCATCCCAGAGGGGGAAGAAGGCTTCTTAGCCAGTTTACTCAAAGAGATGGTATATTGCGACACCAGAATCAGTGCCGGGTGCCGAAGTTCTCGGTGTCATCTAGTCGGTGACGATTTCGGCATCCCCTCCATGGCATCACTGAAAAGCTGCCGCTACTGTAGAAGACGATTCTTCAAAATTCTTTTTTGTAAAGAAGAGTATGCACGTGCAAGTTTCAGGACGGTGCTCGGATCCCAAACACTGGAGACACCAGCGGTGAGGGTCAGTCATGGAAATAGCTCGAGCACAGCGACGGCACTTTTTTAAAACCCAAGGCTAGGGTTGTGACATGGACGGGAATACCGCCTCTGCTAAATTAAACGTGATGGCTGAGGTGGAGAAAGAGGCCCCGCTGGTTCAAAAGCTTGCCAATGGCGAAGAAGAAAAAATAAGTAGAAAAATAAATAGAGAAAAGTGACCGAAAGTCACAAACCGCGAGAGCGGAAAGGCAGCAAAAAAATTTTCAATGACTATTGAAACGTGACTTCTTAGCTCTGCAGAAACTAAGAAACGGAGGGACCGTGTGCCTACGTCGGGCAGGAAGGCATTCGTGCATGCGCAGTGCAGGCTATCGCGAGCTTTCTGAAAGTAAAGTGGCGTAGCACTTTTAAAGTGTCCGTACCGGGGCTCTGTCGGTTGCGTCAACCCATATGTGAGAATATAATGCCTGCTTGTCTTGTGATGACAAGTTCTTCGGTCTGTGGAAAACGAAGAACTGAATAACCACTAGCCGATGTTGGTCGGGAAGACACTTGTGCATGCAGTCTCAAAGCTTTGCAAAAGCTTAAAGCGACAGTAAACTTTAGCACTGTCTGTACCGGGCTCCCTGGATGACGTCACCCACATGTAAGAACATGCTGCCTGCTTGTCCTAGGAAAAACAGCCATTCCCTCCAAAGAGATTTTAAATAGAAGCAGCTTTCAAATAAACAACCTGTCCTCAAGAATGAGAAGGAAGTCAAATTACTAACAGTTGTCTCAAAACTGTTTTTACAATTGTTCTCAAGGTGACACAGAGAAACCCTCATCCCAGTGAAGACCTGCATACCAAGGTATTCTCAATCTGATACAAGGAAAAGCATTACAGATGTCGCACATGTCCAAAATCTCACTATTTGCTTTAAATTAAGCCCTTTCATTAATAAAACAAGCAAAAATAAAAAATTAAAAAAAGCTTTTAATTAAAAACTATCAAGTGAAAAGGAAGTACTTATCCGGCTCTTAATTTGTTTCCTGAAGCAGTCTGTTAGAAACCTGCTTGTGGAGTGGTGTTCTCAGTCACTTTTTAGTTAGTCAGTTTATAGTGACCTAAAGCCAAACAAATACACATTTAAAATAATTAGTCTATTAGTTTTGAGTAGAAAATAGTATCTTTTTTGCAGCTTATAATGCTTAAACAAGAAGAACAAATCTAATATACACGACCTACAGATCAAAGAAGCTGCTGGTATAATGTCATCACTTAACAAAAGGTGGGTGCGGTTAGGCAATGGAATCAGCCCATCTGTAACTGCCAACTATTCAGAAAGCATTAGGGATTTAAAGACAAAATTAGGCATTTCTTGAAGCAAATGGCAGGCAACAAGGGAATTATGAAATGGTCCTTTATGGCCTTCATGCCACATAAAATTAAGTAAGGTCCCAAGAGACTGATTTTAAGGCAATGAAATTCAAAAGACATAGAAAACATGACAATGACAACACTATTCATCTAGACTAGTGATTGTTAACCTTTTTTGAGTCACGAACCCCTTTAAGAATCTGATGAAAGCTATGGACCCCCTTTCCCAGAAATATTCAAATAAACGCAACTTTGCATGCAATGAATATAATGTACTGTACTCTATTTATCAAAATTTGATTGTCTTATATATATATATATAACATACACAAAGTATTATAACATTTTCCCATAATAAGATATTTGTTAAGCGGGGATGTGGGTGGGTATTATTTTATTTTTCTCATAATATGTATGAATTAATTAATATTTTTGATGTATTAGGTTAGATTTTCTGAAACAGGTAGGGAGTGTGGGTTTTCTATTTTAATTATAATTGTTGGCTTGGAGCGCGCACGATATGGCAGCCTAACCGCAGCGCTCCCGTATCCAGGCAACAAACGGAACAAAAATAAAACTTTCACTTTTTCAAATCGCCACTAAAAATATATAAAACAACGTCGGAGATGGCAAGCATGAAGCAGGGGAAAGCTGAAAAACCTTCAACTTCAGGAATATCAGCAAAAAGAACAAAAGTTACTCCCCTGTCACCATCGAGTGCACCGTTCCCGATGGAGACTGAAGAACTGACTGAAAAATCTGATATAATGACTGAACTCTTCAAAATAAAACTAATGCTGACTGAAAATGCCAATAAAATAACTGAAGTAAAAGAAGAACTTCTCAACATGAAACAAGAGATCCAAACGGAGAGACTGAGAATGACAGTGCTGGAAGAAAAAATGGAGAGGTTTGATTCCTTCACACAGGAATATGACAAAGATAAAAAAGAAATAACAGCTTTAAAAAATCAAATGGTGGACATGGAGAATAGAGGAAAAAGAAAGAACATCAGAATTTTGGGGCTGGCTGAAAATATTGAAGGGGGAGATCCTGTGCAATTCCTGGAAAATCTTTTGCCTAAACTACTTCAGCTCAATTCAAAATGGCCGTTAGAAATTGAAAGAGCCCACAGAATCCCCACAAGAAAGCCAGTAAATCAGGCTGCTCCAAGACCTTTGATATTCAAGGTTTTAAGATATCAACAAGCTCAAGAAATATTAAAAATGGCAAAAGCAAATAAAAACTTGAACTACAAAGGATCAAAACTGATTTTAGTTCCGGATTTTGCTAGATATACAGCAAACATAAGAAAACAATTCCTCACATACAGACAGCAGCTGAAAGAAAAAGGATACATATATGGACTATATTATCCATCTACTATGAGAGTATCCAGTGGAAATAAATCCATATACTTTCAAGACCCTGCAAAACTGAAAGAATTTTTGACACAAAAAGATCCTATATTCACATAAAAAAAAAAATAAATAACTATGCTGAAGAAAGATAGAAGAAAGAAGAAAGAAGAAACAAGAAAGGACATGGAAAAAAAAAATAACTATGCTGAAGGAAAAAAAAAGAAGAAAGAAGAAAGAAGAAATAAGAAAGGACATGGAAAAAAGGGAAAAGAAAGAAGATTATTAAAAAAAAAATTAATTAAGAAATAAGAAATGATACTAACTGGAAATATTTTTACTGATATACTGAATGCAATAATATAATATTATTTTATTAAATTAATTATTAATAATATATTAGCATCTATATTCATTAATATTAATAGGAAAAAAAAAAAAATTATATAAAAAAAAAATATATATAAATATAATATAAAAATTATTAAATTATTATAAATTTATTTATATAATACATAATTTAATCAAATATAGAATTTATTCAATTATATAGCATATTAACTTATTATGATTAATGAATAATGAAACGAATTACAATGTTTTTATTATTAAAAATATTGAAAAGAAAATTAGTTACTGTTATATTGAGAATAATATATAAAAATGAAATATATTAATTTATTATAAAAACAATATTTTAATTCTATGTAAGAAAATTATAATTTTATGAAATATATACAAGAAAAAAATTTGAATATTGAAAGGATTAATTAATAAAATAGATATCTATTATAAAATTTTTATTTTTTATTTTTAAATCTTTATTCATTTTTTTGTGTTACAACAAGTGTTACAAATAAACTCAATAGAAACTTAAATACACACTTGACTAACTCATATATTAATATCAAGTATAAAAGAACAAAACAACATGACGGCCTCCTAGCCACACAAGCTGCAAGACTGGATAACCAAATCTCCAACCTTCTGATGACCACCCCAGACTATAAGACGTTCAGAAAAGAAATAAAAACCACACTTTTCAAGAAATTCCTAAAACAGAAATAAAAACACGACCACTAAAAGCCCTCAAGTTCTTCATATTACCTCTCTAGCTATGCTCTACAATTCATATAATTCTGTCATTCTGTAACGCTGTAATTCTTTATTCATTGTAATTCTGTCCTTAAACTAACCTTTTGTAATCCGCCTTGAACCGCAAGGTAATGGCGGAATAGAAATCCCTGATGTAATGTAATGTAATGTAATTAATATAATAATCCCCTGTCCCACCCTCCTTCCCAACCAATAATACATAAATCAATTTTATTGTACATTTTTTAAATATTAATTTAGTATGTAATAATCAAAATTGAAAAACCCACCCCATTTCCCTCTTAACAATTATCTTATCATGGGAAAAGTTCATTAGAGAAATCATGTTAACGGTCTTCAGATGTTTCCAGTGTTATTTATGGGAAAAATTATCCTTCTTTACAAAAATCGGTTAATGGTCCCCATATTTTTTTAAATTTATTCATGTATCCTTTGTGTGTTGCAATAGCGAGTTCCATTTTATATATGTGGCATACCGAATTCCACCAGAACATATAGTTCAATCTATCATGTTGTTTCCAATTGAATGTAATTTGTTGTATTGCAATTCCAGTTAAAATAAATAAAAGTTTGTTATTACTGGATGAAATTTGGCTTTTTGCTCTCATAGTTGTTCCAAATAATATAGTATCATATGTCAAGGCTACTGGATTTTCTAACATTCTGTTAATTTGGGGCCAAATTGATTTCCAGAATGATAGGATAAATGGACAAAAGAATAAAAGATGATCTAATGTCCCAATTTCAATATGACAGTGCCAGCATCTATTAGATCTTGAACTATCTATTTTTTGTAAACGAGTAGGGGTCCAAAAAGCTCTATGAAGAAGAAAAAACCAAGTTTGTCTCATAGATGCTGACACCGTACATTTTAGCCTCCAAGACCAAAGTCGTGGCCATTGAGATGCACTAATTTGGTGTTTTATCTCAATGCTCCAAATGTCTCTAAGACCATTTTTTGGTTTTTTATTTATATATCCGGATATTAATTTATACCACTGTGCGGCTTTGTGACCTATTGAGTCCATCTGGAAACATAAGAATTCCAAACTGTGATATTTAACGAGATCTTTCCATTCAGGGAACCCTTTCTGAATAGATTGCTTCAATTGCAACCATTTAAAATATTGTGTTTTATTGAGACCAAATTTTTGTTGCAATTGTGAAAACTCCAGCAATTTATCATTTTTAATTACATCATCCAAAGTGCGAATGCCTGCTATCATCCAATGTTTCCAGATGACTTTAAAACCGCCAATTTTGATCTTGGGGTTTAGCCATATAGTTTGGTTGGTTGATTTACTAATTGGAATTTGAGTAAGATTACTTATGTATTTTAGAGTTTTCCAGGTATCCATAAATATTTTATGATCTTTGTATAACCTTGGCATTTTGATACTAATTACATGATTAAGACGTAATGGAAACATAAGCCTCCATTCTAGCCAAAACCAGTCTGGAATATTATCTGTAGGTTCTGGGAGGATCCAATACATACCATGACGTAAGATATAGGCTTGATGATACCTATAAAAGTTGGGAAAATTTACCCCTCCCTCTTTAATTGGTTTTTGTAATGACGCTAGAGCAATTCTTGGTTTTTTATTAAGCCATATAAATTTTGTCAAAGTCCTATTTATTTTTGTATAAAACGAATCTTGAAAGAAAACTGGTATCATCCCCATTTGGTAACACACTACCGGTAAAATCATCATTTTTACAGTTTGTACTCTTCCCCACCAAGATAAATGCAAAGGATTCCATTGCTCACACATTTCTATTACTTTTTGTAATAAGCATTTTTCATTAATTTTCATTGTTTCATCTACTGTTTTTGTTATCAAAATTCCAAGGTATTTGATATATTCTTCCTTCCAAACAAAAGGGAATGTATCAAATAAACCTTTTGTACAATGTATATTTAGTGGAAGAATTTCTGATTTATTCCAATTAATTTTATATCCTGAAAATTTCCAAATTTCTCAATCAATTCAAGTAGATGTGGAATGGTGGATTCTGGATTCTTCAGATATAGTAATAAATCATCTGCGTAAGCAGATATCTTATATTCTTTATCTGAATGAGGTATACCCTGTATCTCCTTAGCTTGTTGGATAGCTAATATTAAGGGTTCTAAAACAATATCAAACAGCAAAGGGGATAAGGGACATCCTTGTCTAACTCCTCTCTGTAGATTAAATTTTTCTGAAAACGTATTATTAATATATAGTCTAGCAGAAGGGGAGCTATACATTGTTTGTATCATTTGTATAAATCCAGGACCTATACCAAACCATTCCATTGCTTGATACATAAAAGGCCATTCTACTCTATCAAAGGCCTTTTCTGCATCTAATGAAATTGCAAAAGTAGGTTCATTCATTTTCTTTGTTAAATATAACATATGGAATGTTAATCTGGTATTATGAGATGAATGTCTTTGAGCAACGAATCCTGTTTGATGCATACCTATTATATGGGGGAGAGCTTTAGCTAATCTTAGCGCAAGTATTTTTGCTAATAATTTTCCATCTACATTTATTAAAGATATTGGTCTATAGTTTGATACCAAAGTGGGATCTTTATTGGACTTTGGCAAAACAATAGTCAAAGATTCTGCTATAGTGCCTTTAATACAACCTTTATTGAGTTGATATTGATAAAGATTTAATAAATAGGGTAATAAAAAGTTTTGAAATGTTTTATAAAATTCCACTGTATATCCATCACCACCTGGAGCGGATCCAACTCTAAGGGACTTCAAAGCTGTTCCTAATTCTTTTAGTGATATTGGTTCTTCCAAACTTCGTTTTATATGTTCAGGAATTTTTGGACCCTCTAACATTTTTAAAAATTCAAAACCATCTTTTTCTTTATTTAGATAATTTTCGGAAGAATAAAGAGATTTATAGAATTTTAAGAATTGTTTTAAAATAGGTTCAATTTGTGTATATATATTTCCATTTTCATCTTTTATTGCTATTAATTTTGTTTTTCTTTTTTTTCGCTTTAAGATAGTTTGCCAATATTCTTCCTGATTTGTTTGAATTACCATAGTACAATGTTTGTTGAGAAAATAAATCTTTCCTAATCATCTTAGATGAGATCTCATTATATTTACCTTTTAATTTTAATAATTCTTGTTGAATAGAATATTCCCATTTTTCTATAAGTTTTGATTCTAAATTTTTAATCTCTTTTTCTAAGATCAAAAATTGTTTTTTAATTTGTTTTTTTAGAAAAGCCGAATAAGAAATTATTTGTCCTCTAATTGTTGCCTTAAAGGCATCCCATAAAGTTTCTTTGTTAATATCATCATTATCATTTATTTGAAAAAATTCTTTCATTTTTGTTAGAAGATTTTCACAAAAATTTTTGTCAACCAACATTGTATTATCTATTTTCCAAATTGGTCTGTTATTATTTTGATCTGTAGTTTTAATTTTGATCCACACTCCACCATGGTCAGATAGAATAATTGGATCAATGGCTGCTTGTGTCACTTGATGTGCAAGATGTTTTGAAGTAAAGATATAATCTATTCTTGAAAAAGAATTGTGAACGTGAGAACAGAAAGAAAATTCCCGACCATCAAAATGAAGTATTCTCCATATATCTATTAAATCACAAGATTGAATCAAATTATCTAGTCCCATAGATTTCATAACTCTACTTGGGTTTTTATCTAATAAAGGATCCATTACAGCATTGAAGTCCCCTGCTACTATAAGGTTTGAAGTAGCCAGTGGTATGATCAGTTGTTGAAGAGTTTTAAAGAATTCATTTTGGTTCGAATTAGGGGCGTATATATTGATTAACGTCATGGTAGTATTTCCCATATTCATTTCCACCATTATCCATCTTCCATGAATATCTGAAGCTTTTAGTTTAAATGAAGCAGAGCATTTTTTATTAATTAAAATAGCAACACCTGCCTTTTTCCCTATAGCTGGTGAGAAAAAACACTGTTTGACCCAGCCTCCTTCTAGCTTTTTAGATTCTATATGTGAGAGGTGGGTCTCTTGTATAAGACATATATCTGCATCTTGCCTTTTTAAAAATGATAGTGCTTTTTTCCTTTTTATCATATGATTAAGACCGTTAACATTTAAAGACATAATTTTAATATCCATTTATTTTTAAATTTTCAGGTATTAAATTATGTATATTTTCCCAATGTTTTAAGTATTTCATTTCTCTTTTTTCCTTTATTCCCATGATTTCCTTATATATTTCCCTTTTATTCCCTCCCATCCCTCTTATCCCTCCCTTCCCCCCCTTATTAATTACGAAAACTTGTATACGCAGGTTGAGGTTAGATTTAGATAACTCCCACAAGCTATTAATAATTATCTAAAGTACTACCATTTTTTTTTTTTCTATTTTTGTATATTTTCTTTTATTTTATTATTAATTATAAGAATAAGTAAAAAGTTTTTCATTCTTATGTATTGAAAGATTATTTTCTGTATTTGTATATCTTTAAATCCATAAGAATGATTATTTTAAATCAATTATATCTAAGAACATTTCAATTACTATTCATTTCTTTTCAGGTGGTATATTATTTTTACTTTAAAAAGCTTTCCAATTTAGCCTCTTTCCTCAGAACTGTAACAAGAGTCTACAGCACAGGAATCCTCTCATCTCTTATATTCATTATTTTCTTATGATTCACGAGAGAGTTGTCAATTAAGAGGAGCTAACATTCCCATCAGTGTTCTTATAAGTTCTATCTCAATAGCATACTCTATAGACATCTATAATTTTGAAGTATCTGAGGCCTGTGCAGACAAGAGTGAAGTCCTGTGCCAAAAACTCTTCTTTTATCTCCCATAGAGGATTCCCAGGTTGAACTATTGTGGATACTAAATTAAACTTAATAAATAAAAGAACATAAAATTTGCGTTTCAGATTTATTTTTTTCATACATTTCTTATTTGAAATGTATTTTAATGTATCTGAAACGCAAAATTAAACCTGAAGTACCACCTTCAACCGGACATACAACAAACCAATCACTTCATTTTTTTTTTTTTTTTTTTTTTTTTTATAATCTTCTTTGTGATTGTAGGATGATTTTCTTTCTCACTATTACTCCGCTTTCAAAATTTCGGATTCAATCAATACATTTTTAAGTTTGTTGAAGAAACTTTCTTCGTCATCATTTGAGTTCGGAGATGTGTTTCAAATCATTTATGTTCCTGCCTTTAAGTTTATTCTATGTATTCTGAATAGAATTCTAGAATTTTTGTATTTTTCAGTTTTCTTGTTTTCCATGGAGAATGTTGCAAGTTGTTTAAGTCTTTAATTCGATCCTTGTGTGTTCTTTTTCCATTGCTTTCCGTTTTGATCTATCTTTAACCGTCAATAGTCTTTAGTATGAACCCATTAATTGTTCTTTAGATTGTCATAGGTTGCTCCAGTTGATTTATAAATTCCTGTAGTTTTTTTGGATCTGTAAAGTTTTGCGTTTTGTTAGCAACGGTAACCTTCATAATTGACGGGTACAGGAGCCCAAATCTAGCTCCTAGAGATCTTAGTTGTGGTCTCATGTCTAAGAATTGTTTTCTTCTTGTTGCTGTTTCTTTTGCAAAGTCCGGGACAATGTATATTTTTGAATCTTGGCATTTAAGATTTTTGATTTCCTTGGCTAATTGGCATATTTCAATTGCTTGTTGGTGTCTTAAAAGTTTGAAAATTAAGGTTCTTGGACCTGTTTGAGTGTTATTTCTTTGTGTTGGAATCCTATGAGCTCTTTCAATTTCCAGTTCCGTTTTAAATTTCAATGGTAGTATTTTAGGTAGAAATTTTTCAAGAAATGCAATCGGATCATTCTTTTCCACTCCTTCAGGTAATCCGATTATTCTTAAATTATTCCGTCTTTCACGATTCCGGCTGTCTTCAAGATTTTTTTTTATCTCTGTTATTTCTTTCCATATGATTTTGCTGTGATTCATGTCTGTATTTAATTGTTCTGTAATATCTTCTAATGTTGAAATTCTATTTTCTGTAATGTCCACTCTTTTAGTTAAGATTGCAGCATCTTCCATTGCTTTTTGTAGTTTTTTGTTACTATCTAAGACAATTTCTTTTATTTGTCTTAGTTCTTCCATAACATCCAGATTTTTTTCTGTTGGTAATGGGATTTTAGAGGGTGTACCTGGCTCAGGTTTCGACCTCTTATTGCTTCCTGATGTTCCAGCTCCTAAGTCAGCTTTATTTTGTTTAGTTGAAGTCATATTTCAATATATATTTTAGTTTCTTTAAAATATTTGGTAGTAAGACTTTTTAATATATTTGCATATAAGGAGCTATTCGTTTATCCAACCATTCGTCCAAGCCACGCCTTTTTTTTTTTTTTCAGTATTCTTAAAGCAACTGTCAGTTATTTGTCTTAGGCTCTATTGCAGACTCGTTGTTGGCATCTAGCCTGAAAAAATTTGCAGCCTTCTTTTCTAGCTCTCTTCTTACAAGCCCAATCGCAGCTTTCACCGAGGAGAGCAATATTCCATCCAATATATTTACTTTAATCTTTCAATGTGCATATATATGTATTTCAGTGACTCTCAACTGCCTCAATGTCACTTTTTTTTTTTTTTTTTTTCTTCAGGTCAAAGAAATTACCAATCCTTTTATTTGTCCTTCCTCAGAGCCCAAAAACCTACAGTCTCTTATATCTGAATCTCTTGAATTACAGCAGCAGAGATTAACATTTATACTGATCCTTCACAGTTTATTTTTGAAGTTAGCAGCAAGGAAATAGTTAAAAAAAAAAAAACCGTTGCCAAGTAGCTTTCACTGCAGACTTCTCCTCATTTCCAGCAGAGGACAGCTATTTCAAAGCAGCCCATTTCCCTAGTTTAAACAGGCATCAGGCATTTCAGAAAAAAAAACTTATCTTTGTCACTAGGCAGCTCACCGGCAGACCCAGACTTTGTAAAATTTTCTTTTTTTTTCCCGATCTAAGATGGCCGCGGTCTTGGTGCACCGAGCAACCGTCTGCAAACCCCCACCTTCGGGAAATCTTTCCTCTTGCTATACGCCAGAGAGCTTTGATCTTGCTAAAGAGGAGGGGAAGGAAAACCTCCCTGGCCACACGGCGTCCCGGACCAGCCCTCCCTGGCAACGCTTAAAGGTCAATCTTGCTGCCTCTGCCTGAGGGACCCGATCTTACCGCCTCTGCCAGCGGGGACCCGATCTTGCCGGCTCTGTCAGCGGGACCCGATCTTGCCGCCTCTGCCAGCGGGGACCCGATCTTGCCGGCTCTGTCAGTGGGGATCTGATATTGCCGCCTCTGCCTGGGGGACCCGATTTTGCTGTTTATGCCGTTGAGACGGATTCAGCCCTCCACACCTCACTTCCCAGAAAACAAATGAAAACGGCACTTCTTTCTCCCGATTTTCCCCTTCAAATGTCTCTCCCACCTAATCAAAAAGGTAAACTCCAATTTATTATACCATTAAGAACGTTTTTTTTTGTAGTTTTTCTGAAATTAAGCTTGTTTATACAGGAGCTCTTTCTTCATCCAACCGTCATCGTTCGCGTCCAAGCCACGCCCCCCTATTATAAAATTTTTTATTAAATTCAAATATTCTGTCATATTAACTTATTATGAAAAACAAAAAATTAAGTAATTGATTGGTAGATAATTAATAAAACATGAATTTATTATAAAACTTATTTATTGAGATAAAATGTTTATTTTGTTCAATTATTCATTCAAATTAATTCATTATGAAGATGATTTATGAAAATAATTGAAATGCATTATTATTATTAATATTTATATAAAAATGGATATATTTAATTTATATGATGAATTACAGATATATATGATCTATGAAAATGATTGAAATGCATTATTATTAATATTATATCAGATATATAGAGAATAAGAACTATATTTGTAATATGTTTATTTATTAAGAGTATTATATTACATGTATGCATGATATTGAATTTAATTTTATGAATCAAATATATATAATTCTCAGTAAATCTATAAAATTATATAGATTAAATTGATATAAATATCAATTATATAAGGGTGGAAGTATAAAGAATGTATTGAATTTAGAAATTTGTTTTTAAATAATATAATGAATTATTAGTTGCCTGGGGATGGAGATGTAGGTTTTGCATGACCAATGCGTGTTCCAAATCAGAATATGATAATGGGTGGGAGGGGAGGGAAAATAATAGGTGGGATAGGAGATAAATTTTTATTGAATGTGCTAGGAGTTAATCTTGTAAACTATCATAGAATATTGATAAAACATAATTTTAATTAGATGGATATAAAAATGTATTCGCTGAATGTCAATGGTTTAAATCATCCTATTAAGAAAAAAAAATTATTATCGTTCCTTAAAAATCAAAATGCGGACATTTACTTTATTCAAGAGACCCATCTTTCGGAAATTGAATCAAAAAAACTATCTGGAGGATGGATTTCTAAATGTCTATTTGCACCGGCTTTAAAGAAAAAAGCTGGAGTGGCTGTTCTAATAAACAAAAAATGTAATGCAGATTTTAAATTAATTAATTATGATCCCTTAGGTAGATGGATGCATATTGAAATGGTACTGGGAAATACAACCCTGAATTTATTCAATTTATATGCTCCTAATACGAATCAAATGGAGTTTTTTAAACAAATTCAACAATTACTTATACCACTGGCTACATCTAATTTAATAGTAGCAGGAGATTTCAATGCTGTAATAGATCCGATATTGGATAAAAAACCAAGTAAAATTATGAAATCATTAGGCTTAGATAATCTGATTCAATCTTGTGATTTAGTAGATATATGGCGTATTCTTCATTTTAATGAACAGGAATTTTCTTTTTGTTCTCAGGTCCATAAATCCTTTTCACGAATTGATTATATATTTGTTTCTAATAATATAGCGCAGCGAATATTAAAAGCAGTAATTGATCCCATTATAATTTCAGATCATGCTGGTGTGTGGATTAATCTTCAAAATTATGATGTTGAAAACTTTGATTCAATTTGGAGATTTAATAATGATTTACTAACAGATTCAAAATTTATTGAAGATTTTAAAATAAAAATGCAAGAATTCTTTCAATTTAATGAATCAGATACTATTAATGCTGAGATCTTATGGGATGCTTTTAAAGCAACAATGAGAGGGAATATCATTTCATATTCAGCATATATTAACAAACAACGTAAAAAACAATTTCTTGAATTAGAAAAACAAATCAAACTATTAGAAAATAAATTAATTGAAAAATGGGAAAATAATACATTACAGGAATTATTAAAACTAAAAGTTAAATATAATGAGATCTCTTCTCAAATCGTGAGGAAAGACATTTTTAATAAACAAGTACAATATTATGGAAATTCAAATAAAGCGGGTAAATTATTAGCAAATTTTCTTAAAGTAAAGAAAAGAAAATCTAAGATTATTGCAATTAAAGATACACAAGGTAACACACATACCAACACAAAAGATATTATAACACAATTTCTTGATTTTTATAAAGAATTATACACTTCCAATTCTTATAAAAATAAAGAACAAGACGGATTAAATTTTTTAAATTCAATTATTGGACCAAATATTCCAGATCATATAAAAGGAAGTTTAGAAGAACCTATATCTTTAAAAGAAATAGAAACAGCATTGAAGTCTCTTAGAGTTGGATCCGCTCCAGGTGGAGATGGGTATACTGTTGAATTTTATAAATTTTTCCAAAATATCATATCACCACATCTGTTAAATTTATATCAATATCAAATAAAGAATGAAAATATTTCTGGTACTATGGCAGAATCGATAATTATTGTCTTACCAAAACCAAACAAAGATCCTACTCTGGTTTCAAATTACAGGCCTATTTCATTATTGAATGTGGATAATAAAATAATGGCTAAAGTATTAGCATTAAGATTGGCAAAAGCTCTTCCTTTCATTATTGATGTACATCAAACAGGATTTATTGCTAAAAGACATTCATCAAATAATACTAGATTAGCATTCCATTCATTAAATTTAACAAAAAATATAAATGATCCAGCTTTTTTAATATCTTTAGATGCAGAAAAAGCCTTTGATAGAGTGGAATGGAATTTTATATACCAAGCTTTACAATGGTTTGGTATAGGATCCGGTTTTATTAAAATGATTCAGACATTGTATGGCTCTCCTGGAGCAAGATTATATATTAATAACAATTTATCAAATAGATTTAACTTGCATAGGGGAGTTAGACAAGGATGCCCTCTGTCTCCTTTACTTTTTGACATTGTCCTAGAACCTTTATTAATTGCAATAAATAAGACTAAAGAGATAGAGGGAATATCATTTAATAGTTTTGAATTTAAATTATCTGCATATGCAGATGATATATTATTATATTTAAGAAAACCGGAAACTACTATTCCATGTATACTTAATTTAATAGAAAAATATGGTACTTTTTCTGGATATAAAATTAATTGGAACAAATCTGAAATTCTCCCAATTAATGTTCATTGTACCAAAGGATTATTTGATCCATATTCATTTATTTGGAAAGAAGATGGAATTAAATACTTAGGAATTATGATTAAAAATACAATTGAAGATACAGTTAAAGAGAATGAGAAACTTTTATTAAAAAAAATAACAGAAATGTGTGAGCAATGGAATCCATTACATCTTTCTTGGTGGGGAAGAATTCAAACAATTAAAATGATGATATTGCCTGTGGTTTGTTACCAAATGAGTATGATTCCAATATTTTTTCAGGGGTCATTTTATAAAAAACTTAACAATGTTCTTACAAAATTTGTTTGGTGTGGGAAAAGACCAAGAATCGCTTTAGTATCATTACAAAGACCAATTATGGAAGGGGGGGTAAATTTTCCAAATTTCTATAGGTATCATCAAGCCTATATTTTAAGACAGGGTATGTATTGGATCCTCCCAGACCTTTTAGAAAATGTACCAGATTGGCTGTATTTAGAATGGCGGCTCCTGTTTCCTTTATATCCAGAACAGCTAATAACTATAACAATGCCTAAAAGATACAAAGACCACAAAATTTTATTTGACACTTGGAAAACATTGAGATATATTAGTAATCTATCACCAGAACCTATTACTAAATCTTTAAATCAATCAATATGGATAAACTCCAGGATCAGAATTGGCGGAATTAAAATCGTCTGGAAACAATGGATAAATGCAGGAATAAGAACATTGAATGATGTTATATCAGAAAGATCACTGCTTAGTTTTTCACAATTGCAAAATAAATTTGGATTAAATAAAACACAATATTTTAAATGGATGCAATTGAAGCAGGCCATTCAAGAAGGGTTCCCTGAATGGAAAAATCTAAATAATAAATATAGTCTACAGGTTCTATGTTTCCAGACGGATTTTTTGGGTCACCAAGCCGCAAAATGGTACAAATTAATATACGGATTTTTAAATAAAAAAAAGAAAACAGGTCTTAAGGATATTTGGAGTATTGAGATAGGTCAGACTATTTCTGAATCTCAATGGCCACGATTTTGGTCCTGGAGATTAAGAACTACAAGGTCAGCATCTATGAATCAAACATGGTTGTTTTTATTACATAGAGTGTTCTGGACCCCAACGCGCCTGCAAAAAATAGATAGTACTAGATCTAATAGATGCTGGCATTGTAAATTAGAAATAGGGACGTTAGATCATTTAATCTTTTTTTGTCCCTGTGTAAACGCATTTTGGAAATCAATTTGGCCCCAAATTAATAAGTTATTAGAAAATCATGTTGGACTCTCATATGACACTATATTATTTGGCACTGCAATGAGAACTAAGAGTCCGATTTCAGCAAATAATAATAAGCTATTACTAATATTAACAGGAGTCGCCATGCAACAAATAACTCAAAATTGGAAAGATTATACCAAATTAAATTACACGTTCTGGTGGAATTCTGTCTGTTATATTTATAAAATGGAAAAAATAATAGCGATACAACAGGGAAATCTTCCTAACTTCAAGAAAATTTGGCAACCATTGACAAATTATTCTAATGATTAGTTCTTAGCACAATGATAAAAATTTATATGATTGGGGTGGGAATTGAATATTAATGGAAATATATTATATAAAAAGGGGAAGGGATTTATATTTTATAGAACATTGTATAATCTTTATCATATTATATTTTAAACAATATGAAATATTAATGATGAAATTTTCACATGTAATAATTAATAATATTATAAATGAATCAAATATTGTAAGAATGGAAAATTTATAAATAAAAATTAAAAAAAAAAAAAAAATTATAATTGTTATACATATTAAATGTTTTACATAATATTTAAATTATTATAAAATATGAATATAAGAATATGTTGTACTTAAAGTGTTACATGAAGGAAAATCAAGTGTGTATTTTTAAGATCATATGAATTTTTCTGATACACTTGTTCTAATATGCAAAACTGAATAAAGAAATTAAAAAAAAACCCAAAAACAAAGTATTATTAAACTTTAAAGTAAACAATCTTAAAAAATCCAACACTCCTTTTTTATGCAAAAAATAATGGCCACTCATTATAATTATGAAATACAAAAAAGATATACACTCCTCTCTCCGAATCTGCAGGTTTAGTACCCATGGATTGAGTTATTCGCGATTTTTGGCCAGCAGATTTTTAACAGCAGAATCACTCCATCCCGGACTTCCCCAGACCTTACCTTACAACGGGAACTCACGACAGCCATTTTCAATGACGGCTCTGCACGGGGCAGGAGCATAGAAAGATCGCTCCTATCCCACGTCACTGCTAGACCACCAGGTAAGGTCCGGGACGCAAGAGGGTCAGAGTCAGCTTAAAAGTTATTTGCTAATTTTCTATATTCGCGGGCCAGCTCTGACCCTAACCTATGTGAATTTTGAGGGAGAAGTGTACTACTACTATATTTTCTGTTACCATTACTACATCTACTCTCTCATTATCTGTGAGAAAAATCAACAGTATCGGGCTGTAAAGTGAATAGTTAATTTTTACCCGATACTCACAGACCCCTGTGAAACCCATCCATTGATCTCTTAGGGGTCTACAGACCCCAGGTTAGGAACCCCTGACCATTATTTAATAACATTCTTGACAGTTTGTAAAAATACAGATGTTGCATATACAATATAATATACTGAATGAACATGTATACATTTCAACAATTTTAGTTTGTAACTTACAAAAACAATGCAAATAGACTAAAGATATTACTACCGCTCTATATTTAACATTTTCTGCCTTCACAGATATTGGACTTAAACATTGTGTTTTGGAATCAAAAGGAAAAAAAAATTAGCTGTTGCAAGAAGTGCAATCAAAGTGTGACAGCAATTCCGATAAGCTGAAATATCTATCATTCAAGTGAAGCCTGTAAGACATGTAATTTGCTTAGCACTGTAATTTGAATAGTCACCAGAGAACTACTGCATTTGTGAACTTATTCTGTGCATACTACCTTTACTGCTCCCCTGAGATCTGCTATGTTTCAGGCTCTCCACAGCTGATACTGAATGGCTTCTTGACATCTTTGTTGATTTCTTTGATGGAGAGCAAATCTCCTTAATAAAGAGGTTCCTTCTCACTTTTGTTACTTCTGAAAATACCATAACAATGAATATAATCCTATTACTCTTTCAATCCATATCTGCATAGTTGAAACAGTATAATTTTAAAAAACTGATTTCTGTTTCCATGAGAAATAACTTTCTTAAAGAATGCTTTTTATAATTATCAATTGACCAATGTTATGGACAAAAAGTTATCCCTGCCCAGCTTAAATGAGACCAATTGATTTTTTTCTTTAAACTCTAGAAATAATTAAATCAAAGGTCACCCCCCAACATCCAAAAAGAAAAAAACTGTTATTCAGTGTATCTGAAATTAATGCAGACACAATGCTCTAAACTGCACATAAAAAATAATCAGCTTACTAAAACCTATACAGTCAAACACTCGAACAAATCGTGCCTCGCAAAAGGAACGTTGACTCGATTTGTGAGCCCCCCCCTCCACTCAAATACAAGCCCTTATCCGATCTGGCACTAGCATACAGCACCAACCCACAGGATGTGCCGGTGCCGGAAGATCCTGCCTCTTGCCTGGACTGGGCCTTGAGCATCTGCGCATGCTCAAGGCCTTCTGGCTCCCGGCCTTGAGCATGTGCAGATGCTCAAGGCCTAGTCCAGGCAAGAGACAGGATCTTCCGGCACCAGCATGTCCTGTGGATTGGTGCTGCGTGCCGGTGCCAGATCGATAAGGGCTTGTGTTTGGGAAGGCAGGGTGTTGGGGGGGAGAAGGAGGCATTCGCAAGCGGGAGGGGTGATTACTGTTCACGGGGGTGGGGGGTGGTGGAAGCGTGCCAGTGGCCTCGGGGGTGGGGGGGGTGGAGCAGTGCCGGTGGCCTCGGAGGGGGGAAGAACAAATCAAGCGAGTTTCCCTTACTTCCTATGGGGAAACTTGCTTTGATATACGAGCACTTTGGTTTACGAGCATGCTTCTGGAACGAATTTTGTTCGTAAACCAAGGTTCCACTGTATTGTGACCCCATAAAATCAGCTATTATATTACACATATGCACGAGGGGTGTTCAATAATTTATCTACCCGAGTATGACAGAAAGTAGCAAGTGTGTTGAAATAAATCTGTACATATTGTGACACGTCTCGAGGTTACTCATGCACAGTTGCATCTCAGGGCGAGTCTAACATTCCAAGAGATAAGATGTCAGGAGAGTCCTCGTGCAAATCAAATAAGGAACTGCTAGATTTGGAGCACCGTTCACAGACAATTCTTTTCAAAAGGATTAAAGTCATTGCAGGAAAAGTGGATGAAGTGTAAGGAGCTATCAGGGGATTATATTGAAAAATAGAACAAAATTTTTGGAAAACTATTCTTTCCTACTGAAGTAGATAAATTATTGAACGCCCCTCGTGCATATACAGTTCTACATTTGTATGTGGAATAGAAGGCAGATGATAAAAACAATCAATAATACCAATGATTCAATTATCTTTTTCCTGCATACAGTAAACTCTTTGAGACTCATGAAAACTCAATTATCTCCATAGTACATAGGGCAATACTGCATGTATTCAGATTTTGCAAATGATATATTCCCACTGAGAAAAACATTTGAAAACTGTACCTTGATCTGCCTCTTTCTTTAGTGGAGATGAGTGAGGCAGCTGTTGAAGCTTCTCAATGGCAGCAAGGTAAGAATGAGATTTCTCCTACAGGGTAAATAAATGCTTTAAGTAACTTACATGCCTTCAAAGGTATTTGGGAAAAAATTCTATAATATAGCAAAGCTGTTCACCTATAGCAGCTATTCTCAGAGGATAGCAGGAAAAATAATGGGTAGGTGATGTTCCTCAAAGCTCTGGTATAGACACTGCCCAGCATTTCAAGATTTCCAGAATCCTTTGAAGGTCTACATGCATATGCAAGTCCCTTCTTGCCTGTTCAAGCTACATGGCACTCACATTTGGAAAAAAAAAATGTATAAAGAATGCAACTCCTAGGAAAGGTGGAAGATTATGTGAGAATACTTGTCTTGCAGTCCTCAGAGAACACCTGCTACATGTGAATAGCTTTGCTTTCTCTGAGCTGTGCTCTGTCTCCACAATTTTCAAGCAGACAGACAAACTCACTTGTCTGAGCTAGTTTACCAGGATGATAAGAAGAATCATTTTAATACTGCATACAGTACATAAAACCACAATTGTCTGGCTGAGGATCATGAATGGTTTGACACACTGGACTATGCTACAATCAAAAAATTTCTTACCTTGCTTGGGCGTCTCTTTGGCACTCTGGGTAATTCAATTTGACGTAAATTCTGTGATGGCTCAGTTATGCTTCTGTGTCTAGCCAAGACACTGGTTCTGGGGGAAAATGTGCAAGTTTGGACATTTAAGAAGAAAAATGACACTTTTTAGCTTTAGACATATAATACAGCTTGATGATAAAATTTCTTTTCTCTTTTTTTCTCTATTTATAGACGAGGACAAGCCTCAGAATATTGAGTATTAGATTTTCACTCATTCAGGGTTCTTTCAAAGAGAAAGACATTTCTTTTCTCTTACTCTCATTCACATCACTGGCTTGAACCCATCCTCCCTACCTTTTTTCTAGCATTAAGTATAAATTTTATTTCTTCAATAAGTTTCTTTTTTTTTTTTTTTTTTTCCATTATTTTTTATTTTCAAATTTTACATAAAGTGTACATAATAATATAATATAATTGATAAATGCATAGTATCACTTTTATATCTAATAAATTATATATTTAAATTTGATTTTCCCCCTCACCCTCCCCCCACCCTTTCATTACTTTAATATAAAATTTTTAATTTTCAAATTTTATAAAAATTATACAACATATTAGAATACAATTGATAAATATTCAATAACATTTTTATATATAATACAATATATTCTAAACAAATTTTGTCCCATTTCCCTCCCCCCATCCTTTTTTTTACCTTTTATTCATATGTTACATTTTGTATAATATATTATAACTTATTATGTATAAATTATTTTCCTTACCCCCCTCTATGTGTGTCATAAAAAAATTCCTGAAAAGAAGAAAAAAAAACAAACAAAATATTATATTATTTATTCATTATAGTATTTTGTCAATGGCCCCCATATTTTTTTAAATTTAGTATATGTCCCTCTTTGTATTGCTATTGTTCTTTCCATTTTAAAAATGTGACATAGGGGGGCGTGGCTTGGACACGCATGAAGGAGGTCGGTTAGCAGAAGAGCTCCATATAAAAAGTCCTTGAAAGAATAAAAAAGTCGCAAAAATTTGAAGAATTAAGATTAAATTTATGATAAAAATAAACTCGATGGCGTCAGGAAAGCAAAATAAAAACGACTTCGCAGTCTCTGGAAGCAGCAAGAGAGCAAAGCCCGAACAAGAGACAGGATCCAAAACCGCAGATCCAGAAGTAATGAAAGAACTTAAAGAAATCAAACAAATGCTTTCAATTCTCACAAAAAAAGTTACAGAATTAACAGATGATGTTTCAACATTAAATAAAAAGATGGATCTAATCGAATTAAAATCTAACGATTTAGAAGAAAGAATGATAACTGTTGAAGAAGAAATTTTAAACACAAAAACTGAAAAAAAGAAAATTGAAACACTTACTAAAGAACTGGAGGATTACTCGAATCGTGAGAGAAGAAGCAATGTTCGTCTGATAGGTTTACCGGAAGGAGCAGAAAAGGGGAATCCGGTGACCTTTATAGAAAACTTATTACCAAAACTACTTCCTCTACAAACTAAATATCCCATAGAGATTGAAAGAGCACATAGAGTGCCAACAAAGAGATCAGAAAAGCATCAAGGACCGAGGCCACTGATATTTAAACTACTACGCCACCAACAGGTCATGGAAATTTTTCATCTTGCAAAACAGAATAAAGGTTTACAATATCAAGATGCCCGTATTCACTTTGTCCCGGATTTTGCAAAAAGCACAGCAATTAAAAGAAAGAAACTGCTGGATTTGAGACCACAACTACGTGAACTGGGAGCAAAATTTGGTCTTGTATACCCAGCAAATATGAAAGTAACCATAGCAAACAAAACTTTAACCTTTGATAATCCTGAAGAGCTACAAAAATATATACTAAACCAGGAAATGCCAATGTCATCTTAATTTTCTTTATTTTATTATAATGAATGTCAAGTTTGAATGTCTTATAATATAAACAGGTAGGGGAAATGATATGTATTAAGAAGAGCTAATATCACCTTGTATTTTTTGAAATTATTGATTGAATATAATAAGTATTTAGCAGATGAAAAACGGTATAGAATGTTTTTGACTCTGTTCAAAAAATTCCTACATTCTAGAATGGAATGATTCTTTAAATGATAAATTAACATATAAGTATACAAGATCTTAGATAAAAGTAATATAGTTTTTAAACAAGGAAGAATATAATATTTATTAGATAATAAATAAGAACTTGAATATAAAAACGAGATATAAGCCCTTAATTGGTTTTAGAAAGTTAATAAATAAATTAACTATTGATATTAATAATAATAAATGCTGTAATGAGCAGATCCTAAATACTATTATGTGATTGAATCATGGTCCAGAGCTTTCTTCCTATGGAATGTATGTAAGAATGAATGAAGATCTATGTATGTATATATAACCCACTTCTCAGAAGACAATACAGGAAGAATAAACCTATTAAAAATCCTTTCTCTGATTCAATGGAACTACAAATCCCAGAAGTCCTTGCAAAAGGAAATACATGTAAAGAATAACTCTTAAAACCGGATGAACTATGAACAAATATGAATAAATAAACTACTAGACTTGACAATAAAAGATAAAGGATTACATCGGATGAAAGATCACAAAATAAACTAAAATTAGATCGTCGCTGGAACCGGAACTTATTCGGAATTAACAAACTATTGAAAAGAAATGAATAATACTCTGGATATAAAAAATACGAAGAAGAAGAAAGGAAGAAAAAATAATATTTACTTGGATGAATAAGATAATGGAATGACACAACTTTAACTTTGATATATCTTAAAAATGAAACTAGGAAGTATGTTATATGAATGAGGTATGACTCTGTATAATGAAGGAAGGAAGCTCTGGAACGGGAAAAAAAAAAAAAATCATATAGTACAAGTAGCACACATATGTGAAACATTGTTTATTTTCCAAAGAAATGAAACATCTCATTATATAATATATAAGTTTAAAAGAATTATAAGGATCTAGAATATATTCATAAACTTATATATTACTTAAAAATATTATAAAGAAATAGAATTAGAAAATATAAAGGTGATATATATGAATTTTTTTTTTTAAAAAAATTTACAATATTTTTCATATTATTTGAATTAATAAGATATACTAATAGTTATAAAATATGAAAATGATACAGAAAATAATATTTGAAAAGATTAAATTTAACATTGGGGAAAAAAAAAAAAAAAAAAGGCAAAATGTTTAAATATTATATGGATTGTTAATGTTATTTAGTAATATATGATATATTTGTGACTTGTATCTGAATCTTAACAGGAAATGGACTTTTGTGGAGTGTTTTGATACCTGACCTAAGATGCGTGTTGCCAAGCATACACAGATAATATTGGGGGGGAAGGGAGGGGAGGGAGGGAAGAGGGGAAGAAAGAGAATGGGGAAAATATATTATTACAATGTGTGGATATCTGAAAATAATAATCATATGATTTCATGTCAAATTTTAATTACAAAAGTAAATGGATATTAAAATTTTTTCAATTAATGTCAATGGCTTAAATCATCCTATAAAAAGAAAAAAATTATTAGGTTTTCTCCATAAGCAAAACGCAGATATTTATTTCCTACAAGAGACACACCTTTCGGACACTGAATCTAGGAAGCTAACAGAAGGATGGATATCAAAATGTTTTTATTCACCGGCAATAGGGAAGAAAGCAGGGGTAGCGATAATAATAAATAAGAAATGCAAAGCTGATTTTAAATTAATAAATTCTGACTCTTCAGGAAGATGGATACATATTAAAATGGATCTGGGAAATACAACCCTGGATTTATTTAATCTTTATGCTCCTAATTCGAACCAAATGGAGTTTTTTAATCAAATTCAACAGATATTACTACCACTGGCTACTTCTAACTTAGTAGTAGCTGGAGATTTCAATGCTGTAATGGATCCAATTGTGGACAAGAAACCAAGTAAAATCATAAAATCTTTAGGATTAGATAATTTAATACAATCTTGTAATTTAATAGATATATGGCGTATCCTTCATTTTAATGATCGGGAATATTCTTTTTGTTCTCAGGTCCATAAATCTTTCTCAAGAATTGATTATATTTTTGTAACTAATAACATAGCGCAGCGTGTATCAAAAGCAGTTATAGATCCCATTATAATTTCAGATCATGCTGGTGTGTGGATTAACCTTAAGAATTATAATATTGATCAATTTAATTCAATATGGAGATTTAATAATGATTTATTAGCAGATTCGAAATTCTTAGAAGATCTTAAAGTAAAAATGCAAGAATTCTTTCAACTTAATTCTTCAGATGACATTAATATAGAAATTTTATGGGATGCTTTTAAAGCAACAATGAGAGGAAATATTATTTCTTATTCAGCTTTTATTAAAAAACAACTTAAAAAACAATATGAAGATATGGAAAAACAAATTAAATTATTAGAAAATAAATTAATTAAAAAATGGGAAAACAATACATTACAAGAGTTGTTAAAAGTAAAAGTTAAATATAATGAGATTTCTTCTCAATATGTGAGAAAAGACATTTTCAATAAACAAGTACAATATTATGGCAATTCAAATAAAGCGGGAAAATTATTAGCAAATTTTCTTAAAGCAAAGAAAAGAAAATCTAAGATTATTGCAATAAAAGATATACAAGGTAACACACATACCAGCACAAAAGATATTATAACACAATTTCTTGATTTTTATAAAGAATTATACACTTCTAATTCTTATAAAAATAAAGAACAAGAAGGATTAACATTCTTAAATTCCTTTCTTGGACCTAATATTCCGGATCATATAAAAGGAAGTTTAGAAGATCCTATATCTTTAAAAGAAATAGAAACAGCATTGAAGTTTCTTAGAGTTGGATCCACTCCAGGTGGAGATGGGTATACTGTTGAATTTTATAAATCATTTCAAAATATCATTTTACCACATCTGTTAAATTTATATCAATATCAAATAAAGAATGAAAATATTTCAGGTACTATGGCAGAATCGATAATTATAGTCTTACCAAAACCAAACAAAGATCCTACTCTGGTTTCAAATTACAGGCCTATTTCGTTATTAAATGTGGATAATAAATTAATGGCTAAAGTATTAGCACTTAGATTGGCAAAAGCTCTTCCTTTCATTATAGATGTACATCAAACAGGATTTATTGCTAAAAGACATTCATCAAATAATACTAGACTAGCATTCCACTCATTAAATTTAGCAAAAAATATAAATGATCCAGCTTTTCTAATATCTTTAGATGCAGAAAAAGCTTTTGATAGAGTGGAATGGAATTTTATGTATCAAGCTTTACAATGGTTTGGTATAGGCTCCGGTTTTATTAAAATGATCCAGACATTGTATAGCTCTCCTGGTGCAAGATTATATATTAATAATAATTTATCAACTAGATTTAATTTGCATAGGGGAGTTAGACAAGGATGCCCTTTGTCTCCATTACTTTTTGATATTGTCTTAGAACCTTTATTAATTGCAATAAATAAGACTAAGGAGATAAAGGGAATCACGTTTTCCAACTGGGAATTTAAACTTTCTGCATATGCAGATGATATTTTATTATATTTAAGAGAACCGGATACTACTATTCCATGTATACTTAATTTATTAGAGAAATTCGGCACTTTTTCTGGATATAAAATTAATTGGAGCAAATCTGAAGTCCTCCCAATTAATGTTCATTGTACGAAAGGACTATTTGACCCATATTCATTTATTTGGAAAGAAGATGGAATAAAATACTTAGGAATTATGATCAAAAATACAATAGAAGACACAGTCAAAGAGAATGAAAAACTTTTATTGAAAAAAATAACAGAAATGTGTGAGCAATGGAATCCATTACATCTTTCTTGGTGGGGAAGAATTCAAACAATTAAAATGATGGTATTGCCTGTGGTTTGTTATCAAATGAGTATGATACCAATATTTTTTCAGGGGTCATTTTATAAAAAACTTAACAATATTCTTACAAAATTTGTTTGGTTTGGGAAAAGACCAAGAATCGCTTTAGTATCATTACAAAGACCAATTGTGGAAGGGGGGGTAAATTTTCCAAATTTTTATAGGTATCATCAAGCCTATATTTTAAGACAGGGTATGTATTGGATCCTCCCAGATCTCATGGAAAATGTACCAGATTGGCTGTATTTAGAATGGCAGCTCCTGTTCCCTTTATATCCAGAACATCTAATTACCATAACAATGCCTAGGAGATATAAAGATAACAGAATCTTTTTAGATACTTGGAAAACATTGAGATACATAAGTAACCTATCACCAGAACCAATAGCTAAATCTCTAAATCAATCAATATGGGTAAACTCCAGGATCAGAATTGGCGGATTTAAAATCGTCTGGAAACAATGGATAAATGCAGGAATAAGAACATTGAATGATGTCATATCAGAAGGTTCCTTGCTTAGTTTTTCACAATTGCAAAATAAATTTGGACTAAATAAAACACAATATTTTAAATGGATGCAATTGAAGCAAGCCATTCAGGTAGGGTTCCCTGAATGGAAAGATCTTAATACCCAATATAGTTTGCAAGTTTTATGTTTCCAGGCGGATTTCTTGGGACACCAAGCCGCAAAATGGTATAAATTAATATATGGATTTCTAAATAAAAAAAAGAAAACTGGACTTAGGGATATTTGGAGCATTGAGATTGGACAGACAATTTCTGCATCTCAATGGCCAAGATTCTGGTCCTGGAGATTAAGATTAACAAAGTCAGCATCTATGAGTCAAACATGGATATTTTTATTACATAGAGTGTTATGGACCCCGACGCGCTTGCAAAAAATAGATAATACTAGATCTAATAGATGCTGGCATTGTAAAATAGAAGTAGGGACATTAGATCATTTAATTTTTTTTTGTCCTTGCATAAAAGCCTATTGGAATTTAATTTGGCCCCAAATTAACATATTACTAGAAAATCATATTGGTCTCTCATATGATACCATATTATTTGGTACTGCAATGAGAACACAAAGTCCAATATCAGCAAACAATAACAAATTGCTTTTAATATTGACAGGAGTTGCCATGCAGCAAATCACACAAAATTGGAAGGATTATACCAAGCTAAATTATACATTCTGGTGGAACTCGGTGTGTCACATATACAAAATGGAGAAAATATTGGCATTACAACAAGGAAATATAAAAAATTTTAAGAAAATATGGGATCCATTGACAAAATATTCTAAAGATCAGATATCTTAACACATTGATAATAATAATATAGGGTTAGGGAGGGAAATATAGAAATTAATATGAGGAAAAATGAAAAAACAAATAACAGGGGAAAGGGATTCAATATATATGATATGATATTGTACATACAACTATAATTATTATAAACTAAATATTATGCTATTTATTTATTGTAAGAATGAAAATTTTATAAATAAAAATTTAAAAAAAAAAAAAAAATGTGACATATTGTATTCCACCAAAATGTATAATTTAGGTTGTTATAATTTTTCCAGTTATTAGTTATATGTTGAATGGCAACCCCTGTCATAATTAATAAAAGCTTATTATTTTCTGGTGAAATTTGACTTTTTTTTCTCATCAACATTCCAAATAAAATTGTATCATACGATATTGCAATATGATTTTCCATTAATTTGTTAATTTGTGGCCAAATTGAATTCCAAAAAGTTTTAATATAGGGACAATGATATAATAAATGATCTAATGTCCCTGGTTCTAGATTACAATGCCAGCATTTATTGGACTTAGAATTGTCTAATTTTTGTAAACGTGTTGGGGTCCAAAAAGCTCTATGTAGTAAAAAGAACCATGTTTGTCTCATAGATGCTGACACTGTACATCCCATTCTCCAAGACCAAATTAGTGGCCATTGAGATGCATTAATTTGATGTCCAATCTCAATGCTCCAAATGTCTCTTAGACCATTTTTTGGTTTTTTATTCAAATATTCAGATATTAATTTATACCACAATGCGGCTTGATGTCCTAGGAAGTCTGCTTTAAAGCATAAGAATTTTAAACTATATTGATTGTTCAATGTTTTCCATTCAGGGAACCCTACCTTTTTTTTTTTTTTCATTAAAACTGTTATTTAATAATGTTTAATATTATTTGATACTAAAGAGACTATATATTTCATTCATGATACAGACTATTTAAACCTCACAGTTCATTTCAGAGACTCTGGACCAACAGAAAGTACAAAAGTGTACTAGTGCTTAAAAGTGCCATTTCATAAAGTACCATTTAAAAAAGTGCTCTGAACCGGCAGGAGTTCGTCTGTAGCCCAGATAAGCGTTGCAAAAAGACTCTTCTGGACTGAGTAGCAAGCAACGGTCCTGGTTCTTAAAGAGCATAAGAACAAAGCTAAGTACTTTAAGCTCTATGAGGTTTAAAAGTTTACAGCACATATGCACTTTTAAACACTAGTACACTTTTGCACTTTCTGACGGTCCAGAATTTCTGAAATGAACTGTGAGGTTTAAATAAGTCTGTATTATGAATTAAGAACCCTGAATAACTGGAAAAATTGGGACCATCTTAACTTTACATTCTGGTGAGCAAATTTATGCTTGATATACAGATATGAAAAAATGATTGCAGAATCGTTAGGGAATATAAACATTTTCAAGCTAATATGGGGTCCATTGATGTCTTTTGTTGATCTATTGTAGATTTGATTTTTATTGATATATTATGTGCACATCCAGGGGGAGGGAGGGTGGATTTATTTTTAAATGATTTAAAATTAATGTATTGGATTATTTATTAGTGCTTATTATCTCTTATGGATATGAAATGTATAGCATAATGAGCTTTATGAAGATTTGATTATTAAATAAAAAATTTATAATAGTAATGGGATAGGGTGGGGGAGGGATATAGATTGATTTGTTTCTTGAAAGAATATTAAGTGATGTCTTAAATATAAAATGTATTTAATTTGTATTGCACTTATTGAAAATATTGAAAATGAATAAAGAATAAAAAAAAAAAAAGAAATCACTAATGTAATGTAATGTAATGAACCAATTGGCAATTAATGTAAATCCCACAGGATGGGCATGATGTGATCGAATCTCAAGGCCTGTACAATAAATTTTTTAATGATATGGAAAAAAAGAAAAAGAAAGAACTCTGAATGGGTGAAAATCTAATACTCAATATTCTGAGGATTGTCCCCATCTATAAATACAGAAAAAAAGAGAAAATAAATTATCTCCAGTGTCATTTTGTTTTATTTTGATGGTTCTATATATTGTATTTCATTATTTTGATTATCAACTTGCACAACTTCAAACCTCATCTATAAAATAAAGGCAAGCAACTGAATCAATATACCTTCTTTTCTTGATTGATCTAGTGCGCAACTCTTCCAGCTGATCTGTTACAGTAGTAACAGATGCTCCACTGGGAGCTCTGGATACCAGAAGGTGTGAACATGGAGATTTATCCTCTTGAGTGACTGAGTCACTGCTGAAAATTTCTGCTGGAAGAGCAGATACCAATGCCTTTGGTATCTGTATCCCCAGACTGAAATATAGGTCTCCAAGGATCTTTGGTATAGAAGCAGTATACCTGTGGAATACAAGACAATACAAATAGTAGAATTTCCACTTCAGCAAACATAAAAACTTTACCACCACCACAATGCTTCCACACCATGAAGAAAGAAACACCATTAAGCTTCCACACATGTAATCAAGGTTTCCTTTTGAGCAAAGCTGAAACTACCTACATTATGTCTGAATGAACTGATATGTAACATCTACATTTTAACCGTAAAAAAACAGAATATGCTCCAAATAAACTCTCAGCATGCAAAACGAACAATTCTTTTGCAACTGAAAGGAAGATTAGGTTCTTACCTTTGAGAATATCATTCTGTAAATCCGCAGAGGAGTACAATAGGTGTTTTATCTGAACCCACCAATTGGTCATGCAGAAAGCCACACATTTTCCTGCTCCTCCTACTTAGCTGAGGAATACAGAGACCCCTACAGATGAGTCCAAAAGCAAATGATCATAACTGGAATAAATCACACACACAATGGGCGGCGATGGGAACTTCCCTGCCAAAATTATTCTGTTCTGCTACAGATAAGAAACTAATAAACAAGGAACATGAAAAACAGACAAGAACATGGCAGCAATAAGAACTAACCTGCTGTGAGCAACAAGCACTAACTGGAACACAACCAGCGGCACAGATAAGTATTTACATATGTAGAATGATTCCCCACAGGGCCCGCTTGCTGGTTGGAAAATACTCAGGCCTGAAAGGAGAAACATCCGAGGCTGAAGATGCAGTCAATACAGAAAGAATCAGATTGGACAGAGGGCGAGTCATACTGACTCCTCTGTGAATTTACAGAATGAAGATTATCAATAGGTAAGAACATAATCTTCCATTCTGTTACATCCACTTCGGAATCAGTACGATAGGTGATATACTAAAGCAATAGCAACGTCTAGGGTAGGACAGAAAAGTCTTCTCACAAAAACAAGGCTCCAAAGGCTGCATCAGATTGAGCTGCATTGTCCACTCTGTAGAACCTCATGAAAGTATGAAGGGAAAAACAAGTAGCTGCTCTACAAATCTCAGCCAGATGAACTGCTCAAGACTCTACCCATGAAGCTGTGACATCCCTGGTTGAGTGAGCTTTGAAAGAAACTGGCAGCTGCTTCCCACATGCAATGTAAGTCGACAAAATGGCCATGCGGATACATCTGGCAATAGATGCCTTGGACGCTGTCCTAACCCACCTAGATTGGCTAGTCAGGACAAACATATGGTCAGAAAGACAGAAGTCATTGGTCCTTTCTAAGCAGTGGAGTAAGACTATCCGTACGTCTAGACTTCATAAGATCTTATTCTTTTGCTCCGACCTTGTGGGACAAAAAGCAGATATATGAATTTCTGGTTGACAGGGAAATCTCAAAACCACTTTCAGAAGAAAGGAAGGAACTGTACAGAGGGAAACCCCGCCTCTGTGATCTGGAGAAAGGGCTTACTACAAGAGAGCCTGCAGCTCAGAAATACGCTTTGCAGAAAAAAAATCACCATGAGAAACATTGTAAGGTCCAGAAGGGATATATCCTTAAGTGGCTCAAAAAGAGCTTCCACAAGCCCCCTCGGCACAACATTGGAGAATCCATATAGGAAAAGGCTGTACCAGGGGTGGCCACAAGCCAAGCACCCCTGAGAAATCTGGTCACATCTGGATGAGCCGTAAGCAAACTGGAACCAATATGTGCTGTGAAACAGGAAAGACCTGCCACCTGTATCTTGAGGGAAGCCACAGTCAGGCCCTTCTCTAGACCAGTCTGGAGGAAAGCCAGGACCATCAGAACGGGAGCACTCAATGGCTTCACCTGGTCTCTGGCACACTACCACTATAAAGCTTTCTGAGTCTTGGTGTAAGTTGTCATAGTAGAAGGCTTCTTGGACTTCAACAGAGTGGAAATGACTGTCAACATACCCTTCTGACGCTCAAAAGCCATGCCGTAAGACCAAAGCGCTGGGGGTTCTCCATGGGAACCCTGAGTGAAGAGGTTGCGATGAAAAGGAAGCTTGAGCTTCTTGTCCCACTGAAGACGGACAAGATTTGCACATCATGGTTGGTGAGACCAGTCCGGGGCCACCAGGATCACAAGACCCAGATGAATAGCTATCCTGAGAATGACTTGACCCACAATGGGCCAAGGTGGAAAGACGTAAAGGAGTTCCTGAGTTGGCCACGGCTGAAACAACATGACTAGACCTAAACTTCCTGGGTCTGCTCTTCGACTGAAGAAGCGCCTGATTTATGAGTGCTTGGCTGAAGCTATCAAGTCTACTTTTGGCATGCCCTAATAATGCACAATGATATGAAACACTCTATGCAAGAAGAGACCACTCTCCCAGGTCCAGGACTTGGCAACTGAAAGTCCACTTGCACATTTTCCACTCCAGCTATATGAGCTGCAGAGAGCCTGAAGGTGCAGCTCCACCCACTGGAATAGCATCTGGGCCTCCTGATTCCAAGTGAGCACTTGATACCCTGACCTACTGCCGAACCCACCTTCAGTTGCTCAAACAGCTGCTGAAACCACGGCACATAGGATAAAGTTAGACATAGCTTCAGTCAGTTTGAAAGAACTCTCTGATGGTTCCCATTGCTCCGTTACCAGAGCAGTGAGATCCAGATGTGTCAGAAAAACGGACATCTAGAGCTTTAGAACATCTCATAACTGCACACTGAGACGTGGAGGGCTGACCTTTCAAATTCAGTTCTTTCATGGTGTCCGAAATGAAATGGTGGACTGAAGCCAACTTAAACAGCTGGCGGATGGAGGGGCCATCACCCATATCAGGGCTCCCCGAGGCATCCAGTCCCACAAAGGGATCAGTGTCATCCAAGGTGGAAGCAGCATCTGGTGACAAAAGCGGCATAGTATCTGTGTGCCATCTAAAGCAGTCTGGATCCGTAGGAACATGGGCAATGGAGACCTGGTCAGTGATACCTGCAAAGGAATGCACTGGCTTGGAAGCTTGTGGTGTACCTGCTGGCTCCGTAAGATGTGCCCTCCAAATGAGTTGAACAAATTCTGGGGAAAAGCTGTACACTGGGGCTGATGCGGACCCCAGATAAAGCTTGGGAGGGGTCCCTGGACTCGGCGTACATGTGCTTCATATCACTGCCAAAAGGAGGTAAGTATTAGGTGCGATTTTCTGCCTATTTCCTGGATCCACATTGGTTCCCCAGTCCTAGAGGACCAGGAAAGGATGAAGCCTGAAGATCCCACCCCCTCCCCACGCATACTGTGGCATGCAGTACATGAACGCTCCTCCATTGGTAGTCCAGCGCAAGCCACACATGAATTCATCTGATTAGGGGCTAAGAAGTCCATCTCTGACAATATTTTGCAAAATCGAGGGGTTATGAGGCAGAAGAAAAGTTGGGGGGGGGAGGGGGAGAGATAAAATCCAAGAAGGCCACCACCAGTAAAATTGCGACAATGACCTGTAGGACTCTCATATGACACCATATTATTTGGCACTGCAATGAGAACTAAGAGTCCGATATCAGCAAATAATAATAAGCTATTACTAATACTAACAGGAGTCGCCATGCAACAAATTACTCAAAATTGGAAAGATTATACCAAATTAAATTATACGTTCTGGTGGAATTCTGTCTGTCATATTTATAAAATGGAAAAAATATTAGCGTTACAACAAGGGAATCTTCTTAATTTCAAGAAAATTTGGCAACCATTGACAAATTATTCTAATGATTAGTTTTCTTAGCACAATGATAAAAATTATATATAATTGGGGTGGGATTTGAATAATTAATGGAAACATATTATATAAAAAGGGGGAGGGATTTATATTTTTATGTTATTGTATAATCTTAATCATATTATATTTTAAATACTATGAATTATTAATGATAATATTCTAGATATGTAATAATTAATAATATTTTTTATGATTCAAATATTGTAAGAATGGAAAATTTATAAATAAAAATTTAAAAAAAAAAAAAAGAAAAAAATTTTAAAATGCTGAAAAGGGGTTATGGAGGTGGGAGACCTCAACCCTACTCTCCCGAAAGTGATAAAAAGAACATTTTAGAACCCCCCTTCAATTTTCCCATGGGAAATAATGGGGCTATACTCGCATTCTCCAAAATGCCATCCTGACAGCTCTATCTGTGCAGTTGAAGTGAAGGGAAAAGAATTTCTGCCTCAAATTTTCTCCAAACTGTTCAATCTTCTTGATCTTCGGGCTGCCAGCCGGATGGACCACGACTAAAACCTCCACTCCCTCGGAACCTTGACACGTTACCAGGGGCAGGAAAATGCAGCTTGCACCCCGATACCATGAGAGCTCTTACTCAGGGCGCACACAGCCTGCACATAAACCTCTGACAAGGTCAGAAGGCAGGCTTGCTCCTAGGTGGGGTCTGATCACGAACTCCGATTATGGCACACAACAGGCTAGCTCCATAGATCCACCCAAAGCTTGCCCAGTGAAGTTGCAGTCTGGCTCTGCAGAAACTGTTTCCTCTCACAGGCAGAGAACCCTTGAATAAGGAGTCTCAAGGCAACAAAGCCACTGAAAATAAACTTTCATAATAAAAAAAAAAAAAGAATAAAATAAGCACAGCAGATCAGAAAGACTTCTGCATGGTTCACTTGCAGAAAGAAAAAACTATAGGGGGCTCTGTGCTCCTCAGCTCAGTAGGAGGAGCAGAAAAATTGGTGGCGTTATGCAAGACCAGGTTTGAGGGTTCACATAAAACACCTATCGTACTGACTCCAGAGTGGATGTAAAAACTATAATTACTAAACAGCAAAAGGAGAAATCAAGACACATCCCAAGAACTGGAAGATGAAGGAAAAAACAAAGAAAGCCTTATTCACAAAGAAAAGGTTAAAACTGGTGTAGTTTGTGATTTTTTTAAATGGTTTTTTACTTTGACTTGGAAACAATATCTAGGCTGCTTTTCCTTTTCCTTTGGGTGATTGTCTCAGACCTCTCCTTTGTTGTCCTAGTTCTAACTCCCAATGCATATGCCAATTGATTTCATTCCTTTTACCTATTGCATTTCAGTTAGATGGCTTATTTTGAAGCTTGCATGTTGCACTTTGCCTGCTGTTTTGGAATAACTATAATTATTGCTTAGAAGTTATAACCATTCCATCAATATGTATGCATATCACAGTTGTTGCACTGGGAACTAAACTTTTATTTAATAATTGAAATCAATGTAGTAGTCATTTAAGCTGGTTCATAATGAGCATCTTGTGTCTGAACAATCCCCAAGGCTGTCTGAGTGCTGTAAATGCTTCAAACGATCGCACTGAAAATGTGTTGAGATGTCTTGGCATCACTGGTAATGGTATAACTTGGCAGATTAATACTGTACCATTACATTATTTTGTTCTTTAAGAGGAAAACATCTGAAATACTTACAAAGTTAGGACTTCTTCCAGAAATTTAGTAAGGTATGTAGGGTCTTCCGTTAGAGACAATATACGAAGCATATCTGTTATCTAAAACAGGTTGGAGAGGGGGGAGGAGAAAATAATTCAACGTATTGAACCTTCAAAAATAAAAGTTCTCTATGACTCGGCTCCCAAACTTTGAAAAGGAGTCATTATGCAGAATTAGTCAACCCCAGGTTACTAGTCCATGTGAGAACTTTTCTGCAGAACCTGTACTATATACAGTTTATTATATCTATAATAAAAGCTGAATCACAATTTGAGGAAATGTCTTTAAACAGAAAAAGCACTTCAACTGCACCAAGTCAATAAAGCACAGTTACTTACCGTAAAAGGTGTTTTCCAGAGACAGCAGGCAGAGCCTGGTATGGACTGTGGTAAAAATGTATTACCACTTTAAAGTTTTTAGAAACTTTATGACTGTCCACACCGCGCATGCATGAATGCCTTCCTGCCCAATGCCAGCTCGCGGTAACTCAGTTCTATAAGCAAGCTAAGAAGCCAACCAGGAGAGGTAGAAGGGATGTGCGAATATTTGCCTGCTGTCACTGGATAACACTTGTTAGGGTAAGTAACTGTGCTTTATCCTAGCATAAGCAGGCAGCATATTCTCACATGTGGGACTCCCTAACTGAACATAATGAGATGGAGGGAGAGTTGGCCATTGAGAAGAAAATAAATTCTGTAATACTGCTCGGCCAAAATGACCATCTCCTCTGGAATAGGATTCTAGATAGTAGTGAGATGTGAATGTGTGAATTGAGGACCAAGTAGCTGCTTTGCAAATTTCATCAATGGGAGTGGAACGTAAGAAAGCTACTGATGCTACCAAACCTTGGATCATGTGTGTTATAACTAACCCTTGGGCTGCAGCTCAGCCTGAGCCTAGCAGAAGGAAATACAGGCCACCAGCCATGTGGAAATAAGAACATAAGAATTGCTGCTGCTGGGTCAGACCAGTGGTCCATCATGCCCAGCAGTCCGCTCACGCAGCAGCCCTCTGGTCAAAGACCAGCACCCTTACCGAGACTAGCCCTAACAGTGCACGTTCTTGTTCAACAGGAATTTGTCTAACTTTGTCTTGAATCCCTGGAGGGTGTTTTCCTCTATAACAGCCTCTGGAAGAGCGTTCCAGCTTTCTACCACTCTCTGGGTGAAGAAGAACTTCCTTACGTTTGTACGGAATCTATCCCCTTTCAACTTTAGAGAGTGCCCTCTTGTTCTCCCTACCTTGGAGAGGGTGAACAACCTGTCCTTATCTACTAAGTTTATCCCCTTCAGTACCTTGAATGTTTCGATCATGTCCCCTCTCAATCTCCTCTGTTTGAGGGAGAAGAGGCCCAGTTTCTCTAATCTTTTGCTGCACGGCAGCTCCTCCAGCCCCTTAACCATCTTAGTCGCTCTTCTCAGGACCCTTTCGAGTAGTACTGTATCCTTCTTCATGTACGGCGACCAGTGCTGGATGCAGTACTCCATGTGAGGGCGCACCATGGCTCGGTACAGCGGCATGATAACCTTCTCTAATCTGTTCGTGATCCCCTAGCATTCTGTTTGCACATTGTGTGGACGGCTTCATCGACTTGTCGATCAGAACTCCCAAGTCCCTTTCCTGGGAGGTCTCTCCAACATCTGCCATCCATCTTCTCTCTGCATCTTTATCTGTATTGTCCAGCATCTCTCCTGTGTCCTTTTTCAGCATCTGTCATCTTAGTGTCCCTATCTACCCCATTTTCAGCATTTCCCTGTAGTTCTGTCTATTCTTACTCCATATCCAGCATCTCTTATCTGTGCCCTATCCCTCACCTCTTTCTTCCCTTCCTCCAGCATATCTCTCTCTCTCTCCATCTGAAGGTCTAGCATCTATCCTTCTCTGTTCCATCCCCAACCAAATCTAGTCTGTTCCCTACTCCAGTCTGGATGGAAGAAGATATACTGGTCTTGAATTGAGGAGAAGGAAAGAGATGTTATCTAGACCGGGAAGGGTCACCCTGTCTAAGACTGGTCTTAAGCAAGAACCTCAGTTCACAGCAGCATGGATAAAACAATCAGGGGCTGGACTTTTTATCAGTCACTAAATTGTGAGCAGGCTTTTTGTTCAGGGTTTGGGATTTTTTTGTTTGGCCTATTTTGTGTTTGGGTTGATTTGTCAGGGTTATTTGGACCTTGTACCAGTGTTCATAGCCCTTTATGGTCATTGTTAAAAGGTGAGATACGTGATAGCCAAATTTAGAGCCTATGATACAGGGCTTCACAAGCAGCCCTAGTACTTCTGACCATAGGGCCAAAATAAGAACAGAAGGGAAGGGGGTGTCCTATAACATAAGGAAAAAAAATCTCTGGGTTGTTATGAATTAAACTTTGTAGATCAAATCTCATTTCTGATTCCCACTGAGCTAGAAGAAAAAGGAGAGAGGAAGAACAACCAGGACACATCTCTCCCCTTGCAAAAAACAAAAACAAAACCCCACCAAAAACCAGAATTCAGATTTCAACTCTTAACAATAACAAAAAGTGTAAAATCTGTACCTTTTTGCATTTAGAGCAGATGTGCTAGAAAGCACAGTTACTTACCGTAACAGGTGTTATCCAGTGATAGCACGCAGATAGTCTCACTGATGGGTGATGTCACCGACAAGCCCCGGTACGGATCACTTTAAAAGTGCATCGCCACTTTAAGTCTTTAGAAAGTTCGCGATAGCCCACACCACGCATGCGAGAGTGCCTTCCCGCCCAACGTAGGGCGCGCGGTCCCTCAGTTAAGATAAGCCAGCTAAGAAACCAACCCGGGGAGGTGGGTGGGTTGTGAGAATATCTGCCTGCTGTCCCTAGATAACACCTGTTATGGTCAGTAACTGTGCTTTATCCCAGGACAAGCAGGCAGCATATTCTCACTGAAGGGTGACCTCCAAACTAACAAGAATGGGAATGGGATGGTGGGAGTGTTGGCCTTTAGGAAAATAAATTTTGTACTACAAATTGGCCGAAGTGCCCATCCCGTACGGAGATAGACTCCAGACAATAGTGAGAAGTCAAGGTATGAACTGAGGACCAGGTGGCAGCTTTAAAGATTTCCTCAATGGGATTAGATCTAAGGAAACCAACAGAAGCCGCCATAGCTCTGATTTTGTGGGCTGTGACACAACTCTCCAGTCCCAGTCCAGTCTGAGCATAACAGAACAAGATACAGGCAGCCAGTCAGTTGGAAATCGTTCTCTTTGAAACAGGATGTCCCAACTTGTCAGGATCAAATGAGACGAAGAGTTGGGGAGAAGTACGATGAGGCTTTGTCCTGTCGATGTAATAGGCTAAAGCACGTTTATAGTCAAGAAAGTGCAAAGCGGTTTCTCCAGCGTGAGCATAAGGCTTAGGAAAAAACACTGGCTGATTGAGATGAAATTCCTTGACAACTTTCGGTAGAAACTTTGCATGAGTGCGTAGAACCACTTTATCATGGTGAAAAACAGTGAAGGGTGGATCTGCCACCAACTTTTATAACTCACTGACCCTCCAGGCAGAGATGACAGCAATAAGGAAGACAACTTTCCAGGTGAGAAACTTGAGATGAGCTGTGGCCATTGGTTGAAATGGTGGCTTCATCAAACTGGAAAGAACTACATTAAGGTCCCACACGACAAGTGAAGACTTGAGAGGTGGTTTAACATTGAAAAGTCCTTTCATGAATCTGGAGACCAGAGAATGAGCAGTGAGAGGCTTGAGTACCTGATTGTAAAACCGCTTAGATAACCTTGATAGGCGGTATCTAAAATCCTAATAAAACATGAAACTTGAACTGGTACATGAAAAGCAGTAATAGCGCTGAGATGGAATCTGACAGACGTAGATTTGAGTCCAGTGTCAGACAAATTAAGTAGATAATCCAACAGCAAATCTACTGATAAGGAAGTTGGATCATGATAATGAAGATGACACCAGGAAGAAAACCTAGTCCACTTTTGTAGATAACATTTCTGGGTGGCTGGTTTCCTGGAGGCATCAAGAATATGTCGAACAGGCTAAGAGAGATGTAAGGTAGATGGATTCAGCCAGTGAGAAACCAAGCTGCCAGGTGTAGTGATTGCAGGATGGGATGCAGAAGAGATTCCTGATTCTGAGTAAGGAGTGTAGGAAAAACTGGAAGAGGTATGGGCTCCGGGGAGCTGAGCTGAAGTAGAAAGGAGAACCAATGTTGCCTGGGCCACAGAGGAGCAATGAGAATCATGGAGGCCGGCTCTCGTTTGAGCAGAGTCCTCAACATGAGAGGAATTGGAGGGAATGCATAGAGAAACAGGCCCGTCCAATCCAGGACAAATGCATCTGCTTCCAGAAAGAAAGGAAAGTCTGGAGCAAAACTGGGACAACTGGTGATTGTGGGGCGCTGCAAACAAGTCCACTTGTGGAGTTCTCCATTGAGCAAAGATGGACTGGAGAGCTGCCGAGTTGAGAGTCCATTTGTGAGGTTGAAGAATTCTGCTGAGGTTGTCTGGTAGGGAATTCTTCTCCCGTTGAATGTAGGCAGCCTTTAAGAAAAAGTTGCGAGTCGTTGCCCAAGTCCAGATTTTCTGGCATAACAGGAGAGAGCCCGTGCCCTCTTGCTTGTTTATGTAGTATACAGTGCTCCCTTGCGAATTCACCATCCCGGTCATTCGTAGTATTTTCCGGCCGCGAATAACCGGGCAGGAGAGGGCAGCCGGAGCGCCGGTGAGTGAAGGAAATCACTCGCGGTATGCTCCAACCGCCTCTTCCTGTACTAAAGTTGGGCCTTACAAATCAGGAGTTTAGATTTGTCTAATTTCCCAGAGAGGTCAGAAACTGAGACTCAAGTATCAGCTACTTTATTGGTACCATTTGCTATTGATTCAGATAGAGAATGGATGCTAAAATTGTTTTTCAAATATAAAGATGTTTCCTTTTTGTCAAATAATATAAGAATGTATCCAGATGTTTCACGCCCAACCCAGAAAATAAGAAAACAGTTTCTTATATTGAGACCTTGGGTGATACAGTTGGGGGCGACCTTTGTTCTGAGGTATCCCTGTAAGTGCATGATGGTATATAAAGAAAACAGATATGTTTTCTATGAACCGCAGCAGTTATCTAAATTAATTTCATCTCAGGATAGTAAGTAATTATTTTCTCTGCTTCTTCTAAATCTGTTTAGAGAGAAAATGCTCAACGGCAGTCGAGCCTCTCTTTGGTTTTCCTTGCTATTTAATTCCTAGGTTAATTTCAGAAAATTTCAGCTCCGTCTTCATTAGACAGTGAACTAACTATATTATGTAATGAAAATTTTACCTTTGTACTTTGATTTGGATAAATGGAGATATTTTGTTTTACATGATATTTTTCTTATGTTTTGACTGAGATTGTCAAAAATTATAAAATCAATAAATCATTTTTTTTTTTTTAAAGTAGTAACGGGAGTAGAATCCTTGATTCTGCTGAGAGAGAGGAACTTCCTCGATAGAATTCAGCAGGAGAAGGGATTGAATCTCCTGGAGAAGAAGAGAACTATGCAGGATCCAAAGCAGACTCTCATGGAGGATAGTCTGGAGACAGGGTGTGAAATTGGAGAGTGTAACCCTGAAATATGAATGTTAAGACCCAGAGGTCTGATTTTATGAGCTCCCAGCGAGCGATGAAAAAGTGGAGATGACCTCAGATGGGCTGAGGCAAGGACTGTAAGATGTTGATGGTGGCTACGCTCTGAAGAAACATGTCAACAAGGCTGTGTAGGTTTATGGGGAGTAGCCTGTGGTTTTTGTTGTTGATGGGGTTGCTGTTTCTGCATTCTAGGCTGAGACTGAGCAGCAGCTGCAGGCTTAGCAGCAAACCGTCGCTGGTAAGAAGAAGCCGGTCTGAAAGGCCGAAAAGATGGAGGCTTCTTTTTAGGCTTGACTTAGAGTGTCCCATCTGGTCTCATGAGCAGATAACTTTTGAGTAGCCGTGTCCATGAAGGGACCAAAAAGCTCATCTCCAAGACACGGAGCATTGGAAAGCCTATCTTGATGATTCACATCCAATTCAGACACCCGAAGCCAGGCCAGATGTCTCATGGTTACGGACACGGCTGCAGCACGGGATGTAAGTTCAAAAGTTGAACGTACCATATATTTCCTCAGCTGAAACAGATCACAAACATGATGTTGGAAAGCAGGCAGTTTGCATTCTGGAATGTATTTCTAGAAAAGTGAAATCTGTTTAATCAAGTGCTTGAGATAAAAGGAGAAATGAAAATTATAGTTGCCAGAGTGGTTGGCCAACATGGCATTTTGATAAAGTTGTTTGCCAAATCGGTCCATGGCTTTGCCCTCTCTGCCAGGGGGATACAGATGCATAAATACTAGCCCCTGAAGAGTTCTTTGAGGTGGACTCTACCAGGAGAGACTCATATGGAAGTTGGGGCTTGTCAAACTCAGGAATTGGAACTACTCTGTATAGAGTATCCAACTTGCGAGGAGCCACAGGAATGGTAAGTTTCCCATAAAATGCCAGGAAGGGAATCTTGAGCAGTTCCTTAGGCGGTTGATCATAACCTAAAGCCTCTAAGAACTGTTTAGAGTATTTGGAGTCAGCTTCCAGTGGAATGGATAAAGTTTCTGACATTTGATGAAGAAACTTGGAAAAAGATGATTTTTCAGATAACACAGGAATCTCTTGAAGTAAATGTTGAGGTGAATTGTCATCAGAAGAACCCTCATCCTCTGAAAGAGGATCCTGTTCAGAGTCTCCCAACAAGTCTGAATCTTGAACAGAATATGTACGGTGCTGAGAGGATCAATATGCTTTAGCTTTTGCAATGCCTTCCGAGAACGCACTGGAGTCGACTCTGGTAATGTCTGCATCAGGACAACCGGTGCCGGAGAATCAAAGAGGCCAATTCCCTTGTGGAAAGCCTGCACACCGATGGAGTATGCACTTCAGCTACAACCGGTGTCAAAAGCTCAGACCGGACTGGCACCGGGGGAATCGGCGTCGACACGGACATAAGTTGGGTCGGCACCAGAAGTTGGAAATGCTCATCCAATTCCTCCTTAAGGAAATTGTCAATTTTTTGCTTGAGGGTAAGCACCGGTACCGCTGGTTTTTTTTGCAAGCTCTCCGCTCTGGCAATGAGGATGCTGATGACGAAGCAGTCACTGATACTGGAGAGGAGCACTTCTTGGGCTTATTCGAGGTCGGCAAGACTTGGCTCACTACTACTTTGACCTGAGGCCCAGACAGGGTGGGGGAAGGCTTCTTAGCTGAAGTCTTAGGATTTTTTTTTTTTTTTTACCCCTCCCTCTCGTTTACTCCCCTCATGTTTTTTCGCTCTAACAAGGAATTGTAACTTTTCCCTCCCCACAACCCTGTTTTTATAAAATTGTACATCGCTTAGTAAATTAAATAAGCGATCCATCAAATACTAATAAAAACTTGAAACTTATCCACAGAAGGCTGCGACACCGAAGTTGGTTCTGTTTGTGTTGAAAGATGTGTTGAATTGGAAGGCACTAATGTCGGTAGTGGTGTTGAGTCTCCTTCCATCGCAACACCGAAGAGAAGGTGCTGTTGAATGCGGTGGTTCTTCAGAGTTCTTTTTTGAAGAGAACAGAGGGAACAGGTCTCCAGACGGTGCTCAGGCCCTAACACTGGAGACACTAGCGATGCGAGTCAGTTACAGAAATGGGCTAAGCACAACGTTCACACTTTTTAAAACCCATCTGCGGCTGGGACATTGAAGGAAAAATTGCCCTGGCTAGGTCAAAATCGGAAACCAAAGTGGTCGAACAGGCCCTACCGGGCCAAACCCGCGAGAGGGAAAAAATGAAAATCTTGGTTTCTTTTTTTTTACTATAAAAAAGAAACAAAAGGAAAAGAAAAAAAAGATATGACAAAAAAGTCAAAAATTCCCAGCGAAAGAAAAAAATTTCAAAAGCAGTTGAAAAATGTGTCTTCTTAGCTCCGCACAAATGTCATTGTGCGGGAAAGCATTCGCACATGCGAGGTGCAGGCTATCGCAAACTTTCTAAAGACTTAAAGTGGCGATGCACTTTTAAAGTGGTCCGTACAGGGGCTCCGTTGGTGACATCACCCATCAGTGAGAATATGCTGCCTGCTTGTCCTAGGAAAAGAGACAAAACCATAAACCTAATGAATCACGCCAAAAATGTACTGTCATGAATTTCTCAAAGTAAATTTACTTGCCTCTTCTATCATTTGTTCCATAGAATCTGTATTGTTCTGCACAGAGGGACACTCAACACACATTTCCAGGCGAAGAAACACTTGGATTTCACATCTAAAACAGACAAACTCATTTAAAAATTTGACAATTTAGTAAGGTTATTCTAGTTACCACTCCATTGGAACTGTCAGGTTTAAAATCCAAATTAACAGTGCCGTAACTTCTATGACAAAACAATGTTAATTCTAAAACAATCACCACATATAAGGCCAGGTATGGCCAGTAGGAAAAAGGATATATTGATGCCTCATTTAGAATATTGTGTACAATTCTGTAGGCTGCACCTTCAAAAAGATATAAAAAGGATGGAGTCTATCCAGAGGAAGGCTACTAAAATGGTGCGTGGTCTTCATCATAAGGAGTATGGGGACAGACAAAGATCTCAATCTGTATACTTTGGAGGAAAGGCGGGAGTGGGGAGATATGAAAGAGACATTTAAATACCTACGTAATATAAATGTGTATGAGTCGAATCTCTTTCATTTGAAAGGAAACTCTGCAATGAGAGGGCATAGGATGAAGTTAAGAGGTGATAGGCTCCAGCATAATCTGAGGAAATACTTTTTTACAGAAAGGGTGATAGATGCGTGGAACAGGAGAGGTGGTGGAAACAGGAGACTGTGTCTCAATTTAAGAGGGCCTGGGATAAGCATGTGGGATCTCTCGGAGAAAGAAAGATAACGGTTATTGCAGATGAGCAGACTAGATAGGCCATTTGGCCTTTATCTGCTGTCATGTTTCTATGTAACACCTCTGAAATTTTCATTGGGGTCACTATTTTTGTAATATTTAGGCATGAACCACTAAAATACTATTTTGCTGTATTCAAAATTTGATTATATCACTACACTGCTGGCAAGTGTTTCTAATATTGGCGTGTTTGACACACTGCAGTTTGCTTTCATCCATAACTATGATTCTGGTAAAGCATGAAGTGGATTCCAAAACCTCTACATTATTTAGTCAACAGAACAAAATGGAAATTATGTTAGAACAAGTACAGCTCTTACTTTGGCAAAACAGATACTGTTGAAAAAATAAATTCAACTTAGAAAAATACAGCTCTTGAAGGCATAAGCTCAAATGCATGCAAAAAAGATTGAGCGTTTTATAAAAGCCTTTTTTCACACCCTTGTAAATTTTTCTTTCGTATTCTGTTATCTAAAAAATACACAGCTCAATTCGTATGAGTTTCATAGAGCTACAAATTCTATTTAAGAATATAAAAAGCAATTTCTTACCTGTAAAGCACACTTACTTACCGTAACAGGTGTTATCCAGGGACAGCAGGCAGATATTTTCACATGTGGGTGACGTCATCCATGGTGCTCGGATATGGACAGCCTCACAAGACTTGCTTGAAGAAATTCAGAAGTTTCGAGTCTGCCGCACTGTGCATGCGCGAGTGCCTTCCCGCCCAGCACAGGACGCGTCTCCTCAGTTCAGATAGCTAGCAGAGAAGCAAACCAGGGGAAGTGGGTGGGTTGTGAGAATAGCTGCCTGCTGTCCCTGGATAACACCTGTTACAGTAAGTAACTGTGCTTTATCCCAGGACAAGCAGGCAGGTATTCTCACATATGGGTGACCTCCAAGCTAACCAGAATGGGATGGTGGGAGTGTTGGCAATTTAGGAGAATAAATTTTGTAATACAGTTTGGCCAAACTGTCCATCCCGTCTGGAGAATACATCCAGACAATAATGAGGTGAAAGTATGAACCGAGGACCAGGTGGCAGCTTTGCAAATTTTCTCAATAGGAGCGGATCTGAGGAAAGCTACTGAAGCCACTATTGCTCTGACTTTGTGAGCTGTAACTCAACTCTGTAGATGCAGTCCAGCCTGAGCATAGCAGAAAGAGATACAAGCAGCCATCCAGTTGGAGATGGTTCGCTTAGAAATCGGATGTCCCAACTTATTTGGATTGAAGGAGACAAAAAGTTGAGGAGCAGATCTGTGTGGTTTGGTGCATTCTAAGTAGGCCAAAGCACTTTACAGTCCAGGGTATGAAGAGCTGATTCTCCAGGATGAGAATGAGGTCTTGGAAAAAACACTGGAAATACAACGGATTGATTTCGATGAAATTCTGAAACCACTTTAGGTAAGAATTTAGGATGAGTATGAAGGGCCACCTTGTCTTGATGGAAAACTGTGAAAGGTAGATCAGCAACTAAAGCTTGCAGCTCACTGACTCTTCAAGCAGATGTGAGGGCAATGAGAAACACCACTTTCCAAGTGAGGTATCTGAGATGAGTCGTAGTCATTGGTTCAAAAGGAGGCTTCATCAATTGAACAAGAACAACATTGAGATCCCAAACCACTGGAAGTGGTTTGACATTGAAAAGACCTTTCATAAATATGGAAACCACAGGATGAGCAGAAAGGGGTTTCCCTTCGACAGGTTGATGGAAAGCAGCAATAACACTAAGATGGACTCGAATGGATGTAGACTTGAGGCCAGAGGTAGGTAAGTGCATAAGATAATCCAAGATGGAAGACAAGGAGGTAGCTTGAGGCTCCTTGTTGTGAGAGATGCACCACGTAGAAAATCTAGTCCACTTTTGGTGGTAGCATTGTCTAGTGGCAGGTTTTCTGGAAGCCTGTCCCGAACAGGTTGAGAAAACTGAAGAGGAGTTATGTTGAGAGGTACCAAGTTGTCAAGTGTAGAGACTGCAGGTTGGAATGAAGTAGAGATCTTTGACTCTGTGTAAGTACAGATGGAAAAACTGGTATGGCTCCCTGCTGCTAAGTTGAAGAAGAAGGGAAAACCAGGGTTGTCTGGGCCACTGAGGAGCTATTGGAATCATGGTGGCATGATTGTTCTTAAGCTTGACAAGAGTCTTGAGAATGAGAGGGAATGGAGGGAACGCATACAGAAACTTGTTCGTCCATTCCAGAAAAAAAACATCCGCCTCCATGCGGTGAGGAGAGTATATCCTTGTTCAGAATTGAGGCAATTTGTTGTTGTGGGGATACGCAAAGAGGTATATCTGAGGGGTCCCCCACTAAAATCTTTCTCTCTCAACCCAAGATGGTCCTGTTACATTGAGAACACTTCTTGAACCCACTTGGCATTGGGGACATTGATGAAAGACCTCTGATGTTATGTCAAAAGGCTCAATTGTTGGGGAAGTCAAAGTGAAAAGGTAAGCAAAAATCAGTCACCGCTCCTAGAAGAGCCAGAGGTGTTTGACCATCTAAAGGCCCTCAAAAATGAAGTTTGAAAAATGAAAGAACACAAAATTAAGTAATGTAAATGAAAAAAACAAACCCCTAAAATGAGGGGAAAAATGTAACAGAGGGGGGGAAAAACCCAAATGACGAGAACATTGACTGCACAGAAGTGTTTAGAGAAACAACTTTTTAATGCTGCGGAAAACGAAGGACTAAGGGTCCCGCACACTGATGTCGAGCAGAAGGCACACACACACATATGGTTCGGATGGTGCTTAAGTTTTAAAGAGACAGTACACTTTGTACCGAATCTGTGGATGACATTACCCACATGTGAGAATATACTGCCTACTTGTTCTCAGAAAATCCCTGTTTTCACAGGATCAAATGAGAGAGTTCCAGGTTGCAGGACCTATGTTGTGGAATGCGCTTTCTCCAGAAGTTCATGCTATCATTTAAGGAGGAATTGAAAACAACATTGCTCCTAACAGCATATGGCATTTAAATATGGAACTAACTGGAGGAGGTATTGGATATCAGAAAGTGGATAAAAAATCTTTTCTAGATGATTTGATTTTTATGTATTTGTATTGTTTGGATATGTCTGTTTTAGATTAATTTTTTTATTATGCACGTTCTAATGGAAACTGCAGAGAATTTTAGATCATGTGGTACATAAATAAACTTTTAAAATATTACACAAACGAAAATGAGACATCATACTCTCTAACTTTTGCTTCTTTGTCCTGGCTTTTCCCAAATTGCTGTCTGATGGCTTCGCTGGTCTTTAGCAGAAAATTTCTGATCGTATCCATACAATCTGCCTGTAAAAAAAACAACCCCCCCACAAGAGTTACAATGTACCTACTCATATATGAACAATGCATATATGTAATTGAATTATCTGCTCACTTGCCAATTATTAGAGTTTCAAAGCTGGGAAAGCTGCAACCATTAGGAGAGGCTAAAGAAAATAAACTAATGGAACAGGAGAGGCGCCACGCAAGGTAGCAGTCCTACACATGCTCAGTAAGACAAATGGCTTACTTTAGCTAGGGGAAAGGACTGACACACAGAATCAGTCTAGAGACTTCACCACAAAGTGTGCCTGCATAACCTCTGCATGTATCTGGAGATCATTTACAAAATAATTTTTCTTCTAGTAAAGCATGCTCAATTTTTTCACCTGACTTCATAATTGAATTAAACATAGTACAAATGATTTTCAGTTTAAACTTTTTGGTCACTTGGAGTAAGTAAATAAAACTTGTTTTATTCAAATATAATTTGTGAACTGCCTTGGCAGGGTTAACAAACCTATTATCAATCAGTTGCTTGTTTCCCACATAAACAGAAAGATCAGTTAAAAATGCACTTAGCTAGAAAGGGAGCTCAGTGCAGCTATAGCTATTATACATTCTAATTTATTACCTCTAATTTTTCAGTAGTTTGGGATTTCAAATAACTTTTAATAACTGCAATTGCATTATGAGCATATAATGAAGCATTTCCTTCGGTTATAGTTTTCTGATAATCTTCATTTAAATGGGAAATCATTTCTTCTTCTGTTTTAAAATCTGAAAAATAAAATAGGAAAAATTATATCTTATTTGCTAATTTTCTTTCTTTTAGTCCCACCAGACCAGTCTACAACGAAAGATTAGGTTCTTACCTCTGCTAATCTGCTTTCTTGCAAATCCTCTCTTTATTCTGGACTGCTGGGTTATTCACCTTGGGCAGCCAATTAACCCTTTCAGGACCAAGGGACATATTTGTCCCATAACTTTAAAATCCTATAAATTTTGATTGGGATAGTCTACAGTTCTAAATTTGATATGTACGGATTCCATATGATACTGCCTTTATGTAAACAAACTGGTTCCGACATTCATTCATTAGTGTCGTTGCCAGATTGACGAGAAGATTCACTTGCCACACTGTCCATAAGCCAGAAGTTTGATTTTTAAAAAAAAAAAAAATAATGATATTTCACAAAAAAAATCAATTTTTTGGCATCTGCAAGCCCTTTTTACCATAAAAATGTCGTCAAAACCACAAAAATTGGCCTACGATCCTTATGGTCCTGAAAGGGTTAACCAAAGTTCAGCCCCTCCCACTGAGTACATCTCCTGGAGCATGCTCCCTGAAATCCCAGTCAGTAACTAAGCCAGGAAGGTCTATAGGAGAAACAAGAAACAAAAGAGAGAGAGAGGGGGAACGGAGAACTCCCTGCCTAACAATCAATTTTGCTCATGTTAACAAATTCAAAACATCAACCATTGAAAATGTTTTTTTTTTTGTTTTTTTTTTAATTCTTTATTCATTTTTAAACTTTCATCAAGTGTACAAGAATCATAATAAACACCATTAATTAGATCACTTGAACATCTTATCATTGTATCTTATAAATATAAATGCAACCCTCCCTCCAAGCCCATTATCAACTGTCATGAACCACTGAAAATGTAAAACAGATCATGAACATTAAAATCTGAACTAGAAAACTTTGAGACACAGCCTGTATAGTCAGAAGGGGGGCAACCACCCAGGGACCCCTCTAACCTCACCTCATAGTGAAACAGATGACATTCTCAGTAAGGCTGGTCTGAGACTGAAATCCAGCTTACCAATAACTGGCTAGGCGATCTGCAAATCGGACAAGAATAGGGCGAGTGTCCAGAATAAAGAGTATTTATAAGAAAGAAGATTAGCAGAGGTAAGAACCTAATTTTTCATTCTTGTACAATCCCTCTTTATTCTGGATTGCTGGGATGTAACAGAGCAGTCCCAAAACATCGGGGGAGGGGGGGGGGAAGATGACCTGCCACCAGAACCGATGCCCCAAAAGCAGCATCCTGCTTGGCCACCACATCAATCCGGTAAAACTTGGTAAATGTGTGCAGGGAGATCCAGGTAGCTGCCCTGCAAATCTCTTCAGGCAAAACTTCATTGCATTCAACCCAAGAAGACGGCATTCCTCTAATGGAGTGAGCCCTCACCCCAAGGGGGGCTTCTTCCCCGCAGCTACATAGGCAGCAGAAATGGCAGCACAAACTCATCTGGAAATGGTAGTCTTAGAGGAGGGCCTACCCTAACGGGCAGGACCCGAAAGAACGAACAGAAGGTCCGAGAGACAAAAATCGTTGGTGACCTCTAAATAACTCAGAAGTCGACAACAGACATCCAGGGACCACAAAATTCTGTCCTTGAACCCCAATGGAACAAACGCAAGAAGACAAACTTCCTGATTTACATGGAAAACATAAACCACCTTCAGAAGAAAGGAGGGTACCGTCTGCAAGATAACCACAGAATCTGTGATCCGCAGAAAAGGATCCCGGCATGAGACTGCCTGAAGCTCGAGACCCTACAGGCAGACGTGACCGCTACCAGAAAGACAGTCTTGATGGTGAGATTCTGCAACGAGGCCTGCTCAAGAGGTTCATAGGGCGGATGAGCCAGCAATTGGAGAACCAGATTCAGATTCCACGTCGGACATAGAAGCCGCAACGGAGGCCTCAGCCGAACTGCACCCCGCAAGAAACGGATAACGTCTGAATGAGATGCTAGCGATCCCCTGAGCGAAACAGGACCCAAGCAAGAGAGACCCATGATCTGCACCCTGAGGAAAGACACAACAAGCCCATTCTTGAGGCCAGCCTGCAGGAAATCCAGAATCTGTGCCAACGAGGAACCCGAGGGATTCACCTGTGATCTTGAACACCAAGCCTGGAAATACCACTAGGCCTATGCATAGGCTGCAATAGTGGACTTCCACTTGCTATGTAGTAACGTAGCAATGACCGTGGTCGAACAGCCCCTGGCTGTCAAGGCCACACGCTCAATAGTCATGCCGTAAGACCAAAGCAGTCCAGATCCTGCAGAGCGACTGGACCCTGAGTGAGAAGACGAGAGTGGCAGGGAAGCTGGAGTCCCTGACTATGTCGGAGCCGAACTTGATCGGCATACCAGGGTCTCCGTGGCAAATCTGGTGCCACCATGTTCTGCAATGTGGTGCAGAACGCAACCTATCATGGGCCACTGTGGGAACACGTAGAGGAGACTGCCCCGAGGCCAAGGCTGCACCAGAGCATCCAGCTCCTCGCTGACGGCTGTAAAATCTGTCCACCTTCCTGCTCTTGGTGGTTGCCATGTAATTGAACATTTGATGATCCCACCGATGCATTATGCAATGCTCGCAGGAACAGAGACCATTCTCCGGGATCCAGGGTCTGTCAACTGAGAAAATCCGCTTGAACATTTTCTACGCCCGCCACGTGTGCCACGGACAGAGCTACTAGGTGCTTTTATGCCCAGGAAAACAGCAGCTAAGCTTTCAGGCCCAGAAGAGGACTCCTGGTGCCTCCCTGCCTATTGATATAGGCCAAAGCCATTGAACTGTCCAAGAACACTCGGAAAGCTCGACGATGGAGACACCTGTGGAAACGCAGCAAGGCAAGGTAAATCGCCCCCAGTTCCAGGCAATTGATTGACCACTTGCTTTTGGAAGGATACCACAGGCCCCGGACCAGGGCAGACATACAGACTGCTCTCCAACCGGAGAGACTCGCATCCATGGAAACAGTCACCCAGTCCGAGACCCTCAATGGCAGACCTCTGGACAGAGTCAAAAGAGTTCAACCACCACTGCATATTGCTGCTGCGCGCCGCCACTGTCCAAGGTGGTGGCACTGTTAACGAGTCCATTTGCGGGCTCCACCAGGACAGCAGCGACTCCTGGATGGGATGCAACTGGGCCCTTGCCCACATCGATCGCCGCAACCATGAGTCTCAGGATCTGCAGATATTGCCAGGCCATCAGAGCCGGAACTACTAACGTTACTTGAATGGTTTGTTGGATCTTCATTCTCTGGTAAGGCAATTTGTGCCTTTGGAACTTCTAAATATTTTAAGCTTTGAAGTACTTGTAGCGTGGATCTGGTTTATCAGATGTAGGAAGCTCAAGTTTATTTGCAAGTTTTTGCAGAAAAGATGGGTAGGAGATATCTTCTGGAGATTCTTGGTTTTCTGGAAGAGGTGGAGATGGATTCGAAGAGATGCCAAGTGAAGGGTTAGTAGACTCTGGTCTTGAGAAATGGGCCGCGACATGGCAAATGAGGTTCAACGTGGATAAGTGTAAGGTAATGCATGTCGGTAACAAAAATCTTATACACGAATACACTATGTCCGGGGCGTTACTTGGAGAGACCCCCCGGGAAAGAGACTTGGGACTGCTGGTTGACAGGTTGATGAAGCCATCTGCGCAATGTGTGGTGGCGGCGAATAGGACGCTAGGAATAATTAAAAAGGGGATCATGAACAGATCGGAGAAGGATATCATGCTGCTGTACTTTGCCATGGTACGCCCTCACCTGGAATACTGCGTCCAGCACTGGTCTCCGTACATGAAGGACACGGTACTACTCGAAAGGGTCCCGAGAAGAGCGACTAAAATGGTTAAGGGGCAGGAGGAGTTGCCATACAGTGAGAGATTGGAGAAACTGGGCCTCTTCTCCCTTGAAAAGAGGAGACTGAGAGGGGACATGATCGAAACATTCAAAATACTGAAGGGAATAGACTTAGCAGATAAAGACAGATTGTTCACCCTCTTGAAGGAAGAGAGAACGAGAGGGCACTCTCTAAGGTTAAAAGGGGATAGATTCCGTACAAACGTAAGGAAGTTCTTCACCCAGAGTGGTAGAAAACTTGAACACTCTTCTGGAGGCTGTTATAGGGGAAAACTCCCTCCAGGGATTCAAGACAAAGTTAGACAAGTTCCTGCTGAACCGGAACGTACACAGGTAGGGCTGGTCTCAGTTAGGGCACCACTAAGGGGTGAAGCGCAGGCTGCGCGGTTCCATGGAGGTGCGACCATGTACGGGACAGGACTGCGTACCTTCCCTGTGTAATCTGAAGGTCTTGGATGTCACTGACTGGAGTGACCGAGCAGGTGAGGCAGTCCAAAGATGTGAAATCCAGCTTCCTGAGGTTAGAGATCTCAATGCATGCTATGTTCAGCTTGCCTCCCATTTCTCCCTTACAGCACAGTGAGTATCTGTTTGCCTGCCTGGTTTGGGGATTTTGGGGAGTCCTGAAAAGTGGTTTCTGGGTGGTTTCCCTGCATGCCCTACCCCCCCCCCCCTGTAAAATCATAAAATCGCCATTTTCCAGGGTTCCCTGTGTTTTTCCTGGGCTATTTTAGGGCAAAATCGGCACCCGCGGTGGCCATCTTGGATTTTTTTTTTTTTTCAAAACTTTTAAAAAGTGTATTTTTTGCACTTAGGAACTTTTGTTTTCGCTCCAAACTTCTCACATGGCCTCCTCAGGACTTGATGGCATGGATTCATGCCTCATTTGCAGTGGATGGCTGTCGAATTTGGCCATGTTCCATGTGTGCCGCGGCCCGCGAGGTGTACGCGAATTATGTGCCTTCTATCTCTGGAGTGGCCAGTAAAATACAGTAAATTTAAAGTGAAAGCAACCCTTCAGACCGGCACTACCTCAGGATTTTTTTTTTACAGAACAGACTCCACTGTTCTCAAACCAATATGCCTTGCTTGAATTAGGGAGAAAGGCTTACTGCTTAGGCACCTCTAAAAAATGTTGGGGAGGTGGAGAAAAGGTGGGAAGGGACCCAGCACGAGACCCATCGGATTTGACATCCCCAAGGTTGGACGGATCCCCAAACAGGGCCCACTCAAGCTCAATCCGGCACATAAACGGGGTCCAGGATCCCTAAACAAATTCCAACAGCCCTACAAAGTGAGATGGGTATAGCTCCTCACACCTGCTGAGACTGAAAGAAGACTGATAGGAATAGGGAAAGGCACCAATTATGTATTATTCCACAGTTTTGTTTCAGTATCCACCTGCTGCTCATGATGAGATATATACCCGCAGTAGATACCTATACCAGTCTGGAGAGTTGCTAAAGAAGAGGTATTAGCCCGGGTAGGTCTATTACCTCATAAGACTAGAATCTGGGAAGGCTGGAACGTCATCGTGGGTTGAGAATAAGATGAGGAGAGAACAAGAAAACAAAGTGAGAAGAACAAAGTAGCTAAGGAATGTGAAATTCATTTAGAAGAAGAGGGGAGAAAAGGGAGAAAAAGAAGGCTAAAAGAGGGAGATTGAAGTTGTGCACAGTCACTCAACTGGGTTCCAGTTTTCAACTGGTCCAGGAGCTGGACTCAGAAATCTCTTGTCTAGACTGGAAGAACCTAAACCCCAAGAATCCCTCTCAAAAGGAGCAGGAGTGAAAGGAAAAGGACTTTAAATAGTTTAGGAAATACTTTGATGGTTCCCATTTTCTTCCAGCTCTTTTCCTAATGCTCAACTTAACCAGAACAATTGGTTCAAGAACCCTCAGGTCTAAGAAGTCCAGAACCTGCATGGTGAACCATCACCATCCACTGGAAACAGAAAAATACTGATCTGTAACTATAAAGTACCCTTATAGACTGAATCACAAGAACGACTTTGTTTCTCAGTCTTCATCTGCTGGGCGACAGGTTCTGGACTGGTTTGGCAAGAACATAAGAAAACATTTCTAATTTTTTACCTTTCAGTAAAAAAAATAAAATAAAATAGGTGACCTCATCCTCATTACCTAAAAATCTTATGTAAATCTGATCTATGTTTCCAATGTCAGCCAACGTCATCTCTCTCACACCATCAACTTTAATACTATATCACATGTTTAGTGCAATCTTTTAATACCAAAAGTTACTTGCAAACAGGTAATTAAGCAAAGATAAACAGTCCCACTGCAACATTTCATATACATATGCATTTTTTTCCTAGGATATAAAACCAAGGGTTTCTTTTACTAAAACGTGTTAAAGGGTTTTGTGGTCTTATTGCAGTTAACGAATGGGAATCTTCATGTTAAGTGCATTTTGTGATTGATGTGCTGCAAATACCACGTATTAGCTAACATGTGGGACTCATCACCTCTTAAATAAATGACACTAAAAATTATTTTGCTCTAATTCCATACAAAGTACCATGCACAATGGAACTTTTAACACAAAATCTGAAATGACAAATGCTGGCAATAGCTCAAATGGTTGCATTAATTTGCAGCTTCAATGTGCTTAAGTTCTGTGTTAAGCTCTGGTAACTGCAAATTTTAGCATGGTTTAGTAAGAGCCCTTAAAACTGGTAAGGTGCCTAGTACACATTTTAAACAGAAGAAAATAAAACATTTTCTTCTTCTAACTGCAGATAATGACCTTGCATTCATTATTCACCAGATGTTTGAAAATGAAATGGTGCATTTCTATGCATTAAAAAAATATATATCAATAAAAAATTCAAAATTACACTGACATATTAGAAAATAGAATAGCTTTAGTTAGAACTTTCCCCAATTCAGAATCCAAATTGCAGTCCTCAGGCAATCAGAAGATGTGTCTTTACTCAACCTCACCGAGTTAGTCCTGTATCTGCCCTGAATCTCTGCATCACTGACTCCCAGGTAATGTGGCTGGAAAAGGAAGCTGAGTGAACAGTGCAAATGGAAGTTGAAGTACTATCAGATACCACAAAAGTTGACCGTGAACATTCACCAGTCGTTAATTGAACATGTACAGTGTTGGAGAAGAAAAAAAGAAGTTGAGTAGGTGTGAGAATTCAAGGCAGCTAGGGAACATGATGGGAGAAAGGAGGTTCTTAAAATTATGCATGGTACTAAAGATTTTTTCATGATTTTTAAAATGTTTGGGGATGCATATGAAAACAGGTGCATTATATTTGAAAAATTATGGTAATTTTAAGTAAAAATCAGAATGCACCTACCCATACTTTTTACAGATTTTCCTTTATCAGACTTTCTCATTGATCGTTTTTGAGATACTCTCTCATTAGTTGGGAGTGGCAAACCATCTTGTTGAAACCTCTGAGCCTTTACATTCAGTCTGGCCGCATTAAGCATCTGTAGGGAGCGGGACAGGGTTTTCATCTTCTGTCTGACTGGAGTACGAGGCATCACACCTAGGAATTCATATTAGTACATTAAAACAATCTGTTGCTACTAGGTAAACACTAAGCTGCCATTTACTTACTGGTGAGAAAAAAAATGTAGAGCATAAGTTACTTTGAAATCACAGCACCAAAATGTTCTTTCCAAGCAAAATGCTGTAAAGCAGAGAATTTTTAAACAAGTTCAGATGTATGGGGTATATGCTTTCCTATCAGCAGATGGAGACAGAGAACTACTGACTTGGCCAGGCAAAATTTTCATTCCCAGCACCAAAATCTCCTTATAATCCTAAATTCTAGACACATCACTTACAAAGGAATCTGCATTTTTTCAGTAATAGGTCCTACACTCTGGAACGCCCATCCAACACATATTAGACACAAAACTTCCACTGATAAATTTAAGACTACCCTAAAGAACTTTCTCTTTAGAGAGGCATTTGGTTAGTCAAAAACGTCTACTTCCATTGACCAATTAGAATGCAGACTGAAAGGACAGCTCAAGACTATTTCTTGGCTATCACCCTATTACTGTCCTACTAAGTATTGTATTTCTTACTTCCTAAGGGTGGTAAATGCATGGAACAGTCTCCCGGAAGAGGTGGTGGAGACGGAGACTGTGTATGAATTCAAGAAAGCATGGGATAGGCATGTGGGATATCTTAGAGGAAGAGAGAACGGCTACTGCAGATGGGCAGACTGGATGGATCATTGAACAATAAGTGGGCTTCCAGGCTCATCTGCGCACTCCTGGCACCTCTATGGCAACTGACATACGACACCGCTGTAGCACTGTCCAAGAAGACTCGGGCCACTTGTACTTCCAAATTCCTCTCCAAAAGCTCCAGTCTGTTGATGGACAGTTTTCTCTGGGAGGCCGACCAAAACCCCTGGAAGGGGTGTCTATTCACTTGTACCCGTTCTACTCCACTCAGGATTTTGTAGACTTCAATCATATTTCCCCTCAGCCGTCTCTTTTCGAAGCTGAAGAGCCTTAACCGTTTTAGCCTTTCCTCGTACGAGACGAGTTCCATCCCATTTACTATCTTGGTTGCTCTTCTTTGAACCTTTTCTAGCGCCACTATATCTTTCTTGAGATAAGACCAGAATTGAACGCAATACTCCAGGTGAGGTCGCACCATGGAGCGATATGGGGGCATTATGACATTCTTAGTCTTGTTAACCATCCTTTTTTTAATAATTTCCAGCATCCTGTTTGCTTTTTTGGCCGCCACCACACATTGGGCAAACGGTTTCATTGTATTGTCTACAATAATACCCAGATCCTTTTCTTGGGCGCTAACCCCCAAGGTGGACCCTAGCATCTGGTAACTGTGATTCAGGTTATTCTTCCCAACGTGCATCACTTTGCATTTGGACGCCCAGTCTTCCAATTTCCTAAGGTCCGCCTGCAATTTTTCACAATCCGCATGAGTTTCAACAACTTTGAAGCACAACAAAGAAAAATGGGGAGACCCAATGATCCACAGTGAAAACAATCCACCAATACAGATAATTTATTAAACACTGACATATAAAACCATGAAAATTCAATTAAAAAAGTACAATGATAAAAAATACAGTGATAAAAATCCAATCGGACCCTACACGGTCCGTGTTTCGGCGAACACGCCTTCCTCAGGGGTCCAATAGTTTGCAAACTCACATATAAAGAATTGGACTGAAAATAGTCTATTGCCTTAGAATTTTTTTGCTATTTCAGCTTGTCTGCAGTGTTGGTGTTCTTTGCTCACAGCTTTAAAGACAATAGACTGTTTTCAGTCCAATTCTTTATATGTGAGTTTGCAAACCATTGGACCCGAGGAAGGCGTGTTCATCAAAACACAGACTGTGTAGGGTCCGGTTGGATTTTTATCACTGTATTTTTTTATCATTGTACTTTTTTAATTGAATTTTCATGGTTTTATATGTCAGTGTTTAATAAATTATCTCCAGAACATCTGTATCCACAGTTTTTGTTTTTAACAACTTTGAACAGTTTAGTGTCATCTGCAAATTTAATCACCTCACTCATTGTTCCAGTTTCTAGATCATTTATATATAAGTTAAATAGCACCGGTCCCAGTACAGACCCCTGCAGCACCTCAAACCCCCCTCCCTCCCCCGAATTTGCCCATATGCTGTAATAGCCTTCCTGTGACATGTGTTCTGAAGGTGCAGAGACAGCCTAAGCTCTAAGAAATAGCTAGATATGGAAAAAAAAATCATGCCTCAATCCAAGCCCTCCAAACTCTGAGATCTTCAGCTGCTAGTCAGACCAAAATCAGACTGATCCTCAACCCCCATAGAATTGCTAACATGAAAGAGGAGGCAAAAATTGCAGCTGGCACCCTGAAGAGCCCCAATGAGACCCCTGTGGATGCCTAACAGCCTGTGCTCAAACACTGCAATTCAGTAGATGATCTAAGCTACTAGGGATATGGACCCCCAACTCCACAAAGGTTTCTTCAGACTGGCCAAACAGGTCCCCAAGGGATTAGCCTGCCAGCTGAAGACCCAAATCTGCTTTGGTCAATTCAGATTATAAGTACCTTTTCCACTACTGAGAAATTCTCATCAGTGCAGTTTTCTTTGAATCCACGAGCTTTTATCCTAGGACCTACAGGGACCCCTGAGGAAGACTGCATTGTCGAAACACAAACCGTGTTGGGTCCAGAGTTCCCAGTGAATTGGGTCCTAGAGATATATTTTCATGTGGATTGCCAGTTCAATTTTTAATAAAGTCTACATCTTGAACATCATTTCTCTACAGTGTCTTTTGTTTTCACTGCATTTCTGTTTGTGGAGCAACCGGGATCAACTTTTTTGTTTTGAGAATCCCATAGAGCAGCAAGATTCCATGCTACCAATCTCACAGATAGTAGTGCTTTCCCCATTTCTATCTCAATAGAAGACTATGAACTTTTCCTACAAACTTATCCAAACCTTTCTTAAACCCAGATATGCTAACCGCTGTTACCACATCCTCTAAGTAAAGAGTTCCAAAGTATAACTATTTGTTGAGTGAAAAAATATATTTCCTCCTATTTGTTTTAAAAGTATTACTGCTTAACATTCCCCAGTTGTAGTACTTTTTGAAAGAATAATGAATCAATTACAAGTTCACCCATTCTACACCACTCAGGATTTTGTAGTCCTCTATCATATCCCCTTCTCAGCTGTCTCTTTTCCAAGCTGACAAATCCTAACCTCTTAAGCCTTTCGGAGTTCCATCCCATTAATCATTCTGGCTGCCCTTCTTTGAACCTTTTCTAATTCCTCTACACCTTTTCTGAGATACAGTGACCAGAACAGCACACAATACTCAAGGTGAGTTTGCATCATGGAGTGATAAAGAGGCATTATAATATTCTTTATCTTATTTTATATCTCTTTCCTAATAATTCTTAGCATTGTTTGCTTTTCTAGCTGCCCCCCCCCCCGAACCATGATGTATATTATTAGGCAACTAGGATCTACAGCTGAAACCAAGATGTGGGTCCTGTTAGTGCTAGGAACCATGAAACTCTTCCTTAGTAACATTACTCAGTTTTGCTGGGGAGGGATGGGGGAATGTGGTTGTCTCTTGTGTTTAGGACCTAGATGTTTTATTTGCCCCTTAAAATAATCCTGATCTTAATAATGCAAGATATCATCCTTGGCTCTCACTGATGACTGGAAAATGAAACAACCCATTTTTCAATAAAATTGCCATTAAAGACTACTAGATAACTTGTCTCATGAAACTATGAATAGTCAACAAAAGCCTTCCGTTAGTATAAATTCAACTCCGTATATAATTCATCCAACGATTAAAATTTTAGGAGTTATTCTGGACCAGCATCTTACAAAGAAAGCTCAGATAGATGCTGTAGTACATAAATGCCATTTCACTTTATGAAAATTAAGAACAATTAGATCTTATTTCGAATTTACTGCTTTTAGACTACTGGTTCAATCGTTATTACTAAGTTTTCTCAATTACTGTAATATTATCTGACAGTCACTAAGAAAGAAATAGCAAGACTTATACTAATACAGAATACAGCGGTCAGAACGATTTATGGCCTGAGGAAATATGATCATGTCACACCCTTTTATTGTGAATTGCATTGATTGCCTATGGAAGCTCAGGGGTTGTTTAAGTTAGGCTGTTTCTATTATAGCTCCTTTTTATCTGGTCAACAGTTTTACTTTGGCTTCATACAGACACAGTACAAAAACTCATCCTTTGTTTAATTTTCCATCTGTCCAGGGTTATAGGAGTAAGAAATGTCTTAATCATACTTTGGCATCTCAGGCAACTCTTCATGACAAAGAATTTCGAACATTACTGCTCACAATCCGTTCTTACAGGCATTTTAGAAGACAATTGAAGACCTAACTTTTTTCTAAGCACTTGACTAACTAACTAACTATCTTATTTTATGTAATACGCTTACTTTTATAATCTTTGAACTTCTGGTTATGCAGTTAATAAGCATAATGTTATGTTATATTATGCCAATATAAATGCTAGGGACTAAGAATTTTTTTATAGGTAATTCTGTAAACTTTCCTTCAAATTAGAAAGCCTTTCTGGGACATGGCAGAAAATAGGCACCACTCAGTTTAATCTATTAGAGTAGGACAGAAGGGTGACTGAAGCCTATATTAAGAGTACTTTCACAATATTTACATTTTTTGCTTTCTCCTCGGCCAGCAGTGCCACACTCATCACTAGATTTTATCTGGTATAATTCAGATAAACAGTTTATCAGATCCAGATCAGCCTTCCAGATTTCTTCCTTTTCATCAGCAGAAATAGCCTGCAGCAACCTAGAAAAATATAATTGGAAGAAATAAGTACTCTGCTCACAAAATTAATATGGAGGAAAAGAAAACTCAATCCTACCAACAGCATTGAAAAATACTGAAAATTGCCAGTTCTTCAAACACACACACACACACACAAAAAAAGCTAGAAATTTACTCTTCTCTCTGCATTTAAGGTAGAATGGAATTCTTATCAAATGTATTCCCTTTATTGTGTAGTGTCCCTCAGGATTAAGGAGAAATTAGTTTCTTACCTGCTAATTTTCTTTCTGTTAGCTTCCAGACAGGTACAGTTCTTTACTGATGGGTTATATCTCACTGTGACCAGCAGGTGGAGACTGACACCAAAACTTGGTTGTAGTATATTAGCTGAGGCTCCCCCTCCCAACTCAGTCTGCCGAATAGCCAAGCAGAACTAAGAAAAAACTAGCATGTAAAAGTAATAATACTCTGAAAAGAAGTATAAAACAACAAACATATAGAAACGCTGTTGGAAAATGCATAGAACTAAAACCCTGCAGTGAAAATGTCCTCACAGCTCACCAGCTATGCCATAGCCGCTGTTTTCCCCAGCCCTAGAAAAATATTAGAACCCGCAGAAAAAGCAAAATCTTCATGGGTACAAAAACCACAATCACCGCAGAAATACAGATAGCACATAAGCACATAAGCAATGCCTCTGCCGGGTCAGACCTGAGGTCCATCGTGCCCAGCAGTCCGCTCACGCGGCGGCCCAACAGGTCCAGAACCTGCGTAATAATCCTCTATCTATACCCCTCTATCCCCTTTTCCAACAGGAAATTGTCCAATCCTTTCTTAAACCCCAGTACCGTACTCTGTCCTATTACATCCTCTGGAAGCGCATTCCAGGTGTCCACCACCCGCTGAGTAAAGAAAAACTTCCTAGCATTTGTTTTGAATCTATCCCCTTCTAATTTTTCCGAATGCCCTCTTGTTCTTTTATGTTTTGAAAGTTTGAAGAATCTGTCTCTCTCCACTTTCTCTATGCCCTTCATGATCTTGTAGGTCTCTATCATGTCTCCTCTGAGTCTCCGCTTTTCCAGGGAGAAGAGCTCCAGCTTCTCCAATCTTTCAGTGTATGAAAGGTTTTCCATGCCCTTAATCATTCGTGTCGCTCTCCTCTGGACCCTCTCAAGTATTGCCATATCCTTCTTAAGATGCGGTGACCAATACTGAACACAGTGCTCCAGGTGCGGGCGCACCATTGCCCGATACAACGGCAGGATGACTTCTTTCGTTCTGGTCGTAATACCATTTTTAATAATACCCAACATTTTGTTCGCCTTCTTCGCGGCTGCTGCGCATTGCGCCGTTGACTTCATTGTTGTATCCACCAGTACACCCAAATCTCTTTCAAGGTTACTTCCCTCTAATACTAATCCCCCCATTTGGTAGCTGAACATCGGGTTCTTTCTCCCTATATGCATGACCTTGCATTTCCCTACATTGAATTTCATCTGCCATTTATTTGCCCACTCCTCCAGTTTGCTTAGGTCTCTTTGTAGGGCCTCACACTCTTCCGTAGTTCTGACCCTTCTACAGAGTTTTGTGTCATCCGCAAATTTTATAACTTCACATTTCGTCCCCGTTTCCAGGTCATTAATAAATACATTGAACAGCAGCGGTCCAAGTACAGACCCCTGCGGAACTCCACTCGTGACCTTTCTCCATCCCGAGTAGTGACCCTTCACTCCAACCCTCTGTCTCCTGCCTGCCAACCAGTGTTTGACCCATCTGTGTACGTCCCCTTCCACCCCGTGGTTCCACAGCTTCCTAAGTAACCGCTCATGGGGTACCTTGTCAAAGGCCTTTTGGAAGTCAAGGTAGATGATGTCTACAGGTTCCCCTTTGTCCAAATGGCTGTTTACCCCCTCGAAGAAGTGCAGTAAGTTTGTTTGGCACGATCTTCCCTTGCAGAAGCCATGTTGGCTCGCTTTCATCAGCCCATTTTTTTCTATGTGCTCACAGATGCTGTCCTTTATCAGTGCTTCTACCATCTTGCCTGGAACCGATGTCAAACTTACCGGCCTATAGTTTCCCGGGTCTCCTCTTGACCCCTTTTTAAAGATAGGTGTAACATTTGCTATCTTCCAGTCCTCCGGTATCTCTCCAGTTTTCAAGGATAGGTTGCAAACTCGTTGGAGTATTTCCGCTATCTCATTTCTTAGTTCTTTTAGTACCCTAGGATGGATTCCGTCTGGGCCTGGTGATTTGTCGCTTTTCAATCTATCTATCTGTTGGAGGACATCCTCTTGGCTCACTTCTATTGCCGACAGTTTTTCTTCTTGATCACCATGGAAGATCACGTCGGGTTCCGGTACATTGGATGTGTCCTCGCTTGTGAAGACTGACGAGAAGAATTTGTTTAACCTGTCAGGGTGGAAACTGTACCGGTCTAGAAGCTAAATTAATAGGTAAGAACCTAATTTCTCCTTCTGTGTCGCCTTCTAGATCGGTACAGTTCTTTACTGATGGGACGTACCAAAGCAGTACCCATCAAGGGTGGGCCCCCCAAAGGGCTGACATCACCGAGCAGCACGTCCCAACGCGCCTGAATGTCTGCACGGTAATCTGAATGTCTGCAGGTCCAATCCTATTCAACATATTCATAAGTGATATGACCCAAGGGCTCAGAGGAAAAATATCATTGTTCGCCGATGACGCCAAACTGTGCAACATAGTAGGTAAAAGCACTATGCCTGACAGTATGACGCAGGACCTACTATTATTAGAACAATGGTAATCGACTTGGCAGCTCAACTTTAATGCTAAAAAATGCAAAGTGATGCACCTGGGTAAAAGAAATCTGTGCAGGACTTACACGTTAAATGGTGAGACCTTAGTTAGGACCACGGAAGAACGGGATTTAGGAGTAATAATTAGTGATGACATGAAAACTGCCAATCAAGTGGAAAAGGCTTCCTCCAAGGCAAGGCAAATGATGGGTTGTATCCGTAGAGGTTTTATCAGCAGGATGCCAGAGGTCATAATGCCACTGTACAGGTCCATGGTGAGACCTCATTTGGAATATTGTGTTCAATTCTGGAGACCACATTACCAGAAAGATGTGCTGAGAGTTGAGTCAGTTCAGCGGATGGCCACCAGGATGGTCTCGGGGCTCAAGGATCTTCCGTATGAAGTAAGGCTGAATAAATTGCAGCTGTACTCACTTGAAGAACGAAGAGAGAGAGGAGACATGATTGAGACATTTAAATATATCACGGGTCGTATCGAGGTGGAAGAGGATATCTTTCGTCTTATGGGACCTTCGTCCACCAGAGGGCATCCGCTGAAAATCAGGGGAGGGAAATTTCATGGGGACTCCAGAAAGTATTTCTTCACTGAGAGGCTGGTCGATCATTGGAATGAACTCCCACGGCAGGTGATTGAGGCCAACAGCGTGGCAGATTTCAAAAATAAATGGGATAGTCATGTGGGATCTCTAATGAGGTAAGGGCAGGAGGTTGGTGAGCAAACTCATGGGGGAAGGGTCACTGGAGTGGGCAGACTTGATGGGCTTTGGCCCTTTTCTGCCGTCATTTTTCTATGTTTCTAATGTCTGACAAAGGAATGCAAAGAAAACCAAACTGCAGCCTTACAGATATTATCCACTGGAGGCACAAGAGAAGGCTCAGCTCAAGAAGCTGCCTGACCCCGAGTGGAATGAGCCTTAAGAGATACCAGAACAGACTTTTTCTGAAGAAGATATGTGAAATAATAAGTCTCCTTAATTCTCAGTGCAATGGTAGCCTTGGAAGCGCCATCTCCCTTATGAGGACCTGCTAAGAGGACAAAGAGATGATCTGATTTCCTGAACTCCTGGGCATAAGAACGAAGGACCCGGCAGACATCCAATTTGTGCAACTGTTTCTGCTCCGAAGAGCCCTCCTGATTATCCAACACCGGGAGGACTACGGACTGATTGACATGAAAAGGTGAAACTACTTTTGGCAGAAAGAATAGGCCGCCAACACAACCCCCTCTCTAGAGAACTCCAGGAAGGGAGCCCTACAAGAGAGATCCTGCAGCTCTGAAACGTGCCTCGCAGAAGAAATAGCCACCAAAAAGACCGCCTTTAGAGTAAGGTCCTTCAATGAGCAGGCACTCAAAGGTTCAAAAGGTGGGTGCACCAGCACGGACAAGACCAGATTAAAATCCCAAGATGGAACAGACAGTCGAACAGGAGGCTTTACCAATTTGACTGCCTGCAAGAAGCGAACTACATCGGGAATGGAAGCAAGACGCTGACCTCATAACAACCCACGAAAGGCAGACAAGGCCGCAAGCTGAACCCAGAGAGAAGACCAAGCTAGGCCCCTATCCAGGCCATCCTGCAAGAACTCCAAGATGTTAGGCAAGGAAGCACAAAAAGAGACCACTCCACATGCAGCACACCAATCTTCAAATAGACGTTAAACACGCACATAAGCTCAAGAGGTAGAAAGCTTCCAGGACCCCAAGAGAGTAGAGATCATTATCTGAATATCCTTTCTAACCTAGGTTTGCCCTTTCAAGAGCCAAGCCGTAAGACAAAAGAGACCCGGATCGAACACTGGAATGGGCCCTGAGTCAGAAGTTCGGTCGAGAGAGGCAGTGGTAGAGGATCTGCCACTAGATGGCGAAACAAGTCCACGGATGTCTGGACCAGTCCAGGGCCACCAGAACCACTAGGCCGGGATGCCGAAGAACTCTGTCCACTAACGGCCACAGAGGAAACACATACAGAAGACCCTCTGTTGGCCACAGCTGAAACAGAGCATCCAACCCCTCAGCCTGACCGTCCCTGTGACGACTGAAGAAGCAGGGTGTTTTGGCGTTGATACTCATGGCCATCAGATCCATGAGGGGCTGACCCCAAGTCTGCACTATTAACTGGAAGGGCACAAAACTTAAGACACCACTCTCCGGGATCTAGCATGTGACGATTGAGGAAGTCTGCCTGAACATTCTCTACTCCTGCTATGTGAGAAGCCGAGATATCCTGAAGATGAGACCCTGCCCAGACCATGAGCAGAGCTGCCTCCTGCGCCACCAGAGAATTCTTATTGCCCCCCCGACGATTGACATAGGCTACCGCCGTGGCATTGTCCGAGAGAACCCAAACCGACTTGCCTGTCAATAGGGACTGGAAGGCTAATGTCAGACGGATGGCTCTGGTCTCCAGAACATTGACCGACCAGGATGCCTCCACCTGAGACCAAGAGCCCTGAGCTGAGTGACCTAGATACTGAGCTCTCCAACCGAGGAGACTGGCGTCCATGAGAAGCACCGTCCACTGGGGCTGGTCCAGACTCACCCCTTGAACTAGATGGGAGGTGTGGAACCACGAACTAAGACTGCAGTGAGCCAAGCCCCGAAGATGAACATCGTAGTCCAGACTGTGCTCCTGGGGCGACCACCTCCGAAGAAGAGCATCTGAAGAGGACACATATGGGCTCAAGCCCACCTCATCACGTCCAGGGAAGCTGCCACAGACCCCAAGATTTGGAGGAAATCCTGCACCCGAGGAACCCAGGACGCCAAAGGAAGGCGAATTTGTGACTGCAATTTGCTTACCCGGGCCTCTGGGAGGAAGACCGTCCCCAAGGTGGTGTCAAACAGAATGCCAAGGTACTCCAGGCGCTGGTAGGGGGCCAACCAACTCTTGGAAAGGTTGACAGCCCAGACCAGCAACTGCAGAAAATCCATCACCCAAGCCGTGACCCGGGTGCTCTTCTGGAAAGACTGTTTGATTGTTTGGTGCTGGCAGCTGGGATGCTCCAGAGAAGGGGAAAGCTGTGTGTCCCAGTGTGCAATTAATAAAAGAAACAGCACTAAAGTGAACTTACTGATTTAAATCCTGTATTGTGCTACATACCAGGAAACTAAAAAGGAAGTCCAAAGTATGACATTTTTCTTTTGTTTGACCCCACTTGCCAGAACAGGGGAATTGGACTGAGAAGTCTGAGCCTTGCTCAGATTCCAGAGAACTGTGTGTGTGTGTGTTTGTGGGGTGGGAGGGCGAATTCTAAAGCAAAGTGGGACACTTTGAATGCATGTTGAAAATCGCTCTTGCTGGGGTTTTTTTCCTGTTGATTATGTGTTTGAAAATCCTGACAACCTGACATCCTGAATAAGGAAAAAATAGTTGTTGGGGGTTTTTCTTGTGCTAATAAACCAGCCTTGTTTCCTTTTCAAGAGTCCTGGGAGATACCAAGGGAAGGGAAATCTCGAGTAAGACCAAGTAGCCATCTTGACCGTCGCTCAGTCGGCTGCAGGTCCCTGTCACAACGCGGGGGCTCCTTCTCAGTGCCCTCAAACCGCAAAACCGAAGAGACCTGAAGAATAAGCTTGTGGGACTGAAGCTCGTCCCACCGAAAAATGCGCACCATGGACACATCTTCGCCAGTAGGCGGCAACACAAAACCACCGCCAATGAAATCCGGTCCCCCAAGAGGATCCTAGTGGTCACCACAAAGGTTCAGATCCTCGGCAACCAACTCCTGCTCCTCCTGAGAAAAATCATCGTCCCAAGAGACCCACGGCCACTTGGACGAGAGGGGAGTACAGGGGGACAAAGCGGACGCTATTTGGGGCCGAACCGTAGAGGATGTCGAGGCACCCCCTTCCCCAAGGCGGAAGCAAGACCCCCGGCCACCGTCAAATAAACTTGACATAGGGCAAAAACAAATTCTGGGGAAAATCTCCCTGGCGGCCCCATGGGACTCCCTGCCACAGCAGGGAACCCAACTGAAACCTGTCCCTGTCTTTCCAAAACAAGGAGAAGGTCACCTGAGGCTACAGAAAAGATAAGAGGGGCTTCCTGCCAAAATCAGAGCTGAAACCACCAAAATCAAAGCTTTGGAGGCCTGCAGCAACTGTGAGGCCTGCTGCTAAAGCAGGCAAGCCGGCTGCAGTGGTAAGGGAGTCCCCAGCAGCTTCGGTGGTCAGGGAATCCTTTTTACCCTGACCGTCGGCAGCTGGGGAAATCCTTCCTTGGGCAGAGGGGGAAGCCCGGGCTTTCCCGCTATCTGCTGCCAACTCACGAGGCACTTGCGGCGAGATTCCCTGGCTGCCGGCACCCAATGCCGACGAGGATCCCCCACCGCTCTGGCCTGTACAGTGCTTGCACAGACTAGCCGCGAGTGCCTCGAGTCTGGAGCACAATGAGCACTTTTTCCCTTGCAAAGTGCTGATTGCTACACATGCTACCTAGCGTAAAGAAAAGTGCCAGTTAGATGAAAAATACAGGAAATTTAAAGGGAAATAGCCCTTTAGACCAGCACAACCTCAGGATTTTGGGTGGTTGTTGGGTTTTTTCCAGAACACAGTCCACTGGCTCTCTAAGCCAGAAGCCTGACCAGTATCGGTGGCCAGGCTGCCAGCTGAGACACCTCTATAAAAATGTGGGGGAATCTTCTAAAAATTTTGTCAAATCCAAATCTGCTACACTCAAGTTTCAAGTTTCAAGTTTATTAGGTTGCTTGTTAAATCGCTTAATCAGATTTCTAAGCGATGTACAATAAAATATACATGTAAGGAAACAACAACATTACATACAATTTCAATTATAACGTAAACAAAGGGTAAGAGGGAAAGAAATACATTTTTTATAGTAAAGAAAGAACTTACAGGGAGAACACATAAGGAGATTAAAAAATGGGTAAAAAATAATTAACTAGAGTAACACTGTGTAATAAAATTTAATTAATTTGCAAATGCGTCTTTAAACAAAAAAGTTTTTAATTCGCTTTTAAATTTCCCAAACACTTTCTCCTCCCGTAAAAACATAGGAAGCGCATTCCAGACCTGGGGAGCTGTACATGAAAAGATAAATTGTCTTCTTGTGCTAATTACTTTTAACGTAGGAATTGATAAAAGGTTCCGTTCACTAGATCTTAAAGTTCTTTTAACAGAATATGGGATAAGTAGTCTGAATAAAAATGCTGGAGTCTTATTTTCTAATGTTTTAAAGATAATAGTACATAATTTGTGTGTAATTCTGTGTATGACTGGCAGCCAATGAGCCTTTTTAAGGAGTGGTGTCACATGATCGAATTTTTTAGATTTTGTTATTAATTTAATGGAAGCATTTTGAATAATTTTGAATAATTTGTAAACGTTTAATTTGCTCCATTCCCCCTTCCGCCTACAAAGCCTGCCCCTGACCCAGTCAAAGGGGTGAGAAAACACCAGGGGAACAGACCCTGAGCTGAACTAATCTTAAGAAGGTTGGCTGAAATAGGTTCCCAAAGGATACACCTACAGCTGCAGATTTAAAATCTACTCCTCTCCACAGAGGCAGAGTAGATCCTTATCAAAAGGAATCTCTGATTTCCTGAAGACTAGAGCAAAAAACAGCAAAACTTAAGAACTAAACCGAGTAAATCAAGATACTTTTCATGCTCACATGAAGAAAAAGAAAATGCAGGGGACAGCAGACTCCTGGAAGAAGGAGGTGGTTTCAAAAGCTTTGAATCACATCTTTCTGCAGTATGTTCATAAGAATGGACCCAGTACCTTAAGGTTCAGCATACCATTCTTACTGCACTGGAAAAGGAAGCTTTACAATTAGCATTTCTCATGGACAACAATATATTTAAGATATTTTTACCTAAATGACTCCATTAAACTGGAACTTGCTCCTCGGACATCAGAGAAAAGATACCATTCTTCAACAACTGAAGAACTCCATCGATTGCTTCGAGTTAGTTCCTGCTGTGCCCATTCTGGAACTGGCATTGCTTTTTCTAATGAAAAAATAATAAAATTTTTCAATCTCTAAAGAAAAGGAGTACAATATTAACCTATGAATATTAATATTTCAAACTACTGAACATTACCGTTCAATGACAGTTTTTTTTGCCAGCGCAACCTATAAGTTTATAGGTGACCCTAAGTTGATTTGCAGGTGTTTTTCTAGTCAATCATTCCCCCATTTTATACTATCTAGTCCCATTTATCACTTATATTCCTAAATAAGTCAGTTGTTATGAAACAAAGGGGTGACAAACTTTAGTATAAACTCCTCTACTCACCAAATTTAAGAATAAGTGTGGGGGGGGGGGGGGGAAAGCTAAACATAAAATAAGGACTATGGAAAAAATGGGAAAAGCACAAGATCTGATACTTAGTTACAAAAAGAGTAATATATATAGCACAATCTCATGACAGTACATTTTTTTAAGTGCCCTAACTCAAAGTGTTGTCAGCTAGTTCAAGAACAGCCACAATACACATTAATCTCAAAAGCACAAAATTTAGAAGTCCAAGGGGAAACATAGGCAACCATGAGCCAAGGTCTGTCCATCAAGCCACAATAATGGAACTAACAGCAGGGTTTATCTGGCAGGCTGCAAGTACAGTAATAACTGAAGTCCTAGCTGAGATGCACATGCTCACACAGGTGGGTGCCTAGCAGACTGTGCAAGGCATCAATGAAAAACAATGTTCAAATAGCAGTCATGCTATTTTAGCTATTCAATTATGTTTTGTACATGAACATGGGAAGGGAGAAGGTTGAGTGAGGAATTATTAAGTAAGCAAATGAGATGAGCAAAACAAACCTGTATAAGGTGAGACATGTACATGTTCATCAAAAAAACCCAAAAACCAGCACAAGACCTATTAGCCCATCCAGTTTGCCCAGCTCTATATTATTTTTATTTATTTAGAAGGAAACAATTAAATATGCAGCAAAGTCATTTAAGGAATGGAAAAGGTAAAAAAACGGACGAAAATTTGAACAAGCACAAACAACATCAACGCAGGTGCCATAAGGTGGTAAAAGGGGCCAAAAGAGACTACAAGGAAAAAATAGCTAAGGAGGCGAAGAACTTCAAGCTGTTCTTGCGATATATTAAGGGGAAACGACCCGCGAAGGAAGCGATAGGACCGTTGGATGACCATGGAATAAAGGGAGCGCTAAAAGACAAAGCAATTGCCGACAAACTGAACACATTTTTTGCATCTGTATTTACTGAAGATGTACACAGCATACCATAACCCATCAGGCTATATGCTAGAAACGAAGACAGAAAGCTGGCAGGACTGACGGTCAGTCTAGAGGAGGTGTATAGGCAGATTGATAGGCTTAAGAGCGATAAATCCCCGGGACCGGATGGCTTCCATCCGAGGGTCATCAAGGAACTGAAAGGGACCATAGCAGAACTCCTTCAACTAATAGCCAATCTGTCGATCAAATCGGGAAAGATTCCGGAAGACTGGAAGGTGGCGAATGTTACGCCGATCTTCAAGAAAGGTTTGAGGGGAGATCCGGGAAACTACAGACCTGTGAGTCTAACCTCGGTACCAGGAAAGATGGTAGAGTCACTGATAAAAGACAGCATCATTGATCACCTTGACGGACACGGGCTGATGAGGACCAGTCAGCACGGTTTTAGCAAAGGCAGATCGTGTTTGACGAACTTGCTGCACTTCTTTGAGGGAGTAAACAGACAGATAGACAAGGGTGATCCGGTCGACATTGTATATCTGGATTTTCAGAAGGCATTTGACAAGGTTCCGCATGAACGACTACTTCGGAAAATTGCGAGCCATGGAAACAAGGGTGAAATACTCACATGGATTGAAAACTGGCTGGAGAAAGAGAGTGGGGGTAAATGGACAATACTCGGACTGGAAGAGCGTCACCAGTGGGGTGCCGCAGGGCTCGGTGCTTGGACCTGTGCTCTTTAACATCTTTATAAACGATCTGGACATAGGTACGACGAGCGAGGTGATTAAATTTTCAGACAATACGAAGTTATTCAGAGTAGTGAAGATGCAAGGGGATTGCAAAAATCTGCAACGTGACATAATCAGGCTTGAGGAATGGGCATCAACATGGCAGATGAGGTTTAACGTGGATAAGTGTAAAGTGATGCATGTCGGTAACAAAAATCTCATGCATGAATACAGGATGTCCGGGGCGGTACTTGGAGAGACCTCCCAGGAAAGGGACTTGGGAGTTCTGATCGACAAGTCGATGAAGCCGTTCATGCAATGTGCGGCGGCAGCAAAAGGGGCAAACAGAATGCTGGGAATGATAAAGAAGGGGATCAAGAACATATCAGAGAAGGTTATCATGCCGCTGTACCGGGCCATGGTGCGCCCTCAACAGGAGTACTGCGTCCAACACTGGTCGCCGTACATGAAGAAGGACACGGTACTACTCGAAAGGGTCCAGATAAGTGCAACTAAGTTGGTTAAGGAGTTGGAGGAGCTGCCGTACAGCGAAAGATTAGAGAAACTGGGCCTCTTCTCCCTCGAATAGAGGAGATTGAAAGGGGACATGATCGAAACATTCAAGGTACTGAAGGGGATAGACGTAGTAGATAAGGACAGGTTCTCCAAGGTAGGGAGAACGAGAGGGCACTCTCTAAAGTTGAAAGGGGATAGATTCCGTACAAACGTAAGGAAGTTCTTCTTCACCCAGAGTGGTAGAAAGCTGGAACGCTCTTCCAGAGGCTGTTATAGGGGAAAACACCCTCCAGGGATTCAAGACAAAGTTAGACAAGTTCCTGCTGAACAAGAATGGGCGCTGGTAGGGCTAGTCTCGGTTAGGGTGCTGGTCTTTGACCAGAGGACCGCCTCATGAGCGGACTGCTGGGCATGATGGACCACTGGTCTGACCCAGCAGCGGCAATTCTTATGTTCTTAAATATAAAAATCCAAATAAGATTATGAAAAGGAAGGAAGAAGCATACAATTAAGAGGAAAATTTGAGAATTTAAAACAATGAGAAAAGAAGAAAGAGAGATTAGGTTCATACCTTGCTCTTTTCTAGTAGAAAGGTGTGTCATTCTGGACATTAGGGTATTCTCCCCATGCTTGTGAGCCATGCAGAAAGAATCCATTCCAGGTTTTCAACTCCTCCTTCTCCTCCAGAGGGCTCTGTTGCCCCCTTCTTTTTGTACCAAAGCAGGCGAGAGCCCTATACAGGAACACCTAAGAAGGAGAGGTATGGGGAGACTCCCAAAACTACAAATCTTGTTATGCTCTGAAAGTATAACAAACATGTTAAACATTTTACATGAACAAATCAAAATATTGAAATAACCATTTTTAAATATAAGGTATAGTGCTCAAACTAATTGTGTTTATTATGAATATTTGTACACTTGATGAAAGTTTTAAAATGAATAAAGAATTAAAAAAAAAAAAAAGAAATAACCATACCAATAAGAAACATTTATGGAGCTCAAACATTCCCCCAATGTGTTATAATAACTTTATAAAGATCTGGGAGCCATTAGAGAATTATTGTAATGAATGAACATCGTTTTCCTTTCTGATGGATACATGTATTTTATTGGGGGGAGGGGGGAAATTGGATGATTAATATTTTTATTTAATGATTGGATTTCTGTATGTATTATGAAAATTTTCATTGAAAAATTGTCAGGTGGGGGGTGCAGCATGAAGAGTCGAAGTTGAGACAGAGTTTGAATAATCTGTTTGAATTCTGGAAGACACTGTTCCTCAAGAGCCGGGTAGAACTTAGGCATCAATTTGAGGAAATGATTAAAATAAGCCGTGAAAATGTAGTTATAATTGAGAATTCTGTTAGCCATCATGGAATTCTGGTATAATCTACGGCCAAACTTGTCCATGGTACGGCCCTCCCTGCCTGGAGGGACCGCAGAGTAAAGCTTAGATGGATGAGCTTTCTTTAAAGAACATTCCACAACCAAAGACTGGTGGGACAATTGTGATTTCTCGAATCCTTTGCAAGGTATTGTGCGATACCTGGATTCCAGCTTGGATGAAATGGCTGTAATGGAATAAGGAGTTTCCATATTCCTTAAGAAAGTTTGTTTCAATACTGGAGTCATAGGAAGTCTCAATGTCTCCTTGGGTGGATGAGGCAGCTCCATGTCGGCCAAGTATTCAGGAGTGTACTTGGAATCAGAGTGGAGATCCAGCTGAAGAACTTTCCCCATGTCAAAGAGAAATCTGGCAAAAGAGGTAAACTTCAAGGTTGAGGCACTTTCAGGAGAAGGAGTGCGAGACTTAGGAACCACCGAATAGGAAAGAGAAGCCTCTCTGGAATACTGAGGAGGCTCAGAATCCAGGCGCCTCAGGAAAGCACAAATAACACAAACAATGCTAAAGGTGTTCAAGTAGCTCAAGCAGGAATATCCCCACTGAGACGTAACAAAAATACAACACGGAGGGCTATGTACGTCAACGCACACAGTTTAGGAAACAAGATCCTGGAATTGAAAACAGAAATAAGGAATGCCGACCTGGATGTGGTGGCGATATCCGAAACCTGGCTCACAGACTCCCACGGGTGGGACATGGTCATACCGGGTTACAACTTGCTTCACCGGGACAGAGAAGGCAGGATGGGAGGAGGTGTAGCATTATATACTAAAGATGACATTAAGGTCACGAGAATCTCAGATGTCCAGTATACTGGGGAATCCCTTTGGGTTAATTTGGCCAGAGGGAAGGACAAATGCTTGTATCCTGGCGTAATCTACAGACCCCCAAGACAACAGGATGACCTGGATATGGAAATAATCGAAGATATAGAAAATATCACCTTGCGTGGGGACACAGTATTGCTAGGTGACTTCAACATGCCTGATGTGGATTGGGTTACACTTACCTCTGCTTCCGGCAGCAGCAGGAGGCTATTAAACTCTATGAAAGAAGCAAGCCTCAGGCAACTGGTGTTGGAACCGACAAGGGATCAGGCAATACTGGACCTGATACTTACCAATGTGTCACAGAGGTCTCGGTGGGCGACACATTGGCCTCCAGTGACCACAACATGGTATGGTTCAATATCAGGAAAGGTTTCACTAAATCTACTACACTAACCAAAGTCCTCAAATTCAAGGACACAAATTTCAAAGAAATGGGAGACTTCGTTCACCAGGCGCTACAAAGCCAAGAAGAAACCGATAACGTGGAAGACATGTGGTCGACTTTGAAAGCAACCATACAAGAAGCAACAAACCGCTATGTAAAATCAGTAAGTAAACGGCGAAGGAACAATAAGCCACAGTGGTTTACTGCGGAGATCTCAGACCTGATCAAGGAGAAGAAAAAAGCATTCATCTCTTACAAACAATCAGGGAAGCAGGACTCTAGAGCAGACTACCTGACCAAATCAAAAGCCGTCAAAACAGCAGTCAGGGAGGCTAAATTCCACATGGAGGAGTCTCTAGCAAAGAACATCCAGAAGGGAGATAAATCCTTCTTCAGGTATATCAGTGATAGAAGAAAAAACTCAGGTGGGATTGTACGTCTTAGGAATCCAGACGGAGACTATGTGGAAAAGGATTCGGAAAAAGCCAAACTATTAAATGAATACTTCTGCTCAGTCTTCACCCGAGAAGCGCCGGGGCTCGGCCCTCAGCTACAGACAAGGATTGGCCCAGTTGACCCGTTTAGTAACTTTGAGTTTACGCCCAGCAGTGTCTACGGTGAGCTGTCAAAGCTCAAGGTTAACAAAGCAATGGGGCCGGACAACCTGCACCCCAGGGTGCTTAGGGAGCTGAGTGATGTCTTGGCGGAGCCACTGTCCGCGCTCTTCAACCTCTCCCTTAGTACAGGCAGCGTCCCGTTGAACTGGAGGACGGCTAACGTCATTCCACTCCACAAGAAAGGCTCAAAGATGGAGACAGCAAACTACAGACCAGTGAGTCTAACATCGATAGTGAGCAAACTAATGGAAACTCTAATCAAACACCAATTGGATAAGATCCTGGATGAGGAGAATCTACGGGATCCCCGACAACATGGATTTACTAAGGGGAGATCATGCCAATCTAACCTGATCAGCTTCTTTGACTGGGTGACGGGGAAGCTGGATATTGGGGAGTCCCTGGACATCGTGTACCTGGACTTTAGCAAAGCATTCGATAGCGTACCACACCGCAGGTTGCTGAGCAAGATGAGTTCTATAGGATTAGGTGACACATTGACGAAATGGGTTGGGAGCTGGCTTGGAGGTAGGCTCCAAAGGGTGGTGGTGAACGGCACCCCCTCCGAAATGACGGAGGTAATTAGTGGAGTACCACAGGGCTCAGTCTTGGGCCCAATCCTATTCAACATCTTTATAAGAGACTTGGCAGAAGGGCTTCGAGGTAAAATAACATTATTCACCAATGACGCCAAACTGAGTAATGTAGTGGGCAAATGCACAACAGACGAAGATTCAATGCCCGACAACATGATGCACGACCTACTCCTACTGGAGCGATGGTCTAGGACATGGCAACTCAACTTCAATGCCAAAAAATGCAAAGTTATGCACCTGGGCAGCCAAAATCCATGCAAGTCTTATACCCTTAATGGCGAGATCCTAGCAAAAACGGTAGCAGAACGAGACTTGGGGGTAATCGTCAGTGAGGACATGAAGTCTTCCAATCAAGTGGAGCAGGCTTCGTCCAAGGCAAGACAAATCATGGGCTGCATACGAAGGGGTTTCGTCAGTCGTAAGGCGGAAGTCATTATGCCATTGTATAGATCCATGGTGAGGCCCCACCTGGAATACTGTGTGCAATTCTGGAGGCCGCATTATCGCAAGGATGTGCTGAGACTGGAGTCGGTGCAAAGAATGGCCACCCGGATGGTCTCGGGACTCAAGGATCTTCCATACGAAAAACGGCTTGACAAATTACAGCTATACTCGCTCGAGGAGCGCAGAGAGAGGGGAGACATGATCGAGATGTTCAAGTATCTTACGGGCCGCATCGAGGCGGAGGAAGATATCTTCTTTTTCAAGGGTCCCACGACAACAAGAGGGCATCCGTTGAAAATCAGGGGCGGGAAACTACGAGGTGACATCAGGAAATTCTTTTTCACTGAAAGAGTGGTTGATCGCTGGAATAGTCTTCCACTACAGGTGATTGAGGCCAGCAGCGTGCCTGATTTTAAGGCCAAATGGGATCGGCACATGGGATCTATTCACAGGGCAAAGGTAGGGGAGGGACATTAGGGTGGGCAGACTAGATGGGCCGTGGGCCCTTATCTGCCGTCTATTTCTATGTTTCTATTACCTGCAACAGGAGGAGTTAGAGAATGCTTGCGCTTCAAAGACCTTGATGGTGAAGTTCCCGGGGTTCGAGGAACAGAGTGGGTCGAGGCAGGAGAAGGTTCCCTCGGAGTCGGTCTCGATGGAGGAGTCTTCGACCTCGATGGACTGCGAAAAGCAGCCAGTGTAATAGCCTTGCGAGACTTATGCTTAGATTTAGTAGAAGTCTCGGTAGCCTTTGATAAACGAGGCATAGAAGACTCAGTATCCGGATGAGGAGAGGGTTTGTGCTGTAGAAAAGTCTCCTGACTGAGCTTAGAAGTGAGATGCCTCGAATGATGCCTCGATCAAGGCTGAGGAGACTGTGTCCGAGGAGTAGGCAAAGAGTCGCTGGACGAGAAACGTCGAGACTTCTGAGGCTTTCCTCGAGGTGCTTCCACAGGGGTCTCAGACTGCCACTCAGGCTGGCTCATAGGAAGCAGGGTCAAGACTTGGAGGAGCTGAGCCACGACCGAGGAAATCTCAGTGGTCATAATGGCTTTCAACATGTCCTCGAACATGGGCACCGAGACAAAAGGATCAGGTCTTGAAGGTGCAGCAGTGCGCTCCAAGGAGGGCGACCTCGAGGATGAGTATTCCCGATGCTTGGAGGCACGCTTAGTCTCGAAGAGGCTGGCAGGACCGCGGACATGGCCTGGGATGCCTGAGACTCTGGAGGCTTCTTAGGAGTGGTACCTGAAGGAGAGACAGAAGACTTACCCACCGAGGAAGACTTCTGAGGAACTGCCAACAAGGCCTTCGAGACCGGAGGTGTCGAGGTCGAGGCCTTGGTGGAGGCAGATGGAGGTGTCGGGGTCTTGGAAGTCAAGGCCGTCCCCAAAGCCAAGGTCGAGACCCTCTCAGCAGATGGTTCCATGGTGCCAAAAAGTTGAAGAAGCTTGGCTCGAGGTTGAAGGGTAGCACAGCGCGAACAGGCGTCGGGGCAATGTTCAGGACCCAGGCAAGCAATACACCGACTATGAGGATCAGTTATTGAGATGGCTACACTTTTTGAACCCGGTAAGAGGCCGAGACATAGAAAAAATAAAGGCCGACGTAACGAACGAGGTAAGCGGCCAGTCCTAGACCAAAAGGCCCCTGACTGGAAGGAAGTAAAAAATAAATAAATAAATAAGTTAGGTTTTTTTCAAAAAGAAAAGAAAGATCAAAAGAAATGCGAACACAGCGGCTAACAAAAAATAAGAAAGCCGCAGTGAGAGAAGGCTGCAGAGCTGAAATGAAGAAGACTTCTCGGCTCCGCAGAAAACTTTGAACTGAGGTACCTCACATGAGACGTGCGCCCTAACTTGGGCGGGAAGGCACTCGCGCATGCGCAGTGCAGCACTCGGAAGCTCTTACAAAAATGTTCAAGCAAATCTGCTTTCGAGGTTGTCCACTGCGGGGCTCCGTTGGTGACGTCGCCCACTGTTGAGAATATGCTGCCTGCTTGTCCTGAGATAAAGACCTGTTTTAGGGTATTTTATGAACCGTCACTCTGTTTCAGGGATACATTTGTGCAGTGTATAAAAATAACTGGGCATACAGGGTAGGTCAGCTGTTCTTTATCTGCTATCATCTGTATGTCACATGTAACTCAAAAAGAAAAACAAGTGCACCTTGCCAGATGCACCTGCACAACACAAATGCACCTTGCCAAGTGCACCTGCATAACACAAGCAGGGGGAGTGGGTCAAAGGAATTTAATAGTCACCTAATTCTGGTGAGGGCCAGCCACATGATCTGCATACAACATTCAGTCCTCATACTAATTTGAGTATCAAGTAGACAAAACTGTAAATCTAAAACCAATCTTTTCTTGTTTTGCACTCATATCAGTCTCACTTCAGCTGAACTTTTCTTTAACCTAGTCACTATGGCAATATTCTCAACCTTTTCCAACTAACTTCTATATTTAGTTAACTTACTGGTAGATGCCAAATCATCTTCAGTTGAATTATATATATGATTCAGTACACTCTTAACAATATCTGGTAGATCAGATGTAATATCTTCTGTATTTTCTGTTGCACTTTCCTGCAGAAAAGGTCTCTCAAGTTCAATTGCTTTTTCGGTATAAATAACTGTAAGAACTGCAATGCTGTCAGACACAGCAGAAAGTATTCCAGTGCTTGGTGACAAATCTTCACATGTTGAAACATCAGCTACCTAGCAAATGACAATTAAATGCATACTTTGTGAACATGAAGGAAAATATTAGGTTCTTACAACAGTAGTCTTCTTTATAGTAGACAAACACATTATTCCTGAACCTTCGGGTAGTCAAGCTATTCCTGTGAGAATTCTTGTAAAAAGCCTCATTTGCATTCTCTTGCTCTGCCTCCCATCTCTCTGGGCTGTCCTCCAATTCCTCAGTTTATACCAAAGCAAATGGTCAGCCCCAGAGAGAAATCAGAATAGGGAGGGGTACAGGGACACTTCCCAAAAAACTTGAATGTTCTGCTCATATGAGGGGCGTTCAATAATTTATCTACCACAGTAGGAAAGAAAAGAGTTTTCAAAATAAATTTTATTTTTCAATATAATCCCCTGGTAGCTTCATACACTTAATCCACTTTTCCTGCAATGACTAACTCCTTTGAAAAGAATTATTCTGTTTGACCATCAAACCAGAACGTCACAGCGTCTTTCACAACTTTATCACTTGAAAACCGCTGTCCATTGCAAAATTTATTCAAAACTCGGAACAGGAAATAATCTGAGGGAGCTAGGTCAGGACTGTAGGGTGGATGGTTGAGCTGCTGAAAACCATATTCTTGGATAGCAGCCTGTGATTGCTGTGACATGTACACCAGCGCTTTGTCGTGAAGAAGCAGCATGCCTGCTAAGAGCTTTCTTCATCTTTTCTCATTGACAGACTCCCACAATGCGATCATTGTGTTGGCGTAATTCTCCCCAGTTATGGTTGCCTTGTATGGCATGAACTCTAGCAGAAGTCCATCATCCCAAAAGACAGTTACCATGACTTTGACTGCAGAGTTTTCAGTCCTGAACTTTTTTGGGGTGGGAGATAACTTGTGCTTCTACTGCATTGACTCCATTTTGGACTCAGGATCTCTAAGTCTCATCTCTACTCTCCAATGATGAAGAAAATTAACTTGGTCTTCACGGAGCATCTCCAAATTCTCCTGACAGCACTGGAACCTTGTGGCCTACTGACATGGCATCTGCATTCTTGGAATCTATCTTGCACTAACCTTGGACTAGCCCAGCTTCTCATGAATTATTTTCCAAACTGTACCTGCCAAGATGCCCATTTCTTCAGCTATTCGGAAAACCTTAATTGTCTGACAAAATTAAATCTGTGACTTTCTTGCATATTTCTGTGGAAGTTGCTTCCACAAGCCTTCCAGTGTGAGGGTCATCTTCAGTGGACTCTCTACCCCACTTAAACTGCTTGCTCCAAAATTTTACTTTGTATGATATGGGGCAGACTGCAGTTATGCGTTCATGGATCTGCTTTGGCTTTTTTACTTCTTTTGCGAGAAATGTATCACTGAATGGTGCTTCCAATCTAGCAGTTTCTTACTTGATTCACACAAGGACGCCTGACATCCTGCCTCTTGGACTGTTAGACATGCAATGAACTGCAACTTATGAGTAACTTACATGAGTAACCTTGAGACATGTCACAACATGCTCAGATTTGTTTCAACATGCCTGCTACTTTCTTTCATATTCAGGTAGATAAGTTATTGAACATCCCTTCTTATATCATTAACATAACAGATGAAATAAAACTTAACCATTACATAACAGGTGAAAACAAACAAATCACCTATAGGAGTGCAACCTGCACTAAGAGCATGAAAGATTCGTCAGATACCCCCTAGATTCTTTAAAGCGGTAGTCACGTCCTCTATATCCTTGTCAATTATAGATAAAGGAAAGAAACAAGACGTCCAGATTCCCTGGCATGTTCAAGACAGGAAGCAGGCAAATGAATATCTGACAGGGCAGGCTTGAGGAAAAATGTGTGTTTACTAGAAAGACGATTACTGAAGAAAGAACCTAATCCTTCCTTCTAGTGTGAGGCACGTTATTCCTGATGTGTTCCTGATGAGCAGTCCCAGAGCCTAGGGCAGGATAGAAGAGCCTGCTAACAGTATGGATGATCTGAATGAGGAGTCCAATTTAGCTGCTACGTCCACCATGTAAAAACTTTGTGAATGTATGGAGAGAGGACCATGTGATCACTACAGATTTCTTCTGGAGACACCACTGAGGATGAGGGAAGCTCGCTTCTCGTAGAGTGCACCTTTATGGATATAGGCAGTCGTTTTCCATTTCCAATAAAAGCTGAAGAAATGGTCATTATGGATCTGTCTTGAAATGGTCGATTTTAAGGCTAGTTGGCCTTTATGGGCAGCACCCGCCAGTACAAAGAAATGATCTGACAGTCAAAATTCATTCATAAGCTCCAGATACTGTAGTAATGCTCCGCGCACATACAATAATTTAAGCACTTTATCAGAAGTTCTTGATCCCAAGGGCGTGGAAGGCAGGCAATCACACTTTTTGATTAATATGAAAGCTGGAGATTACCATCTTTCTTAACAAAAGTACTGTATGCAGTACTACGCATGAATCCAAAATTGAGAAATGGATCGCTGCATGACAAGACCTGAAATTCCGACACCTGTTGAACTGAAGTGATCGCCACCAAAAACAGTTTTGACTGGAAGATCCATTGGTAAAGCTTGCTCTAGTTTAATAGGATGCACTAGCCAGCGCCCACAGGACCAGTTTAAAACTACATGCTGGAAAAGACTGTTGTACTGGCAGGTTCCACAATCTGAACTTTCAGGGAACCAGCCGCTAGACTTTTTCCAGACTTTCCTGCAGGAAGGCAAGCACCACAGATATTGGGGTCATGTTTGGGTCCTCACTCCTCTGAGGTCCGAAAATTACAGTGCCCTGAACTTCTAGGGGTTCGAAGTCTGATGTCTGATAAAGTCTTTGGTATGTGATCTTGTACACTGCCCATAAGCTCGTCCGGGCCTTTCCCAAAGAGCAATTGTCCTTTAATAGGTAATTTACTTAAAGTCACCTTGAAGGAAGAGTCCCCCGCTCATTGTCTGATCCACAGTATCCTCAGGCAGAAATGGAATAAGCAGACATTTTGCTCACAACTCTGAAAAGATTATACAGAATATGAGCTACATATCGTATTTCCCCAAGTATAGGCCGCATGAAATATTGATTAGGTTTAAAAACTTTTAGCTAAGCCGCGGCTTAGCTAAGAGTTTTTAAACCTAAATCGGCCTATACACCCCCCCCCTTAAATACCTCCTTTGCCGCTCTCCCTGCCAGTAAATATCTCCTGGACGGCTGCCTCTGCCAGCCACGCTGTACAGGGCAGAAGCAATGTTTGCAATCTCAAGCCTCGCCCCACACCGCTTCCTGATTGGCTGCCGTCAGTTCTCACGATAGCAGCTAACCAGGAAGCAGTGTGGGACGAGGCTTGAGATCGCAAACATTGCTCCTGCCCTGCACAGCGTGATTGGAGGCAGTGCCTGCCAGCGAAGATGTCTTCAGCGCGCGCAGAGGGGCCTGTCAGCAGAGATGAGATTGGAGGCAGTGCCTGCCAGCGAAGATGTCTTTGGCGCGCGCAGAGGGGCCTGTCAGCAGAGATGACTTTGGCGCATGCATAGGCGCCTGCCAGCAGAGATGTCTTCAATGCATGCAGAGAGGCCTGCCAAGTATTTAAGGGGAAGTTCAGTTACGGTACTCCTCTAATGGGGCGGCTTATCTAACAGCGAGTTTAGTGTCTTTAGATAAGCCCCTCCATTTAAGCAAGCTGCACCCACTGCAGAGATCTGTAAAACCCATGTATAGGCCGTGGCCTATACATCAGTAAATATGATAACCCATTCCAGACATCAGAAACTGGTGATCCCTCTCAGCCATTGTCTCCAGATCACAACACAAATTGGAGTGGCAAGACAGACAAGACGACACTGTTGTAGGTCATGGCTTCAAATAGCTTCTTAAGAATAAAATCCAGCCGGTGGTTCTGGGCATCCTTTAACACGAAGGAAGGGAGGTACGCTTGGTAACCTTTGCCACCAGGAAATCCACTTTCAGTGGAACAAAAAGCTGGTTAAATTCCACATCCATATGATACAGCTTTACTATGGCTTTGGCCATCCAAAGTGGCCTCTCTGGGACCTCCCAATGGTCCATTAGAGTTTTAGTAATGTCTTGATAAGAGGGCAAACATGTGGTCTGCGCTTTTGTGCTGCTCATAAGTGAGCACTGTGGAATCTCTATCTTCAATTCCTGGAGAGATTCCGTGATTACCTCCAAAAGCACTGAGGGCTTAAATCAGATACAACCCCCCACCCCTAGACATGAAGCCGCATCTCCTGCTACTGAAGGCCCAGACTGGGAAAGTAAGGCATTGATATAAAGCCCTCATCGTCCCAGTCCTTTTCAGACTAGACCTCCCCATCTTGCACTGTTGCTTGGGAATTGCGCTCTTAGGGGGTGAACCCTTGGCACCAGCATGGCCACGATCCTCAAGGGTTCCATTCAGCCCTTGTTAATCATGTAGGTTTCAGAGTGACCTAGTAGTTAGATCTACAGCCTCAGCACCCTGAGGCTGTTCAAGCCTCTACGTTCCTTGTGACACTGGGCAAGTCACTTAATCCTCCATTCCCTCATGTAAGTTAGAAAGATTATGAGTCTGCTGGGACAGATAGGAACAAATGCTTGAATACCTGAATGTAAACTGCTTATAAACCTTGATAGGCAGTATATAAATAAAATAATAAATATTGATGAATTCAGGAGGAAACCCCTGCCCAGGATGTCCTTATGGCCCCTACAGATGCTCATGAGCTCCTTTCTGGAGCTTTGCGACAGATGCAAGTCTGTGCTTCGCCAAGGATGCACTATCATTGCTCCCCGGCTCAAACCTGGACTTTTTGCCTGGTCTTTGCACCATCTGGGCACTAACACCCCCCCAAAGAACTACAGGAGGCTAAGCCAGCGGCATGGCATGTGGGACACAGATGATCCTCATATGGTCATCCAGCAGAAACCTGGCAAGAACCCAAAGTATGTTGGCCTGAAGAGTCCATCACACCTGTTTTTGATCAAAACTGAAGTGTTTTGAGGCAGATAGAGGCTTTTGTTTCCATATTGAATTTCCAAAATGGCCACTGCAGCAGCATTTTTAACGTTTAAAAAAGTCAGAGAGTTACACTGGGGTCCAAAAATTAGCGATTAGGATTTTAGAGGTTTACAAGTGGGGGACCCTGACTAACTCCACAAACCAAAAAAATTCCACTTTTAAAGACACCCCTCTCCCCCCCCCCTCCCCGTTTTGTTGCTATGCCATGCTGTGTGCTGGGGGCTGTTTGTGGTGAAGCTGCAGAAAGCTTACAGGGCAAACTTTTGCCTCAAACAAGCCAAGAATCCAGACTGCTTTCTCTTCAGACTACCTCTTGGGCCCAATGATTAGCCGGGAACCTCAACCCCGAACCGGAACCCCTCACGTGCAGTTGAGGGGAGGAAAGCAGTCCACTCCAATCCTGGAAAAACTGCCACAGAGCCACTCAGCCTGTGCTCAAGCCCAAGAGATCGATCCCTGAGCTCCCAGACTGTTAGTGCAGGCTATCCAAATGGATGAATACTACTACAAGGCTGTCTGCCCCTTGGAGTTTGCACTGTCCCGCAGTCAGAGATGTCCCGATTGGGATGCTCTGAGGCACCTATAAGTCTTGCAAACAGTAAGCAAAAACCAAATTTAATAGAAAAATAAACAAGATCAGAAAAGACAGGCTCCTACAATCTCGCTTGTGGAGAAACAACTCAAGAATTGGAGGATAGCCCAAAGAGATGGGAGGCAAGGCTCTCTACAAGAATTCTCGCAAGAATAGATTGAATACCCGAAGGTTCAGGAATAATTTACCAGTCACATTAGAAACCGCAAAGATAGCAGCTGAGGAAAGGAGAAATTAGGTTCTTACCTGCTAATTTACTTTCTTTTAGCTTCTCCAGACCAGTAGAGGTTAACTTTACGAATGGTATATATCTAATCATGACCAGCAGGTGGAGACTGAAAACAAAACTTTGGGACAGTATATCCTAGCCCCTCCTCTCTATTTCCCTCAGTCTGCCGAATAGCCAAGCAGAACCAAGAACTGGAAAACAACAGAGAGAAAAAACAATACTCCAAAAGGAGTAACAAATAACATACCCAAAATGCTGTTGGAAAATGCAGAGGAGAAATTCCCGAAGGAAGAATGTCCCCACAGCTCGCCAGCTAAGCCAGCCGAGCCACAGCCGCTGTTCTTCAATTCTCCCCGGCCCTAGAAAAATACTAGAACCCGCAGCAAAAACCAAAAACTGCCCGCGCAACAGCCCCAACAACAACAACAACAGACAAGGTGGGGACCTCTACTGGTCTGGAGAAGCTAAAAGAAAGTAAATTAGCAGGTAAGAACCTAATTTCTCCTTCTTTAGCACTCTCCAGACCAGTAGAGGTTAACTTTACGAATGGGACGTACCAAAGCAGTCCCTCTCACGGGCGGGACCCCCGAAGGGCCGATACCAGTACACGCTCACCGAACACCGCGTCCCGACGCGCCTGCACATCAACCCGATAATGACGAACAAAGGAATGCAAGGAGGACCAAACCGCAGCCTTACAAATATCCACTGGAGGCACGAGCGACGACTCAGCCCAAGAAGCCGCCTGACCCCGAGTGGAATGAGCCTTGAGAAACTCCGGAACAGGCTGCTGTTTCAGAAGATAAGCGGAAGCAATCGTCTCCTTGATCCAGCGCGCAATAGTAGCCTTAGAAGCGCCCGCTCCCCGACGAGGACCCGCCAGGAGGACAAAGAGATGATCGGACTTCCGGAATTCCTGGGTCCGCTGCACATAAGAGCGAAGGACCCGACCGACATCCAACTTGCGCAGCTGCCGTTGCTCAGAAGAGCCCTCCCGACCACCCAAGACCGGGAGAACCACCGATTGATTGACATGAAAAGGAGAAACAACCTTCGGCAGAAAGGAAGGAACAGGCCGCAAGACGACCCGCTCCCTAGAAAACTCCAAGAAGGGAGCCCTACAAGAGAAAGCCTGCAGCTCAGAAACACGCCTAGCAGAAGTAATGGCCACCAAAAAGACCGCCTTCAAAGTAAGGTCCTTCAAAGAACAGTCGTCCAAGGGCTCGAAAGGCGGACGCACCAAAACAGAGAGAACCAGATTAAGATCCCAAGAGGGAACCGAGGGCCGTAGGGGAGGCCTAAGCAACTTGGCCGCCCGCAAAAGACGAATCACATCAGGAAGAGCCGATAAACGCTGACCTGACACCAACCCTCGAAAGGCCGACAGGGCCGCAATATGAACCCGGAGAGAAGACCAAGCCAGGCCTCTATCCAGGCCATCCTGCAAGAACTCCAGAATGTTAGGCAGATAAGCGCGAAGAAAGGTCACTCCCCGCGCCCGACACCATTCCTCAAAGAGACGCCAAACCCGCACATAAGCCCGAGAGGTAGAAAGCCTCCGGGACCCCAACAGTGTAGAGATCACCTTGTCTGAATATCCCTTCTTGCTAAGGCGACCCCTTTCAAGAGCCACGCCGTAAGACAGAAGGGAGACGGGTCGAACATGGGAATGGGACCCTGCATCAGAAGGTCGTCCGAGAGAGGCAGAGGAAGAGGATCCGCTACCAGGTGTCTCACCAGATCCGCATACCACGGACGGCGAGGCCAATCCGGCGCCACCAGCACCACCAAACTCGGATGGTGAACAATGCGAAGAAGCACTCTGCCCACCAGCGGCCAAGGAGGGAACACATACAACAGCCCCTCCGTTGGCCACTGCTGGACCAGAGCATCCAGACCCTCGGCCAGACCGTCCCTGCGACGACTGAAGAAGCGGGGCACTTTGGCGTTGCCACCCGTGGCCATCAGGTCCATCAGGGGCTGCCCCCAAGCCTGCACTATCAACTGAAACGCCTCGGCGCCGAGACACCACTCTCCTGGATCTAGAAAGTGACGACTGAGGAAGTCTGCCTGAACATTTTCTACTCCGGCTATATGAGAGGCCAAGAGGTCCAGCAGATGGGATTCCGCCCAAACCATGAGCAGAGCCGCCTCCTGCGCCACCTGAGTGCTCTTGGTGCCCCCCTGACGATTGACCTAAGCCACCGCCGTGGCATTGTCCGACAGCACTCTGACCGACTGCCCAGCAACAGGGAGTGGAAAACCAACAGCGCCAGACGGACCGCTCTGGTCTCCAACACGTTGATCGACCAGGCGGCCTCCTCCGCGGACCAGGTGCCCTGAGCTGAGTGACCCAAACACTGAGCCCCCCAACCCAGGAGACTCGCATCCGTCAGGAGCACCGTCCACTGCGGGAGATCCAGACCCACCCCCTGAACTAGGTGAGGGGTCTGGAGCCACCAACGCAGACTGCAGCGCGCCAAGCCTCGCAGGGGGACCGGAACATCCATCCCGTGCCTCTGGGGAGACCACCTCCGGAGCAGAGCATACTGGAGAGGACGCATGTGGGCCCGCGCCCACCTCACCACGTCCAGGGACGCCGCCATCGACCCCAAGACCTGGAGGAAATCTCGCGCCCGAGGACACCGGGACGCCAAAAGCAGGCGAATCTGAGATTGCAATTTGCTCACCCGGCCCTCTGGGAGGAAGACCCTCCCCAAGGAGGTGTCGAACAGCACCCCTAGGTACTCCAGACGCTGAGCCGGGACCAACCGACTCTTGGAAAGGTTGACCACCCAGCCCAGCGACCGGAGAAACTCCACCACCCGAGCAGTAACCCGGGAGCTTTCCTGCAACGACTTTGCCCGAATTAACCAGTCGTCCAGGTAGGGGTGTACCAGGATGCCCTCCGACCGCAAGGCTGCCGCGACGACCACCATCACCTTGGTGAACGTCCGAGGAGCCGTGGCCAGCCCAAAGCGAAGCGCACAGAACTGAAAGTGCCGACCCAAGATCGCAAAGCGCAGGAAACGCTGATGAGAGGCCCGAATGGGAACATGCAAGTAGGCCTCCGTCAGATCGAGAGAAGTGAGAAACTCCCCCGGCTGAACCGCCAGAATGACCGACCGCAGAGTTTCCATACGGAAAGAGGGAATCTTGAGAGCCCTGTTGACCCCTTTCAAATCGAGGATGGGCCGAAAGGTCCCCTCCTTCTTGGGCACCACAAAGTAAATGGAGTACCTGCCCGTGCCCCACTCCGGAGGGGGCACCGGAACAACTGCCCTGAGATCTAGCAAGCGCTGAAGGGTCTGGCGAAAAGCCTGCGTCTTCCCCGGAGTCTGACATGGAGAAGCGAGGAAAAAAATCCGGCAGAGAGCGGGCGAACTCCAGGGCATAACCGTCCCGCACCACCTCCAGGACCCACTGATCGGACGTGATCTCGGCCCATTTGGGGAAAAATTCGCGCAGCCGGGCCCCCACCGGAACCAAAGGGGGCGCCGGCAAGGCGTCATTGTGCAGGACGGGAAGCGGGGGAACCGGCGGAGGGATTCCCTGCCCCCCGACGGGCCCCCCGAAAGGGCTGCATGCGCTGGAAGAACCGACCCCGGGAAAATCCCGGAGACTGGAAAGAAGCAGCCCCACGCCCAAGGCGATACTTGCGAAAATCCCGCAAACGCCCCCGGGCCGCACCCCCCCGAGACGCCGGACGGGCACGGTCCTCCGGCAGACGGGGAACTTTCGAGTCCGACAAAGTCTGAATCAACTTATCCAAGTCCTCTCCAAACAAAAACGACCCCCGAAAGGGAAATTTAGTAAGCTTAGCTTTGGACGCAGCATCCGCCGCCCAAGCGCGCAGCCACAACACACGCCTTGCGGCCACGCCAAAAGCCATAGACTTAGCCGAGATCCGCACCAAGTCATATAGAGCATCTGAGAGGAATGAGGCCGCCATCTCAATCTTCGCTACCTCCTGATCCACCAGAGACCAGTTGTCAGACTCTTGATCCAAGACCCGCTCCGCCCACCGAAACACGGCGCGAGCGACCAGTCCCCCACAAATAGCCGCCTGGACCCCAAAGGCAGAGACCTGAAAATTTTGCTTAAGGATGCTCTCCAATTTGCGCTCCTCAGAGTCCCGCAAGGCAGAACCGCCCTCAACAGGCACGGTATGCCGCTTGGAAATTGCCGAGACCACCGCATCCACGACTGGCGAAGCTAACGTAGCCCGATCCCCTTCCGGAATGGGATACAGGCGAGCCATGCTGCGCGCCAGCCGAAACGGCGTCTCCGGCGTTTTCCACTGCTCCAGAATAATATCCCGAATATCCTGATGCATAGGAAAAGAGCGGGAAACGGAACGGATCCCCCGTAACAGGGGGTCCCCCACACGCGGAATCTCCGGCGGCGCGTCCTCAAAACGCAAAACCGAAGAAACCTGCTGAATAAGGTCAGGCAGCTCATCTTTCTGAAAAAAGGCGCACCACGGACGCCTCGTCACTGGAGAACGGGAAATCCGACAACCCGCCGCCAGCTTCCGTCCCCTCCAGAGAGTCCTGGAACTCCTCAGAAGGGTCCAGGTCCTCCTCCAAACCGACCCGTTCCTCCGACCACAAATTCTCGTCCCACGACACCCGCGGACGCTTGGACAAGGGAGGCGGCGGAGGGGACGTCACGCCAGACGAAAGAGGCAAAGCCGCAGGGAGCGCGGAGGAAAACCCACCCCCCGAAACCCCCTGGGCGCAACCGGGACCCCCAGCCGCCTGAAAATAGGCTCTGCATAAAGAAAAGAAAAATTCAGGAGAAAACCCCCCCGAGGGTCCCAAGGGACTCCCTGCCACAGCAGGGGACCCAGCAGAACCTTGCCCCTGCATAGTCAAAACAGGGGGAAGGTCACCTGAGGTGGAAGACAAAATGGAGGGGGCCAGACAGAGAAGATGGCGGTTTTCCCGCCAAAAAAGCTCCCTCCATAGCCTGAAGCGGCTGAGAAACCTGAATAGTCTCAGCCGCTAAAGCAGGCAAGCCGGCATCAGCTGTCAAAAAATCAGCTGAGAGGGAATCCTTCGGGGAATCCCTCCGTGGGCGGTTGTGGAAGACCGGGCTTCCCCACTGCTCCAAGCCGACTCGCGAGGCACCATCGGCGGGGAGCTCTGGGCGCCTGCAGTCGCTGCCGACGGAGCTCCACCACCTCACCGACCCAAACCGCCGAGTTCAGGCCGGCCGCGAGTGCCTCGCGGCTGGACTAAAATTGTGGCCTACTCCCCCGGAGAAGGGCACAATTGCTCCATACGCGACCTAGCTATAAAAAAGTGCTGGTTACATGAAAAAATACAGTAAAATACAGTTTTCTTAAAGGGAAACAACCCTTCAGACCAGCACTACCTCAGGATTTTTTTTTTTTTTTTTTACAGAACAGACTCCACAGGCTCTCGAAGCAATATGCCTTGCTTGACTTAGGGGGCAAGGGATACTGCTGAGGCTCCTCTAAAAAAAATGTGGGGAGGTGGAGGAAGTGGGGGGAGGGACCCCGCTCGTGACCCGCCGGGTTTAACACCCCCGAGGTCGGACGAACCCCCAAACAGAGTCCGCCCAAGCTCCGTCCGGCTAAAAACAGGGACAATAAACCCCCTAAACAAATTCCAACAGCCCTACCAAGGGAGATGGGTACAGATCACTCAACACCTGCTGGAGACTGAAAGAAGACTGAGGGAAATAGAGAGGAGGGGCTAGGATATACTGTCCCAAAGTTTTGTTTTCAGTCTCCACCTGCTGGTCATGATTAGATATATACCATTCGTAAAGTTAACCTCTACTGGTCTGGAGAGTGCTAAAGAAGTCTTGTTTAGTGTTTAACAGTTTAAAATAAATCTAGAAAAAAAAGTAGCCCTACATAACATTTTTTTTTTTTTTTTTACAAAGGTCTGAGAGTTAGGCAGTTAGAAACTGCTCTTTTGTTTCTTTGCAACTCATCCAGGTATTAATGATATCGCTTTCACTTTAGAAACATAGCTAATATATATAAATAGGTAACCCAAACCTCAACTGCTCTTATCCTTAAGAGGTGCTGAGAGAGGATCTGTTAAGGGGAATAAAAACTCCATTGGAATATCTTACCTGCTAGCTTTCAAACTTGGAAAAAGGTAAAACTTGGGCTTCAATAAGTTATTTAATTGTACTTCTCTTTTTTAGTTCATTACTCTGCTTTTACAGCAAAGTCAGTTTAGGCAATAGTGTAGCCTTTAGAATCTCTGATAAGTTTTTTTATATAAAAAGTGTTTTAATCTAGATTAGTATTTCAGATGGCAAACAGATAACATTTTTCTTCCATTTATGATTCTATTACGGTAAGTTCCGTTACCAAGCCAGACAAATGCATATCTCTCCGGCCCTATAAAAATACTAGAACTCGCAGAAAAATCAAAATCTTCAAGCGAGCAAAACCTTCAATCAACACATAAAGACAGAAAGGGCTAACAGAAAGAAAATTAGCAGGTAAGAACCTAATTTTCTCCCTATATCTCATATATGTGCTAACAATTACCACAATTCACACAGTAACTACTCAGCACATGTAGTACGAGTCCCCAAAGTGTTGAAGCAAAATTTCCAGAACAATCCATAGTGGTACTAACTGTATATAAAGAGCATAAAATTACCATGTGCAATTCTTCAAAAGCGAGTCTCTTCACGAGTTCATGAAATAAAGTTACAGTGTGCTCAGAGCCTTGTTTTTTGGAACTACATAGCACCCAGCTAGCTGTGCTATAATTGCAACTCTGCAAGCAATTCCCATCTTTCATTGTTCCTTTTAAGGTAATTCTCACTGGACTCTTCAGGTACCTCTGATTCATGGCTACAGGCTCTAATTCAACCACACACTTCCACTGCTGTTCCAGCCCTAGGCAAGATTAGAACAAAAAAGGAAAGAAAAACAATTTTAGTAAAAATGGAATTTTAACTGAATTAACAGCACAATTTTATAAACATATATATGCGTGACTAGACCCAGTGCACACACACAAAATAGGAGCCTTCTCTGAAAGAAAGATTAAGTTCTTACCTTGGTAATATTCTCTCTTGTAGATGTATCTAGTGGTCCTGAAACGACAGGGTCCTGTATCTCAACTCGCAAGTTGTTTGCAGAATGCTGTCAATCATATTTCAACTCTGCCTCTTTTCCAGGTAGCTGCTGCTGCCCCCTTAGTTCATACAAAAGCAATTAAGTAGCACTTTAATTAAAAAAAAAACCATAACTGGAAGGAGGGAAATGGGGAAAAATCCCTGACACTACAATTCTGTTCTGTAACAAACACAGAACTCCCACAGGGACGCCCTCTGGCCCTCAGGGATGGAAACAGGGTTTGACTTACTGAGGCCTACCTAAATTCCGGCGATGCAGCTGAGAAACCAGTCTGGCGCCGTGGCGGAAACAGTCATGCTGAGCAGTGAGCTTAGCACACACACAGCTGAAAGCCTTGCTTGTTGATTGGTCCGGCGGCGCGGGAACAGCAAGCAAGGCTCTCAGATGTGTAAGTGCTGAGCTCACTGCTCAGTATGTACACGACTGAAAGCCTTGCTTGCTGATTGGTTGGCAAGGCTAGAACGGGAAGACCCAGGATGTACTTAGTGATCCGCCCAGACTCGAACTTGAAGAGACTGACTCGAGTAGACAGGAGACAAGGAATCGAGTAATTTTTTTTCAGACCCAAGCTGAAGACGGAGCAGTAGTGAGCACAGGGGGCAGGAGGAGGTGCTTATCAACTTTCCATCTCTTTCTCTCATGCTCTAATTCTTCCATACCCATTCTCACTTCTATTTGGTTTCCTATTCCCCATTACCACATTTCTACCACCTGTGTTCGCTATCGTCCTCTCACTCATGTCCTTTCTATTCCCCCCAATAACCACATATTTCTACCATTTCCACTTCTCTCTTCACTCCTTCTTTAGTAGCTTTACATTTCCTTATTTCTTCTTCCCCTTTACCCTTCAACATCTTTCTGTCCCTTCTCTTTCCTCCTGCCTCCATCTTTTCTTCCTTCCACCCTCCCTGCTGTTCTCTCCTTCACACCCATTATCCAATATGTCTTCAGAGAGACAGGATGATTCGGCAGCCGGCAATAAGGTAATTAACTTAAGCATAAAAGAAACTGTGGAATTGATGATTCTGATGAAATCTTTATTTGAAAAAGGGTGCAGATGAATTAAAAAATAAAACACAATATGAAAAAATAAAACACAGCAAAAAGATATCAGGAACATCAATTCCAGTTTTTTTGTGTTTGCGCTGCTGTTTTCCTTGTGGAATCTCTCCCTTTTTTTGCAGGTAATCAACTTTTAAAAAAGCCCTCTTTTACTAAGGCGCACTAGCTGATTTAGTGAGCGCTAAATGCTAACACGTCCATTGAATATAATGCAGGCATGGCACAACAGGGGGAAAGGGGGCTGCTTTGGTGGGAGGGGTGTACTGGGGGGGGGGGCAAACATCAATCATACTTTCCTCTGGGAGGGGGTGAACAGAAGGGGGCCAAGGAGCAAGCAGGCATGGCACAACAGAGAAATACAGGCAGGAAGGGGGCTAGGGAGAGACAAAGACAGAACGAATGACAGACGGACAGGGGACCAGAAAAGGAAGACAGACACCCTGCCAGCGGCCAAGGAGAGAGAGAAAAAGAAAGACAGATACACACACACATTTATTCTATCACCCGTTAATGTAACGGGCTTAAAGACTAGTAAAACCATAATTTTTTAAATCTCTATGCATCTGCTTTATGAGCACATATGAGTTTTTGGACAAAATACCTTGGAATATAAGTCCCGTTGAATTATTAGCATGTGAATTTGCATGTAAATTGTTATTACCATGTGCAATGAAAACTAGTACTCCTTCTTGCTGAGGGAACACTGCTCTGCAGGCAAGGTCACTGAAGATGAAATGATTCAAAATGGAGTCAAACGGCAGGTCTGCAGGGCAAGACTTGACCTGAAGATCAGAGAAACTCAAGTTTGCTTCACCAAGAGAAATGTCTTCTATGTTGTGAACCCTATTTTCTTTGTGTCTACTTGAACAAAACATTAGTGCTTCTGATGGCAATATGCTGCCTCCTACGAGTCGAATTACCTCCGATACAGTCCAATATCCAACAAGATCTGAGGAATTCCATACCTAAAACAGAATGCATAACTTTAGTGTATCACACATTCTCACTGATTATAGTAGTAATATCAATCAACCTGCATAAGCTGCTGCTGCAGTACAACATACTAAAATTTATGCTTGCAATCATGGTCTGAAAATGTCCAGCACATAACCAATTTTTAGTCATAAATTGAAAAACACAAAACAAGAATTCAGCGTAGCACTATGATCTATCTTAAGACCATTGTCCAAAAAATGTAGTGAGTTAAAAGCAACCAAATTCATTCACCACTACTATTTTATTCCGATTTTAACAGGTCCTTCTGCGTAGCCTGTCAAAGCTAAGCAGAAGGACTTGCTATCCGTCACTAGAAATAATAAAGGGAATATGCTCATATATGTAACATAAAAACAGAACTATGTAATGAATGTGTTAACATATAAATCTTAAGAGCTACTTATTTTTTCTATTTAAAAAAAAGAAAATTATTTTAGCAAAACCTAGTGAAAAAGAATATGAGGGGAAACAACTAAACCAGGAAATAAGCAAAAGTTAATTTATATAATACTAGTGTATTGTAACAGCCCCGAACATATTTTAAATCCGATTCTAACAAACAGAAAATCAATGTTCCCGTAACAAAGGGGGTACATGATCATGAGATTTATCATAAAGCAACCTTATAGCTATATTTTGAATGAGTTGGAGCCTTTTTATCTGGAGAGAATTACAATAATTCAAGTCACAACCATCAACTCCTTTTCCTCAGGAAAATCTGGACTGGATTAATGACAGGCCCTCCAGGGTTCTAACATGACTGTTTTTTTTATTGGGTTTGTTTTATTTTTTTCCTTCTATTTTTGCTTGATTGTAATTTATATCTTCACTAATCTTTAAGCCCGTTACATTAACGGGTACTAGAATAGATGTGTCTTTCCTTCTCTCTCCTTGGACGCTATCTATCTTCCTTTCTGTCTGTGTCTCTCCCTAACCCCTGTCTGCCTGTCATTCCCCTTTCCCTCTCCCCCTGTTGTGCCATGCCTGCCTGCTCCGGGCCCCCCTTCTGTTTCTCCCCCCCTCCCAGAGCAAAGCATGATTGCTGTCTGGCCCCAAGCACAACCCTCCCCCCAAAGCAGCCCCCTTTCCCTCTGTTGTGCCATGCCTGCTTCATGGCCCCCTTCTGCCACCCTCCTCCCAGAGCTAAGCATGATTGCTGTCTGGCCCCCAGCACACCCCTTCCCCCCAAAGCAGCCCTCTTTCCCTCTCCCACTGGCCCCCTGTTGTGCCATGCCTGCCTGCTCCGTGGCCCCTTTTGTTCCCCCCCAGCACATCCCTCCCCCAAAGCAGTACACTTTCCCTCTCACCCTGGCCCCCTGCCTGCATTGATTCCCAAACTGGCTTCTTGCTCTCTTCTGGCCCACCGGTATGAACTGCTGCCGCCACTACTGCTCCTCTTCAAAGCAGCCTGCTGAGGATCGCCGGCTGGCTGTAGCAAACCTCGCAGGCCGCTCTCCACCTCGATAGCACGTTCCCTCTGATGCGATCCCACCCCTCCTCTGACGTATGGGATCGCGGAGCCCTGATCTAACCTGCAGGCTGTCCAGGGGGCTTACTGTAGCACAGGAAACTCCCCCTCCCCCCCGAAGCAGACTTTCTCCAACAGTCTGTGATCTCCCATCGCAAGGATGTTCCTGCAGGGAACCTCCACAGCATGAGGGAAAACCTGCGAAGGAAATACCAAAACAAATACTGAAAACTAGCAAAAGAAACACGAGAAGAGATAAGCTCCTACACTGAAATTAAGAACCTGATTTGCTAGGATGGTTTTCTCCATAGGATAAAGGGACAGATTTTGTAACTGGCGCCTAACGCAGCAGGAGCTTAGAAAAATGGTACCTGCTGTGTGTCAATCATGGACGGATGCTGTTTATAGAACCGTGGCTAGCAAGGACCCAAAGGTAGGCCAGGATTTTACAGGGTCCTTGTAGAATTATGGACAACTATGCCTAGTGACGCTGAAATCTGAACCACATTTTGGTCTTGCATTTGGGACCCTAGGCACCAGAATGGTAGAGCAGGATTTTACATGGTCCTTGTAGAATTATGGACAACTACGCCTAGTGACGCTGAAGTCCGGACCGCATTTTGGTCTCACAGTGGCAGTGCGCATACCGTTGGCATTGAGGATTTAAGTTTTGGCAATGTTCTATAGTGCAGGAGTTCTGAGCATCGGCCCACTGGTTTGCTGCTATGGACCACCCCAAACAAGCCCACTACCAGGCTTGACGTTGGTCCTGAAGGGCGCCTAATTTTTTAAATCCATTTTTAATTGGTTTTTAATGGAGCAATCATCACACCACTTAAAACCAATTAAAACATTTAAGTTAGGTGCCTACTGACACCTAATTTTTAGCTGCTCTTTTGAGAATTCAGCCCAAAATGGGTAAACAATTGCAGCAAACCAGTGAGCCGATGTTCAGAACTCCTGCACAAGGCCAAAACTTAAATCCCCAATGCTCAATGCCAATGGTATGCGCACTGTGATACCAAAATGCAGAACATGCCTGGGTAATGTGCAGAAACTTTTGTGTAAGCACAGCTCTTGTGCACAAGCCCAGGCAAACTAGGAAGTGAAGAACATATTAACACAATTATTCTGCACATTTAAATAAGCTTTTCAAGTTTGTTTTTACTTGAAAAGCTTATATTTAAATGCAGAAAAAAGGAACATTTGTTTTTCATTCATAGTACTTTAGAGGCTTGAATGGGCTTCCTCACATTTCTGAAATAAATCAAAACTGGCAAATTTTAAGTTGGAAAAAAAATTAGAAATCATCTCTTAAAACACACCAATGCCAATTCTGAGCTGGGGTTAGGTTTCCAGATGTTGGTGCACTATTCTCCGAGTATTGGGAGGAAAAAGCAAATTATCTCATTTGCCTCTTCATTTACTAATGCATAGCAAAGGTTTTAGCACCGAAAGTGGCGGTAACTGCTCCAACGGTAATAGGAATTCTATGAGCGCCAACATAAGAATTGCTGCTGCTGGGTCAGACCAGTGGTCCAGCAGTCCGCTCATGCGGCGGCCCTTAGGTCAAAGACCAGTGCCCTAATTGAGTCTAGCCTTACCTGCGTACGTTCTGATTCAGCAGGAACTTGTCTAACCTTGTCTTGAAGCCCAGGAGGGTGCTTTCCCCTATCACAGCCTCTGGAAGAGCATTCCAGATTTCTACCACTCTCTGGGTGAAGAAGAACTTCCTTAAGTTTGTACGGAATCTATCCCCTTTTAAATTTTAGAGTGCCCTCTCGTTCTCTCTACATTGGCGAGGGCAAACAACCTGTCTTTATGTACTAAGTCTATTCCCTTCATTATCTTGAATGTTTCGATCATGTCCCCTCTCAGTCTCCTCTTTTCAAGGGAGAAGAGGCCCAGTTTCTCTAATCTCTCACTGTACAGCAACTTTTCCAGCCCCTAAACATTTTAGTTGCTCTTCTCTGGATCCTTTCAAGTAGTACAATGTCCTTTTTCATGTACGGCAACCACTGCTGTACGCAGTATTCCAGGTGGGGGCGTACCATGGCCCGATATAGCGGCCTGATAACCTCCTCTGATCTGTTTGTGATCCCCTTCTTAATCATTTCTAGCATTCTGTTCGCCCTTTTCGCCGCCGACATGCATTGCATGGACAGCTTCATTGACTTGTCCACCAGTACTCCCAAGCCTCTTTCCTGGGGGGGGGGGGGGGGGGGTGTCTCTCCAAGTACTGCACCAGACATCCTGTATTCGTGTATAAGAATTTTGTTACTGACATGCATCACCTTGCACTTATCCACGTTTAACCTCATTTGCCATTTCGCGGCCCATTCCTCGAGCGTGTTTATGTCAGGTTGCAGGTCTTTGCAATCCTTCTGTCTTCACTACTCTGAATAACTTTGGATCATCTGCATATTTAATCACCTCACTTGTCGTACCAATTTCCAGGTCGTTTATAAATATGTTGAAGAACACGGGTCCGAGCTTCGAACCCTGCGGCACTCGTGACGCTTTCCCAGTTCGAGTATTGTCCATTTACCCCCACTCTCTGTTTCCTATTCGCTAGCCAGTTTTTAATCCATGTAAGTATACCACACTCAATTCCACGGCTCACAATTTTTCAAAACAGTCATTCATGCGGGACCTTGTCAAATGGGGTGGGTCAGTAGAGTGGGCAGACTTGATGGGCTATAGCCCTTTTCTGCCGTCATCTTTCTATGTTTCTATGAACGTCTTCTGAAAATCCAGACATACAATGTCGAACAGGTCACTCTTGTCTATTTGCCTGTTTACTCCCTCGAAGAAGTACAGTAAGTTCGTCAAGCAAGATCTTCCTTTGCTGAAGCCGTGCTGGCTGGTCCTCATCAGAATGTGTCCGTCAAGATGATCAACTATGTGGTCCTTTAGCAGCGCCTCTATCATCGTTCCCGGTACCGCCGTTGCTGGGGCTAAAACCCGCGCTATGCATTAGTAAAAGAGGGGATTAGATATATTTGACTACATTTAAATATAATTTGCACTAATCTTTGCATTGTTTCCTGCACTGCAGCCCTTTGAACAGTCTATGCAGACTAATGCAAGCACTAAGTTCTAGCACTGGTGCCAGGCCTCAAGTGCAACAGACCATAGAAAAAGATTTTTTCCCCAATTGCTAGCTTTTAACTTTTATGGGTTGGATGTTAGATCCACAAAAAGGTCTATTTAGATGGGAGATAAAAGAGAGAACAGCACTTTCTTTATAAAGGTGGTTAATAAATCCCAACTCAATCAACAAGAAAGCAAAAGCTTAAAGTGAGAGGGAGTGGAGATTGGTTATGGTAAATAAGACTGGTTTTAAACTGAAAGCTTAGTGATGAAAATAGAATTGTTTTTAAACAAAAAATAAATAACTCAATCACATTTTAGCTGAAGTGTTTTCATAAAAGATTAAGAACTCAACCAACAGTATAAGTGAATAGACCATATGTACCATGTCATAAACTTGTCTTTTTTGTTTTTCTTTTAACCACTGATTTTTCATTTTTCAAGATAGATCTCATGACAGGGAGAGAACTGGATAAAATCTCCCAGTACAAAATCACTAATTACCCCTACAGTTCACATTTTAAACTGTCCATGATGGAATTTACTATAAACTTGTAAGTGGCTTCATAATAAGGCCATTTCTCCCACTGACATTCTTTGTAATTTTGGAATCAAATCAAACTTACCTTTGACCGTTCCGTAGAGTCCATCCAATACAAAGTTATTTTCTTTTTAGCGATCACAGACTGGACACTCCTGGGTAAGAGTCTGTCCAGCACTTGCTGCGAGCTGGGCACTTTCTCATGGCTTCCCTCCGTGAAGCGAAGCAACTCTGCGCTGGAGTGCGGACAAGAAGAGAAGATGAAGATGGCATTTCTACTCTTGGGAGCGATCGCGTTTTCGGAGCCGGTTTCAGCTTGCGAAGGCTCTTCCTGCAAGACGAGCCGACCCCCTCGACGAGTCCTGGGCCGAGCCGGCTTGGCCGGGGACGTGATGTCGGGTCGGTCCCACGGGTAATCCAACAGGATCTCTTTCAAGGCCCCCTGGGTGAGAACGGCTCGGAGACCTCGGCCGCGGGGAACCTCCTCCTCCCGCGCCGCCTCGAACCGCGACTCCAGCGACTCCTCGAAGTCGAGCCAGCTGCGGGGACCCAGCTCCCGGAAATCGCCCAGTCGGGGCGGCTTAACGGAGCGGGCGCTGGACGAATCGAAGAACCTGAAGGCCCAGCGGATCTGGTCCAGCCCGAAGCGGCAGCCCAGGTAGTTGAGGAGGCGCAGCGAGCTCAACCTGACCCGATTCTTCGTAGCCCGTCCCGCCGTGTCCACCAAGAAAACCACGTTGGGACCCGAGGCCATGCCAAGTGGCTTACGCTGCGCCGGGCAGACATTCACATGCGGACCTGGGGTTGGGACTCGCAGCCTGCGCCTTACTGACTTGAATCGCACTAGTCGACGATACGTCCTCCTCAGTTCAGGGATAGACGAGCGCCGGAATACCACATAAAAGGCCCCCCCAGAGCGACTCTGGAGATTTGCTACCCGGAGCTTAGCCGGGTTTTTTTGTCGTTGTATCGACAACGGCGAAAGTGAGCTTATTCTACTTAAAAATACAGAAACAGAAAACGTCTGCTTTAATTCCAGGGGCCGATAGGATTCGGACACTCTCGCTCTCCCGCCGCCATTTTCTGTTTCTTCGCGACTCAAACCTCTCGCGCGCTTGCTAATGCGAAACTCCCATTGGCTCACCGGTGGGATCTGTTAGGTATCATTGGTCAAAAGTTCCATTCAACGTACCGCCCTGTGACTTGGGGGAAGATGGTCTGTTTTGGTTGGTTATTTTTCTCTAACATTTTTTTTGTGTTGACTAAGCGATCTCATTGGACGAGTATCTTCGTTAGAGAAAGTCTGATCGATGCTCGTGCCTGCCGAAGCTTCTTTTCTGATTGGTTGCCTACTTTAACTCCCGCTTACTGGGCGTATTTATATGACACTATAGTGCTTTTTAAACATTAAAGACGGATGTTGTCGTTTGGGTGTTTCTTTTAGTGTCGCCGCTTTAATAGTTCGATTGGCCGGTAATCATCTAGATTTTTATTGGACTTTGAATGCTGTATAGGCTGAAAATATATAGGGGCGACAAAGAAGTATTTATTTCCGAATTAATACAAATGTGCTGGAATAATTATGAAGTACAATTCCAAAACTTTGAAGTTCAGTAGTGTATATTAGTATAAACTTAATTGTAGATTCTAGAATTAAAATAGTTCTTTGTTTCTGACTAGTCTTGTTCTAATCTAATCTAATAAAACGCTAGGCCGCGCATGCGCACTCCCATCACGTGGGTCCGTTTTCCGTGAGCTGTAGCGACCCATAGGAAGTGCGCATGCACGGCTTACGGTTCTTTGAAAAACGCAGCGGTGGCTACTCTCACGAACCCCGCCTGCGTCGGACTTTCGACGCAGGTGGGGATCATGAGAAGAGCCACCTCCGCGTCTTTCAAATTAAAAAAAAAATATGGCAAGGCGGATGTCGGCCGCAGCGGCTGTCGGCGGCTGCAGGCCGCGGCAGCTGTAGCCCGCCGCGGCCGAGCACGGAGACGGGCCGAAGTTTTTTTCAACTTCTCAAAGACGCTGCAGCGGCTCCTCTCACAAGCCACTCCTGCGTCGGAGAAGGCGGCGATCGTGAGAGGAGCCGCCGAGAAGTTACACTGCTGGGGGCTCGGGCTGTTAGGTCCGTGCAGGCTCCTCTCGCGGTAAATAGAGGGAGAGGGAATGCTGCGGCTGCTGGACAGGGAAGTAGGGAAGGAGATAGGAAGAAAGACACAGGGACAGGGGCAGAGAGAGAGACAGAAAGACAGACAAAGGGGGCCAGGGACAGAGACAGACAGACAGAAAGAAAGACAGCAGGACAGAGAGAGAGAGAGAGACGGAAATAAAGACAGACAGACAGACATATATTCTAGCACCCGTTAATGTAACGGGCTAAAATACTAGTGGTATCAATAATGTGACCAAACGTCCCATTTTTAGCTCGCCTGTCCGTTGTCCCCACGCACAGCTTCGGGACACCGAAATGTCCCATTTTCAGGAGTCAGACATGCGAGTATAAAACAGGCCACCGCTGCACTAATATCATCTTCATGCAGTGACTGCAGAAGCTTCCCCCCCCCCCCTCCCATCCATTCTGACGTTGGAGAGGAAGTTCCGGAATTAACAGGGGAGGAATAAAAGTTGCTTGCCTGTAATGGTAGTTCTCCGTGGAGGCTGATCATTCAGCCACACAATAGGTGCCATCACCCTGATGGCACCCAATCCCAGCTAGTCTCTAGCACAGAAAACTCTTGAAGAGCTTTCTGCGCATGTGTGATATCTCTCGCCTACTGTAAATACAGAACACCGCCCTACCCTCTGCTCAGTTGAGTTTATAGCTGGCGGCAACTGGGCGGGTGGGAGGGTCTGTGTGGCTGAATGATCAACTGTCCACAGAGAACTACTGTTACAGGAAGCATCTTTTATTTCTCCCTGGACAGTATGATCCATTCAGCCCCACAGGAGGTGACTCCCAAGCTACGAAGGTAACAAGTTAACTTGAAACCAAGAGAATAAAGCCAAAATTTTGTTACCTTCTTCGTCAGAGGAGGAGAGTTGATGCCTCATGTTGCAGAATCCAACACCACTTGGCCAAAGGAAGAATCCGAGCAGGAAGCAGTGTCAATGCAGTAATGCTTAGAAAATGTATGAAGAGATGCCCAAGTGGCAGCCATGCAGATGTCTCGTGGGGACGATTGCTGGACATGGGCAGAATATGTTGAAAATCTTCCGGAGATGCTGAGACGTAACAATCAGTTGAGCAATCCATAAAGAGATAGCTTTGACCACCGGCTTAGGAGAGGCAAAGAAACCATAAGACAGAAACAACTGCGACGGTCTATCCAGGGACGTTGTCCTTTGTAGGTAAATTGAAAGTGCCCAAGCACATTGTTCTTCTGTCACATGAGGAGGCGGGCAGAATGTGGGCAGAACAATCGACTGATTAAGATGAAAAGGAGAAACCACCTTAGGCAAAAAATGCGGATGGGTGTTTAACAAGACCTTGTTGTGTAGAATTTGAGTATAGGGCTTGTACCACACCAAGCCTGTATTTCTCCTATACGTCAGGCAGATGTAATGGTGACTAGAAATAGAACCTTCCAGGAAAAGTATTTTTCAAGTTTTTATTAGAGCTTGATAAATCGCTTATTTAAATGGAAGCAGTTTGCAGAGGTTCAAATGGTGGGCCCATTAAGGCAGACAATACCAAATTTAAATCCCACGCTGGAGTCGGTCTTTTCAGTGGAGGATGTAAGAGCAACAGCCCTTTGAAGGAAGTCTTTATAATAGGATACTGGGATAGAAATAAATTATCCAAACTATCATGGAACATAGAAATGGCTGATAAGTAAGCCTTTACCAAATTGAAAGCCTGTCGATATAGATGCCAGATACTGAAGCACCTGCGCCACGGGTGAAGCAGCTGGTGAGAACCAGTGTTGAATGCATCACTCTTCGTAACAACGCCATTTATAGGAGTAGGCCCGCTTTGTTGCTTCCGAACGTGAAGATTGCAGAATATGCAAAACATCTGGAGTGAATAATGGCCGAGCAGTTATAGAGGCTGGAGCATCCATGCTGTCAATCGAAGGGTGCTCAAGTTGGGATGTAGGAGCAAACCGTGGTCCTGGATTATGAGATCTGGTACCAGGGGTAACCAGTACGGGTTTGCCTGAGCCTTTCTGATGAGAGTGGGGAACCAAACTTGTCTAGGCCAATATGGTACTATGAGCAGAAAATGCAAATTGTTGTGAATTGCCTTCTGTATGGTTCTGTTGATGAGAGGGATTGGAGGGAAAGCATACAGGAAAACCTCAGCCCAGGAAATTTGGAAAGCGTCTGGCGCTTCTCGATCTGGTACGAAGAACTTGGAGCAGTATCTGTTGCATTTGAAGTTCTGAGGAGACGCAAATAGGTGTATCTGCAGAGTACCGAATTGACTGAACAGGTCTTGAGTAATCATGATTTGTAAGGAACACTCGTGAGGTTGTAGCTGTCTGCTGAGATGATCGGCTAGATCAGGGGTGCCCAAAAGGTCGTTCTTGTACAATCTCTTGGATGGGATCTTGTATCTCTATTAGTTTCAGCTGCAGGGCAACTAAAAGATGATCCCTTTCCTTTGGGCTACCTGCCCGGGAGCTTCCTGTCTTGCCCATTTTGTTCCTGCAGCTTCACTGCATGGTTTCATCTCAGTTTATTCTGCTCGTGATTTGTTTTCACTTCCTAGCCCTTTTTAGATTTTTTTCGAGGTTTGCCCACGTGCTGCGGATCAACTCTATGTGAGTGATCCCTTCGGCGGGAGCTCGCAGACATTTTAAATTTTGCTTCCGGAGGTTGTCCGTAAGCCTGAAACTGCAGTAAGCCCTCTAGACAGCCTGCAGATTGAATCGGGTCTCCAGGTTCGGGAGCCATCTCTCCCCTGGTTCGTCCGCAAAGGGGTAGAGCTCAGGCTGCTGCGGTTCCGAGGAGGTATGCCGGGATCGGAACTGCACTGCATGTCTTCCCTGATTTCCCTGAGATGATCTGAGATGGCCAGAAGATCTGAAAATTCCAGTTTAATCAGCTCCTGAGGTAATGATCTCCCTATGCTTGCACTGTGTATTGCTGGCTACCATTGAAATGCATTGCAGCACCTCTGTGGTGTCTGAGAGTCACAGAGTTTGCCGATTTTGGGGGTCCTCAAATCAGGGTTTGGGGGGGTTTCCCTGCATGCCCTGGTTCCCCCACCTGTAAAATCCTAAAATCACCGTTTATAGCGTTATCCTGCGTTTTTAACTGCCATTTTTCTGTCAAAATCGGCACCCGCGGCAGCCATCTTGGATTTTCTTTAAAGTTTTTAAAACTATATTTTTTTGACTTAGAAGCTTCATTTTTGCTCCAAACTTCACAGATGACCACCTCAGGACAGGATGGCATGGATTCATGCCGTAAATCCGGCAGATGGTTTGCGGTTGCGCAGCCGCATATTCTGTGCACAGCGGCCTGTCAGGGGCGTAACCAGTGTGTGGATTCCACACTTTCCTCCTTCGGAGAGGACCTGCTTTCCTCCATTGCCACCAGAGTCGCGATTCCAGTGTTCGGGACACCACAATTGTGCAAGGAGGGCATTTTCGCAAAAACGCAAGTGCAGTTCCAGGGAAAGTCTCATCAATTTTCAACTAATTTCAAATCTGAGTCCCGCTGATCAGCTCAGGCCGCCGAGGACTAATTTCCACCGGAATTTGTGGATATGATGTCTCAGGCTTTCATGAGAAAGCAGGCTATGCCTGTCTCTCCCTTTCAGACTGCGGTGCGGCAATCTGTACAGCCTTTGGATTCCAGCATGCCAATCTGATCCTTGCTGGTAAGCCTGATTGTCAGCAGCAATTTCTCACTATTGTCGTGGTACCTGTGTCACTTTCTAGACCATTGCTGTCATACGGCAATTCGGCAGGTCCCGCTGCGTGACTAGCCTAGCGGATCTTGGGGATTCCCAGAACGCTGATTCTCACGATGTGGGAGAGTATCAGATGGTGCGTAGTTGCCTTCCTGATTTTATCTCTGAATCCCTGCGGACATTGGGACTTGAATCAGACTCTGCAGTTCAGGCAGAGTGTTCTATCATGTGTTCTACGCTTCCGCTCTCCGCTGCATTTCCAGATCATGAAGACTCGACAGAAATGCTCTTGGAGGTTGGGGGGCCTCAGAGTGTCCCCTGAAGTGCGCTAGGACCATGGCTAAATTGTATCCCATGGCTTTGGAATTTTCCAAGCACCTAGTCTGACCAGAACCTCACCAACCTCCACGAAAACATTACAGCTTGCATAATGAGACTCTGTGCCTGGTCCCTCTCGGTACAGATGAAACTAAACGAATCTAAAACAAAACTACTCTGGCTCGGCCCAAAATTCGAACACCTGCCCACACTTTTCACACTACCCACAGGCGATACACTACAGCTCGAGTTCTCATGCAAGGTCCTTGATATCACTATCAATTCCTCTCTCTCCCTCAATGACCACCTCAACTCCTTGGCAAAATCATGCTTTTTCAGCCTTCACATGCTGAGGAAAGCTAGATCCTACTTCAGCCAACAACACTTTGCCATCCTTGTCCAATCCATCATCCTCTCCAAACTAGATTACTGCAATGCCATCTACTTAAATCTATCAAAAAAAAGTATTCTAAGACTCCAGCTAATCCAGAATACTGCAGCCAAACTGATCTTCTCAAAACGCAAGTCTGACCATGCCTCCCCACTCCTTGCCAAACTTCATTGGCTCCCAATAATCTCCAGAATCCATTTCAAATGTTCCTGCCTGGCTTTCAAGATCATTCACGGAATCCTGCCTCCTCTTATCCCACTGTCTTTCAACTCCTCCAGTCCCGACTCCTCCAGAACTGCCCAAAGGCTTAAACTAGCCTTCCCCTCTCCACGCAGCATCCACTATTCAGGCAAACTGGGAAAATCCCTTCTCTTCAAAATCACAGGTCTTTGGAACGACCTCACTACCCCGCTGCGGAACCTGAGCTCCCTTCAGTTATTCCGCAAACAACTGAAAACCTGGCTTTTCAGCAAATTGTAGCTCTATCCTTCCCCCCTTTCTCTCCCCCCTTCTACACATAAGTTCATGTAATCCTTTTTCTTCTTCTCTACCCACTATTTTAAGTTCTTGTAAACCGTGTCGAGCTCCATTCTCATGGAGATGATGCGGTATATAAACTTAAGGTTTAGATTAGATTAGATTAGTCCCGCCGAGGGTGGATTCAGTGGTGGCTCAGGTCACTAAACATACCTCCTTGCCCTTGGATGGAGGGGTGGTCCTGACGGATATCCAGGACCATAGGCTGGATTTTGTCTTGAAGCGTCTTTTTGATTCTGCTGCGACGGGGGTGCGAGTTGCAGCGGCCACTTCCTTTGTGGCCCGGGCTTGTCATACTAAACCTCTATGATATTTTTAAAGTTTTTGCTAAGCTGGGAGCTTATTCAGTTTCTGCTAGGTGGAGCCTTTGGTACCGTCCGTGGCTCATATTCTTGACTTCCAGTAGGATGGCCGCAGGAAGGGTCTGGCAGTCTCTTCTCTACGTGTCCAGATTGCAGGACTTTCCTATTTGGATCCCTCTTCGTTCAGGGATTCTCTGGCTTCTCACCCGGATGTTGTCCGGTTCTTGCGGGGGGCAGGGAAGCTGGGGGCCTCCCTTGCGACTGCCTTGCCCGTCGTGGAGCCTGAATTTGGTCCTACACTCCCTGACTCGTCCGCCCTATGAACCCTTGGATGAGATCTCTCTGAAAGATCTTACCATTAAGACCGTCTTCCTGGTGATGGTCACTTCTGCATGGCGAGTGTCAAAGCTTCAGGCTTTGTCATGCAGAGATCCTTTTCTCCGCATCACGGAGTCGGAGGTGATTTTGATGACTGTGCCTTCTTTTCTTCCGACAGTGGTTTCTTCTTTCCACATCAACCAGGAAGTTCAATTGCCGGCCATTGTTCCTTCGGGTTCCAAGTCTCAGGACCATGTTCTGCGGTCTCTGGATATCCGGTGTCTTCTTTTGAGATACCTAGAGGCCACTATCAAGTTCCGTCTGTCGGACCATCTGTTTGTCCTGGTGGGCCCCGCGCTTCGGGGTCGGCCTGCTTCCAAGTCTACTATTTTGCATTGGATATGAGCGGCTATTTCCGCAGCCTATGTGGTGGTGAAGAAGAAGCTGCCCCTTGGGATAAAGGCTCACTCTACCAGAGGGATGGCTTCCTCGTGGGCTGCGTCTCATGCGGTCTTGCCTGAGGAGAATTGTTGGGAGGCCACATGGGCTTCCCTTCATACCTTTTCCAGGTTTTACAGGCTTGATGTGGCGGCTACGGGTGATACGGTCTTTGACGCTTCTGTTCTTGCGGCGGGCTCATCAGCCCCCCCCCCCCCTGAGTTTTGGGGACTGCTTTGATTTGTCCATCTGTTCAGCTTTCAGATAGATTGAAAGGTTAGGTTTCTTACCTCTGCTAATCTTCCTTCTTGTAGATATTCTCTGGAAGCTGAATGCCTGCCCCATCTGTTTTTTTGTCCAATTCGCAGGTTGCCTCTTAAGTAACTGGTAAGCTGGATTTCTGTCTTTGACCAACCTCACTAAGAATTTCATGCATATTCCCCTTTGTTGGGTTTAAGGGTTGGTGGGGGTTCCCCGGGGAAGTGCCCCTTCTGATCTTCAGGCTGTGTCCATGTTCCAGGATTTTCCTGGGTTTTGCAGTTTATGATGTTTGTATTATCTGTTTGATTCCAGTTGGCCATTTTTGGCCATAGTTTTTAGTATAATACAATATTGAGCAGAAATTAACTGGTAGCGGGAATTCCCGCGCCCTCTCTCTCTTTCTTCTGTTTCCTGTTGTCATAGGTCTATGTGACTTTTCTACTAACTGAGCAAGACAGGAAGCTCCCTAGCAGGTAGCCCAAAGGGGAGGAATCGTCTTTTAGTTGCCCTGCAGCTGAAGCTAATAGAGATACAAGATCCCATCCGTTCAGCTTCCAGAGAAGATCTACAAGAAGGAAGATTAGCAGAGGTAAGAAACATAATCTTTGAATCGTGATCAAAATGTCCGTTTTGAGAATTTATATCTACTCTCTATATTTTGCACTATGGTCCCCTTTTACTAAACTGTAGTAGCGGATTTTAGCGCAGGGAGCCTATGAGCGTCGAGAGCAGTGCGGGGCATTCAGCACAGCTCCCTGCACTAAAAACCGCTTTCACGGATTAGTAAAAAGGGAGGGGGTATATTTGTCTGTTTTTGTCTATTTGTTACTGAGGTGACGTTGCATATTTTAAAATCATCTGCCTTGATCTCTTTGAAAAAAACCTGAATATAAATGATAATTAACATTTTCTCTGCGTACAGTGTGCTTTGTGGTTTTTATAATTTTATTGTTGGTAGATCATTTTGACTTGGTAATTTTAAAAGTAGCTCGTAAGCCAAAAAAATATTGGCACTCCTGGGCTAGATGATTGTCCCTCCCTGGCAAATACACTGCCTTCATGTGTGAGTGGAAAGAAATTACTGTTTTCCAAATATGCAACTCTTCTTGGCACAATTTTCTTGAACTGATGCCTCCTTGTTTGTTTATATAAAACATTGTCACCTGATTGTCTATTTGCACCTGACTTATTTGATGTTGTAAGTGCTCCTGGAAAGCTTTCAGAGCTAGGGTGACCGCATATAATTCCAGAAAATTTATGCTGCATCATTGTTGGTGGACCAACCACAGACATTGTGTAGTCCATTGACCAACATGGGCTCCCCCATCCCTTCTTTGAGGCATCTGTGGTGAGAACCACTGTATGCGTGGGATCTGGAATGGCATCCCTGTCATTAACATGAGAGGATGAGTCCACCATTGGAGATTTTTTAAAATCTGCTGCTTAAGTTGAATCTTTGTGGTCAGAAGTTGTGAATACTGATCCCAGTGATCTCTGAGAAACCACTGTAAATGTCTCATGTGCAGCTTCGCATGAGGCGTGACGTGGACTGTGGTTGACATATGTCCTAACAGCACTTGTCGTGCTGTCACCTCCTCTAAAACATTGAACTCAGTGATAATCAGTTGAATTGCCAGTGCTAGGAAGAAGCAGTGGATTTCCCCAAGCCTTCTCAATAATGGCCTATGGACTTCTCTTTTAGGAAACTAGCCACACATTTTTTTAAACCCTACTAAGCTGATTCCACCATATTCTCCTGCAACACATTCCAGAGTTTAATTACACATTATGTGAAGAAATATTTTCTCCAGTTTTTTAAAATCTACTACTTTAGTAGCTTCATCCTATGCCCTAGTATTCATCCTATGTCCTAGTATTTTTGGAAAGAGTAAACAAACAATTCACATCTACCCTTTCCACTCCACTCACTATTTTATAGACCTCTGTTATATCACCCCTAAACTGTTTCTCCTACAAGCTGAAGGGCCATAGCCGCTTTAGCTTTTCCTCAAAGGGACATCGTCCCATCCCTTTTTATCATTTATCGCCCTTCTCTATACCTTTTCTAATTCCACTATATCTTATGAGATACTGCAACCAGAATTGCACACAGTATTTGGAGAGCAATACAAGCGCATTATAACATTCTCATCTTTGTTTTCCATTCATTTCCTGATAATTCCTAACCTATTTGCTTTCTTAATCACTGTCACACATTGAGCTGAGAGTTCTAACGTATCTTCAACCTAGATCCTTTTCCTGGGCAGTAACTCCTAACGTGGAACCCTGCATCATGTAGCTATAGTTCAGGTTCCTCTTTCCCACATGTATCACTTTGTTCTTGCTCATATTAAACGTCATCTGTCATTTTGATGCCCAGTCTCCCAGACTTGCAAGGTTCTCTTGCAATTTTGAACTATTTTATGTCATTAGCAAATGTAATTATCTTACTAGTTATTCCTATCTCTAGCTCATTGATAAATATGTTAAGAAATCAGCGGTTCCAGCACAGACCCCTGGGGAACCCCACTATTTAAAACTTCAATACCCTTAAACCAAATCCTCTTATTCCCCAAACCAAGGAATAAATTCAATTCACATTAATTACTGGCTTTTGTTTGGCTCAACTAATTCAGGTTAAATGCAAAACTGCATTAGACATGCACCAAAAGCTGCGAGTATCTTCTATAGGAGGAGGAAAGCCTCAGACTCAAACCTGCCATTGCTCATTGACACTCATGCAGGCACAACTCAGAGCTACCTCATCGGCAAAATAACCCCATCTCCATCCATTCCTCCAAACTTTTTAATCTTAATTTATTTACATTCTAAATTTTAAATTTTTTTAAATTTTTAATTCACCAATAATTTAAATCTTCAATTCCAAAGATTGTAAATATAAGAATTGGTCAAAATATCACAATTTACATCCACAAAGTACAGTTACTTACTTATCCAGGGACAGCAGGCATATATTCTCACCTATGGGTGATGTCATCCACGGAACCCCGACGCAGGCAGCCTCACAAGCAATCTTGCTTGAAGAACTTTTAGAAAGTTCGGGACTGTCAAACCGAGCATGCGCGAGTGCCTTCCTTTCCGACGTAGGGTGTGCGTCTCCTCAGTTCAGATAGCTAGCTAAGAAGCCAACCAGGGGAGGTGGGTGGGTTGTCAGAATATCTGCCTACTATCCCTGGATAATACCTGTTACTGTAAGTAACTGTGCTTTATCCCAGGACAAGCAGGCAGCATATTCTCACATATTGGTGACCTCTAAGCTAACCAGAATGGGATGGTGGGAGTGTTGGCAATTCAGGAGAATAAATTTTGTAACACTGCCTGGCCAAAATAGCCATCCCGTCTGGAAAAAGAATCCAGACAGTAACAAGATGTGAATTTATGAACCAAGGACCAAGTGGCAGCTTTGCAGATTTCCTCAATAGGAATAGATCTGAGAAAAGCTACAGAAGCTGCCATGGCTCTAACTTTGTGGGCTGTAACCCAACCCTGTAGATGTAGCCCAGCCTGAGCATAGCAGAAGGAGATGCAAGCAGCTTGTTTGGGTCAAACAAAATAAAAAGTTGAGGAGAAGATCTATGCGGCTTAGTCCTTTGCAAGTAAAAAGAAAAAGCATGCTTGCAGTCCAGAGTATGAGGTGCTGTTTCTCCAGGATGAGAATGAGGCTTTGGAAAAAAAACACTGGAAGCATAATAGATTGATTAAGATGAAATTCTGTAACAACTTTTGGCAAGAATTTTGGATGAGTGCGGAGTACCACCTTGTCGTGATGAAATACTGTGAAAGGTCGAGGTCGAAGTAGGTTTATCCAAAGTCAGATCCATGACCCCTAAAATTTTCTCTTGTTGGATCCAACGCTTCTTAAGAGACCTCTTTTGAAGTATAGCACAGCGAACACACGACTCCATACAGTGGTCTGGTCCCAGAAACAATACACCAATTATGCGGATCGGTGATGGAGATCGCACGTTGACAGCAGCTACACTTCTTGAAGCCTGTAATCTGATGGGATATAGATGGAAAGATAGCGCCTGCCAAATCGAAGTCCACGGGCCTAGGCCACAGCGACTTGCATAAATGAAAAATAATAAACACAAGCCGCGGCAGAGAAGGAAAAAGCCAAACTAGTTTTGTTAAGCTCGCGCAGAACCTTGAAGCGATGGCTTCTCAGCTCTGCGGAAAAACTAGAAATGAGGAGACGTGTGCCCTATGTCAAGCAGGAAGGCACTCGCACATGCTTGGTGCGACAGTCCCGAACTTTCTAAAAGTTCTTCAAGCAAGATTGCTTGTGAGGCGGTCCGCGTCAGGGATCCATGGATGATGTCACCCATATGTGAGAATATGCTGCCTGCTTGTCCTGGGATAACATTCATTATGAGCCAAACATAAAACGTCTAAACCAGGGGTGTCCAACCTTTTGGCTTCCCTGGTCCGCATTGGCTGAAAAAATGTTTCTGAGGCCGCACAAACGTGCAAATGCTGCAGCAAGACAGAGGAGGGAGCCGGCAAGACGGTAAACACCTGAGGGCAGCAGAGTAAAATACTGCATCGCCCTCGACCAGGGCCGCACAAAATACTTCATGGGGCCCCTGGTCTAAACTAACAGCTGTGTTCGTGAACGACCATAAAATCGCTTCCCGCTAGTGTGTAAGAACTGCATCTGGATGTATGCCAGTTTGTAATGTTATAAAAGTCATCAGCAATACGCTTCTCCCTCCATATCCGCAGTTTCCGTATTTGCGGATTCACTTATTTGCGATTTTTCTGCTGCTGACTCCGTCCCCCCAAATTACATCATCATTAAAGTTCTTTTTCCTTTTACTGTACCAATAAAAAAGTTTATCGCTTACCATTCACTCTAAAATCGCTGCTTCCATGCTTTCTCCCACAAATTTGCTGCTTTCCAGTGTGCACTGAGAAAAACTCTGCTTCCCAGCATCCATAGAGAGAAAGGCTTCTTTCCAGCATGCACGGAGAAAATCGCTGGGAATCGCTGCTTGCCTTCTCCAAGCTCTGAAATCGCTGTTTATTCGTGGTTTCAATAATAAAAACGACGACGTTTTCCAAAAACTGCAAATAACATATTAAAAGTTATTCATGGTTTTTCCATATTCACGCCTATGGTTCGCCCGCATCCCCCGCGAATACAGAGGGAGAAGTGTACTTAGCTTTCTCTGTCCTCCTCTCCACCCTCCCTCCCCCGCTCATCTCCTTGCACACCCCTTGCCTTCCTCCATACCTTTTTTACTTCCCCAGTGCGAGGTTGCTGCCCATGTCTGCATTGGCACTCTCTCTGACATCATTTCCGGGACCTGTGTCTTAGAAATGATGTCAAAGGGCAGCCAACATTGACGGCATGCTGCTCATGCCAGCAAAGTTAAAAAGGTACGGGGAAAGGTAAGGGGGCACCTGCGCAGCAGGGAGAGGCGCCACTCACCCTTACTACATCATTGTGTTTTTTAGTGTGTGCGTGTGGAATTTTTACATGGGTGCTCTGTTAGAAATGTTAGGGAATATTTCTCTGTATTAATTTCATGCATGAATGTGGAATATCAGGGAAGACTTATGGTAATCTCGCACACATTTACATAGAAACAGAGAACATGAAGGCAGATAAAGACCATATGGTAAAAATATGTTACCCAGTTCCAGGCTGGAGCTTTTGGGCAGTCCTGGATTTCTGACCCCCCTCCCCTATCATGTTGCATTATGGGATTTGCAGCACTGATTTTAGTGGGCAGGATCAGGCAGCATTGGGAATGTAAGTTTAAATTCAGGACTGGCCAAAAAGTTTCCAGCCAGGAATTGAGTAACTTGGCATCTCTCCCTATATGGCCTTTACAATTCTCCCATTCATACCCTCCAAATCTTGTGCCAAGACAGCAGCATATTTGATTTTTTTAATTTTTTTATAAATGTAATTTTAAAAAGCATACCTCAATGATAATTTTTCAATGCATATGAAATTCTCTTAGCAAAGAAATATACAGAGGTATAGAGCCAGTGCTGTAAGTGCTTGAGCACCCCAATATTGAGTAACTGGGGTGGGCAATTTCCATTGGGTGTAGCACCCCCGCTCATTTTGAAAAGTTGGCTTCTATAACAGCAGGTAAAGATGGCTTGACAGTGATACGGTCTATGACAGGGGTGTCCACACTTTTTTGGCTTGCGAACGACTTTTAAAATGACCAAGTCAAAATGATCTACCAACAATAAAATTTTTAAAAAACACAAAACACACTGTACGCAGAGAAAATGTTAATTATAATTTATATTCAGGGTTTTTTTCAAAGAGGTCAAGGTAGCTGACTTTTAAATACACTTCTCTCTCCGTATTCGCAGTAATTGAGGCTGGACTGAACTGCGAATACATAAAATCCGCAAATAATTTAACATATGGTGTTTCAGCCTTCCGTGCCCTGCCTGCGGCCTCCTTCAAATTGAGCCCGGCGCTGCCATGATGGGTCCTCCTCAGCAGCTGAGAGAGAGGGGGAATGGTAAGCAGGGGGGAGCCAAGGAGTACCTCTTCCTTGGCTGGAGGAAGCCATACTCGCGCTTTATCCACCAGCTCCCGCACTTTCCACATATTCAGCATGTCAGCAGCTTCCCCACAAAGGGGACGGACTGGTTTCGGCTGGTCCCTATGCGACATCTGGAACTGGATGGGAGTGCGGAGGGGGCGGGAGAGGGGAAGCAGCCCACCACGGATTTCCTCTCCCACTCCCGGGATCCTGACAGAGCAGCCGCGGCCTCGCGCTCCTGCCTCCAAAGCCACTGCAAGTCCAGTCACTCAGGTGAAGAGTCGCAGCATGCATGTTACGGCGCTCTGCTTGGGAAGGCACGTCCTCTCGCAGGGCAGCCCTGGGAGGTATAGTTCGTGGGGATGGGAGCAAGGACTGTGCTTCCTGGTTTTTCAGTTTACAGTAGTTCCCGTTTCTGCACTCATGGAAAAAACGCAAATAATCAAAATCGCAAGTGCAGAAACTGCGAATACGAAGGGGGAAGTGTATGCAATGTCACCTCAGTAACAGCTATGCAAAAATAGACAAATATACCCCCTCCCCTTTTACTAAACTGCGATAGCGGTTTTTAGCACAGGAAGCTGCGCTGAATGCCCCACACTGCTCCCGACGCTCATAGGCTCCCTGCACTAAAAAACGCTATTGCAGTTTAGAAAAAGGGGACCATATTGCAAAATATAGACAGCAGATATAAATTCTCAAAACAGACACATTTTGATCACTAAATTGAGAATAAAATCATTTTTCATACCTTTGTTGTCTGGTAATTTCATGAGTCTCTGGTTGCACTTCCTTCTGACTGTGCACCAATATTTCTTCCCTTCTTTCTGCTTCCTGCATGCTTCTTCTCCTCCAGACCTCATTCCATTCCCCAACCAACATCTCTCTGCCCTCTTCTTTCTTTCTGTCTGTCTGTCTTTCTTTCTCTCTCCCTACCCCCCTTTCTTTCTCTCTCCCTGCCCCCCCCAGCCACCTCCACAATTGCCAAATGCCCCAGCAAGCACTTCTTCCTGTCTGCTCTTACTCTTATTTCCCAAATTATGTATTTTTCTCTCAGTTCCCTTCCCCCATTACAGCGCATGCTCCCTCTCTGAGTTCCTGTCACCCTCGCAGCCTATTCTCCACTCCCACAGTTTCACTCCAAGTTTCTGTCTCTATCAGTCTGTCACTCTTCCCTTTAGAACATTCAGACACTTCTGGCTCTTCATAGCAACATTCCGTGTCCCAGCTATTAACCCTTTCAATTCACTTCATCTTTCATAGTCCCCTCTGTTCCTTCCCATGACTTCACTCCCAACCTGTGCTTCACTCCCAACTGTGCGCCAGGCCCACAAGCCTTCTCCCCCTCTGATGTCGTGGGGGGGGGTGGAAGGCTTGTGGGCCTGACGCTTGTGCAGTGCATGCACCCACCTGGCTTTCGTCGCGTCAGGGAAGCAGGGAGAACACAAAGGCAACACAAGTCTATCGCAGAGCCCAGGATGGGCTCCGTGATCGACTCGCATTTCCCTTGCGATCTACTGGTCGATCGCGATCAACCTTTTGGGCACCCCTAGTCTATGATGACATACACTTACAGCAAACAAGAGATTGGTGAGATAAAGACATTATTTCTGAATATCTCTATTTCCAGTGCAGCTGGAGGTGTTATCGGGAGCCCCTTCCAACAGGCTGCAAACTGAGTTTAGCAAGTGTCTTATGTACCATCAGAGCCCAATCCACGTGCAGTTTGAGAGCATCAGCTGAATCATGTCACCTGGAATCTCTTAGCAATCAGTCAAGATGCCAATCTTGCCTCTGCTATGGGCAAACGTTTTACAAATTTGCCAGTTTCCCTGCTAAGCTTTCTTTTCCTCCAGTACATTTCAGTGGAGGAGAAAGACAACTTCATCTTCCTGTCACCAAAGCTCCTTATCAAGAGCTTTATAGCCTTAGTCTGCATGCAGAAGGGGTGGGAGGAAGGGGCTCTGTCTGTTGTGTTCGGGTTTGGGGACATAAAGGCACACCTGCTAAATGGCTGGAGCTCAGGCCGATTGGGCAGAAGTAATTTGTCATGAAGGGGGGGGGGATCAGACAAAGGATGCAGTGTGCCATTAGTGCCCCCAGTCGCCGTACTTGAAGAAGGACACAGTACAACTCGAAAAGGTCCAGAGAAGAGCGACTAAAATGGTTAAGGAGCTGGAGGAGTTTCCGTACAGTGAGAGATTAGAGAAACTGGGTCTCTTCTCCCTTGAAAAGAGAGACTGAGAGGGGACATGATCGAAATGTTCAAGATAATGAAGGGAATAGACTTAGTAGATAAAGACAGGTTGTTCACCTGGACCTGCACCTAGAAAGTGACATCAAAGACAGTGCCAAAGCTGACATGAGCAGCAAGTTTGTGGCTGCTTGCGCCGAAGATAAAAAAGTATGGGGAAGGGGCGCACGTGTGTGGCAGGGGTGCAAGGAGGTGGGTTTGAAAGGGGTGCCACTGCCCTGGGCGCCGCTCACCCTTGCTATGCTACTGAATGACCCTATAATTTCTCTCCAGGGTTTTGCTCTCCATGCTGGAGTTTTAGTGTACTGATACCTGAAGAATACAGGTTTCACAGGGATAAGCATCTGGAACTTGGCATCTGAAGGAAAGACTATACTGTACATTTGTTTGCGTCCTGAGTTCTTGTTGAAAGTTATGGCCATAACAAAACTTATCAGAAGATCTGCCAGGTTGGAACTATCAACAACCACAGTTAATGAGACATGAAAAATAAGTGCCATTAAAAGGTTCTCTGAGAGATTTCTGAATGACTAGGACAAAGAAACATGAAAACAAAATATGTTTGAATATAGTTATCCTAAAAATAAGCTTCAGTCTGCCACACGTGAATGTACATTGCCAAAAACAAAAGGAGTTAGGGTTGCCAGATTTCCTCTTTAAAAAAAAAGAGGACACCTGGCCCTGCCCTGTTCCACCCCAGCCCCTCCCCATTCTGTCCCCACATGAACCTCCCTGACCTTGGGGCTGAGTCTAGAAAGCCTCTGTATGTGTGGATATCATCATGATGACATCACATGTATGTTCATGTGATATCATTGTGTTGGCATCCACACATGCTCAGAGGCCCTCCAGACGTGGCTCCGAGGTTCGGGACATCCAAAACCTGGATAAACTGCCGGGTTTTGGAAATCCCTCTGGACACCCGGACAGTCTTCTAAAAAGAGGACATGTCTGGGTTTTACCAGACGCCTGGTAACCCTACTCTTTGTTTAAAGTGCGCTAAGCAGATAGTACAGGATATAGCAGTCCCTGTTAGCACGTTCCCATGTTAACTTTTTACCATATGCTTTTTCCTGTGCTAACTGCATTGTACTTCAGGGGGTGAGATTTGGATAAGTTATGGATGGAGAAAGGGCATGGATAGTAAGGGGGGGGGGGCGGTTCTCCCCAGGCATGGTCTTCCTAAGGGCGCAGCATCCGGTCTCCTCTCTGCCCCCTGCTCTTCTCTTTACCGTCCTCACGTCCCTTGCCTTCCCCTGTACCTTTTTTACTTCTCCGGTGCGAGGTTGCTGCTCACGTTGGCATCAGCGAACTCTCTGATGCACCAACACCGATGGCATGCTGTTCACACCAGAGAAGTTTAAAAGGTACGGGGAAAGGGAAGGGGGCACGAACAGCAGGGGGAGTTGGGAAGAACACCATTGCCCTGAGCGCCACTCACCCTTACTACACCACTGCATGGATCATACATTGCTGTTAGCAGGATGCACTTAAAACATGCTACAATTTGTGCAGTTATTCCCTAAAGGCATGATTCTGGAAGCAGCGCCTACCACGGTTGGCATCTGCTGCATGTCAATCAATGGCAGTCAGCACGTCCAGAATTGCATCTTTTTAAAAAAATATTAGCACCTTAAATGTAGGCCAGCATTTTAAAGGCCTACATTTAAGGCGCTGGCCTCGCACCTACATAGGTGCATAGGGATGCCTACAGACACTTAAGGCCACTTCCGAAACAAACCAAGCTCACGCCAGCCTTAGGCATCCCTATGCACCTCTGTAGGCGCGATACAGGCACCCAAGAATGGTGCCTGCATTTTTTTTTTAGAAAACATGCATCCCGATTAATTTATTAGACAGAAGTAGGACGTCTACCCAGGGCCAGATTAAAGGATAAGCCCAGTAGGCACATGCCTAGGGCTCGAATGGTCAGGGGGGCCCGATGAAGGAGAGTATCAATGGAAATTTTTTTTTTACACGGCGACGGGCACCCCAGCATCGATCAGCAACATACCCCCCCCCCTTGATTGATGGACCAATCAGCAACACGGCCCCCCCCATCAACGAAAAGTAAAATCAGAAAGCAACGCAGGTAAGATTGGCAATAGCAGCTGTAATTTTGCAAGCAGTGCTGCTTATTCAAAGCTTCCCTCTGATGCGCCCAGGCAGGAAGCTGCGGTCAGAGGGGAAGCTTTGGGCTGAGCACCACTTGCAAAATTACAATTGCTGTTGCCTTTCTTACTTGTATTGCTTGCTTATCATACTTTCCGTCAATGGGGGGAAGGGCCATGTTGCCGATCGGTCCGTCGATGGGGGATGGGGGGCCATGTTGACAATCGATGCTGGGGGGTGTCGCCGTTTGGAAAAAAAAAATCAGAGTGAAAGGTGAATGGTGAGATGGGCCTGGGGTGGAGGGAGAGAGAGAAGGGGGCAGGGCAGATGATGGATGTGGGAAGAAAGGGGCAGGGCATATGATGGATGTGGGAAGAAAGGGGTAGGGCAGGGCATATGATGGATGTGGGAAGAAAGGGGCAGGGTAGGGCAGGGCAGATGATGGAAGTGGGGAGAACTTGTGGCCAGCCCTCACCTCCTCACCACTGCTGCTGCTTTCCCACATACTGGATGGGGTTAGGGTATACTTTACTGACCTAAGGAAAGAGGTTTTGACCTCTGAAAGCTAATTTACAAATGTATTAGTCCAATAAAATGGTATCTTATTTTCCATTTTTTGTTTTATTTTTATTTGTTAATTTGTAAAGTGATTTGTTATTTCTCTTTCTTCAAATTTACATCTGCTATCTTTATATTTTGTGCAGTGTTGGGGAATATGCACCACTGTTTCATCACCCCCTAAACTGTACCGTTCCTTCAGTTTGTAGAACAAGCCAGCATGCTGAATGCTCTGCACTGCTCCAATGAACATAAGAACATAAGAATTGCCGCTGTTGGGTCAGACCAGTGGTCCATCGTGCCCAGCAGTCCGCTCACGCGGCGGCCCTTGGTCAAAGACCAGCACCCTAACTGAGACTAGCCCTACCTGCGTACGTTCTGGTTCAGCAGACACTTGTCTTACTTTGTCTTGAATCTATGGAGGGTGTTTTCCGCTACGACAGACTCAGGAAGAGCGTTCCAGTTTTCTACCACTCTCTGAGTGAAGAAGAACTTCCTTATATTCGTACGGAATCTATCCCCTTTCAATTTTAGAGAGTACCCTCTCGTTCTCCCTACCTTGGAGAGGGTGAACAACCTGTCTTTATCTACTAAGTCTATTCCCTTCTGCACCTTGAATGTTTCAATTATGTTCCCTCTCAATCTCCTCTGTACGGCAACTCCTCCAGCTTCCTATGATCGTCAGAACAGTACAGAACATTCAGCCCGCCAGCCAGAGCTAAAAACCTCTTCCATGCTTTTGTAAAAAAAAAAAAAAAGGGGGAGTTTTAGTTTGTGATAACTTATTCTATACTGGATGAGGATGGTTCTGTGTCTTAAGAACATAAAAACATAAGAATTGCTGCTGCTGGGTCAGACCAGTGGTCCATTGTGCCCAGCAGTCCGCTCACGCGACGGCCCTTAGGTCAAAGACCAGTGCCCTATTTGAGTCTAGCCTTATCTGCATATGTTCTGGTTCAGCAGGAACTTATCTAACCTTTTCTTGAATCCCTGGAGGGTGCTTCCCCTATAACAGCCTCTGGAAGAGCATTCCAGATTTCTACCACTCTCTGGGTGAAGAACTTCCTTACGTTTGTATGGAATCCATCCCCTTTTAACTTTAGAGAGCACCCTCTCGTTCTCTCCACCTCGGAGAGGGTAAACAACCTCTCTTTCTCTACTAAGTCTATTCCCTTCAATATCTTGAATGTTTCGATCATTTCCCCTCTCAGTGGGGTGTGGTGATGCAGTGGGAGAGAAAATGGGCATCTCTCCTGCTGCATCACAACACAGGCTTTCTAGAAGTCTCTGACACTGACCGGCACCCCTGGACCAGTCGCTTATTTTTGTCGAAAAACCGAATGCCGCTTTTAGAAAATGGCTCAGCATTTTTTAAGAATCCACTGGAGCGCTCATTTCAATGTTGAAGAGCCCATTTGCATATCATCGTCAGAGACTGCTAGAAAGCTCGCTATTGACAGATATAATGTTTTGATAATCCGCCGCTAAAATGCGTACAGGCTAAAGCGTCAGTAAACAGTTTAGCAATGGCGTTAAAGTTTTGAGAGTCTTCCACTGAATCCTTTCAACAATTTTTATTTCAAGGAGATATTTTCAGTTCTCAGAACACACATGCAAGACTCTAGGACCAATGCCCCATCTAAGGATTAGCCGGGTGAGTGCACATTTTTTCTCATGTGAGCGAAAAATTATTTTTAAAAAATCCTTTTTTTGTGTGACCAACAAGTTCTAAACCCCCCATATTTTCCAGATTTGCAAGTATTTTTGTGAGCAACCATGTAAATTCTATGAGCGACACATTTAGAATGTATGAGCGATCGCTCATGTGCTCAGAGGGAACACAGACCAGGAACCTACTAACAGATGACTTTTCTCTTTGTTGCCTCACAAGAGAGCATCCTTTGTCCTCTAAATCAGTGTTTCTCAGCTCGGTCCTGGAGCACCCCCTTGCCAGTCAGGTTTCCAAGATATCCACAATGAATAGGCATAAACTTGATTTGCATACACTGCCTCCATTATATGCAAATTTCTTTCATGCATATTCTTTGTGGATATCCTGGAAACCTGACTGGCAAGGGGGGACTCCAGGACCAAGCTGAGAAACACTGCTCTAAATTAAGCGGAAGTTAAGTGTTCCTTTAGACAAGTAAAGCTCGATATGCTCATTCATATCCATTATTTCCTTGCCATTAAGTAGAGTATTCTGTAATGCTGGGAGGAATGGATGAGATATAGTTCTGTAATTCACAGTACATATAATTACAGTGAGTAGTTTTGTTGGTATTATTAGACCGCTAAAACAAAGTTTGAACATTTTAGCTGTAAGAGCAGAACCACCATGAAACATCAGTAATTTTTGAAAGAAAGCATTATATGTAAAAGCCCTTTATTTTGTCAGTTGCAATAAATTGAAAAGTTCATTACAAAGTCAGTTAGCACAGCCTGATGTAAGTTCTTAAGAAGTGGATTGTACGTTGCAGTGTTTTAGCATATAATACTAAGCTGGGTCATTGCTTTAAACTTGAGGGTCATTTGAAAGCTATTCAGTGCCTTTGAGTCAAATGAGTTGATAGTAACATCATAAATGTCGGCAGATAAAATAGCTCTCTCCAAAATAATAGTTCAATAATATCTCAAGAAAGATATAGTGACACTAGAAAAGGTTCAAAGAAGAGCGACCAAGATGATAAAGGGGATGGAACTCGTATGAGGAAAGACTAAAGAGGTTAGGGTTCTTCAGCTTGGAAAAGAGATGGCTGAGGGCTTGATTGAAGTCTACAAAATCCTGAGTGGAGTAGAATGGGTACAAGTAGATCGATTATTCACTCTGTCAAAAATTACAAAGACTAGGGGACGCTCGATGAAGTTATAGGAAAATACTTTTAAAACCAATAGGAGAAAATATTTTTTCACTCAGAGAATGGTTAAGCTCTGGAGCGCAGTGTCAGAGGTTGTAGGAAGAGCTGATAGCGTAGCTGGTTTTTAGAAAAGTTTGGACAATTTCCTGGAGGAAAAGTCCATAATCTGTTATTGAGAAAGGCATGGGGGAAGCCACTGCTTGTCCTGTATTGGTAGCATGGAATATTGCTACACCTTGGGTTTTGGCCAGATACTAGTGACCTGGATTGGCCACCGTGAGAACGGGCTACTGGGCTTGATGGACCATTGGTCTGATCCAGTAAGGCTATTCATATGTTCTTATCACAGAAAAGCCTCCGACATAGCGCTATGTTTCACGATGGCTGTGTTTGTAGCCAGAAACTGAGAATGCTTTCCTGATGCAGCCATCACAAAATCTAAGTCCTCAGCTCCCGGTCTCCCCTCTTTTCTGATTCCCCTGATCCAATCCTAAGAGCCCCCACCCCGTTCACTGGCTGGTTAAATAGTACTGAATGTTGGGTGCTATTTGTATGCAATAGAGACAAGACATGCACATGTATCATAGAATAATAAGAAGAAGAATAGCAATAGTAGAAGAATAAGAAATCAAATAATTATTCAAGAGAAATATGATGAGCTGTTTGGAGCTACCTGGTCCCATGGACAAATTTGGCACTAGTTTAAAAGGCTGGAAATGGGAGTGTGGAATAGGCTGTGAAAGTTGCCCCATGTTGAGATCCCACTGCCGAGAGAGTAGCATAATTAATAGTAGCATGGCATGCGTTGAACAGCCAAAATGATGAACTTATTAAATTTTTAATATCAGACACCTACAGGAAGAAACTTCAAGCAGGTTACTGTTTGTTTTTTTGTCTCTGTTTGATTTGTTATATATGTTCTCTTGCTAAATTGCCGAGAACTTTGGATTGTGTGGTATATAAATTTTTAAAAAAATAAAATGGTGCAAATCCTGATAATCCAAAGACTGGATCTGGGGTCTTCTGTTACAGAGCACTAAAAAAAGTCTGCATGTTTGGTCAACTCAGCATACAACTGGACATACATAGCAGCATTTAAGACAAAAAGGGAAAGGGAATTGCTTGGACGATTGAACCATTAAATGGAAATTCTGGGTTCCAAATTTCGGATGGCAATGCAGATAACACAGGGAGAGCAAGAGGTGAGACCACAGGCATGGGAAAAACAGTTTCCCATAATGACTTTCTAAATTGTGAATTCCAATGCTGGGAAGGTGAGGATGCATAATTAGGGACAGGAGAAAGCAAAAGGCAGGAACAAGCAAGCCATTTTCTAGGAGGGAGGCACTGTGACTTGGAAGCAATAGCATAGCAAGGGTGAGAGGTGCCCCTCCCCCATCCTCTTCTCCTTCACATGCTCCTTCCCTGTCCCCTCCTGCCATGTGCATGCCGCTTCCCTTCCTTCTGTAACGTTCCTGGTATGAGCAATAACCCCCAAGCTGTTGTTGTGCCAGCATCAGCTCTTCCTCTGACATCACTTCCTAGGGGGGTGCGAGGAAGGAGCAGGGAGGCGGAGAGGAGGACAGGTGCCTATACCCTCACCAAGATGGTGCCTGGGGCAGACCGCCCTCCTGCCCTTCCCCGGTGCACCAAAAGGAGGGGCCTTAAACAACCTGGGTCAATCAGAACCTAGGCCCCCTTCCCGGTGCATCCCTGCCATTTTGAAGAGGCAGGCCTGCTGGCCGGAGGGAGCAGGCATCCCTCTGGCCAGCCATCATAAGCAAGGTAAGGGGGCGGGGGATTATCAAAGGCACAGGGGAGGGGGGTGTCGGATGGGAGGGTTGCTTGACATCAGCAGCAAACATGGGCAACTTTCCCACTGCTGGCAGGGGTGTCGGGGGGCACTTCTTGGTGGTAGGAGGGAGTGGGAATCTCTCCCGCTGCCAGGGGGGGTGTCGGAGGGGGGGCATTGCTTGGCAGTGGGAGGGAGTGGGCATCTCTCCCGCTGTGGGGGGTAGCAGTGTCGGGTTGACTGTGCGATGCGACAAGAGAGAGTGGGCATTTCTCCTGCCAATCTTCAATTTGGGAGGGTATGCTTGCATGGGGGGGGGGGGGTTCTGATCTATCAAACCTTACTTTCCTGCAAGTGCCTAAGGGTTAATAAGGCTCATACCTGTCAGCAAATTTTGACTGCAAATGTGACACAACGAGGTTAGAGGATCACTCAGCGATTTTAGAGAATTGATTGGAGTGATCATTTTAATATTAATGACCTTGTACTACATTTGCATGGTAGTATCGGAGACTGCTGGAAAACTCGGAAAAGACCTTGGTAAACCATTTTGATAATCCGCCGTTAAAATGCATGCACGTTAAATCGGCTGGAACCGGTTTAGTGAGTACGTTAAAAGCAGATTTTAGTTTTGAGAATCTATCTCCCAGTCACTATCCTATAACATGTGCCTAAATTTCATAGTGTGTAATTCTAAATGGGGCGTGACCATGGGAGGAGGTTGGGTGGGTCATGGGTATTCCCAGAAATTAGGCACATTATAAAATATTTGGATTTGTGCACCGGCACGAGGATTTACACCAGGTTTCAGCAGGTGACAGTCCTCACCCCCAAAGTTGGGTGCAGGAATCCACTCTATGCACTATTCCTTAAGATTGCTACTTAGCATGGATTCTAATGGTGCTTATCTTTGAGCACCATTTACTTAATCTGACTCTGCATGTGTGCTTCCACTAGTGCTGCCCGATTCAGGAAAAAAAATTTCGATTTGATTCGATTCAGCCTATTGAATTGATTTTTTCGATTCAATTCGATTCGATTTTCCTGCCCAATTGGGTGTTTTTTTTCAAACATCCTGGTGGGTTTATTTTATAGCCTCTTCACCCCTTTTATAGCCTCTTCACCCCCTTTGCCTTCTCCTAACCATACTGGCGCTGTGGTGTAAACAAAATAAACAAACAAAAAAGACTTTTCCTCTCTCTGTTAAATCCTAGCTCACGTTTGCGGTCTAACACCAGCTCTGGCAGGATACACGTTTCGTTTATTCTATTACTTCAAAGTTGAAATGTAATTCTTGTTTTTAGTTTGGATGTAATCCGCCTTGAACCGCAAGGTAATGGCGGAATAGAAATCACTAATGTAATATAATGTAATATTGTAATCACAAAACAGAAAATAAAATTAGTTTTTCTACCTTTTGTTGTCTGGTCATTATTCAAATCTTGTTGGTCCCAGGCTCTGGTTGTCTTCTGATAACTTGCTTGCCAGGGTCTCCTTCTTTCTTCTTGCTAACCATCAATCTGCCATCTCTGTCCTCCCCTTCCGTTTCCCTTCCCTCCCCCGGAGGTCTGGCATCTTTCCTTTTTTCATCTCATAGAAACATAGAAAATGACGGCCCATCAAGTCTGCCCACTCTTATGACTCACTCCCCTAATTTCTCCCATGAAGAGATCCCATATGCTTATCCCATTTTTTCTTAAAATCTGGCACGCTGCTGGTCTCCACAGATTCACCTTTTCTCAATTACCCTTTCATCCAGCATCTCTCCCTCCTTCCCCACCACCCCAGGGTCCACCATCTCTCCCTTTCTCTTCCCAACTACCCTCCTATCCAGTATCTCTATCCCCCTCCACACCGTTTCTTGTGTCCAACCTCTCTCCCTTTCTGTTCCTTCCCTCCCTAAATCCCATTGTCCATCATCTCTCTCCCTCTCCTCTATTTTTAGACCCATTATTTCTTTCCCCCCAAAGTCCGGCATATGCACGTCTCCTTCTATACCAGGGCCCCCCTGTCCTGAAGGTCTGCCCCCCTTAACGCCTGTGCCACCATCCCTGAAGGCCTGTCCCCCCCCCATTAAAGGCCTGTCCCCCCTTAAAGGCCTGCATCCCACCCCTGAAGGCCTGTCTCCCCTCCTTGAAGGCCTGTCCCCCCTGAAGGCCTGTCCCACCCCCCACCCTGAAGGACTGCTTACACCCCCCTCTCCACCCCCCGGAAGGCCTGAGTGTTCCCCCTGGCCTCTCACTGGTGTCTGGCTTCCCCCTTGGCCTCCCCGCACCGTTTACCTTATAGGAGCAGCCTGCAGACAAGATCGCAGTGCTAGCGATCTTTGCAAACTGCTTCAGAGCTGTTTCCTCTGCCGCAGTCACGCCCCCTCCTCTGACGTCAGAGGCAGGATCGCGGTGAAGGAAACAGCTCTGCAGCAGTTTGCAAAGATCGCTAGCACTGCAATCTTGTCTGCAGTCTGCTCCTCAAAGGTTAACGGTGTAGGGAGGCCAGGGGGGAAGTTGGACAGCAGCACTTCCCGACTGACACTCCCCCCTCATCCTCTAAAACAGGTGCGGCGGCAGCCAGCCAGCAAGAGCAGCGCTGCCGCTCCTGCTTTAGGGGGCAAGGGGGGGGAGGGTCAGCCGAACCTGGAAGCCGATTTTTTTTGTTTTAAATCGATTCGAATCGATTCACCCGAAGTGAATCTATGAACCGATTCAAATCGTGAATCAGGCAGTACTAACTTCCACCAATAGTGCAGCAGGATTTAAAAAAGGCCTGGATAATTTCCTAAAAGAGAAGTCCATAGGCCATTATTAAAATGGTTTGGGAAAATCCACTGCTTATTCCTAGGATCAGCAGCATAAAATCTATTTTACTACTTGGAATCTAGCTAGGTGCTTGGGACCTGGGTTGGCCACTATTGAACACAAGATACTGGGCTTGATGGACCTTTGGTCTGTCCCAGTATGGCAACATTTATGGTTTTATGTTCTAACCATCCAGTGTCATTCTTTAGTGTCTATCTCAACCTCAGTCCTTCTCCACCAGCATTCTTCATTGCAAGGCTTGAGGGTCAATGGCTAGGCCAATTCATACTCTGATTCTTATTTGAGCCAAGTATAGAATAATGAAGCCATTGTGACATCACTGATGTGACTGGCTGTTAGGTGGAATGAGGCATTATGACATCACAATCTCAGCTCTGGAATGTTGCTACTCTTTGGGTTTCTGCCAGGTACTTGGGTTAACCATTGTTGGAAATAGGATACTGGACTTGACCTTCAGTCTGTCCCAGTATGGCAATTCTTATATTCTTATGAATGTGTGCTTATGTCAGGGCTAATATTAAATGACAAAGCAAAGCTTTTTTTCATTTAGAAAAGAAGATTGAAAGTGAATGCAGTTATTCTATCAGTTGTCATCATAAGCTTATGAATCACCAGAACCACTGACGAAAAGTTGCCTGCCCAGTACAGGATGGATTCTACTCAGCTGGTGCATGAGAATAACCAAGCTGCAGAACAGTTCAGATGAAAGGGGATTGTTCTGGAAATGATTGCCAGAGAACACCCTTGCCTGCAGTGATGAGAGACCCATATATGGAAGTAAAAAAAGCAAATGACGATTCATTGTCTTAGTATGTTGTAATGCTGCTGACATTGGCTAAGCATAAATAACTTGTCTTTTGTAAAAATTTATATCCACATAGTACCATAGCAAGGGTGGGAGGTGCCCTGGGTGGTGGCACCCTCTCGCACCCTCCTCTCTGCCCCTGCTCCTTCTGCGCCACCCCCACCACCACGCCCTCCCTTCTCACCCCTGTATCTCGTTAAACCTTTGCCAGTGTTGGCAGCTTCTCCAGCCCACTGCTCACGCTGGTGTTGGCTTTCCCTCTGATGTTACATCTTGGCCCCATGACCTGGAAGTGATTACAGAGGGAGCCAGGACGGTGCGAGCAGCATGCTAGAGTAGTTGCTTACGCCAGTGAAGATTTTAAAGAGGTACAGAGGTAGGGCAGGGAAGGGAGGGTGTGAGCATGGCATGGGGGGTAGAGAGGTGCTACTGCACCCACCAAGACAGTGCCTGGGGCAGTCCGCCTCCCCTTGCTATGTCACTGTATCCATGCATATCCTAGGATAAGCAGCATAAAATCTGTTTTATTCTTTGGGATCTTGCCGGGTACTTGTGACCTGAGTTGGTCACTGTTGGAAGTAGGGATTGGATCAAGAACATTCTTGCGCACTAAGTATAATATTTAAAGCACTCTTTTATTAGCAACCCAGCGACAGATAAAAAGACCCAACATGGGGCCGTGTTTCAGCAGGTAACCGCCTGTTTCAGAGGTCACCAATACTCTGTTGGATGTATTATTTGTGGACGCCTTCATATGGTGTGTAAAGAGGGTTCATTGACCGAGTTTGGGCCATGCTTTCTCCTTTAGGGCTGAGAGATGTTTAATGTGGTGGGAGTTGTAAGATGATATAGTAATACCAACATTAGATTACTGTGAAATGTAAAATATTTAGTCTATTTTTAGGGCTTTCCGTCTGTTTGGTTTGCATATTATGTATGTCATTGTATATACCGCTTATATTTCAAGCGGTTTATACATTTTTAAAATAAAAATAAAATAAATTATGTCAAAAGATGTCAAAGAGCAGAGTCTGCATCCGATAGTACCCACAGTGTTCTAAAGAGAAAGGCAAGAAAAGCAGACTCGCAGCCAGTGCTGGGTCTTTTGTCTGTCAGTGCTTTATACAGTATACAATGCTGTATAAAAGAGTGCTTTGTAAAGTATTTTATACTCATGTGCAGGAACTTCTGTGTTTTGTTTGGTTTTGCTACATAGGGGGTTTTCTCCTTCCTTTTTTTTGGCCACTGTTGGAAACAGGATACTGGGCTTGATGGACCTTCAGTCTGTCCCAGTATGGCAATGCTTATGTTCTTATGTCACACTTCCTGTATTTGTTGGTTAAATACGCAGGTATGGATCAATGAAGAAGTCACCAGGTGATCTCCATTTTCTGCTTGTGACCAAGGGCCAATCCAGAGAAGTCCAGTTACCCAAGAATTGCGAGATTGTGTTTTTTCTGCTGCTGCTGCTGGATAATTGCATTATATAAGCAGCTGCAAAAACACACTGATGACATAAAATGTTTTGTTAGCTATTTGGCACAAACTGTACCCTCCCTTATTCATCTAATGGATCAAGGAGAATAATGTGCCAACACTACAGAGAATTCATGAAGAAGCTTTAAGAACATAAGATTTGCCGCTGCTGGGTCAGACCAGTGGTCCATCGTGCCCAGCAGTCCGCTCACACGGTGGCCCTTAGGTCAAAGACCAGTGCCCTATTTGAGTCTAGCCTTACCTGCGTATGTACTGGTTCAGCAGGAACTTGTCTAACCTTGTCTTGAATCCCTGGAGGATGCTTTCCCCTATAACAGCCTCTGGAAGAGCGTTCCAATTCTCTACCACTCTCTGGGTGAAGAAGAACTTCCTTACGATTGTGCGGAATCTATCCCTTTAACTTTAGTTTGTGCCCTCTCGTTCTCTCCACCTTGGAGAGGGTGAACAATCTCTTTTTCTCTACTAAATCTATTCCCTTCATTATCTTGAATGTTTCGATCATGTCCCCTCTCAGTCTCCTCTTTTCATCAGGGGCAGGATTGCGGCAGAGGGAACGTGCCGCTGATGACAACGGCAGGCCTTCCCGACTGATCCTCCCCCCTGCCCCCTAAAGCGGCAGCAGTAGTGGACAGCCAGCAAGAGGCAGCGCTGCCACTCCTCCTTTAGGAAGGCAAAGGAAGGAGGGCCGGTCACTGAATCGAGAGGCCGATTTTTTAAAATAGCAAATCGATTTGAATCGATTCAAATTGGTGAATCGATTTAAATCGGAAATTGGGCAACACTACTGCTGAACACAGGTGGTTGAATTAGTCTTCCCCCCTTCACATCACACCAACACACTTTCCCTGCACATTTTGTTCTGGTAGGTATGTATGTAATGACACACACTTTTGGTGTGCATGACACTGGCAGCTCTTCTCACCTAGACACTGGAAGGGCACCTGGAGGGGCAAAGACAAACAGTGGTATACTGTGGCCCACATATGCTTTTTCCCTATGCGGATGTCAGCTGTGATGAAGATTGGGCAGGGCTTAGTGGGGTCCAGGTCCCAGCAGCCCAGGCTGAGGCAGTACAGCAGGACGCAGGTGTGGTGGTATCAATTCAGAGCCAGCACGAGACCCAGGAGAGCCAGCAGGACATACCAGCAGCACAACCTCAGGAGGCTGCAGCTTTGCAAGGAAGGGTGAGGATAGTGATGGTGTGCAGCCTGTTCACCCCCCTTCCCAATGAGTTTGTGGATGTGGCTACTGATGTCGATGACAACAGTGAGGGAAGCCAGCCTGCCAAGAGGATGGGACCTAATTGACAACGCAGACACCTCATCCAGCTGGCTCAAAGGCTACTGGGCCACAACATCTCCTTCGATGACTATCGCCACCAGAAGATGCAGCTCATGAGGCAGGGCTTGGAAGCCCAGAGGGAGCAAACAGAGCTCATGAGGCAGTCTTTGACATGCAAGAGGCAGCATACAGAGGTCCTGAGGCTGGTTTTACAATCAAACATAGCCACCACCCCCCAGATCATCTTGGATATTTAAGGTACCCACTTGGGGGTTGGGAGGCCTTACACAGGGGTATTGAGACTGGGGGAGCGACCTCTGAAACATCATTGGGCCTCACAACACCAATCAGTCCCCTGCTCAGCAGCCTATGCCACCCTCCAGCTCCAGCACTAGGCCAGTGCAGAGAGGAGGCAAAGCTACAGCTAAATGCCACCACTCACAAATCCTGGGCCCTGTATCATGCCTGCCACCCTCCACACCACTGAAATGGCCTGCATTTCACAGGCATGCATCATCTGAGGATAATGACAGCAGCAGTGATACTGAGGATGAGGACTCTGATACTGACTCACAGGCTGCTCAGAGGGGCCATGGGGGATCGAGGGGCTGAGGAAAGAGGGGGAAGTAGGTAAGGCTCTTACTTGTGTTTGGGGATTTGGGGGTGTGTGTGGAGCGGTGTGTATTTAGTGGTGGTTTACAACACGTTATGTTAAAATAAAGCTGTTCATTTCACTGAACTTTACTGGAAGCTTGTTTGTATTAAGCCTTGCCTGGCGCAGACCCTCTCCTGAAATGCACCCTGATCAGCTCTGTGACCTGGAAGAGGGGGGGGGAAGCTCCTTATCCTCTGCATCTGGTGGATGTTGAGGGTGTTGTTGTGGTGGGTCTTGGAGTGGCTGTCTTTTTCTGAGAGCAAGGTTATGGAGTATGCAGCAGGCCATGAACATCTGAGCAACCTTCTCACGTATGTAAAGCAGCTGAGCCCCTGACCAGCCAAGACATCTGAAGCAGTACTTGAGCTGGCCAAAGGTGCGCTTGACGATGGCTCTGGTAGTATTTTGAGGGTGGACAATAGGGGTCATTAGCCACACTTGCTGTGGATACCTTCTGTCACCTATGGAAGAGACGGTGAGTGGCAGTGAGGTGCAGTTGACCTGTTGAAGTGAGTGATTGGTGGGAGTTTGCAGGAAGAGAGTGTTGGGGGATGGTAGGGAGGCTAGTGGGCCTAGGATTGCAGATAACCGCCGTTGAACTCCCCTCAAGTGGCTCTGCTGTAAATTCTAGAATGCTGGAAGATGTACGCATGATGGGTGAGCCTTCAGAGGTGCAGTGCATTACCTCTTACCACCTACCAAATGCCCTGCTCACCTCCATATGCGATGACAGAAGGAAGTTGGGAGACAAGAGTGCCGGCACCACGTACCCCCAGACAATGGTGTGCGTACCACATGTTGAGAACCTCTGTTGTAGATTATTTACATTTCCTACTGTAAAATGTTGCATATACAAAATATTTTTCCATAAAATTTTATCTTTTTAAGCTGAATCATGGGATAAACTCTTTTTTGTCATGAGAAACTCCAACGCCTATCTTTCCTTTAGAAAAATGCTAAAGACCTATTTATTTGACAAATTCTTCTGAATGTGATTATAATACAGTCTCTTGCTTGTCGTCAACTGCGTTGAACCGAGAGGTTACTGTGGTATATAGGTGAATTTGTTATGCTATGTTATGTTAATAATCAGAATTTAAACAGCAAGGAGGAGCGTGACGAGTCGAGCTAAAAAGTGAAAGCAAATTGGGCTTCTGTTAATCAAAGCAGTTATTACTAACCACCGTAATTTTCAAGCAGTTCTGACAAGATCTAAGTTGTTTGCATAACAAAAGTTTTCGAAAGAATAAAGAAGCGTTGTGTTATGTAATCACATTAACTGGTGATCAGTAATTATCAGAGTGATCTGATATTGGGACCTGTGGCTCAATGGTAAAATAAAATCACAGAGTGGGGTAGATTGGAGAATAATATCCCCCTGAACCCATTGGATTGGACTGGTTTATTGCACTTGATATACCGCTAAGACAAATCTATTAAGTGGTTTACAATACTAGAATTTAAATACAATTACAATACATCTATATCACAGACAGTAATTACACAATAATTTTTTTTTTTTTTTTTTTTAAATACCCACATTATCCCAAGGAACAGACAAAAATGGCCTTGTATTCACCGAGATCCTTATTACTGCAGCATTTCAAACACACTTGCTGCACTTCTTCGAGGGGGTAAACAAGCAGTTAGATTATATTGTGGGTGTGTATATGAAAACTGAATGGAAAAATGGTGTTACAATTAGTACTATTATGGGGGCGGGGTCTGGGGTGGAGATAGGCACGACTTAGCCCAGTGTTCTTCAACTGCCGGTCCGTGGACTGGTGCCGGTCCATAAAATAATTATTTTATTTCCGCTGGTCCATAGGTGTCAAAAGGTTGAAGAACACTGGCCTAGAGGACTACACCAAAATCTTGTCTCTTGCAGTTGATACTTTTTGCATGAGGTAAAACTCAGAAAAAGGTCAAATGGCCCATCCAGTTTACCCATCCACAGTAACCATTATCTCCTCCTCTCTCTAAGACAGCAGTCTCAAACTCAAACCCTTTGCAGGGCCACATTTTGGATTTATAGGTACGTGTCAGGTTAGTCCATGTCTATGTTTTAGTTTGTATTACTATGTCCCCGATTTTAATTATGAACACCGCTTAGAAATATTATAAGCGATAGTATCAAATTTTAAATAAACCTGAAACCTGACTCACAGTAGTTTGATCTGGTCTAATATGCATTGCTCTCAACATTCCAACCTTCTCTGCTGACTACAAGGTTCTCTACACTTGTTGATGGGCCTACATCACTTCATCTGACAGCTCCAGTATATCCCATGAGCTATCTGGACAGTCTGTACCTGAACTAAAAGACCTTGGCCCTTTCGATCATATTTCCGCCGCATTGTCAGCAGTACACTGGCTTCCAATCAATAAACAAGATCCTTATGGTAGTTTTTAAACACTTCCACAACATGGTCCCCCTCTGTATGTTGATAAAGCTTCCCCTATATCACCCAAACCAGCCACTTGGATTTCAACAAGATAAATGTTTCTTTATCCCCTCAGCGAAACTTCTCCATTTGAACGGGGCTCGTAAACGAATCTGCCCCCACACAGTACTTAAACTGTAGAACCAACTGCCTCCTCACATCAGATCTATAGACAACCTGTTGTCCTTTGGGTATACCCAAAAAAACAACGAGGAAGCTTAGAATCATTCAGAACTCAGCGGTCCGCTTGATATATGGATTAAAAAAGAATGACCATGTTACCCCCTACTACAAACTACTGCACTGGCTGACAGTCGAGGCAAGAATAATATTCAAGTTCTCCTGCATATGTTTCAAGCTGGTTTGGGGACTAGCTCCTACGTACCTGCAAAGACACTTTGTATTCTACAGCCCAATAAGACAAACCAGAAACAGCTATCTTTTTGCATACCCAAGCATAACCAATTGTAAATACAAAACCTTTCTGGACAGAACTTTCATGCATCAAGCAAACAAACAACAACATTGGCTAGACAGTTACATTAATAAAGCTGAATTGACCTACAATGCTTTTAGAAAACTCATAAAAACTACCTTATTCGACAGATATTATATCACCTAAACAGAACCTCACCAAACACTCTGTTTCTTTTCAAAATGCCCTCTGAAATCCTAATCGAGAAGTATTTGTAATTTCAGGACCTTTCTTCTAATACGTCTGAATCTCTAAACAAACTATATATTGTAATTTTCGCTGTTTTTTTTTTAAAAATCTCTAAACAAACTGTATATTGTAATTTCCTCTTTTTTTCTTAGCAAACAGTATACAGTATTTTGTAATTTCGATTTCTTAAAGTCTCTGTACTCCTTCTACATATTGTAAATCGCTGAATGTCCAGCTCTCTTGAATGTAAACCGCCTAGAAGTCACAAGATTGTGGCGGTATAGAAGAATAAAGTTATTATTTGGGAAAGCAGTGAAAACAATCCTGTTTACCAACCAGCTTACTATTTGAGACTTCAGCCCGGAATCGTGGACTTCTTTGTTTATCAGATTCATCAGATTGAATTATAAATAATGTCTGTCACTTATCGGAACCCTGTTGGGATGTTTAGTCTATTTCATAATGTCCAAAATCCACAATTTAACTGTGGTTTTATATATATTGTACCTAAATGCTAAATTGTCTGTCAATGTACTGTGGATGTATTCTTGTAACCCATTCCAGGATTTTCTGGGAGGATGGGATAGAAAACCAAAAATTAAATGATCTATTAGCTTCTTCCCAACTTATTTGCAAGGTTGCCACATCTTTTTTTGCACCGAGGAGGTAGTTTTGGGGGGCGTGGACCTCCAGCTGCATACAGCACAGCCAGTACTTCTGGGCCAGGCTTAGGAAAGGAAAGGGAATTTTAATATATGTGTATCATACTTTTTAAAAATAATAGTTCAATGTGATTTACATTCAGGTAGGGTGGAACTTGCCTGAGACAAACTGGGACCTGACAACTGTAAGAGACCTGGAGTTTAGGGGATACCAGCTGACCTTTTCTTTCTCTTTGACCATAAGACAGTTCAAATGAGAAAAATAGAATACATAGAGTATGACAGCAGAAAAGGCCCAACGGCCCAACAAGTCTGCCCACTCAAAGAACCCTCCCCTAAGCATTTCCCCGGAGCGAACCCACATGTTTATCCCATCGTCTCTTGAAGTCGAGCACGTTGCTGGCTTCGACTACCTGACGTGGAAGACCATTCCAACGATCAACCACCCTTTCGGTGAAGAAGTACTTCCTGATGTCGCCATGAAGTCTCCCACCCTTGAGTTTGAGCGGATGCCCTCTTATTGCCGTGGGACCGGTAAGGAAAAAGATATCTTCCTCCACCTCAGCACATCAGAACTGTCAGAACCTCAGGGAACAGGCTATTTCTGTATATCCATGATATTAACTTTCCTCTTAATTATACTCCTATACGGAGCATTAAACATAAATTTTAGGATTATCTCTAACTTTTAGCCCTGCTTATTGAAGGTGGTTTTGCTACTATCCCTTAAGCACACAACTCTCAGCACACTTCCCATAATTCAGAGCCAAAGGAAGTCTATGATTATAAAGGTGTGAGCAATAATTTGTTATTCTTAGGTGTTTATATATTGTAAAATTATTTTCCAGCTAATTAGGGGTTCTTTGAAGGATTGCTTTTTTTTAACTATAGCTTTATTGATATATGCAGAAGGATTGCTATTTATTAGTATTTATGCGGTTCAGGCACTGGGTACCTATTCAGATGAAATTGTAACGTGGGAGTTTTAGCTCAGAAAAGACACAAAAACTGGATAGAGGATACAAGACAATATAAGAACATAAGAATTGCCGCTGCTGGGTCAGACCAGTGGTCCATCGTGCCCAGCTATCCGCTCCCGCGGTGGCCCTCTGGTCAAAGACCAGCACCCTAACTGAGACTAGCCCTACCTGCGTACGTTCTTGTTCAACAGGAACTTGTCTAACTTTGTCTTGAATCCCTGGAAGGTGTTTTCCCCTATAAAAGCCTCCGGAAGAGCGTTCCAGTTTTCCACCACTCTTTGGGTGAAGAACTTCCTTACGTTTGTACGGAATTTATCCCCTTTTAACTTTAGAGAGTGCCCTCTCGTTCTCTCTACCTTGGAGAGGGTGAACAACCTGTCCTTATCTACTAAGTCTATTCCCTTCAGTATCTTGGAATGTGGTTCGTGGAAGGAGGTGAAAGAAAACTTAATTTATTTAATAAATTATTTTTCTTGCATCTGGGTATTTGATCAATGTTTATTGGTTAAAACCTAATTTCAGAACCAGAGAATTGGATAGAGGGAGAGCTAGGGTTACCAGATTTCCTCTTTAAAAAAGAGGACACCTGGCTCTGCCCCATTCCACCCCCATCCTCACCCTGGTCCTCCCCCAGCCCCCCTCCCACATAAACCTCGTGTCAACTACCCTGAGCTGAGGGCCGCATCTGATCCCTGAAGTTTGGTAATTGTATTTTGCTTACTGGCTGACCCCAGATGCAGGCATTGTATGCTGAAATACGGCTCGTGTCGGGTCAATAAAGACAAATCCCTGTTCATTGAGGCCCTTTGTGGGGTTTTTTTTTGCTGTATTAGGTAGATGTCTTACATCTTCTTCCGTAAAGACTGAAGCAAAGAATTCATTCAGTCTCTCCACTATGGCCTTATCCTCCCTTTTGCTCCTTAATCATCCAATGGTCCCAAAGATTCCCTGAAAGATTGGAAGCAGTCACGTCCAGCAGGTTTGTCTGTGTGCTGGGTACTCTTCCTCAAAGTCTTCTCTAGAACAAGGAAATCCAGGATGGGCCTTCACTGATTCCACAGGGCACAAGCAGGCTCCAATACCAGAAGTGGAGACCCCACCTTCGGCTCCCTCACTCCCTTCTCTCCCTTTAATGAATGATTAACTAGAGACTTCTATACCCTAAAACTTCAGGTGTACATACTTTGATCCCTAGCTGAACTTTACCATCTTCAGTGACTCATGCGAAGTCTAACAATGGAGTTCTTTTTTTAAATTTTGTTTTTATTTGATTGTATCATGTAAACCGCTTGGACCGGGAAAATGAACGAGCGGTATAACAAGATTAATAAACGTAGGAAACAGTTTAATCCTTCATGTTCTCACTCTGTATTCCTTAAGCTTCCTAGTCAAGTGCATACTGTAGGTATCTACTAGTGCTGCTCAATTCAGGAAAAAAAATTCAATTCGATTTGATTCAGCCTATTGAATTGAATTTTCGATCTGATTTTCCTGCCCAAGTGGGTGTTTTTTTCAAACATCCTGGTGGGTTTATTTTATAGCCTTCTGCTAACCACACTGGCGCTGTGGTGTAAACAAAATAAACAAACAAAAAAGACTTTTCCTCTCTCTGTTAAATCCTAGCTCACATTTGCGGTCTATCACCAGCTCTGGCAGGATACACATTTCAAATCTGACATATTGTAATCACAAAATGGAAAATAAAATTATTTTCTACCTTTCGTTGTCTGGTCATTATTCAAATCTTGTTGGTCCCAGGCTCTGGTTGTCTTCCGATAACTTGCTTGCCAGGATCTCCTTCTTTCTCGGTGCTAACCATCCATCTGCCATCTCTGTCTTCCCCTGGAGGTCTGGTATCTTCCCTTTTTTCATCTTCATCCACGCAGCTGCAGCGATGGACCCCCACCATCCCTAGATCCACCATCTCTCCATTTCTCAACTACCCTTTCATCCAGCATCTCTCCCTCCTTCCCCAATGTAACATTTCTCCTTCTCTCCTTTCTGCCTCCCCATCCATCTCGCCCTCTCCATGAGTCCAATACTTTCTGCTTCCTGCACGCTTTCTCTCTCTGTCCTTGCCTCTTCCCTCGAGTGGCAACCCTCCTTCCCACCCCCAACCCAACATGCTCTCTCCCCATGCACCATCTCACCCTCCCCTCCAATGTGTAGCACCTTTCCTTTCCCTCCCTTTCTGCCAGGTCCAGCAGCACCTTCTTTTCTCTGCTCCTCCTGTCCAGTAGTACCCCTTCTCCCTTCCCTCACTCCGTGTACTTCAGACCAGGGCCCCCCTCCCCCTGAAAGTCTCGCCCGACCCCTTCTTTGCAGGTCCTCCGGGCCTCCCACTTTTACCGCAGCCTGCAAAGAGGATCACAGGTGCTCTACACAATCCTTGTAGGCTGCCACAGTCCTCAGAAGCACATTCCCTCTGACGCGGTCTCACCCCTCCTCTGACGTCAGGGGCAAGATTGCGTCAGAGGGTACGTGCTTCTGAGGACAATGACAGCCTATAAGGATCACGTAGAGCACCGACAATCTTCTCTGCAGGCTGCGGTAAGAGTGGGAGGCCCGGGGGTGGGGGGTGGGGTGAAAGACGGAGGATGCAGGAAAGAGCGCCAAAGCAGCAAAAGCACGGAACAAGGTAGAATCAGCATTTTTGCAGGTTTTCCCAACTGACCTTCCCCCCTCCCCCCCCAAAGCAGGAGCGGCAACATCAGGCCAGCAAGAGGCAGCGCTGCCACTCCTGCTTTAGGAAGGCACGGGGAGGAGGGTCAGTCACCGAATTGGCCAGGCCAATTTTTTTTTTTTAAATGAAATCGATTTGAATCAATTCATCCGAAGTGTATTGGTGAATCGATTCGAATCGGAAATTGGGCAGTACTAGTATCTACTAATGGATAGTATCTACTATCTACAAAATAATGATTTCCAATTGTATATGTTCTCTGTACTTTCCAAGCGCTTATAAAAGTTAAAACTCTAAGCCATGCCCCTTCAAAACATTTTACTTTGTTATCCGATCATTCAGGTGTTTCCGAGACTTTAAAAAGTAGTCCAACTGGTTTGAAAGGCAATATAGTTACATAAAGACATTATGAAAAGTATTAAATGACTTGCTCAGGATTAAATAAGTGTCATTGAAAGTATATTCCAAAAAAACAGCTTAGGGCTGAATGAGTCAAAGCATCTGGTACAGTGTATTTATCAGACACTGTCAGGTGTGATTGTTCGGTCAAATAGGACAAGTTAGTGCATCGATATTAGGCCAGAGAAAACTTTTGTCCTTCTCCTTCCCCCAGACCAATGAATTTTTCCATCTGAAAGTTTTAGTAGCAGTATTGCTTGCTCCAAATGACAAATTCTTCTCTTCCCTAGTTTGATTTTTCTTGCCTGGTCTTTTGCAGAGCTCTCTCGCTTAGCCTGAGAAACAATTTCTCCCTCCCTCCTGCTTTATTTCTTCTTCTATTTGGCCCCAAATTTCCACGCGTAGCCTCACTGCTTCCTCTGTCTTTCCACCTCCTTTACAGTCTATGTACATCATTCTATAATCTGGTGCCACATGTTAATGCTTACCGCAGCTTAGTAAAAGGGTCCCACTGTGTGTACTTTAAAACCCCATTTATACTAGTAGTCGGACCCCAACACAGTGCCATACTGGGTCTTCTACATGTGTTCTGCGAGATAAATTTTTGGATTTCTCATCGTTGTGAAGACTCATGCAATAAACTCTTTCTGTTTACACCCTGGGTTTTCTCTTGTTTTGTTGGAGGTCCATTGTTCATCACAACTTATTTTCCTTGATTTTCTGCCTGGGGGGTTTTCTTGTCTCAATAATCTGTTCTACCAGATTGAACTGGCAATTTCAAGATTTCTATTCAGGCAAACTAAATTCCACCAGTAGTTGTACAGGATATCATAGGGCTCATAATTGAAAGTGAAATACATCTAAAAACCCGCCCAAGTTGGTACTTGGATGACCTAAAAGACAGGTCGTCCAAGTGCTCATAATTGAAACAGCTTTTTGGACGTATCAAGGGACTTTCTAGGCCTCAGAATCCCACTGTATGCCCGGAGCTCAAAGGGGCGGTTTTGGAGGAGTGGCTAGGGTGGGATGTGGGCCGACGTAGACTTAGTCGTCCTGAAGTGATAATCGTGACAGAACTTATACATTGTGACTTAGGTGATCTAAAATCAAGTATAAGTGCCCAAAAGGTATCCAAAGCGACCAGATAACCTCTGAAGAGACCAGGTAAAGACCCCCCATACACTCCCCCTGTGTTCACTGATCCCATTGTACCTCCACAAAGATCGGAATAAAAATGAACATACCTGCCTCTGGGACATCAGCACCTGGCATAGGAAAGCTTAGTAGAGCTGAACAGAGGTGGCTTAAGTAGTCTGGGGGGTGGGCTAGCAAACCATAGAGAGGAGGATCCAGGCCCATAAGCCACTCTAAGCACTACATTCATGGTGGAAACTGTGAGACCACCAACCCCCCCCCAAAAAAAAATCCTACTGTACTGCCATATACATGCCACCTGCAGTTATAAGGGCTATTGTAGTTGTAGACAGGTGGGTATAGTAGATTTTAGGGGTGTTTTGGGGGGCTCAGAATGACCTGCCAGTGAGTTTTGGTGAGATGTTTATGTGGCACCCTTTTTGTGAAGTTCACAGCAGTGCCCTATAAAGTGCCCCACTGTCTGGATGGCCAGTCCATCACATTGCTGGCCCCTCCCACATCCAAAAGGTCTTGTTCTAGATGTTTGGGACTTGGCCGATTTTTTGGATGGGAATGTAGTATAAAGATAGACGTACTAGCGGTCTGGATGATCAAACGACTGGATGTAGAAATAGACGATTTTTGTAAAAAAAACTTTGGACGTATTTTTCGAGAATAGACTTTGGACACTGCCGACTTTGGGCGACTAGCGCCCTAGGCCCAAAACAGACTTAAATGTTTCTTTTGATTATGCCCCTCTATGCATGGACTTCCAAGATGTTAGTATAGTTTTGAGTGCTAATGCATCAACATATGGATCAATTTACCGATAAAAGGATCCAAAATATTTGGTAAAGTGATGGATTGCCAGATGATAATAGCCACTGTAAGCGTCATATAACAATGACATACTGCTTGGATAGTAGCCCAGACTATTGATCAAAATGGCATGAGCATAATAGCATATGAGCCAATGTCCGAGGCTGTACCCCCTGGTCTTCCTGAGATACCTTCCAGATACTCTCAGACTGTCCCTAGTGTCTTCAATTATCTGTGTGGTGGTCAGAGGGATCCCCATTGCTCCTGTTCTATTTCAAAATGGTGCTGGCTAACTCAGGAAGATCCAGAGGTGGAATAAATCTGAAGAAGCCTAGGAGGACATTAAGGGCTCCTTTTACATAACAAGGTGCGTTAGGGCCTTAATGTGCAGAATAGCGTGCGCTAAATTGTCTCTCGCGCTAGCCGCTACCGTCTCCTGTTAAGCAGGTGGTAGTTTTTCAGATAGCACGCGCTAATCCGATGCGTGCGCTAAAAACGCTAGCGTACCTTTGTAAAAGGAGCCCTAAAAGTTTTGGGCAGCTTGTATATTAACAGTAGGAAAGAGAGAAGGGGTGGGGAAGGGGGGACGGTGCGAGAGCCTTGGGGAAGGGGGGGGTTTGGGATGGCTGTAAATGACGCACGCCTTTGTACTGAAGTGCTTTGTTAAGCGGATCTCCCGCCTATGTTCGTTGTCTTATGTAACCTGTTGTTTTCCTATGGTTCTGCTGGGTTTTTTTTAGTCAATAAAAATTGTTTACAATCTAACAGTAGAAAAGAGAGAGTACCAGCTTCTTCTCTTTTTTGTTGTTTTAAAAATGAAAATTGAACAAAATTTTGTTCATGTTTCTGTAGTAACTGTCAAAATGAAAAAACATTAGAAAGTTCATTGTGATTTCCTATTTCAAATGAAAGCCCTTTCATAGCATGCACTCAGTTGTACTCTTAAATGAAGTGCTATTAAGTGATTAACCATTAGGCAAGAGAAGGTAGTCGCCTAGCAAGAGTCAGTGAAGTCAAAGCAAAACAAAAAATCCTGACAACAGCACAAACTCAAAGAACCATCAGCACTTCATTTAACATGCAGTTGCCCAGGGCGGACTGCCCCCCTCGCTCCTTCCCTTACCATGCCACTGCTAAGCGTCGCTATGCATGATTCTCTGATGCACCTATGTGGTCTTTAAAACCCCGGCCTACATTTCTGGCACCTTGGGTCTGTGGTAGCCACGATTTGGAAGTGGACTCCGACGGTGATTGAGACATGGCAGGCACCCGTCTTGTAGGCACCTGCCGTAACAGGCGCTCCTTCCAGACGTGGGGAAACCAAATATTTCTGCTACTTTTCAACAGAGTAAAGCAGTAAGGAGTGTTGCACGTTCATGGGCATGACATTTAAGTAATTTACAGAAACAGTTCTTTCTTTTCTTTTCCACTGCTCCTTTCCATTACTGTTTTGTAGAGATGTTCTGTCATTTGAAAACGACATGGAGAGACCAACAAAATTCTCTGCTTCGTTTTATGCCATTTCCCATTCAAAATGACAAAGAAATGTAATGAAATTTTGTTTTGTTTCTGCCACTTAGCAGCAATAAATGATTTTAATGCACAATGAAAGCATTTAGAATGTGCTAAAAAGCATTTAGTACGTGAAAAATGACAAAGCTACAAACATATAAAAATGTGAAAAGAGGAATGAAATCCCCAATTACCCTCAATGAAAGATTTTTTATATGCACACCCCCTAATACCTTGTACATTGCTGAGACACAGGAGCCAAAGCCAACTGAAGAGGCAAGCAAGACAGATGCCCACCTGGATTGTCAGGCCAGCAGGGGGCACTGTGCTGCTACTGTCTTTGCAACGGATGCCTAGCAAAGCATAGCAGCTGCGTTATGGCAAAGGGCTTGCCAACTGACCATGCCAACACATGGGGGCCCCCTTCCACACTCACCCAGCTCAGCTCTCAGCTAGGAAAATGAGGCTATTTGATGATAAAGGTTTTGATGCTTGGTTTCTTTCTGCTGATTTTCTTCACTGTGTAGAGCTAACTCCCCCCTTTTACAAAACCGCAAAAGCGTTTTTTAGTGCTGGCTGGTGTGCTGAATGCTCTGTGCTGTTCCTAATGCTCACAGAGTTCCTATGAGCATCGGGAGCAGCGCAGAGCATTCAGCGTGCTGTTCTGCGTAAAAAAACACTTTTGCGGTTTTGTGAAGGGAGGGGGGAAATTAGGATGTGGAACATTGCTGTTGGTTTCTAACTTTTTATTGTGGACTAATGGGGATGGAGGGGACCTAGTCTCGCTCTAAGTGGAACACGAGAGCAATCATTCGTACATTTTACATGGCGGCTCACAAAGATACTGATCCGACCCAACTTTCAGACAAAACTAAACTATCAAAAATTAATTATGCAAAACCAAATCAATTACCATGTGTGTAAAGCTTTTTTTAAATGCTATATAAAGAAATGCATTGCTAATACTAGGATCAAAAATTGCTGTAATCTGTCTTCTGAAAAACCTTGGCATCCATGACCACATTACCCTTGCTCTAGCATCTATGCACTGGCTCCCCATCCAAAAACACTGTATCTTCTTGCTTTCAAAACCTTCCATATGATGATACCAGGCTATATGAAAACAAAATTACAAACCTATACCCCAAACAGACTATTGAGGTCCGAAAGAGAGAGACGACTGGATGCTTTCGCAAGACTGAAACAGCCCGCAAACGCTCCTACTCGCATTTCATACCTAAATTATGACAATCCATCAGAATGCAGGATGGACCATGGAACTTCAGGAAAACCATGAAAATCTTCCTTTTTATCAGACCAATGACCTAAAAAAAACAAAACAAAAAAACACCCCACAGCCACCCACACCTTACTGACTCAAGAGCTTCTCTACCAACCCACTGAAACTCAGTTGCTACTCTTAATGGAACATAATTTCTGTTGCATACAGTAACTCAGATGTTGCTTTAAACTATTAATAATTGTCATATATGTCATGTCCCAACTTATATTGTGTATGTACTCTTGTAACCCTTTCTGGGCTGCTTTGGGAGGACAGGCTACAAAAATTAAAAAAAACAGAAAGAAAGAAAGAAATAGAAGAAAAGACGAAGAAGGAAAGGATAGAGAAAGAGCATGACCCCATTTATCGTACTTGCCCTAGCGTTGATTACGAAAGATCTTTTGGGGTATAAGCCATTGAGGAAATTTTGGAAGCTCGACAAAGATAAATATTTACACAGTTATTCCAGTGAAGAGAAAACTATTCAGCTACTTGCAAATGAACACCCTTTGAGAAATTGCCTCCTAAAGTTTGGAAATCTTTAAATAGCAGGGCCAGTGTGTACAGAGATCTGACAGGTTACAGCCCTTGTGTAAGAAATGCCATCTGGATGTACTTTCACCTGCCCTGTTATCATTAATGCAAACATTTCAAAGTGTAACTTATCACACCTCATTTTAAGTAAACAGGAACCTTTTCTACAGCAGCACATCATTTCTCTTAAATGAAACCACTCTGCTGCCAAAAGCATCTACCTGCATTTTGGTTTTGCTTGGTTCCAATATATGGGAGGCCACTGATAAGTTTTCAGCCCAACCAAGAAGAGAACGATGCGGAGCCACAAAACTTACAAGTTATGCCACACCTTTCATGGCACTTTTTGCTTCAATGATAAGAAATGAAATGAAAAGTGTGGCATAACTTGTAATTTTGTGGCTTCGCATCGTTCTCTTCTTGGTTGGGCTGAGAACTTTTCAGGGGCCCTCATATTGTGATGTCATAATGTCTCATTCCACCAATGCCTAAGAGCCAACCTCATCAGTGATGTCACAATGGCTTGGTTTGCCTATACTTGTGCCCATTTGCTAGATGCTTTTGCCTGATTGAAATAGTGTCAAGAAAAGTGTGGCATAACTTGTAAGTTTTGTGGCTCCATATCGTTCTCTTCTTGGTTGGGCTGAGAACTTTTCAGTGACCTCTCGTAATGATCAATGCAGAAGTGAATTATGTAATGATGTGGACAGGCACAAAGATTACAACTCATTTTTAGAAAAATTGCCTTTCCACAGACTTTTTGGAGTATTTTTTTTGTTTGTGTCACACATTTGTGGTAAATGTTTTAACATGCATCAAAACTTTTCAACGTGTGGAACTTGATTGTTAATGCTTAAATCAGTTTTAGATGTATTAAAAATTTGAAGGCACTCTAATGAACTGTGACTTAATGAATGTAAAACCTTAGAATAAAGTTGCTTGGAAAATTCCTATCAGCCACTACCAACTTTAAGGTTATGAGACCTATAACTTACAGCCCTCATGTGACAAAGATGTCCAAATCCGAGTTAGGATGTTTTGTGGAATACGCACAAAAATTCAGTAGTGAACATGACCATTTTCGAAATAGGAGAAGGTCTACTTTTGGTTTGTCCTCAGTGTGTCAGTCTTTTTGAACCATTGAGCCCTCCAAACCCACCCAAAACCTACTGGATCCAACTCTACACCACACCAATAGACCTTATGCTGCCAGGTGTCACCTACAAGTAGGTACAGTGGGATTTGGGTTGGTTTTGGAAGGTTCATATATTCCACTATAAGTGTAGCAGATAGAGTGAGATATGGTCCTGAGACTTCATCTCTATGGTTCACTACACTACACTAGGCTACTCCAGGAACTTGCTTACTGCTCTACTAGGACTGGCCATAACATCTGAAGCTGTCATACAGGTAAGTATGTATGGTTTCATTCTTTGAGGGTGGGAGGCAGTCAGTGACCACTGGGAGAGTGTGTGTATGGGGGTCTTGCCTTCATCCCTCCAGTGGTCATCCTGATCGGTTCAACACCTTTTTGGCACTTATTTATTGTAAAACAAGTCTAGCCCCAAACATCCAAATTGTGCCCTGGACATTTTCTAAAATGTTTGATTATTGCAGAAAAATAAGCCTGCTCTAGTCCTGCTAAAATGCCCCCTTGAGATTTAGATGCACTGGAGACAACCACCATAGAAATCTGTCTAGAACATGGGTTTCAAAAATAGAGAATTGGAAGGGTTTGCTGAGAAAAATGTCCATCTGTCCCTCTATGCCACATTTTGGATGTTTTTCCTTTTTGAAAATGAGCTCCCAAATCTATTAGTAATAATAATAATAATAATAATTTTATTCTTATATACCGCCATGCCCATCGAGTTCTAGGCGGTTCACAACAATTACATTAGGATCCGCATTGACATGCCGATTTACAAATAATGTATTGGATTTACAACACCTTCAGCCGAACATGGCTGAAGAAGCAGAAGTGGGAAGGAGAGAAGGAGGAAAGCGGTCAATAGAGGGGGGGGAGGGTCGGACGGGCCGATTTACCACAATTTATTGGATTTACAACAACTTTAGCCGAACTTGGCTGATGAAGACGGAGGGGAGCAGGAAGACAGCGATCAATAAAGGGGGAAAGGGTGTAGATTAGTATTTTACGGATGGTCAACCTTTAAGAACATTTTCAAACATAAACTAAGAGACTGGTTTGTACTTCAAAACTATGCTGATACAAAGTAGGAGCAGTCAGTTGTACCTGCTTTTCTGCGGGTGAGCTTTTCCTGCAGAAACAGGTACGAAGCTTTAAAATTGCAATGTAGGCATGTACTTTTCCTCACCCAACCTAAAACACTCTTCCAAGAACATCTCTTAACGTGGATAACAGCACACACATTGTGGAATGAGACAATGACTTTTAGCTCTACTGCCGGAGGGCATTTTTCAGGCATCAAGGGGGAAATTCTATATATGACGCAAAATGATAGGTGCTACTTCTGCAATGAATTTTCAGCATGAAAAAGTGATCTAATGGATGCAGATACCAAAACAGGGCAAAAACGGCAGATCTGCGCAAAAATACACATGCCCATTTATAGAACAATGTCTATCTCCATGTGGATCTGCAAAGGGGTTGTGTGGCCATGAGAGGGGCAAGGGCAGACCAGGGGCATTCCTATAAAATGCTTACGGTGTTAATAGTATTTGGGATGTAACTCCCCTTGTTCAAAGTTAAGGACAGCTCCCAGCACTGCACTCACATATTCTATAAAGGGTGCCGATCCTGGAATGTCCATTATTGAATACCATTCAGGGCCGATAATTATTTTGGGCGCTAAATATGGAGCATCTTTTTCGATTTACCTCCCAAGTTTCAAGTTCAAGTGATAGGATTTATATTTATGTGATATACCACTTATTCGTAAGACATCTAATAAATCTAATGACATATAGGAGGAAATTCTATATATGGCATCTACATAGAAACATGATGACAGATAAAGGTCAAATGGCCCATCCAGTCTGCCTATCTGCAGTAACCATTATCTCTTCCCCTCTCTAAGACACACAGGTCAAACACAAGGCCCGGGGGCCAAATCCGGCCCGCCTGGCCATTTTATGTGGCCCTCGGTGACTGTGTCGCATCTAAGTGCCTGACTGTGCAGCCCCAGTCCTAGTGATGCTCTAAGCTTCTCACCATGCTGCCTCAGTACCCATTTGTAGGCAAAAGGACCCAGTCCCAGTTTAAAAGCTAGGTTGGAGCATGCCGCTCCACAGAAGTGCCTGATTACGCCACAGGTGTCTCAGGGCGAGGAAGGATCTATACTTCTACTAAGACTAAGTATCTTAATAGAAAATTCAGCCCTCGACTTAGCCTGTGTTTTAGATTTCGGCCCCTTATGTGATTGAGTTTGATACCCCTGCTCTAAAAGATCTCATGTGCCTATCCAAGGCCCTTCTGAATTCAGACAGTCTCTGTCTCCACCATGCATCTACCACTCATTCTGTAAAAAAGGATTTCCTTAGATTGCTCCTGAGCCTATCACCTCTTAACTTCATCCTATGCCCTCTCATTACGGAACTTCCTTTCAAATGAAAGAGACTTGACTCGTGCATAAGAATAGTCTTATTAGGTCAGACCAATGGTCCATCTATCCCAGTAGCCTATCCTCACAGTGGCCAATCCAGTTAATTAGTACTTGGCCAAAACCCAAAGAGTAGCAGCATCCCATGCTACTGATCCAGGGCAAGCAGTGGCTTCCCCCATGTTTTTCTCAATAACAGACTATGGACTTTTCCTCCAGGAAATTGTCCAAACCTTTCTTAAAACAAACTACGCTATCCACTCATATCACAACCCTGGCAATGCATTCCATAGCTTAACTATTCTCTGAGTGAAAAAATATTTCCTCCTATTGGTTTTTAAAGTATTTTCTGGTAACTTCAGAGTGTCCCCTAGTCTTTATAATTTTTGATGGAATAAAATATTGATTCCTTTGTACCCGTTCTACAACACTCGGGATTTTGTGGACTTCAATCATATCTCCCCTCAGCCATCTCTTTTCCAAGCTGAAGAGCCCTATCCTTTTTAGTCTTTCCTTATATGAGAGGAGTTCCTTTCCCTTTATCATCTTGGTCGCTCTTCTTTGAACCTTTTCTAGTTCCTCCATATCTTTCTTGAGAACTAAACGCAATATTCCAGGTGAGGTCACACCTATGTAGTGATATAGAAGCATTATAACATTCTTTGTCTTGTTAACCATTTATTTTTAAATAACTCCTAGCATCTTGTTTGCTTTTTTGGTTGCCGCTGCACATTGGGTGAAAGGTTTCATCGTATTGTCTACAATGACACCAAGATCTTTTTCTTGGGCATTAACCCCCCAAGGTGTACCCTAGCATATGGTAAGTATGATTTGGGTTATTCTTCCCAATGTGCATCACTTTGCATTTGTCCACATTAAATTTCATCTGCCACTTAGATACCCAGTTTTCCAATTTCCTAAGGTTTGCCTACAATTTTGCACAATCTGCATACATTTTAACAACTTTGAACAGTTTAGTGTCATCTGCAAATTTAATCACCTCACTCGTCGTTCCAATTTCCAGATCATTTATAAATAAGTTAAATAGCACCAGTCCCAATACAGACTCCTGTGGCACTCCACTATTTACTCTCCTACATTGAGAAAAATGGCCATTTAATCCTACCCTCTGTTTTCTATAACTAATTCCTAATCCACAACTGAACATTGTCACCTATTTAAAAAGTGGCCACCCAAAGAGTACTAATCTATAAGCTGGGCGTAACATTAGTCATGATTTATAGAATAGCGCTTACACCCAGACACTGCATGAAACTTTAGGTGTGGCTATTTGAACCAACAAAAAACAGGTGCAAATGCCCATACTTAAAGTTACTTCAGTCTTTATTCTCAGGATATGCCCACACTTACCATATAATCTCTTCTTTCTTTTTTCCTTTCTTAAACATCTCAGGCTTCAGCGGTATCACTCAATGCAACTTCATTGCAATGTGATTTACACACCCACCTCATCTTCAGCCTTCGAAAATTTTAAATTCTTTCTTAAGCATTAAATATTAAATAACTTCATCTACTATATCCACTTTATAAATAGAGAAAAAGTCATAATGTAGCCTTATCTTTTTAATGTGTTCTGTCCGTCATGTTTTGCCAAACTGAAACGGCTTTATCAAGGACTTCCCCTATAAGAAGAGCAGAAATAAATTAATTACTACCTCCCAACTTTCCAAACAAACCCACCTTACATGTAACCTTTCATATCCACCTTTAACTGCCGTAACCTACTGATTACCCCTGTATTTCCAGGCAATCTGTAGTTCCGGCGCCTCCCACAAACTCTTATTTATGACATCATTATACCACCCACCAATCATGGACTTCCCTAGTTAAATCAATGACATCCATTCGATCTCCATGTTTAAAAACACAGGCAGTCACCGTATTTAAAGTAAAAATCCAAAACTGTTCCTTAAAGTTTAACACTTTATCCATCTTTACTATATCTATAACTCTCCATTTAAGATCTTTAACTTATTTATTTATTCATTTTTATAGCCTGTCCTCCCCAGAAGCTCAGAATGGGTTACAATAAAATAAAATTAGGTATTTAGAACTTTCCTATCTGTCCCAAAGGTTCACAATCTAGTTAAAGTTCCTGAGTAAACAATTAATAAAATAGTAAAAATATAACAAAATTTCAGGAAGGGTATAATTCAAATAAGAAAAAAAATAAAATTAAAAGAATAAAATTAAAGTAAATTTAAAAACCTCAAAGGCCAAAGCAAAACAGATGAAGTGAAGCCGAGGCAGCAACATCACCTGGATGACTTCCCCAGTTATACGCGATTTATGCTCATTCAGTCTTATTTTAATGGGGCGATTGGTATGCCCTACATACACTAACTTGCAGGGGCACTCTATTATATATGATACATAGATGAAAGTGCGCGGGACAATTACATGAGGACAAAAGCACTCAGACAAATGCGCACAGGACGTCAGCGCGCTGGATTAAAAGTTAGATTTAAAGTGCTCCAGGGGGTATGGGGGGAAGCCCTACAGTTTACTTAGAAGTGTTGGCGCTGCTGTTGGGGATGTCGGGGGGAACCCCCCCCCCCCATTACAGAGGAAAGTGTAATTTTTCCCTGAATAGAAGGATTTTAAGAACTGTTATGTGATGGTAATTAAAGGTGGTTTTTCTGCTTTCCAAATATATAAGAGCATTTTGTACAGTTAACTGAAAGCAAGACCCAGAGGAAAAACACGAGTCCAATAAATAGGCATGCATGCTGAAAATATTATGATCAGATTTAACTGCTATGATTGGTGACTGTTTGAAATGGCTGATGTGGGGTTTAAATTTTCCATGTCTATTCACTGCTACTATCCACCAAAGCAGCAGTTCTAAATACAGGAATTCAGCTGTTCAGATAGTGTTGATATTCAGACTTCTTTCTGTCCTAAATTAAGGCCTCTTATACGAAGCCGTTTAATGTGGACCACTGTGGTAACTGCCCCAAAGCCCATAAGAATTTAAAGAGCTTCAGGGCAGTGGTGTAGCGAGGGTGAGAGGCGCCCCTCCCCACTCTCTTCTCCACCCCTCCAACTCCACACGCTCCTTCCCCAACCCCTCCTGCCATGCGTGTGCCGTTTCCCTTCCTCTGTACCTCTGTAACGTTCCTGGCATGAACAGTAACCCCAAACCTGCTGTTGCACCAGAGTCAGCTCTTCCTCTGATGTCACTTCTTAGGCGCAAGTCCAGGAAGTGACATCAGAGGAAGAGCCAACACTGGCGCGACACCAGGTTGGGAGTTGCTGCTCATGCCAGGAATGTTACAGAGGTACGGGGGAAGGGAAACAGCACACACATGTGGAGGTGAGAGGGCGGGGAAGGAGCTGGGGCAGAGAGGAAGATGGGTGCCCGCGCCCTTACCATGATGGCGCCTGGGGCGGACCCCCCCTGTTCCTCTTACTTCGCCACTGCTTCAAGGTTATTGCCGCAGAGCAGCTGCTAGCATGGTTTTGTAAAAGGGTGGCGGTTAATTTACATATTTATTTAGCTAGTGGTGATATTCGATTACTATCTATATACTGATTGATTATAGTGGCGGTTCGACAGCAGAGATCAAGCGTCGACTAGCACTGGGATGTGCAGCCATGGCGAGCATGGACCAAATATGGAAGTGCAAGGGCGACTCAGTCACCATCAAGCGAAGACTGATCACGGCCATTGTGTTCCCAGTTGCGACATATGGCTGCGAGACATGGACACTTACGAAAGCAGATAGAAGGAAAATCAACACCTTCGAGCTGTGGTGCTGGAGAAGACTTCTACGAAGCCCAGGGACAGCTAGGATCACCAACAAAGATGTTCTTGATCATATAATCCCAGAGATGCCCCTGGAAGGCAAGATAACCAGACAGAGACTGACCTATTTTGGATATGTGATAAGCATGAATTCACTAGAAAAGGAGGTGCTACTCGGAATGGTCAGTGGTAAAAGGAAGCAGGGGAGACCAAAGGCCCATTGGCTGGATACCATCAAGAATGACACGGGAATGAACATCAAGCAATTGAAAGAAGCTGGCCTACAGAGTATCCAAGGGTCGGACACGACTGAATGGATAGTAGTAGTAGTATTTTCATCCACATTTAAGGATTGTTTGGCATCTACAATCAAACTTTACCTCTACAATAAATCTGTGATATTAATCTCACCCTGGTTTGCTCTTCCTTCTTCAGTGTGGCCGTATTGTTGTCCCTCTTTTTGTACTGATAGAAAAGTATATGCCATGGTGTCTCTATGTGTACTTTTCTGCATGTAGCCCCTGAGGTAATTGAATAAATTCCCCTTTACACACAGAAAAACGTTTCTAAAATTACCCGATATTTGGACAGGGATCTAGTTAAAGTTACATGTGCATTTTCAGTTAGACAGAGATATAAGCTTTATGGACTTTTTAAATGCTTTGATGAGGGGTGCAGGGAGGAAGAGCACACATGTAAGTGAAGAACCAAACTTAGAGTAAAATCCTGTCACAATCAGATAGAGAAGTGTCCATTAATCTATTGAGGTAAGAGATATTCCCCACAATTGTATGTGCACAGATAAATGCAGATATGCCAGATACGTGCCCATCTGCTATTCTCTACATACATACATATCTGCAATAGCATATATTTCCCAAGTGGTAGCATGTATCAAAGTTTAGTAAAAAGATCCATGCAATGGCATACTGTACTTTATGTGAACTAATCCTCATTACATTTTTTGGTTCATACTTCCTGATACCAGGTGCAGCTGGTAAAGGCCCAATTCTGAAATTCATTTTTATTGTTTTCTGGTTTTAGTACAATCAATAAAGTTATCAGCTGAGATAAGGAGTAAGGAGGTAGAAGGGAAATGCCTTCACTCTTGCAACCTTGATGTTTAATAAACCAAAGATAGGAATGTACCACAATGATTTGGAAATACTTAATTTGAGGATGACGTCAGTTGACGCTTAGCGGAGGGTAAACTTTTGGACAGAATGCACTGAGGCATGTTTAGAACATAATACCTTTGAGAACTCAGCAATGTTTATCAAGTTATAGATGAATAATAAATGCAAACCCTTACTGGATAGACCTGATAGGTCATTTTTGGTCTTTATCTTCCATCATCTACTATGCTGCTAATGTTACTATGCATAACGTGATGTATTATGTATGTACTTGTGGAAGAGTTTTTGGGATTTGTAACTGCCTGTTCGTCCCACCCAACCAGCAGCATCAACTGCCCCTCCCCACAAGGGACATCACTTAACTCCTTACGATCCGAGGATAAAAATCTACTTACTGTTCCATCCCTATGAGTCATAAATACTAGACGTACCACACTCTTCTCTGTCACCGCTCCCCAAACGTAGAACTTACTATCCGCTCAGGTAAGAGAACCTCAATAAATTCAAATCAAAACTAAAAAGTTTCCTATATAGAGACGCTTTAAATTAATTAGTTAGCCTCTTAAACCAAGTTACTATTCCCAATTGAAGTACGCAAGTACTGATCTAATATAATATAACTCCTATTGTTTTATCCTTATTTGTTTTCTTTCCTATAACAAATTGTAGTTCTTTCCTGATTTCCCGACGAAGTGTACATCTGTCTATCCCTATATTGTATGTCCCCCTTATTTGAAAATTATTTACTGTCCATCGCTTTGTAATCTTTGAAAAAAGCGATTTTATCAAATACGAAATAAACTTGAAACTTGAAAAGTAATGCGATATCACCTCAAGTGTACTTTTACCCCATTTCCAGTACAGTATGGCCCACAGGTCTTCAATGGGAGCAGCGATCTTCCATCAATTGCTGTTAACTTTCAATACGCAAGTATGGCCTGAAAATTAGCACCAGTGGGGTTGGTCTGAGCAGGGGTATCTTATTTAATTTTGGTAGATGCAGTGGTTTAAGAGACCTGATTTTTTTAAATGTTTGTTTCAGTTCAGAGAAACAATATACTAGCAAAATAAATAGCAAGCAAACACCCCCCCATCCAAAAACCAAAACGAAAAACCCCTCAAGTCAAAATGAAATTTAAAAAAACATTGAATGGACAGTCCCTATCTTTCTGTCATGTTGAAAATCTGGCAAAATCCTTGATGTGATCAATACACGCACACTTTTCAACCCTGTCCTGGAACCACACCTAGCCAGTCAGGTTTTCAAAATTACACAATAATTATGCATGAGATAGATTTGCATACCATAGGTTTCCTATAGTGCAATCTTATCTCATATGTATTCACTGTAGAAATCCTGAGAACCCGAATGTAGCTGCACCGGCCTGAGAAATCCACAAATCTAGTGGGTTTGGCACAGTTCTTCTAGGAATCAAGTTAGAGGAAGAATTCATTAATAACAGACTACTGGAACGCTCTTCCGGAGTCTGTCATAGGAGAAAACACCCTCCAGGGATTCAAAACAAAGTTAGACAAGTTCCTGCTGAACCAGAATGTACGCAGGTAAGGCTAGTCTCAGTTAGGGCACTGGTCTTTGACTAGAGGGCCGCCACGTGAGCGGACTGCTGGGCACGATGGACCACTGGTCTGACCCAGCAGCAGCAATTCTTATGTTCTTAAAATGCATGCTCAAACAAGTATAACTGGAAAGTACTGTAGCAGAGCCGGGTGTGTGTGTTACAGAATCCATGAATGTATGATTTGCAAATATTTATCTCTTAAGTATAAGGATGCAACTGTCCCCCTGTTTCTTCACGACAGAGGATCTCTTCTTGTGACATCTAAAACCATGGAGAGCTTGAAGACCAGCCTGGATGAAACTAAGCGTGTCACTGCAGCCAAACAACAAAGAGAAACACCCACCCTGCTCAGGACCACTCCTGACTTAAGAGCCTTCAGGTATCTGGAATATAATTCCAAACGTGATCCACTGCTTGAAAAGGTATCAAGAGTAGGTTTATAAATAACAAGTTTGGAGGGGTAAATTTGGGCAACTTTCATTTTTGAAAGTTCTGCGTACCAAAGTACCAGTAGAAAAGGACTAAGCAATTTTCATTTATTTTTTTTTACTATGGATTACAGAGATAAAGATGTTTTAAGTTTGCTATTTTTCAAATGTGTTTTCCCCCCAAAATATACCTTTTTCACTGATAAAAATAAAAGAAAGCAAAAAAAAAAAATAGATACCCCTCCTCATGTTTTTTTCCCTTTACTGTTCCTTTCTTTTCAAAATTATTAATTTTGTAACTTTATCCCTTCACTCCCTTCGTACTCAGTTTTGTCTGTTGGTTGGTTCATCCAACCCTTTTTTTTATTAGTTGCATTTTTAAATTGTATGTTGTATGCATATTTTGGATTTTAATGTAATTCGCTTAGTAAATTATGTATAAGCGATTCATCAAATTTCTAATAAACTTGAAACTTGATAAACGTTTCTTATTCTTTAAAGACATAATTAGTCCGTACCTGAGGCCGAAAATGTCACAGTTTGTGTAGTTGAGTTTCAAGTCTCTTTATTTTTTATATACCGTTTATCATACAGGTATGTAAACGATTTACAATAAAATGAAATATTTATAAAAAAATGTTAAAAAAATAAAAACTTATTTAAACTAAGAAAAAGGGAAGCATTTACACATTGACGTACACGATACATTAGGAGAGAATGGGAAGGAGAGATTAATAAATAAATCGAGATGAAAATAAAGATAAAAAGAGGAAAATGGTAAAGGGAAGTACAGTTAGGTTGGGGAGGTCGCTTCAAAAGAAGCATTTTGTTTGTTTTAAGATTTCTGCAAAGGATGATCAGTTTTCATAGATGAAAGAGTTTACAGAGTGAAGGCGTCTTTAAAGAGGAATGTTTTAAGATTGGAGTTCCCTCTACCTTTTTGCTCAGTGAGTCACAAATGTATAACATTTAAGGCTTTGCAGGTTAACTGAAATTATTCCGCCAAATGTGTGAAAAATGATCCAGCTCTCCCATGACAAAGATAAACTAGGAATCATCTACTATGCCAGTTGTGATGCAACGGGATTCAGGCTCAACAACACAGACTTTCCTGGAGGGATCATTTGTAAAGTATTTATGTGTGAGAGCTATGGACTGAGGGCTATGAACCTTTGAGCTAGTGACCCCGATATCTTTACATATTTATATCCTACCTTGTGATTCATTGTGAGATACGGCACAAGGCTAATAATGCAGGACAAGGGAAATGTGGAAACACCGTTGGGTTAGTACAGACAACACAAAGACATGGTGACATAGACATTGCTCTGGTTTGTGTAATTGTTTGTGAACTGTTGTGAAAAGGAGCCTATGGTGGGCGAAAGGGCATGTCGAGCATCGCTATAAAGGAATTATTGCTAGAACTCTGATTCAGCAGAAAAGGGCCTCCTCACCTTGTCATCTGGGCACCCCTTCAGCTAAGACACAAAGTCAAAGGTCAAGTCACTTCTGACCCTGCGGCCTCTCATTATATTTATTTATTGACTTTTCTATACTGTTCTCCCAGGAGAACTCAGAACGGTTTACATGAATGTATTAAGGTACTCAAGCATTTTTCCATGTCTGCCCAGGTGGGGTCACAGTCTAATGGAGGGATTAAGTGACTTGCCCAGGGTCACAGGGAGCAGCATGAATTCAAAATATCTGAGCATTTTTATTTATGTATTTCAACATTTCTGACCTGCCTATCTCGCACAACAAAAGCTCAAGATCTAGATGAAGGCATAACTCCAACTGCAAAACAAAAGAAAACAGATAAACTAATCGTGGCAAGGCCTATAATGCAGCTTCATGTGGTTCAGTCTCATGTGGTTCAGTCTCACCTGCCCACTAACCCCCTGATTCTACATACGGCGTCAAAACTGGGCGCCAGTGGTGTAGCAAGAATGGGAGGCACCTGGGATGGCAGCACTCCTACACACACCCCTAAGGACCAATACCCTATATGGAACTAACGGGGGACTCTATACTACTGAAAGGCTTCACCCAACCACACTTTACAGTCACTCAAACACAAGTAGCAAAAGAAAAAAGAAGCGGAGAAAAAGCCTCAGTTGGCAAAAAACTCCACTTCATTAAGATAAGTCACTTGCACATGTGACTTTACACAAAAAGGTGATAAACAGCCTGTAGAGCACCCCCCATATCATTCGGCACGCCAAGAAAAAACTCCAAACAGTGATACTGTGGATGAATAAGCACTTCAGCACTACAGTCACAGATATTGCATGCTGAGCAGAACAAAAACACTTAGCGGCCAATAATGTCTAGGTTCTCTCCAGACGTCCACACTCTCTGCTCTTACGCTTGCACTTTGCGACTAGTAGACCCGACGGGAAGATCTCCGTTTCGCTTTAGTTCGCTGCGTCAGGGGTATCAGTTCCACTGCATCACACGCAACACATCAGGACCCACATCGGGCTCCCATTTCACTTTCTAAATCACTGCTGGCAGCACTCCCCCATGTCCTCCTCTCCCCCCACTCAGCAGGATTTAAGAAAGATTGATATCAAACCGCTGTGCCCTCTAAGTTAGGAGTACCAGGTTTTGCATCTGGAAAAAGAGGACACTTGGCTCCCCCCTGTTCTGCCCTGGGCCCTGCCCCTGCCCTATTCCTCCCACGCAAACCTCGTCTCTTCGGGCTGAGTCTGGAGTGCAACTGCGCAGATGCAACATGATAATTACCCCTCCTAATGTATTTCCCTTGAATTTTTAAACATAATAACTGTATGTAACCTTCGAATTAAATAACTTTCCTTATGTTTTAGTATTGTCAGTTAAATCCCATTTAAGGTTTAATTTTCCTTTATTGGGTTTGTTTTTATTGTAAATGATATATTAATTAATTTTTTGAACAATTTGTACATCGCCTAGAAATGTGAATAGGCGATAAATCAAGACATTTAATAAACTTGGAAACTTGGATAATGTCGCATGCATGCACATCCACATGTGATGTCACCGCGTTGCATCCACGCATGTGCAGATGCACCCCAGACTCAGCCCTGATCTCAACAAAGGGCCAGGTTTTGAAAAGCCGCCCAGATAGTCCTCTAAAATTATGTTTTCAAACACTAGAGACAGGCAGGTTCCCTGGAGTGTTGTGGAGTTTGCCTGTCCCTCCCTATTGAAAAGGTGATAGTGAAACAGCAGCCCCCACTGTAGCACTCCTACTTAGCATAGACTGAGAGAACAGTGGATCAAATGGCAACAGACTGAAGGTAGGGGGAAAGAGACCTCTCAGACAGAAACAAAATGCTGTGAAATTTCAGGGAGGGACCTGGATTGGCCTCCGTGAGAACGGGCTTGATGGACCATTGGTCTGACCCAGTAAGGCTATTCTTATGTTCTTACCAGCACCTAAAAAATCAGAGCTGGTTAGAGAATCCGGGCCAAAATATATGCTATTGATCATTTTTAAAACCCTCAATTTTCTTCTTTTTTTATTTTCAAAAAGGTCATGAAAAGATCTGGGATATGTCACCATTTCCTATGTCATCTGACTTTACTGTTCCATCCTGTGTTTTGGCCCTTGTCTGCCAACATAACCTTTTTTTTTTTTTTTTTTTTAATTAGGGAAAACATTTGCCATTTATTTTTTTATTTCTTTTGCATTCTTCCCCTCCTCAATTGTTGAGCATGTTTTTGTTCATTTCTTAGCGCTTCAATTGTGACTTTCACTGTTTATTGTTGATTTTTTTGTGATTGATTTTTGTGGGGATTTCAAGCACACTCTATATATCCCCTTTTTCTTCTTACTTTGGATGCACTTCTGCACTTTATATTCATATTTATATATTAATTTAATGATACCAGCAAAACGTTTTTGATATAAGGGTAATGATGATGTACAGGGTGGGGTTTATTTAGACGTTTGGTCTGTGCTAGTCACCTTTTGGTCATTCGCAGGGATAATTAGAAACATAGAAACATAGAAGATGACGGCAGATAAGGGCCATAGCCCATCAGGTCTGCCCACTCTACTGACCCACCCCCAAGTCTACTATCCTAGGGATCCCACTCCTGGTGACAGGTTCCCTTGGCTTAACCCTCTAAGGGATCCCACATGGGCATCCCATTTGCTCTTCAATTCTTGCACGCTGTTTGCCTCGATCACCTGCACCGGGAGCTCGTTCCAAGGATCAACCACTCTCTCGGTGAAGAAATATTTCCTGGTGTCGCCATGAAATTTCCCACTTATCTGGTTTATGAGAATTACATAGTTGGATTTAAACTGCAGGTGCTATCCTTAGGTTGGGAACTAAAGGGGTTCTTTACCAATTATTCAACTTGAGTTTGTTCATTTCCTACATTTGTTTTAATAAGTTGCATTACTTAACATGCATTAACTATATTTTGCAGGCAATACTTTTTTAAATGTGTATTTTTTTGTTTGGTCATTGGATGAGTAAATTGGGTTTGAGGTTATTCAGCTATGCTGACGATATTACAATTGTTATCCCATGTTGTACTATATTATCCAACAGTACCGTATTTTCGCGGATATAACGCGCGCGTTATACGTGATTTTACGTACCGCGCATACCCCTCGCGCGTTATATGCCTGAGCGCGGTATGCAAAAGTTTTTAAACATAGTTCCCACCCCGCCCGACGCCCGATTCACCCCCCCAGCAGGACCGCTCGCACCCCCACCCCGAACGACCGCTCGCACGCGCTCCCACCCGCACCCGCATCCACGATCGGAGCAAGAGGGAGCCCAAGCCCTCTTGCCCGGCCGACTCCCCGACGTCCGATACATCCCCCCCCCGGCAGGACCACTCGCACCCTCACCCCGAAGGACCGCCGACTCCCCAACAATATCGGGCCAGGAGGGAGCCCAAACCCTCCTGGCCACGGCGACCCCCTAACCCCACCCCGCACTACATTACGGGCAGGAGGGATCCCAGGCCCTCCTGCCCTCGACGCAAACCCCCCTCCCTCCAATGACCGCCCCCCCCAAGAACCTCCGCCCGTCCCCCAGCCGACCCGCGACCCCCCTGGCCGACCCCCACGACACCCCCGCCCGCCTTCCCCGTACCTTTGTGTAGTTGGGCCAGAAGGGAGCCCAAACCCTCCTGGCCACGGCGACCCCCTAACCCCACCCCGCACTACATTACGGGCAGGCGGGACCCCAGGCCCTCCTGCCCTCGACGCAACCCCCCCCCCCCCCCAGCCGACCCGCGACCTCCCTGGCCGACCCCCACGACCCCCCCACCCCCCTTCCCCGTACCTTTGGAAGTTGGCCGGACAGACGGGAGCCAAACCCGCCTGTCCGGCAGGCAGCCAACGAAGGAATGAGGCCGGATTGGCCCATCCGTCCTAAAGCTCCGCCTACTGGTGGGGCCTAAGGCGCGTGGGCCAATCAGAATAGGCCCTGGAGCCTTAGGTCCCACCTGGGGGCGCGGCCTGAGGCACATGGGCCAAACCCGACCATGTGTCTCAGGCCCCGCCCCCAGGTGGGACCTAAGGCTCCAGGGCCTATTCTGATTGGCCCACGCGCCTTAGGCCCCACCAGTAGGCGGAGCTTTAGGACGGATGGGCCAATCCGGCCTCATTCCTTCGTTGGCTGCCTGCCGGACAGGCGGGTTTGGCTCCCGTCTGTCCGGCCAACTTCCAAAGGTACGGGGAAGGGGGGTGGGGGGGTCGTGGGGGTCGGCCAGGGGGGTCGCGGGTCGGCTGGGGGGGAGGGGGGTTTGCGTCGAGGGCAGGAGGGCCTGGGATCCCTCCTGCCCGTAATGTAGTGCGGGGTGGGGTTAGGGGGTCGCCGTGGCCAGGAGGGTTTGGGCTCCCTTCTGGCCCAACTACACAAAGGTACGGGGAAGGCGGGTGGGGGTGTCGTGGGGGTCGGCCAGGGGGGTCGCGGGTCGGCTGGGGGACGGGCGGAGGTTCTTGGGGGGGGGGGCGGTCGTTGGGGGGAGGGGGTTTGCGTCGAGGGCAGGAGGGCCTGGGATCCCTCCTGCCCGTAATGTAGTGCGGGGTGGGGTTAGGGGGTCGCCGTGGCCAGGAGGGTTTGGGCTCCCTCCTGGCCCGATATTGTTGGGGAGTCGGCGGTCCTTCGGGGTGAGGGTGCGAGTGGTCCTGCCGGGGGGGGGGATGTATCGGACGTCTGGGGGGGCATCAGACTTTCAGGATGGGGACAGACCTTCAAGGGGGGACAGGACTTCAAGGGAGGACAGTGCACGGAAGTCAGGGGGGTGAACGGAGAGTCGGGACAGCGCACGGAAAGTCAGGGCGGGCGAAAGGAGAGTCGGGCAGCATGCGCGTTATATGCCTGAGCGCGGTATAGAAAAGTTTTTGTACATATCATCGTGATTTCTGCGCGCTATACCCCTGTGCGCGTTTTACAATGGTGCGCGTTATATCCGCGAAAATACGGTACTCAATTTATTGAGCCTGTACTAAATATAATGGAATCCTGGATGCAAGAATTCAAGCTGAAACTAAATCAGGAAAAGATTAAAGTTTTTTTTTGTATCCTCCCAAAAGATTAGCTTTGAAACGACAATTAAGATCAATTCAGTATTATTTAAAATAAGCCCTACAATTAAAATGTTGGGAGTTGTTTTTGATCAGTGTTTGACTATGAAAACTCAGAAAAATGCAGTGGTTCCATCAGATCTTACTTTGATGCCAACGCTTTTGCACTCTTAGTTCAGACACTACTTTTGAGTATTTTAGATTACTGCAATATTATATACTTGACAAGTACTATGAAAAATTTGACTAGACTGCCCTTGGTCCAAAATACAGCTGTAAGAATGATTTATGGCCTGAGGAAGTACGATCATGTCACTCCTATTATCGTGAGTTGCAATGGCTTCCAGTGGAGGCCCGGGTGATTTTCAAGTTGTGATGCTTATTTTACAAAGTAGGTTTTGGTACTGCTCCTTCATATCTTGTTGATAGATTTGTTATTATGACACATGAGAGGAGTAGAAAATATTACGCCCTATTTACATTCCCTTCAGCAAAAGGCTGAAAGAGACATCATGGGCATTGTCTTTCTTATCAGGCTGCTTCTTATGACAAATATTTCCGTCCATTGTTGATTAGATCTATATCTTATCAGCATTACAGAAAACTTTAGAAGACTTTTCTCCAAATTTTTGGCTAGCTAAATTTCTTCACATTACATTATTTCTGTATTTCCCCAATTCATAATCTTTTGTTAACCACATTGAACTAATGGTTATGCGGTCTAGAAATATGCTATTATGTTAAGTAACCAATTGCACACTAACCAACGTGTATCCCCAGTTTTCAAGCATATGCGACAGGCAAAGGAATTCAGTGCCAGGATTCCTGTTGATGCTGAATTACAGGACATAATCACCAGAAAACAGGATTTGTGTTCTTTCATTATTATTTTTCAGGGATATGGATTTGTATACCACCTTTTGGTAGATTTACAACCACACTGAAAGTGGTTTACATAAAGGGACTTCCAGCATTTTCCCTATCTGTCCCAGTAGGCTCACAATTTATCTAATGTACCTGGGGCAAAGGGGAGGGGAGGCGAAATTAAGTGACATGCCCAGGGTCACATAGAGCAGCACAGGGTTTGAACCCATAACTAGAGAATGACATGGGGAAAAATTTGTCTCCATTTCCACCCTGTCCCTGCGAGCTCGCCCCCATCACCGTCCCATCCCCTCGAGTTCGGTCACTGTCCTGTCCCAGCGAGCTCAGTCCCCGTCACCTCCCCGTTCCCGCAAATCTAGAGAGAAGATTGTTCTTTAAGTAGAAGGAATTAACCAAAGTGGATGGAATTGGGGAAGGGAGGTGGGGAGGTAAGGAGAAAAGGCAAGGGAGATTAATAGGGAAGAGTCAAAAGGGGATAGCGATTCAAATATTCTTAATCTATCCTCTTTCCCACCGTCTTCTCCCCACTGTCTCTTCCCCATTTCCCAGCGTCTTCTCCCCACTCTATTCTTCCCCATTTCCCAGCATCTTCTCCCCACTCTCTTCCCCATTTCCCAGCATCTTCTCCCCACTCTCTTCCCCATTTCCCAGCGTCTTCTCCCCACTCTCTCTTCCCCATTTCCCAGCATCTTGTCCCCACAGTCTCTTCCCCATTTCCCAGCGTCGTCTCACCACAGTCTCTTCCCCATTTCACAGCGTCTTGTCCCCACTCTCTCTTCCACATTTCAGTGTCTTCTCCCCACTGTCTCTTCCCCCATTTCCCAGCATCTTCTCCCCACTGTCTTTTCCCCATTTCCCAGTGTCTTCTCCCCACTCTATTCTTCCCCATTTCCCAGCTTCTTCTCCCCTCTCTTTCATCCCCAGTTCCCTTGAGGCTGCTTCAGCGTCTTCTCCTCTCCATCCCCCCCAGCACCCTTCGTGCGGTCCAGCAGCTCCCTCCCGCTGGCCAGTCATGCATCTCCCTCCCTCCCTTCCCCTTACCTTGTCTTCATGGTGATTTCTAAAAGGCTCTGCGTTGTATTGCAGCCGGACCTTGAAGTTGCGTCGCGTTGTCTGCTGGAAAAGTCTCCTCCGATGCAACCGGAAACAGGAAGTTGCGTCAGAGGAGACTTTTCCAGCAGCCACACGTGACATGACTTCATGGCTCTGGCTGCAATACAACGCATAGCCTTATAGAAATCGTCATGAAGAGAAGGTAAGGGAAAGGGAGATGTACAGCCAGATCGCCGGTGGAAGAGAGGGGGCTGCCGGACCGCACATTCATTCACCGCATGTGCTCACTCCTTTAACTGTGGAGACAAGACCATTCACTGCTCCACGTGGCAGTGAATGGCCTTGTCCCTGTACTCGTGGTGACCTTTTTTTTGTCACCGTTTCAGTGGGTTACCTGCGGCTAGCCGCGGGTAACAACCACCATGTCATTCTCTACCCACAACCTCAGGGTGCAGAGGCTATAGCTCCAACCATTATGCCACACTCTCCTCCAATATGAGATCAGAAGTGAGCCAAGTATAGAACAATGAAGCCATTGTGACATCACTGATGAAGTTGGCTCCTAGGCATTGGAGGAATGATGCATTATGACATCACAATATGAGCTTTGGAATGTTGCTACTATTTGGGTTTCTGCCAGGCATTATGACATCAGGGAAAGGGATTGGGACTTGTATGCCACCTTTTTGTAGTTTTACAACCACATTCAAAATGGTTTACATACAGGTACTTCAAGCATTTTCCCTATCTTTCCCAGGGAGCTCACAATCTATCTAATGTATCTGGACAGTGGAGGATTAAATGACTTGTGCAGGATGCTGAGGCTGTAGCTCTAACCATTGCACCACACTCTCCTCCCTAGCCAGAGATGTGTGAAAGGAAATATTCAATCTGATTTCTCATTGCTTCTCACTTTCATGAGTATAATTTTGTTTCAACACACACTAACCTGAAATAACACATGTTAAAATGAATTAACATGCTAATGCAGGAAGCTTCTTTGTGAAGCACAGTGAGAGATTTTCAAATTGGTTTTCCTGGGGGTTTTGGGATCATTAACCCCTCCCCTCTTTACAAAGCAGCTTTAGGTAGTAAAAGCTCTGATGCTCATATGAGTGTCAGCTTTTACTGCCGTGGATGGCGATAAAAAAGCCTAATGTGGCTTCATAAAGGGGAGGGGGATAATTCTTACGTGGTATAAAAATTTGAGACTCCTGATGCAGGTGGGTGTCCACCGAAACATGGCTCCATCTTCAGTTTTGACCTGATTAAATTTTACATTGGAAAAAAAAAAAGACTTGATATTATGAAATTTTACATTGGCTGGAAGACATTGTGTCAGACCCCCTACTCCTCTGCATCTTTTTTTTATTTCCTAATAAAAAACAAAGCATGATAGTTCATTTTAGCATGAGTTAGTGTTTGCTAAATGACATAGATCATAGATAAGATGGGCAAACATGGTTCTAGAGAGACACAATCTAGTCAGGTTTTCGAGATTTCCGCTGAGTATTAATGAGATTGATTTGCATGTACTACTTCCATTGTATGCAAATAGATCTCATACATATTCATTGTGGAAATCTTGAAAACCCAACTGGGTTATGACCCTTGAGTATTGTGGTTGCCCATCCTTTGTTTAGATAGATGTTTTTGGCTCTTTAGGATAAAACCATTTGGCAGGGTTGTTTTGGGGTGGAAGAGAAGGGGCACAGGGAGTGGAACAATTTTCACTGAAGCTAGCACACCCATTCTTCTTCTATATATCAAAAAGATGTCCCACTCCTTTCTTTCATTATTAATTTTGTATTTTAATTGGTGGGTGGATGGCTCAGTTTCAAGGGAAAGGGTGTATTATAACTAGCTGTGACACCTAATGATTTTTAACTCTAACCTTTCAGTGTTCATTCAACTGGAAATTAAATGTATTTTGATGATTAACAATAACTGAGCTCATCACCTTACTTATGAACTTGTGTGAACTCTAGAGCTGCGCAAGGCAAGCTAAACTAAGGGTCTAGGTATGGCTTGGCTTAAAGTCTTCTTGGAAAATGAATCTAAGCATAAGTTGTTACGAAAACTGCCTTAGGTAGACAAGCAGTATAAAGAGCAGCCTAGTGCAGTGGCATAGCGAAGGTGAGAGGCGCCCAATCCGTTCCTACCCTGCTTCCTCCTGACACGCCCCTTCCCTTCCCACGTACCTGTTTAACATTCCTGGCGCATGTAGCAATCCCAGCCCGCTGTTTGTGCCAGCGTCGGCTCTTCCTTTGGTGGCACTTCCTAGGCTTGGGCCCAGGAACTGATATTGGAAGAAGAGCCAACACTGGCGCAAGCATCAGGTCAGGGTTGTTGCTAGTGCCAGGAAAGTTAAAGAGATATGGAGGAAGGGAAGGCAGGCATGCGCGCAGTAGTGGGGGAGGGGAGGCGGCACCAAGATGGCACCTGCAGCAGACCGCCTCTCCTTACTATGCCACTGGCCTAGTGATTAGAGCAGTAAACTAAGGGTCAAAGGAAGCCAGCATTCAAATTCTGCTTTTCCCGCTAATGTTCCTTGTAACCTTGGGCAAGTTGCCTCATCTACATCTTAAGTCATTAGCCTACTTGGACAGAAACCTACAAACTGTACCTGGATTTGTGAAAGTCAAGTAACAAAATCTCATTCCAGAAGCACTTTGATCCTCTCTGGGGTCCACTCCAAAGTGTGAGCTCTTCTGGTCTGGAATAAGAAAGAACAGCTAGTAGTGTGATGGGCACTTCAGTCCCTGAGTTTGAGGCTTGTGCAGATGAGGACAGAGCTTGCAGGGACAGAAGTCATAGGGGTGGGGACAAATTGTTCCTGTGTCATTCTCTACCTCTCACCTCTCTTACTCTAATGCAGAATCTGCCCCACCAATTCTGCAGTTCCGCCTTAACTTGTATTAATTTGTACTGATTCGTGTTGATTTGGGTTTATTTTTTTCATCTAACATTTTTAGTGGATATGTTTTAGAAATATTCATTTCTTTGATGCTCTCAAGCTCTGCCAGTGATGGATCTGTGAAGTGTGCTAGGCCGGGAGTTGTAGTAAAACTTGCACTAAAATAGGACTGTTTGCTATCAGGCCACTTCAGAGACTTTTCTATCTCTTAAATTTGTTTTATTTTATTTTTAATTTTTTATCTTCTTTCATTATTTCTATTTTTTCTATTTCTTTGATTTGGAAATATATTATATGTTGTTATTATATAATTTTTAGTTTATCAGGTACTTTAGCTAGATTGTGAGCCTTTGGGACAGATAGGGTCGTTTTTCTCTAAAGTTAAAAAGGGATAGATTCCGTACAAACATAAGGAAGTTCTTTTTCACCCAGAGAGTGGTGGAAAACTGGAATGCTTTTCCAGAAGCTGTCGTAGGGGAAAACATCCTCCAGGGATTCAAGACAAAATTAGACAAGTTCCTGCGGAACTGGAACGTACGCAGGTAGGGCTGGTCTCGGTTAGGACGCTGGTCTTTGACCTAGGGGCCGCCATGGGAGCGGACTGCTGGGCACAATGGACCACTGGTCTGACCCAGCAGAGGCAATTCTTATGTTCTCTTTCTGGGCTCCCTTTACAAAGCTGCAGTAACAATACCCATGTGGTAAATGCAAAGCAGCCCATTCAATTCCTATGGGCTGCGTTGCATTTGCTGTGCCAGGACTCACTGTAAAGGGACCCTCTGTTACAAACAAGGTGCATTCCTTAAAAAAAGTACAAATGAAGGGACCCTGTTACTATAATGCAGTTGGTTTTGCAGACAGCACATGTTTAACACATGAATTAATGTGCAGCAGCTGCAAAGGGAGTGGTCAGCCTCTGTCTTGCATTTTCCACACAGGGCACGCATTTAATGCAGAGCCATCGTGTTTCTATAACGCAACCAGAAGACCATCCTTACTCGAAAGAGCTTTACAAGCTAAACAGACAAGACAGACAAACAGGATGTCATGGATACAGTTATGGGGAACGGTTAATCTGCTGGCTGGGTTGGTGAGCAGTGGGGAGTAGGGTTATGGATAGAAGGCTATATCAAACAGGTGGGTTTTCAGTCTGCTTTTAAACAAAGTAAGAGAAGGGGCTTGGCAGACAAACTTGGGCAATTTATTCCAGGCATAGGGGGCAGCTAGATGAAAGGAATGAAGTCTGGAATTGATATTGCTGAAGGGTTGTTGGGTAAGATTTGCCTCTTTGCAGATGATACCAAAATCCGCAATAGAGTAGACACGCTGGATGGTGCGAATAACATGAGAAGCTTGAAAAATGGTCTGAAATTTGGCTAAAATTTAATGCTAAGAACATAAGAATTACCGCTGCTGGGTCAGACCAGTGGTCCATTGTGCAAGGTCATGCATCTGGACTGCAAAAACCCAAGGGAACGGTACAGTTTAGAGGGGTGAAGAACTTATGTACATGACGGAAGAGCGGGACTTGGGTGTCATTGTATGTGATGGTCTTAAGGTGGCCAAACAGGTTGAAAAGGTGACGGCGAAAGCTAGAAGGATGCTAGGTTGCATAGGGAGAGGTAAGGCAAGTAGGAAAAAGGAGGTATTGATGCCTCTGTATAAGACTCTGGTGAGTCCTCATTTAGAATATTGTGTACAATTCTGGAGGTCGCACCTTCAAAAAGATATAAAAAGGATGGAGTCGGTCCAGAGGAAGGTTACTAAAATGGTGTGTGATCTTCGTGATAAGGCGTATGGCGGGAGAGGGGAAATATGATAGAGACATTTAAATACCTACGTAATATAAATGTGCATGAGTCAAGTCGTAGCAGCTGAGATTAGCTCAGTGGCCCAATCTGGAACTTATACCTGTTTTGACTTCGTCTAAGTCAAAACATATACATTCCGTACAGGCAACCTGTCAAACTACCAATTATCAGCACTTAGATGACCTGTCTTTTTGATCATTCAAGTGTCAATTTAGGTGGGTTTTTAGACATATTTTCGTTTTGATTACGAACCCCTTAGTCCAGTGATTTTCTACTTTTTTCTTTCCGTATTTTTCTGACGGAATGAAAAAAGTGGAAAATCACTGGACTAACCTCCCCCCCCCCCTCTTCTACAAAGCCAAGATTTAAAAGGCTTCAGGGCTGTTGCCGCACGGCTTTGTAGAAGAGGGGGTAAGTGTATAGCCCTCGATGGAGACTGCCCCAACTTTGTTGGTCGGGCTGAGAACTTTTCAATGGCCCCTCGTAAGATGAAATGCTTTTAGAGAAGTAGGCAGATTCTTCCATTCTTGGAAATGAAATTTAAGCTGATAAAGAATTTACCAATTAGCCCTTATTCCAAATATCCTGTCAGAAAACTTTGCTAGAGTACACAAGTGGATTGAGGTTGGAGTGGATTTGTGTAATTCAGCTGAGAATAGTTGATGTGTAAACAGTTGGCTCAGACTTGTGGTACACACTGCACTTTGCTCTGAAGAGTTTCTTTTTGTTTTTTTGTTCACTTTTCTTCAGAACCTAGTTGGGTAACTTAAATGACCTTTACCAGCTCGCCCTTCTCCACCATCATCAACCTGTCTTGTGTGATGCAACCCTTTCTTTGAGCTTTGAAAGTTTAAGGCAGTGTTAGGAGTTGGTAAAAGAAACAGGCTTGGGAGGTGTCCTCTTTCCTCTGAATCTCCTCCCTCAGCATTGTCTAGGGGCAGAGCTTTCACTTGACTGATGCTCTGGGCTGATACACCTCCTAAATAACTACAGTATATAGAGTGAGGGAACTCTTCCTAATTGCAAGGCTCCCTCAATACTCCCTTGCACCATTTGTGCTACATTTGCTTTTTACAGGCCAAGGCTCTCACTTCTTTCCTAACAAATTTTTTTTGTTCAAGATATTCAATTTTTATTTATAGAAATCATTAACAAAATAACAATGTTAAAAAATACGTACATGCGCTGGAAGCTTCCCTTGATCTGCTTTGTCTGGGAGACTGCCATGATCATCCTGTTTGGGGTTTTTGTACGTTATAACAATGAGGCTAATCCTTCCTGGGCAGAATTTAAGAAAACAGAAAATATCAGTCTTGATATTCAAAATGATTTTTACTACAGGTATCCAAGTAAGTACAAATCATTAAAACTAAGTCAAAATATTTGCTGCCTTTGATCTCTACAATGCAAATTTGGGGTAAATGTGTTTTCATTAGAGTAAAATTGTAATGTAGGCTGGAGGGGTTTATATAAAGGATGTATTTTCAAATAATATATATGTTCTTAGTCATTTTTAGTCCAGTTTCTTTTGCTGTTTACATTACTTCAAGTCTTTTTTTATGAGACTATCAATGTTTGTATTCATCATATGCATTTTTAGAAACTATATGTTTATATTATGTCAAGTTTTTATGAGTTTTATTAAGGTTATCATTTTTTTTTTAAGTTTAAAATTTGTATGCAGTTCTATATGTATTTTTATATGTATCATTTATATGTATGTGTTCAGACTCCTGAGGCAGGCCCTTTGGGCCGAAACACAATCGTGTCGAGTCATGACATATTAATAAAAGATATTGAGCACCAGAGTCTTCCTTCGCTGTTTGCTCATCACTTATTACGAGGGAGTGCTGAAAAGTTCTCAGCCCAACCAACCAACTTCCTAAATTCTGAGTGTTATTCTGCCACTGTAGCCGAAAATAGTGTCATCTTATTTCATTGTGCCAATCTGCAAAAATGAAATTCTCTGTTTTCGCATTGTTTCAGATCATTGATTAAACCAAAGCCACGTCATTCTCTTCTTGGTTGAGCTGAGAACTTTCCAGCACCCCATAGTATTGTACTTATGGCTTGAGAAACTTTGTTCTGTAGGCGGAATAGAAATATGGTAACTGAAATCCAGTTGTGTTGTAGGATGTTTAATATATTGCACCCTAAAAACAGAATAAAACTCCATTCACTGAGTTTTTCATTTTGTTCCATTGTGAATGAACAATTGTTAGCCAGCAGGTGTTTTGTAATATCCTCACATATCAACCTGTCAGTGTACAGACATCCTGAAGTACAGCATTTTCTGGTACTCTGCTCGGTTGGGTCACACTCAAGCCGGTCTCACTTGTGCCCACACAAACAGATACACCAAAGTTTCTGAAACTGTTTTACAGCCTGAAATGCTGTCATACACTTTAGCAGAAGTGAAGTGGCATATTTCTTTGTTATTTTCCAGCTGGTCTGCTGAACAGAGATTACAGATTTTGCCAGATGTGTATAGTGATAGCGTGTCCAGCTGTTGATCCAGGAGTATTTTAATGCGACCAAATTAATTTCTTACTTGTTGGTCAATTTAGTCAGGTAGAATAAAGCAATGCCGTGAAAAGCAGGTGAATTTGCTTGAAGGTATTGCGAACACCCCCTCTTGTCTTAAATTTTTTACTATAATGGTCTCTTATGTGTATGAGCTGACTGGAAATGGTCCACCTTGGGGTGTTTGTGATGCGACAGATGTTGCATTGGACTGAGTGAAGAATGGTGAGAAAAGGGATTAAAAAAAGAAATAGGGAGGAGAGCAGGCAAAAAAAAAAAAAAAGTTTTAGTTCATTGTCAGAAAATTTAGCTTTCTTTCCCTCTTTTTTAAAAATTGTTTTGGTTTAGTTCACACACTTGGTTTTTATTTATTTGATTTTTTAGCCTGTCCTGTCAAAGGAGCTCAAGCATTTCCCCTCTCTGACCTGGTAGGCTCACAATCTATCTAATGTACCTGGGGCAGTGAAGGATTAAGTGTCTTGCTGAGGTCCAGAAAGACCAGCGTGGGGTTTGAACCCACAACCTCAGGATGCTCTAACCACATTGCCACACTCTCTTTTTTTTTTTAAGTTGCATTACAACATTTTAATCCATGCAGTTTTGCTAGTACATAAGCTATTTTGTAGGTTAATGTGCATTGAGTTATTTTTATGAACACTAAAAATTTTAAAGGTGTTTTAATGAAGAGAATGAGTGACAATGAATGCATACACCTACCGGGCAGACTGCCATGCAAATATTTCCGCCTATCTTAATGTGGCTGAACACGTTAAATTTTTTTTCCATAGATCCCAAAACAGGAGAAAAATTCTAGTGCATCTAACCTAATCAATATACCCTCTGTGTGGGTGTCCACAGCTGTTGGACATATACTTTCCTGGGGGAGAGTGAATGTGAGTGCTTGTTTGTGGGTGCACTATTGAAGCATATGTAACTCTGCAAGTGGGGGCAGGGGGATCTTCTCTCATGAACTGTTTCAACCCTCCACTCTCACCCAAATATGTTCTTCCTATCACAGTGTTGCCACCTGTGCTCCATCTCTTTTATCCTTCATTCTCTCCATCTTTCTCTTCTCAACTTCCATTTCTTCCCTTCATTCCAATCTTTTCTCATATCCTTTTATTCCATTACCAATCCCTCTGTCCAGGCTTCCTATTCCTCCATTTTTATCATTAAGAACATAAGAATAGCATTACTGGGTCAGACCAATGGCCCATCTAGCCACAGTGGCCAATCCAGGTCCCAAGTACCTGACAGAAACCCAAAGAGTAGTAACATTCCAGAGCTGAGATTGTGATGTCATAATGCCAACCTCATCAGTGAGGTCACAATGGCTTGATTGTCCTATACTTGGCTCACAGAAGAACATAAGAATAGCCTTACTGGGTTAGACCAACGGTTCATCTAGCCCAGTTTCCCATCTTCACAGAGACCAATCCAAGTCACAAGTACCTGGTAAAATCCCAAATAGTAGCAGCAATCCATGCCACCAATCCAGGGCAAGCAGTGGCTTCTCCTATGTCTGTCCCCAACTCTTTCACTGCCTTCTCCCGTTCCTCCATCTTCATATCATTCTTCATCCATATAATGCCTCCTTTCCCAGCCTTCTGTGTTCCTAGCAACTTGCCTCCATCAGTCATTTATTTCTATCCTTTTCTACATCTTCTGTCCTCTGCCTTTCCCCCTTTCTTCAGTCTGTCACCTGCTTCTTTTGCTTCCTTCATCCAGCATCTGCTCCTGCTTTGTTTTTTTCTCCCTTCCACATTTGCTCCCTGCTTTATCCTCCCTCAGCATCTTCAAATTCCCCTTTGCCTCCATTCTTAGCATCTGCAATCTTTAACCCTCTTTCTCAGAATTTGCTGTATGCCTACATCCCCAGTTTCTGTTTTTCCTCCTTTCCTTAGCATCTACTCACCTGCTTCTTTCCCCTTCTTTCTCTTTCCTCCAGCACCTGCTCCAGATCATCTCCCTTTTCCCCAGCATTTGCTCCTCTGTCTCTTTTCTCAGCACCTGTCTCAAGTTTCTAGTTTATTTAGCTTGGTACACCACTTTATACTTCTCCCTCCATACTTGCGGTTTCAGCACTCACAACTTCGATTATTCACGATTTTTAGCATGCTGGCTGCCCCCCCAAAATTACATCATCCATGGCCAATTTATAGAACTGCCACCAACACCTTTTTTTGTTTTTTTTCTGTGCGTATAAATGCAAACTCGGACACAGTTGCATGGGTTCCAGAAGGGGTGAAAAGAGGGCAGGGAATAACCTTACATACCTGCCATTGCAAAGGGGTGGGCTAAAGCCTCATTTCCACCTGGCCACACTGAGAGAGAACATTGCTTCCTCCAACTTTTACAGACTGCTAAATCTGGGTTGACCAAATATCCAGGCATGAGACCAATTTTGCAGGAGCTAAATTAGCTTCTGATTGGGATCAAGAAAAAATTCAAACACTTTGCTTTAGCTTCAAGGGGATAATTTTATAATAGGGTGCCTAGGTTAAAAGGGTAAGAAGGAATTTATTAGCCGGTATCTTTATAAAATAGAAGTACCTATGAGGTAGGCTTACCAGATCGTATGACTGGAAAATCTGGAAAAGTGACCCTGCCCTCCAGGCCCACCCAGGTCCACCCAGCCCCATCCTGTTCTGCCGAAGTCACTCCCCGTTCCACCCTAGTTCTTTTGGGTCCAATTCTTGAAGTACGCGTCTTGATTGCCAGGCGGTGATAGGCATCCTACCAAGCTTCTAGTAGCCAATCGGGATGCACATTAAAAAAAAATTGTTTGAGGAAAGATGCCTTCATTTTAGGCAGCCATAGTTCATCTACGGAGATGCGTAGGGACGCTTACGCATGGACAAGGCGGGTTTTGTGTAGGTATGGTTTTGCCTGGAAGTGGCCTTGGGCTTAAACGTCCTTATACATTTTCATAGGTGTGAGGCAGACGCCTTAAATGCAGGCCTGTAAAAATGCTGGCCTACATTTAAAGCATCTGTTCATCAATGAAAATGTGATTCTCTTTAGGACGCCAATGCGTGAATGACACGTGATCAGTGGCTGCCTCTTAGGTTTCCACCAAGATCGGCGTCCTAAAGAGAATCAGGCCCTTTGTGCACATAAAACCTGAGTTTCTGCATGGAAAAAAGTTTATAAAGTTCTCATCCGAAAAGTTCAAATTAATCATCTGCTGAATATCTCTTCCAGCTGTTGCTCGCCTACACTTGAAAAGGTAACTGATCCTCCTAGTAGGCCCTTCTGTCGTCCCCACTACTGATAACAGTATGCATATGGCTTTGTGTTTTCAGCTGCTTTGCACCCAGTAAGTGCAATAAAATAGATTTTAAGCTTTGCACAGAAACAACACTTGGCTGTTCAGCTAAGATCTTCCTCTACAGTAGACTTCAGTACAGATGATCTTCCATCCTAGCCCTGTCTGCCATTAGCTGTTGATGTCAGCCTGTTTATTCTCAGAGAGGGTCACCTATGTGTGAAGGCCAGGTAGGGCCTAGTTCATATATTTGCTGTAAAGACTTTTAAGCACTTATGTGTCTGTCAAATTGTTGGGCAAAGCAGTAAATTACACCTACGTGGAAGCAGTGCACATTTAAGTCTGTTTAAGAGTAGGCATAACTGTTTGCATGTAAAGTGTGTGTATTTTATAAAGATTTTGTGTAAGTCATGACTTCCCAAACTCTGCCCTTGAATATGGCTATACGCAGGCCTTCTGGACACCAGACATACTTTTCACTTGACATAACATAGTTAGTTAAAAAATTTACCAAATAAGTATGTTTTTAACAATTTTCGAAATGCCAGATAGTTGTTGGAACTTAATATAAAATTGCCGAGATGTTTATCTCATATACTGGCCTGATAAGATAGAATTCTGCCAAAGAATCGTTTGTAAACACATCCCTTAATAGATGGAAAGTCAAATATCCGCAAACCCCATGTAGGGTGTTTTCTACTAACAAATTCAAAGTGGTCAAGAAAATAACTAGGTAAAAGACCATATAAAGACTTAAAACATATACAACCAAACTTAAACAGTATTCTCGCCAGTGCAATTTTTGGTAATATTTTGTCACATGGTCGAATTTATTTACATGAGTAACAAATGCTTTTCCTTGCAAAAACCCCTTTAAAAATTACACCCGTGAATGTTCACATTGTACTCTTACCTTTTTTCATGTCTTTATCTGCGTATCTCGCATGCAGGGCCACAGCTATGGGTTCGTCTGAATTAACCTATCCACTTTTGCCTCGGGCCTTCCCAGCATCCAGGCATACCAGTTATATAGCTTCTAAGAATCCTCAAGCCCCAGCAGGTGAAAAAAATCCAGAGCTGCCCCAAGTCTGCTAAAGTGTGGCAGTCATCAGCAGCAGATTAGGGCTTTGATGTCATCACTATGAGCATTCTCCGTTCTTAAGCATGCTAAGTTCACGTGTAAGAACTGAGCATGCTTGCAATGTCAGCATTGGCAAATCAACTTGCTGATGATGATTATTGATAAATATGTTAAAAAGCAGTGGTCCCAGCACAGACCCCCGGGGAACCCATTTACCCTTTTCCATTGAGAATCTTGACCATTTCAACCTACTCTCTGTTTTCTGTCTTTCAACCACTTCTTAATCCATAATAGTATATTATCTCCTATCCCGTGAGATTTAATTTCCTCAGAAGTCTTTCATGAGGTACTTTGTCAAATGCCTTTTGAAAATCCAAATACACAATATCAACTGGTTCATCTCTATCCACATGTTCATTCACCTCTTCAAAGAAATGCAATAGACTGATGAGGCAAGATTATCCTTGACTAAATCCATGTTGGCTTTCTCTCATTAATCTATATGTTCTGTCATTTTGTTCTTCATGATAGTCTGTACCATTTTGCCCGGCACTGATGTTAGACTCACCAGTCTATAATTTCCTTTGGAAACCCTTTTTAAAATTCAGCATCACATTGGCCACCCTCGTCTTCAGGTATTATGCTAGATTTTAAAGAAAAATTACAAATTACTAACAACAGCTCTGCAAGTTCATTTTTCAATTCTATCATCATTCTGTGATGCATACCATCCTGTCCAGACGATTTGCTACTGTTCATTTTGTCAAATTGGCACATTACATTTTCCAGTTTTACAGAGATTTGTTCGAGTTTCTCTGATTCATCAGAATTGAATACCATTTCTGGTACCAGTAACTCCTCCACATCTTCCTCAGTGAAGACCGAAGCAAAGAATTCATTTAATCTCTCCGCTATGGCCTTGTCTTCCTTGAGAGTCCCTTTTATCCCTCGGTCATCTAGCGATCCACCCAATTCTCTTCCTGGCTTCTTGCTTTTAATATACCTAAAAAAGTTTTTATTGTGTGTTTTTGCTTCCAGTGCAATCTTCTATTCAAGGTCTCTCTTTGCCTTCCTTTGGATTGACATTCCTTGTGCTGTTTACAATTATTTTCAGTCAGATCCTTCTTCCACTTTCTGAAGGATTCCCATTTAGCTTTAATAGCTTCCTTGACCTCACTTGTTAACCACGCTGGCTACCGTTTGGTGTTCCTTCCTCCTTTTTTAATACATGGAATATATTCGACTCAGTTGTTGCTTTACAAGAAAAAGTGCCGCTTCATCCCATTGATATCTTGGCTAGGGTCTCCTTATCTACTCGCTTTCATATGGTAAATTTTGGCCTGGTTCAGGTGCGGCTGTGCCCTTACATTCCAAGGTTTTGTAGGCCTCTGTTATCTTCAGCTAGTTCAAACCTGAAAGTACGTATTTGATCAACTTCCAAACAGGTTAAAACTGACCGATTGCTCAAACAAGTTTAATTTGCCAATTTAAACCTGGATGCAAACTTGTTTGGAGGAGATTTGTGCAGTCTTATTTTCTTGAGTGGAAGGTTAACCCTTGACCTCTCATTTCAGTGTATACTGTTGTGGTTTCTCAAAGTTACCCTAAACTGTGAACCAGCTTTCTGTTTTGAATCAGAACAAGAAAGACTGCAGTTTCACAATTTCATGTAGGTTGAACTAACATTTTATCTCCCTCTCTCTTTCCAGAATCTAGGACTTACATTTCATCCATTTCATTATGCATTCATCCCATGATGTATTCCATTCAGTGTTTTTTAATGCCATAAGAAAGGTATACAGCAGTGTCTCTCAAACTTTTTCAGTTCTGGCACACTAAACGGAGCAAATGTTTTACACGGCACATTATAATTGAAATTATAAAATTGCAAAGCCAACAAAAAATTACATTTGAGAGTTATTTATTTAAAGTTCTTTAAGCTATGTATGGGTAATTGTAACAACAGTGAAACTAAAGTAGATAGAATTGCTAAGCAATACGATGGATGCAGTGGTCTAGCGAGGGTGAGAGGTGCCCGGGGCAGTGGTGCCCCTCCCCCACCCCCATCCGCGCGTGCAAGCCTCTTCCTTTCCCCCAGATCTCTTTAACGTTCGTGATGCAAGCAGCAACCCCAACTTGCTGCTCGCGCCAGCATCGGCTCTTTCTCAGACGTCACATCCTAGGTGCGGGTCCAGGAAATGACGTCAGAAGAAGAGCCGACGCTGGCGCAAGCAGCAGGTTGTGGTTGATGCTCATGCCATGAACATTTGTTGTCATTTTGCCTGACACTAGGACTGAACTAGAATAATTTAAAGGACTTTCAGGGGGTGTCCAGAAAGGAATATGTTGGACTGCTCTCCATGATTTTTCTTTTCAAAATTCTTTTACTTATTGAGCGTATCCTAATGCCAAAGAGGAGGAGAAGGCAGCAGGCTGTCCCTGCAGTTCCTGTGGCAGGACTGATGGACTGCTTTAATGCTTCAAGCCTTCAACCTGGGCAGTTGACCTCGCTTGTGGAAGGAGTGTCGAGAGGGACAGTGGCTAACTCTATTAATTGAGTTTGTTTTCTATCCCGCTCTCCCCAATGACCTCAGAACGGAGCCATCGATGCCGGTATCAAGGGAGTGTATGCAAGAGGATCTCCCTTTACCTGATCAGGCTCCAGTACATGGCCTGTATGGCCCAAAGATACACCTTGTTTGGCTGTCGTTTCTTTTGCATATTCAGAAAGTGAAGGATTTGTTGCTTAGTCTACAGCGGTAATTCTCGATCCAACGCTAAAGGCACACATCTAATCATTCTGGTTTTCAGGATATCCGTAGTGAATGTGCATGCAATAAATATGTATATAATAGTTTCTCTCGTACATATTCATTACGAATATTCTAAAAACTAAACTGATTACACTGAGAAATGCAGAACTATAGAGCTCTCATTGCACCATCTTTTCAAAAGGACCAAAAGGAAGACAAAGCATACTGTTGCTCAATGTTTTACATGAGGCTGAAATCTTATTTAAATGTCGATTCCAGCTAAGTATTGCGAGAAACACGCCCTTTGATCCTCCTTAATGTCACTATGCAACAACAATTATGTAAAAATGCCACAAGTTCATACTATTCAGTACTGAAATAGTTCAAGCCTTGTTGAATCTATTTATTATGGGAAAATCTTGGGCAGAGTGAAAACAAATGACAAATGAAAGTGTCCAGGTAGATACTCTGGTTGTATGCACAACACCCTAGAAACAGCCACCAATCCAAACAGCATAGTCAAGCAGAGTAAAAACATTTCCAGTTTCACAGTATTTTAGGCCAAGGGCCTTAACAGGAGACTGTTGTGGGGAAAACACAAAAGTCCCAGAATTTATACAGTAACAATTAGCATAAGTTGCAGCAGTTCTCCTTGGAAGGCTGAAATTAATAAGCAGCTTTTAATTATTTGGCTGCTCTTCCATGCTGCTTTCAATGTCAGCACAGCAGTGCTCCGTTACCTTCGATACAATCCCTTTAAATCTAGTTCGCTTAGAATAATGTGGCAAGCTGCCAGGGCAGGATTAATTCGTCGAGGGCCTCTAGGCACCCAAGTACACTGGGGCCCCACCCCACCATACACCCAGGCGGAAACAGGAAGCTGCGTCAGAGGGAAGCTTTGGGCAAGCAGCACCGCTTGCACAATTACAGTTCCTGTTGCCTTTCTTACCTTCGTTGCTTGCTTGTCTTACTTTCCGTCGATTGGGGAGGGGGGGGAGGCCGCATTGCCGATCAATGCTGGAGGGGCCCATCGCCGTTTTAAAAAAAACAATGTTATTCCCTCCTTCATCGGGCCACCCTAACCATTTTGGGCCCTAGGCATGTGCCTACTTGGCCTACTGGTTAATCCTGCCCTGGGCAAGCTCCTGCCAAACAACATATATACATTGGTAGGGTTACCATATGGCTCCACAAAAAAAGAGGATGGCCTTCATTAATAGACTCTTAATTCCACATTCTTCACAACACTGCCTCCGTTCCATTAATCAAAATCTGCTTTCAGTCCAATCTTTAAAACACATCAACACTATGTGAATTAACATTTTTCTGTGACCGCCCCTATGTTGTGGAATTCAGCTCCAAATTACCTACGAGAAAGTACATCACTTACCATCTTCAAATCAAATTTTAAAACATTCCTATTTAAAGACTTATGATCGTCCTTTTAAGGATGCTACTCTTACTTTTTACCAGCTCCAGTGCTACCCTTATGACTCCCTGCCCTTTCGTTCTTTCCTTCCCTTCTTTACTATCCAAAATATTGTAGTTCTTCCTCTTTCTTTATTCTCTTGTAAGATTGGAAGGGTGTGAGGGATGGGAAAAAAGTTTTTTTAATCTATTAGTATCATAAATGATAGAATTTCAAATGATGTATTCATTGACAAATGTTTTATATATATGTATTTGTTGTAAGATGAAAAATGAATAAAGATTAAAAAAAAAAAAAAAATTTTGGAGAATTCAAAAATATAACCTTGCTGTTAAAGAAATCAAAACTAAAACATTTATATACCGACTGGAGTCTCAGCAGTTTCCAAAATAACATACATAACATTAAACAATAATTCAAATCAACTCAAGAAGTGGAACCTAAAACTCCTTGATATCATCCTTCACTATTATTACAGTTACATGAGGCACAAATCCTAGGGAGCAATTCACAGATATGCAACGACAAAAAGCTTAGTTTTAAGCAATCTCTTAAAGCTGAGACGGTCCGAACATAGCCTTAATTGACCCCGTAATTTATTCCATAGAGAAACATTTTTAGTTGTATGGCCACATACCTTATTTTCGTAGCCGATTGAGATATCAATCGTGTGCTACCATCCGATCTCAAAGCGCGGGATGATCTGTAGACCTCCCAAACATCCTGAAACCAATTTGGCACATAATGGGACACAGACTGGTGCAACCGATCTTTTGCTTTCTTGTTTGTAAAAATTTGGAATGAATTCCCTTCAGAAGTTAGACTTCTTCCTTGTTTATCAACCTACTTGTTTCAGAAATTCCTAACTGATTCTTCTACTTTAAATTAATGATCCTAAAGGATGAGGTTTATAATTTAATACTCCTAACATGTTCTATAATTATTTTGTTAACTGAGTTGAGCCCTACTGGAGGGATGAATCCGTATATAAAACCAAGGATTGGATTGAATCTATTCCATCCCCACCCATACCTGCATGAGTCAACGCTATTATTTATTTGCTTGCAGCCCTCCGTTTCCCAACCCCAACAGCTTCCTGTGTTTTTTGGGATTGTATTCACTATTCAACCAATGAGTGTTCCAGCTTCTTCTCTTAGCTTTCCAAGCCTCATTCTGAAGGCACCAGATATTTTGACTACACTCCCACTGGAATCTCATGGCAACTTCTTCCATCCCCAAGGGAATTCTGCAGGTTCCACAGAATGCCCGTAATCCCCATTCCCATGCAGCTCTCTGCACTCCACTTGAGTGTATAAGTGTACAAAGTGGCATTCTCATGGGTAATTGTACACTTACACACATAAGTGGCAACAAAACACCTATAGGCAATTGCTATTCTGTAAGGGTGCATATAGCGGTCCAATGCATAAATGCACATCAGGCAGTGTGGGGTTAACCCCCTACATCATCGGAGACCTTTCCTGGTACATAAAACACCAGTGCCCTTGAGGTGCATGGCTGCAGGGTGTGGCCAAAGGAGCGTGCCCAAAGAAGCATGTCCGTGGAGCTCCGAGTTTAAAAAAAATTTTGATTTCCTATTTTTGCAAGTATGGGGAAGTGCAAAGGTACTGTTAAACCAAAGGTTTGCATACCAATTGTTACAGGACCCATGAATAAGCCTATGACTCCAGTTGGGTCAAAGAATACGCCAAGATTTTAGGTACTGTCCTGAACTCGTCCCCATCCATTAATTCTTCCTGAGATAAGGGAATCCCAGGAACTTTTCCAGTCTCTTTTGGAGGCTCTGTTGAATTTAGCAACTCAACCTCAAATTGTGTCCTTTATAAAGAATCTGGAAGAAACCTTTGGTTCTATAATTCATGTGGATCCTCCAAGATTAGAAAGATTGGCCTCCCTGAAAACAGATTTCTGGGCTGGATGAACCATTAGTCTGACCTAGTAAGACTATTCTTATGTTCCTATGTGTCTCGTCATCTATCAGGGGAAGGAATTCATTTTTTGGGAATTCTTTAGAATGAGGTTTTCTTAAGGGTCATGAGAAATTATCTTAAGCAGTATTGGGAATAAAAATTAAAGCCACTTAAACTTAAGAACATAAGAACATAAGAATTGCCGCAGCTGGGTCAGACCAGTGGTCCATCGTGCCCAGCAGTCCGCTCACGCGGCGGCCTCCTGGTCAAAGACCAGTGCTCTAAAATGAGTCCAGGCTTACCTGTGTATGTCCCAGTTTAGCAGGAATTTGTCCAGCTTAGTCTTAAAACCCTGGAGGGAGTTTTCCCCTATAACAGACTCCGCAAGAGCATTCCAGCTCTCCACCACTCTTTGTGTGAAGAAGAACTTCCTTACGTTTGTACGGAATCTATCCCCTTTCAACTTTAGAGAATGCCCTCTCATTCTCCCTACCTTGGAGAGTGTGAACAGTCTGTCTTGATCTACTAAGTCTATTCCCTTCAGTATTTTGAATGTTTCAATCACATCTCCTCTCTGTCTCCTCTTTACAAGGGAGAAGAGGCCCAGTTTCTCTAATCTCTCACTGTACGGCAACTCCTCCAGCCCCTTAACCATTTTAGTCGCTCTTCTCTGGACCCTTTCGAGTAGTACCGTGTCCTTCTTCATGTATGGCGACCAGTGCTGGACGCAGTACTCCATTGTGAGGACGCACCGTGGCCCGGTACAACGGCATGATAACCTTCTCTGATCTGTTCGTGATCCCCTTCTTTATAATTTCTAGCATTCTGTTCACCCTTTTTGCCGCCACAGCGCATTGTGCAAACGGCTTCATCGACTTGTCGATCAAAACTCCCAAGTCTCTTTCCTGGAAGGTCTCTCCAAGTACCGCCCCAGACATACTGTATTTGTGCATGAGATTTTTGTTACCGACATGCATCACTTTGCACTTATCCACGTTGAACCTCATTTGCCATGTCGCTGCCCATTTCTCAAACTTGATTATGTCTCTTTGTAGATCTTCGCAATCCCCCTGTGACTTCACTACTCTGAATAACTTTGTATCATTCGCAAACTTAATCACCTCACTCGTCATACCAATGTCCACATCATTTATAAAGATGTTGAAGAGCATGGGTTCAAGCACCGAGCCCTGTGGCACCCCGCTGGTGACACTCTTCCAGTCCGAGTATTGTCCATTTACCCCCACTCTCTGTTTTCTATGCTCCAGCCAGTTTTCAATCCACGTGAGTATTTCACCCTCGATTCCATGGCTCGCAATTTTCTGAAGTAGTCGTCCATGCGGAACCTTGTCGAACGCCTTCTGAAAATCCAGATATACAATGTCGACTGAGTCACCCTTGTCTATCTGCCTGTTGACTCCTCAAAGAAGTGCAGCAAGTTCATCAGGCAAGATCTGCCTTTGCTGAAACCGTGTCCTGGCTGGTCCTCATTAAACCGTGTTCGTCAAGGTGATCAATGACAATTTTGTCTTATTTTTAATTTTGTTTGTACTGTATTTTGTTTGAGTAATGCTGGCATTTACAAAGCTGCAGTAGAGGTTTCTATTGCGGGTCGGTGAGGTAAATGCTCCGATGCCCACAGGGCTCTAGGAAGATTTGGATGTGGTACTGTTGTGAGCAAACAGCAACTGACCTAGCTTAAATTAATCTGTTCAAACTGTTCCTCTCCTTCTATAAACTGCTGGGGCCATGTCTGCCAATCCATAAAGTCATTACTAGCTGCTTTTGTGTTAGCAGGCAGCCCTGGAAAACTTCCTGGTATGTTTGTTTATTAAAAGCTTTAACCGCACTTCGGTTTGCCAACAGCATGATATACAAAATATAAAAACAAGAAATGAAAAGAATGCCATGAAAAATAGGAAAGCAAAAGAAGAACAATAAAGAAAGAACAGAAGAAAAATAAAATATAAAAATTTAGTTAAATCTAAAAAAATCAAATCTCAAAGAAAAATAAATTTGTTTAAATCTTGTTTAAATAGTTGCCAGAAAACAGGATCATAATTTACAAAACATTCTCATAGAAATGCTAAACCAAAAAGATATGCCTTAACCGTTGATCTAAATGTTACATAAGACAGTTCTGAACGAATCATAACCGGAGGAGAATTCCAAAGATGAGGAACTGCTGCAAAAATGGCAGACCTCTGCGTTGATGCCAAACATACCAAATGAACGACAGGCAAAGCCAATTGATGAGCAGTCAATGAACATAGGCTTATAAGGAACTAATTTTCCTAAGTAATCTGGTTGACCTGATTGCAATGCCTCATATGCAAGGGTTAAGGCCTTATGCATAAGGCAAAATTTAATGGGAAGTCAATGGTACTCCTTTAAAAAAAAGAGACATGTGATCATATCTCCGAGCGTTAACAAGAACTCTGATAGCAGTACAGTGGTACCTCAGAATCCGAACACCCTAGAACTCGAACAACTTGGAATCTGAACTTTTTTTAAAATTAATTTTTGCCCCGGAATCCAAATGCTGCTTTGGAATCCGAACGTACGGGAACTGCAAGCGTTGCTCAGCCCAAAGCTTCCCCTCTGATGCAGCTTCCTGTTTCCGCCTGGGAGGAAAGCTATGCTCAATGTTTAGAGGCTAGTAGCCTGGGAAAGATTACCGTGATCATATTTAAATATAGGCAAAAGGGGTTATTAAGTATTCCATCCCAATGCACAGAGGAACAGTCTATCCCCTAATGCATAAAATTTACCATCAGCATGGAGCTGGCGTTGGGTTGTGATAGCCTCTACTGGCTGCAGATTGTCTGTGCTCCAAAGAAAATAAAGCTTCCTAAGCAATGTAAACTTTAATTGCCTTCTTTCCTTCAAACAGGCAAAACCGTTTCCTCTCACTTCACCGATAAAAGCAGCACCTACGAGTCCGTGTGGAAGAGGCAGTTATTGTTCAGGATGGAAGAGCATTATGGGGAGGAGGGAGGAGCAAGAGAAAAAAAGCTGATGACTAGGCAGCGGGAGCAGGAGAGCGAGGTGGTCAACCCTTTTCCATTGCAAATGCAAGCAGTGTCTCACTTCCGGTTCACCACACAATTGTTTCCCACGTACTCACCTTTATAGGACCCCCCAGGGACCCCTGAAGAAGACTTTTTGTCGAAACGCGGACCGTGTTGGGTCCTGTATCCCTAGCGGACTAGGTCCTTTAAGGCTCTTATGTGGATGATTTACTTTTATGTGGATGGAATTATTTTATGTGGATGATTTCAGTGTACCTTTGGAACTTTGACACTTTCCAATAAAGTCCATTGAGGAACATCGTCACTCCACAGAGTTTTTTTGGTTTTCTCTGGATTTTCTTCTTTGTGGATATTTTGGGGTCAATTCCTTTTGTTTTCAACCCTTTTCTTCCCCTAGGCATGCACACAAGAATTATGCGTACTGCAAAATTATTGTGCGCATGCATGATGTACGATCCTCCCCCTAACTTCCCAATTCTCAGTGCTAACAACACACGTATGATTTGCATACTATTAGCGATGAGAACTGGAAAGTTTTTTTATTGGCTCTGCCCCGGCAGTATTTTCCGGCTCTGTTCCTTACAGCATCAGAGTTCTGAACATCTGCCTATAGGTTGCTAGAACTTGTTTGCCTTATTATTAGCTTCTCCTAATACTGAAGTTCCTCCAGCCCATCCCCCAAATGACAAATTGGCATTTCCTCTGTCCCTCAGCTCAAAGATCACAGATTCCATCCCTCCTGCATATAAGAGCAAGGGGGTTTTGAAATTCTAGTTCCCCTGCATATCCCAAACTCAAAATACAAGCAGCTTGTGTTTTGATTCCCACCCCATATGCAGAACAAGGCACTGTGATACCCTAATCCAGTCCCCTAGCAAATTCTCATCTTCAGCAAAGGCCCCACTCCCTGCCTACACCTTATGAAGCCACTGGAGCAGGAGAAAGATGATCCCTTTTTGGACCCATTGCTGCTGAAATCCAAAACTGTACTGGTTGACCTCATCTGTTCCTTTATCCCATGCATGTGCATTTCAATGCATAAGACCCCCGTCATTTTTAAAAATCCCATAATCTCTATTTGTCCTCCAGAAACCACTCTAATAATATCAGTGCCTAGACTAGCTGTTGAGTCATATTTTCTTATTATGAGTGTAGTCACCGAAAGTTATTGAGAGAGAAAAAACATTCTGTTCCCGAAGTGTTTTCATTTTAAACCTCATCAAATTGTTTTTCCTAGTTTACCATATTTAACAAGACTAATTTGTGTGGGGAAAACACAGTACTTTCCTGTTCATACATCCCCAGTTATTAACAACAGTCCACATCACGGAATCAGACTCTCGCTTTCCACTGGTTGACGATACGTGAAGAGTGAGAACACGTTTGTTTTCCTGATTTAAGGATTGTCTAGTCGCAGTGGTTCCCTTCCCAACACTGTCCTGGGGGTCCACCAGCCAGTCAGGTTTTCAGGATATCCCTAATGAATATGCATGAGAGAGAATCACATACCTGTCACTTCCATTATATGCAAAGCTCTCTCATATACTGTATATTCATTACGGATATCCTGAAAACATGACTGGCTGGTGGTCCCTCAGGACAGGATGGGGACCCACTGGTCCAATGAAACTGTACAGATATACTGCGGTATGTATAGGCGTCTCACCTCTATGGATTGTGCTCAGTTTTGTGGCTGTGAGGGGTTTGCAACAGTGATGACCTTCAGCTCCAGTGAACAGGAGAATGCGTACCACAGCAGGATAAACTCTAATTTGGAATGGTTCAGATCTGGAGAATATTTTCCTTCCAACCCTTGGATTTTCCATGTACCTGGTGGACAGGAAAGAGGTACAAAAGAACATTTCCATTAAAAAATAGGGAATATACTGTATATAGAGAGGGTTGTTTGGGCTCTTGCTTTTACATTGAATGCTTACTATGATCCTGCTCTTTCTGGCAGCTTGCCCACTGTGAAATGGAAGTAGTTTAATGTCTAACTGCATGGTGTTTCATTTTTACCACACTGGAACTGATTCTTATCTGGAGGAGGGCGAGTTATAATTAAAGTTCACCTTCAGTTTATCTTTGTAATCATTTTGAGAGGTCCTTCTGTGCTTAAGTGCTTTTCGAGGGGAAAGAGAGCTTGCAACGGGCTCATTAATTACGTGTATGGCTTGTCTGTAAGACCATCAGTAAATCTAAACTTAAACTTTGGCCAACCATGGTTGGTTCACACAGTTCGCAGGCCAAAATGAGAGCTGTATTAGGGCTGAATGAATTCTGGAATCTGCCATGAACATCAGTCACAGGGCCCTCTGACCTGAGGTCTAGGAGGCTACGGCTTAAATCAATGTGGACTCAGCCTTAAAACAGAGACTTGCCTACCGGTCATACTTTAATTTCATGGGTGTGCTGCGAGTTTCACCCATTCCGGAATCCTCTTAGTTTGGCAGAGTGTATAAAGAAAGAAGTTGCTTATGTACACCCATTCCTTTAATCCTCTTTGCTCTTGATGACAATGATAATAATATTCATAATTTATTAAATATCCCAGCCTACAGCAGTGGCTCCTCACCCAGTCCTCAGGATGCACCTACCAGACAGGTTTTCAGGATACCCACAATGGATATCTATGACACAGATTGGAATAAAACGAAGGTAATACATGCAAAAGTGTCTCTATTCATTGTGGATATCCTGGAAATGTGACTGGCTGGGTGTGTCCTGAGGATAGGCTGAGATTCTCCGCCATAAAGCCTGAGGTGATTTCCAATAGGAAAAAAAATCCCAAACCTGATAAAAACATGTACTGTGATATTATACAATTTATGCATGTAATACCAATCTTATTAAACAAGTTCATCTGGATAATCCTGTTTCAGGCATTTCCTTAAAGGGTATTTAGCTGATTCAGGATTTCTACGACATGTTCCTTTCGGTTCTAATGACAGCAACTTAAAACTGGCGGGACTGAGATGACTTAAAAGGATATAATTGTACCATACAGCACCTATCCAAATTTCCAAAAATGTGCCTATTTTAAACCTGTTTGACGGAGGCACCTTTGGTTCTTTAAAAATTAGGCTCCCAGATCCACAGCAGCACACAAAAACCAATGCAGGAATGCACACCTATGGAGAGACCAGCGAAAGGTGTACAGGAGGTGATTTGATAAAGGATTTTTCTTGCATAAACTCTGTTCTGTATGCATTAGGCCCCCCCTTTTTTTGTTATATATGGAAGTGGGAGGGGGTGGGGGGGCTATATCTTTTTTTTTGTTGTATGATACGGTAGATTTTCAAGTGATATTGTATTCTAATTGTTTGATATTTACTGTACACTTGATTGTGAATTATAAAATTAATAAATATTAAAAAAAAAAAAAAAAAGACAAAATAGTATCCCAATTGTCAGGTCACCTCCCATTCAGTGCGCGCAAATGTCGGGGCGCAATTGTCAGCGCAAAATTTTACAGGCCACCGGGGACACCAGGTGCTGTAGGCTGAGGGGTTCTATGCTGGGCAGGAGAAGGCAATAGCAAACCTCTGAAGTTGGATTCCCCATGGTGGCATGAGTCAGTGGCATGATCCGTCCATTGGACAAAGTAACACAAATGACTGAAAGCATGCACACATTTACATACGATCACTCACACCAGCTCTAGAGCTGCTGCAAATGAGTGTGCCTAGATATTGCCCACATAAAATTGGCGTCTTTATGTTGCTTTTACAAAAAGACTTATACGAATACCATTTTGCAAAGTCTTCAGAAGTGCCAGTTGTTAGCCAGAAATTTTTTAATGGCTAAACAGTATCGACATTGGCTTCGTCATCAGACCTGCTTCATTTAGTGCTCAGTGCTCTTCGTGACAATTTAACTTAGGGCTACTTTTATCAAGCTGCGATAGTGGGATTAGCGCGTCGGACATTTCATCACGTGCTAACCCCTGCAGCCGGCTAACAAAAACTAACGCCCACTCAATGAAGGCGTTAGCGGCTAGTGCGGTATTACGCGCTTTAAACCCCTACCGCAGCTTGATAAAAGGACCCCTTAGCTTATAACTAAAAAAACTTGACTTATTTCTTATGTAAACAGCTCTTCAGTATCAGAAAGGGGCCTGACGGTTCAGTATGTTTTGCCTCACGGCTTTTTCAAGAGCAGTCGCCCCCTTTTGCTCTTATCCACACCATCCCGATCAAATCTCTTTTATTCCACAAGTATTAGCACATAAATGATAAGAGTTCTATAATCAACCTGTAATATCTGTTTGCTCCACCCACACTCTGCCCAGACTCCGCCCAAGTGCATGTCAATTGGTCATCATGCCACGGGGTGTATTTTTCCATTATGAGGTCATTTTGTACATAAGTCATTTCTTCTGTATATAAATGACTACTGTAGAGCACTCTGAAGACATTTCCTAATGGAGACATTTTCAAAAGATTGAAGTTTTGTGGTCAAACATTTGCATCAGGTTCCCTGAAGCAGGGCCGAAACATGGTCCATGTCAGAACCCCGATTTTGTCAAGCCAAGTAAAAAGAGCTCTTTCATATTTTTTCATACTATTCATATTTTGGAGATTTTGCTATGATTATAAGAAATCATTGTGTGCAATGGTTACACCTTGAACCTAAATAATAATAATAATAACAGTTTATATACCGCAATACCGTGAAGTTCTATGCGGTTTACAAAAGATTAAGAGAAGGTACAAAATGATTGAACATAGGAGAAGAGAGCGAGAGAGGGTAAAAGGTTTAGAAAACCGATATTGAGGAGAGGGAGAAGTACAGGTCAGTTGTCTAGATACAAATCCGAGAGTAGTAACACATTTTCTGTCTCTGGGTCTCTGAGCACACTTCAAAAATACTCTTTGTAGTCAATGACTAATTCCTTTTGATGCTTCCTAGAAATTGTAGGAATTAAGGGTGTTGAACACTGTATTGTTCACATATTCACATTGCTCTTAAGATGTATTAGAGTGAATTTTTCTTCCCATTTTCTGTTACTGTAGAGCACTGTCATTTATGCATCTTAAACTAGGCAGCTCTGTATAGAAAATTATTCCCTTATAGATGCAAGATTAATTTCATACCAGCAACGTACAATAGTATCATTAGCTTCTAGAGCAGTGGTTCTCAGAAGGGTTTTCAAGATATCCCTAATGAATATGCATGAGAGAGATTTGCATATAATGGAAGTGACAGGCATGTAAATCTCTCTCATGCATATTCATCAGGGATATCTTGAAAACCCGACTGGCTGGGGGGGGGGGGGCCCGGGACAGGGTTGAGAACCACTGTTCTAGAGGTTCATTTGCTGCACAATCTAACTGGGTCTTTTTTCCCCAATCCAGGTTTCGTGGATGTCCACGTGATGATCTTTGTTGGGTTTGGGTTCCTCATGACATTCTTACAGCGGTACGGCTTTGGTGGTGTGGGTTTCAACTTCTTAATGGCTGCCTTTGGAGTTCAGTGGGCTATCCTGATGCAAGGCTGGTTTCATACTTTTGAAGAAGGAAAGATCAGAATTGGAGTAGAAAGGTGAGAAGGTTGGAACTGGCCACATGATTACCTTCCATAGATGCATAGATGTCCGATATCCTGAATTTTTAACATTAAAATTATTTAACATTAGAATTATTTAGGTTATCAAGTGAACTGTTGGAAATAGGGTGGAGATGAAGTTGAGAGGAGGGGCGATTCTGATTGAATAGGCGAGGATATTTTTCCCAAATTATGGGGATGGGGATGGGGATGGGCAGAGGCAGAAGTGAAAAGATAGATGACTTGTCCAAAATCAGAAGGAACTGCAGTGAAATTTTAACTGGATTTCCATGTTCTCTGCCCGCTATTATAACCATAAGGCTACTCTTCCATTCAATGCAACACCACACTGTAGTCTAATACATTTTAGCACTGGCTGCTTTACAACTAACTGATTCCTGAGGGGACAGTGCTGAGGTGAGAAGGGTTGGAGCTAAGTCTCTCTAGTCCAGGAATAAAGTGTGGATTTACAAGAAAGAAGATTAGCAAAGGTAAGGTCCTGATCTTTCATAAGTGAACAATCAAGATGTAGGTAATAACCTTTATCATGGGACTAACTTAATGGAAGTTTGACAACCTTTTGAGAGTTATACTCTCTCCAGTAAATGGGTATCACCTACAACTTAATTTTTGACTCTTATTTCCACATATCCAAGTGGACTAACACAGCAATCAGACTTCTTCTACATGGTTGGAAATAAGAGTTAATTTTACTTGGTGACTTTTAGATATGGGAAGCTGCATACACTAGGTTCCTCCTTTAAACATGCTGCCAAGCAAGTCAGACCTCTTAAATGTTACAACTGCTCTACAAAAGCCTCTTCAGTCTCTTCCTTTGAGCTGAAACAATGCCTTCCAAAATAACTCAGTAGGTAGATTGCGCATGACATCAGAAGACTGGACATTTGGATTAAGAAAATTGTACAGGGCTTGTACATTTCAAAATCTTTATCAAGGCCTATACAGGGGTGTCAAACTGAAATCACATAAGGGGCCGAAATCTAGAACACAGGCTAAGGGCTCCTTTTCTTAAGCTGCGCTAGCAGGGTTAACGCGCATGACTTTTCATCACGCGCTAACTCCCACGCTGGCCTAAAAACTAACTCCTGCTCAAGAGGAGGCGGTAGCGGCTAGCGCGGCCGGCGGTTTGGCACGTGGTATTAACCACGTTAAAACGCTAGCGTGCCTTTGTAAAAGGAGCCCTAAGTTGTGGGCCAGATTTTTTATTAAGATACTTACCTCCTCCTTTGCCGAAGCACAGCGTGGGCCCCAGTGCTGGTGGAGGCTCCGACGCTCACAGGACTTCTGTGAGTGTCGGCTCGATCGCCGCCATCAGCGCCAAAACCCACACTGCACACCAGCAAAGGAGGGGTTAGTCTTAGAAGTATAGGGATACAACCTCTCCAACCCCACGCCGGCTACAAAATAAATAAAAAAGACTTTTCCTCTCTTTTAGGTCCTAGCTCACATTCGCGGTCTAACACCAGCTCTGGCAGGATACACATTTCAAATTTGACATATTGTAATCACAAAATAGAAAATAAAATTATTTTTTCTACCTTTTGTTGTCTGGTCATTTTGCTTTTGGTCCCAGTTTCTCTTTCTGATTTTGTCTATCTTCTAATTCTCTTTCTATTGTCTGTTGTCCATTTTTTTCTCCTCTTCTCTCTTGCTCCAGTCCCTGTCTTCAACATATTGATTTTTCCCTTTCAACTTTTCTGCATCTGTCTACTCAAATCTTGCCCTCTTTCTCATCCTTCTCCTTTTTAAATTTTCAGCTACCTATCAATTTTCCATCTTCTCTTATTCTGTGGCTCTCCCATTTCCCCTCTCACTCATTTCCCAGCCTCCTAGTTCCTTCTATCTCTCCTCCTCTCTCCTCTTGGTCCAACATTTTGCTTCCTCTCTTTTCTGTTGTTCTTCTTCCCTCCCCCCTTGATGCTGAACAACGAGATAGAAGGAAAAAAAAAAAGATGCTGCATCTCTCTCTCCCTTCCACCCCCAGGCCTAACATTTCTCCCTCCCTTCGTTCTCCAGATCCAACTTCTCTCCCTTTCTCTTTCCAACTGCCCCCCATCCCATCTCATCTCTCCCCCTGTCTGCCTGCCTGCCTCCCTCCCCCCAGGTCCACCATTTATCCCTTTATCTTCCCCATAGTTCTCCCTTCAAATATATTTTTCCCTCTTCCTCCACACTACCCCAGGTCCAACCTCTCTCCCTTCATCTCGCTCTCCTCTCAGCCCAGCTTGCCTTTCCCTCTAGCGCCGGTCCCTCTCTCCTCACAGCCCAGTATGCCTTTCCTTCCAGTGCTGGTCCCTCTCTTCTCACAGCCTGGCATGTCTTTCCCTCTGGCACCGGTCCGATGTTACCGCCAAGCCAAGGAATCTGCTGGCCTCAGCAATTGAGCAGTGTTGTACAAGGCTCCCCCTCCTGCTTTTTGCCTGCCGGTCTTTCTCCAATGACGCGCAACTTCCTGTTCCCGCCCGGGTGGACGACCGCGGCAGACGGAAGGCAGGAGGGGGAGCCAAGGACAACATTGCCGAATCGCTGTCGAAGCCAGCAGACTTTCCAGCATGACAGCAATGTCGGACCAGTGCGGGAGGGAGGACACGCTGGGCTCTGAGAAGGGGAAGTTCAGAAGCATTACCGCGGGCCACATAAAAAGGCCAGGCAGGCCGGATTCGCCCCGTGGGCCTTGTGTTCGACACATGTGCATTAGGGAATGGGATTGGGGCTTATATTCCTTATCTGTCTCAGTGAGGGTCTTTTTCTGCTGTCATTTACTCTGCGAGTCTGTGTGTGTGTTTTGTACCTGAAGTTATTTGTACCTGACTTTCTCTGGAAATTAGCGCATGTAGACTTCAAAATGCAACCTGCTCACATTATCTTTCTTTCATGGCCAAAAGCTGCTTGTCAGGGGTGCCTCTCCTTAATGTAGCTAAAAGTACTTACACTGTAGCAATCAAGAGAAGGCACAGTTTTCAGATGGTGAAATTACTGTGATACATTAATTGCAAACGGAAATGGTTTTGGAAGGCCTCCATAGGGTAAATGGCCATCTGGTCAATCTCCATTATACTGAACTGCATTGATAATTGATCCAGGATTCCCATGAGGATCATTTTGAGATTTCCCTAGGTTCGTGAGACTCTTGCATTTCTTGTCTTAGAAGCCGTACTGCTTCCAGGCCAAGCAAACTGTCTTATATGGCTTTTTTCTACCTAGTCTCATCAATGCGGATTTCTGTGTGGGCTCAGTGGCTATTGCCTTTGGGGGCCTCCTGGGAACCATCAGTCCAGTCCAGTTGCTGCTCATGACCCTGTTCCAGGTGACCCTGTTTGCTGTGAATGAGTGGATTCTCCTAGATATACTTCACGTGAGACTTTTTTTTCTTTTGTTTATTGATGAAATTTTGTGCAGGGGAGGAGGGCGGGGACCAGTAAAACAATAAGAAATGACAGTTTATTTTGCATAATGCAAACTTTTCCCTGCTGTCCCTTAACGTACCTGAAAGAAATCCGCCTTGTTTGTATGATATGAGGTTTAATGTTTGCTCAGAATGTGTAATGTTCAGATAAAGACTGTAGGGCTGCCGAAAGTGAGGCGGTGGTAGGCGTCCTACTGCCACCTAACTTAATTGTTTTAATTGGTACTAAATAATGCGGTAATTGACTGTGTCATTTAAAACCAATTAAAAAGTGATTTAAAAAAAAAAGCTGCCGCTAAGCAGCATCCCCGACTGGCACCTATCTTCCTGGTGGCTAGCAGCGTGCATTGATGGGGTGATGTGATGCCTGACTTCGACATCACTAACATTACTCATAAGAACATAAGAATTGCCCTACTGGGACAGACCGAAGCTCCATCAAGCCCAGTATCCTGTTTCCAACAGTGGCCAACCCAGGCACCAAGTCCCTAGCTAGATCCCAAGTAGCAAAGCAGATTCTATGTTGCTTATCCTAGGAATAAGCAGTGGATTTTCCCAAACCATCTCAATAAAAACCTATGGACTTCTCTTTTAGGACATTATCCAAACCTTTTTTAAACCCCGCTAAGCTAAATGATTTCACCACATTCTCCGGCAATTGAATTCCAGAGTTTAATTACATGTTATGTGAAGAAATATTTTCTCCGGTTTGTTTTAAATTTACTACTTAATAGCTTCATCGCATGCCCCCTAGTCCTAATATTTTTGGAAAGAGTGAACAAGCGATTCACATCTACCCTTTCCACTTCACTCAATATTTTATAGACCCTAAGCCATCTCTTCTCCATGCTGAAGAGCCCTAGCCACTTTAACCTTTCCTTATACGGAAGTCGTCCCATCCCTTTTATCATTTTTGTCATCCTACTCTGTACCTTTTCTAACTCCTCTATATCTTTTTTGAGATACGATGACCAGAATTGCACACAGTATTCGAGGTGCAGCCGTACCATAGAGGGATACATGGGCATTACAACATTTTCATCTTTGTTTTCCATTCCTTTCCTGATAATTCCTAACATTCTATTTGCTTTCTTAGCAGCCGCCACACATTGAGCTGAGGGTTTCAACGTATCCTCAACAATAACACCTAGATCCTTTTCCTGGGCAGTGACTCCTTACACAGAACCCAGCATCACATAGCTATAGTTCAGGTTCCTCTTTCCCACATGCAAAACTTTGCACTTGCTCACATTAAACGTCATCAGCCACTTTGACGCCCAGTCTCACAAGGTCCTTTTGCAATTTTTCACATTCCTCTTGCAATTTAATAACTTTGAAGGACTTTGTGTCATCAGCAAGTTTAATTAACTCACTAGGTATTCCCATCTCTAGATCATTGATAAATATATGTTAAAAAGCAGTGGTCTCAGCGCAGACCCCTGGGAAACCACACTATTTATAATCAAAACCAAAACCCTATACCAGCTAGAAATTGTATCACTCAAAATATAAGCTGGATCAGTAGGTGCATTAGAATCAACAGAAACAATTGTACATGGAAGAAAAAGCCTCAGACCCCTTTGGGGAAAACCTCTTAAAACTTAAGAAGATTGGTTAGCGTCACTGGCAAAAAAACCTCCTGTACACCTGTGTTACAGCTGCTGAATTTTAAAGAGCTGCATTTGTTACTGCAGTCAAAATTGCATTCAAAAGTGCATGCTTCTTAAAGTGCTTTCAAAGTGCTGGTCAAATGTTCACATAACCAAATGTAAACGCTGCTTTCAAACCGTTCTTAAATGCTGATATGGAACGTTGTATCAAGAAAACTACAAAAACTTATCTGTGGCTCTTATGCAGGCTGTGTGTCACAATCTTATCTCTGACTCTATGCAAGCGTCTTTTCCTGCCCGGGTTATTTTACAATCAGAGAAGTACGGTATAAATGACAGCTCAACTCCTCTTTTGCTTACACCGCTATTACAATTTGGAATAATCTATCTGTTCACATTAGGACTGATATTAATTACTTAAGGTTTCGTATAAATTTGAAAACTTTTTTATATATTTTGTTGTAATATTTGTGATATGATATTTTAATTATCGATTGCTTTTGAACTCTCCTGTAGACTTAGTAGATAAGGACAGGTTGTTCACCCTCTCCAAGGCAGGGAGAACGAGAGGGCACTCTCTAAAGTTAAAAGGGGATAGATTTCGCACGAACGTAAGGAAGTTCTTCTTCACCCAGAGGGTGGTAGAAAACTGGAACCCTCTTCTGGAATCTGTCATAGGGGAAAACACCCTCCAGGGATTCAAGACAGGGTTGGACAAGTTCCTACTGAACAAGAATGTTTGCAGGTAGAGCTAGTCTCAGTTTGACCTAAGGACTGCTGACCACGATGGACCACTGGTCTGACCCAACAGCTGCAATTCTTATGTTATGTTCTTACGGGCTTCATTGGATGTAAATCACCTTGAACCTTTTTGGCAATTAATAAGTTCTGTATTAGATTAGGTATAACTCCATACAGATCCTCTGCAAGCAGTAGTGTAGTGAGGGTGAGAGGCACCTGGGGCAGTGCCACCCCTCCTTCGCCCTTGTCTTTTCCCCCCCCCCCTTCTCTGAACCCACCTGCCACATGTACCTCTTCCCTTCCCCCGTACCTCTAGTTGAAGTTGTTGGTCATGGCAGTCAACCATGTGCTCCTCACAACCCTGTCGGCTCTCCCTCTGACATCACTTCCTATGCACCCGGAAGTGACGTCAGTGGGAGAGCCGACAGGGTTGCGATAAGCACGTTGTTGACTGCTGCGAACAACAACTTCAACTAGAGGTATGGGGGAAGGGAAGGGAAGGGGGGACACATGCGTGGATGGGTAGTATGGGAAGAGGCGGGGAACGGACAGGAGGAGAGGTGCTGGCACCCCCACCAACATAGCGCCCAGGGTGGACCGCCCCCTTCACCCCCCCTTACTACGCCACTGTCTGAACAAGACTGCATTAGCATTAGTCTTACCCGCTTGCTGTGTCGTATGATTGTGTGTGCTTTAACTCTACATTATATGATATAAACTCCGCCTATGTGGATTTCATCTCGTTCCTATAGGTGGTAGATGCCGGAGGTTCAATGACAATTCATACTTTTGGAGCATATTTTGGATTGACTGTATCCTGGATTCTGAATCGTCCCAAACTGGCCCAGACCAACAACAAGGAGAGGTCAGCGTATTACTCTGATTTGTTCTCAATGATTGGTAAGTGATGCAGTTGCTAGAAATTAGAATGACTTCTCTAACTCCCATTTGTGCGATGGATGTTGTTTATAGTGGAGAGTTGATTTTTCTTAGTTTGAAATTCTATTATTTTTCATTTATCTTGATGTAAACTGCTTTGTGTCCTATCTCTTTTCAATAAGGGGAGGTGTGGTAATGTGAATGAGGGCAGAGCCTAGATCAAATGGAGCCACACAACAGGGCTAAGGTGAATGAAAACAATTTATTAAAAGTGACAGGTAGAGGTTCTGCTCAGATTACTAGTAGGGGAGAAAATAAACACAAAAATGTTCCTTAGATATAACAACATTCTTTGTGGTCTGCTCCTGCAAGGCCACAGAGTCTTCTACAGTCTCTCAGCATGGTAGCACAATATACCATATATACTCAAATACGACAAGATTTGTGGACCCAAAAATGTGGGTCTCGTCTTATATTCGGGTCATTGCTCCCCCTGCCCCCCCCTCCCGGACTTGTTTTGCAGGCCTCTGCTGGGCCTGCCATATGGCCTGGTGGGGTGGGTCAAGACAGGAGGGATCCCTCCGTCTTCTGTCCCGGCTGACTCTGCCAACCTTTTTTACCTCCTTCCCATCTCCCCCTATATACCTTTTTGAATCCCTGGTGGTCCAGCAGTGTACCGGGCAGAAGCGAGCTTTCTGTGCTCCTGCCCCATGCTGAATCTCTCCCTGAATGGCCGCCTCAAGTTCTTGCGGCCCAGTGGACTGGACATGAGCAAGCTTTCGCACTCCTGCCTGCCACTGAGCAGCTTACTGAATGGCTGCCATGAGTTCTCATAAGTCCCGCACGAACTCTGGGCAGCCATTCAACAAGTGGCTCAGAGCCAGGCAGGAGGCGAAAGCTCGCTCATGCTCGGTACACTGGGATGCGAGAACTTGAGGCGGCCATTCAGGCAGGGGCTCAGTGCAGGGCAGGAGCGTGGAAAGGCATAACCAGCAGAAGAAAGAAAATAATCATGATTTTATACAGGTTGTTCCTCTGGCCTCATCTTGGCTATTGTGTTCAGTTCTGGAGGTAGGCTAAGGGTTCCGATTTTCCAAAAGGAAAATCTGGCAACCCTAGTTCTGGGAGGCATAATGCAAAAGGCCGTGCAGCTCCATTTGATCTGGCTCTAGCCCTGTCCTTGCTCACATTATCACATCCCCCATTTATTTAAAAAATAAATAGGTGAGAACAGTGCCGTAGTGAGGAGGGTTAGCACCTGGGGCAGTAGCAACCAGCATCGCCACGTCATGCACCTCCACTCTTCCCTGCCATGCCCCCCTGCTGATTGAGCACCGCCCTGCCCACGCGTAATTCTTGAGATGTTCACAAGCACGAGCAACATCTTCCACCTGCTGCTCGCGCCGGTCTCGGCATCCTGCTGATGTCAACATTCTGGTCCCGCGACCGGGAAGTGACATCAGAAGGGAGCAGAGGCCGGCGTGAGCAGCAAATGGAAGATGCTGCTTGCACTGGTGAACATTTCAAGAGATATGCGGGAGGGTAGAGAGGAGAAGAGGCGCTGGCACTGGCGCCCCCACAAAGATGTTACCCGGGGCAGTCTGCCCTCCTGTCCCCTCCTTATTATGCCACTGGGTAAGAAGTAGTTTACAGAAAAGGCAACCAAAATGTTATGCGTTAGGCATCAGAAGTCATACGAGATGATACCCATGGATCTAAATATGTATATCATCACAACCAAACAAAAATGTTCCCATCCAATTACAAACAGTTTGACTTGTTAAAATCATTTGTAAGCAGATAAAGCTCCAACAGCAAATGTTTTTTGTTTAATCTGAATTTGGAGGAACATAGAAACATAGAATATGACGGCAGAAAAGGGCCATCGGCCCAACAAGTCTGCCCACTCTAAGAACCCTCCCCTCTAAGCACTTCCTCGAAGTGAACCCACATGCTTGTCCCATTTTTTCTTAAAATCGAGCACGTTGCTGGCCTCAATTACCTGAAGTGGAAGATCATTCCAACAATCAACCACCCTTTCGGTGAAGAAATACTTCCTAGTGTCACCATGAAATCTCCCAGCCTTGATTCTTAACGGATGCCCTCTTGTTGCCGAAGGTCCTATAAGGAAAAAGATATCTTCTTCTACCTCAATACAGCCGGTAACATATTTGAACGTCTCTATCATGTCTCCCCTCTCTCTGCATTCCTCGAGAGAGTATAGCTGCAACTTACCTAGACGTTCTTCATATGGGAGATCCTTGAGGCCCGAGATCATCCTAGTGGCCGTTTGCTGAATCGACTCCATTCTCAGCACATCCTTTTGATAATGTGGCCTCCAAAACTGAACACAATACTCCAAATGAGGTCTCACCATGGACCTGTACCTCAGTACCTCAGTCAGGGTCTTTAGTAAACTCCCTGGAAAAACAAGGCAATTTAACCTCACAGGCCAAAAAACATCCCAGATACCAATATAATTTGATCTATGAATGTTCAATGCAAAACCTTTGTGCTGAAAACTTATGAAAAAACAATCCATAGGTGCCTTCATTTTTCTATGAAGCTAGGCACCTACTTTCCTTCATAGAGTAATATTAGTATTTACGGTAGCTGCAACCACTTACACCAGCACTAGAACTAGTATAAATATGAACATCTAACTTAGAGCATTCCCTAACTTAGGCAAATATGTGGAAGCCCCACCTATGTCCCTTCCACACACCACCCCTGTGTATAACCCATTGCAAATACTTCCTATGTAAGTTAAGGGTGTATTTGTAGAAGAGCATTTAGGAGGCATGCTAGCATACATTACTACTACTATTAGTTATTTCTAGAGCACTACCAGACATAGGCAGAGTGGTACAGAGCCACAAATGAGACAGTCCCTGCTCAGAAGAGCTTACCATTTAAAGAATCAAGACAAACAGGATTCCAGGGTAGGGGTTACAGTTAGAGGGGATGGTTAAACTGCTGGCTAGGGTGGTGAGCAGAGGGCAGAAGGGTTATGAGTTGAAGGCTGCCTCAAAAAGGTGGGTGTATGTGGTCACATGTGCTTATATGCACATATTTATACATTCATAAACATGATGTGTGCATAAATGTTAGCGGTTAGTTTATAGAATTGAGATCTTACCACCAAATTCTACATATGGTGCCTACAGAATCGGCACTGATCAGAACGACACGTAGCGTGATTCTATAAAAGGCATGCATCATATACAGCACACATGTCAAGCACAAGTCCCAGGGCTCAAATCCGGCCCGCCTGGCCTTTTTATGTGGCCCTCAGTGGCTGTGTTGCATCTAAGTGTCTGACTGTGTCCCAGTGGCATGCCAAGTGCCTGAACGCACTGCCCCACTCCCAGCAGGGCTCTAAGCTCCTCACCTTGCTGCCTCAGTACCCATTTGCAGGCAGAAGGACCCAGTCCCAGTGTAAAAGTTAGGCTGGAGCAGGGGATCCACAGAAGTGCCTGACCGCGCCACAGGTGTCTCAGGGCAAAGAAGGTTCTATGCTTCTACTAAGTATCTTAATAGAAAATTCGGCCCTCGACTTAGCTTGCGTTTTAGATTTCAGCCCCTTTTGTGATTGAGTCGGACACCCTTGATATACAGGGTTACAAACCAAAGAAAGTCCTCAGTGTGAAAAGTGAAGAGAAGCAACAGATCTTAAGACCAGCACAAATAAAGTCAGTGTCAGGTTTTCTGAGGCAGCTGGATGCGAAACTCATCTGCTCCGCTCCAGCACAGATAAGTTTAAAAAAAAAAAAGTTTATGCAAGATTTAAGTAGCAAGATGTTGAAAACTGATCAAATGCAAAGCCATGTTATGTGCTGTGACTGACAAAGGAGAGTTTTCCTGCTGCTGGAGCTCTGCTATGATTTTGGTCTCTTACAAACATTTTTCTGAGCACTCAACATAAATAAATAAATAAAATGCTACATTGTATCTGAATTAAGAAACACTGAGGACTTTCTTTGGTTTGTTTACATTGCATTGCACTGTCTTTCATGACACATCTGGTTATTAAGTATCCATATATAGGGTTACCAGACGTCTGGAAAAACCCAGACACGTCCTCTTTTTAGAGGAATGGTATGGTATAACGATTGATGTAAAATTGTCAACACGTTATATTGTACTCCAAACATCACAGACAACCAATGTAACTGTCGCAACAAGGGTGCAATGCACACATATCTGCTCCTGTCCCAAGGCATGCTGCTGCATTTGGTACCATCTATAGCAGTGGTTCCCAACCCTGTCCTGGAGGATCACCAGGCCAATCGGGTTTTCAGGCTAGCCCTAATGAATATGCATGGAGCAGATCTGCATGCCTCTCACTTCCATTATATGCATATCTCTCTCATGCATGTTCATTAGGGCTATAGTGCCCGGTATCTTGTATATAGACTAGAAAATGGGTAGGTTATGGGCATTGCAGTTAGACCATGGCACTTTACCACACCCCGCAGCTTGTGTAGTTAATGAGGATGGACTTGCTGCCCCTAAATAGGAAGGTGGCATCTTGCTCGGGGCACCGGCATCCCACCTTCTCTCTGTCCCCCATCCCACTCTTCCCCCTGCCATGCGCCCCTTCCCTTCCCCGTACGTTTTTAACTTCAGCGCAAGCAGCCACCGACTTGCCGCCCACGTTGGCTTCAGCGCTCTCTGACGTCACTTCTGAGAAGTGACGTCAGAGAGAGCGCCGAAGCTGATGCGGGCGGTAAGTCGGTGGCTGCTTGCACTGAAATTAAAAAGGGAAGGGTCGCGTGCGGCCGGGGGGAGGGTGGGGAAGAGGAAACATTGCTCCGGGTGTCACTCACCCTCGCTACACCACTGGTGATGAATGCATCTTTGTCACTTTAGGTCTCTATGAACAGCCGCAACATTCGGTACACAGACTTTGCACTTGTTATGTGTTAAATTTTGCATTTAGCATGCTAAACTTTACCATGCTTTAATGAACAGGCCTCTAAAGGGCAATTTGTTAATACAGGCTAACAGTTATGCCCATACCCCTGGATCTTATAAAGGTCGCCCAAATTTGGACGCAGACTCAAGATGTGCATGCAAGCTAATCAGTTCCAAGTTTTCATAAAGATAATTAGAGGTGATATATGGAAATGCAGTAAGAGAGAGAGGAAGGGAAAGAAGTGAGGGGAGGGGGGAATGACATATTGAATTACAATAATTGATAGGATAAGAGAGGGGGTCAGCAAGACAGAGGGGAAAAAGTTGTAGCTGACTCCAACAGGTCTTTTTTGGGGGGGAAGTAATGATATATATGTGAAAGCATCTGCAAAAATGTATGCTTTTAATGTTCTAGATGGAAATATGCTTGAGTATCTGAATAAATTCATGTAAACCATTCTGAGCTCCCTGAGAACAATATAGAAAATTGAATAAATAAATAGTGTGAAAAGCTTCAGATAACCAGAGCTGGTATTGTGACATCATAATGCCTAAGAGCCAACCTCATCAGTGATGTCACAATGGCTTGATTGTCCTATGCTCAGCTCACTTTTACTACATTTTGATTTCTAGAGTGGTGCTGCTCCCTGTGACCCTGGGCAAGTCACTTAATCCCCCCATTGCCCCAGGTACATTAGATAGATTGTGACCCCTCCGGGACAGACAGGGAAACATGCTTGGGTACCTGAATAAATTCATGTCAACCATTTTGAGCTCCCCTGGGAGAATGGAATAGAAAATTGAATAAATAAATAAATCTATTGGCGTAAGTGGTAGGGAAGAGCATTCCAAAGGGTAAGACCAACTACTGGAAGAAGAAATGTTGTGTGGTGTCCTAAGTTATCTAAAGGAAGGAGAAAACCCCTACATAGCGAAACCAAAGAACACGCAGAAGTAGGGGTGGACCGGAAATTTTCCTGTATATGAGGGTAGGATATAAAGTACTCTTTTATTAACAAAGCACTCACAGATTAAAAGACCCAATAAGGTGCCATGTTTTGGCAGATAACCGCCTGCTTCAGGGGTCACCAATACTCTGTCGGATGTTATGACATATGTCGAAAGATGTCAAAGAGCAGAGTCTGAATCTGATAATACTCAAGAGAACCAACCTGTCACTCTCGCAGCCAGTGCTTTGGTCTGAGTATACTAGGGTTACCAGATTTTCCCGAAGGAAAATCCAAACCCATGGCCACGCCCACAGACCTGCCCAGCTCTACCTGTCCCGCCCCAGCCCCGCCCCCAGACGACATCCACGTATGCGCGGATGCCCCCTCCTGACCCAATTTTTACAGGAAGCTTTTCAAAACCTGGACAAAGTGCTGGGTTTTGAAAAGCCGTCTGGACCTCTGGACATGTCCTCAAAAAGGAGGCCATGTCCGGGGAAGTCTGGACGTTTGGTACTCATAAGTATAGAAAATCTGGGCCTTGGCGCCTTACTTGGGAGAAAAGTGTCCTGCAGACCGGGTAGAAAGCAGGAATCGTTGCTCTTTAAATGTCAGCTCTTCCGCTGTTGTTTTTTTAATTCACTCAAGCATTCTTCACCTCCCTCCCGCTTTTCTTCCTTTGTGCCGCAGGGACGTTGTTCTTGTGGATGTACTGGCCCAGTTTTAATTCTGCCATTTCCAACCATGGGGACGCCCAACACCGGGCTGTCATCAACACCTACTTGTCTCTGGCTGCTTCGGTTCTGACAACTTTTGCCATAGCCAGTGCTGTAGACAGGAAAGGAAAGCTTGAAATGGTAAGAGCGGAATGTGTTTATGATCTGAAAGCAGATCCCTGTGTTTTTAGTCTGCATTTTTTGTGAGTTCTTTCTTCTACTGTTTACTGATTTGTTTGCCTTTTTGCCATGAATATACTGGGCTGATACACCTCATGTCCTATGAAGGTAATTCTATAAGGCGTTACTTAATGTTAAACAGCAAATATTACATTACATTAGTGACTTTTATTCCGCCATTACCTTGCGGTTCAAGGCGGATTACATAAGAGGTTATCTGGACATTTCCAGAAGCGTTACAGAGTAGAGCGGGTTGCTTCGGGGGATTGAAATGCTTCCTGCAGTGTTAGTTTGTCTTAATGGATTTCTTGAATAGCAGGGTATGTAAGAGGGAAGTTATTTTTTACTGTTAACCCCAGTTATTAATAACTAGGTCTGATTACAGACAATGGGACCTGCGCTATAAAAGCGTCATATATTTGGGCTGCAAAAACCTGAGGGAATGGTACAGATTAGGGAGGGAAGAGTGGGACTTGGGTGTGATTGTATGCGATGATCTTAAGGTGGCCAAACAGGTTGAAAAGCTAGAAGGATGCTAGGGTGCATGGCCAGTAGGAAAAAGGAGGTATTGATGCCCCTGAATAAGACTTTGGTGAGACCTCATTTAGAATACTGTGTACAAAAAGGATGGAGTCGGTCCAGAGGAAGGCTACTAAAATGGTAGAGACGTTTAAAGACCTCTGTAATGTAAATGCGCATGAGTCGAGTCTCTTTAATTTGAAAGGAAACTCTGCAATGAGAGAGCATAGAATGAAGTATCCTGACAGATTTTACCGGCAATATTAGAGAATCTGGCCCTCAAACTCTTTGCATTCAGGGGACTACCACTAAGACAGTATTTTATCATTAGAAACCTAGAAACATGATGGCAGACAAAGGCCAAATGGCCCATCTAGTCTGCTCATCCACTGTAACCATTATCTCCTTCACTCTCCGAGAGATCCCATGTGCCTATCCCAGACTGTTCCATGCATCTACTTTCTGTAAAAAAGTATTTCCATAGATTACTCTGGAGCTTACCATAGTAACATAGTAGATGACGGCAGATAAAGACCTGAATGGTCAATCCAGTCTGCCCAACCTGATTCAATTTAAATTAAAAAAAAAATGTTTTTTCTTCTTAGCTATTTCTGGGCAAGAATCCAAAGCTCTATCCAGTACTGTGCTTGGGCTCCAACTGCTGAAGTCAAAGCTCACTCCAGCCCTTCTACACCCTCCCAGCCATTGAAGCCCTCCCCAGCCCACCCTCAACCAAAAGGCCATAAACAGACACAGACCATGCAAGTCTGCCCAGTACTGGCCTTAGTTCAATATTTAATATTATTTTCTGATTCTAAATCTTCTGTGTTCATCCCACGCTTCTTTGAACTCAGTCACAGTTTTACTCTCCACCACCTCTCTCGGGAGTGCATTCCAGGCATCCACTACCCTCTCCGTAAAGTAGAATTTCCTAACATTGCCCCTGAATCTACCACCCCTCAACCTCAAATTATGTCCTCTGGTTTTACCATTTTCCTTTCTCTGGAAAAGATTTTGTTCTACGTTAATACCTTTCAAGTATTTGAACGTCTGAATAATATCTCCCCTGTCCCTCCTTTCTTCTAGGTTATACATATTCAGGGCTTCCAGTCTCTCCTCATACGTCTTCTGGCGCAAGCCTCCTATAATTTTCATCGCCCTCCTCTGGACCGCCTCAAGTCTTCTTACGTCTTTCGCCAGATACGGTCTCCAAAACTGAACACAATACTCCAAGTGGGGCCTCACCAATGACCTGTACAGGGGCATCAACACCTTCTTCCTTCTACTGACTACGCCTCTCTTTATACAGCCCAGCATCCTTCTGGCAGCCGCCACCACCTTGTCACACTGTTTATTCACCTTTAGATCTTCAGACCCTATCACCCCAAGGTCCCTCTTCCTGTCCGTGCATATCAGCCTTTCACCTCCCAGCAAATACGGTTCCTTCTGATTATTAATCTCCAAATGCATTACTCTGCATTTCTTTGCATTGAATTTTAGTTGTCAGATATTAGACCATTCCTCTAACTTTTGCAGATCCTTTTTCATATTTTTCACTCCCTCTTCAGTGTCTACTCTGTTACAAATCTTGGTATCATCTGCAAAAAGGCACACTTTTCCTTCTAACCCTTCAGCAATGTCACTCACAAACATATTGAACAGGATCGGCTCCAGCACCGAACCTTGAGGGACTTCACTACTCACCTTTCCTTCCTCTGAGCGACTTCCATTAACCACCACCCTCTGGCGTCTGTCCGATAGCCAGTTTCTAACCCAGTTCACCACTTTGGGTCCTAACTTCAGCCTTTCAAGTTTGTTCAAGAGCCTCCTATGAGGAACCGTATCAAAGGCTTTGATGAAATCTAAGTAAATTACATCTAGCATATGGCCTCGATCCAGTTCTCTGGTCACCCAATCAAAAAATTCAATCAGATTCGTTTGGCATGATTTACCTTTTGTAAAGCCATGTTGCCTCGGATCCTGTAACCCATTAGATTCAAGGAAATACACTATCCTTTCTTTCAGCAACACTTCCATTATTTTTCTAACAACTGAAGTGAGGCTCACCGGCCTGTAGTTTCCTGCTTCATCCCTGTGACCACTTTTATGAATAGGGACCACATCCGCTCTCCTCCAATCCCCAGGAATCACTCCCGTCTCCAGAGATTTGTTGAACAAGTCTTTAATAGGACCCACCAGAACCTCTCTGAGCTCCATCAGTATCCTGGGATGGATCCGGTCCAGTCCCATTGCCTTGTTCACCTTCAGTTTTTCAAGTAGTTCATAAACACTCTCCTCGTGAACAGCGCAGAATCTACTCCATTTTCTCACGTTAGTTTGTCAACCAATCTCGGTCCTCCAGGATTTTCTTCCGTGAACACAGTACAGAAGTATTTGTTTAGCACGTTTGCTTTTCCCTCATCACTCTCCACATATCGGTTCCCAGTATCTTTTAGTTTAGCAATTCCATTTTTCATCTTCTTAACTCCATCCTATGCCCTCTCATTGCAGAGTTTCCTTTCAAATGAAAGAGATTCAGCTTATGCGCATTTACATTACATAAGTATTTAAACGTCTCTATCATATCTCCCCTCTCCCGCCTTTACATGTGGGTTGGAGTTAGGAGTTAAAAGCAGTCTCAAAAAAGTAGACTTTCAGCTTGGATTTAGCCTAAACACATAGGCACATATAAACTCGATTACATTAGTTTTCACCAAGAAATTCCTCCTTTTGCTCTGCAGGTTTATATCCAGAATGCAACTTTAGCAGGGGGTGTGGCTGTGGGCACAGCTGCTGAGATGATGCTGTCTCCCTACGGATCTCTGATTGTTGGATTTATCGTTGGCATTGTATCCACACTGGGCTTCAAGTACCTTACAGTAAGTAGCAGGTTCTTGGGTCAGAAGTAGGAGAGGGGGAAAAGTTAGGCAGGATTTCTAATACTGATATTCAGAGATGGATCCCATTTTGTTTGGTTCTTTAAAATAAGGTTGTCACGTACTTGTCTGCTCAGTGAATTGTTCCGAAGTCCTATATAAATAGTCTAATCTAATCTAATCTAATTCTTAGTCTTATATTTTAAATCATTTCCTAAAAATAGCTCGATTCGATTTACTTAATTAGATCACAAAGAAAGATCCATTAACATTCATTTGTGCTATAGCCTACAAAGCGATGAAACATAGTGGTTTTTAAGGTTTTGCAAAAGATCTGAAGAGATACCTAGTGTACTGTTTCAATTATTATAATTCTGTTATGAGATGGTGAAAATATCTTATGGAAATGAAACTGACCTGTGCCAATAGTAGTGATAGGAAGAGTATATTTTATAGACTCTGTTCATAATTCATGTTAAGCCCACTCACAAGATCTACAAAATCATTTGTGATTGATATGCTGAGGCCTTGGTATTCACTCTGTCCTCGAAGTTCAGGCTTTCAGGATATCTGTAATGAATATGTGCAAGAAAAATTTCCGTAGCTATAACCTCCATTCTACTTTCCAGAACAGGTCTTTATGCATGTAATAAAAAAGTATGTAAAACCAAGCACTGCATTTGGCGACAACATCCTTGAGGCACTGACAAGTAAGCATGCATAGGATGCCAACCTCGATGGCTTAGGGATGTTGCTGCTGCCTGCCAAGCTTGGTAAAAGGGAGCTTTGGAGTCCTCATTAGCTAAAGTATTTATATTTTGAAGGCATGGCAGAGAAAATATTGTGCCCACCCACCTTGGGCTGAGGCCCACCCAAAGCTACACCATTGATGGGGCTGGAAGAATTCTAGACCTCAATGATGTTCTTTGCGAAGTAACTGATGACAAAGACAGAATCCATTGTCTCAAATGCGTCTGACTTGATGTTCAGAAGATTGGAATCCTGAGGAAGGCATAATTTGCTGAAACACAGACCATGTTGGTCCTATTTACATCGCTTATTTTCATCCCTGCTGGCAGAGAGTGGGAAGGACCTCAAGAAGTTGATCCTGAAGCTGAAAGAAGAAAGCGAGAAGATGAGGCTTTACTTGAACATCAAAAAGACCAAAATCATGATTACCGCCAACAAGAAAGTCCACATAAAGATCAACAATGAAGAAATAGGTTGATAGCTTCGTTATCTTTGGATCAATCCCTGATCGCAGTGGCAGCTTGACGGCAGAGATCAAGAGTCGATTAGCACTGGGCCATGCTGCCATGGTGAGCATGGACCAAATATGGAAGTGCAAGGACATCTCAATCCCCATCAAACAAAGACTGATCACTGCTATTGTGTTCTCAATCGAGACATATGGCTGTAAGACATGGTCACTCTTGAAAGCAGATAGAAGAAAAATTTACGCCTTCAAGCTGTGGTGCTGGAGGAGACTTCTACGAATTCCATAGACAGCTAGGATCAGCAACAAAGATGTTCTTGATCATATAAACCTGGAGCTGTCCCTAGAAGGCAAGATTACCAGACAGAAACTGACCTATTTTGACGTGGATGAGGACGAATTCACTAGAAAAGGAGGTGCTACTTGGAATGATCAGTGGTAAAAGGAAGCAGGGGAGACCAAAGGCCCATTGGCTAGATACCATCAAGAATGACACGGGAATGAACATCAAGCAATTGAAAAAAGCTGGCCTACAGAGTATCCAAGGGTCGGACATGATTGAATGGATAGTAGTAGTAGTAGTAGTATTTTCATCCACATTTAAGGATTGTTTGGCATGTACAATCAAACTTTACAATAAATCTGTGATATTAATCTCACCCTGGTTTGCTCTTCCTTCTTCGGTGTGGCCGTATTGTTGTCCCTCATTTTGTACTGATAGAAAAGTATATGCCATGGTGTCTCTGTGTGTACTTTTCTGCATGTAGCCCCTGAGGTAATTGGATAAATTTCCCTTAACACACAGAAAAACGTTTCTAAAATTACCCGATATTTGGACAGGGATCTAGTTAAAGTTATATGTGCATTTTCAGTTATGACACTTACGTTGAGAGTGCCACTGACATGTGTTTAGCTTTAGACAGAGAGTACAAACAGCAGCCCTGACTCTGAATACTGATACCCGTGGGTTTATCTTGTTCTGCATTTGATCATTTCAGCCACTTCTCCTCAAGATTCGGCTCCACGACACCTGTGGGATTCACAATCTTCATGGTATGCCAGGCATCATCGGTGGAATCGTGGGAGCCGTCACAGCAGCTTGTGCCACTGAGGGTGTTTATGGCGCTGAAGGGTGAGATGGTTTGAAATATTTGTGAAGTGCAATTTTGATAGGGGGTGGGGATGGGATTCTTCAAAGATGAAGCTTAAGAATACTCTAACAATCAAAGAAAATCTCTGTGAATAGAAAGAATCCCATGAGACATCCATAATTAAGGAGGCACTGAATCATCAGAATAATCATAAGGGACTCTGGAAATGTTGGATGCGATATTGAAAGGAAATTATCCATGGATGGAGACTGGGCAGACAGTGGCATAGCAAGGGAGGTTGGCATCCAGGGTGGTGACGCCCAGCATGGGCTGCTCTAGTCAGTGCTGGTTTTTTGAGCACTATTTGGGGGTATATAGATGCTTTGGGATGACAGTTTTATGCTGAATTAGACTGCTACATAAGCTCATTTATTTGTCTCTTTATTGAGTGGACAACTTGAGGGATCCTGATGCAGGCGCCATAGGTGAAACACGGTCTGTGTCGGGTTCGTTTTCATGTTTCATTTCCCATTTTTGCCATTAAAGTTTTTAGTTTGAAGGTCTGATCTTCTCTGCTCCTTTGGTTTTTCGTTTTGAGTTTGGTGCAGAGTTTTGGCTTCTCCTTTTGTTTTTTATTTTCTATATGGATACTATTTTTTACCCACAGTGACTTGCAATTGAACATATGCTGACCACTTTAGGCTGAATATTAGGGTGGCTTTGGACTTTATATATATATTTTTTCCATGTAAAAGTGCTTTTACACTGTTAACATTAGCTTCTTTTGACTGCTAGATCATCTCCTCTGCTTAGGGTTACCAGATATCCAGGAATGGACAGGCTTTTCAAAACCCGGCATTTGCCCGTGTCTTGGAAAGCCTCGACAAACTCTGGCTGCATATGGAGGGCCTCTGGGCATGCACAGATGATGTCTCACACATCTCAAGGCCCTCCAGAAACGCCCAGAGCTCATCGCAGAAGAGAGGAGGCTTGCTGGGTCAGAAGGGGGCGGGACTGGAAGCGGAACAGGGCGGGGTTATGTGTCCAGGTTTTTCCTTTGTACAAATATGGTAACCCTACCTCTGCTGGCCCTTTGTTGAGTTTCTATTGGCATGTTCACATCCTTCTTTACCTCTCCTTTTTCTCTATCCTGTGTCCAGAATCTCTAAGAAAAACATTGCTTTTGTTTATTTTCCTTCTCTTGCATAGCTTAAGAAAATTCTTCAAATTTGAGGGTGAATATGCACACCGAACTCCCAGCATGCAGGGAGGTTACCAGGCCGCTGGCATTTGTGTGTCTCTTGCCTTTGCCTTCGTTGGCGGAACTCTCGTAGGTAAGTTGCTTCGTCAATTAGAGGTAGAATTTGAGATGGGTGGCTATGCTGAAAAACGAATAAGAAGGTGACTATTTGGTTCTCATTCTCCTTTATTAGATAATTCCACTGACTCGACATGATCGTGTTTCGGCCCCAAAGGCCTGCCTCAGGAATCTAAAATATGCTAAGATTATATTTACATAATAAAAAAATAAAAGTAATAAAAATAAAACCAAAAAACACATGACAACAAATATAAATTGTGAGGTCAGTAATACATATCACAACCTAAATGATGTCATAATGTATGTATCATGAAAAACATTTAAACTGGGAACTCAATTTAAAACCATATGAACATACATGATGTACACTTTGAAAATTGAACTCTTAATGAGCACATTTTAGTAAAGATCTTCAGTAAAAGATCTCAACTTGGTAATTTCCCAGCAGTACAGTGTAGATTAACATAGTAATATGAGAAACAGCCACAAGATGGTGCCAACTGATTATTTAAACTAAACTAAACTAAACCTTAAGTTTGTATACCGCATCATCTCCACAGAAGTAGAGCTCGACACGGTTTACAGGAATTAATAAATAGAAAGGAACTCCAATAGAAAGAAGAAGGGCTTAGTAAAAAGAAAGAAAGAGGGGACTTAGTATAATGGAGAGGGAGGGAGAAGTTACATTTTAAAGAAAAGCCAAGCTTTCAAATGTTTACTAACCCTTTTGTATGTAAGAGTATATAACCGGGACGATTAATGATGTTGTTTAGGCATGTCTATATTATATGTGATAATCGTAGGGAAACAAGATTTTATGTATGTGATATAGAAACCACATGGGGCTCCTTTTGCTAAGCTGCGATAGCGTTTTTAGCGCGCGCAGAATTGCATTGAGCTGGCGTTAGTTCTAACCACGTAGCGTGGGCTTAACGCGCGCTAAAATTCTACGCGCCCTAAAAACGCTATTGTAGCTTAGCAAAAGGAGCCCACAGTTGTGTGCGGTATATAAATAAATAACAAAGTACTGCATACTTTGTGTGGGAATATTACTAGCAGTCATAAATATTGGACAACTTTTCCTACTGTGTGAGAATTGTATAAACCCATCAGTATTGCTTCTTTTGCAGGTTTAGTTTTAAAACTACCTTTCTGGGGAGACCCTTCCGATGAGAATTGCTTTAACGATGCTGTGTACTGGGAGGTAAGCTGACCTCAGGACTCCAGCCAGAAGAGGTGGAGGTCTAAATGGATCCTGTAACTCCACGATAATACTGGTCCACACCTATAAAATAATATTTAGTTTTAGTCATTTGTTCCTTGTCCGCAAATAAATAAAACAATTCAGAAATCATTCGCAATCATGAGAAATCTGAGACAAGTCCGAAAATTCTTTGAAAGAACACAATTCCAACTTATAGTACAATCCCTAATACTAGGTATATTGGACTACTGCAACATCCTCTTCCTTCCTTGCCCTGTAACTACGATTAGACAACTCCAAACAATCCAAAATACAGCTTTGAGACTCATCTACTCATTGAGAAAACATGACCACATCACTGAAGCCTTCATCAACTCACATTGGCTTCCAATCCAAGAAAGAATCCAATTCAAATTCTACTGCATATTATTTAAAACCCTACACGGAGACAGCCCATCATACTTGAACAATCACCTCATCCAAGCACCCACTACCAGACACAGAAAAACGCACTCCCCATTCATACCCCCCCCAATCAAGGAAGTAAAAAGAACAAAACTACACGACGGCCTCCTAGCCACTCGAGCCGCAAGGCTGGACAACCAGATCTCCAACCTTCTGATGACCACCCCAGACTATAGGACGTTCAGAAAAGAAATAAAAACCATACTTTTCAAGAAATTCCTGAAGCAGCAATAACATCACGACCTCTTAGAAACTCTAAAACTGACATTTGATCTACCCATTACCGCACTAATAATAACAAAAGAACCTCCACTATGACCACCTATTAATTCTTTTACAAACCACCTCACCCTCAACAACCCGTTAAATGTTTATAAGATCTACAATTTACCTCTCTAGCTAATCATTGTAACTCTGTTTTTTTTTAAATTAATCTTTTGTAATCCGCCTTGAACCGCAAGGTAATGGCGGAATAGAAATCCCTAATGTAATGTAATGTAATGTAATGTCTTTGGCAAGTCATAAACTGAAATCAATAAGCCAATCTGATAATAAAATGAAGAGCCTGGGGACAGCCATTTTTCTGCATTGTTAGGATGGTAAACATGCATTTAGCCGCATAAAACTCCTGAAAACTAGCCTAACTATGGGACTCGCAGTAGATCAGTGACATAGTAAGTGGGGGGAAACGGAACAGACCATCCTGGGGGCACCGGCACCTCTCCTCCTTCCCCATCATTTCCCCCATGCCTCCAACTCTTTGCTTCGGGGCTGTTGCCGCATGGCTTTGTAAAACAGGCTTAAGTATGAAAACAGATCCCTTGTGATGAAACAAAGAAATCTGAATTTCCAAATATAAACCTTTGATGGTCTTCATTTTGTGAAAGTGAATTTATAGGCAGTTTCCGCTTTTCTTATTTGCCATTGAAATAGAGGAGTTTTAAACTTCATTTTTATTGATTTTTTTTTTCCAGGCAAAATGAACGTCACTTTTGTCACTTGAAATTGTGAAAACTGCTCCTTTCGCTAGTGCTTGAGTACCTGATTGTAAAATCACTTAGATAACCTTGATAGGCGGAATATAAAAACCTAATAAACTTGACTCAGTGTTATGCTTTTAAATCTCCGATACGCTAAATTGCTGGCAGTTCAGCTTTGTGGGAAGTGAATTTTAGGGTCATGTCACAGCTGAAGAAAATACTTAAATCTTAATTAGACCAAAACTGAATTTAGGAGGTACGAAGAGCAAGCCAGATAAAGCAGAGGGTACTGTTAGTGACAGAATCCAATGTGCAGCCACAAGGTGGCACAAGAAGCCTGTAACAGAAAATGCACCTAACACTCTCCATTCAAATGATAACATTTTCCGGTTCTCTTTCCTTCTTCACCCTCCAGCCCGATAATGAATAAAATGAGCCAGAACTGAAACTCTTAGTCATTCTTTTCTTCTATCTTTTTATAGCTCGCTGAAGAAGATGAAGAGGTTGGCAACCATTATGCCACTCCAGAAGCTGCAAAACAAGTGTAACATAAGGCAAGTGGCCAATTACTTATTTTCCTAGGGCTCCTTTTATGAAGCCGCGTTAGCGGCTTTATCGCGCACGACTTTTAATCACGTGCTAACCCCTGCGCTAGCCAGAAAATTACCGCCTGCTCAAGAGGAGGCGGTAGCGGCTAGTGCGGCCAGCAGTTACGCACATGAAACCGTTAACGCGTCTTCGTAAAAGGAGCTCCTAGTTTCATTTTATTTACTTATTAGGATTTACAGTATTCACTGCCTTTTTGAAGAAGTTCACCAAGGTGGTGAATTTGTGGTGTCCAGGAAAAGAATCTCAGGAAGGTCCAAATGCTTAAAACAGATTTGCTTGTTTGACTGTGTCATCCAGCATTGTCCAATACGGCAATTACTTGCACCTTAACATTCTGCGCATACGTCATGGAGTTCGGGTCTGATCACAGCAGCAGCTCAGCATACATGAGCTTTCAATTCAGGGGTGTCTGGTGCTAGTATAGACATGTAGGTCCATATATCGATAGGCTCCGATATTTAAAATCCCTTAGACAGCAGCATTAAGTACCAGCTTAAGTATCACTGGCCAGGTCTGTCCAGTGATTTTCAGCCGCAAAAATCATTACTGACCACCTTGGCATTATCCAGATGGTTCTGAAGACTTTACTGGACACTAGTTGTTAAATTTGGGATATCACTAAAAAAAAAAAAAAAAAAAAAATTAATTGTGTACTGGGAGAGGTTTTTATGCCTATGACTCTATAAAGGCAGCAGGACTTTTTTGTGTGATTGATACCTGTATGAGTACTAGCCCTAATTTCTGAAGCTTTTCCTACCCCCAGTTAATGAATGAAATGATAAGATACATTTTGTTATTCTGGGTTAGTCTGGTGGATTTTTTTCTTATTTATTCAGTCTACTGATACTTGGTCCACTCCAAAATGTCTGCATAATTTACCCAGATGCTTTGGACCACTGGCCATCTCCTAAGTTATCTAGATAATGGGCTGAATATTGCCAATGCCTGGATAATGTTGGTGATTGTTACTATCGGTGGCATGGTAAGGGGAGAGGGCTGGAGGGCAGACTGCCTCAGGGGCTATCTTGGTGAGGGCGCTGCCCCTCTCCACCTCCACCCACCATGCTCGTGTCCTCCCTTTTCTGCCCCTCCTTTACCTCTTGAAATCTTTGCCAGTGCGAGCAAGTACCCTGGCCTGCTGCTCATGCCAGCCTGGCTCCCTCTGAAATCACTTCCGGGTCGCGGGGCCAGGAAGTGACGTCAGAGGGAAAGCCAACGCTGGCGTGAGCAGCAAGATGGAGAAGTTGCTCAGACCATGGCAGCTGAGTATTTGCCAAGTAATATTTAATAATAAAAGTGGGTTGCATCACATCCCTAAAGAATTTTATTTGCCTCTTTCTTGCTTGATCTCTTTTCTGGTATTCGCGTTACTATGTTTCATTTGGGTGTTTGTTAAGGACGGACCAGGTGGTTAAGAACTGAATTGAACCGAGATGTTCTGTTCTCTTGCATGGTCAAGGCATTTTTGGCACATTACCAAATATCTGAAAGCCCTTTCAGCTCTTTTTTCAGGCCAGATTTACTCACCTCTTCCTCTCCTTTCCTTCATTACACAAAATTTGCTACTACATACAGTTGTTACACTACTGTGCTGAGATTTGGCAAGACAGGCGAGGCGTGACCTGGGAAACCTGAGCCAAAGGCCCACTTGGATTCCCATCGACATAGACAGCAATGCTGCATATCCAGGCGCACAGCTTCATTTAAGTAATCCAAGCACATCATCCCCAAGATTTTCTATCTGGTGCGCAAGCAGCTTAATTGGCTACCAAGCAGTAACTGGTAGCCAATGACCAATGATTGATACTAATTGACAGCAATTAGGATTTGCACAAGCATCTGGCTGCACGCTATTCTATAATGCCAGGTGCCCAAATCTGGTTGCGTGTCGCTCACAAGGAAATGTAGCCAAAGGAGGGTCTTGGGTGCATCAGCGGCATTTTGAAAAGTCGTGTGCGTTGGTGTTGGAGCACAATCCCATAAAGGTGACATTGCCAAATATAGCAGTACTTGCTCCGAGGCCATGTTGGAGAGTAAGTCTTGAAGCAAATACTGCTATATTTGGCAATGACACCTTGACCCTGATGAAGAAATTGAAATGTGAATTCATGTCAGGAGGGCTGATGAACGAGTCTGTTTTCTGTATTTAAGATAAGTCTTATTTTTTGTTTGAACATTACTGTACTAAGTTTTGGAACATATTATGCTTTTTGAAAGAAGATGATGATACATATATAAAAAAATAAGAGATCAATGAGCATTTGTGCTGTATTTTTACAGAGTTACCTGTAGATCTGAAGATCCATCGAAAACATTTTGGAAATTTAGTAGAATGCTCGATATAAATTTGGAAGCATTTTGTGATTTGTATTTGATTGACTAGTATGTCTAGAACATCAACAATCAATCAGATAGCCTAGGAAGTATTTCATACTCGTAAGTCACACTTGTAGCTGTGCGCTCCGCCCGTGTGTATGCCCGTCTGTTAACTATACATTATCAAATATGCACATTGTTACAGACCAGTGTGCATCAAAATTTCTGGTATGCATGTTATGTATGTGCACATGAATGCATGTATATACCAGTATTCTGGGGTTTTGCTTATGTATTACCCCTTCTGTGTACCATCTGCATAACATCCTCTGAATAAAATGGAGCCTTTGCCTGGGGCTGAACCATATTTCCGTGCAGCGTTGTACAGGAATCTTGGGCATGGTTCTGTTATCTCCCATTTCAATGAGCTGACAGGGCCTGGGTGCACTGCAGAGGTGAAACACTTAAGCCCTGGGAGAGGGGAAAGACAGGTGTGAATATGTGAATGACTCTTGCTGATGGTCAGGCATAAAGGCTTCCTCTCAAGCCCTCTGCCAAAAAAAGGTGCTGAGGGAAGGAGAGCAGAGAGAAACCTTGACAAGATACTATAAACATTTTCTTATGAAATAAGTGTTTTTATTTTTATGGAAGCTTCAGTGAAATGAATAGTCAGCCTGTGGTTATGAAACAGCAAAGGTGGATTCTATTCCCTGTGGTCAAGAGCAGACAGACAGAATAAATATATCCTATTTGGCAGATAACGAGCGCCTTTTTTGTGCTTCTTCTAGATTTCTGGCAGCAGTAGTCAGTACATTGATTCATCCCCAGTCTCTGGAGCATGACACGGGAAACCTGTTTAATTCAGAATTAAGAGAGTTGGCCGTAGAAAGAACCTCGGAGCTGCTAAACTGCCAGAATCCTAAAATGACTAATCAGATCCTTGATGTTATCTGTTATCCTGAATGATGCTCACACCAGCACTTCACAGAGCGAAAATCAACCAGAAATAATACATGATGTCATAATGTTATTAGTCTTCAGCAGAGAAACAAATGCTTTCCTAACCAACATTTAGGGGCTTTTATTTTGACTGTTTTGGGAGGTCCTGAAAAGTAATACATATACCAGTATTTCTAGCATCTTTATTTGTGGTTTTTTTTGCAATATATATTTGTGAATAAATATATTTTATATTATTAATTCTATGAAATTACATTTTATTGATTGAACTGGCACTATAAGAGGGCATCCGCTGAAACTCAGGGACGGGAAATTTCACGGCGACACCAGGAAGAATTTCTTCACAGAGAGAGTGGTTGACCTTTGGAACAAGCTCCCAGAGCAGGTGATCATGGCCAACAGCGTGCCTGATTTCAAGAATAAGTGGGATGCCCACGTCGGATCTCTACGAGGGAAGTGTAAAGGTATCGCCACCTGAGTGTGATCTCTAGGAGGGTAGTTAGGGAGGGTTAATAGAGTGGGCAGACTTGATGGGCTATAGCCCTTTTCTGCCGTCATTTTCTATGTTTCTATAATTATGGCTAAGAGTTTTCAGGGCTTACAAAATGATGAAGCAAATTTTCAAAAGGACTTAAAGGTTTTCCAGCCACTGATAAAAGTATAAATCCATTGTGCACTGAATTCAGCTGCTGTATAATAATAATAATAATAATTTTATTCTTATATACCGCCAAAGCCATAATAGTTGGAGGCAGTTTACAATAAGAAGAGCTGGATAAAGCTAGGATCAAACTTGGTCTATTTCCTGGCAATTCTATATCTGGGGACTCCATTTAGATGCATAGTAAGGCTTATATTTAATGGGAAGAAAAGCCAGATTGGTCAGAGAAACGGGTCCCATTGGGAATAGCAAACATAAGTGCAGGTTTTAAGTTTCGTATAAGATGGGCTATCTATTAAGTAAATTAAAATGTATAAAAAAGGCTAAAAATGGCTGCTTTTTAAGTACTACATCAAAAATTAATTTTAAAACTGGTGAATTTTTGAACATGATCGAATAAGTGTATGGGGGAAGTTTTTCAGGATCGAGGAAAGACGTGGAACCTTCATATGTAGACCTAACTTGGTTTACACAAAACACGGTCGTCAAGACCACGTACGTGGGTCACTGCTGGCCAATTTTTTGACCTACTCTGGAACAGCAATTGAGACCCAAGAAGTTTCCAAGCAAATTATTTGCACGGAAGTCCCATCTGATCAGTCGCCCTGAGAGCGACTGATCCATACACAGAGCTGGTTTGGGGAAGCTCTAACAACTGAGTGGCAGGAGAAACCCAAAGCAACCTTCTACCACTCAGCTGTTGGAGCTGTTTTCTTTTTAATGGCACAGATGTTGTGTGTGTGTTACACTTACACAATATCTTCCACATTTAAAAAATTCTGTGCCACCCCCCCTCCCCAAATTGATTACGCTCACCGACACTCCCACTGAACTGGAATGGAGGGATGCCCACTCCCTCTTACCACCAGATGTGCCCCCACCCCTGAACTTCCCCCGTACCTGTCTCAGAAATTGACAGCAGGAGGGATGCCCAATTCTCTTATTCCTCTATCCTTTCTCCCACCCTTCAATCTTCCATTTTCCTTTTTTAACTTATCTACCTACCAGCTTCCCATCTCCCACTCACCCCCACATTTTTTTAAGACCCTCATTACCACCCAATGTACTCACCTCATCTAGCCTACATCTTCTGCCTCTTATCTCCTTACCTGCTCTAGCTCCTTCCCTATCACTCCACCCCACTCAGCCTTAGAGAGTGACGTGAGGACAAAAATTCATCCCTGTTCCCTCCCCCACAGTGAAGTGCATTTTTCAACCTTGTCCCCTCCTCATCCCATCCCCATAACTGCAGTCTTAATTTTTTCCCCTCATCTTCCCGCTGATAGATAGATAGATAGATAAAATAATATTTGCAGTATTCTGGAAATATATGGGGATATTTTAATATTTAGCTTGCCAGTCCAATATCTTCCTGTTGGCCATTTAAACAGGGATAGTTTAGCAGCACTAACCAAAAATCCTGAGGTTACTAATGACCATTAGTGTTTTTGATAGGTGGTCAAATGGCCACCAGGCTTCAGCTCTGCTAGCTGCTCCTTGAAAATCTTGAACAAGTCACTCAACCATCCATTGAATCGAGTGTAAAACTTACATTGTAAGCCCTCCAGGATGATGAAAATACCTACTGTATAAAGGTGTGATCTAAATCCAAAATCCAGTAACAGGCATATTGTGAAGTCATACAGAGCACTGCAAATGTCACCCAGAACCTGAGGAGAAATTCCACCTTACCATAATAGCAGTAACATCCATGAGTCACGTAACGAGAACATACATAGGAAAACACAGCACCAAACACTGCAATGGATTCCAGAACATCAATAAACCTACTGGAAAACTAAAGAAGCCAGATTAGTACAGATTCATCCTGCACAGTTAATGCTAACAGAAAAGCATGTCTCTTTCATATATTGTGACCGGGCACGGCCAAGCTGGGCTCAGCAAGTGGACACAAACCTCGGCCGAGCTGTTTGCGAGGTTGTTTTGGTAGCTTGGTAAGGCTCAAAATAAGAGCTCAAAACTTTGGGTGCAATTTTCTTGGGTACTGTTTATTGTTTCACCAGCATAAACAAGTGTCAAATCAATTCTCAGGTTTGTATCACTTTGTGATAAAGTCCAGCATTCACAAACCAAACAATTGCAATTTAAGCCAAAACATAAAAGCCTTATTTCAACAAAATGAAAGTTTTTCTTCTGCCAGGCAAAACTCCCTTGGGGTTAGGCTTAATGCCCCAAGAGTGGGATCCTCTCCACATAATTTTCCCTTTATGGATCAGCTTGGAAAGATCCCCTCCCCAGAGCCCAACAAAATGACTGCCTGCGGTTTGTATTTAAAGTTCAAAATAAAACTTCAACATTTCCAATAAACTTGAGCAGACTTTGCTTTTCCCTCCAGCTCCCTTATTAGCAATGGCTCTCAGCCTACGTCCATACCTTCAGAGCTGGGCAAATCCAAACATTCTATTTCCATATCATTAACCGCACAAACCCAGAACCAACCTCTGCCTGAGTTTGTTGCCAAGAGGTGGACTGTTGCTTCCTGGTTCCCTGTGGCTGGAGTGGGCTGCTTTCTTTTTGCAGTGTGGCTCTGGCTTTCTGAGGCTGGCCCTGGAACTGTCTCTGTGTGAAAGCTAAACCCTTTTCCTTCATTGCAGGGAGCTGATTAGCCCTCCCTGCAGGTATGTTAGGGTAGCCTGCCCTCAGAGAACTTCTCACCTGGCCTGAGCCTGTTTGGGTGTGGCCAGTATTCTATTCATTTCTCTGGCCCTATGGCTGCTGGGAGATGTAGTCTTTCTGCCTGTTTTCCCTCAACTGGCTCAGAATAGATAAAGCTAAACCAGTTCTGCCTTCTTTAGGCAGGGCTTTAGGAGATTTCCATGCTGGAAGGCTAGGGACTGCTTTAGGACTCTTCTTAGCAGGCTTAGGAATACTTTCAAAGGTTTTAACCTCACTTCCCTCACTAGGAACAGGGGCAGCCCTGTGACAATATGCAGAATACAGACAGCCCCTCACACAGCACAGAATAATTAACCATATATAAAATATAGAAACACGTAGAAAAATATTAAATTGAATCTCCAAGAAGCCACAATGCAACACCAGAGAAAGAGAAAAAGTGATATCCCTCTGTACTGTGAAACAAATAAAGATAGTAGTTGTAAATTTCAAAAACTGACATTATAATCACTACGTTAAACATTACATGTTGTGTATCTCTCCCTTCCTCTCCTACACCTCATGTTCAACATCTCTCTCTTTATCCCTCCCTTGCACCTTTCGTCCAACATCGCTCTTCTTCCTTCCTCCATGCAGCATTCTCTCCCTTTTTCTGTTTTGTCCAACATCTCTGCCTCTCTCCCACTATCCACCATCTCTCTTTCCCTCTTTTGAGCCCTGGGTCAAACATCTTTCCCTTCCTCCTTTCCACCATATTTTTTTAACATTTCTCCCTCTCTCCCCATGCACCCCTATTCCCCAACATTTCTTCCTCTCTTGTCCCCTCCTTGCAGTCTGTCTTCCTCCCCTCTACCCCATATGTAACATTTTCCCCGTCTTGCTCCTTTCTCTCTCCCATCTTCTCCTCCACCCAATGTTCTCCGCTGCTGGGTGAGCCAGAGCTGCCCATTGCTATAAACCTGTCCCCCTTCCTCTACTCTGCCATCCCTCATCCCTCCCTCCTTGCTCTGCCTGCCATCCATCCGTCCCTCTTTCTCCTCCACAACCAACCATCCATCCGTCCATCCCACCTACCCTCCCCCCTTCCCCCCCCCCCGCTGGTTCAACCCTGACGCCGACCTGATCTGTGATGCAATCCCAATGCTGACCCTGCCATCCGCACCTTCCTCCCTCCCTCCTACCCACCCGCCTATCCCCCATGGTGCAATCCTGACACTGATCCAACCCCCCTACCTTATTATCCCTGGTGGTCCAGTGGCTTTTTCTGATTCTTTCCTGCCCCTGTTGTTAAGAGCCGCACCGTTCTGATGATTTATTTATTTAAAACATTTCTAACCAGCCTAGACCTAACCGGTTTACAAAGCTACAGACATAATCATCTTATAACCAATATACAAATAAGTAAACAAACATATCTAAAACATCCTCTGTCAAGATCCTAGGCCAATCAAGAGAATGCCTTCTCAAACAAAATTGTTTTCAATAGTTTCTTAAATTTTTGGATATCAGAAAGCAACTTCAGCTGTCCTGTTAGATTGTTACATAAAAAAACACCTTCAACTGATACTATAGATGTTCAAAGTCTCACGAAGCTGCCCCATGCAGTCTCGGCAGCCATTTGGCTCTTTCCTGTCCCCGAAGAAGCCATAAGACCACCAGGGATAAAGTGTGTATGGGGAGGAGGGTCAGGTTGGCATTGGGGTTGCACCACGGAGGGGAGGGGGAAGCGGGGGTAGGGAGGGGCGGATGTCAGGGTCAGCATCAAGATTGCACCATGTGGGGTTAACCAGGCAGGAGAGAGGGGAAGATAGCAAGATTGGCGTTGAGACTGCACCATGGGTGGGGAGTAGGCGGGTTGGAGGGAGGAGTGGATGGCAGGGTCGGCATCGGGATTGTACCACAGGAGAGTAGGTGGATGGGAGGGAAGGGCGGATGGGAGGGGAAAGAGTGGGATGGATGGTGGCTTGAGCATCGTCAGGGGCAGGAATGGAGTTGGGCTCTTTTCTGCCCCAGAAGAAACTACTAGACCACTAGGAATGTAAAAATGTAGGATTGGAGAGTGTGCTTTGGGTCCCCATTATTGTGGTATTACCATGACAGTGGTTCCTGTTCCCGTGGCATTACCAGGGACCAGCCAACCACTACTGCAGGAACACCAGGCAGGAGCAGCAAAAGTTCCCTGTTAGCGTGAAAATTACTGTGGTAACCGTGGATTTACCTCAGCAACGGTTACTATGTCACTCTCTTCTCAGCCTCCTATGCCTCATCTCCAGTTTTCCCCTTTCCTATCCCCCATAGCCCCTATTCCTTTTTAATTGCCTCCCAAATTGTTCTAAGCCTGTCCAGATCCCACATCACCTTTTTTCATCTTTGCACACCTCTGCTACACACCCGTAACTCATATCCCCCAGGGCCACACAATCATTTAATCCCCACTGACCTAATTTGAGATTACCTACTTTCCCACCCTCTCCAATTGCCACCTAAGTCCCTATTTATTTAGTTTATTATTTATATATCGCTTATATATCCCCAAAGGAGATCCTAAGTGCTTTAAATTGAATAGTCAGGTACTCTAAGACAGTGTTCTTCAACCTTTTGACACCTATGGACCGGTGGAAATAAAATAATTATTTTGTGGACCGGCACCAGTCTGCGGACCGGCAGTTGAACACTGGGCTAAGTCGTGGGCCAGACCCTATCCATCTCCACCCCAGACCCCTTCCCCATAATAGTACTAATTGTAACACCATTTTTTCCATTCATTTTTCATATATACACACTCACAATATAATCATATTAACAACACAATGGTTAACCACACTGTATGCAAATACGGGACCAAAAACTAATATATACAAACAAACCCTAAGATGCAAGACTCTGCAAGCAGTACAACCCCAGAGGAAAAGAAACAAATTCATTTCTTCCTGAACAGACAGCAGATGTAAATCAATCACTAAATTAAAAAATAAAATCATTCCGCCTACCGCTGTTGTCTCCCTCCCTCCATGCTGTGCCTTGCCTTCTGGCCTGCTTCCGCCTGGCCATTTTATGCCGCCTCCCGATGTTATCTTCGGCCAGCTCCCTCTTCCTTAGTGCTGCAATGCACAAAGCCTTGGGCAGAGGCTCCTCGCACGTCCCACGCTTCATCTGGAAGCCTTCCTTCTGATGTTGCGATGTCAGAGAGAAGGCTTCTGGTTCAGGCACAGGACACTTGTAGGAGCCTCTGCCCATGGCTTTGTGTACTGCAGCACTGAGGAAGAGGGGGACGGGCCGAAGACTACGCCGCATCGATCGTACCGTGGATCGGTGGCTGAAGAGTACTGTCTGGGGCCCGAAGCACGTGCCGGCCCTGTGGACTGGCAGGAAATTTCTGCAGACTGGCACTGGTCCACGGATTGGCGGTTGAAGAACACTGCTCTAAGTGCTTTCCCTATGTGCCCTGGTGGTCTCACAATTTGCCTATGGTACCGGGGCAATGGAGGGTTAAGTCACTTGCCCAGGGTCTCAAGGAGAGGTGTTGGGATTGAACCTGCAACCACTAGGCCATGCCACCCAATCGACAGTCAATCTGACTCTCTTTTCTTCTACTTTTCCTTGCTCACCTCATACCCAAGCCTTCAGTATCTACTCTCCTGTCTTCTTCACCCCTTCCTTTGCTTCTGTGTCCCTTCTATGGTATCCATTCCCTCTGTCTCTCCTTCTCATTTCCCAACATCTGCTTCACCCTCTCTTTCCATTCACTCAGTATCTGCCCTTTGCCTCATCCTCTCATCATCTGCCCCTCCATCTCCCACCTTTCAACAAGCATTTATCCTATCTCTAGCCCACCTCCCTCCCTCTCTCATCATTTGCCCTTCAAGCTCATTCAGAGCACTTAGATAGCAAAAATTAGTCCTTCCACCTCTACCACTCTGTAATCTGTAAAGCGGTTGGCACTTTCATTATTTGTGGTCAGATATCAGCATTAAAGCAAAGCTATAAACCTCACAAAACTTTGCAACTGAGTACAATAGATAGCCTAAGTCTAGTGACCTGAAGCAACATGAACACATTGAGAATATTAGGTAATACAGAGGGCAGAGAGGAACCTGCGGGCCAGCAGAATATGGGGTGGAGGGCAGGAGTGGGCTGTTGTACAGGGCTCCTGGGAATTCTTGTTTGGAAAAGAACCAGTTGCAGTGATAGCCTTGTATTGTATTAAACAGGAGAAACAGAAAACTAATCAGAAAACAGGCAACAAAGCACTGAACTGAGAGGAAAAAAATGGCTCAGAAAGAAGCTAGAAAGGGGAAGGCTTCAAAATGATTTTAAAGCATGTAATTCTTACACCTGGAAGGAGATGAAAGTGGCTATTCATTCTCCCCAGAAAGAGCCCCCCACCCCATCATTCTTCACGCTGGTTAAAGACAAAAAGAAATCTCTTTTTTAAAAACATGTTGCTGAAACTTGTCAGCACCTGCCTGTGTAACTGGCTTAATTAAACGTCGGCCCAAAATGGAAGCTAGTAGCTCTGTTATAATTGGACGCTTTCCATTTGGAAAGTGAAAAAACATTTTGACAAAAGAGGTTGAGCTCTGCCAAACCTATGCCGTGTTTGACCGTGCACAAGAAGAAACAGAAGCCTTCTGGGGGTTTTTGAAGCCACAAAAGTGTTTTCCTTCCTGCAGTGAAATGTGTAAAACTCAGAACTGTTTCAATATTTTAGTTTTATTAACTCGTTTTAAACAAAGGGCATCAACCATGAAGGGCTCAATTAATTTGTAGTCTCTACCACCAAGTCTGCCTATTGTTCTATTTTATGCCATATAGAAGCACTGGCAAAAGCATCAGGCTTTAAAAATTTTTTTTTTATTTAGAGGCTAAATAGTTCTAAGAGATTTTTAGAGACTGATCATCCTTCTGGATCCATGCCTATCATTTTATACGTCTCTGTTCATTCATCATCTATCCAGGGCCAGCCCGAGGGTATCTGATGCCCTAGGCCAGGGGTCCCCAAAGTCCCTCCTTGAGGGCCGAATCCAGTCGGGTTTTCAAGATTTCCCCAATGACTATGCATTGAAAGCAGTGCATGCACATAGATCTCATGCATAGTCATTGGGGAAATCCTGAAAACCCAACTGGATTGCGGCCCTCGAGGAGGGACTTTGGGGACCCCTGCCCTAGGCAAACTTTCACTATGTTGTCTCCTCCTGCTTTGCATCCCCAAAATGAACACCCCCCTCCAAGAGTATGCTGCCCATGGTGAATGACCACTATGCACCCCCAGGGAGAACCTCCACCCACCTCTGCCCTCCAACTACGTATTTTTGTTTTGAAAATTAATATGAAAAAGAAATCTGCATTTATAACAAGTTTATCACTAGGTCCAGCATCTCTCCATCTTTCTTCCCTTAGTCCAATCTCTATCTGCCCCCTCCACACACTTTCCAAGGGTCCAGCGTCTCTGCTCCTCTCTTTTACCACCACCATCTATCACTTTGAGCTCTTTTTATTAAGGCGTACTAATCAATTTAGTGCATGCTAAAGATTAGCATGTGCTAAATCAGTTAGCACGCCTTAATAAAAGGACCCCTTTTTAACTTAGGCCCAAATTCTGTAACCAGCGCCTAAAGTTTGGCCCCTATTTCGGAGGCGCCCAACTAGATAGGTGCTTATCTAAATTGAATAACAAGCCTAATTAAGCTTTTTAATCAGCACTGATTGAAAGGTAGGCGCCCATCAAGAAAGCGTGCTTCTAAAAACTTAGGCGGCCTTCAAAAAAATAGGCGCTATGCATGTTAGGCGCCTTCTTACAGAATCACTGCTCTTAAGCGCGCTTAAGCGCTCGCATGGGCGCCTAACTTTTACTTGTGCCTAGAGCTGGCCTATTTTTAGGGCGCCTCCAAAATAGGTGATTCACTAAACAGCACCCAATTTTACTTGAATTGCGCTGAGCAGTGCCTATATCGGCACCTGACTTTTGGGCGCTTCTTATAAAATTTGCCCTTTAGTGTCTTCAAGTCTTCTTTCCCTTTTCCTCTTCCAAATATTGCAGTATCTCCTTCTCTCTTTTTCTTTCCTTTCCTTCCCACCAGGGTCAACATCTCCCTCTCTCTATGCCCTCCTTCCCTCCAAAGTCAGTAGCTCCCCTCCTTCTCTTTCCTCCCCATAGTCAATATTTCCCCACATCATGTCAGAATCCCCTTGTCTTTTCACCTCCCTCATCTCCATTTTCCTCTCTTCCCCCCTCCCCAGTAACTCTCCCTCTCACTTCCCTCCTTCACATTGTACAGGATTTCTCCCTCCCCTCTCCTTCTTCCTTTCCATGGCCCAACATCTCTCCTTTCATTCCCGTCCTCTTTGCCCACAACTCGGTAAGTTCCCGTAAGGTATACATTCAAACTTTCTTTTACTTCTAAATATCACTGGCAGGCAATGATTCATAGAAACATAAAACCATGATGGCAGATAAAGAAAAAATGGCCCATGCAATCTGCCCATCTACAGCATCTACTATCTCCTCTTCTCCCTAAGAGATCCCATGTGCCTGTCCCACACTTTCTTGAATTCAGACACAGTCTTTGTCTCCACTACCTCTACTGGGAGACTATTCCATGCATCTACCATCCTTTCAGTAAAAAAGTATTTTCTAGATTACTCCTGAGCCTCTTAACCTCATTCTATGCCCTCTCACCCTGGAGTTTCCTTTCAGCTGAGACTCACCTCATGAGTATGTATGCCGCATAGATATTTAAACGTCTCTATCATATGTCCCCTTTACCACCTTTCCACCAAAGTATACATATTGAGATCTTTAAGTCTGCCCTGTACACCTTATGATGTAGACCATCAACCATTTTAGTTGCCTTTCTCTTGACTTGACTCTATCTTGTTTATATCTTTTTCAAAGTGTGGCCTCCAGAATTGTACACAATATTCTAAATGAGGTCTCACCACAGTCTTATACAGGAACATCAAAACCTCCATTTTCCTACTGGTCATTCCTCTCCATATGCACCCAAGCATCCTTCGAGTTTTTGCCATCGCCTTTACAACCTGTTTGGTCACCTTAGGATCATCACAAACTATCACACTCAAGTCCCGCTCCTCTTTCAAGCACAAAAGTTCTTTACCCCCTAAACTGTACCGTTCCCTCAGGTTTCTGCAACCCAAATGCATGACCTTGCCTTTCTTAGCACTCAGTCTTAGCTGTCAAATTTCAGACCATTTCTCAAGCTTCACTATGTCCTTCCTCATCTTTCCACACCATCAGGGTGTCTACTCTATTGCAGATTTTGGCAAATCTTACCAGTCAGCTCTTCAGCAATATTGCTTACAAAAATGTTAAAATGAACAGGCCCAAGAACTGAACCTTGAGGCACACCACTGGTAACATCCCTTTTCTTAGAGCCATCTCCATTGACCACTACCCTCTGTCACCTTCTACTCAACCAGTTCCTGACCCAGTCCATCACTTTGGAGCCCATCCCGAGGGCACTCAGTTTATTTATTAGACACTTGTGTGGAACAGCGTCAAAGGCTTTGCTAAAATCTAAATACATCGTATCTAGCTCTCTCCCTCTATTCAATTCTCTGGTCAGCCAGTCAACGAAATTAAAGCTTTCCCTCTGACAAATCTTTCTGTTTCCATCAGGGAAGGACATGTAAGAGGGAACTTTTCTGGTGCAGGTACACCGAGGGAGGGAGTGGAGGACTTACCAGGGGAATAAAAGGAGAGATGCTGATCCACCAGCGGAAGGAGGGGACAAGAGAAGGAGATGCTGGACTGCAAATAGAGGAGAGTGAGAGAGATTTCTACCTCTCAAATTGATATGTAGTTTGCCTAATAATAGTGCCAGCCCATATTTGGCCTTATTTAACTCAGGGGCAGTCGAATGCCTTTTTGTTGGACATGCCAAATAAATCAATTTCCAGCACAACCCCTAAATTTATGAATTGCTGATGCTATGTTAGGCAAAATATTGGTTGGGCCTTGCCCCCAGTGGCCTATTCAACCCTCTCTTAAATGAGCCAGAAATATATACCATGTGGCTTCTATTTGAATTTACTTAAATGTGTTTGCCAATCCAGTTTTTCAGCTGATATGATGGAAAGTTAGAAGAGGAGTGTGCCTTATCTGTCTTCCATGTGTCCAACCATCTGTATTCATTATTTTGGCTTATCTTTCGGAAAGAGACCACTGACCCTTATTATTACATGTTAATTGTCAACAATTCCTCCCAGTGCCCTGGGAGTTGGGAAGATCAGAGATGAGAAGGTCAAATGACTCTCAGTAGCTTTACAAGGTCACTAACTAGTCTTTCATTAGGGATCACATTGTTTGCCAACCCTCACAAAGATTTTATTACTTTTGGGTCGGCCTCCAGGTCTTTATGAGTCACATTAAGGTCACAGAAACAAAGATTCTCTGTTCCTAGTCTCTGCCCTTCAAAGTCACTTTTCTATCAATCTGTGACCTGGCTGACTGGGACAGTGAAATCATGTAATGGCAACTCAAATAAGAAGTAGAACGGAATCCACAAAGGATTCTGAATTGTCACAGCCACTTTCTGTCCCTTACCATCTCCAAGCCTTTAGCTCAACCTAAAATTCTCTTTTCTAATTATTACGTCCTATGCTTAATTACAGAGTTTGAAAGAAGTTGACTTCTTGAGGTGTCAAAACAATAGGCATGTAGGGCCGGATTCTCTAAACAGTGCAGCTAGCGACGGCCATTTAGAAAAGCAGCACCGATTCTATGCCAATCATTCAACGGCACCATTTAGAGAATTGAAGCCATGTTTTACAGGCCTACATTTCTGGCACCTACTTTTGACGAGAATCATGTCATAGAGCAGGGGTGTCCAATGTCGGTCCTCGAGGGCCGCAATCCAGTCGGGTTTTCAGGATTTCCCCAATGAATATGCATGAGATCTATTAGCATACAATGAAAGCAGTGCATGCAAATAGACCTAATGTATATTCATTGGGGAAATCCTGAAAATCCGACTGGACTGCGGACCTCGAGGACCGACATTGGACACCCCTGTCATAGAGGGACCTACCAATGCCTACATTAACTTCTGGCATAAATCACTCCTATTTTAACCGTAGGTGCCTCTATGGACAGGAGTTGGCCGCTGTCATTTGTAGGCACTTGCCATTTGTAGGCCCCTCCCAGGGCATCCCAGGATGCACAGGGAAGGAAGCCTAAGGCCCTAATTGGTCCAGCTGTGTTGGGAGTGTCAGAGTGTCGAGTGGGTGTTGGGGAATGTTGGGGAGTGTCAGGGGTTTGGGGGATTGACAGGGTCAATTGCAGGAGGGAATGGGCATTCCTCCAGCTGATTGGATGTGGAAGGGGGTGTCAGGGGTGTTAAGCAGGAGGGAGTAGGCATCCCTCCTGCTGTACAAATGTGGTGTCAAGGTCCTCTGTAATGCCAGCTCAGCTGATCACAGCAGTGGACCAGATTCTTAGGCCACTCCCAGGGCATCCCAGGGTGTACAGGGAAGGAAGTCTAAGGCCCTGATTGGCCCAGGTGTCTAAGGCCCATCCTATGGGAAGAGCCTTAGGAATCTGGACAAATCAGGTCCTTAGACCCTTTCCCGGTGCATCCCATTTTGGAAGAGGCAAGCCTGCTGGCAGGAAGGAGTGGGAATTCCTTTTGCCAGCCATCTCCAAAAGGTATGGTGGGGTTGTAGGGGAGTCTCAGTGGGTGTCGGGGAGTGTCAGGTAGGTGTTAGGGGTGTTGCGGAATGTCAGGTTGTTGGGGAGTGTTGGGTGGGTATTGGGGAGTGTTGGGGATGTTGGGGGGTTGGAGAGTGACAGGTGGTTGTTGGGGGCATATCAAGGAATGCCAGGGGTATGGACCGGCAAAAACAAAATAATTATTTTGTGGACCGGTGATTGAAGAACACTGGGCTAAGTCATAGGCCAGACCCCACCCATCTCCGCCCCAGACCCCACTCCCATAATAGGACTAATTATAACACTATTTTTTCCATTCAATTTCATATATACACACAATATAATCTTATTAACACATACTGGTTAACCACAAAATTAAACTACACAAACTAAGCACACTGTATGCTTCTCAACATTAATTCTTACCAGAACACAGAAAACCTCTATACAAATACGGGACCAAAAACTCAAAGTACTAATATATATATAAACAAACGTTAAGATTCAAGACTGTATGCAGTACAACCCCAGAGAAAAAGTAACAAATGCGTTTCTACCTGAACAGTGCCAAATACAGACGGCAGCTGAAAATCCTCAACATTGACACGATTCAATCAGTACATTAACAACTCCATCCGTTCCCCTTACCTTTGTTGTCTCCCGCCTTCCGCGCTGTGCTTTAACTTCTGGCCGTTTTATGCCGCCCCCGCCGTTCTCCTCTTCCTCGCGGCCTCAGGGCCCAAAAGCGCGGGAAGGGGCTCCTCGCGCCTCAGCCGGATGCACGTTGCGACGTCAGAGGGAAGGCGCAGGACGCGTGTAGGAGCCGCTTCCCGCGCTCGGGGGGTCACTGAGGCGGCGAGGAAGAGGAGGCTGAAGAACACGGTCCTAGAGTTGGAGACTGCGCCAAGAGGTTAGTAAGCAGGCATTAGGAATCGCTTTGGCAACGAACTGCCCGAGAGCGCCGTGCGCTGCCGCGGGAAGGTTTCAGAGACGGTGTCCCTAATCGTTGGCACTGGCGCCACTTTCGGAGCCAACCGCCGTCGCTGACTCGCAGGTGAAGTGATAAAATACGGGAGGAACACTCCAGGTACTTGTTATGCGTTTATTTGGGTGAAAAGCCAACGCGACAAAAAGGCAGCGAACTGACATAATTAGAAGGAACAGAGTGGGAAGAAAAGAGGGCCCCCCGCCCCAGAGAGCTCGGAACATCCACCGTGTTACAAATTTACATTACACAGGGCAACAGTTGACATCCATAGAGTTACAATAAACATTAGCGTTACCGTTGGGCAGTGCAAGGATTATGGCTTTGCAATCAACATGTGCAGTATGATACATCATTTCCATAGGCATTTAATTCGCTTAGCATAGATTTGACAGTTGGGCTCTCATGGTGTAAGCATTGTTTATATGATAATGGCCTACTGTACCAGTTGTTTGGGCTGCAGTTTCTAGGGGCACATAACTATGCAGAGTCACTGGGTATTTCATTGTGAAAGTTGGAAGCAGAGCAGCAGGAGGCAGTTATGCCCTCTTTTACCCCATCCCTATCTTTTCTTCCAAGACTTTGGACTAGAGGTCTGCACGGGGACAGGGATAGCGGGAATCCCCCCTAACCCATGGGACTCCCACGGGGAACCCCTCTGGCCCACGGGACTTCCAGGGGGGACCCCCCTTTAGCCAATGGGACTCCCACGGGGATGGAAGGCTTTGGAAGCAGAGTTTGTCCATATAATATAATGGACATGTCAGCCTTAGTAAAAGAAGGGGTTTATAAGTTAACTAGTCTTTAAGCCCGTTACATTAACGGGTGCTAGAGATTCCTCGGCTTCCTCCCCCTCCCTTTCCCCTTCCCGTCCCATCAACCCTCTTGTTTCCCTTTGCACAGTCTCCCTGCTTCATCCGCTCCTTCTCCTGCGTGGGCCACCGGAGCAGAGAGGACTGGGCAGAGGGAGCTGCCAGCCAGGTCCGGCGGAGAGGAGCTAGGCGGCTGGAGAATAGCAGCAGCCGTTGCCAATTGCAGCCTCCATCCCGCCTTCGCCTCCCTGGATTTGCTAGAGCGGCCTGCAAGGTTCGCTACAGTGGCTGGCGAACCTCAGCAAGCTGCTTTGAAGAGGGACCAGCAGTGGGAGGGAGGAGTTGCTGGCACACGCGCTAGCGCAGGTGCCGTGAGCACTGGCACAGAAGCACAGCTCATGCCACCAGGACTCACGGATTTTTGACAGCACATGCGCGCTTAGCCTTTTATTATTATGGATTACCTGAACAGAAAACAAAAAAAGGGTTCCACCAAAGAGATTCCACAAGGAAAACAGCAACGCAAACACAAAAAAACCTGTGGAATTGATGATCCTGTCAGAAGTAATTGCTGCTTTTTATGGAGACGGGTAGGGATGGAGGTAATTCCTTGCGGGGATGGGTGGGGACGGAGAGGATCCTGGCGGGGATGGAGAGGATCCTGACGGGGACGGGTGGGGACGGAAAGGATCCTGGCAGGGACGGGCGGGGATGGGTGGGATTTCTGTCCCCGTGCAATTCTCTACTTTGGACCAGCTGCCAAAAGGGTGGCAAGTGAGGCTGGGGGGGGGGGGGCAGGGGAGGGTCAAAGGTATATTGTGGCCTCAATGTTAGGGGTGGGGGATCAAATAATATTGGGCCTTGAAAGATTGGGGGGTCAAGCTTGATAGGTGTTTGGAGGGTTCAAGTTTGATAGAGTTATGAGTCAATGTTTGGAGGTGACCAATGGTGTCCCTCCAGTGTTAAAATTGTGAAGGCTTTATGGACATACTATCATCCAACAGCTGCTTTGTGGCAAATGTTACATTTTAAATCTTGATGGTGGCAAAGAACAATTTATATAGTTTGGCGTGCCTGTTAAATCCTAATTTGTATCTGATTTTCTCTAATTTCAATACTTACATGCTAATGTTTTCTGACAATGTTGCATGTTTCAAACCTGCCATACTGTATATACTGCTGAGACCATCTGCTGCTAAATTCATTCCCATGCTAGGTAAATAAATAAATAAATAAAAATTCTTTATTGATTTTCTAAACTTCAGAAGTGCAATACACAAATATATATCATATAATAAGTTAATAAAAGCACATTCAAAATATGCATAACCAAACATTTTCTCCCACCCACTCCCCCACCCAATGATTATTCAATAAAACACAGAAACATAGACTATCCCAATAACCTTACCCTATTCAGATTAAAAATATCCTCCCACCCCAGGTGGACATACTCAAAAGTCAGATTAGGACAGAAATAGCCCCCCCCCCCTTTCCTGGATATGTACAAAAATAAACAAAAACTGACTAATAAAGACCTAATACAGTGAAGTAATATATGATGTCAACAGCCCCCAAACCAGCTTAAATAAATTACTGTGCCCCAAACTATCGGCATTCATTTTTTCATATCTATAGCTGGAGCACAAATTTGTCCACCAGAAAGGAAAATTTAGACGATCGTAGTTCTTCCAATTTCGGGTTACCATTTGCATGGCTATCCCGGTCATGACAAGAAAAAGACGGCATTTATAACAATCCATAGGGGGTTTAACAGGTAATAACGTTCCACATATGACCGCCTCATACGTTAGTGGACTTGATGATTTCAATATGTTGTTAATCGTACCCCAGATTGACCTCCAAAAGTTAAGTATCAAAGGACAACAGAACAACAGATGATCCAGTGTCCCTATGTCCAGATGACAATGCTAGCATCTATTAGATTTAGAATTGTCTAACTTGTGTAACCTAATAGCGGTTCAAAAATGTCTATGTAACAGAAAAAAACCATGTTTCTCTCATAGATTGCTGACGCTGTACATCTCATCCTCCAAGTCCAAATTCGTGGCCATCGAGATGCAGAAATATACTGCTTAATCTCAATGCTCCAAATGTTTGTAAGTCCATTTTTTTTGTTTTTTATTCAAGAAATCAGATATTAATTTATACCATCGGGCAGCCTGATGCCCTAACGAATCTATCTGGAAGCATAGGACCTGCAAGCTGTAATAATTTTTTAGGTAAACTTTCTTATTTAAAGCATACAAAACAAGACCCTAATGATTCCTATCTCTTGCTTCTGGCTCAAGGGAAGTGTTTTTGACTCTGAGTTTCTGACTGGCCTTCCTGCTCCCCAACAGAGCCTCATAAATCTGATAATATGATTGTTGAAATTCACTCAATTGACCCCAAAGAGCCTCAGAACAGGAGAATTATATAAAGTACAAGGTTTTCTCATTTGGCCTTTTGGAGGTCAGGGGGGAAAGTGTGGGAAACATAAAAACCAAGACCGCAGGGTCTAGGCTCTGAGGGATTAAGAAGCGCAAATTGGATGGGAGGGGATATACCCATTGACCGAGGCTACCAGAAGTCAGTTTCCCATGGGGGTAAGATTAAAGCAACCCATGTTCAAGTAGTTTCTTGGCCTGGCCTTGCTGATAATCCCCTGTGATCTGCTGGCTAGAAGTTGAAAAGAGGTCAGCCAATTCTCATGTCAAAGATGGCTGCCAGGCTGGGCCTGTTTGTCTGAACTGTGAGGGGCTGTGTAGATAGTGAGAGGAGGGGGAAGCTTGAGCCCTTAATCCTGTGGTTAATAGGCAGGCAGGTGGGCTCAGATCATACTTCATGCCCTGAAAGGGCTACCGCAGAGCTGCTTAAACTGAGAAGGCCTACTCAGATCACTAGCTTCCCTGGTTAAAACAAGAATTCCAGTGTTTACATATAAGAGCGTGTATGAGTGTGCGCGTGTATACACACCACATACATGTGTGCATGCATGAGTGTGCACACAAATTTGTGCATGTGTGTGTCTCCTTATGTGAATGTGCATGTGTGAGAAAACCCCTTCAGGTCCTTCTGAGCAAGCTCTGTACATTCTAATCAGATTAAGGAAGCCAGTCACTTAGAGCCCTTGAAAAGGGCATAAGGTCCCTAATCAGTACCTGGCATTGAAGTTCACAAAGGGGTTAAATAACTCTGCAGGAGTTGGGACGAGGCCCAGTCGACAAATTGGACCTTTGAGGGAAGGAAGGCGGGGCAGGGGGGCCCTCTTTTCTTTCCACTCTGTTCCTTGTAATTATGTCAATTTGCTAGGCAAACTGTTTGCTTGAGTGGACAGTGGGGCTTATTGGAGGAGTGCAGCTCGACCCCTATTCATGTGGTAATGTGGGAAGAAACACGGCCCCTGACTGGGAGACATTCAGGCAACAAAAAAAACAACATCAATAACAACAACTACAACTCAATGGTTGAAAAGGAACACCATTACCTTTTTCGCTCTCTGTGCTGTAAGAATCCTGAAGGTCAGAAATGCTGGGTTGTAGCAACATAAAGCCCCATATGTTCTACTTTAATTTCTCTTGATTCATTTTATTGCTAACTTTTTAAAATTCTATCTTTATTTAGTGTTTACTATGTTAGGGAGATGAAGTTGCTTTTGGGGCCCCTTTTACAAAGCTGCAGTATCAATTCTGCCACGATAAATGCACTGGAGCCCATAGAAATTGAATGGGCTTCAGCTGCCGTGGTTTTGTAAAATGGGCCCTTAGTGTGTTTGGGATAGAGGAGAAAATAGCTTTTCTATTTATTTATTCAATTTTCTATTTGTTTTCCCAGGGGAGCTCAGAGTGATTCACATGGATTTATTCAGGTACTCAAGCATTTTTCCCTGTTTGCCCAGTGGGTTCACAATCTATCTAATATACCTGGGGCAATGGGGGACCAAGTGGCATGTCCAGGGTCACAAGGAGCAGCGTGGACCTGAACTCCCAGCCTCAGAGTGCTGAAGCTGCAGCTCTAAACCCTGCATCACACTTTCTGACATAGCAGATGTGCTGTGGATTGTGGGGGGGGGGGGGGATTGGATGAGAAAATGTTTGTTGTTATAATATGTCTGAATATATCTGATTATGTAGGTTTTTACTGTAATCCATTTAGGCATTAAGCAGAGAAGAAATTTTTAAAATAGATAAATAAAAAATAGGATGGTATATCAACGCTTTCCAGCATCTTCTTCATGACCAGGTTGTCCTCATTCGGATGGACAACCAAGTCGCCATGTATTATATCAACAAACAGGGAGGGACGGGATCTGCCTCCCTTTGTTAAGAAGCTCTGAAGGTTTGGGACTGGGCAATCCGCCACAATACCTTCCTCAAAGCTGTCTAAATCCAAGGGGCGAACAATTGCTTGGCAGACAACTTGAGTCGTCTTCTGCAACCTCACGAATGGACACTCCATTCCTCGCCTCTTCATCACATTTTTTCACAGTGGGGAACACTTCAGATAGACCTCTTTGTAGCTCCCCACAACTACATACGGCCTCAGTTCTGTTCCAGGATATACTCTCCTCATCGCCTCGAGGCAGATGCTTTTCTTCTGGAATGGACGAATCTCTTCCTCTATGCATTCCCTCTCATTCTCAAGACTCTGGTCCAAGTTTAAAGAAAGATCATGCCACCATGATTCTGATTGCTCCTCAGTGGCCGAGACAACCTTGGTATCTCTCTTCTACTTCATACTCAGCAGCAGGGAGCCCTACCTTCTACCAGTTTTTCCATCTTTGCTTACACAAAGTCAGGGATCTCTTGCTTCATCCCAACCTGCAGTCTCTACACCTGACAGCTTGGTACCTCTCAACATGGACTCCTCTGCAGTTTTCTCAACCTGTCAGAGTGGTGTTTTTCTCATGATAAGGAGCCTCAACATTTCCCCCTTATCTTCTGTTTTGGATTACCTTTTGCACTTATCGACTTCAGGCCTCAAGTCTACATCGATCTGAGTCCATCTCAGTGCAATTGCTGCATTCCATCAGCCTATCGAAGGGAAACCTCTCTCTGCTCATCCGGTGGTTTCCAGATTTCATGAAAGGACTTTTCAGTGTCAAACCTCCTCTCAAACCGCCTCCTGTAGTTTGGGATCTCAGTGTTGTCCTTGCTCAACTGATGAAGCCTCCATTTGAACCAACTCGACAAGGCTCATCTGAAATATCTCACTTGGAAAGTGGTGTTCTCATTGCCCTCTCACTTCTGCTCGACAGTCAGAGCTGCAAGCTTTAGTTGCTGATCCACCTTTCACGGTGTTTCATCTATGACAAGGTGGTCCTCCGTACTCATCCAAAATTCCTTCCTAAAGTGGTATCAGAATTTCATCTCAATCAATCTATTGTTCTTCCAATATTCCTTTCCGAAGCATCATTCTCATCCTAGAGAAGTAGCTCTTCATACTCTGGATTGTAAACGTGCTTTGGCCTTCTATTTGGAATGCACCAAACCACACAGAACTGCTCCTCAACTTTTTGTCTCCTTTGATCCAAACAAGTTGGGACATCCTATCTCTAAGCGTACCATCTCCAATTGGATGGCTGCTTGTATCTCATTCTGCTATGCCCAAGCTGGATTGCCCCTCCACAGTAGAGTCACAGCCCATAAAGTCAGAGAAATGGCAGCTTCCGTAGCTTTCCTCAAATCTACTCCCATTGAGGAAATTTGCAAAGCTGCTACTCGATCCTCGGTTCATACTTTCACATCTCACTATTGTCTGGATACTTTTTCCAGACAGGATGGACAGTTTGGCCAAACAATATTACAAAATTTATTCTCCTAAATTGCTAACGCTCCCACCATCCCATTCTGGTTAGCTTGGAGGTCACCCATATGTGAGAATACCTGCCTGCTGTCCCTGGATAACACCTGTTACGGTAAGTAACTGTGCTTTCCAGCCTCTTCTCATACGTCTCTTGGTGCAATCCAGATATAATTTGTGTCGCCCTTCTCTGGACCGCTTCAAGTCATCTCACATCCTTAGCAAGATACAACTTCCAGAACTGAAACACAGTATTCCAGGTGGGGCCTCACCAACTAACTTGTACAGGGGCATCAGCACCTTACTTTTTCTTTTTGCGATTCCTCTCTCTATGCAGCCCAGCTTCCTTCTACAGCCACCACTTTGTCACATTGATTTGTAGCCTTGAGATCCTCAGACACTATCACGCCAAGGTCCCTCTCCCTGTCCGTGCTTATCAGCTTCTTATCCCCCAGCATATACAGCTTGTTTTGATTTTTACTCCCCAAATGCATCACTCCGCATCTTCACATTAAAGTTTAACTGCCAAATATCAGACCGTTCTTCTAACATTTGTAGATTTCTTCTCATGTTTTCTACTCTCTGGTGTGTCCACTCTCGCTAATCTCGGTGTCTTCTGCAAAAAGACACACTTTACCTTCTAAACCGTCAGAATGGGCTCCACTACTGATCCCTGAGGGACGCCACTACTCACCTTTCTTTCTTCTGAGCAAATTCTATTCACCACCACTTCTGTCGTCTTTCAGTCAACCAATTTTTAATCCAGGTCACCACTTTGGGTCCTAACTTCATTTATATATATGCTATGCTTGGAACTATATGGAATATTAGCATTTACATGCATATATGCACAATTACATATATATATGAGGGGCCATTGAAAAGTTCTCAGCCCAACCAAGAAGAGAATGACGTGGAGTCACGAAACTCACAAATTATTCCACACTTTTTGTTTTATTTCATATCATTGAAACGAAAAGTGTCAAGAGAGGGGTAGGATAAATTGCAAGTTTCATGCCCCCCCATGTATATTGTCCCTGCATTGGCAGTAGCTGGAAAGACTCGCAACAGTTACTGCATAGTAACCACCAAACTTTACCATACTTTAGCAAAAGGAAGGTCTTTAGAATTTATTGATTATATATGGTCTGATTGATCCCTCTGGATATCTTCCATCGTGAGAGTGTGCTTTCATTCTAACTGACCGTAGAGCTACTTTGAAGATTTTTTAAAAAAATCTCTTAATTTGCAAGGGCCCTGCTCAGCATTCTCCCTGTGCTTAGGCCAGTCTTAGTTGTTCTTTATCCATCCATTATTTGTTGGGGGGGTTTCTGCCTCCCCTTTTAAACACTCAAGCGCAAATGCATACAAAGCTGCATGCTAACATTTGTAATATTTGCATAAATTTATGCCTAGGATTACTTAAAGAGAGGAACACCTTTAATGGCTGAATTGATCAGCGTGTCAGTTAAGGGCCTGTTTCGTAATGCTTCAGATGCAAGACCATCAGTTGGGTCATCAAAGGTCACGGGGAGGGGAATATGGAGAGGTGGAGGTGGAAGAATTTCTATATGCGACAAACAATAACGATGGGAGGATTAGAAGAGGATATAGAATTGCTTTTGAGCTAGACAAGAGGCTGTTCTCTAGCAAGATTGACAGCTAGTGGAAGGCAATTTCTTGCAAAGGCAGGCCCAATTATTCCCCTCCACTTTCCCCAACTTGGGCTGATTTTGAAGAGGGGAACACCAAGTAACCCTGAATAAGATAATTACTGCTGCATATGAGGCAAGAATTGACCTCGGTCTCAAGCACGATCTATCAGTCAGAGAGTTGGGGCTGCCAGAGCGTTCTCACTTTGCTGTTCCCACTGCCTCCATCTTTATAAGGCATCCAGGGTGTCACATTTTGAAGTCCTTCTGCACTCATGAATAAAATGGTTAATTCTGAAATTGTGGCTAACTAGGATAGTGTCTCTCTGATGACAGTATAAGCATTTAAACCAGGGGTGTCCAACCTGCGGCCCCATGAAGTATTTTGTGCGGCCCCAGTCAAGGGCGATGCAGTGTTTTTCTCTGCTGCCCCCGGGTGTTTACCGTCTTGCCGGCTCCCTCCTCTGTCTTGCTGCAGTATTTGCGCGGCCCGATAAACATTTTTTTCGGCCAATGCGGCCCAGAGAAGCCAAAAGGTTGGACATCCCTGGAAACGCTTCCACGACATGACACCTGACTATGTAGCGAAGAAATTCTCAGTATACCACTCTCAGCGGACCCTCCATTCGCAACGGGAACTCAGACTTTCCAACTCTCCAGCAAATAGCCTCCACCGGGAGATACACCGAAAGCAATCATATTCCTATAGCATACCTAAATTATGGAATCAACTCCCTCCTGCCATTAGGGCAATTGATAACCTACTGCCCTTCCAGAAAGCAGTAAAGAATGTTATTTTCATGGACTAGATCAATTCTGGTCTCAAGCTTTGACAGACCTTGCTTCGACGTACCTTACCTCAGAACACCTGTGCCTGATAACCAGTTCTACCGTTCACTGCAGATATGTTAATACCCATTTGTGACTCTATGAGTTATTTCCTTAGATTCTGCAAAGCATGTGTTCTTAGTCACATTCTCTATACGTTTTAAGTTATTGATTCTATAGCTTTGAGTTTTGATCCTGTAGCATGTTATTGACTGAAGCGTACGTATCTCTTACTGAAAACTTTGTGCATGTATTCTTGTAACCCGTTCTGGGTTCCTGGGGAGGACAGGTTATAAAAAGGAATAAATAAATAAATATAATACAAAGAGGGGGTAATGCTCAAAAGGTCGCATAAGGTTAGGTGCTAAAATGCCGGGTGCTACGCGCACATTCTATAACGGCAATTATGCACATAGGCGCTGCTTCCAGAATCATGGCTTGATGGGACCCTAGGCACCAGACATAGAGGCCAGGGTTTCACAGGCCTACATTTCTGGCGCCTAGGGTCCCGTCGGAATTGCGTCCAGCGCCGCACCTAACCATGCCCACTTCCAGGCTTCAGCTGCTAGACTCCAGGGACCTAGATTCTGGTCCTGGAGGCCACATAGCGGAGCCTTTAAAAAAAAAAAAAATTAAAATTGGTTTTAAATGATGTGGTCAATTACTGTGTTGTTTAGCATCAATTAAACAATTAAGTTAGGATACTTATTGCCGCCTAACTTTCAGTATGCTGATTCCGGGCCATAACTGCTAGCGTAAGTTTGCAGTTACATGCCTAACTTTAGGCATGAGCGCTTAAGCTAGTTAAATGGCTGGTGTTAGGGGTACCAGATTTTACTTTAGTAAAATCCAGACCCCTAGGCCTACCCCAGGCCCGCCCAGTTCCACCCATCCCTGCCCCCATTACACCCCAGTCCTGCCCCCAATCTTGCCCTAGCCTCGCCCCAGCCCCACCCTCCACTGCCTGCTCTCATTGGGCAGGAGGAAATCCGCGGATGCGACACGATGACGTCATGCGTACACTTGCATGCACGTGACATCTTCACATGGCCTCCGCACATGCGCGGATATCCTCCTGCCCAACGCGATTTAGAGGGAAGCTTTTCAAACCCTGGACAAAGTGCCAGGTTTTGAAAAGCCATCCAGACCCCTGGACATGTCCTTGAAAAGGAGGACATGTCCAGTGAAATCCAGACGTCTGGTAACCCTAGCTGGTGTAAATGCTTGCACCTATGTATTTACTTATTCATTAAATAGCTATAATTAGCCAGTCTGAAGAAAAACAACCTACTCTTTGCCGAGTACAATAGTAAATTTAAAGTTACTCGCACTTTGTGTGCATAAGTGCAGAGAAAAGTACTAGTTACGCAGATACTATATGTGGTGTCGAATGGGTAAACATGAAGTGGCGTTAGGTGCCGTGAAGTGTCTATGGAGGCGCGATTCACGTCAAAGGTCACTGTTCATATCAGTTCCAGATGAGTAGAGTTTCCTGTAGTGATTGTGATCTTCAGTCACGAAGGATTAAAAAGCTATATTAATAATACAGATGCTTGCCTATTGAAATGTCTGTTAATGATTGCGATCAAGATAATCTTAGCCAACTAGAAAAACTGATTGGACGTTCATTATAATGAATGGTGGCATATGGTATATCTTTTAGTACGATATGAACGCTGTACTGCAGTGAAACATGGTTCCTTTCAAAAACTCCAGCAAATATGGAGTCCCCTTAATGAATATTGTAACATATTTAACTGATATGTTTGCATAATTCTCATTTACTGCTCTTTAAATGTATATTACATTACATTAGTGACTTCTATTCTACCAATACCTTGCAGTTCTAGGCGGATTGCAAAAGAAGATAACTGGACATTTCCAGGAAAATTACAGATTAGGGTGCTAATTACATGGTTGAAACTTTGCTAGGAAATATACAAGACTAGGAATAGTCAAGGAGATGTATTAGTAGTTCTTGATAAATTTTCTGAATAACAAGGTTTTCATTTCCTATCAAAATGCTTTGTAGTGAGTCATTGTTGTCAGCATGTTGGAGAGGTGGTGATCAAGTTTCGCTGCTTGCGTTGCTAGTAGGTTGCCGTACATCTTCTTGCGCTGTGTACCTTTGATTGGGGGGGTGGGTAAATGGGGTCTGAGTTTGCCGTGGTCTGGTTTAGGCGATTGATTAGGTAGGTGGGGGCAGTGCCGTTCATTACTTTGAATAATAGACAGTAGAATTTGAATAGTATTTGCGCTTGTGTAGGTAGCAAGTGTGAGTCTAGGTATGCGGTGGTGATGTGGTCATATTTGCTTAGTGAGTAGATCAGTCTGAGGGCTGTGCTTTGTACTGTCTGTAATTGTTTTATCATGTTTGCGGGGCATGGCAGGTAGAGGCAGCCATATGTATATGTGGTTTGACGCATAGATCAGGTCTACATTTAGAAACATAGAAACCTAGAAATAGACGGCAGATAAGGGCCACGGCCCATCTAGTCTGCCCACCTTAATGTCCCTCCCCTACCTTTGCCCTGTGAATAGATCCCATGTGCCGATCCCATTTGGCCTTAAAATCAGGCACGCTGCTGGTCTCAATCACCTGTAGTGGAAGACTATTCCAGCGATCAACCACTCTTTCAGTGAAAAAGAATTTCCTGGTGTCACCTCGTAGTTTCCCGCCCCTGATTTTCCACGGATGCCCTCTTGTTGTCGTGGGACCCTTGAAAAAGAAGATATCTTTCTCCGCCTCGATGCGGCCCGTAAGATACTTGAACGTCTCGATCATGTCTCCCCTCTCTCTGCGCTCCTCGAGCACCACTAAATGACAACAATAAGTTTTAGCAATTGGTTGGACATTTTAGGGCAAATTCTATAAGAAGCGCCCAAAAGTTAGGCAATGTTCAGCGCGATTCAAGTAAAATTGGGTGCTGTTTAATGAATCACGCTGAGCGGAACCTATTTTGGAGGTGCCCAAGAAATAGGCCAGCTCTAGGCACAACTAAAAGTTAGACGCCTGGCTGAGCGCTTAAGCGCGCTTAAGAGCAGTGATTCTGCAACAAGGTGCCGCACATGTAGCCACGCCCATGCCTAACATGCATAGCGCCTATTTTTTTTGAAGGCCGCCTAAATTTTTAGAGGCGCCTTGTTACAGAATCGCGCTTTCTTGATAGGCGCCCATGTTTCAATCAGCGCTGGTTAAAAAGCTTAATTGAGCTTGTTAATCAATTTAGATAAGCGCCTATCTAGTTGGGCACCTCCGAAATAGGTGCCTAACTTTAGGTGCTGGTTACAGAATTTGGGCCTTTACGTTTACATTTAGTTTCTCATGTTATTAATATTTGTCGTTTGTAATGCTATTTTTTCTTGTATCATTGAAAAACCAATAAACATACTGAACTTGTAGATGCTGGAAATGTAGGCCTTGAAAGCCCTAGCCTACATTTCCGATGCTTTTCACATAGCTGTCGATAATGGCGCCATTTAGAGAACCTGGGCCTAAGTATAATTTCCTAATTGCTCCTGCCTAAAAAGTATAGAAAATGTCTGTTATTTCCATAAAACTTTGCCTTTGTGACCAAATTTTGCAATTTACCTATTTAAAACATGAAAATACCAAATTTTCATACTTTCATTCTTATAAAATCATAAGCAGCAACATACGAATCACAATTAACATGTATTTATATTGAAGTTATACAAAGATGACCACAGAAGATTTAGAAGTGAGTAGTTTTTCGAGATTTGCGATTATATTGCAAAACCACAAAATCCAAATAGCACCAAAAGGTTCCACAAAGGAAATGAAGCAGCAAAACGAAAAGATTGTGGAAAAGAAGATTGGAGGTACCAGTTTGTAGTTTAAGAAGCATCCAAATAACTTAAAAACAATCCACAAAAGATGTATACCAGGGGTCTCAAAGTCCGTCCTTGAGGGCCGCAATCCAGTCGGGTTTTCAGGATTTCCCCAATGAATATGCATGAAATCTATGTGTATGCACTGTTTTCAATGCATATTCATTGGGGAAATCCTGAAAACCCGACTGGATTGTGGCCCGCAAGGACAGACTTTGAGATCCCTGGTATACATCCTTTGTGGATTGTTTTTTAAGATATTTGGATGCTTCTTAAACTACAAACTGGTACATTGCGGCCCTCAAGGAGGAACTTTGAGATCCCTGCTACAAAGCATTTCTGCCATTTAATATTTATCTATCTTCTTTGGGGCCAAATTGTCTAATATGGGAATTAAATTGCATAATTATGCTGATGATATTACGATTGTCTTACCAACAGAGTCATTATCTTCAGATTTTTGTCATCATGTTGAAGTAGTACTGTCAGTTGTAGAAGAGTTGATACAAGCATTCGAACTGAAGTAAAATTCTCAGCAAAATAAATAGGTTTGTGGCAGATTGTCTTGTTTTGAAAGGTATAATAGTGGCGTAGCAAGGGTAGGAGGTGCCCCGTGCCCTCCTCTCCAGCCCCCTGCTCCTTCTGCGCCACCTCCTCCTTCCAAACCCTACATGCCACACTTGTGCCCTCCTTTCCCACCCCATACCTCTTTAAATCTTCACCAGCTTGAGCTGCTTCTCCAGTCTGTTGCTCACGCCGAAGTTGGCTTTCCCTCTGACGTTACTTCCTGGCTCGTGACCCGGAAGTGATTTCAGAGGAAACCAAGCCGGCATGAGCAGCAGGCCAGAGTAGTTGCTCATGCTGGCAAAGATTTAAAGAGACACAGGGGACGGGGAAGGGAGGGCTCATGTGTGGCATGGGGGGCAGAGAGGTGCTGGTGCCCACACCAAGATGGCGCCTGGGGCAGTCCATCCCCCCCTTGCCCCCTCTTACTACACTACTGAGGTATAAAATACCCCATAGAGTCCGTATTAAAAATTTTGGCATTTCAATTGTTAGTACAGTCTTTGTTATTGTCTATTCTCGATTACAGTTACCGACAGGTCTACAGCAATCGGGGTTTAGGATCGGTAAAACCCGATGCTAAATAGCCAAGCAATGTATGTGAATCAATCTCGTGGCTATTTTGCATGGGGTTTTAATGATTTGCATAGCCGGATCGGAAAATGGGCGATTGAGGGGAAAAACACACAGTGGGCCATTTTGGGAATTGGGTCGGTTAGCAGCAAAGAAGGCCAACCAAAATGCTTAAAAGGGATCTTCACCTAACCCCCCTGCCCATCTCCAGTGGATTACAAAGAAATGTACATTGGTACCAGAACCCAGAATGTGGCACGTAAGGAAAACTAGTATTGTAAAATTTTATTTATTTAAAATTATTTATAACCCGCCTATCCACAAATCTAAGCGGGGAACAATAGTCACATACAGAATCAACACAAAAAAATACTAACAAATACTTCACAATAAAAAACAGCCATAAAAAAGAACTGGGACAACCTCAAACTGTCACGTAGCTTGGGCAAAAAAAAGTTGTGCTGCTACAAAGTCTTATGCTGTAACTATGAAAAAATTGAACCTGTCAACTAGGATGAAACTTGTTCTGGAAAATTTGCACTGTGTGGATAACTATGGTAAATTGTAAGCGTAAACTGTACATAAGAACATTAGAATTTGCCGCTGGCTGGGTCAGACCAGTGGTCCATTGCGCCCAGCAATCTGCTCACAAGGGCGGCCTTCAGGTCAAAGACCTGTGCCCTAACTGAGACTAGGCCTCCCTGCGTTCATTCTGGTTACAGCGGGAACATGTCCAACCTTGTCTTGAATCCCTGGAGGGGTGTTTTCCCCCCAATGACATTACTCCGGAAGAGCGTGCCAGTTCGCTACCACTCTCTGGTGAAGAAGAACTTCCTTACGTTTGTACGGAATCTATCCCCTTTTAATTTAGAGAGTGCCCTCTCGTATATTATATATATTAATATTAGGCCCCTAATATGTATCTACTTAAGATAAAAACTTGTATCATAAACTGGTACTAAAAGTATGGCAAATCCAGTGTAAATCGTAACCTGGTAACTGTATACTATGTATGCTTAACCTGTAACCCATTCTGAGTTCTTTGGGGACAATGGGACAGAAAACAAATTAAATAAATAAATGAAACTCCTTGTATATGAGGAATGGCTAAAGAGGTTAGGGCTCTTCAGCTTGGAAAAGAGACAAATGAGGGGAGATATAATTAAGAGAGTGGACATAAATGGAAAGTTCTCAGACTGGGAGAAAGTGACTAGCGGTGTGCCCCAGGGCTTGGTACTTGGGCCCATCTTATTTAATATTTTCATCAATGACCTAGAAGAAGGAAAATCCAGTGAGATCATCAAGTTTGCAGACGACACAAAGCTATGCCGGGCAATCAAATCGCAGAAGGATAGCGAGGAACTCCAGAGTGACTTGTGTCAGAGAAATGGGCGGAGAAATGGCAGATGAAGTTTAATGTGGAAAAGTGCAAAGTAATGCATTTAGGCAGAAAGAACAAGGAACATGAGTATAGAATGTCAGATGCAACACTGGGGTAAGAGCGAACAAGAAAAGGATCTGGGTGTACTGATAGATAGGACCCTGAAACCGTCAGCACAATGTGCGGCAGCGGCAAAGAAAGCAAATAGAATGCTAGGCATGATAAAGAAAGGAATCACGAGTAGATCGGATAAAGTTATAATGTCGCTTTATAGGGCAATGGTCAGACCACACCTGGAATACTCTGTCCAACATTGGTCTCCCAAACTAAAGAAGGATCTAAAACTGCTGGAGAGGGTGCAGAGATGAGCAAAGAAGCTAATAAAAGGTATGGAGAACTTGGAATATGAGGAACGACTTAAGAGACTGGGATTGTTCTCCCTTGAGTAAAGGAGACTGCGAGGGAATATGATTGAGACTTTCAAAAAACTGAAAGGAATAGACAAAATAGAGCAGGAAAAAAATTATTTACAATGTCCAATGTGACACGGACAAGAGGACATGGACTGAAGCTAAGGGGGGACAAATCCAGGACAAATATCAGGAAGTTCTGCTTCATGCAACAAGTGGTGGACACCTGGAATGCTCTCCCAGATGAAGTTATTGCGGAATCCACCGTTTTAGGATTTAAAAGCAAACTAGATGCACATCTCCTTACGAGAGGCATAGAGGGATATGAGTGACTAAAATTACACTAGGTGTACAACTGGCTGGGCCTCCGTGTGTGCGGATCGCCGGACTTGATGGACCGAAGGTCTGATCCGGATATGGCAGTTCTTATGTTCTTATGTAAGGTCTACAAAAACCCTGAATGGTGTAGAAAGGGTAAAAGTGAATCAATTTTGTACTCTTAAAAAGTACAAAGAATAGGGGATGCTCAGTGAAATTACATAGAAATACTTTTTAAATAAATAGGAGGAAATATTTTTTCACTCAACAAATAGTTAAGCTCTGGATGTTGTACAGCAATTAGCGTAGCTGGGTTTAAAAAAGGTTTGGACAAGTTCCTGGAGGTAAAGTCTATAGTTTGCTATTGAGATAGAAATAGGGAAAACCACTTGTGTCCCTGGGATCAGTAGCATAGATTGTTGCTATATTTTGGGATACTTCCAGGTACTTGTGACCTGGATTTGCCACTGCTGGAAGCAGGATACTGGGATGGATGAACCATCGGTCTGCCCCAGAGTGACTGTTCTTATGTTCTTACGCAGGACTTTAACATGTGGGAAACCCACAACTAATGTTGCATCAAGAAGGGCTGTTCTCAGTGATTTATACTGCAGGTCCTGTGTTAACATTTGGATTAACACACAGTACCTGCTCGAGGTTATCACGGAAGCACTTACTGCTTATTTAAGAGGTGGAAAATGGTCCCATGTTAACTCTGCCCAAAACAGTTAGCGCATGGTAAGTGCAGCATATTAACTACCAAACATCTTCCATGTCTACTCTCCGCCCATGGCAAGCCACCTGACAGAGAAACTAAAAAAACTGAAGTAATATGCAGTGGGGGAACATAACATAACATTTCATTTGTAGACCACAAGGCCTCACAGTTCTATGCGGTTTACAAAATAAAGAGACTGTACAACATCAGTGATTTACAATACTTCCATAGATATAAAAAGAATAAAACAACAACAATTAATTTCCCCAAAATCTAACAATTAGTGTTGATTTCAGTAATTTTCTGAAATGCATATGTGATGATGAAGGTGAAACAATTTACGAAGCTCAGCAACCCAGTTTGCAGCTTGACAAACAGACAGTGGTCGTAGAAGCCTCTTTTATCCCAGGACAAACAGGCAACATATTCTCAACAGTGGGTGACGACACTGATGGAGCCCCGCAGCGGACAGCCTCGAAAGCAGACTTGCTTGAAGATCTTCATAAGAGCTTCCGAGTGCTGCACTGCGCATACGCGAATGCCTTCCCGCCCGAATGAGGGCATGCGTCTCCTGTGAGGAACCTCAGTTCAACGTTTTCCGCGGAGACGAGAAGTCCTCTTCACTTCAGCTCTGCAGCCTTCGTTGCCTTCTCTCACCGCGGCTTTTTAATTTTAAGTTAAGTTGCTGTGCTCGCGTTCGTATTATCTTTGTTTCTTTTAAAAAAAAAATACCTTTTATTTTTTCATTTCTCCGGCCAGCGGCCTTTGGGCCTAGGCCTGGCCGGCTACCTCATTCGTTACGTCGGCCTTTGTTTTTTCTATGTCACAGCCTCTTACCAGGTTCAAAAAGTGTAGCCAGTACGGTAGGACAATTTCAATCACTGTTCCGCATAGTTAGTGTATTGTTTGCCTCGGTTCTGCACATTGCCCTGACGCTTGTCCACACTGTGCTACTCTTCAACCTCGGGCCCTTCGTCGACGCTATGCCAAGTCTTCATTTGTTTGGCACCATGGATCCTTCTGCTGACAAGGCCTCGACCTTGGCTTCGGGGGCGACCTCGACCAAGCCTTCGACCCCCTCATCTGCCTCCACTAAGACCTCGACCTCGACTCCTCCGGTCTCGAAGGCCTCGATGGCAGTTTCTCAGAAGTCTTCCTCGATGGGTAAGTCTCCTGTTTCTCCTTCAGGTACTTTACCTAAGAGGCCTCTAGAGTCCCAGGCATCCCAGGCTGTGTCCACGGTTCTGCCAGCCTCGTCGAGACCTCCAGCTAAGCGTGCCTCCAAGCATCGGGAATACTCATCCTCGAGGTCGCCCTCCTTGGAGCGCACTGCTGCACCTATGAGATCTGATCCATTTGTCTCGGTGCCCATATTCGAGGACATGTTAAAAGCCATCCTGACCACTCAGCTTTCCTCGGTCATGGCTCATCTCCTCCCGACCTCGACCCTGCTTCCTACCAGCCAGCCTGAGTGCAGTCTGAGACCCCGGTTGCAGCACCTCGAGGCAAACCTCGGAAGTCTCGACGCTTCTCATCAAGTGACTCTTTGCCTACTCATCGAACACGGCCTCCTGAACCTCAATCGAGGCATCGCTCTAGGCATTCCAGGCATCTTACTTCCAAGCTCAGTTAGGAGTCTCTTCTGAAGCAAAAACCATCTCCTCCTCTGGATACTGAGTCTTTTATGCTTCAATTATCCAAAGCTATCGAGACTTCTACTAAATCTAAACTTAAGTCTCGCAAAGCTATTACACTGGCTACTTCTCCCCGAGTCCATTGAGGTCAAAGACTCCTCCATCGAGACCACCTCCGAGAGAGCTTTCTCCTCCTGCCTTGACTCACTCTGTTTCTTGAACACCGAGGACTTTACCATTGAGGCTTTTGAAGCGCAAACATTCCCTGACTCCTCCTGTCGCATGTAGTGGAGCTTCTTCAGTCACTTTGCGCCTGGATTCTGAGCCTCTTTCTCAATATTCCAGAGAGGCTTCTCCTTCCTACTCGGTGCTGCCTCGGTCTCGCACTCCTTCCCCGGAAAGTGCCTCGACCTCGAAGTCTGCCTCCTTTGCCAGATTTGTCTTTGACATGGGGAAAACTTTGCAGCTGGATCTCCATTCTGATTCCAAATACACTCCTGAATACTTGGCGGATGTGGAGTTGTCTCATCCACCCAAGGAAACCTTGCACCTTCCTATGACTCCAGTTTTGAAGCAAACTTTCATCAGGAATATGGAAACTTCTTATTCCATTACTGCTATTCCATCCAAGCTGGAATACAGATATCATACAATACCTTGCAAAGGCTTTGAAAAATCTCAATTGTCCCACCAGTCTTTGGTTGTGGAATCCTCTTTAAAGAAAGCTCATCCATCAAAAATCTATGCAGCAGTCCCTCCAGGCAGGGACGGTTGTACCATGGACAAGTTTGGCCGTAGGCTGTATCAGAATTCCATGATGGCTAACCGAATTCTGAATTATAACTACACTTTCACTGCTTATTTCAACTATTTCCTCAAATTGATGCCTAAGTTCTACCCGGCTCTTGAGGAGCAGGGTCTCCCGGAATTCAAACAGATTATCACAACTCTGTCTCAACTTCGCCTCTTCATGCTACAAGCCACATACGATGCCTTTGACCTCTCTTCCAGGGTCCCTGCCTTTGCAGTAGCCATGCGTCGCCTAGCCTGGCTCCGCATTGTTCATATGGATCCCAATTTGCAGGACCGTCTAGCCAACATGCCTTGCCAGGGAAATGAACTGTTTGATGAATCCATTGAAGCTGCTACGAAGCGCATCTCTGAACATGAGCGCTCCTTTGCTTCGTTGATTCGGCCGAAGCCTAAGACTCCTCCTGCTCGGCCATACAAACAACCACCATGTCGTTATCCTCAAAAAAAAACGCCAGCTTTCTCCAGGCCTCCGCCTAGAAGGCCACCACAGCAACAACGACAGCAGAAAGCTCAACCTCCTGCTGTAACTAAACCAGCTCAGTCTTTTTGACGTTCCCAGTCTGAGCATGCTAATCTTCCTCCATCAGAATTCTCTTCTGCCCATTGGAGGCTGTCTTCACCATTTTTATCCCCAGTGGCAACTGATCACCTCAGATCTCTGGGCTCTCACCATCCTTCGGGAAGGGTACTCTCTACACTTTCTTCAGGTGCCTCCAGATTGCCCTCCAAGAGAGTGTCCTTCAAATTCGTCGCAACTTCCCCTTCTTCTTCAGGAAGCTCAGGCTCTTCTTCGCCTTCGAGCTGTCGAAGAAGTCCCTTTACATCAACGGGACAGGGGTTTTTATTCCCGTTATTTTCTAGTTCCCAAGAAGACGGGGGATTTGCGACCCATTCTAGACCTCAGAGCCATCAACAAATTTCTAGTCAAAGAGAAATTTTGGATGCTTTCTTTACCAACCCTACACTCCCTGATGAATCAGGGAGATTGGCTATGCTCTCTGGATCTCAAAGAGGCTTACACTCATATCCCCATTCATCCAGCCTCTTGCAAATTCCTAAGGTTCAGGGTGGGGAACCTTCATCTGCAGTACAGAGTTCTTCCTTTTGGCCTCGCCTCATTCCCCAGAGTCTTCACGAAGTGTCTGGTGGTGGTGGCTGCTGCCCTCCGTATCCAGGGTCTTCAAGTTTTTCCATACCTGGACGACTGGCTTATCAAAGCCCCCTCTCAACAAGGGGTTATTGCAGCGACCCAACAGACTATTATGTTCCTCCAAGGTCTGGGGTTCGAAGTCAACTTTCCAAAATCCCAGCTGATCCCGTCTCAGTCTCTCCAATTCATCGGGGCCACTCTGAACACTGTACAGCTCAGAGCGTTCCTGCCTCAACCTCGTCAGGCCGCCCTCATTCATCTTTGCCATCAGGTGTCTCATCTCACGTCAGTTTCAGCGAGACAATTGATGATTTTACTAGGTCACATGGCTTCTACAGTTCACGTGACTCCTTTTGCCAGACTTCACCTTCGTATACCTCAGTGGACCCTGGGATCCCAGTGGCAACAAGCTACTGACCCGATTTCTCAACAATTTACTGTCACTCCTTTGTTGAAATAATCTCTCCACTGGTTTTCAGGATTTCCCCAATGAAAGCAGTGCATGCATATAGATCTCATGCATATTCATTGGGGAAATCCTGAAAACCCAACTGGATTGCGGCCCTCAGGGAGGGACTTTGAGTCCCCTGCAATAGCCTGTTTGCCACATTAACCACACATTATATTCTTAACGCACTTTAGTAGAAGGCGCTCGAAAATGCATCTGGGTTAAAAATACAGGTTAAATATTGCTTTTACGCCATTGGGATTAAGCAGTGTGATACCAAAGGCCTTTGCATGTTGGCGTTTTTAACTGATATTCAAAAGTTGTTTTCTATATTTCTACACCACCGTTGCCTCTGTAGGGGAAACAACGCCTACAGTTTGAAACATATCAGAAACTGACTGGCACTTGGAGGATCTGATCCTTTTTGCCGCCCAGTCTCACAGGCAGGCAGTAAAGTACCGTGGCAGTTTTAGTGACAAAGAATAACAGATTAGCCATGATCTTATCAGCCAAGTATCTCAGTTTATTTTCCCTCCTGACAAGTGTTTGAAGGAAGGAGGGGCCACTTTCAGCCATAGCGATGAATCTTTCATAGACCAGAATGAGGCCTTTTGTATGCTTTCCCCCCGCTAGGCTTCAGGCTTCTCTTGTTGCTAGGCAAGGCCTTAAGGCCTTTGATTGCATGCAGGGTCTGAGTCTGGGCACAGTGGCTCAGTGTAAAGAGATCTGTAGATTCACAGCAGATATCTTGTTTTGGGAGGTTTTTATTTTTTCACCTTTGATTGGCACATAACAGCCGTCTGGGATTCTAGTCTGGATTTCCCAGCTTCCTCTGGTCTATAGCAGCCTAGTGAATGGAATACAAAGTGCATTCCTGAAGTCGCTGGCAACATGCTAGCTACACCACTGGAGGCGACGCTTTTGAAAAGGAAGTGGCACAATCCTTCCTAGGCGAAGGAAAGTCAGACGCACAAATAGAGGTTTACATTACCACAAGGCCTCAGTTCTTCTGCTTGATTTATTGACATCTTCCTCAGAATACCAGATCTGTTTTCTCATTCACAGTGGGGATGTGTTTTACATTGACTTTATGCAAATGATGGCTCCAATCTCATTTTGGACTGAATCAAGAGGTTATAGAAATTGTCAAAAGTGAGAGGTCTGTAGTGTTTTTGTAAGATCTCATTCAACTAAATAAGCTGTAGAAATATATGTTTATTTTCTAAAGATGACAGATTCAGGAGAACTGAATTAAGGGCCCCTTATAGAAAGCCATGGTGATGCTGCCGCGGTAAATGCACCAAAGCCCCTAGGAATTGAATGCGCTTTGGTGCATTTACCGTGGCAGATCAGTACTGTGGCTTTTGGGCCCTAAATGATTTTAAAATATCCAGATTTTTTTTATTTGAACACAGACTACACTGGTTTGATTATGGGACAGTGTCTACATACCTAATAATTTACCTCCCCTCCCCTTTATCAAACTACGCTGCCAAGTCGCCCATAGGAATAGAATGGTCGGCTTGGCATTACAGCTTGATAAAGGGGGTTAATTATGTTCTTTTATTATTATTATTATTTATTTATTATTGTTTCAAATTTAATATTCAAGATTACATCTCTTAAAGGCAATTAGAAAAATCATAATACTTCCATTATTACATATTGTACATGGAAAAAAGAAAATAGAACAAAAATTAAATACTCTACTACAGTCCTCAATTACGGGAAAGTAAGAACAAGAAAGACCCCAGGAAGGGATTTATATTTAGCAAACAAATTCAAAGCAAAGGTAATAAAGCAGGAATCTCCAATGAAAATATCCATATGACTCAATTTACACTGGTTCTACTTGGGTTGCCATTGATATCCCCTTACCCTCTAGAAAAACCTGCAAATGAACATGATCATAAAATATATACCTATTTTCCAGATAGAACACAAAACATTTAAAGGGAAATCTTAACCGGGCTCCTAAGGAAATTACTTTATTGCGGTATAACAAAAATTCCTTCCTCCTAACTTGAGTCCATTTTGAGGCGTCAGGAAATATTGAGATTTTTCCTACTAAAAAGGAGACTTGCTTCAAATTGAAATATAACTTTAATATCATCTCATTGTCTTGAAAAAATACAAGAGACACCAAAAGGGTAGCATGTGCTACAATTTCTATATCCGATGATTCCAATAATGCGGAAAAATCCATTTCTTCCCTTGAGGGCTTTACCTCTATCTGAGATCTTTTAAGGTAATAAAGTTTCTGAAGAGGAGGAACATTATTTTCTGGTATCTTCAATACCTTAATTTTTAAACAAGTCCTGTGGAGACATGTACTTGGGACTGGGAAATTAAGGATTCTCAAATTCAAGCTTCTGTTTTGGTTTTCTAAGTTTCAATTTTTCTCAGAAACATGGATTTATCAAGTTTCAAGTTGTATTAGGATTTTATATACCGCCTATCAAGGTTATCTAAGCAGTTTTTCAGTCAGGTACTCATTTATCCAGCGCTTGCTGTTTTGCTAAATTTTCTCTAGCATTAACAGACTTGTTAATCTTGGTAATTTCAGAGGCTTGTTTATGAAACTCCGTCTCAGCCTGGACAAGTTTTGTGGAAAGATTCAAAGAAAAAGTCATAAAAGTAGGACATACCGAGTGTACGTTTTCTATGGCTAACCAAAGAGAATCTGGAGTCACCACTCAGGGTTTTTCAAGTGGCATGGCCATAGGAATCACAACTTGTTCTTGATCTTCAGTCCCTAACAATCCAGGACCTGAGCTTCCTCTACAGTCTCCACTGCTCGTCTCCTCAGGTATTCCACTCCCAGCATGCTGCAGTGCCACCGAAGGCGTCCAATTACTCTCTTCCGGGTTTGCCAAGGCTTCAGGCACAGTCGTACTCGATAGCTTCTGAGGACCCTCTTCGATTGGCCTAATCACCGTGGCCTCTCCAGGTACTGGGGAAGGATTGGGTCCATGTAGGCTCAATGAAAGCTCGTTGTCTAAGCTGAGCCTTTACCACGGCTCAACTACAGAAGCACCCAGAGTCACTGGAGCCGACACGAAGGATGTCATTAGCGTCTGCCGCGGAGTTAAAGTTACAGGGGCAGGTGAGGAGTAAACCCGATGCTGTTTCCCCTCTTCTTTTAGGCATTTTAAGAGAATACGAAGAGAAATTTGCCAGAGGAACTACTCTAATCAAGGAGGGAGCCTACGACTCAGCGTCCTGCTCAGTCACCATCTTGCTCTATAATTATGTTCTATTTTTGGTTTATTTTTTGTTTAGTTTTTACAGTAATTTCTCATAAACAATCAATCGTGAAAGAAAACAAATAAGATCAGTAGATTTTTCAAAGAGTAAAAAAATGGATAAAATAAATACCTAAAGGGCTCTATTCAATATGAATTTCATATGCACTTAGAAGGCCATACTCAAAAGAAATATCATAAATCCGATTTGGACATAGGGCGCTAGTTGCCCAAAGTCGTCACTGGTAAAATGTCCATTCTCGAAAAGTACATCTAAACCAGTTGTTTCAAACTCAAACCCTTTGCAGGGCCACATTGTGGATTTCTAGGTACATGGAAGGCCTCAGAAAAAAATAGTTAATGTCTTATTAAAGAAATGACAATTTTGCATGAGGTTAAAAACTCTCTTATAGTTTATAAATCTTTCCTTTTAGCTAAGTCTTATAATATATTGTAATTTATAGCTAAAGAGGACTATATGATCAAGAACTGTTTTTATTTTACTTTTGTGATTCTGATAAACATACGAGGGCCTCAAAATAGTACCTGGCCAGGCCACGAGTTTGAGTAGCACTGGTCTAAACTATTCCATGTTTCAAAAATCATCCATCTGTACATCCAGGCATTTGATTGTCCAGCCCTCCACTACGTCTTTATACCACATTCTCGACCAAAAATTTACCCATAGTCCAAATGCCCTGAACAAGACCATTTGGAACGTGGGAGGGGCCAGCATTGTGATGGACTGACCACCCAGGACATGGCAACATGAGCAGGGCACTGCTGTGAACTTCACAAAAAGGGTGCCAGATAAACATTCTCACCAGAAATCCCTAATAGGTTATGGTGAGCCCCCCAAAATATGGTTTTGTTTTTTTACCCTGATCAGCTAAAAAATTTTCTTGAAGCAAAAAAGGCTGAACCAACTATAGTAACTATTGAAGATCGATTTCATCAGGTTTAAATGCTTTGCATTATTAGTTTTTGTCTCTGTTTAAGGCATTATGGGGGTCCTTTTGCTAAGGTGCCCTAGCCGTTTTAGAGCACGCTATATATTAACACGCGCTAAACGCATCCATTCTTTAGCACTCTCCAGACCAGTAGAGGTTAACTTTACGAATGGGTATATATCTAATCATGACCAGCAGGTGGAGACTGAAAACAAAACTTTGGGACAGTATATACTATCCTCCCTTCTCTATTTCCCTCAGTCTTCTTTCAGTCTCCAGCAGGTGTTGAGTGATCTGTACCATCTCTCTTGGTAGGGCTGTTGGAATTTGTTTAGGGTTTCTAGTCCCTGTTTTTGGCCGGACGGAGCTTGGCCGGGCCCTGTTTGGGGGTCCGTCCGACCTCGGGGGTGTCAAACCCTGCGGGTCCTACGAGCGGGGTCTCCCTCCCCCCACTTCCTCCACCTCCCCACATTTTTTTTAGAGGAGCCTCAGCAGTAAGCCTTGCCCCCCTAAGTCAAGCAAGGCATATTGCTTCGAGAGCCTGTGGAGTCTGTTCCTGTAAAAAAAAAAAAAAAAAAAAATCCTGAGGTAGTGCTGGTCTGAAGGGTTGTTTCCCTTTAAGAAAACTGTATTTTACTGTATTTTTTCATGTAACCAGCACTTTTTTATAGCTAGGTCGCGTCTGGAGCAATTGTGCCCTTCTCCGGGGGAGTAGGCCACAATTTTAGTCCAGCCGCGAGGCACTCGCGGCCGGCCTGAACTCGGCGGTTTGGGTCGGTGAGGTGGTGGAGCTCCGTCGGCAGCGGCTGCAGGCGCCCAGAGCTCCCCGCCGATGGTGCCTCGCGAGTCGGCTTGGAGCAGTGGGGAAGCCCGGTCTTCCACAACCGCCCACGGAGGGATTCCCCGAAGGATTCCCTCTCAGCTGATTTTTTGACAGCTGATGCCGACTTGCTTGTCTTAGCGGCTGAGACTGTTCAGTCTTCTCAGCCGCTACAGGCCATGGAGGGAGCATTTTTGGCGGGAACTTCGCCATTTTCTTTGTCTGGCCCCTCCATTTTGTCTGCAACCTCAGGTGACCTTCCCCCTGTATGGCGAACACAGGGGCAGGTTTCAGCATGGACCCCTGCTGGGGCAGGGAGTCCCTGGGGACCCCCAGGGGTTTTTTGCCCCCAATTTATTTTCTTTCTTTGTGCGGACTTTTGGGGGTCCCACGTGCGCCTGGGGGGTTTCGGGGGGGGTTTCCCTCCGCGCCCCCTATGGCTTTGCCTCCCTCTTTTCGTTTGGCGTCCCCTCTTCCTCCTCCCTCATCCAAGCGCCCGCGGGGGGGCTTGGATTGCGAATTGGTGGGCGGAGGAGCGTGTTGGCCTGGTTGAGGACCTGGCTGCTTTGGCGGGCTTCCAGGATCCTCTAGAGGGGACGCCTGTTGGCAGCGGGGCGGCGGGTTTCCCGTCTTCCAGAGCAGATGCGTCCGTGGTGCGCTTTTTTATTCAGAGGGATGAGCTTTTAGACCTGTGTAGCAGGTCTCCTTGGTGCTGCATTTTTGCAGTGGCGCCGCCGGAGACCCCGCGTATGGGGGCCCCTCTGCTTCAGGGGGTCTGTCCTGGTTCCCGCTCTTTTCCTGTGCGTCAGGATTTGCGGGATTTTGTGTTGGCGCAGTGGCCTATGGGCCGCAGTTTCGTTTGGTGTGCGCCTTGGCTCTTGGGTATCCCGTCCCGGAGGGAGGTAGGGCTACCTTAATTTCGCCAATGGGGAACGCGGGTGGGTGGTCTCGGCACTTCCTAAGCGGCATACCGTGCCTGTTATGGACGGTTCTGCTCTTAGGGTCTCGGAGGCGCGTGCGTTAGAGACTCTTCTTAAGTATGATTTTGATGTCTCTGCACTTTGAGGGGTACAGGCGGCTGTTTGTGGGGAGCTAGTCGCTCGCGCCGTGTTTCGTGTGGGCTGAGCGTGTCCTGGATCGGGAGTCTGATGACTGGTCTCTAGTTGGATCAGGAGGGTAGCGAAGATTGCGATGGCTGCCTCGTTCCTCTCAGATGCTCTTTATGACTTGGTGCGGATTTCGGCTAAGTCTATGGCATGGCCCGCGCGGCGTATTTTGTGGCTGCGCGCTCTGGGCGGCGGATTCTGCGTCAAAGCTAAGTTTACTAAAGTTCCCTTTAGGGGGTCTTTTTGTTTGGAGAGGAATTAGATGAGTTGATTCAGACTCTGACGGACTCGAAGGTGCCCCGTCTGCCTGAGGGACCGTGCCCGCCCCTGCGTCTAGGTGTGGGGCTGCCCGGGGGCGTTTGCCGGGAATTTCGCAAGTATCGCCCGGGGCGTGGGGCTGCTTCTTTCCCGGCTCAGGGTTTTTCCCGGGGTCGGTTCTCTCCAGCGCATGCAGCCCTTTTCGGGGGGCCCGTCGGGGGGCAGGGAATCCCTCCGCCGGTTCCCCCGCTTCCCGTCCTGCGCAATGACTCCTTGCCGGCGCCCCCTTTGGTTCCGGTGGGGGCCCGGCCTGCGCAAATTTTTCCCCAAATGGGCCGAGATCGCGTCCGATCAGTGGGTCCTTGAGGTGGTGCGGGACGGTTACGCTCTGGAGTTTACCCGCTCTCTGCCGGACCTTTTCCTCGCTTCTCCATGTCAGACTCCATGGAAGACGCAGGCTTTTCGTCAGACCCTTCAGCGTTTGCTAGATCTCGAGGCAGTGGTGCCGGTGTCCCCTACGGAGTGGGGCACCGGCAGGTACTCCATTTACTTTGTGGTGGCCATAAAGGAGGGGACCTTTCGGCCCATCCTGGATTTGAAAGGGGTCAACAGAGCTCTCAAGATTCCGGCTTTCCGCATGGAAACGCTGCGGTCGGTCATTCTGGCGGTTCAGCCGGGGGAGTTTCTTACGTCTCTCGATCTGACGGAGGCCTACTTGCAGGTTCCAATTCGGGCCTCTCATCAGCACTTCCTTCGCTTTGCGATCTTGGGGCGGCACTTTCAGTTCTGTGCGCTTCCCTTTGGTCTGGCCACGGCTCCTCGGACGTTCACCACGGTAATGGTGGTCGTCGCGGCAGCCTTGCGGTCGGTTGGCATCCTGGTTCACCCCTACCTGGACGACTGGTTGATTCGGGCAAAGTCGTTGCAGGAGAGCTCCCGGGTTACGGCTCGGGTGGTGGAGTTTCTCCGGTCGCTGGGCTGGGTGGTCAACCTTTCCAAGAGTCGGTTGGTCCCGGCTCAGCGTCTGGAGTGCCTTGGGGTTATGTTCGACATCTCCTTGGGGAAGGTCTTCCTTCCAGAGGCCCGGGTGAGCAAATTGCAATCTCAGATTCGCCTGCTTTTGGCGTCCCGGGGTCCTCGGGCGCGAGATTTCCTCCAAGTCCTGGGGTCAATGGCGGCGTCCCTGGACGTGGTGAGGTGGGCGCGGGCCCACATGCGTCCTCTTCAGTATGCTCTGCTCCGGAGGTGGTCTCCCCGGAGGCAAGATTTGGATGTTCCGGTTCCCCTGCGAGGCTTGGCGCGCTGCAGTCTGCGCTGGTGGCTCCGGACCCCTCACCTGGTTCAGGGGGTGGGTCTGGATCTCCCGCAGTGGACGGTGCTCCTTACGGATGCGAGTCTCCTCGGTTGGGGGGGCTCAGTTTATGGGCCACTCAGCTCGGGGCACCTGGTCCGCGGAGGAGGCCTCCTGGTCGATCAACGGGTTGGAGACCAGAGCGGTCAGGCTGGCGCTGTTAGCTTTCCACTCCCTTTTGCTGGGCAAGTCGGTCAGAGTCCTGTCGGACAATGCCACGGCGGTGGCTTATGTCAATCGTCAGGGGGGCACCAAGAGCACTCCTGTGGCGCAGGAGGCGGCTCGGCTCATGGTTTGGGCGGAGTCCCATCTTCTGGACCTCTCGGCTTCTCATATAGCCGGAGTAGAAAATGTTCAGGCAGACTTCCTCAGTCGTCACTTCCTGGATCCAGGAGAGTGGTTTCTCGGCGCCGGAGCGTTTCGGTTGATAGTGCAAGATTGGGGGCAGCCCCTGATGGACCTGATGGCCACGAGTGGCAACGCCAAAGTGCCCCGCTTCTTCAGTCGTCGCAGGGAAGGGCTGGCCGAGGGTCTGGATGCTCTGGTCCAGCCGTGGCCAACGGAGGGGCTGTTGTATGTGTTCCCTCCTTGGCCGCTGGTGGGCAGAGTGCTTCTTCGCATTGTTCACCATCCGGGTTTGGTGGTGCTGGTGGCTCCGGATTGGCCTCGACGTCCGTGGTATGCGGATCTGGTGAGGCACCTGGTGGCGGTTCCTCTTCCTCTGCCTCTCTCGGACGACCTTCTGATGCAGGGTCCCATTCCCTTGTTCGACCCGTCTCTCTTCTGTCTTACGGCGTGGCTCTTGAAAGGGGTCGCCTTAGCAAGAAGGGATATTCAGACAAGGTGATCGCTACACTGTTGGGGTCCCGGAGGCTTTCTACCTCTCGGGCTTATGTGCGGGTTTGGCGTCTCTTTGAGGAATGGTGTCGGGCGCGGGGAGTGACCTCTTTTCGCGCTTCTCTGCCTAACATTCTAGAGTTCTTGCAGGATGGCCTGGATAGAGGCCTGGCTTGGTCTTCTCTCCGGGTTCATCTTGCGGCCCTGTCGACCTTTCGAGGGTTGGTGTCAGGTCAGCGTTTATCGGCTCTTCCTGATGTGATTCGGTTTCTGCGGGCGGCCAAGTTGCTTAGGCCTCCCCTACGGCCCTCGGTTCCCTCTTGGGATCTTACTCTGGTTCTCTCTGTTTTGGTGCGCCCGCCTTTCGAGCCCTTGGACGACTGTTCTTTGAAGGACCTTACTTTGAAGGCGGTCTTTTTGGTGGCCATTACTTCTGCTAGGCGTATTTCTGAGCTGCAGGCTTTCTCTTGTAGGGCTCCCTTCTTGGAGTTGTCTAGGGAGCGGGTCGTCTTGCGGCCTGTTCCTTCCTTTCTGCCGAAGGTTGTTTCTCCTTTTCATGTCAATCAATCGGTGGTTCTCCCGGTCTTGGGTGGTCGGGAGGGCTCTTCTGAGCAACGGCAGCTGCGCAAGTTGGATGTCGGTCGGGTCCTTCGCTCTGATGTGCAGCGGACCCAGGAATTCCGGAAGTCCGATCATCTCTTTGTCCTCCTGGCTGGTCCTCGTCGGGGAGCTGGCGCTTCTAAGGCTACTATTGCGCGCTGGATCAAGGAGACGATTGCTTCCGCTTATCTTCTGAAACAGCAGCCTGTTCCGGAGTTTCTCAAGGCTCATTCCACTCGGGGTCAGGCGGCTTCTTGGGCTGAGTCGTCGCTCGTGCCTCCGGTGGATATTTGTAAGGCTGCGGTTTGGTCCTCCTTGTATTCTTTTGTTAGACATTATCGAGTAGATGTTCAGGCGCGTCGGGACGCGGTGTTCGGTGAGCGTGTTCTGGTATCGGCCCTTCGGGGGTCCCGCCCGTGAGAGGGACTGCTTTGGTACGTCCCATTCGTAAAGTTAACCTCTACTGGTCTGGAGAGTGCTAAAGAAGGAGAAATTAGGTTCTTACCTGCTAATTTACTTTCTTTTAGCTTCTCCAGACCAGTAGAGGTCCCCACCCTGTCTGTTGTTGTTGTTGTTGTTGGGGCTGTTTTCGCGGGCAGTTTTTGTTTTTTTGCTGCGGGTTCTAGTATTTTTCTAGGGCCGGGGAGAATTAAAGAACAGCGGCTGTGGCTCGGCTGGCTTAGCTGGCGAGCTGTGGGGACATTTTCCTTCGGGTATTTCTCCTCTGCATTTTCCAACAGCATTTGGGTATGTTATTTGTTACTCCTGTTCGGAGTATTGTTTTCTTCCTGTTTTCCAGTTCTTGGTTCTGCTTGGCTATTCGGCAGACTGAGGGAAATAGAGAAGGGAGGATAGTATATACTGTCCCAAAGTTTTGTTTTCAGTCTCCACCTGCTGGTCATGATTAGATATATACCCATTCGTAAAGTTAACCTCTACTGGTCTGGAGAAGCTAAAAGAAAGTAAATTAGCAGGTAAGAACCTAATTTCTCCTTATAGTCTATGGATGCGTTAGCGTTTAGTGCACGCTAAAATGGCTAGCACGCCTTAGTAAAAGGACCCCTGTTTAGATGATTTCCTAAGGATGACCTGACTTCAAGGTTTAAATTTGCTTTTGGATCGCCTTCTAAACATATTGTAGACTGTCAAGCACTCTTTTTTTCTAATATAGATATATTTTCTTCTTAATATTGCTAAATGTGCTGTACTAATATAAGCAGTTACTGCTTGAGTTGTAAAATTAATATTAAAAATAAAGGAAAAAAACAAATGCAAGGTCATGCATTTGGTCTGCAAAAACCTGAGGGAATGGTATAATTTAGGGGGTGAAGAACATTTGTGCATGAAAGAGGAGCGGGACTTAGGAGTGATAGTATGTGATGATCTTAAAGTGGCCAAACAGGTCGAAAAGATGACGGCAAGAGCTAGAAGGATGCTAGGGTGCCTAGGAAAAAGGAGGTATTGATTCCCCTGTATAAGACTCCGGTGAGACTTCATTTAGAATATTGTGTACAATTCTGGAGGCCGCACCTTCAAAAAGATATTAAAAGGATGGAGTCGGTCCAGAGGAAGGCTACTAAAATGATCAGTGGTCTTTGTCATAAGGTGTACGGGGACAGACTTAATCATCAATACTTCTTTTGTCCTACTGGCTATTTCTCTCTCTAGCATTCTTCTAGCTTTTGCTTTCACCTTTTCAACTTGTTTGGCCACCTTAAGATCATCAAATACAATCACACCCAAATCCCACTCCTCTTTTGTGCACCAAAGTTCTTCTCCCCCTAAACTGTACCATTACCTCAGGATTTTTCAGTCCAGTGCATGACCTTGCATTTCGTAGCATTCAATCTTAGTTGCCAAATTTCACACCATCTTTCAAGCTTTGCTAGGACCTTCCTCATGTTGTTCACATCATCAGGGTAATGGGCTTGTTATTCAATTAAATTTTACACATAAATTGGGCATGTGCCCAAAACGGTGCGTGTAATTTTTAGCACTTTTCATAGAATTCAGGTGTAATTAACTTTGGCACATTCTTTATAGAACAGAGCCCAGCGCTTAGATGCATAAATGCCATTATTGGCACCATTGACACATATAAGTGCTACTGTTCTAGAAACCATGCATGTACTTGGGAAATTCTATAATAGGCGCCTAAAGTTAGGTGTCTACCATAATTAGCAAATTTGCTTCAATAATGAGCTTTAACAAGCTCGTAATTGAAAAAAATAAAATTGAATTGGGAGATAGAAACATGACAGCAGATGAAGGCCAAATGGCCCATCTAGTCTGCCCATCCGCAGTAACCATGATCCCATGTGCCTATCCCAGGCCCTCTTGAATTCAGACATAGAAACATGACAGCAGATGAAGGCCAAATGGCCCATCCGCAGTAACCATGATCCCATATGCCTATCCCAGGCCCTCTTGAATTCAGACATAGAAACATGACAGCAGATGAAGGCCAAATGGCCCATCCACAGTAACCATGATCCCATGTGCCTATCCCAGGCCCTCTTGAATTCAGACATAGAAACATGACAGCAGATGAAGGCCAAATGGCCCATCCGCAGTAACCATGATCCCATGTGCCTATCCCAGGCCCTCTTGAATTCAGACATAGAAACATGACAGCAGATGAAGGCCAAATGGCCCATCCGCAGTAACCATGATCCCATGTGCCTATCCCAGGCCCTCTTGAATTCAGACATAGAAACATGACAGCAGATGAAGGCCAAATGGCCCATCCGCAGTAACCATGATCCCATGTGCCTATCCCAGGCCCTCTTGAATTCAGACATAGAAACATGACAGCAGATGAAGGCCAAATGGCCCATCTAGTCTGCCCATCCTCAGTAACCATGATCCCACGTGCCTATCCCAGGCCCTCTTGAATTCAGACATAGAAACATGACAGCAGATGAAGGCCAAATGGCCCATCTAGTCTGCCCATCCTCAGTAACCATGATCCCACGTGCCTATCCCAGGCCCTCTTGAATTCAGACATAGAAACATGACAGCAGATGAAGGCCAAATGGCCCATCCGCAGTAACCATGATCCCACGTGCCTATCCCAGGCCCTCTTGAACTCAGGCATAGAAACATAATGGCAGATCAAGGCGCCTATCTCCTTAGTCGCGATTGTTCAAAAGATAGGTGCCTATTGCATGACGCATTTTGGTGCCTAACACCAAAGTAGGTGTGTTTGGGGGTAGAAAAAGACTTAGGCGCTGCTAGGTGCAATTCTGTAAAGGACTTGGGCACCTATAATGTAGGCCTTCATAGCCCTGGCCTACATTAGGCGTCACTAAGTGTGATTCTGTAATGGGCACCTAAGTGTGATTGACATGTAATAGATGCCTATCTTTTTTAGACACCCATTACAGAATCTGGCCCTTAGAGCCTAATAGTTGGCAACAAGATGTATGTAGCGAGGGTGAGAGGTGTCCAGGGTGTTGGCACCACTTCCTGCCCTCTTCTCCGCCCTTCCTCCCCCCATCCGCTCCTTCCCCGCACCCTCCTGCCACACACGCATGCCCCTTCCCTTCCCCTGTTCCTCTTTAACGTTGGGTGTGGCATTTACGCCTGCTGAAACCTGGTGTAAATGCTGGTGCTCAACTAATGGAAATTAGGTGCATAAATGACCTTATTCTATAACATCACATCTAATGTCTGGGAATACCCCTGATCCGCCCTTGCCCCTCCCATTACCATGCCCCTTCTTAGTTGTGCGCTAAGAAATTTAGGTACATATGTTATAGAATAGCGTACAAAACAAATGCACGTGTAACCCCATGGATCTGGGATTTGTGCCCATATTTACACACTGGGTGACCCATATAGAGCCCAGGGGTTGTGCAGCTGTCTTCAATTTCAACACCCTTTGCAAGTCTAATTTCTGGTGAACTTCTGAAACTGACTAAATATATTCTTGCAGTAGAAAGGAGTAAAGATAAAGGAGAGTGGAGAAAAGGATTAATTGAATGAGAGAGAAAAAAAAGGGAGCGAGCTAAAGCATGCATTTATGGCACCTAAGTGCATAGAGAAGGAGTGAATGGTCACCTCTTTATGACTAAATCTGCTTCAGACATTCAAGCAGCTTTTTATTAAATAACAAATTACCTTAGTCATATTTAAAAAATGATTCTAACATAAAGTATCCTCCAGACTAATCATATTACTATGCTGATTAGCTGTGAAATCACCGTGGGAAATTCAGCCCTCTTTAAGTGGTCTCAGAAGCGACTGAAAAGTATGCCATCTTCATGTACTCCATCCGGAGCCTGGTAATCGAGCGTCAGTAGTTAACATGAGCCTAGTATGAATGGATTTGCTCACAGCACAGACGAGCAGTCTTGTCAAATAGGTCATGATGTCTTTCTTCCACAAGAATCACAACTTCAGTAATGTTCAAGATACTGGTGCCTTTGGTTGATTAACTCTTTAAACAGACAATGGGACACCTGCGTTTTTACCAGGCTAGACACTTAGGAAAACCAGAACTTTAGATCAATGTAAAGCAGGAAGTGTGGTAAGTAATATCGAAATTCATGAACACTGCTAAACAAAATCAAGTCATCTTTTGGTCAGCCTTAGATTCTGATGAGGGTTCAGGGGCCAAGGAAATCCCTACTGTACCTGTCACTCACCTTGAGCTACAGCTGAAAAAGATGTGTGAGCTAAATATAAATCCTACCCCCAAAATAAGCCCTAGTCCCGGGATTCGCCAGCAACTCTTCAACCCGGCCCCTCGCTACCACCCTCCCCCCACTGTGCAGCAGAACCCCTGCTGACCTTCCATCCTTCCCTCCCTGCCGACCACGGGTGAGCCCTACCTTCAACCGAAGCAGCGTCAGGCCGGCAGCACTCTAAACAGGCTCTTGGCCTTGTCCGTTACCGCATTACTGATGATGTCAGCAATAACACTGCGGATTGAATTCTCCAATGGACAAGGCCGAAGCAGCCTGTTTAGAGTACTGCAGGCCCGACGCTGCTTCGGTTGATGGTAGGGCTCGTTCGCGGTTGGTGCGGAGGGAAGGATGGAGGGTCAGCAAGGGTTCGGCTGCGTTGTGGGTGCGGGGTTGTGTTCTCAAGAGTTCTGCTGCACAAGGGATGGGAGGGAAAGAGGGAAGGATAGAAGCTGGGCAGAGGTTCTGCTCCCCGAGGGATGGGTGGGAAAGATAGAAGATGGGCAAGGGTTATGCTGCACGATTAATGGGAGGGTGGGAAGGATAGAAGCTGGGCAAGGGTTATGCTGCACAAAGGATGGGAGGGAGGGAAGGATAGAAGTTGGACAAACTTCTGCTGCACAGGGGGATGGGAGGGAGGGAGGGGAGGAAAGATGCTGCACTTGTGGGGGTGAGAAAGGAAAGAGGAAGAATTGGGGTGAAGGAGAGGAAGGGAGAGATGATCATGTGCATACCCCGAAAATAAGACCTAATGCTTTATTGGGGCCCAAATGAATATAAGACACTGTCTTATTTTCGGGGAAACACGGTATACCCACCTGTTTGCTATCCCAATAGCCCTTATGGCTGAAGGTTGAAGCTATATGGTAGTATAATAAGATTTTGGTGGGCTCATACTTTTCACCATAAATGTGATGGTTAGAGTGACGTATGGGCTGGGGTACTCCTCTCTATTTTCACTAGCCCACTCACCAGGCTACTTATGACATCTCTGTGATGCTCTACTAGGATTTCCTATACTAGGTCCTGCTGTTCTACAGACACATATGTACTATTTCATTCTGATTTTGGGGAGGTTTAGTGACCACTGGGGGAATGTGGGGGTCATAACCTAATCCCTTCAATGGTCATCTGGTCAGTTTGGCTACCTTTTTGGAACTTAGACACTTTTAAAACAGGTTTAACTCATAACATCTAAGTTCCGTCCAGGACGTCTTGGGAAAGGTTGAATTATTACCCCCTTTAGTTCTGGACATACATCAGCTAGGACGCCTTGCAAGACATCCAGAAAGACTGTTTCGAAAATCGTTATCTGGACATTTCATTTATGCTGTTTTTTGGACGTCTTATTGTTTTGAAAATGCCCCTAATAGTATATTTGGGAAACAGCTAAGGAGTCTCTTTTGGAATTGTATTGATTTATTGCTGATTTTCTTTTGGACACTGTTGACCAAACTATTTAGTTTGTTCTAAGTCTTTTCTGAGCCCCCAGACTTGCTGTTACTTGGGAGCAGAGGAACCTCAGGCTGTTGATCTCTGGTTTACATTCCCATCACCCCCCATCATGACTGGATGAAAAACAATGGAAAATGTCTTAATGCAGTCAGGGCTGAGGTCTGAAGTGACGAGGGGTCCACTGCATGTCACTCAAGGACTAAAAATATGGATGTCCTTTTCTAGTTGAGTTTGGGAAGGGGTTCTCTATTGTCCTTAATTCAGACAATAGGCCCAGGTTCAGTCTGAAGTGGAGTGTAATCAGTATGCAGGACTAAGCCACTTCCCAACAGATTAGCATAAAACACTCTAGGAGGTAGATCTACGTACAAGCAGTCACTGTGAAGAATGTGGCGGGGGCTTTTGTTTTGCACCCCCATTGTCAGAGCCTCCCTGGAACAGTGACAGATTGGGAGGCCTCTGTGTTGCTTTATCCTACACTTTTGACTATAGTATAATAGGAGAACATAAAGAAGGGGGAGAGGTGTTTTTTAAAAACCCAGACAAAGTTACAGACGTCTGTTAAATGTCAATTAAAGCCGAATAAAGATGTCTACCTAAAGCTTACACTGCTCCTTTCAGCCAGCAAGATTTTTCAGCGCCTGGCCTGGTCAGCCTTTGGAAACCTCATTTAGTGGTTGCAACTTTATAAACAGACGTCGGGTGAGAATCATGACTGGGAGACATGTTAATGAAGATGGTTTGCTTGCAGAGGCTGATGGACCTTCTCAAACCTTTCATGCTTGCAGTTCCCAACTGAAACGAATGTGTAAGAAGGAGAGGGGAACCATGTCTTCCAAATTCATAATCTCCTAAGCAGAGATAATTGCTTTAAATAAGTTTGTATTATCTAAGTTACTTTCTGTTGGCTGGCTTGCTATGGCATCTTTACAGTTGAAACTTGGGCCAGAGCTACATAAAGCCAAATCATTCGGCTTCTTGTGTGCTTAACAGAAATACACTAGAGCGGGTAAACTTTATCAAAACTCACACTTAAAAGTTTCTTAAATAATAAATTTCAATATTTGCCAACTGTATTCTGTGTTCTCCCTTTCCAGTGTCCCTTTCATCAAAACTGTTGATACCTCTTGCACATTTCCACTATGACTTCTGTACTGTAAACATTTTCATTGTTTTCAGTTCTGTTATCTGTTTAAGAACTTCTGCGTCTCGTTCTTTTTATTGAATTGCCTCTTAAATTCACTAGGATGGGAACTCACGGCAGCCATTTTAGATGAGTGATCTGCACGGGGCAGGAGCGTAGGAAGATCGCTCCTACCCTGAAAGACTGCTAGACCACCAGATAAGGTCTGGGGAGGTCTGGGAGGGAGGTGGGGGTGATTCCGGTTTTAGGAAATTTTGAATAATCGAAATCGTCCTAAAACCGTAAATCGGGAGGGGGAAGTGTAGTTGATTTTTTTTAAATGACTAAGGAATGAATCAGAATAATGAACAAGTGGGAATCTAAGAGAGAGGCTATCATTCTAAGTTTTATTCTAAGTTTCTAAAAGCAGTTTTTGTTCAAAGCACTGATTTGACAATTTACCCCTTAATTCTAAAATCTTATGCACACATTTTCCTGCTTAGTCCATAAATTCATGCATATAGGTCATAGACTTTGGGCTAGATTCACTAAGCAAACCGATCGTGTATCAATCGGTTTGCAATCCCTTAATGAGCAAATTTTCCTCCGGGCTGATTCACTTACCTCTTCTGTGATCCACTTCTGATCTGTGCATGCAAATGAGGAGAAATGCATGCAAATTGGACAGCGACCCGATTCACTACACAAAATATCACATCGGACAGGGCTGGCCGATCAACGGAAGAAGCGACTGCTGGGGACCAGTCGTTCAGTGGTTTCCAAATGCATATCCTGCTCTCTGCCCCAACTCAAGCACAAATCTCCTGCCTCTAAGTCCTGCTCTCTGCCCTGAATTCCCCGAATTAGGATGTAAAATAGAGTCACTCAAAAATGTCTCAGATTGTTGTGCAGGTAGCTCTGTCTTATAAAGCGTATCATAGAATTGTTTAAATTCAATTAATAGTCCCTTCAGGTTCTGTTAGTACGGTGCCTTGACTATCTAATAGCATTGATAGTCGTTCTTTCTTCTTGAATTTTTAAATAATTAGCAAGAAGATGTCCGCTCCTATTATTGCTGTGGTAAGTCGCCGATTGCATAAATACGGAATTACCAGCTTGAGTACTAAGTAACAGGTTATATTTGAGTCGTACGGCGCGGAGCTCTTTTAATGTTTTCATATCATCATGTCCCCTTTTGATGAAAAAAATAAATGGTCACGTTACCTCTGACTTAATTTCTCTGCAGCAGAGTCGGTAGCCGCGCTGAGGTGCAGGAAGGTCCCAAGATGACTCGTCTGCTAGCTCTGCTCCGGAAGAAGTAAGTTACGTCGGAGTTACGTCCCGGCAGACGCAGTCATTGCGGGACTTTGCCACAACTCCCTGTGTCTGCCGGGTCCACCTCCTCCACGGCAACTATTTTCCTTAAAGGACCCACGGCAACAAGAAGGCATCCGTTGAAAATCAGGGGTGGGAAATTTCATGGCGACACCAGAAAATATTTCTTCACCGAAAGGATGGTTGATTGCTGGAATAATCTTCCACAACAGGTAATTGAGGCCAGCAGCTTGCCAGATTTTAAGAAAAGATGGGATTGGCATGTAGGATCTCTTCATGGAGGTAGTTAGGGGGTGGGCCATTAGTGTGGGCAGACTAGATGGGCCGTGGCCCTTTTCTGCCGTCATGTTCTATGTTTCTATGTAACTTACTTCTTCCGGAGCAGAGCCGGCAGACGAGTCATCGCGGGACCTTCCAGCATGCAGCTGCTGAGTCTGCTCCAGAGCAAGTACGTCGGAGTGGGTGGACTGGCAGCCAGCAGCTACAGTCATCGCGGGACCTTGCTGCATGAAGGGAGAGAAAGGAGCAGGACTTCTGGAATGGAAGAGTGGTGGAGGGAAAGAAAGGGGGCAGATGCTGATTGAAGAGGGGTGGATGGAGAGAGAAAGGTCAGACATTGGATGGTAGTGGGGAGCCTATGCTGGATGGAAGTGCAGATGGGAGATAAGGGAGCAAATGCAGGAAGGAAATGGGAGGAGAAAAAGAGGGAAGCAGATGCTGGATGGAAGTGGACAGAGAGAGGAGAAGGTACTAGATGGAAGGGTTAGAGAAAGGGTACATAATAGAAGGAGGGGATAAATAAAAGGAGGACACATGATGGGGAGAAAAGGATTGAGTTAGGGAAACACTGGAGGGGTGAGGGAAAGAGGTGGCAAGCTTTAGGTAGACAGTAAAAAAGGAAATTGATGAGAGGGTAGTAAGAACGTAATCTAGATATGCAGAAAATAAATTGAAAAGGAAAATGAGGGAAAAATAGAAAGGGATTGTAGAGGAGAGGTGTGGGAGAGGAGAGAGATGCCAGACCAATGGGGGTGAAAGGAGAGATGGAAGGGGGAGGTATACAGTTTCTGGAAAGGGCATAGAAGGAGAGAAGATGCCATATAGGGGAAGAGAGATGGCAGACAGTGGATGGAAGGAAGAGAGTTACAAGAAGATGAGGAAAGCAGAAACCACAGAAGACAAAGGTAGAAAAAAATTTCTATTTATTTATTGTTTTAGGAGACATGTGTCACTGTTTCTGTGGTGCACTGTATGCAGAGTCCAGCTTCTTACTGGTTCAATTTAACCTTTGTCTATATATTTCTATTTTATCTCCCCTTTTACAAAATTGTGGAGCGTTTTTTAGCACCAGCCATGGTGGTAGCAGCTCTGATGCACAGAATTCTATGAGCATCAGAGCTGTTACCACCATGGCTAAAATCCACACTACAGTTATGTAAAAGAGGGAAGGGCTAGTTTGTGATTACATATTCCATACTAGGCAAAGGTTTTTTGAGTGTTTTTTGTTAGGCTTGACTGCAGGATTGATCTGTACTAGTCTGGCTTGTTTAGTTTTACAATGGGTGTATTGATGTTGTACTGCTCATTGCAGTATGTAAGATGCTGCCTTTTCCTAGGTACTCTTGTGTGACGTGTGGCTTGTTACTAAAAATCATGTTTTCGTACAGATGGGGGGTCAATAAATGATGGGCCCCGGGTGTCACATATGCTAGGTATGTCACTGAACAGTATATTAATGTAGACCTTTAAGAAAGTGCTGAAAACTCAATTGTTCGAGGATGCTTTCATGTAATATATGATGGGAGGATATTGACCTCGATATGTCTATCATAAGATACTGAGATTGAGAGATGTAAAGGAAGAGATGATTTTGAGTTTGGTATAGTAACTCTATAACATCATGTTACTGAGAGATGTAAACATTACTGTTTTTGTTAAAATCTGAGCTATATGTTTGTTTTAAAAATTATGTATGTTCTTAGGTAAACCGCCTAGACTTAGCAGTCTATAAAATTTTAAAATAAATACATAAATACCCATGAGTAAAAAATATTTTTTATTTTTTAGCACTGGGGGAGAGTCTGGGAATGGAGAAAAGACGTTATTCTGCACTAATCAGTTAGCTACATTACCATTAAAGTCCTCTTGCCTATGCTTTAAACTGGTGTGGGGAATGGCCCCTACCTATCTCTTACCACATTTCGAGCTACACATTCCCAGTAGGACAACCAGAATCTCCAATCTTTTTGCCTACCCAAGGATCACTGATTGCAAATACAGGTCCTTTATGGACAGAACTTTGAAGTAGAGAATGACACGGTGGCGGTTTACCCGCGGCCACCGCATTTTAGCCGCGGGTCACCCGCCGAAAACGGGGAAGAAAACTAGCAGTCGCTGCGGCGACGGGGACAAGGCCATTCACCGCCCGCGGGGCGGTGAATGGTCTTGTCCCCACAGTGAGGCATGAAGGATCGCGCGGTCCCCGCAGCTCACACCCGCCTGCCCAATCGATTCTAGTGTTTAGCCAGCTCTCTCCCTTCTCCTCACCTTAGTTTGTAGATTTTCTTTTTCGGCGACCCGCACACTATCAGAGAGCCGCGCACCCGCTGCTGCTTAGTTTCGATCTTCTGCTCTGACGCAACCGGAAACAGGAAGTTGCAGCAGAGCAGAAGATTGAACACTGAGTAGCCGCGCGTGCGCAGCTCTTTGGGAAAGCGTGCAGGTCGCCGAAAAAGAAAACCTATAAACTAAGGTGAGGAGAAGGGAGAGAGCTGGCTAAACACTAGGATCGATTGGGCAGGCAGGTAGTGGCTGCGGGGACCATGCAATCGCTAGTGTTCCCGGCTCAAATTGGAAGGAGGGAGTGAAAGGGAAAAGGATTCTGGGCCAAGGGGATGAAGTCGGAAAGAAAAACCCACAGCAGGAAAGAAAGGGAAGGACTGGCAGGTGAGCCAGATGCTAGAAGCAGGGGGGGGGGGGAAGAAAGAGGGAAAAAAGCTAGATGGGGTTGAAAAGAAGAGACACACTGGTATGGAAGAGGAAGATAGGGGAAATCTGGACACAGGAAGGTAACAGAAAGAGGGGAAATTATGTGCATGGGGCAGAGACATAAAGGGGACATGCCATGGGGATGGTATATGGACACAGGGGGGGCAATAACAGATACATAGGGGAGATATTAGAAATGGAGAAAATAGGAGCACAGAAGCGAGATGGTTTGTGGGGATGGGACAGGGACCGAGCTTGCAGGCTCCAGTGGCTTGCACAAATTACATTGTAACGTGCCATGAAAATAAGAGGAAGGAAGGTAGATAGGCCACGCGAGAGGAGCTGAAGGGTAGTAGAAAGGAACAGATGGTAAAGGAGGGAGGGAAGGGTGGTGGTGGAAAGGAATAGAACAGACATTGAAGGAGGGTGGAGAGGAACAGACCCCGAAGGGAAATGTGGAAGACAGAGTGGGAAGAAGACAGATGCCAGACTATGCGGGAGCGGAGGAAAGAAGATGGGTGCTAGACCAATTGGGGGGGGGGGGTTAAGGGAGAGGCACAGTAACAGCAAATGGAAGACGCAGAGAGAAGACACACAGTGGATGGAAGGAATTCAATGAGAAGATGTGGAAAGCAGAAACCAGACAACAAAGGTAGAAAAAAAAATTATATTTATTTATTTATTTTTTGCTTTAGGATAAAATAGTATATTAATTGTGTTGATAAAAATTTATAAACAAAGCCCTGCCAGCTGAACATCTCTTTCTCTAGTTCAGCAGCAGGAACTTTGATTTATAAGAAAGGAATAAGCTAAATATTACAGTACTAAGGCTTATATGGATGCAGCGGGGACGGTGACGGGGCGGTGAATGGGATGGCAGTGGCGGTGACGGGGCGGTGAAAGGGATGGCGGTGACGGTGACGGGGCGGTGAAGGGAACGGCGGTGACGGGGCGGTGCAGAGGATGGTGGGGTGGTGACGGGGACAGATTTTTTCCCCGTGTCATTCTCTACTTTGAAGTCTCAAGCTAGCAAACAGCATACCTGGCTAGGCAACTACATCAACAGAGCTAGGCTGACCTACGTCGCATTTCGGAAAGAAATCAAGACAGCACTATTCAACAGATTTATCTCCTAATCGGTTACCAGTTCTAAACGATTAACTCCATGCTGATAACTTGAGAAATACGTGTACTATACTAACTGTATTGTATCGTATTGTATTTTACTAATTGTAATCTGTAATTCACTGATTGTACTGTCTCATCCTCGCCATTTGTATTCTGTAATTCGCTGACTGTCCAGCTCTCTTCACTGTGAACCACCTAGAAGTCATAAGATTATGGCGGTATAGAAGAAATAAAGTTATTATTATTTGCGTCATGTTCCTATTTGCAGCAAAGTCCATAGAACAAAGTTATAGATTCATCAGCAATGCAAATATAAACTAACTAGTTTTTTAGCCCGTTACATTAACGGGTGCTAGAATAGATGTGTAGACTTAGGCATTTATTTTTTTCTTTTTCTTTCTTTCTGTCGCTCTCTCTACCCCCTGTCTGTCTTTCTTTCTCTCTGTCCTCTCTCATTCTTTCAGCTGTAAGGAATACTTCTCCCATCCTCTCCTCTTCTGAAAGGAAGACTCGCCTCCCCCTCCTTTCTGTCCTATTACAAATCTGAACTATCAGTACTCAAGAACTTCAGAGCCCCTCAGCCTCTCTCTTCAGGGTTGATTTACTTCACAATCTCCCTGAGGACACGCTTTACATGCCGAGAGCTAACGGCCTCGCCTCCCACCCCCGGACAGCCACAGAGGCCGCCCACTTAACAGTGTCGCGCTCTCAGCCGGGAGCCCCAGCCAATCGTCGGCCGCCTTGTTCTGGGCCACTCCGCAGCGTTTGGACAGTCTTCAGCAGCTCGGAGCCCTCCTCCCGGCAGCCCCCGCCAGCACCGCGAGAGGAGCCGCTGCAGCGTGTAAGGAAACTTCGGCCGGTAGGGCTCAGCTTAAGTTCATTTTTTAGTTCAAAGCAGACGCCGCGGCTCCTCTCTCAATCCCCGCCTGGTGCGGTTTAAGAGAGGAGCCGCGGCAGCGGCTTTGATTTAAAAAATGGCGAGGAGAGTCTCCGCCGCTGTTACAGCCTGCTCTGAAGGGAGGGGGGGGAAGTCCGCTGTATAGCAGCGCCGCCTCTCTCCATCCCCGCCAGGCCCGCACATCTGTCCTCTTTACCTTTTGGCCCCTGTGAGGGGCTGCTGGAGACTTGCAGAGGTGGTGGGGGCGCTGACCGCCCGCGATCCCTCTCCTCCGAGACACCCCCCCTCCTAACACAGCTGCTCAGTGTTAAGCCTGGCCTGTGAATTTGGGCTCAGTGTCACTGAGGCTTCCTTCGTTCTCCCGGGCCTGCTGTCCTTCCCCTAAGTCCCAACTCCTCAACACGCCATCTAGCGCATGCGCACTCGTGCGGCCACATCCCGACAGAAAAGGGATCAGGGAACACGTGTCGCGAGTGCGCATGCGTGGGCTAGCATTTTATTATTTAAGATAGAAGACTCAGATATCATCTTGCCAATCATTCCTCATTCAAAACTAAATACGGCCAACATCATTGAAAATGACAAGGCTGGGATATCACATGTATTTATTCCTTAGTCAATAGACAGGTGACTCTGCAGAATGTACTTTAACAGCTGTTCTTGATACTTCAGACATCCTTTCAACATATAATTAAATGTGCAATGTTTTGGTGCATTAAAACTGCACAGTGTCTTAAAAACAGGAAACCACTTAGCTGTGTTAGAAAGTTAATGCAGTTGTTGCTTGGTAAAAGCTTACCTGATGCAGCAGTGTTTTCAGCACTGTTTGTGCATGTCTTGGGGACCAAAATCTGTTTTATTACGTGGAATCTAGCGAGGTACTTGGGACCTGAGTTGGCCATTGTTGGAAACAGGATACTGGGCTTGATGGACCTTTGGTCTGTCCCAATATGGCAATTCTTAAGTTCTTAAATTACTGGTTGCTGTATATCTAGATTACAAGCTTTGAATTTTATTGGCAAACTGGCCACACAAAAATCAATGCTGACTTCTCCTAGCCAAACTCAAATGCTAAATTCTAAATTGTCATATATTGCAGAAAGAACACCAGTTCCTCAATTTCAATATCTTTAACTCTAAACTTTAAAATGTAAAGTTAATCAAGGAAAAAGAAAATATATTACCCAAGTTCTTCTCTCAGATTGGCCCCCAAACTTCACAGAAGCCTGCTTACAAAACAGAGGAAACAATACAGCAACCCCCCCAGCCCTTAGCATAAGGCCTTTTATATCTTAACCACACAGGTTATTTTACCCCAAGTTGTGCTATTTTATACAACGAGAGGTCAATTTTTTAAAAGGGTGCCTAAGTTAGGTTGTCAAGTAGGCCCCTTTTTAGATAGGGTTACCACATTTGATGATGGAAAAACCCGGACACATGGCCCCACCCCATTCTGTCCCTAGCCTCGCCTTGTTTGCTTCCAACCCTCCCATTCCGCCCCAACCCCGCCCCTTAAAAAGAGCATCTCTTTTTTTTCCTGACCTCCAGCATGCGCGGATGCATGTGACATCATTCGCGCATGCTGATTGAAGGCCCTCCAGATGTGGTTGGAAGCTCAGGGCTTTCCAAAACCCGGACAAACTGCCGGGTTTTGGAAAGTCCGGCCGGGAACTCGGACAGCCCTCTAAAAAGAGGACATGGCCAAGTCTGGTAACCCTATATTTAGGTGCTATTTTGTAAAGATGGAATGCTAGCACAAGTGGCAGAAATTGTGCCTGGAACGCAGATACAGATATGACACCTGCTCAAGAGCAGGTGTAAACATTTACATGTAAAGTTCACAAGTACACTTGTAGATTAGCATACTTGATAATTAATGTGTGTATTTGTAGACTTTGCCAGCACTCAACCCAGATAGCACCCTGACGACACCTATGGGAAACATATGCATGGTCATATCATCGTACATACTTTTAGACCTGGCACAATTTAATAAGAGCAATTTTATTCACATATTTTGCTTTATACATATAAAAATGATTTTATCTCCAAATTGATGAAACAAACGCTGCAGAGCACAATGGCAGACATAATGAGAGCGGATGGATAGATGCTAATAGTTTTCCTGCAATGTTTCCCATACAGTACTGTATTTCTATCATTACCATCATATTCCCATTTGTTTTTCAGATCACAGATCGTACAGGTGAAGCAATGAATGGGCAGACAGCCAGACAATTGGAAATATTTAATTGCGCTACTGCTGGTCTGTTGCAGCTCCTCAGCCTCCTTCAGATCTGCATAAACGCATTTCAATGTGATAGGAGCGGTAAGTGGGATGCTGTTCTAAGGCTTAGAATGATTAATCAATCAAAAAGCAAGATCTTAATTACAGAGTGCAATTTTTTTGCTATTTAAGGAGTCCATTAGTTGCCTGGAATAAAAATTATCACAGGTTATTCTCTTTTTAAAGAAAGAAGGAATGCATGCCGGCAAGAGAGGGGAGAGAGATCCACTGAGTAGGCGTGAGGTTATAAAAGCAAAAAATTCTGTTATTGCTATGCTTAATGAAAGGGAATTTTAACTATGAAACAATTAGGGTGTTGCTTTTTATGATAGTTTTCCAGATCTGCAAAAGTTAGCATAATGTTAGTTCCGTTAGTGTGGGTCGTAAGAGGTATTCCTCTAAATGACTGCTATTTGTTCAAGTATGGATGTCAGACACTTGGCTATAGATGGATGGCAGGTTACCGGGGTTAAATGCTGGCTGCATCCCATGCGACCCAGGGGTCATTCTTTGGTCATTTAGTCATTACAGACAATAAGAGTAATTAAACTGATCAGTTGTGCTCCTGGTTTAGGGAATTACTTACAAATCTATTAGGCCTGAGGGATTAGAGGGCTTTGTGAGTAGCCACTGGCACCAGAGTCCACATACCACAGAGTCTTTCCTGAAAGCATATTTGGACAAAACTGCAAACAGTCATGCTCTGTTCTCTTCGTCGATGCCTTCTCTTTTTCTGCTTCCTCAGCCATTTCCCAACTGTACTTTATTAAATCATCAGACGCCAGGTACATCAGAAGCTTTATGAAGCATCACTACGGAGGTTTCTACTCACTGGACAAGAGAAAAAAGGTAACATTTCCTTCTTTACCTACAGAGAAGTTCAAGGGACTAAAATGATGTGAAATCAAAAATTCCAGGTGATGAATACTACTTTAATTTTTATGGCTGGGGGTAAAGGGCGTGTACTTTCTTAAAAAAAAAAAAAAAGTTCCCTAGAAATGGAATAGAGAAAAGGCATTCAGGGCTGAGCCATCTCTCTTCCTCTGTCGTTGATTACACGGTTTAAACTCTAGAGGGTGCTGGTAACTCAATATTCAGTTTTAACAATCTGCAGGCTCTCTTATGGGCCTACGGCAATGAGTTTGCTAAACCACAGCCATTTTCCTAGCTTTTCTAGACCAAAGGTGTCCACACAATGATGAATTCAGCCTATTCCTCTCAAGTGCAAGAATTTGAGATTGTCTACGCATTTTGCAAGTTCCTAGTCATTTCAGGCATCTCTTCAACTGCTCTGATGAAGGGAGCTTGGCTCGTGACAGTTACTAATGTTTTGCCTAGGCAGGAAACACTGATATTTTATAAATTGATGCCTGTTGCAAAAAAAAAAAAAAAAAAAAAAGATGCCTGACAGCTTCAGTCATCGCAAAACAATCTGCTGGAAGTTCCATGGAATATCTGTGGTGCAACTAAAAATGATAGATCCACAGTTGTTTTCGATGCTATACTGAAATTGTGGAATAGCTTGTTAGAGGATTAAGCACACAGAAAAATTATATTTAGTTTAGAAAAAAAGGATGAAGATGCTTTAATATAGGGAAGCATTCCTGAAGGTTGGCCCTATGAATACAACGGTAGGACAGATAGTTCAGTAGTAAGATGGAAGAGGCAGCTGGAATTTTTCCACCAGACAAAGCTAAAATATGAACTTACCGAGATCTACAGTATCTATTTTTGTAACAGTAATAAATTTTAATAAATATAGATTTTGGTGGTTATTTGAGTCAATGACAGATGAAGAATCTAAGAGAGATAAATAAATGAATGATAAGGCATCGCCCACAACTTATTTGATTTCCTTTGAAAATGGGCTGTCAGGTCCATCGGTTATCTGAAATCTCCCTGGCCACTCTCAAAATTGTACCTTTCGGAGGTAATTCTATAAAAATTCACCCAAAGTTAGGTAGCATGTATATTACTATTGACTCCCCATGTAAGGGGAATGTGGATTGTGTGTTATTTAAACTTACTAGTTTTGCAGGTAGTGTGTAAATCCATAAATCTCAGTATTCTGGTCATTTACTTGCACATGAGACCACATACACAAATAAATAACAATTCAACTATGTGTTATTCAGCAAGCATTCCTATGTCTTTGACAGTGCATACTGGGTGTTACATGGGTGGAACCTGGGCAGAATGTTGGCAAAGCACACACTTAGATACATATGTCCAGAATCTAGGAATGAGCATTTACCCCAGTTCTTTGACTGGTATAAATGCTGGGTGAATCAAAAATTAAAGGCAATTGCTAAATTACACGATAACCGGAACAGAGCTAGCAGAATGCAACATATGCACTTGTACATTGTCTGTTGGGTAATTCGTCCACACACAGTGCAGCACTTAGCCTATAGCTGTGTGGTAGCCACGAGGTCAGAAACCTAATTGCTCTGTCGCATGATTGCACCATTGAAGAACGTGCAGTAGTGCGCTTTCTTTGGGCAGAGGAGGTGAAACCTGTGGAAATTCACTATCAGATATTGACTCAGTATGGACATAGCACCATGAATCAATGAAACTTTTATGAATGGGTAAAAAGGTTTAAAGCAGAAAGAACAGGTATAACCAATGAAGGTCGTTCTGGTTACCCATCAACATCACACACACAAGAGCACATTGATAGGGCGGATGCCTTGATTAAAGACGACCGACTGATAACGGTGTCTCCATTGGCTGCAAATTTGGATATTAGCTATGAATCTGCTTTTGCTATAATGCATGATTATTTGGGATACAGGAAAGTCTGCGCACAATGGGTTCCCAAACAGCTTACTGATCTGCACAAGCAACAGTGTGTGGAGGCTGCGACCCAGTTCCTGAGACGATCCGAATATTCTGGAGAGAATTGTCACTGGCGACAAAACATGGGTGCATCACTGCGACCCAGAAAGCAAAAGACAAAGCATGATGAAGTAAAGGAAGTGATGCTCACCTGGCTTTGGGAGCAGCCGAAAAACTTCTCTGCAGGAATGCAGAAGCTAGTTGAACGATACAACAAATGTGTCGTCTTGCATGGGGACTATGTGGAAAAATGATATGTTAAATTGCTCACAGTTACTGCTATTAAGGCCTTTAAATGTTGTGACCAGTCCGACACAAGGCCTGCCAAGGTCCCAGTTAGGCCAGGGGTAAAAGTAAAGGGGAAACCCCGGAAGGCAAATTCCAAGGTCTTTTCGGACCAGGATTCTGATAATTTCTCCTTTAACCACCAGAGGGAGCCTGATCTAGCTGAGAATGAGATAGGTGATCTGTACCCAAATCGCCACCGGGGGAGCCCAAGAGGCCCCTGGAACACTGCTGACTCAGCTGGAGTAGGGCGTGCCCCTAGGGTATATAAGCCAGCAGTTGAGAGCAGACAGGCAGGCCGGTTAGGGTGGAGGTTCAGGCCTTGCCTCCCTGAGGAACCCCCTGGCCAAGCAGGAGCAATAGACCCATACCCATGGAGCTATTAGAAGCTGCTTGGCCCAGCGTTTGTTAACTGAGTATACTTTATGCTCCACGGGATGCATGTGCTTGTGCTCCAATGGTCAACATTATGGACTTCAGTTGTAGACTCTGATTCATGCAGGCTGGCCTTTCCCTGGGAGGAAGAGGAAACAATAATGGCAATCGAAGGAGGTAGGACCAACTGCCACGGAGAAGTCTGACATAGCAAATCTGGCGCTTGTGTACATTGTCGCTGTATCAACCGGACTATTCTGCGCATGTGTGAGAGTCACTCTCACATCAATTGATCGAACGGGATCAAATGGAGATTATGTCGAACCTCCGTACAAATCATTTGCGTGCAAACTTGTTTGAGCTTCGATTACTGTTTCAGAATCGGCCAAAAAATCGGCCCACAGCGATCCTTAGTGCATCTAGCTCTTAGTCTCTGGATCTTATCTGCCAAGGTTCCTGGTTCCCTTCTTCAAACGATACACAATACCTGTGAAACGTGGAGTGGTATTTGGTGTCCTTAATATAGCAGTGAAAATTCTCCACTATCGTTTAAGAAAGCGATTCAAGAACAAACAGATGTTTCTGTGGCTCCAGTTTATGGAAAAGAACATGAAAATGCAGAACATTTTCAGGAGAGGATAAGTGGGGTCACTCCTTCTCATGACAGTAGGCAGATGTCATCTGGGTTCTTTTAAATATTGAGAAAGTAATTCATCTAATACACACTCTCAACCCTCATTATTATAACAACAGGTTTGGGAGCCAGGCGTTTGCAAGTGTTACATAAAGAGGTGTTATAATGAGGGTAATTATCCCAGGCTTTAATGAAATCGGGAGCCAAGAAAAAGGAGCCTTATAGGAGAGTACATTAGACTAGTTAATTATAGAGCAGCTAACAAGGGTGGAATGTATTCAGGATGAAGACATTTAGCTCGCAGGGCTACACCTCCCTGAATAAAAACAAAGAAGTGCATCAAACAGCTTAAATATGATCTTAAAAGGCATGAGTCCTTCTGGTACTGCTGCTGTTCTCTGAAGCCGGCAAAGGCTGGTGCTGTTTTGTCCCCTTTATTTTTCACAGAGCTGGCTATGTCACATGTATTCAGGCTGTGGTGGTTGTGCTTTGAAAAGGTGACCTCTCCGAATTAAATCGGGGATGAGGCTTGTAGCGTTGCTGCTCACCCTTTCTTCCTGCTTGAATCTGGAACAATGTAAGACTGGAGATGGCAGGGAACAGAGAGGGGAGAACTAAGAGAGAGACTGAGGAGGGGGAAGAGAGAAAAATGATTTTGAAGGCGATATGGGGAGGGGGCAGGTAGGATCTACAGTATGTGAACTAGGTTATTCCACATTAGGACAGCAGAAGGTTAGGGGAGATGGCCTATGTACAGCATCATAATTGCATTACAGGCAGTCCCCAGGTTAAGAACGGGTTACGTTTTTAAAGCTGTTCTTAAGTCAGATTTGTATGTAACTCAGAACGTGTAGATTTTAAGATTCTTGCTGCTTACCTCTGCTCCTAGCTGATAAAAGGGCCAACTGTCCCTACCAGTGTTCCCTCTTAAGGTACATAAGAACATACGAATTACCGCTGCTAGGTTAGACCAGTGGTCCATCGTGCCCAGCAGTCCGCTCATGTGGCGGCCCTCTGATCAAAGACCAGTGCCCTAACTGAGTCTAGCCTTACCTGCGTACGTTCTGGTTCAGCAGGAACTTGTCTAACTTCGTCTTGAATCCCTGGAGGGTTTTTCCTCTATGACAGACTCCGGAAGAGCGTTCCAGTTTTCTACCACTCTCTGGGTGAAGAAGAACTTCCTTATGTACAGCATGCACTGCTCTTAATGTGGCCATGCATCATTCCTGAATCTGCTGCAGGAGAAATGTAGGAGTGTGTGCCCCACTGGAAATCAAATGAAGCCGCAACTGCGTTCTTAAGTATGAGTAATACTTAAGTCGAGCGTCTATAACTCAGAGACTGCCTGTATTTATGAAGAATGCTTGTTTTGGAAGATTGTCAGTTTCTCTGCTGCAAGGTTCTTTTTTGTGTCACAGTAGATATGCCTCAGCCACTGCTTTTAATTCGAGTAGATAAAGACTATTTCTGATCCCCTTCTTCCCATCCCACATCACCTTGCAACACTACCCTGTGAAACACTGAATTTTTCAGATATTTGAAGTACATCAACATAAGGTCCTGAGCATTTTTTTGTTTTGTTTTGCTCTTTTTAGGGGGGGACAGGAGGAGTTTCATTTATTAAAAATAAAATAACAGAGAGAAAAAAAAATGGTAGTCTTCCACTTCAGGTTATTGAGGCCAGCAGCGTGCCTGATTTTAAGGCCAAATGGGATAGACACGTGGGATCTATTCAGAGAAAGGTAGGAGAGGGTCATTGGGGTGGGCAGACTAGATGGGCCTTGGCCCTTATCTGTCGTCTTTCTATGTTTCTATGATTTGAGCCCCATCAACAAACATTAAGAAAATACTCCACTCAAGCCCATGGCCACCTTCTCTGAATTCGCCTGACCACCTCTTATGTCATCCCCTGGTTTTCAGGGGCACAGAATCATACCTTGCCAGGCCTGTTTTTCAAAATGTCACCAGCTGAACTTGAGGTGTTGACATATTTGACCAGACCAAAAGTCACCGTGCTACCGAGAAACTTTTCACTACTTGGAATTGTTCCATTTAGTGATGATCACAAGAGCTATATAGTTTCAAAATTATCCACAAATGATATGTGTAATGTCCCTCACTATTGGAAAGGTAATAGTGAAACATCACCAATCACTGGCAGAAATGTAGGTGGAGGGCTCCTGCTTAACTTACAGGGAACAGTGCTGAAGGTCATCAATAATTCTAGGGCAGGGGTGTGCCAGGAGAGATTCCAGAATTTGACTTTATTTTTAAAAATTCCCTTCATAAGTATACACTAGAATAGATGACATGTACGTTGCCTAGGCAAGAGTCTGTCAATAAGAACATAAGAATAGCCTTACTGGGTTAGACCAATGGTCCATCAAGCCCAGTAGCCTGTTCTCACAGTGGCCAATCCAGGTCACTAGTACCTGGCCAAAACCCAAGGAGTAGCAATATTCCGTGCTACTGATCCAGGGCAAGTAGAGGCTTCCTCCATGTCTTTCTCAATAACAGACTATGGACTTTTCCTCCAGGAACTTGTCCAAACCTTTCTTAAAACCAGTTACGCTATCCACTCTTACCATATCCTCTGGCAACGCATTCCAGAGCTTAACTATTCCTCTTATTGGGTTTAAAAGTATTTCCCTGTAACTTCATCGAGTGTCCCCTAGTCTTTGTCATTTTTGATGGAGTGAAAAATCGATCCACTTGTACCCGTCAATGTTATGAGCATCTGTGTGCCCAGACAAGCATAATTTTTTGATGTTATTGGTCTTTAAAAACTAACAGCAAGTAAATTTTATTTTTATTTTTTATGCAGTAGTTGAACAACAAAGCCATCAAGGCTTTGTTACCATTTGGATCTTCTTATCTTTCCCCACACTAGCATTTTTAGTGCTGGCCGCCGCAGTAACATCTCCGCCACTAATAGAATTCCTATGAGCATCCAAGCTGTTACTGCCGCGCTAAAAACGCTAGCGTGGCTTTGTAAAGGAGGGGGCTTGTGAAGTTGGATTTTCAGAAATTTAAATTTTTTTAAAAAGAGAACGATTGCAGATAGTAGATGATGAAATGTGTGTTTGCTTGTCAACAATCAAGACTCTTTTTGAGTTAATTTGCACTCAAAACCAAGCACCTCCATAACGTTGATTAGCACAGGAGTAGGCAATTCCGGTCCTCGAGATCCACAGGCAGGTCAAGTTTTCAGGATATCCTAATTAAATATGCATGAGATAGATTTGCATCTCAAGGAGGTAGTTCATGCAAATCCATCTCATACATATTCATGGTGGATATCCTGAAAACCTGACCTGCCAATGGCTCTCGAGGACCGGAATTGCCTACCCCTGGATTAGCAATTCTTTCTACTTTAGTTCACCATTCTTACAATTACCCATACATAGCTTAAAGAACTTTAAATAAATAACTCTCAAATGTAATTTTTGTTGGTTTTGAAATTTTATTATTTCAATTATAATGTGCCGCGAAAAACATTTGCTCCGTTTAGTGTGCTAGAGCTAAAGAAAAGTTTGAGAGACACTGGGTTCAGGCTAAATCCATAGCTCAATTAGTTAAAAAAAAAAAAAAATACTCAGTGGGTTTAATGCTAGACAGAAGAATAGTAGGAATCTTCTGGAAGACAAGCACATTGCCTTCTAGGGCTCTTTGGCTTATATAGGCAAAACCACTGTAACAATCCCAAAAAGAGTTAAGAACATAAGAATTGCCACTGCTGGGTCAGACCAGTGGTCCATCGCGCGCCCAGCAGTTTGCTCATGCGGCGGCCCCCAGGTCGAAGACCTGTGTCCTAACCGAGACCAGCCCTACCTGCGTTCGTTCCGGTTCAGCAAAACTTGTCCAACCTTGTCTTGAATCCCTGGAGCGCGTTTTCCCTTATAACAGTCTCCAGGAGAGCATTCCAGTTCTGCACCACTCTCTGGGTGAAGAAGAACTTCCTTACGTTGGTACGGAATCTATCCCCTTTTAACTTCAGAGAGTGCCCTCTCGTTCTCTCTACCTTGGAGAGGGTGAACAACCTGTCTTTATCCACTGTAGTAAAATGGTGTGCTCCTCTGTTCTACAATAGGGGACTATTGTAGAGTGGTGTGCTGAATTATTGATTATGCTAGATTCAGAAATAAAAATTACAGTGAGCTAAGCTCTGCAGATCTAGTACCCCTGCATCCAACATTAATAATAATGGCTAGATCAAACTGAAAAAAAAGGTTACATAGTCAATCACCTCCTAGCAGAAAGGAACAGCGGTATAGCAAAAAATGTAAACTTTAAACTTAATAGAGTAGGCTCTCACCGCATGACATCAGAACACCCAAATATAAGTACTGAATTATAGAATTGCCTATATTGTGCCTAGGGGAAACCTTATGATATCTTGAAGTCCAGGAATACAAATTTGAGCACACAAGCTTGGGGTTTTTTTGAAAAATAGGCCCAGTTTCTCGTAACAGCGTCCTGAAGTTAGGCAGTGGTAGGTGTCCTACTGCCATCTAACTAATCAACTGGGATGTGTGTTTAAAAAAAAAAAAAAAAAAATCGATGGGGCCAACAGCACCTACATCAAAGGTGCCATTCTTGTGCCTATGGTTGCGCCTAGGCACCCCTAAGGATGTCTGAGGCCAGTGTGGGCATGGTTTATGCCGGAAGTGGTCTTAGGCATACTTAGGCAACCCCAGGTGCTTCTGTAGGCGTAAGACAGGCACCTTAAATGTAGACCCGTAACATGCTGGCCTACATTTAAAGCACCTGTTTTAAAAACAGCCACAATTCTATTAAAGTAGAAAGACTATAAAACCTTGAGCTTTTATTGCATTCTTGAGTTTTTTTGAATGTGCCCTATGAACTTGTTGAGTTGCTATGACTGGAAGGTGAACTCTTCTCGCAGGGAGGTTTAAAAGCCTTCCCTTCACAGTTTCATATCTCTGAGCTTTTTTACAAGCCACATAGGGCCACATTTCATTGACTCATTTATTATTGAGACCAGTTGCTTTACTATATCCAATACCTTTTCTGGTTTCTCCTTGTTTGATATATTCACCCTGAACCCATTGCTTGGAAACAATTCTATTAACGGCACCGATGCGGGATTGACACACAATTGGTGGCCGTTTTTAGGTGGCTGCCAATACCAGTGCCATTTACAGAATCCGGGCCATAATGTATAATGTCAAATATTTTGGGAATGAGATCGCCCAGGGGGCTAGAGTGTTTAAAATTTTATCCTCTTTCCCCCCCCTCCTTTTTACAAAAGCATGAAGAGGTTTCTAGTGTCAACCGGCACGCTGCTCCCAACACTCATAGGAACTCTATAACCATCGGAACAGCGCTAAAAACCTCTTCTGTACTTTTGTAAAAGGGGGGGGAGGTTAGACACCAAGCATTGTTAAAACAATCACACTGCAGGTGCAAAAATACGAACGCATAAGATGAACACTGCGCTCATTCTTGCTAGCAATCTAACAAAATAGAAAGCAGCAATTCTATGACACTTCATGTTTACAACTCGTAAGAAAAAAAAAAAATACAAATTCTTTTTTATTGGTTCAGGTGAAGATGAAATAACCTAAAATTCCATGCTCCACATCACAGTTCAAGAACCTCTCTTCTTCCCCACCACTTTTCCTCATCTTTACAAAAAAAAAAAATGGTAAAGTTGTCCCTTCCAGCACATTTGGCATTTCCTTGTGCAAGGAAAGAGCGACATAGAAATGACAAGCTAAAAGCGGCTGATTACTGTGGTTTTCTTGGCATTTACTCTCTCTGTGAAAAGAGCCTGCATCGGAAATAATGTGGTCCAGCCCACACCAAAGGCCTAACCCTATAATTAATAAGCACTCATGTGACGAAGGTATGAGAGCTCCAGATCTGCAGAGAGAGAATCAGCAATTAATGGAACACGCGGTCTTCATTGTTCTTGTTCCTTTCTTCAAGATTGGTGAAGGCTGCAAGCTGGATGCATCCCAAACTCCTGGCTAAAGCTTGCATGTCAAGAGGACATTTTGTTTTCTAAAATTAAATAACCATTCAACTGATGTTCACAAAATCAAAACTTTCCATGCATTAGCCTTAGTAAGTTGATCACAATTGCTAGTTGACTTTCCCTAGCATAAACTCAACACATACGTGTTTTATCTTATAGGAATTCAGTCTAGCAAGGGGTCCTCCTGCAAATGTAGCTGTCATAATCCTGTTTGTTTCATGGAACCAACATTCACTTTCTTGTTGCATTAGGAGAGAAGGGAATACGGTTGAGCTGTTCCAACGTGACCTACAGTTTACTCAGAAACTGAGATTGATGCTTCTATATTTAGCAATAGAATTTATACAGTTGTGTTCTCAGAAAATAACACACCTACTACCCCATGGTATCTTTGGGAGCAGAACGCCTCGTGTTCACTGCACATCAGAACTGCTCTGGTACTGTAAGAGGGCTGAAGTGTTAATCGAAATTAGCTTGTGAAAACTGAGCATGATGTCATTTATCACAGGGACGTGTAGTCACTGGTGCACATTCAGATCACTAGCATACCCAATGTGAATCAATGATGACATGAATCATGTACAATTGATGTGCATGCATTAAAAAGTTCTAGTGTACATAAAACTTTTAAAACGAAATCTGTAAAACAAACAAACACCTGAAAATTCCAAATATTTCTATTTTGATGAGGGTTGGGGGTTTTTTTTGCCTGTCTTCTTCAGGGGTCCCTGGGGGGTCCTATAAAGGTGGATACGTGGGAAACAATTGTGTGGTGAGCCTTAAGTGAGACACTGCTTGCACTCCTGCGGTGTACCACAAGGCTCCCCCTTATCCCCCACCCTGTTCAATATCTACCTCGCCTCCCTCAGTAACCTCCTTCACAAACTTAAGCTCAAATTCTTCATCTATGCAGATGACATCACAATTGTCATCCCTCTAACCAGTCTATCCCAGGATCTTCTCAACTACATAACTAGCATACTCAGCCAGATAGAACTCTGGATGCTCTCCTTCAAACTAAAGCTCAACCCAGACAAAACAAAATTCTTTCTAGCCACCCCCAAAGACAAAATCAAAGACACCTCAATCCAGGTGAAAGGATTGGTTTTCCCACTCGAACAAACATTAAAAATACTAGGAGTCACGCTTGACAAACATCTATCCCTAGAAAATCACACCGACCTCATTGTCAAGAAAGGCCTTTCAGCACTCTGGAAACTCCGTACCATAAAGAAATACTTCGATGACACTGCATTTCGACTATTAGTTCAATCCTCTATCCTCAGCATACTGGATTATTGCAATATCATTTACCTAAGCTCCACAAAGAAAATCACCAGAAGACTAAAACTGATTCAAAACACAGCTGTCCGCCTCATTTTCGGCCTGAACAAATGGGAACACATCACCCCCTTCTACCACCAACTGCACTGGCTACCCTTCGAATCCCGAGTCCTCTTCAAGTTCGCCTGCATCTGTTACAAGACAGTATTTGGTCTCTCACCAAAATACCTCTCCCCACATTTCAATATGTATTGCACCAACAAGAAATCCCGCAGAATCCAGTTGTTTACCTTCCCCTCCATAAAATCATGCCAGCTCAAAAGATTCATCGACAAAACCTTCGCCTTCCAGGCGGCCAAGCTGAACCCTTGGCTAGCCCAAATGATGCTAGAGGCCCCGACCTACCTAGACTTCAGAAAACTTCTCAAAACACACCTCTTCCGCGAACAAGACCCTTAGTCCTTACTCCCCGCATACACCCCAACCCCCCCCACCCCCACCTCCCTCTCCCCCCCCCTCTTCTGGTTTCCCACTCCCTCCATTTTATCTTCTAACCCAACTATGATAAACCTGTGCCTCCTTCCGCGCTACCTGCAATTCCGACAAAATTTTTGTAAATCCGGGTTCAGACCGGATCCTAATGTAACGGATGTAAACCGCCTAGAACTCTTTGGGTATGGCGGGATATAAGAACCTAATAATAATAATAATAATAATTTATAGGACCCCTGAAGACTTTTTGTTGAAACGTGGACTGTGTTGGGTCCTGTATCCCTAACGGACTAGGTCCTTTAAGGCTTTTATGTGGATGATTCATTTTTATGTGGATGATTTCAGTGTACCTTTGGAACTTTGACATTTTCAAATAAAGTCCATTTAGGAACATCGTCACTCCACAGAGTTTTTTTGGTTTTCTCTACGACAAAGCACTGTACACATTGCACGCCCAAGCCCCCCGCTCCCAACCCAAACTTCTTGATCATCATGTAGTAGTTAAAGTGGATTATAGGCCTGGCTCTTCCTCTCTATGGTTCTTTAGCCACCCACCTTACTACTTAAGACATTTATGTGATGCTCTACTAGGCTTTCCCATACCAAGTGCTGCTGTTCTAGAGCCAGGTATGTACTGTTTTATTCAATTTTTGGGGGTGGGAGGGGGTAAATGACCACTGGGGGGAGTATGTGGGGAGTCATTACTTAATTCCTCTAGTGGTCATCTGGTCAGTTTGAGTATCCTTTTGGCAGTTACAAGCTTCTCAAACAGGTCTAGGTAAAAACATCTAAAGTTCTATCCAAGACAACCAGGAAAAGGTTTGATTATAGCTGCAAGACGTCGAAGTCTAAGCCTGCCCAAATCCCGCCCATTCCTTACCTCCCAACATACCCATATCTACTCTGGATGCACAGTGGGTTAGAAGTCCTGCTATATGTCCAGAAAATCAGCTTTGAGAATGCCCACTTGGACGTTTTGTCTAGTAAGACATCCAAGTGCTGGTTTATGCTATCTTTTGGACGTCTTTCTTTTTTTAAAATGAGCCCCTTAGCAATCTGAAAATCACTGCTAACCAGCTAATTTTGCACTCTGCTTATACTTCCCCCTGCCCCTAAATGAGCCAATTAAGGGTTGGCTGGTTAGTGGGAATATAAGAACATAAGAGTTGCCATACGGGGACATACTGAAGGTCCATCAAACCCAATATCCTGTTTCCAACAGTGACCAACCCAGGTCCCAAGTACCTGGCAGAAACCCAAAGAGTAGCAACATTCCAGAGCTGAAATTGTGATGTCATAATGCCTCATTCCACCAATGCCTAAGAGCCAACCTCATCAGTGATGCCACAATGGCTTGATTGTCCTATACTGAAGAACATAAGAGTTGCCATACGGGGACATACTGAAGGTCCATCAAACCCAATATCCTGTTTCCAACAGTGACCAACCCAGGTCCCAAGTACCTGGCAGAAACCCAAAGAGTAGCAACATTCCAGAGCTGAAATTGTGATGTCATAATGCCTCATTCCACCAATGCCTAAGAGCCAACCTCATCAGTGATGCCACAATGGCTTGATTGTCCTATACTGAAGAACATAAGAGTTGCCATACAGGGACATACAGAAGGTCCATCAAGCCCAGTATCCTGTTTCCAACAGTGGCCAACCCAGGTTCCAAGTACCTAGCAAGATCCCAAAGAGTAATATTCCCAAGTCCATCTCAATAATGGCTTATGGACCTTTCACAAATTATCCAAACCTTTTTAAATCCTGCTAATTTAACTGCTTTCACCACATCCTCCAGCAATAAATTCCAGAGTTTAAATACACAATGAGTGAAGAAATATTTTCTCTAGTTTGTTTTACATCTACTATTTAGCAGCTTCATCACAACCCCCTAGTCATTGCAATAATCAAGCCTCAACAAAACCATCGCTTGAACAACAGTACAAAAATCAAAGGGCGACAGCATAGGTTTCACTCAGTGCAATAAATGTATCTGTGCGGACATTCATGTTATTCAACTTGCAGTGCCTTGCACCTCAGCTTGGCTATTCCAAGATACAAGGCATTGCAATAATAAAGCCTCAACAAAACCATCGCTTGAACAACAGTATGAAAATCAAAGGGCGACAGCATAGGTTTCACTCAGTGCAATAAATGCATCTGTGCTTGTACTGTCTTAGCAACTTGTTGTTTCTTTGTAAGGCTGGAATCCAGTCTTACGCCTAAGATAGTCATAGACTCACTCACTGGAAGTACATCATTAATCACTTTTAGTTCCTTAGGCTACTTATGATCAGGTTTCCCCACAAGCATTACTTCTGTCTTGTCCACATTCAGTCTCAAACCCTGCTAGTGGGAAACTTCCACCTGTCTAAGAAACCATATAAAGTTAGGATAGCAAAAAGGCACTTAATAATCAGCCCCATTAAAAACAGAATGTAGAAATCTAAATGGAGACATCCAGGTCGGGATAAACATTTCTGGTAGAATTTTGGAATAGAGCCTGCCGATTTAGAATCTTTTCTAAAATACCTGCAGGAATGCATATGTATGAACCAGCTACATGTGTAAGGAGCAGTTTACAATTGTTCATCTAAAACATTAGTGTAAGAGTGATGTAGCTATGGGTGGGCACAGGTCCATCCTGTTTGGACTTAGACCTACCCAGCAACAAAATTTAGATCTTCATTGGCAGAAAGTAGCAGCATATTCCCCCTGCTCGCACCAGCCCAAACCTTCCCTCTGATGCCACTTGCTGTTTGTAGGACCAGGAAGTTGTGTCAGAGGAGAGGTTAGGAACAAAGCGTGAGCAAGAGGAATAAGTTGCTGCTCACTCCTGACAAAGAACTAAAGGATTTAAAGGTACTGGGGGTTCAGGGAAGTGGAGTTAAGTGACCCTCTGATCACCTGGGAGGAGGGAGAGATGCTAGGGTGCGTGCAGAGCTATCATGCCTACCCACTTTGGGCTCAGGATCACTTTTTATTTATTTTAGGTATTTATATACCGCCTATCAAAGTTATCCAAGCGGTTTACAATCAAGCTAGCACGGTTTCTGCAAGGGGAGATCTTGCTTGATGAACTTGCTGCACTTCTTCGAGGGAGTAAACAGGCTGATAGACAAGGGCGAGCCAGTCGACATTGTATATCTGGATTTTCAGAAGGCGTTTGACAAGGTCCCGAATGAACGACTACGAAAAATTGCGATCCATGGAATCGAGGGTGAAATACTCATGTGGATTAATAACTGGTTGGCAGATAGGAAACAGAGTGGAGGTAAAATGGACAATACTCGGACTGGAAAAGCGTCACGAGTAGAGTGCTGTAGGGTTCAGTGCTTGGACCTGTGCTCTTCAACATATTTATAAACAACCTGGGAATTGTTACGACGAGTGAGGTGATTATATTTGCAGACGATACAAAGTTATTCAGAGTAGTGAAGACGCAGGAAGATTGCGAAGACCTGCAATGTGACATAAACACGCTTTGGAAATGGGCTCAACATGGCAAATGAGTTTTAACGTGGATAAGTGTAAGGTGATGTATGTCGGTAATAAAAATCTTATACATGAATACAGGATGTCTGGTGCGGTACTTGGAGAGACCCCCCAGGAAAGAGACTTGTGAGTACTGGTTGACAAGTCAATGAAGCCATCTGCGCAATGCGCAACGGCGGCAAAAAGGGCGAACAGAATGCTGGGAATGATTAAGAAGGGGATGATGAACAGATCGGAGGTTATCATGCCGCTGTACTGGGCCATGGTACGCCCTCACCTGGAATACTGCATCCAGCAATGGTCACCGTACATGAAAAAGGACACGGTACTACTTGAAAGGGTCCAGAGAAGAGCGACTAAAATGGTTAAGGGGCTGAAGGAGTTGCCATACAGTGAGAGATTAGAGAAACTGGACCTCTTCTCCCTTGAAAAGAGGAGACTGAGAGGGAACATGATAGAAACATTCAAGATAATGAAGGGAATAGACTTAGTAGGTAGAGACAGGTTGTTCACCCGCTCCAAGGTAGAGAGAACGAGAGGGCACTCTCTAAAGTTAAAAGGGGATCGATTCCATACAAACGTAAGGAAATTCTTCTTCACCCAGAAAGTGGTGGAAAACTGGAATGCTCTTCCAGAGGCTGTTATAGGGGAAAACACCCTCTAGGCAGTGGTTCCCAACCCTGTCCTGGAGGACCACTAGGCCAGTCGAGTTTTCAGGATAGCCCTAATGAATATGCATGGAGCAGATTTGCATGCCTGACACCTCCATTCTATGCAGATCTCTCTCATGCATATTTATTAGGGCTATCCTGAAAACCCGACTGGCCTGGTGGTCCTCCAGGACAGGGTTGGGAACCACTGCTCTAGGGATTCAAGATAAAATTAGACAAGTTCCTTCTAAACCAGAACGTATGCAGGTAAAGCTAGTCTCAGTTAGGACACTGGTCTTTGACTAAAGGGCCACCATGTGAGCAGACTGCTGGGCACAATGGACCATTGGTCTGACCCAGCAGCGGCAATTCTTATGTTCTTATATTCTATCTGTCCTGGTGGGCTCACAGTCTATCTAATGTACCTGGGGCAATAGAGGATTGAGCGACTTGTCCAGGGTCACAAGGAGCAATACAGAATTTGAACTTGCAACCACAGGGTGGCTGTAGCTCTAACCACTTTGCTCTAAAATTGAGTGTCTAGCTGCATCCCTGAGTGAAGGCAACTTGGTAACACACACATCTAAATAATAATAATAACTTTATTCTCCTATACCTCCACAATCTTGCGACTTCTAGGCGGTTTACAATCAAGAGAGCTGGACATTCAGCAAAACACAATATGCAGATATACATAGGAAATACAGATAGCATAGAACTTTAAGAAAGCAAGAATATAGAAATACAATTTGCTTAGCAAGAGTATAAGATGTACATTTTGGTAGGTAATGTCCGAGAGGACCTGTTTGGAATAAGCCGCATGTTTTAGAAAATAACAACGAAAAATTACGATATTATAAAGATAATAGTTTATATGTATCACAGTTCCGTGAGATTCAGGTGTACTAAGGAGGGGGGGGGGGATAAAGGTAGGGGGTGGTGGGAAGAGGTAAGGGGGGGGTAAAGGTAGGGGTAGGGGAGACCGTTCTTGGGGAAAGCGGGTCAATTGTTTAGGTATTTCAGGAACCTAAACAAAGGTAAGATGGTATTTCAGAACCTCGATGTGTATGTGCTGACACTTAGATATGCATTGTCTCTGGCAGCCTCAGGGCAATGGGTCCTAGGGCACCAGTGACAAAAGAAAACTCTTGTGAGCCGCTGGGGGCAGCACAAGGGAAAAAAAAGGCAACTGCAGAGAAACACCACAGCACCAGGTATGTTTTATAAAGTGAGAACCTAGTTTATTCAGGCAAGAAAATAGCATCCAGGTTTAAACAGTTCAAGGTTCAAAAAGAAAGCAGTACTGTAAGAATGTTCCAAGCACATAAAGTATGGTCCTTTTACCAGTGCACACCTTATCCACAAAAAAAAAAAAAAAAAAGTATTTTTCAACAGTCTCTGGGTTTCTGCTGTCTAATAAAGTTCTTTAAAACCCTTTAGCTTGAGTCTATCAATAAACCCCAAACCCACAGTTCTGGCTTCTCAAAGCTGTTACAGCTTCTCCAGCTTATCTTTAAAGAAAGTATTTGAGTTTTCCAAAACAGTTTCTTGGGCGGATGTCAGCTAACTCAGCCTGCACTAGTTCTACAGCACTAGGCCCCAGTATATGACTTGCTGGCCATGGAGTGTGTTCTGTGTGGTCTCAATATTGCAAAAGTATCCCCTCAAAAATCCACCACAGAAAACACAGAGCAGTCCCCACTTCCTGGGACTACTAATTGCCCTTCCCCCACCAGAGGGAAAGAGAAAAAACCCCAAACAGTTCTTTTAAAGTTCTTTCAGGTGCCACCAAGCACACCTTTCTCAGGGTTACTCAGTTCATACAATTAGGCAGTTTAGTTCACTTGCCTTTAGTGTAGCAGACTTCCATTGACAGGGCCCCATTAGGCAGTTCAGGATACGGTTCCAGCTCCATGGCTTGAAAATCTTGGTGCACTGGAGTCAGTTGCTCTGAACCAGCCTCTACCAGCTCCATACATTCTGGCTGCTCACTGCCATCCAGAACTCTCAGCCCTGAGCATTGGTGCCTTCCTTTCTTCTTCTTTTCCCTCTGTCTCTCTAGCTGTTCAGCTCTCTGGAGTCAAAGCCTGCTGGTTCTAGTTTCAGCCTGCACATGACTGTTGGGAACTAAGCTAGAGCTGTGTGTGTGATGCAGGTAAATCTGCTCTCCTGCTCCCTCTAGAGGCCAAAGAAGAAAAGTCCTCCAAATGGTCAGTTTGAAGTACTAAGTGAGCTGTTTCTAGTGCATCTGTTTCTGGTTTGTGCACTGCTCTGGGGACAGACCTAGCAGGCATAGACTGAATACCACAGCATATGTGCCATTTGGGAAACCAAAATGAACAAAAGAAGGAGTGGAGGAAAAACTATTACAAGCTATCACTCCTTGAAGAAAGGAAAAACCTCAGGTCATTGGTGAGCACGTCCAAGCTCTACCTCCACCACCCACATCATTGGCATAAGAACATAAGACTAGCCCTACTGGGTCAGACCAATGGTCCATCAAGCCCAGTAGTCCGCTCATGGTGGTCAATCCAGGTCACCAATACCCAGCCAAAACCCAAGGAGTAGCAACATTCTAGAACCCCAGAGTATCAAGATTCCATGCAGAATCTCAAACAGTAGCAAGATTCCGGAATCCTAAAGAGTAACAACATTCCATGTTAATAATCCAGGGCAAGCAGTGACTTTTCCCATGTCTTTCTCACAGTGGCGTACCTAGGGTATGTGGCACCCGGGGCCCATAATTTTTTGACACCCCCTCTCCCCCATGTAAAAAAATATTTTTTGTAATAACCATGAAACTGAATAAATGGTCATAATAGAAACAGGCAGTGAAAATTTTCTTTTATTGAACCTCATATATGTAACCATTATTCCAAACATACCATAACATAACATAAATTATGTCTGAATTGTCATGACATCAGAAGTACATATGGAGTAGTTGCAGGTGATGCTTGGGACAGTTCTGATTGTGTTAGTTCGGTTTTATGTATTTTTTGAATAGAAGGGTTTTTATTTCTTTTTTGAAGGTTTTGGAGTTTGTGGTCGAGGTCAATAGGTTGTAGAGTTGGGGGTCAAGTGTTGCAGCTTGAATGGCTAGGAGGTTGTCGAACTGTTTTTTTCTTTTGACGTTTTTGGTTGGAGGGTGTGTGAATGGTGCGTGAGTTCTCCTATGTCTGGTTGAGGTGGATTGAATTATTTAGCTGAAGAAATTAGTTACCCCCCCATTCCACACACATTAATTCTCTTCCATTTTTGTTCCCATTATAAAAAACACTGATAAGTTCTCAGAAAAAAAATACATTAAAATAAGTGAAAACAAAGGCCCCTACAGATGAGAACATAACATAAGAATAGCCTAACTGGGTCAGACCAATGGTCCATCATGCCCAGTAACCCATTCTCATGGAAGCCAATCCAGGTCACTAGTACCTGGTCAAAACCCAAAGAGTAGCAACATTCCATGCTACCGATCCAAGGCAAGCAGATGTTTCCCCCATGTCTTAATAACAGACTATGGACTTTTCCTCCAGGAATTTGTCCAAACCTTTCTTAAAACCAGCTACGCTATCTGCTTTTACCATAACTTCTGGCCACTTCACTTTTAAGCTGAGATCTTTCCTTCCAAACAGAGACTTTGCTAGATGTCAAATACAGCACAAGGTAACTTCACACGGACTTAGCTGTGCAGGAAATGTGAATCTCCACATAAATCCACCATATAGTGCAAAAATGTGCAAAGGTCTGTTTTTTTCTTTCGATCACTACATAGACTAATGTCACACAAGCAGCGCTGTTACAAACATATTCTGTAGGTCAATGCTAAGGATAACAAAGTTTCCTTCCTTGGACCAGAATGAGATACTGATAAACCACTGGAAGAGATCCCAAAACAACTACCCAGGAACAACACCCAAAGACCCTCTCAGTGTGTGAACCAGTTGAGTGGAGTGGACTAACTGGGGGGTGGAAATGGGCCCGGAGTTTACTCAGCAGAATTTCCCAGATCACCTCTTCCTCTCAACACATTGACACGCTGCCACCACCACCACTAGGAACACCTCACCGGGTAGGCGAGCAATGCTATAAACTTTCTAAAACACATTATTATATTTTCTTATAAGGCACATATTTTAACTGAACTCTCTGACATCCTCAGCCTTTCCATTCACAAAAATAGAAGGAAGAAAAGTTCCCATTTCCTGCTGTCTCATGTCCTCAGCCTATACAATATTTTTCTTCTGCAGAGTGCAGACCCTTCAAAAATCTGAACAAATCCTCATTTCACTTGCATTATAAAGTACTGAGGATGCCATCTCTCCCCAATCCCAGGTCCTAAAGTCTAAGACAGTAGCACAAACTAGTGCTGCCAGATTCAGGAAAAAAAATTTTGATTCGATTCAGCCTATTGAATTGGTTTATCGATTCAATTTTCCTGCCCAATTGGGTTTATTTTATAGCTTTTTCACCCCCCTTTGGCTTCTCCTAACCACACTGGCGCTGTGGTGTAAATAAAATAAAGAAACAAAAAGGACTTTTCCTCTCTCTGTTAAATCCTAGCTCACGTTTGCGGTCTAACACCAGCTCTGACAGGATACACATTTCAAATCTGACATATTGTAATCACAAAACAGAAAATAAAATTAGTTTTTCTACCTTTTTGTTGTCTGGTTATTTTTCAAATCTTGTTGGTCCAAGGCTCTGGTTGTCTTCTGATAACTTGCTTGCCAGGGTCTCCTTCTTTCTCCATGCTAACCATCCATTAGCCATCTCTGTCCTCCCCTTCCATTTCCCTTCTCTCCCCCGGATGTCTGGCATCTTTCCTTTTTTTTGTCTCCCTCCACAGATCCACCAGGGATGAACACAGAGGATCTAGAATCAGAAAATAATATTAAAAATTGAACTGGGCAGACTTGCACGGTCTGTATCTGTATATGGCTGTTTGGTGGAGGATGGGCTGGGTAGAGCTTCAATGGCTGGGAGGGTGTAGATGGGCTGGAGTCGGTTTTGACGGAGATTTAGGCAGTTGGAACCCAAGCACAGTACCGGGTAAAGCTTTGGATTCTTGCCCAGAAATAGCTAAGAAGGAAAAATGTAAAAAATTTAAATTGAATCAAGTTGGGCAGACTGGATGGACCATTCGGGTCTTTATCTGCCGTCATCTACTATGTTACTATGTTACATTGCCTGAAGGTTGTAAATTCTGCACCAATTGCAGCTTATAAGGGTAAAAGTACAAGCAATTGTGTAAGATCTTGCTAACCATGCATTTTGGGACTTGTATTTGCTGTCATCTTATTTATAAACATATTCCAATAAGTTTTGATTTTGTAACCATTTAAAATTAAGGAGTGTTTTTTGGACACCCTGTATTGCACCACAATTCATTGATTCCAGGGCAGTTTAAGTGGCGGTGAGAGTGACAGAAATTCATGTGGTTTATACAGTCAACCAGTACCTCTAAGCAGAGATGTTGAACCATCATATTTGTCAGGATATCGTGGATCTATTTTTTTTCATACCAAGAATATTTTAATTTGTCTGCTTACAGTAACCGCATTCAACTCTAATCAAGACCCCATGTTCTTCCATTAGTTCAGGTGGCTGCGGCTTAAACTGCATTCCTCAGTGCTCTGCCAATGATTTAATTGCCAGCTCTTAAGCTCAATGATAGGGTAGCATTCAGTCTTCTAGCACTGAGCATCTGGCGTGCAATCCACGGCCATTGTTGCTGAAAGGCACACGTTTCAGACCTCAGTCATTTTTTGAGGGGGTGGGCAAAGGGGAAAGGGTTGAAAGTGGTGCACTCTTCCCTTTTTTTCCATAAGCTTGCCCGGTTCTGCCAGTTCAGGTGAGCAGTACGGACCTCAATAAAAAAAAGGCACAATTATGGTTAATAAAGGGGTTAGGAGAGTTCTGGTTAAGAAGGGGGAGGGGAGGCCAAGGGAAGGGAGGAGGGGAATGGGATGAACAGAGGAGTTTAATGGTGACCATAATTAGGCAGCTGTGGAGAAGCAGTTAATGAACAAGGCAACCGCTAATAACCCTGATCTCCAAGAGTTCGAGCTTGTGTAATTGAAGGATTTCCAAATGCCACATCCACATTAACCCCATAATGAGGAGAGTTGGGGGAGAGAGTGAAGGGGGTGATTTGGAATCGATGATTGGCATACATTAACCCTTTCATGATTCAGGGTACACCCTGTGGCTTGGTAACCCAGCGCAAAATCTCTTGATGCTGTATTATAGAGAAAAAATCCTGGGATCCCAGAAAAGACAGCAAATTCTTTTGTGTTGACAGTGGATACTGGAAGATCTAGTTGCAAAATCGCCAATAAATTAATTTTTTTCTGTTATAGGAGGGAGAAGAGGTGGGAGATAAGAGATTAGCATTAGGAGTCGGTTACTGGTTTTTTATTAAAGGTCACTTTGGGGCAGTAGAGTACAGAGAATAGAGAGAAATCAATAAAGAGCAACAGATGTGATTTATGATGTTAACACACTAAATGATGGCAAAAGAAGTCCCTCATGGTCCACCCAGTCAGTCCAACAAAGTGACCCAAGCCTCGCCCACCACTCCATGTAGACCCAGGTCATCCATGTTTAAATGTTGGTTGTGAGGTCACCACCATGCTAACGATTTATGCAGCTAGACATAATGGGGATGACATGAGGTATATTACTGACAGTCAGCGGTGTAGTAAGGGGGGGAGGGTCCATCCCGGGCACCGTCTTGGTGGGGGCACTAGCACCCATCCCCGCCCCCCACTACCATATATGTGCCCCCTTCCCTCATACCTCTTTAATGTTTGTGACGCGAGCAGCAACCTCAACCTGCTGCTCGCACCACCATTGGCTCTTCCTCTGACGTCAGTTCCTGGACTCGCACCTAGGAAGTTACGTCAGAGGAAGAGCCGATGCAGGCGTGAGCAACAGGTTGGTATTGTTTTGCTCACACCTCGAATATTAAGGAGGTACGAGGGAAGGGAAGGGGCACACATGCGCAGCAGGGGAGCGGGGAAAAAACAGATAGAGGTGGGGGCACAGAAGAGGGCGGAGAGGGATGCCACCACCCTGAGAGCCTCTCATCCCCACTACTCCACTGCTGACGGTATTCAGCTTACCAGTCAAGATGCCTTCTCTTCCATCCTAAACTGTGCAGTTCCCCCACTCGCAGTATGTGACAATAAAATGATCAACATAAGAATTGCTGCTGCTGGGTCAGACCAGTGGTCCATCTTGCCCAGCAGTCCGCTCAAGCGGCGGCTCTCTGGTCAAAGACCAGCTCCTTAACTGAGACTAGCCCTACCTGCGTATGTTCCGGTTCAGCAGGAAGTTGTCTAACTTTGTCTTGAATCCCTGGAGGGTGTTTTCCCCTATGACAGACTCTGGAAGAGCGTTCCAGTTTTCTAACACTCTCTGGGTGAAGAAGAACTTCCTTATGTTCGTACGGAATCTATCCCCTTTCAAGTTTAAAGTTTATTTAAATTCTTTGATTTACTCACATACTCCAAATCCAATGCGATTTACATAAGTTAAAAGTTAGGTTAAAATAAAAAACAAACAAACATAACAATTAATACTAATTACAATAATACATTTAGGGAAATAGGGGCCGACAACAATTGGCTTAAATACAATTAAAAACAAAACACAAAAAAGGAAGGTCTAATGACACAAAAGGTTGGGGAACAAATACCTGCTTGATTTTACTAGATCATCTTCCTAGTCTATTGTAACTTAGAATGAATCCATTAGAAAGCGTCCTTAAATAACCAACTCGACTTTTAAACTTGCTCAGTAATTTTTCTTCTCTTATATTAAGTGGGAGTGAGTTCCAAATTTGAGGGGCTGTAACAGAAAAGATCATATCTCTCCTAGAATATGTATATTTTAATGAAGGAACTACTAATAAAGATTTATCTTCAGATCTTAAAAGATTTTATGGGGGCGTACGGTATTAGATATCTTTCTAAGAATGTAGGGGCTTTGTTTATAAGTATTTTATGTGTAAGTAATGCTATTTTGTAAGTGATTCTGTAGTTTATAATAATAATAATAATAACTTTATTTTTGTATACCGCCATACCCAGATGAGTTCTAGGCGGTTCACATTAATTAAACAGAGTTACAAGTGGTTCCATACAAGATTGATCAGAGTTGCGAACAGTGAAGAGAAGTAAGGGGGAGAGGGGGGAGTCAGGGGGGGGGTTCAGTAGGGGAGAGGTGGAGGTTAATGAAGGGGTATTAAGGGTCCTGGTCTTGGAATAGATGGGTTTTTAGTAATTTTCTAAAGTCAAGGTAGTTGGGAGCCTTGAGGACCATTTGGGCTAGCCATGGGTTTAGTTTGGTGGCCTGGAAGGCCTTTAGAAGTGGTGTTACATGATCAAATTTTTTATTTTTCATAATTATTTTATTGTGGTATTTTGCAGAATTTGTATTCTGCGTATTTTAGAGAGTACCCTCTCATTCTCTCTACCTTGGAGAGGGTGAACAACCTGTCCTTATCTACTAAGTCTATTCCCTTCAGTACCTTGAATGTTTTCGATCATGTCCCTTCTCAATCTCCTCTGTTCGAGGGAGAAGAGGCCCAATTTCTCTAATCTTTCGCTGTACGGCAGCTCCTCCAGCCCCTTAACCATCTTAGTCGCTCTTCTCTGGACCCTTTCGAGTAGTACCGTGTCCTTCTTCATGTACGGTGAGCAGTGCTGGACGCAGTACTCCAGGTGAGGGCGCACCATGGCCCGGTACAGCGACATGATAACCTTCTCCGATCTGTTCGTGATCCTCTTCTTAATCATTCCTAGCATTCTGTTCGCCCTTTTCACTGTCACTGCACATTGCGCGGACGGCTTCATCGACTTATCGATCATAACTCTCAAGTCTCTTTCCTGGGAGGTCTCTCCAAGTACCGCCCTGGACATCCTGTATTTATGCATGAGATTTTTGTTACTGACATGCATCACTTTACACTTATCCAAGTTGAACACACTGAGCTGTCACACTTTCACCTGTATACATCTGTCCATTCCCCCATGCTGGATTTGGCACTCTTCTTTGTCTCTCACCACATATACTGTCAGATTTAACAACTAATACTGTGGCCCTGATAGGGAGTCCCATACGGTGTGAGAGTAATTCTGTAATAGGCAGGGAAAATACAGAGATGCATATGAGGTGGGAGACTCAAGAGCAATGTAAGGAAATTCTTCTTTACGGAGAGGGTGGTAGATGCCTGGAATGTGCTCCCGAGAAAGGTGGTGGAGAGGAAAATAGTGACGGAGTTCAAAAAAGCATGGGATGAATACAGAGGATCTAGAATCAGAAAATAAATATTGAAGAACTAAGGCAGACTTGCACTGTCTGTGTCTGTATATGGCCGTTTGGTTGAAGATGGGCTGGGGAGGGCTTCAGTGGCTGGGAGGGTGTAGATGGGCTGGAGTGAGCTTTGACAGAGACTTCAGTAGGTGGAACCTAAGCACAGTACCGGGCAGAGTGTTGGATCCTTGCCCAGAAATAGCTAAGAAGAAAAAAAGAAAAATTAAATTGAATCAGGTTAGGCAGACTGGATGGACCATTCGGGTCTTTATCTGCCTTCATCTACTATGTTACTATGATGCCTATTTTATCCTGGCAGTATTTATTTATTTAAGTAGCCCACTCAGTGTCACAGAGTACAATGTGGGCTTGAACCCCCAAATACAGGCTGCTGAGGCTGTAGTTATAACTCTTGCACCACACTCAGACATTGTAAGTTAGAAAATAGCAAGGCATACATTGTCTGATAGAGATGGCAAACATACCCCCTCCTTTACTGACGCATAGCACAGGTTTTAGCACCGGCAGCAACGGAAACTGCTCCAGTGCTCATAGGAACATTGGAGCAGTTACCACCGTTGCCAGTGCTAAAACCTGCACTATGCATTAGTAAAGGAGGGGGATAGTTAGCAAAGCATGGTAAAACATAAAATGACAAAACATGGTATGGTTAGACATAGCATGGTGAGTGTAGAATGGCAGACCGTGATGGATAGCTCCTGACATTTGTTGGTTTTCACGCTGAGCCTTGGTTTTATGTTCTGTGAACAATCTTTACTATACTCCATCTCTACAAAAGGAGGACATGTCCAGAGAAATCCGGACGTCTGGTAACACTAGGATGTCTCAATCCGTCCTCCTTCTGGAGGTAACACCAGACTTGCTGCACATGGATGGAAGGGAAGGGAAGAAGTAAAATCTAGATTGTTCTGAGGAGGCAGAAAAACAGAAGAAAGCTGAACTGGAAAGATCAGTGCTAAAGATGGATGTAGGGCAGGAAGTCAAGCTTGCGATGGTTCTTAAGTATAGGTGACAAGTTATAGAATGAGGGGGTAAATGTGCTATCCAGTGGTATAACAACAAATATATGATAATTGCAAGCAGTAAGACTAAGCACGCGGGGGCGGAGGGAAAGGGATTGAAGAGCACAACAAATAAATATCCAAAACAATTGTCAGGGCAACTGAACACATAAGGATACATCAAAGAGAAGGGAAAAATGAAAAGAAAACAGGAAAAGAATTATAGTAAAAGATGAGAAGACGATGTCCATCAAAATGATTAGGACAACGCCTTTGTGAAAATCAACCAGCCAATATTCAGGGCAGGAGAGACCCTGGCTTGCTTAAATTGCTTTGAGCCACCAAAATGCCAAGTCAACAGCACTAACCCAGGCACTGACCACCCATGTTGAAAGTGGGCAGGTCAGGGAAGGTACAAGAGGAGGCCCTGGGGAGGAGATGGTGGTTATGCAAGTGCTCACAATATTCAGTAGAAGAATGGCCAGAGGGGACTTGGAGGGGCCCATACCAATACGCCTTCTAAGGATTGACTGGGTGCTTGCAATTTTTTTTTTTTCGTTTGAGTGGCAAGTACTTTGTGTGAGCAGCTAGTTCTAAAATCCAGATTTGCAAGTATTTTCATGAGCGACCATGTAAAATCTGCGAGCAACACTCCTAAAATGTATGAGCAATTGCTCATGTGTTCCTCTTAGAGAGAAGATAAGCTCAAACAACTTTCTAAGAGTTATGTGGGTCCTGGCTGATATTCAGCCAGGGTCTGCATCACTGTCTTATGTGGGCCATGGCTGAGCATCAGCCAAGACTTGCATAAGCTCCGGTGCTTCATATCAGGCACTGAATATTCAGAGCTAAATTAGCTGGTGACAGTCAGTGTTAAAAAAAAACAACACGCTGATTGCCGTTGGCTGAATATCAGCCAGCAAGTCTTCAAAGCAACTTTAAATTTCTTTCCTGAGGGTCGAGACTGAAGGTTAATGGGTAACTGATGCCATAGATAGGGGAAAGGTAACAGAATGCTGTAGAACATGAATAATCGAGATGTTTCTAAAACAGAGGGGATCACAAGGAAGTGGGCAGAGGAAGAGAGGAGAGAGTGACTAGGGACATATGGCACCAACATTTCTAAGAGATAAAGAGGCAGATCAATATACATGGTCGCGTCACATTATTAAGTTAATATCCAGAATAACCACCCCTGGCAGCATGGACGGCAACAAGACACCATGGGAGTGACTCAGTTAGGTGCTGGATGGTTGCTAGAGGTATCTGGACCCATGCAGACTACAGTGCATCCGACAGTTGTTGACAAGTCAATTGAAGTGGTCCCAAATGTGCTTGATTGGTTTAAGGCAGAGGTGTCCAACCTGCGGCCCTGTGAAGTATTTTGTGCGGCCCCAGTCGAGGGCGATGCAGTGTTTGCCTCTGCTGCCCCCGGGCGTTTATCGTCTTGCCGGCTCCCTCCTCTGTCTTGCTGCAGCGTTTGCGCGGCCCCAGAAACCTTTTTTTCGGCCAGTGCGGCCCAGGGAAGCCAAAAGGTTGGACACCCCTGGTTTAAGGTCTGGGAAATTCAGAGGTCAGGGAAGTATCTGGAAGTCTTGGTTGCGCTTTATGAACCACTCGTGAACAATTCTGATGGTATGACATTGCATTATTCTGTTGAAAGATCCCATCGGCCATAGGGAAGACCGTCAACATGTATGTGTGTACTTTATTGGCAAGGATAGAGATACTCATATCAGTTGAAAGTGCCTTACAGAGGTATCAAGGGACTCAGACCATACCAAGAAAACATTCCTCAGACCATAACGCTGCCACTACCAACTTGTGTACATCCAACAATGGTTGCTGGGTGTTTGTTCTCGGCGGTTTCACGCCTGACATGCCAACATCCATCTGTTCGATGGAGCTCAAATTGAGACTTATCAGAGAAGGCAACCCTCTGCCAGTTGGTGCAAGTCCAATGTCGGTACTCATGTGCAAATTGAAGCCATTTTTTGTGATGAACCCTCGAGCATGGGTACAGTTACCAGCTGTCTGCTCCAGATCCCCAAGGTTTGCTGCACAGTTGTTTTGGACACATTTCTGGAAGCCTCCTGGTTTGTTTGGAAGGTGGGTTGCTCCATGGTAGCATTTCAATCAGCAAACACCAAACTGCGCAGCCAACATTCACCTCTCACATCGATAGCTCGTGCTGCCCCAGTTACCACTGCGGTCGTTGAAAAGGTACTATTGGCCTTTCACATTACACTTTAATCACAGCAGCCCATGAACAGTTCACAGACTCTGCCATTTACGAAATGCTGCCACATGGTAGCTGATGGTCATGTCTTATTCAATGTTTGATAAATTGTGCTTTTTCCTTATGACAGCTACAGTTGCTATATTGGCAACTTTCTGACATCCTTACCTTACATACCCATGAAGTCTGCACACGACACTTGTATTTATTTGCGTCCCTGATGTCAGAGATAGGCGGTAGTCATAATAAGTGATTCAACTGTGTAAAGTACCACAAAGGGGTGCACCTGGTACCAACTGAATAATGGTGTTGTGTTAAGGCATACTTAATCCATTATGGAAATACTAGCACAAAGTAGACTTGCTATGTCTAGGAGCATCTGCTTATGCCTTGTCAAAATATGCATAAGTTGCCGCATTGAAGTTCACCTTGGAGCACACAAAACTCATAATTTTCTATACGTTTTGCAAGTCATTAGGTGAAACTCTTATGACATGGCCGTGTTCCACCTACAAACATGGCCTACTTGCAGTTGCATGCTAAGTGAAGTGCTCAATGCTTAGAGAATAGCACCTAGTACTTACGTGCATATTTGTCAATTAAAAGGGGGTTTGACAAGGTGAAGCTCCTGTTACTGGCCAGCAGAAGGAAGCCTCACAGTGAGAATGGAGCTCATTTGCATTTGAGATTGTGCAAAGGCACCTGGGAGCTGTCCACTTATCCTGGTGCTGAAAAGAACAGTTCCATCACAGAGAGCTAGGGAAAACAAGAACTTCTTCAGGAGCCAGGTGATCCTCAATGGAAGGAATGCTGGCTTTGGGTTAACCTGATCTAGACCAGCCTGTCTGGTAGAGCTGGGAGTGACCAGAGAGGGTCATGCTTGATGACCAGAAGAGGGCCTGGTGGAGAAGACTAAGTGACTGCAAGAAGTTCTCAGGGAGAAGATGACTGAGTGACTGGGAGAGTCCTCAGGGAGTAGTGCCATTAGATCTTGGAGAGTACATAAGCTTGGAGAGTACATAAGCTTGATTACTGGCTATGACCAGTGGAGGTCTGGCTGAAGATGACTGGCAAGTAACCGGCAGGGGGACCCGAGGAACTGGCCAGAAGACCCGGAGAGAAGCAGCCAGAGGAGTTTGAGGTCCTAGGCCAGGGGTAGGAAACTCCGATCCTCCAGAGCTATATTCCAGTCGGGTTTTCAGGATTTCCCCAATGAATATGCATGAGATCTATTTGCATGCACTGCTTTCAATTCATATTAATTGGGGAAATCCTGAAAACCCGACTGGAATATGGCTCTCGAGGACCGGAGTTCCCTACCCCTGTCCTAGGCTGTTGGGGACTGGTGAATGAACGGCGGAGGGACCAAAGGGGCCGGTGATGACCAGCGGAGAGAATGGTAACGGGAGCTACCAGAAGACCCTGATGGAAGCAACCTGTAGAACCAGAGATCATTGGTCAAAGGTGACTGACAGGGACTGGTGGGGCTGGTGGAGACCATTTGAGAGACTGGTATTGGTACTGGAAGCTGCCTGAAAATCCAAAAGTCTAGGGAGGGTTTGGAGAGAACCTGGAAGTGACCAGGGAAGAGCTCGGAGGAGCCTGATCAAGTTTTGGAAGTCTGTGATTGAGAAAGAAGACTAGAAGTGCCTGGAGATGATGAAGTGATGGGGATGAAACCGCTGTGCCCGATCTTAGGAGGGGTCAATCCTGAATGTAAGTGCTAGTATTCTGTTAACATTGGCGAGCAATGGGTGTCTTAATTTAGAACTGCCCTTTATCTTCGTTTTTATGTATAACTTTTCATACTTACTACACAGACCAGACCTGAAAGAGTTGAAGTCACTTCATCTGCAAAAGAAAAACATAGTTTTACCACAAAGAGTCAAATTCTTTTTTTAAGTAAAGGTACACCAAACATTTAAAGAGAAAAAGATAAGTTTTACTTATCTGACAGCACTTGAAATGCTGATGTGGCTGAAAAAGGTTGATGCTTAGATTCTAAAGAGACAGAAAAAAAGATAGTTAAAGATATTTGTAGTGCTTATTTCTTTCAAAATTGTGTGTGGAAAAAGGGCTATTAAGGGGGAAGATATCAAGGTGCAGTAAAAGGTGTGCTCTTACAACATCTGGCTTTACTACGGTAGTCACAACCTGTGACATCACACCGCAGGATACTGACTACTATGGTAAGTGAATAACACTGCCTGTGAGCCACCTCACAAGCAGGGTTGTTCCTGTAGCCCGGGAGCATCAAGTCTTAAAGCTATGGTCCAAAGGTCTCAGGATGCAACTCCAAAGATAGAATATTTCTTCCACCCCCAGTCATCCCCAACCTCCTGATCACAAGCACTGACCCTCCACTCATCCCCCACCCGTGATCACAGGCCCCAGCTCCCGATCATCCTCCAGCCTCCCTTTGATCACAAGCCCTAACCCCCTAATGGGTTCCTCAGCTCCCTGATCATATCTCTCCAACCTCTCAAAGGGTCCAACACCATCTTTGTGGGCCTACCAGCACTCATCCTGATGGGCCAGTGGGTTTAAGGCAGAAGCAACAGGAAATATAATCTCTAGCAGTAGTGCAAAACTATTGCTAAGAGTGCCATTTTGGAGGTGGCACCGACAGGACAGGATCGAATGGGGGATTGCTCCTTCCCTAAGACCTCTACCACATAAAATGTTGTTAGGTCCATGAAGATGATGGAGGCCCTTTGAGAAGTTGGAAGGATGTGATTAGTTAGTAGGATGCCCTTTGGAGGAGTTAGGACATGATTGGAAGGATGATCAAGGGATCAGGGCTTATGATCAGGGGGTAGGGAGTGGGAGGTTGATTGTGTGGGTAGGGGGCAGGTATGGAATGGCACTGGCCCCTGTAGGCTCCAGCCTAGGAGCACCAGCAGGATAGGTATGACTAAGACCTAAGGCATGCCCTAAAACCATTAGACCAGTGCTCTTCAACCTCCAGTCCGTAGAAATTTCCTGCAGGGCCAGCAAGATCGATGTGCAAAAATTTCCAGCCAGTCCGTGCTCTCAGTACTTGCCTGTAGCGTCAGTGCAGCAATTCACTTTGGCAGCCTTGGGGCTTTTGATGAGTCTCGGGTCATCTCTGATGATACAACTTCCTCTTTCCTCAAAGGCAGGCGTGACCCATCAAAAGCCCCAAGGCTGCCGAAGTGAATCGCTGTGCTGACGCTACTGCAGGCAAGTACTGGGAGCTGCTCTTCCCCTGTTCCTCTTTATAGTTTTGGCTGTTGCTGTACTCTTTTTCATGGACCTTTGTACTTTTTACTTCTGTAATTTGACTGTTGTTTTATTTTGTTCATAAAATCAATAAAATTTTAAGTGGAGAATATATCAGATTTGAAATATTTATCCTGCTAGAGCTGGTGTTCAACATAACTAGGGACTGCAAAGCCCAGGCAATGCTTCTTTAGCTTCCAGCTGGCTTAGGGCTCTCTCTGACCAGGGGGCAGTTGCCCTAGTTGCACTCCCCTATCATTATTCCTGTCATGTGTGACTGTGGTATTCTGTTAGCATGATATTTCCGTGTAGCATTCTGTAATAATTTGGCTTATTCAGTTTTCTTGATAGTAGAGGGAATATATGTGAAGGGGAAGGGAGACAGGGGTTTTGTTGATCCTTGCTCTGTATTATTTGTATTTATAAAATGACAATTGTACATAATATTGTTTCTTTTTATACTTTAATAAAATATGTTCAATATAAAATCATAACTATTCGAGGCTTGTGCGGATGGGGTGAAATGGTTTGCGGGGATAGGACGGAGATGGGTTTTTCAAATTTCAGTCTTAGTAGTTTGCCGGTCCACAAAATAATTATTTTATTTCAGCCAGTCCATAGGTGTAAAAAGGTTGAAGAACACTGCATTAGACCACTACAGAAAATGCTAGTAGGCTTTTTGAGGGTTTGAGAAGATATTATCTGTTAGTGGGAGAACCTTTGGAGGGGTTAGGGCTTGTGATCAGTGGTGTGGGTTTGATGGGGGGTGGGGAGAATGGCACCGACCACTTTTAGGCTCCAGCCTAGGAACATTGGGCAATGACTTGAAGACCCAGTGCTCCCTAGATGATAAATAACCTACTGGAAGCTTTTGGCCATAACATAATTGCGATTTACATCTATTGCACACTGCAAGTCACATTCTGGTTTTTACATAGAAGTGAGTTGCTTTGCATGCATTTGCATGCTATATACATATATATATATATATATTTTTTTTTTAATAATTTATATTCCACATATCCTACAATTCTATGCAGATTACAAATTATTCAGGTACTCAAGCATTATTCCCTAAATGTCCTGGCGGGCTCCCACTCTATCTAATATACCTGGGGCAATGGGGATTAAGTGACTTGCGCAGGGTCACAAGGAGCAGTGCGGGATTCGAACCCACAACCTCAGGATGCCGAGGCTATAGCTCTAACCACTGCACAAGCAAATAATATGTCTTAAGTTCCTAACACAGCTCGATAACTTGTCCCCAAAATCTAATATATATTTAAAGGAAAAAATATTGAAAATAAATATGCCCTTATTTTGATATTATATTTCATTACTGTCATTATCTTAACAACCTAAAAGTATTATCTACTTACTGTACTTACTCCCCCTTTTACAAAGCCATGATAGTGGTTTTAGGGTAGGCCGGTGCTCTGAATGCTCTGGGCTGGTCCCGACACTCATAGGAACTCTATAAGTATCGGGAGCAGCGCAGAACAATCAGCTTGCTGTCCTGCACTAAAAACTGCTATTGCGGTTTTTTAAAAGGGGGGGGGGGTATTATTTTTAAAATTTTCTTTAACTCTACTTCTTTAGCCCCATTTCTAGAAGATTCATAGGTAAAACTACTCGGGGGAAAGGCAGAACTATGTGCAATCCCCTCCTTGAAAGACCAGCCACCATCTGAAAAACCCATTGCCACTTAAGCCACCAAAGCAGCAAAAGTTATAAGCAAGAATGCAAGTTTACAATAATTTCTAGTTTGGTTATGTCTTGCCTGGCAATATACAATGTTATTAAGAGTGCCAAACACAATTTTCACATGCAAGCATATTTTACAAATTACAGCTTTGGTCCTGTAGGATTTTTTTTTTTAAACAACATATAGATCTGTTAATAGTATTTATAAATATGAAACACAAAACATATCCCCAAGCCTGCTTACAAGCAACTTTACATTTCTCTTTCATTATTGTCTCATCTTTATTTTCACAATATTGAAGTATTAAATTCATACCCCTTATTTATAATCAAAGATTGTACAGGGAATTGATTTACTGAAGCAGTTCCGTGTAACATAAGAGAGGTGGAAAGCCTGCCATTTTGAAGAGGTGGGCCTGCTGGCAGGAGGAAGTGAGCATCCCTCCTGCCAGTCTTCTAAAAAAGGTATGGGAGGGGGGTTAGAGGGAGGACGGCCCACTAGACCACCAGGATTGGTGTTGTGGGGGCTGTCGGGGGGGGGGGTGGAGCTTGCTGTCAAGGGGGTCCCTGACCCTGCGGGAGGAGAGAGTAGTCATCTCTCCTGCCTATCTTCTGCATGGGGTGGGGGGATATCAGCAGGGTGCAGCAGTGGCTGGGGGGGGGGCACTAGATCATCAGGCCTTTTTGGGGCTTCATGTAGGAGGAATTGGGGCCATTTGTGGTGGAGGGTCTGAGCTGCTTTATTTCCCTCACAGTACCTGAGTCAATCAGCGCTCAGGCACTGAAAGGAAAGTAGAGCTACGACAGCTCAGACCCTGCCGATAAATATTGGCCCCAATATTGGTTCCTTTTTAAGAATTGCCCAGAGAGGTCATTTTAATATTAATGACCTCATTATACTACAGTTTTAATATTAATGACCTCATTGTATTACAATTGCATAGTATAATCGGAGGCTGCTAGAAAACACTGAAAAGACCACGGTGAACCGTTTTAATAATCGGGCGGTAAAATACGTGCATTTAATGATGGTATAGCACCGTCGTTAAATGCATGATGACTTTAGAGAATCCAGCTCTCAGCCTTATCTTTATCAGCTTCTATATATTTCTCCCCTTCACCTTTGAGCCTCACAATGCCACTTATGTACTTCTTCCTATCACTAATATATCTAAAACGAGTCTTGTCCCCCCCATTTTACCATGTCTGCTATTTTTTCTTCCATTTGCATCTTTGATTTCCTGACTACTCAACCAGCCTCTCTTATCTTTTCTTATCTTATATTTTTGCCTGTCTTCCTCTTTCTGTGATCTTTTGCAGTTTACTAGCTTAATAAAAAGACCCTAAAGAATGTTATTGTTATCTTCTCCTTTCCAAACTGCTAAGATTTGAAAATTTTGCCTCCCTTGTTGAAGACATCAATCTAATTACTGAGACTGTGGGATGGAGGCCAGCTAACTCCCGTGGTCGGTGCTGATTACCAGTATTCAATGCCAGACCATTTCCAGTGACTGGCATTGAATATCTGTTCTATTTTTGGCCGGCTCAAATTTAGCTGGCTAACTTAATTTTAAGAGCCAGCCGGCTAAGTTATAGCAGCCTAAGATAGACCCGTGTTTTGTGTGGTCAGTGTGGCCACTAAACTTGGCTGATCAGTGCTTAAAATTGGTGGCTATTGCACAATATAGCCAGCCAGATTTTAGCCACCAACTACTTATATTCAGCAGAGAAAGCTGGCTATGTCCTGCAAAATATTAGTGGTTAGCCAGCCAAAAACTATTTAACTGGCTCGGAATCATTCCAGGATGGTTAAATAGTGCTGAATATTGGACAGTTGATCTTTTGCTGATTGTTAAAAACATTTTATTTTATAGATTTTTGAGATAATTTTATTGTGTTTTATATTTGTGTCATTATTATTGCATTTTGTTAAAATGAACTTCTCAGTAAATAGTGGAATGAAAGCTTTTAGTTTAGCTTAGTGTAGAATAGCATTGGATTGAAAAGGGAACATATGCTATTAGTGTGAGGGGTTTGCTGAGGGAGTGCATTTATTGATGTTTGTTTTACTTTGCACAGTGATCTAAATCTTTCCCTAGTGACAATAGTAAGTGGAACAGGAATTATTAATTTTGATAATGTATTTTAAACTATATTGTATTTTAATTGACACTATAAGCCACTTTGGGTCTTGTTTTTTGGGCAAAAGGGAGCATAGAAATAAGAAATACAATGGAATGTAACATATTGCTAAAATCCAAGTTAATGGGAAAAATGCATTATAGATAAAGTGAATGTGTTAACTAGCATTAATATGCATTAAGCAATAATCTGGTGCTAACACATGTTAACAACACCATTAGTGGTAAAGCAGTTCAGTAAAGAGGCCTTGAAGGTATCTACTAACAGTATATGAATGAAATGTCTGTGCATTGTGTCAACACATAGAAACATGACGGCAGATAAAGGCCAAATGGGAGAGGACAGACCTTCAGGGGAGGGGGCCCTAGTATAGAAGTACACAGAGGGAGGGAAGGGGGGGGTTCAAAGAGATGTTCATATGCTGGACTTTGGGGGGAAGAAATAATGGGTCTAAAAACAGAGGAGAGGGATAGAGATGGTGGACAATGGGATTTAGGGATGAAAGGAACAGTAAGGAAGAGATGGTGGACCCTGGGGTGGTGGGGAAAGAGAGAGAGATGCTGGATGAAAGGGTAGTTAAGAAAAGGTGGATCTGTGGATGGAGACGAAAAAGAGGGAAGGGAAACAGAAGGGGAGGACAGAGATGGCAGATGGATGGTTAGCACGGAGAAAGAAGGAGACCCTGGCAAGCAAGACAACCAGAGCCTGGGACCAACAAGATTTGAATAATGACCAGACAACAAAAGGTAGAAAAACTAATTTAATTTTCCATTTTGTGATTACAATATGTCAGATTTGAAACGTGTATCCTGCCAGAGCTGATGTTAGACCACAAACGTGAGCTAGGATTTAACAGAGAGAGGAAAAGTCTTTTTGGTTTGTTTATTTTGTTTGCACCACAGCGCCAGTGTGGTTAGGAGAAGGCAAAGGGGGTGAAGAGGCTATAAAAGGGGTAAAGAGGATGTAAAATAAACCCACCAGGATGTTTGAAAAAATTGGACAGGAAAATTGAATCGAATCAAAAAATCGATTCAATAGGCTGAATCGAATCAAATTTTTTTTTTTTCCTGAATCGGGCAGCACTACTCTGGAATGCTCTGCCAGGTGTTTTGTGATTTTGCACAGTCAGAAAGGGTTTTAAGAAAAGGTTGAAGACACAATTGCTTGCTAGTGCCTTTCTGAGCTGAGATTTTAAACTTTAAGTTTTATTCAAGTTATAAGAATAATTAAACAAGTCAATTTACTTACATACAGATTGGAAACAAATATTAAACAGTCAATAAAGACTGATAAAGTTTAACAAAGGAAATAATTAATTGATTATTTAGTCCACAACATGTGATCCAAGAACAAGGAAAATAAACAAAGAAACACAAAGAAATTCATACATGTATCAATAGGACAGAATAGGAGACATTGTTTTAACTCCCAAACAGCTGGTTTGTTAAATTGTTGGTGCAGCCACTGGACCAATAACTACTCCCCCCGCTTCCTTAGCCCTAGTAAATTCAAGTCATTGTTTTGGCTCAAAAGCTGAGATTTTACATAATGTAAATACCTGCTAATGTATTATCTGATTAATGATCAAATTTTATGGTGCAGTTTTTATAATTAGTTAAAATGTTTGTCCAACATTTATGACTCTGACTATGTAAACCGTATAGATAATATACGGTATATAAATTTTTAAATACAATTGTTATTATTTTAATCTAAGAATATTATAAGGATATGTTTTCCATATGATTCAGAATTAATTAATTTTATTTGGTTCTAATAATTGCAGGAATAAAAACCAAACCTGTGTCTACATCTTTAAGTCCTGCCAACTCACTGGAGCTCCAACTAGTTCAGTAATAACATAGCAGATGACGGCAGATGAACTGATCCCTACGGTCTGCCCTGTTCTAGTATCCTGGAAATCAACTATACAAACTTCAAGGTACAAGCGATTGCTTGGCTCTCCTCCCTCTTCACAGCTTTCCACATCTGTCAAGTGTGTAAAAAATCTGACCCAGTGCCATCCTTGATCACCTCCAATTCCAATAGGAGTTTAAGGCGCTGAGAAAAATAGTCCCCTACTCCCACTTTCAAATGGTTATCGCCTTTGTAAGAGTTGCACTTATTATTATTATTATGTCAGTTCTTTTTGAACACTTTGTTTTAGCAGCTCACCAATGAGTCTTTTTGAAATTTAAAGCATTACGTTTATTATAAACTTCCTCTCAGGTTTCCTATTGTATAGCACTGGCGAGTCTGACAGACTCTGACCCTGAGGCCCTTTTAAAAAACAGAGCTAGCTCACAACAGAAGAAAAGGACTTGGACATTACCCTGAATATATACAGTATCAAGCAGACCAGAGGAAAGCAACGCAAGCAAAAGCGGTGTACACTTCTCCCTCTGTATTCGTGGTTTCAGCAATTGCAGTTTCAATTATTTGCGGTTTTTAGCTGCTGGCTCCTCCCCCCAAATTATGTCAGCTTGCATAGAGAAATCGCTAATTCCAAGCATTTACAGAGAAAATCGCCGATTCCCAGCACTTTCTTCACCGTGTTTTGCCTCTCCTTCAGGAACAGGTCAGGTCTCCCACCATGTTATGTGCGGTTTCACCATATTTCACGAAGGATTTTTATAGAAAACAGCGAATAACATATGAAAAAGTTATTTGCGGTTTTTCTGTATTTGCGGTTCTGTTAATCCCCTATCACAGCGGATACGGAGGGAGAAGTGTAGTGGGTTGCCGATGGAACCACAAGGCGGAGCTTGTCAGAGGAAGTGAATTTTATTGAAGGACCCAACACAACCCATGTTTCAGCAAATGCTTGCGTCGGGGGTCAGAAAAGCATTACAGCAGCGCAAAGCTTCCAGTATCAATTCCACAGACACAGTGACAAAATATCAAATGCACGGATGAGTCACTTTTGCACCTTTAACCGGCGTAACCTTCCCTAAGACATGAACACCCAATCTCATGATCTTTTCTCTATAAATCATATTCCCCCTCTTTTACTAAGGTGCGCATTAGCATTTAGCATGCGCTAAATTGGTTAACACATCTTAGTAAAAGGACCCCATTATCAACATAGTAACATAGTAGATGACGGCAGATAAAGACCCGAATGGTCCATCCAGCCTGCCCAACATTCCTTGTCATCTCTTTGGGACTTCATTTCTTCAAGTGCTTACTGAAATGTGGCTCAAAAAAGATAGAGGACTGCAACCCAAACCATAGCAACACTGGAGTCAATGTTCAACCAGTGTGGTGAACATATTCATTTGATATGGCCAAATATACATATTAATATGTATATTTAGCATCCTTCTGGGTATAAGCACCAGTACTGAATATACATATAAAAACATGATGGCAGATAAAGGCCAAGTGGCCCATCCAGTCTGCCCATCCGCAGTAACCATTATCTCCTCCTCTCTCTCAGGATCCCACGTGCCTATCCCAGGCTCCTTGAAATCAGACACAGTCTCTGTCTCCACCACCTCTTCCAGGAGACTGTTCCACGCATCTACCACCCTTTCCTTCTAGGCCAGCAGTGTGCCAGATTTTAAGGAAAAATGGGATAGGCATGTGGAATCTCTTCATGGAGGAAGTTAGGGGGTGGTTCATTAGAGTGGGCAGACTTGATGGGCTGTGGCCCTTTTCTGCCGTCATTTTCTATGTTTCTGTAAAAAAGTATTTCCTTAGATTACTCCGGAGCCTCTCAGTAGAGAATGACACGGTGACAAAATTCATCACCATTCCCATCCCCACGGATAACCGCGGGAAATAATCCCATGTCATTTTTTAGTGTCTATTTCAACCTCAGTCCTTCTACACCAGCATTCTTCAAAGCAAAGCATGCGAGTCAGTGATTGTGGCCATTCATACTCTGATTCTTATGTGAGCCAAGGATAATGAAGCCATTGTGACATCACTGATGTGATTGGCTCTTAGGTTCTGGTGGAATGAGGCATTATGACATCACAATATCTGCTCTGGATACCAGAGACTGTCATTCTGTAGTGTCTGTCTCAACCTCAGTCCTTCTACACCAGCATTCTTCAAAGCAAAGCTTGTGGGTCAGTGGTTGTGGCCATTCATACTATGATTCTTATGGGAGCCAAGGATAATGAAGCCATTGTGACATCACTGATGTGATTGGCTCTTAGCCACTGGTGGAAAGAGGCATTATGACATCACAATATCTGCTCTGGATACCAGAGACTGTCATTCTGTAGTGTCTGTTTCAACCTCAGTCCTTCTACACCAGCATTCTTCAGAGCAAAGCTTGCGGGTCAGTGGTTGTGGCCATTCATACTCTGATTCTTATGTGAGCCAAGGATAATGAAGCCATTGTGACATCACTGATGTGATTGGTTCTTAGGCACTGGTGGAATGAGGCATTATGACATCACAATATCTGGATACCAGAGACTGTCATTCTTTAGTGTCTATTTCAACCTCAGTCCTTCTACACCAGCATTCTTCAAAGCAAAGCTTGTGGGTCAGTGGCTGAGCCTAATCATACTCTGATTCTTATGGGAGCCAAAGATAATGAAGCCATTGTGACATCACTGATGTGATTGGCTCTTAGGTTCTGGTGGAATGAGGCATTATGACATCACAATATCTGCTCTGGATACCAGAGACTGTCATTCTGTAGTGTCTGTCTCAACCTCAGTCCTTCTACACCAGCATTCTTCAAAGCAAAGCTTGTGGGTCAGTGGTTGTGGCCATTCATACTATGATTCTTATGGGAGCCAAGGATAATGAAGCCATTGTGACATCACTGATGTGATTGGCTCTTAGCCACTGGTGGAAAGAGGCATTATGACATCACAATATCTGCTCTGGATACCAGAGACTGTCATTCTGTAGTGTCTGTTTCAACCTCAGTCCTTCTACACCAGCATTCTTCAGAGCAAAGCTTGCGGGTCAGTGGTTGTGGCCATTCATACTCTGATTCTTATGTGAGCCAAGGATAATGAAGCCATTGTGACATCACTGATGTGATTGGTTCTTAGGCACTGGTGGAATGAGGCATTATGACATCACAATATCTGCTCTGGATACCAGAGACTGTCATTCTGTAGTGTCTGTTTCAACCTCAGTCCTTCTACACCAGCATTCTTCAAAGCAAAGCATGCGAGTCAGTGATTGTGGCCATTCATACTCTGATTCTTATGTGAGCCAAGGATAATGAAGCCATTGTGACATCACTGATGTGATTGGCTCTTAGGTTCTGGTGGAATGAGGCATTATGACATCACAATATCTGCTCTGGATACCAGAGACTGTCATTCTGTAGTGTCTGTCTCAACCTCAGTCCTTCTACACCAGCATTCTTCAAAGCAAAGCTTGTGGGTCAGTGGTTGTGGCCATTCATACTATGATTCTTATGGGAGCCAAGGATAATGAAGCCATTGTGACATCACTGATGTGATTGGCTCTTAGCCACTGGTGGAAAGAGGCATTATGACATCACAATATCTGCTCTGGATACCAGAGACTGTCATTCTGTAGTGTCTGTTTCAACCTCAGTCCTTCTACACCAGCATTCTTCAGAGCAAAGCTTGCGGGTCAGTGGTTGTGGCCATTCATACTCTGATTCTTATGTGAGCCAAGGATAATGAAGCCATTGTGACATCACTGATGTGATTGGTTCTTAGGCTCTGGTGGAATGAGGCATTATGACATCACAATATCTGGATACCAGAGACTGTCATTCTTTAGTGTCTATTTCAACCTCAGTCCTTCTACACCAGCATTCTTCAAAGCAAAGCTTGTGGGTCAGTGGCTGAGCCTAATCATACTCTGATTCTTATGGGAGCCAAAGATAATGAAGCCATTGTGACATCACTGATGTGATTGGCTCTTAGGTTCTGGTGGAATGAGGCATTATGACATCACAATATCTGCTCTGGATACCAGAGACTGTCATTCTGTAGTGTCTGTCTCAACCTCAGTCCTTCTACACCAGCATTCTTCAAAGCAAAGCTTGTGGGTCAGTGGTTGTGGCCATTCATACTATGATTCTTATGGGAGCCAAGGATAATGAAGCCATTGTGACATCACTGATGTGATTGGCTCTTAGCCACTGGTGGAAAGAGGCATTATGACATCACAATATCTGCTCTGGATACCAGAGACTGTCATTCTGTAGTGTCTGTTTCAACCTCAGTCCTTCTACACCAGCATTCTTCAGAGCAAAGCTTGCGGGTCAGTGGTTGTGGCCATTCATACTCTGATTCTTATGTGAGCCAAGGATAATGAAGCCATTGTGACATCACTGATGTGATTGGTTCTTAGGCACTGGTGGAATGAGGCATTATGACATCACAATATCTGGATACCAGAGACTGTCATTCTTTAGTGTCTATTTCAACCTCAGTCCTTCTACACCAGCATTCTTCAAAGCAAAGCTTGTGGGTCAGTGGCTGAGCCTAATCATACTCTGATTCTTATGGGAGCCAAAGATAATGAAGCCATTGTGACATCACTGATGTGATTGGCTCTTAGGCACTGGTGGAATGAGGCATTATGACATCACAATATCTGCTCTGGATACCAGAGACTGTCATTCTGTAGTGTCTGTCTCAACCTCAGTCCTTCTACACCAGCATTCTTCAAAGCAAAGCTTGAGGGTCAGTGGTTGTGGCCATTCATACTCTGATTCTTATGGGAGCCAAAGATAATGAAGCCATTGTGACATCACTGATGTGATTGGCTCTTAGGCACTGGTGGAATGAGGCATTATGACATCACAATATCTGGATACCAGAGACTGTCATTCTTTAGTGTCTATTTCAACCTCAGTCCTTCTACACCAGCATTCTTCAAAGCAAAGCTTGAGGGTCAGTGGTTGTGGCCATTCATACTCTGATTCTTATGGGAGCCAAAGATAATGAAGCCATTGTGACATCACTGATGTGATTGGCTCTTAGGCACTGGTGGAATGAGGCATTATGACATCACAATATCTGCTCTGGATACCAGAGACTGTCATTCTGTAGTGTCTGTCTCAACCTCAGTCCTTCTACACCAGCATTCTTCAAAGCAAAGCTTGTGGGTCAGTGGTTGTGGCCATTCATACTCTGATTCTTATGGGAGCCAATTATAATGAAGCCATTGTGACATCACTGATGTGATTGGTTCTTAGGCACTGGTGGAATGAGGCATTATGACATCACAATATCTGCTCTGGATACCAGAGACTGTCATTCTGTAGTGTCTGTCTCAACCTCAGTCCTTCTACACCAGCATTCTTCAAAGCAAAGCTTGCGGGTCAGTGGTTTTGGCCATTCATACTCTGATTCTTCCCTCTCTCTTTAAAGAATGACATGAAGATGGTTTCCCGCGGTTATCCGCAGGGACAGGAACGGTGATGAATTTTGTCACCGTGTCATTCTCTACCTCTCAGCTCTTAACTTCATCCTATGCCCTCTCATTCCAGAGCTTCCTTTCACCTGAAAGAGACTTGACTCATGCGCATTTACGTTACATAGATATTTAAATGTCTCTATCATATCTCCTCCTCTCCCGCCTTTCCTACAAAGTTATTGCACTTGCATCATCTGTTTAGTTTAGACATGCAGTCTTGTGAAACAGCATGCACTCTTTACAACTTTGTTCCAGAATAATGACAAAAAGCTGCATGAACAACACAAGAAATGAAAGAAAACAAACATTTTTGGCCTGTATATGCCAGTTTCATTCTAGGTATTTACAAAAGGCTCCATTTTTAGCAGTGTGTGGTGCAGTGGTTAGAGCTACAGCCTCGGCACCCTGAGGTTGTGGGTTTGAATCCCGCACTGCTCCTTGTGACCCTGGATAAGTCACTTAGTCCCCCATTGCCACAGGTACATTAGATAGAGTGAGAGCCCACTGGGACAGATAGGGAAAAATGCTTGAATACCTGAATAATTTGCGGAATATAAATGATTAAACAGAGCATTAAAAAAAAAAAAAAAAATACCAAAGGAGTTCTGCATGTCCCATCCTGGAAATCTTGTCACACACAGTGGAGATAACCACCACAACAATGGGGTGCCAATTATTTATTTATTGAATTAGTTTTCTATCCCGTCCTCCCCAAAAAGCTCAGGACGGGTTACAGGTTAACATACATAATATGCAGTTAGCAGGTTGCAATATGCCATAGTTACAGTACAAGTATTTTTTTTTTCTGGTACAAGTTTTTATCCTAACTCGACACATGCTAATACCAATATCTGTAATACACAGACTACAGGATAAATCTGTTACCTTAGAAAATTTTACAATACAAGTTTTGGTCCTAATGCGACAATATACATTTCTTTCTAATCTACCTGTCGTAGGAGTTAGGTGAACAGGTGGAGGGGTGTAATCAAAACATGCGTCTAAGTCCGATTTGGATGCACCAGATGTAGCCTCTTTATTGAAGAGCTTCAATAAGACTCGACATGGCTGTGTTTCAGCCATTACCTAGCTAAAGGAGGGGGGGGGGCGTTATTAATCTCCTTTAAGGGAATAAAGCACAATATTTGCTTGTTAATATGCAATAAATGGCAAAATCATGTGTTATTTTACCATAGCACGTTAGTATAAAGCAATGTGGGCTACAAAATAATGCTCAGCACGTCATTATTATGTACATTGAATAATGAGGAATGCAATGAACTTTAAGTTGATGTTATTTTTCCACTCCAGAGCATCAAGCCTCTAACAAACCCCAGTGCTTCAGAGAGCATTCTAAAAAGGAGCTGTTGCCAAGGTACTGGCCTATGGCATCCTTCACCGAAGCCCTCATCCTGAAAGCAATGGTGTGCTGTGAGGGCTTCCAGGGGATGCAGTGAATCCCCAGCTCTACAGCCCTGCTTTTTTATATTTTTTTAATCTTTTGCTTGATGCAGTTTGATTTGTTGAGTAGGCAGCCTGTTCAACCAATCAAACTGCATCAAGCCAAAAGCAACCCCCTCCCCCCCGAAATAAAAGTGCAGTTCTTGTGTTGGGGATTCTCCCAAACCCCTGAAGGCTCTGACAGTACTGATTTGAATTTGATTGACTGATCAGCATCTGCCTGTTGCCTGCATGACCAATCAAATTCAGAGCAGTGCCCTCAGGGCCTTTAGCAGGTAGGGCAAATCCCCTGAAAGCCCTGATCGTACGCCACTTCCTGAAAGTATCTCCTCATCCCCATCAAACCCCCCCTCCTGCCCCAATCGTTGTCGGGGTGGGGGTTTAGGTAGTCGCCGAAGCAGGAGGGCTTGGGTTCCCTCCTGCTCCGATCATTGTCGGTGTGGGGGTTTAGGTAGTTGCCGGGGCAGGAGGGCTTGGGCTCCCTCCTGCTGTGATCGTTGGTGGTGGTGGTAGGCAAGTTGCCAGGGCCGCTGAGCTCATCGCAGCAGCACGATCAGCTCAGCGGCCCTTTTTTCGGCACTTATACCTGTTTTGACTTGTTCTAAGTCACAATATATAAGTGCCAACTAGGCAACCTGCCTAAATCTTTGGTTATACCTGCTGTACGACTAAGTTTGGGTCGGCCTACCTCCCGCCCTATCCCCTCCTCTAAAAACACCTCTTTTCGCTCTGTGTGTTTAGAGGCAGGGGAAAGGCCTAAGCTGGTTTTAGATATGCCTAAAATCAGCTTTGGTTATGGGTACTTGGACAATCAGGCTTTTTGATAGTCCAAGTACCCATTTAGGCCACTTTTTAGACGTTTTTTTGTTTTGATTATGAGCACCTTACTGTACAGCTTGCTGGCCCCTCTACCCTTCCAACAATCCATATTGGTCAGCTTCATTGACTTCTGTGACATGAAGCACGGGTTGCTGTAGCAACCCCAGCAAATCTGCGGGCCACTTCTGATGACCCGAAAGTACAGAAGGACCAGAATTAAAAATAGAGAGAAGAAGGCATTGCACTCGAAAGTCAAACACGCTTTCAGCACTTCATGCAACATATGAAACGGAAACTTACTGAAAGACTGCAGGGACAGATACTTGCAAATAGCACTGATACCCCTAAATGTGAGAAAGAAACCAGAGAAAATAACATTGTAATAGGAGAGCAAGCATTAAAGGAACAATTAAAATGAAACCATTTTTTTCATGTCCTCAGTTCAATCTCCACTATGTTGCATTGTGACTCTTTCCCTTTGCTTAGATCTCAGTAATTTGTCTCTTTTTATTTTTTTCTTCCTCTTGGCATCGCTAGGGAAGCCTTTCCAGCAGTCTATGTTGCTTGCCTGGCAAGTCCCTTGCTATTTCTGCCAGACAAACATGGCCTTTTGTCTCTACCTATCCTACAAATGTATACTGTACATGAAGGCAGAAGAAATCCTCCAAAGGGGCTCATTCTCCTTTTAGACCTTAGGCAAGCATTAATTTCCACCCGGCAGATGGCACCAAAGGAAAGAATTCACATACACTGGCATCTCGTTTCCTCTCCAGAGGGTGCTTATCTTGCCCAGTGTCTGAAAATGCACTAAGTTCTTGTGTTCACAGGTCATGGTTGCTGAAGGGAAGACGATCCTGGGCTGTAATTTACATGCCCCAATTATCATCCCAGCTGAAGGCCGGCATTTGTTAGGCACTTATTAGGATCCATCACTAAGAAGTGGGGAATATATTTCAGGTCACATTTTTTAATATAAATTTCTTTATTCAGTTTTGCATATTACAACAAGTGTATCAGAAAAATTCATATGATCTTATAAATACACACTTGATTTTCCTTCATGTAACACTTTAAATACAACAGATCATTCTTATATTCATATTTTATAATAATTTAAATATTATGTAATACATTTAATATGTATAACAATTGTAAATAAAATAGAAAAAACCCCAATCCCTCCCTACCTGTTTCAGAAAATCTAACCTAAAACATCAAAAATATTAATTAATTCATACATATTATGAGATAAATAAAATAATACCCACCCACATCCCCGCTTAACAAATATCTTATTATGGGAAAATGTTATCATTCATTACTAAAGTCTGCTAATGGTCTCCAGATCTTCTGAAATTTACCAAAATAACCTTTCTGTGTTGCTATTGTGCGCTCCATTTTATATATAGGGCAAACCGAATTCCACCAAAAGTTATAACTTAATCTGTCATAATTTTTCCAATTGTATGTTATTTGTTGAATTGCTACTCCAGTCAATATGAATAAAAGTTTGTTATTATGTGACGAAATTTGACTCTTTGCTCTCATTGTTGTACCGAATAAAATAGTATCATAAGTCAAGGCTACTGGATTGTCCATCATCCTATTGAGGCCAAATTGATTTTCAAAATAATAATATATATGGACAATAGAATAAAAGATGATCTAATGTCCCAGCCTCAAGATGACAGTGCCAACATCTATTAGACTTGGAGCTATCTAATTTTTGTAAACGAACAGGGGTCCAAAAAGCTCTATGCAAAAGAAAAAACCATGTTTGTCTCATAGATGCTGAAACTGTACATCTTAACCTCCAAGACCAAAGTCGTGACCAGATCACTTTTAATTTGCAAACAATCTAGAATGTTATTGGCATATCTTTCTCCTTTGGAAAGTAAATGATTCCATAGTTAAAGTAAAAGACAATGCTCGATGATTGACGAGTATGAACTGCACAGCTGGCGGCAATGAGCGTTTTGCTGGCCACTAAATGGCATTATTCCCAAATAGTCAATGCTGGACCACGTCCAGGTTTATGTAGCGCTTGCTAACACATGGCCTCTTAAGTCAATATTCAGAACTTAAGCAGCCGTGGATTGCTCCATAAAGATAGGACTATGTTTTATGCGGGTCCCATTTATGTGATTACCCTGACAGCTTAAGTGCTGAATATCGGCACTTAACCTGCCAAGTGCCCATTCCACCCCCAGAATGCCCCAAAATAGCCAGCTTTCACTTAGGAACTAATCATTCATTTTCAGCAGAGATAACCGCTTAAGTGACTTTAAATATTAGCAGATAGCCTCGAACAAGTGATTTAACTGGTCAGCATCCATTTCTGGTTGGTTAAATTGCTTTGAAAATCGACCAGAGAGCATTTAGATCTGTGTTGTCTAATAAGAAACCCCAACACCTCTTTCTCCTCCACCTATACCCAGCTGAATACACTCCACACTTTAGCTTTGATTGTAAATCCAACTGACCTGCTAGTGATTAATGTGTGAAACACAGATTTCACTAACAAAGAGATGTTACTTTGCTCTTGAATAATGGATTCTTTCTTTGATATTTTTTTATTAACTACTTTACTCAAAGCTGTTTGCAATATATTGAATAGTAATCAGGTATTCTTAAATATTTTCCCTATCTGTCCCGGCAGGCTCATAATCTAACTGTGGTACCTGTGGCAATGGAGGGATCAAGGCCCAGATTCTCTAAATAGCGCCGTTTTTTAAAGATGTTCGTAGGGCGCCTAAGCTCAGTGAAGTGACGTCAGAGCGAGACGACACCAACGTGGGCAGCAAGTCTGTGAAGCTGCTCACACCAGGAAAATAAAACAGGTACGAGGGAAGGGAAGGGACTTGCATGCGTGGCAGGGGGTTTGGGAAGGAGCGGGGGCAGAGAGGAGGAAGAGTGCCAGCACCCCCACCAAGATTGTGCCAGCGGTGGACTGCCCCCCATGCCCGCCTCCCCCTTACCACGCCACTGCTCACATATCCATGGCTACGCCCCCATTTGAGTCAGGCACCATGCACATTTTAACTTCAATTAAGTGACCTAGCACTCAATTATTGATAGTTACGTGTTAATTTGTGAGTGAATCTTGGACGTGCACCCAAATCTGGGCGCCATAAATAGAATTCAGGGGATTGAGTCACTAACACTCGGTTTGGCAGCACTCCTCTGTAGTACTTTTGCTTTCAAACTTTAACCCCCTTTTTATACACCATCCGCTATTGTCCACACACCACTTATTATTTCAGTCTGATTTTTATCGCCTTTGGTTGCTCAAAAATACTATTCTCTCACACTTTCAAAGTTGCCCATTTGTTTTTCATGGGTCTTAATTACAAGTTTTAGTTGATGTCCTTAGAATATAAATCCCAGTTATTATGGTGTTATCATATGGCACTTTTATACTTTGTTTTATTTATAAATGTTTTTATCTTTACACATTGTGTTTTTAAGGATATATGCCATCACTATGCTATGTTCATATATGTATGTCATTCAATTGATGCATAAGAACAAAAGAATTGTCGCTGCTGGGTCAGACCACTGGTCCATTGTGCTCAGCAGTCCGCTCCCGCGGCGGCCCTTAAGTCAAAGACTGGTGCCCTGAGTCTAGCCTTGCCTGTGTATGTTCTGGTTCAGCAGGAACTTGTCTAACTTTGTCTTGAATCCCTGGAGGGTGTTTTCCCCTATAACAGCCTCCAGAAGAGCGTTCCAGTTTTCTACCACTCTCTGGGTGAAGAAGAACTTCCTTACTTTTGTCCGGAATCTATCCCCTTTTAACTTTAGAGAGTGCCCTCTCGTTCTCTCTACCTTGGAGAGGGTGAACAACCTGTCTTTATCTACTAAGTCTATTCCCTTCATTATCTTGAATGTTTTGATCATGTCCCCTCTCAGTCTTCTCTTTTTTTAATGGAGAAGAGGCCAGTTTCTCTGATCTCTTACTGTACGCCAACTCCTCCAGCCCCTTAACCATTTTAGTCACTCTTCTCTGTACCGTATCCTTCTTCATTTACTGTGACCAGTGCTGGATGCAGTATTCCAGGTGGGGGTGTGCCATGGCCCGGTACAGCAGCATGATAACCTTCTCCGATCTGTTTATGATCCCCTTCTTAATCATTCCTATCATTCTATTAGCCCTTTTCGCCACCGCCACGCATTGCGTGGACGGCTTCATTGACTTGTCTACCAGCACTCCCAAGTTTCTTTCCTGGGAGATCTCTCCAAGTACCGCCCAGGACATCCTGTATTCATGTATAAGATTTTTGCTACCGACATGCATCACCTTACAGTTATCCATTTTAAACCTCATTTGGCATGTTGCAGCCCATTTCTCGAGCGTGTTTATGTCTCGTTACAGGTCTTCACAATCCTTCTGTGTCTTCACTACTCTGAATAACTTCGTATTGTCTGCAAATTTAATCACCTCGCTCGTCGTACCAATTTCCAGGTCATTTATAAATATGTTGAAGAGCACGGGTTCAAGCACCGAACCCTGCAGCACTCCACTCGTGATGTTTTTCCAGTCCGAGTATTGTCCATTTACCCCTACTCTCTGTTTCCTATCTGCTAACCATGTCAAACTCTGACCCATGGACCAAATCTGGCCCACGGTGTACTATAATTTGGCCCGCCAGGCAAATAAAAATTTCCCCTAAAGTTGGCCCGCCAGTACAAGCGCCGTATCATCTGTAGGTTCAAGCAGCCTGCAGAGGATCGCTGGTTGACTGAAGCGATCCAAGCAGGCTGCCGAAGCCTCAGCTGCACATTCCTTCTGGTGCGGTCACGCCCCTCCTCTGACGTATGGGACCGCACCAGAGGTAACGTGCAGCTGAGGCTACGGCGGCCTGCTAGGATCACTACAGCTGACCAGCGATCTTCTGCAGTCCTTGTGAATCTACAGATGATGCGGCACTTGTACCAGCAGGCTGCTTTAATGTGAGGCTGGGATGGAGGGAGTTGGAGAAGGATAGTGGGAGATGTCACAGCAGTTGTATTGCGGGATGAGTGGGGGGTGGGGAGTGGGAATAAGGGAAAGAGCTAGAGCACAATGACAACTGCATATAAAAAAAAACCTCTTATAAAAACTAGAAAGATTTTAACAGTTGGGAACATGTTGAAAAGCTTCTGGCATAAAATGTGAGTTTGAGTCAGTGAGAAAGTGAAAGAATATCAAGAGAGTACAATTTAGTCCTGGCTTCTCTGCCACTGTCAAATCAGAAGGAATATGAACAACAAAAAAAGAGAAAAACCTGAAAGCATCTAGCTTACCTCATGTGAGTTAAACACAATTAACTATGCTCAAAAAGATTTTGTGGTCTCCAGTGAAAAAAGCTGTAAGCAGGCCAGAGAGTGCAATTGTGATGACCACTAACAGGATAAAGAGGGGACATTCCCTGGCAATGGTCAGCATGCTGTCTCCCTCTGAATCACTATCATCTCTCACTTAACACTTTCAAAAAAAAAGTCATCAAAAGAGAGAAAATAATGCATCATTTATCCTTAATAAAAAGACCCCTAGGTATCTTACAATGCTACAATCTCTCATGCCATGTTTGCCGCTAAATATTTACTTTTCCATGTCTTTCATGCTATGTTTCATCATGCACACTTGCCTACCATTTTTGCCATGCCGTGTAATACTATGTTTGCCGTGCTATGTTTTGCCAAACTGTACTCGTCATGCTATGTCTCACCATACTTTGTTTTGTCATATGTTTTTACCATGCCGCGCTAGGGACTTAATGTGCGGAATAGCAAGCGCTAAATTGCCACACGCACTAGCCGCTACCGCCTCCCTTTGAGCAGGCGGTAGATTTACGGCTAGCGCGTGCTAATCTGGTGCGTGCAAAAAAATCCCACTAGCGCGGCTTTGTAAAAGGACCCTATGTTTTGCAATCTTTGCTAATGTTTGCCATACTCTGTCCGAGAATGCAGCACAGTGGTTAGAACTGCAGCCTCAGTTCCCTGAGGTTGTGGGTTCAAACCCACGCTGCTCCTTGTGACCCTGAGCAAGTCACTTAATCCCTCCCTCCATTGCCCCAGGTATATTAGATAGATTGTGAACCCTCCAGGACAGACAGGGAAAAATTCTTGAGTACCTGAATAAATTCATGTAAACTGTTCTGAGCTCCCCTGGGAGAACGGTAGAGAAAACCGAATCAATCAATAAAATAAATCTGTACAGGCAGTACAAAAGCTTGGGAAAAATACTTTTAAAAAGTTTAGGTAGGTTTTGTGCCACAATCTAAAACAGATAAATTTTCAGGAAAACATGCTCTATACACAGGTTAAAATACAATTTAAACCATTCTATTTTATTGAAAATATTTATAACCCACAGCTAGATGGGGTGCAATGAAATGTACACAAAAGTAGTTAAACAGTCACAGAATGAAGATGAAAATATTCATATCCATTCAGATAATCAATCATCATGTATAATAAATAAACCCATTTTATCCATGAAATTTGAAGGCAACTGTGAAAGGAGACTTTGGTAACATTAAAAATTTCACAGCTTTATTAATTCCAGGTAGAGTTATTGGTTTTTTTTTATTTATTTTAAATTTTCTTGTGAAATTTCTATGTTGATTGAAGCCTGGTGAACAGGAGCAGCATTTGATCAGTTGACTCTTTTGTGTGTTATTTGGCAGCATCTAATTTCCATATTAGCACAAGAAAGTGATAACATCACACAATCTCTTGATTTTTGCCATAGTATAAAGGTGTGAAGCTACCTGTTCCAGCAAATGTTTTCAGAGCATTCTGGGAATATGAGGGGGTGCTGAAAAGTTCTCAGCCCAACCAACCATCTTCCTAAATTCTGAGCGTTATTTTGCCACTGTAGCTGAAAAGTGTTATCTTATTTCATTAAGTGCCAATTTGCAGAAACAAAATGCTATATTTTTTTTTTTTTACATCCTTTCAGATCTTTGATTGAACCATATCCACGTCATTCTCTTCTTGGCTGGGCTGAGAACTTTTCCGCGTCCCCTCGTATGTAGTTGTTCCCCAGGTGCAGATGCAGAAATAACTCTGCCCTCCCTGAAATAAAGCATTTATAGTTTCCTGTTTGAATATCCTGGGTAGCCTCTTGTGCAAATTGGAATGGAAGATGAATGAATTTGATCTGGAGAGCTTCGGTAGGTCTAGAGGTATATTTGCACTCCAGTTTCTTTCTTTCCTAATTAAGAGCCTCTCCCCTTCTGTTTCAAGAGCAGAGGCAAGACCTGAATAGATGGAGTTGTACAGATAAAAAGAAAGAGTATAGAACTTTTTTTTTTTTAAAGGAACGTGTACTGTGATGCATCTACTATTTTCTGCACACATTATACTAAAAGGTAGATACTCTCCCCCTAGAATCTATAAAGGTCATCCAAATTTGCATGCCAAAATTTGGGTATAATCCTGAGATGCAACTTAATTGGTTAATGAGGAACTAATACCAATAACTGGGCTCTAATAATTGATTATTTATGTTAAATGGCACCAATTAGAATTTGTATGCATACCTGGCTGGGCTCCCCAATATCATAGGGGGCATTGCTACGGGAGGGGCATGGGTGGATCAGAGGCACTGCTCTGTTGCCATGTCTGGGCGGCCAGTCCATTACAAGATTGGCCCCTCCCACGTCTAAATGGTCTTGTTCTGGGCATTTGGGACATGGATGAAATTTTGGTCGAAAAAGTGGTATAAACATAGATGTCCTGGCAGTCTAGATGATTTTCGAAAAAAAAAAAAAATATTGTAGACATATTTTTCGAAAATGGACATTTTCCCACTGCTGACTTTGAGTGTCTAGCGCCATACGCCCATATCGGACTTAGACGTGTTTTGATTATGCCCCTTCACGTTTGCCAAGCTATGTTAACCACGCTTGTAAGACAATGTTTTCATACCATGTTATGCTATGTTGTGTTTTGCCAACACCTTGTATAAAAACACATAAAAATGTATGTAAACCTCTAATCCTTTCTGAGCTCCCCTAGGAGGACGGGATATAAAACCAAATAAATAAAAATCATGTCTGCTTCTCCAGAATCACCTACAACACTTTGATTTTGGCTCTTACCCCTGATGAAGACCTGGTATTGGGTGAAAAAGTGTGTTTTAGTAACCACAATAAATGTTGTTTGATCTTTCTTCTGGCGTGACAGTTTTACACTGGGAAGCGTTTCCTACGGTTTACTCACTACATGGTTTTAAAGAATGTGACGTGTTATCGTTCCAATTTTTATATGGTTCTTCTGATACCCATCTGGACCCCTGAGGAAGGAGTTGTCTTCGAAACACGGATCGTGTCGGGTCCCGGTGTTTCACGTACAAGAGCCGGTGTTTTATCTACAAGAGCCATTTCTTGGACAATAACATTTGTTTGTATTTAATATAATTCCTGCATCTTGTACATCAATTCCGCAGTTTTTCCTTGTTTGTTTTCGCTTTCTTCTACCTTGTTACCATACTGTAAATTAATAAACACTGTCTTCTGTACTCATTCATGTTAACATCTACATGCATAAACACTAGTAAAGGGCTGGTGCAAGCGATCGCAGCAGCTTAAAAGTGAGCACACTTTTGGCCACTTGGCCTAGTATTCTATTGCAAAAAAAGTTTTCTTTATAGAATAAACTTATAATTGATGCCATTTTATAGTTGATGACAATTTAATATGGCGCATCTTACAAATTTGCAGTTTTCTGGACCTGCAATAGCCAAAAACATAGCCAAAGGCTTATTTGAGTGGTGGTGCCAATGAAACAATGCCAAAGTGGAATATATATTATTTATTATAATTGAAAATACTGATAAGAATTAGTGAAATGGCACTCACTCAATAAATACTACTCAGATTACATAAAAGATACAGCAGTGCACAAATACACAAATAGATAACCAAATAAAATATTCTGTTACAGTGCTAAAAAAAAAATTCACGAGAAGAGGTAAAGAATTTAAAATCCCCAGCTTTAGGAGCAAATCCTGACTTCTTATCCTGACCATGGCTCTTAGCAGCCCTCTGGATGAATGATAGGCTTCTATCTTTCTGACTCATGCTGTGTGCACAGCTAGCCAACTAGATAAAGAAAGACTCAGACCTCAGCTAGCATCACCGGGTGATCACTCATACAAGGTTAGAAGCCTTGATTTATCCCAGGACAAGCAGGCAGCTATTCTTGACTGATGGGTGACGGCACCGACGGAGCCCCGGTACGGACAATTTTAGAGTGATCTCACTCTAAGAACTTTTAGAAAGTTCTAGCTCGGCCGCACCGCGCACGCGCGAGTGCCTTCCCGCCCGACAGAGGCGCGCGGTCCCTCAGTTTCTTAATTTCCGCGGAGCTAAGAAGACGCGTTTTCAACGGCTGTTGAAATTTTTTTATAACTTGCCTTCCCGCTCGCGTAAACTTTTGACTTTATTACTTTCTTTTATTACTTTACTTTTATTTTGGTAAAAAAAAAAAAAAAAAAAAAAAACTTCTTTTTTCTTCAATTTCGGTTTTTCCCCGGCGGGGCCTTCTGCCACCATCGAAGCCTCGGCCTTCGATTTGGCGGAAGCCGTTTTCCCTTTCATGCCCCCTCAACCGGGTTTTAAAAAGTGCCAGCGGTGTGCTAGGCCTATATCTCTCACGGACCCACACAACTGGTGCTTGCAGTGTTTGGGTCCTGAGCATCAGGCCTCTTCTTGCACCCGCTGTGCTACTTTAAAGAAAAGAACATTAAAAAATCGCTTAATTCAACAGCGTTTGTTATTCGGTGCCGAGATGTCCGACCCCGTTCCTTCGACTCCGGCTTCGGCACCGCTTCAGTCGGCACCCTCGTCTTCGACGCCGCGTGATTCCACACCGGCATCCCAACAGTCAGGTAAGCCGGCTAAGAAGCCTTCCCCGCTGGAACGTCTTCCGGCCTCGAGTGCAGTGAGCCCAGTCCTGCCGCCGGTTAGACGCCAGCGGAAGCGCTCCGCCCCTATTGAGGTGAGTCCCTCGACATCGGGCTCCTCATCTCCGGGGCGTAGAGCGGCACCGCAGGTACCGCAGAAGAAAAAAGCGGTACCGGTGCCATCCCTCGATGACCGCATTACGGCCATCCTTCATGTGCAGCTTAAGGAGCAATTAGAACGACTCCTTCCTGCTATAATGACACCGAACCTTCCGGTGCCAGTCCGCACCGAGCCATCGGTACCGGTTGTACATCAACCCGTGTCGGTACCGGTTGTCGAACCTGTTTTACCTGCTTCTACTGTCTCGGTACCGCTTCACCTAACTTCATCGGTATCGATGCCAGTCCTTGCACCGGAGCCGACAGCTCACCATCAATCGGTACAGACTTCGGCACCGGTGCGACCGATAACATCGCCTGACTCGGTATCGATGAGGTCGGGTAAGTCGGTACGCAAAACCCGACACATGCAAACATCGACACCTGAGTCTCGGGACCATTCTTCCCATGTCAGAGACCCTGATCTGTGGGGGGACTCAGAGGAACCCTTTCTTTCTGAAGGAGAATGTTCCTCAGAGGAGGAGGATTCGGCTCTCCCTGACCCATCCTCCAAGCAGACCACTTCCTCTTTCTCCAATTTCTTGAAAGAGATGTGTGAGTCTTTGTCCATTCCTTTGGAGGCTGAATCCAAAAAGTCTAAAGCTTTTTTGGATGCCCTTGATTTTGATCAGCCTCCAAAGGAATTTTTGAAGCTTCCCCTTCATGACATCTTGAGGGAAACTTTCTATAAAAATTTAGAGACTCCTTTAACTGTTCCAGGGGCCCCACGTAAACTGGATTCTCTATACAAGGTAATTCCCATTCCTGGGTTCGACAAGCCTCAACTTCCACACGAATCCTTATTTGTCGAATCCACCCTTAAAAAGACTTCAGGAGCCAGTGTATATGCATCTGTCCCTCCTGGCAGAGAAGGAAGGGCCATGGATAAATTCGGTAAGAGGCTCTACCAAAACGCTATGTTAGCAAATAGAGCTAGTAATTATGCTTTTCATTTTTCTTTTTATTTAAAGCATCTCCTTACCACCATGGCTTCCTTCGAGAAGTATCTTCCTTCAAGAAAACATCCATCTTTTCACTCCTGCTTGTCGTCTCTATTCCAACTTCGTAAGTTTATGGTTAGGTCCATATATGACACCTTTGAACTTACATCCAGAGCGACAGCTATGTCGGTGGCTATGCGCCGTTTGGCCTGGCTTCGGGTATCCGAGCTTGATGTTAACCATCAAGATCGGTTAGCCAACGCCCCATGCCTAGGGGATGAGCTCTTTGGGGATTCCATGGACTCTACCACCCAAAAGCTCTCGGCTCATGAGACGCGCTGGGATACCCTGCTCAAGAATAAAAAGAAGCCTCCTCCACCGAGACCATACAGGCAGCAATCGGCTTATCAACGCCGTTTCACAGCCCGTCCATTGCCTACCACTGCTCAACAACCTCGACGTCAGAGGCAACAGCAACGTCAGCCTCCCCGACAGCAGCAACAGCAGCAACCTGCGAAACAACCTCCTCAGCAGAAGTCACAGCCCTTTTGACTTCTTTCTCCGCAGTATAGCCAGTATCCCTGTTCCTGTTCTCCTGCCTCAACCAATAGGAGGTCGACTTTCTCTGTTCTTCAGCCGGTGGGAAGTAATCACTTCGGACCAATGGGTCCTCAACATCATCCGCCACGGCTACTCTCTCAACTTTCAGACTCTCCCACCTCAAAGCCTGCCAAAAGAGTCTGCTTTGAACAGTCCTCAATCAGCCCTCCTTATTCAGGAGGTCCAATCCCTCCTCCTTCTGAACGCTATAGAGGAAGTTCCTCTAGATCAAAAGGGGCAGGGATTCTACTCCCGTTACTTTCTAGTTCCCAAAAAGACAGGAGATCTCAGACCCATCCTGGACCTTCGCGATCTCAACATTCATCTAGTAAAAGAAAAATTCAAGATGCTTTCTTTAGCCATACTTTATCCCCTTCTAAATCAAAACGACTGGCTATGCTCCCTCGATCTCAAAGAGGCTTACACTCACATACCGATCAATGTAACCTCAAGACCATATCTCCGATTCATGATCAATCATTGTCATTACCAGTACAAGGTGCTGCCCTTCGGTCTTGCCTCATCTCCAAGGGTATTCACCAAATGTCTCATTGTGGTGGCGGCTTTTCTGCGCTCTCACCACCTGCAGGTATTTCCTTACCTGGACGATTGGTTGATCAAAGACACTTCTGCCCAAGCGGTCCTTCTGGCCACCAACCAAACCATCCAGTTTCTGCAACTTCTGGGATTCGAGATCAATCTACCCAAATCTCATATCATTCCCACTCAGAGACTTCAATTCATTGGAGCGATCCTGGACACACTCCTCATGAGAGCTTTCCTGCCATCCAATCGGCTTCAGACCCTTCAGTCTCTATGTCACCAGGTACTTCCTCTGCCGTCCATCTCAGCAAGACAAATGATGGTGCTCTTGGGACACATGGCATCCACAGTTCATGTCACACCTCATGCCCGTCTTCACCTGCGCACTCCTCAATGGACCCTTGCGACCCAGTGGTCCCAAGCGTCGGACTCTTGCTCACGACACATATCTGTGACATCATCTCTTCGTCAGTCTCTGCAATGGTGGTTGGTATCCTCAAATCTATCCAGAGGTCTTCTGTTCCATCAGCCTCCTCATCAACTAGTCATCACCACCGACGCCTCTCTGTACGCATGGGGAGCTCACTTGAACGAGTTCCAGACTCAGGGTCTTTGGTCAGCCCAGGAAAAGAAGCATCAAATCAATTTCCTGGAACTCAGAGCGATGTTTTACGCCCTCAAGGCCTTTCAACACCTTCTCTTTCCTCAGGTCCTTCTGTTGTGCACAGACAATCAGGTTGCGATGTACTACATCAACAAACAGGGTGGGACAGGCTCTCGCCTGTTATGCCAGGAAGCCCAGAAGATCTGGAATTGGGCCATAGATCATCATCTCTTCCTGAAAGCTATTTACATTCAGGGGAAACAGAATTCATTAGCGGACAAACTCAGCAGAATTCTCCAGCCTCACGAGTGGACACTCGACCCTGTAACTTTACAGTCTATCTTCACTCAATGGGGCACTCCTCAGATAGACCTCTTTGCAGCTCCTCACAATCACCAGCTGCCCCGTTTCTGCTCAAGACTTTACTCTCCACACCGTCTCACAGCAGATGCTTTTCTCCTCGACTGGTCGAATCTGTTCCTGTACGCCTTCCCTCCTCTACCTCTCATGTTGAGAACCTTGTTCAAGCTCAAGAGGGAACGAGCCACCATGATTCTGATTGCTCCGAGGTGGCCCAGGCAACATTGGTTCTCCCTTCTACTTCAACTCAGTTCCAGGGAACCTTTTCTTCTTCCTCTGTTTCCTTCTCTGCTTACGCAACAGCAGGGAACCCTTCTGCATCCCAACCTCCAGTCTCTACACCTGATGGCTTGGTATCTCTCGGGCTGAACTCGACTGATACTCTTTTGTCTCAGCCCGTTCGTTCCATTCTGGATGCCTCCAGGAAACCAGCCACTCTACAATGTTACCATCAAAAGTGGACGAGGTTTTCTTCCTGGTGTCTTCTTCATCATCTTGATCCCACTTCCCTAGCGGTGGAGACGTTGTTGGATTATCTTCTTTCTTTGTCTGATTCTGGCCTGAAGTCCTCTTCCATCAGGGTCCACCTCAGTGCCATTGCAGCTTTTCATGAGCCAGTCCATGGAAAACTTCTTTCAGCTCATCCCCTGGTATCCAGGTTCATGCGTGGGCTTTTCAATGTGAAACCACCTCTTAAAGCCCCTCCGGTTATCTGGGATCTCAATGTGGTTCTTTCCGCTTTAATGAAACCTCCATTTGAACCTTTAGCTACCTCTCCTTTCAAATTTCTCACTTGGAAGGTGCTTTTTCTTATTGCCATTACCTCTGCCAGGAGGGTCAGTGAGCTTCATGCACTGGTTGCAGATCCACCTTTTACGGTTTTTCACCATGACAAGGTGGTTCTGCGTACACATCCAAAGTTTCTCCCCAAGGTTGTTTCTGAATTTCATCTCAACCAATCCATTGTTTTACCTGTTTTCTTTCCAAAACCTCATTCTCATTCTGGGGAACAAGCTCTGCATACTTTGGATTGTAAAAGGGCTCTTGCTTACTATCTGGAGCGTACGAAACCCCACAGATCAGTTCCCCAACTCTTTCTGTCCTTTGATCCGAATAAATTGGGACGTCCTGTTTCTAAACGTACGTTGTCTAATTGGCTTGCAGCGTGCATTTCATTCTGTTATGCTCAGACCGGACTGACACTGGAAGGTTCTGTCACAGCCCATAAAGTCAGAGCAATGGCAGCATCTGTAGCTTTCCTCCGTTCCACTCCTATTGAGGAAATCTGCAAGGCTGCTACTTGGTCCTCAGTTCACACTTTTACATCTCATTATTGTCTGGATACATTCTCCAGAAGGGATGGTCACTTCGGCCAATCTGTTTTGCAAAATTTGTTTTCCTAATGGCCAACCTTCCCTCCATCCCTCTTTTTGTTAGCTTGGAGGTCACCCATCAGTCAAGAATAGCTGCCTGCTTGTCCTGGGATAAAGCACAGTTACTTACCGTAACAGGTGTTATCCAGGGACAGCAGGCAGATATTCTTGCGTCCCACCCACCTCCCCGGGTTGGCTTCTTAGCTGGCTTATACTAACTGAGGGACCGCGCGCCTCTGTCGGGCGGGAAGGCACTCGCGCGTGCGCGGTGCGGCCGAGCTAGAACTTTCTAAAAGTTCTTAGAGTGAGATCACTCTAAAATTGTCCGTACCGGGGCTCCGTCGGTGCCGTCACCCATCAGTCAAGAATATCTGCCTGCTGTCCCTGGATAACACCTGTTACGGTAAGTAACTGTGCTTTCTCTGCACTGCGTTATAAAGAGAGGCATAGGCAGTCTCGTTTCAGAGCTCTAAGATCTACGTCTGCTCTCTCCGTGCACCAAAACTCTGTTCACAAAAAGTCTGGTACCAGACTTCGGCCCACTGTCCTCAGGTGACTATCTTGACCCAATCTGATCATGCATTCCTTCTGTCAAAGAGATAAAAAGTAGGCCTGGAGAACAATCAGGTACGTGTTGATTCAAACATTCTCCTATGGGTGCCGATGCCGACCAAGGAGGCTTCTTGTGTCATTGTAAATCTGTCTTCTTAGCAACTTCACACTCAGAAATGAAGTGCAGAAGCTCCTTAGTATGCCAGTGTCCTTGTAATCCAGTAATGCCAGTGTCCTTTTGTTTGATATCTGAATCAATAGCATTTTATAGACACACCTAAATAATTCCACCAATTTAATTGAGTGTCCTTGTAATGGCAGTCAGAATGTAAATGCAGGAATCAGGTAGGCAACCATGACGGTTTGGTTCAGGCCTAGTCAGAGTTTAGTTCATAGGCCTCAGTTGCACAAACATACTTAAATTCATGCTCTAGATTCCAAACTGATGTGCTATTGCATCCAGAAAGATTCCATTTACCCTCTTTTCTTCAAACATAAAAAAATCTACCACCTATAAAGTAGAACAAAAATATTTTCCAATTTTGTAATTGCTATCCAGATATTATTTATCTAATTATTCCAGGACCCTCCTGCATGTTTTCTGCAGAATTATCCAAACTACGGATTTCTAATGACTCTCCGTTAATCTGGAGCTGCATTGTTTGCATGTTCTTGGCAGCTCACCAATAAGAGACAGTAACAAAGAGATACACAATCAAACCATACAAGGCAAAACGAATGCAAGAGCTATTAAAATCAAGAAATGGGGGGGGGGGGGGGGATTATGCAGTAAACACAAAATGACAGTCCTAAGAGAGCAGAATAATTTTTGCATCTTATCTTGCTGAATTAGTTAACCAAAATAATGTCAGTGTTACCTGTGCTACGTACTACTGTAATTAAATGATGCAATTAGAGAGGGTACCATTTTAAAATCTTCCTTTCTAGACAGGGTCACAATAATACATTATTTGTAAGGGGAAGGGCAGTACTAAGGGCTCCATTGAGCTGGCATTAGTTTTGGGCGCTAAAAACGCTAGTGCACCTTAGTGAAAGGAGCTCTAAGTGCAGTGGTTAAAGCTTCAGCACTCTGTAGTTGTGGGTTCAAATCCACGCTGCTTCTTGTGACCCTGGGCAAGTCACTTAATCCCCCCATTGCCCCAGGTACATTAGATAGATTGTGAGCCCGTCAGGACAGACAGGGAAAATGCTTAAGTACCTGAATAAATTCATGTAAGCCGTTCTGAGCTCTCTTGGGAGAACAGTATAGAAAATGGAATAAATGACACTTTCTGGTTTTGGTTAACAAAACATTATGTACATACTGCTGGGAGGTAAAGGATCATGGACTTGATGTACTGCCTTTCTGGCTCTATCCGAGAAGAGGCTTATGAGCAGTTCCAATGTCCGTGCATGTTTTTGCCTTTGAGTGTCTGTGTGTATCCTCTCCTCCTCCCTTTATAACTTGGAAATAGCTTTAGGTGGGGGTTCTAAAATTTTGGGATAGGCAGTGGGATGTGGGCAGGTAGGTGACCTCTGTAGGCAGGACGGATGTGGAAATACTATGGACGGTATGTGGCAAAATAAATGCAGAGAGGGGAGAGACAGAGAACCAAGGAGCTTAGAAATGTGTCAGTTTCTACTTTTTTTTTTTTTTTTATAATTCTTTATTCCTTTTATAATTCACAACAAGTGAATAGCAAAATATTAAACAATATATAAGACAATATCACTTTAAAATCTTCCATATTATACAACAGAAAAAGAAATAACTCCCATCCCCTTCCACCTCTTTATACCTTAAAAGAAATGTCAGTTTCTACTTGTTTAATTCAGGTCATTATTTTGTACTCTTGTATTTTAAGTAACGTATGTACAGTGTACAGGAAGGTTTCGTATTCAGAAGCCTCTGTCTACTGAATGCGTGCTGCATGAGCAATCAGTGAATGGAATATTGTCCCTTTAAGACTCCCCATTCATTGCTCATATAAACATGTTTTTGCTAAACGGAGCACACAGAGAGACTGGAGAGAGCCAATCAGAGGGCAGCTTGTGCCTGCTCTACAGTGGTTGATCAGGAAAGCAGCAGAAGGGCTTTGCTGGGAGCGGTGGGGGCGCTTCTCTTTTTAAGGACTGATCTTACATTCAGCCGCATAAATTAATTGACGTGCAGTGCGTGCTCCTTTTCTTTCGGGGTTGCTGCGCTGATGCCCTGTTGATACCCAGAATGCTTTTCTCCACAGCCCAGGTTTAGTGAGAGTGATTAGTGATCTGGAAGCTTTAATTTAATAATCACTTCTTTTTTTTTATACAGAGAGTGGGGGTAGAGGGAGGGAGGGAGGGAGAGGACGTGACAGATGGAAAGATGACTGCAATATCCAATTGCAAAAATGAAGAGGGGGGTGACTGGCTGATCGTTGTGGATGAAAGCAGTCGCTTGTGTAAAGTGCTCTGCAGCCAGATAATCAGGTCTAAGCAGGTTCAATAATATCTGACAAATATCATAGCTGAGAGACACTGGGTATTACCTAAAGCGATCGTTTACTTCAGCTGCTCTGCTAGATATAAAGGACTTGTCTGCTGAAGCCACTGCGTTACTTAAGCTAAATACTGTAGAAGAGACTTTTTTTTTGTCTGCATTGCCTGCAGCATTTCAAAAACGGATTTTTTTTGTTTCTAATCATATCACCTCATGTTAGCAGGTTGCATCATTAAATGTCACTGTAGTCACATGCACATAACCTGTTGTGTTGCTAAGCAACAGTACCTCATGATTTCAGGTTCTGAAAATTTGTCATGCTTTTTAAGTGCGTCCACCCACCCCCAGAAGGTGTGTCCTTGTGCAGCACTCCACACCTGATCTCCATCCTTATTAGGCAAAAAAATAATGATTCTCATCACACTTAAGGTGCAATGCAACAAACCCTACTTGATTTTCTTCTTAACCCATCAGGAGTATTTTATATGAAAGCAAGATAAGGGTTGCCTACTTTGCATTTACATTTTAAGAGCTGGATTAGGAAAGGCAATTTCCAGTTGTAAGAGATTGCAAATAGACCTAGATTTCAGGGCATCCAGAAAGAATAACCAGGGGGTTGTTGACAAACAGTGACTCCAATGTTCGGCTATCTTACATATTTTTCTTACTCAGAGAACCACACATATTAGGGCGCTCTAAGAACAGCATTTTACTACAACTACTTATCATTTCTATAGTGCTACTAAACCAATGTATCACAAACTGTGCCGCGGCACACTAGTGGGCCTCCTGAAATTTTAGGTGTGCCACACGACGCTAGGGAGGAGGAGAGGCACTGGCACCAGCTGACTCTTGTAGCGAGGCACATCCTGTAGGCACTGAGCCGGCACCAGCGCCTCTCTTACTCTCTGCGCCTCTTCCCTGCCAGCACCCCGCACTGGTGGCTCAGGGCCTATCTGGAGGGCTTTTGCGTATGCGTGGACAGCAACGTGATAATGTCATGCATGCACGTGACATCATCGTGTTGACATTCATGCACTTCTGGATGCCTCGAGCTGCGGCCACTATGTTTAGTGTGTTGCGGCTCGACAAAGTTTGCAGGACACTGTACTAAGCGTATGCAATGTTGTACATTAAACATGTATGAGATGAGTTACAATCTTTAATCTAGATGTCTGTAGTCTAGTAATTCTCAGCTCCAATCCTCGTAGCCAAGTAGGTTAGCATTTCAAGGTAACTAAAATATGCAAATGAATCTCATTTTGAAATTTAAAAAATATGTAATTATATCTCATGCATATCTTGTCTTGACATTATGAAACCCAGGCCTGCCTTGAGGCTAGAAAAACATGAGCCTTCTATAGTGTGACAGTTCAGACCTTTTAATCAGTCCTGACACCCAAGAAAGGAGAGAAACGGTGCTTCCATGCCACAGGAAGAAGCAAGCTTATGGTAGAAAGTAGTATAAGCCACCCAGAGCTGCCTATCCACCACTTGAGCCCAGGCAGAACCCTTTTAGGAAAGATGAGGAAAATCTCCTCAGTGACCACCAGGGGAGCCAGAGGGAGCTGAAGCCTAGCTTGCAGAAGCTAGCCAGAGCAGTTCAGGAGCAGCGGCTGAGAAAAGCTCTCCATCCAAAGCAGCGGGTCCAGGCAGAAGACCCCATGGAATGGCAGGGTCTTGAAGAATCTCAGACACCAGAGCCATGTACAGGAGTGGAAGGAATGGACATTGGTAAGCCAGAGCCAGTTCTTGCCCCACCTGAAGAAATGGAGATAAACTTATGCACAGAAGTGCTGCCTGATTCACGATTCGAATTGGTTCACCGATTCACTTCGGGTGAATCGATTCGAATCGATTTAAAATAAAAAAAAATCAGCTTCCCGATTCAGACCCTCCCCCCATGCCCCCTAAAGCAGGAGCGGCAGCGCTACTGTTGCTGGCCGCCCGCTGCCGCACCTGCTTTAGAGAGCGAGGAGGGAGGGTCAGTTGGGAAATACTGCTGTCCAGCTACCCCCCCTGGCGTCCGGTTCCTCCCTGGCATCCGGTTTCCCACCCTGGCCTCCTAGCACCATTTACCTTCTAGTTGCAGCCTGCACAGAAGATCGTGGTTATAGCGTCTTTGCAAACTGCTTTTAGCTGTGAAAGGGTAGTTAAGAAAAGGTGGATCTGTGGATGGAATAAAAAAAAAGAAAGATGCCAGACCTCCAGGGGAGGGAAGGGAAACAGAAGGGGAGGACAGAGATGGCAGATGGATAGTTAGCAAGAAGAAAGAAGGAGACCCTGGCAAGCAAGTTATCAGAAGACAACCAGAGCCTGGGACCAACAAGATTTGAATAATGACCAGACAACAAAAGGTAGAAAAACTAATTTTATTTTTCATTTTATGATTACAATATGTCAGATTTAAAACGTGTATCCTGCCAGAGCTGGTGTTAGACCGCAAATGTGAGCTAGGATTTAAGAGAGAGAGGAAAAGTCTTTTTTGTTTGTTTAATTTGTTTACACCACAGCGCCAGTGTGGGTAGGAGAAGGCAAAGGGGGTGAAGAGGCTATAAAATAAACCCACCAGGATGTTTGAAAAAAAACCAAAAAACACCCAACTGGGCAGGAAAATCTAATCGAATCAAAAAACCAATTCAATAGGCTGAATCGAATCAAAATTTTTTTTCCTGAATCGGGCAGCACTAATGCACAGTGGTCAAGTAGCAATTTTTGAGTTGGGTTTCAGGCAGTGGTAGGGTGGCAGAAGGAGGAAGGTTAAAGGAGGAGAAACGCAGCGATGTTGTACTGAGGGATGTGGGGAAATGGAAAGATTTGGTAAGGTTGGCTGGATGGATGGGAAGGAAGTCCCTGATTGGCTGAAGTGCCCCGGCCCCTCCAAAGGGAGAAGCCTGAGGCGCCTCAGCCAATCAGTGCCTTAGGCCTTTCTCCGTGCACTGGGGCGGGGCCTAAGGCCGCTATTGGGCAGCAGCTGGCAGCAGAGTAGGAGCAGGAGGAGTTTCCTCCTGCTCCCAAAGATTTTGGAGTGGCGTAGGAGCAGAAGGAGGGTCCGGGCACCCCTCCCACTCCCAAAGATGTTCGGAGCATCCAAGGAGCGGGAGGGACCGGGCACCCTTCCTGCTCCCAACTATTTTAAAGGTACCGGGGTGGGTGGGTGGGCAGGGCCCGACCGCCTAGGCCGACCAGGGGTGGGACGGGCAGTGGGAGACCTAGGAGCAGGAGGGACTGTGCACCCCTCCTGCTCACAACTTTTTACTGCTGGGGGTAGGCTATGCCGGTCGGGGGGGGGGGGGGGGGCGAGGGCCGTGCTGCATGCATGCAGCATTTTTTTTTTTTTTAATGCTGATGGCAGGAGGGAGTTGGTATCACTCCTGCTTTTTTTCTGGGGGGGGGGAGGGTGGAGGCGCAGCAGAGCAGGCAGGAGAGACTGGGGCCTGTTGAGGGTGTCGGGCAGATCTCTCTTGCCTACTCCCAGACTCTCCTGCTCTCTGCCACTGTTCTCTGCAGTGCAGGCCCGCTTTAAAACCACGGGCTTGCACTGCAGGGAACAGCAATAGAGAGCAGGAGAGTCTGGGAGCAGGCAAGAGAGATCTGGGCAGAGCAGGGCAGGCAGGAGATATCGGGATCTGCAGGGTGTGTCGGGCCGGTGCCCGATCTCTCTTCCCTGCTCGCTGGACTCTCCTGCTCTCTGCCGCTTTAAAACCACAGGCTTGCACTGCAGGGAACGGCGGCAGAGAGCAGAAGTGTCCGGGAGCAGGCAAGAGAGATCTGGGCTGGGCTGAGCCCTGACAGCAGTGACAGGAGGCTGCTTCTCCTGTCACTACTATCAGGGTGTGCACATAAGCAAGAATCGCTCTGGCCATGGGTAGGGGTGTGTGTTAATGATCATCCCCATTTGCATGCAGGCCTTTACTGAATTGGTCGGCCGGCATGCAAACGGAAACGGATCGCACACGGTTTGGAGGTTTAGTGAATCCTGCCCAAAGTACTCTATTGGTAACCAGTGAAGAGATATCAAAACAGGTGTTATATGATTGTCTTGGCCACAGCATTTTGGGCAATCTGTATCAACTTCAAATATTTCTTTGGGACACCCATCAGCAATGAATTACAATAATGCAAGTATGGTAATACCAAACTTTGTACAAGAAGCTGAAAATTATCTTCCAGCAAAATTTGTTTTAATGGTCTTATGTAAATCGGCTCTAATTGCTACTTTATAAACAGATCCCATTTCAGGGTGCCATTTATGAAATAGCGCTCCACCTAAATTTATTTTTCAGCGCCACTTTTTTTTTAAGGCCATTTACCGAATCTAATCTAGAATTTACAGGAAAAGCAAACAACACCAGGAATGCTGGTTGGGAAACTGCACCTCTACAAATGCACAAAGGAGAGGTTTGAAATGAAGTAACCAAGTGATAATTAATGGGGTGGGGGTGGGAGTGGGGGGTTGGTGTATGTTTAAATGTATGCAGTGACTGCTTGAAACATAAACCCTGATTAACAATCTCTATACAACAGCAGCAGAGAGAACACAATAATTTCTCAACTACACCTCCTCACTGACAGCATTCCGAGGTAACAATACCAAATATTTTTCATAATACAATCAACACAGAACAACCTCTGATTATCTCTGTCAATGATATCCACGTTACTTATAATTACAGGAAATGACAGAACCCCCATCCAAGTCTTTGTACTTCACTAAATCCCTGTTGGCATACAGGTAATAGAAAAAGATAGGATTAAAAAGCACATGTTGATTGAACCCAACATAGACTTCACCCAACGGTTATTCCAAGTGGACCAAACCATCTTGTGCATTCTGTGCGGTCTCTAAAGCTGGAGATTTCTTTCTAAATGTGTAGAAACAAAAGTCAAGAGAAAAGTTGTAATTAACCCTTTTGGATGATCTAGCTAAATACCTTGGTGACTAGGTCTCATTAGGCCAATGCATTGATATAGGAGTCGTAACTTTTAACTTTTCATAAATATATTTAGTTTAATAGAATGATCTCACCTACAGTTTATATGTTGACATTTATTTAAACGTATCCAAGTAGAATAACATGGTACCAAACAATCCATTCCAATCACTGAATAACCAATTACAGTAGTTTTCTCTGCTGTCTCAAACGTTTTTTGAATCCACTAAACATTCTGCATTTTTTGTCTCTCCCCTGCCTTCACTACCTAGCCATTTGTACAGTATGTTTGGAGCTGAAATATGCTCAGTTCAGATTCTTGTTGAAGACTCATTTTCATCAGTCGTAGCCTTTGGGGAATTAGACTTAGAGCTCATTGAATGATGGTGGACTTCTTCATTACATGAACTTGAAGTGTGTTGTGTGTTGCTTGTAAGAATGTGGCTGATGGTTTATTTTCTGTTATAATTGATTTCTATTTCAGATTTTCCAGGGGTCCTGTAGGGGAATCCACACAGTTGTTCACCCATGCTGATTACAACATGAAATATAATGCATTGTGGACATCAAGGAGGCAGCTTGAGCACCAAAGTCTTAATTTAGAGGTCTAAAGCCCTTGATAAAAACAGTTGCTGTCTTGTAATGGTAGTTACAGCACTATAAACAGGACAAACTTTTTGAATGTAAGATTTTTCTTTACATGGCTTTGTGAAAGGCTCCAGGATTTCCACCAATATATAGTAAAAATATTGTACAAAAGATCCATAGGGCTCAATATTTAGAAAATAATGTCCTCCTAAATTAAGCTCATAATTTTGTGCCCTATTTTCAGCCACAAGTAGGAGCATAACTTTTCAATAGAAAATTCATCTTAATGTAGGAGCTTAAAAGTTAAGCTCAAAAATCCTAGTACCTAGTGAGGTTTGTATCACAGTTATCTATCAGTCCTTTTGTAAAGCTCTATGCGCTTTTTACTGAAGTCGGTAAGCATATAATCTGGGAATTAGGGTACATTGCCTGGATGTACGAGTCTAATTTATGAACTTAGGGGCTGATTTTCTACAGTGTGCCTAACTTTTATAGAATTGCGCTTAGAGCCACACTAGTTGGTGCCTATATATAGAACTGTTTAGGCGCCATGTATAGAAATGGTCCCTTAGACCCTGATTCGATAAAAGATGCCTTCAGTTAGGCGCCTAGATTGCCACACCGTGTCGATGTAGGCGCCTAGCTTATTTTTTTGTATAATTGGTTTATTTGGAGCTGGTAATTGAAAGCATCATTAAAAACCAACAAAAAAATTTTTTAAACTAATTTGATGGTTGGCGCCTATCATTTTGAAGTAGGCATCTACACCAAGGCACCTATTGGCATCTTCACAGCAAGTAGGCTAGGGGTGGATTTAGGGCAGATTTGGGGTGGAGTATGGATGTGGATTGACTTAGGACTCCTTTTACTAAGCTGCGGTAGCATTTTTAGCGCGCGCTGCAGATTAGCACGCGTTAACCCCCGCGCTATGTGGAAAAACTAATGCCAGTTTAAAGGTATTTTGAAGAGTTTCCTTTTTAAAGATGCATTTAATTTATAAGCTTAATTAACGATTACTATTAAATTTTTCCCTTTTTTTATTTTTTTATTCCCCCAATATCTACCCTACCTGTTGTTTTTACCATTTATGTTCTCTTTTATACATACGATTGTAGTTCTACCCTCTCTTCCCCCATGTATCTGTTAGTTTGTATGACATTATTTATTATTTTGTATGATAGTGTGTCAAACCTATGTATTCTTTTATAATTAATCTGATGTATTTACCTTCTTTTTATCTGTAAATCGCTTAGCAAATTAAATTAAGCGATTCAATAAGTCAAAAATAAACTTGAAACTTGAGACGTTAGTGTCTAGTGCACACTAAAATCGCTACCACAGCTTAGTAAAAGGAGCCCTTAGGCGCTGGTAGGTGTCTATCTTAAATGCCCTCATTTAGGCCAAGAAAACTCTAGCCTAAATGGTAGGGCGCATAAGGATTTAATACCTACTGGCACCTAAGACCACTTAAACACTGCTAGGTGGGACCTAGCGGCTGATCACCAACCATGCCGAATGGTGCCTAAGATTAGATGCTCTTTCTAGAACCAGGGCCTTAGTGCCTATGAAATAGATAGCCAAAGGGGCTCATACACTAATGGGAAAATTAGCACATGGCCGTTAATACAGAAAATTGTAAAATCAGCTATTTTACCTCAGTAGTGAAAATGGCCTTAGCACATAGGAATGGCTTGTGTAAGGACGCACTAGGGCCAGTTGTTTTGGGTTTGTTTGTTTTTTTGTAATTCTTTATTTAAATACTGCACACAGCCAACAAAATGCAACACAACAGTGTGCACAATAGAAGTAACACAGATCCCTCATCAACATGTGAAGCAGTAATAGGGCTGGATGGGAAGGGGGGCTATGCTCGGGTTGGGAACGGGGAGGGGGGGGGGTTGCAAACTGTTTTACACTAGGGCCACTTTTTACTGCAGTTAATGTTCACCTGTGTAGTTTTGAAGCAGTGCCAGTTTTGCCAGTCAGATAACCAGTGATGGACTTAACTAGCAGTTTAGTTGGTCTTATGGGCTACAGGTACAATAGTGGAAACTCAGCTGCCCATATGGTTGTGTCCATCTGGCAGGCTGCACAGGGGATGCCAGTATTTGTACTAGGGATAATCCATTAGCAAGGCTAGCCCTAGGGCTGTGTAGATGATGTAAGGGAGATAAGGGCATAAAACGCTCCCTGTCCACAGTGGGATAGTGGTGCTATGGGACATGTCACACAGGGTTGAAGTGCTCTTGTTCATTAGCATGCATTTGGTTCACTGGCATACCTTAAATATTTTCGTGCAAACTAAATCAATTGTACACAGGTAAGCCTAGGTATTAGCACTTGTAAAATTGATTTGCCTGCATAACACCCCCCCCCCAACAAACAAACAATATTAATATGGCCCAAAGAAACAACGGGGCAGGTGATCTGCAAGATCCAATAGGGAGGTAGAAAACAGCAGATCACACAGAAAATCTTGTCCACAGCTCTGGTCAAGTTTTTCTGTGCATTATTAATATGGAACAGAGCATGACTGGAGATTTGTAAACAGCTTATTTTTTTTCGTGAAATCAGCTTGGTGAAAGTTTGAACGAAACACATCCACGCATTTGCCTGATATCACTGGAGCCAAATCCATTCTAGATTTTATTTTGCTTTTATTATTATACATGCAAAGCAAACCTGAATAAATTATCAGCAGATTGCCAACAAAGGATTTGGTAGGGCACGTGTGACTGGACCCCCCAGAGATTTGGCACAGGCTTTAATGAAGAGTTTACAAACGGATCCAACAGCACTCGGCAGAGCTGAGAACCAGAGTGTGAGAGGGATTTGAAAAAAAGAAAGATCTATTGCCCTAGAAAATGTAAACATACTTTCTTGTCAAATGATTGAGGAGACCTATAAATCACATAAAATGGTGTTTCTCAACTCGGTCCTGGAATACCCCCTTGCCAGTCAGGTTTTATCCACAATGAATATGCATAAACTCGATTTGCATATACTTCCATTATATGCAAATTTCTTTCATGCATATTCATTGTGGATATCCTGAAAACCTGACTGGCAAGGCGGGATTCCAGCACCAAGTTGAGAAACGCTGACATAAAAAATCAGGCAAGTTAATTATGTATTAATTGTCTACAAATTAGCAATTGTTTACTTAAAATATATTTAAAACATGGGATTTGTTATTTGAAAACAAATTACAGTAAAACCTTGGTTTATGAGCATAATTCATTCCAGGAGCATGCTTGTAATGTAAAACATTCGTATATCAAAGCGAATTTCCCCATAGGAAATAATGGAAACTCAGACAATTCGTTTCACAACCCAAAAACTTAAATTTAAAATACTATGCGATGATGTGACGCGTGTATACCGTATGTACTCGTATTGCAAGACTTTCACTACACACCGCAACGTCAGAGAGAGAAGAACCATCGGCAATTTACCAGGGCATCACTCAAAAAGAGATCAGGAGATTACAAGTCATTCAGAACACTGCTGTAGAAATAATTTTTAACGCTCACCGGCTCCCTATTTCACATAGGATTACTTTCAAAATACTACTTCTTGCTTTCAAAGTCCAATCTAATCACATTCCATCCTTTATAGATAGGATGCTAATCCCATATGATTCACAGAGGACACTACGCTCTTCCCAACAATATCTTTTAGCGATCCCTTCAGTTTGTCAATTATTTTATGATACTACACCTAAAACAATCTTCTCTGTAGCCACCCCTACGCTGTGGAACGCTTTACCCCTGACCCTGAGACAAGAAAAGAATCTCAACAACTTTAAATCTAATCTTAAAACATTTCCTTTTAGAGATGCTTCTGAGATTTTACACTTAATTTTTTATTCAAAACCTCAGCCATCAGGCCTTACATTAAAGATCCCCTTTTCTCCTTTTGTTTTTTTACTTCCCCTTTCTTTTATTTTAAGCAATGTATCCTCCCCATTTGCCCATGTGTATCATGTTAAGTCTGTATCATAACTTTGAATTTGTTCCCTTTATTTTATATTTTAAAAACTTTTTAATACTTTGTATAAATTGGAAGCCGCTTTGCTTAGAAAAGCGGAATATCAAGACCCAAATAAACTTGAAACTACTGTATATACTTGTATTGCAAGACATTGCTTGTATATCAAATTAAAATTTAATCAGATGTTTTGCTTGTCTTGCAAAACACTTGCAAACCAAGTTACCACAGATTTGTTCTGCGGGACACTACCAAGCCTGTTCTTTAATGAGAGCCTTTGTTCATTGATACTTTGTAACATAGTTTGCTACACTTGCAGTTGAGACCTCCGTGATCCATCCAGTGCCTGTAAGGATGAGATCACAAACAGCAGGATGCTGGGCAGAAAAACAACATACATCCTATCGGAGAGAGGAAGGAAGGAAGGGGAAAAGAAAGAAAATTGGAACAGAAAGCAGAGGAAACAAAGAAGTGGTGGCTAATTTATTTTGTTTCTTTCCATTGACTTGTGAGGAAATGAGAGAGAACAATATCGTCTTTCTTGGACCTGCTGGCACAGTGGGTCTGATGGCTTACAGCCTTCGGAAAATGGACAAGTCAAGGAAACAGTGAGGCCACTCTTCAGCAGCAGATACTGAGCCAAAATATACTTTCCCAAGCGAAGGGTGTTTGTCTCCCCTTCTGCCCAAAGACAAAAGCCCAAAAGAGCATCGGCACCAAATGATGATGGCTGTTGCTCAGCAAAGGAGGACCAGACCTGCAATTTAAAGACCCAGAGCCTCGTGGGAAAAGCTTAGGGTGCCGGGAAGGGATTGGGGGAGAGGGGGGGGGGGCGTATTTTGCTCCTGCTTTGGTTGTTGGTTTTTCTTCTTGCTCTCTCTCTTTTAAGTCGAGGCCTAGATTTCTCCTAGCAACCAAACTGGAGGTTTTTCACAGCCTCATCCAACTGTCATATTTCTCCTTTCTTCCCATTTGTTTCTTGACAAAGTGGAGCATTTATTGTCAGCATCCACAGAAGAGGGAACTGGCACGGCAATGTTTAATTTCACAGGAAACTCAAAGGTGGATAAACCAGTTGAGGTAAAAAATGAAGGCCTTATTTCAATTAAATATCTTGGAGAAAAAAAAATTAAGGCTTTATTTAGTGGATATTTGCAAAGTCTGCAATGCACCTGCACACCATAACTATATGTGCAATGTAGCATGTGAGAATGTATATTTGGTATATATTGGTGTTTTAATTCAAAGGACCTATGGTATGGTTACATTGTATCTTTCTGTACAGCATTGTGGCCAAGACTGCCAGATTTTGTTAGTTTTCTTAACGGTGAAGTCATAGAGTATGTTGGTTTAACATGTCCTAGCAGCTTTACGTTTTCATAATATTACACTGAAAAGTAGAATGCCATATGGGACACACAGGCAGAGGGGGGTGAAATTCCCACCATCATCCTGGCTTTGTCTGGTGACACACTATTATGTTCACTCCCATCTCATAAATATTCATCCACCAGCATCAACCGGCAAATTCAGGAGCTAGGACAGAGAAAGTGTTAATATATAAATTGGCCTTATATGCCAGCCTACCTCTAGGACGCCTCTCACAATCTCTTTGCTTCTCAGTTCTGCTGAGTGCTATTGGATCTGTTTGTAAACTCTTTGTAAAGCCTGTGCCAAATCTCTGGGGATCCACCCATGTATGATGCCCTACCAAATCCTTTGCTGGTTCAGCCACTATAGCTGATATTAAGCAGGGAAATTAAAAAAAAAAACTGTGCATGTAAGAGCCAGGTTTTTTTCATGCAAAGCATTATTATCTATTTGAAACCAAACAACACACAAACTACCTCTCCTATCTTGATAGATGACCAAGCTCCCTACAAAACGAGAAAGAGACGCCCGTGCCAGAACCCGTAATATCAAGACTACAACACCACGTATGTTCTTTCCAAAGCATATGCCATAATCATATGTCTACACAAACCAAATTATGTGTCATGAACCTTAATGAAATTATGTAATCCCTGGATATAGCCAGGTTCTTCTAAATTGTAAATACCTCTACACAAATGGGAAAAGGGAGCAATGTCTGGAAAGCAGTATATACTAATGCTAGAAGTATGGGGAAACAAGGCTCTGGATCTAGAGACTGTGATGGGAGTGGCCGAGTTGGATTTAGTGGTTTTCAGAGAGATGTGGTTCGCAGAGAGCCATGATTACGATATAGTTATATCGGGCTATAATGGGTTCAGGAAAGACAGGGTAGGAAGAAAAGTAGGGGGGAGTGGCATTATATATGTTAAACATCCTACTAAAGCCACACAATTGCAGCATCTGCAGGGTAAGGAAGCGGCATTATGGGTCAATCTGGAAAGAGGGAATCAAAATTTGTTTACATTGGTGTGAAATATAGGTCTCCTTCTTAGACAGAAGATATGGACAGAGATTTAATAGTACACATTCAGAATATAGCTGTAAAAGGGGATTTTAACATGCTGGATGTTGATTGGGGTATCCCTATTGTGGGGTCTTCCAGAAGTAGGGAGATTCTGGATTCTCTACAAGAAGAACTGTTCTAGCAGTTGGTAATGGAACCCACACGGGATGGGGTCATACTGGACTTAGTGCTTACAAACGGGGAAAGTGTTTCTGAAGTTACAGTGGTGGATCATCTGGCATCCAGTGATCACTTCATGGTATGGTTTACTATTAAGATGGGTATAGAGAGAGCTCATTCAAAAGCAAAGGTTCGAGACTTTAAAAAAAAAAAGTAACTTTATTCAGATGGGGGTTTACATCAAGGAATTATTGTCTGAATGGGACCGTCTGGAAGGAGTGGAAATGCAGTGGGCAAAACTGAAAGGAGCGATTGTAAGGGTGACAAACCTTTTTGTGAGGCAAGTAAGTAAAAGTAAAAGAAGGCCACTTTGATTCTCAAAAGTAGTAGCTGAGAAGGTAAGGAATAAGGTTAGCTTTCATAAACTACAAAAGATCGCAGAAAGAGGAAGACAGGTAAAAATATCTGGAAAAGTTAAGAGAGGCTGGTTGAGTAGTTTATCGATTATTTAACAAGGAGGGCTACAGTAATACATTCACAGTAAGTATTATAAAACATCCATAAATACAGACACAAATAAATTTCATCCATACAAAATAAGCAAATAATGTAAGTGCTCAGCACCCATATTTCATATTGCAAAAGAGATGTCTCTTCAGAAGCTTCTTAAAAAGGGAATATGATTCCAAGCGTCCGGACCAGCACAAGAAAATGCTCCCACTCTAATTGCATGTAACCTTGCCTGCTTAAGAGTATGAACAGGCAGCTCCTTTAATTGAGCTGAGCGTAGATTTTGAGATGTACGTGTACATATATACATTCAATCAGATGTACTGGCGCCATTTCATGGAGATAAAGATAGGTTAACAACAACAGTTTATACTGTATCCTGAATTCAATCTTCAACCAGCATAACATTACATAGAAATTGGATACATGATCAAATTTCCCAGCACCAAACAGAGCTCAAATTATTAAGTTTTGAGTAACTTGTAAGGCATGAATCACATTCTTAGGAATGCCTAACAACACCAAGTTACAGTAATTCAAACTGGACAGTACGACTGATTGAAGGACATATTTAAAATTGGCTCCAGACAAATAAGACTTGAGATTGCTCAACAATCTCAACTTATAATAAAATTTTTTCACCATTGCATGAATGTGAAACTGACAGGACAAATGGGAATCCAATATCACTCCAAGATATTTGACCTCAGCTGAGAAGTGGATAGTGGTTCCTAAGACTTGCACAGAGTCATGAATATTTGTATTCACAGCCCTTGACAAGAACATCACTATTCTCTTTGAGACATTCAACAAAAGCCTATTTCTATCCATCTATTTTTTCACCTCAAAAATCACTGTTTGTAACGTTCCAAAAGATTGTAGCAGGAAAGCAAAGATGCAAATGAAATATAAGAAATAGCAGACATGGTAAAATGGAAGGGGTGGGGGACAAGACATTAGATATATTAGTGATAGGAAGAAGTGCAAAAGTGATATTGTGAGATTAAAAGGTAAAGGGGAGAAATATGTAGAAGCTGATAAAAATAAGGCTGAATTGCTTAACAAATATTTCTATTCTGTATTCACAGCAGAAGCGCCGGGAGCAGGACTGCAGAAGACAAATGCAAATAGGGATGGAGGTGTGGTAGACCCTGATTTTCAGAGGATTATGTTCATGAGGAGCTAGCTAAACTAAAGATAAACAAAGCCACAGGCGCCAGCTCTGTGGGTGCTATAGATGACTCAGCACCCCCAATATTTTGGGGATCTCATGTGACCACAGATGCACTAGTTTCCCTCAGCCCTGAGGCTTTAGGGAGCCCCCTCCTCCCCCCGAAGGCTAGCATGATTCCCCCTTGTCTCCATCCTCATCTGGCATCCCCCTGGCTTTCCTGTCTAACTTTAAAAAGTAATTACTGTCTGCGGGGGATCGCTGGCACTGCAGCCATTTTAACAGGCTGCCTGCGGCCTCCACTGTACTTTCCCTCTGCTGTGGTCCCGCCCCTCCTCTGATTCAACATCCTGTTTTGGTCTGGGACGGATTGCAGAAGAGGGAAAGTGCAGCAGAGGCCATGGGCACCCTTTCAGAATGGCTGGAGCGCTGGTGATCCTCTGAAGACAGTAATTACTTTTTAAATTTGGACTGGGAAAGCCAGTCACTTCTTTAAGTGTTGCCGGACAAGGAGAGTGCATGCCAGCCTTCAGGGGGGCCCCCTAAAGCTGCAGGACCAAGGACAACTGCCCTGTTTGGCCCAAACGTTCTTGAAGTACACAGGGGGAGGGGGTTCCAAGAGAGGGGGATATGCTAGACTCAGGGTGGGGGGGAGGTGAAGGGGAAGAAATAATGGTCTGGAAATAGAGGCGAGAGAGAGATGGAGGGAGAGGAAAGAAAGGGAAAGAAGTTGAACTCAAGGGGTGGTGCGGAGGGAGGGAGAGAGATGCTGAATTAAAGGGTAGTTGAGAAGAGAAAATGAGAGATGGTGGATCCAGGGATGGGGGGGGGGGGGGGGTCTATCGCTTCAGCTGCTCTTTCACTCTTTGGGCAATCAGCAGAGTGAGTGAAGTAAACACATCACCTTCTACTGCCCAGAAGCTTTCCCTCTGCTATTGCTTCCTGTCCCCGCTTAGACATGAAGCAGTAGCAGAGGAAAAGCTTCTGGGCAGCTGAAGGCAGCATGTTTACTTCACTCATGCTGATGGCAGCCCAAAGAGTGCATGAGCAGCTGCTTTATTGGATCCCATGGAGCAGAGGAATGCAGGTGGGTCACTGGGAGATCACGCATGGGGGTGGTCATTAGAGAAATGCTGGACTGCGGGGATGGAAAGGAAAAAAAAATAAAGATATGCCAGACCTTCAGGGGAGGGCAGAGATGCCAGACCATGGTAGAGAGAAGGAGAGATGAAGAGATACCAGACCACAAGAAGGGAGAAAGGGAAGAAGAGACTACTGGAGGAAGGAGAGAGAGATGCTAGACCAGGGAAGGAAAGGAGGAGAGAGGTAGGTGAGAGGGAGAAAATAAGGACAGGGAGAGGGGGAAGATAAGGGCAGGGAGACCGCAAAGGTGGAGGAGGGGAGGACTGTGGGAAAGATAGGAGAAAGACTGAGGAGGAAAGAGAGGGAGGAGATGCTGCACAGGGATGGAGAGGAAGGGGAGAGAGAGGGAGAATTTGGTGCATAGGGAAGGGATGAGAGATGCAAGAAATGCTGTTTAAGAAAAAATGGGAATAAGAGAAAAGAAATAGGGAAGAGATAGCATGTCAAAGCAGCTCCTGATTGGTGTAACCATAACTTTAGTACCAGGAAGAGGAGGTCAGAAAATGTGCCCAGCTTCGTAAGTACAATTTAAGCACTGCCAGGACCCCAGCGATTTGCAAATGCTTATGGACTGCTTTGACTAATGCCGCACAAAGCAGAGTATTGAATTGTTAATGTGTTGTCCATTATTCTGGGATGGGATGGATGGTTTCATTGGCAGTAATCTGTGTGAGTATATGGGTGGGAGGGAGGATGAGTTTTGGGTGGTGGGGGGAAGCTTTGTATGGTTCTTTTGGGAATTAAATAGCTGTGTACCATTTGCTCCTGGTACTGTTTGGAGGTTGAATTTGATCTTCACTAGTTATTATTTCAGAGGTCTATGTTTTGTCTTCAACCTGTTCATGTCTTGATTGTTTGGTACAGAATAGACATTATTTAAACATACACATTGCATCCTAATAAATAGATTTTGTTTTTTAAAGGAACATTACAGAAGAGGTGATGGAATTAGAAACAGTAGCAGAAATGAAAATGGTGTCAAATAAGCCTGGGATCCCTGCTTAGGGAAAACCAGAAATCAACCAGGTTCAACTAGGCAGACTGTGCGGGTCTAACAGTCCTTAAGTGCTTTCAGATTTTGGATTTCTCAGATTCATTCATTTGTACATTTATAAGAAAGTGCAATGTATCTCGCCTGACACTTTACTTAGCGATTTCTATAGTACGTTGGTAACTTGATATAACTCTGTCCTTGGGGTCCAAAATATTTGACTACATTGCACAGGAGGCCGTATTGTGAAGAGGAACCCCTTCTGCTTTGAAGTAAAGATAATTACAATGCATTGCTCCATCAGAATCACATCTTGTAAATGAAAAGAAAACCACAGGCATCACTTTATATACTTTTAACCAAAGCACAAAATCTCCTTTCGATGGCAACAGGTTTAGCCTTGCATTAAAAAAAAAAAAAAAAAAAATCACCACAAACAGGCAAGCTCAGGTCATTACTGCTCGATAGTTTCAAGCCAGGCTAATATTGCTGTGCACAGGAAAAAAGACATTAGGAGAATAAGACAGACCATTTATTAGTGTGATTTCAAAAATCTAGCTTTTTTAATTGCAATGATATCATTATATCTTTCACACTGCTTATTAACATCAAGACACATTTTACTGTTTCGTAGTAGTACAGGAACTTTGACTTGTTTTTGAGAATATGCAGTAGCATGTCACTTCAAATACCCTTCTCATTTTCACTTCAAATTTCTTGTAAGTTCTGAAATCTATAATTATCTAAGTTTATAACTTTCTGCCAACTGGTATGTAATCCTGCGGTGTTCACACATTTTACATGAGCCAAATGGATGCTTTCATTTGTGAAATGTGGAAATATTTAATACTTTTATAAAATCAACTGAGTAGTGATTATGAACAAAAACCGAAAGATAGTTATTACATACTTGTCAGAGGCAACATTTGTAATCCAAATATATGAGGGGGAGTAAGCTGATGGTTAAAGCAGCAGGTTGAGAGCCAGGGAAGCCTGGTTCAAATCCCACTGTAGCTCCTTGTGACCTTGAGGAAACCACTTAACCCTCCATCGTCTTAGCTACAAAGTCTGGGGTTCTGTTTCTAAGTTGCACTAAGAAATACATGTAGGTTTTTCCTGTGCACTAAGGGACAGATTCTGTAACCAGTGCCAATATCGGCAGCTGCCTTAAAAGTGACCACCAATCATGTGCCAATCATGCATTAGAGCCAGTTTCAGAATCACGCCTACAGAAAAGACAGGTGCCAGTTTTCTGGTCTTACATTTCCGGCACCTATCTTTGCGTGAATTGCACCTACATAGGTGCTTTAAGCTGCCTAATGCCACTTCTGGCATCGGCGGTCTAAAGACGCAATTCTAGTGCTGTTTAGTTAGGCGCCAATAGGCGCTTTAACCACCTCAGGGTGCTGGGGCTGTAGCTCTAACCACTGTGCCACACTCTAGATAATATTACAAATTAGCCTTTGGTTTCATTATATGATGTTTTTACTTTTATCAGCTTTATAATATTATCATCCTGTTATCCACCAAGAGGATTATGATTGGAGGACTATAAACAAGATCCCCTATCTTCAGCATCCCCTGAACACAAGATTCTACCCATCAGCCCCCCCCTCCCAGAATTTCCTCCCATCCTTGGAGACAAGATGGACCTTGGTCTGATCCGGTGAAGGCATTTCTTATGTTCTTATGAGTCTACCAGGCATTCCCTGATGGTACGGTATTTGTAGGCAGGAGGGATTCATCAGTTGCTTCCTTGTTGGCACCACCTCACAAAATGGCACCCATAGCAATAGTAGAGCACGACTACTGCTAAGAGGCACCATTTAGCGAAGAGGCAGTGACAAGGAAAGGAGTAACTGAGGACTGTTTCTGCTCAGGTCTAACTTAATTACAGTTTAAGGACTTTTTACCAAGTTTTTTATAAACCCAGCTACACTAATTGCTTTTACCACATCTGCTGAGTTTCAGAGCTTTTCTATGCACTCATTTAGCTCTATTTAGTAACTTCATGGTGTGTCCCCTAGTGTTTATACTTTTTGAGAGTAAGCCATCGATTCATGTCTATTCAATCCACTCCGCTCAGGTTTTTATCGACGCCTGTCCTATCTCCCCTCAGCCATCTCTTCTCCAAATTGAAGAGTCCCAGCCTCCCTAGCTTTTCCTTGTACGAAAGCCATTCCATCCCCTTAATCATTTTGGTTACCCTTCTCTGTACCTTTTCTAGTTCCACTATATCTTTTTTTTTTTTTTTCAGATTATTATTGTTATTCCAGTTGTTATTGGAATAGAAGGCATTATCATTAACACATGAAAAAGACTGCTAATGTTCCATTACATTGTGATTAAATCAATACACTTGGCAGCATATTTAAATAGTGGAATGATTTCCTTTCCTGTGCTTTAATGTCCTACAAAATGTGCACCTGCTTTTAATAGCCAGTTATAGATTGTTTCAAGTATTTCTGTAATCATAGTGTCTGTGTTCTCCTGTCACCCAAAGGTGTCTTCTGGCTCTTGGCAGTGCATCTTTCTCTCTTCATACTTATTAGTAAAATAAGTAGAGACATGATTCCATTGTGCTGGACATCACATTACATCGGTCTTTTTTTTTTTCAGTTCAATAATTTTTATTGGCATTAAAAGTAATCATACACATATATAAAATAACATAAGTCATATAAAAGTAAGGAAGAAAACCAGAACAAAACAATATGAATAACAACAATTAATCATTATCACAACCTGGAGTACTGTGTTCAGTATTGGTCACCGTACCTTAAGAAGGATATGGCAACACTTGAGAGGGTCCAGAGGAGAGCGACACGAATGATTAAGGGCATGGAAAATCTCTCATACACTGAAAGATTGGAGAGACTGGCTCTTCTCCCTGGAAAAGCGGAGACTCAGAGGAGATATGATAGAGACCTACAAGATCATGAAGGGCATAGAGAAAGTAGAGAGGGACAGATTCTTCAAACTTTCAAAACATATAAGAACAAGAGGGCATTCAGAAAAATTGGAAGGGGACAGATTCAAAACAAATGCTAGAAAATTTTTCTTTACCCAGCGTGTGGTGGACACCTGGAATGCACTTCCAGAGGACGTAATAGGACAGAGTACGGTACTGGATTTCAAGAAAGGATTGGACAAATTCCTGCTGAAAAAAGGGATAGAGGGGTATAGATAGGGAGCTACTGCGCAGGTTTTGGACCTGTTGGGCCGCCGCGTGAGCGGACTGCTGGGCATGATGGACCTCGGGTCTGACCCAGTGGAGGCATTGCTTATGTTCTTATTAATGCTATCATAGATAAAACAGTATGGTTGCACACCATATTCAAACAATTCCTCATGGTTTAACAGGCGCATAAATATAAGATTTCAATGGCTCCCATATTTTATTAAATTTGTTTGAAGCATTACATCTTTCTGCAGCAATACACTCAAATTTAGCAGTAATACAAACCGTATTCCACCAAGTCATATATTCCACCTTTGACGTATCCTTCCAGTGTCTTAAAATAATTTTGATGGCCAAATTGATCAAATAATATTGAATAGTTATCAGATATTTGCTGCTGCAGCCCCAAATTACCCAATACGATGATATTTAATGTTAGCAGCAGTGTTCCCGCTAAGCTGCGTTGGCCTGCGCTCGCGCACAAAATATTACATCGCAGCGCAAAGTTTCTCTTCACAGCGCACACACGCGTCGGTAAGGTAAGGGGACGCATTGGGGGGATTGCACTTCCCCACAATTGCCATGCTTCGGTTTCCTCTTCTTCCTTCCTTCCTCCCCCCCCCCCCCCCGCGGGACCCTGCGGCACCATCAACTCTTACTCCCTCTAATGTCGGCCCTGCAGCTCCAGACTTCCTCGCACCTTCTCCCCTCCCCCTTGGATCGCTATTATTTTAAATGTTATAGCCGCGGAGCTGTATCCATCAGTGGAGATGTCTAACCTCGGCCTGCCCCGGAACTCTTACTGCAGCAGACGCCCGTCTAGGCAGGAACAGGAAGTCACTGTTGCAGTAAGAGTTCCGGGGCAGGCCGAGGTTAGACATCTCCACTGATGGATACAGCTCCGCGGCTATAACATTTAAAATAATAGCGATCCAAAGGGGGAGGGGAGAAGGTGCGAGGAAGTCTGGAGCTGCAGGGCCGACATTAGAGGGAGTAAGAGTTGATGGTGCCGCAGGGTCCCGCGGGGGGGGGGAGGAAGGAAGGAAGAAGAGGAACCGAAGCATGGCAATTGTGGGGAAGTGCAGAGCTGCAGGGAAGAGTGTTGCGGTACCCAGCTGGAGGGAGAAGGAAGATGAGGGAGGGAATTAAAGGAGATGCCAGGGCTTGGAGCGTAGGAGGAAGGTATGCCAGTCTAAGGGAAAAGGAAGGGGGAGATGTGAGAGCATGGAGGGGGAGCGAAAGATGGAAGAAAAGGAAAGGAGAGAGATGCCAGAGAATCAGGGAAGGGGAGATACCAGACTATGAGGAGAGGTGTGGGAGAGGGAAGGCGAGGAGAGAGATGCCAGACCAATGGGGTGAAAGGAGAGATGGAAGGGGGAGGCATACAGTTTCTGGAAGGGGCATAGAAGGAGAGAAGATGCCATATAGGGGAAGAGAGACGGCAGACAGTGGATGGAAGGAAGAGAGTTACAAGAAGATGAGGAAAGGAGAAACCACAGAAGACAAAGGTAGAAAAAAATTTCTATTTATTTATTGCTTTAGGAGACATGTGTCACTGTTTCTGTGAAGCATTGTATGCAGAGTCCAGCTTCTTGCTGGTTCAATTTAACCTTTGTCTATGTATTTTTATTTTTATCCCCCCTTTTACAAAACTGTGAAGCGTTTTTAGCACCAGCCTTGGTGGTAGCAGCTCTGATGCTCAGAATTTATGAGCATCAGAGCTGTTACCTCCGTAGCTAAAAATCCACACTACAGTTTTGTAAAAGAGGGAGGGGTTAGTTTGTGATTACATATTCCTTACTAGGCGAAGGTGTTTTCTGTGTTCTGTGTGTTCGAAAGACATGGTTTTCTGTTAGGATTGACGGTGTAGGATTGATCTGTGCTGGTCTGGCTTGTTTAGTTTTACAATGGGTGTATTGATGTACTGCTCACTGCAATATGTAAGATGCTGCCTTTTCCTAGGTACTCATGTGTGACGTGTGGTTTGTTACTAAAAATCATGTTTTTCTTACAGATGGGGGGGGGTGCCAAAAAAATGATGGGCCCCGGATGTTACATATGCTAGGTACGCCACTGTATGTAAAGATACCAGAAAGCTGGCGTAGCAAAAACTTCTAAGTTTTGAGTATTTAACCCTCCCACAATCTCACGGGCACTCGTTACAAGTTTATTGAGATTTTGATTTAAACGCAATATCAAATATTTTCAATGCGTATAACAAAAATAAATTTGGGGAAATAAATAAAACCATTTGAACCAGTGTTCCCGCTAAGCTGCGCTGGCGCACAAAATATTACATCGCAGCGCACACGTTTCTCGTCACAGCGCACGATCGGAAGAGGCGTACGGCAGATGGCAGGGCGGCGAGAGGAGAATCGGGCGAGTTGGCTCATAACTTGCTGGCGCCCGATATTTTTGGCTCACGGTGAAAAAAGTTTGCTCACAACACCCGCCCGCTTAGAGGGAACACTGGTTAGCAGTTCCTTGATTCTCAGTAGATTACAGCCAATATTCACGTATATTATCACAAGAGTATAATAAATGAATTAGTGTCAACCTCTTTTAAACATGACCAACACTAACATCTATAAAAGGGGCTACTTCTAAATGGTACAAAATATTGCAGGTCAATGCATTTTCTCATCCCAAAGGAACAGAATTTGATATTAAAAAGGATGTTTCAGAGCAATGATGGGAACAGGTTTGGAATTCCATTCACAAATCATTAAAGTCAACTGCAATCAAACAATCGATTTTTTTTTTTGGTATTTCACAAGGCCATTTGGACGCTATATAAATTATCTACATCAGTCTTGCCTTATCAGGAAGATGTTCTGTGCTCTGTAAAGAGCCAAATGCCTGCACACTCCATCTTCCTTCTCTTCTTTTTCTGTGGTGCTTCCACCTTGTTTTCATTTTTCACAGAAAGCAGTCAAGGTGGTTTGCTTGTTTTCTGTCAGCCATTGTTCGGCGCTACCTTTTCATATCAAGTGGAGACACCCATTGGGCTTTCGATGAGCCTGCATTGATGTCGAGTTCTCTTTTGTTCGGCTTGTGTCAAGGGCATTTTTCGCTGCTTTGCCCACAAGACTCCTTACGGCTAATGTTTTGATGCTGCATGGAGTGTGTGAATCAAAACGAGAAAGCCTCAGCTCAAGGTCTGTTTGTTTTATTTCTATACACTGGGGTCTACCAAGCTCCACAGAGCAGTTGATTGTGGGGAGTATCTGGTAATGTCTAGCCAGGGAAATAAAATTCAATCAATGGAATAAAGCATTGGTTTAGATATATATTACATATAGTGATTGATAGATAGCATTACGCTTTTTATATAATTCCAAAATAAAAAGTAATCAACCCATGTATGGTTTTTTAAATATATATATATATTTTTTTTTATAGAGAATCAGACTAGGGACAGAGAAAGTACCTGTATAAAATAAATTATTATTATATTCTAGAAAGGTGGCATATCAAATTCCATTAACCCTTTATTCTTCTTTCTAATCTGAGCTTTTTATTAAGTCTGTGAGGGAGTAAGGGGTTCTCCCTCACGAAGGCTACAATTATACCACTGGGCAGAAGGGGTGCTAGCCCAATGGTGGGGGGAACCACATGTCCCAGAATACCCTGTAGCTCCTTAGATTAGAACTGAGCCACAATAAGGAAGGTCAGCCTTGCTGAGTCAGAGGGACGAGACTCAGGTCGGAAGGAGAATATATGCCCTAATCTGGACCCCAGAGGGAAGAGAGGAAAGAAGGGTTCTGATCTGTTTTTCTAGACTGTTTCTTACATACTGCCTGGCCTAAGCCAATATTTGTGGAGTTGTGACTTTATTCTAGGGACTGGCTATAACTAGACATGGGTGATAGACACAGGGCTGCGAACCCTGTGGTTAGGACATGCCAGCAGCTAGCACACAGTATTCGAGGTGCAGCCGTACCATAGAGGGATACATGGGCATTATAACATTTTCATCTTTGTTTTCCATTCCTTCCCTGATTATTCCTAACATTCTATTTGCTTTCTTAGCAGCCACCGCACATTGAGCTGAGGGTTTCAATGTATCCTCAACAATAACACTTAGATCCTTTTCCTGGGCAGTGACTCCTTACACAGAACCCAGCATCACATAGCTATAGTTCAGGTTCCTCTTTCCCACATGCAAAACTTTGCACTTGCTCACATTAAACGTCATCGGCCACTTTGACGCCCAGTCTCACAAGGTCCTTTTGCAATTTTTCACAATCCTCTTGCGATTGAACAATTTTGTGTCATCAGCAAATTTATCCCCCCTTTTATGTATTTGTCCTATTTTTAAAATAATTTTCTTGTTATTTTAATAAATTTCTGTACCCTGTACAGTTTCCTGCAGTTGTGTTCTGTACATTAGATAGATAGTGAACTCACCGGGACAGATAGGGAAAATGCTTGAGTACCTGATTGTAAAACCGCTTAGATAACCTTGATAGGCGGTATATAAAATCCTAATAAAACTTGAGCACTTTTTCTGCAGATTTTTGTTGGTTCTTTTTTGTTTTGCTTTTAGTATTTATATGCTATTTATAATCTAAGTGCTTTACTTTCAGGTACTCAAGCATTTTCCTTATCTGTCCTGGTGGGCTTATACTCTATCTAATGTACCTGGGGCAATGGGGGATCAAGTGACTTGCCCAGGGTCACAAGGAGCAGCGTGGGTTTGAACCCACAACCACAGGTTGTTGAGGCTATAACTTTAACCACAGCACCTCTCTAGAAATCAAAATGTAGTGAAAGTGAGCCAAGTATAGGACAATGAAATCATTGTGACATCACTGATGAGGTTGGTCCTTAGGCATTGGTGGAATGAGGTACTATGATGTCATAATACCAGCTGTGGTTATCAGAGGCTGAAACTTTTCACACTATTTATTTATTCAATTTTCTATACTGTTCTCCCAGGGGAGCTCAGAATGGTTTACATCAGTGTTTTTCAACCACCGGTCCGTGGACCAGTGCTGTTCTGCAGAAATTTTGCAGAAGTTCTGCAGCACTCCTTGCGCATGACTGGCTCATATACAAGGCAGCACACTTTTAGAGCGATGCCAAGTGATCCGGTTTCAAGAGGGCGATCTGAGACCATGCTGTTCTGAAGCTTTGTGGGATCAGCGGCACGGATTTCATTGTGCAGAATCAGGGAGTACATACAAATATCACACCACTTGAGGATGTTAAGCCAAAACCAAAGTTTCCCTTCCAGGAATTGGGTAACTTGACTGTTCCAAGAGGACTCGTTGCTATGACATGACTACATGGAGGAGTGTGTGGTGCAGTGGTTAAAGCTACAGCCTCTACACCCTGAGGTTGTGGGTTGAAATCCACACTGCTCCTTGTGACTCTGGGCAAGTCACTTAATCTCCCCATTGCCCCAGGTACATTAGAAAGATTGTGAGCCAACCAGGACAAATGGAAAAATGCTCAAGTACCTGAATAAATTCATTTAAACTGTTTTGAGCCCCCTGGGAAGAATGGTATAGAAAAAACGAAATAAATAAAAAATAATGCAGGTAAAAATGGAATACCATGAGGCATTCTGCAGTACCTCAAAAATGTTTTTGACCTAAAATTTTTTTCTGTTTTTCTTTTTAGTGGGTGTTTCATAGGTGTAGAGCAGGCATTCTTGTGCTAACCAGTTAGCACATCAACAGGGATACTGCATGAACCCTTAGGCCCTGATTCTATAAATGGCGTCCAACTTCCAGTTGCTATTTTGTGCAGTTTTCAATAAACCAGTAAGTGCCATTTATAGAATCGTGCCTGGGGTGCCTAAGTGTTCTTAGGCACCAGTAGGTGTTAAAATCCTTAGGTACACTCCATATAGGCCAGAGTTTTCATGGCCTAAACGAGTACAAAGGTAGGCATCCGCTGTTGCCTAACTCAATCTCCACCCCAAATCCAGGTTGAATCTGCTTCGAATCCGCCGCTAACTACACCTACTTGTTGGAAGGTGCCTCAGTGTAGATGCCTACATCAAAGTGTAAGGTGCCTACCAGCAAATTCATTTTTTAATTATTTTTATTATCAGTGCCGATTAAACCAATTAAAAGTTAGACGCCTAGATCAGCTTGGCACACTGATCTAGTACCTAACTGTAGGTGTATTTTATAAAGTCAGGGCCTTCCTGCCTACAAAATGGGTGGTGGTAAGTTCTCACATGGTAATTTTGAAAAATGGCCATGCGCCAATGGCAACATTAATACAGCTCCATATATAAGCAAAAAAGAAAATTGGTCATTTTACAACTGCAGTAAAAATAGCCTTAGCGCACTGGAAAGAACGTAAGAATACGAGCCATATTCATAGCTATACTGAGTCAGTCCAATGATCCATCTAGCCCAGTATCCTGTTTCCACAGTAGCCAATCAACATCACAAGTACCTGGCAAAAACCCAAATTGTAGCAACATTCCATAACCCCAAAGAGTATCAAGATTCCATGCAAAATCTCAGAGAATATCAAGATTCCATAACCCCAAAGAGAGTATCAAGATTCATGCAGAATCTCAGAGTGTATCAAGATTCTAGAACTCCATAGAGTAGCAACATTCCATGGTACCCTTCCAGGGCAAGCAGTGGCTTCCCCTATGTTTGTCTTAATAGCAGACTATGGACTTTTCTTCCAGGAACTTGTCCAAACCTTTTAAAAACCCAGCTCCACTAACTGCAAAGACCATTTTTGCCACTGCTTAGTAAAAGGACCCCTTAGTTTCTTTCAAACACAGTATGATTTCTAAAATTCTGTATTGCATCCCTTACTATCTTCATCGATTTATTAAATAGTGGTGAGTCTTTTGTTTTAGGAAAAAACTAAAAGCAGATATCGGCCCCTAAATAATAAAAATGCCCTCATTTTAATGCTCATTAACATTCTCCTCTCTAATAATCTGTACGAACGAGTGAGTGCCCCTAATGTTTAAAAATAGTGGTTAATGTTTCAGTCAATATCGCTCAAGATTTCATACCCTGGCAAAAAGAAGTGGCCATTCTACCAAAAGAGAAACGTTAATGTTTCAGTCAATATCGCTCAAGATTTCATACCCTGGCAAAAAGAAGTGGCCATTCTACCAAAAGAGAAACGTATAAAGTGCATTGATGTTACAAATTGTCCTTTGTTTCCATAGCAACCGAAGTTTAAAATAATGCAATCAAATTTCAAAATGCAACAAAGAAAGTCATTGGTAAAGCAATGCACCCTAGTTGGTATAGCAACAAGAATAACATTTGGTCTGAATTTTTATACCTATAATGGATACCTAATAATTTCTGTAAATCAAACAAAATAATGTCATCTGAAAAATCATCAAAAAGGTGATATCGATTCATTTGTCTAATGATGGAAAAATGCAATATTGAATTCCCAACAGAAAACTAATCAGCACATTTTCAATTGTACAAAGCAATCCATAAGTCAATTTTCTCTGTGTCTATTACAGACCTATTGCTTTTCTGTTGAAACAGGGGCATTTTTAAAATTATGCTGGCTTTAAATATGTCAATGTAGTATATTCTTAAAATGCAGCAGGATCTCATCCTTCAAATGCCAGATCCTGATCTTCAAGCATTGCAAATAGGTCTCAATTGTGGGACATCCACAGGCTAAATTGTAGCTTTGCTCAGTGGCATAGCGAGGGCAAGAGGTGCCCAAGGCGGTGGTTCCCATGACCCACCCTCTTCTCCATCGCCGCTTCTTCCCCGCCCCCAGTGCCATGCCCCCCTTCCCTTCCCTGTATCTAACTTTTCCAGCACGAGCAGCATCACCAACTTGCTGCCTGTGTCAACATCAGCTCTCCCTCTGACATCACTTCCTAGGCACGGGACCCAGAAGTGACATCAGGAGGAGAGCCAACGCTGCTGTGAGCAACGGGTAAGAGTTTCTGCTTGCGCCTGCGAAGAGCTAGAGGTACTGTGGTGAAAAAGTGAAGAGGTGCGCATGGGTGAAAGGAGTGAGGGGCAAAGAGGAAGACAGGTGCCGGCGCCCCCAACAAGATGGCACTCGGGGCAGACCGCCCCCCCCCCCCTTTACTATGCCACTGGCTTTGGTCACAATGGGGTCCTTTTACTAAGGCGCGCTAGCTGTTTTAGCGCGCACTAAATATTAGCACACGCTAATGTATCCATTATATTCTATGGACCTCGTTAGCATTTAGTGTGCAATAATATTTAGTAAAAGGACCCCATTATGCAGTGGCAAATTTAAAAAAATGTGCTAAGATTCCGGTTGGCTCAGGTGCCTAAGACCCCACCTATGGATGGGACCTTATGCACCTGGGCCAGTCAGGCCCTAGGTCCCTCCTCGGTGCATCCCACAATACACCAGCAAGGAGCAGGCCCACCATTCAGACGAAGGCGGGCCTGCTGTCCGGATGGAGGAAAAACCTTTCCGTCCATAAAAAAAGGTTAGAGGGGGGTCCAGGGGGGGGGGGGGTTGGGGAGTCTGGGGGGTTCAGTGGGGTTAGGGGAGATCCTGCCAGGGGAGGGTGCGTGTGAGGGTAGAGTGGGGTCCGGGGAGGTCCAGCAGGAGGGATTCTGTTTGGAATGTTGCTACTCCTTGGGTTTTAGCCAGGTACTAGGTACCTGGATTGGCTATCGTGAGAACAGGCTACTGGGCTTGATGGACCATTGGTCTGACCCATGCAGATGCAGCATTCTGCTTTTTGTCCCTTTTTGAACATAAGAACATAAGCAGTGCCTCTGCTGGGTCAGACCAGAGGTCCATCATGCCCAGCAGTCTGCTCACACGGCGGCCCATCAGGTCCAGAACCTGTATGTAACCCTCTGTCTATACCCTTCTATCCTCTTTTCAGAAAATTGTCCAATCCCTTCTTGAACTCCAATACCGTACCCTGTCCTATCACGCCCTCTGGAAGCACATTCCAGGTGTCCAACACCCGTTGGGTGAAGAAGAACTTCCTACCATTGGCTCTGAATCTGTCCCCTTTTAATTTTTCCGAATGCCCTCTAGTTCTTATAGTTTTCAAAAGTTTGAAGAATCTGTCCCTCTCCACTTTCTCTATGCCCTTCATGATCTTGTAAGTCTCTATCATATCCCCTCTGAGTCTCCGCTTCTCCAGGGAAAAGAGCCCCAGTTTCTCCAGTCTTTCAGTGTATGAAAGGCTTTCCATACCTTTTATCAAACATGTCGCTCTTTTCTAAACCCTCTCAAGTATCGCCATATCCATGCCTACCATCTCCCTTCTTTTAGTATATCTCCCTGTGTCCAGCTTCTCTCCTCTCTTACTCCCTTACACCAATTTGTCTCTCACATTGCCTCTTTCCTCCCTCCCTCTGCTATGCTCAGTATTTCACTCACTCTTCCTTTATTCCCTTGGTTCAGCTTTTCTCTTTCCTTTTCCTTCTCTCTATTCCTCCCTGCAGGTCTTCTCTCCCTTCCCTTTAGCCCCTTGCCATGGGTCCAACAACTTTATCCCCTTCCTTCAGCATCCAGGTGCAGGTCTGGCACCTCTCCCTTCCCTCTAGCTCCACTCCACCCACCACATGGGTTCAGCACCTGTTTCCCTTTCTCACAATCCTTAGACCAGATCCAGCAACTGTCAACTTTCCCTTCAGCTCCAGCAGGTCCAGCAGCCCAAGCAACTCCCTCCCCCCTATCGTGGGTGCAGCAGCAGACCCCCTCCCTTCCTCCCTATTGTGGGTCTAACAGTCCCCCATCCTTGCACCCTCCCTCTTGATCATGGTGGCAAAAAACCAAAACAGCAAATCTGCAACACTCTTGGGTCAGCCATTCGCACCTCCAGGGGTGGGCCTACCAGCCTATTAGAAGCTTCCTGTATGTAGGGCTGCTCTGACCGGAACTTTCTTGCCATTGAGTCCCTCCTTCTGATGTAGGATCCAGCCGGAAGTTACATCGGAAAGAGGGACTTGGTGGTAAGAAGATTCTGGTCAGAGCATCCCTGTGTGTAGGGAGCTTCTAAGAGGCTAGTAGGCCCGCCCCAGGAGGTGCGAAGGGGCCGACCCAGGAACAGCACAGGTTTGTTTTTTGGGGGTTTTTGCTGCCACAATAAAGAGTGAGGGTGGGAGGCTGTTGGACCCGCAATAGGGAGGGGGGATGCAGGACTTGCGATGGGGGGGCTTCTGTTACACCTGCAATCGCGATGGGGGTTGCTGGACATGCAATTGTGAGGGGGGCTGATGACCTGGAGGGGAAGGAAGGGAGGCAACTTGCAGCAGATCCTTTAATGTGGGGAAATGCCATTCACTGCTCCATGGGGCGGTGAATGGCCTTGTCCCCGTACCCACGGCAACCAATTGAATTTCTTTCCCCGTTCCTGTGGTTAATCCACAATTACCCATTGCTAGTTGCGAGCAAGTCACCATGTCATTCTGTACTTACCGCAATCAGCTAATGGTAACGCGATTCTCTAACTGGTGCCTACGACTTGGGCACTAGTTAGTGAATCAGGGCGGGTAGGCGGGGTTAGGAGTCTGTCCGTTAGGGCACAAGCGATTCTGTATAGGATGCCAGTCTGCGATTCTCAGCTGCTTTTTACATGGCTGCAGAGACCGGAGTCCTACACAGAATGTCCCTCGTTACAACATTAGAAAAGCTTCTTTTCTGTGTGTAAATGATGGAAAAATCTTTCTAAAATGGCCGCCATGATTAGGCTAAATATTGTGGGGTATTATTAAAATGGTACACCATTAAAAGTGCACCAGACTTTGGCACGCTGACAATTTCATGGCAATATTTGCACGCAGGACATCTGTGCGCCGCCGCTTTTAAGCCTTTCCATTAGTGCTGTGAGGGTGTGTGTGGGAACCCCCCCCCACACTACAATTATAAGTCCTCGTGCTCCCGTTGGGAGGGGTTTGGGGGGCAACCTCCCCAAGTACACTGAAAACTCCTGTTTTCCTTTCCGTTTTTGTTATTTGGGAGTTTTCAGTGTAGTGAAGAGGTTCCCACACACACACATCCCAACGGCAGCGCGAGGACTTGTAAATGTAGTTGGGAGGGGGGTTTCCACACACACACCCTCTCACAGTGCTAACAGAAAGGCTTAAAAGCGGCAGAAGTGGCAGTGCACATATGTCCTGTGGGCAAATGTCGTTGCGGGATTGTCAGCGCACCAAAGTCCAGCGTGCTTTTGACAGGTCATCATTAAAACTGTGTGCCAACTTGTGCCTTGCTTAGAACTCTGCAAAATCTATAGGTTTTCTTCTTGGGTTGGTGGCGGCCATCAGAAAGGACAAACTGGTTGATCATCTGGGTCCCACGCTTTGAAGGGCCAAAAATCTTGCAACACTGAGTAACTGCATTAGCAATATTGCATTTTGAGATTTTAATTGCAGTTGTATGACTATGGTAAATTGAAATGTAAATTTTAAAAAAATGCCTAACTTGCTTTGAGGTCATTTAGATTAAGCTTCTCAAGGCCTCAAATGACTCTTGTTGAAAGCTCTAGCCCCAAACAACTCTGAAGCCACTATTGCAAGTAACAAATGGCAAAATTAAAGATCCACTTAGATACCTTCTTAGAGTATTTCAGTTCTCAGAGGAATATAATAAAGAAGCATCCATTTAGCACTTTTTAAAAGTAAGTGTGTTTATAATATGTACAACAGAATCCAATCAAAAGTGCCATTCCATTCGCGTATCTTGAATTACAGGACAAAATGCATCTCAAGTTATGAAAAAGAAGAATTTATAGCTATTATAGGAGATGTGAAAATCTTTTCACACCAGAAGTACATCAATAGAAACAAATGACATTAATTACATAGTAACATAGTAGATGACGGCAGATAAAGACCCGAATGGTCCATCCAGTCTGCCCAACCTGATTCAATTAAAAAAATTTTTTTTTTTTTTTTTTTTCTTCTTAGCTATTTCTGGGCGAGAATCCAAAGCTTTAGCCGGTACTGTGCTTGGGTTCCAACTGCCGAAATCTCTGTTAAGACTTACTCCAGCCCATCTACACCCTCCCAGCCATTGAAGCCCTCCCTGCCCACCTCCTCCAAACCCCCCCCCCCCCCCCCCCCCCCCCCCCCCCCCCCCCCCCCCCCCCCCCCCCCCCCCCCCCCCCCCCCCCCCCCCCCCCCCCCCCCCCCCCCCCCCCCCCCCCCCCCCCCCCCCCATACACAGACACAGACCGTACAAGTCTGCCCAGTAACTGGCCTAGTTCAATCTTTAATATTATTTTCTGATTCTAAATCTTCTGTGTTCATCCCACGCTTCTTTGAACTCAGTCACAGTTTTACTCTCCACCACCTCTCCCGGGAGCGCATTCCAGGCATCCACCACCCTCTCCGTAAAGTAGAATTTCCTAACATTGCCCCTGAATCTACCACCCCTCAACCTCAAATTATGTCCTCTGGTTTTACCATTTTCCTTTCTCTGGAAAAGATTTTGTTCTACGTTAATACCCTTTAAGTATTTGAACGTCTGAATCATATCTCCCCTGTCTCTCCTTTCCTCTAGGGTATACATATTCAGGGCTTCCAGTCTCTCCTCATATGTCTTCTGGTGCAAGCCTCCTATCATTTTCGTCGCCCTCCTCTGGACCGCCTCAAGTCTTCTTACGTCTTTCGCCAGATACGGTCTCCAAAACTGAACACAATACTCCAAGTGGGGCCTCACCAATGACCTGTACAGGGGCATCAACACCTTCTTTCTTCTACTGACTACGCCTCTCTTTATACAGCCCAGAATCCTTCTGGCAGCAGCCACTGCCTTGTCACACTGTTTTTTCGCCTTTAGATCTTCGGACACTATCACCCCGAGGTCCCTCTCCCCGTCCGTGCATATCAGCTTCTCTCCTCCCAGCATATACGGTTCCTTCCTATTATTAATCCCCAAATGCATTACTCTGCATTTCTTTGCATTGAATTTTAGTTGCCAGGCATTAGACCATTCCTCTAAATTCACTGTTTCCGCATTAGACTTTGCAAAAATTAGATGCCAGTTTTGGGAAAATTTGCCATTTTCACCTTTTCACATAGAAGAATTTGCGTTAGATTTTATGGTGAATGTCTTCATTGAAAGGCAAGAAATTGTGATTACTAGTAAAATTATTTAGTTTCCTGTGGAGGTCATTAGGAAAGCTTTTGTGGCATCGGCACATGTAAGTGGTCCATTGTGTCTACAAAGTAACATAAAAGGTCTACCACATGCAGAGATTTCAATGGGACATGTTCTGGGTGTGGTTACGACAGGTCTGAGAAGTATGTAGGTATTTCCAGTCTTGCAAGGTAATGCACACATATGTTAAATTTAGAGGTCAGCTTTTGTACCTTTTCTAAGACTTGCAAACTGCTCCTTGGAACCTGGTGTTCACAAAAGTGACTGAGGCGGCAATTGTGCTTAGCGCTCTGGTGTGTAAAACCACTCCTGCAATCTAAAAAAAAAAAAAAAAAATTGTTTTTCAATATGATTCTTTAATTTCCTCCCCTTGGACATCCAGTTATGCCTGTGAGTATGTAGGCTATAAAATCATATGAACATAAGACCAGTGGGCCATCTGGCCTAGTTTCCTGTTTCCACAGTGGCTAATCCAGGTCACAAGTACCTGGCAGAAACCCAAACAGTAGCAACATTCTGGAACCCCAAAGAGTATCAAGATTCCGAAATCCCAAATAATAGCAACGTTCCGGAACTCCAAAGAGTATCACGATTCAGAAATCCCAAAGAGTAGAAACATTCCAAAACCCCAAAGAGTATCAAGATTCAGAAATCCCAAAGAGTAGAAACATTCCAAAACCCCAAAGAGTATCAAGATTCTGAAATCCCAAATAGTAGCAACATTCCGGAAACCCAAAGAGTATCAAGATTCCATGCAGAATCTCAAAGTATCAAGATTCCTGAATTCTAAAGAGTATCAAGATTCCATGCAGAATCTCAAAGGAAAGCAAGATTCCTGAATCCCAAATAGTAGCAGCATTCCACGCTACTGAACCCAGGGAAAAAGTTGACTTCCCTCATGTCTGTCTCAGTAGCAGACTATAAATTTTTCCTCCAGGAAATTGTTTCACCACCTTAAGAGCCTCAGATTCTATGATCCTTTCCTGGTCAAAGAGTAGCAAGATTCCAGAATGAAGAATTTCTGAGTATTCTGACCAGTGATGAGACACGGCTACATCACTGTGACCCGGAGAGCAAAAAACAAAGCATGATGAAGTAAAGGAAGCAGGGCTCACCTGGCTTTGGGAGCAGCCAAAAAACTACTTATCTGCAGGAATGCAGAAGCTAGTTGAATGATACAACCAGTGGCATTGCTAAGGTTAGTCTTTGGGATAGTTTTGGGTCTATAGGCTATAGGAAAGTTAGATTAAACTTGGGCTTTGCTACATAGCTGTTCAGACCAGGCCTGAACTGTATTTTTTTTTAGAGAATTAAGCTATCGGCATAATTAACCCAAGCTGGTATACTGTAAAAATAACAACATTGCAACATGGAGCTGGATTGTTTATTCTAGATGAGATCATGGGACAGAAGAACCATGGAGGAAGGCCATTTAGGTCATGATGGTCTGGGACAATCCTGCACACCCATGAAGGTGGTCAGTGAGCAGGTCTGCCGAGGCTCCCCTTTAATGAACCTTTCAGAGAATGGGCTGTGTATGCTTAAACTAACCTGGCTTTTGTATCATAGGACCAAGTCCCAGGACTTAATCCTCATCAAGCTGGACCAATCATGAACTGCCAAGCTTCACTACATCCTTGTTAGCCTGTTAACAGCCAAATGACAAGACTTACCATTAATGACTATGGAGACAAATCCTATATAACAATTGATTTCCTGGACATAAAAAAAAGAAAAGAAGGAGGAGAATGGAATGGAAAATGAGACTGTGAGAGAGAACCATGCCATGGAGAAGAATGCCTTGTTGAGAAGGGGGGAAGGACAATCTCTTCCTGGTCAGAGGTGAGAAACGCTGCTATAGTGAAATTCTGTTCTGAATCAGACTCTTTTTAGAGCAGTACTAGTCTGATAGCAACTAGCAATGTTCAAGTTCATTCATTAAACAAGGGAGTAGGCTAGAGTAAATACATAGTACTAACAGTGTGGAAACATTAAACATAATATCTTACTGAAACACAGATTGCAAATTTCTATATATATTTCTTTAAACTGACCTTAAGATTGTTGATCTGTGTTACTTTGATTTGAGCTAAAGAGAACCAATTTTAAATCCCATGCAAAACCCTGAGAAGGGGGCACAGGAGGGGCGGTCTTCCTTGGGGTGCTTGCACCCCTCCTGCTCTCTGCCCCCCACTTCTCCCCCTGCCATGTGTGACACATCCCTTCCCCCTCAATACCTTTTTAACTTTGGCACGAGCATCCACAAAGTTGCTGCTCGTGTCGGCTTTGGTGCTCTCTGACATCAGTTCCAAGACCCGCGCCTAGGAAGTGACATTAGAAAAAGTGCTGAAGTCGACAGAAGCAGTTACTTCGTGGCTGCTCACACCAAAGATAAAAAATAGTAAGGAGAAAGGGCGCACGCATGCGTGGCAGATGGGCGTGGAAGAGGGCAGGAGAGGGGTGCCACATCCCTGAGCACCACTCACTCCTGCTACGCCACTGGATACAGCGAATGTGTCATCTTGCACGGGGACTATGTGGAAAAGCGATATGTTCAATTGCTCATAGTTACTTCTATTAAAGCCATTAAATGTGTGAAAAATGACTACTTGAATAAAAGGCAGCTAATATTCAGAATAGTTTGCCAGTAGAAATAACAAAATTCAGATTTGGTTGGGACAGATAGAGCGAGCAGCGTTAAAGAAATGAGATGACAAATGATCAGACAACTTATGTGAAGAGCATAGGATTGGCCGAATGGCCATGGAATCCTTACCTCTCAATGATTAGCATTATGCTACTAAATTACTGTTATTTAAGATCTGGGAGACTTGTGATTTTTCATTCAAAATCACTGAACTTGAATCAACTCATCTCTAACTCTGAAAACAGGCAGGGCACATTTTGACCGTTGGTCACATTGAACCCACATGCAGATAAAATGAATTATAACCAACACGCAAACAATAGGAAAGAGAAGATTTGTATCAAACATAAAAGCTGTCAGACAGTCAATAAAAGCAGGCTTCCAGATAGATGTGAACAAATGTCTCTGTAGCCGATGTCATTCCAATTATTACTATATGACAGTCGACACCATAAGTTATTGAGCATTTCGAAGGCATGATAGCTGAAACTGAGTAACACAGCAGAAGATGACCTTAGCCACCAAAGCATTAAATTCAACAGAAAAATATTCTAAAACTATTTTTTCAATCCTTGTATGTCCTTGGACTATTTTAATACTTTCATCCATATTTGATTCTAGTTGTTAACAGATTACCACAAAGTGGCGATTTTGAGGCTTAAGACTGCAAAACATCTGTGCTTAGTGAAAGTTATGTTATATTATGTTAATCAGGTTTTCTATTCCGCCTATACCTATTCCATTCAAGGTCGGATTATGTTACAAGAGCTTGGGTCAGTTACCCATAAAGTTGCAATGGACAATCTGACCCTGACATTCAATAGGGTTGCTAGTAGGTCATAGTTTCAACTATGAGTTACAAGTACAAATAGGTTCTTTGTTTTGTCCCGGGAGTTGCATTAAGAAGTTTAGAAATGGGCTTTTACATTTAACATTTCAGTTTCTTCAGGGTTGGCTCCCTGTCTTGGCTTTTAGAAGTTTTCTGAACCTGAGATAGTGGTCACAAGATCGTAGTGTAATTGGTATTGGATGTACCTGGGTCTCTGAAAGGTCAGTCTGTAGAGACTTCAATTGATACAGAGCACCACTGCCAAGCTCATTTTTGGTAAGAGTAAATTTGATCATGTAATCCCATTGCTCAGGGAATTACATTGGCTTCCAGTGTATCTTAGAATTCAATTTAAGTGCGTTTGTATTGCATTTAAACTTCTCTTTGGCATTTTTATTACTTTGATTCCTTTAGATTGGAATGTACACAGATCTCATCTTGCTAGGAGTTCAAATAAATTAAAACTTACATTTCCTTCCCTTAGGTGTAAAAACAGAACTTTCAGGAGATTCAGCCACTCTTTCATTTTCAAACTAACTGAGCTCTGGAATGAGTTACCACTTTCACTTAGAAGTCTAGACCCCTTTGTTTTATTTTGGAAAGCTCTGAAAACTTTCTTGTTCACTAAACACTTTGGAAACTAAGCCATTCTAGATTACTGTATTCTAGATTAAGCCATTTACATTATTGTAAACCAAGTCGAGCACCTTTTTGGTAGAAGACCCGGTCTATAAAATTAAGTTTTAGTTTAGTTTAACAGAGAGAAAACTACAGCTGTATTTTGATTCTTTTCCCTCCATCTTGCCCAGTATCCCGTCTTTATGGAGGCCAATCCAAGTCACAAGTACATGTCAAAAACTCAAATAGTAGCAGCATTCCATGCTACTGATCCAGGGCAAGCAGTGGCTTCCTCCATGTCTGTCTCAACAGCAGTTTATGGACTTTTCCTCCGGGAACGTGTCCAAACATTTAAAAACAAAAAAACAGCTACATTAACCGCTCTTACCACATCCTCTGGCAAAGCATTCCAGAGTTTAACTAGTCTATGAGTGAAAAAATATTTCCTCCTATTGGTTTTAAAAGTATTTCTCTGTAACTTCATCGAGTGTCCCCTAGTCTTTGTAAATCTTGATGCAGTAAAAAAATCGATCCACTTGTACCTTTTCTACACACTCTCTTCAAGGGAGGAATAGCAACGCTGATTTCCTAGAAATTTTTTTTTTATAAAGTGTTTTGAAGTTTATTAAGTAATTGCTGTTTTAATGTATTTGAAATGATGTATGTTTTATTGCAATCCGGCTAGATAATGTTGATAGAGTAAGAATATAATGTTTTAAATAAACAAATAAAATAGGCACCAGGAGTCTCCTTCTTTGTATTTCTATACATTTTTCTTCATCCTTCATCCTTCCATTTTAACATACGTCTACCTAATTTGATCTTGGCACTTTTTTGACATTTGATTTGTCTTTTTCAGATGTCTCTGGACTATTTTATCCTGAGTCTCCTATTAGAGAACGACACAGTGAAAAAATTAATCACCATTTCCCATCGCTCTGGATAATTCCGGGAAACCATCCCATGTTTTTCTTTAGTGTCTATCTCAACCTCAGTCTTTCTCCATCAGCATTCTTCAAAGCAAGGCTTGAGGGACAGTGGTTTTGCCCATTCATACTCTTTCTTTCCCCTCTGTTTAAAGAATGACAGAGGGATGGTTTCCCATAGAGAATGACAGGGAGACTGAATTTGTCCCGTTCCCGTGGGAAACCATCCTGTGTCATTCTTTAGTGTCTATCTCAGCTTCAGTCCTTCTACACCAGCATTCTTCAGTGCAAGGCTTGAGGGTTAGTGGCTGGCACATTTTACTCTGATTCTTATTTGAGCCAAGTATAGGGTAATGAAGCCATTGTGACATCACTGATGTGACTGGCTCTTAGGCATTGGTGGAATGAGGCATTATGACATCACAATCTCAGCTCTGGAATGTTACTACTCTTTGGGTTTCTGCCAGGTACTTGTGACCTGAGTTGACCTCTGTTGAAAATAGGATACTGGGCTTGATGGACTTTTGGTCCTGTCCCAGTATGGAAATGCCTTATGGTCTTATGTTCTAACCAATCCAGTGTCCATTCTTTAGTGTCTATCTCAACCTCAGTCCTTCTCCACCAGCATCTTCTGGCTTGAGGACCAATGGCTGGGTCCAGTCATACTCTGATTCTTCCCTCTCTCCTTAAAGAATGACATGGAGATGGTTTCCTGCGGTTATCCGTGGGGATGGGGATGGGGATGAATTTTCTCACCATGTCATTCGCTATCTCCTGTCTTATTGTCTCTATTTGTACATATCTGTGTACTTGATGTTGTCACGCCTGTTCCTGAATCCTTTTCTGCTGATGTACAGTTGTTGAGCCTAGGTCTCTTTCTCTCTCGCTTTGCTCTTATGTGCGATCCATGCTCGATCAGCACTGGCTCACCTATTCTTAAGCAGCAAACAGCCTCTAATTATGTGCCTCCCTGTTTTGAATTTTCTCAGCTGTGCTGTTTCTCTGGACCCCTAGCAACAGCATTTCTGCTGGGCTTCAGGAGAACGAAGCGTGCGCTCCAGGGATCTAGCCAACACTTAAACCATCCTAGGATCTAAAAGACTGCAAGTGAACAGCAAAAAAAAGCTCTGTTTATGTTAACACTGCAGGAATCACATGGCATGGGACGGAGAGAAAAAAAGAACAGAAAAAGAAAATGAATGCAAAAAAAAAGCCACCCCAAAACAAAACAGGTCCCAGCTTGAGGCTCAACCTATCTATGCTGGACTTGTAGCTCTGAGAGGAAATCAACATAGCAATAGTTCCATTTGTCTGATATGTGCTAGGGTAGTTTTCTGTTTCATTTAGTTATTCTTTGCATGAGGTGAAGGCTTTTGGGAAAGGAACACAGCATTCTCATAACTCCAAATTTCAGGCCCACATTTGGCTAAAAAGAAATGCATTAAAATTCCAATACAGCTTCTGACTAAGGCTTTCTGAGCAGTGTGTGAAAGGCGGCTTGAAAATACTGGGGAGCGATGACAGACAGGCAGACAAAGGACACAGTGTGCGCCTGAATCTGTTCCAACTTTATTTGCTCTGAGGTGGAAGAAAACACAACAGCACCCCCCCCCCTTACACAAACATAATGGGGCTCCTTAACACATTCACTAAATAAAATCAAGCAAATAAAAAAATACCTTGCCAATAAAGTTGAAATGTATGAGCAGGATGCAACGCAAACAATGGAAACAAACGGATCTGTTCTCACATGAGACAGCAAGTCAGACAGACAGACATAAGAATACACTCAAACACAGCCTTACAACCCCAGGAGCTGAATAACACATTCTCCTTCTTCTACTGAAGGATCTGTCAAATGTCAGAACTGAGAAAGAAATACAGGAAATATGAGTGAAAAATGGAATATAAAATTGTGAAGAAGAATACTGTTTATTTGCACAGAGAAAGGCGTGGATTTTCAAGAGCTATAATCAGGAGTTTTCAACATTTTGGCTTCCCTGGGCCGCATTGGAAGAAAAAAAATTTGGGGTCGCACAAACACTAACGCTAGCACTGATGAGCAAAAAGGAGGTCAAGCAGGTCCCAAAATTTGCAATTGCTAATATGGAAGATGTACGTAATCTAATAATAAACCTTCATTAAAGGGACACTGTGGAGAGGAACCCAGAAAAGCAGTATATACCCTGACTGAGCGATCCTCCACGTGCGCTGCTGACAGCGGAAGCCTAGGTTCTCCCATTCACTATCTATTACAGCTACGGTGAGCCTAATCAGAGCAGGGATGCTGAAGCTGCTATCAGCGGCGCATGCGGAGGATCGCTCAGTCAGGGTAAGCATTACTTGCTTTTATAGGTTCCTTTCCACAGTGTCCATTTAAATTGTTTTTGATACTTGGTGTTTTTTTTTGGGTTTTTTTAAAAGTAATGTCTCCTTTAAAAACAGCTATAACATTTGCTGCTTTGGTGCTGCAAAGTTTAGTCAGAATCACTTTTACCAGGTCAAGAGGGTGTGCCTAGGTGCACCAATCAACATTCACAATTGATAGCATTCCATGAGTTGTATGTGCTGTTTGGCAGCACAACCAAGGCCTGCTCATGCTCCACCCACTTGTAAGCTCCCTTGCAGTTATGAGTTATAGCATTTAGCTGCTGCCTTATAGAATAGCACCTAGAAATGGCATAGTAAGGGGAGCAGTCTGCCCCGGGTGCCATCTTGTGCCAGTGTTGGCTCTCCCTCAGATGACACTTCTGGGTCCCATTGCCTACAAAGTGATGTCAGAGGGAGAGCCGACGTTGACGTGGGCAGCAAGTTGGTGATGCTGTTCACACCAGGGAATTTAAAAGAGGTAGGGAAGGGGTGCACATTTGTGGCGGGGGGGGGGGGGCAGAGAAGAGGGTGGGGAGGGGCACCACCACCCTTGCTATGCCACTGGCACCTAGTGTTGCTACCTTATAGAATAGCACCTAGTGCATATACACATATCGCTGCCAATTATGAGCACCAATGGCGCATAATTCTAGGCAATGGAAAAGCAAGAGTGGAGGTGTAATTGCTGGCAATCTCCCTGAGGATCCCACTCAGGTAAACTCTTTAACCCTGCAACCTTAATGTTATCACACCAGACTCTGTAGTTCTGTGAACAAACTTCTTTAGTAACTTAAAGCAAAGAATAAACACAGTTTTAGTGATCTCAAGACAGTTCTTTACAGAATCTTCACATTCAACTAGCACATCCTATACACAGGGAAGCTGGGAATGTACCCACATACCTTGTGGGGAATAACACTGTGCTGTCTAGATTTAGTTACTATACCTAAGCTGTATTAGGCTATCAGAATTAAAGGGTGAAAACCTGGTGAGGGGACAATGTTTGTCCTAGGCTTCCCAATAAAATGGATTCTGTTCTCTCACAGAGGCTGCAAAGAAGGTGGACGTCAACCACAGACTACAGCCAAGCCCTCTGGGAGCAGCTGAGCACCCTGGGATCTTGAGTCCAAAGAAAACACTTTGTTTACACATCTTAAAATAAGCACTCTATATACATATCTCATACAAGAAACTGCTCACATGAAATGAGACAAAAAACGAGGAGCAAAATCAAAAAAGCACAAAGGCCATTAAAGTTCTGGGCAGTGACAATCTTTGTTTAATGTTGGATCTATCATAGGCTGCATTTTGGCAAATCTGCAAGTCCGTACAGAAGCTTCTACTTCATTTTCAACGCACTGCGTTTTTAGTAGCGAGTCCTCCAGACACCTGAGGAAAGCATAGTTTGCCGAAACATGGCTCGTGTTGGGTCTAGGCTCCAGTGTTTGTTGATGTAGTTTGGAATTTGAAATAAAGATTTGAACTTTACACTCCTGTGTCCATGAACAGGCTCCCCATGGTGTGCTTTGTGGTCGGCAAATTTGCCTGAATCAGGAGCTAGTCAAAGAAATGAATAAACCGAATATGATCACACAATCAGAAGATAAATGCCATATGAAGCTTAAGTGAGTCCGTTAAAATATACAGCTAAAACTGGCGATGGAACGTCCTGTTTTTGAAGCTATAGGGTGAGAGAGAGGTTTTGGGTCTGGTGTGAAGCATCCTGTTTTCAGTGCCATGGCAAGATACAGGGACTGTGATGAGCAGGGAGAAGGAGCATGCAGGGAAGAGGGAGCTGCCAAAGTGTAGGGAGAGGTAAGAAGAGAGAGATAGAGCAAGGTGCAGACCATGAGGGGAGTGGGGGTGGGGGGAGCAGTTAATCACATTACATTTTTTAACAAGTTAAATTATTAACATGTTAATTGCATTAGTAATGCATTAAATGTGCAGCCCTATATGAAAAGAGTTAGTTTATCAGAGTTTAAAAAAGGTTTGGATAATTTCTTAAAAGTCCAAAAGCCATTATTAAGATGGACTTGGGAAAATTCAATGTTTATTTCAAGGATAAGGTTTAGATTAGCATTCTCAGTAGGGGAAAAACCATCTCGCCTTTTAAAACGGCTTTTGCATGGAAAATGGTAAGAGTTTGGGTTGATAGCGTTTTCAAAGGTGCTAAAATTATAAATTGAAAAGAAAAAATTTGTTGCAACTAGGCATTCCTACTTTTCAAAATTGTTCTTCTGGGAACTCCTGGGAGTTGTGTGGCTCCAGTTGTATTTCAGACCAAGCTAAGAACAGCCTCAAGCCAGAGTAAATATATTTTGATCTATTGGGTTTCAAGGATGAATAGAAGGGCAATATCTATCTTGTATTTCAATAAACAGGTGTGTGTGGGCATGTCTGTACTGAAGCAAGACAGTCAATGTGTAGAATTCTCTCTTTAATCCTTATTTTTTTATTCTCTTCATGCTCCATGGTTAAAATAAATCAATCATGTGCAAACTCTATGGTGCATAGCTTCAGTAAGATGTAAATCAGACAGGAAACAGAAAGTATGACATATCAGAGGGCCCATAAAGGTTTCCTTGCAAAATGGCCTTTTAGAAGGCTGCACCAAGGTCAGAATAGGCTGCCATTGCAATCCATAGGCCTTAACTTCCAAAAGGCAACCGTCAGCAGTGCTTGTTTCAAGGATGCTACCGCTGATGGAAGAAACACTTCTGCTTCTTTAAAACCACCATCTCCATCTCAATGTTTTGTTGTTTGGGTTTGATTTTTTTTCCACCCTTTTTTTCTCGTTTTGTTTCCAGGTGAAGAGTGGTTTGCACTGCTGAACGTCAACCAGCCTAATCGAGCTGGTGGCAAAACAAAGCCGCTTGGCAGCTCAGAGACTGACAGCCCTTTCGAAGGTGCCTGTTCTTTTAAAATGTTTATAATCGCTCAGTAATTAAGAACTGCCTAGAGGAAGCTGGGTTTATCTTTATGCTGCCAGGGTAGGGAGGAGGGGAACCCCACTGTCTTTTTCCTTTGCTTGAAAATGCCAGCTGCTTAAGACGTTGAACATAGAAGCTCCACGTAAATAAATACCTGTCTGCTGTTTCCCTAAACCACAACATATACAGAAAGGCAATATCCAGTGAAACAGTAAGCTTACCTAAAGAAGTGCTAGATCCACAAGAATCAAAAGCAACAGGGAAAAGAAAAAGAAATCTGTATTTGCAGTTTCAATTCAGTATAAGTAAGATAGGAATAAGAGGTTTCTTTCATAAAAGCTAGCATTTAACAGGTTTTTCTACTGTTTAATTTCCCTTTTAAATAAGATAGATTTTTTTTTAAACCACAGAAATGGAAATCAAACTACGAGTATGAAAGACATGTTTTAGCCACTGATAAATATGCATGAAATGTGTCATGCCACAGAAATACCACAGAACTGAAATGATGTCACAGACAAAATTATAGGGATTATTTGACAGCTATGCCATGAGATAAACAGGCCTGGTAAGCAACTCAAGCCCTCTAATCCAAATGCCAAGTAGGTGGGTCAAAACCCAACTTTACTGCTTGTTGTCAGTGGGTTACAACTTTGTGACAGTGAAATAGAAGGCGTTCCAGTTTATTTGATACACCACAAATCAAAACATTCACCTAAATGGTTTACAAAATAAAATGGAGGGGAGAATGGGGACTATACATAAGACTGGGGTTAGGCAAGACGAGCCACAATAGAAACAAAATTGAGGGGAAAATGACAATATTTCTACGAAGGAAGATAGAAGAGGAATTACGTTAGAGGTCAAGGGCTAGGACTTGCTACTCATTGCCCAGTGCTTAATGCTGCTGCTGACTGAAGAAGGAAAGAAGAAAAGTAGAAGGACCAATAGGTTATGCCTATGGGAAAATCTAGGAGAAAGAGTAGACTTTAACTAAAGCTTTGAATTTGACTTGGTTCAAATATTGAGGAAATTATTCTAGAGGGTTGGAACTAGCATACTGAAACTAGAGTCTCTAGTAAGATTAAAGTAAACCTGGCAATGAGAAGAGACAATCAAGAGAAAGTGTTGAGATGAATGTCTTCTGTGGAGAGTAAGAAATAAGAAAACAAGCAAGAAATCATGGTGAATCATTGTCAAGAAGCTAATGAGTGACTTCTAGATTCTTGAAAGAGGTCCTACTGGGAGCTTCAAAAACAGGACGTTCCACCTGACAGTTTTAGCTGTACATTTTAACGGACTCACTTAAGCTTCATATGACATTTATCTTGTGACTGTGTGACCATACTCAGCTCATTCATTTCTTCGACTAACTCCTGATGCAGGTAGATTTGCCGACCACAAAGCACACCACATGGAGCCTGTTCCTGGACACAGGAGTGTAAAGTTCAAATCTGTGCTGAGAGGGGTAACTGTTGAATTTTCTAAAATCCCAAAAGAAGTGTGATGGCTGTATTCTGACCTAGAGTTAATGCTGTATACTGAATTTTATCCTGTACTCAACTGGGATCCAGTGAAGACGCCTAAGTAGAGGATTTACATGATCAAAGTGTTTTTGCGGCGGGTCCTCCTATCCGAGATGTTCTGTAAAGTTTGCAATCATTTTAGGTTTAATTTTGAAATGCCTGCATATGCTACTCATATTATAGTAATGAAATCTGGGGTTAATAAAGATATTAAACAAAATACGTAATGATATGATATCACTGGAACTTTGGATTGCTCTCAGTTTTCAGAGAAAGAAAAAAAACCTGTTTTCTCTACATGAGATATTTGCGTACAGAAGGAAATAGTTGAATCTAAAAATTACCCAGATATTTTAAGTAGAGAATGACACGGGGACAAATTTTTCTCATCCCCGCGGGAACTCATTTTCCCATCCCATCCTGGCAAGTTCTTTTCCTGTCCCTGCCCCATTCCTGCAAGCTCCGTCCTCATCTGCACAAGCAGAAGAAAGTGCTAGATCCATAAGAATCAAAAGCAACAGAGATCTGACCCTCCAATAGAAAAAGAAAAAGAAATCTGTATTTGCAGTTTCAATTCAGTATAAGTAAGATAGGAATAAGAGGTTTCTTTCATAAAAGCTATGCATTTAACAGGTTTTTCTACTGTTTAATTTCCCTTTTAAAGAAGATAGATATTTAAAAAAAACAACCCATAGAAATGGAAATCAAACTACGAGTACAAAGACATTTTTTAGCCACTGTTAAATATGCATGAAATGTGTCATGCCACAGAAATATCACTTTAAAATCATAAGTGTCTGAGGCTTGTGTGGTTTACGAGAATGGGGCAGGGACAGCGAGTGCGACAAAACTGACGGGGATGGGATGGGGAAACTGAGTTCCTGAAGGGATGGGGACACATTTGTCCCCTTGTCATTCTCTAATTTGAAGGAAGTAACTGGCACAATAAGTCTGTCAAATAGCACTGGTATAATGGATGGACATGGTAATAATCCAACAAGCCACTGTCTTGCCTGGGTTAAGAATTAAATGATAAAAATTGAAGCCAGAGAGCCACATCTCTAAGACAAGATTGTATTGGCAGAAAATCTATAGAATCTATCTTAATGTATGGTGTAGTAGGGGGTGGGAAGGTAGACTGCCCCAGGTGCTTTCTTCATAGGGGTGCCTCTGCCTCTCATCCTCTCGCCCCCCCCCCCCCCCAGCGTGAGTGGTATCTTTCATCTGCTTCAGCTCCCTTTTGGTACTAGCGAACATTTCAAGAGGTACACAGGGGTGGGAGGTAGGCACATGGCACAGCGAGAGGTGGAAGAGCGTTCGAGTAGTGGGGAAGAACAGGAGGCTCATGGCACAGTGATGCCAGCTGTCACCACCCGGGAGCTAACCTCCCCAGCTATGCCACTGCCTGTATGTCTGGATTAACAAAAGCCAGGGGGCTTAAGAATATATTGAGAAGTAATGGTGAGAGTATAAATCCCTGAGGAACAGTGTGAAGAGCTAAGGAAGATAGTCAGCTTGGTACAGTTATAGCAATCTGTTCTGCAAGCTACGTTGTGCAGTGCAAAGGAACTGAAGAGAAGAGATGCAGTGGAGAAGATATTGAAGATCAGAGGTGAAGGAGATGAGAAGACACAGCTTGGAGACAGCGGAGAGAGACCCAGGAAAACATCATCCATGAACACTGAGGCAACTACACTCACCCAATTACTTGACTGGAGCTCCAGAGTCTCTGAGCCTTCTCTTACCTGTACCAGGCTGGCCATCACACACCCAGTCCGTTGAGAGTTCACATCTGACCATCTGTACCATCATAGAGGTCCATGTAGCAACGGAGGACTCTCTTCGTCCAGCCAGTATTTCAGAATGACTTTAACCATCAATAAAAATGCAATGGCAAGAAATTTATGGTCAGGCAGTCGGACATGATTATCCACTAATAAGCGCTGATCCCCCAACAAAAGAGTCATATAATCCCATGAAATAGAGCGCTTCATCAGCCCCTACATTATATTGAGTACCGTAGTCCACAGGATCAATTTCGGACATTCCAGGAAGGTATGTACAAAAGTGCCCACATTATTTTTACACTTAAGGCAGTGCGAGGCCGTCCACAAGCCTATAATATAGCTTCGAGCCCTAGTCAAGCACTCCAGCAGTTCCTTCTCCCCTGCTCACTCTTTCTCCATGCCCCCCTCACAGCCCTGGAAACTTACCTTGAGCGCTGTTTCTCGCCAGGCCCAAAGGCTCTCTGCAGCGTTGGAAATGTTAAATGTTCAGCCCTAGCACTTATACCTGTGTGTAATATACACATGTGAATGGTGCTATTTATACCTAGATGTATTTAAAAAATAATGGGCTTAATATGTTTTACAAATTACAAAACTCAACACTTCTGGCACAGTTTGAGCCCCGGAGAACTAAATGTACAATACTATCAGAACTTGAACAACTGCTGTCGCAAGCCTGATGCAAAGTAAGAGTGCCAGAGAATTGTTGGAAAAAGAAATTCCAAAACATATGATCCACCAGTCTAAGCATGCATCCAGCAAAAAGAGAAGATTCTGTTCGAACAGACTGTGCAGAATCTAGCTTCACAGAAACTTTAAGTCTTTCACTGGCAAGATTCCTGTTTTGGATAATGATGGAGCATTAAGAACAGGCAAGATCTGGAAGCGAATTTACTTACCCTGTGGTGAGATTCTGCATCTTGAAGACAGAGAAAAAAAACTATAGAGAAATAAGCTGTATACTGAACCCCTTCCACAAACTGCACCATGAGACGTGAAAAATTAAAATCACAAATCTGGTAAAATCCCCAAGACACGTTCTGCGTGGCCTTTGGTTTCTGCAATGTATTCTGTGTAATCTTGTGAACAAATGCAAAGTGATACACATCAGAAAGAATAATCAAAATCATAGTTAGAAACATGATGGCAGATAAAGGCCAAATGGCCTATCTAGTCTGCCCATCCGCAGTAACCATGATCTCTTTCTCTCTCTGAGAGATCCTACGTGCCTTTCCCAGACTTTCTTGAATTCAGACATAGTCTCTGTCTCCACCACCTCTTCCGGGAGACTGTTCCATGCATTTACCACCCTTTCTGTAAAAAAGTATTTCCTTAGATTACTCCGGAGCCTATCACCTCTTAACATAAGAATTGCCACTGCAGGGTCAGACTGGTGGTCCATCATGCTCAGCAGTCCGCTCACGCAGCGGCCCTCTGGTCAAAGACCAGTGTCCTAACTGAGACTAGCCCTACCTGCGCATATTCTGATTCAGCAGGAACTTGTCTAACTTTGTCTTGAATCCCTGGAGGGTGTTTTCCCCTATGACAGACTCCGGAAGAGCATTCCAGTTTTCTACGACTCTCTGGGTGAAAAACCCAGAGAGTGTTAGAAAACTAGAACGCTCTTCTGGAGTCTGTCATACGGGACAACACCCTCCATGGATTCAGGACAAAGTTAGACAAGTTCCTGCTGAACCAGAATGTACACAGGTAGGGCTAGTCTTTGACCAAAGGACCACTGCGTGAGCGGACTGCTGGGCATGATGGACCACTGGTTTGACCCAGCAGTGGCAATTCTTATGTTCTTATGTTCCCCCTGACGTCACAATGTCAGAGAGAAGGCTTTTGAATCAGCCTGAATTGTGCGCGAGGAGCAGACGACACCTGGAGATGACTGCAGCAAGGGAGCTGGCCAAAAAATAAATACTTACTGGGAGGCTTAGAAGGAAGGGAACGCTTCCAGCACAGGCACAGATCGCCGACAGCCATAAAATAAATACTTCCAGCACAGCCACGGATCGCGTGAGGAGCCACCACCGCCCACAGCTTTTACCAGAAAAACAATTGCAGCAGGGGGCCGGCCAGAAGGGAGGGAGGGAGAAGGTCGTGTTGGGACTCAAGAGGGAGGGAGCACAATCTTTGGACAAATAAGGAAGGAGGGAGGGTGCATGAGCCATAGGATTGAAGAATGGAGGGAGTGAGGGGGAGGGAACAGTAAGGGAGAATTGGGTGTCAGAGAAGGAAAGAGTTGGTGCACATGGAGAGATGAAGAAAGAAGAGAACTGTTGGGCAGAGAGAGAAGGGAGGGGAGAGAGAGAGAATTATTGGACGTGGTGGTGGGAGAGGAGTGAGGTAAAGATGCATGGGCATGGAGAGGAGGGGGAGAACATGCTGGGCCAAGGAAGCCTCCTGGACTGGGTTTTTTTTTTTTTGGGGGGGCGGGTTAATTACAGAGGGGGAGGGTATTAAAAGAAGTGCTAGATTGGGCGTGGGGGGAGAGCTTATGGGGCCAGAAACAGAGGATAGAGAGAGAGATGGTAGGCAATGGTCTGAAGGGAGAGAAGTTGGACCTGGGGTGGTGTGGAGGAAGAGGGAAAGATATACTTGAAGGGAAAACTGTTGGGAAGAGACAGGGAGAAATGGTAGACCTGGGAGAGGGAGGCAGACAGGCAGGGGGAGAGATGGGGTGGGGGGCAGTTGAGAAGAGAAAGGGAAATTGGATCTGGGGATGGAAGGGAGGTAGGGAGAAATTTTAGGCCTGTGGATGGAAGGCAGAGAGATGCAGCATCTCTCTTTTATTTTCCTCCATTTCATTGTCAGCATCAAGGGGGGAGGGAAGAAGAAAAACAGAAAAGAGAGGGAGCAAAATGTTGGACCATGGGGATAGAGGAGGAGAGATGGACCTATGGGAGGGCAGGAGGGAAGAGAGCTGGGATAAGAAAGGGGATGGAAAGAAAGGGACAGGGAGTTATAGCCTGACTAGTGGAGAGGGAGGGGGATTCTGAAAGTGGTGAGCCATGTGAATGAGGTCAAAAGAGAGATGACAAGATGAGTGAGAGAGCAGTGAGTACAGTGGTAGAAATGTGTTAATGGGGAGTAGATAGCATGAAATAGGAGGCTGGGAAAGGAGTTAGATGGGAAATGGGAGAGCTAGGGACTTATTGCCCTTACAATCTCTCCTTTCAGTTTTGCCCACTGCATTTCCACTCCTTCCAGACGTTCCCATCCAGACAATAATTCCTTGACGTAAACCCCCATCCGAACAAAGTTAGTTTTTTTAAAGTCTAGAACCTTTGCTTTTGAATGAGCCCTATCTATACCCATCTTAATATTAACTGTACCATGCAGTGATCACTGGATGCCAGATGATCACCCACTGTAACTTCAGAAACACTTTCCCCGATTGTAAGCACTAAGTCCAGTATGACCCCATCCCGTGTAGGTTCCATTACCAACTGCTAGAACAGTTCTCCTTGTAGAGAATCCAGAATCTCCCTACTTCTGGAAGACCCCACAATAGGGATATCCCAATCAACATCCGGCATGTTAAAATCACCTATTAGCAAGACTTCCCTTTTTTTAGATATATTCTGAATGTCTACTATTAAAACTCTATCTACTTCTTCCATCTGTGAAGGAAGCCTGTATATCACACCAATGTAAATATATTCATCATTCCCTCTTTACAAATTGATCCACAGTGCCTCTTCCTTGCCCTGCAGATCCTGCAATTGTGTGGCTTTAATTTGTTCTTTGACATATAATGCTACTCCTCCTCCTTTTCTTCCTACCCTGTCTTTCCTGATCAGATTATAGTCCGGTATAACTGTGAACCATGTCTCTGTGATCGCTACTATATCCAACTCCTCTTCTTCCATCACAGCTTCTAGATCCAGAATCTTGTTTCCCATACTTTGAGTATTAGTATATACTGCGTTTCCAAACATTGCCCCCTTTTCCCATCCATGTAGTGATTTACTTACCTGAGGGCTTATACTTATCCTGGAGCTTTGATCACCCTGCCCTATCACTTCTAGTTTAAAGCTCTCTTTAGTAGATTAGCCAGCCTGCTAGCAAAGACACTTCTTCTCTTCTTTGATAGATGCACACCATCCCTACTCAGCAGCCCTTGGAAGATCATCCCATGGTCCAGGAAGCCAAAACACTCTCGATGACACCATCCACGTAGCCATGCATTCATCTAGGATGTGAGCTTTTCTGCCCTAGTGTTTACTCTCAACAGGGATGATGGACGAGAAAACCACCTGCCCACCCGACTGCTTCACCTTCTCTCCTGGAACCACAAAGTCACCTCTGACACGTTTGCAGGGGTACCTGGCAGTATCATTAGTGCCAATGTGGATGAGCAGCATCGGATAGCAGTCATCAGGCTTGATGAGTCTCAGCAATCTCTCCGTAACATCTTGGCTCTGGCTTGACTTGAACTATTTGGCTTGGGCGTAGTTCAAGCCAGCACTGGAGTCTGGTGGGACTGTTAAGATAAGTGCCGCCATTTTAAAGGAATTTATTGAAAGTTTGGGACTTCTGCATGAAAATTGGAACTGTGTTTTAAGTGCACATCAACTTTAGTTTTGTAATCACTAAGGAAAATAAGATTTTCCTAGATTTTTCTATTAGGTTGAAAGATTATCTCCCTTCGTCTTTTCGTAAAACTATTTGGATTTCTGCTAGGTACTTGTGACCTGGATTGGCCACTGTTGGAAACAGGAGACTGAGCTAATCTTGTCCCTGGTGGAAACTGTCTGGAATTAAATCTTCTCTTAACAAGATGGGCTAGTTCTACATTGTACAAGCCACGTGACCTACTGGGTATCTGCCCCGCTTGCCCTTCCCTTAAAATCATTCATCATTCAAGACAGAATTTTCAAAACTCATCTAACAAATTTGCCAATAGTTTTGATGAAAAGGAAATGCTTTTCTTCCAAGTGTGTGATACTTTACGTGTATGAAATCAAAGGCTGCCTAAAATTACACAGTGCTTTCAGAAGTGGAACTGGGGACTTGGTTACTGTTTGCTATAATTATGGTTTCAGTTTTTGCTTGCCTCTTTTATTTATCTTTTTGACATCTATTTTCAAATTGTGAAAGCAAATGCCATTTCCCACAAAATATATTTATTCCACTCATGTGGGTGCATAAACAGTGAAGCAAAGATTTGCATTCCTGAAGTATGCAAATAAGCATTTTAACCTGAAACTAGAAAGAAGAAAGAAAACCTCATATATAAGGGAAATGCAGAGCTGATAAACTGATGATTTGCATGCTGGGTTGTTTTTTTTTTTTTAAACAAGAATAGTCTTGGCTTAAAATATGATTTGTTTCAATAAAAAACAACTAGAACAGAATTAGATGGGAATAGATTTTCTTTACCAGTTTAATAATGGTAATATCCCTTTACAAGACATTTTCAGATTTAGCCCCTGCCAAAATACACAAATAGGCACATTTTAGTAGAACATACAAATCAGAACTAAAACATCCAAGTCAGGACATGTCAACTTCCATTAGTTTTTTTATTGGGGGGGGGGGTGTTAGTAGCTGCCTTTATAAAGAGATTCACCCAAAGTAGTATTCAGCAAGTTTTAGTCAGCTTCTGTCAATTTACAGTACATCCAGGAATGGACATATACAGTGGCTTAGTAAGGGGGGAGGGGGGGGGGTTTTGTCCCGGGTGCGGTCTTCCTAAGGGTGCGTCACCTCTCCTCTATGCTCCTGCTCCTCTCTTTGCCTTTCTCCATACCCTTTTTACTTCCCCGGCGTGTGGTTGCTGCCCGCGTCGGCACTGGCGCTCTCTATAACGTCACTTCTGAGACCTGCGTCTAAGAAGTGACGTCAAAGGGCAAGCCGACACTGACATGGCCATGCTGCTCATGCCGGAGAAGTTAAAAAGGTACGGGGAAAGGGAAGGGGTGTCCTTGTGACGGGGGGGAGGGGAGGGGCACCACCGCCTCGGGCACTGCTCACTCTTACTATGACACTGGACAAAAGACCCGGCGTGGATAACCAAAACAGTGAAGGAAGCGATAGGCAATAAGAAAAAATCATTCAAGAAATGGAAAAAGGACAAAACTGAGGGGAACTGGAAAGAGCACAAGAAACATCAAAAAGAATGTCACCTTGAGGTTTGGAAAGCCAAAAGAGAGTATGAAGAGAGGCTAGCCAGGGAAGCAAGAAATTTCAAACCATTCTTCAGATATGTTAAAGGGAAGCAGCCGGCTAGAGAGGAAGTGGGACCGCTGGACGACGGAGACAGGAAGGGAGTGGTGAAGGAGGAGAAGGTAGTGGCAGAAAGGCTTAACATGTTCTTCTCGACTGTATTTACAAACGAAAACACGTCCAACATACCGGAACCTGAGCAATTCTTCAACGGAAGTCAGGCAGAAAAATTAACATCCATAGAAGTGAGCCTTGAGGACGTTCGTAGGCAGATAGAAAAACTAAAAACTGACAAATTCCCGGGTCCGGATGGCATACATCCAAGGGTTCTGAAGGAATTAAAGGAGGAGATAGCGGAACTACTGCAGCAAATTTGCAACTTATCCCTGAAAACAGGCGAGATCCCGGAAGATTGGAAGATAGCCAACGTTACGCCCATCTTTAAAAAGGGACCAAGAGGTGACCCGGGAAACTACAGGCCGGTGAGCTTGACTTCGGTTCCGGGGAAAATGGCAGAAGCACTGATAAAAGAAAACATCGATCAACATTTTGAAAAACATGAACTTCTGATAACCAGCCAGCATGGTTTCTGCAAGGGAAGATCGTGCCTAACGAACTTATTGCACTTCTTTGAAGGGATCAACAAACGGATGGACAAAGGAGACCCCATAGACATCATATATCTAGATTTCCAAAAAGCCTTTGACAAGGTGCCCCATGAACGTCTACTCCGGAAACTGAAGAACCATGGGGTGGAAGGAGACGTACATAGATGGATCAGAAACTGGTTGGAGGGTAGAAAACAAAGGGTAGGAGTGAAGGGTCACTACTCCGACTGGAGGAGGGTCACGAGTGATGTCCCGCAGGGCTCGGTGCTCGGGCCGCTGCTATTTAATATCTTCATAAATGATCTAGAAACAGGAACGAAGTGCGAGATAATAAAATTTGCGGACGACACCAAACTATTTAATGGAGCTCGGACTACAGAGGACTGCGAAAAGTTGCAAAGGGACTTGAACAAATTAGAAGAATGGGCGGCGAAATGGCAGATGAAGTTCAACATGGTGACACAAGGAAATTCTTTTTCACTGAAAGGGTGGTTGATCGCTGGAATAGTCTTCCACTTCAGGTCATTGAGGCCAGCAGTGTGCCTGATTTTAAGGCCAAATGGGATAGACATGTGGGATCTATTCAAAGAGAAAGGTAGGGGAGGGTCATTGGGGTGGGCAGACTAGATGGGCCGTGGCCCTTATCTGCCGTCTATTTCTATGTTTCTATCATATATCATCTCCACCCCTTCCAGCCAACATCTTCTCCTCTGTCCATCCAGCTCTGCCCCCATCTTTCTTCCTTCCCCCATTACCCTGCCTACTCGCCTCCCCACCACTTCTGTATACTTCTCAAGCAGCAGCAGCTGTAAACTTAAATACAGCCATCGTGGGATCTTTCTGCACTTCCCTGCCGTTACCGGCTCTGCTGTGGTGGAACAAGAAAATGATGCCGGGGGAGGGGGGTGTGGATCAGCAGATATAGGGACATGCAGGAGGGTCCATGATGGATGGCTGAATGGAAAGTTTACTGCTGCTGGTTTGGGATAACTGCAGAGTGGGTTGTTTCTGAACGCAGTGGGCCAGCTGTCCACCCTCCTAGACGCATGATGACAGATAAAGGCCAAATGGCCCATCCAGTCTGCCCATCTGCAGTAACCATTATATTTTCGTCTCCCTAAGAGATCCCAGGTTTTCTTGAATTCAGACAGTCTCTGTCTCCACTACCTCTTCTGGGAAAGTGTTCCATGCATCTACCACTCCTTCTATAAAAAAAGTAATTACTGTACTTAGATAACTCCTGAGCTGGTTTTAAGAAAGGTTTGGACAAATTCCTGGAGGAAAAGTCCATAGTCTGTTATTAAGACATGGGGAAGCCTCTACTGGATGGGTAGCATGGAATGTTGCTACTCTTTGGGTTTTGGTCAGGTACTAATGAACTGCATTGGCTACCGTGACCACTGGTCTGACCCAGTAAGGCAAATCTTATGTTCTCATTTCAGAGCTTCCTTTCAAATGAAAGACTGACCTCTTGCACATTTATGCCATGTAGGCATCACATCTCCCCTCTCCCACCTTTTCTCCAAAATATACATATATTGAGATCTTTTTGAGCCTGTCCCCATACACCTTAGTTTTATAGCATCCTTCTAGCTTTTGCTGTCACTCCACCCTTCGTACACAGTGCAGTAGTTGGCCTAGTTAGAAGCTGTGCAGGATATTACCCAAACTTAGTGGATATTCAGCCACACATATAAAGACTGCCAAACCTTTGCTAATCCACAATGTTGGCACACATTCCAAAACACAGCCCTCAGTTAGCTCTGTAGCTCATATATATTTTAAAAAAGCCCCACTGTCTGAAAATACCTCTGTGACACTCAGAAGAACATTGCTACCTACAGACCATAGCCATATGTAATGGAAACCCCCCCAAAGGCAGTCATGTAGTACAACACTATATATGTGGAAAGAGATGCACTTTTCTTCCTCCACTGTGCAAAATCAAGAGAGGACGTAGTGTTAGGGGTTCCAACTTGCACTATTAACTCTTTCACTCCTGGCCAGAGACATGGTAAAGCCTGGTAGTCAACCTTTGGGATCACTTCTAAAATGTATTGACCAGCTCAAACAGAATCCATATTCACTATAATGCTATAGTCTTTTTCCCCTCCCCCTTTCAAAATATCTTGTTTAAGGTCATAAATTCTGTGACTCTCAATTAATTCAGCATTTCTAGATATAGCTACGTTTTTTCACAACTTTTTTCTTTTGAATTCTTTGATACATCCCATTTCCAACTCTCAGGAAAAACCCCAAAAACAGAGAACACTCACGTTTGCTGTTGGTTCAGCAGAGAAAATGGCCATTTTGGGTCACACTACTCTGACATCATCACGACATCATCAATATGCACCCAGGTGGGCCAGGCACAGCAAAAATGGTTTGATGTGGTTTTGAACACCCTATCTGGCTGGGCACAAGGCATCAGCTAAACAGAACAAGGCCTTAAGCTTTTGAGCCACACAAACTTGTTACTGGTTACTGCTCAATGATATGTGGTAAGGAAATGGTAGTGAGCCTACATGAAGCATTAGAAGATATTCGAAAAAGAAACAAAGCAGAACTCAAATTCTGGATACGCAAGCAGCTCTTAGCTGCTTCATATGTTCCTCAGGTGGTGAGTTCAATTCCACTTTTTTGTCAACAGGTATCTAACAGTTGCAATACATAGAAGCAAGTTACAGTGGCTCAACAGCTTAAGGCATCGCTGTGTTCAGCTGATCTCTTCTGCCCAGCAGGCAGAATGTTCAAAACCTATGAACCAGCGGAAATAAAATAATTATTTTGTGGACCGGCACCGGTCCACGAACCGGAAGTTGAAGAACACTGGGCTAAGTCGTGTCCATCTCCACCTCAGACCCCGCCCCCATAATAGTACTAATTGTAACACCATTTTTTCCATTCAATTTTCATATATATACATACACACACACAGAATATAATCGTATTAACAACACATAATGGTTAACCACAAAATTAAAATACACAAAGCACACTGTATGCTTTTCAATATTCATTCCTACCAAAAAAACAGATAACCCCATGCAAATGCAGGACCAAAAACTAAAAGTACTAATATTTACAAACAGACCCTAAGATGCAAGACTGCGAGCAGTACAATCCCAGAGAAAAAGAAACAAATGAATTTCTTCCTGAACAGACAAATCAATCACTAAATAAAAAAATAAAAGCATTCCCCCTACTGTTGTTGTCTCTCTCTGTCCATGCTGTGCCTTGCCTTCTGGCCTGCCCCCCTGGTGTTATCTTCGGGCCGGTCCACGGTGCGATCAACGCGGCATCTTCAGGCTGGCTCTTTGAGTGCTGCATTGCACAAAGATGTGGGCAGCAGCTCCTTGCATGTGTCCCGTGCCTCATCTGGAAGCCTTCCCTCTGACATTGCGACGTCAAAGAGAAGGCTTCCGGTTCAGGCGCAGGATGCACGTAGGAACCTTTTCCCACTTGTCATGCACATACAACGTGCACATAGACATGAATGAGTGAAAAACCATAGAGAAAATAAAAAGGAAACTCACAAAAACTTTGTTTAAAGCAATGACTAACCAACGGATTTTTGGCTGTGCACACCTGTAATGTTTGTAAGTAAACAGCAAGAAAAATCTATTGATCTAAGAACAGAGAAAGAAACACAAGTGGATCCATTTTTGAGGTCTTTTTTTCAGCTCTGATTACTTACATAAGTATGCTGGCTGGGCTGCAGGCAGGCTGTCTGTAGCTAGGGATAAAAAGCCAAATATTCTTTCTGACAGCACTTCTGTGGCAGCTTTCCATAGCTTCAAAAGGATTCTACAAAGCTGTGGCACAGATCAGTTTCTCAAAGTGAAGAGATTTTGAATGGCCCCCCTTAAATAAGTTATTGTTGCAAATTCCATGTTTTAAATTCATATACCAAAATTACTACTTGTAACCTTTTTGGGGTTTGGTTTGTTCTATTTTTGTCTGTCTTCTGCGGAATGTCAACAAATTCTCTCTTTTATTTTTTTAATATTTTGTACACCTACTCGACTATTAGATAGGCGGTATAGCAAATTAAAATTTGAATGTGGGTGAAGCTAGATATGAATGTTCGCTATCCTTTGATTTATCAACTGTAGTTCCTTTTCTGCTTGTAGATTTTAGTCGGTATCCCGCCTTAACCTCTGGAAAGGTGGCATAGCAAGCTTTTTAAAATAAATATTAATGATTAATAATAATAAATTGATTTATAGCCCGCACTTTCCAGTGTTCTCAGTGGTATACAAATATTCACATTCTTTTTACTAAGCTGCAGTATGAGGTAAATTCTATAAATGGCGCCTAAGTAAAATGGGAAACGCCGTTTGAAATGGCAAGCAACATTAAATTTAAAGCGCCTACAGGTGCCTAAACAAAAGGTGCTGGAATCTTGCCTCCGGAGGCACCTACTAGCGCCTAACGTCTTACAGGCGTGGCTAACGCCAGAAGGGGTGCTAGGCATGGTAAAGCGCCTATGTAGGTGCAATTCACGGCAAAGGTAGGCGGCGGAAATGTAGGCCTTGAAGGCATCTCCCGGAGGAAATGTAGGCCTTTCCTGGAGGTGCGATTCTCTAAATGGCACCATCGCATGATTGACACTCTTTTTAGGTAGCCAACTTGACTACTGTAATATCGCCTATCTGGCAATTACCCAAAAGAATATGCAGCGATTACAACTGGCAAAAGGCAGCGGTCAAACTGATCTTTGGGTTGAAGAAGTTTGACCATGTGACTCCTTCCTTCCGACTCCTACATTGGCTGCCGATGGAGGCATGTGTCAAGTTTAAGTTCGGATGTTTCTGCTTTAAGGTAGTGTTTGGTTTAGCCCCTAAATATATAACTGACCTTTTCCCCTTCCCAACCAACAGACATAAGAGAAGCTCACACTTGAACTTTGTATCTCCACTGACTAGAGGATGTAAATTCAAAAGTCATCATCAACATCTTCTCTCATATCAAGCAGCTTTATGGGGTAAAGACCTGGAACAACTACTTATGCTTGCTAATACTTATGGGGAATTCAGGAGACACCTAAAAACATATCTGTTCCTGAAGTACTTAGGCAGTTGATTTGTACAATCTTTCCCACAATAACTGACCTCTAGAGCCGCTATTCACTAGTTTTAACCTGCCAGTTCTACTCAATTTGTAGCATTTTTAATCATTGTAAACTGCATAGAACTTCACAATCCTGCGGTATATTGACGCCTTATTGAGAATCTGGGCCTAAATGCTACTGTGTGCTTACCACAGCTTAAAGGGTTAACTGTGGGGCACACTAAGGTGTCCTGCGGTAAAAGCCCAATGTGCTTGCTGGATAATGCTTCCATGCCCATTCTCCCAAAAATAAACTCTGAAAACTTTGTTTTCTAAACACTTTGGAAACTAAGCCATTCTAGATTACATTTTTCTTCTATATTTATGTACTGTATTTTCATTATTGTAAACCGAGTCGAGCACCTTTTGGTTGAAGACCCAGTCTATAAAATTGTTTTAGTTTAGTTTAAATAAATAACGTGCACCTAGTTTGAAGCACTAAGGACACAGAAATGGTGGTATTTTAGTCATTTCTGCATGTGACTGGCCATTTGGGTATTTTGATCTTGCCATGGCTAGGATATCCAAAGCTCTCATGGTAAGAAACACCTAACTCAAAGGAAGTGGCTGTGGCTCAACAGTTAATAGCATATCTTCTATCTTCTGAAAGTTGGATACCCCAACGCATGTTCAATTCTGTCATCTAGGTGCATCTTGATGACCTCACAATGAGGTCAACATTGTGTATCAGATATATTCATTTGCTCTCAACTGCAAGCCATTGCGTTAAGAATGTATTTCTTTTTATGCAATATACACACAGGGCAACAGATATAAGAGTTTACTAAAACTTCAGAAGGCTTGGACAAGTGTTGAAGGAAGGTATATGTTTTGAGATGTATCCTAAAGACATTACTATTGGTAAATTCAGCTTGGTTTTAGAATTGGAGGTGTGTTTTTATGCCTGAGGAGTGTGTGTTGGGGTGGGTGAGGGGTTTAGGATGAGAGAACAGGCTGCTTTAGACATCTGAGAATTACTGCAGATCATTTTAAAGCTACACCCAAATATGTTTAAGCAAAGGAATGGCCAAAGAATGCCCAAACAGTTTGAAAGTTTTCTGGTAGAAAAATGAATATAAAATATTTGCTAACCACACTCAAGACTTGAACCCCTGACGTTTGGAAGACAAAAAGCAGCGCTTTAAAGCATAGAGCTACAAAGGGAATTCCTTTACAAATCTGGTAACTGGAGCCTCTATAGACTAAGCAAATGACAAATGGCTTCTTATAAAAGCTTTGAGAAGTGAAGGAAATGACTACAAGTCAGTACAGGTGTGTTTGGCCAAACAACACCCAAAGCATGGCCAATCAGTTTGAAAGTTTTCTTGTGGGCAGTCTTAACGGTGCTTATGACATCAGACACCACTTAGGCATTCTTAGTATAAGAAGGTCCATCAGAGCAGAGTTTTCTCTTTTAGAACTCCCATTCTATGCTATTGCTGATTTCTGAGACCTTACTTCATTATCTTTTAACCTTTTTTTCTCCTATATTTGCCACAACTTTCTCCATTCCATGGTCCATTAGCAGTTATAGCAATTTGCAATAAATGTCTTTAACATTTTCATCTTTTGTAGAACTGGCCTCAGAACACCACCTTGCACTTATGCAAGGAACTCAGATAAGAAGTCCAGGTGAGAATATATTGCAACCTTTGTTTGCTTACTCTAGGTATCCTTCACTTGACTGTAAATTGTGCTTACTATCTGCACTGTTATAACTACCTCTTCCCTGACTAGCCCTTATGATGAATTAAATATATTTTTACAGTGCTAACATATTTCACACTTTTTTCCTTCACAATAGGTTTACCTCTTGATGAATTCCTGAGTACAGTAAATGGGTGATAGTTTTGTGCTCATATGACAATATTCCATGGAACTATCTTTTGCTTCTACATGCATTCCTGCTCTTATCTGCGTAGTCATATTTTAAGTATGTCAAAATAAGTGACTAAACAGGTGCTGAAACTTAACTCAACTTTATCTAATATACCTGGCGCAGTGAAGGATTACAAGTGATTTGGCCAGGATTACAAGGCATGAGATGAGATCTGAACCTATAGTATCGGCACACTAAGGCTGTTGTGTATATCCTTGCTTTCCACTAAATCATTGTGAAAGTGTTTACTGCTGAACCCCCTTTCTTGACCTGCTTAGTTTATATATATATAAAATATATATATATTAAAATATATATATATATATTAAAATATATTAAAATATATATATATATTAAAATATATTAAAATATATATATATATATATATATATATATATTTTAATATATATATATATATTTTAATATATATATATTTTATATATATATAAACTAAGCAGGTCAAGAAAGGGGGTTCAGCAGTAAACACTTTCACAATGATTTAGTGGAAAGCAAGGATATACACAACAGCCTTAGTGTGCCGATACTATAGGTTCAGATCTCATCTCATGCCTTGTAATCCTGGCCAAATCACTTGTAATCCTTCACTGCGCCAGGTATATTAGATAAAGTTGAGTTAAGTTTCAGCACCTGTTTAGTCACTATATATATATAAACTAAGCAGGTCAAGAAAGGGGGTTCAGCAGTAAACACTTTCACAATGATTTAGTGGAAAGCAAGGATATACTATAATATAAGCTAAAAAGAGCCCCCATGGGGAGGATAAGCCTCCACCAAAACTCTCCCATTGCCACAACAGTGGCTAAGGTGTTCAGGCAGAGAACCTCATCGGCATAAAAACCTCCCGTGGAGGTCACCTTTTGTGCATTGAAGCACGGGCTAGCATGTTCGTATTTGAAAGCTCATGATCGGAGGTCACACCCTGAGGCAGCACTATGTGAAACGCTGGCCATCGTTGGTGTTCCGACGGAGCTCACAAACAAAAAATAAGTGAAGTCACTTCAGGTGACTGTTTTGAGTCAGTACAACTTTAAGAGTTTGGCCGAGCCATTAAACTTCACCACCTATTTATTTATCTACTAGCTGATGCCCCGGCGTTGCACGGGTATTTAATAATAGCAATAACACTGTAAATGGATACAAATAAAGATACTTTATAGTGGTGAATGAAATTATTGTTTTACAGCTTAATAAAAAGTACAATATTCAAATTATAATGTGAAATATTTGACAAAATGAATACAATACAACTAACGCAAAACGTGATTATACACAACATTTTTAGTTTCACCTCCTGGAGCAAGAACATATAAATTGTTGGGTGAACCCACCCTTGAGCAAGCAACATAGAGTTGTGGGCCGAGAGACCCCCAGAACATCACCCCAGGTAGTGAGGGATCTGCATACCAAGTTTCGTTCAAATCAGTCAAGCCGTTTTTGAATTACTGTGAGAATGGCAGCTTTTTACATTTTTTCCATTGACATGAATGGGAGAAATCTGATTTTCTGTTTGTAGCTCCGCCCACGTGTGCAGGTGGGCCGTGAGACCACCAGAACATATCACCCCAGGTAGTGAGGGATCAGCATACCAAGTTTCGTTCAAATCGGGCAAGCTGTTTTTGAATTACTGTGAGAATGGCAGCTTTTTACATTTTTTCCATTGACATGAATGGGTGAAATCTGATTTTCTGTTTGTAGCTCCGCCCACGTGTGCAGGTGGGCCGTGAGACCCTCAGAACATAGCACCCCAGGTAGTGAGGGATCTGCATATCAAGTTTCGTTCAAATCGGTCAAGCCGTTTTTGAATTACTGTGAGAATGGCAGCTTTTTACATTTTTGCCATTGACATGAATGGGTGAAATCTGATTTTCTGTTTGTAGCTCCGCCCATGTGTGCAGGTGGGCCGCGAGACCCCCAGAACATATCACCCCAGGTAGTGAGGGATCTGCATACCAAGTTTTGTTAAAATCGGTCATGCCGGTATTGAATTACAGTGAGAATGGCAGCTTTTTACATTTTTTCCATTGACATGAATGGGTGAAATCTGATTTTCTGTTTGTAGCTCCGCCCACGTGTGCAGGTGGGCCGAGAGACCCTCAGAACATATCACCCCAGGTAGTGAGGGATCTGCATACCAAGTTTCGTTCAAATCGGGCAAGCCGTTTTTGAAGTACTGTGAGAATGGCAGCTTTTTACTTTTTTTCCATTGACATAAATGGGTGAAATCTGATGTTCTGTTTGTAGCTCCGCCCACGTGTGCAGGTGGGCCGAGAGACCCCCAGAACATATCACCCCAGGTAGTTGGAATTACTGTGAGAATGGCAGCTATTTACATTTTTTCCATTGACATGAATGGGTGAAATCTGATTTTCTGTTTGTAGCTCCGCCCACATGTGCAGGTGGGCTGCGAGACCCCCAGAATATATCACCCCAGGTAGTGAGGGATCTGCATACCAAGGTTCGTTCAAATCGGTCAAGCCGTTTTTGCGTGATCGCGGCACATACACACACACATACATACACACACACACCTCCGATTTTATATACTGTATATAGATAACACAATATAGAGCCACCGTGATTTCCACGGAAGGCTTTATGCCGATGTTCTCCGCCTGAACACCTTAGCCACTGTTGTGGCAGTGGGAGGGTTTTGTCTGAGGCTATTCCTCCCCTTGGGGGCTCTTTAGTTCATATTGTAGTATGTCCTTGCTTTCCACTAAATCGCTGTGAAAGTGTTTACGGCTGATATTTTGATTTTTTCCACATATTCTGAGTTTAGATACCTGCTTCAGGAAAGGGAGGACAGATTTAGATTTTGGGGTTGAACCTCCTTTTTCTGAAACAGCTCACTGGTTCAAGTTACACTGTCACCTGCACTTACTTTTAACAGCTTCCTATTAGCTCTCATAAGTCTAGATCAGGGGTACCCACAATTTTTGGGCTTGTGAGCTACTTTTAAAATGACCAAGTCAAAATGATCTACCAACAATAAAATTTCAAAAAAAAACCCAAAACCACAAAGCACACTGTATGCAGAGAAAATAATTATTTATATTCCATGTTTTTTTCAAAGAGGTCAAGGCAGATGACTATGCACTGTCACCTCAGTAACAACCATACAAAAACAGACAAATATACCCCCTCCCTTTTTACTAAACCACGATAACAGTTTTTAGCGCCCAATCAGTTTGAAAGTTTTCTGGCAGGAAGTCCTAATGGTGCCTACGACGTCAGACGCCACTTAGGTGTGCTTAATATAAAGAGGGTTCTGGTACAGCAGTTTTTTTTGTCTTAAGACTCCCAAGTGTGCTTGTGCTTCTGATGTTTTGTGATCTTGAGACTTTGTGCTGTTACCTCGCTGTTTCTCCTTTGTCCTACCTTCTCCCTTTTGTTCTGTGATTATATTTGTCAGTTGGTGTCTTTTTGTTTGGTGTTGGTGTGAGATGGCTGAGTATTTAGGTTTTGTGTTAAGTGTGGAGGGGCATAGATTGTTGGGGAGCGGAAGGGGTCCGGCTTGCCCAGGCCGACGTGGATGCCAGGCCCCCAGGGTATATAGGCCCAGGGTGACCTTCCTCGATATGACAATGAGCGCTGTATTGGTCTCTTTAGATTTAATCGGGAGATCATAGTTCATCTGTGAGCAACTGTAGGATGATCTGGAACACACCACTCTTACGGGACAGTCCCTTCCAGTTTATGTACAAGTAACTACAGCCCTGGCTTTTTTGGCTACTGGAACTTTCCAAAGGCCTCTAGGAGCTGGGTCTGGCATCAGTCAACCATCTGTCTCCAGGATTATAAATAGGTTTTTGGATGTATTTTTAAGGCAGATTGCAAATTTATATACATTTTCCAATGAGTGAGGCATCCCAGCAACGCACAACAAGGGTTTTTATCAACTGGCACGCTTCCCCTCTGTCCTGGGAGCACACATGTAGCACTCGGACCACCTGCAGATACTGAAAGGCAATTTAGGAACCGGAGGGCATATCATTCAATGAATATGCAGGTGGTCTGTAGTGCAGCAATGGAGGTGATAGATGTATGTGCCAGCTTCCCAGGATCCTGCCATGACTCCTATATCCTGGCCCACTCCAACCTAAGTGGCAGATTCCAGAGAGGAGAAATCCAGTGGCTGGCTGGTTGGCGAGTTATACTACTGCAAATAAAGCTTTGCTTCATTAACTACCTTTCTCTCCTTTTACCACTGGGTTGTCGCAAACAATGGAGGATGATGCAGGACAATGCGCAACAGATATGTGCCCCTTTTTAAATATTGTTTCTTCTTGCAGATGATTGTGCCTATCCCCTGCGTCCATGGCTGACTCCCATTGTGCGTCCCCAGCAGCCAGAAGAGGTGCAGTATAACCGGGCTCTGAACATCACACAGGCCATCATAGAACATGCATTGGGTTGATGAAGTCCTGGTTTAGATGCCTAAGCTATTCAGGAGGGCAACTACTCTACAGCCCGGAAAAGATCTATCAAATATTCACAGCATGCTATATGCTACATAATATGGCAGTTAGAAGAAATATGCTGGACCCTCCTGAGCCAGTCCAAGTGATGAGGACATCTAATCTATTCAGAGGCTGCTACCGGAGAAAGAGGAACGTAGAAGAGGTCAAGTAGTCAGGGACAACCTAATAAGGACCAATTTCTTGGGATTATGGTGAGTATATTTCTTGATGTGCACTTAAATGTGATTCCCCAAAAGCTTCTCTCGCTCTCTCCACTATATGAGGGCATCATCTTGATGGCCTGGTAAGAGCAGTATATTGGAGATAATTTTAGGCCCTTTTTTTTTTTTTTACAAAAATATACTAAATCGATGCATGCGCTAAACTAACACATGCATGTTATTCTATGAACACGTTACTGCTTACCACATGGAAAATATTAGAGCGCTAAATCAACATATGCAATAACACATCCATAGGATAACATGCACGCATTTAGCGCTCCAGATATCCAAACAAGTTTTCCTTAATTCCATAGTTCTCTCCTCCTTTTCTGAAGCTATAGGGTAACTGTAGGCATTCTGACAGGTTAAGGGAGGGGGAATTTCTCTAATGTATTATGCTTCCCTTTTTTGCAGGTGTTCTGGCCCAGCTGACCACCTCCTCATGTGGCTATCATCTCATCGTGAAGCTATTAAAGAAGGATCTCAGAAAAGCAGAAAGACTATGGCAAAAATCTGGAACCCTTGAACATAGATTGGCCTGGAGACTAAAACTAAAAAATTACAAAAACCTCACTAATGAAAAAAGAAAAAATTTTTACTCCCATAAAATTGGTAATATCAAAACCAATAGTAGTAACCTCTTCAAACTGGTTAATGACCTATACAACACCGAGACCTTCACAAACACACATGAAGAATCCACTTTAACTGCCAACACCCTGGCAGACTTCAACACCAAGATCCAAAAATTAAGATCAACATTACCTACCAGGCCCAATCCCCTCGAGTCGTTCCCCATTCTCCCAGACCCGGATATATCTAACCCAGACCCAGGAACAAGAATAGATCTAAGCTGGAAACAATTCACAACAATCGACTGGCATACCTTTAATACCTACTACAACAAATATACACACTCCTTCTGCAAATTAGACACATGCCCACCGAACATCATGAAAGCTGCCCCGCTCCACTTCAAAGCAAATATGATGACATGGGTTAACTCCCTTTTATCCACAGGAAGCTTCCGTCAGAGCAAGGTCAGATTATGATCACCCCAATTATAAAAAATGTGAAAGAACCACCAAATTCCCCATCTAACTATAGACCGATCGCAAGCATCCCCCTATTTACCAAAATAGCAGAAGGGTTGGTAAAGGCAGACTCGCCGCATACCTAGAAAAATTCAACATCCTAAGCGACAATCAATCAGGCTTCCCCACAGATCACAGCCTCCCTTCTTGACCACCTCCACTCGCTCTTTAGTCAGGGCTCAAGTGCCTTGATTATACAACTTGACCTGAGCAGTGCTTTCGACCTGGTCGACCACACCATTCTCCTAGAATGCCTGGCTCACATTGGCATCTCCGACCAGGTCCTCAACTGGTTCCAGGGGTTCCTAAGAAATAGATCCTACAAGGTTTTCAAGAACAACTTTCTCAAAGCTGGGACAACACCTGTGGGGTCCCTCAGGGCTCCCCCCTGTCACCCACTCTGTTCAATATCTACCTGGCCTCCCTAGGCAACCTCCTACATAACCTCAAGCTCAAATTTTTCATCTATGCAGATGACATCACAATAGCCATCCCACTAACCAATTTCTCACAAGAACTACTTGACTACATTACAAACATTCTCAACCAGATTGAACTCTGGATGCTATCTTTCAGACTGAAACTCAATCCCAACAAATCAAAATTCTTCCTAGCCACCCCCAAAGACAAAATCAAGGACACTACAATTCAACTGAAAGGAACAACTTTCTCCCTCGAACCCACCCTAAAAATTCTGGGAGTCACTCTGGACAAAAATTTATCCTTAGAAAACCACACCGACCTCACTGTCAGGAAAAGCTTCTCCGTACTTTGGAAACTATGCACCATAAAAAAATACTTAAGACACTTCTTTCCGCCTACTTGTACAATCTTCCATCCTCAGCATTCTTGACTACTGCAACATCATTTACCTTAACGCCACAAAGAAAACTACCAGGAGACTAAAAATAATCCAAAATACCGCCGTACGACTCATCTTCGACCTATAGAAATGGGAACACGTCACCCCCTTTTACCACCAACTTCACTGGCTGCCATTCGAATCTAGAGTTCTTTTTAAATTCGCATGCTTCTGCTACAAATCGGTAAATGGTTCAGCACCAAGTTACATCAATCCTCACTTTAACAGTTATTGCACAAACAAGAAATCCCGTAGAATTCAGCTGTTCGCCTTCCCCTCGCTAAAACTTTGTCATCTCAAAAGATTCCTAGACAAAACCTTCGCCTTCCAAGCAGCCAAGCTGAACTCATGGCTTGCCCAAATGATACTCGAGGCCCCCACTTACCTCGGCTTCAGAAAATCACTCAAACTTACCTATTCAGCAAACAAGACCCCTAAGGGTCCCCTCCAGCTTTCATTACACTTCGCCCCCTTCTTCTCCTCCTCCACGATAGCTTCTCTCCTCCCTATCTTCCTCAATCTCCCTTCCTCCTCTATCAAGTTCAGTTAAAATTTGTTATATCTGATAAATTGTTGTAAATCTGCTTGTCAACGCAGATCCTAATCTAACTGATGTAAACCGCCTAGAACTCGCCGGGTATGGCGGTATATAAAAATAAAATTATTATTATTATATGGACAGATCCTGTTACCTATTCCTGATACTTGTGCATAGGTAGGTATAAGACATTTTTGCTCACTAACCTTCAACATTCAGAACAGTGTGTATAGGTTGCTTGCTGTGGTTATATGGCTCTGGAACAAGGAGGATGGCTTGAGATATCTGGGATTTATTTATATTGCTTTCAATGGCAGAAACCTCTGGGTTTTACTATCTGACCTCCTTACTTCCATTGCTTTCAGTACAAGGAAGTAAATCCCAGATATCTGAATCCATCTTCCTTTTTCTAGAGCCTGCCTTCTCCTACCAAGAGTCCATTATGAAATCTTACCATTTCTACCACACTTAACAATTTTCCCCTTTCTCCTGTAGGGTGGCACTTGATTTGGACCTAGGAGTGACTTACTCTGCATACCTGTGTATCTGATCCATCTCATCAAACTGCAGTTGCATGATACACTTGCACGCTGCTTTTCTGGACTGTGTAAGGAGTCTACATTTGAGTGTCTAGGAAGTTGCATTAAATTCTATAATAAAAATCTTAAACCATTTTTGACCTTGTGCTTATTTACAAAAGTGCGATAACCCTAACCCTGTACACCATCCATGTAACATCATTGAGTAGCATCTGGGCATTAGTGTTTCCTTAAGCACAACTTTAAATTCAGCTACTTCATCATATTGACTTGTCTTATCTAGTGTACCTGAGCCCAAGCTCACAAGGAGTAGGCTGAAAAGGAGAGAAATGGGGTGGTGGAACATGGATGCTTGACCTATAAGAAAGATGGCTCTTAAGTGGTGACAAACAGGATAGCTGTGCTAAGTTTCAAGGGGGGCATGTCTTCCACTTGCTCACCAGTCCAACCCTACCTTTGCTGTGGTCTGCCCTACTTGGCCTAAAAGAAGATGCCACTCTCCTGGGATAAAATTTGATTTTCTTTTAGGAGCATTGTTGCAAAGTGCATACAGGTATTTAATGAAACCACACCCAAAGGACACTCAATCAGCTGCAGGGGTAAAAACCAAAAAAAACAATGTTTGGAGGTCTAGATAGGCGTCCAAATTGATTAAGAGGTGTTTCACAGCTTAAAAGCAGCATAATGTTAAAGAAAATGGCATGAGAGCAAACAGGAAGCTATTAAAATGGGCAAGGGTGGAATTTGAACCAGTGAGCTGAACAGCATGGACAGGATACAACAAGGCACCTTAACTTTAGATAAGCCACAAACTGCTGCTTTCAGTCAAGGGAGAATTTTCCTATCATAACAGCTTAAGATAACCTAGCCATGTCCAGATCTAAAGAGGTGTGGCTGCAGACTGCACAATGCTGATGAAAATGGCAAAGTCCACTATCTAGACATGGGGTGGGCAACTTCAGTCCTTGAAAGCCTAATACCAGTCAGGTTTTCAGGATTTCCCAATGAATATGCATGAGATCTATGTGCATGCATTGCTTTCAATGCATATTCATTAGGGAAATCCTGACAACCTGACTGGATTGCAGCCCTCAAGGAGGGATTTTGAGATCCCTGCTCTAATGAGAGCGGTGAGGAAGCTCTTAAAATTCATGAAGGTAGGATTTGAACCAGTGAGCTGGAGAGAATAAACATGGTGTCTCAACTTAGTGAGCTAGAAATATTTTAGTGGCGAGTGTGATCATTCTTAACCAGATAATACACAGGTTGAACAGTAAGCTATGATAATACAGTGCAGTAAGATTCACCTGACAGGAAGCTGATGTAGCTCAATATGTTAAAATCCAGTGCTGATCTTACAGAGGTTGTCAGATCAAATCCCAGTACTGCCCCTTTGGGAAGTGTTTTAAAAATGACCGATTTGATACAGGTGTTCATAAAGTTTTTGTACATTATTTGTGAAAATCTGAATATGTTGTTGGGTTGTCTCCTGCCATCCATTCTAGCAGAATTTGCTGCTGTTTAGCTATGCTTTAGACCGTCCGGTACGGCTTAGCAAAAACAAATCCTTTACTGAACAGTATAAAAAAACCTGAATTGCTATTATGAACCGGTGGGCTGGAGAGGCTGGGCAAGGTGCAACAACGCACCTTTACTCAATGAGACACAAATGGCTTCTTTCTGTCAAGGGAGAAGTTTCCTGCCATGACAGCTTAGGATGTCCTAGCCATGAGAAGGTGAAAATAAGTTGTTAGAAAATAGTGAAGGTGATGGTGAGATTTGAACCACTGAGCTGGAGAGGATAGAAGAGATGCATTAACTTGGGGAGCTAGAAACACCTTCTTCATGGTGTCTCTGATATCATTCCTAAGCAGATGATACATAGGCAGCTCAGTCAGGTTTGATATGACAAGGCAGTCAGAAGAAGCTGAGGTAGCTCAATGTGTTAAAATCCTGTCTTGATCTTCCCGGGGTTGTCAGTTCAAATCCTGGCACTGCCCCTTTGGGAAGTATTTTAAAATTAACCGATTTGATACAGGTTTACATAATGTTTTTGTACATTATTATTTGTGAAAATCTGAATATGTTGTTGGGTTGTCTCCTGCCATCCATTCTAGCAGAATTTGCTGCCGTTTAGCCATGCCTTAGACCGTCTGGTACGGCATAGCAAAAACAAAGCCTTTACTGAACAGTATAATAAAACCTGAATTGCTATTATGAACCGGTGGGCTGGAGAGGATGGAGAAGGTGCAACAAGGTGCCTTAACTCAATGAGACACAAATAGCTTCTTTCGGTCAGGGAATTATTTTCCTACCATGACAGCTTAGGATGTCCTGGCCATGAGAATGTGAAAATAAGTTTGCCTGGAAAGGTAAATGCGCTAATGAAAAAAGGCAATGTCCACCATCTAGACTCTCTTATGAGAGTTAATTAGAAGATGTTAAAATGAGTGGAGGTGCGAGTGGGATTTGAACTGGTGAGCTTAAAAAGATAGACAAGGTGTAACAAAGTACCTTAACTTGATGAGCCACAAATGGCTTCTTTTGAGCAAGTGGGAAGTTTTTTGCCATGACAGCTTAGGATGTCCTAGCCATGAGAAGATGAAAATAAGTTTGCCTGGAAAGGGAAATGCGCTAATGAAAAAAGGCAATGTCCACCATCTAGACTCTCTTATGAGAGCTAATTAGAAGATGTTAAAATGAGTGGAGGTGCGAGTGGGATTTGAACTGGTGAGCTTAAAAAGATAGACAAGGTGTAACAAAGTGCCTTAACTTGATGAGCCACAAATGGCTTCTTTTGAGCAAGTGGGAAGTTTTTTGCCATGACAGCTTAGGATGTCCTAGCCATGAGAAGATGAAAATAAGTTTGCCTGGAAAGGGAAATGCGCTAATGAAAAAAGGCAATGTCCACCATCTAGACTCTCTTATGAGAGCTAATTAGAAGATGTTAAAATGAGTGGAGGTGAGAGTGGGATTTGAACTGGTGAGCTTAAAAAGATAGACAAGGTGTAACAAAGGGCCTTAACTTGATGAGCCACAAATGGCTTCTTTCGAGCAAGTGGGAAGTTTTTTGCCATGACAGCTTAGGATGTCCTAGCCATGGGAAGGTGAAAATAAGTTTGCCTGGAAAGGGAAATGCTCTGTGAAAAATGGCAATGTCCACCATCTAGAGTAGACTCTCTTATGAGAACTAATAAGAAGATGTTAAAATGAGTGGAGGTGAGAGTGGGATTTCAACTGGTGAGCTTAAAAAGATAGACAAGGTGTAACAAAGGGCCTTAACTTGATGAGCCACAAATGGCTTCTTTCGAGCAAGTGGGAAGTTTTTTGCCATGACAGCTTAGGATGTCCTAGCCATGAGAAGATGAAAATAAGTTTGCCTGGAAAGGGAAATGCGCTAATGAAAAAAGGCAATGTCCACCATCTAGACTCTCTTATGAGAGCTAATTAGAAGATGTTAAAATGAGTGGAGGTGAGAGTGGGATTTGAACTGGTGAGCTTAAAAAGATAGACAAGGTGTAACAAAGTGCCTTAACTTGATGAGCCACAAATGGCTTCTTTCGAGCAAGTGGGAAGTTTTTTGCCATGACAGCTTAGGATGTCCTAGCCATGGGAAGGTGAAAATAAGTTTGCCTGGAAAGGGAAATGCGCTGATGAAAAATGGCAAAATCCACCTACCAATACTATAAGTGCTAATAGGAAGCTGTTAAAATTAGTAAAGGTGATGGTGGGATTTAAACCAGTGAGCTGGAGAAGATAAAGAAGGAGCATTAAGTTGGTGAGCTACAAATGCCTTCTTTGCAGTTTCTCTGATATCATTGCTAAGCAGATGATACATAGGCAGCTCAGTCAGCTATGATATGACAAGGTAGTCAGATCTACTTGCCAGGAAGCTGATGTAGTGGGGTAGTGTGTGGGGGTCTGTGTTATGTGTTTGCAGTGCTTATCTGGTGAGTTTAGGTGGGTTTTTGTGATTTAGACCATGTTTTACATGGTCTAAGTCACAACGTCCAAGTTCTGTCTAGGCTCTGTTGTTAAACTTTCGGTTCTACATGCTGTCTTAAGTGACTAAAGTTCTTTCCCTGATGTGTATATACAGTATTCATGATTTTCTTTTTTTTTTGTTGCATTATTTGCTGGGAGGCTGTTTTTTTGCTGCAAATAATCTGGTGGAAAACCATCTTTAAATAAAGGATAATCTCTAAAATAAAGTTCTTTTGTGACTGTTTAATGGGCTGTAAACATTAGTGTGGTTTAATGCTGTTACTTAGTGCCAAATTGCTTTTGGCAACTGTGTGTAATGTATTTATGGACTGGCCACAATGGGATGACCTCCCCAACCTCCCCTCCTTGAAGCCTTAATAGGCAGGTCGTAATGTTACAATTCAGCTGGTCAGGTAACAGCTTTACAAATAGAGCAAGTCGCCTGTCTCGTCACTGTTACTGCCCATCCCTGCTCGCAACCCTTCACCTCCTCCCTTGCCTGGGTGGTCAGTTCCTGAATGGGACCTCCTGGTGCTGGGAAGCTATAGTTAAGTGGACACTCATTTCAAACGAGGCAGGGCCATGACCCCATCGTGTGTTCGAACTGTGGAACAAAAGAAGGTTTGGGAATTCTGCTGTGTGGAAACAGAAGATTGAGGAGAAGTCAGGGAATGTGTTTAACAATGTGCTGGCTTCTCGGGAAACAGTCCAAAGCCCCAAAAATAACACATAAAACAATTGAAAAATAAAGCACAAATGAAAAAATAATAACCATAAACTAAATCAAAATAAATCCAATCTATCCCTCCCCCGCTTCTTAATTCATACTGAAAGGACAAAAATGGCTTAGGGGCCCTTTTAAAAACCAGCACAAAAAAGTGGCCATAGCAAACCCTTGCATAGGTCTTTTCTACGCACTGAGGTCATTTTTAGCGTAACCGTAAAATGGCTAATTTTTGAAATTTTGTCTTAATGGCCATGCACCAATTTATTAAAAAATTTGTATTCCACACTCAACATTTCTAGGCGGATTCGAACAAACATGGCCATTAAAAAAGATTAGCATGTGAGCTCTTATCATCATCACCTCTTTTGGAGATGGTAACAGGGAAATTCTATAAATAGCGCCTATCGTTTGGCACCTATATCATTGCATCTAGCCAATGTAGGTGCATAAGTTAACTCCCCTTTTACAAAACCGTGCAAGAGGCTTTTAGGCTGGCCGGCGCACTGAATGTTCTGCATTGCTCTGACGCTCATAGAGTTCCTGTGACCATCGAAGAAGCACAGGGCATTCAGTGCACCAGCCTGTGCTATAAACCTCATGCACGCTTTTGTAAAAAGGGGGGGGGGGTTAATAGACAATCAGCACTGATCATTGACATTTCACACCTTGTAATTGACGTAATTGCACTTAATTGGATGTCCAAAGCGCCTACCACAAAGTAGGTGCAGTTAGGGGGCAGATCATGGATGTGTTTTATATGTAGGCTCCTATTTTGGACTTAGGCACCGATGGGGTGTTTAGACCAGGAAAACCCTTGCCTATAAGTTAGGACGTCTAGTTAATGCGCAGCAAAGTAGTTGCTCTGATTGCCACAGATATGCCCAATCTCTGCCCCCCAAATACACCAGTTCCGAGGTAAAAATTAACCTGCTAACCTGGAACTGACCCTGGGACGCCTGAGCACACCACACACTAAACCCTTTTAAGCTGCATTAAGTATGCACTAGTGCTTACCAGAGCTTGGTAAAAGGACCCCTTAATGAAATCACTTTTCAGATGACTTTTGCTCTAGTCAAGATACATGAAGATTGTTTTACCTGATGAGAAATGTGTAAAGTGAGAAGGTTGCTCCCATGCCTGGATTTGTCAGTATTTATAAGAAGTGCCATCTCCGGAACAGACCCTAGGTCCATCAAGTCCGGCGATCCGCACACGTGGAGGCCCCGCCAGGTGTACCCTGGCATAGTTGTAGTCCCTATATCACTCTAAGCTTCTCATAAGAGATGTGCATCTAGCTTACCCTTACCTATGTCACCTTATGCCACTCATAAGGAGATGTACATCTACTTACCCTTAAACCCTAGAACGGTGGATTCCGCAATAACCTCCTCTGGGAGAGCATTCCAGGTGTCCACCACTCGTTGCGTGAAGCAGAACTTCCTGATATTTGTCCTGAACTTGTCCCCCCTTAGCTTCAGTCCATGTCCTCTTGTCTGTGTCACATTGGACATTGTAAATAATTTTTTATCTTGCTCTATTTGGTCGATTCCTTTCAGTATTTTTAAAGTCTCGATCATATCCCCTTGCAGTCTCTTCTTCTCAAGGGAGAACAATCCCAGTCTCTTAAGTCATTCCTCATATTCCAAGTTCTCCATGCCCTTTATTAGCTTCGTTGCTCGTCTCTGCACCCTCTCGAGTATTTTTAAATCTTTCTTTAGGTATGGAGACCAATGTTGGATGCAATATTCCAAGTGTGGTCTGACCATTGTTCTATAAAGCAATAGTATTACTTTCTCCGATCTACTCGCGATTCCCTTCTTTACCATGCCCCGCCTTGGGTGTGTTTAAGCATTGCTACATGTCTCCATAGACATGACCCGGAGGCCTACAATGTAGGCATCCTGCCCTGGGGAGGTTTTGTTTTTGGTTTTTTTTAAAGTGTGTCTCTATTGGCTGCCTGATGGCAATAAATGAATACTGCTACCTGCAATTGGGACATGTGTTTTTGAGAATCAGGCCCTAAATCCCTATGGACATCGGAGAAATTACCGCAGAAGTAGCTGCTACTGTGACTTTGTAAAAGGAGGTCAAAGGTATCCCCCAAATTACTAATAGCATCAGTGGCATAGTAAGGGGGAAGTGGGAGGGGGGTTCACCCCGGGTGCCATCTTGATAGGGATGCCAGCACCTGTCCTCCTCTCTGACTTTTCCACTCCTTCTCCGCCTCTCCCCACTACCCTTTCCCTTCCCCCAAACCTCTTTAATGTTCGGGGCGCAAGCAGCAACCCCAACATGTTGCTCACATAAGCATCGACTCTTCTTCTGACATCACTTCCTGAACCTGTGCCTAGGTAGTGATGTGAGAGAAAGAGCCGACATTGGAGTGAGCACCAGGCTGGGGTTGCTGCTTGTGCCCTGAGCATTAAAGAAGTATGGGGGAGGAGAAGGGGTGTGCACAGCAGGAGGGGGGAGGGAAAGAGCGGATGGGGGAGGAGAGCAGAGAAGAGGGTGGGAGAGGGGTGCCATTGCCCTGGGCGCCTCTCACCCTCGCTACGTTACTGAATAGCATTACTTTTTCACATCACTGTGCTGTGGAATTTTTATTTTCTGCTTTTAACAGATACTATATGGGAACTACAGGTAGGACTTCTTTCATGTTTGTTTCAATCATTGATTCATTTCCCTCTGATGCTTCTCCGTACCTAAAGTCCTCAGAGGTATGCCACATTTCTCTACTCAAAATAACCCATTTTGACAGTTCAGAGTTGGAGAGGTGCCCCAGGGACTTCCTGCATTCCTCTTAGAGTGGCGCTGCTGTATATTCCCTTACTGAAAAGAATGACACTTGAGTTTTGCTGACATTTATTATAAATGTAACTTAAAAGCAACACCTCCCTCTGATTTCTTCCTTTTGCAAGTCCACAAGGAAAACACTGATCTCTAAGCACTTATCTCTGATAAGGACCCAACACTGAATATAGTCTTAAGTAGGTAGTACAGAAACAAAAAATCAAAATCCCACAGGACGCAACTGTAAACAACGACAGTGAAAATGACCAAAAAGACTGAATAGTGAGTTAGAGCGCTTCAATGTTCTTTAACAGACACACGACACAACATCACACACACACACACACATGTATTGAGTATGAATCTGGATACCATTCATTAGAAGCAGAGGCATAGCCACACACCCAATTTTGGGTGGGCCTCCGCTCAAAATGGGTGGGCAAGAGAGCCCCGCCCCATGCTTGGCATCTCTCCCCATCCCGTAGACAATTGGGCATCTCTCAATTCTCCCCACCCCCACCCCTCAATACCTATGATTTCTTACTAGCAGAATAATGCATGTTCAGTTAAGTAGGCTCAAGATCATTTGTGAAATGTGAATCACATTATTTGATCCACGATGGAAGATTACTGTAAGATGCATTTGACTCAGATCATTGAAATTATACTTTAATTTGATCCTTGTGTTGGAACTGAATTGGTTCACCCCTACTTTTGCTTTCCTGTCTCCATCTCCACCCTGTTCCTTCCTTCTGCCAGGCCTGCACCATGCCTTGTCACACTGTTTTTTCACCTTTAGATCTTCGGACACTATAACCCCAAGGTCCCTCTCCCCGTCCGTGCATATCAGCTTCTCTCCTCCCAGCATATACGGTTCCTTCCTATTATTAATCCCCAAATGCATTACTCTGCATTTCTTTGCATTGAATTTTAGTTGCCAGGCATTAGACCATTCCTCTAACTTTTGCAGATCCTTTTTCATATTTTCCACTCCCTCTTCGGTGTCTACTCTGTTACAAATCTTGGTATCATCTGCAAAAAGGCACACTTTTCCTTCTAACCCTTCAGCAATGTCACTCACAAACATATTGAACAGGATTGGCCCCAGCACCGAACCCTGAGGGACTCCACTAGTCACCTTTCCTTCCTTCGAGCGACTTCCATTAACCACCACCCTCTGGCGTCTGTCCGACAGCCAGTTTCTGACCCAGTTCACCACTTTGGGTCCTAACTTCAGCCCTTCAAGTTTGTTCAACAGCCTCCTATGAGGAACTGTATTAAAGGCTTTGATGAAATCCAAGTAAATTACTTCTAGTATATGTCCTCGATCCAGCTCTCTGGTCACCCAATCAAAAAATTCAATCAGGTTCGTTTGGCACGATTTACCTTTTGTAAAGCCATGTTGCCTTGGATCCTGTAACCCATTAGATTCAAGGAAGTACACTATCCTTTCTTTCAGCAACACTTCCATTATTTTTCCAACAACTGAAGTGAGGCTCACCGGCCTATAGTTTCCTGCTTCATCCCTGTGACCACTTTTATGAATAGGGACCACATCCGCTCTCCTCCAATCCCCAGGAATCACTCCCGTCTCCAGAGATTTGTTGAACAAGTCTTTAATAGGACTCGCCAGAACCTCTTTGAGCTCCCTTAGTATCCTGGGATGGATCCCGTCTGGTCCCATTGCTTTGTCCACTTTCAGTTTTTCAAGTTGCTCATAAACACTCTCCTCCGTGAACGGCGCAGAATCTACTCCATTTTCTCGTGTAACTTTGCCAGACAATCTCGGTCCTTCTCCAGGATTTTCTTCTGTGAACACAGAACAGAAATATTTGTTTAGCACATTTGCTTTCTCCTCATCACTCTCCACATATTTGTTCCCAGCATCTTTTAGCCTTGCAATTCCATATTTTATCTTCCTCCTTTCACTAATATATCAGAAAAAAATTTTATCTCCCTTTTTTACATTTTTAGCCATTTGTTCTTCCTCCTGTGCCTTCGCCAAACGTATCTCTCTCTTGGCTTCTTTCAGTTTCACCTTGTAGTCCTTTCTGCTCTCCTCTTCTTGGGTTTTTTTATATTTCATGAACGCCAACTCTTTCGTCTTTATTTTCTCAGCCACTAGGTTGGAGAACCATATCGGCTTCCTTTTTCTCTTGTTTTTATTGATTTTCTTCACATAAAGGTCCGTAGCCATTTTTATCGCTCCTTTCAGCTTAGACCACTGTCTTTCCACTTCTCTTATGTCATCCCATCCTAACAGCTCTTTCTTCAGGTACTTTCCCATTACATTAAAGTCCATACGTTTGAAATCTAGGACTTTAAGTATCGTGCGTCCGCTCTCCACTTTAGCCGTTATATCAAACCAAACCGTTTGATGATCGCTACTTCACAGGTGAGCACCAACTCGAACATTAGAGATACTCTCTCCATTTATGAGGACCAGATCCAATACCGCTTTTTCCCTTGTGGGTTCCGTCACCATTTCTCTGAGCAGAGCCTCTTGAAAGGCATCCACAATCTCCCTACTTCTTTCCGATTCCGCAAACGGAACATTCCAGTCCGCATCCGGCAGGTTGAAATCTCCCAACAGCAGAACCTCCTCTTTCCTTCCAAACTTTTGGATATCCACACTTGTAAGTACACACTTCTAAGTACATAATTATAAGTACGCACTTCTAAATCAGGGTATGTATTGGATCCTCCCAGAACTCATAGATAATGCACTAGATTGGTTATATTTAGAATGGCGCCTTTTGTTTCCTTTGAATTTAGTACATGTACCAAGGGAGAACAAAATTTTAATGGATACATGGAAGTCATTGAGATAGATAAGAAATTTAACACCTATTCCAATTAATAAATCAACTAATCAATCCTTATGGATAAACTCCAAGATTAAAATAGGCGGAACCAAAGTCCTTTGGAAGAACTGGATTATTGCAGGCATTCGAACTTTGAATGATGCTATTTCAGATGGTAAACTGCTTGAATTTTCACAATTGCAACATAGATTTGGTCTTAATAAGTCACAAAGTTTTAAATGGTTGCAATTGAAGCAGGCTATTCAGGTAGGGTTCACTGAATGGAAAAGTCTTAACAAATAATATAGTCTGGAGTTCCTATGCTTCCAAGCAGACTTCTTAGGACATCAAGCCGCATTGTGGTATAGTAACATGTTATAGTACTATGTTACTTGTAAGTATGTACTTGTAGCTACGTATTATAAGTGCATATTTACAAGTACATACTTGTAAGTACGCACTTGTAACTACGTACTTATAAGTATGCACTTCTAAGTACGCACTTCTAAGAACGTAGTTACAAGTGCATACATACAACTGCACACTTGTAAGTGCGTACTTATAAGTACGCACTTATAAGTAGGCACTTGTAACCACGTACTTATAAGTGCATATTTACAAGTATTTACAAGTACGTACTTGTAAATATGCACGTCTAAGTACGCACTTAGAAGTGCCTACTTAGAGGTACGTACTTAAAGTACACACTTGTAAGTAAGCATTTGTAAGTACTTACTTGTAAGTGCGTACTTATAAGTGCGTACTTATAAGTACGTACTTACAAGTGCGTACTTACAAGTATGTACTTGTAACTACGTATTTATAAGTACGCACTTCTAACTTACAAATGCTTACTTACAAGTGTGTAATATAAGTACGTACCTCTAAGTAGGCACTTCTAAGTGCGTACTTATAAGTGCGCACTTGTAACTACGTACTTCTAAGTACGCACATCTACGTACTTGTAAGTACGCACTTGTAACTACGTATTTATAAGTACGCACTTCTAAGTACGCACATACAAGTACGTACTTGTAACTACGCACTTATAAGTACGCACTTATAAGTACGCACTAGTAAGTATGCACTTCTAAGTATGCACTTCTAAGTACGTACTTGTGTGTATTTAAAGTACGTACTTACAGGTACGCACTTGTAACTACGTACTTATAAGTACGCACTTGTAAGTACGCACTTGTAACTACGTACTTGTAAGTATGCACTTATAAGTACGCACTTCTAAGTACGCACTTAGAAGTGCCTACTTAGAGGTACGTACTTATAGTACACACTTGTAAGTAAGCATTTGTAAGTACTTACTTGTAAGTGCGTACTTATAAGTGCGTACTTATAAGTACGTACTTACAAGTGCGTACTTACAAGTATGTCCTTCTAACTACGTATTTATAAGTACACACTTCTAACTTACAAATGCTTACTTACAAGTGTGTAATATAAGTACGTATCTCTAAGTAGGCACTTCTAAGTGCGTACTTCTAAGTGCGCACTTGTAACTACGTACTTCTAAGTACGCACATCTACGTACTTGTAAGTACGCACTTGTAACTACGTACTTCTAAGTGTGTACTTACAAGTACGTACTTGTAAGTACGCACTTGTAACTACGTACTTATAAGTACGCACTTCTAAGTACGCACATACAAGTACGTACTTGTAACTACGCACATACAAGTACGTACTTGTAACTACGCACTTATAAGTACGCACTTATAAGTACGCACTTCTAAGTACGTACTTGTGTGTATTTAAAGTACGTATTTACAGGTACGCACTTGTAAGTACGCACTTGTAACTACGTACTTATAAGTACGCACTTCTAAGTGCGCACTTAGAAGTGCCTACTTAGAGGTACGTATTTATAGTACACACTTACAAGTACGTAGTTACAAGTGAGTACTTATAAGTATGTAGTAACAAGTACGTACTTAAAAGTGGGTACTTGTAAGCACGTACTTATAAGTACGCACTTGTAACTACTTATAAGTATGTACGCACAGCAATGTAAGTGCGTACTTATAAGTACGCACTTGTAACTACGTACTTATAAGTACGCACTTATAAGTACGCACTTACAAGTATGTACTTACAAGTATGTACTTACAAGTACGTACTTATAAGTACGTAGTTACAAGTGCGTACTTACAAGTGCATACTTGTAAGTGCGTACTTATAAGTACGCACTTGTAACCACGTACTTATAAGTATGCACTTATAAGTAAGCACTTCTAAGTACGCACTTAGAAGTGCCTACTTAGAGGTCCGTACTTATAGTACACACTTGTAAGTAAGCATTTGTAAGTACTTACTTGTAAGTATGCACTTGTAAGTACGCACTTATAAGTGCATACTTACAAGTACGTACTTGTAAGTGCTTACTTATAAGTGCGTACTTATAAGTACGTACTTACAAGTGTGCACTTACAAGTACGTACTTGTAACTTGTAAGTACTTGTAAGTACGCATTGTAACTACGTACTTATAAGTATGCACTTTTAAGTATGCACTTCTAAGTGCACACTTGTGCCTACTTAGAGGTATGTACTTATAGTACGCACTTACAAGTACGTAGTTACAAGTGCGTACTTATAAGTACGTAGTTACAAGTGCGTACTTACAAGTGGGTACCTGTAAGTACGTACTTATAAGTACGTACTTATAAGTACGCACTTGTAACTACTTATAAGTATGTACTTGTAAGTATGCACTTCTAAGTATGTACAGCACTGTAAGTGCGTACTTATAAGTACGCACTTGTAACTATGTACTTATAAGTACGCACTTATAAGTGCGTACTTACAAGTGCATACTTACAAGTACGTACTTGTAAGTACGCACTTGTAACTACGTACTTGTAAGTATGCACTTATAAGTACGCACTTCTAAGTACGCACTTAGAAGTGCCTACTTAGAGGTACGTACTTATAGTACACACTTGTAAGTAAGCATTTGTAACTACTTATTTGTAAGTGCGTACTTATAAGTGCGTACTTATAAGTACGTACCTACAAGTGCGTACTTACAAGTATGTACTTGTAACTACGTATTTATAAGTACGCACTTCTAACTTACAAATGCTTACTTACAAGTGTGTAATATAAGTATGTATCTCTAAGTAGGCACTTCTAAGTGCGTACTTCTAAGTGCTCATTTGTAACTACGTACTTCTAAGTACGCACATCTACGTACTTGTAAGTACGCACTTGTAACTACGTACTTATAAGTGCGTACTTACAAGTACGTACTTGTAAGTACGCACTTGTAACTATGTACTTATAAGTACACACTTCTAAGTACGCACATACAAGTACGTACTTGTAACTACGCACTTATAAGTACGCACTAGTAAGTACGCACTTCTAAGTATGCACTTCTAAGTACGTACTTGTGTGTATTTAAAGTACGTACTTACAGGTACGCACTTGTAAGTACGCACTTGTAACTACGTACTTATAAGTACGCACTTCTAAGTGCGCACTTAGAAGTGCCTACTTAGAGGTAAGTATTTATAGTACACACTTACAAGTACATAGTTACAAGTGAGTACTTATAAGTACGTAGTTACAAGTGCGTACTTAAAAGTGGGTACTTGTAAGCACGTACTATAAGTACGCACTTGTAACTACTTATAAGTATGTACGCACAGCACTGTAAGTGCGTACTTATAAGTACGCACTTGTAACTACGTACTTATAAGTACGCACTTATAAGTACGCACTTACAAGTATGTACTTATAAGTGCGTACTTACAAGTACGTACTTATAAGTACGTAGTTACAAGTGCGTACTTACAAGTGCATACTTGTAAGTGCGTACTTATAAGTACGCACTTGTAACCACGTACTTATAAGTATGCACTTATAAGTAAGCACTTCTAAGTATGCACTTAGAAGTGCCTACTTAGAGTCCGTACTTATAGTACACATTTGTAAGTAAGCATTTGTAAGTACTTACTTGTAAGTATGCACTTGTAAGTACGCACTTATAAGTGCATACTTACAAGTACGTACTTGTAAGTGCTTACTTATAAGTGCGTACTTATAAGTACGTACTTACAAGAGTGCACTTACAAGTACGTACTTGCAACTTGTAAGTACTTGTATGTACGCACGTGTAACTACGTACTTATAAGTATGCACTTTTAAGTATGCACTTCTAAGTGCGCACTTAGAAGTGCCTACTTAGAGGTATGTACTTATAGTACGCACTTACAAGTACGTAGTTACAAGTGCGTACTTATAAGTACGTAGTTACAAGTGCGTACTTACAAGTGGGTACCTGTAAGTACGTACTTATAAGTACGTACTTATAAGTACGCACTTGTAACTACTTATAAGTATGTACTTGTAAGTATGCACTTCTAAGTATGCACAGCACTGTAAGTGCGTACTTATAAGTACGCACTTGTAACTACGTACTTATAAGTGCGTACTTACAAGTGCATACTTACAAGTACGTACTTGTAAGTACGCACTTGTAAGTACGCACTTGTAACTACGTACTTGTAAGTATGCACTTATAAGTACGCACTTCTAATTACACACTTAGAAGTGCCTACTTAGAGGTACGTACTTATAGTTCACACTTGTAAGTAAGCATTTGTAAGTACTTACTTGTAAGTGCGTACTTATAAGTGCGTATTTATAAGTACGTACTTACAAGTGCGTACTTACAAGTATGTACTTGTAACTACGTATTTATAAGTACGCACTTCTAACTTACAAATGCTTACTTACAAGTGTGTAATATAAGTACGTACCTCTAAGTAGGCACTTCTAAGTGCGTACTTATAAGTGCGCACTTGTAACTACATACTTCTAAGTACACACATCTACGTACTTGTAAGTACGCACTTGTAACTACGTACTTATATATAAGGAATATATTGATTGTTAAGACTTTTCCATTCAGTGAACCCCACCTGAATAGTCTGCTTCAATTGCAACCATTTAAAACTTTGTGACTTATTAAGACCAAATCTATGTTGCAATTGTGAAAATTCAAGCAGTTTACCATCTGAAATAGCATCATTCAAAGTTCGAATGCCTGCAATAATCCAGTTCTTCCAAAGGACTTTGGTTCCGCCTATTTTAATCTTGGAGTTTATCCATAAGGATTGATTAGTTGATTTATTAATTGGAATAGGTGTTAAATTTCTTATCTATCTCAATGACTTCCATGTATCCTTTAAAATTTTGTTCTCCCTTGTACTAAATTCAAAGGAAACAAAAGGCGCCATTCTAAATATAACCAATCTGGTGCATTATCTATGAGTTCTGGGAGGATCCAGTACATACCCTGACTTAGAAGTGTGTACTTATAAGTACGTAGTTACAAGTGCGTACTTACAAGTGCATACTTGTAAGTGCGTACTTATAAGTACGCACTTGTAACCACGTACTTATAAGTATGCACTTATAAGTAAGCACTTCTAAGTACGCACTTAGAAGTGCCTACTTAGAGGTCCGTACTTATAGTACACACTTGTAAGTAAGCATTTGTAAGTACTTACTTGTAAGTATGCACTTGTAAGTACGCACTTATAAGTGCATACTTACAAGTACGTACTTGTAAGTGCTTACTTATAAGTGCGTACTTATAAGTACGTACTTACAAGTGTGCACTTACAAGTACGTACTTGTAACTTGTAAGTACTTGTAAGTACGCATTGTAACTACGTACTTATAAGTATGCACTTTTAAGTATGCACTTCTAAGTGCACACTTGTGCCTACTTAGAGGTATGTACTTATAGTACGCACTTACAAGTACGTAGTTACAAGTGCGTACTTATAAGTACGTAGTTACAAGTGCGTACTTACAAGTGGGTACCTGTAAGTACGTACTTATAAGTACGTACTTATAAGTACGCACTTGTAACTACTTATAAGTATGTACTTGTAAGTATGCACTTCTAAGTATGTACAGCACTGTAAGTGCGTACTTATAAGTACGCACTTGTAACTATGTACTTATAAGTACGCACTTATAAGTGCGTACTTACAAGTGCATACTTACAAGTACGTACTTGTAAGTACGCACTTGTAACTACGTACTTGTAAGTATGCACTTATAAGTACGCACTTCTAAGTACGCACTTAGAAGTGCCTACTTAGAGGTACGTACTTATAGTACACACTTGTAAGTAAGCATTTGTAAGTACTTACTTGTAAGTGCGTACTTATAAGTGCGTACTTATAAGTACGTACTTACAAGTGCGTACTTACAAGTATGTCCTTGTAACTACGTATTTATAAGTACGCACTTCTAACTTACAAATGCTTACTTACAAGTGTGTAATATAAGTACGTATCTCTAAGTAGGCACTTCTAAGTGCGTACTTCTAAGTGCGCACTTGTAACTACGTACTTCTAAGTACGCACATCTACGTACTTGTAAGTACGCACTTGTAACTACGTACTTCTAAGTGTGTACTTACAAGTACGTACTTGTAAGTACGCACTTGTAACTACGTACTTATAAGTACGCACTTCTAAGTACGCACATACAAGTACGTACTTGTAACTACGCACATACAAGTACGTACTTGTAACTACGCACTTATAAGTACGCACTTCTAAGTACGTACTTGTGTGTATTTAAAGTACGTATTTACAGGTACGCACTTGTAAGTACGCACTTGTAACTACGTACTTATAAGTACGCACTTCTAAGTGCGCACTTAGAAGTGCCTACTTAGAGGTACGTATTTATAGTACACACTTACAAGTACGTAGTTACAAGTGAGTACTTATAAGTATGTAGTAACAAGTACGTACTTAAAAGTGGGTACTTGTAAGCACGTACTTATAAGTACGCACTTGTAACTACTTATAAGTATGTACGCACAGCAATGTAAGTGCGTACTTACAAGTGCATACTTACAAGTACGTACTTGTAAGTACGCACTTGTAACTACGTACTTGTAAGTATGCACTTATAAGTACGCACTTCTAAGTACGCACTTAGAAGTGCCTACTTAGAGGTACGTACTTATAGTACACACTTGTAAGTAAGCATTTGTAAGTACTTACTTGTAAGTGCGTACTTATAAGTACGTACCTACAAGTGCGTACTTACAAGTATGTACTTGTAACTACGTATTTATAAGTACGCACTTCTAACTTACAAATGCTTACTTACAAGTGTGTAATATAAGTATGTATCTCTAAGTAGGCACTTCTAAGTGCGTACTTCTAAGTGCTCATTTGTAACTACGTACTTCTAAGTACGCACATCTACGTACTTGTAAGTACGCACTTGTAACTACGTACTTATAAGTGCGTACTTACAAGTACGTACTTGTAAGTACGCACTTGTAACTATGTACTTATAAGTACACACTTCTAAGTACGCACATACAAGTACGTACTTGTAACTACGCACTTATAAGTACGCACTAGTAAGTACGCACTTCTAAGTATGCACTTCTAAGTACGTACTTGTGTGTATTTAAAGTACGTACTTACAGGTACGCACTTGTAAGTACGCACTTGTAACTACGTACTTATAAGTACGCACTTCTAAGTGCGCACTTAGAAGTGCCTACTTAGAGGTAAGTATTTATAGTACACACTTACAAGTACATAGTTACAAGTGAGTACTTATAAGTACGTAGTTACAAGTGCGTACTTAAAAGTGGGTACTTGTAAGCACGTACTATAAGTACGCACTTGTAACTACTTATAAGTATGTACGCACAGCACTGTAAGTGCGTACTTATAAGTACGCACTTGTAACTACGTACTTATAAGTACGCACTTATAAGTACGCACTTACAAGTATGTACTTATAAGTGCGTACTTACAAGTACGTACTTATAAGTACGTAGTTACAAGTGCGTACTTACAAGTGCATACTTGTAAGTGCGTACTTATAAGTACGCACTTGTAACCACGTACTTATAAGTATGCACTTATAAGTAAGCACTTCTAAGTATGCACTTAGAAGTGCCTACTTAGAGTCCGTACTTATAGTACACACTTGTAAGTAAGCATTTGTAAGTACTTACTTGTAAGTATGCACTTGTAAGTACGCACTTATAAGTGCATACTTACAAGTACGTACTTGTAAGTGCTTACTTATAAGTGCGTACTTATAAGTACGTACTTACAAGAGTGCACTTACAAGTACGTACTTGCAACTTGTAAGTACTTGTAAGTACGCACGTGTAACTACGTACTTATAAGTATGCACTTTTAAGTATGCACTTCTAAGTGCGCACTTAGAAGTGCCTACTTAGAGGTATGTACTTATAGTACGCACTTACAAGTACGTAGTTACAAGTGCGTACTTATAAGTACGTAGTTACAAGTGCGTACTTACAAGTGGGTACCTGTAAGTACGTACTTATAAGTACGTACTTATAAGTACGCACTTGTAACTACTTATAAGTATGTACTTGTAAGTATGCACTTCTAAGTATGCACAGCACTGTAAGTGCGTACTTATAAGTACGCACTTGTAACTACGTACTTATAAGTGCGTACTTACAAGTGCATACTTACAAGTACGTACTTGTAAGTACGCACTTGTAAGTACGCACTTGTAACTACGTACTTGTAAATATGCACTTATAAGTACGCACTTCTAATTACACACTTAGAAGTGCCTACTTAGAGGTACGTACTTATAGTTCACACTTGTAAGTAAGCATTTGTAAGTACTTACTTGTAAGTGCGTACTTATAAGTGCGTATTTATAAGTACGTACTTACAAGTGCGTACTTACAAGTATGTACTTGTAACTACGTATTTATAAGTACGCACTTCTAACTTACAAATGCTTACTTACAAGTGTGTAATATAAGTACGTACCTCTAAGTAGGCACTTCTAAGTGCGTACTTATAAGTGCGCACTTGTAACTACATACTTCTAAGTACACACATCTACGTACTTGTAAGTACGCACTTGTAACTACGTACTTATATATAAGGAATATATTGATTGTTAAGACTTTTCCATTCAGTGAACCCCACCTGAATAGTCTGCTTCAATTGCAACCATTTAAAACTTTGTGACTTATTAAGACCAAATCTATGTTGCAATTGTGAAAATTCAAGCAGTTTACCATCTGAAATAGCATCATTCAAAGTTCGAATGCCTGCAATAATCCAGTTCTTCCAAAGGACTTTGGTTCCGCCTATTTTAATCTTGGAGTTTATCCATAAGGATTGATTAGTTGATTTATTAATTGGAATAGGTGTTAAATTTCTTATCTATCTCAATGACTTCCATGTATCCTTTAAAATTTTGTTCTCCCTTGTACTAAATTCAAAGGAAACAAAAGGCGCCATTCTAAATATAACCAATCTGGTGCATTATCTATGAGTTCTGGGAGGATCCAGTACATACCCTGACTTAGAAGTGTGTACTTATAATTACGTACTTAGAAGTGTGTACTTACAAGTACATTCTTGTAAGTGCGTACTTAGAAGTGCGCACTTGTAAGTACGCACTTAAAAGTACGCACTTGTAACTACGTACTTATAAGTACGCACTTCTAAGTTACGTACTTGTAACTACGCACTTACGTACTTAGTCTCTCTGTCACTTCCAGGACCTAGGCAGTGATGTCAAAGGGCAAGCTGACACTGACATGGGCATGCTGCTCATGCCAAAGGAGTTTAAAAGGCACGGAGAAAGGGAAAGCTGTGCGCACATGGAATAAAGGGGAGGGGTATCACCGCTCCGGCCGCCGCTCACCTATACTATGTCACTGAATATACTGATATAAATATTGGGCCAGATTCCATAAATTGCAGTCAAAAATGGTCACCGGAAAAAAAAATCAGCTTTAAGTGCAATTCTATAAAGGGAGTGTGTGGTGCAGTGGTTACAGCTACAGCCTCAACACCCAGAGGTTGTGGATTCAAATCTTATGCTCTATGTCACAATCTCCCATTGGCCCAGGTACATTAGAGTGTGAGCCCATCGGGACAGATAGGGAAAAATGCTTGAAGTACCTGTATGTAAACCACTTAGTGGTAAATAAATGCGAAAATAAATAAATATCCTATAAAATCATGCTTAGCACCAATTCCTGCTCCCAAACTTTAAGTGCCAGCCTTACACCTGATGAAACCAAGTGTAAATGCTGGCGTCCAAGTTGGGTGTGCTGAGCCAATATTTTATAACAATATGTGCAGCTTTATGGAACTTTTTGTGATTGCATGTGATGAAATTAAGGCGATTGCAAAAGCTAGAAGGATGCTAGGTTGCATAGGGAGAGGTATGGCCAGTAGGAAAAAGGAGGTATTGATGCCCCTGTATAAGACACTGGTGAGACCTCATTTAGAATACTGTATAGAATTCTGGAGGCCGCACCTTCAAAAAGATATAAAAAGGATGGAGTCGGTCCAGAGGAAGGCTACTAAAATGGTGGGTGGTCTTCGTGATGAGGCATATAAGGACAGAGTTAAAGATCTCAATCTGTAGACGTTGGAGGAAAGGCGGGACAGGGGAGATATGATAGAGACATTAAAATATCTACGTGGTGAGTGGCATAGTAAGGGGGAGAGATCACCCCGGATGCCGACTTGGTGGGGGCTCTGGCACCGCTCCTTCCCACTCCTCCCTCGCCACACATGTGCTTTCAATTCACCCCAACGTGTCTCTAGATCTTCACCAGCACAAGCAGAAGCTCCACCCTGCTCTTTGCACCAGCCTCAGAGAGCCGATGTTGGCGCGGGCAAAAAGTTAGAGATGCTGCTCGCACCGAGGAAGCTAAACAGGTACAGGTGAAGGGGAGCGCGAGCAGCACCGGGATGGGGGAGTAGAGGGCATCACCTTCCAGCTTCACTAAGCTACTGTTGGTGGTATGAATGCACAAGAGGCAAATCTCTTTCAATTGAAAGGAAGTTCTGGAATGAGGGGGCACAGGATGAAGGTCAATGGAGATAGACTAAGAAGTAACCTCAGAAAATACTATAACATACAAAAACACCCACCCTCTCTGTATATATAAATCAGTAGTTTAACAAAGTGTTCAGAACCAATCAAATGGTAATAGAAAGATTACACCGGGGTATTACCCCAAGAGAAAATCTTCACTTGTTCAATCATCGCACTTTAAAAGTTATATTGATTGTGATTCCAACTGCTCATAATATATGAATCATTCAACAATTATAGTGTACTCATCTTGGGTGTCTAATTCTTCCAGGTTCTGACGCGTTTCGCCAGACCAGGCTTTCTCGGAGAACCCACACGTAAGATGTCTCAAAGTGATTGTGATCTAAAAAATATATTAAACAATAGTGACCCAACCTATGTATAAATACATTCTAAATAAAATTTGCAATCAAAAACTTTACAAGTGCTTGCTGCGATATTGGAGGTTGCCTTATGCTTCATCTCACAACGCCTGCTCCGTACCGACGTCCATTTATCCCCGAAAAACCGGAAGTGATGTAATGCTGGTGAATGTAGGAATGCCCACCATTCTACCTCATGGTTAAGTCCGTGAGGCTCCACTGTTTGCCATCTGTAAATCCAAGATTGTTCCATCTTCCACAACCGGGATAGGAGTTATTAGTGCTAGGTATGGTCTGGGAGCATTGGGATTCAAAACTTGTAATTTTTACTGTTCTTTTAATATATGGAGTTCCTTTCTTTCTTTTCCAATTACATTGTAACCACTTGTATGGCTGGTTTTTTCCCTAAGCAGATAAGCAAATGTAATAAACCTGAACCTGATAGACTGGAGTGGGCTATCCAGTAGTTGGAACCTAAAGACAGCACCAGGTGGACATCTACAGTCTATGTCCCAGAAATATCAAAGAAACCCCCCCAACTTCATTATGAATTTATAACACGTATGGCTATTAGGCAGATTGGATGGACCGTTCTGGTCTTTTATCTGCTATCATCTACTATGTTACTATGATATTAAAGGATTTATGCTCTTAACTCTGAGAATTATGCTCTTAAATGAGCCTTGTTGAAAATTTACTAGGCCTGAGTGCCTAAGTTTAAACACACAATTTCACTAAGGGCCTCTTTTATCAAGCCGCGTTAGTGAGTGCTCACTCAATCCCTATGGTCTTTGGCGCATTTACCGTTCCAGCCTGCACTATTTAGCTTGACAAAAGAGGCCCTAAATTCAGTGACATAGCAAGGGAGGGTGGCGCCTGGTATCGCCATGTCTCCCCACTCTTCCCTGCCGCTTGACTCCCCCCCACTCTAGTGCCCCCGCCCCTTGAGTACCCCTTGAAATGCTCACCAGCCCAAGCAGCATCTTCCACCTGCTGCTTGCGCCAGCTGCAGCTTCCTTTTGATGTCCCATCCTTTTTACATGAGAATCGCTTCCACGAGGGCTCCTACCAGTGCCTATGGTCACGTTCGGTGCAAACCACGCCTACTTTGACCATAGGTGCTGTGGATGGAACATCGGTGGCCTGTTCTGTAGGCGCCTGCAGTTGTCTACATTTTTTAAAAATTAGTTTTTAATTGGTTTTAAACGACATGATCAATTACCACGTTGTTTATCGTCAGTTATACCAATTAAATCAGGTGGCGGTAAGACTCTTACTGCCACCTAACTTTCAGTGTCCCTATGAGAATCAGGGCCATACTTCTATACCACAGACTCACCCCCACAAAATACACACACTTCTATATACATATACAACGTAGACAACCACAGATATATATTCCCAATGTTATATTTTCCTTTTTTCCCTTTCTGTTCTGTTTTTTATGCCATCTCTCTATCAGTGTTAAAAAGAAATTGTTTCCGAATCTCCAGTCAGAAATTTTCATAAGGAAAAAATAGTTTCCGTTTCTTTTTAAAATACAGTAATACTCAATCAGCTCATCTTGGTTAACCCAACAAGGGCTTCCTCCTTCCATTCTTAATTGTTGTCAAGGCAATGACCTCGATAAGCCAGCCATATTTAATTAACCCCTAAATGGCAACCTGAAATGTGCTTCTCTGTTAAATTAAAAGGAGAACAAATCTGGCACGATTGTGTATTAATACATCCTGCACTGTCCAACATTATCATTTTTTTTTCTTTCTTTAAAGATAATAGGATGTGTTTCATTTAATTATTTCAGCTTTATATTTCCTCTGTGAAACCCTTTCTTTCTTTACATAGGCTCTCACACACAGCTTCAGTTTATAGCAAGGATCACGTATCTCTCACAGGCTTCAGTCTCAAAAGGCTCCCCATCAATCATTTTCACAAAATAAGAGCCAATTTGTGTACAAATGTATCCTTATGGTCTAGGTGAGTATCAGGTGGTCTATATAACTAGTTGAGGACACAGCCAGGACTAGTGAAACTAGGCGGCTGACTGACGAGGGGATGCTGAAATGTTCTCGGCCCAACCAAGAAGAGAATAATATGGATATGGTACAATGATCTGAAACAATGGCAAAACAGAGAATTTCGTTTCTGCCAATTGGTTCTTAATGAAATATAAGATAACACTCTTTTTAGCTACAGTGGCATAATAATGCTCAGAATTTAGGAAGTTGGTTGGTTGGGCTGAGAACTTTTCAGCACCTCCTCGTATGTAATAAAAGTGAGCCAAGTATAGGACAATCAAGTCCTTGTGACATCACTAATGAGGTTGGCTCTTATTGGTGGAATGAGGTATAATGACATCACAATCTCAGCTCTGGTTACCAGAGACTGAAAGTCTTCACACTATCAGGGGGTGCTGAAAAGTTCTCAGCCCAACCAAGACAAGAATGACGTGGATATGGTTCAATCAATGAACTGAAACAATGTTAAAAGATAGAACTTCATTTCTGCAAATTGGCACTTAGCGAAATAAGATAGCACTTTTCAGCTACAGTGGCAAAATAACGCTCAGAATTTAGGAAGATGGTTGGTTGGGCTGAGAACCTTTCAGCACCCCCTCGTAATCCAGACACTCAACAATCACTTCTCACAGTCAGCACAGAAGTCTACATAGTTTGGTATGCTCAAAACAGTAGAGAATTTACTTCATTTTGCAGTTTAGATAACTGGGGTAGATGTCAAACTACATACACCACTTGTATATACCAGTAAACAAAGAACAATGCTTGAAATTACACTCCTCGGTAATTAAATTCACCACGTCTCCCAGAGGAATGTTTGGGGAGAGGGGTAGAAATGCTTTACCATGGGATCCTTCTTCCGCTCCAGCTGGCTGTATTAATATAAAACGCCCAAATTCTGCCTTTCAAAACTCACAATTTGGATGTTTTGGCCATTCTGAAGCATCCATCTGCTTTGAGAATGAGCTCCAGAGTCTCACGCAAATCCACATTTTACAAAACATGACAGCAAGACGTTCGTGGGGCCAATCCACCGATCATGGGAAGCTACTGTAATTTTGCAGACATTATGCCAGCTCCCAGTTGAAAGACTGTAAAATTCCAAGCACTTCCCTTTAACCTCAACAAGGCAAGCTGTTCACTTAAGTTCTTCTCATATTCCCTTACTGTAATTGCAATTGCATTTGACTCTGACCTTATCATGATCCTATGTTATTTGTACTTGTATCCTCACATCTCATGTACATTCTTCTATTTAACTTCTGTTAACCACATCAGACTTCACGATGTATTGTGGTATACAAATAAAATTTGATGTTATGTCATGTGCTGGTTCTTCTAGTTCATTATGATGATAATAGTGGCATAAGCACAGCATGCTGCCTAAGCATTATTCTGCAAATATCCACTTAATTTACACAGTACTCTGACTCTGCCCCATAACCATCCACTATAACCACCCATAGAATTTGAAATGGACCAACTGAAAGGAAACTCTGGGATGAGGGGGCATAAGATGAAGGCAAAAGAGAAAAGATTCAGAAGGACACTCAGAAAATACTTTTTCACAGAAAGGATGGTGAATGCTTGGAATGGCCTCCCTGTGGACGTAGTGGAGACAAAAAGTGTATCTGAATTCAAGAAAGCTTGGGACAAGTACATTGAATTTCCAAGGGAGAGGAAGGGATAGTAGAAGGCAAGGTTAAGCAGACTAGATAAGCCATATGGTTTTCAACTGCCTTCATTTCTCATTTTCTACAAGGGGTCCTTAGGGCTGGGTGGCTTCCATGACTCTGGTGATCCAAGATAAGCTGTGAAGAACAAGACCAAGACTGAAGAACAGAAGCAGGATACACAGGATCAAAAGTCAGGAACTAGGATTGGATTCAAGAGCAAGACTAGATTCCGGAGGAAATGAGGAACAAGAAAAACGAGAACAGGAATTAGCTTGTACAAAAGTGTAGCAACAGGGTATTTTGCAATCCCCAAGAAAAATGCTCACACGAGTTCTCTTCTGTATAATCTGTACTGACTGCCCATCACACACTAATCAGCTTTTCTCATTTTTTGCATTGGTCCTTGTTCCTTCTAGATTGAATCACATCTTCCCAGTCTTCTAGGCCTCTGACAATATCAGGTTGAAGTCTAGCCTGTTCTCATTCTTTGCCATTTCTTTTCAGTGCTGATTTTGCCTCCCCAATCAACGGTTCACAACTGTAAAGTGCTTTATCACTCCATATTCACAGCTGTATCAAGTCTGAAGCAGAAACAACATTCTCAAATACACAACCAGGGAGGGGTAATTATCATCTCACTTTTATTTTGGAACAGTTAACTAGTTTTATTGATAGGATAGTATCATATTTGGTAATTTTTCCCCATTGTAAGCTTCTAATATTCTTTCCAATACGTTTCTCTCATATTGCAGAAGGGAATCACATTACTATATATGTGAAGTAATGAAAGAGTGATTATAGGATCGGTGGCATAAAATGCTGTTACTATTTGGGTTTTTGCCAGGTACTTGTCATTAGGATCTTCATGAAGATGGGATACTGGGCTAGATGGACCATTGGTTTGACCCAGTAAGGCTATTCTTATGTTCTTCTATGAGCCAAGTATACAACAGTCAAGCCATTGTGACATCACTGATGAAGCTGGCTCTTAGGCACTGGTGAAATGAGGCATGATGACATCAGAATCTCAGCTCTGGAATGTTGCTACTATTTGGGTTTCTGTCAGGTACTTGTGACCTGGATTGGCTACTCTTGGAAGCAGGATACTGTGCTAGATGGATCATTGGTCTGACCCAGTAAGGCAATTTGTACGTTATAAGGCTATTCTTATAGTGCTCATTTTCAAAAAAACAAACACATCTAAAAAGTGGTCTAAAGGGGCAGGCGGACGTTTTTCTTGCCAAACCCTTCCAATTTGCTATTGTTGAAACCTATTTTCTTGACAGATATCCATGCTGTTCATCCACAGGCCATCTAAATCTCAAGGGGGCATGTCAGAGGCATGGTATCAATGGGACTAGGACAGGCTTATGGCATATTTCTGCCATAATCAAACATTTTAGATGATGTTTGGGGCTAGACCTGTTTTAACAAAGAACAAAGAACAAACTTACCAGATAACCACTGAAGGTTGTGGGTTCAATCCCTGTGTTGCTCCTTATGACCCTGGGCAAGTCACTTTAATCCTCCACTGCCCCAAGTTTAGTAGATAGATTGTGAGCCCACTGGGATAGATAAGGAAAATGCCTCAAGTGCCTGTATGTCAACCACTTTGAATGTGGATGTATAACTACAAAAAGGCAGTATGCAAGTCCCAATCCTTTATTGGGAAAATAGGTTTAGGTTCCTGCATGGGACAGCACTTGGAGTACCTGTAATTCACAAGCAGAAACCCCCAACCTGCTGTTGCACCAGCATCGGCTCTTCCTCAGATGTCACTTCCTGGACCCACACCTAGGAAGTGACATCAGAGGAAGAGCCAATGCTGGTGTAGGCGTAGTTAGGGGCAGAAAATAGGCATGGTCAACTTAGACATCGCTAGGCATCTGAGTTTGGTGCCGGTAAATTGGGCCAAGTAAAACCTGGCCTAATATACCAGCGTCTACCTCCAGGACGCCTAATGATGCTTAAGCATGCCTAGGCGCTGCTAGGTGGGATTCTATAAACGGGTCTTCGTGGATGATTGACAACCACCCTGAGATGAGCCTACAATGTAAGCGCCACTAGATCCAATTTATAGAATCTGACCCCAAGAGCTTAGTACCCTTTAGTAAGAGAGTCTCATTGCTACATTCATATATATGGGGTTTTTTTAAAGTTCAGAGTTCCTGTAGAGTAAAAAGGACAGAGAGAAAGTCCACAAGATCAACAAAGTGCACCTTTTTATCCTAAATATACATTTCCTATTCACAGTGATATGTGATGGAGAGAATGAGGTATGAATAAATACAGGAAGAACATTTTTGTAAACATTGTTAGATTTGCACAATATTGGAAGGTCAGACTAGAGAATCCAAGGATTTTTATATGTGATTTACTCACAAAGAATAGAAGATAAACTAAAATTAAACTAAACTACCATAGGATTGACCACTTAGTGTAAAGCTGATCAAATCTTCTCCACTTGTCAGATCTGAACACAATCTAAACAAATCAATCCTCAAAACACCACTCTTTCTCCCCTGCCCCCCCCCCAATGAAGCCTTCCCCCTTCCCCGTTCATAGACCATCAAACCAATATCATATGATACATAAGTTCAAAGACATACTTAGGGCTCCTTTTATCAAGCTGCGGTAGGCGGTTAATGCGCGGAATAAAGCTCGTTCAACCGCCTGCCGCGCTAGTCGCTAACGCCTCTATTGATGAGGCGTTAGTTTTTTGGTGTGCCGCGTGATGAAATGTCCAACGTGCTAACTCCCTTAGTGCACCTTGATAAAAGGAGTCCTTAATTTCATAAAGATAACATACTCTACATTTCTCTGGGGCTTAGAAGACTGGTCCATTTCCTGGTACCCCTGACTTATTTCAACCAAGCTTCAAAAAAAAAAAAAAGCAGGCATCATTTTCTATTAACCCAGAACAGTTAATTTAGCTGCCAAAATCAGCTTTGCATTAATTTGTCAATCCTGTGGTAGTGTAGTTTAATTTTAGTTTATTTTCTATTCTTTGTGAGTAAACCACATATAAAAATCCTTGGATTCTCTAGTCTGACCTTCCAATATTGTGCAAATCTAACAATGTTTACAAAAACGTTCTTCCTGTATTTAATCTCCAACACATACCACTATGAATTGGAAACATATATTTAGGATAAAAAGGTGCATTTGGTTGATCTTGTGGACATTCTCTCTGTCCCTTCAACTCTATAGGAATCTTTCTTCAGCTAGTTATCCTATGTCCGTGTGTCAAGATGGTCCTAACACAAGTTTTCTAGATTCCTATAGAGTTAAAGGAGCAGAAAGAATATCCCCAGCTCAACCAAATGCACCTTTTTATCCTAAATATGTTTCTAATTCATAGTGGTATGTGTTGGAGAGAATGAGGTATAATTAAATATAGGTAGAGCATTTTTGTAAACATTGTTAGATTTGCACAATATTGAAAGATCAGACTAGAGAATCTTAGGATTCTTATATGTGATTTACTCACAAAGAATAGAACCACCACAGGATTGACAAATTAGTTAATTTTAAAAAAATACTTGGAAGTGCTAAGTAGCAAGAAATACAGGAAGCTTTAGAATATAATTTAATCTCAAAATAAATATAGAAAAAGGTGCAATTCTAATGATTTGTTTCTTATAATTGACTGAATTTAAAATATTGCAGCTTTTTCTTTTTTTCTCCTTCTGTTGACCTAACATTTCAGATTGGTGAAGTAAAATCAGCCTATTCTTCACTTATGAAGTGAATTTTTAAAAAGTGAAAATTAATATCTAAAAATCTGTGTTAATTTTGTAAAGAAAAGTGTTTCATTTATTTAATGTTTAAATTCTGCTTATCCTGAATCAAGAGCCTCTATTTTTCACCTCGTATAATTTAATGGTACTGGGAAAGAAGTGTAGGAATGAAAACTGGGCATAAAATGGACAACCATGTTAAAATCCTAGCTTTAAACTGATGCTAAATATTGATGTATGTATGATGGTTTCAAGCTTCTCTCAGTTTTCCACTTTAAGACTGTTCCATAAAAAATAGATTGATCAATTAAGTACACCCTTAAATAAATTCTTATTTTGAAATTTTCATGTGTACAAATAGTATACTAAATATTTAAATGACAAAAAAAAATGTTGCTTTTTTCGCTCAGCCTCAACTCAGACTTTTTTTCCTAGTTTCTAAAGCATTATACTTTGTTTTCAGGAAGAAAATGTTTAAATCATTTCCAATAAACAATGTAGATAAATTCTTAAGATGAAAGAAGTGCAAACAAAAAAAATTGATAAGAAATTCCAAAGTCTTGTGAATTTCTATGCTGCCAAAATAGAAACTCTGTCTACTAATACGTCAATCGCTCCTCCTAAACTTACTTGCTCCACTTCATCACTGACGCTGACCCATTCTGCTTCTATTCCTTTCTCTCCTCTCTTCTGCCTTCCAAAGTATTTAGATCAATGCTGTCTTTTTAAAATGTTTATTTTATTTTTATTTTTCCTCTAACTCTACTTTTCACTTCACTATTACCCTCCAAGTACTTTAGTTAGATTGTGAGCCTTCGGGACAGTAAGGGAATTTTCCAAGTACCTTTCTTATTTCTAATCTTAATGTATATTTTCTGTAAACCGCTTAGAACCTAACGGATGTAGCGGTATATAAGAAATAAATTACATTACATTACATTACATTACATTACTAAAGCAGGTTAGTAATGAAGGCTATATAAATACTGTAGAAAGTCAAATGCTCGGTTTCTCTTTTTCTTCTTTACCTTGGGACGTTATTGACCACAACGGTGTAAACATCTGGTGCCAAGGAAACATATAAACCTGAAAAACTTACTTGTTACTATTTTCCTCCAAAATGCCGAACTTCTGTTCAAATTCATGTTGCAACAGTCGTTCAGCACCACAGGAGTGGACAGCTGCATCGTGTGCTTTTGAGGGAATGGAAGAGAAAAAAAACATGTTAAAAATAAAATCAGTTTCTCCTGTATAATATTTAAGACATTTTGAATATTTTCTACATATTAATAAAACCAAAGGCCCGAATCACTTTCCTTCTAGGCTTTATATATATATCAAACTTCTACAGCTATTCACTGTAACAGTTGTTTGATTTTATGTATTTGCCCAATTTACAAAACAGTCTTTTAATATAAACAGCTACATATACAAAATAATTTTTCAGTAAAAAAGTTAAGCTTGCTTTTCTTTTGAATTGTATTAATTTTAGCATTTGTTATGACATTAATTATACTATCAGAAAAGTATCTGTGCTCTTTCATGCAGACAGATAAATGTGCATCTTCCGTTAGTGTGAAAACATACGAGCTCATATAATGTTAATTGCTATAAATTATTGCATATGTACTACCATATGTTAGTGGAAATGTATGTTGTACCGAGGAACAATTAAACTTTTCCCAAATTTACTTTCAGAAAATTATATTAAGTAAATGCTGCCTTTGTTTTTGGATTTTAGCATGTTCGTGATGCTTAGCCTGGTTTCAGAATTCATTTTTGTATGTTTCTATCCCAAAGTAAATTACTGGTTAAAATGATATTCCATTAATTTGGTATGAAATTCACAATGAATGAAAACAATTTTCCTATTAAATAAATATACACAGGATGCAAGGGAAAAGATTCTATTTATTTTTACTTGGAAACCTGTCTATAACAAGAAGAAGAAAAACATTTTCATGCCCTTTGCTTTCATTTTGTTTTATCTTGAGTAGAATTTTTAAACAGCTTGTAAAACTTTTTTTCTCATTGCCACCCAATTTTCACTACATCGAATATGGAAAGAGAAAAAAAGTTACAAAAATTGTACACGCGACAATCACTCTACTTTAAAAGACAGTGCAAAGTATGAAGTTAAAAACTGCTATGCACTACTTACTTTAGCAATATATTCACTAGCCTTCAATTTCTGCTCCCTAGTATTTTATGGAGTGGATTGTACTTACAGTAATCCTATTATAAATGCAATGATTGACATAAAAATAATATTACATTATGCATAAAGTATGACTCCTGTCTTGGAAACTATTTTTGCAATTTCTGGCGTTAAAGCAAAAGAAATCGCTTGAATAATTAACATAATTCTATATAATTGCGCTATAATTTTTAGACATAAAAAGTGGCACCAATGGTATTAGTAAAATAAAGCTAAAAGTGATATTTATGCAGATATTAGAAAAAGAACAAATTGTACCAAAACTTATTCAATAGTCCTAAATGTAGCTTTCAAATAATTAATTGACTTAAATTTACAAAGGCCAGCTTTTCATTTTTACCTAATAAAAATATCCAGTAGAAGAGTGCTGCATATTACTGCTCTAAAAAAGCATTCTTCCCAGTATTTCCCATTGATATTTTCCTAAAATTACAAAATAGAAAGAAAAGAAAACCCCTTAGGGGCTCATGTATCAAACTGGAGTGTCGAGGCAAAGAAGTTTAGATCTGGTTGTGTAATAGATTTATTCCAAATGGGACAAACAGATGATATCCCTTTATTTCCAGTGCTAAATAAGGTTGGAAAGGGACATTATTATCTTCTCTTTACTATATTTCTCTTTCTATGTCCTAGGGATCTTATTTCCTAAACGTCTTTGCCATAGACATATATTAATTGTTAGTAAATAGATCCAATGTGCTTTTTTAAAAGTTCAACACCAGGATTGCACTCTTATTTTCTATGATAAATGTAGACCCATTCTTGCATCTAACCTAAACCTTGGAAAATCGTTAATAAATTGACCTCCCAGGTAACTGTTGGTGGTTTCCTAAATAGAGTTGAAATGTTAGCACTATTGGTAACCAGGATCAAATTAGACCTTTTACATTTTGGTAAATTTCTTACTTCCATTTTTCTTTCCAGGAAGATCTCGCTCCTTTCCCACTTAGTGAATAGAGTTGCTCGACTAGCAGAAGTCCTTACTTTAGCACCGGGGGAAGCTTGTATCCAATGCTAAAATTATATTTCGGGTACAACAGCAGCTGCTACATTACACAAGAGCAGTATGGCCACCTGTGCTGTGATGCTGCAATATACCGGGCTCCCTTATTAACCGATTTCAATGCGCTAGTGTTTGCGCTATTTATCACAGTTTTGCCAGCCTTGGTTGAAAGTAATTTTGATTACAAAATACTGTAAGTCTCAGCGCCACTTAGGAGTGGAAGAGTAGATGGTCAGAACAGTTGACTGAGAACAAAGGAAGTCCGGTTCAAATCAGGTCTTGGAAAGTTACTTTACCATCCATTGTCACAGATACAAACTTAATAGGAACCTAGATAGGAGCAGGAAAACACTTCCTGTACCTGAACTTAAAACAGCTCCCAAGTCCCACCACTAACCTCAGCTCAAGCAAGCCTATAGATATCAAATTACCTTGCAACCAAGCAGTGGCGTACCAAGGGGAGGGGGGGGGGGGGCGGTTCGCCCCCAGGTGCAAGGCCCGAGGGGGTGTTCAGCTGGCCACTTACCGGGCAATAGGCTGCTTTCTGGGGAATGGCTGCCATTGCGTCAACAGAAAACCGGCGCCAAATTCTCTCTCCCTGCTGCTTCTCTTCCCCGAGCCGAGCAACTCTAGCCATCTGACGTCAATTCTGATGTCAGAGAGGACATTCTGGGCCAGCCAATCACTGCCTGGCTGGCTCGGAACGTCCTCCGGAGGTCGGGGATCGTGCCCGGGGCACAGAGCTTGGCAGCGGCGCTGCTTCCCGTGGCCCGTACTTGCCGAGCTCCTCGTAGAGCTGGTAGTCGTTGGTGAAGCGGGTGCACGTTGCGGTAGTGGCCATGTTAGGACTGCGAGATCCGCTCAAGCATGGGGCAGGGTAGAAGGAGGAGATGGCGGAGCAGGGCGGCTGCTGCTGCTAATGGTGCTGCTCTCGTGCGGCTCTTCCCTCCCTCTCTCGGCTCTTTCTGTGCACAGTCACCGCAGGGTGGGGAGGGAGGGAGGAGGGCGGCCCAGCACGTCGGGCAGCCAGAGTTGGTCGGCTCGCGGGAAAAGCAGGAGGGCGAATTCGGCGCCAGCCTGTTTCCGATGGCCAGTGCAGCCTTTCAACGGCGGTGGTGGCAGCATGGTGGTGGTAACAGCGGTGGCATGGGGGAGGGAAGGGAGAAAGAAAGAAAGGGTGGGAGCCAGGAAGCCAGAAAGAAAGCAAGGGGGGGGACAGGGATCTAGAAAGAAAGAGAGGGGGCAGGGTGAAAGAAAGAAAAAAATGGGGCATGGGGAAAGAGAGAGAAAGACAGACATAGAGAAAGAAAGGGGGGCATGGAGAGAGAAAGAAAGAAGGGGGCAGGGTGAAAGAAAGAAATGGGGCATGGAGAGAGAGAGAGAAAGACAGACATACAGAAAGAAAGGGGGCAGGAGAGAGAAAGAAAGAAGGGGACAGGATGAAACAAAGAAAAAGTTGGAGGGAATGAAGTCTGGAGGAGAGGAAGCATACAGGAGGCTGAAAGAAGGGAAGAAATATTGGATGCACAGTCAGAAGAATAAAGTGTAACCAGAGACTGATGAAATTACCAAACAAAGGTAGGAAAAATGATTTTATTTTCAATTTAGTGATCAAAATGTGTCTGCTCTGAGAATTTATATATGCTGTCTATATTTTGCACTATGGGCCCCTTTTACTAAACCACAATAGCAGTTTTTAGCGCAGGGAGTCTATGTGCGTTGAGAGCAGCGTGGGGCATTCAGCGCAGCTCCCTGCACTAAAAAACGCTATTGCGGTTTAGTAAAAAGGGAGGGGGTATATTTGTCTATTTTTGTATAGTTGTTACTGAGGTGACATTGCATAAAGTCATCTGCCTTGACCTCTTTGAAAACCCACGGAATATAAATGATAATTAACATTTTCTCAGCGTACAGTGTGCTTTGTGTTTTTAAAATTTTATTGTTGGTAGATCATTTTGACTTGGCCACGAAGGTAAGGGGGAGGGAGAGAAGGGAGCTGCTGAAAGACATCTAATAATCCTTGCAGGCTTGACTGTACATGGAATTATTTTTGTAAAATCATGTTTTGTTATGTGTCTGGCATTATTTAGACTTTAATTTCTATGAATGAATAGAATGAAAATGATATAAAATTGCTTGCTTTTTTTTATGTGCGTGCGCTAAAGGAAAGTGGAGAGAGAGTGGGCTGAGGACGCTGAAGGGAAATGGGGAAGAGAGAGTGGGGAGAAGACGCTGATTTATAAATTGACAATTGTACAGAATATTGTTTCTTTTTATACTTTAATATAATAAGTTCAATATAAAACAATTCAAGGCTTGTGTGGATGGAATCAGGTGATTTGCGGGGATGGGGACCAAGCTTATGGGGATTAGTCCAATAAAATGGTATTTTCTTATTTCTCATTATTTGTTTTATTTTTATTTGTTAATTTGTAAAGTGGTGATTGTTATGTATCAGTTTTTTCAAATTTACATCTACTGTCTTTATATTTTGCACAGTATTAGAGGACATGTATTACTTTTTTGTGGTGTTGCATTGTATGCAAAGTCTGGTTTCTTGGCAGTTCAGTTTAACTTTTGTCTACATATTTCTATTTTTAGTTTGTGATTATTCCATATTGGGCGAGGGTGTATCTGTCTGTGTGTATAAAAGGGGCATGGCTTTCTGATAGCATCGACTGTACAGGATCAATTGATTGTACAGGATCTGGTTTGTTTAGTTTTACAATGTATGTGTTGGTGTTCTAGTGCTCACTGCAGTAATAGAAGAATGGAAACAGGAAAAATCCACCTCAATGTTTCCTAATCCTCTGTCTCATCTGAACTGTAAGCAAGATGTAAGACAAGCTTTTGCTAAATGGCACCGTATCCTGACCCAAACCACATTCACTTCTTACTGTTGATTGCCCAAGAAGACTTATCACCCCCCACCCCTTTATGTCATGTAAGTTTGCTCACCAGGCACTCTTGCATTGCTAGCCTGGTGAGGAAAAATAGGTACAGCGAGATCTATAAGAGCTGCAAAGAGTCCAACGAATAGAAACTTTTTGTCCTCCTTAGTGCCTTCCCCACATCCAAGTCTGGGTAATAATTAAAGGAACCTTGTCTCGTCTTTTAGGAAACTAACCTTCTGAACAATGTTTAATAGGGGCAGTGGTAAAATGTATATATGCAGTCAAACCTTGTATAACGAGTAACGTGGTTTACGAGTGTTTTGCAAGACAAGCAAAACATTTTCTTAAATTTTAACTCAATAAACGAGCATTGTCTTGCAGTATGAGCACATATACATGCGTCAGGTCACATACGCACAATATATGCACATCGCATCACTGATTGTGGCTGGACACCCGCAGTTCAAGTGTGCACAACATACGCACATTTCACACTAAGCGCGGCTGAACATAATAAAAGCATCCGGCTCAATTAACCCTCAGTGTAGTGACTGTTCAAAATGAGTGAAATCTTGCAATACAAGTACGTACAGTACTGTATTTTCTATGAAAGTTTTTGGGACGTGGAACGAATCGTCCGAGTTTCCATTATTTCCTATGGGGAAATTCGCTTTGATATACGAGTGCTTTGGATTACAAGCATGCTTCTGGAATGAATTATACTCGCAAACCACGGTACCACTGTACCTTTGTTATTCTTGGTTTTCAAGTGAAGAAGCATTAAACATGACTGCAGGAAATAGAGGGCTATATGGCCTGTCCATGCTACCCATCCCAACATTCTGATATCTACTTCAATAAATATTTATATTACTTTTGGGTCTATCAGCCTCATTGCTGTAACCTCACGCAAGCGCTTTCTTGCGTCTGTACATAAGTACATAAGTACATAAGTACATAAGTAGTCGCCTCCGCCGGGGCAGACCAGAGGTCCATCCAGCCCAGCGGTCCGCTCACGCGGCGGCCCATCAGGCATATTGCCTGGTCAGCGGTCCCTGACTAATTTTATTGCCTACCTCTACAGTTATCTCTAAACCTTGTGAGGTGGAGTGGAGAGGACAATCACATACAGACACAGGAAAGCGCTTGCGTGAGGTTACAGCAGTGAGGCGGGCAACGTTTTCGAACATAAGGTAACCATTGGAGGCAGTGTAGCTTGTGCGTGTGTCCGGTGCTGGAGTTGGTGAGAGCTGAAGGCGGTTGCAGACGCAACCTCCGGACACTTAAGGCACATGTTTTCCATAAAGAATCATTCTTTATAATACCGAGGGCCTCAGAATAGTACCTGGCGGGCCGTGAGTTTGAGACCACTGGTTTAAATGCAGGTCACCTAACCTTTCATATGGAAGGGAGGTTTTGGAAACCAGGGTCCAAAATCTTGTCTCTTACAGTTGATACTTTGATAGTTTGTCACTTTCTGCATGTTGCACTGCTTTCAGCTGTATATAATTGAAATTATCAGAAGCAATTAAGGAAATATTTATAAACTAACGGTTATAGTTTATATATCTTTCCTTAATTGCTTCTGATAATTTCAGATAATCCACATTTTGGATTTGTAGGTACTTACCTCATGCAAAGATGTCATTTCTTTAATAAGACATTAACTATTTCTTCTGCAGGCCTCCAAGTACCTACAAATCTAAAATGTGGCCCTGCAAAGGGTTTGAGTTTGAGACCACTGAGTTAAACCATGGAGGTTTAAATGTCATGTTGTCCTTTCCTGCCTCTCCTCCAGATTATACGTGTTTACTCTGGCCCCATAGGCCAAGACTACTGACAATTTTAGCAGATGCCTTCCAACCAATAAAATTGTGAAGGTTTATATTCATACATATAAGAAAAGGTAATACATTTTAAAAATACATGTTGTATTTGGTCATCTGTTGCCAATGCTTGTTGTAGGTAACGTGTTACCACCATGTTATCTCAGCACCAACCACTGTGAAATGCTTAACATAGGGATCTGGAATGGCCAAGTTGTGCCTTTACACCTCCTATCCCCCACCTCCACCTCTTTCTTACCCTTAAATTTCCAGTATTCCCTCTACTCTTGTTAATATGAAGCCTTTGACAAACCTTAACAAGAGAGACTACAATAATTAGGCAACAGACACTTTATTGTTGGGAAAAAAAAAACTTGGCTGCAGCTTTGTTTATTAAGGAAACACAATTGAATAAATAGTTAATGCAACACCTCCCAAGCTACAAACATAGTGCAACTTGAAAAGCCCCAGTTATAGTCCCCTGGCCCCAACATGTCAGCTAGGGCCTGGAGGTAGGCATGGACATCCATGACCCCTTTTGGGGTCACCTGACCCAAAGTGTATCTGCTCACCTGAGCACACTTCCAAATAACCGCTTATCATCTGATGAGCCAAATACCCTATAACTCGGGATTACCGCAGCTGTGATAATCTCAAACCCCAGCCTCAACCTAAACTCTGACAGAAAGGGGTGGGTGGGAACAGGGAAGGACCCTGTGCCTCAGAGACAGGGTTCTTTATACTCCCACCCATAATGCCCTGCTCCTCTCTCACAATCTAATGAGTTTAAACTGGAAAGCCGAGTTTTCATAAGGTTCCCCACCCACCCACCTCCACCCGCAAATACCCCCCTCTTTCTCACCTCATGTTGATCCGCTACTCCGTAGCCTGGCCTCTCCCTCCTGCAAGACCGTTATAAAAAGGTCTTAATGGGCAACCAACTCGGGCCATCCAACCCATTCTTAATGGTGCTCATTGAGACCAGCTCTCGAGCTTCCTATTATGGTTTAAACTTTATACGTAAAGACAAAGGGAAAGTATTTCAGCTAGCGAATATTGTGCCTGCCTGCTGTGTTTTGTGGAACCTCACTCACTCCTACAGTTCTGCTTACACAGGGTCTCTATTACACAATTTTAGTTTAGTGGTTTAGTTATTTAACGTTGTTTCACGTCATCTGCGTTTCAGCAACTACAACAGAAAAAACAAATTTAAAAAATGTGTCCTACAAGTAGGGAAAGAGGTATTTGCTAGCAGTTCCTACCCTGGTGGAAGAAACTTTAGTATCCACATAAAGTCAACAGTCCTTAACTTGTAAAGGTATTAAATCTGGAAAGTGATTTCGACTTAAACTCTCTCTCTAAGCAGCTGGAATGGGGTGGGCCTCAAAGACCATGGCCTCATCAGCATTTTGCATCAGCATCTAAAGAGCTTGGGGGCAGGGCCAGAGATTGATGTGTTGGGCCTTCAAATGCGAAAGAAGCTCCACTGCCTCTGCTATGGGTTCTTTACCACTGAAATGGTGGATTTGCTGTTGACAAGAACGCTGGGTGCCTGCTCATTTAAATGCCAGATTTATAGCCCATACAGTACTGTCTGTCTGTCTGCCTATCAGTTTGCTTCTGTCTTTGTGGGATGCAGGACTGAAATGAGATTGCAGTTCATTAAAGGTTGAAAACATATAGCCACTGCTCCCCAGCAGAAAATCCTCCACCCTGGTAATCACGGTCTGAATCTAGTACAAAGACTGAGCGTGAGCTGAAGATGGCGCCTTCTTGGATTGGGGAGGCCTGTTAATGGCCTGTCATTGAGCCATACCCGTATGAAACAATTGCTAAAGCAGAAAGATTAAACCCTTGACTTAAAAAAAAAAATCCGAGAGAGAGAATTGAATGAATAGAGAGATAAAGACATTCAATAAGGCTCTTCTGGTATTACTAAAATGAATACCTGAAAGCACTTGTTAATCAGATAAACAGTACACTTTAAGCGTTTATACTTTGCAGTTAAACGGGCATGCAATTCTCCCAGATACTGCAGATTCTCTCTCTCAGAGTATGATAATTAGTACTTGTCCTTTCTGATAACAGCTCACCATTAGAGGGTGTACACTGCCTACGAAGACTACCCACTGACACTGAACTAAAATAATTTTAGCATGTTAATCAGCCTTTTAAATACTACTCTCCCTTTTAAAAACTGCTGAATCGTTTGGAATAGCACATCTCGAGCTTGGAAACCCGGGCTCCTTTTTATGGATTTCTAACATATGGTTGTTTTGAACATGAAATGTTGCTCAGGCCCAAATATTGTCTTGCATTCAAGAAAGCTCCTAGTTTAAAAATCGCCCATCAGGCTGACCAGGGTCTCCTGGAACTCTTGCCTAGGGATTATAAGAAAAAAAAATGTGCTCGTTCTTTGCCTCCTTTGCCCCCCCCCCCCACTCTCTTTCTTTATCACCGCTTATAAAAGCAACTCAAAATGGTCCAATAAAAGATTTCAAAATGCACCCAACAAATACATTTAAATAGATCATGTCAGAGAGCTCAAGAAAGCGCCTGTGAGAATATTGTGTAGGACCCTACTGATATCTGCCAGTTTATTTCGCTAAAGACCAGCGATTTCACGTGGATCAAATGTCCTGCTAAGCATCAAATTTGACATCCTTTGACCAGCTAACTCTAACCCTCGATAGGGAAACGCCCTACAGATTTAAGCCAGGTATTCAAGCGCACGGTATGAATGGAGCTAAATAAAGACATGTAACTTCAAATAATAAATCTAAGCACAAATCCATGTGCAAAACCCACACAGTTCTCTCTGGCATGCAAATTACAGTGCACTGTCACTTGTTACCTTTATTTGCCTCTCCTTCCCCTCCCCTGAGCAAATAGCAACACGTGGGGTGCAGAACACACCAGGCTCACACGTGGCGACAGTTTGGTATCAGTATCTAGGGGAGAATAAACAGTCATCAGCTTCTACTCAGCACCCGCACGTTCATTTCACTGGATCTATAGGAAAAGACGCAAATTGTACAAAATGCAAAGAGAGAGGCATATGTTGTGTCACGGATGCAACGATTGGTTAAACGTGTAATGATTAGATCTCAGTGCACAAGCTCAGAAATACAATGGAATGAAGATATAATGCATATAATTAAGAATAAGTGCATTTTTTTTCTTCTAGACAGTTCTTTTCTTCCTTGATTGCTGAATCTCTACCAATAATTTGTTTCTCTGATTTTGTACTGAATTAAGTTTATACAGATTTCAATGAAAAGAACATCAAAATGTATTATTATTATTTTTTTTTTTTTTTAATTACGAGGTATATAGCATTTATTGTGGCCAGGCCATGGTTTCTTTGAATTTCCAATTCCATCCCAACATAAAGTCCAACGTGGGTTCACAGTAGAAAAGTATACTTCATTTCATTTTATAGAATCAGCGATCAATGGTCACTTAAATCTATTGTAGATGCACAAAAGGTCCAACAAATAAAACTAAGGTGTCAGGCCAAGGAAGATAACAATATTGGTAAGTATTTACATTATATAAGTTTGCTCTGGAAGGAAAAATTGACCGTAACACTTTCATTATACCCTTCCCCAAGAAACAGTGCTCCGAGTTTAACCTTTCAGCTACAAAACTGTTCAAAATGTTGTGTTTCCATTCTTAAGCCCAGTACCCCATTCTCAAGGTGGCCAATCCAGGTCCCTAGTACCTGGCCCAAACCCAAAAAATAGCAACATTCCATTCAGAATCTCAAGGAATACCAAGATTCCAGAATCCCAGAGAGTGACAAGATTCTAGAATCCCAAGGAGTAGCAACATTCCATGCTACCGATCCAGGGTAAGCAGTGGCTTCCCCCATGTCTTTCTCAATAACAGACTATGGACTTTTCCTCCCAAGAATTTGTCCAAACCTTTCTTAAAACCAGGTACACTATCCGGTACCATTGTATTGAATTAACTTATTCCATTAATGGCAAGCCTTCAACTGAGCTGATTAAGCAAAGATACTTCCCAAATGCTAGTCACAGATATATTGTTAATCCAGTCGAAATTGTGTGTTGGCTCTTGTTTCTACACATCCGCCATTTTGGTCTCTCTATAGAATCAGCTGTTACCATCTTTGGAGGCCGCCACCAATACAGCAGAAGCACCGTTGTCTTTTGGCAAGGAAAAGTTCTCCAACATTCACTAGCTTGACCTTTTGAAGTCTTCAAATTTTTTTCTTTAGACAGATTGATAAACCTGTCATTTTCAAACCAAGCACTAGGGGAGAGGGAATGAAGGTTTTGTTTTCATTTCTTGGTGGTGAACTTGATAGGGGGTTTTAACCAACCCATTTGGGGCTTGATTTTTTTAAAGGTTTGCACTGGTTTGACTCCTAGGCAGAAGTGATGTTACAGCTAAATGCAACTTTCCAAATATAGAAAACATGTTGAAGAATTGAAAACCATGAAGTAAAAATAAAGGTCGTGAATTTGAAACTATGCACACATCCGGAGCTTGTTTGGATGACGTTTCTTTAAAACGGTACATAAATAGGGAACATGCAACCATATAATAACATAATTTGAAGCAAATTCTCGTGATTTCCTCTAAAAGCAAAATGTGTAGCTTTTGGGGCGATCCTGTTCCCCAGGAAACAATGTAGTTAATGCAAGGATTTGTTCCGGTTCCTATTAACATTTGAAACTCGATGCTCTGCATCTAATGTCTCTTTTTTTTAAGTCCTTATAGGCTTTTTAACAAATTTCCGTTAAACCACAACATACTTTCTGTTCATAAATTAATGACTTCGGTCTTGTTGCCTATTTGTTACATATTAAATGATGTATTTAAGTATAACATGATGTTATATGCTGTTGCACTTATTGTAAGTTTTTAAAAATGAATAAAAAAATATTTAAAAAAAGAAAAACTGTGTTCTAACTTAAAGCTAAAACCTGCAGTCGCCATTCCTTGTATCCATTCTAATCTGTGGAATCAAAACTTAGGAAAGTGGGTTGTTTTTGTTTTTTAAATCAACATTGTTCGATTCATTCCGATTTAAAGGGTATTGCTTTAATTTAAAAAGCATTTATTTTGTGCGGTTCAGGAGGTTTTCACGCAGAACAGCTCCAAGAAACTGCAAAAATAAAATAAAATAACAACCCTAAAATGGAGCATGCGGAAGCTTTTCAAAGCTCTGCTCACATGTACTGGGCAAGTGCACGTGGGAGAAAGATCCCCCCCACCTCCACCCCATACTGTATATATAGTCACCACTACTATTATTTCACCGTAAATAAAATCCCGGTTCCCATATAAGCTCCTGTCTATGCAAAGTGCAATGACATATATAAACAAAATGTTAATTCCAATAAAGGAAGGGGTGCCCATTCATGCAGAAAATTAAAAGTGACATTGACTTTAATTAAAGAAACAAGCACACTAGAGTCGAATCTGAAATTATAGCAATCGGTGAGGAGGATTCTGCCAAGCCTCGGATTTGGTTTGCTCATAAACCTTTGTGTCCATTCCCTTATCTACAGAAACAAAAAGATGGACTAGTAGCCCTCTAAGAAGCCTCCCTTCCACCTTTAATTGCCACTGGAAAGAAAGGTTTCGAAGCAGAACCACATTTGCAGCCGTCGGAGCAAAAAGCAGCGCTAAATAAAGCGCTTTAAAGCGCACCATTTGCGCTCTCCCGGTTCTTAAACGGATATTTTAGCCATTCTCATATAACTTACACGCAAGAGGAAGTGAGCAGCACCCGAAGAGTCCCTTGCTGGAGCTTCCAAGGGGTCACTAATTTCACGCAATTTGTATTCCTAAAACTTCAGCCGTCTAGACTCGTGATCCCAAATAAACCGGCTTCAGCTGCGCCATAAAATTGAACAGCCGCAGCATTCATGAAATGTTCCGTTTAATTAACTATCTAATCCCATAACTCTGCACAACACATTAGCAGGTGCTACACGCGTGGAAACATGAGTTTTGGTTTTTTAGGATAGTGAAATTGTTTTATTGAATGAGCATTCTACAATTCAGTCGTGTAGAAATGATAGTTAACTGAATTATGAGCGTCTCTTAGGACAAATTTTTTATAGCATTTGGCCAATAAATGTCCTCATTTTTATGTTATTCTTTCTTTCTAGAATACTTTTCATTTGATGACTAGGGCAATTTGTGCTGAATCAGCATTTACAGAAATGCAGCTTAATAACGTGTAATAATCATGATGACTCAGTGTTTTCTTTAGCTTATATCCTGGGCTCAATATGTTCTGTCTGGAGTCCCATAATTACTCCCAAACTGCTCTAAGGTGTGGTTACATTGGTCTCCTGGGGCGTAATCACTGTGACTTTTTTCATGTGAAAAACGTAAAAGCTGAATGGTCTGTTTTTTTTTCAAGGAAGGACTAGAAGTGTTTCAGATGAGTTTCTTTTGGCTTGCTTGCATACGGCACTGAGGTTTCACCTCGTGTTTAGCAGCTGCTGTCTCACCGTTTCTTTCAGATGCAGTAAAGAAAGCACTACAAGAGAACAGTTCCAAGACTGGACTTTAAAAGTATCTTATTAGATTACTTCCTTGCACATCCAGGGTGGGAGGGGGGATAGTAATATTATGTAGGGTATATAGTTTATGGAAACTATATATATATATATTTCTAATTATTGCTAGTTAAGGGAAGGTGAAGAAAATGATTTGTTTTAAAATGTTTGTATGTGTAAAGAGCTTTTTATGATTTGCTCTTGATAATTCATTGTAGTGCACTGTTATTATTTAAAAATCAATAAGGAATTTTAAAAAACCCAGTATCTTCGCAATGATAACAAGAACGGAAACTAGCTCTGCCCCCAGTGAAAGTGGAGTAAGTTGTTTTGTTTTACCAGTTATTCCTAAAGGGGGAAAATTCCTTTCAAGAGAATAAAAGTTCCGAGGAAGAAAGGTAGACAGTCCCAATGTAGCATTGCCCGAAAGATGAATATGTATCTCCTCTATTAGACTGGAGTCTTATTGATCATAGCCCTATAATTTGCATTGACTTGTCATGAAGTTAATCTTTTCTTAGATCATCTTGCAAGTCTAAAATTTCAGATGCAAGTGACATCCACAAAAATGAGTTATACTACCGGAGTTAAGAGATAGTTGTTCCAATTTAAAAGAAGCAAAATTCTTCTGAAATAGTGTAAGATAATATAGCAAAAATAAAGAATACATGTTATGACAGCTACCAAGATTTTTCTGAATCTTGCAGGAATTAATAAATGCCTATTGCATTTATAATTATAATATTATCTATGCGGTTTATATTACAATTATAAATGCAGGCATTTATTAAATCCTATAAGATTCAGAAAATTCTTGGCAGCTGCAATAATTTTATTGGACTAATGTAAGAATAATCCAAAAATATTTCAACACATGAGATTTGAAAATCAATAAAAGGTAATATAACATGCGCAAAATTTTGATTTTTCTAGGAGAAATCCACTCTGCATATTCAAAAAAAAATATCTACATTTGATTCATAAACTGTTTATTGTTTCAGTGCCCTTATATGTTTATTTAAGATTTGATATACGGCTCCTGCATTTTACTGACCTAAGCAGTTTACAATGTATCAAACTAAAATGATTAGCCCAGCCAAGAAGAGAATGACCTGGATATGGTTTAATCAATGATCTGAAACAATTTCAAGACATAGAATTTCATTTCTGCAAATTGGCTCTTAACAAAATAAGATAACACTATTTTCAGCTACATTCAGAATTTGGGATGATGGTTGGTTGGGCTGAGAACTTTTCAGCACCCCCTCATATGTATGAAAAGTGAGCCAAGTATATGACAATGAAGCCATAGTGACATCACTGATGAGGTTGGCTCTTATTGGTGAAATGAGGCATTATGACATCACAATCTCAGCTCTGATTACCACAAACTGAAACTCTTCACACTATCAGGAGGTGTTGAAAAGTTCTCAGCCCAACCAAAAGAGAATGACGTGGATATGGTTCAATCAATGAGCTGAAACAATGTCGAAACAGAGAATTTCATTTCTGCAAATTGGCACAATGAGATAAGATAACAGAGGACATAATTTGAGGTTGAGGGGTGGTAGATTCAAGAGCAATGTTAGGAAATACTACTTTATGGAGAGGATGGTGGATGCCTGGAATGCGCTCCCGAGAGAGGTGGTGGAGAGGAAAACGGTAACAGAGTTCAAAGAAGCGTAGGATGAGCACAGAGGATCTAGAATCAAAAAATAACAGTAAATATTGAAGAACTAAGGCCAGACTTGCATGGTATGTGTCTGTCTATGGCCTTTTGGTTGAGGATGGGCTGGGGAGGGCTTCAATGGCTGGGAGGGTGTGGATGGGCTGGAGTGAGCTTTGAAGGAGACTTTAGCAGTTGGAGCCCAAGCACAGTACTGGATAGAGCTTTGGATTCTTGACAAGAAATAGCTAAGAAGAAAATAATAACAATAATAACAATTAATTAAATTGAATCAGGTTGGGCAGACTAGACGGACCATTCGAGTCTTTATCTGCCATCATCTACTATGTTACTATGTAACACTATTTTCAGCTACAGTGGCAAAATAATGCTCAGAATTTAGGAAGTTGGATGGGCCGAGAATTTTTCAGCATGCCCTCATATGCATAGAATTAAGCAATCATAAACCATATTACTACTACTATTTATTATTATTACATTAAACACAGAAGAGACAATCACTGTTCAAAAGAGCTTATAGAGACTCCCTGGTCAGAAATGGTGAATAAATGTATGCAGTTCATCAACAGACAAGGAGGAACCAAGAGTGCACCATTATAATGGGAGGTCCAGCTGTTATTTCACTGGGCAGAGAACCATCTGCTAGGGAGGGCATTGATGGGAACTCCAATACCTTGGAATATGAGGACGCCACTGAGCAGACTTTATGGCATGTATATGCAAATGTACTACCTCAAAGCCTAGATACAGACATTAGCCCTTCTCCCACCCACCTCCCAAACTTTCTAGTAGACTGTGTTTCCCATCATGGCCAACTGTAGAACGAGGCAGTTCATAATAGGTTTCTACTCAACTATTAATGAATATGTATCATTTAATTCCTCAGCCATGCAGGACTCCCACAGTCTATGAATCATTTTCTATGAGTGACATTAGTACTGTTTGATGATAATTGTATAAGACTTTTTCGCACATAAAATATCATTTTACACAGAAACATAGAAACATGATGGCAGATAAAGGCCAAATGGCCCAGCCAGTCTACCCATCCACAGTAACCATTATCTCTTCCTCTCTCTAAGAGATCCCACGTGCCTATCCCATGCTTTCTTGAATTCAGACACAGTCTGTCTCCACCACCTCTTCCAGGAGACTGTTCCATTCATCTACCATCCTTTCTGTTAAAAAGTTCTTCTTTAGATTACTCGTGAGCCTATCACCTCTTAACTTCATCCTATGCCCTCTCATTCCAGAGCTTCCTTTCAAATGAAAGAGACTCAACTCATGCACATTTATGCCACATAAGTATTTAAACATCTCTATCATATCTCCCCTCTCGCGCATTTACTCCAAAGTATACAGATTGCGATCTTTAAGTCTGTCCCCATACGCCTTATCACGAAAACCACCCACCATTTTAGTAGCGTTCCACTGGACCGACTCCATCCTTTTTATATCTTTATGAAGGTGTGGTCTCCAGAATTCTACACAGTATTCTAAATGAGGTCTCACCAAAGTCTTATACAGGGGCATCAATACCTCCTTTTTCCTACTGGCCATGCACTCTAGCATCCTTCTAGCTTTCGCTGTCACCTTTTCAACCTGTTTGGCCACCTTAAGATCATCACATACAATCACACCCAAGTCCCGCTCTTCTGTCATGCACATAAGTTTTTCATCCCCTAAACTGTACCATTCCCTTTAGTATTTGCAGCCCAAATACATGACCTTGCATTTCTTAGCATTACATTTTAGCTGCCAAATATCAGACCAAGCTTCCTAGGTCTTTCTTCATGTTATTCACACCATCCAGGGTGTATACTCTATTGCAGATTTTGGTACTATCCACAAAGAGGAAAATCTTACCTGACCACCCTTCAGCAATATCGCTTATAAAAATGTTAAAAAGAGCAGGTCCAAGAACAGAACTTTGAGGCACACCAATGGTAACATCCCCTTCCTCAGAGCGATCTCCATTAAACCACTACCCTCTGTTGCCTTCCACTCAACCAGTTTTTGACCCAGCCCGTCACTTTGGGGCCCATCCCAAGGGCACTTAGTTTATTTATTAGACGTCTGTGTGGAACACTGTCAAAGGCTTTGCTAAAATCTAAATACACCACATCTAGCGCACTCCCTCTATCCAGAGTTCTGGTCATCCAGTCAAAGAAATTGATCAGATTTGTCTGACATGACCTACCTCTAGTGAATTCATATTGCCTCCGGTCCTGTAATCCACCGGATTCCAGAAACTTCACCATTCTCTGTTTTAAAAGCTTTTCCGTTAATTTGCTTACCACAGAAGTCAGACTTACTAGCCTGTAAGTCCCTACTTCTTCCTTACTTCCAGGTATAGGAGCTTATAAAATTGCCATGGATATACAAATGAAAATTATGTACTGCTGACACAATTCTATAGATGGGTGCCCAGATGTACACACCACTTGCACCTCATTGGTGTCAATAATAGCAGTAGCATTATAATATAAAGTAGTGCCTAAGTGCTATAGTGCATAAGTACAAGGGGGTGTACATGGGTGGAGCATGGACGTGTTACCAAACAATTCACACAACTTATAGAATACTATCAACTGTGTGCATTGATTGGTTCACCAGCCATTGATTTGGTGTAAGTGATTGGATCTAACTCTTGGAATGTCAAAGTGAGTTTGCACTAGTATTTTATAATGACTTATGTACACCTAAGTGCCATTATGGAATTGACGGAAAGCAGTGGTATGGGCCACCTGAAGTTGCGCCCCAATTAGTATCTAATTGATTGATTATTTATGCTCCTATCCTGTTATACAGTATTCACTGGCTTCCATATATAGAACCCAAATTTCCAAACCAAATTTGAATGCGCTGCCAAGATGTGCACACAAATTAATTGACTAACAAACTCTGTACCATCAATAATTGGGAGCCAACAACCAAGTACTGATGTTAATTGGCACTCATTAAAATTCATGCACGCATATGGCTGCACAGAGTCCTGAAAGAAGGAATCTCTGGACCCCACCATGCGGAGTGCCACAAGGATAACCTATCTCACTCTTACTTTACAACATCTTCATGACCACCCTCAATCCAATCAAACTAAACATGCAGATGACGTCCTTCTACTAATCCCCACAGACCTGAAGTCAACTAATCTCAATAAATCAAGTACAACAATAGGCGACAAAACAACACCTTAAATTAAATACTAGTATGGTTCAGGCAAAAGATACGTCTTATCCCCACCTCCATTACATTGACGTAAGGAGTCAACCTTAGCATAGAGAAGTTTACCAAGGTCCTGGGAGTCACTTTAGACAACTCACTAACATTCTAAGACCACATCAAAAACATAGTCCAGAAGTCATATACTACTACGTCAGCAGTGACGAGTGGAGTACCTCAGGGCTCCGTCTTAGGGCCGATTCTATTCAATTTATTCATAGGAGATTTGACCCAAGGGCTTAGAGGAAAGGTATCACTGTTTGCCGACGACGCCAAACTATGCAACATAGTAGACAAAAGCAGTGTGCCTGACTTTATGACGCAGGACCTACGGCAGCTAGAACAGTGGTCATCAACTTGGCAGTTAGGCTTCAATGTTAAAAAATGTAAAGTAATGCACCTAGGCAAAAAAAATCCACACAGAACATACACACTAAATGGTGAAACCTTGTCCAGGACCACGGTGGAACGAGATTTAGGAGTGATCATTAGCAATGATATGAAGGCTGCCAATCATGTGGAGAAGGCTTCGTCCAAGGCAAGACAAATGATGGGCTGCATCCGTAGGGGTTTTGTCAGCAGAAAACCTGAAGTTATAATGCCACTGTACAGATCCATGGTGAGACCTCATCTCGAGTATTGTGTTCAATTCTGGAGACCACACTACCGGAAAAATGTGTTGAGAGTTGAGTCGGTTCAACGAATGGCTACCAGGATGGTCTTGGGGCTCAGGGATCTCACGTATGAAGAAAGGTTAAAAAAACTGCGGATGTACTCACTGGAGGAGCGAAGAGAGAGGGGAGATATGATTGAGACCTTTAAATATATCACGGGGCGTATAGAGGTGAAAGATGATATCTTCAGTCTTACAGGGCCCACGGTAACCAGAGGACACTCGCTGAAAATCAGGGGAGGGAAATTTCAAGGTGATGCTAGGAAGTACTTCTTCACCGAAAGGGTGGTTGATCATTGGAACGAGCTGCCTCAGCAGGTGATTGAGGCCAACAGCGTGTCAGATTTTAAGAGAAAATGGGATATTCATGTGGGATCTATAGGAGAGTAAGAATCAGGGAGTGGGTCATTGGTATGGGCAGACTCGATGGGCTATGGCCCTTTTCTGCCGTCAATTTCTATGTTTCTATGTTTCTACTATAAAAGTTGAAAAAGATTAGACCCTATTTCCTCCGTCATCATTTCAGGATACTCATACAATCAATAATACTATCAATACTAGTCTATAGTAATGCACTTCTCATAAACCTACCGATGAAACACAAGAAAAGACTGCAACTAATACAGAATACAGCAGCAAGACCAAACTACATTGGCTCCCTGCTGATAAATGAATCAAATTCAAGATATGCTGCTTAGCATTCAAGATTCTACATGGAGGCAGTGGGGGGGGGGGGGGGGGTTCTACTTTTCCAATAATGGCCATACACTAATTTCCCATTAGTACGTCAGCTCTTACCACCACTTATTTTGGAGACAGTAAAGAGCTCACTTGCTAATCCTGTGCTACTGAAAAGTTCTCAGCCCAATCAACAAAGTTGGAGAAGTCTCCATCAAGGACTGATGGAATTGCCATGATTGTTTTGTTTAGTTATTCAAATCAAGACCTGAAAGTTTGGTGAAAGGAATGCACAGCTGAAGGTCACCTGGGGTGCTGAATACTTTTTCAGCAGTCAGGAATTGCACTGTCTTCTTTCAATTATTATGATTGATCCTCTCCTTTGTGTCATACAGTTGGAGGTGATAAGGGAAATTCAAGAAATACCAGTTAATTTACATATAAAAATATTACAGTTTAAATATAACTGGACATTGCATCCCCTATTTTTGGTGTTTCTTTAACTTCAGAATACTCAAAAGATAATTTCAGATTCTGAGTCCCAGTTCTTCAGAACTACAAAGTATATGATTTTATCCAATCCAGCTGAAAAATAATTCAAACATTTTGGTGAGCCATCTGTCTGTCCCCTCCTCCGCCTACTCTTACAGTCCTGAAGCATCAATATATGCCAATTTTGGCTCATTTAAATGCCATGTATTAAGAACCATCTCACATAAGTGCATACAATGTATCAAAATCTTTGAATGTACACCCTGTTATGGCTCCTAAAGTAGATAATCATGATTATTATTATTCCTGGTAACTAATATCTACATCTTTGACATTGAGTAATTTTAGAAATGTTTTGTGTGGCGCAGTGGTTAAAGCTGCAGCCTCAGCACCCTGCGGCTGTGGGTTTAAATCCACACTGATCCTTATGACCCTGGGCAAGTCACTTAATCCCCCTCCCATTGCCCCAGGTACATTAGATAGATTGTGAGTCCACCGGAACAGACAGGGAAAAATGCTCAAATACCTGAATAAATTAATGTTCTGAGCTCCTCTGGGACAACGGTAAAGAAAACTGAATAAATAAATAGTGTGAAAAGTTTCAGCCTCCGATAACCAGAGCTGGTGTTGTGACATCATAATGTCTCATTCCACCAATGCCTATGAGCCAACCTCATCAGTGATGTCACAATGGCTTGATTGTACTATACTTGGCTCACATTTAGTACATTTTGATTTCTAGAGTGGCACAGTGGTTAAAGCTACAGCCTCAGCACCCTGAGATTATGGGTTCAAACCCTTGCTGCTCCTTGTGACCCTCTGCAAGTCACTTAATCCCCCATTGCCCCAGGTACATTAGATAGATTGTGAGCCCACCAGGACAGAGAGGGAAAAATGATTGAGTACCTGAATAAATTCATGTAAACCATTCTGAGCTCCTCTGGAAGAACAGTATAGATAATAGAATTGATTATTGCAATGTTCTATATTTAGGAAGTACAAATTATAGATAGAAAGCATTACAAGTGATACAAAATGCGGAGGAAGGGTATGATGGGGGTAAAGAGGTAAGTGGAAATTCATCTAATTCTGAAACAGGTTCAGGTTTTAATATGTGCATAAACCAGCACTTAAACATTTATCTTGCACAAACGTCTAAGTCACCATTTTACAAAGCCTGGACTATGCATGTATCAAACCCAAGTGCAGGCAAATAGCAAGCGGGAGTGGTCTGGGAATGTTTTAGATGGGACAAGGATGTGGCAAATTCATAGACATTTAGGCCTTTGAATAAGTAGTTCTAGCAGTGAAACTGGCTGGTTCTTGGTCTGTTCTGTGCAAACTTATTCATCTTTCAGTGCCGGTTATGCTTATATGTAGGTGACTTTCAGATCTGTCTCTCTAACTTAAACTTGCCAATATAGTGCTGAGCAGAGGATCTGGGGGGAGGAAGAGGGAGTGATTGTGAATTTGTTGGGAAAGTCCATTGGTCTCTTTAAACTCACCAGAGAATTTTCCATTCTACGGAAAGAGACCAATGAACTTTCCCTAACATCCCTATTTGATCTTCAGCTGTGCTCCACCACCCCTACCCACTAGAATGGCCACTGCCTTGAGCTTGTCTTCTCCAACTGCTCTATCATAAATCTCTCCTTGGCAGTCCTTCCCCTCTCTGACCATCATCTGATAACTTTCACAATCCCTCCCCTGGTCTCCACCTCTACATTTAGAAATCTTCAGGCCATTGACCCTGACACTCTCTCCGCCGCTGTTTCACCCTTTCCCTCTACAACAATGATACACAAGTCTATAAACGAGGCTGTCTCAAGTTTATTTAAAAATTTGATATGATCGCAATATCGATCTCCACCTCTACATTTAGAAATCTTCAGGCCATTGACCCTGACACTCTCTCCGCCGCTGTTTCACCCTTTCTCTCTACAACAATGATACACAAGTCTATAAACAAGGCTGTCTCAAGTTTATTTAAAAATTTGATATGATCGCAATATCGATCTCCACCTCTACATTTAGAAATCTTCAGGCCATTGACCCTGACACTCTCTCCGCCGCTGTTTCACCCTTTCTCTCTACAACAATGATACACAAGTCTATAAACGAGGCTGTCTCAAGTTTATTTAAAAATTTGATATGATCGCAATATCGATCTCCACCTCTACATTTAGAAATCTTCAGGCCATTGACCCTGACACTCTCTCCGCCGCTGTTTCACCCTTTCTCTCTACAACAATGATACACAAGTCTATAAACGAGGCTGTCTCAAGTTTATTTAAAAATTTGATATGATCGCAATATCATATTCCAATGTGATTTACAAATAGTAAAAACAGGGTTTAAAAAAAAACACATATACTTTAAAACTGTGATACTACATGAAACAAGAGGAGGACGGATTTAACTACAATGCATAATAAAATAAAGAGAACATAGAGGTTAAGACAATAAGATAAGGAATTGTTACCCACTCGATTTTCATTTAAAGGATTTTAGTCCACTGTAGAATATACCACTCTCTCCTCTGTTCTAAATAACTTCGATCCCCCTTCCCATGTTCCTCAAACCCCAACCTTGACTATACTCTAAAATCTGCTTCTTATGCTGCTGTACAAGGTCTGCTCAATGGCTCTGGCTCAAATCTCGTATTCATGCTAGCTTCATTTCAAATTCCTCTTTCCAATCCACTCTCTCACTTGCCAAACAAGATTACTACACCCGCATGACTGACTCTCTCGGCTTCAGCCCTTGCCGCCTCTTTGCCACACTGATTTCCTTACCCAAGGTCCTCCCACCTCCAACCCCTCCATCATTCTCCCCCCAGACTATGGCTGATTACTTCTACGACAAGGTTCACAAGATTAACCCTGAGCTCTCAACCGAACCACCTCCCCCAGCCTGCTCTGCCAACACTGCCCCCCCCATCCCTTGCCACCTTTTCTTCCTTTCCTGAAATTACTGAGGAGGAAACTGCATATTTTCTTTCCTCCTCCAAACTCACTACCTATTCCTCTGATCCCATCCCCACCCATCTACTTACCACTATCTCTCCTATTGTCATAAACCTCTATCTGTTATATCCTCAACTTATCACTCTCTACCGCAACTGTACCAGATGCCTTCAAACATGCCGTTGTTATACCTCTCCTCAAGAAACCCTCGCTGGACCCTACCAGCCCTTCCGACTATTGTCCTCTCCTTCTTATTCAAGCTATTTGAATGTGCTGTTCACCACCATTGTCTTGACTTTCTTTCATCTCAAGATATCCTTGACCCATTTCAATCAGGCTTTTGCCCTCTTCATTCTATAGAAACTGCTCTTACGAAAGTCTCCAATGACCTGCTCCAGGTCAAATTCAAAAGAATTTACTCATTCCTCATCCTTCTTGATCTATCCGCAGCTTTTGACATGGAAAATCACCACCTGCTTATCAATACACTGTCCTCACTTGGATTTCAGGGCTCTGTTATCGTATGGTTTTCTTCCTATTGCACATTGAGCGTATGCTTTAGTGGATCCTCCTCCACTGCCATTCCGCTGTTGGTCAGTGTACCTCAGGGCTCTGACCTGGGAACACTTCTTTTTTTCATCTACACTTCTTCCTTTGGTACTCCAATCTCCTCCCATGGCTTTCAGTATCACCTGTATGCTGATGACACACAGATCTATCTTTCTGCACCTGAAATTTGGCAGATATTCAGTCCCAGATTTCAACCTGCTTGTCTGACACACTACTTGGATGTCTAGCTACCAACTTAAACATGGCCAAGATTGAACACCTTATCTTTCCACCTAAACCTGTCTCTCCTCTTTCCCTGTTCTCTATTTCTGTGAACAACATCCTCATCCTCCCTGTCACATCATCTCACAACCTTGGGGTAATCTTTGACGCATCTCTCTCTTTCTCTTCATATATCCAACAGACTGCCAAAACCTGTCATTTCTTTCTCTACAATATCGCTAAAATCAGACTCTTCCTTTTGAGCGCACTGCCAAGACCCTCATCACCTCTTGCCTAGACTACAGCAACCTGCTTCTCATTGGCCTTCCGCTAAGCCATCTCTCTCCCCTTGAATCTATTCAGTATTTGAATACTGCCATAATCTAGACTCAAAGCTCACTTCTTTGAAGCTGCTTTCAATTCCAAATTCCAACCCACCTGCTAAGCACCAATATCTGTCATATCATTCCCTCTGTAATTCTTCCACCTGAGCACAGTGTATTGATGCACCTTCTTGTCCAGTTTGTCTGTCTTGACTAGATTGTAAGCTCTTTTGAGCAAGGACGGTCTCTTCTAAGTTCTGATGTACAGCACTGTGTATGTCTAATAATGATTAGTAGTAAGTAGTAGTAGTCAAGCAGAAACTAACTATGGACGCCAGTAACGAGAGGACCTGTGTAATTTATACTATTCTGGAGATGAATCACCTCTTTCACTTCAGGTGGTAGCAGTGCAGCCGTCCATTTAGCTCACCCTTTTTAATTAATAAATCACAGCTGTAGTCTCCAGCAGTTTAGATGCAAATTAAAAGCCTGTTCAAAAGAAGAACATTTTCAATAAAACCTTGCATTTTTTTAACTCATTTCTCCTTGGACTATCCTTAGCCAATTTTTCCATAATATTGCTTTCTGACTTAGAAAATATATCCCATGCTATAATCTGGGGTCTTAGTAACATAGTAAATGATGGCAGATATAGACCTGAACGGTCCATTCAATCTGCGTTATACTCATTAAAAATACATGATTAGATTAACTTTTCTCTTCTTTGATATTTCTGGGCCATAGACTGTAAAGTTTGGTATCGTCCTAGGTTCCAAATGCTGAAGTTGTCATCCAACGTTGATGATCACCTTACACCGAATCACCATATAAGGAACACAGACCGTCTTGTCACAACTTTTTCTTTGTTACCTCTGTTATAAATTATAGATTGCAGTGTACTCATACCAATGCTTCCCTTTTAGGTCTCAGTCCTAGGAAAAACTTTGTCTAAGGAGCTTTGCTTGGAAAAAGATTTGGGCTGATTTAATAAAGCTTGTTGATAATATTGAAAGTGATACTGCTGTGATTTGGCAAGAGTAAATAATTATGGCCCCCTTTTACGCAGGCGATTATCGTGGCACTGCTTTGATCTATGCTAACTGATTTCACCACATTTTCTGGCAATGAATTCCAGAATTTACACCTTGTATGAAGAAATATTTTCTCTGGTTTGTCTTAGTAGCTTCATTGCATGATACTGCAAGATACTGAAGGGAATAGACTTAGTAGATAAAAACAAGTTGTTCACCCTCTCCAAGGTAGGGAGAACGAGAGGGCACTCTCTAAAATTGAAAGGGGATAGATTCTGTACCAACATAAGGAAGTTCTTCTTCACCCAGAGAGTAGTAGAAAACTGGAACACTCTCCCGGAGTCTGTCGTAGGGGAAAACACCCTCCAAGGATTCAAGACAAAGTTGGACAAGTTCCTGCTAAACTAGAACATACACAGGTGAGGCTGGGCTCATTTAGAGCACTGGTCTTTGACTTGGGGGCTGCCGTGTGAGCGGACTGCTGGGCACGATGGACCACTGGTTTGACCCAGCAGCAGCAATTCTTATGTTCTTAAAAGTCCTCTAGTCCTAGTATTTTTGGAAAGAGTAAACAAGCAATTCACATCTACCCTTTCCACTCTACTCAGTATTTTATAGGCTTCCATCATCACCCCCGAGCTGTTTCTTCTCCAAAGTGAAGAGCCCTAGCCTCATTAGTCTTTCCTCATAAGGAAGTCGTACCATCCTTTTTATCATTTTCATCACCTTTCTCTGTATCTTTTCTAATTCTGCTATATCTTTGAGATACGCAACCAGAATTGCACAGTATTCCAGGTGCAGCCGTACCATAGAGCAATAGAAGGAAATCTTATAAGAGTTTGGGGTTTACTATCAGAACAATATCTGTTACTGACAACACCAGATTCAAGTTTGAACTGTTGATCCTTGAATGCAGTCTTAACATTAGCTAATGTATGATGTAGCATGTAAACGATAGAAGACTCTGCAGAATACTATGAGTGCTTTCAAAAGATCGTTATAGACCTCTGCACACACAGAAACATTTTTCGTTTCTGTGTGTGTGGAGGTCTATAATGATCTTTTGAAAGTATTCTGCAGAGTTTTCTATCATTTACATGCTACATCATACAAGGGATATTACATTTGTAATAAGGTTCTTGAGGTAGGCCATATTGGCCGAAACACGTACATGTCGAGCCATTGCACAGATTTTTCTCAATTGTGAAATATAATTGCACACCAACATCATTGAACATCGCCACTGAGGTTTGTTTATCACATTAGGGTGACCAGGTTACCCATTCCAGAAGGGAGACTTTTTGTCCAGTCCTGGATTTCTTCCAACCTCATCCTGTTGCATTATGGGACCTGCAGCATTGATTTCAATGGATAGAATCATGGACTACACATACTACACTGCTTTCGGATGTAATTTTAAAACCAAGAGTGATTAAAAAGTGTCCCTTCTGGAATGGGTAACCTGGTCACCCTAAATCAGATGCAGGATGGAAAGATCCTGACTATGCTGGGTAAAATTCAGTCTTATGGGCCTAACTCATTGCTGAAACACCGTCTCATTAAAATCATATATTTTCTTCTCTGGTTAATATATTTTTCAAACTGCTGAAAGAACATTGGTTGGGTTTTTTTTTTTTCATATTTCTGTTTTAGGGAGAGCCTTTACAACTTGTTCAGAAAAACATATATTCGGCTCCCTTTTAACAGTCCATGAATGACACAACAAGGTATTATGAGACAAAACCATCTCCTGCTTCACATCCCACTCTGGACATCTGTTGTAAACAAGGTTTTTTATGGTTCTGCATTTTTGATTGGCTCTAGGTACCACCACCTCTTGGGCAGAAAGTATAATCTCTGTGGTATGATCTTGTTATTTGGCACATCTTTATGACACATTTATTAGATCGCCTACAGCAATATCTGTAGGGACTGTTAAAACTTTATTGGAAAGATAATAGTTATTGCGGATGGGCAGACTGGATGGGCCTTTATCTGCCATCATGTTTCTATGTTTCAAATATCTTTTATGCAGATGCCATTCACACAAACGGAAACATGATGCAAATCTTGCATCTAAAGTTAGGCTCAGGAGCCCCTTATTCCATCATGACACACGTAAATGTGAAGAATGCCCCCAATTCATCCTCAATCTTCCCATTTCTGCACCCCCTTTTGGTTCCACTTGTAAAATTTAGCTGCAGATCCCACGCCTAAATTTACATGTAGAAATTTAAATTAAATCCAAGTGATGCTTGTTACGAGGCCAAGTAGAGCTAATAGGCTTGTTATTCAATTAAGTTGTTTCAAGTTTTATTAGGATTTTATATATTGCCTATCAAGGTTATCTAAGTGGTTTTACAATCAGGTACTCAAGCATTTTCCCTATCTGTCCCGGTGGGCTCACAATCTATCTAACGTACCTGGGGCTATGGAGGATTAAGTGACTTGCCCAGGGTCACATGGAGCAGCGCGGGGTTTGAACCTACAACCCCAGGGTGCTGAGGCTGTAGCTTCAACCACTGCGCCACACACTCCTCAGCACAAATTGGCGAATACCCAAATCTGTGCACGAAACTCAGCATGATATTGTTTTACTGGCATATACAGTTACAAAATTACCCCTAAGTAAACAAATTATACGTAAGAGTACCTGATTACCATTCAATATATTAGAAACCACTTTGGCTGAATCTCTTCACGAAAAGGTAACTAGTGTAATAATAATAATACACTTTTATCTTCTGTCTCTATACTGGATGTCTTTAGAGGTGTGGCCCTGATTGACAAATATATTTATTTACTCTTAAAAATAAAATAATGCAATTGTACCTGTTTAATTATTTTTGTTCTATGTCATTGATATTACTCATCTATTTCTTTTGCAGATGGCGTATGGCGAAGGTATTTGATGAACACTGCACAATATAATCATTTTCTCTAGGGCAGTAGGTAGGAGGAAAAATATAACAAAGCCCATGAGGTAGCTTCCTTGATGCACATTTATAATAACATAACCAGCAAAAATGAATATCATACTTTGCTCCAATGAATTGAATTCCCTAAAATATTGTCTCCGTAATGATGCCTCAAAGCTCCTCTGGATGAAATAGTTTTTCAAAGGCATCAAAAAGAACTCTCAGCACACTAAAGATACTTTGGGGCTCATTTAGAGAATGTTAGCACTGGCACCGAGGGGTTTTGTGCTGTCATTAACACATGAGATCCTAAGTAAAATGCAGTGCTATAGCCTTTAGCACTGTATTTTTACATGAAAGCTACTTGTGAATTCCTTGTGTCTCCGTTGATAGCACACACAACAATTCAAACAGAAGTGCAAATTTTCCAATGTAATTGTATGAATTTAATAAAAATGAAAGGTGCCGGCCCACTCTGCTTTATACTTCGCATTTACAGCTATTCAAAAGCAGGGACCAACGTGGGTGATATCTATAAAATCCCTGAGTTTATGAGAGGGTGCTGAAAAGTTCTCAGCTCAACCAACCAGCTTCATAAATTCTGAGCATTATTTTGCCACTGTAGCTGAAACAAGTGTTATCTTATTTTGTTAAGTGCCAATTTGCAGAAATGAAATTCTAGGTTTTGACTTTGTTTCAGGTCATTGATTGAATCATATCCACATCATTCTCTTCTTGGTTGGGCTGAGAACTTTTCAGCACCCCCTGATAGTGTGAAGAGTTTCAGTCTCTGGTAATCAGAATGACTTAGGCGGTTTAAAAACAGGTATAAGTGCCCAGAAGGTATCAAAAGTGACCATATAACCACTGCAGGGACAAAGTAAAGACCCCCACACACTCCCCTAGTGATCACTGATCCCCCCTCCCTCACTGCCATAAAAAAGTATATACCTGCCTCCAGAACATGAGCACCTGGCATAGGAAAGCCTAGTAGAGCTGCACAAAGGTATCTTATGTAGTCTGGGGGTGGGCTAGTGAACCATAAAGAGGAGGACCCAGGCCAGTAAGCCATTCTAACCACTGCAACCACCAAACCCCCCCCCAAAACCCTACTGTACTGCCATATAGGTGACACCTGCAGCCATAAGGGCTATTGGAGTGGTAGACAGATGGGTATAATAGGTTTTGGGGGGCTCACTATGACCTATAAGGGAATTGTGGTGAGATGTTTATGTAGCACCCTTTTTTGTGAAGTTCAAAGTGGTGCCCTGTAAGATGCCCCACTACTGTGCTGCCATGTCTGGGTGTCCAGTCCATCACTTTTCTGGTCCCTCCCATGCCCAAAAGGTCTTGTTCTAGGCGTTTTTGACTTGGATGATTTTTGGGACGAGAATGGGGTATAAAGATAGACTACTTAGTGATCTGGACTTAAAAGTAGACAATTAAAAAAAAATAATAATAATATTTTGGACGTATTTTTTGAGAATGGAGTTTGGACGTTTCCGACTTTGGGTGACTAGCGACTTAGGCCCAAAACGAGCTTAGACTTATTTTTATTATGCTGCTCCATGTTTTTGCTATGTCCTGTATTACTTATTTGATTTTGAATCTGGCAAAGTATTTTATTCTTTGGAACAACACCACTGATATGAAGATTTGTCATTAAGTAACAGCGTGTGATCAATCTTGACCCTTGCAGTTCATACTGCTCCCCAGTGGAAGAATCCTGATTTGAGCCATCCAGCTTTCTCTTACTCTTCAGTGTTGTGTTCAAAAGGAGCCCCTTACCTAGACAGGGAGGACATTAGGAAAGAAGCCTGATATAAAATATTGCATTGGCTCCTATTAAATATTTTAAACTTTTTGCAACTACTTGTCATAACAGATTTGGACAAACAGACAAACTTTATTTTATGATTATTTTTAAAGGCCAGTAACACGGTCAACCATATTTCTTCAGGACCTCTATCCCTTCAGAAAAGGTTTTTCAAATCAATATTCTGCCAAGTATTTATTTGGTTGTGGATTAAATAATCATCTCTAAAAACGGACCTGGAAAATGAAAATTCATGCACCTGGTTATAGGCTTTCTTAAAAGAGATGTGGAGATCACACCATGACCACAATTACCCATCAAAAGTAGGACAATTTGTACAAACTCAATAAGCTTGAAGTGGTATGATCTGTACTGAAGGTATGAGGGGGTGCTGAAAAGTTCTCAGCCCAACCAAAAAGAGAATGTTGTGGATATGGTTCAATCAATGATCTGAAACAATGTCAAAACATTGAATTTTGTTTCTACAAATTGGCACTTAATGAAATAAAATAACATTTTTTCAGCTACTGTGGCAAAATAACGCTCAAAATTTAGAAGTTAGTTGGTTGGTCTGAGAACTTTTCAGCACCCCCTCGTATACTGTTGCTTCCAGGGCCAGCGATAGAAGGGTGTAAGCAGGGCAATTGCTCTGGGCCTCCAAGCAGTAGGGTTCCCCAAACCTATAGAATATAGTATTGTCAAAATTGGATTACTTCTACTTGGGTATGGCAGCAACTAAGATGCAAACTTTGCAGGTTGTGCAGAACTCTGCTGAACATATATTGATGGGGGGTGTCTCATTTTGATCATATATCACCCATACTAAAGAAGCTGCATTGACTTATACAATTCTTAAGTTGGTACATCAAGGAATTTATGGAAAGTTGCCTAGATATTTCAATGACATTTTGCAAAATATATAAGCCAGGGCATATGTTGAGATCTGAACAATGTATGCTGCTGGATGTGGGACTAAGAGGGGAAATACATTATGTACATACAACAAAGTCCACTTTATCAGTGGTAGATCCTGTCTTGTGAAATAGGATGTCTGGAACTTTACGTGCTGAGATTCAGAAAGTTATTTAAAACTTTTTTTTTGTTCACTCATTTTAATTAATCCACCCCCCCATCCCCTTTTATAAAACCGTAGTGTGGTTTTTAGCACCATTCATGGCGGTAACAGCTCCGACGCTCATAGAGATTCTATGAGCATCGGAGCTGTTACTGCCGCAGCTCGTGCTAAAAACCGCGCTACAGGGGGGTAAATGATAACTGTCTATATTATGGAATATTTCTGTACTATCCTGGTCCTGAAGAAGTTTGGCTATTACACTGGTCAATAAGCATTTTGCTACTGGAATCCTGTCACCTGTATCTTAACAAGGGCCACATGCTGACTCTAAATCTGGAAACAGTTTTCGTCTATCACATCCTGGTTTTAAGTTATGCGTCAGTTTGTGTTTATATAATTTTCATCAATATCGCTACCATGAAGTGTCAGTATTTTCTGTTTCTCTTACACAATGTTGCATTTTAGGACAGCTCATCGATCACATTTACCAGTAATGTGAACGTTTATACTAAAAAGTGATTGTGCTGCTTTTTCTACCTGTGAAGTTTTATATTTTGTTTGTTTTTGTCTAAGATATTATAATTATTATGAACAGACAAGGTTGTGTTAACCATCCTAATAATTTCTGTTATGTCTGCGGACAATTTACTGCACAAGATCAATGAAAGAATCTGTCCAGCAGACTTCAAAGTGCATGCACGCATTATTTTGGCTGTAAAGTTGGCGATCATGATAAAGCATGGGCACCTCATGTGTGCTGCACTGTCTGCTATTCCGGATTAACACAGTGGCTGAATGGGAAATGGAAGAAGACGCCTTTCACTGTACCCATGGTGTGGCGTGAACCAACAAATCATTACTCAGACTGGTTTTTTTTGCAGGTCAAAAATTGTTGAATTGTTGGGTTCAAGGCTAAAGCAATGGAATCTTTTAAGACAAGACACCAAAATATCTATTTCCGCAATCGTCACACCATCCTGGTTTCCTTTTACCAAATGGAAGGAAACATTTGTTTCTGTACTGATATTAATGGTCTCATGTGTGAACTGGGATATGAACATGTTTCTGACAAATGGAGACTATTCATTGATTCAAGCACAGCAAGCCTTGGAAACCAGAAGCCATCTGTTCCTGTTGCTCATGCAATTGGGTTGAAAGAAACGTATGAATCAATGGAGACACTTAAAACTCACACACTATGCAGATCATCAGTGTAACCTCTGTAGTGATCTCAAAGTTGTGTCACTCCTTCCGGGTCTGCAACTGGGGTACACCAAATACATGTGCTTCTTGTGTCTTTGGAACAGTCGTGATTATGCCAACCACTACAGGCAGAAACAATGGCCAAACCGAGATGAACCCATACCTGGCAGATACAATGTGAAGCACCCGCCGTTAGTACATCGTGAGAAAATCCATCTTCCAGGACTTCACATAAAACTGGGTCTGCTGAAAAATTTTGTCAAGGCGAGGCAATAGACAGAAATGGTGATGCATTTCAGCATCTAAGAAGTACGTTTGGTTTCGAGAAAAGTGAAGCCAAAATCAAAGAAGGTGTTTTTGTTGGACCTGAAATCCGTGAACTGATCCTTGATGATGCGTTCAAACAGAAGCTGAACCCAGCTGAATCAGCAACATGGGAAGCATTCGTGCTGGTTGTTCAGAATTTTTCTGGTAATCACAGATCAGAGAATTATGCTGAGCTTGTGACAGCGTATCAGTTAATCGGAGCCAGAATGTCACTTAAGTTGAACTTTTTACATTCTCACCTTGACTTCTTCCCACTTAATCTTGCTGATGTCAGCAATGAGCATGGGGAAAGATTTCATCAAGAGATCAAGGTAATGGAAAGCAAATATCAGGGAAAGTTCAATCCCAGTATGATGGGAGACTATTGTTGGTTCTTGCAAAGAGAGTCAAATGCACAGTACAAGTGTAAAAGCAAATGTCTCAAACGTTTCTGAACATGCTGACATCACTTTTGTGTGAGTTAAGAGAGGCGTAATATATGCTGTAACATGTCTCCTTATTGTCTACTTGTTTGTTTTCTGAGTAAACTCCTTAACACAAATTTGGTGGGACACAGTTCATGCTCACAATATTGTGCCGATATGGCAAACTGTCTAAAAAATCAGCTAGCTGAATTTCAATTACAGATCTGAAATCTGCATCATTAAGTTAACTAAGAACACCTCTTAAGTTCTCAGCAGCAAAGAAAAACTTTTTTTGTTGTTGTTGACCAGTGTTAATAATGTAACTGATGAATTTTTGTGTGCCTTTGTTTAAAATATTTTGGATGCTTTTATTGAAAGTTGCCTAGGTTTTTAGGCAAATAATAAATGTTTTAAATAAATAAATATATGAACTTGAAGGATGTGAAAATCTTGCTGATGGGTGGTGTTTAGTGCTTTCCAATATCGCCGGTTGACCATGACTGTTTGTTTCATTTTGAATAGTCTATGGAGTCTTTCCACTCAAGTTCAGACTCAGCTGGCTCATTTTCATGAAATCTATGTGCCTCCGGATTAACTGGCAGAAGGATAAATTAAACCAGCAGTAAACACTTTTGAAACCCCTGGAAAATCTACAAAAACAAACACTTCTACTATGGATCATTCTGCCGTGTTTACCAACTGCTAGAAATTCTACTGCACTTCCTAGGCAAGGATGCTGATTGTTCTTTTCCTAGTCAAGGTAAACAATGGTACACCAGGAGCAAGGTTTAGGGAAGAGGTAAAACGTGGACCTCGCGGACCTCACAGATCTTAACTGCACGTCCTTAAAAATCTGAGGTCTGTGCCACTTTTAGTCTCAGCATAGGTTATGGCTCTGACAGACCTCTTTGACACTTGAGCTCTGACGAATCCTAATGCTTTTCCCTCCCTATGCTGAGACTAAAAGACCTCAGGGCAAACGTTTTGCCACTTTTAGTCTCAGCCTAGGGAGGGAAAAGCATTAGGATCCTTCAGAGCTAAAGTGTCATAGAGGTCTGTGTTTCAAAAGTGAGGCCCATCCAGGCTGTTTAAAACCCTCAGGTGGAATATGATTGTAGAAACCATTAGTATGTCTTTCAGGTTGCTATAGTGTATTTAGAATGCTTTACTCTCAAATTACAACCCATAAACACTTTATTTGGGCCTGATTGAATTCAACCTATTTTTGCAGGGTACAAAGGCAATTTGTGACTTCAGCTGTATTCCTCTTGTGAAAATTCCAAAATGTCCTACTATTGGTTTTCTTTTCGATTGCATAATTTTAATGCCGGGAGCTTACTTTTATCTTCTGAGGGTACAGGAATTCATTCCTCCTAGTGCTTCATGGGGAGAGAGAAAAAGTGCCTTTCTCATCTACTTAACATCTACTGTTAAGGCGTTCATTTTCCAACGTGCATACCCCCTCTAGTTGCTTTTAGGGCCATCACATCCAAGGGTTTGAAGTTAAAAGGGAACTGCCATCAACCATTCTACTACCGGTATGTTCTCTTCACAATTTGCTGCCTGGGGGTTTCCCAGGTTTTTAAGTCACACAAAGCTACCCTGCCGTAATGACACATCCAGAAGAAGGCCTGTATCTTGTTGCTGTTGTTTTAAATAAAAGTGATCATATGAACCTAGTCAGAATGTTTTGCATGAGAATCAGCTTGGATCAACGGGAATTGGACTTGGAATCGTGACATGGATAAGCTGCAGCTCAACCCACTTCTCTGCTCTAGAGGGCAATCTAGAGGCGTATTTACAGAGAAATATGGATTTTGACGCCATCAAAGAAGTACAATTGTTCAATAACATCAGATATCAATTAATAGATCTTGCCGTCTGTAACGTCTTCTTTGCCGGATCCAAACAGGACAGACGGAGATAGATGCATACATAAATAGCCAGAAATGGTGGCATTTCATTATATCCTGCACAGCTTGCCACACTGCAGTGCTGTCTTTCCCCATCTATCTTATATAAGGAATGCTAAACTATCAAAAGGACTGAACACTCTCCTTCCAAATCAAACTATCCCCACCGAGGCTCTTTTTTAGTGGGAAAATGGGGTGGGTATAGGCGAGAGGCAGGTGCACTATATAGCCATGCAAACGCTGCATTTTCTTTGGGGCTGAGATGCGCAGGGAAGGAGGGGAAGCGGTAAGTGAAACCCATCCTCCTTCTCCTTCATTCCCTTTTGCAGCCCTTGGCTTCCGTCCCCTTGAATACTGTACCGACAAGTAGAAAGTGGGGATAAGGAAGGGTTAATTTCATTGTGCTGGGAGGGGAGGGGGGCTACGGCACTTACTTCATGTCATTAAACATATTGCATTATGCATCCTTCCCTCTCTCGTCTGGTCCAGCCCTCCGAGCACACAGCCGTGGAAGTGTGAGGCAGAGCAAAGGCAAGCATGCTTCTCTTTCGGATTATGCTCTGGCGTGGGAGAAGCACACAAAATGTCTCGTACATTCGGTGCACAGTCAGTCTGGCAGATTTTTCTCTCTCTCTCTTTCTCGTTTTGTTCCTCTGCTGTGCATGCAAGAATGAATATTACTTAACAGAGGTTTGAATGGGTCATCAACATACTGTAATAAAAACTGCACCAACTTTCTCTTCTTGCACATCTGGAGCTTGCAGGTCTGCACTAAGCCTAGAACAACAGCCTGGGAGAGCTGCTTGCCCTGGATCGGTAGCTATTCCTTGGGTTTTGGCCAGGTCCTAGTGACCTGGATTGGCCACCGAGAGAACGGGCTACTGGGCTTGATGGACCATTGGTCTGACCCAGTAAGGCGATTCTTATGTTCATACCTGTGCAAGAGACAAGCACCAGCAACGCTGGAGAAAAGAGACATGCACCACTCAATACTTGGGGTCTGAATACCTTTTTTTTTTAAATTCTGGACTGCACAACTTCCTACAACTGTGCTTCCCTGATCAACTACTTCCACCAAAGCAGTATTAAGCATACACTTTGCTTGCAGCAAAAAAATAAATAAATAAATAAAATGTACCCAGACATTTGATGTATATATTTCTGAGCTATAAAAGCATGCTAGACTGCTTAAACCTATAAAGTGGAGCTCATTTTTTGCAATTTAGTATTCCATGTACTGGAAAATTGTGCGAATACATTAGGAACACAGTCTGAAATTATATCAATAAATTATAACCCCCAGCGCTGGTTTACCAAAAAGAATTAGTAGAATTATTATCGCTCTTTCATCAGATTCCCCTTTTTTTCAAATGACGAGATGGCACATTACGAAGAGCAAATTATTGGCATGTGAACTATCCCTGCAAATGAAATATCTCCATATATATATACATAATTTGCAGGGATAGTTCACATGTCAACAGTTTGCTTATAAAACGATGTCACAGGTAAAAAGATACACTTCAGACAGTAACACTTTATAGAACCGATTTGTGGGTGGATTGTCCGTTTCACTTTTGGATATTATAAAACAAAACAACCCTAATAAAAGTGCTTGAAGGCATTCTTTGTATTCATCCGTTCTCAAAACTGAGCTGGTAGCTAGATAGTTGTTAAACCATGCAATAACACGAAGGTTTTTGAAAATCAATATTGCATCTACTGTAGCATATGAACAGGCACTTATAACTATATCCACACACATTCTACAGACATATGATATGCCATGTTCATACTCTGCCTTATTATATCCCTAAGGAGCTGAGTACATAATAATGAAATCCATCAACTCCCAGTTTATATTCTGTAATAGCAGAAATCTAGCCAGTCCTTTCCCATTAGGCTTTGAAAGTCTGTGCAGAATCGCAACTCTTTCTTCTGGGTCTGACGACTGCAAAATAAAGGTCTGGCCTAGCCTTAAAACTAAGTCTAACATGGAAAGCGCAATGCATTGTGGCTGCCACTCGGGTTTGGCTGCCACGATTGTGGGTAGCAGGAGACAAGATGGCTACCTCAGACCTTGTGGCAATGCAATGGTGATGCAGCTGGCCACCTTGTAATCTCTCTCACTCTTTTTAGAAATACATCGATTCAGCACCGGCCGGTAGCAGGTTTAAAAAAAAAAAGGTTCCCCCTCCTTATTTCTGTTCATTTTCAAAGTAATCGTCTATTTTATTTTCTTCTACCTCTGCTGCACTCTCCAGGATGAAATAGTTTTCTAAATGGGCATCAGTTCTGTGTTTGGAGATTCTTCCGAGTTTCCTTTCTGCAAAATTCTCTGCCGGGTAGAGAATTTTGAGATCCCCCCCAACATTATATCATAGGATTTGCTCTACTGTATCCAGCTTTAGTAGAATATGCTAGTCCTAATAGTGAAGACTAATTAAGGTAATTGAAATCATTAGAAATTTCTCAGTTTCAGTGGATTCAGCTAAGATGGCCAAGAACAGGTTGTTTGCATCCATCCGTAGGGCAAAGCATTTGTAGGATCTTATGAAATTTAGCCAGCTGTAAAATCATCCTGTAAGTTGAGCATCTGGAAAGATTTATGAGGGAAATTGTGCCTTTCTATGTTTTGCTTTCTGGCGTTTGTTTGTTTTTTTTTAAGATGCAGATACAACCTCAGATTTCAGCGCATTTCAAGATTTTTGGGCACTGAAGAACTCATGGGAACAAGTGATTCCCAGTCCCCAGACTGCTTTAGAGGGCTATTCTTCTGCTTAGGGGTGCAGTGGGTACTTCAGTATCCTCAGGGCCAAGCCCAGCCTTTCAGGGTTCAGGGTCATTTCCAGAGTGTAACACCAACGATTAGTTTGGAAAGGTGACTCCTATGTTCACCAGAAGATCAAATACCAGCAAAATGTACGGATTATTACTATCATTAGTAGTCCATAGCAAATAAATACAGCTAGCAGACAAAGAGCTAAGACATAACAAGCAAGGTGCGGTTTTCAATGCCACTCGTGTTCCCTTGACGCACTGCATAGAACCAGATCTTTACAAATGATGGTATTCAATTGTATTCTTTCTTGCCATATTTGGCGTGTGCAGGGGAGGCTTTGGTAAGGAATCCTTTGAAACGCCTGTCCTGCGTTATAGAGCTGGCGTCGGATATCACATGACTGTTATTCACGCCATCCCAATTCTTCCTTTGAGGCGGGGTTGGGGCGTTTCTAAGAAACACAGGGAAGCATGAATGACAGGAGCGCAGGTTGATGCAAACAGGGCTCAAAGAATCCTGAAATTGGCAGAGCCAGCCACAGCACCGAAGGAATTAGCCCTCGCCTTTAACTTCAAGGAAAGGAAGTTTGATCTTTTCCGATTCGATTTCTGTCCCTTTACACCCCCAAGCAAGAGCCCTGAATGCGGTCCAGGGGCTTACCTGAGCTCTTTTCACCAGAATAATCTGCCTCAAGTGCTCTTAATCGCAGTTCAGATAGGCGGTTGGAATTTGTCATTTTCGCCTTTGTATTTTTATGGTTTTAATCCGAATCGAGTAATTTTGTTCTACAAATCCGCCACCTTTTCTTTCCTGCTCTTCTCGTCTCATGTACTACAAATCCCCCCCCCCTACACTGAGAGATCCGAAGGGAGTAACTGGAATACTGTAGATTGGGGGGGGGGGGGTTCTTTCCCTAAACAAATAGGAAGAAATCAGTCAGGTTAGAGAAATCATATTCATCTCTTATGATTCCCCAAGGGAATTTCTTTAGAGAAAATTGAGGAGAAAGAAATTGTAGAAAACACCTACAAAATGATTAGACACCACTTGGAGAAGAGGATTCGGGTATTACTACTTTGGGGGCTTTAAAGGAATTTGCTTTTGAGAGAATAAATCACCTGTTACAGGACAAATATATTGCCATGCTTCAAGCAAATCACTTGGGGCTTGGGGCTCTCCTTGCACCCTTTAGGATTTTAGATCTCGATTTCCCCTTGAATTCGTTCAAAGCAGAGCTGGGAATCGAGGCCCACCGTTTTCATGAAACCCATTCAATCTGAGCTATTACAGCTCCTCTAAAGGAACCTGCTTAGCTGACTTTCTTAATTTGAGCGAATTTCCTGCTTCCTAATTTAACCTATTTTCAAAGGTGCTCCTTTCTTTTGGCATTAGGAATGTTATTAAGGATGATAATGTGCATTGCCTCTTTCTTTTCAGTCTATTTCGCTCTTGGCAATGAATTCCTTATGTGTTTACACACATGTTTTGGGGGGGAAGGAGGGGCTTTTTCAGTATCAAATGCTTATGAGATTCAATAACAGTGTATTAACACACAAAACCCTTGGATAAGGGAGAATGTCTTTCTGTCTCTTCTTTTCCTTTCAAGAAAGTGTTGTTTTAAAGAAAATGCTTTTAGGGGGGGTGGTATTCCTCAATGTATGCTACTTAAAAAAAACAAAACACAGGTTATTTTACCACGAGGTCACATTGGATAAAATGGAACCCTTTGGTTTAAATAATGTCTCCTAACATCTTAAAGGTCCGTAACGGAAACTCCTAGGTCCATTAAAAAGGAGACATTCAATGGATTACCCTTAGCAGAAAATAATAATGATTTGTGAAGATGAGGAAGCCCCATAGACTAATCTTCAACCTGAGAAAATATGACTCGATTACAGACTTATTCAGGCAACTGCACTGGCTACCTATCCCATCACGAATAACCTTCAAAACTGCATCATCATTCACCATATACTTTATGGAAACTCCACAGTTCCTTTCATCCAATTCTTCTCCAAGGCATGGTCTACTTCCCACAGAACCCTCAACAGAATACTTCTAAATCTCCCTTCCACAAAAAATCTGCAATACAAAAGTGTTTTCCACTCCATGCTCACCTTTCTAGGCATAAAACTTGGAATGACCTTACTGAAATGACCAGGATGGAACCTAACTACACCATATTCCGGAAGAAACTGAAAACTCATCTATTTGACATTTAATCACCTGTATCCTCTCCTCCCCCCTCCCTACCCCCTCTTCTCTTCTCCCACCCCTCCTCCCCTTTCTCCTTCCTCACCCCCCCTCTTTAAGTCACCTTGAGCCAACCTAGGTATGAGCAACGCAGAAATAAAAGATTAGATTAGATTAGATCTTGATGGGTGGAATTAATATGGGGCTGGAAGATCCACATTGACTGCCCACCGGAATTAGCTCTAATGGAGGGTGAGGGAACATAAGAACATAAGAACATAAGCAATGCCTCTGCCGGGTCAGACCCGAGGTCCATCGCGCCCAGCAGTCCGCTCACGCGGCGGCCCAACAGGTCCAGGACCTGTGCAGCAATCCTCTATCTATACCCCTCTATCCCCTTTTCCAACAGAAAATTGTCCAATCCTTTCTTAAACCCCATTACCGTAATCTGTCCTATTACGTCCTCTGGAAGCGCATTCCAGGTGTCCACCACCCGCTGAGTAAAGAAAAACTTCCTAGCATTTGTTTTGAATCTATCCCCTTCCAATTTTTCCGAATGCCCTCTTGTTCTTTTATGTTTTGAGAATTTGAAGAATCTATCTCTCTCTACTCTCTCAATGCCCTTCATGATCTTGTAGGTTTCTATGTCTCCTCTGAGTCTCCGCTTTTCCAAGGAGAAAAGCTCTAGCCTCTCCAGTCTTTCAGTGTATGAAAGGTTTTCCATGCCCTTAATCATTCGTGTCGCTCTCCTCTGGACCCTCTCAAGTATTGCCATATCCTTCTTGAGGTACGGTGACCAATACTGAACACAGTACTCCAGGTGTGGGCGCACCATTGCCCGATACAACGGCAGGATGACTTCTTTTGTTCTGGTCATAATATTCAGAAGAAGAATAGTAGGGGTGGATGGGATGGTCAGTGGAGGTAAGGCTCTTCTTTCCACCTCCGCAAATCAAACTGTTTGGTTGGTTGAGGTCTGGAAGGTTCTAGGGGGGGGGGGTGTATATAAGCCGGGACCTCCAAGGATCGGGGAACTCCTGATTCTCAGATGTGACTTTTGGCAGCTTTTGGCTCCTGCCTGCATTTGGCCGGAAGGCCTGCTTCCGCTGCAATGGCAGGCCTGCCCCTTCCCAGAGCATCATGGGATGCACCGGGGAGGGACCTAAGGGTCTGATTGGCCCAGGCACTTAAGGCCCCTCCTGTAGGCACTTGGGCCAACTGGAATCTTAGGCCCATCTCCCAGTGCATTCTGGGATATGATGGGAGTGGGCCTAAGATTCCGATTGGCCAGATCCCTTAAGCCCCTCCCAAATTGTGGACTAATTCATGACCATAATTTTCCCCTTTTTTATGTATACCCAGAAAGATATTTGGGATATTTCTTCTTTAATAAATACCGTATTTCCCCCAAAATAAGACAGTGTCTTACATTCATTTGGGGCCCAAAAAAGGCACTATTTTTGGGTAGGGCTTATTTATTTTCATGCACATGATCATATCTCCCTTTCTCTCATTCACACCAATTCTTCCTCTTTACTTTCCCCCACATCTGCAACATCTTTCCTCCCCTCTCACCCACCCCTTGTGCCTTTCCTCTGCAGCATCTTTCTATTCCTCCATCCCTCCCTCATGCAGCAGAACCCTTTGCCCAGCTTCCATCCTTCCCTCCCTCCCATCCCCCTGTGCAGAACCCTTTGCCCAGTTTCCATCCTTTCCTCCCTCCCATCCCCCTGTGCAGCAGAACCCTTGCCCAGCTTCCTTCTTTCCCTCCCTCCCATCCCTTGTGCAGCAGAACCCTTGAGCACCTGCTGCCACACCCGTCGCATAGCTGAACCTCAAACCCAGTATCCTGTCTCCAACAGTGGTCAACCCAGGTCACAAGTGTCTGGCAGAAGCCCAAAGAGTAGCAACATTCCAGAGCTAAGATTGTGATATCATAATGCCTCATTCAACCAACACCTAAGAGCCAACCTCATCAGTGATGTCACAATGGCTTGATTATTTCTATACAGGCAGTAACGGGTTAAGAATGAGTTATATTTTGAAAGCTGTTCTTAAGTTAGATTTCTAGATTGTAAGATTCTTGCTGCTTACCTCTGCTTACAGCTGACAAAAGGGCCAACTATCCCTAAACCAGTGTTCCCTCTAAGGTACAGCACGCACAATCACACTATTTTCTTAATGTGACCCCGAATCATTCCTGAATCTGCTACAGGAGAAGTGTAGGAATCTGGAAATACTGCTCAGTGAAATCAAATGAAGCCACAACTGTGTTCTTAAGTATGAATTGTACTTAAGTCGGGCGTCTGTAACTCGGGGACTGCCTATATTACAAAGCATGGCAAACATAGTATGACACGATTTGGCGTGACGCAACATACATGGAAGACTTGGAGTGGCAAACATTGTGTGGCCAACATGGCATGAGCAATTGTAGCATGGCAGACATAGTATGACAACACATAAACACATTTACTATCTATTATCTATGTGCTTTAAATTGGTATTTATAGAAATGCTACCTAACAGCCATATATGGTTCTCTGAATAGTCCACTACTTGCTAATAATAGGAAGCAATTTCTCTGCTCACCAATGAGACACAATGCCAGTCTTCCAGTCTGTCAGACCGTTGCCCTAAAAGAGCACAAACCTCACCCTTTTTCAATGTCATTTTTTACATAGGTGAAAGAAATGTCTAAAGAAATATTAAATCTACGTATTGCAGTTTTATCTAAGAAGTGCAGTTTCTGAAGCACCCTTTATCTACTTCTTGAAATAAGTTATAAACCCATTTGTGCTTCATCTGAGGGATCGGCAACTTCAGTGCTTGAGTACTTCAGACAGGTGGAGTTTCCATTCCCAGATATCTACTCTGGATAAGCAGGAGCTGTATTTTCATGCACTGCCTCCATTGCACGCAAATATGTCTCGTGTATATTCATTGAGGATATCCTGAAAACTTAGCATGTGGCATTGGAGAACCAGCTTTACCCGTACTTGCTCTGCAATATTTTTAGATGTTCAAATTCAGTGTCAAAAGCTTTGGATTTAAGGTCTCTTCCAACCACTTTCAAGAGACACTTTACCTGGGGAACAAACTTGATTGACAAGTACCAGATATTTTTGACTTGTTTTCCATCACTCCCACTATATCTTTTTTTTTTTTTTCAAATGAGAAATTTGCAATAGGTTGAACTTGGTGACTTGATGCTTTCTTTGGCCGACTCGGTTATGTTAATTGTGAAAACTGCTCTTCTGCCATTGGCTAGTGCTCAATCAGTTATGCAAATAACCTATCCAAAAACATGCTGCCTTAGTAATTTTCCTCTATGACAACTGCAAACCTCAAAAGTTGCATTTCTTTCATGCTAATATTGAGAACACTACCTTCCAATAGCATTAATAACTGATATACAGTGATTAGCAATCAAAAGTGTTCAAAAGCCATGGAGGGGCATAATTGAAAGGAACGTCTAAGTCCATTTTCGTCCAAGTTGCAAGTCGTCCAAAGTAAAAAAAATAGCTTAGGACACATTTTCAAAAAATACGTCCAAATTTTTTTTCGTTTCAAAAATCGTCTAACTATACGTCCTGCCGATCTGAACATCCAAGCCGCTAAATCGTATATCTTTTTGCCACATTTTCATCCAACTTTTTGTCCAAGTCAAAAATGCCTAGAACAAGCCCTGATGGACATGGGAAGGGTCTGCAAAGTGATGGACTGAACACCCAGACATGGCATCTAAATAGTGGGGTACCTTACAGGGCACTGCTGTGAACTTCACAGAAAGGGTGCCATGTCATCATCTCACTACAGCTCCCATATAGGTCACGGTGAGACCCCCAAACCACCTCCAGAATCCCCTAGACTCACTTATCTACCACCCTAATAGCCCTTATGGCTGCAGGAGCCACTTATATGCCAGTACAAAAGGGTTTGGGGGGTGTATAGGGGAGTGCACATGTTTCAGTATCAATGCAGTGATTACAGGGGCTTATGGGCATGGGGCCTCCTCTCTATGGGTCTCTAACCCACCCCCCAAGATAACTTAAGCTGCCTCTGTGCAGGACGACTAGGCTTTCCTATGCCAGGCTGCCAGGTGATGATGTTCTGGAGGCTGAATTTTACAGGTGTGATTACGATTTTTATGAGGTTGGGGGGGGGGGGTCGGTGATCACTGGGGTAGTGTGCGTGGGTCTGTATTATGTGTTTGCAGTGCTTATCTGGTGAATTTAGGTGGGTTTTTATGACTTAGGCTATGTTTTAAATGGTCTAAGTCACAACGTCCAAGTTCCGTCTAGGCTCTGTTGTACAACTTTCAGTTATACATGCTGTACGACTAAGTCTAAGCCTGCCCACGTCCCGCCCAAATCCCACCCTCGACACACCTCCTGAAACACCCCATTTAGCTATGGTCGTTCAGCGGCACTATGAAGGCCTAGGTCGTTTAGAAATACGTCCAAAATCCGGTTTGATTATTGGCACTTGGACGTCTTTCGTTTATGATCGTCCAAATGCCGACTTAGGCTGGTTTTTGCATGTTTTTCTCTTTCAATTATGAGCCCCATAGTCTTCTGCAACTTTTCACTGGCTTCATTCAATAAACTTACTACAGCTACAGAATCATTTATTATGAAACTACATACAGCCTTGTTAATGAATAAATATGACATTTTCAGGGTGTCTGAAGCTTGCATCAGGCTACTGTTAACATATGGCTCCAGAAAAAGGAGGATGGATTGAGACATTAGACTTTTACTTCCATTACTTTCAACAGAAGTAAAAACCAGATGTCTCAATCCGTCCTCCTTTTTCTGGAGTGGTATGGTAGCCCTGCACCAGGCAATGAAACTTACAAGTTGGAATGCAATAGCCGAGTTTTTGGGCAGCTGACAAAAAAATTATAACAGGGAGGGTTCGAGTCCCACTTCTGCTCCAAGTACACAGATTTAGATTGTAAGCTCTCTAGGGACAGAGAGACATGCCTACAGTAACTGGCCTTGAGCCGCTACTGACAAAGGCCAGTTCTAAAATTTCTTCCTCCTTTTCTTGTCTAAGTTTTTTTTTTCGTCTACATTTTGAAGCAATATACTGGGAGGCGGGTTCTTTAGCTCAAAGATATTTGCTTTAGACTTGGAGTTTATAGTTTGGGAATATTCAACTCCTGCAAGTTTTTGTTAAGCCCCCATGAAAGGATTCAATGGCTGGGAATACCATTCTAATTACAGGGAAGCACAGCTTACTTAAAAGATGAAAAGAGACTTGTAGTCTCATAGCAGCCCCTTACATTCGTCAAATAAGGAGCTCTAATGATGGGGTGAGAGCTTGTGAATGCCTAAAACAAACTATAGAGCAGCTAAAATAAAGCAGCCAGGGGCTTAAGATATATTAAATTACCATGATTAGGAATTTAGGCATGGCTCAAGCCTGTTGGAGAGGCTGGGGAGACTGAAAGTGCTGCTATTCATTTCTGGGGGGAAGGGTCAGTAGGTCGCAGAAGTTCACAGGGCCTGTTTCCATTCTTATGCTAACATAAAATGCAGACTCTAAGGCTTACTGGCCTGGAAGATATAAATGATTTTGCAATAATCCTAGCCCCTCAGTTTGCAAGGGAGAGCAGCTCTATAGCTAATTGCAGCCCTGCCTGCCTACTTCTCAGTGAGCACAGTTATAATGATGCCTGAGCGACTACAGCCAAGCAGTTTTGTCTTTTGCACAAAATTATGTGAGTAAAATGATAGTGTTTGGGTGTAAGTTGGGATGCAAAAAAAATTGCAAATGAGACAAAGTAACTCTTGAACTTTTGCAAAGTATGGAGACCCTGATATGTTTACAGGGGGAGGGGGGGGCCGAGGGGGGGCCCAATGAGAAATTCTCAGCCCGACCAAGAAGACAATCAAGTGGAGCCATGAAACTTACAAGTTATTCGACACCTTTCCTTTCACTTCATATCACTGAAACAAAAAGTGTCGAATAACTTATGTTTCATGGCTCCACATCATTCTCATCTTGGCTAGGCTGAGAACTTTTCAGGCCACTCATATAACACTAATGATTTCAGCAGCAATCATATACATAAGAACATAAGAAATGCCTCCGCTGGGTCAGACCTGAGGTCCATCGCGCCCAGCAGTCCGCTCACGCGGCGGCCCATCAGGTCCAGGACCTGTGCAGTAATCTTTTATCTATACCCCTCTATCCCCTTTTCCAGCAGGAAATTGTCCAATCCTTTCTTAAACCCCAGTACCGTTCGCTGCCCTATAACGTCCTCTGGAAGCGCATTCCAGGTGTCCACCACACGTTGGGTAAAGAAGAACTTCCTAGCATTCGTTTTGAATCTGTCCCCTTTCAACTTTTCCGAATGCCCTCTTGTTTTTTTATGTTCTGAAAGTTTGAAGAATCTGTCCCTCTCTACTCTCTCTATGCCCTTCATGATCTTGTAAGTCTCTATCATATCCCCTCTAAGTCTTCTCTTCTCCAGGGAAAAGAGACCAAGTTTCTCCAATCTCTCAGCATATGAAAGGCTTTCCATCCCCTTTATCAGTCGTGTCGCTCTCCTCTGAACTCTCTCGAGTAACACCATATCCTTCTTAAGGTATGGTGACCAATACTGGACGCAGTACTCAAGATGCGGACGCACCATTGCCCGGTACAGCGGCAGGATAACTTCTTTCGTTCTTGTTGTAATACCCTTCTTGATTATCCCCAGCATTTTATTCGCTCTCTTGGCGGCCGCTGCGCACTGTGCCGTCGGCTTCATTGTCATGTCCACCATTACCCCCAAGTCCCTTTCTTGGGTACTCTCATTCAATAACATCCCTCCCATCGTATAGCTGTGCCTCGGGTTTCTGATTCCCACATGCAATACTTTACATTTCTCAACATTGAACTTCATCTGTCATCTCTCTGCCCATTCCCCCAATTTGTCCAAGTCCCTTTGCAATTTTTCACAGTCCTCCTTTGTCCGAGCTCCACTAAATAGTTTGGTGTCGTCCGCAAATTTTATTATCTCACTCTTTGTTCCTGTTTCTAGATCATTTATGAATATATTAAATAGCAGCGGCCCGAGCACTGAGCCCTGCGGAACACCACTCGTGACCTTCCTCCAGTCTGAGTATTGTCCCTTCACCCCTACCCTGTTTCCTACCCGCTAACCAGTTTCTGATCCATTTATGCACGTCTCCGTCCACCCCATGGTTCTTCAGTTTCCGGAGTAGACGTTCATGAGGCACCTTGTCAAAGGCTTTCTGGAAATCTAGGTATATGATGTCTATGGGGTCTCCTTTGTCCATCTGTACATCTTTGTACATCCCCCCACAAGTGTGTGCATTCAAAAATGTATAGAGTAAATATTTAAAGTAAGTATATGCAATTACAGCTTGCACTACATTTCATCTCACTATGACAAGCAGAATCCCCCAGAAAAGAATCCATGAATTAAAACAAGCCATCAACCAGGGTCATGTGACTCTGCAGCAAGTGGGCTTACACTAGTTCCCCAGCCGTCATCTCCTTAATATTTTCCGGATTATAATTACGCAGCAAGCACACATGAGAACGCCTTCCGTGGTGTCTAGTATCCCCTCAAATCAATTTACAAGCTTAGGTGTCCTTCTTGGTTACAGATTAGGCTAAAATCAAGATGCCAAGTGTGGTAAATTATACATCTTGTTCATTAAAACTAGTTTCCTTTTTTCATCCTTTTTTTTTTCTCCTCAACATTAGATTTTTAAATCTGATTACATATCAAAATCTATTTGCCACATCAATTAAAAAAATATACTATTTGTATTATAAAACAGTCTCACTTTTCAGAAGATAAGTTATTAACTTTCATTTTTCCATTTTACGAATTCTTTTCAGTTCCTCCATTCTTTTCATATATTTTGTTGCTTTCTGTTGTGCAAATTTATTTTTATCCCTATTTTATAAAATGGATACTTACAGATGCATATTATACATGTATATAATGTGTCATATATGGGTATATTGGTACTGATAATTTTGTGTATGTATCCTTTAAGAAAGAGAGAACCAAATTATTTTATCAATGAAGCTGAAATAAAATGTTTTGCTTTCTATGTTTCTATGTACCTGAAATACCTTTTTATAATTCAGTTATTATGTAATTTCAGACCCGCCCTCCTGTACCTGAAGTTCATCTTTTCCTAAAGGGGATTTTTTAGTTTTTTTCTTGTGGTTTTTTTTTTTTTTAGATTTTATATCTATATTAAAACTTCCATGTAGAAGCAGTTTGTACAACCTGACTGCACTGTTCCTATTTTTTTTCAAAGAGAAACTATCACATGCTTAAAAATAGCTGTAATTTTTTTTATTAGATGCTAAACTATTAACAACACTTTTACATGAACTATTAAAGCACTAGCTCTCAAAGATACCATGACTCTACACAAATGAATAATGCAGCGGAAGTGACAACTGGAATCTCCAGTTGTTGAAAGCCATGACATTCGACACACTGTACTGTGATCCTACCCATGCTATAACTCCTGTTTATTTTATAGAACAGTTAAGGGGACTGCAAGAAACCCAACACTGAACAAATAAGTCACACTCGTATAGGAGTAAATGGAAGGTTATTGTAATGGCGGGAAAAAGTAACATGTACAGTATTTCATTCTTTCCAGCATTTTTTCCTCTATGTTTAATACATTTAAAGGGTCAATATAATGGCACGTTTTATATTGCTAAAGCAATTTCACTTTTTTTTTTGTTTTTTTTACATTTCCCCTGGTCACATGCCCCAAAAATAGTCCACCACAATGACAAAACTACTGTAAATTCCATTCTCATAGATAGTTATAACAACCTACTATGAAAACTGTGGCAGCTTTTTATATTGGTTTAAGCCACCTAAAAAGACCATATGCTGAGTGGGTTGTCAGCAAGGAATTATTTAGAAAAGTTAGAATAAAACAACCATTTTTATACTTTTCAATCACATTATGATGGGAGGAAATGCTGCAAGATTTTGCAAGAATTGATATTTTACCAATAATCATCCCACCTTTAGTGTCTTCAATCCTCTTTCCCCATTCCATCTATCATGCTTTGATATCACTCATATGCACAACCCCCTAGTTTGTGATTTTTTCTGAGCTGCTTTATTGGGGGGGGGAGTGCAGAGGACTGAAACCAATCCCTACCTTTTAATATCCCATTGTTTTTATCCTTTTGCCTTTTCTTTACTTATAAATTGTAGTTCTCCCTCTTTTCCTCTTGTTTACAATGCCCTTTCCCAGTCAAGTTTGTCTGTTGTATAAAGCTTTTGTCTATTATCTGTTGTTTGTTCCCCCATCTATATTTATAGCATTTTATTGTACAACGCTTCGAATGTAATGATAAGCGTTTAATTAAAATTTTAATAAACTATGAAACTATGACTGCTGTGCTTCCTTATCCTTAAAAATAATCTTACTATGTCTCTGTAATATTTAAGAATATGAATGTGCTATAAAGAGTTTGATATACTAAAATGTTTCACCTTAGACATGCCTCGGGGAAATCTCTTTAGGACATCTGGTCGATTATATATTTTCAGTCGAGTTTTCTATATTTATTCACAAGTATGCTGAGGATCATTTCTTAAACCAATGAAAGTTGCATAAAGAAATGATAAATAACTTCTCTTTATACTTCTTGTGAATGGATTCCAAGCTATTATTACTGTTGTTAGTACTGTTATATGAATATTTATTCAGATTACTTCCTAAGCTAATATCGTTTGGGAAACAATTGAATCAAAATTAGGGAAAAATTTTATAGAGAAGCAATTTTCTTTTTAATACACATTGTGAAGGGTTAATGAGAATTTGGGCAGCCTTAAATGATTTTTAGTTTTCATTGAATTATATATGATTTATTTTCTCATAATCCTTAGCTACATTTTCTACTATTATAGAAAGTAGATGAAACAAAATTGGAGATTTCAGATTACATAGATTGAACATTCATTAGAACCTCCATTGACTGAAATTTCATTTCAGGACCCTGGACAAGAAAAAGAAGCCTGACCTATGTTAGAACTGTGTATGAAGTTTGTCTACTTAATCAAGTTCAAATTTGTGACTATGAGAAACTACATAACACATTTAATAACATATCAGGGTCAGAGTACACCTTTAGGGTGGGAAAGGGAGTTGTAAGCAAATCAACATCCATATCAGCCCCCAGGCTCCCTAGTTCTCGATGTTACATTGGACAATCACCCCAAGGTAATCCAAATCATAGTTACCAGATGCTAAGGTCCACCTTAGGGGTCTACACCCAAGAAAAATAGCTAGGTGTCATTGTAGCAAATACGCTGAAACCTTCCGCCCAATGTGTGGCAGCAGCTAACAAAGCAAATAAGATGCTAGAAATTATTAGAAAAAAGTATGGTAAATAAAACTAAGACCATTATAAAGCCTCTGTACTATTCCATGGTGTGATCTCACCTAGAGTACTGCGTTCAATTTAGGTTAGCTTATCTCAAAAAAGATATAGCGGTATTAGAAAAGAATTAAAGAAAAGTGACCAAGATGGTAAAGGAAATGGAACTGTCTTGTATAAGGAAAGACTAAAGCAGTTAGGACTCTTCAGCTTGAAAAAGAGATAGCTGAGGAGAGATATGATTGAAGTCTACAAAATTCTGACTGATGTAGAACAGGTACAAGATTTTTTACTCCTTCAAAAATTACAAAGACTAGTGGACACAGAGAATTGACAGGGAAATATCTTGCTTCTTGCTTCAGATGTAACTAGGTAAAAGTAGTGAAAATTGGTGAAATTATTATGTCAGTAAAAGTAAAAGTAATAAATGTTACAAGTAAAAGTACCAAAATTTTAGTTAAGTACAGTAATTAGTTACATTTACTTAGTTGCTACACAACACTGCTGGCCTTAGCAGGTTTCCTTATTCCTAAACTATTATTTTAATGCCTATGTTACTTTTTCAACTTGTAGGCACACATATATCATTAGATTTTTTTTAAAAAAACACCTTTTGTAGCGTATCCATTTTAAATCAAGCTGGTGTTAATACTGCTAGATTTCTCATCAGCTTTTGACATAAGAACATAAGAATAGCCTTACTGGGTCAGACCAATTGTCCATCAAGCCCAGTAGTAAATGACTGACAGAATCAATGGCACAGTCCTTGCTTTTATTCAGATCCTGTTTATCAGATAGGCAACGATCCATACTGTCTGGCAGCATGGACCTTTGGGTACCACAAAAATCAATACCGTTGCCTACTCTACTTAATATCTACCTCAAACCACTATCCAAGTTGATTGGGTCAATGAATGGCATGCAGTTACTCATACCCATTCATTCAGATTTACCTATAGCCCTGAAAACACTGACTACTGGTTTAACAACAATTCAAGAATGGGCTAAGAACAAACTTTGCCTGAACCAGTGGCGTATCAAGGGTGGGTGGGGAGTGGTCTGCCCCGAGTGCAGGATGCTCAGGGGTGCTGGAGCAGTCACAGACCTGCAGTCAACCTGTGTGAGGCTCTGCTAGCTCCCACCCCCTCTGACACCAACTTCCTGCTCCAGGACGGCTGCATGTGGTGGGGGGAGGGGAAGGGATGTGTTCTGCCCATGTTCCCTCCTGACCAGGTACGCCATTGACCTAAACCAAGGTAAAACTAAACTCCTGTGGGTTCTTAGCACAAGTGAGCAAATACCTGATATCAAGATCTCTTTTGGGAGATCCAACCTCCCCTTAGAATACAAGCCAAGTACCTTAGCTTGACTGAACACTTATGATGATCCCCCAAATCCAAAGAACCTTCAGGAGCTGCTGCTTTCATCTTTAATAATTTCAAAAGAAACTCACTTCTTTCTGAAATCAACACAAGTCTTGTCCAAGTGGTTCACATCATGATAACATTACTCAAATTTGCTCTGAGTGATGTCAGCAGGAGAGACAATGTGGTCATGAGGAACATGTTGAAGTTGCTTGCGGCAGTGAACAACTAGAGGTATGGGGGAAGGGGGACATGCGCATTGCGAGGGGAGGAGTGGGAAGAGGCGGAGGCAGAGAGGAGGAGGGGTGCCTGTACCTGGGGCGGACTGCCCTCCTCCCCCCACCTGCACTATGCCTCTGGTTAGAGTGGATAAGCAAGTCTTGGTACAGTATGTGCAGCATATATTAGTGCTATTGTGTTTGAGACTAGCAAATTAGTTGCTTCTTCCATTAAAGGCTTGGGAGAACATCCAAATTTTCACCTGCTTCTTGAAGTAGAGATTTATTTATATATTTAAAACATTTGAAGCCAGCTCCAGTTGATCCAGAAAGCTGATAGAAGGCTCTAAGTGATGCAATCACAATACACCATTTCTGCAAAAACTTCACTGGTGGCTACCAATACAATTCAGGCCTAAATTTAAGATTCTAGATCTGATCTTCAAGGCCTTAAAGTAAATGGACCATAGTACTTGAAGAGTAGGATCTCCATTTACATATCTCTAAGAACATAAGAATTGCCAACTGCTGGGCCAGACCAGTGGTCCATCGTGCCCAGCAGTTCGCTCACGCGGCAGCCCCCAGGTCAAACACCAGTACCCTAACTGAGACTAGCCCTACCAGCGCACTTCTTATTCAGCAGGAACCTGTCCAACCCTGTCTTGAATCCCTGGAGGGTGCTCTCCCCTACGACAGACTCTGGAAGAGCGTTCCAGTTTTCCACCACTCTCTGGGTGAAGAAGAACTTCCTTACATTCGTCCGGAATTTATCCCCTTTCAACTTTAGGGAGTGCCCTTTCATTCTCCCTACCTTGGAGAGGGTGAACAACCTGTTATTATCTACTAAGTCTATCCCCTTCAGTACCTTGAATGTTTCAATCATGTCCCCTCTCAATCTCCTCTGTTCGAGGGAGAAGAGGCCCAGTTTCTTCAATATTTCGTTGTACGGCAGCTCCTCCAACTCCTTAACCATCTTGGTTGCTCTTCTCTGGACCCTTTCAAGTAGTACCATGTCCTTCTTCATGTACGGCTACCAGTGCTGTACGAAGTACTCCAGGTGAGGGCGCACCATGGCCCGGTATAGCGGCATGATAACCTTCTCCGATCTGTTCGTGATCCCCTTCTTTATCATTCCTAGCATTCTGTTCGCCCTTTTTGCCGCCCCGCACATTGCACAGACGGCTTCATCGACTTGTCGATCAGAACTCCCAGGTCTCTTTCCTGGGAGGTCTCTCCAAGTATTGCCCCGGACATCCTGTATTCATGCCTGAGATTTTTGTTACCAACATGCATTACTTATCCACGTTGAATCTCATCTGCCGTGTTGATGCCCATTCCTCGAGCCTGATTATGTCACATTGCATATCTTCGCAGTCCCCCTATCTGAATAATTTCATATCGTCCGTAAATTTAATCACCTCGCACATTGTACCTATGTCCAGATCGTTTATAAAGATGTTGAAGAGCACGGATCCAAGCACCGAGCCCTGCGGCATCCCACTCATGATGCTCTTCCAGTCCGAGTACTGTCCATTTACCCCCACCCTCTGTTTCCTATCCGCCAGCCAGTTTTTAATCCACATGAATATTTCACCCTTGATTCCATGGTTTGCAATCTTCCGAAGTAGTTGTTCATGCGGAACCTTGTCGAACGCCTTCTGAAAATCCAGATATACAATATCGACTGGGTTGCCCTTGTCTATCTGCCTGTTTACTCCCTCAAAGAAGTGCAACAAGTTCATCAAGCAAGATCGTCCTTTGCTGAAGCCATGCTGACTGGTCCTCATCAGATTGTGTCCGTCGAGGTGATCAATGATGCGTTCTTTTATCAGCACCTCTACCATCTTTCCCAGCACTGAGGTCAGACTCACTGGTCTGTAGTTTCCTGGATCTCCCTTCGAACCTTTTTTGAAGATTGGTGTAACATTCGCCACCTTCCACTCCTCTGGAATCTTTCCTGATTTTATTGACAGATTGTCTATTAGTTGAAGTAGTTCAGCTATTTGTTAAAGTAGTTCAGCTAAGATCACTAAAGTCTTCTCAAGGAATATCCCTAATCACACAGTCTCCATAGGATATCTCACAAAATGTGACATCTGCCAGCAAACCTTTTTTGGAGCAACCCCCACAGTTTTGAATACACTCCACATAAGCTTTTGCTCAACACAAGACTATCTGTACTTCAAGAGGCAGGTGAAAATTTGAATGTTCTCCCAAACCTTTAATGGAAGAAGCAACTAACTTGCTAGTCTCAAACACACAAGCACTAACATCAGCTGCACATACTGTACCAGGGCTTGCTTATACACTCCAACCTGTGGCGTAGTAAGGGGGGGAGGTCCGCTCCAGGTGCCATGTTGAAGGGGGTGCTGGCACCCCTCCTCCTCTCTGCCCCCACCTCTTCTCACTCCTCCCCTCACCACGTATGTGTCACCGCCGCGAACAACTTCTTGCAACCGCATCGTCTCTCCTGTTGACATCACTTCTGGGTGCTGTGCATAAAAAGTGACATCAGAGGAACAGCCGATGAAGTTGCGAGCAGCATGTTGAAGTTCTTGTTGCTCATAGCAGTGGGAAACTAGAGGTATGGGAGAAGGGAAGGGGGCTCATGCGAGGCGGGGTGAAGATGGACATGAGGTCAGGGAGGGTCGCCTCTCACCCTCGCTACGCCACTGACTTCAACCTGCCTGAGATCATATTCATGCTCTTTTCTAATTCCTGTTACCCTTCCTATTTGTCTATATGTTTTACCTTTGCTTACACTCTGTGCTGTCTATTAAGATGTTTTATTGGGTATTGTATTAACATTTACTCCAGTGGCATACTGAAACAAACCAGCTGCGGGACCTACCCGTACATACCTGTGGCTACTGGCTCTATCCTGGAAGAAGAAGCGAGTGATGTCAGAGATGGCGGGTCAGCAGCTGTTGGTATGTACAGGAAAGTCCCACTGCCAGTCTGTTTCTGCTGCTTCAAAAAAGCAGCAGTAGTGGCAAAAGGTGTTGGCCCTGACCCCGTTGGCTACACGGTGGGACTGAATGGCTGTGCGGCCTCCTACTAAAAGGTGCACGGCCACGCAGCTACACAGCTTAAAGCAGTTGTCTCAAACTCGTGGCTCGCCAGATACTATTTTGAGGCCCTCGGTATGTTTATTATAATCACAAGAGTAAAATAAAAGTTTCTTGATCATATGTTTCTTTAGCTATTATTGACAATATTATTATTAAGACTTAGCCAAAAGGAATGATTTATAAACTATAAAGTTTTACCTCATGCAAAATTGTCATTTTTTTAATAAGACATTAACTGTTTTTTTCTGAGGCCCTCCAAGTACCTACAAATCCAAAATGTGGCCCTGCAAAGAGTTGGAGTTTGAGACCACTGGCTTAGAGGGAACACTGCATCCCTTCATTGTCCCAGGAACAAAAAAACTTAGAATGTGAGCTCACTAGGGACAGAGAAACTGCCTTTGTATAATATGCTATCCTTAACCCATACGAGAGAAAACCCACAATCTCTCATCACCTTTTTCTATTCAGGAACAGTTGCAGTGAGGAAAGTTAAAATTACGGGGTAAGTAGCTCCTGGAAGAAACTGCAAGTGGCTGCTTGAAGGATCCACCATTGCTGCATTTCAGTTTACCACTACTTCTGCTATTTTGGGAAAGCAAAAGTGATGGCAGAGAAAGACAGGAGGTGCATCCCCCAATGCTGCACCTGGAGCAGACTTCCCCTCCCCCTCCCCTGCCACCACCATGGTACACCATTAAACAGGAGGTAATCTGCAAAGGCAGTAGTGCATTGGTGCTCCAATTCGATCTGAGTAGCGCCTTTGATCTGGTAGATCATATCAATTTACTAATTTGCTTGGAAGCCTTAGGTTTAAATGGCAATGTTTACTCAACTCTCCTCCAGCTGGATAAATCCAGCCTCAGGGATCTCCACTTTCACATCTGTATTTACAAACGAAAACACGTCCAACATACCGGAACCTGAGCAATTCTTCAACGGAAGTCAGTCAGAAAAATTAACATCCATAGAAGTGAGCCTTGAGGACGTTCGTAGGCAGATAGAAAAACTAAAAACTGACAAATCCCCGGGTCCGGATGGCATACATCCAAGGGTTCTGAAGGAATTAAAGGAGGAGATAGCGGAACTACTGCAGCAAATTTGCAACTTATCCCTGAAAACAGGCGAGATCCCGGAAGATTGGAAGATAGCCAACGTTACGCCCATCTTTAAAAAGGGATCAAGAGGTGACCCGGGAAACTACAGGCCGGTGAGCTTGACTTCGGTTCCGGGGAAAATGGCAGAAGCACTGATAAAAGAAAACATCGATCAACATTTTGAAAAACATGAACTTCTGATAACCAGCCAGCATGGTTTCTGCAAGGGAAGATCGTGCCTAACGAACTTATTGCACTTCTTCGAAGGGATCAACAAACGGATGGACAAAGGAGACCCCATAGACATCATATATCTAGATTTCCAAAAAGCCTTAGACAAGGTGCCCCATGAACGTCTACTCCGGAAACTGAAGAACCATGGGGTGAAAGGAGACGTACATAGATGGATCAGAAACTGGTTGGAGGGTAGAAAACAAAGGGTAGGAGTGAAGGGTCACTACTCCGACTGGAGGAGGGTCACGAGTGGTGTCCCGCAGGGCTCGGTGCTCGGGCCGCTGCTATTTAATATCTTCATAAATGATCTAGAAACAGGAACGAAGTGCGAGATAATAAAATTTGCGGACGACACCAAACTATTTAATGGAGCTCGGACTACAGAGGACTGCGAAAAGTTGCAAAGGGACTTGAACAAATTAGAAGAATGGGCGGCGAAATGGCAGATGAAGTTCAACATTGAAAAATGTAAAGTATTACATGTGGGGAGCAGAAACTCGAGGTACAACTATACAATGGGAGGGATGTTATTGAATAAGAGTACCCAGGAAAGGGACTTGGGGGTAATGGTGGACATGACAATGAAGCCGTCGGCACAGTGTGCAGCGGCCGCTAAGAGAGCGAATAGAATGCTTGGTATAATCAAAAAGGGTATTACAGCCAGAACGAAAGAAGTTATCCTGCCGTTGTATCGGGCGATGGTGCGCCCGCATTTGGAGTACTGCGTCCAATATTGGTCGCCGTATCTTAAGAAGGATATGGCGTTAGTCGAGAGGGTTCAAAGGAGAGCAACACGTCTGATAATAGGTATGGAAAACCTGTCATATTCTGAGAGATTGGAGAAGCTGGGTCTCTTTTCCCTGGAGAAGAGGAGACTTAGAGGGGATATGATAGAGACTTACAAGATCATGAAGGGCATAGAGAGAGTAGAGAGGGACAGATTCTTCGAACTTTCGAAAAATAAGAGAACAAGAGGGCATTCGGAAAAGTTGAAAGGGGACAGATTCAAAACAAATGCTAGGAAGTTCTTCTTTACCCAACGTGTGGTGGACACCTGGAATGCGCTTCCAGAGGACGTTATAAGGCAGAGTACGGTACTGGGGTTCAAGAAAGGATTGGACAAATTCCTACTGGAAATGGGGATAGAGGGGTATAGATAGAAGATTACTGCACAGGTCCTGGACCTGTTGGGCCGCCGCGTGAGCGGACTGCTGGGCACGATGGACCTTGGGTCTGACCCAGCAGAGGCATTTCTTATGTTCTTATGTTCACACTGTTTAATGTCTATCTTTCATCGTTAAGCTTGTGTCTAAGTAACCTGGATATAAGATTGTTCAGCTATGCTGATGACATCACGATTGTTATACCCTGCAATTCAGTTTTATCCCAGATCACTGCTAAAATTGAGACCGTAATGGAAAGGATGAATCTCTGGATGCAGCAATTCAAACTCAAGCTTAATTCTGATAAAACAAAGTTTTTTGTAGCGTCACATAGTAAAATCTCTCATGAACTTTCCATTAATATACATTCAACATCTTACGTAATTCATCCAACGATTAAAATACTAGGAATCGTTTTAGATCAACATCTCACTATGAAAACTTAGATAGATGCAATCATACATAAAAGTTATTTTATTTTATGGAGATTACGAACAATTAGACCTTATTTTGAATTTTCTACCTTCAAATTACTGGTTCAATCATTATTATTGAGTCTTCTTGATTATTGTAACATTGTCTATTTGTCAACCACCAAGAAAGAACTGTCGAGATTATTACTGATACAAAACACAGCAGTTAGACTGATCTACGATTTGAAGAAATATGATTATGTTACGTTATTTTACTGTGAGCTGCATTGGCTGCCTGTGGAGGCCCGGGTATTGTTTAAGTTGGGCTGTTTCTGTTATAAGGCTCTATATGGCGCAGCCCCTATCTACCTGGTTAACAGACTCTCCATAGCTATGTACAAACATAGCATAAAAACTCATGCCCTCTTTAATTTTCCTTCTGTACAGGGTTGGAAAAGCAAGAAATTTCTTAACCACACTTTAGCATTTCAGGCAGCTTCCCATGAAAAAGAATTTTGATCATTGTTGCTCACAGCTTATTCTTATAAACTCTTTAGAAAACAGTTGAAGACCTATCTTTTCTCTAAATACTTGACTACTTAATTCATTCTATTCCATGGATCATGTTTACTGTTAATCTTTTGTATACTGTGTAGAACTTATGGTAGCGCGGTTAATAAGTACAATGTTATGTTATATTATGCATGAAGTGACAGCTGAAATACTGAAAAGCAGTACTAGTTTGAAAGTCTGGGTGAGCAACATAGAGGGGGAAGATAGTGAGTGTCAAGTTCCATATTTTGACTTGCATGTAGAGAATGATATGGGGACAGGTACCCACAGGGTGGGGACAGGGCGGGGATGGGGACAGCCTGTGTGGATAGGGTGAGGTTGCAGACAGACAGTGGCAAAGTAAGGGGGGCAGTCTGTCCCAGGTGCCATCTTGGTGGGGGCACCCGTTCTTCTCTCTGCCACCCCCGCTCCTTCCCCCCTCCACCACCATGCATGCATGCCTCTTCCCTTCCCCTGTACCTCTTTAATGTTCCTGGCACAAGCAGCAACCCCAACATGCTGCTCACGCCAGTGTTGGCTCTTCCTCTGATGTCATTTCCTGGACCCGCACCTAGGAAGTGACTTCAGAGTCACTAAAAGCTTGAGACTCGCTTTAAACAGGCTGTTCCAACTAGATGGTACAGCATCTATAAAATGCCAGTATCAATATGTAAAAACTTAAAATATTTCCTTAACTCTCAAAGAACGAAAGACCGCACAATCATTTCATTGCAATATAGATTTATGGGCAGAGAAGTCAATGTAAAGAACAAAAGCTAAGAATTAAAAAGAAGACCTAAAGACATATGAGAGGCCGCTGAAAAGTTCTCAGTCCAAGCAACAAACTCTCCCCCCCCCCCCCCTTTTTACTGAGCCATGGTAGAGGTTTGTACTGCGGAAATGCTCTGATGTTCTCCGAGGCTCATAGAATTCTTATGAGAATTGGAGCAACATTGGCGCATTTAGCACCCCAGGCCACGATAAAAACCTCTATGATAGCTTAGTAAAAGAGGGCCATAGTTGGGGCAGTCTCCATCAAAGGCTACACAGTCCAGTGATTTTACAGTTTTATCATTCTATATTTTTCCGACAGAATGAAAAAAGTGGAAAATCAATGGACTAAGTGTAAAAGCCCTTGAAGGAGAATGCCCCAACTTTGCTGGTTGGGTTGAGAATTTTTCAGTGCCCCTTGTATTACTATTACACCTTGACTAGACAGTCTTCTTCATCTTTCTTAATTTTATTTCTCTTATTTAGAAAAAAAGTTTTGATTACCTTTTATTTTTTGTCTATTAAAATACAGACCTTCCAGTTTGAAATTCTTTATTAGTTCATTGACACCAAGAGACAACTGAAAGAGTTGGATAGGAGGATACTATAGACCTGCTATTTCTACCATCTGAAATTATCCACAGCTAAAATTTCTAAACTATATATGTTAATAGTCAAGGTATGTCTTGAACTCTTCTTTTTGAATTCTTTGCTTTCAAAATAGAAGAAATAAAATTAAGAGCGATGAAGAAGATGTCTCATTGTTGTTTTCTTCCAATACATTGTCCTTTATTGAGGTTAGAATTCTGCCTTTTCTATTTTTGTACTCACTCAACACAATTTTGTTAAATGTATCACAATGCAACATAACTAACTGGACCAGGAAACTGTGGTATAAAGTACAAAAGGCAGGTTGACTTAGGGGTCCTTTAATTAAGGCGTGCTAACCAATTTAGCACGCGCTAAAGTATAGTATGCACTAAATGCTATGGCATCCTTTATATTCTATGGGCACCTTAGCATTTAGCGCGCGCTAAATCAGTCAGTGCACCTTAATAAAAGGACCCTTAATGTACTGTCAATTTACTACCTGACACTCTATAGATAGATAGATAGATAAAAGAGAATATGTCATGACAGGGCAGTGTTTCTCAACTCGGTCTTGGAGTACCCTCTAGCCAGTCAGGTTTTCAGGATATCCACATTGAATTTGCATAAACTGCCTCCATTATATGCAAATTTCTTTCATGCATATTCATTGTGGATATCTTGATAACCTGACTGGCAAGGGAGTTGAGAAACACTGCCTTATGGGAATGAGTATTGCAAGCAGCCATCTTTCTTACTGAACAGAACTGCAGTAATAGAAGTATTAATTTCCAGTTGTTTGGAAGAGGAGGGATGCCAGGAAATATGTTGTTGTCTGTGAGTTTAGATCTTTGAAAGATATGTCTAAAAAGTCATTATAGCTTGCAGGTCCTGTGTTTCCAGATGGATTTCCTAAGGCATCAGGCAGCTCAGTGATATAACTTAATATCTGGTTACATGAATAAGAAACCAAAAACTAGTCTTAGAGAGATTTGGAGCATTGAGATAAAGCAGCAAATTTCTGCTACTCAATGGCCACGAATTTGGACTTGGAGGATGAGATGAACAGCGTCAGCATCTATGAGACAAACATGGTTTTTCTTGTTACATAGAACTTTTTGGACCCCTGTTCGTTTACAAAAGTTAGACAGTTCTAAATCTAATAGATGCTGGCACTGTCATCTTGATATAGGGACACTGGATCATCTGCTGTTCTGTCCTTTGATACTCAATTTTTGGAAGTCGATATGGAGACAGATTAATGCCCTCATTGGACAGATATAAAGGTCGGCTTCTCCTTATTATGACCGGGATAGCCATGCAAATGGTTACTCGCAATTGGAAGAACTGGGATGGCCTTAACTTTACTTTTTGGTGGGCAAATTTATGTTTAAGTTATAGGTTTGAAAAGATGAATGCGGATATGCTGGGGCATACTAAGATATTCAAGTTAATTTGGGGCCCATTGATGTCTTTTATGGATTCATTATAGTTGGCTTTTCCTTTATTTCTGTTTGTATAATACACACACACCCAGGGGGAGGGAGGGTGGGAGGGGGTATTTTTTTTGTATGGTTCTATTCCCTTATGAAAATGTTGTTTGGATGGGTTTTTTTTTAATGTTGTATGGATTCTGATTGATTATAAGTGCATATATTATTACTATTATTTGTTTAGATATTGTATTGTATTTATGTTAGCTTTAGAAACTCAATAAAGATTTTTTTTTTTTTTTTAAAGATATGTCTTTAGATTCATTTTAAGATGTAAGGTCCAAACAGCCTGGTGAGCTGTCCTCTTCCCACGCATACTAGGATCAACTTGTCAATGTGTGTATAATTGCTGTCTTTTTATTATGAAGTTTAACCTGAGAAAGTAAATTTCAGGAATATTTCACATTATTAGCTCTTGAAATCAAAAGCATCCTAAGGCTATTACAGAACATCAGAACATCATGTCACTTATCATATGACAAATTAAATGAAAAATAAAATTCCCTTAATGCATCAATATTTTCTTAAAGAAGTTCAGGGCTTAAGGGTCCTGTTTTCCAGTCATTTGTTTCTTGTTCTACCTACACAAAATCCTTTGAGTATATGATATTTAATTAGGTTTGTGATGTTTGTTTCAATAAAATAGGGGAGAATGTTTTCACTGAGATTTGGACTCGGAAGAAAATATCAATTATTTTCAGTGGGAAACAAAACATATGCATCTGTACTATTACAATGAGCCCAGGTTTAAGAGTTACTACCCAAATTGTTAAAATTTGATTCTACAACTAGATTGTAGAAAAGGCCTCCAATAGTGCTCATACGAGAAAATGCCTCATTTATTTATATCCAAATATATTGGATAGTTTGAAAAGTCGGATAAAAAAGCAAGTGAAACAAGTGGTCTCCATCAAGGGCTTTACATTTAGTCCAGCAAGATTCCATTTTTTTTGTATTGTAGGAAAAATAGCTTATAAAAAACTGGAAACTCGCTGGACCAAGTATATAGCCCTCGATGGAGACTACTTGTTTCACTTGCTTTTTAACTACACATTTCAAACCGCCCTTGACAGATTTCTTTAATGAGTTCAAGAGAAAATGTTTTTCAACTGAAGTTTATGGTTACTATTGTTGGTCATTTTCCTACTACCTAGAAATATGATGGCAGATAAAGGCCAAATAGCCCATCTAGTCTGCCCATCTGCAGTAACCATTATCTCTTTCTCTCTCTGAGAGATCCCATGTACCTATCCCAGGCCCTTTTGAATTCAGACACAATCTCTGTCTCCACCACCTCTTCTGGGAGACATCTACCACCCTTTCAGTACAAAAGTATTTCCTTAGATTACTCCAGAGCCTATCATCTCTTAACTTCATCCTATGCCCTCTCATTGCAGAGTTTCCTTTCAAATTAAAGAGACTCGACTCATTTACATTACGTAGGTATTTAAACGTCCCTATCATATCTGCCATCTGTATACAGATTGAGATCTTTAAGTCTGTCCCCATACGCTTTATGACGAAGACCACATACCATTTTAGTAGCCTTCCTATGGACCGACTCCATCCTTTTTATATCTTTTTGAAGGTGCGGCCTCCAGAATTGTACACAATATTCTAACTGAGGTCTCATCAAAGTCTTATACAGGGGCATCAATACTTCCTTTTTCCTACTAGCCATACCTCTCCCTATGCAACCTATCATCCTTCTAGCTTTCGCCGTCACCTTTTCAACCTGTTTAGCCACCTTAAGATCATCACATACAATCACACCCAAGTCCTACTCTTCTGTCGTGCACATAAGCTCTTCACTCCCTAATCTGTTCCCTCTGGCTTTTGCAGCCCAAATGCATGACCTTGCATTTCTGAGCCTTAAATTTTAGCTGCCAAATTTCAGACCATTCTTCAAGCTTCACCAGGTCTTTCTTCATGCTATTCACACTATCCGGCATGTCTACTCTATTTCAGATTTTCGTATCATCCGCAAAGAGGCAAATCTTACCCGACAACCCTTCAGCAATATCGTTTATAAAAATGTTAAAAAGAACAGGTCTAAGTACAGAACCTTGAGGCACAACACTGGTAACATCCCTTTCCTCAGAGCGGGATGCTGAAAACTTTTCAGCCCAACCAACCAACTTCCTATATTCTGAGCATTATTTTGCTACTGTAGCTAAAAACAGTTATATCTTATTTCATTAAGTGCCAATTTGCAGAAATGCCAATTGGCCATTGTTTCAGATCATTGACTGAACCATATCCATGTCATTCTGTTCTTGGTTGGACTGAGAACGTTTTAGCACCTTGTAATACTTCTAGAAGGTTAAAAAATATTTTTCTTAGTGGTATTAAGCATACTACTCTTATAAAGAAAATTAGGAAGTTTGCCAAAACTGGTTAATCTTGCATTTGGGTTTTATTTTTAGCACACAAATAATATTTACAGAGTAAAAATTGGAAGTGATGCATTGTTTTTGAAATAATCCAAGTTAATTGGCAAACCTAGAATAGTTTGAGTGAAATGGTCCTCTTTTAAATTACTTCAGCCTTCAAGCTGGTTGGCCAAACACATACAAGGGGCCACTGAAAAGTTCTCAGCCCAACCAACTAAGTAAAGGCAGTCCCCATCGAGGGCTATATGCTTAGTCTAGCGATTTTCCACTTTTTTCATTCCTTCGGAAAAATATGGAATCAAAAAAGTGGAAAATCACTGGACTAAGTGTTTAGCCCTTGATGGAGACTGCCCCAACAGTTGGTTGGGTTGAGAACTTTTCAACGGCCCCTCATACATAAAAGTTATCCAAATTGAGGAAACGTTGTCAATATATGAATGAATGTGCTTTAAAAGTGTACTGCATGAACTTCATAGTATATTTGCCTAGTTTTTAAAATATGTGGGCATATTTACATGTACTGTATACTAGATAAAGAAGTATTATATAAATGGATCTGCCTAGATAAATAAAGCCCTTGTGAATAAAATGGATTCCTTCCCAATTAGTAAATGGCAGCCATTGGTGACCTTTCTCACATTTCTATTCTAGTAGTTAAATAAACTACTTAAATGAAGAAAAGCTGGTTTATTTTAACAATACAGAGTACACTTTCTGTACATGAGGGCCTGCTGGTTGTTCCTGTACACTTTAAAACTGGAATATTTTAGGCCAGTTCAGATAGTCTTTAAGGAAGGCACAATTTCATAACACAATAAGTGCTAAGTACCTTATAAATGGGAGTTAGTGTTTATTCATGAGCAGGTATTGTGTAGACTGTGGATAAAATAGCCTGTGTACTCTGCCTGCAAAGGCACTTCAGCTAGCAGGTGCAGCTTAGAGAAAACACAAAGAATGCAGACATGGAAAAGTGAGAGTGTAAATGGAAGGTTAGCATGGCGAACACATATACACATCAACGCTTTGTACTTCATTAGAGAGCAACTCCACTTAACTGAAGGTCTTATACTATAAAGCATTCCTGTTAATTAGAAAGAGACAATTCCCACTTTCACAATCGCTTATCTATTCAAAGTAACTCTGAGAAAGGAATCGTTGGGCACTGGAGTTTAAACAAAACAAAACAAAAAAAAACCTCTTTTCAATTTTGGAGAATTGGAAATGGATTTAAAACCAACTTCGACTTGAAAAAAGTAATCCAGAACATTTTAGGGTTTGTTGTAAATTAAATGATATGAATGATGTAAACCATTTACAAAGGTCGTCAACATTGGTATAAATTGATAGTAGTCTATACCTTGTTCAACCACAGCATTAGAGCCACCCCAACCGTAGCATCTCATTTAGGTATGAAAATACTTTTATTTCACTATAAAAACATAAACAGATTTTCAAAAATGATAACATGGGCGAATAATTAAAACACGAAGGGGTGCTGACAAGTTCTCAGCCCACCCAACCATCTTCCTAAATTCTGAGCCTCATTTTGCCACTGTAGCTGAAAAGAGTGCTCTCTTATTTTGTTAAGTTTCAGGTCATTGATTGAACCATATCCAAGTCATTCTCTTCTTGGCTTGGCTGAAAACTTTTCAGCACCCCCTTGTATTAGACCAATCTCAAAAATGCGCGTGGACTACTTCTTCGTTTATTTTTAATGTGTTGTGAGCATGGGTGAATTCTGTCTTTTTTTTTTCCACATGTGCTTGTGTCTGTTGACCAAGCAGCCATGGGCTCCTAGGCCTCCAGTTTACTTTCTGCATACCTGTGTGGCCATGAGCTTGTGTTGTACTTGTTTCAAAGCCAGCTTGGTGTGGCCTACGTAACCCTTCATAGTCAGTCTTATTCGGCATTGTGTGGGTAACCTGGGCTAGATGGGAACCATCTATTCATCTATTTTGCATCTATTCAAATTAAGTAAAACCAACTGCAGTGACTGATCTAAGGGAGCTATGAGTGGTCTTTGGCAAATTACAGTGTCTGGCTACAATAATGCATATTGCTTCCCACAAACTCATCTTTTCATCTTAATAGAAGCTTCTGTGCACTCAGAATCTAGGAAAACAAGATAGTATCAGAGACATTACAAATCACAGGCTGGAGGACAACCTTACTTACACCCTCCTAGGGTTTTTAAAGCCATCCGCGACAGTAACAGCACCGATGCTCATTGGAATTCTATGAGCATCGGAACTGTTATCGTGGTGGCCAGCACTAAAAACACTAGTGCAGCTTTGTAAAGGAGGGGTTTAATGTGGTTTAGCTTAACACTGGAATCTAGAATCGCCCTGTTCTGCCCATATACTCCTTCCCCCCCCCCCTTTTAAAACTCTTACCTTATAAACATTTCTTTATTAACAACATCAGTAATAATAATGCACCAGACTCTTTTATTGGAAAAACTAGGCCACAGCTTTGTTTGTTAAACAATATATGAACAGATAAAATAATTTCCCAAACTACTAACAAAATATAACTATACATGGAATAGATCCCTGCCCCCCAACCATGTCAGCTAGAGCCTAGGGGCAGGCATAGACCTCCATGCCCCCTTTCCAGGTCAATTGACCCAAACCAAACCACTCACTGAGCTCAAATCTTACAGAACCACTGATCACCTGCTGAATTCCAAAAACCCAGCTCATAGCTTGGGATTACCACAGCTGTGACAATCTCAAATTCCAGTCCCAATTGACTAACCTCGCTTCCGCCTAGTGTGGATAGGTGTGAAAATTTGTCTCCAAGGAACAGGAAGACACCTGTGACCTGGAGGAGGTGCTTTAAATCTTTCTCTGATCCCCACCTCTCACTCTATTCTTCCCCAATCCTCTTTCCCTACGGCAGGAAATCATTCAAATTTTCAACTGCCGACTCACCTACCTGCTTGCCCCCTCCCCCTGCTTCACTCCCACCCCTCTTCTCACTCATTTATTGCCCTAGCAAACCTCAACCTTTTCCAGAAGTCCTCTGACTATAGGTTTCCATGGGCAATCAGCACAGGCCATCCAGCCCCCTGTTAAAGTCACCCATTGAGACTAGCTCTCTGGCTCTAGATTTCAGCTACTGGGAAAGGAGATGCAAGTTATATACTAGGCCTGCTCCGTTCCTGTACTAAAGGCTTAAGATGCAGCAGCATTCCAAATTAAAACACAGCAAATGGTCTCTCCCTTCCTTCCTCCCACTACCAAACTACAATCACTCTAGAATAAACAAATGGGATTTTCCTCAAAAGTCTCTTAAAGGCAATTCAAGAATTAATAATCTTCTGGCCCTTTTATTAGGCATTTCCATATTAAACATAATGCAGTGGTAATTCTCCAGTACAGGTGTCTCTCCTTCAAGATGGACCTTGTTAAAGAAAAGGGGAGACAATACAACTGTCTGAGGCTTTTCAAGTGCACTTTTCGTGAGGCGAGGGAGGAAATGGCCTCCCTGTCATTTGGATTCTTACTTGCTATCAGTTGGCGATCTCTGTGGCTGCAAGGCCTTAGCCTGTTGGCATTTTTAAAACATGATTTAAATGCCTACTGTTTAATGTAATTAGTCAAGAATGTAGGGAAGAAAGAAGAAAATGAAGAACGAAAGAAAAAGTGACAGGATCTCAGCAATCTCACCTCGCATTGCTTCCCCACCCCCCAGTATTCCTTGGCATCATAGTGCGTTTCCATGGAAAAAGACTCTGATCACATAACTGCATCACTAATATTATCGAGTCCTCATTAATTCTCCATGAAAAATAAAAGAATGTTCTAAATGACATATCTCTATGAAAAGTTTTGGGAAAATAAACAAACCAGCGGGGAAAGGAGGAACCTCCACAGCACAGTTTTAAGAACAATTCAAGATTCTACAATCCAGCATCTAGGTTATGACAAGCTGCAAAGAAAGGGACTAAAAAGTGTGCCAGATTTAATTTGAAGATGATGAATAGAGAGGTTGTTAGGTTAGAATTTGTACTGTGATTGCAATAGATTCTGTTATACGAGGGGGTTCTGAAAAGTTCTCAGCCCAACCAACCAGTGGCATAGCGAGGTTGAGCGGTGCCCAGGGCAGTGGCACCACTCCCCTCACCCCACCCTCATGACCATTGTTATAAGTAAAGGGTCTAATTCTATAAAAGGTGCCTAAATTAGCCAGCGTTTTAAAAAAAATGACACCATCTGTGTGACAGTCACACTTAGGCACCATTTACAGAATCACGGCTAGCGGCGCCTATGTAACAACTTTGGCGTCTTAAATGCAGGTGAGGGTTTCAGGCACCTAAGTTTTTGGAGAATCTCACTTAGCAGCGCCTAACTCATGCTTCGCCCATAGAAACACCCAGACATTAGACACCGCTAAGAGCGTTCTATATTTTATAGAATCAGATAACATAGAAACATAGAATATGACGGCAGAAAAGGGCCCAGGGCCCAACAAGTCTGCCCACTCAAATAATCTCCCCTCTAAGTTCTTCTTTGAAGTGAGCCCACGTGTTGATCCCATTTGATCTTAAAATCAGTCACGTTCCTGGCCTCAACTACCTGAAGTGGAAGATCATTCCAACGGTCAACCACTCTTTTGGTGAAGAAGTACTTCCTAGTGTCACTATGGAATTTCCCGCCCCTGATTTTTAGCGGATGCCCTCTTGTCGCCGTAGGGCCTGTAAGGAAGAAGATATCTTCTTCCACTTCAATACAGCCAGTAACGTATTTGAACGTCTCTATCATGAGAGAGTAAAGGTGCAACTTACCTAGTCGTTCTTCATAAGGGACATCCTTAAGCCCTGAGACCATCTTGGTGGCCAATCGTTGAACCGATTCCAATCTTAGCACATCCTTCCAGTAGTGTGGCCTCCAAAATTGTACATAGTATTCCAGATATGGTCTCACCATGGACCTGCACAGCGGCAATACCACCTCGGGCTTCCGGCTGACAAAGCTTCTCCGGATGCAACCCAGCATTTGTCTAGCCTTGGATGAGGCTTTCTCTACTTGATTGGCTGCCTTCATATCTTCACTAATGATTACTCCCAGGTCCTATTCTGCCACAGTTCTGGTTAAGGTCTCACTATTCAGAGTGTAGGTTCTGCTTGAGTTTCTGCTACCAAGGTGCATAACCTTACACTTCTTGGCATTAAAATTCAGCTGCCAAGTAGTAGACCAGTGCTCTAGAAAAAGTGTGTCATAGCGTTGGGCATGGTATCTCTGCCCACTATGTTGCATAATTTAGCAAAATCGGCAAATAATGCAATTTTACCCCGAAGTCCCTGAGGCAGATCTTGTATGAAGATATTAAATAGGATTGGACCCAGGACCGAGCCCTGCGGTACTCCACTGTGCACTTCCGACTTTTCAGAGGGAGTACCGTTTACCACCACCCTCTGATGTCTGCCACTGAGCCAGTCCTTAACCCATGCAGTTAATATTTCTCCTAGACCAACAAACTCATCTTGTTCAAAAGTCTATGGTGTGGGACGCTATCAAAAGCCTTGCTGAAGTCCAGATACAACACATCTAGGGACTCTCCTTTATCTAGTTCTTTTGTTACCCCGTCAAAAAAGCTGATCAAGTTGGATTGGCAGGATCTCCCCTTTGTAAATCCATGCTGGTGTGGATTCCTCAGTCTCTTGTCGTCCAGAACCATGTCTAATTTGTGTTTAATCAATGTTTCCATAAGCTTGCATACTATTGACGTGAGACTTACCGGTCTGTAATTTGCAGTCTCTAACCCTCATCCCTTTTTGTGGAGCGGAATGACATTAGCTGTTTTCCAGTCTAATGGAATTTTTCCCGTGCTCAGAGAAAGATTGAAGAGCGCGGCTAATGGATCTGCCAGGACATCTCTCAGTTCCCTAAGCATTCTGGGGTACAAATTATCTGGTCCCATGGCTTTATATACTTTGAGCCTTGACAATTCTTGGTAGATGCTGCTGGTGGAAAATTCCAAAATTCCGAGCTCTCTTGTTTGCAGCTGTGGGCCGGATCCTGGTGCCTCACATGTAAATACTGAGCAAAAGTATTTGTTCAGCAGTTCGGCTTTGTCGGAATCCGATTCTGCAAAGTTGCCATCAGGTTTCCTTAGGCACACTATCCCGTCTGTATTCCTCTTTCTATCACTAACATACCTGAAGAAGGATTTATCCTCTTTTTTAATATTCCTAGCTAAATCCTCTTCCATCCTGAGTTTGGCGTATCTGACCGCTGCTTTGACAGTTCTAGATTTTTCTAGATAAGCTTCTTTGTCTTCTGCTCGTTGTGATCGTTGGTAGGATATAAATGCTTTTTTCTTCTATTTTATGAGTTCTGAGATCTCCGCAGAGAACCATTGGGGTTTGTTATTTCTCTGCCGTTTACTCACGGTCCTTATGAAGAGGTTGGTTGCTTCCTGTAGGGTAGATTTCAGAGTTGACCACATGACCTACACATCATCTGTTGTGTCTTGGATTTGCAGCGCCTCATAGGCACCTATCACCCAGTTAAATTTTTTTAAACAACTTATTGAGGCTGTTATGGGTATTTTACCTATTTACCCCCACCCCCCTTTCACAAAACCACAAAAGCAGTTTTTAGCACAGACCGGTTCACTGAATGCTCTACGCTGCTCCTGATGCTCCTATTCCTATGAGCATCAGGGGCAGTGCAGAGCATTCAGCATGCCGGCCTGTGCTAAAAACTGCTTTTCGGTCTTGTAAGGGTATATGTGTGTGTGTGTGTGTGTGTGGCTAATTAGGCACCTAAGGGGTGACTGACTTTAGGTGCCCTTTACAGAATCAGCCCCATAATGCCTTGTTTCTCTGGTAATGCATAATGTTACATACTATAGGCCTTGAAGTTGACTTGAATCTAGAGTCATCTTACTTCAAAGATATGCCTGACTTTCAAGATATTAAAGGATTGAAATATTTACCAAAATAGATTTATAAGATTATTTTAGTAGTAGTAATAGTAACAGTAGCAGAAGTTTATTATTATTATTTCCAATATACTTTAAGAACTGACTCATATAATTGCTGTTTATTGGGTCTTCATTAATCCCTCCTCCCTTTTTTTTTTTTTTTTTACAAAACCGACACGCGGAATGTTTTGTGCTGCTCCCGACACTCATGTTCCTATGAATGTCGGGAGCAGCGCAGAGTATTCAGCACGCTGGCCTGCGCTAAAAACTGCTTCTGCGGTTTTGTAAAAGGGGAGGGGTAAATCCTATACTATTCAAGCCGGTGATATTGTGCATTTGATATACAGTATAATACTACCCTTGTTATCCTATTGTACCAACCTGAAAGAGTATACAAGGGGAAAGGGGCATGTGATCATATGCAAGTCTATGTAGAAAATACTGCTTAAAAAAAAGCAATATTGTGCCCATGTGATATTACCGACACTACTCTTCCTATTGTACTGTGTATCTATAATATTATATGGGAGATTTTAAACATATGTAAAAGGCTGTGTGATATATGTTTGATAGATCCTACCTTATAAAATATTTTCCATATTTTATAATTTAACTCTGTAGTTTTCTATTTTATAATTTCATAATGTAACTCTTTTTTAACTTAACTCTGTATGTTTCTGTTGTCAAATGTGAATAGTATACCATGAATCACTGTGTGTTTCTAATATTTGTGATACTCTACGGTTATGCGGTGGTTGACCCTTTGGTGCCATTTCAAGCCACAGAATGTTTCTGGGTAGCAAAAACTCAATACAATTGTTTATGTCAGTCAATGTTTCTACTGGTAAGATTTGCTCTAATTATATCATCCCCCTACTTTCATTCCAATTCAATAGCGATAAAACTAGTTTAACCGTGGTACAGGATAATTTAGTTGATTTGGGTTTTCATTCATTTTCTTTGTCACATAGACTATACAGCACTTGATCACTTTAAAGGAAATTTAGAGGTAAGTGCCAACTGTGAAACTATAATTCCCATTCAGAGGTCTGGCATGATACACCATAAGAGCCATAACCAATCATACTGGCCAAAGCACCAAGACAGAATAGCAACTGTGTAGTCAGTTACCTTTTTTTTGTTCATGGAGTCATGCTTACCATACTCTTCAACATTCAATTCTCATCCCACACTACCCTGAGAGGATGGCAATGCACGTATGCATTCCTTCCCTGGTACTGGAGTGTCTTTGTTGGTCTGCATAGCCACAGAATATCATGCTCAGGTCATGTGTAAACTTGCATGTTTCCTAAACTATGAAATAAATACCAATCCATTATACATTATTCTGCATTTGCGGGTAATGTTGCCTAGCAACGCATTAGCATCCCCAATGCTGTTTGCAGTTTTCCTGAAGCACTAGGATTCCATTACAATTTTCAGTGATTGGGGACTACTGGGGAAACTATTTTTGGTAGGGAATATGTAATGGCTGTGTCACATACCAATGAACGTTCAGATTTATTTGGCCAACTCATGGTTTGGTCTTGAGAGTAACGTATTTTTCGCTCCATTACATAAATTTCCCCCACCCCAAAAGTGGGTGGAAATTAGGGTACGTCTTATGGAGCAAATATCCAAAGCGCCCCCCCCATTACCTTATTATACTACTGCTGCTGCCGCCCTCCCTCACTGCACGTGGCGCCCTCCCTCCCTGAGAGCGGCGCACAAGGTTGTCTGCTTGGTTCCCGCCGCTTCCTCCGAGAACTGGCATCTGATGCGGCTGCCTCCTCTTCCGTTCTCTCGTGGCATATTGGTTCCCGCTGCTTCCTCCGAGAACTGCCGTCTGATGCAGCTGCCTCCTCTTCCATTCTCTTGCGGCATAGCGGCGCACCAGGCTGTTTGCCTGGTCCCACATCGCTGCCTGGCTGTCCCAGAACCTTCTCTCCGTCAGAATTGACGTTGGGGGTAAGGCTTGAGGGCTGGCCACGTGCAGTCACCGCGCCCATCCCTGTTGCTACAGCAGTTAGAGGGGGGGGTGAATGGAGTGTGTCGGGTGGCAGGGTTGGCTTCAGGGGTGGGGTGGGGAGGCAGGGAGAAATCAGCGGCGATAGCTTCAGCGGGGGTAGGGAGGGAGGGAGAGAGGAAGAAAATTTGGGGGGAATGATGTGTGTTGGCTGGCAGAGTCAGCTTCAGGGGTGGGGCGGGGAGGAAGGAGATATCAGCGGCGGTGGCTTGGGGGGGGCAGGCAGGGAGAGAGGAAGAAAAAGTTGGACTCATGGAGGGACAGAGAGAGATGTTGGTTGGGGAATGGAATGAGGTCTTGAGGAGAGGAAGCATGCAGGAGGCAGAAAGAAAGAAATATTGGATGCACAGTCAGAAGGAAGTGCAACCAGAGACTCATGAAATCACCAGACAACAAAAGTAGAAAAAATGATTTTATTTTTAATTTAGTGATCAAAATGTGTCTGTTTTGAGAATTTATATCTGCTATCAATATTTTGTACTATATTTGTCTATTTTTCTATAGTTACTGAGGTAACATTAAGTCATCTGCCTTGACCTCTGAAAAAAACCCGAATAAAAATGATAATTAACATTTTCTCTGCATATAGTATGCTTTGTGTTTTTTAAATTTTGTGGTTACCATTATGTATTAATAAGATTATATTGTGTGTATATGATAAATGGATGGAAGAAATTGCATTACAATTAGTACTATTATTATGGGGGTGGAGTCAGTGGCAGAGTTTGGGTGGATCTAATCTAATCTTCAGTTTATATACCGGGACATCTCCCGAAGGAGCTCAACTCAGTTCACAATTGATTAAATTAGAATGACATAAAAGTAGGCCTCAGAAAGAGTGCTATTGGTAAGTTTTTAAGATATTGTGTACACAACCAAGTTTTTAGATCTTTCCGGAATTGTTGTAGCTGATCTATCAATCTGATAGAGTCAGGAAGCTTATTCCAAATTTCAACCAGTTTAAATGCCATAGATTTACTAAGCTTCCCAGCCCATTTAAATCCTCTAAAGGAAGGAAATGATAGTTTATATACTGTTGTAATCCTCAAATAACAGGATCTAGTAGCATTCTAACATAAAGGGATTGAGGGATCAAATATTCCATAAAGAAACTTAAAGACAACACATACACACTTGAACTGTGTCCTATAACAAACTGGAAGCCAGTGAAGCTTTCTCAATAATGGGGATACATGGTCATACTTTCTTTTTCCAAAGATTAGTTTAGCCACTGAGTTTTGTATCAACTGTAGCCGATCTAGACTATCCTGTTTAATGCCTAAGTAAACAGAATTACAATAATCCAACTGAGCAAGCACAGTGGACTGTACCAATCATAAGTAATGTTCTTGATGAAATAGTGACCTAACTTTCCTCAGCATATGCAAACAAAAGAAACATTTCTTTGCCAAATAATTTATCTGGTCATGAAATGTAAGAGAAGAATCCAGAATAATACCCAAGATTCTAGAGGAAAAATCAAGGTGTAATGAAATACCTGATTTCAATGCAACATTAGCAGGGAGATTTTCTTATCTCGGCCCGATCCAAAGCAATTTGGTTTTTGAAGCATTCAGTTTCATTTGGATGGAAGTCGCCCATATCTGCAATTTGGATCTGGGGTGGAGCTTGGGCGGGGGTATTTGGTTGGTATTTAGAACATAAGAAGTTGCCTCCACTGGGTAAGACCAGAGGTCCATCGCGCCCAGCGGTCCGCTCCCGCGGCGGCCCATCAGGCCTATGACCTGTGAAGTGGTCCCTGACTATTCCTATAACCTACCTCTACTTCTATCTGTACCCCTCAATCCCCTTATCCTTTAGGAACCTATCTAAACCTTTCTTAGGCTTAGGGGTACTTGGCTTGAAAAGGTTGAGAAACACAGCTGTATTCCATCCCACATGTCAATACAGTGAGCTGCAGCCTTCCTCGTTCCATCCCAACACCCATATCGCCTCTGTCTATCTCCATATTGACCCTACAATATTTTGATGCATTTGCATATCATCCTTCTTTGGATGCACATGTGACCTGCTCTTAACTAATAAGCCTACGTGTATTTGTATGCATATGAATTAATGAGATCAATGAGCTCTGTGACATACCATTAGAACTTAGAAGTTAAGTTTCAAATAAGACTACTCAGGGAGAAAGTGTGGGGAGACTTTATTATATAACTTATCATGGATGGAGAAGGACATTAAGAGGGCTGAAATCCTAGTTGTTAAATGACAAGGAAACCTACCTGTGGAAATGAACACTTACCAAAAGGAGTACAGTCTGTGCTTCTCCCCCCCCCCCAAACCCCAATCCTTGCACCTTGCTTCTTATACCTCCCACTATGTTATAAAAGGAAGGAGGAATGGAGTAGGATGAGGAAACTCCAGGGCAGATGTAAAAGGAAGAACAGTCCTGTTTGTAGCAGGCTCTGACTGCACAGGAAGCTGATTAGCAAAGATCACCATTAATAATAACTTAGCAGTACAAAAACCATGAAAGAAAGCAAGGGTTAGTCCTCGCTGTTTGTACCTTTGAAATATTGCAGTATACACAGAGGAACAGTTTCCTTTTAAACACTTAACTTTTCAAAGATGAAGCACCAAGCTGCTTGCTTGACTCATTTCGCTGCACGCTGAGTAAATGGATTCAATATGCTCAAGAGGTACACAGCTACCATTTCAGGGGGGGCGCACAACCCAATCTCTGGCTCTGCCCCCAGGTTCTTGAGTTGCTGAGCCTGTGCTGGGCAAAATATTGGTTGGACCAAGGCCCCAGTGGCCCGCCCTAGTTAACTGCCTATGTGCTATTCACCACCATCAGTATGCCATCAGTGCTAGTAATCAGACCCTGAATTTTCACGACAGCTCAATCCTACTGCCTGGAAAATGCACCTTCACTGGAGCTACAAAGTCATAAGCAAGCTTCGCTTAGCAGAGAATGACACGGGGACAAATTTATCCCCGTCCCCGCAGGAACTCAGTTTTGTCGCTGTCCCATTTCTGTAAGCTCTGCCTTAACTGTACAAGCCTCAAACACATGATTTTAACGTGTTTGAGGCTTGTTCAGCTGAGGACAGAGCTTAGGCATTGGTGGAATGAGGTATTATGACAGGCCTGCGCAACTCAAAAATGATCTGGGCCCGAAACGAAGTCAGAAAATGTAGCAAGGGCTGCAAGTAGTGGCCACGGCTCAAGGTACCCGTAAGTGCGTGGACGTTGCTGTGATGACATCACGCGCATACTTGACATCATTACATCGACATCTGCACATGCGCAGAGGCCTTCCATACGGGCCTTGAGATGCCAGTAGGGGGTGCCAGCAGGGAAGATGGCAGGAAAGAAGGAGAGGCATTGGCGCTGGCTGATTGCCTACAGAAGTGTTTCTCAACTACTTCAAGCTACGTACCCCCAACCACATATTTCCCAAGCTCCGCCCTAAACCCACCCAAGCTCTGCCTCAGATCCTGCCCCCTTTACAAATTGTAATGCAATTTGTTCCTTTCATTTTTCATACACACACAATACACACAGAAGATATAAATTCTCAAAACTGACACATTTCAATCATTAAATTGAAAATAAAATCATTTTTCCTACCTTTGTTGTCTAGTTTCTGGTTGCACTTCCTTCTGACTGTGCATCCAGAATTTCTTTCACAATCCAGCCCCATCCCCTTTAGGTCCAGATCTCTATCTCTTTTCCCTCTGCTTACTCTCCCCAAATCCAGTGTCAGTTCCCTTTTGTACCTACCACCACCTTTGTTCCAGGTCTCCCTCTCTCTCCCTCCTTTGTTATGATCTTGCATCTCTCTGTTCTTCCTCAGAGTCTCTCCCCCCTCTGTCTGCACCTCCCATAGTCCAGCATCTGCCTCCTGTCTTTCCCCTTTGGTCTAAGCCTCTCTCTCTCTCTCTCTGTCTTTCTTCTGCTTACAACTTCCCCCCCCATGTCTAGCATTTGTTCTCCTTTCTTCCAGGTCTTTCTCTTCCTTTCTCTCTCTCTCCTTCCTTCCACCCTCCCTGGTCCAGAATCTTTCCACCTCTCTGCAGTCTCTTTCTCTCTCTTCCCTCTATACACCCCCAAGTCCAACATCTGCCCCCCTCTCTTCTGCCTCCCCTTTGTTTCAGGCTTATCTCTCTTTCTCTTCCTTCTCTTAACATTTTGAGTCCTCCCACCTTTGTTCCAGGTCTTTCTGTCTCTCTCACTCTCTTTGTCTTCCCCTTCCCCAGGGCCTGGCATTTCTCTCCCCTCGGTTCAGGGTGTTCCCCCTATCTACCCCCTTTAGGCCAGCATCTGCCCTGTCTTCCCCCTCCCTTTTGGTTCAAGTCTGCTTTCCTGCCCCTCCTCAAGGTCCTTTTCTGTCTCTCCTCCCCCCAACCTCAGTGTCCAGATCCAATACAAGGAGCTTGCTCAATATTGGGGGGTCATCAACACCCATTGGCACCTATGAGCTGGCTCCTGTGAAAATGGCAAGTCATGTGAGAGTTTTGCTCTCAGTACCTTAAATAAGCGTAGACCTAACTGGCCCCTGAAAACCCGACTGGCTATGAGTGCTCCGAGGACTGGGCTGAGAATCACTATGTTCCATTATAATGTTTTCCAGGCACAGCCCAGGAGAATACCTATTTCAACACAAAAACTGGAGTCACTGCATATTTCGTCCTTCGCCGGCTCCCCAGTGGTCACTCACCTCACCTTGCTCTGAACCTCACCACCGTCCAGCACCACCTGCCTCTCACAAGGAATTTGAAACCCCATGCACTACAGAGCTCCGCTCCTTCCCCTATCCTTCTTGAGTCACTCTCAAAGTCTCGCTATTTCGCCCCTCCTGCAGGATCCGCGTGTCACATACACTTTCTGTAGCTGCTGCATGGTTGCACTCACACCGCTGACTACCGCACGAAAAGAAACTAAGACGGCCTTGCCAGCTTTTAACACCTACGAGAGGCCTACAGCGAGCCCGGGACCCACCTTCCAAATGTAATATGTTTCTGTCACTTTAAACTCGTTCTGCAGTTGTAGCACGAAGAACAGCTCCTTAACTAGAATACTATTCCAGGTTGGGACTGCAGCAGAGGAAATAGCCGGGAGCTCACCTAAATTAGCTAGGTGCTCGGGAGAACACTGAAAAGTGAGACCAGGCCTTCGGTGAATCGGGCAGCGCTGGCGCCGTATGAGTAGGCAAGTCAGCCGTACAAAGTCATATCAGGCGCAGGCCATGGGCCGCAGTAAGAGTTGTTTTGGGCCGCATGTGACCCGCGGGCCATATGTTGTGCAGGGCTGTATTATGACATCACAATCTGAGCTCTAGAATGTTGCTACTTATGATTTTAAAGTGTTTGAGGCTTGTGCAGATGAAGACAGAGCTTGCAGGAATGGGGCAGGGGCAGGGGCAGGAAAAGAACTTGCTGGGACGGGAAAATGAGTTCCAGCAGGGACGGGGAAAACTTTGTCCTGGTGTCATTCTCTATTTCACTGGTCCAGATTCAGGTTAACATAAGAACATAAGCAATGCCTCTGCTGGGTCAGACCTGAGGTCCATCGTGCCCAGCAGTCCGCTCACGCGGGGGCCCAACAGGTCCAGGACCTGTGCAGTAATCCTCTATCTATACCCCTCTATCCCCTTTTCCAGTAGGAAATTGTCCAATCCTTTCTTGAACCCCAGTACCGTACTCTGCCCTATTACGCTCTCTGGAAGCGCATTCCAGGTGTCCACCACACGTTGGGTAAAGAACTTCCTAGCGTTTGTTTTGAATCTGTCCCCTTTCAACTTTTCTGAATGCCCTTTTGTTCTTTTATTATTCGAAAGTTTGATGAATCTATCCCTCTCTACTCTCTCTATGACCTTCATGATCTTATAAGTCTCTATCATATCCCCTCTAAGTCTCCTCTTCTCCAATCTCTCCGCGTATGAAAGGTTTTCCATCCCCTTTATCAGATGCGTCGCTCTCCTCTGAACCCTCTCGAATAATGCCATGTCTTTCTTAAGGCGACCAATATTGGATGCAGAAATCCAGATGCGGACGCACCATCACCTGATACAATGGCAGGATAACTTCTTTCGTTCTGGTTGTAATACCCTTCTTGATTATGCCTAGCATTCTGTTTCCCTTCTTAGTGGCCGCTGTGCACTGTGCACTGTGTGTGTCGGCTTCATTGTCATGTCCACCATTACCCCCAAGTCCCTTTCTTGTGTACTCTCATTTAATAACATCCCTCCCATCGTATAGTTGTACCTCGGGTTTCTGTTTCCCACATGTAATACTTTACATTTCTCAATGTTGAACTTCATCTGCCATCTCGTTGCCCATTCCCCTAGTTTGTTCAAGTCCCTTTGCAATTCTTTGCAGTCCTCTTTAGTCCGAGCTCCACTAAATAGTTTGGTGTCGTCCGCAAATTTTATTATCTCACACTTTGTCCCTGTTTCTAGATCATTTATGAATATATTAAATAGCAGTGGCCCGAGCACCGACCCCCACTCGTGCGGGACCCCACTCGTGACCCTCCTCCAGTCCGAATAGTGGCCCTTCACTACTACCCACCAACCAGTTTCTGATCCATCTATGTACGTCTCCTTACACCCCATGGTTCTTCAGTTTCCGGAGTAGGCATTCATGGGGCACCTTGTCAAAGGTTTTTTGGAAATCTAGATATATGATGTCTATGGGGTCTCCTTTGTCCATCCGTTTGTTAATTCCTTCGAAGAAGTGCAATAAGTTCGTTAGGCACGATCTCCCCTTGCAGAAACCATGTTGGCTGGTTATCAGAAGTTCGTTTCTTTCAAAATGTTCATCGATGTTTTCTTTTATCAGTGCTTCCGCCATTTTCCCCGGAACTGAGGTCAGACTCACCGGTCTGTAGTTTCCTGGGTCACCTCTTGATCCCTTTTTAAAGATGGGCATAACGTTGGCTATCTTCCAGTCCTCCGGGATCATGCCTGTTTCAGGGATAGATTGCAAATTTGCTGCAGTAGTTCCGCTATCTCCTCCTTTAATTCCATCCAGACCCGGGGATTTGTCAGTTTTTAGTTTTTCTATCTGCCTGTGTACATCTTCAAGGCTCACTTCCATGGATGTTAATTTTTCTGCTTGATTTCCATTGAAGAATTGCTCAGGTTCCGGTATGTTGGATGTGTCTTCGTTTGTAAATACAGATGAAAAGAACATGTTAAGTCTTTCTGCCACTTCTTTCTCCTCCTTCACCACTCCCTTCCTATCTCCGTCATCCAGCGGTCCCATCTCCTCCCTAGTCGGTTGCTTCCCTTTAACATATCTAAAGAACGGTCCGAAATTTCATGCTTCCCTGGCTAGCCTCTCTTCATACTCTCTTTTGGCTTTTCGAACCACTCAGTAACATTCTTTTAGATACTTCCTATGCTCTTTCCAGTTCCCCTCAGTTTTGTCCTTTTTCCATTTCCTGAGTGAATTTTTCTTATTGCCTATCGCTTCCTTTACTATTTTAGTTATCCATGCCGGGTCTTTTGTTCAACTCTTTTTGCACCCCTTTCTGAATCTGGGGATATACAGATTTTGCGCCTCGCTCACCATGTTCTTGAGAAAAGACCAGGCATGTTCTACCGTTTGCCATTTTTTGGAAGTGTTCCTAAGTTTCTTCCTTACCATTTCCCTCATTGCTTCATAGTTTCCTTTCCTGAAGTTGAAAGTTGTCGCTATGGTTCTCTTTCCTTTCAGTATTCCTACCTCAACCTTGAACTTGGTCATGTTATGATCGCTGTTTCCCAACGGTCCCACTACCTCTACTTCCTTTGCAGATCCCCTTAACCCATTTAGAATTAGATCCAGAGTGGGTATTTGGAAAAGTGGGTATTTGGAAAAGTCACATGACTATTGGGAAGCATCAAGGATGTTGAGACGCATAGATTTGTGATATTGAGAGCAGATGAGAAGAGGTCAAAGCGAAAAGGTTAATCACAAGCTCAGAGATCAGTATATTCTCCTGGGACATGGATCAAGCCTTTGCACTGAGCTGCACTACACTCGCTGTTGCTAAAGGTGCCAAGCTGTCCAGGAATGTTTGCACTGAATTTTTGCAAGCCAAACCCTTTAATTAAAGAGTTATTAAGCACATTACTAACCATTATCAGTTATCATAATGTACTGTAGCCTAAAACACAATTCAGAATAGATCGTGTGGGCCTTTTATTATTATTTTTTTAAATTTTGTCCATGAATTAAAGATTCTACTCTGCAGTTATGTCTAATAAGTGAAAATAGAGTTACCAGTATCCCCAAGCCCTAAATATATCTATCACATGTTCAATTAAGGGAATGAAATTTATTATATATTCTGTCCTGTGTCCCATTTTTTCCACACCTCATTTCCACAGGCTTTATTGACATCTTGGAATTCCCGTCATATGCTTTCCATGATCAAATAATAACTTTGTGAATGCCTTTAATCATGGCTTGACTGCTTAATAATTGCTTTCTGATGTTATTTTAGTGAATGAAAATAAGGAAGACATAATTTCACATTTTAGGGAACATTTATTTCAAAACTAATTTGCAAAAAAAATAGAACATACTCTTTAGAATTCCACAATAGCCATAAAATAAACTATTTTTTAAAATAGCAGAACATTGATTTGTGTGCATTGCAAAAATGGGTTTGATTAATGACCATGCTGCCCATTCTGCTTCAGCTGAAATGTCACAATAAGGGATTGTGGGTGACATCTGATCACTTCAGGTTCTTCCAGCTTCCTTAAATTCCCTCCAACACCTTCTGTTTCCTAATGCAATACCATTCCAGTCCCAGGATGCATAAGGCGGATACAACATTGCTTAGCTACAAAAAATATTTTCCCTGAGATGAGGCTTTCATAAGAGTGACACTTGGGAGGGGGAGGATAAAGCAAAGCTCATTTGCCCACAGGGGACTAGGCAAAAAGAACAAAAAAAACAAAAAACAATGTAAGAGATATATCACAATATTTTGGAATGTCTGTAACTTTCAAATGCTGTTCAGGGTGGTCTATTCTATGTGTCCTAACATTAGAGTTGTGTTTTACAATGTGTTTCTATAATTCACAACTTTGTTCTTACTGCTCAGACGGGAGAGGGAGGACATGGGACATTGATAAGGTACAACAAGCACAAAACACACAGAGTATTATGATCTTTAATGGGGAGTGTTTGGTGCAGTGGTTAGAGCTACAACCCCAGCACCCTAAGGTTGTGGGTTCAAATCCCATGCAGCTCCTTGTGACCCTGGGCAAGTCACTTAATCCCCCAGTGACCCAGGCGCATTAAATAGAGTGTGAGCCCACCAGGACAGATAGGGAAAAATGCTTGAGTATCTGAATAATTTGTAATCCACATAGAATTGGTGGATATGTGGAATATAAATAAGGAGCAATGAAAAACAAAGTGTAAAGGCCTTCTTAGTTCTCAGGGGGGCAAGTGAGAAAAAACATCGTTTTCTGCGTTTTACCTATGCATTAACATTTTATTTAAATTTTTGTGAAATTTGAGAGAAACCAGATGCATTTTTGCAAGTCAGTGCTTAAGATAGGGAGTACACTAATCTTCTGTAAGATTATTGAGATTCTGACTGTTGCCTTCTGTATTAAAAGCTTAAGGCAACCACGGTGCGTAAATGACATTTGTACTGATTTAAGAAAACAATCAATGAATATTTCTAGGCTGCTGCATATGATTAAGGACTTCCAAGCTGACACCAACTTCTTGTGAGGTTAGCGATTGAGACCAAAGGGTGAAATGTTTTGTAGAATGGCCATTGTGTCAGAGAGACACTTCATTATGATAGCATCAGCCAGCAAACCCAGAGGTTTGTCCCCGGGTCAGATTGTGACACTTAACCAAATAGCAACCGCCAATGACTTTTGATTTATGCAAAAGTTGTTGCGTGCCTTCGGTTAAAGGGGCAACAACAACAACAAAAAAGAGTTATACATAAATACATATATACTAACCATAACGAAAAAGGAAGATTTGAAAAGTTTCTTACCTGGGAGCTGTCCATGGTTAGGCTTCAGCTTTTGGGAAAAGAGTTTCAGAACTCTTGTCTCTGTCTTGGCAAAAACAGCCCAATAATTAGCAGCTGAGTCTTTCATGTTTAGTCTCTTCTCTTAAATCAAAAGTATCTTACTGATTTAATGAGAAAATGAGGTGCCTCATAGCTCGATTTAGAATGAAACTTCCAGAGCTTTAGTTTTAAGTTAGTGTCATAAAACATGGAATGTAATGCCATCTTCAAGCCATGGAAGTAGACATTGAAATATATGTGTAGAAGAGGGTAATTTGAGTGCTTATACCAAGAACCAGGGTTGTTAAGTTTGCAGCCAGGCAGCTAAACAGTGCCAAGTACAGAAGGGGGAAGAAAGAGCAATTGTTGGAAGAGAACAAAAGGCTGGGATGGAAACGAGCGGAGATTCCTGGGCAAAGCCCATGAACTCGCCCTTGAACTTGGACTTGGTACTTTGTCACACTGAAGAATGAACGGATCTCTGCCATGCAGACCTTAATCAAATCAGGGCACCTTATGGCTTTTACGGTTTGTTGCTAGCTGAATAAAAAGACTACAGAGTACAAAGCCCCACAACCCCCTTTTCCCCGCCTCCGTCCAAATGAAAGTTAATGTTGGGTGCATTTGATGGGGAGGTGGGGGGCAATATTCTTGGGCTGAGATTAAATGAAAAGTTGAGCGTCACATTTTATTTCCATTTCCTATTATATTACACAAATTATATCCAAGAAATATTTACCATGTTTTATGATACCTGCGTAGTTTAAAGTCTTCAGAAAACTTTTCTGTACTTGCTACATTGCTCTATGTTGATGGGCTACTTCTTTACAGCGTCAAGACTTCATAAAGAGAAATAAACTTGGAGAGGGGTTTAACATTCTTAAAATTTTAACACTTGGATCAAGAGAAAGCATGTTCAAGAAGCAAAAGTGGCTGGTGTTATTATTTTCTGTGCATGCAGGGCTTAGCTGAGGGGAGGGGAGGGGATAGTCTGGTCTGGGAGATTCCTGTATAGTTTAGCAGCAAACTGCTGGGTCGGAGTTTTCTCACAGTCTGAGTCCTAGACTGGATTCTCTTCACGTCCCTAGTCTGTTCACCCATTGCTGCTATTCAGCAGTTAATTAAACGTTAATGGCAGCTGTAGATGAGGTCATCGGAGCCAGCTTTTCTCACACATTTTTCATGCAAATCCACTAAACTCTAAACAAATTTGAATAAAACCCCCTTTGTGCTCCCACTGTATGGCCTGTGTCTTCTGTTTTTCCAAAGCCATTATGTCTGCCTCAACAGAACTCTGAAAACTTTATTTTGCAAATTGAAAACGGTCTTGAATGTTGCATATCAGCTTTCTTCCTAGGAAAAAAAGAATGTTTACACAGACCTGAAACTTTATAATCAACCATGTCCCCTATAATAGACACTGGTTTAGCAACTGTTTCCATTTTTGTACCACTTATGGATAAAGCTGAATACCTGATTTTCATATGACTACAAATACTTCAAATAAATTATACTTCAAACTAAAGATGGAAACACTTAAAAAAAATGACATCAGCAATTGTTTTTTTCAGTTTTGTTTTCTTTGCATTGTTCCTTTCTTACATGATGATTTACAAGAAAAGTTCAAGGGGCTGCTGAAAAGTTCTCAGCCCAAGCAACAAAGTTGGGGCAGTCTCCATTGAGGGCTATACACTTAGTCCAGCAATTTTCCACTTTTTTATGGAACAAAAAAAGTGGAAAATTGCTGGACTTAAATGGAGACTGCCCCAGCTTTGTTGCTCGGGCTGAGAACTTTTCAGCAGCCTCTTATAATTCAACCATTATTATTAAGACCAATCTGGAAACTAGAAGGCCATCTCTATATCTATCCCTTGTCTTCCTATTTAGATTGAAAGCTGCTGACGGAAGAGACACAGGGTCTAGGTATTTATATACTAAAGATTTTTTCCCCCATTTTGTGTCAATGGAAACCACAGTCAGTAAACAGAGCCTGGCCACTTTCTGACCCTATTGACTATTCATTTTGGGCCAGATTCTGTAATGGGCACCTAAAAATAGATAGGTGCTTATTGCATGTCAATCATACTTAGGTGCCCAATACAGAATCACGCCTAACTTAAAACGTAGGTGCCAGGGTTTTGAAGGCCTACATTATAGGTGCCTAAGTCCTTTACAGAATTGCGCCTAGCAGTGCCTAAGGGCTCCTTTTATCAAGCCGCGCTAGTGGGGTAAACGCGCATGACTTCATCACGCGTTAACCCCTGCGCTGGCCAAAAACTACCGCCTGCTCAAGAGGAGGCGGTAGCAGCTAGCGCGGCCGGCGGTTTAGCGCGTGCTATTATGCGCATTAAACCACTAGCGCGGCTTGATAAAAGGAGCCCTAAGTCTTTGTCTACCCCTAAACGCGCCTACTTTGGTGTTAGGCACCGATAGGCACCATGTGATAGGTGCCTATCTTTTGTAGCATCGTGTCTACGAAGATGCAAGATAGGGCGCATATCTCCCAATTACATAGTAACATAGTAAATACAAATTTATGCTTAAACTGAATTGTCTTTTTTCTTTGATTTTATTGGGTGCTATACCTTAGAAGTCCTCCCGAAACTACTGAAGTTACTGTCAAAGGTTGATATCTTGGGTTCCAACTACAGGAGATGCTATTGAAGCTCACTCCAGCCTATCCAAACCATCACATCATTTGCGGGATACAGACCATAAAAGTCCGCCCAGCATCTTCCTCATGTTCTTAATTACTGGAGTTTCCATCGAAGCCCGCCCCAGTCCATCATAAACAGAATTGCCCTATATGGGACATGGACCATAAAATCTGTCTAGTATAGGCCCTTGTTCTTCAATTAATGCCATTCATTTCCTAATTAGAGATCTGTTATTGAAGACAATTTACTAATTAAGTTAGGCGTCTAACTTTAGGAGCCTCTTATAGAATTTTACCCTTTCGGTCTTTGTTCATGTATGTATGCCCGCTGTTTACAATGTCAATGGACTAGAAAAATAAAATGACACAAAGAAGGAAAAGAAAATGGTAAAACCAGAGGGCATAATTTGAGGTTGAGGGGTGGTAGATTCAAGAATAATGTTAGGAAATTATTCTTTATGGAGAGGGTGGTTGATGCGTGGAATGCGCTCCCGAGGGAGGTGGTGAAGAAGAAGACGGTGACAGAGTTCATACAAGTGTGGGATGAACACAGAGGATCTCTAATCAGAAAATAATGGGTGTACATTGAAGGAACTAAGGCCAGTTTTGGGTAGGCTTGCACGGCCTGTGTCCCATATATGGACATTCAGTTCAGGACAGGCTGGGGAGAGTTTTGATGGCTGGGATGGTTAAGATGGGCCCATTTAAACCAAATCGATTTATGGAGCATGTATGGTTGGGCAGACTGGATGGACCACTCGGGTCTTTATCTGCCGTCATTTACTATGTTACTATGAAAGTTTTCTGTTTGTAGCACCCTGTTTATATAATCTTCTCATAAGTAGTTGACAGCAAAAGTTTAACATGCACAACTACATAAGTATACAGTATACCAACTTCATTTAAAACACATCATTTTATTGCAGTGGTGTTTCAAATTTTATAAAAAATCAAAAACCCTAGAGATTAAAAATATCCATGTGATATGATTACCAATCTGATCTAAATTAAACAAAGGTCAGAGGTTATACTTAGAGAATAAAATATGTTAAGGGATACGAGGGGTCGCTGCAAAGTTCTCAGCCCTGCCAAGAAGAGAATGATGTGGACTCAGGCAATGGAACACTTTTTTTGGGGGGGCCCACAAGCTCTGCCCCCAGACCCCCGCCTAATCTCTGCCCCAGACCCCACCCCCATAATAGTACTAATTCAAATACCATTTTTTCCATTCATTTTCCTATATTCACACAATATAATCTTATTAACAATACATAATAGTTAACCACAAAATTAAACTATGCAAAACACACTGTATGTTTCTAAACATTCATTCCTACCAGAACACCTGGCCTTGGTCACACATGCAGAATTCAGATAATCCCTATACAAATACAGGACCACAAACTAAAAGTACTAATATATATAAATAAAACCCTAAGATGCATGACTGCATACAGTACAACCCTCAGAGAAATAGAAACAAGTGCATTTCTTCCTGAACAGTGCTAAATATAGACAGCAGATGTAATTTCTCAAAGCTGACACAATTCAATCACTAAATTGAAAATAAATTAATTTCCCCTACCTTTGTCAACTGGTGATTTTGGTTTTCAAACCATGTTTCCCAGTCTCTGGCTGCACGTCCTGTCTGTGCTCTTAACTGTGTATCCAGGGCCACTTTATCCATTTGCTGTTTTTCTCTCCTTCACTTTCTGCCATACTTTAGCATTAACTTTTAACATTCAACTTTCTTCCATTTTTCTGCTTTCTTCTCAAAATCTACTTTTCCATGCTTTCCCTTCCCATCTATCCATGGGTACCATCTCCTCCCTCTTTCTTCTCCCCTACTCCCATCTATTCATAAGAAGCATTTCTTATCTCTTCCCTGCTGCACCCATTGCTGTGCACCGTCTCCTCCCTCTGTCTTTCCTTCCCCTCCATCCCTATGCACCATCTCATCCCTCTCCCCCTCTTTCTCCTCTCTTTCCCATAGCCTGGAATCTCTCTCCTCTCCCATGGTCTGGCATCTCTCTCTCCTTCCCTCCCTCTTCCCGAGGTCTAACATCTCTCTTCTCTCTTTTCTGCGGTCTAGCATCTCTCTCTTCCCTCCTTCCCTTCCATTCCAGTGGTGTGACATCTCTCCCTTATTTGGGTCATCTCTCCTCCCTCCCAGTGTAACATTTCTCCCTCCCTCCTCTCCACCACTATCACATCCAATCATTCTCTGTCTTTTCTTTCTTTCCCCATATACATTATCTCTTTCCCCTCTCACGCCTAACACCTATGTCCAACAATTTTCCTTTCCTTTTCCCTCCCCCACTGGCAGCATTTCTTTCTCTCCCTTCCCACTACTCCACCTGTGCAGCATCTCTCTTTTCCTCCTTTCCTACCCCCCCCCGCCCCTGCATTTATACAACCCTCTCCCAGTATGTGCAGTATCTGTCTTCCCAACCCCCTGAGCATCTGTCCTCCCTGTCTTCCCAACTCCCTACCCCCTGCACTCAGGCTCTGCACCCAGCCCCCTTCCCTTCTCTCCCCCTCTGTCAGACTCCAGCCCCCTCCCCTCCTCCCCTGTCACGCACTGCACCCAGCCCCTTTCCCTCCCAACCTCCCCTCTCAGGCTCTTAACCCGCGGAAACGGGTTTTTCAACGAGCGCTGCCTAGCCCCAGCCCCAGCCCCCTTCCCTCACAAACCCTGTCACCCTCTGTTTTCCTTCACGGTGAAGCGTTTCTTCGGCCTCCGAGCTGCCAAGAGCAGGCGCGCGCTTCGCTCGCACCTGCTCGGCTTTGAGCGGCTTCTTGATTGGCTGCCGCGGATTCCGGCGCGAGTTCGCGGGAGCCAATCACGAAGCCGCTCAGCGCCGAGCATGCGCGCGCCTGCTCTCTGCCGCTCGGCGGCAGAGGACGGAGCGTGACCCGGGTCGCGCGGGAAGGCCGTTTTGCAACAGCTGCTCTATACGGTAAGTTGTAGGATGGTTTTATAGTGAAAGAACCACAATTGAGCATAGCCCAAATAGGGGCTGGCACTGAGAAGGCAGACTTCACTAGCCCTGCCAATAACCTGCTCTAGGGGGTGGGTAAAGTCCAGGGTGAGGAATGAGTGGCGGGGGATGCCGCACCTGTTGCTAATTTGCCTCGGGACTAGGCCATCCGCTCTATCCCCCACTACATCCTACAGATTAAACCTGGGTGAATATGGGAGGGGGGGGGTTATATCTTTTTGTTGAAGGTTGTGGTGGATTTTCAAGTGATATTGTATGATAATTGTTTTTATATTTATTTGTGCACTTGTTTGTGAATTATAAAATGAATAAAGAATTAAAACAAAAAAACACCAAGCCTGGGTGAATTTTCCAATGAGGCTGAAGTTAAAGGTGGGACGTTGGCTGTCATGTCAGCCTTGTCTGTTGTTGCAGTTAAGTGGGACAACTGGACCTTAGTGGTTGGATAGCTAATGATGTCCAGGTTAAATGTGACAAGCTACAGTTCATCAGGAAGGGCAGATGGCTGGATAGCAAGTACTGCATATGGGTTGCTTAACTGGTTGGCATGGCGGGCGTCACTTCACTGAGCCTCTTGGCAAGCAAGCTGGGTTATCGGTATTGGGCAGACTTGCACGGTCTGTGTCTGTATATGGCCACTTGGCTGGGAGTGTTTGGATGGGCTGGAGACTTCAGCAGTTGGAAACCAAGCACAGTACCGGGTAGAGCTTTGGATTCATGCCCAGAAATAGCTAAGAAAAAGAAATAAAATTTAAATTGAATCGGGTTGGGCAGACTAGATGGACCATTCGGGGCTTTATCTGCCGTCATCTACTATGTTACTATCTGTAAACCTGTGACAGGACAAGTTTCAAGGTAACTCAATAAATGTGAGGAAGATTGGTGAATGGGATGTGGCTGATCATGCCAAAGCTGTGAAGTACAGTATGTTAATCGTTTATCATTTATTAAAATTTGATATACCACCTTAGTTGCAACACAATTCAAAGCGGTATACAATAAAATCAAATTTAAAAAATAAAAATGGAACACCATTAGTTGTAGGACAGAATCACTTTTATTTTTACTCCTATAGTAATATACATTCCTTTCTTCATTATTGCTCATATAGAAATAGGTAAGGGATTAGGTAAAGAGGTACGTTTTATCACTTTCCTACAGTTCAGGAGCCCTTCAATGGATCTGATCTGTGGGGGCAGTTGATTCCAGAGGCGTGGTAAGAACTGGGAGTAGGATCATTGTCCGGCATTTTGTAGAAGGGCACGACCAGGAGGTCATGTTTCCTCCTGGGAGTAGAGTGGTCTGTTTGGTGCTTAGGGAGAGTTGCTTAGATGATATGTAATCTGGTGCCATGCTGTGTAGGGATTTGTATACTAGCACCAAGCCTTTACTTTCTTTGGCCGGAGTCGAACACAGAACTTCAGGCTGTGCCAAGTCATGCCGGGGAATCCCCAAGCCAGTGAGAGGGTTTTTTAAAAATGTTTGAGTGGCAGCATCGGCAGCAGCAGGATTTGCAACCGCAATGACAACCGGGAGCTCACCTAAATTAGCCGGGCGGAGCGCCCAGCTAAAAAGCACTAGGGAGAACACTGCATTATGCAGTCCAGTAAGTCAATGTATGTTGGTTATTACTTGATGTCATACAGCGATGATGGGGAGGGAATCATATCATGGCAAAAAATGCACTATACCCTGGCCTACTTTTGTTATGTAAACCCTGTTATACCTTATTATGTATACCCTACTTTTGTTATGTAAACCCTGTTATACCTTATTATGTATACCCTGTTACGTTTTTTAATATATGTAACATATGTAATATATCGTCCATCAAATCTGCCCATTAGTTATGCCCATTACAAATACATGATTAAATTAACTTGCCTCTTCTTTGATATTTCTGGGTTATAGACTGTCAAGTCCACCTGGTATTGTCCTAGGTTCCAAATGCTGAAGTTGCTGTCCAAACTCACTCCAGCCTATCCAATCATCCTGTTTGCAGGATATCTACTATAAAGTTTGGCCAGTAACATCCTCATGTTCCAAGTTAGTGGGGTTCCCATCAATGCCCTCTGCAGCCCAATCCTACACCAAATCATCACATATTTGCAAGTCTGTCCAATAACACATTTTTCCTCTGGAACTGTGATCATGCTTGCCACATTCCATAGACCTGGATGCGTAAACTTTCCCAGACAAGAAGATCCAGCCCAACAAGGACCAGGTGAGGGTACATCAAGGCCCAGCTCATCTCCCCCCACCCCTCTTCTTTTCACAAAACTAGTAACTCTTCTAACCTCCTGAATATTAGATAACATCATCCTAAGCTCTTTTTCCCCACTGATCTGAAGAAGGAAGCGCAACTGTCAGAAAGTAATAATAACTTTATTTGTATACTGCAGTACCACAAGCAGTTCAGAGCAGTTTACATAGGAAGAGACTGTACACAGACAGCGATTGTTACAGAAGCCATATTGTATTAGGAAAGCCTATTGAAAGAGCATCACCTACAGACTTTTATGATTACATACGTAAGTAAACTGATACAGACTGTATTATTAAAACCATTCAGAATAATTCAATGCAAACATCTCAAATGCAGCATTTCCTGTTAGTAGCTTACAGAAATCACATATGGAAGTTTAGAATAATGTTTTATAAGAAGTTAGGTAGAGTTGCCAGCTCTATTGTGCTACTAGTGAAATAATTCTTTTATAAATGCTTCTTCATTTTGGCAGCCTGCGAGTTTCCTTTACCCCAGAAGGAAAAGTGGCAATAAAACCCCTTTCTTTTCTGCTCTGTTCTTTCATAGTGTCGACTCATAAACTCTACAAGGAGATGAAGAAAGTAATTGTCTCTATTGGTGTGATTTCTTAAATGAAGTTTGTTGAACAATTATGCAATGTAATTTGCAGTCACAAGTTCCCAAACTGTGATTTTAACAAAAGGCCTAGTTGTAAGACTGGCATGTGTATTCATTTCTATTTACGTTAGAATTGAAAGAAATAAAAAAGTCTGAGGACTATTTTCAAAAGGTGTTTGCTATGAGCACATAATAGGAAAACTTCATTTGACTATAGGGCTCCTATGAAGCACCGGTCCCCTTTCAACACTTTACTTGATATAGCCTTCAGTCCATAACCCCACCGCCCACCAACCCAGCCAGCAGATTAACCGTTCCCCTTAACTGTATCCATGACATCCTATTTGTCTATTTAGATTGTAAGCTCTTTCGAGCAGGGGCTGTCTCCGTTGTGACACCATAAATTGCTGCGTGTGTCTGGTAGCACTATAAAAATAATTCATAATAGTAGTAGTAGTAGTAGTGTGAAGAGTTTCAGTCTTTGGGAAATAGAGCTGAGATTGTGACATCATAAAGCCTCATTCCACCAATAAAAGCCAACCTCTTCAGTGATGTCATAATGGCTTGATTGTCCTGTACTCCCCTCTGCCCTCTAACCCAGCCAGCAGATTAACCGTTCCCTTTAACTGATCCAGGACATCCTGTTTGTCTGTTTAGATTGTAAGCTCTTTCGAGCTGGGACCATCTTCTTTGTGACTGTACAGTGCAGCGTACATCTGGTAGCGCTATAGAAATAATAAATAGTAGAAGTAGAAGTGATACTTTTCTGCCGTGCAACTACTTGTTTGCTGTCTTTTTCTATTCGAATGTAATAGGCTAGAGTCAATGGATTCTAAACCATCCTAGCCATATTACTATATTTGGTTAAATTGTCTTTCCCTCTTTCCCTACATACGAGCATGTACCTGCTAATTTTAAATACATTTTTCTTTTGAGCCTCCAACCATAATATTTTAATCTGTTGTTTAACCGTGGTAAGGTTCTCAGTGGAAAACAGAAAAACTGAGCAATCATGACTAATATATTTGTGCTTTTTTTGGGGGGGTGTATGGGTGGGGGGGAAGGAAGCCCAGGATCCTTTGCCTACAATAACCAACAGATGGCCTAGTCTATAGGCAAAGGGGGTTTTGAAGAGTTGGTGCTGCGAGTCAGTGCTTTCATTTGATTAAATAAAAAAAATCCTGCTTTTACTTCTCCTGTTAAATGACCTTTTTTGGGTCTCTCCCATGGTTTAAAACTAGCTATGTGTTTTGGGTAATTGCAATCCTCGTACTTTTCCCTCTGTTTCTGTGTATTTACTCCACACTGCTAAAGCAAGGAGGAACTCTCCCCCCAGTCATTCTGACATAAATAAATTGAATCCTGTCCTCAATCAATCCTCTTTTTCTTTCCCAAATGAGAACGTGATACTCAATCATGTCGTATTGTTTCCTTTTAATTTGATATTAGTCAAATGGTAATTTCTTTATGTATGATGGCTATGTAGCCATGTATATAAGTAATTACACACAATTTTCTAGGGGTGGGGGGAGTTCTTTTTCTGATCTACCAGCAGTAGCCACCACAATTGAGATTAGCATTTTTTAACAAACATCCCCTTTCTCAACCTTGAACTTGGCCTTCCTAGTGTCTGCTTTTGCTTCCATGTGCCAGCCGAGTACAATAAGCTTTTGGACCCATTGTTTAGATTTAAGGTTCTGTATGAAAAAAGAACCCCCAGCATTATAGGCAAAACAAGCGTGGTACCGTGGGACAAAAGCAAGCTTCTAAACAGGCATTTTTTTCTTAAATCATTTTAAAGACATATTCATTAGGTCTTTCATGCTGTTAGTTCAAAGACCACAATTCATCTAGATTAAAAGGGGAGTGAACACCAAGATGGAAACCTTGCTTCTTTGAAATGTTCTCTATTTTCACTCTTTATTTCATTCATTAATTTTCATAAACCACCTTAGTCATTCTGATTTCATTTTATGTTTGAAGTTATTTAATCTAGTTTTAAAAACAAAATATCCAGCTCTGTTCCATAAAATACTTCATTAAATCATAACACAAATATTATTTTGGTATATTCACACTTTTATTTTTATCCAAAATGAAGACATATATATATATAAATTGTTTGTTACAAACACATCAACTGTAAGCATGTTCATACAATATATTTTATTTTTAAAAAATACATTTCTCTATGAATACAAAACATATTATCTATTACAATATTTCCAATAGATATGACAGTGTATTTCTACTAATCCAGTAAACAGGACATAGTGATGAAACAGAACATACAGTTATTTTGAGATTTAATGTAAAGTTAAGATTTTATAATTCAATAATGACAGCAAATGCAGCTATTCAATTAGATTTCAGTTCTATATCCTCTCCCCAAAACAGGCAAATTAGGAAAACAAAAACCAAGACTTCTCTAGACAATGGAGTCAAAGTATAGCTGATTCTTCTTTGTATATGACTGAAAGGAATACACAAAGGTGAAAACATTGGGTTCTTTTCTCTTAAGTGAACAGAAACAAGATATTTTTGTATCTGGTATCAATCCAGTTGTGGTACACAAGGCATTAATCAGAGATAAGCAAGATCTAAAGAAACTTTTGCATTTGACAAACGTTTCCACTTCCATACTCGTATGTTCAAACTGTCTTCATTCTGCCTTCAAATAGCATCGTCAACAGTGTACAATTCCAAGCATCTCTCCCAAAGCAAGCTGTAGAGGCTGCCTTTGAAATCTCCAAGTCAAGAGAAGGCTCAAGCTATGGACGTAGTAGAACTACAAATCAGAATCTCCAGGACACCTTGAAATATCCAGTCAGGATTAATTTCTCCAGGAAATCAGGTACTGAAAAAAAAAACCCAAAAGAAGACATTAATAGTATTGCAAGCAGCCATATATTAAATTATGTGGCAACGTGTGAATGTTAATTTAAGAAAAAACCAGTTGCATCATCCAAGCCAATGTACACGTATGCTTAAATAAAAACAAATTTTCATTTTAAAAGACTTCAGTTGCATTGTTTAAAATTTAACTATTTTAATAATACTGATCAGGGTTATTTGTTTCTACATGGATAGAGTGTCATAGCCCCTTCACCCACCCTCCTCGCTTCTTCAAATCTACATCAGTTTTCAGATCCGGGTTCCTGCATACAGAGGGGACTTTTGGGACTTAGGGATTAGTCTCCTGTCAGAATCACTATAGAAAAGACCCCATGATGTTTTAATTTTCATGTTTAACTTTTGACGATTGTCTGAGGTGGTCTTGTGACTACTTTCACTAGGACCAGAGCAGAAATTAATGCTTATTTTCCCCATTTCACTTAAGACTTTTGTCTCCTTCTCTTATCTGTTGTTTCCATTTTACTCTTCCTTAACATCCATACTGCAGATACTCAAAATTGCTAACCTCTCTTTTAAACCATTCTGCCATTCTTATTCAGTTGCTCTTAGTTCTCTTTATTAATCAAACATAATTGAACAAAAACAAAATATAATTTCATAAATGAACTGATTTATTACCCTTGAAAAGACATGCTCACTTTAACCAGACTTTCCTACACACTCTTGACTTTTGCTACTTTAATCTAAATTTTAGATTGACAGACAGGTAGTCAGACAGACAGACAGATGGAAAGGGACGGGAAGGAGGAAGAGAGACAGACTGGTATTGAGAAAAATGCAAATGTGAGCTAGCTGCACAGTACTGGTTAGCATTTCTTTACTGCAAGTGCTATAATGGCAGCTTATGGTTCTGGTAATAATGCATTCATACTGAATTCATTCTTGTAATTAACGTATGATTAAAGGAGAAAATAGATACATTACATTGCTCTTCCAGAAGAGCAACTATAATATACTTGGTATGATGGTGATCACAATTCATCTCTAGGCATTTTCCCACTTTTTCTTGTCCATGCTAGCTGGGGCTACAATCATTTTTAAAAGCAAAAATTGTGAATCCTGAAATCTTAATGCTTCATCTTAAATAAATAAATAAATAGTCCAGAATTCATATATTCCTTATTTGGAAGTGTTTTAAAGACCTCCCAGGTCAACAGAAGCAGAATTTAAATATTACAGTGTGTGAAGGATTTGGATCATCAGTGTCCACTGGAAGTGTGAGCCCAGTGCAGTCTGATCACACAGGCGAAATCGCATGAAGACTGGCAACAACGCTGATCCATTGTGGGGGAAAACGGACTAATTTGTAAGAGACAACCCTCTACCCTTTCTCACAAAAAGTGCCATCTGCCATCTGGAAAATGTCCAGATTTGCATGTCATCGTGAAGCCTGAGAGTGGATTCTGCTAATTATTACTTTTTATCTATACCCGTACCAAGTCTTCAGAATACAAAAACCACCTTAAGAAACAGACTGACTGCTTTTTTGTTGCTGTTGCTCTCACCTCCCAAAAAAATTCATAAATAAGGCCCACTATTAAAGTATTTTATTTATTTATTTTTAAAATTTCTATCCCGTCTAGGTATGTTTCTATTGTGTTTATTTCATTACCAGAAATAGTTCTATACCCTCGCCCCAAAACAGGCAAATTAGGAAAACAAAAACCAAGACTTCTGTAGACAATGGAGTCAGCTAAGGAGTGTTTTATAAATACTGTTAATGCTGAACACTCAAGCAAATCTAAAACCCCTTTTTTTCTTGGTAATCCTCCATCTATTGCTACCACCTTTGTTTAAGGGCTATACTTTCTCCTAAACATTCCTCAGTTTAAAATTCCGTCTAAAGAGAACAATATTATTCCTCAACATCATGCTCTGTAAGACTTGCATTATTTTCTCTGCTGTCCAAAAAGAAGTCTCAGATCATAAAGGGAATCACTATAGGACAGGATTTATGGTCAACAGCCCCCTCCCCACTTCTCAAAAAATAAACGGTGACGGTTTTAGCTAATAAAGATCTCTGTCTTTCCCCATTTCCTATTCATGCATTTCGGAAGGTGGTGCCACCCCTCCCCCTTTCTACACCCCATTGCCCATTTCACAGAATCATGGGGAGAAACTTTCTGGACAATTTAATCTCTCCAGGGTGTTACTTAGCCAAACCCTTTTCACTGTCAATTTTTCACCCCCTCCCTCCCCTCCCTTCAAGTCTAGATTGAATTTTGCAACCCCTGATATCTTTCTTTCTCTTGCAGGCGCATGCTGCTTATGCAAATTAGGTTCTTTTATACTCCCTCCTCGTCTCAAGACCTCAAACTTGAATGTGTCCAAAAGCTCCTCTCCCCTGCTAACTCCTTAGCGCAATTATACCTCTGTTCTCTTACGGAAGCCTGGTGAGGGAAAAAATCATTTTAAACTAAGAACACGTGCTGTTTGGCTCAGATAATTACAAGGAAGCTTCAGATTATAAAAGGTATAGAATACGCCTTTCAGATTGCAAAAGACTGGCTATGCATCTTATGCCTACCCTGTAGGATCAATCTGCTACAACTAAAATATTTCTAAAATTATATATTTTACATTTATAATGGCAAAAAAAAAAAATACTCTGCCCTTAATTACATACACATCATAATTTCAATATTTTGAAAACAATATTTTTAACCTTTCTTTTATGTTTGGAGTTAATGAAAGGGTTATTTATTCATCAAGAGTTACTTTAGATTGTATGTATTAAGATAAGACCAACCTGGTGCCTAATAAAAGGAGAGAGAGTTCTAATTTCAGTTCCCCTAAAATGAGTTGCATTCTATTTAAGTTTCAGAGGTGTTTATACCTGAGGAAGAGTGAAATGATGATTGTTCTATAGATATACATAAATAGATAAATGATGGGTCATGAGATAAGCATGTCTATATTGTAAGTATATTAAGCCACAAAAAAACAACTATGCAATAGTGTCTGGAAAACAACACTGGGTGATCAGACAGTCTCACTCAGCCTATTTTCTGAATAGTCTTTAGGCAGACATTGTTTCCCCAATTCCCTTGTGAGGTTTATGCATAGGGTTTTTTTTTTTTTTAATGGAGCTGGGGATGAAACAGAAGGAGGAAGGGAGCTTTCACCAAAAGCACCCAGGAATGTGTCAACCGATGGCTAGAGAAAAGGGACAGAAGAGAGACGATGAGTGGGAACGTCAAGGCCCCCTGACTAATGAATATCAAGTTTGCCCTTGAACCTCACTGGGTTTTGCCATTCCCAGGCTCTAGACAAGGGTCGAGGCATGTCTGAGCCCAGCTGCAGGGAGACTGGGCTATGGTTCATCTCAGACACTTTGACAGGCCGGGGCCTTTTCAGCGCATAGCTGAGACCTGCCTAACTACACCCTTGGCAACAGCACAGTGCAGGAGCCCAGGCTGAGGCCCATCCTTTGCTGCAGACAGAAACAAGGAGTGCAGCAACTGGGTCTAAGAAATTAGCTGGAGGCTGTTAACTCCTTGCCTGCCGAATGGCACCCGGTGGATGGCAAAGGCTTATGCCACTGAATGTGAGAGGCCAAAAATTTGGAACAAATGCAGATTTAAATGTTTCATTTTATACAATCTAGTTAATATCTTTTGGAAAGATGTGTGAAAGCCCTCAACCACATTCCTACATGTCCCGAGACTGCGTTTCTTAAGGAACAATTGATGGTACCAAAATTGTCAAAGCTGTGATTCTATTTCTGGCTATTTATTTAAAATGTTTACCACGATGAACTTCTAGAGAGGAATATACTTTGGGACAAACTGAATATCAATTATTTGATGAAGTATATGCTAAATAGATTTTAAATAAATGTACTCAGGTATATTAAAACATGGTAATAATATTATTAGTGGTATATCATTCAGGGATGTTATGAATTTCTTGACAAATGAGGCAATAGGATAACAGCAATAGGTGAACCTCTTCTCAAAATGTTTTATCTAAAGTAGCCACATTTATTTATAAGTGTGGGCTGTGACTCACAAACTAGACTCAAACACATTGTGACAAGACAGAATGGGATAAATGGTTGGAAAAATGGCAGGGCCCTAAATTTGGAACTATGGGCATACATGGATAATAGACAAAAATCTTCAGTGCTAGCAAAGAGTATACGTACATAGATGGTGGATTTAAGAAATAAGATTTCAGAACAAGCATGAATGAATATCAGGGAAAAGAAGAGCGGCAATAAGAACATCCTTACTGGGTCAGACCAATGGTCCATCAAGCCCAGTAGCCCGTTCTCACAGTGGCCAATCCAGGTCACTAGTACCCAGCCAAAACCCAAGGTGTAGCATTTAAGGACACAAACTGGTTTAATGGGGAAACACTCTTATTAGGAGGATCTCACATACCCTCAGATGTTATTGCACTATATGAAAAGAATGATGGAGGAAAAATTGAAACTGCAGCTTCATCAGGGGATATCAGTGTCTACAAGTGATGACGGGCGTGGAAAATATAAGTTATAGACATAGTACATTAGATAGACTGTGAGCCCACCGAAGCAGATAGGGAAAATGTTTGAATACCTGATTTGTAACCCATTCTGAGTCCTGGAAGAACGGGCTACAAATCAAATAAATATAATAAAATATTAGTACTTTAATTTGGTCCATTGAGCATAAAGAAATGTAATTTTGGAAAGATGAGACCAGAAGAATATTTGAAGGATGGTGGCAACTAGCTGAGGAGGCAATGGTATATACAGTATGAAAAAGGGATAAGGTGTTCAAAAAAAAAGTATGGGTCATGTTCCATGGGAGTGAACAGAGAAAAAAATGTAAGGAAATATATTTTTCATGGAAAAACGGTAAATGCGGAGAAGCAGAGATGGTACTAACTAATAGGGATAATGAACATAAGAGGGGTGGACTGATTATTGGAATGGTAGGGCAGTACCCGAGGTCTCACAGTGGTAGGGGGCCTGTTCTCCCTTAGCCTTTGAACTGAAGAACCGGGATGCAGCCCTGGATGTAGAGGAGATGAGAGCATCCCAAGGAGAGCAAAGGCCAAAGCTTGAAATCCCAAAAGTTATTGGATCCATAACCACTAGGAGGCATAAGGTAGTGGTGGTTGGTGATTCAATTCTCAGGCGTACAGAAGCATCTATCTGCAGACCAAACATGATATCCCAGGAGATATGCTGTTTGCCTAGTGCCAAAATCCAAAATGTTACGGAAAGACTGCAAAGACTCAACAAGCCTGATGACTATTATCCAATGCTGCTCATCCACATTGGCACTAATGATACTGCTAGGTACCCCTGTGAACATATCAAAAGTGACTCTGTGGCTCTGGGAGAGAAGGTGATGCAGTCAGTGGCACAAGTGGTATTCTCATCCATCCTACCTGTCAATGTTAAAGGCCAGGGCAGAGAAGCTTGCATCTTGGAAATGAATGTGTGGCTACATCGAGAGTGTTTCGGCTACCTGGACCATGGGATGATTATCCAAGGGCTGCTGAGCAGGGATGGTGTGCATCTATCAAAGAAGGGAAGAAGTGTCTTCGGCAGCAGGCTGGCTAATCTACTGAAGAGGGGTTTAAACTAGAAGTGATGGGGCAGGGTGATCAAAGCCCCTGGGTGAGTATAAGCCCTCAGGTAAGTAAATCACTGAATACTTCTACATGGATAGGAAAGGGGGCAATGTCTGGAAAGCAGTATATACTAATGCTTGAAGTATGAGAAACAAGATTCTGGATCTAGAAGCTGTGATGGAAGAAGAGGAGTTGGATATAGTGGCGATCATGGAGAACTATGACGGAGATGTAGTTATACTGGGCTATAATTGTTCAGGAAAGACAGGGTAGAAAGAAAATGAGGGGGAGTAGCATATGTTAAAGAGCATATTAAATCAACACAATTGCTGGATTTGCAGGGCAAAGAAGAGGCATCGTGGATCAATTTGGAAAGAGGGAATGGTAAATCTATTTACATTGGTGTGATATACAGGCCTCCTTCTCAGATGGAAGAAGTGGACAGAGATTTAATAGTAGACATTCAGAATATATCTAAAAAAGGGGAAATTTTACTAATAGGTGATTTTAATATACCGAATGTTGATTGGGGTATTCTTATTGCAGGGTCTTCTAGAAATAGGGAGATCCTGGATTCTATACAAGGAGATCTGTTCTAACAGTTGGTAATGGAACCCACGTGGAATGGGGTTATATTGGACTTAGTGCTTACAAACGGGGAAAGTGTTTCTGATATTACAGTGGGTGATCATCTGGCATCCAGTGATCACTGCATGGTTTAATGTTAAGACGGGTATAGAGAAGGCTCATTCAAAAGTAAAGGTTCTAGACTTTAAAAAAAAACAACTTTGTTTAATTGGGGACTTAACGTCAAGGAATTGTTGCCTGGATGAGAATGTCTGGAAGGAATAGAAATGCAGTGGACAAAACTGAAAGGAGTTATTGTAAGGTCAACAGATCTTTTTGTGAGGCAAGTAAGTAAAAGAGGAAAAGAAGACTGCTTTGGTTCTCAAAAGTACTAGCTGAGAAGGTAAGGAATAAGAGGTTAGCTTTCATAAACTACAAAAGCTCGCAGAAAGAGGAAGACAGGCAAAAATATCTGGAAAAGTTAGGAGAGGCTGGTTGAGTAATCGGGAAAGCAAAGGTGCAAATGGAAGAAAAAATAGCTGACACAGTAAAACAGGGAAACAAGACATTTTTTTAGATATATTAATGATAGGAAGAAGGGCAAAAGTGGCATTGTGAGATTCAAAGGTGAAGGGAAGAAATATGTAGGAGCTGATAAAGAAAAGGCTGAATTGCTTAACAAATATTTCTGTTCTGTGTTCATGGATGAAGTGCTGGGAGCGGGACCACAGAAGACAAATGTGAATAGGGATGGAGGAGTAGTAGACCCTGATCAATTTTCAGACAGTTGTGAGGAGCTAGCTAAATTAAAAGTAATGGGGCCGAATGGTGTACATCCGAGGGTGATGAAGGAACTTAGGGAAATTCTGGTGGCTCTGCTGATTGACCTTTTCAATGCTTCTCTAGAGTCGGGAGTGGTACCGGAGGACTGGAGAAGGGCGGATGTGGTCCACAAATGTGGAAGTAAGGAAGAAGTAGGAAATTACAGGCTGGTAAGTCTGACTTCTGTGGTAAGCAAATTAATGGAAACGCTTTTAAAACAGAATGGTGAAGTTTCTGGAATCTGGTGGATTACAGAACTGGAGGCAACATGGATTCACTAGAGATAGGTTATGTCAGACAAATCTGATCAATTTCTTTGACTGGGTGACCAGAGAACTGGATAGAGAAAGTGCGCTAGAGGTGGTGTATTTAGATTTTAGCAAAGCCTTTTACAGTGTTCCACACAGACGTCTAATAAATAAACTGAGTGCCCTCGGGATGGGTCCCAAAGTTTAGGGGATGAAGAACTTATGTGCACGACAGAAGAACGGGACTTGGGTGTGATTGTATGTGATGATCTTAATGTGGTCAAACAGGTTGAAAAGTTGACGACAAAAGCTAGAAGGATGCTAGTGTGAATAAAGAGATGTATGGTCGGTAGGAAAAAGAAGGTATTGATGCCCCTGTATAAAACTGGTGAGATATCATTTAGAATATTGTGTACAATTCTGGAGGCTGCACCTTCAAAAAGATATAAAAAGGATGGAGTCAGTCTAGAGGAAAGCTACTAAATGATACTTTGTCATAAGACGTTTGGGGACAGACTTAAAAATCTCAATATGTATACTTTGGAGGAAATGCGGGAGAGGGAAGATATGATAGAGATGTTTAAATACCTACACATGAGCTAAGTCTCTTTCATTTGTAAGGAAGCTCTGAAATGAGAGGGCACAGGATGAAGTTAAGAGGTGATAGGCTCAGGAGTAATCTAAGGAAATACTTTTTTACAGAAAGGGTGGTAGATACATGGAACATTCTCCCGGAAGAGGTGGTGGAGACATAGACTGTATCTGAATTCAAGAAAGCCTGGGATAGGCATGTGGGATCTCTTAAAGAGAGGAAGAGATAATGGCTACAGCGGATAGCATACTGGATGGGCCATTTTGCCTTTTTCTGCCATTATGTCTGTATGTTTCTAAATAGTCTAAAAACATTAGACAGACGGTTAGGGAACCATGACCTTTATTGACCAAGGCTTGGATCATTGTCAGTCTGCTCCTGGGATAAGCACAGAGAATCCTTACCTGCCAGAAGAGTAAAGTGCAGAAAGTGTGATCTAGTAATATGTATTTAAGAATTTATGTTGCAGTACTCACCAAAGTTAATAACGGGCAACGTGGCTACTAAAATGTAAGGCAAAGAGTTTTGTATGACATGTTATAAGTGTCAGGAGTTACGCAGGCATCCGCATGGCTGGTCTGTCAAAGTGCAATCAGCTGGTAGGTGGGTCTGTCTGGCAGGATGCATATTCTCTGATAACAAAACCTCCTAATGGAAATGAAGGCACTTATGTAGCTGGGTCTATCTAGCAGGTTAGGTGAGGGTCCTGAGAGGCTCTTAAGTAATGGTCGCTATTTAGATCACACTGTGATAACAGAGCTGAACTAACAGCTGGGTCTGTGTAGTAGGCGGCAAGTTTGGTAATTAACTAGAAATCCTAACAGAAATACAGGTGCTTGTTTAGTCATGTCTGACTGGGAAGTTAAGAGCCTGTATGACTGCAATGGCTATGTTAATATTGCTGGCTATTTAGATGATTGCAGAGCCTTGTGGTTTGGGGCCCAGACTGAAGACAGCGGAGATCTTGTGTTGCATTCTACAGCAAATGATGGCATTCAAAAGATAGAAGATAAAAAAAGAGAAACCTTCAGGTGCTCATGTTTTGAGGCTAGCAGCTAGGATGTATTCCTAGCGCTATGGTCAGGATGATTGGAATGACAGAATGGACTTAAATATGCCAGGATGTAAAACTGTAGCTCTGGTTCAAACCGTGGATAAAAAATAGTGAGAAGTATTAGATGGAATTAAAATACTGTAAAAGATGAGGTAACCTGATATTAAAAATGAATTATGAAAAAAACTTTAAACAAACTATTTCATATTCAGTTATATGAGAATTGGTGTGTGTGTGTGTGTACATTTTCTACAGTTGTGTTAATTACATAGATGAATAATTTATTTATATTGTCAATCATGTTTTCATAAGTGGAGGAGTAGCTAAATGATTAGCACAGTGGTTTAGTTCCCATTGCAGCTCCTTACGACTCAGGGCAAGCCACTCAACCTTCTGTTGCCCCAGGTACAAAATAAGATCCTGTATATAATATGTAAACCACTTTGATTGTAGCCACAGAAAGGTGGTATGTCAAACCCCACCCCCTTTCCCTTCCCTTTCCTATATAAGTTGAAGATAGCTTGGCACTGCTGTTCACAGGAGCAACATCAAAAAGTAGCACCTAATACCATAGTATGTCCAATCATCTCATTTAATGGCATACCAAGGGAGGGGGGAGAGGCAGTCTGCCCTGGGTACATACTTTAAGGGGGGGCCACAGATGGCACACAGTCCAGAATCTCCCATCCTACTCTGCCGCTGCTGCTTTCCTGAATCAGTAGCAGTGGCAATAAACTTTAACTTCAGTTATCGCGGAACCTTGCTCCACCTCCCTGTGGCTGCCGGTCCATCCCCTCTGACATCACTTCCTTGCTCCGTAGTAGAGCTGGCAGCTGCGGGGAGATGCCACAATGACTGCATTTAAATTTACAGACACTGCTGCTGGTTTGAGATGCATAGAGCAGCGGGGGGGGGGGGGGGAGGGGATGTGAGGGAGCAAGATACTCGATGGCATTTGGGTGGAGGGAGAGAGAAGGGATCTGGAGACTGGTATGGAAGAGTGGTGGAGGGAGAGAAAGGGGGCAGATGCTGATGGAATTGGTGTACAGGGAGAGAGACAGAAGGGGGAAGGATACTGGGTGGAACTGGTTTGGAGGGAGAGAAAGGGAGCAGACGTTAATGCAGAGAAAGAAAGGGCAGACATTGGATGTTAGTGGGGAGAGGGGGATCCTATGCTGGATGGAAGTGGGGAGGAGAGATAGAAAGAGGGGAGTAGATACAGGAAGGAAGTGGGAAGAGAGAAAGAGAGGAGCAGACACTGAATGGAAGTAGAGAGGAGGCAGACACTGGATGGAAGTGGACAGAGAGAGGAGAAGATGCTGGATGGAAGGGATAGAGAAAGAGGGGACATGATGGAAGGAGGGGATAAATAAAAAAAGGACACATGCTAGATGGGGGGAAGAGGATAGAGTTAGTGAAATACTGGGAATAAAACAAAAATGGGAAATTAAGGACATACACACTTTTGGTCCCCTTTCATGAAACTGCATTAGGCTTTTTTATCACCAGCCGCAGCAATATTACCTCTGACGCTCATAGGAATTCTTTGAGCGCTGGAGCTTTGACTCCCATGGAGAGTGATAAAGAAGCCTAATGTATTGTTGTTCTACTGCTCACTGCAGTATGTAAGATTCTGCCTTTTCCCAGGTACACTCTTTAGTTGTGTGACGTGTGGATTGTTACTAAAAATCATGTTTTTCATATAGATGAGTGGGGGGTGTCAAAAAATGATGGAGCCCGGGTGTCACATATGTTAGGTATGCCAATTGCAAGTGAAGAGTTGTCAGTAAAAATCGAATCTCTCACATCTGAATGTCAGCTGTTGAATACAATGGGCTATGCAGCATTTAGCAAGCACTAGTGTGCACTGAATCTGTTAGCGCATCTGGGGGTGGGGTGGACATCGATGGGAACTCCACTAATATGGAACATGAGGATGTTACTGACCAGACTTTACGGTAGACATCCAGCAAACAACGGGATAGTAGGATAGGCTGGAGTGGACTTGGACGGCAACTTCAACAGTTGGAACCTAGGACAATAATACCAGGTGGACTTTAGTCTATGGCCCAGAAATATCAAAGAAGAGACAAGTTAATTTAGTCATGTATTTTTTAATGGGTTTAACTTATGTGCAGACTGGATGGACTGTTCAGGTCTTTACCTGCTGTCATTTACTATGTTACTATTTAATAAAAGGATCCCTAAATGACTTTGAAAACTGGTATGAAAACTACAAAACAAACAGCCCAATTTTTGCATAGGGCGCCTAGGTTGGAAAAGAGATTTCTGCAACATTTTTCAAAAGGCTCAATGAATATAAAGTCTTTTGTAAAACATATATAAGGCCACAGAAAAATTATGTGTATTTGCCAGTAGGAACAGCTATTTTACAAAACAAAGAAAAACACATTTAAAAGACAGTAGCAGTAACTTTGTACTCCTACATGTAAGCAAGTAGCTTGTTCACATGGGAGTGGCATTTTATTAACCACAATTATAAGTTTGCTATTTAAAACACTTCACATAGCAAATTTTGCCAAAATGCATATCCAAAGATAGCCAATTAAAGAGCTGAACCGGGAAACTACAGCTTGACTTCGGTTCCGGGTAAGATGATGGAAGCACTGGTTAAGGACAGCATCTGCAAGCACATAGGAAAAAATGGACAGCTGAGGGCGAGCCAACACGGCTTCTGCAAGGGAAGGTCGTGCCTCACGAACTTACTGCACTTCTTTGAAGGGATAAACAGCCAGATGGACAAAGGGGAATCCATAGACATCATTTACCTTGACTTCCAAAAAGCCTTCGACAAGGTACCCCACGAACGGCTGCTTAAGAAGCTTTGGAACCACGGGGTGAAAGGGGATGTCTACTGATGGATTAAACACTGGCTGGCAGGCAGGAAACAGAGGGTTGGAGTAAAGGGCCAATAATCAGACTGGCAATGGGTCACGAGCGGAGTTCCGCAGGGGTCAGTGCTGGGACCGCTCCTGTTCAATATATTTTTAGACGACCTGGAGACGGGGACGAAATGTGAGGTTATTAAATTTGCAGATGACACCAAACTCTGCAGCAGATTAGAACCACTGAAGACTGTGAAGACCTGCAAAGGGATCTAACGAGCCTGGAAGAGTGGGCAAAAAAGTGGCAAATGAGCTTTAATATAAAGAAATGCAAGGTCATGCATATAGGGAAAAAGAACCCGATGTTCAGCTACAAAATGGGGGGGATCATTGCTAGGGATAAGTAACCTTGAAAGAGACCTGGGTGTGTTGGTGGATACAACAATGAAAGCATCGCCACAATGTGCGACAGCCTCAAAGAAAGCAAACAGAATATTGGGTATCATCAAAAAGGGTATCACGATCAGGATGAAGGAAGTCATCATGCGGCTGTATCGTGCAATGGTGCGCCCGCATCTGGAGTACTGCGTCCAGTACTGGTCGCCGTACCTCAAAAAGAACATGGCGATATCTGAGGGAGTCCAGAGAAGAGCAACTAAATTGGTAAGAGCTATGGAAAACTTTTCATACGCTGACAGGTTGGAAAAGCTGGGGCTATTTTCCCTGGAAAAGCGGAGACTTAGAGGAGACATGATAGAAACCTTCAAAATCCTGAAAGGCATAGAGAAGGTAGACAGGGACAGATTCTTCAGCCTGTGGGGAACCACAAGTACAAGGGGGCACTCAGAGAAATTGAAAGGGGATAGGTTTAGAACAAATGCTAGGAAGTTCTTCTTTACTCAGAGGGTGGTGGATACATGGAACGCGCTCCCGGAGGTTGTGATAGGGCAGAGCACGCTACGGGGGTTCAAGGAAGGTTTAGATAAATTCCTGAAGGATAAGGGGATTGAGGGGTACAGATAGAAGTAGAGATAGGTTATAGGAAAAGTCAGGGACTACTTAACAGGTCATGGACCTGATGGGCCGCCGCGGGTGCGGACTGCTGGGCACGATGGACCTCTGGTCTGACCCAGCAGAGGCAACTTCTTATGTTCTTATGTCCAGTTCAAAACTCAAATTTTTGGCTTTCTGAAGTGGTTCTCACAATTCCCCTCTTAATCACACCACTAAACCCAGGTCCAAATTAACAGTTAGCTGACAATTATGTGTAACTTGGAGCAAGTGTAACAACAGGGCCATTGTTTGAAAGATACACAACTTATAGGAAATACACAAATACTTTTCAGGTTCATTCAAACCATTTCCAAAACATTCATCCTTCAGATCTTTGCATGACCTCCCAGGAAAGAGACTTGGGAGTTCTGATCGACAAGTCGATGAAGCTGTCTGCGCAATGTGCGGCAGCAGCGAAAAGGGCGAACAGAATGCTATGAATGATAAAGAAGGGACTCACGAACAGATCGGAGAAGGTTATCATGCCGCTGTACCGGGCCATGGTGCGCCCTCACCTGGAGTACTGCATACAGCACTGGTCGCCATACATGAAGAAGGACACAGTACTACTTAAAAGGGTCCAGAGAAGAACGGCTAAAATGGTTAAGGGGCTGGAGGAGTTACCGTACAGTGAGAGATTGGTGAAACTGGGACTCTTCTCCCTTGAAAAAAGGAGACTGAGAGGGGACATGATTGAAACATTCAAAATACTGAAGGGAATAGACTTAGCAGATAAAGACAGATTGTTCACCCTCTCCAAGGTAGGGAGAACGAGAGGGCACTCTCTAAAGTTGAAAGGGGATAGATTCCGTATGAACGTAAGGAAGTTCTTCTTCACCCAGAGAGTGGTGGAAAATTGGAATACTCTTCCAGAGTCTGTTATAGGGGAAAACACCCTCCAGGGATTCAAGACAAAGTTGGACAAGTTCCTGCTAAACTGGAACGTACGCAGGTGAGGCTGGACTCATTTAGAGCACTGGTTTTTGACCTGGGGGCCGCCGCGTGAGCGGACTGCTGGGCACGATGGATCACTGGTCTGACCCAGCAGCAGCAATTCTTATGTTCTTATGACTGCTCCTAAAAAAAATGCAAATTTTTTTTTGTTGTGTGTGTGTGTGTGTGGGGGGGGGCAGCATTCTGAGCCGCAAATCCATCCTCCCTTCCTCCCTCAAGCCCTGAAGCAGCTACGAACCCACCTCTCTCCCACCCACCCTGAAGCACCAGTGCGGCAGCAGTCCTGAGCTACAAAGCCCTCCTCCCTCAAGCCCCGAAGTGGCAGAAGCAGGCGATGGTCTTGAGCCGTGTACTCCCTCATCCCTCCTTCTCTCCCTTCCTTACCTAAGCGCAGCCAGTCAGCCTCAAAATGATCTGCTTGCGGGCAGCCCTGGCAGGGCCTTTCCTCTGACACATTACTTCCGATGCATCAGAGGAAAGGCCCCGCCAGGGCTGGCCTGGAGCAGCCTATTTTGAGGATGCCTCCTGCTGACCAGCTGCATTCGGGTAAGGAAGGGAGAGAAGGAGGGAGGGAAGGAGTTCACAGCTCAGAATCGCTGCCTGCTTCTGCTACTTTGTGGCTTGAGGTGTGAAGGGCTGTTGCCGCACTGGTGCTTTGGTGGGGGGGAGGGAATTGAGAATGTTAGACAAGGTTTCTAACACACTCTCAGTTAACCAGAAAAACAGTTTTCTTCTTAGCTATTTCTGGGCAAGAATCCAAAGCTCTACCCGGTACTGTGCTTGGGTTCCCACTGCCGAAATCTCCATCAAAACCTACTCCATCTACACCCTCCCAGCCATTGTAGCCATCTCCAGCCCATCCTTTTCCAAACAGCCATATACAGACTATGCAAGTCTGCCCAGTACTGGCCTTAGTTCACTATTTAATATTATTTTCTGATTCTAGATCTTCTGTGTTCATCCCACGCTTCTTTGAACTCCGTCACCATTTTCTTCTCCACCACCTCTCTCGGGAGCACATTCCAAGCATCCACCACCCTCTCTGTAAAGTAGAATTTCCTAACATTGCTCTTGAATCTACCACCCCTCAACCTCAAATTATGTCCTCTGGTTTTACCATTTTCCTTTCTCTGGAAAAGATTTTGTTCTACGTTAATACCCTTCAAGTATTTGAACGTCTGAACCATATCCCCCCTGTCCCTCCTTTCCTCTAGGGTATACATATTCAGGGCTTCCAGTCTCTCCTCATAAATCTTCTGGTGCAAGCCTCCTATCATTTTTGTCGCCCTCCTCTGGACTGCTTCAAGTCTTCTTACATCCTTCGCCAGATAAGGTCTCCAAAACTGAACACAATACTCCAAGTGGGGCCTCACCAATGACCTGTACAAGGGCATCAACACCTTCTTTCTTCTACTGGCTATGCCTCTCTTTATACAGCCCAGCATCCTCCTGGCAGCAGCCACTGCCTTGTCTCACTGTTTTTTTGCCTTTAGATCTTCGGACACTATCACCCCAAGGTCCCTCTTCCAGTCCGTGCATATCAGCTTCTCACCTCCTAGCATATACAGTTCCTTCCGATTATTAATCCCCAAAATGCATTACTCTGCATTTCTTTGCATAAAGATGTAATAATCCGCTCCTAGAGTGATCTTTTCTAAGGAAGAAAAAGAACATATGAATAAGAACATATGAATAATGGTTCATCTGGCCCAGTATCCCATCTTCATGGAGGCCAATCCAAGTCACAAGTACCTGGGCACAAACCCAGATAGTAGCAACATTCCATGCTACCGACCCAGGGTGACAAGTTCTAGGATCTTGAGTTGAGAGATTTTTTGTGGGTTAGGCCTGAGTTAGTGGAATAAAAACCCAGGAACAGTCAACATTAGAAATAAATTAAATAAATCAATATAGTTTCTCCATCAGAGGGAAAAAGAAGAAATTATGTGTCATTTACTGATGCAAATGTGAGGGAAAGAATTTGCGAAAGAAAGAATTGCGAAAGAAAATGTATTTTTTATAGAACCAAGCCCTCATGTTTTTTGTCATGTCATTTTGAAATGAATACAGATAAACCTAACCACAGAACAACAAAATTTAGTGAATTGGATTCTGTATTAAATACAGGATCTTGTAATGTCAGCGCCATGTGACTATCCAAAGAATGCTATTTAATTGAATTTGCATAATAGTAATTCATTGACATCAAATGTAATAATAGTTTTTTGTGTCCCATTACTTTCAATGATTTGTAAAATTGAAATACATTCATCTAATATTCCTTCTTTTCACGAACACCCTATGGTTAAGTGCATCAGATACCTTTGGTCCTTTCATAGACATTGACTCACTTGTACTAAATTCTACCAGCCATGGCTTAATTTACATTACTCTCAATAAACAATCTCTTGAAAAAGGTTCAAGTTCAGATCACGCAGGTTGGTATTATAATCCAGGTAATTACAAATTCTGAATCAGCAGACCTATTACCAAGGCAGCAGGTGCTCGGATGTTAGAAAGTAAGAGAACTCCACTTTGGGATCCAAAAATTAAAGACCTGGGAATGCCCCACTGGATCTGAGGAAGACACTGATGATTCCATTTATACATCATAAGCAAAGTCCTAATAAAACCCACATCCACGCTCCTTTCCATGCATCATGCTCCCACACCAGAGAGAAAGACATGCAAAACCATGCTTGGAATTTGATTCCCGGATTTAAACGCTACTCTGCCTGTAAAGTAGGACTGAAAGCTCCCCTGTCAGTGCCACAAAGCTCCAAACAGCCCTTCCTCGGATAATCGCACTTATCTGCAGATTAAGAACCAGAGAGTTGCAGCTGAGGATAGTCACATGAGCAGGGATGTGGGAAATCTCTCTTAAACAATCCCTACAGAGATGTACCATGCACCTGGTAAAAACATAATGTCCTCTTTTCCAATGTGAAAATGCAACTCCATGGACTCTTCAACAGAAAGCAGAAAAGCAGATGAAGGAAGTGAGAGAGGAAAAGGGCAGGAAACAAAGATGAATGCAAAACAGGGAGGGATGGAGTTGACTTTGGAGAAGTGCCAAGGTGAAAGAGAGACCTGGAAAGGAGAGTAAGAATGGAAAAGGGAAAAGACAGATGGCAAAGCATATAAAAAAGGCCAGAAGGAATTACAAAGAAATACAGAAATGCAAAACACAAAAAATAGACTTGCTTTTCCCTCAAGTCTTAACCCCCATATAAGTCTTGCGCCAAGCTATGATCTGGATACGTGACTTTAACTATGCCCAGCTGCCTTTGCAGTAAAAGCTTTGCCCACTTGGCCACAGATTCAATAGGAGGCTTCGCTCAGATGGAAATGCTCACACAGACAAGCAAATCTTTTGCAGATCAGCACTGGGAAGACTTTTGCAAAGCAATTTGTATTTCACAGTGATCAGAGAGAATAGAATGGATAGAAAAACTGATCAAGCAAAAAACAAACAAATCATGATTTCTTTAGGTTTAAAGGCAAGGATTTTCTGAGAAACAAGGAACCTTTCCAGTACTATAGAAACCATTATTATTATTTTTTATCCATACTGGTACAAACTGGGTCCTTTCTATAAAATAAAAGGCACTTACCAAGCTCAGATATCCAGTGTGAAGATCAAAGCAAAGATAAGTAAGTGCTAAATTAGTAGATCAGTAGTGTGACCCAGAGAGAATGAGATATGACAGTCAATCCTGATAGCAAATGCAGAGAACTATCTGGTGTCGCATTGTACCTTCCTTAATTCTGACCTGCTCTTTCCAGTAAACATCCATCAGTCGACGGAGACAGCGCCCTTAAATAATGACGCAATCAATGGCAAATTTCCTCTGGGTCTAAAATATTATGCACTGCAGCATTCTGTAACTAGCGGTAGGGGCGGTGGGACATCTTTTTGTATGGAGGGGCCCAAAGCATCATTCTCCAGCCCCACCCCTAACTTCTCTACTTGCCGACGATGTATTAGACAAAATATTGGTGGGCCGTGACTCCTGTGGCCCACCCCATTCCACTGTCTATGGCTAGCAAATCAGATCCAGCAGTAAACGAATCTGGAGAATACTAGTTCACCCAGGTGGACCAAAGGTTTGTCACAAAAAGAGAGCCCACTATAGATGCTGGTTATGGTGCTTATTTTGAGTTTTTCTTTAAGGGTGAAGGAGATGGGACTTGATGTACTGCTTTTTCTGTGGGATTGCAATCAAAGTGGTTTACATATTTTAGACAGGCGTTTATTTTGTACCAGGGGCAATGAATGAAGTGTTAAGAGACTTGCCCAGAGCAGCAGCATGAATTGAACTCATAACCTCAGGGTGCTGAGACGGCTTCTCCAACCACTAGGCCACTGCTCCACTCCAAGGTAAAAGGGATGGGACTTCATAGACTGCTTTTTCTGTGTGGCTACAAACAAAGCAGTTTATATAGTTTCTTTTAGACAGATCCTTATTTTGTATCTGGGGCAATGAAGTGCTAAGTGACCTTCCCAGAGTCAGAAGGAGCTACAGTGGGAATCAAACTCACAACCTCAGGGTGCTGACCACACTAGGCCACTCCTCCATGCCTTACTACTATTAATTATTTCTAGAGCTCTACCAGATGTACGCATTCTCCCCTTTGTAGAATACTAATGCAAATGGTCAATGAACATTAAGGCGCAATCGCTTACATTAGCCCTACACCTAGATATTAGCCTGTAAGTGCATAAATGTTAGGATTCTATAATTTAGGTTCATATCTGTGCATTCCAGCCAATCTCCAACCCATCACATTATCAGATTATGGCAGGTACTTTTCTACTAGTCAGTATTCTATAAGAGGTCACTTATACACATGCCTAGATGCACCAAGCCAAGCATGAATTCTATAATGGCACCTGGGTGCCAAGACTCCATTATAGGACTTAATAGAGAGGTAAAAAGGCCTGACTAAAAGAGAGAAAAAGACTGCCACACACTGAAGTTGTATTCTAAAGGGAAGAGGGGTTCTTCTTTGCTGATGAAAGAAGAGAGTACTTTGGGAACTCAGTGAGAGTATGAGGTCTCTCTTCATAGGACTTCCAGTCCCAGATAGACAGAGTGAGTGCTTGACAACATGGACTCCTATGGGTGACCCTTGAGGGGATGAATGTTGTCTTGCACGCAACCCCAAGTAAGCCCAAACCTAACCTGAGAGGCCAGAGCATGTCAAAGAATGTTTGGACCTAGCCAAAGTTGCTGGAGCTACAGCCTCAGCACCCTGAGGTTGTGGGTTCAAACCCTGCGCTGCTTCCTGTTGACCTGGATAAGTCACTTAATCCTCCACTGCCCCAGGTACATTAGACAGATTGTGAATCCACCAGGACAGATATGGAAAATGCTGAAGTACTTGTATGTAAACCACTTTGAGTGTGGTTGTATTCATATAACTGCAAAAAGGTGGCATACAAGTCCCAGTCCCACTACCCGGGCACCTCCTACCCTTACTACACCACTGGATGACTGGATATGATTCCCAGAAGCCTGCCCATCCACAATGGCACCCCCGTGGACATACCCCTTTTTTTAGATATATGCTTTATAGAATAACGCTCACCTAGATGCATGCGCAATTTTAATGAGTGTCCATTAACATCAGTAATTGGTTGTTAGCACCAAATAGACCAATCTGAATGTCCATCTTGGAAGCACGCCCCAAGGCAGATGCACAACTCTGAGTGCCATATATCGAATCTGTGAGTAAGTGCTAGATAACTTATGTGCTGACTTAGCATGTGAATGAAGGCACCAAGAGCCCAATATTGAGCCAACTGCAGGCCTCCCCCGACAGCCTGACTATTGAATGCTGGTTTTATTCTTAGCCATGGCAACTTAACTGGTTATGCCAAAATTAAGCACTGGTTTATTTGGCCTATTTTAGCCATGAAACATAGCCAGTGTGACACTGAATACTAAACTAAACTAAACCTTAAGTTTATATACCGCATCATCTCCACGGAAGTAGAGCTCGGCACGGTTTACAAGAACTTAAAAATGAGAAAGGGTAGGAAAAGGTTTACATAAGTTTATAGATCGAGTGGTAAAGTAAGGGAAAAAAGAAATTATATGTTAGAGAAGAGCCAGGTTTTTAGTTGCTTGCGGAATAAGTGGAGGGAGCTCAGGTTCTGCAATACCTGTGCCTAGCCAGCTAGGTTGCATGATATAGCCACAAATATCCAGCAAGAGACAGCTGGTTATCTCCAACTGACTATCCATGGTTAGGGGCCGATATGCATATTTAACTGGTCAAGAGCTGTTCCTGGCCAGGTCAATAGTTTTGAATATCATGGGGGCAAATTATAGAATGAAGGGGCTAAAGGAATAAATACTGCTATTTATGTGTCTCCCTGCCATGTTATTGTTATAAAGTTAGAAAATGTAGAGTTTTGATCAGAGCTGGGATTAGGAGGTTCAGCCAGGGTGATTGCCCTGTGCCCCAATACCGCAGAGGGCTAAAGAAGGCTGATGGACTGTGGGATCCTCTCCCAAATTTCTTTCCCCAGCCTTAGCCCTAGCTATGATCACCCGGAAACTGTCATCTCTTTCTAGCCAATGACCCGACAAATGCATTTCTATGGTATCAACTTGTAGTTCTGTAAATACAAATGATTAGTAAACTTTTGCCCATTAGATATAAAATGCAGAAGAGCCCTAGACATTGCAAATTCCTTGGTGGCATTCTTAACACATACACAATAAGACACAAAGGATGTCATTCATTTTATTTTGCAGTTGCATATATATATTTATATTTACTGGAAGCTTCTATACTGCTACTAATGACTGGGTAGTCAATTCAGAATAGTATACATGAGATTCAGTAAAAACTTTCTTGCATTTCTAACCTAAAAATGGGCGATTCTTCTAACCTGCTTTCTCCGCTCACAGTAATGAATACCAACCGCTTTTAAGAAGCGCCATCCCCTTCTATTTTTTTCCCTCCCTTACCACCCTTTTTTATTTATTTTATCTCAATGTATTTTACTCTTGATCCACTTGATACCTTGATCCACTTGCTTCCATTCATTTATGTCTTACCCTTTCAATAAAGTGTTTTTCAAAGACTGGGGTGTGCTCCTGAGAATAATATATATACTTTATGACGATCTACCCTATTTAAGTGTGGTCAAAAGGGCTTTTATGGCTTTCCTTCATGGGATTTAATGAAGAAAATTAATGTGGGTAATATGATTTATCATACTTTAACAAAGATTATTCTTTAGATATGTATAAAACAGAATATACTACTTCAAACTCTTGTATGCTTTAATTTCACTCCTTTGTGACCTTCACTGAACATCAAAGAGGTAGAACCTCTGCACTGCAAAACTAGGACATTTCATTCTGCAGTCTACTATTCCCAGATTGCCAGGGTCTTATATCTGTACACTGAACATAAGAATAGCCTTATTGGGTCAACCCAATGGTCCATCAAGCCCAGTAGCTCGTTTTCACAGTGGCCAATCCAGATCACTAGTACCTGGCAAAACCCCAAAGAGTAGCAACATTCCAAAGCTGAGATTGTGATGTCATAATGCCTCATTCCACCAATGCCTAAGAGCCAGCCTCCCCAGTGATATCACAATGACTTGATTGTCCTTTACTTAATTCACTTAAGAACATAAGAATAGCCTTACTGGGTCATACCAATGGTCCATCAAGCCCAGTAGCCCGTTCTTTTAGTGGCCAATCCAGGTCCCTAGTACCTGGTCAAAACTCAAGGAGTAGGAAAGCAGAACAAATTATACAGGCCTAGAGAATCCATCTGGCTAGAACATCATGTTCATTCTCAGACTCATATGATATGTTTCATAAAAGCCCATTAAGCAATTATCTCTCAATTATAATATATGCATAATAGCAGAATTAGGGGCATGTAGACAACCAAGGCATTCCATAGTAAAATGAACACATTTGGACATGGAGGACTAAGTTTCCAGTTTCTTTATTTTTGATATGCCTATACAAGTGTCTAAATGGTGTCCTGATGCTAGCCATGTCTCTTCTCGTATTCTTAAAGGAATCACTACAAATGATTTCTTATCAAAGTAAGCTAAACTAGATGTCTTCTTTGATCATGGAAGCAATCGCCCGAAGCCTTACGTATGTCTCCGACAAAGGTGATCAAGCGCAGGAATTGTTACCAGAGTCATACATATGACCTCAAAATGCAGAAACATCTTATATAGGCCAAATATGTACAGAGTCATAATCCAAAATCTCCACTACCCTAATAACCAGCTCTAAAGAACCAGAGTATAACTTTATTTCTTAGTCCCATAAATAAAAATTATTGGGTCAAAATTCAACTGGCAGCAGTTAGTAATTCTTTAAACCCTGACTGTTATCGGTTAATTTGAACCTGGGTAGTATGTGGTTATGCCCAGTATCTAGTGCCGGACCCACATAGGTCTGCCTTTTGTGTTGTCCTAGAACAGGGGTAGGGAACTCCGGTCCTCGAGAGCCGTATTCCAGTCGGGTTTTCAGGATTTCCCCAATGAATATGCATTGAAAGCAGTGCATGCAAATAGATCTCATGCATATTCATTGGGGAAATCCTGAAAATCCGACTGGAATATGGCTCTCGAGGACTGGAGTTCCCTACCCCTGCCCTAGAAGCAGGTTAGCTTTGTGGGTTAGCTAGGTCCTGCCCAGTTAAATCATTTTAATATTGGGCTAGCCTAGTGGCTCAAGGTCCAATAGAAGAGAGCAGAGTATACCTGGTCTTCAAACCCACTTTATTATCAACCAAATATAAACTCATAGACACATGTAGCCGTGTTTTGGCTAAGTAGCCTGCATCAGGAGTCCTGAAACCTACAAAATTTTGAAATGCCATATAACTGACAATACCCACACTGGTAAATGACAAACCAAAATCCCAATTCAAATAGTTTGTCATTTATCAGTGTGGGTATGGATGTGATGTAATAGTTAATTTTTAATGTCAAACTTTTTAGTTTTGTAATTATTTTGAGTATTGTCAGTTCTCTATGTTATATGGCATTTCAAAATTGTATATGTTTTAGGGCTCCTGATGCAGGCTACTTAGCTGAAACACGACCTGTGCCAAGTCTATGATCTTCTACATGTGTCTATGAGTTTATATTTGGTTGTTAATAATGTGGGTTTGAAGATCAGGCGTACTCTGCTCTCTTCTATTGGACCTTGTGGTTAATCATGCAGAGGTTATCGTCTCCCTCCTTGGCTGCCTGCTCTATAAAAAGTCATAGACAATGACATGGGGGAAAATTTGTCCCCATCCCTTTTCCATCCCCATGAGTTCTTCCCCTGTCCCTGTCCCATTCCTGCAAACTCTGCTTTAGCTGCACAAACCTCGGACACTTATGACTTTAAAGTGTTCAAGGCTTGTATAGATGAAGACAGAGCTTGCACGAATGGGGCAAGGACAGGGACAGAGCTCGCAGGGACAGGAAGGGGATAGAGAGATCCTGCGGAGACAGGGAAAATTTTTCCCTTTCATTCTCTAGCCCACAGGTGTCAAAGTCGGTCCTCAAGGGCTGTAATCCAGTTGGGTTTTCAGGATTTCCCCAATGAATATGCATGAGATCTATTAGCATACAATGAAAGCAGTGCATGCAGATAGATCTCATTCATATTCATTGGGGAAATCCTGAAAACCCAACTGGTTTGCGGCCCTCGAGGGATTTTGACGCCCCTGGTTCAATCCCCAAGGCAGGTCTTCCACTCCCCAGGCTGGCTGGGATTGGGTATGCTGAAGAGTCAGCATTCAGAGTCCTTAGGGCAGGAAGTCATGGTCAGTGCTAAGAATGACACCAGGGGGATAATTCTAAGAGTCATCCAGTCATAGCAAGAAGGCACATAAATGGAAGTATTTTGCATATTTGCAGAAATCACCTCAAAGAACAGCAGCTAGTGGATGAGAATGCACCATATTTGATCATGCATGCTTTGCTGGTGGTGCTTAGATGAAACATGGGAGGAGTGCACAAGTTTGTACATAAACTTGTAGAATACTATATGTAGTTTACATACGTTTTAGCACAAAACTTGGCCCAACCAATTCCACCATCTCTTGGGCTACTATAAGTGCTCGTACCGTAAATGTAAGCACATCTTTGCTATGTGCTCTAGAATTCTACAAAGAAAAGCTGGTACCTACTTCTCTTTAGGCTTAGGTGAACATAAGAATTGATAAACTGGGACAGCCCGAAGTTCCATTAAGCCCAGTATCCTGTTTCCAACAGTGGCCAACCCCGGTCACAAGTACCTGACAGAAACCCAAATAGTAGCAACATTCCAGAACTGAGATTGTGATGTCATAATGCTTCATCCGCCAACGCCTAAGAGCCAACTTCATCAGTGATGACACAATGGCTTGATTGTCCTATACTTAAGACTGTAAGAATTTGCCATACTGGGGCAGACCGAAGTCCATCAAGCCCAGTAGCCTGTTTCCAACCGTGACCAACCCATGTCCCAAGTACCTAGCTAGATCCCAAGTAATAAAACAGATTTTATTCTGTTTATCCTAGGAATAAACGATGGATTTACCCAAGCCATCTCAATAATAACCTATGGACTTCTGTTTTAAGAAATATCCAACCTTTTTTAAAACTCTACTAAGCTAATGATTTCACCACATTCTCCGGCAACGAATTCCAGAGTTTAATTACATGTTGTGTGAAGAAATATTCAACACTTAACAAGTGCTGAATATTGCACTTAACTAGTTAAGTGCCAACTCCATCCCTGGAACTTTTTCAGTGTGTATGTCTGTCAAGATTTATTAATTTGCTTTTTGTCTTCAGTTGTTCTTTACCATGCTTTCTTCCCCCCAAAAGCCAGGAACTACTGTCCTAGGCAATACCTGATTTTTAAGTATTCACTCTTATTTACAAAAGCTGGAGCTTGCCAGCATTTCATGTCCCAGTTCTCACTGAATTCTAAATTCCATTACATTTCATCACAACAGCTCATTAAATTCAATTTTAGTCAACTTTCATGCCTAGCAGACAACATGAAAAAATTTATTGCTTGTGAGTGTCTACTTTGTAAATTCTTTCACAAATGAAAAATTTGCAAAGGCCTGAAAGTTCAGTGTTTACGCATGTTTCAGACCATTTTGCACATTTTAGCAGGCATGGACTCCATCTGCACAAAGAATTTCAGTAGACTAACTTTGAGCTAATAATAATAGCTTTATTTATATCCCATCATACCTTTTCAGTTCAAGACAGTATACAGCAAGAGGTGCTGTAAGGACAGCGAGGTTACATCTGTTAGATTTGGGAAGGTGTGGAAGACAATTGAATGAACGGAGAGGTATAGGGTAGGAGGAAGGAGCATGTAAGAAGAGGTAAGAGATGAGCGGAATTGAAGGATAAGATAAATTTGTCAAATAAGTGGGTTTTTAGTGATTTTCTGAATGAATGGTATGTTGGTGCGTTCAGGATTAGGTCGCTTAAGGTGTTGTTCTAGATCCCTGCTTGAAAGGAGAGTGTCCTGTTGAGGAAACTTTTGAATTTGCATCCTTTGGGAGAAGGAAATATAAACAGTAATGTTCTGCAAGAGAGGTGGAGTTTGTCCTGTAGAGTGAGGTGTTTCAGGAGGTAGGTGGGTGTGGTGCCGAGGAGGGTCTTGAAGCAGAGGCAACCAAATTTGAAGATTATTCTGGCCTCAATAGGTAGCCAGTGAAGTTTCTTGTAGTATGGGGTGATACAGTAAAAATGCAGGATACCAAAGCTGTTTGCAACATCAAGACTGACATTCAGAGAAGACAAGATTACAAAGGGCCTGATATTCAGCTCGTGTAAGGCAGCTTGCCTAAGTCCTGTGTTTGGCGGTGATCCCAGATATTCAATGTTGAGTCATTTCCGGTGACCAACATTTGAATATCCAGGGTTTTTCAACCAGCTATAACTTAACCAGTTAAGTGAACTCAGTGCTGACCGATTAAGTTATAAGTGGCAAAGATGGGACTGCTATTTACATAAGAAAAGCCAAACTACGTCAGACCAATGTTCCATCTAGTCCAGTATCGTGCTTCCACAGTGGCCAATCCAGGTCACAAGTGCCTGGCAGAATCCCAATTAGTAGTAACATTCCATGCAGAATCTCAAAGAGTAGGGTTACCAAATTTTTGGGAAAGAAAATCCGGACCTTTGGCCCCACCCCCATGGCCCTCCCTGTTCCGCCCGAGTCACCCCCTCCCCCAACCTGGTCGCTTGTTAGGAGGGCATCTGCGCATGCGTTGGTGTGACGCAATGACATCACACACTTGGCACAATGTCACCATGTTGCATCCATGCACGTGCAGAAGCCATCCTGACATCACTGCTAGCTGGAAAGGATTCCAAAACCCTGACAAAGTGCCAGGTTTCAAAAAGCCATCCGGACGTCTGGTAACCCTATCAAAGAGGAGCAAGATTCTAGAATCCCAAATAGTAGCAATATTCCATGCTACCAATCCCAGGGCAAGCAGTGGCTTCCCCCATGTCTAGGTGATCCGATTTGCCCACTGAACTTCGCTGGTCTGCACTGAATATTGATGGTTGGCGTGCAATATAACTGGCCACTAACTATGAATATTCAGTGGAGATAACTGGTTGTTATCACATGGAATATTTGCGGTTAGCTGGTTAAATATTATTTAACCTGTCAAGGGCCATTTCAGGTCAGGTAAATAGCTTTGAATCTTGGGGGGAAAAGAGACAGGTAAATAGCTTTGAATCTTGGGGGGAAAAGAGACAGGTAAATAGCTTTGAATCTTGGGGGGAAAAGAAACAGGTAAATAGCTTTGAATCTTGGGGGGAAAAGAGACAGGTAAATAGCTTTGAATCTTGGGGGGAAAAGAAACAGGTAAATAGCTTTGAATCTTGGGGGGAAAAGAGACAGGTAAATAGCTTTGAATCTTGGGGGAAAAGAGACAGGTAAATAGCTTTGAATCTTGGAGGAAAAGAGACAGGTAAATAGCTTTGAATCTTGGGGGAAAAGAGACAGGTAAATAGCTTTGAATCTTGGGGGAAAAAGAGTTTATCTGTCTGTTACAAAGCAAGGGGCCTAAAACCACAATAAGTTGTTTCAGTTAAGTCATGTTACCTCGAACGTTGACCTGAAGCAGCTGCCAAAGTTCTGCAGTAACGCTACTGGGGGCATTCCCAATACTTGAGGCAAGGCTACCATTAATAGCATGTCAAGTTAACTACATCTCTGGCAGTGTAGTTAACAACTCGGCATTATCCGTCTCATTACAACATTCAAGTTAGCTGCAAAATACACTTCCTGCCCTCTAATATGGATTTCTATGTTAGGGGCCTAATATGGCAGATAACACAGACTGTCTCGTACAATATGTTAACCGTGATTTGAGGAGTACTTTAACAGTGAACTCATGCAAAAACTCACATTAAATAGCTAGCACAATTTAATAAAGTGGTATGAAAGAAGAATCTGTTTGCACCCACGGTCCAAGCCTGGGGTTCTTAGGAAATGTCTTTTCAAATAAATGCATTAGCTAAATTGAGCTTTATCAGTGATCTAGTTTAGCCCATCGCCATCTCTGTTGTATTTCATACTCTTAAGAATGAAGGCTTTTGTGATTAGCATGCCCAGCTGGCATTGGCTATGGCAATAAGAGCTGTGTACTTATCACATAACAAACAAAAATAAGCTAAATGTCACGCTTTACCAAAACGGGATTTCATAAAGTGATGGAAAGTTGAAAAGAATGTAGCTTCTAATGGTTTGCTGTAAACAATGACGTTCAAGCGCTCGGTGAAACAGAGACTGCTGTATTCAGAAAGAATAATCGCTGAAAATACAAAGGTGCTTTGCCCAAAGTGTGTACAGCAGGCTCAAGAAATGGGGGCCGTTGCATTAACCCTGCTCTCCTTCACCAGCAGTTCAAGATGTCTGCCTAGAAGCAATGAACAGAAAAGGGTGTGTATGCTAGTGGAAGCCAGCTTCTAGCAAATGTTGCTGATCTTCCCCTTTGAACACACACACACACATATATACACACATAATTCAGGGCTGGCAGGAAAGAATGTAAAAGAGAAAAAACATGAGAGAGAGAAGACCGAAGCTGCTCTGTCGCTTAGCTTCCCCCAGTCCCATAGGTATATACTGTACACATCCCCCACCTTCTTTCCCACCGCTCCCAGGAATAAATTAAAGCTAGGCATTTGGAATTAAAAAAAAGAGCTATCAAGAGGAAGAAAGAACTGTTCTGCCAATCTCTCCACATTTCGAAGGCAATGCTGGCTCTTCAGATTCAGTGACAGCTGAGAGTCCTTTCATCGCTGGATTTTCTTCCCACCTCTCTCTCTAGCTTTCCCTCTTTACTCTCTCTCCCTTCCTTGCTCTCTCCCTCTCTCTATTGCTTTTCTGCCTTTCTCTCACTTTTTTTGCTTTTTTGCACACACACATACACACTCTTGCTTTCTTTCTCACTTTTGCTCTCCCTCACTCTGTATACTTCATTTCTTTATATTTCTCTCTCTCTCCCCTCCTCATTCACTTTGTCTTTGTCTTGTTCCTATTCACCACAGGTTCAGCTAAATTCTAATTTTTGTAAAACAAAGCATTTCCATGCCTGCACAGGAGGGCTCCACGAATTTGAAGGAGAAGGCAATACATAAGATCCTAGGCTTTAAAGAGGAAAAGATTCCTAACAGTCAAATAATTCTGTAATGTGAGTTTTTCAATTGTTAAAATGTGAAATACTTCCACATTACAATTCACAAATCTCACCTGCCTGTATTGGTGAATTATTATCTAACAGTTCCCTCTTTCTGTCTCTCCTCATTCATTTTTCATCAAATTCTATTCCTCTCTTCATCCATTTCCATCTTCCTTTCTTTGCTTGCAGGGCAACTTTTGTTTTGGTTCTAAAATGAGGAAATTCCAGCCTTTTTGAATATATCCTTATTCTACTATATCCAAGGGATCCTTAGCCTGTTATACCCGCCATCAAGAGCTTTGCTTATATATAAGATCCATACCACAGAACGGGCAGAGCTGAGGTGCCGTCAAAGGAGACAGTCACTCATGCTGGTTTTAACTCCGACTAATCCCCGTAGATGGCAAGAGCACGTGTCAGTGAAAAATTAGAACGCGTCTACCAAGCTTGTTTCTGGTGTACTGGACCTTGCAATTAATATTGGGAATAACATGATGAGCCTTTCTGTCATTATAAAGGCATCATTCGTAGGCAGGTGTATTCAAAGGGCCCAAGATCATAGTTGTGGAAGCTCCCTACTAGTTCAGTATTATATAGGCTGATCTTTACTTCATGAAGGTAAATTTGAATCCATGCACATTACGTCCTTCCAAGGAATTAGACTGCCAGAAAAGATTCAGAGGATGGTTTTCCTTATGGTTAATAATATGTGTATTAGAGAGAGAGAGAGAGAGATGAAGAAAGCTGAAGATATACAAGTGATATACAACTGGCATGCTCAAAAGAAGAAAGAAAAATTGAAATAAGTAGTTGAGATATAGCCAGAGAAGCATCGAAAGATATGCCAAGACAGAAATGAAAGCTTAAGGGAAAGAGAAGAGTACTTCAAAGGGTTAAGACTATGCATGGAACTGGAAGAGAGAATGATAACCTCAAGCTAATAAAGAGATTCAGAAGAATTGGTAAATCCCAGATGAATTTACAGCCTAGAAACTGGAGCAGATTTCCACACTGTGTACAAAAGAAGTTATGTATTGCTCATGACAACCAAAGGGCCATTCCCACCACCTCCCTGCTTTCTCTGGCTGGCGAATTGTAAAGGTCTGCCAGCCGGTACTGAGCTTGCTCCATCTCCGACCCCCCTTCCCCCACCCTCCCATTAAAACAGCTTTCTCCAGTGCAAGAACAAAAAATATTCATTGCCACCTTATCAGACATGCATGCAAAAAGTAATTAACATGGGGAGACATGCAACCAACCATACAGCTCCCAGGGCCCTCACGTGCACACGCACGCACGCACGCACACACACACACATCCATCCAAACAAGACAGGCCTTGTCAAGGGGCTGCGCTCAATAGAGGCTTTGTCACTAATTTAGGCATCTGTCTGAGTCTGGTCTGGTCCTTCTGGCTGGGCCATTTTTCCCACCCCCTTAAACAATGCTGGGAACATGCCCAGAGACCCCCTCATTCAAATCGCCCCTTAACAATGCTGTCATTGTATGAGCCCTGAAAAGGAGAAGAAGGGGGAAGAGAGCAGAGGGAGATGAATAAAAATGTTAACCAAAGAAAGTGTTTACTAACAGAATTCCCGCAGCTCCCCCCTCTCTGAGACCAGTAGCCAGGGGGAAGAGAAGGGGAGGGAGCGACAGCCTTGTTCACTGCCGGAGGATAAAAACAACATTTACTTAAACCTTGTGTTGTGGGCTAATGTCACTGCTTATAAAATGCACCATTGTCTATGTCTTCCCTGTGTGTTTTTTTTATTGCAGCTACTTTCTGTGTTTGTTGTGTAACAGACAATAGCGGAAGAAGTGGACATTAAACTGTCACTGCTGTTTCGACTCATTATGGAACTGCAAACAGCAGTATGGGTGCTTCTGGCCTTTTCAGTGTCTTCCATTTTTTCCCCCCTCTCCTGTTTTCGAACTAATAAATTACAGGAGAAATCGTGGAACAAAATGTTTTCAAAGAAGACTTCTGCTGGGAAAATGGAACCAGCCCCTGCACCAGAGGGCTCTGATGTTTGTGTTCATGTGACCGTCTGGAGCAGGGAGAAGGAACAAATGTATTAACGCCAGTCCGTTGCAAATAAAATTCTTCTTCTAGGTTCTCAAACCTGATATCAGAGTTTTCTGCTGAAAAATATATATATATAACTGAAATGAGCTGATGAATTTCACATCCTTGAGTGAGTTTATACATAGTGAGGACAAAGGTTGGGGCTCTTCAGCTTGGAAAAGAGATGGCCGAGGGGAGATATGATTGAAGTCTACAAAATCCTGAGTGGAGTAAAATGGGTATAAGTGGATCGATTTTTCACTCCATCAAAAATTAGAAAGACTAGGGGACACTCGATGAAGTTACAGGGAAATAATTGTAAAACCAATAGGAGGAAATATTTTTTCACTCAGAGAATAGTCAAGCTCTGGAATGCATTGCTGTGGTAAGAGTGGATAGCGTAGCTGGTTTTAAGAAAGGTTTGGACAATTTCCTGGAGGAAAATTCCATAGTCTGTTGTTTTTGTTTTTTTTAATTCTTTAGTCATTTTAAAATCTTACAGCAAGTGTACAGGAATAGTCTGTTATTGAGAAAGACATGGGGGAAGAAGCCACTGCTTGTCCTGGATCGATTGCATGGAATGTTGCTACTCTTTGGGATTCTAGAATCTTGTTATTCTCTGGGATTCCGCAATCTTGCTATTCTTTATTCTGTATGGAATGTTGCTTCTCCTTGGGTTTTGGCCAGATACTAGGATTGGCTGCCGTGAGAAAGGGCTACTGGGCTGACCCAATAAGGCTATTCTTATGTTCTTATAAGACATTCCAAGCCTGTGGGACTCGTTGAAACTATTTTATGGAGGTCACTTTTCCTTTTCTTGTCCAAAGTCACATATGTAGTTTGATTGAAGCCCTGATTTCTTACTGAGTTCCCATGAGATGGGTCCCAGAGTGATGGGCTGTGTCAGGAACTGGTTGAGTGGAAGGCGACAGAAGGTAGTGATCAATGGATATCGCTCTGAGGAAAGGGATGTTACCAGTGGTGTGCCTCAAGGTTCTGTTTTTGGGCCTGTTCTTTTTAACATTTCTATAAATGATATTGCTGAAGGGTTGTCGGGTAAGATTTGCCTCTTTGCAGATGATACCAAAATCTGCAATAGAGTAGACATACCGGATGGTGTGAACAACATGAAGAAAGACCTGGTGAAGCTTGAAGAATGGTCTGAAATTTGGCAGCTAAAATGTAATGCCAAGAAATGCAAGGTCATGCATGTGGGCTGCAAAAACCCGAAGGAACGGTACAGTTTAGGGGGTGAAGAACTTATGTGCACGACGGAAGAGCGAGACTTGGGTGTGATTGTATGTGATGATCTTAAGGTAGCCAAACAGGTTGAAAAGGTGACGGCAAAATCTAGAAGGATGCTAGATTGCATAGGGAGAGGTATGGCCAGTAGGAAAAAGGAGGTATTGATGCCTCTATAAGACTCTAGTGAGACCTCATTTAGAATATTGTGTACAATTCTAGAGGCTGCACCTTCAAAAAGATATAAAAAGGATGGAGTCGGTCCAGAGGAAGGCTACTAAAATGGTGTGTGGTCTTCGTGATAAGGTGTATGGGGACAGACTTAAAGATCTCAATATGTATACCTTGGAGGAAAGGCGGGAGAAGGGAGATATGATAGAGAAGTTTAAAAACCTACGTAATGTAAATGCGCATGAGTCGAGTCCCTTTCATTTGAAAAGAAACTCTGCAATGAGAGGGCATAGGATGAAGTTAAGAGATGATAGGCATCCGGAGTAATCTGAGGAAATACTTTTTTACGGAAAGGGTGGTAGATGCATGGAACAGTCTCCCGGAAAAAGTGGTGGAAACAGAGACTGTCTGAATTCAAGAGGGCCTGGGATAGGCACATGGGATCTCTCGGAGAGAGAAAGAGATAATGGTTACTGTGAATGGGCAGACTAGATGGGCCATTTGGCCTTTATCTGCCGTCAAGTTTCTATGTTTCTTATTAAAGATTTTTCCCCTATTTTGGAAGTAATTTAATCCCTCCTTTTATGAAGCTGCATTAGGGTTTTTATTGCTGGCCATAGCGGTAAGAGCTTCGATGCTCATAGGAATTCTATGAGTGTCGGAACTTTAACCATCGTGGCTGGCGATTAAAAAATCCTAACGCAGCTTCATAAAAGAGGGCAATATGCATATAACTATAAGCACATATAAGACTTGGTGATATGCATTTAATTGTATGCATATATCAGACATAGCAGTATGCATATAACTCCAATCATACAGTTTTATAGAATTGGCTTCTAAAATTGCACTCTTTTGGGATAATTGTATGCAGTATTTTCCTTCGGAAAGCATGTCCCATGCTATGAAATGGTTATTATTAAAGTACTTGTGTGTGTGTGTGTGTCAAAAAGAGCACTCGTGATCTGTGTGCGAGCATTCCTGGGAAGGAGTTGCAAGCTATACACATAACTATGGATTGGCAGCCAGAAAATGTTCATTTCTCATGCCATGTTTGGGAATATTCATTCTCCCTACCCCCCTTCTTTTTTTTTCTTCTTTTTTTTACTAAGCTGTGGTAGAGGTTTCTACCAAGGCCCGGGACGCAAAATGCTCCAATTCTGCTCTGACACTCATAGGAATTCTATTAGCGTTGGAGCATTTAGTGCTCTGGGCCACGGTAGAAAACCTACCACGGCTTAGTAAAAGGGGGAAGGGAGAGTATATTTGGTTTTGTTTGGCCATTGTTTCATCATGGGAGCAAAGTTGTTGAGTGCGCACTCTTTAAAAAAGAGGTTACAGTACTTTGCACATTCTTGACAGGCTGGGCATGCCCAATGGGGTGCCCTTTCTCAAAAGAGTGCACATTATTATCAGCAAACAATAACAGATTATGTCTTGTGGTTTTCTGCTTGTTTTCACTTGATAAAGACATGCCACCACGTAGGAGATGCTGTTGACATATCCCACATCATGGAAAATGAATGCCCACGCCCTGCAGAGTGTACGCACACCAGTTGAGCTGCCTTAGAGCACGTACATGGTGCACCGCTGGAGCTAGTTCTGGGAGTCAAACTTATACTTGAACAAGTTTTCTTTGTAAATAACAAAAAATCCAAGGTAGTCTGGTAGCACAGTAGAAATAATTAATATTAGTAGTAGTCAAACTATAGAGTAGAAATATTGGCAACAGTGAAATAGAAAAAATATAGACAGATGAAGGCAGATAAAGATCGAATGGCCCATTCAGTCTGCCTATCCACAACATCCACTATATCCTCTTCTCCCTATTGGCTAAGGCTCTTTACACCTGCATTGTGAGGTCATAGAGCTTTATGGTAATAGAAACATAGAAACATGATGGCAGATAAAGGCCAAATGGCCCATCCACTATCTCCTCCTCTCCCTACTGGCTAAGGCCCTTTACACCTGCATTGTGAGATCATAGAGCTTTATGGTAATAGAGACATAGAAATGTTCACTCAGTCTTCTAGGGATATATAAATAAATTCTGTGATGTTGATACAATATACCACAATTATCACAGCTCTGTTAATGATTAAATATTAATTATAAGTAAAGTGCTCAGACCCTTCAACCAAAATTGTTTAGTGATCTTGCCAAACTATGGGACCATCATTGTCTTTACTGTCCCAATACCTTCCTTACCTTATCTCACTGATGTTTCCAAGTGAAATAAACTCTAAAGCAGTGAATAAGACAAGAACAAACTTATCTTTAGATGTTGTTGGGAAGGCGAGGTGAAATCATTCTTGGCGGCCATAGACTGAAACTTGTGAGTGTGCTAATGCTCATACGTGAATGCAGCAAATGCCGTTTAAATAAAATGGCCTCCCCAACTCAAGTTTCACACTCTTCCTCAGGAGGGGTCACTAGTCTTGACTGCTTCAAACTTGGAGGACAAGAAAGACTGAGCTGCGTTAACAATTTTGGTTGAAGGGTCTGAGCACTTTACTTATAATTAATATTTAATCATTAACAGAGTTGTGATAATTGTGGTATATTGTATAACAGAAACATAGAAACATGATGGCAGATAAAGGCCAAATGGCCCATCCAGTCTGCCCATCCACAGCATCCACTATCTCCTCCTCTCTCTAAGAGATCCCACATGCATGCCCCATGCTATCTTGAATTCAGACAGTCTTTGTCTCCACCCCTTCCACCAGGAGACCATTCCATGCATCTACCACCCTTTTCTTACATTACTCCTGAGCCTGTCACCTCTTAACTTCATCCTATGCCCTCTCCTTACTGAGTGTTCCTTCATTTGAAAAGACTGACCTCCTGTACATTAACGCCACAGAGATATTTAAACGTCTCTACCATATCCCTTCTCTCCTGTCTTTCCTCCAGAGCAGGGCTGCCCAAGTCCGGTCCTTGAGATCTACTGGCAGGCCAGATTTTCTGGATATCCACAATGAACATGCATGAGAGAGATTTGCATACCAAGAAGACAGTGCAGGCAAATCTCTCTCATGCATATTCATTGCGGATATCCAGAAAACCTGGCCTGCCAGTAGATCTCAAGGACCGGACTTGGGCAGCCCTGCTCCAGAGTATACGTATTAAGGTCGCTAAGTCTGTCCCTATACTTTTGAAGTTTCTGTAGGACCATGGATTATGGTAACTGTTGAAATCATTTGCACCTGTAGAACTGGATTCTTGGAGTTTGCCTATCCTGATGTAGAGGAATTGCTCAAAACACAATCGTGTCCACAACCTGCCATCCGGATCGTCTACTGTGTGGTAATTTACCATTGAAATGACTGCGTGACCTTTGCGACTCACCACCGCAGCTAACTCTACATGTTTTAAAATAATATTTTGGGATGTTTGAGCACAGATAATTTATCTCTAAAATTTCAAAACAGACAAAAATGGACTGAAGCTTAAAACTGTGAAAGCATGTTCTTTTAGAAAAGCATTGTGGATGATGGTCCATAAAAATGATTATTAATTCTAAGTGGCTGAATCTAAGTGGTTGATTTTGATGGCCTTTAAAAAATAGGCATAAAATAACCATATTTTTCCAGTTTTTAACAGGTGCCCTGTTATAAATTACCTCCTTTATAGGAAAGAAGCATAGAGTCTTAGGCCCCGCACTAGCCGAATTGTGACAAATGTATAAGGCTGAATGTGTATCTACAGCAACCCTAATTAGGCAGCATCACAAAAGTTCACATCTTCTAATGAACTGTCCATTTAAAAATCACAATATGCGGTTAAGAGTTTTAAGGGGAATGGCTATTTGATTATCCGTGAACCTCTCTTCTTTTCGGCAGGTAGACCAGCTTTTCCGTTGGACCATTGATCGTCAATCACTTACACAGAACAGTTTGTTGAAATCTCTTTTCTTAGGGTCTTAACGAAGCTGACTGACTTGACTTGTGCTGTACTTTGCTGGAAGTACAATCTGCTTAATGGGATTCATAGAACAAGAATTTCAAGTAGACCTAGCAGTTAGATTTGTTGGCATGAGTAAGGATTCAAATCACACAAAAATACGGTAGGTTGAATCAGATTATATATAAAACAGAAGAACAAATAAAAGCTTTGTAAATGAATCAGCAAGGGAATTCTTCAGTGCTACATATCTATGAAATGAAAATCTTGTACCTAATATAACCCTAAGCTAATTAGTCCAGCTTACACAGTAAAAGCAGCTGCTTGCATTATATATACGTATAAATCAAAACCATTCTAGATCATGGATTTTTGTTAAAACATTTAAGGACAAAGGAAATATTATGTTAAAAAGAATTTTGGATAGTGGAAGTTTTCTGGATAGCGGATCAAATGATACCAACAATTTTCAGACAATAGAGATTTTTTCCAGATAACAGAATGAAGGACGCAACTGTTAATGCAGACTCTCTTGTACTGGCTTAAAGACTACGGCTCCTTTTACTAAGCGGCACTAGCGGTTTTAGCGCAAGCTAGACGCTAACGCCTCCAAAGAGCTGGCGTTAGTTTTCTTGCGTAGCGCAGGGGTTAGCGCGCGCTAAAAACACTACCGCAGCTTAGTAAAAGGAGCCCATGGTTTTGTTTCTGGAAAATAAAAGTTTGCAATTAATTCTCTTTGGGAAAAATGGTATTCCACTGTATACATATTTTTCTCAGACTGGGAGAATCTCTGACTATTAAAATTTGGCAACTGGCACCTGCTTCCAGCACCTCCAAGAGGAAGAGGAATCAGGCCTCTCTGCCAGAGAAGCTATCACTACAGCGCAGAATGGAAATGAGGTAAGCCCGGGCCATGAAAGGTACCTTCAGGGCCCAGTAGAGAGAGGATTTGGATCCAGAAGGAATATTTGGCAATAGTGGGTGAATAGAAGAAAGACTGAGGCAGGCAAGGCCAAAGCAGCTGTTATCAGATCTTGTAGGTTTGGACAAATTCCTGGAAGAAAAGTCCATAGTCTGTTATTAAGACATGGGGGAAGTCTCTGCTTGCCCTGGATCGGTAGATTGGCCACCATGAGAACAAGCTACTAGGCTTGATCCAGTAAGGCTATTCTTATGTTCTTAAGTGAATCAAGTAAAGGACAATCAAGTCATTGTGACATCACTGGGGAGGCTGGTTCTTAGGCATTGGTGGAATGAGGCATTATGACATCACAAACTAAGCTTTGGAATGTTGCTACTCTTTGGGGTTTTGCCAGGTACTAGTGGCCTGGATTGGCCACCGTGAAAACGAGCTACTGGGCTTGATGGACCATTGGTCTGACCCAGTAAGGCTGTTCTTATGTTCTTAAGAGAAGCCAGATCGGGCACTTATCAGTGGCTATCAAAAAGGACAGGAAAGGAGAAGACACCAGCAAAGAAAGTTAAAAAGAAAAATGCTTAGTGAGAACAAAATTAAGTACAAAAGAAAATAAAAACAAGATAAAATAATGGTTTAAAAAGCTATGAAGAAATAGTGTATTCTCCTAAAAATGTGGACTAGTGTTCAAGATTTTACTAAGATTTGTATACCCCTGCACATATATATTATACATATATAATTGTCAATCCCAGAGTAAAATTTGCATTTAGAATTTAGCAACTGAATATAAAACAGTTATACACCTACTATAAATGTATCAATTCTCTATATCAGTGTTCTTCAACCGCCGGTCCACGGTGCGATCAACACGGTGTCTTCGGGCCGGCTCCCTGAGTGCTGCAGTGCACAAAGCCGTGGGAAAAGGCTCCTACACGCATCCTGTGCCTAAACCAAAAGCCTTCCAATGTCAGAGGGAAGGCTTCCAGATGAGGTGCGGGACATGTGTGAGGAGCCACTGCCCACAGCTTTGTGCAATGCAGCACTCAGGGAGCCAGCCCGAAGACACCGTGTTGATCGCACCGTGGACCGGCCCGGATAACACTGGGGGGGAGGGGGGGCAGGCCAGAAAGCAAGGCACAGCATAGAGGGAGATAGACAACAACAGTAGGGGGAATGTTTTTATTTAGTGATTGATTTACATCTGTTGTCTGTTCAGGGAGAAATGCATTTGTTTCTTTTCCTCTGGGGTTTGTTAGTAAATATTAGTACTTTTAGTTTTTGGTCCTGCATTTGCATGGGGTTATCTGTTTTCTGGTAGGAATGAATGTTGAAAAGCATACAGTGTGCTTTGTGTAATTTAATTTTGTGGTTAACCATTATGTGTTGTTAATACGATTATATTGTGTGTGTGTGTATATGAAAAATGAATGGAAAAAATGGTGTTACAATTAGTATTATTATGGGGGCGAGGTCTGGGGCGGAAATTGGGTGGAGATGGGCATGCCTTAGTCAGTGTTCTTCAACTGCCGGTCCACAAAATAATTATTTTATTTCCGCCGGTCCATAGGTGTCAAAAGGTTGAAGAACATTGCTCTCTCTATGACACATCCATTTTAATGTGTTTTACTGTGTATACTCAGTTTCTTTTCATGGATAGAAGGGCAATTTCAGATGGATCTAGCTGCTTAGAATTAATTTGTGTGGCTAAACGGGTCTATTTTAAAAATTGCCTTTTTAATGAGCATGCCCACTTCTGCACGCGCTAGAAAGGGGTGGGCTCAGGATTGAGAAAGGGATGTATGCACACGCAACTTCACTTTTATTCTATAACCTTTACACCTACAAGCAAGTACCAAGATTAAAAATTACATATGTGAATGTTACATTCATGCATATAAGTGCCAGGACAGGAGGGAAAGATGCCAGATTGGGATTTTGGAACCCTTTATCACTGGCACTCTGGGATAAGGCCTCACCGGGTCCATGGGTTGAGCCAGCCCTGAGTGCTCCTGACATTTTTTTTCAATATATCAGCTTCAAAATACAACCAAGGAGACGGCACTGAAACATTCTTACATACACACACATATGAGAGGACAGTTTTTCAAGACATACAGACATCTTCCAAAAATGGGGTTCATTAAGGTAAATCAGAGCCATTCATCGCCTGTTTAAGTCCAAACATGTATGATTCATTTTAAATGGCGCTCTTCAAACGTTTGAACTTAGATTTGAAGCATTCACGGATTAGCATTCCAAATATTCTAAATCCAAGTACCTTAAAATGCGTTAATGATTCAGATATGCAAATATTTGCCTAAGTCTATACCAATCTGAATAAATCCAGTTTAAAAACGGATCATCAGGTTTCATCCACTGAACACTGTCTGAGAAAATTTGTCAAATATTTGCAGATTCGACTCTTGATTCAAAAAGGATTGAAGGATGCTCACCCATTTCTAAAGGTAGCATATATGCAAGTCTTATAATCAAATAACAGCAAAAGATTAAGGGGCAGAAAAGGACTGGCTAGACGGGAGCATGGATCTGGAGACAGACTAACTCTTACTGCACAAGAAATGCTGATTAAACACCGAAAATGAATTATCAGCTTGAATAAGACATTCTCTTTTTCTCATAAATGGTGGAATTTCCAGGAATCCAAACCACTGAGAATCTCCTGCAGCCCCTTTCCAATCTTCAGATGCATGCCTTCCAATTGCTGTCATTAATCTGGTTGGAAATCCAGTGCAAACCAATTAGATCCAGATCAGAAATACGTGTCACTTCGCCGGCAACATTTCCAGTAAGACAAGACCGAGGAAGCAATTTGGCTGCAAACACACATTACAGTGTATGCAAAGCAGTTTTATTAACTACTTCCTAGCCAGACAGAGCGAGCCACACATTGTGAGGCACAGAATGGAGTCTGCAAAGCAATCCACCAAGCAGGCCGTCATTACTCTAGCAACACATGTCTTCTAGGGGCAAATATCATTTTCAAAGGAAAGGGGGCTTTGCAGGATTTTTATTATTATTTCCAATACCTTTGGAAGGGAAAGAGGTAAAATTTCCTAGTCGAGCTTTGTCCTGCTATTTAACCAGCCTTGGTTGATACATGGCTATGTTCATGCTTCATTCAGAGGCTCCACCATGCTTTAGAAGTAACAATTTGTAGGCTCAAGCAAGTGACAGAAAAGGATTTTTATTTGTTAACTGAGCTCTTTGTTATAGGTGCTGAGCATTAATGGAATTTAGCTTTGGTATTTAAAGGTGTTACAGGAAAAATGCAAAGGTCACAGGACAGTTGGTGAAGAGCTTAGTGTACTGGGTTCTTATTTGGAAGGGCTTAGCATCAATGCTCCTGCTGCCCTGTTTCCTTGGAGCAGTCCTTCAGCAGGTTCTACTGTATATCTCTGCAGCTTGAATTTCAGTGCTGTTGATAAGTAGAAGGGGATGCTGAAATGTTCTCAGCCCAGGCAAGAAGAAAATGACATGGATATGGTTCAATCAATGATCTGAAACAATGTCAAAAACCTAGAATTCTGTACCTGCAAATTGGCACTTTAACGAAATAAGACAACACTCTTTCTCGGCTACAGTGACAAAATAATGCTCAGAATTTAGGAAGTTGGCTGGTTGAGATGAGAACTTTTCAGCACCCCCTTGTATTTTTTAAACTATTTTATGGTAGTCCTATTAAATTTCAACTTGCTGATTTTACCTCATCCAATGAGACATAAACACACTCGAGGAATGGGCCGCGAAATGGCAAATGAGGTTCAACGTGGATAAGTGCAAGGTAATGCATGTCGGTAACAAAAATCATATGCACGAATACAGGATGTCCGGTGCTATACTTGGAGAGAGCCCCCAGGAAATAGACTTGGGAGTACTTGTAGAAAAATTAATGAAATCGTCCGCGCAATGTGGGGCGGCGAAAAGGGCAAACAGAATGCTAGGAATGATTAAGAACGGGATCACAAACAGATTTGAGAAGGTTATCATGCCGCTGTACCGGGCCATGGTGCGCCCCACCTGGAATACTGCATCCAACACTGGTCGCCATACATGAAAAAGGTCATAGTACTACTCGAAAGGATCCAGAGAAGGGTGACAAAAATGGTTAAGGGACTGGAGTTGCCGTACAATGAGAGGCTAGAGAAACTGGGCCTCTTCTCCCTTGAAAAAAGGAGACTGAGAGAGGACATGATCAAAAAATTCAAGATATTGAAGGGAATTGACTTAGTAGAGAAAGAGAGATTGTTCACCTTCTCCAAGGTGAGGAGAACGAGAGGGCATTCACCAAAGTTAAAAGGGGATAGATTCCGTACAAACGTTAGGAAGTTCTTCTTCATCCAGAGAGTGGTAGAAATCTGGAACGCTCTTCCAGATGCTGTTATAGGGGAAAGCACCCTTCAAGAAAAGGTTAAATAAGTTTCTGCTGGACCAGAACATACGCAGTACAGCTAGACTCAAACAGGGCTCTGGTCTTTGACCTAAGGGCTGCCGCGTGAGCAGACTGCTGGGCATGATGGACCACCAACTTTGAAACCAATGCACTCTTCTTCCAAATTTGCTTTTCTGAAGATTGCTTCGCTGTAAAGGTTGAATAAGTAAGGTGACAAGATGCATCCTTGCCTGATGCCAACTTTTTTGGAAACTAATCAGTGTTGCCATATTCAGTTCTCAATGCAGCTTCTTGATTTTCGTAGAGGCTCTTTAACAGCTGAGTTATGTGTTTGAGTATTCCCATTTGTGTTAGAGTTCTCCATAGTCTATCATGATCAACATAGTCAAAAGCTTTGCTGTAGTCAATGAAGCAAAAGTATAGGGAGCTTTTGGTATTCTTTGCTCTTCTCCAATATTCATCTAATATAGGCAATAATGTCTCTTGTTCCTTGACTTTTTCTAAAACTAGCCTGAACTTTGGGTAGATTTTGCTCAATGTATGATTGTAGTCTTCATTGTATTGTTTTCAGCAATATTTTGCTGGCAAGTGGAATTAATGCAATTGTTCTATAGTTGTTACACTCCTTGTTGTCACCTTTCATCGGCATAGGTATGAAAAGTGATCTTCTCCAATCAGCTGGCCATGATTTTCCTTCCAAATCTGGGCCAAGATAGCACCTTCTGAGCCTTTCACTCTCAAGCTCGTGTTCGTATTTGTAATTTGTCCATTTAATGTTCACATTTCCCCTCCCCTTATAATAATCTATTTTAACCTTTCATTTTTAACATTGTAAACCGGCCAGGTGCTCAGCGATGGTCGGTATATTAAAATTAATAAACTTGAACTTTGTAGACTTTTAAAACGCTGGCTTACAGGTGCCTAAGTATTAAGATAGGCAGCAGTATGTGCAATTCTGTAATGTGTGACCCTCAATGTTTCTTATCCCTCCAAAATTGAAACTGGTCTTTTCTGATGCTGTTACAACAGACCAGAAGGAACCAGCAACACAAAACAAGTATGAAGCAATAACAGTGAAGAGGAATACAGCTGGAACCACAAGGAAGAGCCAATAATCAGATGAAACAGATTTTATTGAGGGACCCGACATGGCCTGTGTTTTGGCGAATATCTGCACCAGGGGTTAAAAATTGGTTCTTATTGCAATACAGAGTGTCCTGTGTTAACTCAACAGAACAGAAGTACAATCTAATCTACCGTAATCTTCTATTTGTGAGTTGCACAAACCTATACAAGCTCTAGGCGACTGAAGAGTAAACAGGGAGGGAAGGGGGAGAAGGGGGAAGGGGACATATAGGAGGAAAGGAGAAAAGGCAGATATTAATTAATTGTCAAAGAGGTAAGTTTTCAGGTTTTTTCAGAAGAAGGAGTAATTGCCCTCTTTTCTGATAGTTTCTGGGAGATCGTTCCAGGTTTTTACTCCCAGATAAGTTAGCATGGAGTTGAAAATTTGCTTGTATTGAAGGTTCCTTATGGGCGGTAGAATCAGTTGAATTCTGTTAAGGACTAGTACCTGGCCAAAACCCAAGGAGTGGCAACATTCCATTCAGAATCCTAAAAAACAGCAAGATTCTAAAATCCCAAAGAGTAGCAACATTCCATGTTTCCGATCCAGGGCAAGCAGAGGCTTCCCCTATATCTTAATAACAGACTATGGAATTTTCCTCCAGGAATTTGTCCAAACCTTTCTTAAAACCAGCTACTCTATCCACTTGTTCAGGTATGGAATTAAAGAGGGAATGAAGTAGAGAGGGTAGGGGACTACAGAAGGAATGACAAACAGGTATAAGTGCTTTACAAATTGATAGGGATAAACAGTGGCATAACGAGATTGGGAGGCACCCGGAGCAGTGGTGTCCTGCCCCCTTCTTTGTCACCTTTCCTTCCCCATCCCCCCACCGTGCACGCACTCCCATTCCCTTCCACTGCACCTCTTTAACTTCCTCACTGCGAGCAGCATCTCCAAATTGCTACCCGTGCTGGCCTTAGGTCTCCCTCTGATGTCATTTCTTGGTCCCATGGCCAAGAAGTGCCATCAGAGGGAGAGCTGAAGCCAGCACAAGCAGCAGTTTGGAACTGATGCCCACGCCAGCGAAGAGTTAAAGAGGGGGAAGGCACATGCGTGTGGGGGAGGGGTGGGAAGGAACAGGGCAGAGAGGAGAAGAGGTGCTGGCGCCCCCACCAAGATGGTGCCCGGGGAGGTCCACTTCCCCCTTACTACGTCACTGGAGTTAGGACTTAAATGCGGCTTCTTAAAAATGGTCAGTCTGAATATTTGATCCACTATGTTTAGCTAAGAAGTTTAAGTTCGGACCTTTGAATAACACTACTGTCAGTACAGCTGGACAAAATGTTCCACTCCACCCACTATCTGCATTGTGCCATTGAAAATGAATGAATAAGTTAGTTATCCACATAGCGGCAGCCAACACCTTTTTAATATCTGGTCTTAAGTTTCTTATTCAGGTTATTCCACTGAATGTATGTATGACATTCTTTCTCTATACTTAATTGGAAGATCAAAACCTGGCATTCTATCAAATAAAAACAATTTTTGTTAAAGATAGTTTCCATTAAATGATATTGTGAAATCAAACTGCATTTCCTTTTTGCTTTTTTCTATATATTGGCCAAAAAGATGAACGGTGAAAGAAAGAGAGAGAGAGTAAGACAACAAATGTTCAAACTGTCATGACAATAAAGTTTCTTGAAGCTGAAACTGAAAAGAAGTGAGATAGGGAGAAGGGAGAGCGAGGGTGAAGGGTAAGGGGAGGACAGGGCAAGGGAGGAAGGAGCAAGGGTGAAAACCAAAAAATTAATGTTACTAAGACAAGATCATTAACGAGACTCCTGAAGCCGACTGATTTCTACATCATGATCTCATTGAGAGGGATGTCTTCCTGGGGAAATGTGAGTGGATGAGCATCAGAAAGAGGCAGAAAGAGAAAGAGGAGAAGAACTGTTATTTTATATAAATGAAATACAAAATCCCACTGAAGAAGACAAATACATGCAACCACAAGAAATTGTCCTTCATTATGTGAAAATATAGAGTGTTGAAACTGAGCAGTTCACAGAAGGACAGGGGCAGTTTATCTTTATGGTTCTGGTATTTCATACCTCTGCTCAGCCTGGGGGATGAAGGCGAATTTGTGAGCTTAGACCAAAAATAGAACAGCAGCAGATGTGGGTTATATTGTCCTGAGAGCTGCCAGTGCTTCCCTGTGAGCTTAGCAAGACTGAGAAACACAGAGAACGACACGGGGAGAAAACGTATTCAAATGACATCACTTTATACATTTGTTTTTCATTTATAAACCATTATTTCTGAGAGAGGGAGGAAAACAGGCAAAAGAAGAGTTAGAGACCGAGAGGAAAAAAACGTCGTAGCCCTTTTGCTAAAGTGTAAAAATAATCTGCAGATACTGTTCATTACCTGCAAGAAATTGACATGTAATAACTTCAACACCTGTGTGTTAACTGATGGACGGCATGCTTGGCTTCTTCCCTTACAATTAACACAGAGACATTCCCCAGATTCAATAAAGGTTGTCATAATTTGCAAACCAAAATTTGAGCGGTGCAGAGCAGATGTGTTCAAATCAATTAATTGGAAACAGGATAACCACCATAGGGTGAATATATAGTGTGTACATAATGTAAAAGATATGTAATGGTATTATAACAACACTACTGCAGCTCATGTATGGAAAACCATCACAGAAACACTCAAACTCTGTATTGTAACACCATTACAGAAGCTCAAGGATTGTAACATCATTACAGAAGTTCACGTAAACCGCTCTGCTTTCAATAAACAATAACTGGTCTGTGTATCTGCCCTAGTTGCTATTCGATAACATCAGTGACTAAATTTCCTAGCACCCAGCTCAAAAGAGGCGTGGCCATGGGAGGCATGTGGGCGGATTGTAATGTAAATAGGATGCTATAGAATACTGTCACTTGCCAGCTGAACTGAAAATGATATGACAGGTTTCAACAGGCGTAAATGCTGGTGCCCTAAGTTGAGCATGGCAATTCTAAGGTGAGCACAGGCTTTCACTCTAACTGGCAAATTCTGTTTGGTCCGCCTCAAGTTGGCGCCTACATCGGCATGCCGAGCCAATGTAGGTGCCTAACTTGATTAATAATAATAACAGTTTATATACCGCAATACCGTTAAGTTCTATGCGGTTTACAGAAGATTAGTGGGGTACAAGTTGAGTTGACGTACAAGTTGAGTTAACTTAAGGGATGTGGGAACAATGGGGAGAAAGGGCAAGAGAGGGGAAGGAGGGAAGTGGGTCAGCTGTCTAGGTATTTCAGGAATAGGTGAGTTTTGAGGCGTTTCCTGAATACCTCATAAGTGGTGGGTAATAGGAGTTGTTCTAGGTCTTTACCCCATAGAGCAGCCTGATGTGAGAGAAGATGCTCATGGTGTTTTTTTAGTTTGCATCCTCTAACCGGGGGAGAAACGAAGTGCGAGTGGGAGCTTCTCTTGTGTTTGTTGGCTGAGAAGGAGAATAGGTCAGTGATGTATTTAGGGGTTAGACCGTAGAAAACTTTAAAACAGAGGCAGGCGAACTTAAACTTTACACGAGCTTCCATCGGCAGCCAGTGTAGCTGTTTGAAGTATGGCATCACGTGATCGAACTTCTTTAGACCGAAGATTAGTCTGACCGCAGTGTTTTGCATTAGTTGTAATCGTCGCATATTCTTTTGGCTTAATAGGCTTAATCGGCACTGATAATTACCAATTATGAGGCTTAATTGACATTAATTAAAACTTAGGTGCTGAGCAATCTGACCATATTCTTTAACAGTTTACCGAATGGCACACAAAGAAATAATAGGCGCCTAGAGAGATAGGTGGGGTGTGGCTTGCACTTAGGTATGTTGTTACAGAATCAGGCTATAAATGCTTTCAATAAAGGGTGTCTGCATGGAGTGCCCTGTAGAGAATACTAGTTTAGCACAGATCTTCAGGTGATAGTTTTTGAGTGCCATTTACTGAATTGCACTCAGTCCTCCCGAATATTCAGCCAAGAATGTCTCCAGGCCGGCTAACTCTCTTTTGGTCGACTATCCGCTGATATGCGGTGGGAGATAGCTGGTGATCCCGGAACATGCTATGTTGTGTGACATAGTCAGTCTTCGCTGATTTTCATTGGCTGGCAGGCAAAGGCACACGGCCAGATAGACCCACTTAAAAGGCAGCCATTGAAAATCCAAGATTGCCGCTGATCATGGGAAGCATGTCAAACTGGGCCCAATAAACTAACAGAGCATTAACACCCTCTTTTTCTATAACATGGTGCCTACATTTCCACGCTGATTGCACACATGGGGCTGGATTCAATGAATGGCGCTCTCATATTCTATAACAAATATTCCACGATGGGCATCCTTTGTAGAAAAGCACGGAGGTCTGAGATTTACGCCAACTGAAATCTGGTGCACTAGTTAGATGCGGATCCCTAGTGTTCACTAATACTGCACACATTGATTGTAAACACCCCTGACACACCCATGCCGCTGCCATGGCCAAACCCCCTTGTGAATTGTGCACGATAAGATTTGTTCCTGGATCTTTTTAGACTTGCATTTAACATAATGCATGCGCAGATCAAAATTGTCGCCAGTTAATGTCACTATTTGATTGGTAGCACCCAATTATTACTGCTAATTGGCTTACTATCCAGTTTAGTTGCAAGCAGAAATTTGTGCGTCATTTAGAGAATTTTCACCACAATTTCTAGAATACCAGCACTTACATAAATAAGTGCTAGCTGAGAGTTCAGAGCCATCCTAGAAATGACGCGCGTACTGACCTTAGTACTGAATTCTATAAATGGTGCCTAAAAAAAAAATCAGCGCTGAAAAAAATAACATAGTGTTATTCTATAAATGGCGCTCAAAGTTAGGCCGTGTGTATAATGTAAGTCTCCCTCCAACTTAGGAATCAAGGAAACTCTTATATCTTGGCATCCCAAGTCCTCTAAATGTTCTTCACACTTCTACCTCTAACCCTCTGTTGTAGTTCCTTCCTATTTCTCCTACTGTAAACCGCGTCGAGCTCTACGAACGTGGAGATGATGCGGTATACAAACCTAAGGATTAGATTAGATTAGAATGGCTCTTAGGGCTAGATTCTGTAATGAGCACCTAAAAAAGATAGGTGCCTATTACATGTCAATTACACTTAGGTGCCCATTACAGAATCGGAATTAGCGATACCTAACTTAAAACTTAGGCGCCTGTAATGTAGGCCAGGATTTTGAAGTCCTTTACAGAATTGCGCCTAGCAGCACCTAAGTCTTTCTCTACCCTCTAAAACACGTCTACTTTGGCACCATGGGATAGGAACCTATCTTTTGTAGAATTACGCCTATCTCCCAATTAAATTTTATTTTTTTTCCAATTATGAGCTTGTTAAAGCTCATTATTGAAGCCAATTTGCTAATTAAAGGCTCCTTTTACAAAGCCGCAGTAGAGCAAGGTAAATGCTCCGACACTCATATGAATTCTTTGAGTGTCGGAGCATTTACCTCTCTACCGGGGCTTTGTAAAACCCGGTGACGCCTCCTATAGAATTTCCCCCTTAGTGCCAGGAACCTCGACTAACCCCCACATCCCAGCATCCTGTTTGGCCATCTTGTCTGTTTACATTGTAAGCTCTTTCGAGCTGGGACTGTCTCCTTCGTGACTCTGGATAGCGCTGCGGACGTCTGGTTGCGCTCGAGAAATAATTACTAGTAGTAGCAGGCAGACTAAATAGGCAACATGGTCTTTATTTTCCTTCATTTTTCTCTGTTTATGTATCTTATCTGAAAGGGCAAAAACAGAATCACAGTCTAGTCTCCAAATTCTTTCTACTATTAAGACAATAAAACAGGAACATTTTCTGACTCTTTTTAAAAGGCCACCATGTTAATTTCACACAGTGAAACTAGAAGTAAAGAAAACCTTTACCTAAATACAACTGGATTTAATTTATTAAGCTTTTTTTTAATCTAGGGACACAGAATGTGGGGAAACCTTAGTACTTAAGCTCCCACAAGGAGGCCTTCTGGTGTAATCTTGGGCCTACTGTGCCCAAGAAATGAGTTCAAATCCCACACTCTGACCAACCAAGCTATCCATCTGCATTTGGTCTGTAAATGTTAAAGATGACTGGGGAAGGCAACAGTTAACCACCTTACTAACAGTCTGCTAAGAAACTGTCATGCAAGTGGCGGCTCCCATAAGTCACCCACCACTTGATCAAACCCCAACACTAGATTCCAGTTTCTAAAACATTTTAAGTGTATCATATCACTGAGGTCAAATGTGCATTATCATTTCTATCTTTTGCAGGGGTGCTTCTGTCAAGGGTCTGTCCACAGGGGAGGGGGGGGGGGAGTTACATAATAGTCTAAGACTTAGTGATGCTTAACCCAAGGTGATTCTTCCAGCTATAAATTAGTTGCGCTCTTGTGCCGTCCATAAGCCCGTCTTGTAACCATGGTTCCAAATTCTGCATCCTGATGATCAGCTGATGTTCTACTAACCCTGAGAAATCCTCGCTTGATCATTCCTGAACAGACAAGGCTCGGAAGCCAGCAACCAGCAGCATGGGAAAAGAAAAAGAGACCTCGGACTAGCAGGGACTTGCAGAGCTTTACCGTTTCCTTCCCCCAGACCCCTTTGTCACTCTATCAGTTTACATACCACAGATATAAATAGAGGGAGTAAGAATTACACAGCATTTCACAGACACCATGGCATCAAAGGATCCATAGAAGCAGTCGAAAGAGAGAGAGAGAAAAACACGGTCTCTGCCGGAACAAAGAGCATAAAGGCACAGCCAGGAAAGCAAAGCAGCAACGGGAGAAAGCAAAGGGCGAGAAAACAAAAGGCAGGAGGTAGCGCCATGTGGCAAAGGGGAGCCATGCCAGGAGCCAGGTGCCAGCTTGCAAACCATTAAGGAGCATTTGTATTCATGGGTCCCTTGCGAACATGGCAAGGCGCTGAATGAGAGCCTTCCCCCAGTCTTTGCATTTTCAGGATGTCTTGTACGACCCACCCGTTCTGGGCAGCAAAACCCGAGGTAGAGGAAATAAGAAGGGGGCAGAATAAACTTCCAAGAAAAAGACAATGCGCCCCACATTTTATTTGGCGAAGGATCAAATACGGCCACCTTGCCTTCTGCCACAATTTCTTCAGCTCCCGGATCCTATCAACCACTGCTCCGAGTAAACCTTATATGTTGCAGCAGAACAGTTTATACCAGCTGCTTCAAAGCTAGAGATGCCCTCCTACGAAGCCCTGGCAGACAAGAGCAAGTGTGGCAGAGCTCTATCCCTGATGTCTATCCGCGACACGGGAGAATGTGTAGAAGCCTCAAATTGCTCTGAGTGCAGAGAGACACTGTACTAAAGCTGTGGGGTCTGTCCTTATCTGGAGGCGATGGAGGCTCTTATTATTATTATTTTTTCTTAATAATTTATATTCTGCATATCCTACAATTCTATGCGGATTACAAATTATTCAGGTACTCAAGCATTTTTCCCTATCTGTCCTGGTGGGCTCCCACTCTATCTAATGTACCTGGGGTAATGGGGGGATTAAGTGACTTGCCCAGGGTCATAAGGAGCAGAGCGGGTTTCGAACCCACAACCTCAGAGTGCCAAGGCTGTAGCTCTAACCACTGCACCACACGTGTAAATAGCAGCATTGAAATGTGTAGGTCACATACCTGTGTAGTGCTTCTGATATTTAAAATGATTTAGACATCCAGGAGAGGCTTCTGGCCATTTAAATCGCCTGTCCGGGGCTAACCAAGCACAGTCAGCATCCCTGAATCGGATAGAGCCGCTGAAAATGTCCAGTTAGCACCTAGGCCAAAACTGCCAATTTTAGGGGGGCGTTCAGGGGTGGAGCCAGCACTTGGCTGGTTAAGTGCCAGTGTTCAGCACTTAACCTGCAATATAAGAACATAAGAGTTACCTTACTGGGACGACCGAAGGTCCATTAAGTCCAGTATCCTGTTTCCAACAGTGGCCAACCCAGATCACAAGTATCTGGCAAGATCCCAAAGAGTAAAACACATTTTATGTTGCTTATCCTAGGATTTCCCCAAGCCATCTTAATAATAGCTTATGGACTTTTAGGAAATTAGCCAGATCTTTCTTAAACCCTACTAAGCTAACTGATTTCACCACATTCTCCAGCAACGAATTCCAGAGTTTAATTACACACTGTGAAGAAATATTTTCTCTGGTATGTTTTAAATCTACTACTTAGTAGCTTCATCGCATGCTCCCAAGTCCTAGTATTTTTGGAAAGAGTGACCAAGCGATTCACATCTACCCTTTCCATGCCAGTCAGTATTTTACAGACCTCTATCATATCACCCTGAGCCATCTCTTCTCCAAACTGAAGAGCCCTAGCCGCTTATGCCTCTCTTCATAAGGAAGTCATCCCAAACCTTTTATCATTTTCATAGCCCTTCTCTGTGTCTTTTCTAATTCCTCTATACGATGACCAGAATTGCACACAGTATTCGAGGTGCGGCTGTATTATAGAGCAATACAAGGGCATTACAACATTTTCATCTTTGTTTTCCATTCCTTTCCTGATAATTCCTAACATTCTATTTGCTTTCTTAGCAGCCGCTGCACATTGAGCTGAGGGTTTCAACGTATCCTCAACAATGACACCTAGATCTTTTTCCTGGGCAATAGAACCCAGCATCACATAGCTAAAGTTCAGGTTCCTCTTTCCCACATGCATAACTTTGCACTTGCTCACATTAAACGTCATCAGCCACTTTGACGCCCAGTCTTCCAGTCTCACAAGGTCCTCTTGCAATTTTTCACAATCTTCTTGCGATTTTACAACTTTGAACCACTTTGTGTCATCAGCAAATTTAATTATCTCACTAGTTATTTCCATCTCTAGATCATTGATAAATATGTTACAAACAGCAGTCTCAGAAAAGACCCCTGAGGAATGCCACTATTTACTAAAAATATATACAGGTATGAAAGAGACCCAATTATGAATGCAAAATACCCCTTTCGTTTTCTTTCAAGGATTTAAACATACCTGCTCCGAAGTTATGAAGAATGCTTCTTTCACAATGATAGTCTCACAATTGTTAAACTTATTTAGACTGAATTAAAGGGGAAGGAGCCTCAGATCCCCATGTGTTGTAAGTGTGATACTACCCAACCACACTAGAAAGGGCAGAAACCTCATTGGCTCCAAACACCCTCCTGTCCAAAGTTCGTATGTGTTAATAACAGCTTATTGGCTTATTTATTCAGAACATCAAAAAAATAAAAAAATTGCAAACACTTAGCTTTGAACAAGGCCTTTGTTATTAGTTATCTGCAGGTTCAGTTCTCCTGCCGTCCTTGCCAGTCCTGTATATGCCGACGTTAACTAGCTGGCGTTTCGCTTCCTCTTATCAGCTGCTTCAGGGCAATGGACCTTTTCCGCGGCGTTACTAACTCAATGCTCATGCATGCAAAAAGGGGTATTTTGCATTGAACCCTAATATTTACCCTTCTCCATTGAGAATATTGACCATTTAAACCCACTCTCTGGTTTCTATCTTTCAAAATTAATAATGATTTACTTGCATTGATTTCCTTGCATCAACAAGCTGTCTTAAAAATGTTCTACCTGAAACTGTCCAAAAGAACGTGTTCCGCAATGCATGGTAGATAGGCCATATGGTCTTTTCTATGCATGCTTTTCAGTCCCAGGTATTCCCCGGAATGTGTTTTGAGACTGGAAAATCATATTCAAATCTAGGGCATTATGCTCCATTCCACTGAAAAAAAGCACCAGTGTGAAAAGCACTTGAAAAAGTCCAGGGGTTTCAAAAGGAATATACCCATACAACATTTCCTTTGGAATTCAACATGAAGACTGTGAGTAAAAAGTACCCATGGATTTTGCACAAAAGCCCAGTTTGCAAATTTCCCCATGTGCATTTCACTGGAGAATCAATTGTCCCCTATTTTTATTAATAAGGGATTCTCTCATATGTTATGTTTTTCTCTACTGAGGCCCTTAAACTAAAGGCCAGAAAATGTGCATTTGAACAGCAAATTTGCTGTGACAGAGTTCCAGCCGATTTCTATTTTAGGTGTTGAATTCTGACATAAGAACATAAGAATTGCCGCTGCTAGGTTAGACCAGTGGTCCATCGTGCCCAGCAGTCTGCTCCTGCGGCGGCCCTCAGGTCAAAGACCAGTGCCCTAACTGAATCTAGCCTTAACTGCGTACATTCTGGTTCAGCAGGAACGTGTCTAATTTTGTCTTGAATCCCTGGAGGGTGTTTTCCTCTATAACAGCCTCTGGAAGAACGTTCCACTTTTCTACCACTCTCTGGGTGATGAACTTCCTTACGTTTGTACGGAATCTATCTCCTATTAACTTTAGAGAGTGCCTTCTCATTCTCCCTATCTTGGAGAGGGTGAACAACCTGTCTTTATCTACTAAGTCTATTCCCTTCATTATCTTGAATGTTTCGATCATGTCCCCTCTGTCTCCTCTTTTCAAGGGAGAAAAGGCCCAATTTCTCTAATCTCTCATTGTACGGCAACTCCTCCAGCCCCTTAACCATTTTAGTCACTTTTCTCTCGACCCTTTCGAGTAGTACAATGTCCTTCTTCATGTACGGCGACTAGTGCTGAATGCAGTATTCCAGGTGGGGGCATACCATGGCCTGGAACAGCAGCATAATAACCTTCTACAATCTGTTTGTATACCCTTCTTAATCATTCCTAGCATTCTGTTCGCCCTTTTTACCGCCACCGCACATTGCGCGGACGGCTTCATTGACTTGTCGACCAGTACTCCCAAGTCTCTTTCCTGGGGGGTCTCTACGAATACTACACCGGACATCTTGTATTCGTGTATAAGATTTTTGTTACCGACATGCATCACCTTACACTTATCCACGTTAACCCTCATTTGTCATGCTGTGGCCTATTTCTCAAGTGTGTTTATGTCATGTTGCAGGTCTTTGCAATCCTTATGTGTTTTCACTACTCTGAATAACTTCGGATTGTCCACAAATTTAATCACCTCGCTCGTCAAACCAATTTCCAGGTCGTTTATAAATATATTGAAGAGCACGGGCCCAAGCACTGAACCCTGCGGCACTCCACTTGTGACGCTTTTCCAGTCTGAGTATTGTCCATTTACCCCACTCTCTGTTTCCTATCCGCCAACCAGTTTTTAGTCCACGCGAGTATTTCACACTTGATTCCATGGCTCGCAATTTTTTGAAGTAGTCGTTCATGTGGGATCTTGTCGAACGCCTTCTGAAAATCCAGATATACAATGTCGACCGGGTTACCCTTGTCTATCTGCCTGTTTACTCCCTCGAAGAAGTGCAGCAAGTTCGTCAAGCAAGATCTTCCTTTGCTGAAGCCGTGCTGGCTGGTCTTCATCAGATTGTGTCAGCCAAGGTGATCAACGATGAGGTCCTTTATCAGCCCCTCTTCCATCTTTCCCAGATCTCCCCTTGAACCTTTCTTGAAGATTGGCATAACATTCGCCACTTTCCACTTCCGGAATTCTTTTTGATTTGATCGACAGATTGGCTATTAGTTGAAGCAGTTCAGCTATAACCCCTTTCAGTTCCTTGATTACCCTTGGATGGATGCCATCCAGTCCCGGGCATTTATCCTTTTTAAGCCTATCAATCTGCCTGCATACCTCTTGTAGAGTGACCATCAACCCTGTCAGTTTCACGTCTTCATTTCCTGCATATAGCCTGTCGGCTTCCGGTATGTTGTATATATCTTCCCTTGGTGCCCTGATCTTCTCCCATGGCTTCCAGTATAACCTATATGCTGATGACTCCCAGATCTACCTTTCTACACCCAAAGTCCAAGCAAAAGTCTTTGCCTGTTTGGCTGACATTGCTGCCTGGATGTCCTGCTGTCATCTGAAACTAAACATGTCCAAGACTGAGCTCCTCCTCTTTCCTCCTAAACCCTCTGCTCCTCCTCCATTCTCCATCTCGGTAAATAATACTGTCATCGTTCCAGTCTTCTCTGCTCGCAACCATGGAGTCGTCTTCAAATCTGACCTCTCATTTTCTACGTATATCCAACAAACTGCTAAGGCCTGTCGCTTCCTCTCTCTGAGCACAGTACTCAGACTCTTGTCCACACTCTCGTAACCTCCGGCTTAGATTACTGCAATCTACTTCTAACTAGTCTCTCCCCCTTGCAATTTGTGCAAACTCTGCTGCACGACTCATCTTCTACCAACCTTGCTACACCCCTCCTTGAATCACTTCATTGGCTCCCAATTGGCCTTCGCATACAGTTCAAACTCCTATTGTTGACCTACAAGTGTGTTCATTCTACTGCCCCTCAATCTCTCTCCTCTCTCCTTATACACCTCCCAGAGAACTCCGTTCCTCATATAGTTTTTATGCGATATATAATTTTTTAAATAAATAAATAAGCCGCTCTTAGCTTTAGCCTTCTCCTCCACTGCCAATTCCAGACTTTGTTCCTTTCATCTAGCTGCCCCCTATGCCTGGAATAAATTACCCGAGTTTGTCCATCAAGCCCCTTCCCTTGTTTAAAAGCAGACTGAAAACCCACCTTTTTTATATAGCCTTCAATCCTTAACCCTACTCCCCACCACCCTCCAACCCAACCAGCTGATTAACCGTTCCCCTTAACTGTATCCATTACATCCTGTTGGCCTGTCTTGGCTGTTTAGATTGCAAGCTCTTTCAAGCAAGGACTGTCTTCTTTGAGACTCAGAACTGCGTACGTCTGGTAATGCTATAGAAATATTTAATAGTAATAGTAAATTGCTTGAGTAGGGTTGTCTGCTGCTATCTAGAGGCACTTCACCAGTTAGTTCCGCTGAATATTACCACAGACCACTACAATGAAAACAGGCTACTTTGTGGTGGTTCCGAGGTGGAGTCAGTGCTTAAGTACTGACGTTCAGCACTTGGCTGCCTGAGTCAACTGGATTAAATCAGACCACATTAAACACAATTAAATGCTGAATATCACATTTAGCCACACATGAGATAGGTGGCCGTAAAAACCTGGATATTCAGTGCCTGTGCCTGGACTTGGCCTAGCTTTGACTATCCGGGCGTAACTCCAGAGGTGGCCAAAAAAGACGCTCTCCACCACTGGCTGAAAATTTATCCCTTTGTGCCTAAAACGTGAACTGTGACTCCTAAGGCATGCTTCAGGTGTCAAGCTCACTTCTAGTGTAGACCTGTCAGGGGTACATCGGCGCCCCTTCTCCTTTCTGTCCCCTCCACCTCTTCCCATTCCTCCCCTCCACGCAAGTGCCCCTCCCTTCCCCCATACCTCTAGTTGAAGTTGATGTTTGCGGTGGTCAACGATGTGCTCTTCACGACCCCATTGGCTCTCCCCCGCTGACGTCACTTCTGGGTGCCGTGCATAGGAAGTGATGTCAGAGGTAGAGGCGACGGGATCGCAAGAAGCACATTGTTGATCGCCATGAGAAACAACTTCAACAAGGTATGGGGGAAGGGAAGGTGGGGTGTGCGCAGCAGGCGGGATCGGGGCAGGAGTGGGGGGATGGAGATGAGGGCAGAGGAGGAGTACCATTACCCTGGGCGCCTCACATCCTCGCTACGCCACTGCACACAAGCTGAATATTCAGTGTTAATGCCTAGCGATGGCCTGGCATTGAATATTTGGGCATACATTACATTAGATTACATTACATTACATTAGTGACTTCTATTCCGCCAGAACCTTGCATATGACAGCCAAAAAAACACTGACTGCCATTGGCTGAATATTGACCCAAATGGTTTTCAAATATAAAGAAGATAAACAGAGGAATGCATTTTCATCATTATCAAAAATCTGAAATGTTCTATGGGCACAAACAACGGAGATAAACACATTTCCAGTTCACGTTATCTTCTATCTGGAAAAGACAGCATTCTAAGGGATAAGTCAATCATCAAATCATTTAAACTAGATTTCAGGACACATTATTATTAAATCAATGGTTCAAACATGGGTTTATGGCTTCCACCAAATTATTAATCCTTCGTTTCTTCAAGTGAACACACTAATTACTCCTAAAACAAGGCTAATGCTAGATCAAGAAGATCATTATTTAGTCATATTAGAAATAGAGACTATGGATCTCAAGTGCCCGCAGCTATCTTGCCTTTAGAATAAGTCTTGGCTGATAGCCTACATGTGGGCTATCATTGGTCCAATTGTCTCTCTTTTTCTTAATTTTTAAGTGAAAACTTTTACTATTGTTCTTTTTTTATTAGCTATTTTCTTTCTTATTGTCCTTTCTTTCTGTTTTTCATTTGCTTTTATCTTTAAGGGCTCAGTATTCTACCCGGCCTTCCACAGTTAGTACGACGGAAGAACTCCATTTCGCTCTGGCAAAAAAAACCCCCAAAAGATTCTCTTTAATGGCTAAATTGTGCCGAGAATCAGTTGAGGTCTTGTCAAACAAATAATGGTAATCGCATAAAGCCCTTTCCTGAAGAAGCTCTCAGTATAAAACGAGAGTGAAACGGAGATCTTCCGTCGTACTAACTCTGGAAGGCCAGGTAGAATACTGATCCCTTAGAGGTAAAAGCAAATGAAAAACAGAAAGTATTAGGAATGCAGTGTCAGGGAATTATAAAAGGTCAGTTTTAGCACCAGGTGACGTCACGCTTCAGTAAGGCTCCATGATAAGTGTATAGCCAATAAAAATGAAGAATGTGATGTAATCTGTAACTAGGTGGTACCTAGTTCAAATATTATGCCGACGGGTATAACGAGGAGAGAAGAGAGAGGAGTCAGACAGACCCAGAAGAACATCAGATTGCTATTTCGTATGTATGTTATCCTTATAGCCAATAAGCTGTACTTTGTTATTTCATGTGAGTTGTCTTTTGTTTATTGCTAATAAACCTATCTTATTGTAACTGTCACTGTCACGAGGTCTTTATTATGGGCTGGTGATAAGATCTACAGCAGCCAATCTTATCAGCACCTACCACAAGGTAGGCCTGGTTAGAGAGTGGATCGTGGGTGTGTTTTGCCCTGTAGGTGTCTGGGTTGGACTTAGGCCCCTAACCAAGAAAATCCTGCCTAGATAGGCTGTGCCTAAAGTTAGGAGGCCCTCTTAGGCGGTGCTAAGCGTGGTTCTACAAAATAGGCCTAAATTTTATAGAACCATGCTTAGCCTAATTTGTAGGCGTCATATATGAAATCAGGCCCTGAGATCACAGATTTACATAGGTACAATCCAATTTGCATACGTTGCAGATGCTCATAAAAGTAATCCACGTGCACAAGAATGAACACAAAACAATGAACGTGAAAAGCTCTCTACTCTAACAGACAAGGGCGAGGGAGCGGACCGCTGGGCGAGATGGACCTCTGGTCTGCCTCAGCGGAGGCAACTTCTTATGTTCTAAAACATAGTCACAGAATTGTTCATTCGAAGACTTCAATTGCTAGAAATTCTAAGAATAGTGAGCTGGATGCACAGTTTTTAAAGTGCAAGCGCTTATTTGTATCTTTATGAATGTAAAAGATTTGAAACTGTCTTGTTTTACAGTGGCAACTGACTTCATTTGTGGCAGAGCTAATGCAATTAATCAATGATCTAGCAGACTGACTGAATTCATTAATAAACAGGGCATGGCTATATTTGTGTTTAGAATAACATTTAAAGGTGCTCTCGTAGCAAAGAACTCTGTTTTCATTATGATTACCATTTCAAAGGTTAGGCCTCTTTCTAAAGAACAATTCAGGCTGGTAAACCAAAAATACATTATTCCAGCAGATTTCTGGTGAAGGTTCAGTTTTAAATAAATTTATTAAACTAGAGTCTATTCTTTTATTAGATATTTCTTTCAACAGCCTCCCTCATCTCATTGAATATATCGTAGCTTCTTCAATAAATGCTAATCTATCCATGCACTGTTATCTTCCTGGCTTGAAAGCTTTACAAAACACTTCAGGTAATATGTAAGCTCTGCCCTCTCACACCCTAAAGTCAGTTTGTGAACCCCTCACAGCCTGCTTCTTCTGAACCCCATAAATCCAAACTGGACGCCTTTCTTAACAAAAAATCTCTAAGCAGGAGGGCGGTGATTACACATCTCTCCCTTCCCCTTCCTCAAACTGTAGCAGCTTCCTCTTCTCTGCTAGCTGGAACCAATGAGGTTGGGAATTACACTGAGCATGCTCATAGCATTCCATTTATGTTTGTAGTAGAAGCCGAGGAAGACTGGACGGTGAGCATCTTGTGGTTTATACACAAAGTCAAGCCCAACCCATCAGTCCTAAATCTCATGGAAAAGCCGTCTTTATCCCTTTGCATTCTTTAAAATGTGGGATCTTTTTTTCAGCAAACATTTGGAGTTGACCAATACAACAGTGCTAGTGTACTTCAAATATTCAAATAGCTTTCTCTCTTGAATCACTGTTCTATTATTATGGCAACAGCTAAAACTTACCAGAGGGACCAGCCGGGAGGAGCAAACGAGTTGATCTGGGAATCCCACCTAGTTGTTTTTCAGGGCAGGGCATGGCACCCCAACAGTCACCCTACTGGCCCCATGGAAAGACTTTTTAACAGGAAAACATACTTTTAAAATGAAGTCTTCCAGAAGTGTGTTGCATAGCTGTCCTAAACTCAGTAATAGATTTATATCATTTACAGTATACTTTTAACTGGCAGATATACTGTAGACCTTAAGGAGTTCCCTGAAAAGATAAGCACTCCAGAAAGAGGGATGGTGGTATCTCTATCAGGAAAATACTCCTTCTGTTTTTAGGACCCTAATTTATCCACAGCAAAGTAGTATTAATATCCCATTGTTCTTCTGAAGGTGTCAAAGCAAAGTAAGCCATGTGAAGATGGATGGTTCGATGAAGAAAAGAAAGAAGTAGCTGATAGTTCTAGAGAATGATGGGAAATTGATGATAGGGGACCTCAAAATGGGATTAAAGAACCTGTCTTATGTTCAAGGGGGAAGAGTGTAGGCGGGTCAGGAGCGTTCAATGAAGATGTGAGCAGTATATGGGAGATCCACGCCTAATTTAGGCTAAGTGCTCCTCTATAAATGGAACACCTTTTATAGAATAGCACTTAGACCCATATTCTATAAATGACGCCTTAAGTTAGGCGCAGGTAGGCAGCATAATAGTGCCTAACTTCAGTGCAAAATGCCATTTAAAAAATAATATCGGTACCTAAAAAAACCCCTGCATCATAGCTATGGAGGTAATTTTTGATGCCTAACACCAATGTAGGCATGGAAGTGGCATTAGGCATTGTAAAGAGCCTCCATAGCCATGATTCACACGAAAGGTAGGCCCAAGACTTGTAGGCCTTGACAAACCTGGCCTACACTTCTGTCACCTTCCTCTCACAAAGCCACCATTGTGTGACTGACACGTGAACGGTGGCAGCATTTTGGTAGACGACGACGAAGGTGCTACTGACAGAATCCGAGCCTTAGCGCTCATTTTTTTTCCGTTCTCAAATTGGGGTGCCGTTTATTGAATCAGGTCCATTAGGTGAAACGGAGCTCCATGCGTCTTTATAAAATAAGCAACTAGAAGAAGCCCCAGGAGCACAAATTTAAAATCACTAATTTACACGTGCTTCGAGGGAGATGTGTGCACATACTCTATGCATATACAAACATAAAAAGTATGCATATATATCACAACTCCACCCCAGGAGTGTGCGTGACTTTAGAATGGGAAATGCCCTTTTTCCACATGTCAGAGTAATTACACATGGAAAATCTTTCTAAAACAACCCCCAAAAGTAGGACATGGAGCGGTAGGGAAGGAAAATTAGTACATCCACAATTGTTTAAATTTGTCCAAACCTTGAAAAAATGTCTGTTATTTATTGATTAAAGATTTGATTTTCTTCAATACATTAATTATTTTTGACAGAAAATCAAAATGAGAAAAGAGTCAGTAATACTGATTCATAGGGACAGGTCTCTCTACCCCGGAAAGGACATGGTAGGTTTCCAAGTTAAACCAAGATAGTCAGGGGTTTTTCTTAGTTTTCATTTTCAGATTGTGTTTTGAAGACAACATTTACAAATATGCTACTGGCAGGTGAATTTATATTTCTTGTATATTACAACTATATTAGAAAGAAAGTTGAGCAGCCTAGTGGTTAAGGCAACAGATTGAGAACCAGCAAAGTTGTGGTTCAAATTCTGCTTCTCCCACCAATGCTTGGGCAAATCATTCCACTCTTCGTTGCCTCAAGGACAAGTTAGATCATAAATCCACTTAGAGAAGAAAATAACATTTCCAACTCATCTTAAGCCGAGTCAGAAAAGACAACCAATTAATAAGCAAAAATAATTTCTTATTTACCAATATAAGGAGGAATGTGGGGGATCATTTCTTACAATGCACCTTACATGCTAAGACTTTTTTCTCAGCTTGTCTTCTTGGGAAGAAAAGTTTAGCATATCAGTTCATGTGTATTTCAGGGAGACTTGAAATCGTTAACATTTAACACTAGTTTCAGATTTGGCTTCTATTATTTTTGGACTGAGAATGGGGAAAGTTGTTTAGTTAAAAGTATTTCTTTCTGTATTCAGATTCAGTTTCAATAATGTCTCTTAGCCTCCTCTTTTGAATTCATTCAAATATTGTGAAGTGTATGAGAAGCTTTCTTTGTTACCAAGGAGAGAGCAATCGCCAGATTTCTTTTAAAACACCTTCATTTTGCAAAATATAATTAAAAGAAGACCCATGTGATACATGAACTCTCTCGGGCAACCAAAAATGTATTCCTACCTCTGATTAAAAAGGCAACAGAAACGGCAGTACGTCTTAAAATGTCTGAGGATCTTATTGCCAGATCCCTTATGAACTGTATATTTGTGCTTTGTCATTAAGGATTTTTGCATGGGCAAAATTGAGAAAATGCAAATAAGCATTCAACCCAAGTTGAATGAGCACAACAGCGGATGAAAAAAGGCGAATTAGAAAGTATGTTAATTCAATTAACATCAAGGGTAGATTTTCCGCATGAGAAAGGAGGTGGCAGACGTAACTGGGTCATGCCAGCTTCATTTATTGTTCCGCTTTCATTACTAATTAGTGAGATAAGGAGATGGACAGGATGGGGAGGGGGAGCAGTGGCAAGGTAAAGATTAGGCAACTTACCTCATGCCAATGCGGCCATCTTAAATTCATCACTCGATTCCATCAAAATGGCTTCCCAGCATACAGTCACCGACAACTGCAAAATGGAATCTGGCAGAGTGGAGGATCTAACTGTCACTAGCTTTCTCTTGAATCTCTCGTTCTGCAGGGGTACCGCATGGCATCAGGGTTCATAGTGAGGAGAGGGTGGCACAGCCGGGGGGCGGAGCCCTCTCCCTTCTCCTTTGTGTGCTGTTTTCACGCCGGCAGGACAGTTTCTGGAATTCTCTGCAGATCTGTGCAGGAGACAATGAAGCAGAGCCATTACTCGCTGTGTACTGTGCATAGGCAAAACGCCATGGTTACAGAAAACAAATCATTTTAGTTAACCGATTCATTACTAGGTACCAGGTTTTTGTTCTAGAGAACTATAAGCACATCTTTTAAATGAATATTTGAAACAAATCATTGGAATAAGAGTGACTGTGATAAATCAGAATTTGGAGAACCTAGTCAGTCCCTTCTCGCTCTCTCACGCAGCATGACCTAAAAACTTCCTTTCCTAGGTTTGCATTATATGTGACTAGATTTAAAGCTAGATTGAAATTTCAGCCAGAAGCAGAGCAAAAGTCATAGTTAAAAGCAGCTGTAGGTCAGTGGACTTGATCGTTCTGATGGCGCATGACCTTTGACCAGTGATTTTAATTCCTGCAGTTTCCGGAAGGGGAAATAAGTTCCACAGATATATCCACAGCAAACACTTGTGCAAAATGCACTCTGTAATTTTTGCTCAATGCTATAATTCATTCATCCTGGTATTCGGCGCTGCAGTCAGTGGTTTCTTTAAACGCTGCCACAGTGGTTAAAATCCAGGGGGACACAATTCAAAAGGGGACATATAGGTAAAGTGCCCATTTCTGTTTTATCATTCCCTCTGTGAGAAATACACTAACCCCTATTTGTCCTGTTTGCCTGATTTAATTAGATTGTAAGCTCTATGGAGCAGGTATTGTTTCTTGCATGTTTAATATACAGCGCTGCGTACGTCTGGCAGTGCTATAAAAATGATACGTAGCAGTGGTAGCAACTGATTGGCACCAGTATCAGAACTGCAACTGGTGCTGAATAACCAGATAGAAAGAATGTCCAAACTGGTATCTAGATGGCTAACTGGGTAGGGCAATAAGTAAATCACTATTGGGACTCCCCGAGCACCACCCACACACTATGTCCCTGATTCTATGGGTAAGTGCCTAGATCGAGACCGCCTTTCAAGGTAAGTGCTTAACTTAATTTTTTAATTGATTCACTTGGTGCCGTTAATTAAACAGTTCCATTGAAAACCAATTTTTAAAAAAATGATTTAAAAAAATTGATTTTGGGCTAGGCACCTACATCGGTAGGCGTCTACATTGAGGCATCTACCCGCGCCTAGTGGGTATGCTTAGGGGCGGAGTTTGGGCAAGGAATCTCTTAGGTGCTGATCAATTAGGCCAGGAAAACGCCTACATTAAGATGCCTACCAGCGCCTCAAGTCAAGCTAGATGCCAACAGGCGCAATTCTACAAACGCCACCACGCCTGGCTGGGTTCTCAGAATCTCGCCAGATCAGACTGGTTGTCAACTATAGGTCAGATTATGTCTTTGATATGTAAACTAGAGTTTGGGGAGTTCAAATGGACAATTTATTGACTAAGGATCATCAGATTAAATTGGTTAGTAAGAAAGCTTTTGGCCTTTTAAGGAAATTGCGGCCAGTGTTTGCAATTATAGTTCAATCACTTATACTTTCGGTGATGGATTATTGCAATATAGCATACCTGGGACAGGTAAAGGGTTGTTGAAGAGACTACAGACAGTACCGAATACTGCAGTTCGGGTGATCTTTTCAATCTCTAAATATGACAGAATTACATCGTCACAAGAGGCACGTCCTGTAGGTAGACAGCCAGCACTGGGTAATTACACTAGGTTTTAGTTATTATAAATGTTAACGCATAAATTTAGTTGTGGGTCCCACCAGAGTGTGTGTTTGAACGTGCGTGATCTTAAAATCTGGTTTGGAAAAGACTTTGTTGCTTTTTTGTGTGCGTGTTCAAATTGTTTATTGCATTTAAATTAAACATCAACATTAATATACAATAGTCCAATGAAAAATTCTTTCCCCCACCCATGAAACATCCCAAAAGTCAAATTCCCAACTATTCAACACATTACATTAGGGATTTCTATTCCGCCATTACCTTGCGGTTCAAGGCGGCTTACAAAAGATTTATAAACGGGGGTTACATTGGGAGAACGATTGATTTACTAGAGTGGTAAAGGGTGGATCTTTTGACATTTCTCTGGTTGTTAAGAGTAAGAAAGCTTACAAAAGATTTGAAAGGGGTTAACAATGGAAGCCCGTTTGTCAAATTTAGAGTTATTAAGAGAACATGAAGTTAGGGCTGCTTCAGGAATTTCTTGAAAAGTATCATTTTTATTTCTTTTCTGAACGTCTTGTAGTCATGGGTGGTCATCAGAAGGTTGGAGATCTGGTTGTCCAGTCTTGCGGCTGGCAATACAAGTCTAGTAATCCCCATAGCTTTCGAAACTGCACTAATTTACTTTTCTTTACAGCAGCTATCTCTTTATATTTACGTCCTAAGCAAAACTGAGTACCTGAATAAATGCATGTAAACCGTTCTGAGCTTCCCTGGGAGAGCGGTATAGAAAATAAATAAGTAAAAAAAAATAAATAAATAACAGCCAGGACTATCATCTCTAAGAACCGTTCATAAATGACTCATGGCTTCACTTCATTCTGTCATTCGTAAGAGAAGAATGAGCCCTAAAATCTACTGTGCAGTCCATCTCAGATGTAGGCAGATAGGGGGGATATATATATCTTTAGAATAACAAGTGATGCACTAGTTTTGGGAGTGTGCAATAAGAGAGAGTTTCTGAAACAACCCTGAGTTGGCTTAACCATCAGGTACAATAGGTGACCGCTTAGGGCAGCAACTTCTAGGGGACCGCAAAGAGAACTGGAGCCAAAACAAAACAATGGATCCTCATGCCATGCTAAGTCAAACAACCATTAGTGCGTAGATAGCTTCATATCTTTGTTATTCAAATGTTCTAATGCCTGCCTATTAGGCTTCCTTAAAACAAGAACATACAGAGTCAAATCAAAAGACATTCTATCTGAACCATGGACCAACCCATGCGGAGTACCACAAGGCTCTCCCCTCTCTCCCACACTTTTCAACCTATTCATAGCTTCCCTAGGCACCACCCTGGACGCCCTAAATATTACTTCTTTCAGCTATGCAGACGACATAACCATCCTCCTTCCATTCGACATCCACAACCCAATCTCCACAGGACACCTGAAAACCACATTGGAAACAGTAGAAAAATGGATGACAAATCATAAGTTGAAGCTGAACTCAGACAAAACTAAATTCCTACTACTAGAGAAGGACAAAAAACCAAGTACTGAACTGAACTGGAAGTAAACTCAATCAAGTACCCAATACAGAGCTCCCTCAAAATCCTAGGTATACATTTAGACAGATGCTGCACAATGCAAACACAAATCCATAAAATCACCCAAAAAGCATTCTTCACAATGCGAAATCTAAGAAAAATCTGAAAATTCTTTAATAAAGACCAATTCAGGATCATTGTCCAATCCCTTGTGCTAAGTATTGTAGACTACTGCAACAGCCTTTACTTACCTTGCCCTACCAACACAATAAAAAAACTACAGACCATCCAGAACACAGCCCTCAGACTCATATACTCACTCAGCAAACACGACCACATTACCAATGCATACTTAGAATCTCACTGGCTACCAATAAAAGCAAGAACACAATTCAAACTCTACTGTCTCATTTTCAAAGTAACCCACGGCACGGCACCCAGTTACCTAAACAACCGTTTTTACTACTACCTCTCACCCAGAAGAAGGAGAACACAGAACCTTTTCACCTACCCACCTCTCAACGGTACTCGTCTTAAGAAACTTTACGACAACCTTCTGGGGACACAGGCAGCTAAAATCGACTCTGACATCTCAAAACTTCTGACCAAAACAACAGACATAAAAGAGTTCCGTAAAGAAATAAAAACACTACTGTTCAAAAAATATCTCCCATCACTCTAACCTCCACCCAATGAGTCCCCAATCAACGCCTTTGGAAACACCCACCTATAGTATCTCTTTGTCTGTGATCCAGAATGTACTGTAACTCTTTTACACTACACCCGATTTAACTTGATTCAGTTGACATGTATTATCTTCTGTGATATGTATTATCTTCTGTGATATTGAAGTATCATAATCCTTTACTGTTCCTGTAACTTACCCTTATCCTGAAATGTAATTCTACTGGAACTGCCCAGATAATTTCTATATTGTAATCCGCCTAGAACCGCAAGGCACAGGCGGAATAGAAATCCCTAATGTAATGTAATGTAATGTTTCATTGGTATTTATTTTAAAAAATTCTTACCCGCTTAAACCTAAGCGGCTTACAAAATACAATCATAAATATGGCAGAACAAATAATCAGTCAATATAGTTATAACATTCTCCAAAAGTGACTTTATGTATTCATTACTTATTCAGTGAAAGGTTTCTATAAATAAAGTTTTCTTAAGTATCTTCTTGAATTTCTGTGTATCTGAAAGCAATCAGATTATTCCATAGAGACGCCCCTGCTATCAAAATCACAGATGTTCTTGTATGTTCATAATGGACATACAAGAACTGACATAATTTTTTTTTCTACCTTTGTTGTCTGGCTTCTGCTTTCCTCATCTTCTCATTCAATTCCTTCCATCCACTGTCTGTCTTCTCTCTGTGTCTTCCATTTGCTCTGTTACTGTGCCTCTCCCTTCACCCCCCCCAATTGGTCTGGCACCCATCTTCTTCCCTCCGTTCCCCCATAGTCTGGCATCTGTCTTCTTCCCTTCCAGCCTCTTCTCCCCACTCTGTCTTCCACATTTCCCTTCAGGGTCTGTTCCTCTCCACCCTCCTTCAATGTCTGTTCTATTCCTTTCCACCACCACCCTTCCCTCCCTCTTTCACCATCTGATCCTTTCTACCACCCTTCAGCTCCTCTCGCACGGCCTATCTATCTACCTCTCTCCCTCTTACTTTCGTGGCACGTTACAATGTAATTTGTGCAAGCCGCTGGAGCCTGCAAGCTCAGTCCCCAAACAATCTCGCTTCTGTATTCCTATTTTCCCCATTTCTAATATCTCCCCTATGTATCTGCCATTGCCCCCCCCCGTGTCCATATACCATCCCCATGGCATGTATGTCCCCTTTATGTCTCTGTCCCTATGCACATAATTTCCCCTCTGTTCCTCTTCCATACCAGTGTGTCTCTTCTTTTCAACCCCATCCAGCTTCTTTACTTCTTTCTTCCCCCCCCCCTGCTTCCAGCATCTGGCTCACCTGCCTGCCCTCCCCTTTCTTTCCTGCTGTGGGTTTCTTTCTCTCCCTCTTCATCCCCTTGGCCCAGAATCTCTTTCCCTTTCACTCCCTCCTTCCTAGTGTGAGCTGGGAAGCTGGGAACACGCGCAATCGTGCGGTCCAGCAGTCCCCTCCCTCCCGATCGCAGCGTTCCGTCAGCTCCCTCCCTCCACCTTACCTTATATGCAGAGTTTGCCGGCTTTCTTTTTCGCCCAGCCACATGCTTTCAAAAAGCCACGCGCGGCTGCTCAGTTGTTCAATCTTCTCTGATGCAACCGGAAACAGGAAGTTGCAGCAGAGGAGAAGATTGAACAACTCGAGCAGCCGCCGCGCGTGCGTGGCTTTTTGAAAGCATGTGGCTGGGCGAAAAAGAAAGCCGGCAAACTCTGCATATAAGGTAAGGTGGAGGGAGGGAGATGGCGGAATGCTGCGATCGGGCGGATGGGAGCTGCTGGACCGCGCAATCCTTAATTGCCTCACTGCGGAGACAAGACCATTCACCACTCCATGGGTTGGTGAATTGCCTTGTCTCCGTCCCCGCAGCGACCACTAATTTTTCTTTCCCCGTTTTGGCGGGTTACCCGCGGCTAGCAACCACCGTGTCATTCTCTACCAGAAACCCAGAGCCCTGCACAGTGGTGTGCTTAGATTCCATCTACTGGAGTCTCCATCAAAGCTCACTCCAGCCCATCTTAACCATCCCAGCCATTGAAGCCCTCCCCAGCCCATCCTCAACTGAATGTCCATATACGGGCCACAGGCCATGCAAGCTTGCCCAGTACTGGCCTTAGTTCCCTCAATGTATACCCATTATTTTCTGATTAGAGATTCTCACGCTTGTATGAACTCTGTCACCATTTTCTTCTCCACCACCTCCCTCAACCACTCTCTATGTAAAGAAGAATTTCCTTACATTGCTCTTGAGTCCACCACCCCTCAACCTCAAATTATGCCCTCTGGTTTTACTATTTTCCTTTCTCTGGAATAGATTTTGTTCTACATTAATATCATATGATATCTGGATGTTCTTCCATGCTGCCCATTATATTGTGATGTCATAATGCCTCATTCCACCAATGCCTAAGAGCCAACCTCATCAGTGATGTCACAATGGCTTGGTTTCCCTATACTTGTGCCCATTTGCTAGATCAGGGAAGAGAAAGGGGATTTGTATACTGCCTTTTTAAGCTGACATTCAAAGTGGTAGGCACTGGAGGATTAAGTGACTTGCCCAGGGTTACAAGGAGCAGTACTGGGATTTGATCTCACAACCTCTGGGTGCAGAGGCAGCAGCATTACCAGTGATCCACACTTTCCCCCTAATAGACACCATGCTCACATAATAACAATGAACACTAATTCATGTGCAACCTGCTTGGCATAGCAAACATGCCTCAAAATGGAAGAAACTCCTTCAAGGCCAAAAAAAAGATTATTTTCAGCCCTATTTCTAAAGGGGTCGCTATTCAGTTGGTGGCACTCAGGGCCAGATTATATAAACGGTACTAAGCACCGCCTACATTGTAGGTGCTGCTCATCGCTGCTGTCAATCAAAAAAGTGATGCCATTTCTAAAATTACGCCTAGCGGCGCCTAAGTGGGACTTAGGCATTGCCAGGCATCCTAGACATTAGGCCAGCTTTTCACTCACCTAATTTGGCAGTGCCTATGTCAACGCCTAATGGCGCTCATTCTCCACCCAAGACCACACCTACTTTTAAACATAGGCGTCCTTAGGCGTGGGAGGTCACCTCTACTTAGGTGTCACTAAGCATCCTAAGAGCTTGGCGCTGAACTCTTAAATGGATTAATTTATTTTTTTTTTAAATTGGCAGAAAACTGATGTGGTCAATTACCACGCTGATTAAGCCAATTCAAAAATAAAAATTTGGTGCGGATCCCAAACTTAGGCGTCACCAGGCAGCTGAAATTAGGGCTAATGTAGGCGCCATTTATAGACTATCACAGTCAGTGTTCTGCTGACTGCTGCCAGCACTACACCTGGAAATTCAATCCTGCATCATGTCCAGGCAGTGGTATTGAATATCCAGATTTGCATAGCAACATAGTCAATTAATAATAATAATAACTTTATTCTTATATACCGCCACACCACATAGTTCTAGGCAGTTCACAACAAAGAGGACTGTACAATCAGTGAAAAAAAAATACAAGTAACATGGAAATACATTCAGGAAAGGTCAAAATTATAACTTTACATTAAGACAGAAGATCAATTTACAAATCTGCCAAATGAATCAGTTTTCAACAACTTCCTAAAAGATAAATAAGATTGGGCCTGAGAAATAATATTACACAACCAAGAATTTATTTTGCCTGCCTGAAATGCAAATGATTTATCGAGAAATCTTTTATAACGATAAGATTTTATAGCCGGGTAAGCAAATAAATGATTTCTTCGGGTAATCTTGTTCGGTTTATATCGTTCAAAACGTGAAGATAGGTAAGCTGGAGCCAAACCAAATAGAGCCTTGAATTGAAACAAATACAACCAAACTTAAACAATATTCTTGCCTCGAATGGCAGCCAATGTAACTGTTGATAGAATGAACTAACATGGTCATATTTTTTCAGGCCAAAGATCAAGCGAACCGCTGTGTTCTGGATAATTTTTAATCTTTTGAGAAGTTTTTTTTAATGAGATCCCAAATATATTATATTGCAGTAATCAAGAACAGACAAGATGGAAGATTGTACTAATATCCTAAAGGATATACTATCATAATATTTTTTTATTGTTCGAAGCGTCCAAAGAATTGAAAAACATTTTTTGATCAGTAGATCCGTGTGATCCTCTGAGGTCAACTGGCACTTAACTGGCATGTAACATAAAGATAGGACTGACTTTTTTAACTGGTCCTATTTACGTGGTTACTTTGGTCAGTTCAATGCTCAATACTGGCACGACGTGCTAACTCTGCCCCTCAGAATGCCTCCAAAATAGCTGGGTTTTGAGTTAGGTACTATCCAGTCATTTTCAACAGCACTAACCAGTTGGCCCCAAACAGGCAATTTAACCAGCCAGGAGTCGTTACTGGTCAGTTAAATCATTTTGAATATCAATCCATACAGAAAGTTTTGTCACCCAATATACAATTTCACGTATATTATTTGAGTATCCCTTCTGAAAACAAACTCTGAAGATTGGTGCATGATTACAAACCACAGAAAAATGCATTAAGTTGGAATCCCTCCCCCCGGTTTCTTAGGGTGGTGAGCGAGTGCTCATCTGGAAGCTGTGAAACTGAACATGGATTCGTTTTTGAGATGTGGAGTTAGTTCACTATCCTGTCTTAATAGAGGGCCTGAGGCCTGGAGGTCTGGGTTGAGTTTGCAGCATTTGCTTTAGTGACGAATCCACTTTCTTATTTGCACACCCAGGTATTTTTTTCAGACAGGATTCTCTGTACTGCATGTACTACAGAGTAATGTATAAACCTTTACACAATGAAAAGTCTTAACACAATTTATTTGTCTTTAAAATTTATTCTCTGATGATTTATTATACCTTGCCTGGTACTGCAAGAGAAAGGCAGGTGACAAATTCAATACAAAACAGGCAAATGCCATTGGGCAGATTCAAGGACCTTTTACTAATGTGAAGCAGGTCTGGCCAATGCAACATTTTCACCTGTTTCAAAACCTACGGATCATTTAAGGGGCAAAACTGGCAAAGTTCTCTTTGTATTAATACTTCAAAAATGAGTTTCTGCTGCCTGTCCTTCTAGCCTAGATTTTTGTTTATTTCCCCCCGTTGAAGCCTTTTCAAACTATTGCAGTTGAAGAGCAAAAAGGGAAGTGTCAGAAGCGATGAAAGAGAGGAGGAATGTTTTCAGCTGGAGTTCACACACTGTCGCATGCCTGCGGTAAGACTACGGCCTCCACTTCAAGGTCATTCCATGCACTATTCAGATTTGTTTCTTCATGCACTGTAGCAGGCAATTATAACCCTTAAATGCTGAGCATTTTCCCTTTTTTTCATCCAAAGAATGTCATCTATTTTTTATTGATAAGTTTCTTTCATTGGTTGATGCTTAGCACCTGCTATCTCCAGTGATAAGAAAGAGGTCATTAATGAAACTAGCACAGGTCAACGAAAAGGTGACCTGGAATATATATAAGTGTCTGTCCTACACTTACCATTTATCACGAAACAGAGGCAGCAAAATTGCTATTTAAAAATACTTTGCTTAGGATTTACTAAATTAATAACACACTTTCTGATTGCAATTGTGTGATATGGAAAACATTAATTGAGCAGATGGGAGGAAGGTTCCAACATCTGTTCCGATAGAAATGTCACAGGTGTTGATGTTTTCCGAGCTCTGCACCTACCATCAGCAGTTATCAATCTTCTCCTCACCTCCTTATAACATCTCAGCGATTCTGTTCTACTAAATCACACCATATCTGATAAACTAGCATCTCCCATTATTCCTGGAAGCACACCCAACTAGTCTGATCTCCAAGTTAACCACAGCGCACAGGCATGAACAGTGGCGTAGCAAGGGTGAGTGGCACCCGGGGGCGGTGGTACCCCTCCCTTGCTCTCTTCTCTGCTTCCCTGCTCCTTCCCGACCCCCATGCTTTGCATGTGCCCCCTTTCCCTTCCCCTTCCCTCTTTATTGACTCAGATGCCTAAGGCCCCTCCTCTTAGGAGGGGTCTTACGGACTGAACCAATCAAGGCCTTTGGTCCCTCCCTGTGAATCACAGATGCACCAGGGAGGGGAAGCCCCATTATTTAGGACTTGCAGCCTGAAGCAGGAGCCGCAGAGTGGGCTTCCTGCTTCTAACTTTTTAAAAAGGTACGGGGGAGGTTTGGGGGTGGGGGATATGATGGCAGGAGGAAGTGGGCATCCCTCCTGCCATTTTTTGAGGTTCGGGGAGGACAGTGGCTTGGGGTTGCCATGGCATGGGGGTGTGCTTTATGGCAGGAGGGAATGGGCATCCCTCCTGCCATTTTGGGGGGATTCAAGGGGGGACAGTGGCTCGGGGGGGCCTAGCGCATGGGGGGGCAATTTTCTCTCATGCCGCATTTGTCAGGGGGTCATTGGGGAGGGCAGTGGGGGACTTTTTTTCATTTTTTTATGGGACAGATATTTGCATGTGTAACACATACAAAATAGCTGCCATTGGAAAAAAAAAAACCAAAACCCAGGCAGACCTGTCAGTAACACATTTATTTTGGAAGAGCCATGTGATGTTAGCGCATCAATCGCTTGGCTACTTTGCATGGGGTCTTAGCTAATTTGCATGGCCGCATCGTAAAAAGGGCAATCGAGGGGAAAAACACTGTTTTGCGCATCAGGTCGGTAAAAGCTGTGAAAACAGGTTTAGCGACAATCTCTGGCTTTAGTGCATCCAGCCCTTAGTACACTGCAATGCCCCAGGTGTTAATTGACTAGCGCTGCCACGCCCACTCTTGTGTGTGCAAATTGGCCATTTTTCTGCAGGATGCCAACGAACAACCCATGGCAAGTCTTTTTTAACATGTAGCACTTACTGCATTTTAGTTAAAGGACCCCTTAGGAATTCATTGCGTTCCTGATTTTGCCACGCATTTTCTTTCTTCACAAGACAAGGTCTTCGAACATAACGTTAAAGCTGAAATCTTCCAAAATGACTTAGAAGTCTGCATTCATCCCTAACCCCTCCCAAATTCTTTTTAGGTGCCTTTCTCTGCCATCCATTTCAAAATTAGCCATGCTCAACATCCTCAATTTGAATGCAGATGAGTATTTAAAAGTTCAAAATGCTTTCAACAAATGAAAGGCATAAAAGGCTGAAAAGTGCTCATACATTAGTTTATACGTGTGAGGATAAGTCGTTCAAACTCACTCAAGGTTTTATCTTTAGTGAGTTATGACTCTACCCTTCAATAGTAGAAAAAAAAAAGCTTAATAGCAGCAGTTGACTGATCTTCTATGTATTTCCAGATAGATTAATAAATCTCCCATTGTTCTTAATAAATCCTTGTGTGTGAGCGATGTGCAGTGTGGGAATTTTATCAAGAATTTTCAAATAATTAGGGATAATTAAAAATTAATGAGTGGAGATTGGGCAGAACGATTTGTTCTGATGGACAAGCAGCATTTAGTGGGCTCTTGGATCATCACCTCTGGTATTCCAAACCCTTTTCCTGTATGGAGACCATGTATTGGTTGGATTGAGTTTCCTAAAAAGGAGCAAATAACAGAGCATTGTAAAGAGGTAAGTTGGATGCTAAAAAGGAGCAGATGTTTGGAAAAGAAGAAACTCCTAGGAATCAATACTCAGAGCAAAAAAAAAGGAGGAGCGGTCCAAACCACTTTCAACATAAAAACGCACTTTTTTTACCGCAAAACCGTTAAGTTCTATGCAGTTCACAAAAGATAAAGGATCTACACAATAAGTGGAATAAAGAAAATATATCTAACTTCCAAAAGGTTTTTAAAGCACATCTAAATTGGTGAAAACCACTTTTCAGTCAGACTCAACGCAGATCTACGTTCGGGTGTGGTATCGCCTGCCCCGGGAGTCAACATATCAAACCAGACGGGTATGGATACCAGCAGAGGCTTAGGCAGCCCTCACATTTTAGGTGAGCCACTGGGAAAACTGGGTGGACACGTCGTCTCCACATTCCTTCCCCCTACCCCCTCCAACACCAACTCAAAACATTAAATGACTGCATTATTGGGGATCCTCACACCCCTACAGCTGCAGAGTTCCTCCAGTGGCAAGAACAGCTCCCTTTCCTACTTGATCTAGCCAGCAGCACTGTCTATGCACTGCCACTGCCCTGCCCCCCCCATGCGTGTTCAGCTTTTGTGCATGCATGAAAACTAAGAATGTACGGCAGAGGGTGACCAGAGCAATGACAATGTGTAGACAGTTCTGTCGGCTGAAGCAAGTACAAAAGGGAGCTGTTCTTGGCGCTGAAGGATCCCTGCAGCTATGGGCTTAGGGATCCCCATCACTCCTAAAAACAGCATAATCATTTTGGATGGTCCTGAGCCCAAAGTGGGTGGGCCTCACTACACCACTGGATTCCAGAACACAAAATTCATGTGGACCCTTTACAGATGTTCTCTCTTCAGAATTGTTAGACCCAAACTCTGCAGTGCAAAATACAGAGAGCAGGTGAAAATTCCCCAAACAGACACAATTCAAGCACTAAATTAAAAACTCAACCCATTCTCCCTACCTATGTTATAGAATTGCCCTTTAAATGTACATCCTCAAGCAGTTCTTAGCATCATATCATGTGATAATATTTTTTGCATTATGATTCTAGAAAGAGGTTTTTACTTATAATTCTGATTTCAAAAGCTGAAAATACTAAGGACAAAGGACAAGAAAATAGGGGTAGACCAATAAAAATGAATCATAGAAGCTTGAAGTACAAGCAAAAACTGATAAAACAAAGTCCTGGATTCTCTAAATGGCACTGTTATTGGCGGCCACCAATCATGAGTCAATCATGTGATGGTGCCATTTAGAGAATCGTGGCTCTGGCAAAGATAGGTCCGGAAATGGAGACCAGGATTTTCAAGGCCTACATTTCCGGTGCCTACCTGTGATGTGAATGGCGCTTCCGTAGGCATTTTATGAAGTCTACTGCCAGCGTTAGCCATGCCTACAGTAGCGTTAGGTGCCGTAAAACACCTACAGAGGCACGATTCTGGCGCCAGAGTTTTAGGTGCTGATAGGCATCTTGAAAATCAGTTTAAAACATAATTTAAACAGCATTTTTCACTTACTTGGGCGCCTACCAGTGCCATTTATAAAATATGTGCCAAAGTTTATTAATAATAATAATAATAATAATAACTTTATCCTTTAATACCGCCCTAACCAGGAGTTCTAGGCAGTTTACACTAAGAGGACTAAGTTTATTATAATGAAAAAGACCATAGGTCTTGTTGTTGTTGGATGCCATCGAGTCGTGTTCGAGTCCTAGCAACTTGCTGATTTGCAGATCTAAAAAGAAAATGGTTTTGTACTAGTCTGGATAGGTCCTCCAGTGTCATCACCATGGTTGTTTTCAACGTGTTCAGCCATCTGATTGCAAGTTGCACTCTTTGCCTGGTTCCTTCGATCTTCCCAAACATGATGTCCTTCTCCAGTAATCTTTCTCTTCTGATGGTGTAACCAAAATAAGAGTCGTAACTTCATTATTTGGGCTTCATGTGACATAGCCAGTTTGTTCTCTTCCAAAATCGATTTTTTAGTTCATCTGACGGTCCACAGCACACCTAAAATCTTTCTCCAGCACCAAAGGTCAAATGAGTCAATCTTCCTTCAGTTTTGTTTCCGGAGTGTCCAGCTTTCTCATCCATATCTGACCACTGAGAAAATGAGTGAATGAACAAATCTGATCATTTGGAGTGTTACCTTCATGCCTTTGAATATTTTGTCAAGAGCCTTCATTGAAGAGCGACTGAGTATTTCCTCCCTGCTAGTTGCTTCTTTGTTTACAAAAAAGCTCAGGAGATTGAAATCCTGTTCCACTTCTAGTCTATAGCCTTCAAGCTCAAAATTCTCACCATTTTCTGTGCTCATGATCTTCGTCTTGTTTATGTTCAATTCTAAACCCATGTTATGACTTTCGACTTTGCTGTGTTTCGATGCCTGCATCAGAAATCAACAATCATCTGAATGATTTAAAACACAAATGACTGTGATTGGGGGTTAGGTAATTTCCTAGAACTGAAACATGAAACCATGTTGAGTCTGAGTCTACCTTTTGCATTTTCACCATCCTTTGGGGATTTATTTTATGCAGACCTACATTCTTTTTCATGACAATAAGCTCTCTGTTTTATCAGTTTTAGTTAAGTTAAACTCTGAAATTCCTTGCCAGAGGATGTGGTAACAGCAATTAGTGTAACTAGGTTTAAAAAAGGTTGGACAAGTTCCAGGAAGAAAAGTCCACAGTCTGCTACTGAGACAGACATGGGGGAAGCCACTGCTTGCCCTAGGATCCATAGCATTGGGTTTCTGCTAGGTATCTGTAACCTGGATTGGCCACTATGGAAACAGGATAATGGGCTAGATGGACCACTAGTCTGACACAGTATGGCTATTCTTATTCCTTATGTTCGCATGTTCTCCAAGGTTCCATGATTTCATTTTTATTGGCCCATCCCTACTTTCTTGTCCTTTGGCATTTCTTCCTTAAGGGACTTTTCTTCCTTTTTTGGGTTTTTCATTTGTTTTATGACAACACATTCAACATGTTGTTAGAGCCCCTGAATTATCGGTTCCTGACCTTTTTCTTATAACTCTAATCATTGGTATTTAATGCAAACAAGTTATATGAATAAAGGGAACAGCAAATGTTGCCTGGCAAGAACGTAGCTGACAAGTAATTAAAGTAGCAAATTTTGCCTGAGAAGAATGTAACTGACAGAACAGAAAATGTTGCCTGCCTGGAACATAGCTGACAAGTAAAGAGCATAGCAAATGTTGCCTGTCTAGAACGTAGCTGACTTACCTGCCCTTGCTCTGCCACTGATTCCAGTTTTCACCCATCCCCATGCTAGAACCTTTCAGCCATGACTAGCAAGAAGAAGAAAAAAACAACTGGTCATTTATAGGCTAGTGTTCACAAGGAAAGCTACAGTTGAACGTCTTCCATGTGTCACTGACAAAAACAACAACACAGTTTAAAATTTCTGACTTTGCTTGACACTTGCTAAAAACCCAAACATTCCAAAAATAAATACAAGCTGTTGTAGTCTTAGAGGTGTTTCTTTTAGAAACATCTGCACTTGGAAATTGCAGAATTTACAGATGTAGATCACATACACGTGTAAATTGCAATTTCAGAAAGCAACTATTTGCACATGGAAATCTGCATCATGGAAAAATTTCAAAGGGATGTGGCTTGGGCAGGTAAAAAAATCTACAATAAAAATACACATATGTGGGGGAGGGAATTCCCTGTTGGGCTTTGTACCAGCTCAGAGGCAAGCCTTTCAGTCAGGGTTTTACACAAGGGATTAAGGGAGTCATTCTCCTTAATCCCCCTGTTCTTTATTTTCATTTCTAAACTAAAAATTAATAATAAAAATTGTATTCTCACTACTTAATATATCTATAGAGTTGTAAATTGGACAGCTACATGTGGAAGCAGCATCATTTAGTTTCAAAATTGCTGGTTCTACATGGAAGGTACAGGTATTTGCAGGGTTGGTGCTGCTATTTTCCCTGTGTTTATTTGTAAAATGGCTGCTCTCACTGTAGATGCTGGCAAATACAGGGCCATGGTCTTTTAAATATTTTACAAAAAGCTCCATGTTCAGCAAGGCCTTTTGCAAAATAGCTCTTTAAAAGAGAGCTTCTGACCTAGGTAGTCCTATTTCTGCACTCAATGCTCTATATAATATAAGCCTTCACATAAAATACTTGAGAAAAATATTGTAACGTCATTTATGTTAATGTATGCAGTATGTTGTTTGCATCATTTCCTTTCTACCCAGTGCATTAATCATCACAGTGTTGAATGCATGCTCTTCACTCTACTTTTTTCAAAGCAATCAATGAATGAATGCTTTTATTTGTATTTTGCTCAAGGAAGGAGAGTTGACAACAGTAAAGGGAAGACTCACAGTCATGGTATTGCTTCTTTGATTTCCTATATACTAGCTCATCCTTGCAGGGTCCAGCATTATTTTCTTCAGCCTGATAGGGAATGTGAAAAACCATCATTAGGGAGAACATCATTGAGAAAGTTCATCAGCATCCAGTGATGGGAAAGAAGAGCTCGGGGTAGACAGCTACAAAGACACTATTCATTACAACCAAGGCTGCGATTTTCATTGAATTAAACAAACACAAAGAGCGGAGGAATTCTTTTTTTTTCATATAAGAATTATTATATGTCTATAACTGGAGAACTTGTGACATGCACGAGGGGACAGCAGAGCTAGAGAAATGACCCCCTGGTAGAGCAAACGATTGTATACATAAAAGAGAGGCTTTTCACCCCACCCCAATAAAACAGCAGCAATCGTTGAAAGCAGCAGTTGTTCAGCCGCCGATGCGGCGTCACCATCGGCCCGGTTCCTTCTTCCTCGCTGCCTCAGCGCAGAAAGGCGCGAGCAGCGGCCCCTCGCACGCGCTGCGCCTTCTCTCTGACGTCGCCACGCGCTTCCGGATGAGGCGCGAGGAGCCGCTGCCCGCGCTTTTGAGTTCTGAGGCAGTGAGGACGAGGGAGTCGGCGTAAAACGGCCAAAAGTTAAGGCACAGCGTGGAGGGAGGGAGACGACAAAGGTAGGGAGAATGGGTTGAGTTTTTAATTTAGTGCTTGAATTGTGTCTGTTTGGGGAATTTTCACTTGCTCTCTGTATTTTGCGCTGTTCAGGAAGAAATGCTTTTGTTCTGCCTGAAGAGGCTTCAATCCTAGGGTTTCTTTGTATATATATTGAATATTGAGAAGCATACAGTCTGCTTTGTGTAGTTTAATTTTGTGGTTAACCATTATGTGTTGTTAATACAATTATATTGTGTGTATATATGAAAAATGAATGGGAAAATGGTGTTACAATTAGTACTATTGTGAGGGCAGGGTCTGGTGGCAGAGATTGGGTAGAGATGGGCAGGGACTTAGCCCAGTGTTCTTCCACAAAATAATTATTTTATTTGCACCAGTCCATAGGTGTCAAAAAGTTGAAGAACACTGATTTAGAGCTTCAAACTGGAGGTCATAGAGTTTATAATAATATATTCTCAACCAGAACTCTGCTGGCCAGTTACAGACCCAGATTTTACTCTTCTCTAGCAGGGTTTATAACACAGAGGTGGACAGCCACAGTCCTCAAGGACCACAACCCCAACTGGGTTTTTAAGAGCTCCACATTGAATATGTATGAGATCTATTTGCATAGAATGGCAGCCAATATGCAAATTAATCTCATGCATATTCATTGTGGGCATTTTGAAAATCTTACTGGGTTGCGGCCCTTGAGAGCCATTGTCGCCCACCCCTGGTTTAACATATCTCCAGAGCTACTTAAGAGTTTGGTGATGGTCTGGAGCTCTGTTTTACAACTGCTGGTTTTTACCAATATTAATATACCCTTCACCAGACATCAAACTGAATATATTTCACTTGGCTCACACTGCTTTTCAATTTAGGTTCATGTATTTCTTCCATTGCCACAGATACTGATGCATAGGAAAGTCCAGACTACCCCCAGCAGGTCTAGTTTTCAAGATGACCACAATGAATATTCATGAGATAGATTTGAATGCAGAAAAGACAATAGAGACAAAATTAGTTTATGCATATTCATTGCTGATTCCTGAAAACTAGACTGGCAAGTGATGTACTCTACGACAAATTTGAGATAATCTGTAATACAGTGTTCTTCAACCGCCGGTCCATGGACCATCGCTGGTCTACAGAAATTTTCTGCCAATCCACAGGGCCGGTACGTCCATCCAGACCCAAGACAGCGTTCTTCAGCCGCTAGTCCATGTCGCAACGTCAGAGGGAAGGCTTTCAGATGAGGTGTGGGACACTACCCACAGCTTTGTGCAATGCAGCATTCAGGGAGCCGGCCCGAAGACGCCGCGTTTATCGCACAGTGGACCAGCCCAAAGATAAAACACCGGAGGGCAGGCCAGAAGGCAAGGCACATGGAGGGAGAGAGACAACAACGGAAGGTGAAATGCTTTTATTTTTTTTAATTTAGTGATTGGTCTGTTCAGGATTTTATTTACGGCTCCTTTTACTAAGGTGCGCTAGCGTTTTTATCGCATGCAGGAAATTACCATGTGCTACGCTTCTAGAACTAACGCTAGCTCAATGCTGGTGTTAAGGTCTAGCACACACGGCAATGTAGCATGCGCTATTCCGCACGTTAAAGCCCTAGCGCACCTTAGTAAAAGGAGCCCTTAGTGATTGATTTGTCTGTTTTTTCAATTTAGCGATTGATTTGTCTGTTCAGGAAGAAATGCATTTGTTTCTTTTCCTCTGGAGTTGTACTGCTTGCAGAGTCTTGTATCTTAGGGTTTGTTTGTAAATATTAGTACTTTTAGTTTTTGGTCCTGCATTTGCATGGGGTTATCTGTTTTCTGGTAGGAATGAATGTTGAAAAGCATACAGTGTGCTTTGTGTATTTTAATTTTGTGGTTAACCATTATGTGTTGTTAATACAATTATATTGTGTGTGTATATATGAAAAATGAATGGAAAAATGATGTTAAAATTAGTACTATTATGGGAGCGGGGTCTGGGGCGGAGATTGAGTGGAGATGGGCACGACTTAGCCCAGTGTTCTTCAACTGCCAGTCCGCAGACCAGTGCCGGTCCACAAAATAATTATTTTATTTCCGCCGGTCCATAGGTGTCAAAAGTTGAAGAACACTGCTGTAATACATTGTGGCTTTGGTCTTTCTGCCTCTTTGTTCAGTCCATGAACCATCTCCTGACAGGAGATCACAAACAAATAGCAGATAGACCTAATAATGGCAACCCTTATAAAAGCATATAAAACTATATTAACTTGGTTGTTTATTCTTCAATAAATGAATTTACAAATTTGGAATATAAAGAAGAGATTTCAAACTGCAATGCTGATAGACCAGAGACCATACAGGATTTTAGGATTTCCTTAATGAATATGCAAGATATATATTTCACATATGATGGGAGCAGTATATGCAAATATATTTCATGAAGGCTCATAGGGGATATCCTGAAATCCTGACTGGATTGCAGTCCTCAAGGAGTGTAATCTAGAAGATTTGTGGAGTAAAAGTTGGAAACACATACTCATACTAATTAACAGAAGGGTGCTGCTTTTTGTCAGTAGCTCATCAACGTTTCAGTGATGATGATGCTAAAAGCTGAAATTATATGATGTTAACTTATCTCAAAACTAAAGGTTAGGTCAGTGATGGCTAACCTTTTTGAGTCCGAGTGCCCAAACTGCCGCACAAAACCAAAGAATTTCCTCAAAGTGCCAGCACGTCAATTAAACCTTAATAACAAGATTTTAGTATCTAAAAACTCTTTATAAAGTTGCCTGAACTATGTAACATCATTTTTAAAGGTTGGAATCTTTGTATTGTCAGAGAATCAATTTGATTCACAATCCTTTGGTTTTCATTTCAATTTATTGGCAATTTATAATGTTTTAATGATTTCATTCATGGGCCGAATACACACATACTTTTCTTTGTCGCCGCACTCTTTGACCAAAAGATTTGTAAGCCTGCAACCACGTCAAGGTAGACTCTTTCAGCAGCTCCCCTCCCTCCCCCTTACCTTTGTGGCCAAGTCAAAATGATCTACCAACAATAAAATTTTAAAAACACAAAGCACGCTGTACTCAGAGAAAATGTTAATTATCATTTATATTCCGCGGGTTTTCAAAGAGGTCAAGGCAGATGACTTTATGCAATGTCACCTCAGTAACAACTATACAAAAATAGACAAATATTCCCCCTCCCTTTTTACTAAACCGCGATAGCGGTTTTTAGCGCAGGGACCTGCGCTGAATGCCCCACGCTGCTCTTGAAGCTCATAGGCTCCCTGCGCTAAAAAACACTATTGCGGTTTAGTAAAAGGGGGCCATAGTGCAAAATATAGACAGCATATATAAATTCTCAAAACGGACACATTTTGATCACTAAATTGAAAATAAAATCATTTTCCTACCTTTGTTTGGTAATTTCATCAGTCTCTGGTTGCACTTTATTCTTCTGACTGTGCATCCAATATTTCTTCCCTTTTTTCAGCCTCCTGTATGCTTTCTCTCCTCCAGACCTCATTCCCTCCCCAAACTTTTTCTTTGTTTCACCCTGCCCCCTTCTTTCTTTTTCTCTCTCTCCATACCCCCTTTCATTCTGTATGTCTGTCTTTCTCTCTCTCCGTGCCCCATTTTTCTTTGTTTCACCCAGCCCTCTTTCTTTTTTTTTTTTTTTGGCTCCCTGTCCCCCCCTTTCTTTCTTTCTCCTTGCCCTCCCCTATGCCACCACCATTGGGAAAATGCTGCCACCGCCACTGGGGAATAGGCTGCCACTGCCGCTATCGGGAACAGGCTGGCGCTGAGTTCGCCCTGCTTCTCTTCCCCACGGGGCTGACCAACTCTCGCCACTCGACGTCAATTCTAACATCGGAGAGGACGTTCTGGGCCAGCCAGTCAGCGATTGGCTGGCCCAGAACGTCCTCTCCGACATCAGAATTGACGCGGGTGGCGAGAGTTGGTCGGCCCCACAGGGAAAAGCAGGGAGAACTTAGCACCGGCCTGTTCCCAATGGCGGCGGTGGCACTCAAGTGGCTAAAGAGATGCAGTTTGACAGCCTAGGGAGAACACTGGAGGGTGGCCAGCTGTGCACCCCCTTGGGGCGTAAAACCGGGGCAGACCGCCCCCACCCCCACCTTGGTATGCCACTGTCTGTACCTCACTCCCTCCCTATGACCAAAAATTCTCCTTTCTTCTATTCCCCGTGTACACAACCATCTCTTTCCCTCCCTTCCTCTCTCCCAAGTCCTTGCCTTCTGTGTCCAAAAACACATTCCCTCCCCCACCTCAGCATCTCTTTCCCTCCCTTCCTCTCTCCCAAGTCCATGCCTTCTGTGTCCAAAAACACATTCCCTCCCCCACCTCAGCATCTATTTCCCTCCCTTCCTCTCTCCCAAGTCCATGCCTTCTGTGTGCAAAAACCCATTCCCTCCCCCACCTCAGCATCTCTTTCCCTCCCTTCCTCTCTCCCAAGTCCATGCCTTCTGTGTGCAAAAACCCATTCCATCCCCCACCTCAGCATCTCTTTCCCTCCTTTCCTCTCTCCCAAGTTCATGCTTTCTGTGTCCAAAAACCCATTCCATCCCCCACCTCAGCATCTCTTTCCCTCCCTTCCTCTCTCCCAAGTTCATGCCTTCTGTGTCCAAAAACCCATTCCCTCCCCCACCTCAGCATCTCTTTCCCTCCTTTCCTCTCTCCCAAGACCATGCCTACTGTGTCCAAAAACCCATTCCCTCCCCCACCTCAGCATCTCTTTCCCTCCTTTCCTCTCTCCCAAGTTCATGCTTTCTGTGTCTAAAAACCCATTCCCTCCCCCACCTCAGCATCTCTTTCCCTCCTTTCCTCTCTCCCAAGTTCATGCTTTCTGTGTCCAAAACGCACTCCCTCCCCCTTTTGTGTTCCCCGTTTGTCTCCCAGCCCATCTTAGCAACTTTCTCAGCAAAATATAGCTCGAGCCGCGTAGGCTTGTCTTCTATTTCCTGCCTGTCCCGCCGCGCACACATAGCCGATTGGAAATCTTCCCCGACTTCAGCGCTGACGTCGGAGGGCGGGCTTTGCTTAAGCCCTCCCTCCGACGTCAGCGCTGACGTCGGGGAAGATTTCCGATCGGCTGTATGAGCGGCAGGGCAGTCGGAGTAGAAGACGAGCCTCGCGGCTCGAGTTATATTTAACCCCGCGGGTCCCCCATCGTCCCCGTTCAGCTCTCTCTCCTGTGTACACCTGGTAGTACTGCCCTGATGGCGGCCCTGCGCGTGTCAGCTGCAAGGCCTTCGTGTGCCACAGTTGGCACGCGTGCCATAGGTTCGCCATCGCTGGGTTAGGTGCCAAGAAACTGGCATTCTATAATGGCAGAGTTGTGCTCCAAATCTGTAGAAGAAAATGAGTGTACGTATGCAGTTATGTGCCAACTTTTAAGCGTGACCACTTATACCATGTCTACAGCTAGTGTAATTGGCACCTAAATATAGCAGTTGAGCTCTGTTATCTCATGGTTTTCTTCCTATCTTTCCCATTGCACCTTTAGCTTATGCTATGGTGGATCCTCCTCTACCGCCATCCCACTTTTGGTCGGTGTACCTCAGGGCTCTGTTCTGGAACCACTTCTTTTTTCCATCTACATTTCTTTCCTTGGTGCTCTGATCTCCTCCCATGGCTTTCAGTATCATCTGTATGCCAATGCCTGGCAAATCTATCTCTCTACACCTGAAATCTTAATAGACATTCAGTCCCAGGTTTTAACCTGCTTGTCTGACATCACTACTTGGATGACTTACCACCATCTAAAATTAAGCATGGCCTAGACAAAATGGGGGAATTAGAAGCCATGGCCATGGCCTAGACAAAATGGGGGAATTAGAAGCCATGGCCAATGCAGAAGACATAGACATCATTGGAGTATCTGAAACATGGTGGAATGAAGAAAACAAATGGGATACAGCACTGCCGGGGTACAAGCACTATCGCCAGGACAGGTCAGGACAGAAAGGAGGTAGAATAGCCCTATACATCAAAGAAAGCATACAATCGACAAGAATGGACAAAACAGAGATGACCAACAAGCTGGAATCGCTATGGGTTAGGAGATAGTGGAACTACTGCAGCAAATTTGCAAACTATCCCTGAAAACAGGCATGATCCCGGAGGACTGGAAGATAGCCAACATTACGCCCATCTTTAAAAAGGGATCAAGTGATGACCCAGGAAACTACAGACTGGTGAGTCTGACCTCGGTTCCGGGGAAAATGGCGGAAGCACTGATAAAAAAAAACATCAATGAACATTTTGAAAGAAACAAACTTCTGATAACCAGCCAACATGGTTTCTGCAAGGGGAGATCGTGCCTAACGAACTTATTGCACTTCTTCGAAGGAATTAACATACAGATGGACAGAGGAGACCCCATACCTAGATTTCCAAAAAGCCTTTGACAAGGTACCCCATGAACGCCTACTTCGGAAACTGAAGAACCATAGGGTGGAAGGAGACGTACATAGATGGATCAGAAACTGGTTGGCGGGTAGGAGTGAAGGGCCACTATTCGGACTGGAGGAGGGTCATGAATGATGTCCCGCAGGGCTCGGTGCTCGGGCCGCTGCTATTTAATATATTTAAAATTTGCGGACGACACCAAACTATTTAGTGGAGCTCGGACTAAAGAGGACTGCAAAGAATTGCAAAGAGACTTGAACAAATTAGGGGAATGGGCGACGAGATGGCAGATGAAGTTCAACGTTGAGAAATGTAAAGTACTACATGTGGGAAACAGAAACCCGAGGTACAGCTATATGATGGGAAGGATGTTATTGAAGGAGAGTACCCAAGAAAGGGACTTGGGGGTAATGGTGGGCATGACAATGAAACTGACGGCACAGTGCTCAGCTAAGAGAGCAAATAGAATGCTAGGTATAATCAAGAAGGGTATTACTACCAGAACGAAAGAAGTTATCCTGCCGTTGTATCGGGCGATGGTACATCCGTATCTGGAGTACTGCGTCCAATATTGGTCGCTGTATCTTAGGAAGGATATGGCGTTACTCAAGAGGGTTCAGAGGAGAGCGACATGTCTGATAAAAGGTATGGAAAACCTTTCATACGTTGAGAGATTGGAGAAACTGGGACTTTTTTCCCTGGAGAAGAGGAGACTTAGAGGGGATATGATAGAGACTTACAAGATCATGAAGGGCATAGAGAAAGTGGAGAGGGACAGATTCTTCAAACTTTCGAAAAATAAAAGAACAAGAGGGCATTCGGAAAAGTTGAAAGGGGACAGATTCAAAAAGAATGCTAGGAAGTTCTTCTTTACCCAACGTGTGGTGGACACCTGGAATGCGCTTCCAGAGGACGTTATAAGGCAGAGTACGGTACTGGGGTTCAAGAAAGGATTGGACAATTTCCTGCTGGAAAAGGGGATAGAGGGGTATAGATAGAGGATTACTGCACAGGTCCTGGACCTGTTGGGCTGCCGAGTATGCGGACTGCTGGGCACGATGGACCTCAGGTCTGACCCAGCGTAGGCATTGCTTATGTTCTTATGTTCTAGACTGAGCTCCTTATCTTCCCAGCTAAGCCTGTCTCTCCTCTTCCCCCATTCTCTGTTTCTTTGAATAATGCCCTGATCCCTCCTGTCTTGTTGGCTCACAACTTGGAGTAATCTTTGAATCATCTCTCTCACATGTCCAGCAGATTATCAAAACCAGTCATTTCTTTCTCTATAATATTGTTAAAATCAGTCCTTTCCTTTCTGAGTGCACTGCTAAGAACCTCATCCATACCTTTTACCTAGACTACTGCAACTTGCTTCTCACTGATCTTCAGCTAAACCATCTCTGTCCCCTTCACCAGACAACAAAGGTAGAAAAAATGATTTTATTTTCAATTTAGTGATCAAAATGTGTCCGTTTTGAGAATTTATATCTGCTGTCTATATTTTGCACTATGGCCCCCTTTTATTAAACCACAATAGCGGTTTTTAGCGCAGGGAGCCTATGAGCATTGAGAGCAGCGCAGGGTATTCGGCGCAGCTTCCTGCACTAAAAAACACTATTGTGGTTTAGTAAAAAGGGAGGGGGGTATATTTGTCTATTTTTGTATAGTTGTTACTGAGGTGACATTGCATAAAGTCATCTGCCTTGACCTCTGAGAAAACCCCGGAATATAAATGATAATTAAAATTTTCTCTGCATACAGTGTGCTTTGTGTTTTTAAAAATTTTATCGTTGGTAGATCATTTTGACTTGGCCATTTTAAAAGTAGCTCGCAAACCCAAAAAATGTGGGCATCCCTGCAGTAGACTGTTAACTGGAACTCAAGCAACCAGCAACAAAAAATCAAATAAATACTGTACTACTTTAAATAAAAATGAAAATAAAATCAATTTCTGGCATAAATTTAAGTGTGCCTACCACATATCTGGTAGTTGCCTGGAACAGGTTATGGTATGGCATAGTATGGGGTATAGTATTAGTTATGGCCTATTTTAATAGTAAGCTTCAAGCAACCAGAAACTACATTTATCTGGCATCTATCAATTCCCATGGGTGCTGGTTAACTGAGCGTCTACTGTATTGACCACAATGTTCCTTAGCTTGGCATTTTAGAAAATGTTTCTGCATGAATATGGTGTATTAGTTGGTTAGAGTCTGCTAAAGGCTAGGAGATAAAGGCTTATTGGACTCCTGTTAAAATGGTAAAAGTGTTACAATTAACTTCAGATCTTTGCTGGTCTTGCCTTCAGCTTCCTGGGACTCTATTACACCTCCTCTATACATGTCCTAACCTACAAATATATTGATTAGGCATTTGGTCTAGAATTCTTTCTATAATTCACATGAATAATAATGAGGTTCCCGTGTCTTATAAGTCTATTATACTGCGTTCCTCTAACTCAGATGTCTTAATATCATTATTATATTTAAAAAATTTTGATTTCATGATCGCTTTAGCTATCCATCATATTGCCTGCAATTGGAAGGATAATTCTAGTCTTAGTTTCTATGAGTGGTGGAATCACCTCTGTGTTATTAAGAAATATGAGGAAATAATTGCTTTCAAACAAAATAATATTGCTAGGTTTACGAAAATCTGGGCCCCTCTTGATGAATTTTGCAAGGACTTTAATGTCAACCCCAATTAACTCCATTATGTTTATGGCTTGAGAATTTGCAGCTTACTGTATTGTTTCATTTTTACATTATTTGTATTTAAAAAATTTCAATAAAAATATGGTTAAAATAAAAAAGGGTTAGGAGATAAAAACAGAGCATCTAAAAGAGGTTAGCTGGATGCAAAAAATGAGCAGAGCTAGACTCACTCACTTAGAGGCCCATGTACTAAAACTCATGACTTAAAGTAAAAATGTTCTCCACGCCCGAGTTAAAAATTTTAGCTTGTACTCACATCTTCAAAATGATGACATATGATACCAAGGAAAGCTAACACAAGAAGTATGGTGTTCAAATGCTAAATCTAGTGTGCCTTCTAACCCAAAGTGCTCATCCCCAATCTCCCCATCGCCACTGGCCCAAAAGGCCACACCTCCTCAATATCAAGGCTCCATACCCCCAAGTTAAGCCCCACAACCCCTGACTATTGAGGACTTCACTTGAGAAAGTTAAAGACCTCCAAAAAATCAAGAACAACAAGATGCCTTAACTTTGGCCATGAAGGCGTGCCCCAAGAATCCCCAGCACCTTCATAAAAGTAGGACCAAACCCAAACAAGAAGTACAATATAGGGGGTAAAGTACTTTTAAGCACAAAAGAACAGTGGGATTTAGGGGTGATCATATCTGATAATCTTAAGGTGACCAAATAGGTAGAAAAGGCAACAGCAAAAAACAGAACCATGCTCAGATGCACAGGGAGAGGAACGGCCAGTAGGAAAAAGGAGGTGATAGTGCCTCTGTATAAACTAGTGTTCATGTGCCCTCTTCCCATGTACAGATGGGCATTCATAGAATTTTTGTTTCATGTTTCCTGTATTGTTATGTGGATATTTTCATTTTATTTGAGCTTTTCTGACAATTTTGTCGTTTTATCAGTTACCAATGATAGTGTACATAACTTTTGCAAATACTGCACACTAAGTAGAAATAGAAACAGAGAAACATAGTAATAGGACACCACACAAACGCTTTAATGGGTTGTGCGGTACTTTGCCTGTTACAATGCGTTAAACTGTTTTTCGGAAATTTTTCTGCATTACATCATGTTAGGCCCAGATTTTACTACACTTTAGTAAAAGGGCCCCAAAGTTAAGAGCATAAATGCTTTAAATTTTGGCCCTTTACTTGCTGTCAAAGATATGTGTATCTTTTATTCCCTCAATAATTTATATAATGCAACCAAAACTAGAATAGCGCATACAAATAATTATATAACGCCCCCTACCATTTTTTTAGGAAGCCAAATTAGGATTTTTTATCGCAGGCCATGGCAGTAAAATCTCCGACGCTCATAAAATTCCTATGAGCGTTGGAGCTTTTATCGCCATGGACTGTGATTAAAAAAAACCCTAATGTGACTTCATAAAAGGGGGGATAAATAATTTCTGTGTGCAACAGAATATTTTAAACAAGTGGAAGACATTATTAACCCCCTCTTTTACTAAGGCACGCTAGCCAATTTAGCGTGTGTTAAATTGGTTAATGTGCCTTAGTAAAAGGACCCCTAAAACAATAGATGTACAGAGATGCATGCACACCTATATAATATTATCTATAATGCAGAAAAGGAGAGAAGGGTAGTAAACTAAGGCTGCAAAAAATCACTATTTGATTTCTTAAAATTAATTTTAGAGAGAATTTTCATATCATATTCGTATACTATTGATGCTCAATATTTAAAAAACAAACAAACAAAACAACCTATGGGGAATATCTGCAGATGCGTATTATAGGTTTTGGTCCGATTTCCCTTGGTCTGCTCGATAAAATGTACCTTACAAACAGGTGAAGTCTCATTTCAACCTGAGCTTCATGCTGCAAATCACCTTTTACATTGCTCTCTACTTTTCTTGAAAAACTGAATCGGGCGTGGGAAAGTTTCCTGTGGGCTTTTCACAAATCCAATATCCCCTTTACCCCAAACCAATTAGCCTAGACCAAGGTCCTGGCATTGAAGAACTCGTTCTCTTTTCAAACCTGAAGACTCAATTGCCATAAGAAGCCTGGAATAAATGAGCAGATCCCACTTAAGACTCTTCTTAAGTCAGGGCAGGACTAGTAGAAATGGTCTCTATAGGAACGGCAGATTTTGAATCCAATAGGCCAGTGGCCCAAGAATTTATTCAGTCTGCTTTATTTTACTTTGTTTTTGTACTGGGCCTAGAAAGATTCATCTAACAATATCAGAGCTCACAAAATAGATCCTAATCAATACCATCTGAAATATTTCCTCAGTAAATAACTATATTGTAGGCAGTTATGATTTTAGAATAGATTTCACTGGGTTTTTAGGGGCTCGGAGTGATGATGGCAGGTCAGTTCTTACCCCTATGGTGCACAAATGATGCTCTTTTAGAACTCTTACTTAAACCTACCAGTAAGATTTCACAGCAGAGACAGGGCATATCTGACCCAGGTCTGGTCCATTAGGTTTGTACTTATACGATAACATACTACTACTACTACTACTGTTATTTCTATAGCACTACCAGACGCACACAGCGATGTACATTAAACACATAAAAGATGATCCCTGGTCGAAGAAGCTTACAATCTAATTATGAAAGACACATTTGACAAAAATGGTGAATCATGTAGGGAATACAAAAGGAGAAGAGATAGAGAGGGTGAGGGGCTACAAAGGGAATGACAAACAGATGTGGTGTTTTACAAATTGATAGGGTTAAGACCTAAACGCAGTTTCAAAAAAGTAGGCCTTAAGCTGAATACCTCAAGAGATGAAGCCCGAAGTACTGAGTCAGGCAGATTGTTCCAGGCATAAGGTGCAGCAAAGCAGAAGGAACGGAGTCGAGAGTTGGCTGTAGAGGAGAAGGGTACAGACAGGAGAGACTTACCCAACAAACAGAGTTCTCAGGGTGGAGTATAGGGAGAGATAAGAGAGGAGAGATATTGAGGAGCTGCAGAGTGAATAGGAGTTTGAACTGTATGTGGAAGCGGACAGGGAGCCAATAAAGCGACTTGATGAGCATAACAACCTTGGTGGAATATGAGGCATGCAGCAGAATTCTGAATAGATGGAAGGGGAGAGTGACAGCTTAGTGGAAGACATTACAGCAGGGGTAGGGAATTCCGGTCCTCGTGAGCCATATTCCAGTTGGGTTTTCAGGATTTCCCCAATGAATATGCATGAGATCTATTTGCATGCACTGTTTTCAATGCATATTCATTGGGGAAATCCTGAAAACCCAACTGAAATACGGCTCTCAAGGACCGGAGTTCCCTAGCCCTGCATTACAGTAATCTAGGCGAGTAGTGACGAGAGTATGGACAAGGGTCTTGGCAGCATGTTCAGAAAGGAAAGTCCGGATTTTAGCGATGTTGTATAGAAAGATGCAACAAGTTTTGGCGTTTGTTGAATATGCGAAGAGAAGATCAGTCTTAGATGACCCCAAAGTTGCGAGCCAATGAGAAAGGGAAGATGCAAGTGTTATCTACTGAAATATAGAACAGAGAAAGGAGAAAGGCAGGTTAAGGAGGAAAGATAAGGAATTCAGTCTGGGCCATGTTTCATTTTAGATGTTGGTGAGATATCCAAGTAGCAATATCAGACAGGCAGGCCGGGACTCAGATCTGGATTCCCATAGAAATTTTGAGCTTAGAGAGATAGATTTGCAAGGTGTCAACATAGAGATTACCGTGGTCACCATAGGTAATCGTGGGAGAGATTAGAGTGCCAAGGGAGGAAGTGTAGATGGAGAAAATGAGCATCACGTCCTAAATGGGAGAGGAGGAGCCATGCTGAATGCTAGGCAATTGCCAATACCCAATTGCACAGAAACTTTGTCCTTCTTGAAATAGTTAGTTTGTTGTCTTCTTCTTTTGAAAGAAAGACCCTGTGAGGCTTTTTTGGGTCTTGTGTATAACTTGTGCTGGGAAAACTCTAGATATTATATGAACCACAGACTTCAGCGTAGTTCTAAATGCAAAGGTCTCACCTGAGGGACAATACACAGAAAACACTGCTAGGAAATTTACTCCCAAATTCTATAAATGGCGCTCAAAGTGAGCTGCGCAATTGGGTGCACAGTTATAGAATAGGTGCCAGTTATGCACATAACATAAGTAACTAATTGGCACTGTTATTAACTATAATTAGTTATAATTATATTATATTAATTGTATTATTAACTATAATTAACTGTAATTGGCTTTGTCTGGCCATATTCAAATCTAGGCTAAAAGCCCTCCTTTTGAAGCTGCTTTTAACTCCATGTCTGTTTCGATGAGTAATTTCCAAATCCCTTTTTTGCCCTGTTTGTCTCAAATTAATTGTAAACTGTACAGAGCAGGGACTGTCTCTTACCTATTTGCATGGAGCGCTGCATAAGTCTAGTAGCGCTATAGAAATGATAAGTAGTAGTAGTAGTAATTTGTGTTCATAAGCGGGAATTGGCAGTTGCATGTTATGAGGGTTATTCAAAATTTTCCACACTTTCATATTTTCGCGGGAAATGGTTGAGGTGGAAGAAGTGGTAAGAGGGCGTGTCCTAGAATGTCATGTGACCTGTCAGTCAGGCAAGCCGGCTCACTTGGCAGATAGTGATGTAATTTACTTTTGAGACATTTAGTAAATAGCGTTAAAAAAAAAATAAAAGTGCGGAGATTTTTTGAAGATCCCTCTAGAACAGTGTTCTTCAACCACCGGTCCATGGACCGGTGCCAGTCCATAGAAATTTCCTGCCGGTCCACAGGGCTGGCATGTGCATCAGGCCCAAAACTGTGTTCTTCAACTGCCAGTCCATGGTGCGATCGATGCGTTGTTAAAAAGATTATATTGTGTGTGTATATATGAAAAATGAATGGAAAAAATAGTGTTACAATTAGGACTATGAGGGCAGGGTCTGGGGTGGAGATGGGCAGGGTCTGGCCCATGACTTAGCCCAGTGTTCTTCAACCAATGCTGGTCCACAAAATAATTCTTTTATTTCTGCCGGTCCATAGGTGTAAAAAGGTTGAGGAACACTGCTCTAAAACACCCCTGTTCTAGAAAGAGTCCACCTAACTTATCTCACATGTGAAAGCAAAAGGGGAATTAATGTGGGAGGGGACAGGGGACAGGGCATGTCAGAAGCGTTCTGACAATCCTTGTGCACACTTTACAGAATGGATACATTTAGGCTCTACCATTTATATTAGCCATAGACATGGCAAAAGCGGTCACACCTAAAGTTTGGTGCATAAACGTGGACTTGTGCTAGCATTCTATTACACATTTGCCATGCATCTCTGCCATTATGGAATACTAGTTTAGTGCCCACTTTTTTGGCACCTAAGATTTAGTGACCTATATAGAATTTACCCTTAAATGTTCAGATTCCTCACTGAAATCTGGGATGACATTCACTAATGCATACTAATTACCTTGGGAAAAAAAAATCAAATGTTTATTAATTGCACATTTAAGCAGAGTTTACCATTAAGAGTGATTAATTCCTTAGTTTTTAAGACTGTGCACAGTTGAGCAATCTTGGTGAGCACCATTTCTGGAAAATCAGTATGGTTAATTCAAGCCCTGCGTGTGAGACCCACCAGCTCATGGGATTAGGGCTGTGATTTTGGATTAGTGCTGCTTTCTAATTGGTACTCTAAGTCTGAGCACTCATGCTCCTAAGCATTCTAGGTCACATGGGCTATACCTGGGAGCCTGCTGAGGGTATTAGAGAGTCATCTTGTGCTTTCCAAAGACTTACAATTATGATCATTAGCAACAGATATGCCAACGTTTTCTTTTAACTACATATTAACAGATCGATCCTTGACACTGTCACAGAACTGAATTTTTACTGATAGTCTTCCCGAAGTGATATATGATACTAGTTCTGGACAGAATGGCAGTTTATAATTATTTATGGTGAATTGTTGAATATTTTGTAAGACACAGTGTGGAACCTATAATAAATCTCAGGTACAGAGCTCCTCTGTTTTATTCTCTCTCACGCTTTAAGGGGTCCATTTACTAGACTTTGGCAAAAGGTTGCCAAAGCAGACCTTTAATGCTGGGTTTTCCCACGTGCTAAGGTCATTTTTACTACATCCAGAAAATGGCTGATTTTCTATTTTCCGAGTTAATAGCCATTACCAATCATTAGCACATGAGCCCTTATTGCCACCTGCTTTGTAGGCAGTAAGGGCCTGAATCTAAGTGCCATAAGTTAGGCAGCGGTAGGCGTCATAACGCCGCCTAACTTAATTGATTTAATTGGCTTTAATCAGTTCGGCAATTGACTGTTCCATTAAAAACTCATTTTTTAAAAAAAGTAGGCGTCGTAATCATATCTAAACAAAGCCACCTAATCACGCCTAAGGTCAAAATAGACATGGATAGGGGTGGAAATGATCTTAGGTGCCATTAGGCGCGATTCTCAAAATAATTTAGGCATCTGCGATGTAGGCCAGTAAAACCCTGGCCTACGTTGCAGATGCCTAAGTTTGTGGTAGGCGCCGTTAGCCACAATTCTTTAAATGACACCTAAGCATGAATGACACGCAGCCAGTACCATTTTTGTAAGTGGCTGTCGATTTAGATGCTGTTTATGGAATCTGGTCCTAAGGGATCACGCGTTAATTCTTTGCTAATCAGTCCATGTGCAGCAATGTGATTCATGCTGTCATTCCCGCTCTTTGCCCCCCAGACAGGCACCCTCAGAAAAAAAAAAATGAAGAATATAGTTTTAGCGTGTTAGTTTACACGCACTCATTGATGTCTAAACCCAGACACGCTAATCGCTGTTACCACATTCTCTGGCAACGAGTTCCAAAACTTAAACATTGACATGGCAAATGAGGTTCAACGTGGATAAGTGCATGTCGGTAACAAAAATCTCATGCACGAATACAGGATGTCTGGGGCGGTACTCGGAGAGACCTCCCAGGAAAGAGACTTGGGAGTTCTGATCGATAAGTCGATGAAGCCGTCCGCGCAATGTTAGGAATGATAAAGAAGGGGAATCCAAACAGATCAAAGAAGGTTATCATGCCGCTGTACCGGGCCATGGTACTCCTCACCTGGAGTACTGCGTCCAGCACTGGTTGCCGTACATAAAGAAGGACACGGTACTACTCGAAAGGGTCCAGAGAAGAGCGACTAAAATGGTTTAAGGGGCTGGAGGAGTTGCCGTAAAGTGAGAGATTGGAGAAACTGGGCCTCTTCTCCCTTGAAAAGAGGAGAGTGAGAGGGGACATGATCAAAACTTAGTAGATAAAGACAGGTTGTTCACCCTCTCCAAGGTAGAGAGAACGAGAGGGCACTCTCTAAAGTTAAAAGTGGATAGATTCCGTACAAACGTAAGGAAGTTCTTCTTCACCCAGGGAGTGGTAGCGAACTGGAACGCTCTTCCGGAGTCTGTTATAGGGGAAAACACCCTCCAGGGATTCAAGACAAAGTTGGACAAGTTCCTACTAAACTGGAACGTACGCAGGTGAGGCTGGACTCATTTAGAGCACTGATCTTTGACCTGGGGGCCGCCGCGTGAGCAGACTGGTGGGCACGATGGATCACCAGCCTGACCCAGCAGTGGCAATTCTTATGTTCTTATTTCCATATAATTTCATTGTCCCCTGATTGGGATATTCTGACACCTCTTATAGGCTGTGGTAAGCACACAGTAGCGCTTTACTGTAGCTTAGTAAAAGGAACCCTAAATGTATTGCTAAGTCACAACTCCCATCCTTCATAGAGTGCAGCAAACAGAGTATATACAGCACAGGAAGCCTCTCATTGCCTCCAGTTGGGTAGCTTAGATGAGCACCAGCTGGAAAAAAATACCCCCGTTTGACTAAAGACTGAGCTAATTAATATTCAAGATGTTGATCTGAGTTTAATGGAGGATTTCCGGTGTGGTCTGCATTAGAAAGAAAAGGATCTGCTCTAATTTATGTAAGATGTCTTCCCTGTGAAGTATACAACTGTACTCGTATATACCACAAGAAAATCCCATCAGCGTGAACTCTGAGGATGTTGTGAATTAGGTGGTGATGAAATGGATCAAAAATGAGGGGGGATATAGGGAAAGAAATGGGGGAAAGAAAAGGAAAAATGACACAGAGGTTTCTAAAAAGAAAGAAGGCCAGGAAAGGCTAGCAAATACTAGCCTTCCATAGGACACACAGACACACATACAGTATGCTAACGTTCAGCTCAAGAATACCGTTAACATTGTTACAAAATACTGTAGTTAAAATGCCCACAGAGGAAAGCAGTGGGCAAGCTAGTAAGTCCGCAAAATGAACCTAGTGGCATACTTTCAGGTCAATGAACTGTTCAAGGGTGCAGAGAACAAAAAAATGGCAATCAAAATTTAAGGACTGGTAGTTTTAAACAATCATTTGAACATGTTTTGAATACTGTCTAGTATTCTTTCGACAGATAGATAGATGTAGTATTTAAGAATCTGAGAGGGAGAATCTGTAAGTCATCTATGCTTTTAAACAAATCTCATGGTACACTGTATGTATTTTGAATTTTTTCAGGGCTTTTTAGCTTGGAAAAGAAATAGCTGAAGAGGGATATGATTGAGGCCTACAAAATCCTGAGAGGTGTAGAACGTGTGAAAGTGAAATTGATTTTTCACTCTTTCGAAAGTACAAAAATCAGGGGACAATGAAATTATATGGAAATACTTTTACAACATAAAGGAGGAAATGTTTAAGCTTTGGAACTCATTGCCAGAGGATGTGGTAACAGCAATTAGCGTGTCTGGATTTTAAAAGGTTTGGACAAGTTTTTGGAATAAAAGTCCATTGTCTGCTATTGAGTTAGAAATGGGGGAAGCCACTGCTTGCCCTGGGATTGATAGCAGGGAATGTTGCTACTATTTGGGTTTCTGCCAGGTACTTGTGACCTGGATTGACTACTGTTAACCGGATACTGATGTAGATGGACCATTGGTCTGACCCAGTATGGCTATTCTTACGTTCTCTCTCTCTCTCTCTCTCTCTCTCTCTCTATATATATATATATATAAAAATAATTATATATTCTACATAAAATGCATAAGTGAAACATTGTAAGAGATTTACTCCTGAATTCTAGAACATTGTATTTTCAAATTTCCAACTAGTATGCAAATTTGTGCGTGCAACTTATAGAATAAGGTCAGGGGCACATGCATCACAAGCACTTATATCAGCCATTGCGCTAATGTAAACGCTGATGCCTAAACTTAGGTGCCTAAATGTGGACACGCTAGTATTTTATAACAGCATTTGCAAGCACAGCTTCTGTTATAGAATTTGTGCTTAGTGAACATCTTCCTGGTGGCTAACTTTACATAAGAACATAAAAGTTGCCATACTGGAACAGATCAAAGGTCCATCAAGCCCTGTATCATGTTTCCAACAGTGACCAACCCAGGTCTCTAGGACCAGGCAGAAGCCCATATAGTAGCAACATTCCACATCGTGATGTCATACTGCTTCATTCCACCAATGCCTAAGAGCCAACTTCATCAGTGATGTCACAATGGTTTGATTGTCCTATACTTGGCTCACAGAAGAACATAAGAGCTGCCATACTGGGACAGACCAAGGGTCCATCAAGCCCAGTAGCCTGTTCTCACGGTGGCCAATCCAGGTCACAAGTACCTAGATAGATCCCAAGTAGTAAAACAGATTTCATGGTGCTTATCTTAGGAATAAGCAGTGGATTTCTCTTTTTGGAAATTATCCAAGTCTTTGTTTAAACCTATCTAAGCTAACTGATTTCACCACATCTTAGGGCCTGATTCTATGTAAAACCCCAAAAAAATCAGCGCAGGCTAGAATGGAACTAAGCGTGATTCTACAAGATGTGTGTACCTTTTATATAATTGCACTAAGCGCCTTTGTGTTGCATAACTTTTAGGCACACTCTTTTAAGCCAGTGAAAACCAGGCCTAAATGCCTACGTCTAAGTGGTGTGCAGACTGTACATAAGTTAGGAATGCCCATGATCCACTCCTGGCCATGCTCCCTTTTCAAATTGTGCCTTCCAAATTGTACATGTAACTTTTAATTAGTGCCAATTAGCATGAATTATGAGGTACTAATTGCCAATTATCAGCACCAATTAGGCCGATTAAGCTGTGCGTGTAAATTGGCTGTATGCATAGGATGAAGTTAAGAGGTGATAGGCTCCAGAGTAATGTAAGAAAAGGGTGGTAAGATGATTGGAACAGTCTCCCAGAAGAGGAGACATAGACTGTGTCTGAATTCAAGAAAGTGTGGGATCTCTTGGAAAGAGGAAGAGATAACGTTACTGCGGATGGGCAGACTAGATGGGCCATTTGGCCTTTATCTGCCATCAAGTTTCTATGATTTGCACACAGAACTTAAGGCACCATATACAGAATTTGGGGATTGGTGTACAAATCTGATATCATGAATGTAAAATATACAAAATGACTTCTCTATTGTAGAAAGCCAATAATGATAAAATTGGGAAATTTAAACTATGGGTTTAAACTAAAAACTGTACATTAAAATGTAGACATTAGTCTAGTGATTAAGAGGGGAAAAATTACACACCGATATTGCTCTGTAGTATAATTTGTGAATCTGTTGCACTTCTTGCTCAAAAAACTAAACCCATGAAGCAAGTGAGAGTATTTGGCTCATGGCATTCCTTATTCTGTCCGCAATTTTGTGTGATTAGCATAAATTTTTATTATGAACATCAGCTGCTTTATTTCTAGTAGCCAATTAATTAAATCCATGCACATCCGAGATACTGTGCACACATCTGCCTTATACAGAAACAGTTATCTTGGCTATTTAACCAGAACAAAAGAGAGAAGTGCTTAAATAAGCAACAAGGAGGACTCAGAATGAAGACGAATCTGATTCATCAAAGGTGATGCACACAGTCACAGACTAGAAGAAATCCTTTCCAAGATCAGGCCCAAGAAACCTAAATTTCCCTTCCAGTGAAGGAAACATCCTTGCATTAAATAGCACTTCTTCAAAAAAAATGCCTGACGGCTAATAATTACCAGGAAATGTTTTCTAAAGGACTTTTTTTTCCTCTGTTTTTTGCTTTCAAGCTGTAAAGGGGGGAAAATGTGAATCCCGTTCTTTAATTGAGCAAATATTTGGGATTCTCGTCAGTCTGATCAGGCAAAGCACTTTCTTTGCTCTAAATTGGCTGCTAAAATGTGCCAGAGTGCACAGTACTTTGTGTTGCCATGGGAACAGAATGCAGATTTTCCAATTGCTTTTTATTTGCTAGAAATTGTAACACATATTACTTTCCAACTTCACGGATTTGCAGTAGCGGTGAAGAATCCTTTATGAATGTTAACCATTCAGACAACTTAGGGGGTTGGGGGGGCTTCAGATAGTTCAAGGAAATAGTTTGTATGCAGAAGGGGTTTCAATGTTAAGGTCTGCCCTGTGGAATCCGGCCCTTTCTCTATTGAGAAGACTCCCTTCTTTTCTGCTCCACTTCCCTCTTCACAGAAGACCTCCCCCATTCCCCACCCCAATCAAACACAATGGCAACTGCCAAAGCCCATGAAAAGTGATCAAATTATCAAGAACTTGACCTCGCGGAGGGGCAAAGCATTGGGAGGCCTGAATTCAGCCCTAATATATTTTTTAAAAATCCAAATGCTAATGTGTTTCAAGGTTTGGCTCACAGAATAATTTGATAAAGGTTGCATTGTCCAAATTAGTTGAAGCTGGGCCTTCACTCCCCTTTTATACTGTCATACACAAACCTGATTTACATCCTAAGATTTAAGGAGAGAATTCAGAGCTATACATAACAGATTGTTCCAAATAATTGATTTATATGGCATTAAAGCATCTATTTCAACCAGTTTATAAAAGGTTAGCAGGGAGTGAGTTTTTAGAAGGAACTGGCTAGCATTCTTTTAAATGTTTGCATATTAGTCTAGCAACAGTCCGTACAACTGTTCTACAGTTTAAGTTTAAAAGCAGCAAAAATAAAGCATTTGAAGTGACTAGAAAACCTAGGAGCAAAAGAAGAAGAAAAAAAGGCAAAATATAAGTTCATTTGATAAGACTAAAGCATCTTAAAATTACCTTTGAAAGAAGAGAAGTGTGTGCTGCAGAGCTGAGTTGGAAGGTAAATGAAGCGCCTCTCTTTCCAGTGCGTTCTTCTCTGTGCTCCCACTGCTTGCTCTTTTTTTTCCACTTTTTTTTCCTTCCTTTACCATCCGAAGTTCTGGAAGTCATTGCTACTTTCGGTTATCTAGCTTTATGATGGCTTGTTTACACTCATACAGCTAGATAACCAAAGATAGAAACAGACTCCCTCTTTGGCCTCTCTCTCAAGGACCGCAGATGAGACAAGAGAGAGGTGGGAGAGAGAGAACCACAAGAGGGTGGATTTTCCATCTGGCACCAAACAACAACAACAAAAAAACAATAACAGAAATAAAAAAGTATAAATAACAAAAATAACTGAAGAGGTGAGTATTCATTTTAAAAGTAAAACAGCCTGACCTTCTAGGCAGGCTCAATACCAATAGAAGTGTTTTACAAGTTCTGTAGAATGCTCTTGTCTTTATGGGGATGAGACGCCCTAGGCTAGGAAGTAGTTGTTTTGCATGCAGGTCATGCACTGACTTCCTCAGATGCTGGGAAAGGAGTGAGCTCTGTCTCACTGACCAACTTCTTCTTTCTAATGTTAATCAGGCCTGGGGGCTGTGACGTCAAGGGAAGAGGTCCAATAGGAGTACTGGCATTCAAACAGCAAAACTCCTTCCCGCTTTTTTGCTACTAGAGTTTTTGAATTGTAGCTCTTTCTTGTCCTTTCTTCCTCCCCCCTCCCCAAAGAATTAAACAACTTGGTGCTAAAGTTAAGTGCATCTTCTGAGAACATTTCTAAGAGTGTACTTTTTTTTTTTTTTTTTTTGCCAAAAAGACTGTAACTAAAAAGAAAGTGAAATTTTTCATTACCCTACAAATAAAAAAAGAGATAAAATTTTAATATTCTGCTGAGGTTCTAATTAAATTATATTCTGCCATCTCAGTGTTGGATTTCAGGAGGTTTTCTATAGGGAAGATCATCACACTTGTAACACTGACTATTGCTGTGCTTTGCATGTACAGTATACTATCTCTAAAGCCATCAGCCTAATAACTTTAATGTGTCCTTTACCCCTGAAAAAGCGAAATCATGAAGAGCTAGTAAAAAAAAAAAAGTAAAAGTTTAAATCATGACCATTAATTACATTAACCTTTTGTCCCTTTGATTTTGATTTTTTTTGTTTTGCTTTTGAGATACCCTGCAGATACAAATATTGCATTTCTATGGCTCTAAAAGTTACCAAATCAGCAACTGTTGCCTTTCACTCAATATTACTGGAAGTGAATGGAAATTTGCTTACTATTTAAGACATGACAAAACATTCCCACCACCTTATTCTATCATATTCAACTCTTTTAAATTAAGTCTAGTTTATATTTGTTCTATCTATGGATTATTATTTTGACTATAATCAAATGTAAATAACCTTGTAATGTGTTCAAAAATGGTTTTAGATTTTAAAAAATAGATTGATCCTCAGTGTTAAGGTACATACAATCTTTATATGCACTACTAAAATGAATAACCTTCCACCACAATAGCAATGAAGCACTAGAAAACAAGTGCCCTTCCATTTCAGATCTGCATATGATCATTTTTCTAAATCATTTAGAAGCTCAATCAGGCTAAAAAGTCAACATTACCACTCCACATTCAGAAAGGACCATTAAAGAGGAATAACCCCCCCAAACCCCCCCCCCCACACAAAACCACACCTTACAGCAGGTGTAGTAGGAACTTGGGAATGAAATCATTCAGAATGCACATGACTTCTCTTCTAACTATCACCCATAAGTATCATCTACTCCTAACCATTACAAATGTGTCTTTCTACGGGATTCACAGAGAACATAAACAAAATTAATGTTTGGAATTTGGATAATGAAAATGTCTAGCTTGTTTATTCTGTCTCTAATATTTTGACCTCCAACTGGACCCCAAAGAACACTATCTAAGAATTTAGATACAATTTTCATCTACATTTGAACATTTCATCTAGTGTTTGAACGTTTATGGTAAATATTTTCAGATCAAGTATTAAATATCCAATTACACATTGCTAATTCTTAAGTGTAGAAAAGACGTGACTAGTATAAGTATGATTATTTACACATTATAAATACTCCATTTGAAAATGTGTCTACTCTGGTCTAATCTCCAAGCAGGCATGATTTGTGAAATTATTACATTTATTTTAACACAATATGGTGCCTCTGAACTGAAAATCATAGTCACATTTCCCCTGCCTAGTTTCCTTGCGAGCTAAGAGGGCTATTCTGTTAAACTGAAATACACCATCTCTTTCTAATATATATTTTGGGAAGGAATGGGGAAATGTTGGTTCCAGTAATTTATAGTAAAGATAAAACTATAAGGGTTTACCTTTCTAGATTTTTTATTATCTTTTGAATTATAAGTATACATAATATCAACCAGGATGTGTGTTATGTGCTGCAATCAACTTTTTAAATTGTTTTTATTTTTTTTCCTGTGCAAAAATAGCTTTCTTACAGTTTTAACTTTTAGTTTTAGCTTTTATTATTAGCAATATTTAATTGTTCTGACAGCTTCATATCCTGTCTTATTTTCAAATGAAATAAAATGCTTCTTCTTCAGTCCCACAACCCACATTTGTGACTCAATATGTATATATGATACATATACAACATGTTTGCAGAGAGCCAGACTGTGTACCCGAGTGAGTAAGCAGACACACAAAATGACTTCTTCAGATGCCACCCAATAACAATAAATAAAGAAGTAAGCTCAACCAATAAAAATGAGGGAAATTGGTATAATGTATTCTGGGCACAACCAGAGCTCATTTTGCTTTATTAAAGGATCAGGTTTTTTTCTTAGAATCATAAAGTCCTTAATTGTTACTCTTCTTGAGTAAGTGACCAGCATCGCCTTGATTCACTACAATTTACTAAATATTTAACAAACCAAAATGAAGGTCTTCAAGATCTTAAGAAAGAGAGAAGGAACCTCAAGTAACCTGCTATGTGTGTAAAGAGAGAGAGAGAGAAACCGCGAGTAATCTTCTATGTATGTAGATATATCTCTATATATCAAGAGAGAGATTGGATGTTACTTTTTTTTTTTCTTCCTTTATTCCACAAAGGGGAAATAAACATATTCGTATCAATATCTCTTCTGTGCATCTGTGTCTACTATTATTGTAGGATACAGTGTTTTATATTATATCCAAACTTTAGAAAAATTATTTCATATGTATGTGCACATGTTTATGTTGTGTACATATGTATCACTCCAACAAACACACACCATATATACCATGAATAATATATTTCTAGATGAATACAGTCCTTTAATTTTGATACAGGTATATAATGTCATCTTATTTTGGCATAAATATTTTCCAATACAAATAAATATGTCTGTTTTCTCCAAAGTTAGTTGATTTAAATTAGTGACAACTATTGCAACTGTGGTGCAACCTTGTCTAATCCGTGCCCTCTCTGTATCCAGAACTTGAACAATGGAAGAATATTATCTCTTAATTGCTACAGCTATTGGTTTACAATATTTAGAAAGCATCTATACAATGTTTATTATATACTCTTTTGAAAATGTATTGAATCCCACCGAAACACTAGGGCCTTGATCCTGCAGATTATGGGTGTACTCAAAATGCCACTGACCATGGTGCTGTAGAATCGTGGCGCGGCTGCTTTCAGGGAGTTTCTATACAGCACTCATCAGTATGTACAGTACATGATGAATTAACAGCCAGAATACATTATAAGAACCTAACAATTACAAAACAGAATTTGGCATATCTCTCGGAGGGGGGGGGAGGGGAGGGTTTAAGTATTTGGTTTCGGTCTCTTTAATCTACTCATAAATAGTACAGACAACCAAGAATTCAGCATTTGGTTTCTATTTCCGGAAGTGAGATTGTCTACAAAGGTAAAAGCTCATTTTGTTGTGTAATAAAATCTGAACACTCCTGGAATGTGCATTGTTGTTGCCTATTAAAGCTCCTGGCCCTATCTTTCCTATGCCCAGCTTCCTAGCAGTAAATACAAAACTAGATGTATTACAAAGCAAATCCTAAACATAAAATATATTAATTAATTGAATTCACTCCCATGGTTTAATTTAATAATGTGAAAAACAGAATGCATTGTGCAAATGAATCCTAATACAGTACACACACACAAACACACACCTCTAGCTTACTGAAACTATTTTTTCATTTTCTTTCCCTCAAATAAATCTGACAACGACTATAAACTACTCTACAAAGTGAACAATATTTGTGTTATCTATTCATGAATTAAAAACATATCTGCACATATGTTGAAAATAAATTAATTTATAATATTTCAATTGTACCCATAAAGGTATAGTATTAATTGCAGGCAGATATGTATACTGTATACTCTTTAGACATAGCTACATTATTTTGCATGCAAGGGTCTGATTCAGGCAGGTTTAATCAATCTGTTTATGCTAAAATTCATTAGTCAACTGGGCCCTGAGTTTTAAATATATTGCCAGTACAGTATGATTATTGTTGCAGATGTAAAATAAAAGGATTGTTTCTATGACAGCATTTATAAATACTGTGTGTGTGTATAGATAGATATGCTCAAGGGCTCACACACACATTTATTCAAGTACACATATTCAATATATATAAATACTGTCATATAAACAGCCTTTTATTTTATAGATGCTATAATAATCACACCGTAATAGCAATTTTAAATAATGCATGAAGTTTATCATCTCTTTTGAATTCACTTTGGAAAAAAAATCCTATTTTTCTCAATCAGCAGTAGTAAAATCATTTGAAAGGTCCAATTCATATAAGCATATTACAGTCGGTCAGAATAAGTTTATACTCCTTTAATTTCTAATATAATAATCAAGCTATTATAGAGTTATTTAATTTGATCACCCTCTAAAGAGCCCCTGCCATTTCCCTTCTCTGCGTCCTGGACGTCTGACGTCACTTCTTTAATTAGGAGAAGTTATTTTTAGTTAACCCAGAGTAACCCCACGCAGTCTCGAGGACTGCTCCTATTAATTGCTCTCTTTCTTGAATCTTACTGAATCCTATTGTAATAATAAACAAACAAGCAAAAAAAAAAAAAAAAGCTGCAGTCCCCAGTAGGCATTTAGAAAACATTTATGAATAAATAAAATCCAAATCATCTTAAGACCTGTAAGTTGAAATGGAAAGCAATCAAGAAAGCAGGACTCAGTTCTTGCAGTCAAGAAGGCCCTATCCTGCAAACCTCAGATTATGATTGTCTCCCTTTAGTAAAGCTACTGTAATGCATATGAATGGAACACAGTATTTAAAACTGGCACATTTACTGTAGAAACAATGCAACATCTTTTTAACCATGTTATTGAACCCCACCAACAAACACAGTACACTCTGCTAAGCTAGAGACTGGCAGTGACAAGAGCAGAACAAAATCAGTACAGCAAAGGACAAGAGGGGACCATAATCAGCTAGCTCTCCACTTAAGTATACTCTCCATGAACGTACCATACAGTATATAAAGGCCAAATATAATGCTACTGACCTCATGTCCAGCTTATACAGCAGAAAATATAATGTCTGTTTTAGGCATTATTTCATATATTTGTATTTTGTCTGTAAATAAAATCTTGGATGAACTTGTACTTCATAGATTGCTTTATCTTCTAGCCCTTCCAGGTAAAAAACGTTCTCTCTGATAAAAGTCCTTTGTAGTTTTAAAATTTCAGTATAAAGTTTGCATTATTATTTATTACAATTCTAATCCTATAAAAATACAAACAGGGTAAAGGTGTCTTTATTTAGACTCTCTTCTAGAGCATTTATTTCCTTCACCCTGACTCTTAACTCTAAATAAACAAGTGATGCTTTCAATAGCTGTAGTGTGTGGTGCAGAATGAGGTATTTCTATGAATTCAGGGTGGCAGACCACAAACGAGTTTCGCAATTGTCCCCATTAACTGTGACTTGCAGAGCACAGTAAAAATACATTTCTTTAGCTATATCTAGACATATATTTTGTTCTGTCATTGGTATAAATTGTAAAAGTAAAATTGTGCTACTCTGAAAGCCACCCCTTTCTTTTCTATGAACACTAAATTACATTCTCCAGTTAATGAAAAATAATATTAGCCCAAGCTATGTTTTAAATCACGGTGTAGCTGAGTCCACAAAACTTATATTATTGCCCATAAAGCTGCTTTCTAAAGGGGCACCACTAACTCTCCAAAGGTTAGGCGATTAACTGGAACCACCAAAACAAAAATGCTCTGCCTAGTGCTCAGATATTTACATAGCAAAGCTGACAAATAATGTAAACTCTTAATTATCGAGATAAACATTTCAGCCTACACAGTAACAACAGAAACTATTCTCTGTTCTCTTACAATATTCTTTTCACAATAGACACATCTAGAGAGAGAGAGGAAGAGGATGGTGAAAATGAAATACCAACACAAGATGTAAAATGCCTGCAGAGTAACAGTACATTTTTTTCTTAGGACTTTTGGCCCTGGGCTCTGCCTACAATTTATCCCTTTCAGCTCAGTGAGATTTAGCCGTGGAATTGAACAGATCCATGGAAGAATAGAACCACCACTGGCCATGGCCTTGTCAAAATGCAAGGGTCAATGGAACAGCAAATGTTTCAACCCCAAAACAGATATTCTGCAATCTGTCTGACCTTTTTTTTTTTTTAAACTAAAAACGCAAACCTGTTTGAGAATAAAGGAATGTACAGCCACCTTTCCAAGTTTTCCCTAAGTCATTATTGCCGTGGCCTAACTAAAATGTCACAGAAAAGGAATATGACGACTAGCTTTGACCTGATGTATACTTTTAGGTCCCCCCCCACCCCCACACACCATCTCTCATTCTCTGTATGCCTATTTCTTTCTCCATACACGTACATTTCACCTTCTCCTTCCAAGTGGCATGAAGAATGGATTAATTCATAGCTGCTAAGGTCTTTGGCACCAGCTAAAAAGATTCAGCCTTCAAACACTTACAGTAAGAAAGAATGAATTTCAAAACCGACAGCCAAGAATGGTTGAAAGGAAACCAGAACGAGGAAGGCAGCAGCGATTCCTTGGGAGAAAAAAAAAAAGAAAGAAAGCAAGCACGAAAAAAAGGTGGGGGTGGCAGAAATCTCCAGCCATGCAATGGTTTTCTGTGTTTTTTCTCTTCCTTCTCGACCGTTCATGGCCCCCACCATCTCTACTGATCTCATATGCGGGCAGGAAGCTCCAATCGAGCTTCCTAGCGTCTTCCCAGATTCTCTAGGCTCCAAGCTCTGGTTCCTTTACTAGAGCTTCCTCTGCCGACAGCCTGAGCCCGCAGTGACGTCAGTCAGCAGCATCCTACTCACTCCAACCATTGCAGAGGGGAGGAGGAGGAAGAGGAGGAGGAAGCGAAGGGGCAGAGGGGGAGGGGAAGAAGGGAGCTGGCGAGAGAGATGGGTGGCAGGATCCACCAACAGAAATCCTGTGGTCTTTAATTAACACTCTGAAGGCATCTCAATTAAACCTCACAATTTTTCATCTGATAGGTTGTTAATAACACCTTTAAAAATGTTCAGCTTTGCAATGAGTTTATCCTGCTTCGATTTTTAGCAGCAAACTGTAAATGCTGAGATTTGGGGGGGAGGGGTTGTTGTTGGGGTGTTTTTTTTTTTTGTTAAGGCAAATGTGATTAACCCGTCATTTTCTGTTATTTCCATATCTAAAATACAGCAAATAAAATGTGGGATGCCATTTCAGCTGACAATTGTGTTCACATAATATTTTTATTTCAGTGTGGATTTACAATGTGTATATGGAATATCGTTTTTATTGTTCTGATATTGCACTACTTTTTCACAGACCTGTTAGGTTGCTATTTTTAGTTTCCTGTATCTATTATATGCTGACTGTGTATGTGTGTGTGAATATTTTCTGTATTTTCTGTATTTTGAAAATACTATATACTTGCTCACTTGTCTTCAATAAATATACATATGTGTATATGTACATATATAAGTGAAGGTTTTCTAAATAATTGCACTACACAGACACAAGTATTTATAGTTGTTTACAGATTCAAGTAAATTATAGCTGTCTGTTTTCAGGAAGTGTTTGAAGAAATAGTAAATATTCTGATCATACGGGCTTCGGCCATGATGCCAGTTTCTTTTCACTGCCCTTTAGAGCCTGTTCGCATAGGATTTTTATTAAAATGTGCATTTAGTGTACACTGCAGCATGATTTCATTGCTTAAATATGTTGCATCCTTTGGAGTCTTTTAAAATTCCCCCGATCCCTTTCACCTTTGAAGCGCTGTCCAAATCCTGAAATGAACTCAGTTTAACAAAGTACAAAAGCTTAATACGAATACTACCCTGTTAGCTACGTAATGGCCTTATACACATAGCACCTTTGAATTAACCTATTATATTATTACTCTATAGAATATTTTCTAATAAAGGAAAGACCTGCATGGATTCAGGACTGTAGAATTCATAGCATTTGGAAACTTTCTTTAATGACGTAAAAAAAAAAATCTCTTTTTGCTGTGGGTAGAAAGTCTTGGCCGGTGCTGGGCATCAGGGCGAGAGCTGTGTTTCTCAACCACCTCTCAGACACAGCAGCCGGGCTGGAGCAGCGGGGGAGGTCCCCGCTGGTTGAACTTGTCAGCGGGGTCTATCATCTATCAAAATGCAGACGGACAGACAGCAGGCCAAGTTCATGAGCAATCCCATTAACCCTTTCAGTCCCCTTCCCTAGTGCAAAGCCTTAGCGGTCAGACAATTCGATGTAGCCAGGCTTCCCCTAGCATTCCAAGATTGTGCATTCAAAGGCAAGTCTCCTCTACCTTTTCATTCCATTTCAATTTTATTTCTATTTCATTTTTTTCTGTCTTCCTTTACTTCACCTTTTTTCCATTTTGTTATTTCTGCAGGTTTTTTTTCGCATTTCTTCACTTTTGCCCTTTTTCTTTAACTTTATTTACTGGTTATGTCTACTTATTCAGTTTCCTGGCTATTCTATTTATTGCTGTTTATAATTATTTTTACCATTTTTATGTAAGGGCATGATTTGACACATCTTAATACAAATTTGCCTCCTGAGTGGTCATCCTTATCCTTTAAGATCTTTTTATGTCACTCAAATTTTGTGTATTTTCTTGCTTCTCATCTCATTTTTTAATTATATATTTGCATTTCAGTAAAAAAAATTAAAACAGACACTGAAAAACTACAAATTAAATTACTGCTGTAAGTTACTTTTTCCCTTAAAGGCTTAGGAATTATATTTTTAACACGGTTGCATCAAGACCTGTTAAGAAAATGCACCTTTTCAAACATGATTAACATTTGAAAATATGATTGCAAACACCATATCAAGAGACAAAAATAGCAGTCTTCCATTATTACAGAGAAAAACTCATAAAATGACACAATCCTGTTTCTTTGTTATTAAACGTTATATATAAATTTGGCATAATTACAAGACTCTGCCTTCAAAATTTATTTGTTCTAATAATTAATTCACAAGAGTCTAACTTTGTTGTAAGCTTAGAGATCTTTCCATTATAAAATCCCCGCGTTTCCTATTGAATTATATCTGCTCCATTGCCGCTGAAATAAAGACACCGGTCCAACTTTTAGCCTGAGCATTTTCTCACCAGCCTAAAGAAAAGTGCTCCCTTGTCTTTTCAGGGGTTTAAAAAAAAAATATATATATATATAATTCAAGCACCCAGGCAGTGGACGTGTCCTGCAATTTAACTACTTCCAAATTCTTTGTTCAGTTCACACTGGGGCTCCATTGTCCTCCTATGGAGAGAGCTTATTGCCAATTCAAGCTTAAATGAACAGAAGAAACCGCGCCAAGTCCCCGGGCTCAGTACGATTTATATCACAATCGAGTGTAGTTCCGAGAAGAACATGACAGAATTCGCCTTTAAAGCATTGTTTACTCTATTTACAAGTTTTCTCGCAGAAAACAATCTCCAAATCATAAAACAGAATGCAGTAGGAAGCTTCATGACATCATACAGTCCTTTCAAAGACTGAATAACCTTAGCCCGATTTGCATGTTAAACACAGTTTGGCAAACAACAATCCAAGACTTTTTTCTTTTTTTTTTCTCTTGAGCCACACAACACCCTGGTATAATATAGACTGCGACTACAAAAGAATAGGAAATAGAATTAGTTCATGTTATGTGGGAGTACACGATTTCTTTCCCAAACAATTTGCAGTCTCACACACACTTAACAAATACCTTACCAGACATTGTAGGGGGCGGAGGAGGCACAATTAAAACCGACAGCAAAGAAATTGAACAGACCCTTCGCTTTATTTCCCAAGGAAAATGATTTCGAAAAGAGATGAAGACTTACCTTTGCCGTACACATAGATCTTGTCCAGCCCAAAAGGGACGCCTTTTTTTTATAGAGCATTTCTTTCTAGACCCCAATTTGCCGCCCTCGCCCTTTCTCTCTGCTGGGTGGGAGACTTTCTGAAGCTCTAGGGCTCTCTCCTGACCAGAAAAGGGCTGCTTTTCAGAAAGAAGAAGGATGGAAACTGCATGGAGATGTCATTTCAGGAGGAAAAGCCTATAAGATGTGGCACTTGGGCAAAGGCAGCCCACGTAGGATCATACGTCACCTATAAAATCCTTTTCCAGCCCTTCCACTTTCTGCTCCTAAAATATCTGGGCAACTCTCTCCCCCTCTGGATCCTTATACTCCCGTCATAGGAAGCTAAACTCAGAGGTGGAAACAAAAACAATCCCAAGTAATTATTGAGGAAAGGCAAGCCACACCGTGTCCACCTGTACTCAAAGTTGTATAGCAGCTCTCACACTCCAGAATCAACGTTTGAAACGTATGTAAGCTTGCTAGAGAACTTTCACTTCAGAAAAATAGCAAATAAATTAGACCTTTTAGGTTGGGGGGGGACGGTTCGGCAGTTTTTCTTCGTGGCTTGACCTAGGTTTTGAATTTAAAGGTTTTATTTTCGTTTATATCTTTTTTCACGAATTCTTCTGGAGCGGCCAAACTGATGTCTTAACTGAACTGATCTGATTTTGCAGTATTAATTAGACATCTATCTGCAGGGAGGGGTTTGATTTTGGTTTGGTTTGGTTTATTTTTTATTTTTTTTTCTTTAGGAACTTGATCTTACAATGGAGACGAACATCTCAGCATTATTAGTTTGAATATGTGACATGTTCATTTCTTTCAATTATTTTACTCCAAAGATGTGAATTTTTCTACAGACAGAAGGTCTGCAATGATTCATGAAGGTACTGGATTTTCTGGAAACCTGCCTGATTAGAAAAAGGTTTAAGATCTAAAAATTAGTCATTTGCTGGCAAAAGCTTCCTGTCAGGTAGAGGGATTTTTTTTTTTTAAAATTCCTGCATCTTAGTGCATTTTGAAAATACTACCTGCTAAAAATTATACTTCGATTCAGAAATATGAAAACCTTTCCATCAAAACAAGTTACCAGCTCTACTATTTTTCCATATTATCTTTATCGGTTTTCTTTTGGCAATGAACTGTATATTTTTTTTCTGAGAGGAAAAAGGAACTATGAATTTTTCTTCAGATTGTTTTGAATTTTCTTTGCTGGATTTCTGACGTTGTGGCTGCACCAATCAATTTTTCCACTGCACCGGGCTAGCTTTCTCTGCCCTGGCAGGGGACTCCCTCAGAATTTGAGAAAGAACTGTCGAAATATACCAATGCTACATAATTACACTGCAGGTTGATGTCTTCTGATTTATTTTTACTTCACTGTACTTGTAAAGTCAACTCTTTGTGGCCTCAGCATATTTAGAGAACTTCATTTTTTGTGGTGAGAAATAATCTTTTTCTAAGCAAGACACAGAATTTTGCCTTATTCGCTCTTAAATAGTCACCTTTCTTTTGTTAATTTTTCTCTGTATAATAGACACAATAGAAAGTTAACTCATTAACATTTATGTCCAGAATACTGTAAAAATCTAAGATATTTGAAGAATTATTTCTAGTGCCAATATTCAGAATTTTTATGTCTGTGTAAAGTACACCCCTCTGTCTTTCTCTCCAAAGATAGACTAACATATTATACGTTCCTATATGATGTACTTATAGTTTAATATTTACAATTTTATGTTTAAATAAATTGCAGTCATTCCAGTTAGTATTCTGATTCATACTTTATATTAAAATCATGTTTTAAACAGTTTGGTCGCAATACTGTTTCAGACATTTTGGCCTAGAACTAAAACTATTTCGACTGCTCCACATACCTTTTTTTTTTTTTTGGGGGGGGGGTGAGGGGTTGGCTTATAATAGAATCAGACACATAACAATTACCTTTAAAAAATAAACTGTTTTAATAAAGGGTTGCATACCACTTAGAGCTAAATGCAGTTATTTTGTTCATATGTATGGCTATATTGTATATCCGTCTGCAGATTTCACAGTTACACAAAAACTATCAAAAGCAGCATATTTTGATAAACATCTAGATATGGACAGAAAAACCTGAATTCTGATGTCCTCCCGGGTAGTGTAGGAATTCACAGGAGACTCCATAGGTCAAAGGGTGACCTCGTTTATGATCCACCAAGTGCAAAGGGCAGAGAAATAAAAGACGGGAGAATAGAGAAGTCCTTGACCTCTGGCCTTATGGCTTTGTTATTTTACTCTGAAGTGGTGAGTTAACAATGATGGTCCACTCTTTTCCAATAAACCAGGGCATGAAAGGTTAAGCAAAGCGCTTGTGCCCCATTGTCAGCGCTGTTTATTGCGAACATGCTATAGGTAACATGCAAAGGTTTTTTTGGAGGGACCATGTTTTACATTTCCCTGACAGGGAGAACTGCTCCAAGCAAAATTGATTTACACTTCATCATTCCTCTACTACAGGCTTTTTGGTTATTTATAATGCATTTAATTTAGCAACAAAATAATTATTTTTCATTGTACCTCAAAATAAGCTTATTTGTGGGATCAGCGTTATATTCTTCTTACATTATGATGCAGAACTTTCAAGACTTAATAGTGTTCTAATTTCTTTTTCTGAATTGCTCATGAACAATTTGCTTAATTTTCAATAGGCAGGAATCAAGATTGGGGTAAATAAATTATTATTGAAACAAAAAAATCCAGTGAAACTGGGTCTTTCCCCCCATCATTTCACTCTTAAAAAGTGTCTTTCCTATTAAGTAAAAATTCATCATACAGATTGGTCCTACAAACATGCTGGTTTTTAGGTGTAAAATTATTTGGTTATAAAATGATTTCTCTACTACAGTACTTATAAAATAAGAACAAAATGAAACCTAAATATGGTGAAGGAGGAAACAGTATGGCCAAATCAAGTATTCTCCTATTTGCAATATTTCATAGGTCCCCCCAAAATCTATAGAATGACACAATGTCCTAAAAACACATCCAAATTAAGCAAAAACGATAAACTAGTTTAAAAAAGAAATAGGGAAAACGACAAGAATTTGAGATTCGGAAACAAATGCAAAAAATCTGAATTGCTAAGGCCAGGTTTTGGCGTGTGGAGTATCGATTAAAAGATTATTTATATTTTTTTCTTTAATGCTTTTAACTGAATATCGCTCACCTTTAGGAGTTTCTTTTTCTTAATTGCACACTTCATACATCAGTTTGTTATTTCTTTTATTCATGCACAGTTATGTGATGTTTGTTTTGTTAAACTACATTCTCAACTACATTTGTAAACGATTTTCATTTTGCTGGTAAAATAATATGTCTATGCAAAATTCTTGCTACTTTTGTCAAAGGTCACTTCTTGGAATACAAGTAAAGTCTATCTTAAAACAATTTGGAAAGGAAAGAAAATATTTTTTTTCTAGAAAGGTTTGAAATCTTTTCACATCAAGTTGCAGTTATTTGTATTCTGTCAAACAGTGACCCCTACTGCCCGATCGTCAATGCTAAATTACACCGCAGAATGGTAAAATACTTTTTAAGACTGCAGCTTTTATGTATATCACTATACATTTACAAACACAAAAGTCCTGACCTATGTCACAAACTGATAGACTGCTAAAGTCAAGGGATATGAAGTTTTGAGGGTAATGTTATTTTGACAAAAATGGAAGTTCTTTCTGCCACTGTCATTGTACTGGAAACTGGAGCAATTTTATTGGGGGGGGGGGGGTTAAAAATGAAACTCGTATTGTGATTAAAAACACAAAAATTTGGCACTCGACGTCTCAAAAACAAAATAAAAATATCCTATTTAAAATTAAATGGCCATGGACAGCATGCTGGACAATATTTTATTTTGGAATGCCATTACTGCATTATCCATGTTCCATGAACAATTTAAGAGGGAAAAAATATTGAGATAGAGGAAAAGATGTGTCCAGTTTATTTTTCGCTTTTGTGATTTCCAAAAGACAACTTTGGCGAATTTGTGGAGATCCTTAAAATGAAAATTTTGGCTTAACATATATACTTTGAATTAATGCAATTATTTCTGTTAAGCCAACACTTTAAACTACAGGCACTGTAAATGAAACTAGTCAGTGCTGTGGTGTATTTTCAGCTTAGTCTTCACAGTTTCTAAACCACATCACTAGTCAATGAATGAGTGTATTGTTTGCTGGATAATTTATTAGAGATCTCAAGCATCCAGGCACTGTCTGATAGCAAAATGAGAGATTTCATGATATCTGATTTGAAAATATTTCTAAATTGTACTCAGAGTAGGATTTTTCACATCTTTCAATTTAAAACTTCAAAATATTGTTCTACAAAGTAGAAAAGAGTACCACGTTCAAGAAATTTTATACCTCCCTCTGAGGTCTTACTGAACATATTGACTTTATAATTTTTAATCTTCACCTTACTACATAAAGCACATTATTCCATTTTAGGGAAGCAATTGTTAATATTTATTTTTTATTTTAGTAAAGGTGGATTTATTTTTAAATAAAGAATTACTATATCCACCTTTACTAAAATATAAAATAAATATTACCAATTGCTTATCCAAAATGGAATAATGTTGTGTTTCATGTAATAATGTGAGATTAAAAATTATAAAGTCAATATGTTCAGTATGGCTTCAGAGGGAGAGGGGTGTGTGTGTGTCTGTATGTGTAAAGATGGATAGATATAGATTACACTTCTCCATACACAGGCACATGCGTGCGCGCGCACACACACACATGCCCTCAGTTTAAGAGGTCTGATCAATAGAAATTCCTAATCTTAACTTCGTATTATGAAACAGAAAATTTACAAATTTAAAAAAAGAAAATTAACCATAGGTGAATTAAATACATTAAAGGTACCAGTTCACAGATGTCATTTGGAAAGAGAGCAAACATTTCTGAAGATGTAACACTGTTTCTTCTCCTGACATGACTTATACTAGAATGATGTGCCTGAAATTCTCTCTTTTTGAGAAATTGATACAATAAAAGCAACCGCCATCCTTATACTCTTGCTTGTATGGCACTATTTTAGAACAAAATCCAACCTCATTGGGGAAAAAATGCAAAATGGATAGCCACAGACAGTAGCTGTACCTTCAATTTTTATCTGATCTATTCTCACAGAAGGCTACTGATTATTTTTATGTTGAAGTAATGTTTTTTCTAACAATGTTTTTGTGAAAATATGCAACTTGGAAATATATTTCAGTGCTTCGATAAATAAATCATACATACATAGACATTGTACATGAGTATGATACAAGTTAGAAATCTCTCCAGGTCAAAGTCAACCCCTGGGAAGAGCAAGTTTCATAGGAAGAGCTAGCAGAGAACAAAGCAAAATAAGATGGTGCCCTATTCAAATTCCTTTGAGCAACTGATATGGCCATAGGGTCTGCAAACGACTCTCCTAGCTACAAAAATACGTTTGCAAATATAGGTACTGGGAATGGGACAAGGGAGGACGAGTATTAAAACCTGTTTCTTTCACTTAAAATTTATCTGCTCCACCCCCACCAACAGACCCCCCCACCAGGTACTACTTTCACCTCTAGTAATTCCATGGAGGGAGAGGGGAAATGAGGGACATACAGTTGTGGAAGGAGGAAAAGAGTAGTTTAGGTAATTGTTTACAAATCGAATGCATTTATCACTTTTGACTGAGTTTTGGAGGGAAATGTTTTTGCATCTTCCCTTCTATAGGTGTATGCTTCTGTATTTACAGTTTGCAACAACAAGAAAAAACATCAACGCCATTAAGCTTCTTTTCATTCATTTTGCGTGCAATGCTTTCTTTAAAAAATTAAAATAAACATTTAAGTAAACAAAAGACATTGAATTTGGTTAATTCATTAATTGTTTAAAAAAAGGAAAAGAACAGATGTCTTTTCTGCAAAGTGAAATTATACTTCATCTTCTCATCCTATTGTGCTTTGACCCTATTAAAATATGTCCTAATAAAAAAGAAATATGGGAACATAATACTCTCTCTTGTTCTCCCTTTCTTTCCAGAGAAGTTATACGACTATAGCCTTAACTTTTCCAAATAAATAGGATCAAATTATTTTGTCTTTTTTAAAAGCTTTATTGGTTGTAAACTCTACCTGAACTAATCTCAGACCCACTTAAAATAAATCAGAGATACAAATCCTGCCTTCCACCCTCCAGAGTCATACAGAATGCATTGCACCTTGGCTCACCGATAAGAAGTGACTGTAAAATAATTCACACATTTGTTCTTGCAGAGTCGGGCAGCAACAGTCACTTGTGAATTCTCACCAAATCCATTGCTAATGAGTGCTGACGAATCAGAAGCTACATTTTTATCCGGTAAAAGAGAGGCTTTCAGATGTCCCTATATCAAGGACAGACGAAGCAACTGGCATGTTGAGAAGATGGCTTAAATTTTCCAAAAGAAACCTGTCAAGACATCAATACAGGCAGAAAATATTTTTAAGTGGGAGGCATATAATATGACAATGACATTTTTGTGATCTAGTAATCTATTACTAAACGCTGACTTAAAGAGAGAGAGAGATGCAGCACTATCAGAGCTAGGCAATCACTTACAGGACATTTGGGCACTCATAATAAATGTCTAAGGCATTTTCTTCGCCTTACAGTACTACTTAAAAAAAAAAAAAAGAAAGAGAAACAACTCCAATATAGTTCCTAGTTTTATGTATCTGTCTGTTTGTTTGTTTCTTGATGTATTTCTTTGTTTTTGCTATAGAAAGGGACCACAATCTGTGTTGTACTCCTTGAAACATTCCATTATAAGTAATTGAAATACTTTTAGAACAGTCTTTCCACCCAAGTTGCGTCTGATCGTAACACCCAGAGTTTGTTATGACATGTTCTGGTTGGTTCTTTATTTGACATACAGTACAACCACAGAATATCTTGGTTGTTGAAGTTCTTGTTGATAAATATCATTGTTGATTAAGGTGAATGGAGAGAGACTTGTGTCTGTATGAGTCTAGATATTTTTATATATTCTTGTACTTTTAAGTCAGAACTACAGTAGGTATGCATTATTTTTACTACAAACATATATTTAACAGAATAAGTATCTTTAAATTAACCTTTATCTGAAGGAGGCTAGAAGCAGAAATGTTTAAATTATAATGACTTTCATCCCTATGGAATGAACTAAAACCATTCTGAGGGGGAAATGTTGGATAATTTGTTTTTTTCTTGTGTTCCAGCCCAGTCTGTACTAATTCTGAATATCAAGCACAGGAACACCAAGAACCATAAATATGTTTTTTATTTCACAATATATACACGTGAGATTTGAACAAAATTAGTTAAGAACGGTATTCGTTTCCAAAACTCTATTTTGGTGAAACAGATTTGCTTCCTGTCACCAATTCCCTCATTTCTAAAAGCTAGAAATAAGAAATAGTGAAGAAAGCAGAAATCATAGTAGTAGATACTGCAATGGCTGGAACCAAACAACCCTGAACTCATCTGAGGTCTGAGATTCCTAAAGATAACTTATTTGGAAATTCAGGACTAGTTTTCTGCAAGTTTTACTTTATTTATATAAATAATTATGCGTAAGTGAGAAAAGTATTGGGATTCTTAAAATATGAACAGGATATTAACCCTTGGAATGGGTTTTATGAAAGCAGCTCTTGCTGAGTTCCTGGTCATTTGCCGTTTCTAATTTCAGATCCATGTCAGACAACACAACCTGGTAGGAATCTTTATCTATGGAATCCACTTTGCCTGTTTTCCCTTCGGAGCCCTGCCCAATTCTTTTTGGCCACTGACAATTCTTCTAAGATCATCACAATATAACACAAACCTGTTTCCTTGAACATCTGATCGGAAGGAGGTCTTATTTAGTACATCATGAGCTTTTCTTCTCTGGATTTAAGGGCAAACAAGCCATCCAGGAATAGCAAATCTATTGTAGTAAAGCCCAAACAATTATAATAAATTAATTCCACCATTCTGTCTGAAAGAATTTGCCGGTTTTAAATGTGTAACTTTATTATCATTTAATTTTTTTTTACCTACTTTATAAACAAAGACACAAATATGTACGTGCTTGTGTGGTCCTGAAATCATTGCATTAATATCTGGTGTGAGTTTCTCCTCAAACAATGATGCGACTGATAGATTTCAGGGATCTTACGCTGTGTTTCTTCACCACAGTCTGGTTCTGAACAGATTGAAATGTTCATAGCTGTTGATCATTTGTCCAAGTTATATGCTATAACTTGCAACATACAGGACTATTTGCCAGAAAAAAAATCCCTTAAGTACTGTTCATTTTTAAATGAAATGTGATCCAGGCAATGGAAGGGATGAAGCAGCATACGGTGGGGGTAATATGGATTCATGACACTTTTTTATGTATTACGGCTGCAGCCAGTCCAACATAGGATCATTAAAATCAGACTACTATGTCCTGATTTTTGTTGCCAATACATTTCAGGATGGTGAAGTTACAGACATGATCTCAGTTTGGTCCTTTCACACGAATAAGAATGCTTTACTCCTCCCCCCCCCCCCCCAACAAACAAACAATCTATCTCTTATTAGCAGAGCAAGGGTGGAGGAAGGTTTTCCAAAGAGTCACCTGGCGCACAAGACAGTTCTGGAGGACAGCTAGAGAACCTCTACTTATTAAACATTCTTCTGCCACTTTGTATGGTCGGATCAGTTCTATTTGTTTAGAATATATAAGTAGCATTGGGCTGTCAGACCTTTGTGTATTTTCCTCAATAATATTAACAAGCAGATGTACGAGGGGGGGGTGTCTGCTGAAAAGTTCTCAGCTCAATCAAGAAAAGAATGATGTGGAGCCATGAAACTTACAAGTTATTCCACACTTTTCTTGACACTGTTTCAATGAGGCAAATGTATCTAGTAAATGGGCACAAGTATAGGGAAACCAAGCCATCGTGACATCACCGATGAGGTTGGCTCTTAGGCATTGGTGGAATGAGCATTATGATATCACAATAGGAAGGGCCACCGCGATCAACAACTTCAACTAGAGGTATGGGGGAAGGGAAGGGGAAGAGGTGGGGGACGGAGAGGAGGCAGGGTGTCGGCGCCCCCACCAACCTGGTGCCCGGGGTGGACCGCCTCCCCTTTACTATACCTCTTGATGTAAGATGGTCTGTAGGAGACCTATAACTGGTTCTTATTTCTTCAGTTCCTTGGGTGGTTCAATGATCCTGAAAAGAAGGAAGGAGATCCTGAATGCCCTGCTAGAAAATACACAACTTTTCTCAGCTTTTCCTTTTCACCATTGCCTCAGGAGAGTGTGTAGTGGGCTCCCTGTTTCCACTGTCCTGATGACAGTACAATGCTTAAGTGGCTGCTGTTTCTGATAGATGCTCCTAGGCAGTGATCTCAAACTCAAACCCTTTACAGGGCCACATTTTGGATTTGTAGGTACTTGGAGGGCCTCAGAAAAAAAAAAAATAGTTAATGTCTTATTAAAGAAATGACAATTTTGCATGAGGTAAAACTCTTTATAGTTTATAAATCTTTCCTTTTGGCTAAGTCCTCGAACAGAGGAGATTGAGAGGGGACATGATCGAAACATTCAAGGTACTGAAGGGAATAGACTTAGTAGATAAGGACAAGTTGTTCACCCTCTCCAAGGTAGGGAGAATGAGAGGGCACTCTCTAAAATTGAAAGGGGATAGATTCCGTACGAACGTAAGGAAGTTCTTCTTCACCCAGAGAGTGGTAGAAAACTGGAACGCTCTTCCGGAGTCTGTCATAGGGGAAAATACCCTCCAGAGATTCAAGACAAAGTTAGACAAGTTCCTGCTGAACCAGAACGTATGCAGATAGGGCTAGTCTCAGTTAGGGTGCTGGTCTGTGACCAAGGGCCATCGCGTGAGCGGACTGCTGGACACGATGGACCACTGGTCTGACCCAACAGCGGTAATTCTTATGTTCTTAATAATATTGTCATTTATAGCTAATGATACATATGATCAAGAAACTGTTTTATTTTACTTTTGTGATTATGATAAACAGACCGAGGGCCCCAAAATAGTACCTGGAGGGCCGCATGTGTCCCCCGGGCTGCGGGTTTGAGACCACTTCTCCTAGGTATCTCCTAACTGGTTGTTCTACTTAAGGTTGCTTGATCTCTCTTCTATACTTCTGTTGTAGCTGGTTGACTAGGGCCTTAAGTTAACAAATTTATTTAATAGTTCATATACCGCTGCATGATAAATACCATCTCTGTGGTATACATTCTAATACATTTACAAAGCAAAAGGAAATACATTATAAAACACTTAAAAGGAAAAGGAAATACAATTCAAAAGCAAAGTTTAAGAGAAGAGAGTAGCCCTTTTTTTACTTTGTTTTATGAAATCCAGCATCATTCTCTACTATAAGAATCCTAAGAAAACTAATCGCTTTCAAAAGATTTTCCAAAATATGAACATTTTAGTCTTGGCTTGAATTCTTGATAGGAAGCTGGATGGGTTCTCCACTCACATGCATGGTCAGTGGCCGGAGGGGCAGGAGCCAAAAATAATAATAATAATTTGAACTGCACAGAGTTTTATATTCTTGGCAAGTTCCGTCCAAAACTAGTCCCCTCCCCTGACTATAACACTAGGCAAGAGAAACTACTCCTTTCTTAAAAAAGATGGAACTAAGATCAATCATGTAGTACTCCAGTAGAGCCACTAGAGATCACTGCAAGATCCCATAAAGCAGGGGTGTCAAATTCAATCACATAAGGGACCAAAATCTAAAACATAGGCTAAGTCGCAGGCCAAATTTTTAATTAAGATACTTAGGGGTCCTTTTATTAAGGTACACTAACCGATTTAGCGCGTGCTAAATGCGCACCTTAATAAAAGGACATAGTAACATAGTAAATGACGGCAGATAAAGCCCTTAGTCTTAATAGAAGTGTAGGGTTACAACCTCTCCAACCCTCTAAATTTTAGAAGATCATCTCCCTGAGCCACTGGGGAGAGAAATTGGTGGAAAACAGTTGCCTGAGGCAGAAGCAGTGGAGAGAGGATTTTCAGCTGGAGAATTTCCTCATGCCATTGAATTACAGGAATTAAAAAAAAAAAAACAACTGGTGGCCTCCATGCAGGCTTCCCTGGAAATAGAAGACCTAGGTCTTTAATTTAAAATTAGAGGAAAGAAACACAGTTCAAGAGGTAGAAAAGGGAAAGGAAACCTCTCTGGTGGACAGTCAAGTATATGAAAACTTCCCCTGTACAACTAAATTGCAGGAAAAAGATACAACCGTTGATTCCTTAAAGCAAGGTCTTACCTTCAGCTAATTTCAGCAGCCTGCAGAGAGGATCGCCATAGCTGTAGCGATCCTTGCAGGCTGCCGTCGGCCTGAGCACCACGTTCCCTCTGCCGTGATCCAGCCCCTCCTCTGACGTCAGGGGCAAAATCGCGGAAGAGGGAATGTGGTGCTCAGGGTGACAGCAGTCTGCAAGGATCGCTACAGCTATGGCGATCCTCTCTGCAGGCTGCCAAAATTAGCAAAAGTAAGAGCAGGAGGCACTGCAGCACTTCCCGAATTGCACTCTGTCTGCTGGCGGGCCAACTTAAGTTAAACTTTTTAATTGTCTGGCGGGCCAAACTTTACTACACTGCGGGCCAGAGTTTGACATGTCTGCCATAAAGCATAAATCTACCCATGGGGTGGGGTTTGTCAATAAATTTGCTAAGTTCCATAAAAGTAGCACTGAATGGGCATTATGTAGATTTAAAACAAATTGGAGAAAATATTGCTTTACTTATGTGTAATTAAACTCTTGAATTAATTGCCGTAGAATGTGGTGAAAGCAGTTAGCTTAGTAGGGTTTAAAAAAGGTTTGGATAATTTCCTAAATGAGAAGTCCATAACCCTTTATTAAGATGGACCTGGGGAAATCCACTGCTTATTCCTAGGGATCTTGCCAAGTACTTGTGACCTAGGTTGACCACTGTTGGAAACAGGATACTGGGCTTGATGGACCTTCGATCGATCTCAGTATGGCAATTCTTATGTTCTTATTTGGCTGCAGAACTGAGTTGTAACTGTAAATAGTAGACTGTTCCTAGAAAGTGAAGAGAGAATTTGTGCCAATATTTCACATTTCATCTTTGAGAAGAGAAATAAAACCTTTCCTAGAAGAGCTAAGTGAAGGGAGCACTACCTTATTCCCCTTCTTGACTCACGAGACAGTACTAAGAGCAGAAACTGCTTTTTCTGGTGAGTAAACAGAATTAGTGAGCATTGATTTCCTGAGAAATCCTGTGGTTTAAGGCGTAAACGAGAAGAAAGAATGTGGGAATGCTTTGATTAATTCTGTACTTAGTTGCCTTAAAAGTAACACAAGCTCGATTATGATACTTCTGTGTTAATAGCCTTTAAATAAAAAGGACATTTCTTTGTTGAATTGCCTTAAAAGCAATAAAGTATATTTTTGTGTCAGAGCTGCAGGAGCTGAGGCAAACTAAGAGGTATACAGATGGATCAGAAATTGGTTGGTGGGGAGGAAGCAGAGGGAAGGAGTGAAAGGCCACTACTCGGACTGGAGGAGGGTCACGAGTGGTGTTCCACAGGGGCCACTGCTAGTCAATATATTTATAAATGATATAGAAACAGGGACGAAGTGCGAAATAATAAAATTTGCAGACGACACCAAACTATTTAGTGCTGCTCGGATCAAAGAATTACAAAGGGACCTGAACAAGCTAGGGGAATGGGCGACAAGATGGCAGATGAAGTTCAATGTAGAGAAATGTAAAGTATTGCATGTGGGAAGCAGAAACCCGAGGTACAGCTATACGATGGGAGGGATGTTATTGACTGAGAGTACCCAAGAACGGGACTTGGGGGTAATAGTGGATGGGACAATGAAGCCGTTGGCACAGTGCACAGCGGCTGCTAAGAGAGCAAATAGAATGCTGGGCATAATCAAGAAGGGTATTACAACCAGAACAAAAGAAGTTATCCTGCCATTGTATCGGGCGATGGTGTGTCCGCATCTGGAGTACTGCGTCTAATACTGGTCGCCGTACCTTAAAAAGGATATGGCGATACTCGAGAGGGTTCAGAGGAGAGCAACACATTTGATAAAGGGTATGGAAAACCTTTCATACAATGAGAGACTGGAGAAACTGGGGCTCTTTTCCCTGGAGAAGAGGAGAATTAGAGGGGATATGATAGAGACTTACAAGATCATGAAGGGTATAGAGAAAGTGGAGAGGGACAGATTCTTCCAACTTTCGAAAACTACAAGAACGAGAGGGCATTCGGAAAAGCTGAAAGGGGACAGATTTAAAACCAATGCTAGGAAGTTTTTCTTCACCCAGCGGGTGGTGGACATATGGAATGAGCTTCCAGAGGGCGTGATAGGACAGAGTACGGTATTAGGGTTTAAGAAGGAATTGGATAATTTTCTGAAGGAAAAGGGGATAGAGGGGTATAGATAGAGGACTACTACACAGGTCCTGGACCTGTTGGGCCGCTGCACGAGCAGACTGCTGGGCATGATGGACCTCTGGTCTGGCCCAGCAGAGGCACTTCTTATGTTCTTAAGAACTTCAGGGGCATAGTAGAGCAGTTCAGCCTTCAGTCTGGCAGCCCTTCTGCTTGGGATTACCATATGGCTCCAGAAAGAGGAGGACGGATTGTGACAGCCGAGTTTTACTTCCATTAAAAGCAATGGAGGTAAGGAGGACCGACTGAAACATCTGAGGTTTTACTTTCACTGAAAGTAATAGAAGTAAAACCTAGATGTCTCAATCTGTCCTCCTTTTTCTGGAGCCATATGCTACCTAGGAGCAGAAATGTAACCTAGAGGGAGATCATGATATTGTTGTGGCAGGAAGTGATCCTGTAGCTATAGGGTTGCCAGATTTTCCAATTGGAAAATCCATATCCCTAGACCCGCCCCTAGATCTGCCCAGTTCCATCCATCCCCGCCCTGTAACACCCCACCCCCGCCCCCAGTCCTGCACTAGCCCCATCCCCTGCCTGCTCTCATTGGTTAGGTAGGAAATCCGCGCATGAGTGGATGCCACGCAATGACGTCACGCGCACGCACAGACTTCCTCCCTGCCCGACGTGAGGAAATCCGGACGTCTGGTAACCCTATGTAGCTAGGAGCTGCTCTTCAGGTGATATACAATCCTCAACCAAGCATGTCTTTCCAGACATATATTTCCAAGAGGGAAGATTTAGGGTAGGGGAGGAGTGGTTTAGTGGTTAGAGCTACCACCTCAGCTCCCTGAGGTTGTGAGTTCAATCCCTGTGACCCTGGACAAGTCTCCCAACCTTCCATTGCTTCAAGTACCACAGTTAAATTGTGAGCCTGCCAGGACAAATAAGGAAAAATACTTAAGAGTACCTGATTACCATTCAATGTATTGTAAACTAGTTTGGGTGAATCTCTTCATGAAAAGACAGTTAATAAATCCAAATAAATAATTGGTGACTCCGTCATTAGGAGTGTACAGAGATCGGTTGCCAGTGGTCATGAGAATCAGTTATCTGCTTGCCTGATACAGAGGTAACAAACCTTATGCATCACTTAGAAAGCAATTTGTGTAGTTCTGGGAAGGAGCCAGCTATCTTGGTTCATATGAGTACCAATGACAGAAGATATGAGAGGAAGTCAAATTTAAACTTCAAGGTAGAAAGTTGAATCCAGAACCTCCAAGGTAGCATTCTCAGAAATGTTCCCAAATGCCACACACGATACCCCAGAGAAGGCAGAGCTCCAGTGTCTCTATGCATTGATGAACATTTTAGATTTATTAGAAACTGAGCATCATTTGGGGTAAAGGAAAGCCTATTCCAAGATGGAATTAAGCTGCTGGCACAGTAGTACAAAAATGAGATAGAGCAGCTTTTAAACCAGATGCTGGGGGAAACTTAATAGTTACTCTGTGGTGCGTAGTTTGGAGTAAGATATCTTCAAAACATACTTAGATTGGCCACTGTTGGAATCAGGATACTAGGTTAATGGATCTTCGGTTTGTCCCAGTATGGCAATTTTTATGTTCTTAAGTATAAGACAGTCAAGCCATTGTGACATCACTGGTGAGATGGCATGAGGTATTATGACATCACAATCTCAGCTCTGGAATGTTGCTACTATTTGGGTCTCTGCCAGGTGCTTGGGACCCGGGCTGGCCGCTGTTGGAAACAGCATGTTGGGCTTGATGAACCTTCTGTCTGTCTCAGTGTGGCAACTCTTTTGTTCTTGTTTGTACGAGTGGTAAAGTCTGAAGCAAGACAGATGCGTTTTAATAAAGAACAAAGAGATAAGTGATTCCTAATTACTCCATCAACAGCTATGGAGATTGAGAATACCAATTTTTAAAAACATACTTTAAATTGCCCGTATGTGAATGCCAGAAGTCTAGAAAATAAGACTTGAAAGTTCCAGTACTGGTCGTCGTACCTCAAGAAGGATATGGCAGTACTTGAGGGAGTCTAGAGAAGAGCAACTAAGCTGATAAAGGGTATGGAAAATCTCTCATATACTGACAGACTAAAAAAGTTGGGGCTGTTCTCCCTGGAGAAGCGGAGACTTAGAGAAGACATAATAGAAACCTTCAAGATCCTGAAGGGCATAGAAAAAGTAGACAGGGACAGATTTTTCAAATTATGGGGAACCACAAGTACAAGGGGGCACTCGGAGAAATTGAAAGGGGACAGGTTTAGAACAAACGCTAGGAAGTTCTTTTTCACCCAGAGGGTGGTGGATACATGGAACGCGCTTACGGAGGATGTGGTAGGCAGTAGCACGTTACAGGGCTTCAAAGAAGGTTTGGATAGGTTCCTAGAGGACAAAGGGATTGAGGGGTACAGATAGGAGTAGAGGTAGGTTATAGGGATAGGAGTAGAGGTAGGTTATAGAAATAGTCAGGGACCACTGCTCAGGCAATAGGCCTGATGGGCCGCTGCGGGAGCGGACCGCTGGGCGAGATGGACCTCTGGTCTGCCTCAGCGGAGGCAACTTCTTATGTTCTTAAACTTGCCCAAATCTTTTTTAAACCCATCTATTCTAACTGCCTTTACCACATTCTCTGGCAGCACATTTCAGAGCTTAACTATTCGCTGAGTAAAAACATATTTCCTCCTATTGGTTTGAAAAGTATTTCCCTGTAACTTCATTGAGTATCCCCTGTGTTGAGTGCTATCGACTCATGTTCGAGACCTAATGATGAATTATAGAAAAAAGAAACTGGTTTTGTGCTAGTCCGGTAAGGCCCTCCAGTGTCATCCCCATGGTTGTTTTCAACATGCCCAGCCATCTGATTGCTTGTCATCCTCTTTGCCTGATTCTTTCGATCTTCCCAAACATGATGTCCTTCTCCAGTGATCTCTTTCTTATAATGGTGTAACCAAAATAAGACAGCTGCAACTTCATCATTTGGGCTTCGAGTGACATAGCCAGTTTGATTCCTTTCAGAATCGATTTATTAGTTCTTCTGGCAATCCACGCCGTGCATAAAAATCCTTTTCCAGCATCAAAGCTCAAATGAGTCAATCCTCTTTCTCTCATTTCCGCAGAGGGGCATAATCCAAAACAACGTCTAAGTCCCCTTTTGGCCTAAGGCCCTAGGCACACAAAGTAGGCAGCAGGGAAATGTCCATTCTTGAAAAAAACATCCAAAATGTGTGTGTGTGTTTTGTTTTGTTTTTTTTTAGAACGGCCTACCTGTACATTTAGGAGTTTAATTGCCCAGATCGCCACTACGTCTACCCTTAAGCCCTATTCTAAAAAAAAAATAAAAAAATTGCCAAGTCCCAAATGCCCAAAACAAGACCTTTTAGGTGTGGTGGGGACTAGTTCTTTGCCTGAAAGCATGATTCTCTAATTCAGTGTTTTTCAACTGCCGGTCCATGGACTGGTGCCAGTCCGCATAAATTTTCTGCCAGTTCACAGGGCCGGCACATCCATTGGGCAGAAGACAGTGTTCCTCAGCCGCCGGTCCATGGTGCGATCAACGCGGCATCTTCAGGCCGGCTCCCTGAGTGATGCAGTGCACAAAGCCGTGGGAATAGGCTCCTACACGCGTCCCGTGCCTGAAGCGAAAGCCTTCTCTCTGACATCGCAACGTCAGAGGGAAAGCTTCCAGATGAGGTGCGAGAAGCCGCTGCCCACAGCTTTGTGCAATGCAGCACTCAGGGAGTCGGCCCAAAGACGCCGCGTTTATCACACCGTGGACCAGCCCGAAGATAACACCGGGGGGGGGGGGGGGGAAGGCCAGAAGGCAAGGCACAGCATGGAGGGAGAGAGACAACAACGGTAGGGGGGAATGCTTTTATTTTTCTATTTGGTGATTGATTTACATCTGCTCTCTGTTCAGGAAGAAATGCATTTGTTTCTTTTCCTTTGGGGTTGTACTGCTTGCAGAGACTTGCATCTTAGGGTTTGTTTGTAAATATTAGTACTTTTAGTTTTTGGTCCTGCATTTGCATGGGGTTATCTGTTTTTTGGTAGGAATGAATGTTGAAAAGCATACAGTGTGCTTTGTGTATTTTAATTTTGTGGTTAACCACTATGTGTTGTTAATACAATTATATTGTGTGTGTGGAGGAGGAGGACAGAGAGGCAGAAAACTTCAAGACAGAGGAAACCATTGAGGAAGAAGTCCGGGAGTTAGAGAAGTTCATTGAGGAGGCATACAGAGAGGCTGTGGAAAATCACCATTAACAGTAGAACTGCTAAGATCCACCCACAGTGAGTGAGGACCACCTGGAGGACAACCACAAGGAAGAAGTGGGTGACACAGCAGCAACAACTGAAAACAGCAAAGGGAACCCACAGGAAGACAAGTTCGGTGCAAGCCACCACCAGGTTGAGGGAAGATGGACATACACCGGGGACATGAACCTGCGGCTGGAGAGACAAGAGAAGACAGAGAGGACAGCGAACATCGTGGGGGACTCCATCATCAGACAAGTTGACAGCCACATATCGGGAGGAAGACATGATCGGCTGGTGACCTGCCTACCGAGAGCAAAGATAGAAGACATAGTGAGCCGCATCGACAGGATCATCGACAGCGTGGAAGAGGAAGATACAGTGGTGCTGATCAATGTGGGGACAAACTACATGAGCAACAGGAACTACAGCAGGGAAGTACTGAACGACCAGTTCCAGATGCTAGGAAGGAAGCTGAAGACCAGAACACTGAGGGTAGTGCTCTCGGAGATCCTGCCGGTACCCAGGGCTGATGAGAAGAGGCAGACGGAGCTGCAAGCAGGCAATGCGTGGATGAGGCGCTGTTGTGAGGAATAAGGATTCCACTTCGTGCGCAACTAGACGTTCTGGGGGAAGAGCAAGCTATTCAGGAAGGATAGACTCCACTTCAGGGAGGCAAAATGAGGCTACTTGCAAGCAACATCAAGAGAGAAATTGAGAAGTTTTTAAACTAGGAAGAAGGGGAAAGCTGACAGTCGACCGAGAGTCGATGGTTCAGGAACTGGTATACCCAGAGGATACCGTGCTGGAAAATAGCGGGGAAGAATCACCGGATCATAGGCAAGATAGAAATTCTGACGGATTGATAGGGACACAAGAGGGAAGGAAACGCAAGAAAGTAACAGGCCGCAAACTCAAGTGTATGTACACGAACGCAAGGTGTCTATGGAATAAGATGGGGGAACTGGAAGCTATGGCACAAAAAGATAACCTTGACATCATCGGCATAATGGAAACATGGTGGAACGAGGAAAACATCTTGGACACTGTGCTACCGGGATACAAACTATACCGCAGAGACAGAGTAGGTCAAAAAGGTGGGGTATTGCCCTCTACGTCAAAGAGGGAATTGAGTCTACCGGAGAGAACACACTGGAAACAAAAAATAAGTTAGTCTCTATGGGTCAAAATTCCGGGAATGAATGGAACGGAAATGAAGATCGGCATCTACTACTGACCCCCAGGGCAGTCCAAAGAAATAGATGGAGAAATGACGGACAAGATTAAACGCAACTGCAAGGGAGGCAACGCAGTTATCATGGGTGACTTCAATTATTCGGGGATAGACTGGAACCTAGGCACCTCCGGCTGCGGTAGGGAGACCAAGTTCCTGGATGCTGTAGGCGATTGCTTCCTAGAACAACTTGTCAAGGAAAATATGAGAGGAAATGCGATTCTGGACTTAATTCTAAATGGACTACGAGGACCGGCGCATGGTGTAAAAGTAGAAGGGATGCTGGGAAGCAGTGATCACAATATGATCTGTTTCAACCTGGACGCAGGGGCAAAACATCGATCCAAAACGATGGCCATGGCGCTGAACTTCTGAAAAGGGAATTACGACCCTCCCCAATGTTCCCTGGCAGGAGGGATACCCAATCTTAATTTCTGCTCTGTGCCCCAGCATGTCTAACACCAGCTCTAGAGACAGGATGAGGCTCTAAGGCTGGGGAAATTCTGTTCAAGAAAAGAAAACAACAAATAGAACATACAGAATTGTAAAATATTATGGAGCAGAGTTTTACATTTTTGTACATAGAATTCTAGGAGAAAAATAAATCCCATGATAGTTTCAACTCTAATCAGAATTGTCTCTTAGTTTTGGCAAAAAAAGGTTAAGTTTTATCATACTTAAGTTAACAGAATTAAAAAAAAAAAAAAAATCGACCGCGGCAGGACTCGAACCTGCAATCTTCTGATCCGAAGTCAGACGCCTTATCCATTAGGCCACGCGGCCAGTACGAAATGTAGTAGCACGTATTTTCCTTAAGTAGTTCAGCTAACGCACCGTCTGCTTCTTTGAACAAATAGAAAGCGCAGACTCTGTTGTGCTTCCTCGTCTATAAGGGCGGCGGGTCTGGCTTCGGGGGGAAACACCACGCCTTGTAATCACCAGAGTAATGAAACTGACGTAGACCCTTTGTTAAAAAGTATCATTGAGAACTGAAACCAACCCCCCCCCCCTCGAAATACTGCAGAGGTCCGCGGGACAACCGAACAGCAGTAAAAAACGTGATATGTGAGGAGGCAACGGATGGAGCGCCTGGAACCAGAGCCGCTGGCCGGCTACCCCTCCCCATTGTCACGGTCTTCGCTCGCAGGCGAGATCCCGGCTTCGTAGGCCGCGCCGGAGTTTCGCCTCACTGCATTTCCCAGCAGCTGCACGTGGTAAGAAAACCATCAGGCCGGGTAGGCTTCCCAGGAAATAGGGCGTTAGGAGCCATGAGACACGTACGCAGCAAGCAGAGATGCTCTCAGGCTGGGTTTTAACCCTAATTGGGATTTACAGGTTTGGTGGCCTTAACTTCTCTCTCTATTAGCTCCAATTTCTTGATGGCTGTAAAGATATATATCTATAAATGAAAATATATTGTTTATGTTGTGTGCCCTAAAATTAATTTAAAAATATATTTGAGGCATTGGAAAACTCAGGGCAGAAAGCTGAGCTGGGTTTAAGGAATAGTACATTCTGTGTGTGGGGGGGGGGGTGTTGCCTAAATTCATCCATTTATACAATCCATGAAAATAATTGATAGATTTAAAATAAATATTTTGAAAAAAATATGGTCACCTAAAAGTACTATCTATAGTAGGCTAATATTTCTTTGGACCTAGATTTTATTTTACAGAAGCACCCATGACAGACTTGGTTATATGCTATTGGTTATTCCTGTTTTTGTTGTTCTTAAGTATATTGACCTTATATATACTCCTTTGTAATGGCCAATATCTTTTTATTTGTTTAAACCGATATTATTGTAAACGTTGTGTGGTTTTACACTAATAAAAATATTTTGTGTTAAAACTTATGTCAAGGATGTCTAGTCTTTGTAGACTGGCTCACCAGGATCACCCAGGTTTCTAATCTCGGTTTATATTCGAGTCAACTATTTTTTTCCTCCCTTTTGGGAGGGGAAATTTGGAGGTCTCGACTTATATTCAGATCTACATATATTCACAGATATACAGTACGGTAGTAACGTTCTTGGTTTTAATTTCTTATGCTTGTAGGCAAAACCAAACTGAGCTGTACCTATAAAATTTTAAAATAAAATTGATCAATTAGTAAATAAATTAATAAACAATAAATACCGTATATACTTGAATATAAACCGAGGTAACCTTTTTCCCCTGCAAAAAGGAGGAAAAAAAGTTGACTCAAATATAAACCGCAGGGATTTAATATTCAAGTGCAGTGCTTTGCTTTCCTCTGCCCTTCCAGGCTCTGCACTCTGTTTCTCCTCCCTCTCTGCTGTGCATCCAGCCCCTTCACTCCCCTGCCCTGCCATTTTCTGCACCCAGCCCCCCTCCCTCCCTGCCAGCTTGGAAAAGAGATGGCTGAGGGGAGATGCGATTGAAGTCTACAAAATTTTGAGTAGCGTGGAATGGGTACAAGTGCATCGATTTATCACAGTCATAAATTACAAAGACTAGGGGATACTTGATAAAATTACAGGGAAATACTTTTAAAACCAATAGGAGGAAAAATTTTTTTCAATGCGAGAATAGTTAAATTTTGAAATGCATTGCCAGAGGTTGTGGTAAGAGCAGATAGCGTAGCTGGTTTTGAATATTGATAAGGCGGGATATCAAATTTTAATAAACTTGAAACCTGATTTTAAGAAAGGTTTGGACAAGTTGCTGGAGGAAAAGTCCATAGTCTGTTATTGAGAAAGACATGGATCGGTAGCATGGAATGTCACTACTCCTTGTGTTTTGGCCAGGTACTAGGGACCTGGATTGACCACTGTGAGAACAGGCTACTGGGTTTGATGGACCATTTGTCTGACTCAGTAAGGCTATTCTTATGTTCTTAATCCCTAGGGTCCTGGAGTTCCTGCAGGACACCCTGAAGGAGGGTACAAATTAATGGTCTTTCATGTATGGGCCCTCTTTCTCTGAGAGGCTCATTGGCAGCTCATCTGGATGTAGCTCGTTTTGAAAGGGACGTCGTCCATCTTAGGCCTCCCTTGCACCTTCCCTGTCCAACCTGGAATCTTAATTTGGTTCTTCGCTCTCTGGCTCGTCTGCCATATGAAACTTTGGAGCAGGTGTCTCTGATGGATCTCACAATCAAGATGGTCTTCCTGGTGGCTATTGCCTCTGCCCGTAGGGTTTCGAAGCTTCAGGCCTTCTCTTGCAGGGATCCTTTTTTGCATATTATGGATTCCACTGTGATGCTTCGTACTGTTCCTTCTTTTATTCCGAAAGTGGTTTCCGTTTTCCATGTGAATCAGGAAGTTCGGCTTCCTTCTTTTGCTTCCTATGGTTTGAGGGAGCATGACGGTGTTGTGGTCCTCCTTAGATGTGCGCAGTATTTTGTTACGGTACCTGGAGGTCACCAACAAATTTCGCCTTTCTGACCATATGGCCATTTCCAGGTGGCGGCCAGGAAGAAGCGCTCCCTCACGGTGAGTGCTCATTCCACCAGAGGTGTGTCGTCCTCTTGGGCAGAGTTGTCGGCTGTTTCTCTGGACAAGATTTGTAGGGCCACTACCTGGTCCTCCTTGCATACATTCGCCAAGTTCTACAGGATCGATGTGGCAGCCAAGCAGGATACTGCTTTTGGTGCCTCAGTTTCGGGACTGTATTATGTTCCACTTAGCCTGGAATAAAGTGGGATTGTACAAGAATGAAAGATTAGATTCTTACCTTTGCTAATCTTCTTTCTTGTAAATATATATTTTATTCCGGGAACCCACCCAATTCCTTGCTGATTCACTGATCATCTGCTTTTACAAGTACTGGTAAGCTGGATTTCTGTTTTCTGACCAACCTTTATAAGAATGCCATCAGAATGGGTTTTAGCACTTAGTTTGGGGGAGGGGTTCCTGTTCCAGTGCCTCCTTCTGACAGCGCAGGCTGTGTCTCCCTATAGCACTGTTTTGTCGTCCAGGTTTCTCATGTTTCTTAACCTGTTCTCTCGTTGTTAATTGTTGCTGTTTGTATTTGTTGATATGAGCTGAATTGATTTACTTGTTGGGGAGTTTTCCCCGCTCCCCTCTCTCTTGTTTTTGTCCTCTACAGATATTCCTGGCTGCTTTTAGTCTGAGGCACTGGCATAGTGATGAGGTATGAGGGGGAGGAGTTTAAGTCTCAGAATTTGAAGCTTCCTACAAAATCCCAGTGGGTAGACAGAAATAACCCACTGGTCCTGGAATAAAGTGTGGATTTTCAAGAAAGAAGATAGTAAAGGTAAGACCCTAATCTTTCATTCTTATAATTTATTTATGATTCATTTGCATTTAAGTTTCCTACTGCACTTGCACTCTATAAGAATGTCTAATAAATTGTATGTATTACATGTCTTTCTTAATTATGTTATTTATTTAGGCATTGCCGAGTAGATGAAGTTTGCTGACTGCTTTATTCTGGCAAAATCTGAGCAAAATGAACTGCTTGCTCTGGAAAAGATCCATGGTGCCTGTGTTACCAGCATGGAAACTGGGAAAACTGAAATATGCCACAGGGTCTTCTGCCAGCCAAAAGCCCAAGGAAGAAGTAGAAACTAGTAACAATCAGCGACGCATGAATCCGCTGAATATCCAGATGCTCTCCAAGTGCCTTCATAAGCAGATATTTCGGGGTGAGCAGGTACATTATTTGGAAGAAAATGTCCAGAAGAGCATAGAGCATCTAAAAAAGCATGACTTGTGGGAAAAAGAAACCTCCACCATCCCCGATGTTGAGCTGCAGTTGCCAAAAATGTATGGGCGCAATATTGACGAGCACTTTCGGATTTTGGCTCAGAAGCAGAGCTTCCCTTACTTGGAGGCTGCCAATAAGCTTCTGCAGTGTAAATTACCCTTGATGCCCAAGAGTTGGGTTATGGAAGCTGGGTGGACCAAGTATGGGCCTGATGGAGACACAACCATTGTGGATTTCCCAGATGAGCAAGCTTTGGTGTTTGATGTGGAAGTCTGTATGACAGAAGGCCAGTGTCCAACATTGGCAGTGGCTGTATCTCCAAATGGCTGGTAAGAAAAATGGTTTATATATTTTGGGGGTTGATATTTAAAGATATTTAAGTTTCAAGATTATTGTGACTTGATATGCTGCTTTTCATTTCCGAAGCAGTTTACATCATTACAATTTTAAAATTAAAAACAAAATTGTGGGAGTTACAAACACAAATACATAGTAAGACGAATCTCATAAACAACTATAACCAGGTACATGAGGGAAAAGGGAATGGTTACATTGCTATAAAGTAAAAAGGTGGTAGGGAAGGAGAGAACAAAAGGACATCCTGTGAGGTTTAAGTTAAGGTCTAGGTTTCGTACACTTTATAGAGAGAGGTTTGAGCTTTGATTTAAACTTGGAAAAATTGGATTCTTGCCTAAGAGGAAGAGTAAATGGTTTCTGGCCATTTAAATTGCTTGTCCAAAGCTAAACAGAGCTAACAGACCTGAGAATGGGCTACTGGGCTTGATGGACCCAGTAAGGCTATTCTTATGTTCTTCTTTAGCGACACTTAATTGGATAGTACTGCTGAAAATACCCAGTTAGCACCTAAGCTGAAACTGGCTACTTTGGGGGCATTTTGGAGGTGGAGCTGGTATTTATTCAACCACATAAAACACAGTATGGCTTCTTTTTGTGGTTCATCTTAGGCAGTTGTGCGCTGAATATCGCACTTAGGCCCCCTTTTATCAAGCTGCATTAGGGTTTTTAAAAATTGCTGGCCTATGAGTGTCGGAGCTTTTACTGCAGTGGCCGGCAACATGATAAAATATCCGGCCGCATATGCCTGGATATTTTAGTTTATCCCAGGACAAGCAGGCAGGTATTCTCACAAGTGAGTGACGTCATCCGACAGAGCCTTGATGCGGACGCCTCACAAGCAGCACATACACGTGCTGGTGCCGAAAGAGCCTGGCATGCCTGCTGCTGATCTATTCTGGGATGCTGCGGGGCCTTGAGCATCTGCACATGCTCAAGGCCTTCTGACTCCCACTCTCTCATGAGAATCCCAGCATAGATCAGCGGCAATTTCTTTCGGCACCAGCATGCGTATGTCCTGGGTTGGTGCATACCAATGTCTGCTCAAGGTAAGGGTTTGGGGGTGGGCCGCGGGGGATGTGAAGCTGATTCCCGGGGTGGGGGCTCTCATATCGGTTTGCGAGTCAAAGTTTGCAGGAGTGTTTTGCTCTTCTTGTAAACCGCGTTACTCGCAAACCGAGTTTTTACTGTATTTGTATTTTTTCCCTTTATGTTTTTGGGGCTCTGTGTTTGATTATTTTCAGATTATCTCACTGCACTTCATTGATATCCTGATGGCAATATATAGATGTTTTGTTGAAATAAAGTACAGTGGGCTTTTCCTTCAGGTATTCGTGGTGCAGTCAGAGGATGATAGAGGATCGCTACACCTGGTCCAGCCAGCTGACCTTGGCTGACCTTATTCCACTGGAAACTGCCACAGATTCCAGATGCCTCGCCAAACAGGACTGGAAGGAAAGGCTGATAGTGGGACATAACGTCAGCTTTGACAGGGCATATATTAAAGAGCAGTATCTGATCAAGGTAAGGATGTCGACCTTCCTCCAGTTTCCCTCTCCTCCATTGATTGCACTATGGACTTATTCTTCTTACCTAGAGATTGCAGTATTATTGATCCAAGCACCAGCTCCTGTTATAAGCTGAAATAAGGTTATAAATGAGGATACTACAGGTGCATTAAACAGAAATTTAGAAGATGATGGCAGATAAAGACCAGTCACGTGAAAAAATTAGGATACCCCATGAAATATTCAGTTCTTTCTTAAGAAATGCTCGCATATCGGTGTCAAATCTTTTTTTAAATTTATCTTTGCAAAAGAAAATGATGTACCGTATTTTTCGGACTATAAGACACACTTTTTCCACCCCCAAAAAGGAGGTGCGACTTATGGACTGAATAGACCCCACCCCACCCCCCCGGTACCTTTTTTAAGTGGCAGTGGTCCAGCGCGGTCTCCAGCTGGATGGCTGCCTCTTTGCAGAGTGACGCATAATGTAGGAACGCAACCTTTATGCTTCCTGCCTGGTCCCTCACCGCTCTGTGATTAGCTGCAGTCATTGACTTGTCATTGACTTGTCGACCAGTAATCCCAAGTCTCTTTCCTGAGGGGGCCTCTCTGATTACTGCACCGGACATCCTGTATTCATGTATAAGATTTTTGTTATCAACATGCATCACCTTTCACTTATCCACTTTAAACCTCATTTGCCATGTCGTGGCCCATTTCTCGAGTGTGTTTATGTCACATTGCAGGTTTTCGCAATCCTCCTGTGTCTTCACTACTCTGAATAACTTCATATCGTCCGCAAATTTAATCATCTCGCTCGTCGTACCAATTTCCAAGTCGTTTATAAATATGTTGAAGAGCACCGAACCCTGCGGCACTCCACTCGTGACGCTTTTCCAGTCCGAGTATTGTTCATTTACCCCCACTCTCTGTTTCCTATGCGCCAACCAGTTTTTAATCCACCTGAGTATTTCACCCTCAATTCCATGGCTCGCAATTTTTTTGAAATAGTCTTTCATGCGGGACATTAGCACACATATCCTGAAAAAAATTGACAGAGATACACTTTACCGTGTTATGGACGGACTAACCAGTTAGCGTCCGCAGATGACACATCCATGCTCATTCCCTGTCCTTGATGCACCTCCTCCAAAAATAAATAAAAAATATAGATAATGCACATTCACTGGATCCAAACCCAAGATGGCCACTGAGACATTCAGCAAGACTTTCTTGTAAGACTACTGCTGAAAGTCATGGCAGCCATTTTGGGGGTGGCGATGACCTGGCGAGAGCAACTATGAATCGCTCTTGCTCCATGAGGCCAATAGAACACCAGGGCTCCTGAAGTATGCCTGGAAAGGAAGGGGGAGGGAGGAAGTTTTATGAGGTGGTAGGATGGAGGCTGGCTGTATGTAGTGGAGGTGGGGAGGGCCTGGCCGGTTTTATTTTCGGCTTCAGTTTCTGCTGCAATTGGCCATTTTCAGACATGGATTTGGTTTCAGACGAATCAAAGATCCTAAGTTTGGTTGGGCTCTGTCTGATACATCCCTGACCAAAAATAAATATAAAATATAGATAACACACATTTAGTGTGTGCAAAAAGATTACTTATTGCAAAACACTTTAATGCTCTTTGCAGCAAGTGTTTTCATGTGTACTAAGCATATTTAGGGCATAACGCCCTTTAATAGATACCTATAGTTTTCCATACTTGGTTGACTGCAAGATATACACTTAACATTTGAAATAAAAAGCTGAATGATTATATTTCTGCAAGCAAACCGTTCTGATGGTCATTTATTGTGGTTTGGACTCTTGGTATGTTTTAGGGCTCCCAGATGCGTTTTCTGGATACTATGAGCATGCACATGGCTATTTCTGGCTTGACTGGATTTCAGCGCAACCTCTGGCTTGCCACTAAACACGGCAAGAGGAAAGAGTTGCAGGAAGTCAAGCAGCATATCAAGAAAACCAGCAGCAAGGCCAAAGGACTACCAGTGAGTATGAAAGATGTGGCTAGTGTTTTTATTTATTAAATGCTTTTTTGAAGAAATTCACCGTGGGAGGAATTCTATAACGGTGCAATTTTAATCAGTATAGAAGTGAAAATTCAAAGTGCCTGAACAAACAGCACCGGAAACGCACTTTTGGAGGCACTTTCTGACGTCTAACACCACTGTAGGTGTGGCTAACGCCGGAAGTGGCGTAGGCGCCTCTGGAGGTGCGATTCATGCCAAAAGTAGGAGCCGGAAAACTCCGGCCTACATTTCCAGCACCTATCTTTGACGGAAGCACAATTCTCTCCTTCCGTTTACTGGTCCAATCATTAATCTTAAGCATACTGGACTACTGTAATATCATATACCTGGGAGCCTATAAAAACACCATCAAACGTTTAAGAATAGTACAAAATGCCGCCGTCCGCCTCATCTTCGGCCTCAAAAAATACGACCACGTTAGCCCCAATTACGCTAAACTCCATTGGCTGCCGGTGGAGGCAAGAATCATCTTTAAATTCGCTTGCCTCTGCTTCAAAACCTTAGCAGGCTCTTCACCAATCTACCTATCTGAGCACCTTGAAATTGCTGGCCCCTCTCGTACTCTAAATACCTACCTGGTCTCCTTTCCCTCCCTGCAGGGCTGCCTCTACAAAAAATTCCTTGACCGATCCCTAGCATTCCAAGCGGGCAAATGGAACAAATACCTCTCTACTCTCATCTCCAATTTCCCCCACTATCAAACATTCAGGAAGTTAACTAAAACCTACCTTTTTGACAAATTCCTCTGATTTATCCTCCCTCCTCCTCCCTTCTCTTCTGACCTCTCCCCCCTAGACCCTTACCGCCTCATGTAACACTGCTATTTGTAACACCGCTGTATCTAACTTATAGCAAATGTAACTACTCCGAATATATAACCTAGCTGCTAAAATAACTTCACTGTATATTTATCGTCTAAAATGTAAAGGTAACTTGACCGAATATGTATCCTCTAAAATGTAAATGTAACTTCGCTGTAAATGTACAGTTTCTTCATCTGTTAACAGCATAGAACTTCCATGGTAATGCGGTATACAAGAATAAAGTTGTTATTATTATTATTCTCTAAATGGTGCTGTTGCATGATTGACATGCGATCGCGGCTGCTTTTTAAGGTGGCCACCGTCAACAGTGCCGTTTAGAGAATCTGGCAGATAGCGTTAATCAGTGAAGTTTGACTGGAAAACCATAATCGCAGGTTGATTTACATTTTATCCTTTATTTAAACAGGTTTGTTCTTAACTGAGAGTAATAACAGAGAGGCTTCTAGAAAGAATGTTAGAGCAGACTTTAGACGCCCAGGATGGGACATCTGAAGTGTTGCTAGTTTTTTCATCTCCTGACATAGAGCCTGGTCTAAAAGACACTGAGAAGCGGATGTTTAATTTATGCATTGTTTATCTGTAGGATGTCCATCCATTTTAGAAAAATAAACGCTGAAAATGTCATTAAGTCAAAACAGGCACATAAATATCTACCCAAACCATTTTAAAAACATAAACGTTTAGTTTTCTTGAAGCTGTCGAGAGATCCCAGTATCCCCTTGCTAGTTTGGCTTTTAGGGGGGAGAGGTATTAAGGGGGTGATGTTCCCTAGTCTATTTAGTGAAGCGCTGTCCTAGGTATCAGGTCTGTTAGGACCCAGACAAATCACTCCCCTTCCGAGTTGGGAAAAAAATGTTCATTTATTTGGGTTGGCCTAGCCCCTCCCAGACCCCCTTGCAATTTGCAAATTTTACTGTTTCAAATGTGTGTTTGCCGACTTTATAAAATTGGAACTTCTACTAGCACTTCTAAAATAAACAGCATAATAATTTGTATTTCCAGACGACCTTTCCAGTATTTTCAGGAGCTTACCATCCAAATGAGCACCTTGCGCAGCAGGAGATAAAGGGATTTGCCCAAGGATTGTCACTGATGGATGTAGATTTAAACTCTGGGTCCCGTGATGTTCAGCCCATTGCAGTAACCACTAGATCACACTTTCTCATTTAACCAGCAGTGAAATCGGGAGAGAAGTGATTGTCATGACATCCTCGTGAACTGCATTTTGTCCGGAGTAGACTTCTCAGATCCTTTGGCAGCCAGTTGGATTTCGGGACATCCACAATGAATATGCATAAGACCAATTTGCATTCTGTGCCCCTGTGGAAGTGCTAGTATTCAACCACTCATGGCAACTGATATCGGTGTGCCTTAAAGGGAGAAATTTCTATAAATAGGGCTCAAAATTCGGCACCAAACAATTTGGCACTGGACCGTATTCTGGGATCAGGCCCTTGGTAGAGAGCGTAGCACTGGGATTTCCTGCTCAGCTTTGAATGTGAGGAGATAACACCATCTGAAACCAGGTGTAAGTCCCAGCGCATGAGTTTTGTTGCAGGTTCTCCAAATTCAATAACACTGTGTGGAATGCCCTTGGCCCGCCCATAACCTCACCCCCTTTTCAGATCTGTGTAGATGGGCGAATAAGTGTGTTTTTGTACAGATCTGCCCTTTCTGCCCCATTTTGACACCGTTCATTACAACGCATTTTTTACATTGAAAATTCAACGCAAAAGTAAAGCCTAATGTTTGGCTTCATATTTATTTATTCATTTGGTTTTATATCCCATCCTTCCCAGAGAGCTCAGAATGGGTTACAAATTAACATTCTGTGTTAGAAATTACATTACATAGTTACAGTTAACCCTCATAGGGTTGCGATAACCGTGCATAGAGTTACCTTGAGGAAACTGTCTAATTGTACAATCTAACACATGTTTCATAGGGATTGAACTGGCTTAGCCTAGATGACAGACAAATTTCCCTCTAATTGTGCAAGCTAGACTACATATATGAATGACTGGACGAATCTGAGCAGTGTGGTAGGGTGAGGGTCGGTTGGATGTTTGAGAAAGTGAGGATAGGCTCATTCTCTCTCTGCCTGTGCCTGGCTATATAAAATAACAAAGGAGAACCCAACAATTCTGCAGCGAAAGGGTTGCAACCAAAGGATGGAAATTATATGACCAGATTTTCCTGCAGTTTTGTTTTACATCCACATTTGTTTTTAACCATTGAACCCTTAAATCTTTGGACCCCTGAGGAAGACAATTTGTTGAAAACACAGACCATGTTGGGTCCTCACCTTTCATTGCATATGTGGATTCTACTGTAGTGGCCAGGGGTTGTTGCTCTGTCTCCACTTGCTGGCGGGGGAGCGTGGACCCATCCATTTCTGTGCTGATCTGGAGGGACTAAAAGAAAGAAAATTAGCAGGTAAGGACCTAATTTCTCCTTATTCTTAGGATAAGCAGCATAAAATCTGTTTTTCTCCTTGGGATCTAGCTAGGTACTTGAGACCTGGGTTGGCCACTGTTGGAAACAGGATACTGGACTTGATGGACCTTCAGTCTGTCCCAGTATGGCATTTCTTAGGATCTTATGTTACATTTTTATTGACTGAATAAAATCCTGAATTATGGACATTACTTCTGCAGTTTTTCTTTTGATTTTGGTTATATAAAATCCCTGAACTGTGAGGCATGGTATGATGTGAAAACCAGCTTTCACACTTAACTCAGTACAAATCTCAGCCTGTTGTGCATTTTACTGTACAACAGGAGCGTTGGGATTTATGCCTTCTGCTATAAATGATCCAGTTTGAGAGCAGCGTTTACGGTGCATGTTTTCTGGCTGCAGATCGCTGCTTGGGACTGGGTGAACATCAGCAGCATTAACAATCTGGCAGATGTGCACAGCCTATATGTTGGCGGAGCCCCTCTGGACAAAGAGCAACGGGAGCTGTTCATGAAGGGTAGCATGGCCGAGATCAGGATTGAATTTCAGGTAAGATGTGGAAGGCGCAAAACTTTTCCATAAGATTTTATACGAAGTTACTGAGGTCAGGTTCAGGCCTCTAGGGATTTACCGTATTTTCGCGGATATAACGCGCACCATTGTAAAACGCGCACAGGGGTATAGCGCGCAGAAATCACGATGATATGTACAAAAACTTTTCTATACCGCGCTCAGGCATATAACGCGCATGCTGCCCGACTCTCCTCTGGCCACCCCGACTCTCCTTTCGCCCTCCCCGACTCTCATCTGGTTGCCCCGACTCACCCTGACTTTCGGTGCACTGCCCCGACTCTCCTCTGGTTGCCCCGACTCACCGTTCACCCGCCCTGACTTTCGGTGCACTGCCCCGCCTCTCCGTGCCTGTCCCCCTTGAAGTCCTGTCCCCCCTTGAAGGTCTGCCTGTCCCCCCTTGAAGTCCTGTCCCCCTTGCAGGTCTGCCTGTCCCCCTTGAAGATCTGCCTGTCCCCCCTTGAAGTCCTGTCCCCATCCTGAAAGCCTGATGCCCCCCCTCGACGTCCGATTCTTCTCCCCCCTCGGCAGGACCACTCGCACCCCCACCCCGAAGGACCGCCGACTCCCCGACAATATTGGGCCAGGAGGGAGCCCAAATCCTCCTGGCCACGGCGACCCCCTAACCCCACCCCGCACTACATTACGGGCAGGAGGGATCCCAGGCCCTCCTGCCCTCGACGCAAACCCCCTCCCCCCAACGACCGCCCCCCCCAAGAACCTCCGCCCGTCCCCCAGCCGACCCGCGACCCCCCTGGCCGACCCCCACGACACCCCCACCCGCCTTCCCCGTACTTTGTGTAGTTGGGCCAGAAGGGAGCCCAAACCCTCCTGGCCACGGCGACCCCCTAACCCCACCCCGCACTACATTACGGGCAGGAGGGATCCCAGGCCCTCCTGCCCTCGACGCAAACCCCCCTCCCTCCAACGACCGCCCCCCCCCAAGAACCTCCGACCGACCCGCGACCCCCCTGGCCGACCCCCCCACCCCCCTTCCCCGTACCTTTGGAAGTTGGCCGGACAGACGGGAGCCAAACCCGCCTGTCCGGCAGGCAGCCAACGAAGGAATGAGGCCGGATTGGCCCATCCGTCCTAAAGCTCCGCCTACTGGTGGGGCCTAAGGCGCGTGGGCCAATCAGAATAGGCCCTGGAGCCTTAGGTCCCACCTGGGGGCGCGGCCTGAGACACATGGTCGGGTTTGGCCCATGTGCCTCAGGCCGCGCCCCCAGGTGGGACCTAAGGCTCCAGGGCCTATTCTGATTGGCCCACGCGCCTTAGGCCCCACCAGTAGGCGGAGCTTTAGGACGGATGGGCCAATCCGGCCTCATTCCTTCGTTGGCTGCCTGCCGGACAGGCGGGTTTGGCTCCCGTCTGTCCGGCCAACTTCCAAAGGTACGGGGAAGGGGGGTGGGGGGGTCGGCCAGGGGGGTCGCGGGTCGGTCGGAGGTTCTTGGGGGGGGGGGGCGGTCGTTGGAGGGAGGGGGGTTTGCGTCGAGGGCAGGAGGGCCTGGGATCCCTCCTGCCCGTAATGTAGTGCGGGGTGGGGTTAGGGGGTCGCCGTGGCCAGGAGGGTTTGGGCTCCCTTCTGGCCCAACTACACAAAGTACGGGGAAGGCGGGTGGGGGTGTCGTGGGGGTCGGCCAGGGGGGTCGCGGGTCGGCTGGGGGACGGGCGGAGGTTCTTGGGGGGGGGCGGTCGTTGGGGGGAGGGGGTTTGCGTCGAGGGCAGGAGGGCCTGGGATCCCTCCTGCCCGTAATGTAGTGCGGGGTGGGGTTAGGGGGTCGCCGTGGCCAGGAGGGTTTGGGCTCCCTCCTGGCCCGATATTGTTGGGGAGTCGGCGGTCCTTCGGGGTGAGGGTGCGAGTGGTCCTGCCGGGGGGGGGATGTATCGGACGTCGGGGAGTCGGCCGGGCAAGAGGGCTTGGGCTCCCTCTTGCTCCGATCGTGGATGCGGGTGCGGGTGGGAGCGCGTGCGAGCGGTCGTTCGGGGTGGGGGTGCGAGCGGTCCTGCTGGGGGGGTGAATCGGGCGTCGGGCGGGGTGGGAACTATGTTTAAAAACTTTTGTATACCGCGCTCAGGCATATAATGCGCGAGGGGTATGCGCGGTACGTAAAATCACGTATAACGCGCGCGTTATATCCGCGAAATACATCAGCTGTAGTGGTTAATGCAGCTGCAGCCTGAGAACCTAGCGAATTGGGTTTGATTTCCAGTGCAGCTCCTTGTGACTCGTTGCCCCAAGTACGAAATACATACTAGTATATAATAGGTAAATTGCTTTGAGTGTAACCACAGAAAGGCGACATGTCAAGTCCCATTCCTTTTCCCTTTTCAGTGATAGATCAAAGTGAGCTACTTTCAGATAAGAACATAAGAACAGTCTTACTGAGTCAGACCAGTAGTCCATCAAGCCTAGTAGCCCATTCTCACGGTGGCCAATCCAGGTCACCAGTTCCTGGCCAAAACCCAAACAGTAGCAACATTCCATTCTACCGATCCAGGACAAGCAGTGGCATCCCCTATGTCTCTCTCAATAACAGACTATGGACTTTTCCTCCAGGAACTTGTCCAAACATTTCTTAAAACCAGCTACGCTATCTGCTCATACCACAACCTCTGGCAATAAGTTAGAACATAAGAATAGCCTTACTGGGTCAAACTAATGGTCCATCAAGCACAGTAGCCTGTTCTCATGGTGGTTAATCCAGGTCACCAGTACCTGGCAACAACCCAAATAGTAGCAACATTCCATGTCACCGATCCAGGGCAAGCAGTGGCTTCTCCCATGTCTGTCTCAACAGCAGTTTATGGACTTTTCCTCCAGGAACTTGTCCAAACCTTTTTTAAAACCAGCTACGCAATCCGCTCTTACCACATTCTCTGGCAACGCATTCCAGAGCTTAATTATTATCTGAGTGAAAAAATATTTCCTCTTTTAGTTTTAAAAAGTATTTTCCTGCAGTTTCATCGCATGTCCCCTAGTCTTTGTAATTTTTGATGGAGTGAAAAATCGATCTTCCCCAAACATGGAATTCCCTCCCCATTTATTTAAGGGAAGAGCGCCTTCTTGACAAATTCAAGAGCAAGTTAAAATACAGTACTTTCTTTTTAAAGATGCATTTGACTGTTAGTAAGCTAGATTAGGATCTTTTAACAAATTTTATTTTTTGACTTAATTCAAGTCTTCCGCTTTTACCCTCCCTGTTGTTTTTTCCTTATTTGTCTTATTTACTATCAACAATTGTATTTCTTTCCTCTTTTTTTCCCTTTTATTTGGTTTGTTCTGTCTGGTTAGTCCAAATTCTGTCCCCCGAAATTTGTAATTTTAATTTTTGTGCATCGCTTAGAATTTTGATTAAGCGATTAATCAAATTTTTAATAAATTTGATCCACTTGTACCCCATTCTACTTCACTCAGGATTTTGTAGACTTCAATCATATCTCCCCTCAGCCATCTCTAGTTATTTCCCTGACCCCCAAAGGCTCACAGTCCCTTTTACTAAGCTGCAGCAAAATCTTTTCCGTGCTAAGCTTGAATTTACTACAGCATAAAAGCCAGGCCTTTTTTTTTCTGGATAAGGCCTTATACATTTCGTGTACTAAGTACCAATGATCAGTTTGACAACAGTTATATTTGTGCAATTTACTAAGAAAGGGCATGATTTTAAATAATTGTTATGCTGGTTTTCAGTGACTGTAGTGGGAACTGAAGTTCATCCTGAACCTTATACATAGCTATTACTTAAAAATATTTCTGCAGTGTTTTATCCTCATTCTTTCTGTTACCCTGATGTCCCAAAGCCAAAACATCGAGATGCCACCGACACAAGGTCATAGCTTAAACTGTATGACTCGATTTTTTTCAGTTTTACAATCAGTTATCTTATTTTATCAGTCCATGTTTTAAATACTGTACAGCACAGGTGGTGAGCAGCAAATTTCTGCTTTAACTCTTCTAGGATTCAGACGTCATCGAATATTCTGCTTTGAGAATGAGACATGGACAAATAGCTCCCTCCTGGTTGATGCCTTCCCGACTCCAGGCTTTTATTTAATTTATTTTGCAGGTCATACGCTGCATTATTTAGTTTGCACAAGGTAATGCAAATGCACTAGCTAGTTAACACATCCATGCCCGTTCTCCTAATAGGTCACCTCCTCAAAAATATTTTTTTAAACCCCCAAACCTGCCTGATTAACACACGCTAAGAAGCAAACTACTGCAAAATGCTTTAACACATTTTGTGTGCAACCTTTTTTTCTTGTGTTAAATGTACGTTAGTGCTTAGCACAGTTTACTAAAGGGGTCCCTAAGTTTATAACTGAAGCAATGGAGGGTTAAGTGACATGCCTGAGATCACAAGATGCAGCAGCAGGAAATGAAGCAGGTTTCCCTGGGTGTCCCCCTTGTGCTCTAACCACTAGGCTGCTCCTCCATTTGGCTAGGGATTAATGTAGAGGAAGTGCTGCCTAGCTGAGTTTAAGAAAGGTTTGACCAAATTCCTGGAGGAAAAGTCCATAGTCTGTTATTAAGACATGGGGGAAGCTTCTGCTTGCCATGGGATGTTGCTACTTTTTGGGTTTTGGCCAGGTACTAGTGACCTGGATTGGCCACCGTGAGAATGGGTTACTGGGCTTGATGGACCATTGGGTTGACCCAGTAAGGCTAGTCTTATGTTCTTATGCCTGGTGTCAGGGTAGAAGCGATAAAGATTGTTTCAGGACTTAGCACTAAGGCAGTGCATTTCCTAAACTTTGGTTGACTCCTTGGGCTCTTGCCAGGTACTTGTGACCTCTGTTAGAAACAGGATACTGGACTTGATGGACCTCCAGTCTGTCCCAGTATGGCAATTCTTATGTACTCTTGCCCTTGATTTGTATTTTGTTTGCGGGGAATAGAAAGAGGCAAGAGAATATGATATGTACACACGCTTCACCCATGTAGCCCTCTTACTCACCTTTCTACCCCCCTCTCAACTCCATGTTAATAGTTTGAGTTTCATGCTAGGTGTTCTATTTTTCATTTTGCTTATTTTAAATCATCTTGCTCAACAATTGTTTTTTGTGCAGAATCTAATGAGGTATTGTGCCTTGGACGTCCAGGCAACACATGAGGTCTTTCAGGAGCAGCTCCCGCTCTTCATGGAGAGGTGAGGACCAGAAGCACCTGCTCCCTCCCCACTGTCCATAGCTCCATTAAACTAAAACTTAGCTTTGTATACGGGTCTTCAATCAAAATGGAGCTCGACTCGGTTAACAGTAAATTTAAAAAAAACAATTATCGTATTTTTCGCTCCATTAGATGCACTTTTTTCCCCAAAAAGTGGGTGGGAATTAGGGTGCATCTTATGGAGCAATTACCCAAAGCGCCCCCCCTCCCCGTTACCTTATTCTGATACTCTCGCTGGATGCGGCGCACAAGGCTGGCTGGCTGCCTGATTCCCGCCGCTTCCTCCGAGAACTGCCGGCTACCTTCTCTTCCGTTCTCTTGCGTAGCGGCTCACCAGGTTGCCTGCCTGGTCCCTGCACCGCTATGCAAGAGAACGGAAGAGAAGGTAGCCGGCAGTTCTCGGAGGAAGCAGCGGGAACCAGGCATCCAGCCTGGTGCGCCGCTCTCAGTGAGGCGCCGCGTCTAGAAGTTTAAAAAAAAAAAAAAAAGGTATGCGCGGGAGGCATCAGGGAGAAGGAAGAGGGCCAGGACCTGCCTGTCGCCTGCCTGGGGGATGAGGAGGAAGAGGCCGGGGCCTGCCTGCTGCTTGCCTGGGGGGGGGGGTAGGGAGGGAGGAGGGAGAGGTTGGGACTTACCTGCCTGCCCTGCCGAATTAAAAATAGGGAAGGAGGAGGGAGAGGCCAGGGCTTTTCTGCTGCCTCCTGAGGCCTGCCTGGGGGAGGGAGGCCAGCCTGCCTGCCTACCTACCCACCCACCCACCCACCTTGTCCCGTCCCTACCTGCCTGCTTGCCCTGTCTCTACCTGCCCTGTTCCCTGTCCCTGCCTGCCCTGTCCTGGCCTACCACTAGACCACCAGAGGGAGGACAGCGTACAGAGCCTGGCAGGGAGGGGGAACAGGGTGCAGAGCTTGGCAAGGAGTATGGGGTTGGGTGCAGAGCCTGGCAGGGATAATTTGGTTCAGAATGTTTTTTTTCTTGCTTTCCTCCTTTAAATCTAGGGTGCGTCTTATGATCTGAAGCGTCTAATGGAGTGAAAAATACGGTAAAAAAAAGTAATGGTCAGGAAATATTAATGTGACTGAGTTCCGAAGTGTTTGGCAAATAAAATAGTTTTTAAAGATTTGCGAAAAAGTTGAAAAGGACCAGAGGAAATTCATTCCATAGTTGAGAAAATTTAAAAACCAAGGATTGACTGAAATTCTTGATTCCTTTCACTGTCCCAGTCGTCTTATACCTGTACTTAAGAATTGCACAGAATGTGAGTCCTGTGTGGAATAGATGTAGACCACCATTTACTGCAGGGGTATAAAAAATAGTCCCTCCTCGAGGGCCGCAATCCAGTCAGGTTTTCAGGATTTCCCCAATGAATATGCATGAGATCTATTAGTATACAATGAAAGCAGTGCATGCAAATTGATTTCATGCATATTCATTGGGGAAATCCTGAAAACCCAACTGTATTTCAGCCCTCAAGAAGGGACTTTGACACCCCTGATTTACTGTAAGAATTTTGACGATAAATTGGTGCACATATTTTAGCCTCTGGAAAAATTTCTGGCAGAAAGTATTTGCTTATTCAAACAGTTAAGCTTCTTTCACACTGGATTATTTATATCTCCAAGGTCCTCTGTATCTTTGCAAAAGTGAATATGCCTCTTTTGCAAGCTTTTACATTTGGCTGTGCTCTAAACCACCCTTCTTAGCTTCCGTCAGGCATGTCTGAGTCAGAATCGCACCCTGTGCCCTGCCCACTGTAGACAATGGACAGGGTGCAGTTTGGAAGCCCTGTCTCCCTTACACCCTATGTGGTTATAATGCTTGTTATAATGCTCTTGGCACTACGCAGGCTTCTTTACATTTCATCTTAAGCTTAGGGTCTGAGCCTTGAGCACAGCATAATCTCTTCTTGATTTCATAGTTTAGGATGAGAACCTGTGCAACATGGGGATGGATGGATAATACTCTTATCACTTGACTCAATTGGGGAAAGAATGCTTCTGTAACCATGGCCAAAGCAAGAGGGTTAATCTCTGGTAAAACCCCTTAAAAAAATTAATATGATGATCCACTCATTACAAAATGTCTAGTTCTTTATCATCCCTCCAGACCAGCATAGAACAGATGGGTTTACACTCCTCTGCCAGCAGGTGGAGACTGAGACAATGACTTTTGGCTGTAGTACAAGTGGGCTGTGCAGCCCCATCTACAATCAGTCTGTTCTCAGTCTCCAGCAGGTGGAGGTGGTAAGCCTATGCAGTCTCTCCTTTTGCTAGTTAGGGCCTGTTGAATCGGACTAGTGGCTTTTATTGTCCCTTTCAGGGGACCATCCAACCTCAGGGGTACCACACTCGGGAGGCCGAATACCTTCCCTCTTTTCCCTCACCTCCCCAAATTTTAATTAGAGAAGCCTCAGCTGTACGCTTGCCACAGTTTAGGCAAAGACTACAGCTTTGAGAGCCTGTGGGGTTTGCTCTTTTGTTAGTTAAAGTTTTTACTTTACTTTTGTTAGTTAAAGTTTTTACTTTGTTAGTTAAAGTTTTTACTGAGGTAGTGCCAATCTGAAAGGAAGTTTTTAACTGTGCTTAATTGGCTTTTATTGTTAACCGGCAGTTTTTTCTTTTCTTTCTTAGCAATTCACAATGAGCACTTTAAAGAAACTGAAAAAGTACTCATTGTGTGTCCAATGAGTGATGGATGCTGCCGGCGTGTGCACGAAGATCTTTGGCCACTGTGAGAGGGAATCCTTGTCCGCCGGCAAGCAGAGTTCCTCTTCACACGTGCATTCACGTCAGCATTCTCGTAGGTAGTGGAGAACCCGGGTTTCCCCTACTGTCCACACAGGAATTACCTCAGCCACTGATGGTCAGGAAAAATAGGTATCTCTTACCACCGATAGTGCTAGGGATTTCCTTACTGCTATAGCTGCTGCTGCCTGCAGTTCTGCTTTAGCAACTGGGCCCAGCCTGGCTTTTTTGCCACTACAGACCTCGGGGGAGTTTTTTCAGTGGGGTTTTCTTCGGTTTTGGCGGGAAGCTTCGCCATTTTACCTGTGGCCTCAGGTGACTTACTTCCTATTTTAAAGAGACAGGAACAGGTCTTAGGTGTGTCTTCTGCACCTGCAGTGAGTGCCTTTTTGCCATCAAGGAGTTTTGCCCCTGATTTTTGTTTTGGCCATGTACAAGGCTTATTTGCAGGCGACTGGGGGTCCTGCTTCTTCCCCGGGGATCTCTGGTTCTTCAGGGATGTCTTTACCTTCTACATCTGCTGCTGTGCAGCCCTCCTTGCCTCTGTCCAAGCATCCATGGGTTTCTTGGGATGAGGATTTTTTCTTTGCTGACATGGTTTCGCCTAATCAGGACTTGGACCCCCCAAGTTCCTCTCGGGGGGGGGGGGGGGAGGAGGAGGGGGGCAGGTGACGTGGACGTTTGGGTTTTTGAGCCGCCAGTGGATGCTTTGGTCATGCACATTTTTCACCAGGAAGAGCTGCAGGAGTTTATTCTTCAAGTGTCTTCGATTTTGCGATTTGAGGAAGAAGCTAAGGATCCCCATTGAGTTGTGGACCCTCTGCTTCGGGGGATCTGATCGGCCTCCTGTTCTTTTCCTATGCATCAGGACGTTCAGGATGTACTGCACACTCAGTGGAAGACTCTGGACGTGCCTTTTCGCTTGGCGTGGTCCATGGCTTGGCTCTAACCCATTCTTGATGTGGAGAGGGATATCTTTAAGTCTCCTGTGGTTGATGCTTTGGTCTCAGCCATTGCTCGTAGGCATACGGTACCGGTAGAAGGTGGTTCGGCCTTGAGAGACCCACAGAACCGTAAGATGGAGTCTCCTCTTAAATAAAGTTTTGAGGTGGCTGCGTTGGCTTTTGAAAGGGAACACCAAAGTAAGAAAGGATATTTGGATACAGTGATCTCTACTCTCTTGGGTTCCCGGAGACTTTCCACCTCTCTGGCTTATGTGCGAGTTTGGCATCTCTTTGAGGAGTGGTGTTCCACACATGGTGTGGTTTCCCTTTGTGCTTCTTTGCCTCACATCTTGGAGTTTTTGCAGGCTTGGCCGACGGACATCCTGCTGCATGTCTTTCCTCCATGGCCACTGGTGGGCAGAGTTCTTCTTAGCATTGCTCAGCATGCAGGCCGCATGATCCTGGTGGCTCCGCACTGTCCCAGGCGCCCGTGATACATGGATCTGGTTTGTCTTCTCGTGGCAGATCCTCTTCCTCTGCCCCTGTCGCTTGGTCTTCTGACTCAGGGTCCCATTCCCATGTTCGATCTGGGTCCCTTTTGTCTTATGACTTGGCTCTTGAAAGGGAACACCTAAGCAAGAAAGGATATTTGGATAAGGTGATCTCTACTCTCTTCGGCTCTCTGAGGCTTTCTACACCTTGAGCTTATGTGTGCATTTGGCACCCTCAAAAATCGGTTTCTTAAGCAAAGAAACATAGAAACATAGAAAGATGACGGCAAAAAAGGGCTATAGCCCATCAAGTATGCTATAGCCCTTTTCTGCCGTCATCTTTCTATGTTTCTATGTTTCAACTGTTCGGCGCCGCAATGAACACGGAGAGAGTAGGAAGGGGAAGATAAAGTTGCCCAAATTAGTGTCATCCCTCTGGATGTTAGTGTTCATGGGCATCATCAATACTGATCAAGCTCCTTCACTGTATCCAGGAAGGGATGATTTAAATTGTGTTTGGCACTCCAGTCATTTTGAAATGTTGGTGCCTCAGAGAATTTGTTGCCCACCAGAGCCTGGGTAAAAAAGTCTTAAGAGTAAAGACCTGTCCTAAATTATTTGTATGAAAATTGAGACCACAAAGAGAGGCAATTTATTCCATGTGGATAGAGTCATAAACAAGAACCCACTAGTGGAAGGAAGTGACAATCATGTCACTAACAGGTGTCCTAATTTCCTAAGAGTTGCAAATCTATCTGTTTGTCTTAATCAGCGGTTCTTTTTTTTCCATAGATGCCCCCATCCTGTGACATTTGCTGGTATGCTTGAAATGGGTGTGTCTTACCTGCCTGTCAATCAGAATTGGGAGCGGTACCTTGATGAAGCCCAGAGCACTTATGAAGAGCTGCAGAAGGAGATGAAGAAATCTCTCATGAACCTGGCAAATGATGCCTGCCAGCTACTGTCTGACCACAGGTACAGTGTTACTAGGATGAGATTTTGGGGCCAGAAAAATGGGGGTCTCATCCTATATTCGGGTCATCCTCCCAGTGACCACCCGAAACCCTCCCGGACTTCCTGAGGGCCTGTCTTAGGCTGGGACAGGAGGGATCCCTCCCATCTCCTGCCCCGGCCGACACTAACAATTACCACCCTCCCCCCTTCCCTCTCTTAGTTCTCGCAGGATTTGTGGTTCTCGCGGTAGCCTATCAAGGAGGAGTGCAGGGTCAGCCGGGAGCACAAAAAGCTTGCTCCTGCATGTCGGCCCAGGTGCACTGCTGACTACTACCTTCACAATCTGCAGGAGGATTTCAGCGCGGGATACACGCTGGACCACCAGGGAAAAGGTACGCGAAGGAGGGAGGGTGGTAATTGTTAGTGTCGGCAGGGGCAGGAGACGGGAGGGATCCCTTTTGTCCCAGCCTACCACTAGGTGGTTTCAGTTAAGGGGAAGGGTTAATCTGTTGGCTGGGTTAGAGGGCAGAGGGGAGTACGGGACAATAAAACCATTGTGACATCACTGATGAGGTTTGCCTGTAGTCTTTTTAGTGGGAAGAGGGTACAGTGAAGGAAGGTGGGACAGGGTACAGAGCCTGGAAGGGAAGGGGGTTTGGTTCACAGCCTGGTAGGGAATGGGACTGAGTGCAGGGCAGGGAGGGAAGGGGGCTGAGTGCAGAACCTGGTAGGGGAGGGCGTGAGGGAGGGGACACTGGGTGCAGATCCTGGCATGGCACTTGAATATTAAGCCCCCCTCTTATATTCGAGTCAACCATTTTTCCTCCTTTAGGGGGGAATGGGGGTCTCGACTTATATTCAGATCGACTTCAATTCGAGTATAAGCGGTAATCCCAATAAATATGAGAAACATGGCCATCTTGTTTCTGCAAATGGAGTTCACAGACGAGTTTAAAAAGTCACAGTTGAATGTGGAAGTGAGAAAAAGCAGATAACACTGTGCGGCTTTCTTGCTTCCCTCTCCCCCTTCTTTTTCTTCACTAGTTACATAAAAGAGCGCTGAGATGTCCTCATGTGAGGACTGCTCTCTCTCTGCCAATCGCAGCTTATCTGTCGCCAGAGCTTCTCACCTTACTTCCTGTCATGTAGCACTTGCAGGTTGCTCATGCACAGCTTTGTGGGATGTTTTCTTGTTGGTTTTTTTTTTTTTTACAGCAAGCTGTAGCTTCCTTTAATAGTCCCATTAGAACTGTTTTCTGACCTGCCAGGAAGTGTTTGTTCCAAGAACTATTTTTGATGTGAAGAACTGAGGTGTAACATTTGGATCTTTCAGCTTTTGATTGGCCAGATTAGAGTCATCTTTCAATTCCCCATAACAATACATCAGACAACACTAATTACTTGGCCAGTTAAAATAGTAAAGATTGTACGAGTTGGGTGTTACTTGACAGTGATGTTCTGATGTCTTAAAGAAAATCTTTACTGCCTTTGCACTCTGGTACTCCTGCTTATATGTCATCAGTAATAATTCTGCACAGGCTAGGAAGAACCCTTGATTCACTTTATGTGTGTGTTAGGTGCTATTGACGCAAAAACTATGCTGCAAGTGAGCCCTATGAATCCAGTGAAACACGTCTGAGAGCCTCTGACTCCTTTTAAAATTAATTTCTGCACCTGGTGCATTTGACTGAAAATGGAATAATTGCCTAAAAGAACTGATTTGAATCACTTTTAGAAAATGTACCATATATACTCGAATATAAACCTAGGCATCCTTTTTTCCTTTCAAAAAAAGGTAAAAACGTTGACTCAGATATAAACCAAGTTAGAAATTTGGGTTATCATGGTGAGCCAATCTATAAAGACTGCTCACCCTCCCTTTCCATCAGCTATCTCGTAAGTCATTAAACATAATACAAATATCTGTAATGCATATATATCTCAAAGCTAACATATTCAGAACAAGGCCCCAGTCTCGATCCCGCCCCTCAAAATCGGGAAGTAACTTGAGAGGGGGGTGGGATCGAGAGCAGCAGAGCCTCTAGAAATTTGGCAAGAAGGAAGGCCCCAGTGGCGTCTGGCTTCTTCATTGCTAGCTGATTTAACGGGACCAGGACTGGGACCAAAGGCAGGGCTGATCGCAGTCCAAATGCGCCACTGACTCCTGACTCCCTCTTCCTTCTGACGGCTGGCAAACAGCATTGATGACTGCTATGGTTGCCGCTGGGAGGAATCTTAAATACATGCTTTAAAGTAATTGGATTGGACTTTCTCCTATAAGCTAAGTGCCAGGAGCCAATTAACTCATTTGTGCTTGAACAAGGTAATAGTTCTCTGTCCTGTTTTGTACTCAAGAAGATTTCACTACCTTCTCCAACGTCAGAGATCAGCATTTTAAAGCACTGCCAGGCATATCCTGCATTGTATAGACTCATAAAACAGAGGAAGCTTACAGTATAGTCAAGAGAAACATGTATGACAAGAGGCGGTCTTACGTATGTGCTCGATGCAGAGAACTGGAGAACCTGAAAAAACAAGTCGGACTCCTGGAGGGCAGAATACTGGAACTGGAGGCACTTAAAGTAATGGAGGAGGAAGACAGAGAACATCGAGACAGAGGACACAACGAACACCAATACAGAGGACACCATCGAGGAAGAAGTCCGAGAGCTGGAAAAGTTCATAGAGGAGGCATACAGGGAGGCCGTGGAAAATCACCAGCAACAGTGGAATTGCTGAAAGACACCTACAGAGAGTGTGGACCACCCAACAGACAACCACCACGAAGAAATGGATGACACAGCAGCGAGAACGAAGGATACGAATCTGCGGCAGGAGAGATGGGCATACACCAGGGACATGGACCTATGGCTGGAGAATCAAGAGAAAATAGAGAGGATGGACTTCGTCATGAGGGACTCTTCGGGATGGACTCTTCAGTCACACCCTCGACTTCGAAAGCGGCCTCCGTTCCACCGAGGGTCCTCCTGCTTTCACGACTCTGACCTCGAGCCTCAACAGACCTTCCTCGTTTGGGACGTCTCTCAGCTCGAGTACACCTACTATATCTTCCCCTGAATCCTCAGGTCAGATAGCTCAGCAGAAAGTTCCAGCAGTGGTCCTCAAGCTTTCTAAGACTTCTAACTCAAAGCACATTTCCAATGCCACTTTGGAGCCTTTAGCCGTAGCAGGTGGTCCAGTTTCAGACACGGATCCATTCTTGCCGGCTTCCTTCCAGACCATGTTAGAACATCAATTTGTTCAGTTCCTAACCAAAATGATACCGAAGCTGTCTTCTCTAATCCAGCCTGGGCAAGCTGCAGACTCCCGCGAGATCGAGCCTCACGCTGAAACTTCACACTCTATGCAGGGAGTAGAGTCTTTGCGAGTGTCTGGTCTGGCATCTATGCACAAGTCAGGAGTAGATTATTTGCGAGTGCCTCGACAGGAATCCTCACACTCCATACAAGGAGCAGAGTCTTTGGGAGTGCTTCGAGATTCCTCCATCAAGCCTTCTGAGCTTCGATCTACAGCTTCTAGCCCTATCCATTCATTGGTAGCAATGCCTGCTTCTATCTCTGGGGCGAAGTCTCCTCGACCTTCGAGACCTGCTTCTAAGCACCACTCTCGTCGTCGATCAAGGCCTTCCTCGAGGCATAGCTCTTCTTCCAAAGAGCGCCCTTCTTCATCTAAGCCTCGATCCACACCTTCCAGCTGTTCCAGACCACCAGCCTCTTGTTCGAGGTCTCCGTTTCCAGACCTTGAGGACTCAACGGTTTCCATTGCCTCAACCAAGTCTCCTTATTCTTTTGAGGATTATTTCCCCGGTGAGGCTTCATCTTTGACCCAGGCCGCCTCGAGGTCATCGAGTCCCTTTCGAGGCAAGGCATTGGCGGATCAGCTGTCTTTCTCTTCTTTTCTTCGCCAAATGGCTGATGACCTGGAACTTCAATTGGATGCTGGTTCTAAATACTCTAAGGAGTATCTCGAGGTCATGCATGTTCCTCAGCCTCCTGCAGAGTCACTTAAGCATCCTCTTCACAAGCTTGTCACAGACTTTTGCATGATGCCTGGAGACTCCTTATACAATTTCTGCTGTTCCTGGCAAATTGGACTCCAGTTATAAAACTGCATTGCAAAGGATTTGAGAATTCGCAGTTGTCTCACTAATCCCTGCTTGTGGAGTCCTCCTTGAAAAGATCCCATCCTTCCAGAGTTTATGCTACCGTTCCTCCTGGAAGGGAAGGGAAAACTATGGACAAGTTTGACGTCGCCTTTATCAAAATGCTATGATGTCCTCCAAATTCCTGAATTATAATTTTAATTTTGTAATTTATCTCAAGTTTCTCATTGATCTCCCTAAATTTCTCAACTATTTAGATACTCAGAAGCACTTCGAATTCCAAGAAGTCATCTCTACTCTGTCACAACTCAGATTACATCTTTTCAAGTCTTCTTTTGATGCCTTCGAGTTGTCAGCCAGGGCAACTGCTTTCCCAGTAGCAATGCACCGCTTGGCCTGGCTTCGCACCATTGACATGGATCCTAATCTTCAGGACTACTTGGCTAACATTCCTTGTGCAGGCAGTGACCTCTTTGATGAATCTATCGAGGCAGCCACAAAGAAATTACATAGTAACATAGTAGATGACGGCAGATAAAGACCCGAATGGTCCATCTAGTCTGCCCAACCTGATTCAATTTAAATTTTTTTTTTTTTTCTTTCTGAAAATCTTTATTTTCCCCTTGGGTTCCAACTGCCGAAATCTCTGTTAAGACTTACTCCAGCCCATCTACAATATAGTGGACAAGAACACAACAGGACCTGACAACAAATCCAAGACCGATAGTATGGCACACGACCTCCTCCTACTGGAGAATTGGTCCAGGACCTGGCAACTAAACTTCAATGCCAAAAAATGCAAGGTCATGCACTTAGGCAACAGAAATCCATGTAAGACTTACACTCTTAATGGTGAGATCCTAGAGAGAACTGTAGCGGAACGAGACTTAGGGGTAATCATCAGTGAGGACATGAAGAATGCAACTCAGGTGGAGAAAGCTTCATCTAAGGCCAGACAAATCATGGGTTGCATACGAAGGAGTTTCGTTAGCCGTAAGCCCGAAGTCATAATGCCATTGTATAGGTCCATGGTGAGACCCCATCTGGAATACTGTGTACAATTCTGGAGACCACATTACCGCAAAGATGTGCTGAGACTTGAGTCGGTCCAGCGAATGGCCACACGGATGGTCACGGGGCTCAGGGATCTCCCGTATGAGGAACGGCTGAATAAACTGCAGCTCTACTCCCTTGAGGAACGCAGGGAGAGGGGGGACATGATCGAGACATTCAAGTACCTCACACGCCGTATCGAGGTGGGGGAGGATATCTTCTTCTTCAAGGAACCCACGTCAACACGAGGGCATCCATGGAAAATCAGGGGAGGGACATTACATGGCGACACCAGGAAATACTTCTTCACCGAGAGGGTGGTGGATCGATGGAATGGTCTTCCGATGCAGGTGATTGAGGCCAGCAGTGTGCCTGATTTTAAAGCTAAATGGGATCGAGAGGTGGGATCTCTTCGCAAAGAGAGGTAGGGGAGGGTCATTGATGTGGGCAGACTTGATGGGCCTTGGCCCTTATCTGCCGTCACCTTCTATGTTTCTATGTTTCTATGTTTCTCCCAGCCATTGAAGCCCTCCCCTGCCCATCCTCCACCAAACGGCCATACACATACACAGACCGTGCAAGTCTGCCCAGTAACTGGGCAGTAATATTATTTTCTGATTCTAAATCTTCTGTGTTCATCCCACGCTTCTTTGAACTTGGTCACAGTTTTACTCTCCACCACCTCTCTCGGGAGCGCATTCCAGGCATCCACTACCTGTTTTTCATGATTTTTAATGTTCAGACTAATTGTCTGAACATGAAAAATCTTTTGCTTCCATTGTCAGACCAAAGCCTAAGCCAGCTCCTGTCAAGCCTTCTCAACCTCCTCCAAATTTCCAGAGGCATTATGCTCCGAGGGCGGCTCCTTACAATTGTCCACCTCCCAAGAAACAGCAACATCAGAAGCAACAGAAACCTCAACCTTCTGCTGCACCTAAGGCTGTACAGCTTTTTTGACTGTTTAAAACAGAGCATAACCTCCACCGTTTTGTCTCTGTCCTCTCTTCCCCCATAGAAGGTCGTCTCCATCATTTTTATCACCGATGGGAGACAATTACATCTGACCTCTGGGTGTTGTCAATCATCAGGGAAGGATACTCTCTTCATTTCACTCAGGATCCACCAGAGCTTCCTTCAAGAGAGTATCCTTCCAGTCCATCCCAGACCGCCCTTCTTCAGGAAGCTCAAGCTCTGCTTCATCTCCATGCCATCGAACCAGTTCCTTTGGAACAGCAGAACAGGGGGTTTTACTCCCATTACTTCCTCGTTCCGAAGAAGACGGGCGATCTGCAACCCATTCTGGATCTCTCAACAAATTTTTAGTCAAAGAAAAATTTTGCATGTTGTCCCTGATGTCCCTTAAACCCTTCTAGATCAGAACGACTGGTTTTGCTCTCTGGATCTCAAGGAGGTTTATACTCATATTCCCATTCATCCGGCCTCCCATCAATATCTCAGATTTCGGGTGGGGAATCTGCATTACCAATACAGAGTGCTATCCTTTAGCCTGGCTTCATCTCCTAGAGTGTTCACCAAGTGCCTAGTGGTGGTAGCAGCAGCTCTAAGGAACCATGGTCTTCAGATGTTTCCCTACCTAGATGTCTGGCTCATCAAGGTTTCCACATCTCAGGGGGTTATTGTAGCGACCCAACGGACTATGTGGTTCCTACAAAGTTTGGGATTCGAAATCAATTTTCCCAAATCCCAACTTCAGCCTTCTCAGAATCTACAATTCATCGGAGCTGTTCTGGACACTATCCAACTCAGAGCATTCCTTTCACAACAAAGTCTGGAAGCTCTCCTTCAACTCTGTCATGCAGTGTCTTCCCGCTCTTCAATCTCAGCGAGACACGTGATGGTACTCCTAGGTCACATGGACTCCACAGTTCACGTGACTCCTTTTGCCAGACTTCACCTCAGAATTCTTCAGTGGACCCTGGCATCTCTGTGGACGCAGGCTTGCGACCCACTCTCTCGACACATTGCAGTCACTCCTTCCTTGAGACAGTCTCTCTGCTGGTGGATGCTCTCTTCCAATCTCTCCAGAGGCTTGCTGTTTCAAACGCCCCCCATCAGAAGGTCCTCACAACAGATTCCTCGACCTACGCTTGGGGCGCTCATCTTGATGGTCTCCGTACTCAAGACCACTGGACCCTTATGGATCGGCAGTGTCACATCAATCTGTTGGAACTCAGAGCGATCTTCAACACTCTCAAAGCTTTTCAACATCTTCACGACCAAGTAGTCCTCATTCGGATGGACAACCAAGTCACCATGTATTATATCAACAAACAGGGGGGAACGGGATCTCCCTCCCTTTGTCAAGAAGATCTGAAGGTTTGGGACTGGGCAATCTTCCACAACACCTTCCTCAAAGCTGTCTACATCCAAGGGGCGAAAAATTGCTTGGCGGACAACTTGAGTCGTCTTCTGCAACCTCACAAATGGACACTCAATTCCTCGCCTCTTCATCACATCTTTTCGCAGTGGGGAACGCCTCAGATAGATATCTTTGCAGCTCCCCACAACCACAAACTGCCCTAGTTCTGCTCCAAAATATATTCTCCTCATCGCCTCGAGGCAGATGCTTTCCTACTGGAATGGATGAATCTTTTTCTATATGCGTTCCCTCCATTCCCTCTCATTCTCAAGACTCTTGTCAAGTTGAAGAATGATCATGCCACCATGATTCTGATAGCTCCTTGATGGCAAAGACAACCTTGGTACTCCCTTCTACTTCAACTAAGCAGCAGGGTGCCATACTCTCTACCAGTTTTTCCATCTCTGCTTACACAGAGTCAGCGATCTCTACTTCATCCCAACCTACAGTCTCTACACCTGACAGCTTGGTACCTCTCAACATAACTCCCCTTCAGTTTTCTCAACCTGTAAGAAACATTTTAGAAGCTTCCAGGAAGCCTGCCACTAGACAAAGCTATCACCAAAAATGGACTAGATTTTCTACGTGGTGCATTTCTCACGATAAGAAGCCTCAAGATTCCTCCTTATGTTCTGTTATTGATTAGATTTTGCACTTATCCACCTCTGGCTTCAAGTCTACATCTATCCGAGTCCATCTCAATGCAATTGCTGTTTTCCATCAGCCTATTGAAGAGAAAACCCTCTCTGCTCATCCGGTGGTTTCCAGATTCATGAAAGGACTTTTCAATATCAAACCTCCTCTCAAACCTCCTCCAGTGGTTTGGGATCTCATTGTTGTTCTTGCTCAATTGATGAAGCCTCCATTTGAACCAATGTCTACGGCTCATCTGAAGTATCTCACTTGGAAAGTGGTCTTTCTCATTGCCCTCACATCTGCTCGCAGAGTCAGTGAGCTGCAAGCATTAGTTGCTGATCCACCTTTCACAGTTTTTCATCATGATAAGGTAGTCCTCCGTACTCATCCTAAATTCTTACCTAAAGTGGTCTCAGAATTTCATGTCAATCAATCTATTGTACTTCCTGTATTTTTTCCAAAGCCTCATTCTCATCCTGGAGAATCAGCTCTTCATACTCTGGACTGTAAACGTGGTTTGGCCTTCTACTTAGAATGCACCAAACCACACAGATCTGCTCCTCAACTTTTTGTCTCCTTCGATCCGAACAAGTTGGGACATCCAATTTCTAAGCATACCATCTCCAACTGGATGGCTGCTTGTATCTCTTTCTGCTATGCCCAGGTTGGATTACCCCTTCACAGTAAAGTCACAGCCCATAAAGTCAGAGCAATGGCAGCTTCAGTAGCTTTCCTCAGATCTACACCTATTGAGGAAATTTGCAAAGCTGCCACCTGGTCCTCGGTTCATACTTTCACTTCTCACTATTGTCTGGATGTTTTCTCCAGATGGGATGGCCATTTTGGCCAGAGTGTTACAAAATTTATTCTCCTAAGTTGCCAACGCTCCCACCATCCCATTCTGGTTAGCTTGGAGTTCACCCATATGTGAGAATAGGCTGCCTGCTTGTCCTGGGATAAAGCACAGTTACTTACCATAACAGTTGTTATCCAGGGACTGCAGGCAGCTATTCTCACAACCCACACACCTCCCCTGATTGGCTTCTCTGCTAGGTATCTGAATTGAAAAGACTCGCCCTGCGCTGGGCGGAAAGGCACTCGTGCATGCGCAGTGCGGCTGACTCGAAACTTCTAAGTTTCTACAAGCAAGTCTGCTTGTGAGGCTGTCCGCATCCGGGCTCCGTGGATGACGTCACCAGTGTTCCCTCTAAGCGGGCGGGTGTTGTGAGCAAACTTTTTTCACCGTGAGCCAAAAATATCGGGCGCCAGCAAGTTATGAGCCAACTCGCCCGATTCTCCTCTCGCCGCCCTGCCATCTGCCGTACGCCTCTTCCGATCGTGCGCTGTGACGAGAAACGTGTGCGCTGCGATGTAATATTTTGTGCGCCAGCGCACGCCAGCGCAGCTTAGCGGGAACACTGGTTCAAATGGTTTTATTTATTTCCCCAAATTTATTTTTGTTATACGCATTGAAAATATTTGATATTGCGTTTAAATCAAAATCTCAATAAACTTGAAACGAGTGCCCGTGAGATTGTGGGAGGGTTAAATACTCAAAACTTAGAAGTTTTTGCTACGCCAGCTTTCTGGTATCTTTACATACAGTGGCGTACCTAGCATATGTAACATCCGGGGCCCATCATTTTTTGGCACCCCCCCCCCATCTGTAAGAAAAACATGATTTTTAGTAACAAACCACACGTCACACATGAGTACCTAGGAAAAGGCAGCATCTTACATATTGCAGTGAGCAGTACATCAATACACCCATTGTAAAACTAAACAAGCCAGACCAGCACAGATCAATCCTACACCGTCAATCCTAACAGAAAACCATGTCTTTCGAACACACAGAACACAGAAAACACCTTCGCCTAGTAAGGAATATGTAATCACAAACTAACCCCTCCCTCTTTTACAAAACTGTAGTGTGGATTTTAGCTACGGAGGTAACAGCTCTGATGCTCATAAAATTCTGAGCATCAGAGCTGCTACCACCAAGGCTGGTGCTAAAAACGCTTCACAGTTTTGTAAAAGGGGGGATAAAATAAAAATACATAGACAAAGGTTAAATTGAACCAGCAAGAAGCTGGACTCTGCATACAATGCTTCACAGAAACAGTGACACATGTCTCCTAAAGCAATAAATAAATAGAAATTTTTTTCTACCTTTGTCTTCTGTGGTTTCTCCTTTCCTCATCTTCTTGTAACTCTCTTCCTTCCATCCACTGTCTGCCGTCTCTCTTCCCCTATATGGCATCTTCTCTCCTTCTATGCCCCTTCCAGAAACTGTATGCCTCCCCCTTCCATCTCTCCTTTCACCCCATTGGTCTGGCATCTCTCTCCTCGCCTTCCCTCTCCCACACCTCTCCTCATAGTCTGGTATCTCCCCTTCCCTGATTCTCTGGCATCTCTCTCCTTTCCTTTTCTTCCATCTTTCGCTCCCCCTCCATGCTCTCACATCTCCCCCTTCCTTTTCCCTTAGACTGGCATACCTTCCTCCTACGCTCCAAGCCCTGGCATCTCCTTTAATTCCCTCCCTCATCTTCCTTCTCCCTCCAGCTGGGTACCGCAACACTCTTCCCTGCAGCTCTGCACTTCCCCACAATTGCCATGCTTCGGTTCCTCTTCTTCCTTCCTTCCTCCCCCCCCCCCCCCGCGGGACCCTGCGGCACCATCAACTCTTACTCCCTCTAATGTCGGCCCTGCAGCTCCAGACTTCCTCGCACCTTCTCCCCTCCCCCTTTGGATCGCTATTATTTTAAATGTTATAGCCGCGGAGCTGTATCCATCAGTGGAGATGTCTAACCTCGGCCTGCCCCGGAACTCTTACTGCAACAGTGACTTCCTGTTCCTGCCTAGACGGGCGTCTGCTGCAGTAAGAGTTCCGGGGCAGGCCGAGGTTAGACATCTCCACTGATGGATACAGCTCCGCGGCTATAACATTTAAAATAATAGCGATCCAAAGGGGGAGGGGAGAAGGTGCGAGGAAGTCTGGAGCTGCAGGGCCGACATTAGAGGGAGTAAGAGTTGATGGTGCCGCAGGGTCCCGCGGGGGGGGGGGGAGGAAGGAAGGAAGAAGAGGAACCGAAGCATGGCAATTGTGGGGAAGTGCAATCCCCCCAATGCGTCCCCTTACCTTACCGACGCGTGTGTGCGCTGTGAAGAGAAACTTTGCGCTGCGATGTAATATTTTGTGCGCGAGCGCAGGCCAACGCAGCTTAGCGGGAACACTGGACGTCACCCATATGTGAGAATAGCTGCCTGCTGTCCCTGGATAACAACTGTTATGGTAAGTAACTGTGCTATTCAAGACATCCCTTCTAAAACAGCACAATGTCCTACTTACCCAGATGTGTATCTGGATATTGACGCTCAGTGTCAGCCATATTCAGTCTCAGTATCTGGGTACAGGTTGACACTGAATATCTAGGTAAACTTTAAACTGTGGTTGGCATTTTAAAGCAATGCTGACTATAGAGTTTAAATAAAGGGAGCAAGATTTTTTTTTCTATTTGACTGCTAGTAGCTGTATGTATGATGTTAACACATTGTAAGGTTATAAAGAGGCAAGAAAGTTGCAACAAATAGAACATTTTGTGGTTTTTAGAACTCTGTGACAATTGATGGCCATATAGTTATTGACATTCCGTAAAATGGTAAAGACCCTCCTCTTCAACTAAAGGTCACCCTCAGTCCACACCCCCCTTAAACCCCCCTCTCTCTTCCCTCCCCTGTCTAACTTCTCCCTAAATTTCAGTACAGTCCTCTCTTAGTCTGTACTCGGATAAATTGTACCTAAACTCAAATAACTTGTACTAAACTAAACTACTCATACCAAACTAAACGACTGATACTAAACTAAACTACTTATACTTAAACTCTACTCTTAATTTACTGTATACTCCCTGTATTTAACTACTTCGCAGTCCTGTATGTCCAAACATTTAACCTATAGTACATCTTATTTCTTTTAGATATAAAGAAGATCCATGGCTTTGGGACCTGGAGTGGGATGTCCAAGAATTTAAGCAGAAAAAGAGCATAAGCAAGAAACGAGAACATGAAAGCAGTGGAAAATCTGAGACTGCAGAAAAGTCTACAGTGCTGGACCCACAGGAAGGTCAAATAACTTAAATACTACTGTCTAAATTGTTCCTTGGTGAGGTGACCTGGGGAGAGAGCAGTAGTGCATTTCTCTGCATTAAGCATTGAGCTAAAAGACCGAGAAAAAAAAATGCTTAGGGACAGTTTCCAAACTTTATTAGGACAAAGACTGTACATAGCTTTTTCTAACTTGTGGGCTTTGTATTAGTTTTCAAAAAGAAAGTACATGTATGCGTTAGTTTGAAACTTGCCACAGGTACACAATGGCCAGGATTCTTGAACAGACATTGATTTTTTAGATGCTGGTAGGTGCCCAAACTGTTAAAAACAACGTTCAAACAATGTTTTTAACTGAGTTTTCAGTTGCCTACTGGTGCCTGAAAAATCAGTGCCAGAATTGTGCTTACAGAGGCGCTTTAGGCCACCGAACGCCACTGTGAGTGTGGCTAATGCTGGAAGTGGCATTAGGTGTCCTAAAGCGCCTTCATAGGCGTGATTTATATCATCGATCCAGAGAATGGCCACTAGGATGGTCTCAAAACTTAAAGACATCCCTTATGAAGAACGTCTGACCAGACTGCGCTTATATTCTCTCGAGGAGTGCAGAGAAAGGGGGGACATGATAGAAACATTTAAATACATCACAGGTCTCATTGAAGTGGAGGAAGAAATATTTTTTCTTACGGGTCCCACGGCAAAAAGAGAGCATCTGCTAAAACTTAAGGGGGGAAGATTTCATGGTGACACCAGGAAATACTTCTTCACCGAACAGGTGATTGATCGATGGAATAAACTTCTACACCAAGTAGTTGAGGCTAGTAGCGTGCTTGACTTCAAAAGTCAATGGGACAAACAGGTGGGGGCACTACAGAGTTATGCATAAAAGATGGGTACTCCAGGGAGGGAAGGTTCTTGAGTGGGCAGACTTGTTGGGCCGCCAGCCCTCTTCTGCCGTCATACTCTATGTTAAGAACATAAGAATTGCCGCTGCTCAGTCAGACCAGTGGTCCATCGTTCACGCGGCAGCCCCAGGTCAAAGACCAGTGGTCTAAATGAGTCCAGCCTCATCTCCATACATTCCAGTTTAACAGGAACTTGTCCAACTTTGTCTTGAATCCCTGGAGGGTGTTTTCCCCTATAACAGACTCCGGAAGAGTGTTCCAGTTTTCTACCACTCTCTGGGTGAAGAAGAACTTCCTTACGTTTGTATGGAATCTATCCCCTTTTAACTTTAGAGAGTGCCCTATCGTGGAGAGGGTGAACAATCTGCCTTTATCTGCCAAGTCTATTCCTTTCAGTATTTTGAATGTTTCGATCATGTCCCCTCTCAGTCTCTTCTTTTCAAGGGAGAAGAGGCCCAGTTTCTCCAATGTCTCACTGTACGGAAACTCCTCCAGCCCCTTAACTATTTTAGTCGCTCTTCTCTGCCAAGTGGACAAATAATCTGGGCAGTTTACAGTTTAAACTAGAAAAAATTGCATCACATGACAATGAGGGGCAAGGGGTAGAACTATAATGAGTACAGGAAAGCAGGAAAAGGGGAAACTACAAGAGGTTTTGTATGCTTATTGAAGGACTTGCTTCTGAAAATGTGAGGAGAGTATAATCAGTATGACATGGTGACCCGTTCCCATAGGTGACCGCAGTAAAACCACAAGAATGGGTAACATCTATATCTGTTCACCGTCGGCACGGGAACAAACCTTTTCACCGTTCCACCGAGTGGTTCAAAGCTTTGTTCCCATGGGGAACTCCACCCACCACAGCTCCCCAATATCCCACCATCGTGGGTCCGGTGGCTCGAGGCCCTTCCCTTGTGTGTCCAACGGCCCCAGCCCCCTCCCCCCCCCACACACACACTTGTGCGTCTGGTAGCTCCAGGCTGCCCACTTTCTGCTCATAGGTCCAACAGCTCCAGCCCACTCCCTCACTCATGGGTCAAGCAGCTCCAGCCGGCTTCCCTCCCTTCCTGCCATTGGCACACCCCTTGCAGAGCGAGCCAATCTCTACACAGGGCTGCTTGGATGGTGCTTGCGCAGCCTTCCTTCTGCCGGGCTCCTCTTTATGACCCAACTTCTTTTTTTTGCAAAGAAAGAACGTTGCGTCATAAGTAGGAGCTCAGCAGAGGGAAGGCCATGAGCATCGTCCAGAAATCCTGCGTTCGATGGCTCGCTCTGCAATGTTTGTGCCAGCGGCAGGGAGGGAGGGAAGCCATGTGGACCTGCCGGACCCACGAGCTAGTGCTGACCAATTCACCTCTCAGTCTCACTTTAAAAACTAATTGAGGCCTGTGGAGGATCGCTGGTGCACTTTTCCTGTGCCACTGTCTCGCCCCTTCTCCGACTTAGCATCCTGTTTTGGTCTGGGGTGGACCGCAGCTGAGGGAAAGTGCATCAGTGATCCTCTGCAGACCACAATTAGTTTTTAAAGTGTGACCAGGGGGAAGCAAGCCGGCCTTTGGGGGGCTCCCTGGTGTAGTAGCTATTAGAAGTACACAGAAGGAGGGAGGGGTTCCAAAGGGAGAGGCATATGCCGGACTGAAAGGTGGAAGTGAAGGGGAAGAAATAATGGGCCTGAAAACAGAGGAGAGGGAGAGAGATGGTGGACAATGGGGATGGAGGGAGGGAAAAGAAAGGGAGAAAAGTTGGACTCAAGAGGTGGAGTGGAGGGAGGGGGAGATACTAGATAGGAGGGCAGTTGGAAAGAGAAAGGGAGAGATGATAGACCCTGGGGTGGTTGGGAAGGAGGGAGAGTTGCTGGATGAAATGGTAGTTGAGAAATGGAGAGATTGTGGATCTGGGGATGGTGAGATCCATCGCTGCAGCTGCTCTTTCATTCTTTAAGCTGCTGGCAGCATGAGTGAAGTAAACACGCTGCCTTCCAGGACTAGAAGCTTTCCCTTTGCTACTGCTTCTTAGCCCCCCTTAGACGCGGAAACAGTAGCAGAGAGAGATGGGTTTTGTTGATCCTTTTTATGTATTTGTGATTTATAAAATAACAGTTGTACAGCATATTGTTCCTTTTAATAAAATGATCTCAATATAAAATACCTTTTCAAGACTTGTGTGGATAGGATCAGATAGAGTCCATGGGGATGGGAGCAGAGTCTGCGGGGACAGGGCGGGGATGGGGATAGAGTCCACAGGGACTATTATTATACATACTACTATGTACTATTTATTACTACTATTAAGCAGGACTTACGATAGGCCCAGGGAGAGGCCTGTGATGGGTCAGAGAGGGGGAAGACTTGGATATAAGCCGAGACCCCCATTTTTGGGCCATTAATTTGGCCCCAAAATCTAGGTTTATATTCAAGTATATCCATTAATCGCATCCACAAGTTCAAATACAAACATTGTAAAATGCAGTAAACAAATAAGTCAGTCTCCCCCACAAAATTTCTTTAATACAGAATTATTCAAATCTAAAATAAATAACCACAGAGTTAGAGAAAGGCGTCCACAAACAATTGTGTTTTTAGCAATTTCTTGAAAGACATACGATCTTTGCATAATCTCATTATACCTGGAATTGAATTCCAGAGATTTTTACCAGCAATTGAGAAAATAGAGATTCTAGATTTAACATAACGAATCCTATTTTCTTTTAAACTAATGAGCAACTTTCCCCCCTCAGATCTCAAACATCTTGCAGGTTGATAGACTTTCCACAAATTTTTGCCACTGGAGGTTAAAGCTGGATTTTTCTGTTAAAGATGATTGGGTACCGTTCTCCATACTAAATTCTTATCTGTTTCTGTTCAATTGTAACCTACCATGTTAACTTCGAAAATAAGATCTAGTCATATGCAGCCGTGCTTCCCCCGCCCCACCGCACAGCACAGCTGAACCCCTGCTGACCCTCCATCCTTTCCAACCAATCCCCGCCAACCGTGTCCATAAACAACTTCTGCCAGAGGAGCGTCGGGCCAGCAGCACTCAGGCTGCTTTGCGGCCTTCTCGCTGGGGCCTTCTGTGTGCCATGTTGCTGATGATGTTATCAGTACACAGAAGGCCCCAGCGAGAAGGCCACAAAGCAGCCTGTGAGTGCTGCTGGCCCAATGCTCCTCTGCCAGAGGTATTTATGGTCGCAGTCGGCGGGGATCGCTTAGAAGGGAAGGATGGAGGGTCAGCGGAGGTTTAGCTGCACTGTGTAGGCGGGTGCTCAAGGGTTTTGTTGCACAGGGGGATGGCAGGGATAGAGCGATAGAAAGATGCTGCAGAGCGAAGGCACAAGGTGATGGGTGAGACGGGAGGAAGATGTTGCACATGTGGGGGAAAGGAAAGAGAAGAATTGGGGTGAAAGAGAGGAAGGTAGAAATGATCATGTACATGAAAAAAATAAGCCCTACCCCTTTTTTGACCCCAAATGAATATAAGACACTGTCTTATTTTCGGGGAAACACGGTAGACAATAGACATTATCATGAGTGAGAGATAGGAGATTATGGGTTGGGGTGGGGGTGTACTTTTGTGGTTTTCACTCACATTGTCTGAGTTATACTATTTTTCTTTACTATAGTTTTATTCAAGACTTTTGTAATAAAACAGTTTAAAAAACCAACGTAGACCTGACACATAAAAAATGGGTCTGGAATTATACTGGAGGCATTTTGGAGGTGCAAATGCTGAAAATTGCACTCTCTTTCTTCTCTTGTTAAACAGATCCTGGACCTCCTAGTGAAGAAGAGGAGGCAAAAATCCCTGCTAGCACGATTTTCCTGGAGATGCTCAAGGAGAAAACCTTAGGTTTACAGCCCAAGAGACAACAACACTTGCCAGGCCACCCAGGGTAAGCAGGTGTGAGAGAGCCAGAAGAGGTACAGGGCATCCTGACCATATAATTAAAGAATGTGAGCATCCCTGGTCACGAATGCTGCCTGGAATCTCTCTCCAAAGCACACCAAGGACATTGATTTAATAGCATGGTCCGAACATGATAAAGAGGCAGTGCTCTCCACTCTTAAGTGCTTGTTCGGTATTTTAATCATGTAATTTACTTGAAAAGGAATTTATTGAAATCCAGCTCATAGAATACCTGCTGTATGCATCACTCCATTCCTCTGCTTTTGCTCTTCTTGGTTCATTTCCTTTTAGATATTACATTGTTAGAATTAGTGAGCATGACATTCATCTTCAGATCGACATCTCTGCTTCAGGTTCACCAAGTATTTCTTTTTTATTTTTATTTTCTGCTATTGCACCAATTAGTGGTGCAGCCAGCAATAATTTTGATAGAGCAGAGAAAAAAAAAGACATCTCAGAAATAGAGATTTTTAATCATGGTAACAATGCTGTGGTTCTTCTTTATTGGAAAGTAATTTTGTCCACTTCTGGTGGCATTATTTTAAAGTAGTATAACGGGGCTCAGAAGGAAATTAGATAGCTTTGTGGGGAATGGGTCAATCAGGAGTGCAAGTGTGGCTTAAGATAAACCATACCACTGAAAGCTGGGAATGCATGGGAAGGACTGGACTTTCTTCTCGACCCATAGGCCAGTTATGGTGCACATATCTGATGTTCACATGACAGTTCTATAAAGGGTGCTGAAAATTAGGCACCCAAAAGCTGTGTGCTAAAATAGTATTCTTTTTTTTTTTTTTTTTATAATCTTTATTCATTTTAAATTCATCATCAAATGTACAGAAAATACTTACAATAAAACATCACATCACTTGAAATAGCACATAAATTTCTTAAAATAAGAATTATCACCCCATATCTAACCTTCCCTATATATCATATTTTATAATATACAATAACATTTTCCACCCCAAATATGAAAATATCAATACCCCCCCACCCTGTTCCCCAATAATAACCCAAAGGAAAAGCAACAAATAATCATTATTCATTATAATAACTTATTAATGGCCCCCATACATCCTTAAACTTGTTAAAAGAACCTTTTTGTACTGCAAGCAATCTTTCCATCTTATACAAATGGCATACTGAGTTCCACCCAAAACTATAAGTTAACCTAGTACAATCCTTCCAGTTGTATGTTATCTGTTGAATAGCCACACCCGTAAGATTGGCTAAAATAGTATTCTATAAATTTGGTGCCTAAGTGTATAAGAACATAAGAAGTTGCCTCCACTGGGTCAGACCAGAGGTCCATCGTGCCCAGCGGTCCGCTCCCGCAGCGGCCCATCAGGTCCATGACCTGTGAAGTGGTTCCTGACCATTCTTATAACCTACCTCTGGTTCTATCTGTACCCCTCAATCCCTTTATCTTTTAGGAACCTATCCAAACTTCCTTGAACCCCTGTACTGTGCTCTGGCCTATCATAACTTCTGGAAGAGCATTCCATGTGTCTACCACCCTCTGGGTAAAGAAATACTTCCTAGCATTTGTTCTATGAACCACTGTGCCCCGCCCATGCTCCACCTACATGTACAGCCCTGTCCCCCAATGCTCCATCTACTTTACAACCCCTGTCCCACCCATGCTATATGTGCATGTACACCCCTCTGTCCCGCCCATTCTTCACCCATGTACCGTATTTTCACGCATATAACGCGTGCGTTATACGCGTTTTTACCTACCGCGCATACCCCTCGCGCGTTATATGCGTGAGCGCGGTATACGAAAGTTTTCAAACATAGTTCCCACCCCGCCCGACGCCCGATTCACCCCCCCAGCAGGACCACTCGCACCCCCACCCCGAACGACCACTCGCACGCGCTCCCACCCGCACCCGCATCCACGATCGGAGCAAGAGGGAGCCCAAGCCCTCTTGCCCGGCCGACTCCCCGACGTCCGATACATCCCCCCCCCCCCGGCAGGACCACTCGCACCCCCACCCCGAAGGACCGCCGACTTCCCGACAATATCGGGCCAGAAGGGAGCCCAAACCCTCCTGGCCACGGCGACCCCCTAACCCCACCCCGCACTACATTACGGGCAGGAGGGATCCCAGGCCCTCCTGCCCTCGACGCAAACCCCCCTCCCCCCCAACGACCGTCCCCCCCCAAGAACCTCCGACCGCCCCCCCAGCCGACCCGCGACCCCCCTGGCCGACCCCCACGACCCCCCCACCCCCCTTCCCCGTACCTTTGGAAGTTGGCCGGACAGACGGGAGCCAAACCCGCCTGTCCGGCAGGCAGCCAACGAAGGAATGAGGCCGGACTGGCCCATCCGTCCTAAAGCTCCGCCTACTGGTGGGGCCTAAGGCGCGTGGGCCAATCAGAATAGGCCCTGGAGCCTTAGGTCCCACCTGGGGGCGCGGCCTGAGGCACATGGTCGGGTTGGGCCTCATTCCTTCGTTGGCTGCCTGCCGGACAGGCGGGTTTGGCTCCCGTCTGTCCGGCCAACTTCCAAAGGTACGGGGAAGGGGGGTGGGGGGGTCGTGGGGGTCGCCAGGGGGGTCGCGGGTCGGCTGGGGGAGCGGTCGGAGGTTCTTGGGGGGGGCGGTCGTTGGGGGGGAGGGGGGTTTGCGTCGAGGGCAGGAGGGCCTGGGATCCCTCCTGCCCGTAATGTAGTGCGGGGTGGGGTTAGGGGGTCGCCGTGGCCAGGAGGGTTTGGGCTCCCTTCTGGCCCAACTACCAAAGGTACGGGGAAGGGGGGTGGGGGGGTCGTGGGGGTCGCCAGGGGGGGTCGCGGGTCGGCTGGGGGAGCGGTCGGAGGTTCTTGGGGGGGGCGGTCGTTGGGGGGGAGGGGGGTTTGCGTCGAGGGCAGGAGGGCCTGGGATCCCTCCTGCCCGTAATGTAGTGCGGGGTGGGGGTAGGGGGTCGCCGTGGCCAGGAGGGTTTGGGCTCCCTCCTGGCCCGATATTGTCGGGGAGTCGGCGGTCCTTCGGGGTGGGGGTGCGAATGGTCCTGCCGGGGGGGGGGATGAATCGGACGTCGGGGGGGGTGAACGGAGAGTCGGGACAGCGCACGGAGAGGCGGGGCAGTGCACGGAAGTCAGGGGGGTGAACGGAGAGTCGGGACAGCGCACGGAAAGTCAGGGCAGTGCACGGAAGTCAGGGGGGGTGAACGGAGAGTCGGGACAGCGCACGGAAAGTCAGGGCAGTGCATGGAAGTCAGGGGGGGGTGAACGGAGAGTCGGGACAGCGCACGGAGAGGCGGGGCAGTGCACGGAAGTCAGGGGGGTGAACGGAGAGTCGGGACAGCGCACGGAAAGTCAGGGCAGTGCATGGAAGTCAGGGGGGGGTGAACGGAGAGTCGGGACAGCGCACAGAGAGGCGGGGCAGTGCACGGAAGTCAGGGGGGTGAACGGAGAGTCGGGACAGCGCACGGAGAGGCGGGGCAGTGCACGGAAGTCAGGGGGGTGAACGGAGAGTCGGGCAGCATGCGCGGTATAATCGTGAGCGCGTTATACCAAAGTTTTTGTGCTTATCATCGTGATTTCTGCGCGCTATACACGTGTGCGCGTTTTATACGGGTGCGTGTTATTTGCGTGAAAATACGGTATATATCCCCTTTGCAATTATTACATGCCAAAGGAAAGGGGATGGGATTTGATATATCATCTTTTTGTGGTTACAATCAAAGCAGTTTACATATTATATACAGGTATGTATTTTGTATCCGGGGCTTATTTTGCATTCAGAAGTTGGGCTTACTGTGTGTATAGCATTGGTCAATGTTAAACTGAGTCAAACGACCATTTAACCGATAACCAATACTATTGATATCCGTGCAAACTAAATGCTCTGGTCTGCAGGTGGTACCGTAAGCTGTGTCCTAAGCTTGAAAACCCTGACTGGGTACCTGGCCCTAGCCTCATCAGTCTCCAGATGAGAGTGACCCCGAAACTAATGAGACTGACATGGGACGGTTTCCCCCTACACTATTCTGAAACACATGGCTGGGGTTATCTTGTGCCAGGGAAGAAAGACAACTTGCCAGCAGCATCCCAGGATGCAGCGGAGCCATCCTGTCCTTACAGGTAAAAGGCATAATTCACAACACTTTTTTCTTTAGCACTCTCCAGACCAGTAGAGGTTAATCTTTACAAATGGGTATATATCCAATCATGACCAGCAGGTGGAGACTGAAAACAAAACTGTGGGACAGTATATAATATACTCCCTTCTCTATTTACCTCAGTCTTCTTTCAGTCTCCAGCAGGTGTTGATGTGATCTGTACCCATCTCCCTTGGTAGGGCTGTTGGAATTTGTTTAGGGGGTTTATTGTCCCTGTTTTTGGCCGGACGGAGCTTGGGCGGGCCCTGTTGGGGGTTCGTCCGACCTCGGGGGTGTCAAACCCGGCGGGTCTCGAGCGGGGTCCCTCCCCCCACTTCCTCCACCTCTCCACATTTTTCTAGAGGAGCCTCAGCAGTAAGCCTTGCCCCCTAAATCAAGCAAGGCATTTTGCTTCGAGAGCCTGTGGAGTCTGTTCTGTAAAAAAAAAAAAAAAAATCCTGAGGTAGTGCTGGTCTGGAGGGTTGTTTCCCTTTAAGAAAACTGTATTTTACTGTATTTTTTCATCTAACCGGCACTTTTTTATAGCTAGGTCGCGTATGGAGCAATGAGCACTTCTAAAGGGAAAAAGTGCTCATTGTGCTCCAGGCGCGAGGCACTCGCGGCCAGCCTGTGCAAGCGATGTTCAGGCCGGTGCGGTGGAGGAGCTCCTTCGGCAGCGGCTGCAGGCGCCCAGAGCTCCCCGCCGATGGTGCTCGCGAGTCGGCTGGGAGCAGTGGGGAAGCCCGGTCTTCCCCAACTGCCCACGGAGGGATTCCCCGAGCCGCTGACGGTCGGGTTGTTGGGGATTCCCTCTCAGCTGATGTTTTGACAACTGATGCAGACTTGCCTGTTTTAGCGGCTGGGACTGTTCAGGTTTCTCAGCCGCTACAGGCTATGGAGGGAGCATTTTTGGCGGGAAAGTCGCCATCTTCTCAGTCTGGCTCCTCCATTTTGTCTTCCACCTCAGGTGACCTTCCCCCTGTATTGGAAAAACAGGGGCAGGTTTCTGCTGGGTCCCCTGCTGTGGCAGGGAGTCCCTTGGGGGGTTTTTCTCCTGATTTCTTTTTTTCTTTGTGCAGAGCCTATTTTCAGGCGGCTGGGGGTCCCGGATGCGCTCAGGGGGTTTCGGGGAGTGGGGTTTCCTCTGCGCTCCCTGCGGCTTTGCCTCTCTCGTCTGTTGTGGCGTCCCCTCCTCCTCCTCTCTTGTCCAAGCGTCCGTGGGTGTCGTGGGACGAGGATTTATGGTCGGAGGAGCGTGTCGGTCTGGATGAGGACCTGGACCCTTCTGAGGATTTCCAGGACCTTCTCGAGGGGACGGCCGCTGGCGGCGGGTTGTCGGGTTTCCCGTCCTCCGGCGAAGAGGCGTCCGTGGTGCGCCTTTTTCAGAGAGATGAGCTGCCGGACCTGATTCAACAGGTTTCGTCGGTGTTGCGTTTTGAGGATGCGCCGCCGGAGACTCCGCGTGTGGGGGACCCTCTGCTACGGGGGATCTGTTCCGTTTCCCGCTCTTCCTATGCATCAGGATATTCGGGATATTATACTGGAACAGTGGAAAACGCCGGAGGCGCCGTTTCGTTTGGTGCACAGCATGGCTCGTTTGTATCCCATCCCAGAGGGGGATCGGGCTACTTTAGCATCGCCAGTTATAGATGTGGTGATCTCGGCGATTTCTAAGCGGCATACCGTGCCTGTTGAGGGCAGTTCTGCCTTGCGGGACTCTGAGGAGCGCAAGTTGGAGAACATCCTTAAGCAAAATTTTCAGGTCTCTGCCTTTGGGGTCCAGGCGGCTATTTTGGGGGGGCTGGTCGCTCGCGCCGTGTTTCGGTGGGCTGAGCGTGTCCTGGATCGGGAATCTGATGACTGGTCTTTGGTGGATCAGGAGGTGGCGAAGATTGAGATGGCTGCCTCGTTCCTCTCAGATGCTCTTTATGACTTGGTGCGGGACCGGAGGGTTAGGACTTCGATGGGAAGATAGGACTTCAATGAGAAACCAAGGTGGCAAGGGAGCCCCTTCTGGTGATTCAGACAGGTCGTGACCTGTTTGGGCCGCCGCGGGAGCGGACTGCCGGGCAGGATGGACCTATGGTCTGACCCGGCGGAGGCACTGCTTATGTTCTTATTATGTTCATGGATGAAGGGCAGTTTGTTGGAGGCAGAGTGAACATTCCACAGGGTGCATGAGAAAGGGAGAGAGGAGGAATGAAGGAGAGGAATAGGAATAAGGTTGGGGTGGTTACACATGTGGGGAAGCAGATGGCGTGGAGGACTAGGGTTGGGATTGATATCCCTGCAGTGAGCAAAAGGAAGAGTAGGAGAGTTCATCACAGCAAAGGGGAATAGTGGTGGCAATGACGAAGATGGGAGAAGCTCACAGAGGAAGGAAATGGATGAAAGGAAGGGAGAAAATGAGCTTGAGAGTGTAGAATAAGGGAGATGACAAAAATAGCTGGTGAGCAGATAGGAAAAGAAGGATAGTGAGGACTTGTGGGGTGGAGTGGAAGGGGATGGGGTAAGATTGGGGAGAGTGAGTATGAGAAGCAGAATGTAAATTGGAGCCATAAGGAGAGGAATAGAGAAAGGAAACAGAAAGTGTGGTAGTGAGATTAGGTAGGAACCCTCAGGAGGTGCACGAATGAGCGCACTAAAGAACTAAGGCAGGTATTGGACAGACTTGAACAGTTTGTGTTCCATATATGGTGATTCGGTGTAGGATGGGCTGGGGAGGGCATCAATGGGAACTCCACTGACTTGGAACATGAGGACGTTACTGGCCAGACGTTACAGTAGACATCCTGAAAACAATGGGATAGTTGGATAGGCTAGAGTGAGCTTAGATGTCAATTTCAGCAGTTGGAACCTAGGACATTACCAAGTGGACTTTAGTCTGTGGCCCTGAAATATCAAAGAAGAGAACAGTTTAATCATGTATTTTTAATTAGAATAACTAATGGGCAGACTGAACAGACCGTTCAGGTCTTTATCTGCCATCATTTACTATGTTACTATGATGTGTTGCATGCTGGTGGTTCGTGCCGCCCTGAGAGGGCTTGGTTTAAATAGGTAGCTAGGTTTGAGAGGTCACATGAGTGCTTGATTGGGAGGGACTACAGCCAGTCAGAGGCAGCAAGAGAGGTGGGGGTTGGAGAGGATGGTTTGCAGTTCACTCCTGGAAGAGAGCAAAGGATAGCATTTAGTTTAGAGTGCAGGCTAGGAGGGTTGGACCAAAGGGGAACAGGACCAAGAGAGCAGACAGAAATAAAAGAGCTAATCGACTGCAGGAGGAAGGAGGAGACCATTCAGGACAGAGACCAAGTTTGAAAAGGGGCACCTCCCTGAGAGAACTTGATTTAAATAGATAGTAAGGTTTGTGAGGTCACCTAAGTGTTTGATTGGGAGGGGCTAAAGCCAGCCAGTCAGAGGCAGCAAGGGTCATAACATTGGAGTTGTCTTCAAGTCAGACCTCTCATTTTCTATGCACGTCCAACAGACAGCTAAAGCTTGTCACTTCTATTTCTACAACATCACCAAAATTCGCCCCTTACTCTCTGTGCACACTACCTGGACCCTTGTCCACACTCTCATAACCCTCTCGCTTAGACTACTGCAATGTATTTCAACAGGTCTCCTGCTGAACCACCTCTTCCTCCTACAATCTGTGCAAAACTGCTGCTCGACCTATCTTCTGCCAACCTCACTACACTCACGTTACCCTCCTCCTCAAATCATTTCTCTGACTCCCTTTCTGCCTTCATATACACAGTTCAAGCTCCCTATTACTGACCTACAAATGTGTTCATTCTGCAGTCTCCCAGTATCTCTCCTCTCTTGTCTCTCCTTATACGCCTCCTCGAGAACATTCCTCAGATAAGTTGCTTTTTATCTGTACCCTTCTCCTGCACTGCCAATTCCAGATTTGTTCCTTTCATCTCGCTGCCCCGTATGCCTGGCATAAACTACCTGAGTCCGTCCGTCACGCCCCTTCCCTTGTACAAAAGTCAACTGAAAACCCATCTTTTTGAGACAGCCTTCAACTCATAACCCTATTCCCCACTGCTCTCTGCTCACCACCTTAGCCAGCAGTTTAACCATCCCTTCTAACTGGAACCCCTACCCTGGCATCCTGTTGTTTGTCTTGATTGTTTAGATTGTAACCTCCTTTGAGCAGGGATTGTCTCCTTCGTGACTCTGTTCAGCGTTGCCTACGTCTGGTAGTGCTCTAAAAATAAAATAATAGTATTGGTAGTAGTAGATTATGAATGTGTATCTTGGTTCTTCTATCCTTGTTCCATGCTAATTTTATTAACCCGAAAATGCCCAATATGGGTAAGATATGACAGATGTTGTTATGCTTAGAATGGGCCTCGGTTTATGAAAACTGTTTATATTTCTACTGTTCTTTAGCACTCTCCAGACCAGTAGAGGTTAACTTTACGATTGGGTATATATCTAATCATGACCAGCAGGTGGAGACTGAAAACAAAACTTTGGGACAGTATATCCTAGCCCCTCCTCTCTATTTCCCTCAGTCTTCTTTCAGTCTCCAGCAGGTGTTGAGTGATCTGTACCCATCTCCCTTGGTAGGGCTGTTGGAATTTGTTTAGGGGTTTATTGTCCCTGTTTTTAGCCGGACGGAGCTTGGACGGACTCTGTTTGGGGGTTCGTCCGACCTCGGGGGTGTCAAACCCGGCGGGTCACGAGCGGGGTCCCTCCCCCCACTTCCTCCACCTCCCCATATTTTTTTTAGAGGAGCCTCAGCAGTAAGCCTTGCCCCCTAAATCAAGCAAGGCATATTGCTTCGAGAGCCTGTGGAGTCTGTTCTGTAAAAAAAAAAAAAAATCCTGAGGTAGTGCTGGTCTGGAGGGTTGTATCCCTTTAAGAAAACTGTATTTTACTGTATTTTTTCAACTAACCGGCACTTTTTTACAGCTAGGTCGCGTATGGAGCAATGAGCACTTCTAAAGGGAAAAAGTGCTCATTGTGCTCCAGACGCGAGGCACTCGCGGCCGGCCTGTGCAAGCGGTGTTCAGGCCGGTGCGGTGGAGGAGCTCCGTCGGCAGCGGCTGCAGGCGCCCAGAGCTCCCTGCCGATGGTGCCTCGCGAGTCGGCAGGGAACGGTGGAGAAGCCCGGTCTTCTCCGTCCGCCCACGGAGGGATTCCCCGAGCCGCCGACGGTCGGGTTTTAGAGGATTCCCTCTCAGCTGATATTTTGACAGCTGATGCCGGCTTGCCTGTTTTAGCGGCTGAGACTATTCAGGTCTCTCAGCCGCTGCAGGCTGTGGAGGGAGCTGTTTTGGCGGGAAAGACGCCATCTTCTCTGTCTGGCCCCTCCATTTTGTCTTCCACCTCAGGTGACCTTCCCCCTGTTTTGGCTAAGCAGGGGCAGGTTTCTGCTGGGTCCCCTGCTGTGGCAGGGAGTCCCTTGGGACCCTCGGGGGGTTTTTCCCCTGATTTTTTCTTTTCATTATGCAAAGCCTATTTTCAGGCGGCTGGGGGTCCCGGTTGCGCCCAGGGGGTCTCGGGGGGTGGGGTTTCCTCCGCGCTCCCTGCGGCTTTGCCTCTCTCGTCTGACGTGACGTCCCCTCCGCCGCCTCTCTTGTCCAAGCGCCCGCGGGTGTCGTGGGACGAGGATTTGTGGTCGGAGGAACGTGTCGGTCTGGAGGAGGACCTGGACCCTTCTGAGGAATTCCAGGACCCTCTGGAGGGGACGGAAGCTGGCGGCGGGTTGTCGGGTTTCCCGTTCTCCAGTGACGAGGCGTCCGTGGTGCGCCTTTTTCAGAGAGATGAGCTGCCTGACCTTATTCAACAGGTTTCTTCGGCTTTGCGTTTTGAGGACGCGCCGCCGGAGACTCCGCGTGTGGGGGACCCTCTGTTACGAGGGATCCGTTCCGTTTCCCGCTCTTTTCCTATGCATCAGGATATTCGGGATATTATTCTTGAGCAGTGGAAAACGCCGGAGACGCCGTTTCGGCTGGCGCGCAGCATGGCTCGCCTGTATCCCATTCCTGAAGGGGATCGGGCTACGTTAGCTTCGCCAGTCGTGGATGCGGTGGTCTCGGCTATTTCCAAGCGGCATACCGTGCCTGTTGAGGGCGGTTCTGCCTTGCGGGACTCTGAGGAGCGCAAATTGGAGACCATCCTTAAGCAAAATTTTCAAGTCTCTGCCTTTGGGGTCCAGGCGGCTATTTGTGGGGGACTGGTCGCTCGCGCCGTGTTTCGGTGGGCGGAGCGGGTCTTGGATCGAGAGTCTGACGACTGGTCTCTGGTGGATCAGGAGGTAGCGAAGATTGAGATGGCTGCCTCATTCCTCTCGGATGCTCTGTATGACTTGGTGCGGATCTCGGCTAAGTCCATGGCTTTTGGCGTGGCCGCAAGGCGTGTGTTGTGGCTGCGCGCTTGGGCGGCGGATGCTGCGTCCAAAGCTAAGCTTACTAAATTTCCCTTTCGGGGGTCGTTTTTATTTGGAGAGGACTTGGATAAGTTGATTCAGACTCTGTCGGACTCGAAAGTTCCCCGTTTGCCGGAGGACCGTGCCCGCCCGGCGTCTCGGGGTGGTGCGGCCCGGGGGCGTTTGCGGGAATTTCGCAAGTATCGCCCTGGGCGTGGGGCTGCTTCTTTCCAGTCTCCGGGGTTTTCCCGGGGTCGGTTCTTCCAGCGCATGCAGCCCTTTCGGGGGGCCCGTCGGGGGGCAGGGAATCCCTCCGCCGGTTCCTCCGCTTCCCGTCCTGCACAATGACGCCTTGCCGGCGCCCCCCTTGGTTCCGGTGGGGGCCCGGCTGCGCGATTTTTTTCCCAAATGGGCCGAGATCACGTCCGATCAGTGGGTCCTGGAGGTGGTGCGGGACGGTTATGCCCTGGAGTTCGCCCGCTCTCTGCCGGATTTTTTCCTCGCTTCTCCATGTCAGACTCCTGGGAAGACGCTGGCGTTTCGCCAGACCCTTCAGCGCTTGCTAGATCTCAGGGCAGTAGTTCCGGTGCCCCCCCCGGAGTGGGGCACGGGCAGGTACTCCATTTACTTTGTGGTGCCCAAGAAGGAGGGGACTTTTCGGCCCATCCTCGATTTGAAAGGGGTCAACAGGGCTCTCAAGGTTCCCTCTTTCCGTATGGAAACGCTGCGGTCGGTCATTCTGGCGGTTCAGCCGGGGGAGTTTCTCACTTCTCTCGATCTGACGGAGGCCTACTTGCATGTTCCTATTCGGGCCTCTCATCAGCGTTTCCTGCGCTTTGCGATCTTGGGTCGGCACTATCAGTTCTGTGCGCTTCCCTTTGGGCTGGCCACGGCTCCCCGGACGTTCACCAAGGTGATGGTGGTCGTCGCGGCAGCCTTGCGGTCGGAGGGCATTCTGGTACACCCCTACCTGGACGACTGGTTAATTCGGGCCAAGTCGTTGCAGGAAAGCTCCCGGGTTACGGCTCGGGTGGTGGAGTTTCTCCGGTCGCTGGGCTGGGTGGTCAACCTTTCCAAGAGTCGGTTGGTTCCGGCTCAGCGTCTGGAGTACCTCGGGGTGCTGTTCGACACCTCCTTGGGGAAGGTCTTCCTCCCAGAGGCCCGGGTGAGCAAATTGCAGTCTCAGATTCGCCTGCTTTTGGCGTCCCGGTGTCCTCGGGCGCGAGATTTCCTCCAGGTCCTGGGGTCGATGGCGGCGTCCCTGGACGTGGTGAGGTGGGCGCGGGCCCACATGCGTCCTCTCCAGTATGCTCTGCTCCGGAGGTGGTCTCCCCAGAGGCACGGGATGGATGTTCCGGTTCCCCTGCGAGGCTTGGCGCGCTGCAGTCTGCGTTGGTGGCTCCGGACCCCTCACCTAGTTCAGGGGGTGGGTCTGGATCTTCCGCAGTGGACGGTGCTCCTTACGGATGCGAGTCTCCTGGGTTGGGGGGCCCAGTGCCTGGGTCACTCAGCTCAGGGAACCTGGTCCACGGAGGAGGCCTCCTGGTCGATCAACGTGTTGGAGACCAGGGCGGTCCGGCTGGCGCTGTTGGCTTTCCACTCCCTTTTGTTGGGCAAGTCGGTCAGAGTCCTGTCGGACAATGCCACGGCGGTGGCTTATGTCAATCGTCAGGGGGGCACCAAGAGCACTCTGGTGGCGCAGGAGGCGGCTCGGCTCATGGTTTGGGCGGAGTCGCATCTTCTGGACCTCTCGGCCTCTCACATTGCCGGGGTAGAAAACGTTCAGGCGGACTTCCTCAGTCGTCACTTCTTGGATCCGGGAGAGTGGTGTCTCGGCGCCGAGGCGTTTCAGTTGCTAGTGCGTGCTTGGGGGCAGCCCCTGATGGATCTGATGGCTACAAGTGGCAACGCCAAAGTACCCCGCTTCTTCAGTCGTCGCAGGGACGGTCTGGCCGAGGGTCTGGATGCTCTGGTCCAACCGTGGCCAACGGAGGGGCTGTTGTATGTGTTCCCTCCTTGGCCATTAGTGGGCAGAGTACTGCTTCGCGTTGTTCGCCATCCGGGGCTGGTGGTTTTGGTGGCTCCGGATTGGCCTCGTCGTCCGTGGTATGCGGATCTGGTGAGGCATCTGGTGGCGGATCCTCTTCCTCTGCCTCTCGGGTGCGATCTTCTGACGCAGGGTCCCATTCCCATGTTCGACCCGTCTCCCTTTTGTCTTACGGCTTGGCTCTTGAAAGGGGCCGCCTGAGTAAGAAGGGATATTCCGACAAGGTGATCTCTACACTTTTGGGGTCCCGGAGGCTTTCTACCTCTCGGGCTTATGTACGGGTTTGGCGTCTTTTTGAGGAATGGTGCCGAGCGCGGGGAGTGGTCTCCTTTCGCGCTTCTCTGCCTAACATTCTAGAGTTTTTGCAGGATGGCCTGGATAGGGGCCTGGCCTGGTCTTCTCTTCGGGTTCATCTGGCGGCCCTGTCGGCTTTTCGGGGGCTGGTGACAGGTCAGCGTTTGTCAGCCATTCCTGATGTGATTCGTTTTCTTAGGGCGGCCAAGTTGCTCAGGCCTCCCATAAGGCCCTCGATTCCCTCTTGGGATCTCAATCTGGTTCTCTCTGTTCTAGTGCGCCCTCCTTTCGAGCCGTTGGATGGCTGTTCGTTGAAGGACCTTACGCTGAAGTCGGTCTTTTTGGTGGCCATTACTTCCGCTAGACGGGTGTCGGAGCTACAGGCTTTCTCTTGTAGGGCTCCCTTCCTGGAGTTTTCGAAGGAGCGGGTTGTTTTGCGGCCTGTTCCTTCCTTTCTGCCGAAGGTAGTTTCTCCTTTTCATGTCAATCAATCGGTGGTCCTCCCGGTCTTGGGTAGTCGGGAGGGTTCTTCTGAGCAACGACAGCTGCGCAAGTTGGATGTCGGTCGGGTCCTCCGTGCTTATGTGCAGCGGACCCGGGAGTTTCGGAGCTCCGATCATCTCTTTGTGCTTCTGGCGGGTCCTCGTCGGGGGGCTGGCGCTTCTAAGGCTACTATTGCGCGCTGAATCAAGGAGATGATTGCTTCCGCTTATCTTCTGAGTCAGAAGCCGGTTCCGGAGTTTCTCAAGGCTCATTCCACTAGGGGTCAGGCGGCTTCTTGGGCTGAGTCGTCGCTTGTGCCTCCGGTGGATATTTGTAAGGCTGCGGTTTGGTCCTCCTTGCATTCATTTGTTCGGCATTATCGGGTAGATGTTCAGGCGCGTCGGGACGCGGTGTTCGGTGAACGTGTACTGGTATCGGCCCTTCGGGGGTCCCGCCCGTGAGAGGGACTGCTTTGGTACGTCCCAATCGTAAAGTTAACCTCTACTGGTCTGGAGAGTGCTAAAGAAGGAGAAATTAGGTTCTTACCTGCTAATTTACTTTCTTTTAGCTTCTCCAGACCAGTAGAGGTCCCCACCCTGTCTGTTGTTGTTGTTGTTGGGGCTGTTGCGCGGGCAGTTTTTGGTTTTTGCTGCGGGTTCTAGTATTTTTCTAGGGCCGGGGAGTATTGAAGAACAGCGGCTGTGGCTCGGCTGGCTTAGCTGGCGAGCTGTGGGGACCTTCTTCCTTCGGGAATTTCTCCTCTGCATTTTCCAACAGCATTTTTTGGGTATGTTATTTGTTACTCCTTTCGGAGTATTGTTTTTTCTCTCTGTTGTTTTCCAGTTCTTGGTTCTGCTTGGCTATTCGGCAGACTGAGGGAAATAGAGAGGAGGGGCTAGGATATACTGTCCCAAAGTTTTGTTTTCAGTCTCCACCTGCTGGTCATGATTAGATATATACCCAATCGTAAAGTTAACCTCTACTGGTCTGGAGAAGCTAAAAGAAAGTAAATTAGCAGGTAAGAACCTAATTTCTCCTTTTTGTCCGTGGGTATTTTTAACCTATGCAGTCATTGAGAAATGTCAACATCGTGTTTTTCTGTTAGTGCTGCATGCCATTTTGCCCTTTCTAATTTCTTCTTTTCTTTCTTCTGTTATTTTTTTTTTGTCCTTTTTGGTTCACATAGAAACTTTGCGTGTCCTCTCTGCTTTGTCTGATGCAGTTTTCCATTCATTGTACTTTTTTCTCTGCCTCCAGGGTTATTGAGATCATGTACAAGGACTACAGTAAGAAAAAAGGAAGGGACCAGCTGGCGTCGCTGGACCCCTCCCTCCAGGAGGACTTCATGTTAACAGACAGCAGCAGCATATGGCAGAAGGTGAGGCACAGAGCTGCTCTACATCACTGGGAAGGAGGTTCAGAGGGAAAATTTAACAACAAAAAGCATTTGAGGAAAGTGTAAAGCAGAGAAGGGGATCGCTAGGGCGACTTTTAGAGCAGTGGTTCTCAACCAGTGCATCCCCAAGAGATGGGAGTTGTGTCACAAAACATTTGCTGTGCTTTCTTTACAAGCATCATTGCCTGCAAAACCAGCAATCTTGAGAGTCAGGTTCTTGAAATTCACCTGACTGGTCTCTATTTCTGCTTTACAACTACCTCTGATAATAACTGCTGCCTCCAGCGCCAACTGAAAATATGGCAGGTCCGCTTTTGCTATATAGTTTCTGAGTAGTATATTTGTAAGTTTTTGGGTTGCTTCACATAATCTGGCAGTGGAGAGATTTTGCGTTGCTGTTACTGAAGTGAGACCAGAATTTAAATATATATTTGATTTGTTTTTGATATTGAGAAATCTGGGTTTGAAGCGTTATGTACATCTTTTTTTAAAATTCTTTATTGATTTTCATACTTCAATAGTGCAATACATGAATATATAACATATAATATGTCAATACAAGCCCATTCAACTTACAATTATACTTAATCACTCATTTTCTCCCACCCATGCACCCACCCACCCATTCAATGATTATTCCATAAAACACAGCAACATAGAGTTCCCCAATAATCTTACCCTAATCAAATTAATAAATCCTCCCACCCACCCCCAAGTGTAAATACTCTAAGGTCAAATTATTACAGAGATATCCCCCCCCTCTCACCCGACCTTGGATGTGTATGAAAATAAACAAAAGGTGCCTTATAAACAAGACCTGCTATAATAAAGTAACATAAAATGTCAACGGACCCCAAACTAATTTAAAAAAATTACTGTGCCCCAAACTATCTGCATTCATTTTTTCATATCTATAGCAGGAACACAGATTAGCCCACCAGAAAGGGAAATTTAGACGATCATAATTCTTCCAGTTTCGAGTTATCATCTGCATGGCTATCCCAGTCATTATAAGGAAAAGATGGCATTTATATGCCTCTCCAGACCAGCATAGGACCCCACCCTGTCTATTGTCGTGTTCTTGTGTGCAGTTTTCATTTTTCGGTCAGTTTCTAGTATTTTTCTAGGGCCGGGGAGATTAAGAACAGTGGCTGTGGCTTGGCTGGCGAGCTGTTGGGACATTTGCTATTTGTTCCTTTGCATTTTCCAACAGCTTTCCTGTTTTTTGATACTACTGTTCGGAGTCCTGTTTGTTTTCTATATATAGTTCTTAGTTCTGCTTGGCTATTCAGCAGACTGAGGTAATTAGGGAAGGGTCACATGATATGAAACAGTTCCAAAGTTTTGTCTCAGTCTCCACCTGCTGGTCATGATGAGATATACAGTATACCGCTTGTAAGATTAACCTATGTTGGTCTGGAGAGGCTAAAAGAAAGTAAATTAGCAGGTAAGAAAAGAACCTAATTTCTCCTTTGAGAATTTTTTTTAGTGTTTGGTGTGTCTCCCTGGGCCATTTTTGGCGTAAATTCGCTGCTGGAGCCATTTTGTTTTTTCCAATTTTATTTTTTAAAGTTTCCATCTGCCTCAAAACCGTTCAGTTTGCCTAATCAAGTTTCAAGTTTATTAAAAATTTGTTGTACATGCAACGTCAAATACTTCAATGCATATGACAATTTAAAATTAGGAAACAAACAATTAAACAACTTTATACAAATAAATATACAGTGTATACGTACAAATAATTACCAGTACAAAAGGAAAGGAGGGTGAACTACAATCTTTAAAGAAAATAGAGATACATTTAGGGAAAAAACAACTGGAGGGTAATAGAAATTAATCTTGAAAGCATGGCTAAATATGGAAAACATGGAAAAGAAGTAAAGGAGATTACGACCTATATGTACAGTCTGATTAAAATTAAGTATTAGAGCATATGCTTTAATGATAGAAGAATTATGCTATCTATGTCTCAAATGTGTCCCTATACAAGTAACTAATAATTGATAGGGATGGACTCTTGAGCCTTTCTACTACCATAACATGTCTAAGGGAAGTGGTGGAGCGGAAAACGGTGACAGAGTTAAAAAAAAGCATGAGATGAACCCAGAGGATCTCGAATCAGAAAATGATGATATATATTGAAGAACTAAGGCCAGTTCTGGGAAGACTTGTACTGTCTGTGTCCATGTATAGCCATTTGATTGATGATGGGCTGGGATGGGCTTTGACAGAGAATTCAGTAGATGGAACCTAAGCACTGTACCGGGCAGAGCTTTGGGTTCTGACCAAGATATAGCTAAGAAGGAAAATTTAAATTAAATCAGTAATTTAAAGAGTGGGTAAGGTTGGGAGACTGGATGGACCATTCAGATCGTTATCTGCCATCATCTACTATGTTATGCAATATGCACTGGATGGTCACCTGAGGAGTGGCCGTGCACCGCATGCCACGGGGCATGTGAGGAAGGGGCAGGAGCTGTGGGCTTAGCCTCCCCTGGTTCTTTCAGAGGCCTTGAGTCCCAAAGGGCACGAGAGGTGGTTATAAAGCCCTCCTGGAGCCCTCAGTGAGCAACGAGTTGCTGTCAGCGAAGACCCCTGATCACAGGGAAGGATTTAATAGAACACAACAGAAGTCCTTAAGGGTCCCCCAGCTGGGTTTTCAATTTGGAATTTGTGGCTTTAATGTATGATGCTTTTTTTAAATATAAAAAGTCTGCGACGTTGAGAGAATCTGAGACGTCGAAAGAGCAGGAGGGTTTGCTTCAGAGAAGCTCAGTCCCTGCACAGCCAGAGGGGTGTCGGGACCCTGAAGTTCAGTTGGAGAAGGACTAGGATGATTGGGGAGTGAATCCATACCTCTGTGTTCTCGAAGTGTTTCCTCTCTAGGAACTATGCCACGGTCTAGGTAGACCTATATTCCTAGCTGAGGAAGTAACCACAGTCCTTACAGCTGAAGAATATAAGGGCATTAATCTCCTGATGAAGCTCTGCAAATGTTAGAGTGAAATGGGGACGCTCCATTGAGCACCTTTCTATCTTCTCAGCTTGGACAACAAAATTCCAAGCTAAGTATCAATCTTCTTCTGTTAAGATTCCCTTTATCACAATCATATGTTGAATTGAAGTAGTTGAAATGAAGAATTGAAAACAAGGATTTTTGACTAATGATAGCTCGCATATGGCTAGTCTGCTAAGACAGATTTTAATTCCAGATAGCTGCGAGCGCTTGAAGTCTTTGCCCTTAAATTAAAAAATTAGATTTCTCACACATTCATTATTTATTATAGCAGGGTATCAGTATTTTACTTAATCTTTTAGAGTGTTAGATCCTTTCTAGAAGGCACAGGGTCTCAAGTGGGCATGTTCAGCCAGTAATCTGTGGCGAGTTAGACCATGGCGTGCAGACTTTTTAAGCCTATAAACTTAAATCATTGCAGTCTCTGCGGGAGCTTGATTTGGAGGCTCCGCAGGCATCCACTGCACAGCAGTCCCTGCTAAGCAGTTCCAAATCTCAATCCACCTGTTTGCCAACACATTTGGAGAGGACTAGGATGTTTACAGAGCATTGAGATATGCCCAAGGGTCCTTTGCGAGGTGACAAGGGCTCTGACAAGACTTTATCCCGTAGCTCAGGATTTCCAGCAATATTTTGTCTTTCTGAAGGTGGATTCCCTGGTGGGGCAGGTGACGAAATGGACTTCGCTACTGAATGAAGGGGGAATGGTCCTGACAGATTCTCAGGACCACAGGTTGGATCTCCTTATGAAAAGGCAGTTTGAAGCCTTGGCTTTGGGACTCAAGCGGCTTCTTTGTGGTACGCGCTTGCCATAAAATGTTACATCAGGCTCCAGCTTCAGAGGATGGCGTGCTACCCCCAGTGGTAATTTTTGAGTAGATTATGTTGCAGATGCAATCTATGACGTATTTAGAGTCATGAATAAGGTGTCTGCATATTCTATTTCCACTCTCAGGATGCTTTGGATCCAGCAATGGGTGGAAGATTTGACCTTTAAAGCTACTTTGAGCGAGCTTCCCTTTAAGGGTCAAATGCTTTTTGGCAAGGATTGAACTATCTGATGATTAGTGTAATGGATCAACATCCTAAGCCCTTGCCAGACAGTAGACCTCTGGCTCCGAGGGAATCAAATCGTAACTCCTTTCGAAGCTACAGGCGATCTCGATAGACCGCATCAGGTTCTTTGGCTCAGAGATCCTTCCAAGGATCTAGGCAGAGGTTTGGAGCTGCTAGCCGACCCTCAGGTTCAGTTGGCCACACTGCAGCCACCTCTAAGAAGTCTCAATGGCACTAGCCTGCAGCTGAATTTTGAAAGGATTGAAGGGGAGAAAGATGGCTGAGTGGAAGGCCTGAGAGGAGTGAGTTACAATAATCTAAGCGTGAGATGATGAGGACGTGGATAAGGGTTTTGGTAGTGTGCTCGGAGAGAAGCAGTTGGATTTTGGTAATATTATAAGAAGTGGCAGGTTTTAGCGGTATATTGTAACTGGGTGGAGAAGAAGAAAAAGGAGTCAAAGATGACCCTGAGATTGCAAGTAGACAAGACAAGGCGGATAAGAGTGTTGTCCACAGAGAAAGAGGGAAGGTGGGTTTAGGCGGGAAGGTCAGTAGCTCCATTTTAGATGTCAGTGAAACATCCAGGTGGCAATGTCAGACAAGCAGGCTGAGAATCGGGTCTGGGTTTCAGTAGAGATATCTGGCAAAGAGAGGTAGATCTCTCCTAACTACTGTAGTCTATTTGCTACAGCATAAGTCAGTTCCTACATTGCTTAAGGCACATTTTACCAGGGGATAGGCAACTTCATGGGTGGAATGTGCTTTGGCACCGCTGGTGGACATTTGTAAGGTGGTGGTGTGGTCCTCTATGCATTTCTTTGTGTGTCAGTATAGGATAAATGTGAAAGCACAACAAGGGCATGGGTGCTGCAGTCTGGCCCAATTTTAATGGTCACTGCTTTGGTACTTCCCATTCATCTGTTTAGCAAGTCAGTTCTGTGCTACTGAAAACCAACAAGGAGATTTTTGTCCTGTCGACTCATTGAGATTTCTTGATAGCAGCAGTTCTGGTCCCCAAGAACCACAAAAAAAGTCTGGTGTTCATAAATATGTATGAGAGATTTGCATACACTTTAAGCCAGTTTCTCTGATTCTTGACTTTTTTTTTTCAGAACCATGCAAGGGTTTACAGCAAGAGAGAATGTTGTCTGTTCTTGCATCTTTTGAATGATTTCTTTTGTTTGAGCTGTTCCTTCACAGGTCATTCTGCTGTTATATTGCAGCAGGACTTTCCAGTCTGTCCTGGGGACCCCACAGCCAGTCAGGGTTTGGGAAAATTCTTCATGGAATAGATTTATATGCTCTGGAGATCTATAATATGTAAATTGATCTCTTGCATCATGGATATTGTTGGTATCCCCAGAACAAGTTGGGAAAGTCCTGCATTAAGAGAAGCAAAAAAAAGTAGTCATAGTCTGGAAAAAGAGCTAAGCAATTACTTTCAACTTGCCACCAGGTGGAAGAGCTGAGCCGACTGGAAAAGGAGCCTGGGCATGAGACTAGCAGTAATGGGATAAGAAAGGGAATGAACGAGACACCAGTGGTGGAGGTAACATTTGTTCATATTCTCAGAAATGCAATTTTTATACAAGCAGTCCCTGGGTTAAGAATGAGTTACATTTTTAAAGCTGTTCTTAGGTCGGATTTGTATGTAACTCAGAACTTGTAGATTTTAAGATTCTTACTGCTTACCTCTGCTCCCAGCTGACAAAAGGGCCAATTGTTCCTAGCCAGTGTTCCCTCCAAGGTACAGCATGCACAACTAGAGAATGACATGATGACTGTTACCTGCCGAAATGGGGAGGAGAAAAAAATGGTTGCCACGGGTATGGGGACAAAGCCATTTCCCATCCCGTGGAGCAGTGAATGGCCTTGTCTCCACAGTTAAGTATTTTGCACGGTTGCCTCACATCACCCCCACCCTCCCGATTACTGCAGTCTGGGCATCTCCCTTTCTTCCCTCACTTTCGCTGGTGATTTTTGTTGTTGTATCTCTGAGCAGCACGAGCATTTTCACAAGTCGCGCGTGGCTGTCTGAAACTTCTCTGTTGCAACTGGAAACAGGAAGTTGCGTCAGAGGAGAAGTTTCAGAAAAGCCGCACGCAACTTGAGAAAAAGCTTGGCTACTTGGAGACAGAACAATGAAAATTGCCAGCGAAGGTGAGGGGAAGGATGCCTGGATCGCGGCGATCAGGAGGGAAGGAGGGGGCTGCTGGACCATGCGAAGGACGCTGAAGGGAAGTGGAGAGAATGGGGGAGGGGAGAGAGGAACACTGAAGGGAAATGGGAACACGCTGGAAGGAAGTGGAAAGAGGGGGAGGGGAGGGAGGAGCAGACGCTGAATGTTAGTGGGTAGGAGAGAGAGGGGAGAAGACACTGAAGGAAAGTGGGGAGGGGAGAGAGTGGAACAGATGCTGAAGGGAACTGGGGAGGAGATAAGGGAGTACATATAGGATGGAAGAAGGGTAGGAAAGGAGGAGAGAAATGTTTAAAACCACCTAGGGGAGGGAAGGGAAGAAGACAGATGCCAGACTATAGAGGGAGCAGAGGGAAGAAGATGGAAGGGGGGGGGGGGTGGGGGTGGAGGGAGAGATGGAAGGGAGAGGCAGACAGTTTCTGGTAGATGCATACAAACAGAGCAGATGCCATATAGAAGAGGCAGAGAAAGACAGACAGTGGATGGAAGGAATAGAATGACAAGAAGATGAGGAAAGCAGAAACCAGAAAACAAAGGTTGAAACAAATTTCTATTTCATTTCTTTTTTTTTGCTTTAGGATAAAGTAGTATTGTAGTTGTATTGCTAAACATTTATAAACAGAGCCCTGCCAGCTGAAGATCTCTTCCTCTAGTTCGGCAGGCAGAACTTTGATTTATAAAATGACAATTGTACAGAATATTATTTCTTTTTATACTTTAATAAAATAAGTTCAGTATAAAATTATTCGAGGCTTGTGCAGATGGGATCAGATGGTTTGCAGGGATAGATCAAGTTTGCGGGGACGGGACAGGGCTAAATTTTTTTCCCCATGCCATTCTTTATGCACAACCACAAACTGTTCTTAATGCGTCATTCCTGAACCTGCTGCAGGAAAAGTGTAGGAATCTTTGCCCCACTGGAAATACTGCTCAGTGAAATCAAATGAAGCCGCAACTGCATACTTAAGTCGGGCATCTGTAACTGGGGGACTGCCATTCTGCACTGTCAGCAATGAAACTTGAAGGTTTTTCTTTGTATGTGGTAACAGAGCATCCCTTGTGCTGCTACCACATCACAAATTCAGATGGGGGCATCCGAGCCAATCGGGGCCTTGGACCCCCTCCTCGTGCATCACATGATGCAGCAAGGAGGGAAGACCCGCTATTTTGGATTGGTGGGCCTTGAAGGTGGAAGGACCGTGCTTCCCTCCTGCTTCCAATGTCGAAAAAAGGTACTGGGGGAAAGGGGGGGGTGGTCGGGGGAGCATCAGGTGGAAGGAGGGAGTTGGCATGCCTCCTGCCTTTTTTGGGGGAGGGGCCCTCTGTTGGCAGGAGGGAGTAGGCATCCCTTTTGCCAATTTTTTCTCATGCCCGTTGGGGGGGGTCGGCATGACAGGAGGAAAGTGGGCATCCCTCCTACCTATTTTCTCTCGCAAGGTGGGGGAGAGACACCATGGCAGGAGGGAGTGGGCATCCTTTCTGCCGATTTTCAATAGGGGGTGGGGAGATTCCTGGTGCTGCGTTCGTCGGGGTCGTGGGGGAGGGCTGTCATCAACTGGGTGGGGGCATAGAGGCCTTTTTTTCTTTTTTAATGAGGTCGATATTGTGCTTATGTAACATGCACAGCATCTGTGCCCATTAAAAGAATAAAGAAAAAAAGGTTTCCTGTCCTGAACAGCTGAGTGGCAGGAAGCTGCTTCTGGAGCTTCCCCTGCCTTTCAACTGTTCGGGCTTCCCCTGCCAGCTCTGCGCATGTGTGAGAGTCACACTCACAGTGATCAATCGGCCAAGAGAGATGGGGATTACGACGAACTTCCACGTGAATCATTTGCAGGCAAACTTTTTAGTGCATCAATAGCTCTTTTTGAATCAGCTAAAAATCAGATCGGAGTAGACCCACAAGGTCTTACCAATTTTCTTTAGTGCATCTAGGTCTGAATGTCCCAAATACCTAGATAAGTAACATCAGACAAGTTATACTCAATGTTCAGTGCTGGCTGGTATGTGGATATTGGCACTGAATATCTGGGTATAAGAAAAATGTGGAGCATTATAGTAACATAGTAAATGACCATCAAGTCTACCCATTAGTTATACCCATTACAGATACATAATTAAATGAACTTGTCTCTTCTTTGATATTTCTGGGCCATAGACTGTAAAGTCTGGTTTTGTCCTAGGTTCCACATGCTGAAGTTGCCGTCCTTGCTCACTCCAGCCTATCCAACCATCCTGTTTGCAGGTTATCTACCATAAAGACCAGTCAGTAGCATCCTCATAGTCCAAGTTAGTGAAATTCCCATTGATGCCCTCCCCAGCCCATCCTACACCAAATCACCACAAATGGGACACAGACTATTCAAGTCTGTCCAGTACCAAATTTGCATCCTTCGTTTTCTAATTATAGATCCTCTGCAATTATCCCACACTTTTTAGAATTCTGTCACCATTTTCCTCTCCACAACTTCCCTCGAGAGGGCATTCCAGGCATCTACCACTCTAATCTAATCTTCTATTTCTGTGTCGCGCATACCTAAGCAGGTTCAAGAATTTCCTAACTTTGCTCCTGTTTTCCTCCCTGCAACCTCAAATGATGCCCTCTAGGTGGGGTTGTCTGCTTTCTTTTGTGTTTCAAACAACTTTTTTCACAGTAAGTGGGGGGTACCCAGCCCTTGTGTTAAAAGCACTGAAGAGGAAGCCAAGCTTCTGTGAGTTTCTTGGGGGCTACGGGTATTCCTGAGTCACTTTTCAGACGCCTTTTAATTTTCTGTGTTGAAATTTGTTTGGCTCTTGCTGAGGAGACATTTGACGCATCTCTCATCAGTGAATCTACAATTCTGTTACTTATAAGGATACATTTATTTTTTTGGGGGGAAATGTGCGTGCTGAAATAGTTGGGTATAGACTTTACTGTTTAATTGTAATTACAGGATGAAGATCTTCAGCTGGAGGCAGAGTTGTTTAATAGTGAAGGCTCACCCGCATATCACCATGGCAATGGCCCTTATAATGATGTCACTGTTCCTGGCTGCTGGTTTTTTCGACTGCCCCACAAAGTGAGTATCTCACAAGTGTCTCTCTGTGTATGTTGTGCAATTGGATGACCGTATTTCACCTCCACTTTCTCATTTCTTATAAGATGTGTGGAAAAAGATGTTTGTGACATGACCCTGTGTTAGGAGATGGCTCATTCACATGCAGGATCCCCTATGTTGGTTAGGCATGACTACCGTGTTTCCCTGAAAATAAGCCCTAGTATGATTTTCAAAGATGCTCCTAATATAAGCTGTACCCCAAAAATAAGCCCTAGTAAAGATTGACCCCCGACCCCCCCCCCCCGAATGTCCCCAACTCTATCCTCCCCGATTCACTGAAAAATCGGACTCATCGATTCAACACGCCCCCTTCCTGGGTCTTCAAGGAATCTGCATCAGTTGGATGTCCAGCGAGTACTGCGCAATTACTTGAAGAGGACCAAGGATTTTTTTGGAGTCTTATTATCTGTTTGTTCTGTTTAGTGGGCCCAGAAAAGAAAAGACAGTTTCAAAGGCTTCTGTGTCTTGCTGGGTTAAGCAAATGAGCTCACTTTTCACAGTAAAGTTCTGTTTGCTTATTTTGAGGCCTGAGGCATTTTCCTCCATATTCTCCTATATTTATTTGTACAGTTATATTTTTACTTACAGACTTATACCTTCCCAGATACTGTAAAATTGAGTTTTGGTAACTTTTGGAGTTACCAATCAGGGACTTCCTAAGGCTCCTCCCTAAGGAAGTCCCTGAATGGCTCAGGCCCCTCCCAAGGGAGAACCCAAGGTGCCTGATCCAATCAGGGCCTTGGGCCCCTCCCCATGCATCACATGATGCACTGGGGTGGGGCCTAAGGCCCGCATTGCGCTGGAGGAGGCCGGAGCAGGAGGGACTGAGAACCCTTCCTGTGCCCAGCTTCAAGGTATGGGAGAGGGTGGCATCCGGTGGCCATTGACAGAAAGGAGTGGGAATTCCTGCTGCCATTTGTTTCAGGGCAGGAGGGAGTGGGCATTCCTCCTGCCTTTTTCTTCGGAGGAGGGGAGGGGGAGTTCTTTCCGGGCAGGTCTTTCCGTGCAGGAGGGAGTGGGCATCCCTCCTACCATTTTATTTTTTTTTGTGGGGGGGAAGGGAGTGAGTGCCTTTGTGGCATGAGGGAGTGAGTGAGCATCCCTCCTGCTGTTTGTCGGGGGTGGGGGTGGAGGGGGGCATTGGCAGCAGTAGGGGGGGTTTCTCTCTTTTTTTATGGGCAGATATTTTGCTTGTGTAATACATGCAAAATATCTGTGCCATTTAAAAAACAAACAAACAAACAAAAAAATGGTAGACCTGTCCTTAACACAGTTACCAACAAGTCTACAGAAGTTGAGTTTTAGGATCATAAAACCCAATGCAAAATAGCCAAGCAAATGTTATTGAATTAATCGCTTGGCTATTTTGCATGGGAATTTTACAAATTTGCATGGCCGGATCAGGAAATGGGCAATTGAGGGGGAAAACACACGGTGGGCTGTTTTGTGAATCAGGTCGGTTAGCAGTGATCGTCGCTAAACCTGTGAAAACAGGTTTAGTGGTGATAGCAGACTTTAGTGAATCAGGGCCTTAGTGCCCAAAGCATAGCCAATAAGCTGATTTCTGATTGCATAGTAAGGGTTTTTTAATGTAATTATTTTTCATAGGATGGTAATGTCAACAATGTAGGGAACCCCTTTGCAAAGGATTTCCTGTCCAAGATGGAGGATGGGACGCTGCAAGCCAGCACCGGAGGTAGCGATGCAACCCGGGCACTTGAGATTAATAAAATGATGTCTTTCTGGAGAAATGCTCACAAAAGAATCAGGTTAATAAGCATTCATTATTTCTAAATCTAGGATGGTGGTACTAAGTAGAGAATGACACGGGGACTGTTTACCGCGGGTCACTGCAGTAAATCCACAAGAATGGAGACATTTGCAACTGGTTTACTGCAGGAATGGGGACAAGACCTTTCACTGCCCCGCGGGAGCGGTGAAAAATCTTACTCCTGTGGTAAAAAAAATAACGCCGTGTCAGACTCGGCATCTTCTCCCCAGCTCCTCTTGTGCCTATTTTACCTTCAGGAGCCAGCCATGCCATGATGAAGACAGAAGGAACCTAAAACCAAAGCCTGAAACCAATATTTTTGAAGAATAAAATTACCAGACAACAAAAAGAAAAAAATAAATTTATTTTATATTTTGTGTTTAGAATATTTCAGATTTGAAGCATGTATCCTGCTAAAGCTGGTATTAGACATAACTGGGGACCGCAAAGTCCAGGCTGTGCTTCTTTAGCTTCCAGCTGGCTTAGGGCTCTCTCTCTGACCAGGGGGCAGTTGCCCTAGTTGCACTCCCCTAACATTTTTCTATGTAGCATTCTGTAGTAATTTGGTTTGTTCAATTTTCACAATAATGAAGGGGATATTTGTGAAAGGGAGGGGAGATGGGTTTTGTTGAAACTTGCTCTGTTTTATTTGTGTTTATAAAATGACATTTGTCAGAGGAGAAGCTTCCGCCCACACACACGCGACTGCAGGGCGGCACAGGCAGGCTTCGCCAGCATCAGTTTCTTTTCTAAAGTGCCACGAAGGTAAGGGGGAGGAAGGGAGATAGATTTGGCCGGACAGAGGGAAGGGGCCGTGCGCACCTTCCCTCCCTTAAGTTTCTTTACACCGCGAAGGTAAGGGGGAGGGAGGGAGATTCTAGGACCGCTGAAGGGTGGTGAGATGGCGAGAGGGATGGGTGGATGCTGCGGAGACGGTAAAGGGGACGGGGTGTTGAAGGGGATGGCGGGTTCAGGGACAGGGCGGTGAAGGGATGGTGGTCTGGTGATGGGGCAGTGACGGAGGCAGATTTTTTCCCCGTGTCATTCTCTAGTACTAAGGTTATCCATATGTTAGACACAAGTTTAATTTCAGTAAGGACTGTACTTTTCTCTCTCTTCTTTTTTGACACTTGCAGTTCTCAGAAGGTTGTATGGCTGAAAAAAGGAGAAGTCCCTCGATCAGTAACCAGGTATAGTACTTGCCACAAAAAAGTAAAGCCAAAGATGGAACTGTCATTCTGTTAACAGTAGAGTTAGAAGAAAAGTCCTAGCTTAATCCTGATTAAACCACCAGTGTCTGGGAGTCCATGGCAGACCTCTACATATTGTAGGTATATATTTTTTTTTTGGGGGGGGGTTGGGTTGGGGTTAACAGCAAGTTGACTGCCTTTCTGCAGTTTCTTGGGGTTTTACTAAAAAAAAAAAAAATAATGTTAATAGAAAGTGCAACCCCTTACTTAAAACCTAAAATGATGTTCAGGTCAACAGCAGAGTGAACATGGAAAGCCGCAGAGCAACCATGGTCTGCAGCGTCATAGGAAGAAGTAAACTGGACAGACCAGAGGGCAGGATGCACAGAATTCCATAAACCTTGTGAAAAACACCAGGTTGGAATGGTTTACGTTTGACAGGCTATACCTCAGGCTAGGCCCAGCTCTTGTGTGCAGGCCCAGTACAGTGCTCCAAGCAGCAAGCAAGGACAACCCCCCCAAAAAAAAAACAACAACTTCCAACTGCAACTGAAGCTTCTTTTGCTGCAGCAAGTTTGGAAGTCTCTTTTTTTATGATTTGTGCATCAGAGGCTGAGCTACCTTGCAAGTAAGACTGGCTACAACCAGTATTGCTGGCATCAGGGCTTAGGTCATAGACGTTAAAATAAAATGGTAGAACTGAAGTTTGTTTCTCTAAGTATGTCCCATACCACAAGCTCTTCAAATAATCAAAGTAACATAGTGAAGCATGCCAAAACTCATGAAACATTCTATATTGTTCCTGTTATCTGTAGTTAAACCAGGCTTAATAGTTAGCCAACAGAACAAGTCAGAATTTTTTTTCTTAGCCCCAAGATATTCTAATTTTAGTTTCCATTGCATTTGTTTACCTGTACATTTTAATTGGGTTTCCAAAAATCTACCGGTTTATCTTTGAAGCAATACTGTTTCTTATGTACTGTGGGCAAGGAGTAAATTGGGGATCCTGCTGGTAGTGATATTTTGTATTTTTCCCAGGCATCCTGACTATGATGAAGAGAGTAAATACGGTGCCATCCTGCCACAGGTGATCACTGCTGGGACAATCACCCGTCGAGCAGTAGAGCCCACCTGGCTGACTGCCAGCAATGCTAGAGTATGAGACTTTATATTTATTTATTCAGATAAATAAGTCCAGTATTCACAGAATTCAGTGCAGCATATAATAATAGAAGCCGACCAAATTTCGTATTTGGTACCAAAACCAGATCGAAATCCAGGTTCGGGGGTTCAGACAAAAATGCCTATGTGTTTTCAGCTGAAATCCAGAACTCACTGTTTATCCCAGGACAAGCAGGCATGATATTCTCACATGTGGGTGACGTCATCTACGGAGCCCCAGCACGGACAGCTTTTCAAGCAAACTTGATTGAAGTTTCAAGTTTGCACACTGCACCACGCATGTGCATGCCTTCTCGCCCACTAGAGGGCGCATCCCACCTCGTGGTCCTCAGTTCAATTTTTTCCGCGGAGCAAGAAAGCCCTGTGGATCTGAGCTCCAGTGTTTTGCCTTCTAGCTGCCGCGTTTAGTTTGTTTTTCCATTGAATTAGTTCGCGGTGCTGCTTTCTTTTCTGTTCTTTTCTTTAAAAAAAAAAAATATATATATTTTGTTTTTCGTTGGGCTCCGGGGGCTCCCGGAAGCCGTGGCCGCGGGACGTCGGTCGTTCCCGGCCTTCTTCTTTTTCTTCACTTGATGTCCCGTCCTGTTACGGGATTCAAAAAGTGCAGCCGGTGTGAGAGGTTACTTTCCATCACTGACCCCCACCGGTGGTGCATTGTCTGTCTTGGGCCCGAACATCCGACAGCGTCGTGTGATCGCTGTGCAACTTTCCAAAACAGGGCCCTCTGCCGCCGTAAGGCCAGAATGGCTGAATTGTTCGCCGTCGACGCGCCGCCTAAGGCCTCGACGTCGGCCTCGGCTTCGGCCCCGGCCTTGACCTCGGCCTCGGCGTCCTCGGGGGCCTCGGCTTCGCCTCGGCCCTCGTCTTCGAAGGCGTCGTCAGCGAAGCCAGCTTCGGGTAAGTCCTCTGTTCCATCCCCTTCAGCAAAGAAGCCATCCTCAACTCAGGCTAAGGCGGGTGGGTCGACCCCGGCCCCGCATCGGACCTCGACTTCGCACACCCCGAGGGAATACTCGAGACCGAGGTCGCCCTCCAGGGAGTGTGCCCCGGACTCGGAACTCCCCACCTTCGTGGGGATTCCGGCCTTCCAGGATCTCCTTCGAGCCCTGATCTCATCGGAGCTATCGGGAGCCCTGGAAGTGTTGCAGCGTGCTGCGGTTCCGGCGGCCTCGACCTCGGCCGGGGCGCCTTCGGTCTCGGAGGCCCCGGCCTCGGCCTCGGCGACCTCGGTCTCGGGTACTGTGGCCCCGTTCACCTCGGTCTCGGCCCCGCCCCTGACCTCGACCTCGGGGGAGCCTCCTGAGTGGAGTGTGAGGCCCAAAGAAAAGTTGCGCAGAGTGCGCCGTCTTTCCTCCTCTTCCTCCGGGTCTTCCCGGGACGCCTCGCCCTCGACGCGACCTCGGACGAGGCGCCGATCGAGGAAGTCTAAGCGGCCCCGAGGCTCGCCTCGGCGCGATCGTTCCTCGTCGTTCGGGGGCGAGGCGCTGCAGGTGTCGGAGTTGCGCCTCGACAACCCGAGGCTCCTCCGCTCACCTCGTGGGAAGTCTTCCCGTGCCGCCTCGCTGAGGAAATGGGAGAGTGTTCCACGGACCCCGGGGTCCTCGCCCAAGGGTTCTGCGAGGAGGATAAATTCCCCTTCCCCCTCGAGGGCCTTGGAGAAGGGATCCTGGGATTCGGGATCTGTTAGGGATCCTCATTATTCTCATGAGGCCTCCCCCCTCTCCTCGGTGGGGCGGTCGAGAACCCCGTCTCCCCAGGCTAGGCCGTCCTCTTTTTCATCCTTTGTTCAGGACATGGCCCGAGCCCTGGGGATTGACCTGATGGTAGGTTCTCAGTATTCCAAAGAATTTTTGGAGGAACAGGACCTTCCCACTCCTCCTAGAGAGGTGCCTAGACTCCCTCTCAACAGTGTCCTTCTGCAGACCTGGCTGAAGAACTTGTCAAACCCTCTTACAGTCACGTCTGTGCCTTCAAAAATGGAATCGAAGTATAGGACGATTCCCCCTAAAGGGTTCGATAAGGCGCAGCTCTCCCACCAGTCTCTTCTGGTGGAGTCTGCTCTTAAAAAATCACAGCCCTCACGGGTTTCTGCGGCGGTTCCACCCGGCAGGGAGGGGCGGACCCTGGACAAGTTTGGCCGTCGCCTCTATTCAAATTCCCTGATGGCCACCAGGGTTCTAAATTACGCCTTCACCTTTTCCTCCTATTTGCGTGGTATGGTGAAGGACCTTCCTCAATATCGAAACTCGTTACCGGACTCCCAAAGAGCAGGATTCGATAAGTTTATGTCCAACCTGTCTCAATTGCGGTTGTACCTATTCCATGCAGTGTACGACGCCTTTGAGCTGGTTTCGAGGGTGTCGGCCTTCGCGGTGGCCATGCGCCGCTTGGCCTGGCTTCGCACCCTCGACATGGACCCAAACCTGCAGGAACGTCTTGCAGACTTGCCTTGTGTGGGGTCCGAGTTATTTGACGAGTCATTGGATGCGGCGACCAAGCGGTTGTCGGAGCAGGAGCGCTCTTTAGCATCCCTGGTCCGCCCCAAACCTAGGCCCCCGCCGCAGAAACCTTTCCGGCCTCCGCCGCGCCGATACCCTCAGAAGTCGACCCCGGCTTTCTCGAGACCGCCTCCGAGACGCCCGTCTCAGCGAGGCAGAGGGGGACAAACCCAAGCCCCGGCGCAGGGCCCTTCTAAGCCCGCGCCTTCCTTTTGACGGGCTGAGCGGACGGGGCGGGTTCCCCTCCGCACTTTCACAGGAACCCCTTCCTATCGGGGGGCGTCTTCGGTCCTTCCGGGAGGCATGGACCGGGATTACCTCAGACGCTTGGGTGCTCCGGATCGTCTCCGAGGGCTACTCGCTCAACTTTGTGTCCTCGCCGCCGGACAGTCCCCCAAGTTTAGTCTCTTGCAACCGTTCGCAGCTACCGACCCTTCTGACCGAAGCCAAAGCCCTCTTGAAGCTTCGGGCGGTCGAGCCGGTCCCCAAGGACCAGTGGGGTACGGGGTTTTACTCCCGTTACTTTTTGGTCCCAAAAAAGACCGGGGACCTGCGCCCCATACTGGACCTCAGGAAGCTCAACAAATTCCTGGTCCGGGAGAAGTTTCGAATGCTATCTCTCCCGGTTTTGTATCCTCTCTTGGAGGAAGGGGACTGGATGTGCTCCCTCGACTTGAAGGAAGCATATACCCATGTTCCGGTGCACCCCGCCTGCCGAAGATTTTTACGATTCCAGGTGGGGGACCTCCACCTCCAGTACAGGGTACTGCCCTTCGGCCTGGCCGCGTCCCCACGAGTATTCACGAAGTGCATGGTGGTGGTTGCGGCAGCCCTGAGGTCTCGTGGACTCCATGTGTTCCCTTACCTGGACGATTGGCTCATCAAAGCCCCGACCAGGGAGGGGGTTATCTCAGCGACCCGACAGTCTATTGCCTTCCTGCAAACTCTCGGGTTCGAGATAAACTTTCCAAAGTCTCAGTTGAGGCCGGCTCAGTCTCTTCAATTCATAGGTGCGGTGCTGGACACGGTGCGCCTGCGCTCCTACCTTCCTACCCAGCGGTTGGAAGCCTTGGTACGGATGGGCCGCCAGGTCTCTCAACTATCGATGGTGTCGGCCAAGCGCATGATGATGCTGCTCGGTCATATGGCCTCGACGGTACACGTCACGCCGTTTGCAAGGCTGCATCTGAGGATCCCTCAGTGGACCCTCGCGTCCCAGTGGCGTCAGGAGTGCGATCCGGTGTCTCGCCTCATTTCGGTGACTCCGCTTTTGCGGAAATCGCTGCGTTGGTGGACAGACTCTTCAAATCTGTCCATGGGGCTACTGTTTCGCACTCCTCCTTTTCGCAAGGTCCTGACCACGGACTCCTCGGAGTACGCGTGGGGAGCCCACCTCGACGGTCTTCGCACGCAGGGCCTGTGGTCGGCAGAAGACCGTCGGTGTCATATCAACGTGCTAGAGCTTCGGGCCATCTTCCTAGCACTTCGAGCCTTCGTTCACATATTGCAGGACCAGGTGGTCCTCGTCCGCACGGACAATCAGGTGGCAATGTACTATGTGAACAAGCAGGGGGGAACGGGGTCTTGGCCCCTCTGTTCCGAGGCTCTTCGCCTTTGGGAGTGGGCGGTCTCCCGGAACATCTTCCTCCGGGCGGTCTACATCCAAGGAGAACTGAATTGTCTGGCGGACAAACTCAGTCGACTTCTGCAACCGCACGAGTGGACTCTACACTCAGCAGTTCTGCACGAGGTTTTCGCTCGCTGGGGAACGACACAGGTGGATCTGTTTGCCTCTCCGGAGACACACAAACTACCACTGTATTGTTCTCGGATGTTCTCGCGGGATCGTCTGGAGGCGGATGCCTTCCTTCTCGATTGGGAAGGGAGGTTCCTGTATGCATTCCCTCCTTTCCCTCTGATCATGCGAACGTTAGTACATCTAAAATCGTCCACGGCCACGATGATTCTCATAGCACCTCGGTGGCCGCGTCAGCACTGGTTCTCCCTGCTGCTTCAGCTCAGTGCCAGGGAGCCTCTTCTTCTGCCTGTCTTTCCTTCTCTGCTGTCTCAGAGTCAAGGATCCATGTTACATCCCAATCTGCAGTCATTGCACCTGACAGCTTGGTTTCTTGTTCCCTGACTCCTCCGGATCTGTCTCAATCGGTGAGGGAGGTGTTGGAAGCCTCCCGCAAGATCTCGACGAGGCTTTGCTATTCGCAGAAATGGACCAGGTTTTCCACCTGGTGCTCGTCTTTTCACCTGGATCCGGTATCGGTTCCGGAATCCTCGGTTTTGGACTATTTATTCCATTTGTCGCGCTCTGGCTTGAAAACCACTTCGGTGCGTGTTCATCTTAGTGCGATTTCTGCTTTCCACCAACATCTGGATGGACGCCCTCTGTCACTCCATCCCTTAGTGACACGCTTCATGAAAGGGTTACTCAGGGTTTGTCCCCCTCTTAAGCCTCCTTCTGTCGTGTGGAATTTGAACGTGGTTTTAGCTCAACTGATGAAACCCCCTTTTGAGCCACTCAACAAGTCCCTCTTGAAATTTCTTTTTTTTTATAATCAAAATTTTTATTAATTAAGAAAATGCACAAGAGAGCAAGGCAATACACATCACAAGCGAAAAACAAAGGCAATCAATAATCAGGCTCTCAAGAACAAAATAAGAAAAACAATGATGTACAATGAAATATGCAAAAATACAGAATCAACAACTTCCCAAGCCCTTCCCCCCCCCCCCACCCCCGGTGACAAGCCCAGACTCCCACTCCAACAGTGGACAGGAAAGGTTCAAAGAACAATAAGTAAAGAAGAAGGTACCCCGAAAGGAAAGCATAGACCAAATAGACCCACCCCCCACAGGAAATGTCCCACAAAAGTCAAGTAAGGGAGCGAAAATTCCTCCATATATGAGCAAAGCTATGGCGAAGCCCATGCTGAGCCGCTGTAAGGCGGTACAAGAGTTGCCACTGGTGCAACTTCAATTCCACCTCCTGCCATGATGGAGGTACCGGTTGCTTCCACCTGGAGGCCAAAAGCAAGCGGGCAGCAGTAAGAGCTAAAATGCAAAAGGTGGATTCTCCCCGTTCCAGGTCCAGCTCATGCCAAAACAACAAGGCATGACGCCAGTCCGCAGGAATCCTCTGCTGCAGAATGACAGAGATATGATCAAAAATTTCGATCCAATAATCCCGCACAATCCTACAGGACCACCACATATGAAGATATGAGCCCACCTCCCCACAACCCCTCCAACAGAGACCCCCACCCCCCCTCCCCATCTTGGCCAATAACAGGGGGGTATAATACCACCGGAGCAAAACCTTAAACCCATTTTCCACAATCAAAGTAGCAATACCAGAAGAAGAGATCGCCCGCCAAATTTCCACCCACACCTCCCTCGGGATAGGGGCACCCCAATCACCCTCCCAGGACGTCACATAAGGCAATACACTCACCCCCCCAGAATTCAAACACTTGTAGATCGCTGACAGAGCTCCCTTCCGAACCACAGGGCCCAATAAAAGCTCAAATCCTGTTTTACCCCCCAACATCTCAGTCAGGAAACCAGAGGATTGAACATAGTGAACCACCTGCAAATATGGGAAAATATCCCGGGGCAACAACTGGTAGCGAGGCTGGAGCTCCCCAAAAGGCCTCACCCTCTTCGTTTCTAAATCGCAAAATTGTCCCAAACAAACCAAACCCTGAGCCTCCCACCTCTTAAACACCCCGGCCCCCCTTCCCGGAATAAACTCAGGATTAAAGCGCAAAGGGGCATACCAAGAATATCGCCGCCCCTGTAAAAGCACACAGCGCACCGCTCTCCACACCCGCATCGCTGTCCGGACGGAGGACATCCGACATCTACCCCCCCCACTCCCCGGAACCCACGGCAGATGTAGTAAGGGCACATCCCCCTCCAAGCCCTGTTCAAGGTCCACCCAGAGTTTCGGGACTTGAGTCTGCCACTCCAAGAGTGCTCGCAGCTGCGCCGCCTGATAATACTTCAGCACATTAGGTACCGCCAACCCACCCTCACCCTTGCCCAAATACAAGACTCGGCGACTCACCCGCGGTCTTTTTCCCGCCCAAATAAAGTGGAGAAGGCTCCGCTGTACCCCCTCTAACAGCCTCCGCGGTATCCACAAGGGTAGGGCCTGAAAGAAAAAGAGGAGGCGAGGCAGAATCATCATTTTAACTACCTCTATTCGCCCCAGCCAAGAAAAATAATAACTATCCCAGCTGACCAAGTCCAAACGAATACGACGAAACAAAGGAAGATAATTAAGATCAAACAAATTCGAACCAGGAGGCCCAAAGTACACCCCCAAATATCTCAAAGAGTGTTTAACCCACCGAAAAGGAAACCGTCGCTGTAGCTCCCCCACCCGATCCGCCGACAAATTCACATTCAACACTTCCGATTTCCCAACATTGACCCGAAAACCTGACACCGCCCCGAACTCCTTCAATTCCTCCAACACTGCAGGCAAAGAGGTGTCCGGGTCCTCCACCGTAAAAAGCATATCGTCCGCAAACAAATTCACTTTGTAATCCCCAGAAGGCGTATGGACTCCCTGAATGCGGGCGCTGGCGCGGATCCGCTGTGCAAGGGGCTCCACCACCAATGCGAACAAGATAGGAGATAGGGGGCAACCCTGTCGGGTACCCCGAAATAAGGGGAAAGTAGCAGAGTACCCCCCATTCACTTTAACACAGGCCAGCGGATTAGTATATAAGATGCGGATCCATTCCCTCAAACGGGGCCCCAACCCTACAGCCTCCAAGACCTGAAACAAAAATGACCAAGAAACCCTATCGAAAGCCTTCTCAGCATCTATAGAAAGAAACACAGTATCGGCCCCCCGGGTCCGAGCCAACTCCAGCAAATCATAAACTCTCCGAACACTATCCCCAACCTGCCGTCCCACCACAAAGCCCGTCTGGTCAGGATGAATCAAACGGGGAATCCAACTCATCAGACGATCCGCTAAGACCCGTGTAAAAATTTTTGTATCCACCCCCAACAAAGAGATTGGGCGATAAGACTCACAGCGCGCAGGATCTTTCCCCTCCTTGGCCAACACTGTAACCCCCGCCAAGCGCATGAAAAAGGGTAATTGACCACCCCCTTGCAAAGAATTAAGAAAAGTCACCAACGGGGGCAACAACAAATGTTGGAAGCGTTTATAATATCGCACCGTAAAACCGTCCAACCCAGGAGATTTACCCACATGCATAGAGCGCAAAGCCCCAGTCGCTTCCAGAACTGAAAGGGGTCTATCCAGGCGTTCAACATCAACCTCCGCTATCCGAGGCAAAGAGGCCGACTCAATATAGCGCTCCCGATCAAGGGGGGTACCCTCCGCCTCAGGGGTATACAATTTACCATAATACTCAACAAAACGTGCCCGCATTGCATCTTCCCTATGAAGAAGCTCCCCGGAAGCCGTCCGGAGAGCCAAGATATGGTTCCGAGAACGACGCACCTTCAACCGATGAGCGACTAGACGACTAGCCTTATTGGAGAACTCAAAGTACTTTTGCTGTAATAACTGAAGGTTGAAACGCAAGCGGTCGAGTTCAAGAGCATGCAAGTCACTACGCGCCTTCTGTAACTGGCTGCTCACAGTTACATTCCAGGGCTGGCGCTTATGGATCCCCTCAAGTCTCCCAATTTTGGCCAACAGGGCATCCACTTCCTCCCGCTGGCGTTTGCGCCGGAAGGATGCCAAAGAAATCAGTCGACCCCTGAGGGTAACTTTCAATCCTTCCCAGACAGATTCTGGGGAGGCCCCACACTCCAAATTATCCGTGAAATAATCTTGAATCCACCCTTCAATTTGATCCGCTACCGAAGGATCATCCAACAAGCTATCATTGAAACGCCAGTATTTCTGCCCAACCCCACCACCCGTACCAGCTAGCTGTAACCAAACAGGCGCATGATCGGACCAAGTGGTCCGCTCAATGCCCGCCCTCTCCACTCTGCGAAGGAGACCCCGTTCAACAAAAATATAGTCAATCCTGGAGTAAGAAGCATGTACCTGCGAAAAATAAGAATAGTCTCGTACCCGAGGGTGCAACCAGCGCCACCCATCCTCCACATTAAGTTCCCGGAGCGCAGCCCGCAATAGGTTCCGATCTCGTCTACCATAGCCCCCAGCAGACCCAGAGTTGTCCAAATGCGGTGTGACAGTAAGATTGAAATCCCCACCCAAGATTAAGGCCCCACCCTTAAACTGCAAAATCCTGGTTGCCAGGTCCCGAACAAAAGAGCCCTGACCCTCATTGGGAGCGTAAACATTAGCCAGAGAATACAGACAGCCCTCCAACAGCACCTCCACCATAATATAACGACCCTGAGGGTCCCGCACCACCCTTTTAATTTCACACCTCAGGTGCTTACTAAATAGAATCCCCACCCCACCCGTCTTGGAGCGACCCGCCCGAGATGCCCAGAGTGCGGTAGGGAATCGGGGGTCACGGACCAGAGTCTCGTGGGACCGTAACAAATGTGTTTCCTGGACAAAGCATACGGAAGCCCTCAGACGGGCCAGCTCCCGAAATAAAGCCTTCCGTTTATGGGGAGAGTTAAGCCCCCTAACATTATAAGAGATAAACTTAATACCTGCCATAGAGAGAAAAAGAAACCCAGCAGGTACCCAAGGCCCAAAAATAAAGTATGGAAAGAAGAACCCCCAAGTCAAGAACTGTCACCCCCCACTGCCCAACCCCACCCCATCCCACCCCGCACCCACCCACCACACCCCTCCATCCCCCAACCCCCACAATGGGAGCAGCCAAACCTCCCATGTACAAACCCGGAAGTTAACAGTCCCCAACGCCCTTTACACAGCCCAGGGCATACAGCAAACTGATCCCCATAGACAAACAGTCCACCCACCAACAACCATCCCCACCCCACAACAGCCCCCAACTCAACAGGCAAAGTCACTTTTTAAAGGAAGAACAAACCAGTTACAACCACCATCAATCCCCCTCCAGCCACCCGAGCCCGGGTGCCTCCTAGCCCTAAGGCACATCTTTTATCCCCTCCCCCCAAGGGGCAGAGGCACAAGCCATTCACACAGGGAGATAGTACCCACAGCTAGCACATGTCAAGTAAGTCCTGAAGAGGTAGAAGCCACTGCAGGAGGGGAGGGTCCACCACCCGGACTTCCACGGCTTCCTCGAGCACCACGCTCCACACGCTGCCATCCAGAAGGGGCAGAGGGCCTACCAGGGCTGACCCTGTCCCGTTGCTCCGGGCCCAGCACCTCCGGCACCTCAATGCCCGCTTTCAACAGCAGTTCACGTGCTTCTCGTACAGTCACAACCCTGGTATGGACTCCATTGATGGTAATAACCACACCGAAGGGATATGTCCAACGATAACGGAGATTGCTCCGCTGGAGAGCTTTGGTGATCTCCCGGAAGGAGCGCCGCTTCTGCAGGGTGCTAGCAGCCAAATCCTGATAAAATTCCAGGCGATGACCCTCCCAGGTCACTGTACTCAACTCCCGGGCCCTCCGCAAGGCCCGTTCCTTGATCACGAAGCTCTGCAGGCAAACCACCACATCCTTAGGCTGGTCCGAGAGCCGCGGGCCCAAAGCTCGGTGTGCCCGTTCTATCCCCGGGTCAAGGGAGTCATCCTGGAGCAGCCAGCGCAGCAGACGCAGAACCACCTCACGAACATCCCTATATTCCGGAAGCTCTGGGAGTCCCCGCACTCGCAAATTATTCCGACGAGTACGGTTTTCCAAATCCTCAACTTTATCTAGCAGGAGTAGGTAATCAGCGCCAGAATCCTCCATCTTACGCTGTACACCGGTGACAGAAGCCTCACACGCGTCCAGCCGGGTCTCAACCACATCCACACGAGAGCCCACCTCAAGGAGATCCGAGCGCAGTTCCTGCACAGTCTCCCGAACCTGCACTGCTACAGCTGCAATTTCAGATTTCACCTCCTGTATCCAGCGCTGCATGTCAGCCTTAGTCAAAGGGTCAGCCGAGCTCACAGCCGATTCCAGGGCTGCCGGATCCGCCGCATCCCCCACCGCAAGCAGGGCCCCACTGCCACCTTCATCCGGGCCTGAGCCACCACGTGCGCCCCTGCCAAGGGTCTGCTCCAGAGTTCTTTGCCCTAGTTTGTCTCCAGGCTGCCGTTTCCGCGTCACCATTGCCGGATCGCACTCCCTCACAACCGGGACCCGACGGACAAAAAAACACAAAGCGCGATTGCACAGCCGACACGGGGATCTCAGCGCGGGCTAGAACGGAGCTCACCTAGCAAGCGTCCATTCGTGCCGGTGACGTCACTTCCTCTCATCCCTCTTGAAATTTCTGACTTGGAAGGTGGTGTTTCTGATTGCCCTCACCTCCGCTAGGCGGATTGGGGAGTTGCAAGCCTTGGTTGCGGATCCCCCTTTCACCGTCTTCCATCATGACAAGGTGGTTCTCCGCACCCATCCTAAGTTTGTCCCTAAGGTTGTTTCTGATTTCCACCTCAATCAGTCCATTGTCCTTCCTGTGTTCTTTCCCAAGCCCCACTCCCATCCTGGCGAGGCGGCGCTTCACACGCTTGACTGTAAGAGGGCGTTGGCGTATTACCTTCAACGCACCAGGTCTCATCGGAAGGTCCCTCAATTGTTTTTGTCCTTCGATCCCAATCGATTAGGGCATCCAGTTTCCAAGCGCACTCTGTCTAACTGGTTGGCCGCTTGCATTTCCTTTTGCTATGCTCAGGCTGGCCTTCCTCCCCCGGGTCGAGTCACGGGGCACAAGGTCCGAGCGATGGCAGCTTCGATAGCTTTCCTCCGATCCACTCCGATGGAGGACATATGTAAGGCTGCCACTTGGTCTTCGGTTCATACATTCACCTCTCATTACTGTCTGGACACTTTATCCAGGAGTGACGGCCGGTTTGGCCAGTCAGTTTTGCAAAATCTGTTTTCCTAAATTGCCATCCTCCCACCTGCCCTTTTTTGGTTGGCTTGGAGGTCACCCACATGTGAGAATATCATGCCTGCTTGTCCTGGGATAAAGCACAGTTACTTACCGTAACAGGTGTTATCCAGGGACAGCAGGCATATATTCTCACAACCCGCCCGCCTCCCCGGGGATGGCTTCCTTGCTAGTTATGGAACTGAGGACCACGAGGTGGGATGCGCCCTCTAGTGGGCGAGAAGGCATGCACATGCGTGGTGCAGTGTGCAAACTTGAAACTTCAATCAAGTTTGCTTGAAAAGCTGTCCGCGCTGGGGCTCCGTAGATGACGTCACCCACATGTGAGAATATATGCCTGCTGTCCCTGGATAACACCTGTTACGGTAAGTAACTGTGCTTTTCCCCCACTGCCCTAAACCTTCCTGCCTGCCTGCTTCAGGTGGGGGGGGAGGGGGCGGTGTACAGCGGCAGGAGGGAGTGGGCAACAAACACAAGGTAGATTAGCTAAAAAGGTAGATTAGCTAAACACAACGTAGATTAGCTAAAAACTATTTTAAACATTTACCCTTGAATCTATATGTGGTGCTTTGAGGTGCAACTTAATTGATTAACGAGCCAATCAGCACTGATAATTGGCACTAATCATTTTAGGTGTATTTTATAAAGAGGTGTGGTAAATCATGGTGCATAGCACTGAAAAGGGAGTGGTGGGCATTCTGAAAATTTATACTCGCTGTTACAGAATATGCCATAAGTCAGGCATGAGGATTTACACTAGATTTTAGTTGGTGTAAATTGTTGTGCCTAACTTTAGGTGTGGTTTATAGAATAATGCTAAGCTGGGGAGTGGGGGTGGGGGTGTTTTGCTCCAATGTTTTGGGTACCATATGTGGGATTTCCCCCTTAGTGGCTGTAGTAAAGTTGCATTAAGTTGGGATGAACAGTACAAGTCATGAATGTATTTTTAACAGCCAGACCGAGTTGGCAGTGAACTGAAGGCCATGATCCAAGTGCCTCCTGGGTATCACCTTGTTGGAGCGGATGTGGATTCTCAGGAGCTCTGGATAGCAGCAATACTTGGGGAAGCTCATTTTGCTGGCATACATGGTAAGAGGCAACCAGCCTACATTTGAATGGTTCAAACATGGCTATAGAATCATTCCTTAGAGAACTCGGAGATTAGTGACCCTTTGACTCATCTTTCCCAGAGGAACTATTAGATTTAGAGGCTCATTTTCAATGCATTGAACACACAGGCATGGATTCTGTAAACTGCATCCCGATTGTAGGCAGCTGTAGGTGTCCTACAGCTGTCTAACCAGCCATTTGGAACACAGGTTTAAAAAAAAAAAAAATGCTCCCCAGGCAGGCCACCTATATTGAAGGCGTCTGGGAGCCTAGGGAGGCCCGCAAAACCGCCTAAACTTGCCTAAGGCTAGGCGAACCTGGGCAGCCGTACGTGTCTCCCTAGGCCAGTGGGAGACACGTATAATGTAGGCCAGCAAAATGATGGCCTACATTGTAGGTAGACGCGGCCACCACACTTATCAGAACAAGGGATCTCCCTGCCGTGATAAGTATAGTGGCTGCGGCCGCCAGTTCCACCCAAACCCCCCCGCTGAACGATCGTGGCAGGAGGGAGCCCAACCCCTCCTGCCCGAAGACTGCCCCCCCTGAACGATCGTGGCAGGAGGGAGCCTAACCCCTCCTGCCGGACCCCCCAAACGAACTCCCCCACACCTCCCCAATGATCACCAGCAGAAGGGTGCCCAATCCCTCCTGCCAGACCCCCCCCAACCCTCCTCCATGGATTCCCCCCAATGGAAACCTCCTCCTCGGAACACCCACCACCCCAGGCTCACCTTTAAAGGTGGCCAGACGGGTTTTCTCACCGTCCGGCTGGCAGGCCCGCCTCTGTCCAAATGAGGCGGGCCCGCCCCTCTCTGGTCCCTCCCACATGAGCCTAAGGCCTGATTGGCCCAAGTGCCTAAGGCGGACGTGCCCTTTTCCTCTTCTTTTTAAAGGTCCTTGCACTTATTGAGCTGAAAGCCAGTAAGAATATTAATCACTTCTTACATAGGGAGATTGATGTTTTCAAGGGTTGTGGAGTTGTAAATAGTGGGGTACCCCAGGGTTTTGTGCTGGGACCGCTGCTTTTTAACATTTATTAATGATCTAGAGATAGGAATAACTAGTGAGATAATTAAATTTGCTGATGATGCAAAATTGTTAAATCGCAAGAGGACTTTGTGAAACTGGGTGTCAAAATGGCAGATGACATTTAATGTGAGCAAGTGCAAAGTGATGCATGTGGGAAAGAGGAACCTGAATAGCTATGTGATGCTGGATTCTGTGTTACAAGTCACTGCCCAGGAAAAGGATCTAGGTGTCATTGTTGAGGATACGTTGAAACCCTCAGCTCAATGTTTGGCGGCTGCTAAGAAAGCAAATAGAGTTAGGAATTATCAGGAAAGGAATGGAAAACAAAGATGAAAATGTTAAAATGCCCTTTTCTTTAGCACTCTCCAGACCAGTAGAGGTTAACTTTACGAATGGGTATATATCTAATCATGACCAGCAGGTGGAGACTGAAAACAAAACTTTGGGACAGTATATACTATCCTCCCTTCTCTATTTCCCAGTCTTCTTTCAGTCTCCAGCAGGTGTTGAGTGATCTGTACCCATCTCTCTTGGTAGGGCTGTTGGAATTTGTTTAGGGGTTTATTGTCCCTGTTTTTGGCCGGACGGAGCTTGGTCGGGCCCTGTTTGGGGGTCCGTCCGACCTCGGGGGTGTCAAACCCGGCGGGTCACGAGCGGGGTCCCTCCCCCCACTTCCTCCACCTCCCCACATTTTTTTAGAGGAGCCTCAGCAGTAAGCCTTGCCCCCTAAGTCAAGCAAGGCATATTGCTTCGAGAGCCTGTGGAGTCTGTTCTGTAAAAAAAAAAAAAAAAAAAAAATCCTGAGGTAGTGCTGGTCTGAAGGGTTGTTTCCCTTTAAGAAAACTGTATTTTACTGTATTTTTTCATGTAACCAGCACTTTTTTATAGCTAGGTCGCGTATGGAGCAATTGTGCCCTTCTCCGGGGGAGTAGGACACAATTTTAGTCCAGCCGCGAGGCACTCGCGGCCGGCCTGAACTCGGCGGTTTGGGTCGGTGAGGTGGTGGAGCTCCGTCGGCAGCGGCTGCAGGCGCCCAGAGCTCCCCGCCGATGGTGCCTCGCGAGTCGGCTTGGAGCAGTGGGGAAGCCCGGTCTTCCACAACCGCCCACGGAGGGATTCCCCGAAGGATTCCCTCTCAGCTGATTTTTTGACAGCTGATGCCGACTTGCCTGTCTTAGCGGCTGAGACTGTTCAGTCTTCTCAGCCGCTACAGGCCATGGAGGGAGCATTTTTGGCAGGAACTTCGCCATTTTCTTTGTCTGGCCCCTCCATTTTGTCTGCAACCTCAGGTGACCTTCCCCCTGTATGGCGAACACAGGGGCAGGTTTCAGCATGGACCCCTGCTGGGGCAGGGAGTCCCTGGGGACCCCCAGGGGTTTTTTGCCCCCAATTTATTTTCTTTCTTTGTGCGGACTTTTGGGGGTCCCACGTGCGCCTGGGGGGTTTCGGGGGGGGTTTCCCTCCGCGCCCCCTATGGCTTTGCCTCCCTCTTTTCGTTTGGCGTCCCCTCTTCCTCCTCCCTCATCCAAGCGCCCGCGGGGGGGCTTGGATTGCGAATTGGTGGGCGGAGGAGCGTGTTGGCCTGGTTGAGGACCTGGCTGCTTTGGCGGGCTTCCAGGATCCTCTAGAGGGGACGCCTGTTGGCAGCGGGGCGGCAGGTTTCCCGTCTTCCAGAGCAGATGCGTCCGTGGTGCGCTTTTTTATTCAGAGGGATGAGCTTTTAGACCTGTGTAGCAGGTCTCCTTGGTGCTGCATTTTTGCAGTGGCGCCGCCGGAGACCCCGCGTATGGGGGCCCCTCTGCTTCAGGGGGTCTGTCCTGGTTCCCGCTCTTTTCCTGTGCGTCGAGATTTGCGGGATTTTGTGTTGGCGCAGTGGCCTATGGGCGCAGTTTCGTTTGGTGTGCGCCTTGGCTCTTGGGTATCCCGTCCCGGAGGGAGGTAGGGCTACCTTAATTTCGCCAATGGGGAACGCGGTGGTCTCGGCACTTCCTAAGCGGCATACCGTGCCTGTTATGGACGGTTCTGCTCTTAGGGTCTCGGAGGCGCGTGCGTTAGAGACTCTTCTTAAGTATGATTTTGATGTCTCTGCCTTTGGGGTCCAGGCGGCTGTTTGTGGGGAGCTAGTCGCTCGCGCCGTGTTTCGGTGGGCTGAGCGTGTCCTGGATCGGGAGTCTGATGACTGGTCTCTAGTGGATCAGGAGGTAGCGAAGATTGCGATGGCTGCCTCGTTCCTCTCAGATGCTCTTTATGACTTGGTGCGGATTTCGGCTAAGTCTATGGCATGGCCGCGCGGCGTATTTTGTGGCTGCGCGCTTGGGCGGCGGATTCTGCGTCCAAAGCTAAGTTTACTAAAGTTCCCTTTAGGGGGTCTTTTTGTTTGGAGAGGAATTAGATGAGTTGATTCAGACTCTGACGGACTCGAAGGTGCCCCGTCTGCCTGAGGACCGTGCCCGCCCTGCGTCTAGGTGTGGGGCTGCCCGGGGGCGTTTGCGGGAATTTCGCAAGTATCGCCCGGGGCGTGGGGCTGCTTCTTTCCCGGCTCAGGGTTTTTCCCGGGGTCGGTTCTTCCAGCGCATGCAGCCCTTTCGGGGGGCCCGTCGGGGGGCAGGGAATCCCTCCGCCGGTTCCCCCGCTTCCCGTCCTGCGCAATGACTCCTTGCCGGCGCCCCCTTTGGTTCCGGTGGGGGCCTGGCTGCGCAAATTTTTCCCCAAATGGGCCGAGATCGCGTCCGATCAGTGGGTCCTTGAGGTGGTGCGGGACGGTTACGCTCTGGAGTTTACCCGCTCTCTGCCGGACCTTTTCCTCGCTTCTCCATGTCAGACTCCATGGAAGACGCAGGCTTTTCGTCAGACCCTTCAGCGTTTGCTAGATCTCGAGGCAGTGGTGCCGGTGTCCCCTACGGAGTGGGGCACCGGCAGGTACTCCATTTACTTTGTGGTGGCCATAAAGGAGGGGACCTTTCGGCCCATCCTGGATTTGAAAGGGGTCAACAGAGCTCTCAAGATTCCGTCTTTCCGCATGGAAACGCTGCGGTCGGTCATTCTGGCGGTTCAGCCGGGGGAGTTTCTTACGTCTCTCGATCTGACGGAGGCCTACTTGCAGGTTCCAATTCGGGCCTCTCATCAGCACTTCCTTCGCTTTGCGATCTTGGGGCGGCACTTTCAGTTCTGTGCGCTTCCCTTTGGTCTGGCCACGGCTCCTCGGACGTTCACCACGGTAATGGTGGTCGTCGCGGCAGCCTTGCGGTCGGTGGGCATCCTGGTTCACCCCTACCTGGACGACTGGTTGATTCGGGCAAAGTCGTTGCAGGAGAGCTCCCGGGTTACGGCTCGGGTGGTGGAGTTTCTCCGGTCGCTGGGCTGGGTGGTCAACCTTTCCAAGAGTCGGTTGGTCCCGGCTCAGCGTCTGGAGTGCCTTGGGGTTATGTTCGACATCTCCTTGGGGAAGGTCTTCCTTCCAGAGGCCCGGGTGAGCAAATTGCAATCTCAGATTCGCCTGCTTTTGGCGTCCCGGGGTCCTCGGGCGCGAGATTTCCTCCAAGTCCTGGGGTCAATGGCGGCGTCCCTGGACGTGGTGAGGTGGGCGCGGGCCCACATGCGTCCTCTTCAGTATGCTCTGCTCCGGAGGTGGTCTCCCCGGAGGCAAGATTTGGATGTTCCGGTTCCCCTGCGAGGCTTGGCGCGCTGCAGTCTGCGCTGGTGGCTCCGGACCCCTCACCTGGTTCAGGGGGTGGGTCTGGATCTCCCGCAGTGGACGGTGCTCCTTACGGATGCGAGTCTCCTCGGTTGGGGGGCTCAGTTTATGGGCCACTCAGCTCGGGGCACCTGGTCCGCGGAGGAGGCCTCCTGGTCGATCAACGGGTTGGAGACCAGAGCGGTCAGGCTGGCGCTGTTAGCTTTCCACTCCCTTTTGCTGGGCAAGTCGGTCAGAGTCCTGTCGGACAATGCCACGGCGGTGGCTTATGTCAATCGTCAGGGGGGCACCAAGAGCACTCCTGTGGCGCAGGAGGCGGCTCGGCTCATGGTTTGGGCGGAGTCCCATCTTCTGGACCTCTCGGCTTCTCATATAGCCGGGGTAGAAAATGTTCAGGCAGACTTCCTCAGTCGTCACTTCCTGGATCCAGGAGAGTGGTTTCTCGGCGCCGGAGCGTTTCGGTTGATAGTGCAAGATTGGGGGCAGCCCCTGATGGACCTGATGGCCACGAGTGGCAACGCCAAAGTGCCCCGCTTCTTCAGTCGTCGCAGGGAAGGGCTGGCCGAGGGTCTGGATGCTCTGGTCCAGCCGTGGCCAACGGAGGGGCTGTTGTATGTGTTCCCTCCTTGGCCGCTGGTGGGCAGAGTGCTTCTTCGCATTGCTCACCATCCGGGTTTGGTGGTGCTGGTGGCTCCGGATTGGCCTCGACGTCCGTGGTATGCGGATCTGGTGAGGCACCTGGTGGCGGTTCCTCTTCCTCTGCCTCTCTCGGACGACCTTCTGATGCAGGGTCCCATTCCCTTGTTCGACCCGTCTCTCTTCTGTCTTACGGCGTGGCTCTTGAAAGGGGTCGCCTTAGCAAGAAGGGATATTCAGACAAGGTGATCGCTACACTGTTGGGGTCCCGGAGGTTTTCTACCTCTCGGGCTTATGTGCGGGTTTGGCGTCTCTTTGAGGAATGGTGTCGGGCGCGGGGAGTGACCTCTTTTCGCGCTTCTCTGCCTAACATTCTAGAGTTCTTGCAGGATGGCCTGGATAGAGGCCTGGCTTGGTCTTCTCTCCGGGTTCATCTTGCGGCTCTGTCGACCTTTCGAGGGTTGGTGTCAGGTCAGCGTTTATCGGCTCTTCCTGATGTGATTCGGTTTCTGCGGGCGGCCAAGTTGCTTAGGCCTCCCCTACGGCCCTCGGTTCCCTCTTGGGATCTTAATCTGGTTCTCTCTGTTTTGGTGCGCCCGCCTTTCGAGCCCTTGGACGACTGTTCTTTGAAGGACCTTACTTTGAAGGCGGTCTTTTTGGTGGCCATTACTTCTGCTAGGCGTATTTCTGAGCTGCAGGCTTTCTCTTGTAGGGCTCCCTTCTTGGAGTTGTCTAGGGAGCGGGTCGTCTTGCGGCCTGTTCCTTCCTTTCTGCCGAAGGTTGTTTCTCCTTTTCATGTCAATCAATCGGTGGTTCTCCCGGTCTTGGGTGGTCGGGAGGGCTCTTCTGAGCAACGGCAGCTGCGCAAGTTGGATGTCGGTCGGGTCCTTCGCTCTGATGTGCAGCGGACCCAGGAATTCCGGAAGTCCGATCATCTCTTTGTCCTCCTGGCTGGTCCTCGTCGGGGAGCTGGCGCTTCTAAGGCTACTATTGCGCGCTGGATCAAGGAGACGATTGCTTCCGCTTATCTTCTGATACAGCAGCCTGTTCCGGAGTTTCTCAAGGCTCATTCCACTCGGGGTCAGGCGGCTTCTTGGGCTGAGTCGTCGCTCGTGCCTCCGGTGGATATTTGTAAGGCTGCGGTTTGGTCCTCCTTGTATTCTTTTGTTAGACATTATCGGGTAGATGTTCAGGCGCGTCGGGACGCGGTGTTCGGTGAGCGTGTTCTGGTATCGGCCCTTCGGGGGTCCCGCCCGTGAGAGGGACTGCTTTGGTACGTCCCATTCGTAAAGTTAACCTCTACTGGTCTGGAGAGTGCTAAAGAAGGAGAAATTAGGTTCTTACCTGCTAATTTACTTTCTTTTAGCTTCTCCAGACCAGTAGAGGTCCCCACCCTGTCTGTTGTTGTTGTTGTTGTTGGGGCTGTTTTCGCGGGCAGTTTTTGTTTTTTGCTGCGGGTTCTAGTATTTTTCTAGGGCCGGGGAGAATTAAAGAACAGCGGCTGTGGCTCGGCTGGCTTAGCTGGCGAGCTGTGGGGACATTTTCCTTCGGGTATTTCTCCTCTGCATTTTCCAACAGCATTTGGGTATGTTATTTGTTACTCCTGTTCGGAGTATTGTTTTCTTCCTGTTTTCCAGTTCTTGGTTCTGCTTGGCTATTCGGCAGACTGAGGGAAATAGAGAAGGGAGGATAGTATATACTGTCCCAAAGTTTTGTTTTCAGTCTCCACCTGCTGGTCATGATTAGATATATACCCATTTGTAAAGTTAACCTCTACTGGTCTGGAGAAGCTAAAAGAAAGTAAATTAGCAGGTAAGAACCTAATTTCTCCTTCTTTAGCACTCTCCAGACCAGTAGAGGTTAACTTTACGATTGGGTATATATCTAATCATGACCAGCAGGTGGAGACTGAAAACAAAACTTTGGGACAGTATATCCTAGCCCCTCCTCTCTATTTCCCTCAGTCTTCTTTCAGTCTCCAGCAGGTGTTGAGTGATCTGTACCCATCTCCCTTGGTAGGGCTGTTGGAATTTGTTTAGGGGTTTATTGTCCCTGTTTTTAGCCGGACGGAGCTTGGACGGACTCTGTTTGGGGGTTCGTCCGACCTCGGGGGTGTCAAACCCGGCGGGTCACGAGCGGGGTCCCTCCCCCCACTTCCTCCACCTCCCCATATTTTTTTAGAGGAGCCTCAGCAGTAAGCCTTGCCCCCTAAATCAAGCAAGGCATATTGCTTCGAGAGCCTGTGGAGTCTGTTCTGTAAAAAAAAAAAAAAAAAAAAAAAAATCCTGAGGTAGTGCTGGTCTGGAGGGTTGTATCCCTTTAAGAAAACTGTATTTTACTGTATTTTTTCAACTAACCGGCACTTTTTTACAGCTAGGTCGCGTATGGAGCAATGAGCACTTCTAAAGGGAAAAAGTGCTCATTGTGCTCCAGACGCGAGGCACTCGCGGCCGGCCTGTGCAAGCGGTGTTCAGGCCGGTGCGGTGGAGGAGCTCCGTCGGCAGCGGCTGCAGGCGCCCAGAGCTCCCCGCCGATGGTGCCTCGCGAGTCGGCAGGGAACGGTGGAGAAGCCCGGTCTTCTCCGTCCGCCCACGGAGGGATTCCCCGAGCCGCCGACGGTCGGGTTTTAGAGGATTCCCTCTCAGCTGATATTTTGACAGCTGATGCCGGCTTGCCTGTTTTAGCGGCTGAGACTATTCAGGTCTCTCAGCCGCTGCAGGCTGTGGAGGGAGCTGTTTTGGCGGGAAAGACGCCATCTTCTCTGTCTGGCCCCTCCATTTTGTCTTCCACCTCAGGTGACCTTCCCCCTGTTTTGGCTAAGCAGGGGCAGGTTTCTGCTGGGTCCCCTGCTGTGGCAGGGAGTCCCTTGGGACCCTCGGGGGGTTTTTCCCCTGATTTTTTCTTTTCATTATGCAAAGCCTATTTTCAGGCGGCTGGGGGTCCCGGTTGCGCCCAGGGGGTCTCGGGGGGTGGGGTTTCCTCCGCGCTCCCTGCGGCTTTGCCTCTCTCGTCTGACGTGACGTCCCCTCCGCCGCCTCTCTTGTCCAAGCGTCCGCGGGTGTCGTGGGACGAGGATTTGTGGTCGGAGGAACGTGTCGGTCTGGAGGAGGACCTGGACCCTTCTGAGGAATTCCAGGACCCTCTGGAGGGGACGGAAGCTGGCGGCGGGTTGTCGGGTTTCCCGTTCTCCAGTGACGAGGCGTCCGTGGTGCGCCTTTTTCAGAGAGATGAGCTGCCTGACCTTATTCAACAGGTTTCTTCGGCTTTGCGTTTTGAGGACGCGCCGCCGGAGACTCCGCGTGTGGGGGACCCTCTGTTACGAGGGATCCGTTCCGTTTCCCGCTCTTTTCCTATGCATCAGGATATTCGGGATATTATTCTTGAGCAGTGGAAAACGCCGGAGACGCCGTTTCGGCTGGCGCGCAGCATGGCTCGCCTGTATCCCATTCCTGAAGGGGATCGGGCTACGTTAGCTTCGCCAGTCGTGGATGCGGTGGTCTCGGCTATTTCCAAGCGGCATACCGTGCCTGTTGAGGGCGGTTCTGCCTTGCGGGACTCTGAGGAGCGCAAATTGGAGACCATCCTTAAGCAAAATTTTCAAGTCTCTGCCTTTGGGGTCCAGGCGGCTATTTGTGGGGGACTGGTCGCTCGCGCCGTGTTTCGGTGGGCGGAGCGGGTCTTGGATCGAGAGTCTGACGACTGGTCTCTGGTGGATCAGGAGGTAGCGAAGATTGAGATGGCTGCCTCATTCCTCTCGGATGCTCTGTATGACTTGGTGCGGATCTCGGCTAAGTCCATGGCTTTTGGCGTGGCCGCAAGGCGTGTGTTGTGGCTGCGCGCTTGGGCGGCGGATGCTGCGTCCAAAGCTAAGCTTACTAAATTTCCCTTTCGGGGGTCGTTTTTATTTGGAGAGGACTTGGATAAGTTGATTCAGACTCTGTCGGACTCGAAAGTTCCCCGTTTGCCGGAGGACCGTGCCCGCCCGGCGTCTCGGGGTGGTGCGGCCCGGGGGCGTTTGCGGGAATTTCGCAAGTATCGCCCTGGGCGTGGGGCTGCTTCTTTCCAGTCTCCGGGGTTTTCCCGGGGTCGGTTCTTCCAGCGCATGCAGCCCTTTCGGGGGGCCCGTCGGGGGGCAGGGAATCCCTCCGCCGGTTCCCCCGCTTCCCGTCCTGCACAATGACGCCTTGCCGGCGCCCCCCTTGGTTCCGGTGGGGGCCCGGCTGCGCGACTTTTTTCCCAAATGGGCCGAGATCACGTCCGATCAGTGGGTCCTGGAGGTGGTGCGGGACGGTTATGCCCTGGAGTTCGCCCGCTCTCTGCCGGATTTTTTCCTCGCTTCTCCATGTCAGACTCCTGGGAAGACGCTGGCGTTTCGCCAGACCCTTCAGCGCTTGCTAGATCTCAGGGCAGTAGTTCCGGTGCCCCCCCCGGAGTGGGGCACGGGCAGGTACTCCATTTACTTTGTGGTGCCCAAGAAGGAGGGGACTTTTCGGCCCATCCTCGATTTGAAAGGGGTCAACAGGGCTCTCAAGGTTCCCTCTTTCCGTATGGAAACGCTGCGGTCGGTCATTCTGGCGGTTCAGCCGGGGGAGTTTCTCACTTCTCTCGATCTGACGGAGGCCTACTTGCATGTTCCTATTCGGGCCTCTCATCAGCGTTTCCTGCGCTTTGCGATCTTGGGTCGGCACTATCAGTTCTGTGCGCTTCCCTTTGGGCTGGCCACGGCTCCCCGGACGTTCACCAAGGTGATGGTGGTCGTCGCGGCAGCCTTGCGGTCGGAGGGCATCCTGGTACACCCCTACCTGGACGACTGGTTAATTCGGGCCAAGTCGTTGCAGGAAAGCTCCCGGGTTACGGCTCGGGTGGTGGAGTTTCTCCGGTCGCTGGGCTGGGTGGTCAACCTTTCCAAGAGTCGGTTGGTTCCGGCTCAGCGTCTGGAGTACCTCGGGGTGCTGTTCGACACCTCCTTGGGGAAGGTCTTCCTCCCAGAGGCCCGGGTGAGCAAATTGCAGTCTCAGATTCGCCTGCTTTTGGCGTCCCGGTGTCCTCGGGCGCGAGATTTCCTCCAGGTCCTGGGGTCGATGGCAGCGTCCCTGGACGTGGTGAGGTGGGCGCGGGCCCACATGCGTCCTCTCCAGTATGCTCTGCTCCGGAGGTGGTCTCCCCAGAGGCACGGGATGGATGTTCCGGTTCCCCTGCGAGGCTTGGCGCGCTGCAGTCTGCGTTGGTGGCTCCGGACCCCTCACCTAGTTCAGGGGGTGGGTCTGGATCTTCCGCAGTGGACGGTGCTCCTTACGGATGCGAGTCTCCTGGGTTGGGGGGCCCAGTGCCTGGGTCACTCAGCTCAGGGAACCTGGTCCACGGAGGAGGCCTCCTGGTCGATCAACGTGTTGGAGACCAGGGCGGTCCGGCTGGCGCTGTTGGCTTTCCACTCCCTTTTGTTGGGCAAGTCGGTCAGAGTCCTGTCGGACAATGCCACGGCGGTGGCTTATGTCAATCGTCAGGGGGGCACCAAGAGCACTCTGGTGGCGCAGGAGGCGGCTCGGCTCATGGTTTGGGCGGAGTCGCATCTTCTGGACCTCTCGGCCTCTCACATTGCCGGGGTAGAAAACGTTCAGGCGGACTTCCTCAGTCGTCACTTCTTGGATCCGGGAGAGTGGTGTCTCGGCGCCGAGGCGTTTCAGTTGCTAGTGCGTGCTTGGGGGCAGCCCCTGATGGATCTGATGGCTACAAGTGGCAACGCCAAAGTACCCCGCTTCTTCAGTCGTCGCAGGGACGGTCTGGCCGAGGGTCTGGATGCTCTGGTCCAACCGTGGCCAACGGAGGGGCTGTTGTATGTGTTCCCTCCTTGGCCATTAGTGGGCAGAGTACTGCTTCGCGTTGTTCGCCATCCGGGGCTGGTGGTTTTGGTGGCTCCGGATTGGCCTCGTCGTCCGTGGTATGCGGATCTGGTGAGGCATCTGGTGGCGGATCCTCTTCCTCTGCCTCTCGGGTGCGATCTTCTGACGCAGGGTCCCATTCCCATGTTCGACCCGTCTCCCTTTTGTCTTACGGCTTGGCTCTTGAAAGGGGCCGCCTGAGTAAGAAGGGATATTCCGACAAGGTGATCTCTACACTTTTGGGGTCCCGGAGGCTTTCTACCTCTCGGGCTTATGTACGGGTTTGGCGTCTTTTTGAGGAATGGTGCCGAGCGCGGGGAGTGGTCTCCTTTCGCGCTTCTCTGCCTAACATTCTAGAGTTTTTGCAGGATGGCCTGGATAGGGGCCTGGCCTGGTCTTCTCTTCGGGTTCATCTGGCGGCCCTGTCGGCTTTTCGGGGGCTGGTGACAGGTCAGCGTTTGTCAGCCATTCCTGATGTGATTCGCTTTCTTAGGGCGGCCAAGTTGCTCAGGCCTCCCATAAGGCCCTCGATTCCCTCTTGGGATCTCAATCTGGTTCTCTCTGTTCTAGTGCGCCCTCCTTTCGAGCCGTTGGATGGCTGTTCGTTGAAGGACCTTACGCTGAAGTCGGTCTTTTTGGTGGCCATTACTTCCGCTAGACGGGTGTCGGAGCTACAGGCTTTCTCTTGTAGGGCTCCCTTCCTGGAGTTTTCGAAGGAGCGGGTTGTTTTGCGGCCTGTTCCTTCCTTTCTGCCGAAGGTAGTTTCTCCTTTTCATGTCAATCAATCGGTGGTCCTCCCGGTCTTGGGTAGTCGGGAGGGTTCTTCTGAGCAACGACAGCTGCGCAAGTTGGATGTCGGTCGGGTCCTCCATGCTTATGTGCAGCGGACCCGGGAGTTTCGGAGCTCCGATCATCTCTTTGTGCTTCTGGCGGGTCCTCGTCGGGGGGCTGGCGCTTCTAAGGCTACTATTGCGCGCTGGATCAAGGAGATGATTGCTTCCGCTTATCTTCTGAGTCAGAAGCCGGTTCCGGAGTTTCTCAAGGCTCATTCCACTAGGGGTCAGGCGGCTTCTTGGGCTGAGTCGTCGCTCGTGCCTCCGGTGGATATTTGTAAGGCTGCGGTTTGGTCCTCCTTGCATTCATTTGTTCGGCATTATCGGGTAGATGTTCAGGCGCGTCGGGACGCGGTGTTCGGTGAGCGTGTTCTGGTATCGGCCCTTCGGGGGTCCCGCCCGTGAGAGGGACTGCTTTGGTACGTCCCAATCGTAAAGTTAACCTCTACTGGTCTGGAGAGTGCTAAAGAAGGAGAAATTAGGTTCTTACCTGCTAATTTACTTTCTTTTAGCTTCTCCAGACCAGTAGAGGTCCCCACCCTGTCTGTTGTTGTTGTTGTTGGGGCTGTTGCGCGGGCAGTTTTTGGTTTTTGCTGCGGGTTCTAGTATTTTTCTAGGGCCGGGGAGAATTGAAGAACAGCGGCTGTGGCTCGGCTGGCTTAGCTGGCGAGCTGTGGGGACCTTCTTCCTTCGGGAATTTCTCCTCTGCATTTTCCAACAGCATTTTTGGGTATGTTATTTGTTACTCCTTTCGGAGTATTGTTTTTTCTCTCTGTTGTTTTCCAGTTCTTGGTTCTGCTTGGCTATTCGGCAGACTGAGGGAAATAGAGAGGAGGGGCTAGGATATACTGTCCCAAAGTTTTGTTTTCAGTCTCCACCTGCTGGTCATGATTAGATATATACCCAATCGTAAAGTTAACCTCTACTGGTCTGGAGAAGCTAAAAGAAAGTAAATTAGCAGGTAAGAACCTAATTTCTCCATATCGCTCTAAGGTATGGCTGCACCTCAAATACTGTGTGCAGTTCTGGTCACCATATCTCAGAAAAGATATAGCGGAATTAGAAAAGAAGGGTGACAAAAATTATAAGGGATGAAATGACTTCCCTATAAGAAAAGGCTAAAGCAGCTAAGGCTCTTCAGCTTGTAGGAGAGACAGCTCTGGAGGTCTATAAAAAATGAGTGGTGTGGAAAGGGTAGATGTGAATTACTTGTTCACTCTTTCCAAAAATATTAGGACTAGGGACATGCCATGAAGCTACTAAGTAATAGATTTAAAATAAACCGGAGAAAATATTTCTTCACACAACGTACAATTAAACTCTGGAATTCGTTGCCGGAGAATGTGGTGAAATCAGTTAGCTTAGCGGTGTTTTAAAAGGTTTGGCTATTTTCCTAAAAGAGAAGTCCTTAGGCTTTTATTGAGATGGTTTGGGAAAATCCACTGCTTATTCCTAGGATAAGCAGCATAAAATCTGTTGTACTACTTGGGACCTGGGTTGGCCACTGTTGGAAACAGGATACTGGGCTTAATGGACCTTTGGTCTGTCCCAGTAGGGCAATTCTTATGTTCTTATGTACTTTTTTTTACAGAAAGGGTGGTAGATATTTAGATAAATCTCCCGGAAAAGGTGGTGGAGACAAAGACTGTGTCAGAGTTCAAGAAAGTGTGATACAGTTCTACGGGATCTCTTAGGGAGAGAAGATAGTGGATGGATAGACTGGATGGCCATGTTCTCTTAATCTGCCTTCATGTTTCTATGCTTTTCCTAAATTCATCTTCTCTTCTGTATCGCTTGGTAGACTGGTATAGTCCTTACGAATGGGTAATATGCCTCACTGCTACCAGCAGGTGGAGATTGAGATCAAACTTGTATATTAGTATAGGATCTCCTCTTGCTACTCCAGTTTTCCTCAGTCTCCGGTAGCAGGTGGTAAGGCTTTTCAGCTCCCCTCTTAGCACTGTTGGAACTTTGTTTGTGGACTCCTGGTTCATCTTTTTGTGCCGGATAGAGCTTGGGCGGTTTCTGTTTGGGGATCCGTCCAACCTCGGGGGTGTTAAACCCACCGGGTCTCATGCTGGGTCCCTCCCCCACCTTCCTCCATCTACCCATATTTTTGTAGAGGGCCTTAGCAGGCGGTCTAGCCCCTTGGTTGGTCAGCCCTCCAGCTTTGAGAGCCATGGAGTCTGTTTTCCCTTTTGTTCATACACGTCCAGGGTGGGGTGGGGTGGGAATATTTTGTAAACAAAGCCCTGCCAGCTGAACATCTCTTTCTTTAGTTCAGCAGCCAGAACTTTAACTTATAAGGAAGGAATAAGCTAAATATTGCAGTACTGAGGCTTGTTTGGATGCTGCTGGGACGGGGCGGTGAAAGGGACGGCGGGGATGACGGTGGTCCAGGGACTGGGCAGTGACGGGGACCGAATTTTTCCCCGTGTCAAGCTCTAGTTCTTACCTGCTAATTTTCTTTCTGTTAGCTTGTAGACTGGTATAGTCCCCCACCCTGTCCGTCTTTGTGCGGTATTTGTGGGTTTTTGCTCACGTGCAGATTTTGAATTTTTCTGTGAGTTCTAGTATTTTTCTAGGGCCAGGGAGAATTAAGGACAGCGGCGATGGCTCAGCTAGCTTAGCTGGTGAGCTGTGGGGATGTTTTACTTCCAGGATCAAGTTCTATCTATGTTCCAACAGTTGTTTAAAGATGTTTGTTTTTTTCGTACACTCCTGTTTGGAGTGTCATTTACTGTTTTTCAGTTAAGGCATTTCAGTTAAGGCAAACTAGAGTAGCAAGAGGGGATCCTATACTGATAAACAAGTTTGATTGCAGTCTCCTGCTGGTAGCAGTGAGGCATATTACCCATTCGTAAGGACTATACTAGTCTACAAACTAACAGAAATAAAATTAGTAGGTAAGAACCTAATTTCTCCTTAATAATGGCTTGTTGACTTTTCTTTTAAGAAATTATTGAAACCTTTTTTAAACCCTGCTAAGCTAACTACTTGATCACAATGTTCTCTGGCAATGAATTCCAGAGTGTAACTACACATTGAGTGAAGAAATATTTTCTCCAGTTTGTCATGTACCTCCTTTCCTCAAGAGAAATTGGAGCGATAGCAGAGAGGCATGAGCACATTTCATCCCTAGCAATTTGTCCTGAAGGAAGTTTAGAATCCTTGGTAATAAAGCTGCTGGAGGTTTGCAAAGTTGATGTTTAGAAAGACATGTGCAAGCAGTTATGGAACTAGTGAGAGCTGTAGGAATGGATGTTACTGTTTCCATATCCTGGTGTTCCATTGCTATACTGGGTGTTAGGTAAGCCTAGGGACCAATTAAGGTGCATGAACATTCACATTCTGCTACCATTATTTTAGGGTTTGACATAGTGCACACAAACTAAACAAACAATTCAGGAAGCTTGTTTATGGGATTCAGACTACATACATTTCCCAATATGTGCATAGAGTAGTGTGTGGAGTGTGGACTGCAGTTACTGCTAATGCTGCTATTAATTTTAGCCTATTTCCTCCCCTCTGACCAGGCTGCACTGCTTTCGGCTGGATGACTCTTCAGGGTAGAAAGAGCAATGCTACGGATCTGCACAGCAGAACCGCCGCAACTGTAGGCATCAGCCGAGAACACGCTAAAGTGTTCAACTATGGGCGCATCTACGGAGCAGGCCAGCCTTTTGCAGAGCGGCTCCTAATGCAGTTCAACCATCGTCTTACACAGCAGCAAGCTGAGGAGAAGGCAAGGCAGATGTACGCTGTCACCAAGGGGATCCGGCGGTAGGTAGCAGCTGGACATACATTCACTGAGGTTGTTCATAAGGGCTTCTAATCAACAAATGATTGAGATGTCTTGGTGCTTTTAGATATATACTGTCAGAGGAAGGCGAGTGGTTGGCGGAGGAGCTGGGGTTACCTTTGGACAGAGCAGAAGATGGCACAGTTTCCTTACAAGATGTGCGAACCATACAGAGGGAGGCTGCCAAAAGGTAAGAGCTTCTAGCTTTATTTTGCTTTTGTCTCATCTATCAGCCAGTACAGATCCATTTATAGCACTCTTTATTTTTTGCTTTTTGCTCTTAATTTTCTGAGCAGCAGCTAGGTTTTTTTGTGCTATAACACTGTAAGAGCTCACCAAGGAACTGCTTACGAGTCTTTCTTTTTGGCCCAGTTTTCTCCTGCTCCTTTAGGCCTCCAGATTAGATAGAACCGGAACTGGGATTTTCTCCCAACTTAGTCATTAGCATTAGAATCCACAACTCTCCTCCTTCTGGAGTGCAAATAACAGAAACCATAAGTCCAGACTTCTTTCTCCCCTTTCCCAAAGGCTGCAACACACTAGCCCAAGGAGCCTAAGACCTTACCTAGTAATCAAACCCAGCTTCTTCTCATGACCCAGTAACTCGTCTGTATATTTAATTAATAATCTTTTAACCCACACCTTGAACAATATGTGCTTAAATGAATATCAGTCTTACTGAAGAAGCATGTCTGTGGCATTTGGCATGTCCTATGTTTCCTAACGATTTAAGTAGATTAATTAGGATTTCTGACTTTGAAGCGGCTGGTTGAAATTACTTTGGAGCTCTCATTTCAAGCTGCTAAATTGAATGTATGGCTTAGAAAAATTATGTTAGAGGTCTCTTCCTATCTTGATTTTAGAAAATTGTTAAAGACTCAACTCTTTGCTAGGCTGGTATCTTAATGCATTCTGCTTAATTTTTTCAATCAAGTTCCTTATATTCAACTTGATGTATTTTATCTGTTCTATGTACTACTTCTTTTCCTGCCATGCCGGTATTTTCTGCATTATATTGTAAATGCTTTCTGTCTTTATCTGTTTTTAAGTCCATTATTCTAATTTGTATTTTATCTGTATCATGTATTAGCTCATCCTGTTGTGAACCGCCTAGAACTTTTTTTGGCGGTATATAAGAATAAAATTATTATTATATCAAGTAATTAAAGCCATTAGGGAAAGGTAGTAAATAAGAATGATAGTTTTCTACATACTTAGAAATAACTGGCCAGTAATTATTGCCGTGATTTTTCTTCAATGTGTTCATATTATTAAAGCCCACCCAATGGAATTTATACCACCAATTCCATCCCAAGTAGTCCCTGCTCCAGGGAAAGTGGCCACAGAAAGCTCTTTTTCAGGGTTCCTTTCCTTATGAATGCATTATACAGTTATGATAACCCTTGTGAGAAGTCTAGAATTTGTAATAATCTTTTTTCAGAAACTTTGTTAACATTATTTTCCAATGTGCTAAATAATGTAAACTGCAACCATGAGAGATACTTTCTGTGGTCTTCAAGCTGCTTTGCTTTTGAGTTTCTTATGTACAGACATGAGTGGAACTAGCTGTCTATACTATGGCTGAAGCCAGACTGCCTCTCTCTCTCTGCTGCAGATCTAGAAAGGGGAAGTGGAACGCAGTGAAGCAGCGAGTTTGGGCAGGAGGAACAGAGTCGGAAATGTTCAACAAACTGGAAAGTATCGCTATGTCTCCTTCACCAAAGACCCCTGTTCTCGAGTGCTGCATCAGCAGAGCATTAGAGCCAGCAGTTGTGAAAAACGAGGTAGAAAATAACTTCCAGTACACTTTTGGGTAGTTGGTTCTACATCTACAGCAAAGCATCATATTGTAAAGCCCCTGAGCCAGTCGGGTTTTTGGGATAACCCTAATGAATATGCAGGAGAGAGATTTGCATATAATGGAGGTGACAGGCATGCAAATCTGTTCCATGCATATTCATTAGGGCTATCCCAAAAACCCAACTGGCCTGGTGGTCCTCCAGGACAGGGTTGGGAACCACTGTTGTAAACTCTACATTTCTGTGGGAACTTATTATTCACCATCATGAACACATTTTCCAGAGCAGGACTAGGGAAACATGTACAGAAGCACTGTGCTTGGTCATATCTGCTTTTACTTATAAATACTGTACACATTGGTTCTCAATCCTGTCCTGGAGGACCCCCCCACCAGTCAGGTTTTCAAGATATCCCTAATGAAATGCGATATTAGTAGTGACTCATTTTTGGCTTCTATTTATTCATAGTTACAAGCAATTTCAATAGCTTGTTTTGTCGCAAAGTACAAAAGAGACAAGCCACACAAATAAACCAGCTTTAAAACCTTAGTGATTGCTTATACTATAGAAGAGTTAACAGCAATGTTGTTTATTTTATACAGGCTGGGTCTAGCAAGGGGTGACTCTAGAGCAGGGGTGTCAAACTCCATCACATAAGGGGCCGAAATCTAAAAAATAGGGTAAGTCGTGGGCCAAATTTTTTATTAAGATACACTAACTGATTTAGTGCATGCTAAATGCACACCTTAATAAAAGGACCCCTTAGTCTTAGTAGAAGTATAGGGTTACCACCTCTCCAACCCCATGCCGGCTCTGTGATGTAAACAAAATAAATAAAAAAAACTTTTCCTCTCTTTTTTAGGACCTAGTTCACGCCTGCTGTCTATCACTAGCTCTGGCAGGATACACATTTCAAATCTGACATATTGTAATCACAAAACACAAAGTGAAACCATAATCGTAAATTGGTCTTCTGAAGTCATTTTACATCAGAAACTTTTAACAGTTCATTTCCACCATTTTTCCACTTGTTTACTAACCCTGTCAAAACAAAGATGTGTATTTTATGCAACGCTCATCGTTCATCTATAAGACTGTAGATTCATAGGCCATATTCAGATTTGCAATACAAGTAACTCAGTGTCACAGTCCTTGATGAACAAAAAGTTCCTGTCTGCTCTCTATAAATAATATATAATCTGACCATGGGGTCCAAAAGTATCATTCACACAATATAAATCAATAACCCCCCACTTCTATGGAAGTTGCGTCAGAGAAGGCAGGATGCCAGAGAAGGGAAGCTTTGGGGCTGGTGACTTAAAAAAAAAAAAAAAGGTTTAAAGAAAACAGTGCACAACCATCTCCAGGCACAGCCATCAGGTATAGCGCAGCTCCACCACTGTTAAAAGGAGCTGCGTCAAAATCGGAGCCCTACTGCCACCGCCGCACATTCCCCCTGCCGCGGTCCCACCCCTTCTCTGACGTATGGGACCACAGCAGAGGGAATGTGCTGCATTGACGGCAGGGCTCCTTTTAACATTGGTGGAGCTGTGCTGCACCTGATAGACGGAGGGAAGGAACAATGAGCCACATCTCAGTGATGTAGAAATTTTCTGGCAGGCCAAGTTTTACTACCCTGCGGGCCAGAGTTTGACATGTTTGCTCTAGAGTCTAGAGCAACAGTAGCCTCCAGTAGAAGTCCTAGTTTTGACTGCAGAATCCTGCCACAAGGCCTAGGTGCTGCTTGATCCCTTTTTCTGACTGTGGTCTGAGAAGGTCATTTCACAGGAGTACTAAAATCTTGCTGTAACAAAAGGAAGTAGGAGGCAAAGTCTCTTTCTGGCTAACCCTCCACTTCCTTTTGGTTTCTTTGATCCAGTTCATAACAAGCAGAGTGAACTGGGTTGTGCAGAGCTCAGCTGTGGACTATCTGCATTTGCTGCTGGTCTCAATGAAGTGGCTTTTTGAAGAGTTTGACATAGATGGCAGATTCTGTATCAGTATCCATGATGAAGTGCGGTATCTGGTGAGAAGTGACGATCGGTACCGGGCAGCATTAGCTTTGCAGCTAACAAACCTCTTTACAAGGTAAGCGACACTTGATAAAACTTTGTGGAAGTACCAACTGCCTGCAGCTCTTTTTTGCAAAACTAAAGCTACCAAAATAAATCCAGGCAGTTTTGCAAGAGGTTTAATCCTGTTTTGGGTCCACTGTAGTCTTAAATATAGTGAACTTACTCCTTTTTAAAAAAAATCTCGCAGCATAAGAATAGCCTTACTGGATCAGACCAATGGTCCATCCAGCCCAATATCCTGTCTTCCCAGAGGCCAGTCCAAGTACCTAGCAAAAACCCAAATTGTAGCAGCATTCCATGGCTTCTCCCATGCATGGTAGGGATGTGAAATTTAATGGGTGCACAAAATCCATTTTAACAAACCCCTGCCCTTTAATTGATCAATGAGATTTTGCACCCCTTTCCTACACCATGTGTCCATTAGTAACTACTGACAGCAACATTTGTCAGCAATGGTTAATGGCTGAGGCATTGCCCCATGGTCAGTGTATGTGTATGCCTGAGTCGACCACTGACCCATGGCTACATATACAGTGAGGAATCCTTCCTGTGATGTTTCAAAGCAGAGTGGTTTGCCATAGCCTTCTCTTGCGCAGTATATGGCTTCACTATGTCGCTGCTGCACCTGGTATTCTGCAGTGGTCCCCCATCCAGATAGTGGTCAGGCCTGACCCTGCTTAGCTTCTGGTAGCAAGAGCAGGCCTAGCCAGGGCAGTCAGGCCTTAGCCCCATGGTCAGTACACTCACCTAAATCTACATTGCCCCAGGTGCTTCTATAGAATATGGAAACTGCTTTGATTGTAACCACAGAAATACAGTATATCAAATTCTATCCCTTTTCCCTAAATTGTAAAGCTACAATAATACACAAATTGTACATAATATTGGATATTAAAATGAAATTTACAGCTTAAGGGATTTGTCTAGCTAGCTATTAAGTTAGGGCAATTTCCAAGGGATTTGCTCAGATAACTAACTGCCTTCATGCTCTAGAAAATGTCAATAACTTGCTTTAGATTTCAAGACCCTTCTCTGCCCCCCCTCAACTTCCCACAGCCTTGCGGGTGTGGGAACCACTAGTTAAGAATCTCTGCCCTGTAGGTATACAGGTTCTTAATCTGTAAAAATGCAAAGAACAATGAGGGGATTTATTATAATCGCATAAAATAGTGAACTATGTCTATATTTCAGGTGTATGTTTGCCTATAAACTGGGGATAGAAGACCTGCCTCAGTCAGTGGCTTTTTTCAGTTCTGTGGACATTGATCAGTGCCTGAGGAAAGAAGTAACAATGGATTGCAAAACACCATCAAATCCAACGGGTATGGAAAGACGATATGGAATCCCACACGGTAAGTAGAAGACAAGACTAATTTTCTTAAAGAATATGACCTAATTATCCATTAGAAAATATTTAAGAAACACCTTCCAGTGCAAAAGGAACATGAGTCTTGGGGCAAGTCTTAGGTCTCACCAGTCATCGGCAGACACCTCAGCTCAGAGATCATGTCACAGATCTAGACAGAGGTTCAGGGACTCCAGAAGAGCTCAAACGCCAAGTTCCCACTCAGCAGCCACTTTTAAGTAGAGAATGATGAGGGGACATAATTTGTTCCCGCAGATAACCACAGGAAACCATTCCCTGTCATGCTTTAGTGTCTGTCTCAACCCTCAGTCCTTCTACAACAGTATTCTTCAATCCAAGGCTTAAGGGCCAGTGGCTGTCCCCATTCATACTCCGATTCTGTGTCGCCTGATAGACCGGTATAGTTCTTTACGGATGGGTTATATCTCATTGTGATCCGCAGGTAGAGACTGAGACTAAAACTTGGTTGTAGTATATTAGCTGAGGCTCCCCCTACCAACCCAGTCTTTTCTCAGTCTCCAGCAGAGGAGTAAGACTATTTTGGCTCTCCCTATTAGGGCTGTTGGAATTTGTTTTAAGACTCCTGGTTCCCCTTTTAGTGCCGGACAGAGCTTGGACAGGTCCTGCTTATGGATCCGTCAGACCTTGAGGGAGTCAAACCTGGCGGGTCTCGTGCTGGGTTCCTCCCTCCCCTTCCCCACATTTTTGTGGTGCTGCCTGGCTACTGATACTGGTTAGGTCTCCAGCTTTGAGAGCCATGGAGTCTGTTCTGAAAAAAAACAAAAAAACCCCACCACCAAATCCTGAGGCTGTGCTGATCCAAAGGGCTCTTTCCCTTTAAATTTACTATCTTTTTCTGCTAAGCGGCACTTTTTTCTCTAGCTAGGTCAAGTCTGGAGCAGTGAGCACTTCTGGAAGGGGAAAAATGCTCATTGTAATCCAGCCACAAGGCAGGCCGCTGCTAAGGGGAATCCTCGTTGGCATCGGGTGCTGGCAGCTGTGTTCCCCCACCGCCCAGATTCAGGCAGAAAGGATTCCCTTGCCATTAAGTGGCTAGGGACTCCCTTTACACCTGATGCCGGCTTGCCTGCTTTAGCGGCTGGGACAGTTTGAGCCTCTTAGCCGCTGCAGGTCGATGGAGCTTCTTTTTTTTTTAGGTGGATCAGCTCCATTTTTGTTTAGCCTCAGGTGACCTCACTCCTGTTTGGTGACACAGGCGGTGGGTTGTTTGCTGGGTCCCCTGCTATGGCAGGGAGTCCCATTTCCCCTCTTTTACATGTTTGGCTTTATTGCTGTGGCTGGAGGTCCTGCTTCTGCCTTTGGGGGAGACAGGGGCGGTGCAGTTCTGTTCCCTTATGCTCCTCTCGCATCTCTTGGGATGCTGCTGCATTGGAAGGAGCAGTCTTTTGTTTCTCAGGAACTGGACCCTTTGGGGAGCGCTCCAAGTTCCTCTAGGGGATATGGTTTTTGCACTAGCAGCGGCTGCGCTCCGTCTGCTGGCGCCAACGCATCCGTAGGGTGCGGTTTTCAACAGGACAAGCTCCATGAGATGCTTTTGCCGGTCTCTTCTTGTGTTCCGGTCCGAGGACACAGTGTCTGAGCCCCCACGTGTGATGGACCCCTTGCTTCAAGGGATCCGCCCTTTCCCTATGCTTCAGGATAGTTGGGATATTATGCTCGCTCAGTGGCAGGTGCTTTATGCGTGCTATAGCCCGCCTGTATCCCATCACAGAGAGGCCTCGGGACACCTTGAAGTCGCCTGTGGTGGACGCAGTGGCCTCAGACATCGCAAAGCAGCATACTGTGCCTATAGAGAACGTCTCTGCCTTGAGGAACCTTGAGGAACGTAAGTTGGAGTCCCTCCTTAAGCGGAGTTTTGATGTTACTGCCCTGGTGGTCCAGGTGGCGATGTGTGGTGGGCTGGTTGCTCGGGCGTGTTTTTGCTGGGCTGAACATGTCCTTGACCGTGAGTTAATTGGTACTTCGTAGAGCAGGAAGTTGCCCAATTTGAGATGGGTGCTTCTTATCTCTTTTTGGAGTGGCCGCGAGCTGTACATTGTGGCTTTGAGCAGATGCGGTGTCCAAAGTTGAGCTGACAAAATTCCCCTTTCAGGAGTCTTTCTTTGGAGTGGATTTGGACATGTTGGTTCAGATCTTAACAGATTCCAAAGTGCCTCATTTGCCTGAGGATCAGGCTAGACCAATGGCACGGGGTAGCACTGCTCAAGGGCACATGAGTGATTTATGCTGTCTCCGCCCTAGTCAAGGGGGCCACTTCTTTTCAGTCAAACGTACTGGCTCTGTGGCATTAAACAGCCTTAGCATGCGGGAAAGACTTTTGTAAGGGCATGCTAAGGTCACCTTTTGCCACAGCTTTCTAAAAGGACCCTCTTAGTGTCTGATGTGCCAGGGGGTTGATGTAGTAATTACTTCTATAATGGCATTCCTAGCAGCAAAAGAATAATACCCAGGAATCTCCCCTCCAGGCCTTTGCATGAGTAAACAATCTGAGAAGTGGGTATATATTTGGGAGAAAAAGAACAGTTACTTACCGTAACAGTTGTTATCCAGGGACACAAGGCAGATATTCTCAACAGTGGGTGATGTCACCGACGGAGCCCCATAGCGGACAGCCTCGAAAGCAGACTTGCTTGAAGATCTTTGTAAGAGCTTACGAGTGCTGCACTGCGCATGCGCGAGTACCTTCCCGCCTGAGTTAGGGCACGCATCTCCTGTGAGGAACCTCAGTTCAGATACCTAGCTAAGAAGCCAACCAGGAGAGGAGGGTAGGTTGTGAGAATATCTGCCTGCTGTCCCTGGATAACAACTGTTATGGTAAGTACTGTGCTTTATCCCAGGACAAGCAGGCAGCATATTCTCAACAGTGAGTGAACTCCAAACTAAGCATAATGGGATGGAGGGAGAGCTGGCAAGTTAAAAAAAAAAAGATTTTGCAAAACAGATTGGCCAAAATGGCCATCCCTTCTGGAGAAAGTATCCAGACAGTAATGAGAGGTGAATGTATGAACCGAGGACCAAGTGGCAGCCTTGCAGATTTCCTCAATAGGAGTTGATCTGAGGAAAGGTATAGACACCGCCATAGCTCTAACTCTGTGGCCCGTGACTTGACCCTGCAGAGGGAGACCAGCCTGAGCATAGCAGAAAGAGATGCAAGCAGCCATCCAGTTGGAGATGGTTCGCTTCGAGACAGGATGGCCCAACTTATTTGGATCAAAGGAGATGAAAAGTTGTGGGGCTTTTCTGTGAGGTTGAGTGCGTTGCAAGTAGAAAGCCAAGGCACGCTTGCAGTCCAAAGTATGGAGAGCCACTTCTCCAGGGTGAGAATGAGGCTTTGGAAAAAATACTGGAAGAACAATAGATTGATTGATGTGAAATTCTGACACAACATTAGGCAAGAATTTGGGATGAGTACGGAGGACCACTTTGTCATGGTGGAAAACTGTGAAAGGTGGATCCGCAAGTAAAGCTTGTAACTCATTGACCCTTCGAGCAGACGTGAGGGCAATCAGGAAAACTACTTTCCAAGTAAGGTACTTGAGATGAGCCTTATCAATTGGTTCAAATGGAGGCTTCAATTGAGCCAAGACAACATTGAGATCCCAGACACTGGGGGTGGTTTAAGTGGTGGAAGAACATTAAAAAGTCCTTTCATAAAGTGGGAAACCACAGGGTGTGCAGATAGAGGTTTCCCATCAAGCGGCTGATGAAAAGCAGCAATCGCACTGAGATGGACTCAGTTAGATGTAGACTGAAGTCCAGATTGTGATAAGTGAAGCAAATAATCCAGAACAGAAGCCAAGGAGGTATACATTGGCTCCAAATGGCGAGAGGAACACCAAGCAGAAAATCTAGTCCATTTCTGGCCGTAACACTGCCGAGTGGACGGCTTTCTAGAAGCTACCAAAATATCTTGTACAGACTGAGAGAACTGTATAGAGTCTGTTAGGTTGATAGGTACCAAGCTTTTAAGTGTAGAAATTGCAGGTTGGGATGTAGCAAGGATTCTTGACTCTGAGTAAGCAGAGAGGGAAAAACTAGTAGAAGCAGATGCTCCCTGGTGCTGAGTTGAAGTAGAAGGGAGAACCACTGTTGTCTGGGCCACCGAGGAGCTATTAGAATCATGGTGGCATGCTCTGTCTTGAGTTTGACAAGAGTCTTGAGAATCAGAGGGAATGGAGTGAACGCATAGAGAAACTGACCCGTCCAATCCAGGAGAAAAGCATCTGCCTCGAGACGCTGGGGAGAGTATATTCGAGAGCAGAACTGAGGCAGCTTGTGGTTGAGGGGAGACGCAAAGAGGTCTATCTGAGGGGTTCCCCATTGAGCAAACACCTGACAGAGAAGCGAGGAATTGAGTGTCCATTCGTGAGATTGCAGAAGACGACTCAATTTGTCTGCCAGACAGTTGTACTGACCTTGAATATATGCAGCTCTGAGAAAGATGTTCTGATGGATTGCCCAATCCCACAGCTTCAGAGCTTCTTGACAAAGGGAGTGAGATCCCGTACTTCCCTGTTTGTTGACATAGTACATGGCGACTTGGTTGTCCGTCCGGACAAGGACTACCATGTCGTGAAGAAGGTGTTGAAAAGCTTTGAGAGCATTGAAAATCGTTCTGAGTTTCAACAGATTGATGTAACAAAGACAGTCCACAGGAGTCTAATATCCTTGGGTACAGGGTCCGTCGAGATGGGCTCCCCAGGTATAGGTTGACGAGTCTGTTGTGAGAACCTTCTGATGAGGAAGATTGTGGAACAGTAAACCTCTGCAAAGATTGGAAGAGAGCATCCACCAGTGGAGAAACTGCTTCAACAAAGGAGTTACTGTAACTGGTTTAGAAAGCGGGTCGGTAGCTTGTTGCCACTGAGATGCCAGGGTCCATTGAAGTATGCAAAGTTGAAGTCTGGCAAAAGGAGTCACGTGAACTGTAGAACCCATGTGACCGAGCAGAACCATCATTTGTCTTGCTAAAATTCATGTGAGATGAGACACTTGATGGCAAAGGCGAATGAGGGTATCCCGACGTGGAGGTAGAAACGCTCTGAGCTGGACAGTGTCTAGAGTGGCCCCAATGAACTGGAGAGACTGAGATGGGGTCAGCTGGGATTTGGGAAAGTTGAGTTTGAACCCCAGACTTTGGAGGAACATAATAGTCTGAGTCGCTGCAATAATCCCTTGTTGAGAGGGGGCCTTGATAAGCCAGTCGTCCAGGTATGGAAAAACTTGAAGATCCTGGGCACGGAGGGCTGCAGCCACCACCACCAAACATTTCATGAAGACTCTGGGGGGAATGAGGTGAGTCCAAAAGGAAGAACTCTGTATTGTAGATGAAGATTCCCCACCTTGAATCGAAGATATTTGCGAGAGGTGGGATGAATCGGGATATGAGTGCAAGCCCCTTTGAGATCCAGAGAGCATAGCCAATCTCCCTGATCCATCAGGGAATACAAGGTTTGTAAAGATAGCATCCAAAACTTCTCTTTGATTAGAAATTTGTTGAGGGCCCTGAGGTCCAGAATGGATCGCAAATCCTCCGTCTTCTTTGGGACTAGAAAATAACGGGAATAAAAGCCCATGTCCGTTGGATTAGAGGAACCTCCTCGACAGCTCGAAGGCGAAGAAGAGCCTGAGCTTCCTGAAGAAGGTGGAGTTGCGACAAATTGGAAGGACACTCTCTTGGAGGGCGATCTGGAGGCACCTGAAGAAAGTGAAGTGAGTATCCCTCCCGAAGGATGGTGAGAACCCAGAGATTTGAGGTGATCATCTCCCACTGGTGGTAAAATTAGTGAAGACGACTTTCTATGGGAAGAAGAGAATTTTGATGCAGGGAGGTTGATATGCTTAGACTGGGAATGTCAAAAAGACTGAGCTGGTTTAGTCACAGCAGGAGTCTGAGCCTTCTGCTGTCGTTGTTGTGGAGGCCTTCTAGGCGGAGGCCTAGAGAAAGCTGGTGTCGTTTTTTGGGGATAACGACGCAGTGGTTGCTTGTATGGCCGAGCAGGAGCAGTCTTAGGCTTCGGCCAAATCAAGGAAGCAAAAGAGCGCTCATGTTCAGAGAGACGCTTTGTAGCAGTTTCAATAGAATCATCAAAGAGTTCATTACCCTGGCAAGATAAGTTCGCTAGACGGTCCTGCAGATTGGGATCCATATCAACAATGCGGAGCCAGGCGAGACGACGCATGGCTACTGCAAAGGCAGAAACTCTAGAACAGAGCTCAAAAGCAGCGTATGTGGCTTTCAGCATGAAGAGTCGAAGTTGAGACAGAGTTCTGATGATCTGTTTAAATTCAGAAAGACTTTGTTCCTCCAGAGCTGGATAGAACTTAAGCATCAATTTGAGGAAATGGTTAAAATAAGTAGTGAAAATGTAGTTATAATTGAGAATTCTGTTAGCCATCATGGAATTCTGGTATAACCTGTGGCCAAACTTGTCCATGGTATGGCCCTGCCTGTAGGGACCGCAGGGTAAAGCTTAGATGGATGAGCTTTCTTTAAAGAAGATTCCACAACCAAAGACTGGTGAGACAATTGAGATTTCTTGAAGCCTGTGTGATACCTAGATTCTAGCTTGGATGGAATGGCTGTAATGAAATGAGTTTCCATATTCCTTAAAAAAGTTTGCTTTAATACTGGAGTCATAGGAAGCCTCAAGGTCTCCTTGGGTAGATGAGGCAGCTCCATGTCGGCCAAGTATTCAGGTGTATACTTGGAATCAGAGTGGAGATCCAGTTTAAGAGCTTTTCCCATGTTGAAGACGAACCTGGCAAAAGAGGCAGACTTCGAGGTCGAGGCATCTTCTGGAGAAGGAGTGCGAGACCGAGGAACTACTGAGTAGGAGGGAGAAGCCTCTCTGGAATACTGAGGCAGAGGCTCAGAGTCGAGGCACACAGTGATTGAGGAAGCTGCACTACCTGCGTGAGGAGGTGTGAGTGTTTGTGCTTCAAAACCCTCGAGGGTGAAGTTCCCAGGGTTCGAGAAACAGAGTGGGTCGAGGCAGGAGGAGAAGGCTCCCTCGTTGGAGGAGTCCTCGACCTCGATAGACTTCGAGGAGAAGCAGTCTGTGTAATAGCTTTGCAAGACTTATGTTTAGATTTGGAAGAAGTCTCAGTATCCAAAGAAGGCGAAGGTTTCTGCTGAAGAGATGTCTCCTGAGGAAGTTTGGAAGCGAGATGCCTCGAGCGATGCTTCGGTCGAGGTGGAGGAGACTGTGTCCGAGGAGTAGGTGAAAGTCAATGGACTTGAACTGGCGAGACTTCCGAGGCTTGCCTATTGGTGTTTCCACCGGGGTCTCAGACTGCCGTTCAGGCTGGCTCACAGGAAGCTGGGTCGAGGACGGGAGGAGTTCAGCCATGACCGAGGAAATCGGTGTGGTCAGAATGGCTTTTAACATGTCCTCGAACATGGGCACCGAGACAAAAGAATCAGGTCTCGAAGGTGCAGTAGTGCGCTCCAAGGAGGGCAACCTCGAGGTTGAGTATTCCCGATGCTTGGAGGCATGCTTAGCTGGAGGTCTAGTCGAGGCAGGTAGGCCGGTAGATATGGCCTGGGATGCCTGTGACTCTGGAGGCTTCTTAGAAGTAGTACCTGAAGGAGAGACAGGAGACTTACCCGTCGAGGTCTTCAGAGGAGGTGCCGCCGAGGCCGAAGGAGTCGAGGTCGAGGCCGTCCCCGAAGCTGAGGTTGAGACCTTGTCAGCCGGCTAGTCCATCGTGCCAAAAAGTTGAAGAAGCTTGGCAAGGCGCCGACAAAGGACCCGAAGTTGGAGGGTAGCACAGTGCAAACAAGCGTCGGGACAATGTTCAGGACCCAGACAAACAATACACCGACTATGGGGATCGTTGATTGAAAGGGTCTTGTTGCACTGGCTACACTTTTTGAACCTGGTTAGAGGCCGGGACATAGAAAAAAACAAAGCCCGATGTACCAAACGAGGTAAGCGGCCAGGCCTAGGCCATAAGGCTGCTGCCGGAAGAAAAAATAAAAAATAAGAAGTTGTTTTATTTTTTAAAAATATGGTATGAGAAAGAAAAGAATAACAAAACGCGAGCACAGCGACTAATAAAATAACAAAAGCCTTGGTGAGAGAAGGCAACGAAGGCTTCAGAGCTAAAGAAGAGAACTTCTCGGCTCCGCAACAAAACGTTGAACTGATGTTCCTCACAGGAGATGCGCACCCTAACTTGGGCGGGAAGGCACTCACACATGCACAGTGCAGCACTCAGAGTCAGAAGCTCTTACAAAGATCTTCAAGCGAGTCTGCTTTCGAGGCTGTCCGCTGAGGGGCTCCGTCAGTGACGTCACCCACTGTTGAGAATATGCTGCCTGCTTGTCCTGGGATAATCAACATTATATCATTTGATGCAGCCATACAGGAACCTCACCTAAAACAGTGATAGGGACCCTTCAAATGAAAAATAGCAAAGATTAACAGAGGGCATTTGCATACAGAATTTATTTTCATTCAACTTCAATTTTTCATATCATTTATGAACAGCAAAGATTTTGCAATAAAGTTTTCTTGACTTAAGGGTACTAAATTATAATTAAGTCATTTGATAATTTCCACAATACCTTCTTGTACAAAAAAGTGGTACCATAAACATATAACATCGAGAACAACTTGTATTTAAATGTGCTGTACAATTTTCTTTATAAAATCATCTGATAAAGAATGTGATAAAACTAACTAACTATTAAACTGCTCTAGCAGTTTTTAGCGCAGAGAGCTGCGCTGAATGGCCTGCGCTGCTCCCGACGCTCATAGGCACTCTGAGCGTTGGGAGCAACATGGGCCATTCAGCGCAGCTTGCTTGAAAACTGCTAGCGCAGTTTAATAAGAAGCCTTAAGTGTTAATTTAAGAAACAGCAAGCAAGATAAGATCTCTGTTCTTTTATTATTGCAGTCATCACTAGTATTTCAAACGGTTTCCTCTTGAGTTCAAGCTGAGGCCTTGAAGAGCTCCACTAATACAAGGGCAAATCTGAACCCATCTCCCTCATACTATCCTGAATAAAAAAAGATCATGCATTCTAACTTAAGCCAAAATACATGTACTGAGGGTGGGGAGGGAGGACTGGATCAGTGATCAACAACCACAGCTATTGGGTTCATGTTGTACTTTCCTTCTTTTCCAGGAGAAGCTCTGGATATATATGATATTATTAAAATAACAAAAGGTGTGTTGGAGAAAGGAAAATAAAACCAGAATCTGTATGCCCATGGAGTAGTGATATCTCTGAGTGCCTTTCCTGGATCTCTGCAGCAGCTGGGGGCAGGACTCAAGATCCTCACCTTCCGTTGAGAATTTCTGGCATTTGTTCTTTTCCAGAAGGGACCTGAATTTTCCAGTGATGACTAGACACTGTAGAATACATGTGGAAGGTAATTTTTATAAGAGAGTGCCTATTTGTAAAGGGAAATAGGCATCTACTTTTCTATAATACTTGCAGAACAGGATAAATGCAGATGTATATTTTAAATGCAGATGTATATTTTAGGCACAACCACTTCTATCAGCCATCAAGCTGCTGTAAATAGTTGCATCTAGACTGTTAAAGAATGTGCTTATAGTATTTTATAATTTGGGTGTGTAATTAAGCACCCTGCCCATAAATAGTGGCATATATTTCCAGAATAGTATTCTGCCAAAAACTGTTCATTTGAGTGTGAGGGAGCTCCTACTAGAATTAACCTCTTAGTGCTGATCTTGAACACAGGCTGATCTGCGCATTCTGTTAGAAGGTTGTAAACTCTGCCCAGAAATCAGTGCACAGTATAGCCATGTGTTTGACCTTGCTTTAGCAGATCCTTTTTCCCACCTTTCACCTTCCTATAAATGGAGATACTAATTTTATTTTCTTCCAGTCTCGTGCCAGACTCTGTATATAATCCACTTGTGTGCTGGAAAAAAGATAAACCAGAATAAAGTTTTTTTTTAATATATAAAGCTATATCTTCATTTTTTTCCTCCTTTTTCGTTTTGGTTCTGGTTCCTGGCTTTCATCAGGTTTAGTTGCTGCAGTCATCTGTGTATAAAAAATTATATAATAAATAAATGCATAATATAATAAATGCATTTATTCCAACAAATGGGGAAAGAATGCAGACCTTGGCTCATGAAATTCTTTCCATGCCTTCTGCGTGCATATCTTTGTGAGCCAATATGCATGTTAATAATATGTATATGGGTGGTGTGTATCTGATAGGAGGTCAGGACTGTTTGAAAGGTGCTATATTACAATGCATCGTTAGAACTTTTTTCTCTCCTCATTTAGAGCATAGATTTTCTCTCTTCTAGTTCCCACCACATGCAGAAACTTCTCTGAGCTCACTTCCTTCCCTTGTGACTAGAGCAATCTCCCCATTGGCTGGATCCTATTCTGGGCTTCTTGGGAGGAAGGGATAAATAACCAAATAAGTAAAAGCAGGCAGGACAGGCTCACTAAAATAGTGAAGGAAGCGATAGGCATTAAGAAAAATTCATTCAGGAAATGGAAAAAAGGATAAAACTGAGGAGAACTGGAAAGAGCACAGGAAGTATCAAAAAGAATGTCACCGTGTGGTTCGTAAAGCCAAAAGATAGTATGAAGAGAGGCTAGCCAGGGAGGCACAAAATTTAAAACCGTTCTTCAGATATGTTAAAGGGAAACAGCCGGCTAGGGAGGAGGTGGGACCGCTAGATGACAGAGACAGGAAGGGAGTAGTGAAGGAGGAGAAAGAAGTCGCGGAAAGACTTAACATGTTCTTTTCGTCTGTATTTACGAACGAAGACACAACCAACATACCTGAATCTGAGCAATTCTTCAATGGAAATCAAGCAGAAAAATTAACATCCATGGAAGTGAGCCTTGAAGATGTGCGCAGGCAGATAGAAAAACTAAAAACTGACAAATCCCCGGGTCCGGACGGAATCCATCCAAGGGTTCTGAAAGAATTAAAGGAAGAGATAGCAGAACTACTGCAGCAAAATTTTAACCTATCCCTGAAAACAGGAGTGATTCCGGAGGATTGGAAGATAGCCAACGTCACGCCCATCTTTAAAAAGGGATCAAGAGGTAACCCAGGAAACTACAGACTGGTGAGTCTCGCCTCGGTTCCGGGGAAAATGGCGGAAGCACTGATAAAAGAAAACATCGATGAACATTTGGAAAGAAACAAACTTTTGAAAACAAGCCAACATGGTTTCTGCAGGGGGAGATCGTGCCTAACTAACTTATTGTACTTCTTCGAAGGAATTAACAAACAGATGGACAGAGGAGACCCCATAGACATCATATACCTGGATTTCCAAAAAGCCTTTGACAAGGTGCCACACGAGCGTCTACTCCGGAAACTGAAGAACCATGGGGTGGACGGAGACGTACATAGATGGATCAGAAACTGGTTGGTGGGTAGGAAACAGAGAGTAGGGGTGAAGGGCCACTACTCGGAATGGAGGAGAGTCACGAGTGGTGTTCCGCAGGGCTCGGTGCTCGGGCCGCTGCTATTTAATATATTCATAAATGATCTAGAAACAGGGATGAAATGTGAGATAATAAAATTTGTGGACGACATCAAACTATTCAGTGGAGCTCGGACTAAAGAGGACTGCGAAGAATTGCAAAGGGATTTGAGCAAACTAGGAGAATGAGCAACGAGATGGCAGATGAAGTTCAACATTGAGAAATGTAAAGTATTGCATCTGGGAAGCAGAAACCCGAGGTACAACTATACAATGGGAGGGATGTTAGTGAACGAGAGTACCCAAGAAAGGGACTTGGGGGTAATGGTGGACATGACAATGAAGCCGACGACACAGTGCGCAGCGGACGCTAAGAGAGCGAATAGAATGCTAGGTATAATCAAGAAGGGTATTACAACCAAGACGAAAGAAGTTATCCTGCCGCTGTATCGGGCGATGGAGCGCCCGCATCTGGAATACTGCGTCCAATATTGGTCGCCGTACCTTAAGAAGGATATGGCGTTACTCGAGAGGGTTCAGAGGAGAGCGACACGTCTGATAAAAGGGATGGAAAACCTTTCATACACTGAGAGATTGGAGAAACTGGGTCTCTTTTCCCTGGAGAAGAGGAGACTTAGAGGGGATATGATAGAGACTTATAAGATCATGAGGGGCATAGAGAGAGTAGAGAGGGACAGATTCTTCAAACTTTCAAAAAAATATAAGAACAAGAAGTCATTCGGAAAAACTGAAAGGGGACAGATTCAAAACAAATGCTAGGAAGTTCTTCTTTACCCAGCGTGTGGTGGACACCTGGAATGCGCTTCCAGAGGACGTAATAGGGCAGAGTACGGGATTGGGGTTTAAGAAAGGATTGGACAATTTCCTGCTGGAAAGGGGGATAGAAGGGTATAAATAGAGGATCACTGCACAGGTCCTGGATCTGTTGGGGCCGCCACATGAGCGGGCTGCTGGGCACGATGGACCTCAGGTCTGACCCAGCAGAGGCATTGCTTATGTTCTCACCCATATAAAAGAGGATTGGAGAACTACTGCTGTATGGATATTTTTTTTTAGAGTCATAAATTCCTGAAGAAAGTCAGACAGGTAGCAATCCTAATCTGGGTTCTGAGATATTTGACAGAGCACTCATAAACCTGAGGCAATTGCTGTGTTCTTATTTTGCTAATGCCTTAATCTAGCCCTGACCACGGCCACAGATAGTAGTTGGCACCATAAATAGAAACCAATCAATACAAATTAGTTATATATTTCCTTGGTATTTCTACTGTGAAACTTTCTGTCTGAATAACTTAAGGAGAAATTAGGTTCTTACCTGCTAATTTTCTTTCTGTTAGCCTGTAGACTGGTACAGTCCTTTACTAATGGTTATATCTCACTGTGACCAGCAGGTGGAGACTGAGATCAAACTGTGATTGTAGTATATTAGCTGAGGCTCCCCCCTCCTAACCCAGTCTGCTGAATAGCCAAGCAGAACTAAGGAAAAACTAACATGAAACAACAGTAATACTTCGAACTGGAGAATAAAACAACAAACACATAGTAATAACTGTTGGAAAATGCAAAGAACTAAAATCTTGCAGTAAAAATGTCCCCGCAGCTCACCAGCTATGCCAGCTGAGCCATAGCTGCTGTTCTTGTATCTCCCCGGCCCTAGAAAAATACTAGAACCCACAGAAAAAGCAAAATCTTCATGCATACAAAAACTGCAATCACTGCAGAAATACAGATAGGATGGAAAACTGTACCAGTCTACAGGTTAACAGAAAGAAAATTAGCAGGTAAAAACCTAATTTCTCCTTCTGTGTCACCTGATAGATAGACTGGTACAGTTCTTTAAGCCCCCCTTAAGCTTTACCTGGTGGTCTAGCGGTTTTCGTGGCAGGAGCGATCTTCCCACGCTCCTGCCCCGTGCAGATCGCTTATAGGAAATGGCTGCCTTGAGCTCCCATAGTCTCTTGAGACTAGGATGGGAGCTCAAGGCAGCCATTTCCTATGAGCAATCTGCACGGGGCAGGAGCGTGGGAAGATCGCTCCTGCCACCAAAACCCACTAGACCACCAGGTAAGGCTTAAGGGGGGGGGGCTTACAAGGCTTAAAATAGCTGGGGGGTTAGGGGCTGAACCGGCCAGAATATTTGTTGCGTTTTTTTAAATATTCACAGGCCAGTTCTACCCCTAACCCCCATGGATACAGAGGGAGAAGTGTAGAACTGAGAGCCATAAAGTTGGCATTACAGACTCTGGGGAGATCCATGGAAAGCAAAGCTGTCTGGGTGTTTTCAGACAGTACCACAGCAGTAGCATATGTGAAAAAGAATGAAGGGTACCGAGTGCTCCATTAAGACTGGAGGCCCAGTTACACTGAGCGGAAATCCACTTGCTGGCAATCTCTGTGGTGCATGTAGCAGGAATGGAGAATGTACAAGCTATCTCAAGTGGCAAACTTTGGACCCAGGGGAGTAGTCATTGTCCTGGACAGCCAGTCTGATGGCTTTGGCAGTGAACAAGGGGGCCTCGGAAAAGGAAGAAGTGATATGGATCGTTTTGAAAAGAGAAGATGGAACTTCTATCCACTTGGGTGTTGGCTACAGACCTCCTACTCAACTGCAGCAAATTCATAAAGATCTGTTTACGGATATACAAAAGTTGGGAAAGAAAGGAGAGGTGCTATTGCTGGGTGATTTCAACCTGCCGGATGCGGACTGGAAAGTTCTGTCTGCAGAATCGGAAAGAAGTAGAGAGATTGTGGATGCCTTTCAAGGGGCTCTGCTCAGACAAATAGTGAAGGAACCCACAAGGGAAAAAGCGATACTGGATCTGGTGCTCATAAATGGTGAAAGTGTCTCTAATATCCAAGTGGGGGCCCACCTGGAAAGCAGTGATCATCATACAGTTTGGTTCAACATAACAGCCAAAGAGGATGATGACCACATAAAACTCAAAGTCCTAAATTTCAAACATGTGGACTTTAGTAGCACGGGGGAGTACCTGAAGAAAGAGCTGATTGAATGGGAAGACATAAGGGAAGTGGAAAAACATTGGTCTAAATTGAAAGGTGAAATAAATAGAGCTACTGACCTTTATGTGAAGAAAATAAATAAAAACAAATGAAAAAGGAAACTGATATGGTTCTCCAAACTAGTGGCAGAAAAAGTAAAGGCAAAAGAATTGGCGTTTGTGAAATATAAAAAAAAAACTCAAGAAGAGTACAGAAAGGAATATCAGATGAAACTGAAAGAAGTCAAGAGAGATACTTCTAGTGAAAGCGCGAGCAAAATGGCTATAATTATAAGAAAGGGAGACAAAATTTTTTTCAGGCATATTAGTGAAAGGAGGAAGACAAAAAAATGGAATTATGAGACTGAAAGAAGGTATGAACCGCTATGTGGAGTGTGATGAGGAAAAAGCAAATGTGCTAAATAAATAGTTTTGTTCAGTGTTCACAGAAGAAAAACATGGAGAAGGACCACAATTGATCAGCAAAGTTACACCTGAGAATAGAATGGATACTGCACCGTTCACAGAAGAAAGTGTTTATAAATAACTTGAAAAATTGAAGGTGGACAAAGCTATGGGATGGGATCCAGCCCAGAATATTGAGGGAGCTCCAAGAGGTTCTTGCGGATCCTCTTAAAGATCTGTTCAATAAATTTTTAGAGATGGGAGAGGTTCCACAGGACTGGAGAAGAGTGGATGTGGCCCCTATTCACAAAAGTGGTTGCAGAGATGAAGCCTCACTTCAGTTATTGGAAAAATAATGGAAACGTTGCTGAAGGAAAGGATAGTGAAATTCTTACAATCTAATAGAGTACAAGATTCGAGGCAACATGGGTTTCCTAAAGGTAAATCGTGCCAAACGAATCTGATTGAATTCTTTGACTGGGTAACCAGAGAACTGGATCAAGGATATGCGCTAGATGTAATTTACTTAGATTTCAGCAAAGCCTTTGACACAGAGGCTCTTAAATTCTAAGAGCAGTGTTAGGAAATTCTACTTTACGGAGAGGGTGGTAGATGCCTGGAATGCGCTCCCGAGAGAGATGGTGGAGAGGAAAACGGTGACTGAGTTCAGAGAAGCGTGGGATGAACACAGAGGATTTAGAATCAGAAAATAATAGTAAATATTGCCAGTACTGGGCAGACTTGCACGGTCTGTGTCTTGACACCAAATCACCACTATGTATCAATAATCTTAATTACCCTATCCAACCTCCATAAAGATACTAGGTGTAACTTTGGATCAGTGCCTAACTATGAGAGACCAGGTGGACTCCTTGATCAGAAAGGGATTTTTCACTCTCTGGAAACTCAGATCCATTAAAGCTTATTTCGATACAGCGGCATTCAGAACCCTAGTCCAATCCCTCGTACTGAGTCTACTTAGCAATTTCCCAAAAGAACATGCAAAAGAAAAGCGTTTACAATTGATGCAAAATGCAGCGGTCAAACTATCTTTGGGCTGAGGAAGTTTGACCACGTGACACCCTACTACCGGCAGCTGCATTGGCTGCCAATGGAGGCGCGCGTAAAGTTTAAATTTGCCTGCTTCTGCTTCAAAGCACTACATGGACTTGCCCCTAAATATATAACTGACCTTTTCGTCTTCTCAGCCAACAGATACAAGAGAAGCTCACATTCCAACTTCGTTTCCCCCCCAGTGAGAGGTTGTAAACTGAAAAAACACCATGAACATCTTCTCTCGTACCAGGCAGCATCGTGGGGTAAAGACCTAGAACAATTGCTTTCGCCCACTACTTATGAAGAATTTAGGAAATGTCTGAAAACACACCTGTTCCTAAAATCCAGATATACATTTGTAGCCCCAAAGAGTTTCCCTCATTTTGTGCCTTTTTTTCCCCCCCCAAGGCTGAAAGTATGAGTAGTCCTAACCTGTCTGTTTTCTGGCTCGTTCTCTGTATTTTCATCTTCTGCTTCCTGTTCTTGTAAAGCTGCATCGAGTGTAGCCACATTGATCCTGAAATCTCGTGATGTGCTCAGCTTCATATACTGCATCAAGTTCACCTTCAACAGTCACATGAAAAAATAGTGATTTCATTATGTTAAACTTCAACGAACCCAAACAAGGGAAATTGCCATGAATAAACAGTGGTTAATTTCCTTAAACCTGCCAATTTGTGGGAACCATTAAGGAAGCTACTCACCACTGAGCAGCAGCGCAAAATCGCACGCCTGCTCATGCTTCTTCTCAGCGGCCGAAGACGCTCAAAGGCAGCCAAGTTAACAGTGGGGCAGGAACTTGGAAAGTTCGTTCCTGCCCGCTGCACTTCTATCGACGATCACCAGTAGAGATATGAGCCTGAGGCTAGGACAGGGAGGGCGGCAGGCTGCAAAGCCTGATGGGGAGGGAAGGAAGGGGGCTGGGTGCAATGCCTGGCAGGGCACTTGAATTTTAAGCCCAACTTATATTTGAGTCAACCATTTTTCCTCCTTTTGTGGGGGAAAGGGGATCTCGACTTATATTCGAGTATATACGGTAAATCCAATAGGAACACTCAAAATATTCATATGTTTACATATCGAACCTTAAAAGCCTGTCGATTTAAGAGATTTTGGAGAAAACTTTTTCTTTTCAAGCTGGGAAAATGAACTCCTGGTTAAGTACCCTTATAACACAAGCCCAAACCTATTATTCTTTTAGGAAGTTGTTAAAAACCTACTTATTTGATAAATGGATAAAATGAGATTGGATGTATCCTCTTTTGAAATGTTTCACTCAATGTACAATCTTCTTGGATATAAACCGCTTAGAACTTATGGTAGGGTGGTATATAAGAATAAAAGTTATTATTATTATGTAGGTTACCTTGGATTTCTTAGATAGCTGGATTAGGAATTTTTCATACTGTTCAATGGCAAAAATTAAGTTGGGAATAGGCTTAATCTCACGAAGCACTTTGGCCTGTAAAAGGAAATAGGAAAATGGAAAGAACTTTCATAATCAGGTTTCATATTTACTGCAGATTGGTGCATGGAAGACAGATGGAATGCTCTTATATAGCCTTATGTAATAAAGAAGTAGCAGTGAATGCATCACAATAGTTAGTCACTGGGAAATTCTAGAACCTTCTCATTTGAGATGCAGCTTTGATCTATTGCTCCCATTCACCAAGATGGCCATTGCCTATTCTTTCCCTCCTTCTGACTGCTCTCTTTGTGACTTCTCTCCTTTTGTTAATCATAGGAAACTGTTAACTCTTAAACACTGTCCTCCCTAGTCTTGTCCAGTCACCAGCAGCACCTTTAGGAATAGCAAAACTATTGGCCCTTGAACCTCTTCCAGTGCTGGTGACAAGGCAGTTTCTTCTTGTAACACTATGTTCTTGCTTGCCTTGGACACTCTTGCCCCTCGTCACATCTAACTTCTGCTCACATCCACAGTTCGCTTTCTTCATTCCTGCACACATTCTACAGATTGTCTCTGGCTGAAATCCCCCTCCCATACTAAACATTATACAAGAGAACTAAAATGCCTAAGCTCTGCCCCCAACCCCACCATTTCCCTTATCTCCCTCACTGCATCCAGCATTTTGCAACCCCTCCCCTCCTTTGATCTCCAGTATCTCTCCTTCTCCCTCCAGCCCCCTGTGGTCTCCAGCATCTCTCAACTTTCTTCTACCTCCCCCATATACTGTTTAATTTCTTACCTCCCCCAGGATGGCAATGCTAAATTGGCATAAGAGGAGGCATTGCATCTGGTCTTCCTGCTCCCACTCCTTCCAAACTTCCTGTTTCAGAGGGGGGCGGAAGCCAGCAGGACTAAATCAAGCACAAATACTCAAAGCCTTGTGCCAACCGGCCATGATGGTTTTTCTTATGTCAATTGTAGTGTCACCAATCTGGAGAAGGTGGTAAGAAAATAGTAGGAAAATTTGGGGGATGCCGTGGAACCTGAGGGCTTCCCCTGTTCCAGTGCCTATGTTATATATTTCATAAACCTGTTTATCTGCTTTCATTCTATTACAGTTGCTAAGCAAAATTATTAGATCAATTTATTTTATTTTTCTAAGTTATTTATATACTTCCTATCAATGGAGGTTGTCTAAGTGGTTTACATTTAGGCATTCAAGCATTTTGTCCATTTAATAAACTCTTGCCTCCAACACCCATCAGCTTTTTACCATATTCACCACATCCCTTCCCTCCATTCTTTGCCCAAACCTTGGCCAGCTCCTGGCTGTCGCCTCCCTCCCCCTCATCATACATATCCTTCCTTCTACAATTTGTGTCTTTACCAACTCAAACAATTGTCATTTACCAGCTAAATGCTTTTGTGGGGTTTGGAAGGCCTGGTTTGAAACATCCAGATTATCACCCTCTTCACTAGTACTGCCCTATTACTGAAAAAATGAAGGGGACCCCCCATTAGATAAAAATAAATACCTCAGATTCTTGCTGTTAAATACAATGTTGCAACTAGGACTGAATGGACCCCCTAGGAAAAATTAAGAAAGGCCCCCAATGACACCATGCTACCCAAGGAAGGAGGGTCGTCTTCAGAGTTCCTGTCTGGGCAGGAGCATACATGGGGGATAAGTGGCTGAAATGTGGACATAGGGGCTTGTGTATGAGCTCTTTGGGGAGGACAGGATAGAAAACTAATTAAATAAATAAATGTAAGATGTCAGGGGAGGAGGGGTAGTAGGATATGTGCATCAGGAAACAAGGAAAGAGGGGTGTCTGCTCTGAGAAGGTGTTTCTAGGGAATAAGGGATAAACCTTTTTTGAAGTTTGGGACTCTGGGAGAAGGTGAGCATGCCACTACATTTACTCCCCCAGACCCCCAATCTCCCCTTGCAGTCGGGTAGCATCTAAAACACTCAGCTCTTCTGCTACAGGGCCAAGTTTTGCAGTATTAGGAGTGAGATCTCAAAACACTTATCATGAGACTTCTGCCCAAGGGAGTAGGGAATGAGATGCTTAAGGGCTGCCTGGCTGCATAAGGAGAGATTGAAGAAAGGAATCGGGAGGTAGTACGGCAACAGTGCTAGAAGTGCAGTGTATGCTGTGCAGACCTCCTCCCAGTCCAGCAGCTGGCCTTACCAGCAAAGCAGACCCTGGCTTTTTGCTGGGTTTGCTCACTGGTTACATGCCAGCAGTCCTGACTGCTACTGTATGTATCGGTTACCGTGGCAGCTGATTTTTCCTTTTTCTTTTTTTCTCCTGAAAAGCTCAGTTCTTCACTCTGAATATTCTGAAGGAATTGGATAGAATACAAAGTCACATACTTAACCAGGAAAAATATTCAAGTTGTTTAATATCATTGTTAATATCACAGACTAGAGTTCTGTCCTTGTCCCTTTCAACTCATAAAGGATGGGATAGGGACAGAACTAGTGGCAACAGGACAGGGATGGAGAGAAATCTAAGGCAATGCTTGAAGGCAGAATTCAGCCCCTCACTTATATGAATGCAGGTAGCATTTGCATATGAGTCTATAGAGGAAATGCAACAGGGATGTCCAATAAAATCATCACTGGATTTCCAATTTTACAGAGGGATGAATGAGGCAGGCAAGGGAGGAGGATAACTTCAAGGTGGCCAAGATGCAACCCTGAGGGTTATGGCCCAGTCAGATTATTACAGTTCTGCATTTTGAGGAAGAGGAGTAGGATGGTGTTTCAGTATAAAAGCACAGGGTACATCTATTGGTGAGCGACTGCCAAAGCAAAGCTCATCACAACTGCTTTGCCATTATCTCTCCTTTAACAAAGGTATAAGAAACCTGCACAGTATATGGTGCACCACACTTTATCCCTGTACTTATAACCAAGGTAGGATTAACCATTTGGTGGATCCTTGGCAAATAATCATGCTGAGCTTTGCTTGGTTCTGACTACAAAGGAAAACTGGTGACTCTAGTTCACTCCTCCTCCTGCCCCAATCTCCACACACATACGCTCTTCTTTCTGCCAGCAGTTGACTTACCAGGGCAAATATCTGCCTTGGGAACACCCGAATGGGGCCCCCTCCTAAACATTTAGCCTTATGCTCATGCCTAGCTTGCCCATGCTTTACTCCTACCCTGTTTATAACGCAGTCTCAAATTTGAATGCCAGTCTTAATGGAACCATCTTGCTATACAAGATAGTCATGTTAAGCTTTGCAGCTGCCATGAAAGAAAAAAATAAAGTTCTTTAAAGGAGTTGCTTCAACTCATAGATTTTATATATATAAATAGACACACACCAAGTATTTTCTATATCTAATAGATTGTATTTATGCATTTTTACCCCCCCTCCCCTGTTTTATAAAACCACAAAAAGTTTTTCTGATTCGCTTGATAGACCGGTATAGTTCCTTAAGAATAGGTTATATACGTCACTGCTACCAGCAGGTGGAGACTGAGATCAAACTTGTATATCAGTAAGGCATCCTCTGTACTAATCCAGTCTTCCTCAGTCTCCAGTAGCAGGTGATAGACTAATTTCGGCTCCCCTCTTAGCCTTCTGGAATTTTGTTTCTGGACTCCTGGTTCCCCTTTTGTGCCGGATAGAACTTAGATAGATCCTGTTTGGGGATCTGTCCGACCTCAGGGGTGTTAAACCCAGCGTGTCTCGTGCTGGGTCCCTTCCCCCATATATTGTATAACCCTATCTCATTTAAAGCCACCAAAGATCATCTTAGTTGTTACATTATATAATATTTGTAACTGAGACATTTGTTAGTTAGGTAATCCAATCAGTACACTATTATAGTAGTCAAGAAAAACAAGACCACACGTGAATATCTATACTGTATAGGTTCTAGTAAGCCTAAGTTGTAAATCAGCCTTTGAAAACATAAGGTAATATTTCTGCTCTGGTATGACCCTCTTTCTTCAGTAGAGTGAGCTCTTTATCTTTAAAATAAACATATAAACCTAGAAGGAGAGTTCCAAGATGCTGTCTATAAGGTACCAAGATAATCAAGCAAGAGAAATTTCAGTTACACACAAAAAAGAGCAATAATTGGTGGTGGTGGGGGGGGGGGGGGTACTGGAAAAAGGGCTTCGGTAAAACTTGTTTCTGAATTAATGTTTTCTATAATAAAAAGATCTTTTGTTATTCCTACCTGTGCATAAGTGATGAAGGCATAACATTGTGGTGTCAGATGTGAACCTGAAAGCTTAACCTGTCGAAAACAAACAAATTGTTACTGATAAAATAAAGGATTGTATTACACTAGAAGTTTGTAGGTGTCATTTAATCTGCTCACCAGTTTTTCCAGCCTGGCAGGGATTTGCCCCAGATTACTCGAGTAAACCTGTAAATACTGGGGAAAAAATAAGACAATATACACCTATTTATAAATGTTTTTAAAGACACTGCATGTTTATCTTATTTCTATGTATACAACCATTAAGTCACTATCCAGCAGTACAGAAAATGTATAATTTGAAATGTCGGAGCCCAATGAGCAGGGCAGGCAGGCAGGAGAAAAGTCAGGCGAAGAGGAGACAAGAATCGGGAGGTGAAAGAGGAGAGGAACAGAGAAGCAGGGCAGGCTAGAGTGAGGGGCAGGGGCGAGAGATAGCTCCGCCCACCCCTCTGACGTCAGCCAGGCACTGATCCGGAGCTCCCCCTTAAAATGGGATGAGCCAACGGCGCTCAGCTGTTTGGCACGCATCGAAAGGGCCATCAGAAGGGGTGAGTCACTGCACAAGCAGCAGAGAGAGAGAGGACACCAGCAGCAGACAGAGAGAGAGGACACCAACAGCAGAGAGAGAGAGGACACCAGCAGCAGACAGAGAGAGAGGACACCAACAGCAGACAGAGAGCAGACACCAGCAACAGACAGAGAGAGAGAGGACATCAACAGAAGACGGAGAGAGGACACCAGCAGCAAATAGAGAGGACACCAACAGGAGAGAGAGAGGGGGAAGCAGAGGGAATCCAGAAGATGAGCTTTCCAGTGTTCTGCACAGTCTGTCATATGTATGATTACCTCCCCTCGGGGAGGCAAGTCATTTGTATGTGGTCGGTGTCAGGAGCTGAAAAGCTTAAAGAAGGAAGTTAGGCAACTAAACTAAACCTTAAGTTTATATACCGCATCATCTCCACGGAAGTAGAGCTCGGCACGGTTTACAAGAACTTAAAAATGAGAAAGGGTAGGAAAAGGTTTACATAAGTTTATAAATCGAGTGGAAAAGTAAGGGAAAAGAAATTACATGTTAGAGAAGAGCCAGGTTTTTAGTTGCTTGCGGAATAAATGGAGGGAGCTCAGGTTCCGCAGTGGGATAGTAAAGTCATTCCAGAGACCTGTGATTTTGAAAAGAAGTGATTTTCCCAGTTTACCTGCGTGGAAAATACCATGTAGGAAGGGGAAGGATAGTTTAAATTTATGGGCGGTCCTGGTGGAGTCAGGGCACGAGGAGTTGAAAGAAAGTGGGATTAGGGAAGGAAGGATGCTGTGAATAATCTTAAAACTGAAGGACAGGATACAGGAACTGTAAGGACTTTACATCGCAGAAGACCCAATCAGGACAGCTGAAGACTTCATAAGAGAGAGACACATTGATGAACAAGTCAGGGAGCTCGAGGAGTTCATTGAGGAGGCCTACAGGATTAAGACTGTTTGGGTTCCACTAGAAACAATTGTATAAATGGTGCCTAGTGGATGATTGACAATTGTGCTCAACTGTGTCTAGAAGTCAGGTGCTATTTATAGAATCACTGTACAGAGCCAAATATTTACTCTCGACTCTAACCTATCACTCTGCAAACACATCTTACAAGTAGTCTCTTCATCCTACCTCCACCAGCTCCGAAAGATAAGAAACTACTTCACGGAACAAGACTTCACCCAACTACTCTATGCCTTTGTCTTTACACGCCTGGATTACTGCAACACTGCGTTTTCAAAGGCCTAGTGTTGTCATATAAATCGCTCTACAACATGACACCCAAATACTTCTCAGACATAGTGACATAGACATAATAGATGACGGCAGATAAAGACCCGAATGGTCCATCCAGTCTGCCCAACCTGATTCAATTTAAATTTTTTTAAATTTTTCTTCTTAGCTATTTCTGGGAAAGAATCCAAAGCTCTACCTGGTACTGTGCTTGGGTTATAGTGACATACTTCCTCTCTATACCCCAAAGAGAACGCTACGCTCCCAAGATGAAATACGCCTATATACACCATCAGGACACTCCCTCCAATTCCAGACAGCTTGAAAATCCTATTCCAATTTTTTACCAAACCTCTGGAATAGGCTACCTCCTCATATTAGAGCCTTTAAAGGACTTCTTTAGAAAAGCTGTAAAAAACCTATCTTTTTGCCTAGTCATTCCCTCAACCATTCACCAGCATCAGTGAGTAATCCTATATGAAGATATACTGCAACACACTGTATGTAAATCCTATATTATAACACTGTGAATGTAAAATATAACCCGTTCTGAGCTCTTTGGGGAGAACAGGATATAAATGTAAATAAATAATGTGCACATTATACTTGTGAAAATATGGTACTTTCAAGGCTGATGAGATAAGGCAGCAGTAGTCAGAGCGTACTACAGAGCATATTTATACTTCCCATAGTGTTCAAAACCTAGCATTTTTCCCTTTCCAGATGATACTGGAGAATACTCACATATTTAATGAGCGATGTCAGAATGGTGTATATCTTTGCTAGCTCCTTAATCAGAGCGTCTATGCAACTGCCAATTGGAAAAGCAGTTTGCACCAGTTCATGGCAGGCAGTCAACAATGTCCCCAGCTGTAAGAATACCGCCTTTTCTATTGGCTCTCTCTGGTTCACTGCTTGAGTGGAGACATCTATAAAAAGAGAGTAGATCAAGTTAAAGAAATGCTATAACATGCAGTGCTGGTTCACTATTGACTTGTCAGCAGGACAGAAGCTTCCTGTTCCACACTTAGAAATGCTTCTGTATATTTGACTTTTCTAGATTGTGTTTCAAACAAGCATGTTTAGAATGTCAAATTCTCAAATTTTACCATCAAACCTGTTTAATACCTAAACTGTTTCACTAAGCAAAAAGTAGTATCTCTAGTTTACTGAACACTCATATGAGCGAGTACTGCTTATTTTGAAAAGTAAAGAAAAAAACCACACACAAAGGATAAATTAGATCTTACCGACAGGACCAAATTGAGATCCCATGATGGCATCGAAGGACACATCAGCGGCCGAAGCAACTTCACTACTCTTAAGAAACGGATGATATCAGGAAGAGAAGACAACCACCGACCTTGCACCAAACTTCTAAAGGATGGCAAGGATACAACCTGAACCCATAAGGAGGATCAGGCAAGGCCTCTCTCTAAGCCATCTTGCAAAAAAAAAAAAAAAAAATCCAGAATACAAGGTAACGACATGTGAAGAGGAAACACCACCAATCCTCAAAAAGGTGCCAAATGCACACATAGGCACGGGAAGTTGAAAACTGTTGAGATCCCGAGAGAGAGAAGAGATCACCTTATCTGAATATCGTTTTCTGTTTATGCATTCCCTTTCAAGAGCCAAGCCGTAAGACAAAAGGGACCGGATTGAAGATGGGAATGGGACCCTGAGTCAGAAGGTTGTCTGACAGGGGCAGAGGAAGGAGCTCTGCGACAAGGAGGCAAACCGGGTCCCTGAACTATGGATACCTTGGTCGATGCGGAGCCACCAGAACTACGTGGCTAGCTTGCCGCACAATGTGAATGAGAACTCTGCCCACCAGAGGCCATGGAGGAAAGACATTTAGGTATTTATATACCACTTATAGCCTAAGTGGTTTACATTCAGGTATTCAAAGCATTTTTCCCTATCTGTCCTGGTGGGCTTATACTCTATCTAATGTACCTGGGCCAATGGGGCATTAAGTGACTTGCCCACAACTTCACCCGAGACTTTAGCTCTAACCACTGTGCCACACACTTCCCACAGAAGACCATCTGACAACCAACACTGCACTAGATCATCCAACCCCTCAGCCTGAAAATCCCTCCGCTGACTGAAGAATCACTTTGGTTTGGTGTTGAAATGCGTGGCCATGAGGTCCATCATCAACCGACCCTACAACTGAACAATCAGATTGAAGGTCTCCACTCCTAGACACCCCTTGCCAGGATCTAGCACAAGCTGACTGAGAAAATCCACTTAGATGTTGTCTGCTCCCACCATATGAGAGGTTGAGCAGGCGAGTCTCTGTTTAGTCCAGGAGGAGCACCGTCTCCTGAGCCACTGACTCTTAGTTCCTCCCTGTTGATTGACATAAGCCACCACCACGGCATTGTCAGATAGGACCCTGACTGCCTTGCCCTTAATCAGAGATAGAAAGGCTGAACATGCTAACTGAATGGCTGTGGTTTCCAGAATGTTAATCAGCCAAGAAGCCTCCTCCAGAGATCAACTGCCCTGAATTGAATGACCGAGACACTGGCCTTCCCTGACGAGATGACTAGCATCCTTTAGAAGAACATTGGGGCTGATCCAGACTCACTCCTTGGACCAGATGTTGTGACTACAGCCACCAATACAGGCTTCAGCGAGCTAGCCTTCGTAGAGGAACAGGCGTGTCCAAATCATGAGACTGAGGAGACCATCTCTGAAGAAGCACATTGAAGTGCATATGAGCTCTGGTCCACTGAACAACCTCCAGCAAAGCTGCCATCGATTCCAAGACCTGAAGGAATTCCTTTGCTTGATGGCAATGAGAGCACATCAGACTGAATTTGCAACTAACTTCTGCACCCATGCCTCAGGAAGGAACACTCTACCCAGACTGGTGTCTAAGAGAACTCCAAGATATAACAAGCGTTGAGACGGAGTCAACCAACTTTTCGATAGGTTGACTACCTAGCCCGACTGGAGCTGTTCTTCTACCCTAGTGACTCATGTGCTCTTCTGGAAAGACTTCGCCTAAATCAACCAGTCATCCAGATAAGGATGACCCAAAAAGCCCTCATTGCACAAGGCTGCTGCCACAAACACCATAATCTTTGAGAAGTTACGTCGAGTCTTGGAGAGGCCAAACAGAAGCACACAGAACTGATAATGACTTCCCAAAATTGCAAAGCGAAAAAATCATTGCTCAGATTTTTGGATCGGAATATGTAGATATGCTTCTGTCAGACTGGATCCATCTGACCCTAGCAGCTATAGACCAGTGTCCAATTCTTGGAAAAAACAGTCCTAAGCCAACTAACCATATTCACAGAGAACCAAGATATCCTGGTCACAAAACAATCAGGCTTCAGGAGACACACACTGGATCACAACACCCTATTCTCTAGACTAATGGAGATCGGGATTAACAACACTGCACTATCCTGGTTCAAGTCCTTCCTGACAATCAGACAACAAAGCGTCCTCACCATCACCACCAAAATATGGAGCACCATTATCTCCATGGTTCTTCAACCTCTACATTAAACCAATTATCAAAACTGCCTCAAGACATGGAATCCACATTCATTCGTTTGCCGACAATATCCAGCTCTACATCCCGCTGGAATTAATACAGAATACCCAACTCGAAAAGCTGAGAATCTGCCTAGACAAGATCAAATCATGGATGACATCAAATAAACTCCAATTAAACCCATCCAAAACTGAATTATTATGGATCCATAAAGAGACCTGTAAAGCCTCTTGACCCTCCCTCACCTGGGTTAACACCATTCTCATACCCAAGGACCAAGTATGCAGTCTAGGCATCATCCTAAATGCCAACCTCACGTTTCAGAACAGATCTCCTCATCTTTCTACCACCTACACCAACTAAAGCATCTCCTGCGATACTTTTCTGATGCAGACTTCTCCCAACTGCTATACTCCTTTATGCTTTCTCGCTTGGGACTACTGTAACAGCTTGTACATCAGCCTCCCTGTGAAAGAACAACATTGATTACAAAGAGTCCAGAACGCCGCAGTCAGGCTATTGAAAAATCTCAGTTCTTTTGATCCCATTATCCTAGCACTGAATGAAGTACACTGGCTACCCATGGTCAATTGTTTGAAGATGGCCCGTTTTCCTATCGCCTTTAAGTGCTTCCACGTCATGGCTCCTCATTATATATCGGAAAAACTCCCTATCTATCACCCAACCAGACCACTCAGATTACAAGTGGAACGCCAACTATGCATCCAACTTGAAACCGCCTGGAAATTATCCTTCTCCCAAAGCGTGACAAAACTGTGGAACCAGCTCCCCCCAGACATTCGAGTTATAGATGACCTACTACCCTTCCGGAAAGCTATAAGAACCATTTTTCTCAAACCAGCGCATACCTGCCTTAAAACCTTAGACACCAGGCCCCAATGGTATATAAACAAAACTGATCATCTAAAACTCTTTGCTGATGGTGAGGTATTGATCACTACGGGTACCTTTCCACCAGCCCCCATGTATCCAGTTTAGTTGTGAATATACTGCTGTCACCATTACTACTGATCTGATTACCGTATTTTCACGCATATAACGCGCGCGTTATACACGATTTTACAAACCGTGCGCGTTATACGTGTGAGCACGTTTTACAACTTTTTTTTTCAATCCGATCGGCATCCCCCCTGCGAACCGGCATCCTCCCCCCCCCCCGTGATCCTACATCCCCCCCGGGCACCGCAAAATATCTCTTACCCGATTGGGCACCAGCACCAATGCACAGGACGTGCCAGTGCCCAAAGATCCTCCCTCGTTGGTTTGGGCTGGGCTGGGCTGGGCGGTGCGGTGCAGATCTTCCTTCTTGCACCGGGCTGGACTAGGCTTTGAGCATTTGTGCATGCTCAAAGCCTTCTGGTCTCACTCTCTCCAAGATTATCTCGGAGAGAGCGAGACCAGAAGCCTTTGAGCATTTGCGCAAATGCTCAAAGCCTAATCCAGCCCGGCGCAGGAAGGAGGAGGATCTCTCCCGCACCGCACCGCCCAGCCCAGCCCAAACCAACGAGGGAGGATCTTCTGGCACTGGCACATCCTATGCATTGGTGCTGGTGCTGGTACCGGTGCCCAATCGGGTAAAAGATGTTTTGCGGTGCTGGGGGGGATGTAGGATCGCGGGGGAGGGGGGGTGACGTGAGCGGGGGGGGAGGTTGCCGGTTCGCAGGGGGGGTGACGGATCGGATTGAAAAAAAAAAGTTGTAAAACGCGGGTAAGCGAGCGAGGGGGAGAATGCCGGTTCGGAGTAGGCGGGAGGAGGTTTTAGCATGCGCGGTATACGCGTGTGCGCGCTATATTAAATTTTTTTACATAAATTTGTGTTCCCCGCGCGCTATACCCGTGTGCGCGTTTTACACGGGTGCGTGGTATATGGGTGAAAATACGTATATGACAAAAATATTACAACCAAATGCCTCCAATACAAGGTGAACACATCTCTATAGGCCCTGACCCAAGCATTTGTCAAACATAATTTAGTCGAATGCCTCCAAGTTATTGTAAATGCGGCCTCATATGCCTGCAGCACTTACAAAGATACAACTAACTTGTGCCAATCTAAACCTAAAGCCCCCAGCCTAGAGTAAATGTACCTTTGTAACCCCACTCCACCTCCCCAATATACTGTGAATATACCTGATGCTTTGCTACATTATACTGTGAATGCAACTCCTTTCCCTTAGTCCACCTGCCAGTATAATGTGAATGTACCTTTAATCCTGTACCTCCAAAACACTGTGAATGTATTGCTGTAACCCATTTTGGGCTCCTGGGTAGGACAGGCCATAAAAATAAATAAATAAATTCCCCCGCTTGCACAGCGAGAACTACGGACCTGAGGGTCTCCATATGAAAGGAAGGCACCCGAAGCTCCCGGTTCACCCGTGAGATCCAGAATGGGACGAAAAGATCCCTCCTTCTTGGGAACCACAAAGTAAATAGAGTATCTCCTGGGGAGGCACCGGAATCACTGCCTTGAAGTTCATCAACCTCTGTAGAGTCTGACGAAACACCCATTTCTTCCAGACAAATCAACAAGGAGAGGGCGAAAAGGGCGAACAAAATGCTAGGAATGATAAAGAAGGGGGATCACGAACAGATCGGAGAAGGTTATCATGCCGCTGTACAGGGCTATGGTGCACCCTCACCTGGAGTACTGCGTCCAGCAGTGGTCGCCATACAAGAAGAAGAACATGGTACTACTCGAAAGGGTCCAGAGACAAGCAACTAAAATGGTTAAGGGGCTGGAGGAGTTGCCGTACTGCGAGAGATTAGAGAAACTGGGCCTCTTCTCCCTCGAAAAGAGGAGATTGAGAGGGGACATGATTGAAACATTCAAAATACTGAAAGGAATAGACTTAGTAAATAAAGACAAGTTGTTCACCCTCTCCAAGGAAGGGAGAACGAGAGGGCACTCTCTAAAGTTGAAAAGGGATAGATTCCGTACGAACATAAGGAAGTTCTTCTTCACCCACAGAGTGGTAGAAAACTGGAACGCTCTTCCGGAGTCTGTCGTAGGGGAAAACACCCTCCAGGGATTCAAGACAAAGTTGGACAAGTTCCTGCTCAACTGGAAAGTACGCAGGTGAGGCTGGGCTCATTTAGAGCACTGGTCTTTGCCCTAGGGGCCACCGAGTGAGTGGACTGCAGGGCACGATAGACCACTGGTCTGACCCAACAGCAGCAATTCTTATGTTCTTATGTGAGAAAAAGATCTGGAAAAGGACGGTCAAAATTGAAAGTTTACCTGTTGCAGATCACCTCCAAGACCCACTGATTTGCTGTAATCTTGGTCCACCGTGGTAAAGTCTCTTAACCTGGCTCCTACCAGAACCAAAGGGAAGGACCCAAACACCGTCATTGTACTGGATGAGAAGAGGAGGAGAGGCTGGAAGAATTCTGGCCTCCCCAGCAAGCACTACAAAAGGACTGCATCTGCTGGAAAAAAATGACCTCTGAAGGAAGAAAAGGAAGCCAACACACTACCAAGACGATAATGGCAGAACTCCAGCAATCATACCCAGCCCAAACCTCCTCTACCAGACTGCCTAGGTTTGTCCTCCGGCAAACGAGGGACATTAGAGTCACCTAAACTCTGAACCAGCTTATCCAGTTCCTCTCCAAAGAGAAAGGAACCTTTAAAGAGAAATTGACTGAACTTAGACTTCGAGCCAGACTCTGCCAACTAATCACAGAGTCTCAACGTTCATATAGTAGCTACCCCCAAGACCATAGACTTAGCCAAAGCTCGTAAAAAATCATGCATGGCTTCAGACAGATACAACATATGACAACTTCAAGCAATTAAAAAAAAAAAGTACAAGATAAAAATGTATATCAAGCTTAAAAGTATTTATCAAGTTTACATTATTAGGGCTGATTATCTCCTGGAGGGGTCACACAATTGGGAAAAAAAAAGAAAAAGTAAATCATAATCCTCTCATGTCAGGCAAAACTGTTCTAAATGGCTCACTCATTCTCAACCTCTGCATTAGTTACAGGCAATGTATCTAATTTAGGTTTGTCTTGAATAAATATTTCTAATTGAGCTGGATCAACAAAAATGTACTTATTATTCTGATAAGTCACTAAACATTTACATGGAAACTTTAGAAAAAAATAAAGCTCCCACAGCCAAGACACGAGTCTTAAGTTGCAGGATCTGTTTCCTCCTGTACTGTGTCTGTTTAGAGACATCTGGGAAGATATATAACTGTTGCCCACAAAACAGTGCATTTTTATTAACAAAATATAGTTTAAGAATAGCGGCGGCCCATCAGGTCCAGGACCTGTATAATAATCCTCTATCTATACCCTTCAATCCCCTTTTCCTTCTTGAAACCCAATAGCATACTCTGTCCTATCACACCCTCTGGAAGTGCATTCCAGTTGTCTACCACCCTTTGGGTGAAGAACAACTTCCTAGCATTGGTTCTGAATCTGTCCCCTCTTAATTTTTCCGAATGCCCTCATGAAAAATTGACATAATAACATACTTGAACAAAAGGATAGGAAGGGAGAACTATAAAATTGGATAGAAAAGACACAAGGCAAAAACAGAAGGTAGGGTAGGGGGAAGGAAAAAAAAAGGGAGATCTCAAGAAAGAGATCAAGTTTGTTATACCGCTTATACAAATTTCTAGGCGGTGTACAGCAATAAAAAGGAAATCTTTAAAAATAACAAAACAAATTAGTATTAATATAAAAAAAAACATTGACTGAGACTAAAAGGTTAACTACACACAAATAGGGAAAAGGGAAGAACTACAATATTTAAAATAAAGCACACTTAAGGGCAAAAACAGTGGGTAGGGAGAGAGACTGCCATTAGTTTAGTCCTGAAAAGGACAGTTTTATCCAAAAGTATCTAGGGCACTGGTCTTTTACCTAGGGGCCGCCACATGAGCGGGCTGCTGGGCATGATGGACCCTGCAGCAGCAATTCTTATATTCTTATGTAAGTTAAAAAAAAATGAACCTGATAGCACTGCAAATATTGAGAGAGAGATAAGTTAGATCCAAATCCAAATTCATATTGTCAAATTTTCTTGTACTCTTCAGTATCAGCTTTTGGTGAGGGAGAGGCAGTAAAGGTGGAAACAGAACAATTGGCTTCCTCTTACCTGGTGTTTTCTCAGATCCCAACAGACCCTTCAGTTTAGTAATCAGCCAGTCCACCTCGTCTACGATTTTTGTGATCTGACATAAAACCATCAACTGAAAATCAAATACCAAAGAATCAGCTTAAGTCCATGCTACCAAAGGATTAAAAGCAGGTATGGCAGACAAGAACCAGTTTGGGCCCTATCTTACTCCTTGTACATACTTGTAAGTCAGCCCTTTGGCCATCAGCATGAGGAATTTTAACAACACTGCATGGATTCTCTAACGCTTGTGGTTCATGGAATCAAAATTTACCCTCTGAAAGAATAGGTACATATACAATGCAAGATAAAGAACACGTATTGTGGTTTCCTTATTCCACAGTTTATCCTGAAGGCCTGTCGCCTTACTCACTTAGGGTCAATAAAGTACATAGTGCCATTTTGTTGTGGAAATTGTTAAAATATTTTACTTTGTAACCAGCCTACTTGTAGTATTAAGACACTCACACAGACAGTAGGTGCTGCTGTCTTCGGGTTTACAATTGCAAAATGGAATGGCTTCTCCACTTCTATATCCTGAAGACAAATATAAGATATTCTAATCAAAATCAACACAGCAAAATCCTTCTCTGCCATGAAGTGTGGTCTGGGTTTGCAATGCAAGCACATTTTCTTAGTTTCCACAACTTATGAACACAAAAGCCAAGCAGCTAAGGTCTATAAACAACCACAATCCCACCTCAAAACAATGATTTTAAATTAATTACACAAAGATAGGATTTATATTGTGCCATTTTAACAAATATAAAGCAAATAAAATGTTAAAATATTGTGTAAAGAATTAATACTTTTGCACAGAATTTTCCCAGAAGTAACTTTACTTAGTAAGCACTAAGAACTATGACCTATATTCTATAAATGGCACCTTAAATTAGGCGGCCTACTGGCACTTAAAAAAATGCCATTTAAAAAAGCTTTTAAGACAAATTTCACGGCACCTAAAACAACAGCACCAGAATCACACCTATAGAGGCTCTTTACAGCACCTAACACCACTGTAGATGTGGCTAAAGTCAGAAAATGGCGCAAGAACTGACAGCAGCCAGTCAGGAAGCGGCCCGGAGCCAAAATATTGCTCCTGCCCTGCACCGCTGGCCACGAGATTGGAGGAGGCAGCCGGCAGCCGTGGAGGTATTTAAGGGGGATTAAAAAAACAGACGGAGGTGGGGGGAATGATTTTTTAAAAAGTTCAGCTAATCTAGATAAGCCGCCACTAGTAACATGGGGTGGCTTATCTAGCAGGTGTAAAACAAAACGTGGCATTTTCTGCGGCCTATATATGGGAAAATATGGTATATCTGGATTTTTAATAGCATTACCAAGATAATGCCGCAGTCAGCAGGTCTTATTTATTTATTTAGATTTATATCCCATCCTCCCCTAAGAGCTCTGAACAGGTTACATTCACAGAACTAAATCTGCTTTACATGTATTGTAGCTATCCTCATTGCCCCAAAGGACTCACAAATCTAACTAAAATGTCTTAGAGAAAAACATCAATTAAATGAAGATAAATAGAAAGAGGAAAAAAGGAAGAAGACCCCCCCCCCCCCAAGGAACTTAAAACATTGTTAACAAGGGACCCAGAAGAAGATGAGGTAATATGGGTAGAGTAGTAAATCTAACAAAATAAATATAAATGCAATATCAAGCAGAAATAAAAATAAAGGAAGTAAAACAGAGAGCAGAAATTAAAGAAACCCAAGAAAATGGAATAAAGCAAGTTAAAAATTCCAGTCTGTTTATAGATCCAGGTTTCATTCCAGTCCCTTTGAATATCAGTTCCTACATTTTCAGAAACTTAGTCTGATAATTCAGTGCCTGGATATGCTTACATAAATTAGAGAATCTATTTTTAAAACATTGGGCATCTTATCATGGATGCTCTTAGGAACAGTGAACATTAATTATGAGAGGCAGTAAGGAGACTGTTCTTCATGATGGAGCTTGAAGCTACTAAAGGGGTTCTGTATTCCCAAAGCAGGTTTGGAGGGTGTCAAAACACAGCTGGGTCAGGAATCAGGTATCCTCAATGAGAATATTGTGCACCATCACAGTAAATTCCAGGACTGGCATGAATTGTTTCAATGATTAATTAAATATTACATGAATTCCAAAACTATAGACATTGATGGGGACCATAATTATAACTTTGATACGATCATGCAAACTTTTTAAAAATAACTAGGTTATAATCCAACTTATTTTGATCTCAGTATCTGTGTCTCTCTCTAAAGCTATGACTGTATAGGACAGGAGTGTGGCTGTATCAACCGACCTGGTCAATGTCTCCCAGGTGCCCATGCATGTCCTGAGAAAGCTCTCGCAGCAGGCTCACTGGACTCTTGAACAGTGTATGCAGACTGAAAAGCAGGTTCATTATCCCTTTACAGAACTGGGTATCTTCTAGAGAAAGAAAGAAGCAATAGAAAGCTTTAAGATGATAGAATAATGTTTCTATGAAACTCTACTTCCATTAATAATGGTGGCACTGTAGGAGTAGCTGGAGATCTTAATGTCAACTGCAAGGCCATGAAAACAAGTACCTATATATTGGACAGGTTTCATGAGCTTGTTCTGGCAAATTAGGAATTGTTTCCTGATTAGTATTTCTTGAATAGCACATACTGAGAATGACTATATCATATCATACGGCTGTAAATCGATTAAAATATGTAATCACATGATTAATTGCAATTAAAATTTTTAATCGCATAAAGCACCTCCTCACTTTTCCTCCTGTATGGTGCATTATAGACATAGCAGACGTAAATTTTCCAAAATTGACACATTTCAATTCAGTTGTCCCACAGAAAGGTGGTATATCAAATCCCATTATTCCCTTTACTAAACTAAAAATAAAATCATTTATCTTACCTTTCTAATCATCTTATTCCGCATCTTTGATTATGCTTCCCTGCTCTGTCTATTTCTACTACTAATTATTTCTATAGCACTATTAATTCTTTCTTTTACTTTCCTCTTTACTTCCTGCCCTATATCCATCTTTCACAATCAACTTTCTTCCTCCTTTTCAAATCTGTCTAGTTTCCATCTCTTCTCTGCCATTCATCAGCACCATCATCTCCCTTCCCTTCCTTTCCTTTCCTTAGTTCCTTCTCTTTACTTCCCCCACCACTCTGTGCTCACCATTTCTTTCCTTCCCTCTTCTGTCACCATCTCCCATGTTTTTTCCATCTCTATTCCAAAATCTGGCCCTCTCAAACATCACCCTACCCACCCATCCCCATCTGCACCTCATTCTCCCAGCAAATCTTCCTGTGATCCTCTCTGCCCTCCCTCGTTGGGTATCTCTCACTATCCTCCCTCTCCCCTCTGTGGTTAGGCATCTCTCCTTCCTTCCTCCAAGGTCACTCTCTTTCCTTCCCTCCCTAGCGAACAGTCTTCCAGAAGAGGTGGTAGAAACAGAGACTGTGTCTGAATTCAAGAGGGCCTGGGATGGGCACATGGGATCTCTCAGACAGAGAAAGAGATAATGGTTGCTGTGGATGGGCAGACTAGATGGGCCATTTGGCCTTTATCTGCCATCATGTTTCTAAAGCAAAGCACTGCCAGCAGGCTCGCCAGCTCCACAGCCTCACAATCTCTTCAGTCCCTGCTACACCGGAACAGCTGATGTAACTTCCTGTTCCAGTATAGTAGAGATTAAAGACACTGCAAGAGACTGGAGCCAGCCAGCAGTGCTCTGCTTTAATCACTAGGACTGTGGCGGGGGCAGCAGGTGGCGGAACGAATCTGAGGAGGCAAGGGGTTGTTTAATGTGCGTTAATGTATTAAATATGCAGCCCTATCATAAGCAATTCCAATGCACTTTCAACAAGAAAGTGAAGCACATGGGGGAAGCCACTGCTTGCGCTGGATCGGTAGCATGGAATATTGCTACTCCTTGGGTTTTGGCCAGGTACTAGTGAGAATGGGCTACTGGGCTTGATGGACTATTGGTCTGACCCAGTAAGGCTATTCTTATGTTCACAGTACAGTTTGTAAGAAAAAACTGAACTATAAAAACAGTAGACAGTAGCTTGAAGATTGTTCTGAAAATCAGCTTTAACTGCTAAAAGTCTAAGCACCAGATTCTCTAAGCTCCACAGTAAAAAAAATATTGTGGTGGGAGCGATTTTTGTTTTACAGGCGATTCTCAGCACATTAGCATGCAAATTATATGCCAGTAAATACCTGCCCTTTTGGAGAATCGCCCGGACAGCTCATTTTAATTTTAATGACCTCGATATACTACAGTTTTAATATTAATGAACTCATTGTACTACATTTGCATAGTATAATCAGAGGCTACTAGAAAGCATGGAAAAGACCACAGTGGGTCGTTTTGATAATCGGGTGGTAAAATACATGCATTTAATGATGGTTTAGCATGGTGACTTTAGAGAATCCTGCCCAAATTTGTTAGACAGATCATGGTTTAAATATTAGCTGCTCCCCTAACACTGAAAGCAGATTCAGGAACTGAGAACATAAGAATTGCCGCTGCTGGGTCAGACCAGTGGTCCATCGTGCCCAGCAGTCCACTCACGCGGTGGCCCTTAGGTCAAAGACCAGTGCCCTGATTGAGTCTAGCTTTACCTGCGTACGTTCCGGTTCAGCAGGAACTTGTCTAACCTTGTCTTGAATCCCTGGAGGGTGCTTTCCCCTATAACAGCTTCCGGAAGAGCATTCCAGATTTTTACTACTCTCTGGGTGAAGAAGAACTTCCTTACGTTTGTACGGAATTTATCCCCTTTTAACTTTAGAGAGTACCCTCTTGTTCTCTCTACCTTGGAGAGGGTGAACAACCTGTCTTTATCTACTAAGTCTATTCCCTTCATTATATTGCTCACTCCAGCCCACATTATATTTGTGTTCAGTTTGTCAGCAATGGCTTTGTCTTCCTTTAGTACTCCCTTTATTCCACGGTCATCCAAAGGCCCCACCGCTTCCTTCATGTGTCATTTCCCCTTAAATCTGGATTCTTGAGGCTAGCAACCTTATTCAGCTCACTGTGAGCACTTCACCCCTTCCCTATACATTTAATGGTTCAACTACTGAAGGAGCCCTGGGGTCAAACCAGTCATATCTAAACCAGAAATTTAATTCATAACTAGAAGTCTCCTGGGGTCTTTGAATATCTGTCTGGGGAAGGAACTAGAAAAGCTGCAAATCAAGCTCACCAATGCTGCTCTCCTTACAAATCTTCATAGTCCAGGACAACATCTGCACAAACTAGGGAAGAAACAGAACAGTCTTTATGATGAACATATTTCTGCTAGTACCTTTTCATCAAATAAGACTCGAGGGCTCGATATTCAGCCTGCAGTGCTCAGCATTTTGTTGACCATTGCCAGTATCAAACCTGGAAATTCAATGCCAGGCCATGTCTGGGTAACAGCACTGAATTTCTGTGTTTCCAGTGCCGGCAAATGCATAGCTGGTTAAGGGGTTACTATATAAAGACAGTTACCTTGTCCGGTTAAAGGCTGAATATAGATATTTAACTGGTCAACTCCATCCTGGAACACACCCCCAAAAGAGCAGATTTTAGAGAATTAGATCTTACCTGCTAATTTTATTTCTTTTAGTCCCTCTAGACCAGCACAAACGGATGGGTTGACGCTCTTCTGCCAGCAGATGGAAACTGAGAACAACTGAATTCTGGCAATGGTACAAGTGGACTGTGTAGTAGAGAGTTGCACGGGGACAGAAATCAAACTCATCCCCGGTAGAATCAAACCCGTCCCTGCTGGAATCAAATCCGTCACTGCCCGTCCCCATAAACTTCAGAAGTACTTATTTCATTTAATTATGCTATTGAATTAAAGGCTCTGGTAGAGGACCTTTTAAAAATAAGCAAAGACACTATTAATTTGGAAATATTAATTGGGAACAATACATACTTTGTAAACGGGTTTCTACCAGAGCCTCTAATGTAAATATAAAATATAAATACTCAGCTGGTGAAGACCCCCAAGCTATGTCAGCTGAGGACTTCCTCTGAAGGTGGCCGGAGCTCCCTTTTGCCAAGCTTTGCAGGCAGCAGTAGCATCCCTGAGTCACAGATACTGACACCTCAGTGGCTCATGGATTTTGCCAGCGGCTGCTGCGCTTGGTGGAGGGGAGTTCTGGCTATCTCTAGAAGAGGTCCTCTGCTCGTGGTGCTTGGGGATCATCTAAGGGAAAATCCTCATGGCGCTTAGGAGGAGGAGAAGCATGATGTCCCAAGGGGGGCTCAAGGTCCCCGCAGTACCAACAGTCAGCAAGAGGATGGGGGGAGGATTTCCAGCCAAATGCATGCAATAGGCCCTAAACATGGCCAGCACAAAGTCAGGAGAAAAGCCCAGAGCTGGGAGGGACACGTACTCTACCCCCAATGAAGAGGGCTGTGCTACCTGGTCCTGCCTCTCCAACTGAGGTGGGAGCTCTGAATATCAATCAAGAAGAAAGCGCTGCCAAAAAAGGATCCCCGAAGCCTTTTTATGGGGGGGGGGGTGTTAAACTAAAAGGAGAGCAGACCCCACTGGCTCTCTAAGCTGTAGTCAATGCCCAAGGAGCTAACACCTGAAGCACCACTAACAAAAAGTAAAGGGGAAATGGTGGAAGGAGGGGAGGGACTCGGATGTCCAAATGTGGTATCCCCAAGGCCAACAAAGGGACCCCCTCGGGCCCCTGCCTCAGTCTGGCAAAGGTTAGGCTAGAAATGGCAAAACCAGACTTACTACCTCCACCTGCTGGAGATTGAGAACAGACTAATTCTAGGGGGACTGCACAGCCCACTTGTACTATTGCCAGAATTCAGTTGTTCGCAGTCTCTACCTGCTGGCAGAGAAGTGTAAACCCATCTGTCTGTACCGGTCTAGAGGGACGCTAAAGAAAGACAATTACCTTGGCCAGATAAAGGCTGAAAATAGGTATTTAACTGGCCAACTCCACCCTGGAACACCCCCTTAAGAGCTGATTTTAGTTTGGTGCTAACCAGTTAAGTGCTGCTTAAAATTAGTGGTTTCTGGCCAGTTTAATTGCTTTAAATATTGACCCCAGAGAATTTAAAAAGGCACCTATGTGCCTTTATGAAATTGCCTCCTATAATGAAATAGTGAAGCATGAATTCGTACACAAATTTCCACCTACTCCAAAGATGTAAATGTGTAGATATTCTCTATGAGGGTAATTCTATAAAGGGGAGCCTATTTAGAGGATATTTTATAAAGTAGTGGTTCTTAAAACCTGTCCTCTGGGACTCTGAGCTAGTCGGGTTTTCAAGATATTCCTAATGAATATGCATTACACAATAAGTGGGACAAATAACTAGTAAATTCTGGTAACAAATAACTAGTAAATAAACTATATAAACTAGTAAATTAATTATATCTATCACAAACAAAGAAGCCACTAAAATTGTAATAGAAACTTATTTATTTTTTCTCATTTTGCATTATAAACTTGATTAAATAATCTTAAATACTTCAAACAACAAATATCACATTGGAAGCCCTTCCCTTTCCCCATAACATTAAGAAACATTTACATAATTCATTGCCAGTTGCCACTAAAAAACACCAGCATTAGCCAATGGCATCCTATATAATAAAACCCTAGCCGCGCATGCGCACTCCCACCTGCGTGTTCCATTTTCCCTGTTCCGTGAGATAGAAACATAGAAACATAGAAACTGACGGCAGAAAAGGGCCATAGCCCATCGAGTCTGCCCATACCAGTGACCCACTCCCTGATTCTTACTCTCCTAGAGATCCCACATGAATATCCCATTTCCTCTTGAAATCTAACACGCTGCTGGCCTCAATCACCCGCTGAGGCAGCTCGTTCCAATGATCGACCACCCTTTCGGTGAAGAAGTACTTCCTAGCATCACCCTGAAATTTCCCTCCCCTGATTTTCAGCGAGTGTCCTCTGGTTACCGAGGGCCCCGTGAGACTGAAGATATCATCTTTCACCACTATACGCCCAGTAATATACTTAAAGGTTTCAATCATGTCTCCTCTCTGTCTTCGCTCCTCCAATGAGTACATCCGCAGTTTTTTTAACCTTTCTTCATACGTGTGATCCCTGAGCCCCAAAACCATCCTGGTAGCCATTCGCTGAACCGACTCAATTCTCAACACATCTTTTCGGTAGTGTGGTCTCCAGAATTGAACACAATACTCGAGATGAGGTCTCACCATGGATCTGTACAGTGGCATTATTACTTCAGGTTTTCTGCTGACAAAACCCCTACGGATACAGCCCATCATTTGTCTTGCCTTGGATGAAGCCTTCTCTACTTGATTGGCAGCCTTCATATCGTCGCTAATGATCACTCCTAAATCACGTTCCATCGTGGTCCTGGACAAGGTTTCACCATTTAGTGTATAAGTTCTGTGTGGATTTTTTTTGCCTAGATGCATTATTTTACATTTTTTAGCATTGAAGCCTAGCTGCCAAGTTGATGACCACTGTTCGAGCTGTCTTAGGTCCTGCGTCATAAAGTCAGGCACACTGCTTTTGCCAACTATGTTGCATAGTTTGGCATCGTCGGCAAACAGTGATACTTTTCCTCTAAGTCCTTGGGTCAGATCTCCTATGAATAAATTGAATAGAATCGGCCCTAAGACGGAGCCCTGAGGTACTCCACTCATCACTGCTGACGTTTTGGAGGGGGTACCGTTTACCATCACCCTTTGAAGCCTACCATCTAGCCAATCCTTTACCCATGTAGTGAATGTATCCCCTAATCCCATTGATTTTAGTTTGTTCAACAGCCTGCGGTGTGGGACGCTATCAAAAGCTTTGCTGAAGTCCAAATATATCACGTCAAGGGACTCACCGGCATCCAGATGACTGGTCACCCAATCAAAGAAGTCAATCAGATGTAGGTCCGTGGTGGCAGGAGTGCACATGCACGGGTCCCCAGCCTTACCGCACCTAACTACACTCGCCAGAAGGACTCCCTGCTCTGCTAAAAGTAAGTTCTTCGCCTTGCAGCCCCATAGAAGGCCCCGAAGCAGCGTGTGTACAGTGCTGCAGACGCTGCTGGAGTCAGCAGGTTTGGAGTCGGGACCAAGGAAAGGGAAGGGGGGAGGCGGCAGCAAGGGACTACGAGAGCAGACCAGACTTCTAGCACCCGTTAATGTAACGGGCTAAAATACAAGTTTATCATAGTTCATCCGATGTTCATGCAAAATTTCCTTGTAGCTATATTGCTTTCATAGCAGTTATCGATAGCCAAGCCCATTCATAAGAGTTCATCAATAGTCAAGCGTTAATGAATACGCATGAGAGAAATTTGCACACCACTCATGCATATTCATTAGGGATATCCTGACTTACTGCCAGTCCCTCAGATTTAAGATCCACTGCTATAAAGGAAAGTAGGCAATTGTAGGGCTCAAATGTGAATCAGGATCAAAATGTATAGACTGTCTTTTCTAGGCTAAGACCTCATGGCAGAAAGGTCTTCTGTTGGTTCTAGATGTACCTAACCGCCAAGTTTTTAGGCATCAATAGCGGAAGGTTTCTTTTAAAAATATTTTTCTTCCTATTCTATCTCCCTGCAATGCTGATGACTAGTTAAAAAGATAGTTAGACACGGGCGTGTAAATAGCAAATCACTCCCATGCCCACTTAACTGGAAATTGAACATCCTGGATAAGAACAAATCAAATTGTATGATATTTTCTCCTTCCCTTTCATTTTTTTTAATGGTGGCTCTTCTTTCCTTCTCATTTTTAGTAGTCATGTACAAAAATTCTCATTCTCTGTGTATCCAGTATGAAGCAGCTTTGCCATGTACCTGTTGTGATGATGCTTCTAGCATCCTAGACAAGGTAGACAGGATATTCACAAGCAAAAGAGCTTCTTTGCTATTGAAGTTGTCTTCTTCACTCCTGAGCTGGTTACCGAGAGACCGCTGAAAACCAGACACAAACAGGATTAATTAGCAGAATTACTGCAGTACAAAAAACTGAAGCCGAGCCATTGAAGAAACACATCCTCAAATGCTGGAAGGGTCACCAAGAAATATAAATAAATTGAAAACAGCAGAGATGAAGATCTGCACATTAATCTAGTCAGTAGTCTTATAGTCCACTATTTTTCAATTCAGATTCAGAGCGGATTGCAATAAGAACAACCCTACATTGAGGGGAGCACATACACTTAAACATTATTGCACAGAGATAAAATATCAAGAATAATATTTATCAAAAAAGTAGGTCTTTAAAACTTTATAAAAAATAATATACAAATTCAGGCTTCTTATTTCTAAAGGAAGACTGTTTCACGTTTGTATTGGTTAGTAAGAAAACGATCCTACCAGTTGACGCTTCCTAATTACTCTAAAAACTGAAGTTTAAAGCCACAGTTCCTCTGTGTAGTAATAAAATTAGCTGGAATACATAAAAGAGATGTTAATTGTTTTGGATCATTACCATATAAAGCTTTATGTACTAGACTTGATACCTTAAACTTAATCCTGTATCTAATTGGAAGTTGGTGCAATTTACACAAAGGAGGTGAAGCCCTTTCAAATTTTTTAACCAAAAAGATTAGTCTAAGAGCAGTATTTTGGAAACAACTGTAATCTAGTAAGAACCTATTCAGATGTTCCACAGTAAATTGAGAGAAAGAGATAATGGTTACTGCGGATGGGCAGACTAGATGGGCCATTTGGCCTTTATCTGCCATCATGTTTCTATGTTTCTAATATTGATTGACAAAGTACGAAACTAGATTATGACAAGATAGATCTTATAACTCGGTTGTCAAAGACGAAAAAAGAATTTTTTTTAGAGAATTCACATATGATGATTTAATTCTAAATCAGAATCCAAGATTACACCTAAGATTCTAGATGCATTATCTATTCTCAAAGCTTCATCGAATATTAATTTTATTTCATTCATACAGATACTCTTGTAATTTCCAAAACCAATAAGTTTTGTTTTAGCTGTATTAAATTTTAAAAAGTTTTTCCTAGCCCAATTGCTAACTTTGCCTATAACTTAACTGATATATTCAGGAACATTTAGTCATGTCCATAAATGGACTAACATGCTGATATAGGTGAAAAGGTCTACAGCATTGGGTACAGTTTACTTTCAAAAATTTCCTAAAAAGCAATGTTACTTACCGTAACAGTTGTTATCCAGGGACAGCAGGCAGCTATTCTCACTAGTGGGTGATGTCATCAGACAGAGCCCCGGTACGGACGTCTCACAAGCACGTGTTGCTTGTAGAAACTTAAAGTTTCTAGATGCCCGCACCGCGCATGCGCCGGTGCCTTCCTACCCGGAGATCCGGGCGTGTCTCCTCAGTTCAGGTAGCTAGCCTGAGAAGCCAACCCAGGGGAGGTGGGTGGGACGTGAGAATAGCTGCCTGCTGTCCCTGGATAACAACTGTTACGGTAAGTAACATTGCTTTATCCCAGGACAAGCAGGCAGGTATTCTCACTAGTGGGTGACCTCCAAGCTAACCTCAGTGGGATGGAGGGGGAGTTGGCGACTTAAGAGAATAAATTTTTCAATACTGTTTGGCCAAACTGTCCATCCCGTCTGGAGAGGGTATCCAGACAATAATGTGAGGTGAATGTGTGAACCGAGGACCAGGTGGCAGCCTTGCAAATTTCCTCGATTGGTGTTGATCTGAGGAATGCTACTGAGGCTGCCATTGCTCTGACCTTATGGGCTGTGACCTTACAAGGAAGTGATAATCCAGCCTGGGCATAGCAGAAAGAGATACAAGCCGCCATCCAGTTAGAGATGGTGCGCTTTGATACGGGTCTTCCCAACTTGTTAGGATCGAAGGAGACAAAAAGTTGAGGAGTGGTTCTGTGTGGCTTTGTGCGATCCAGGTAGAAAGCCAAGGCACGTTTACAGTCTAGAGTGTGAAGGGCCGATTCTCCGTGGTGAGAATGAGGCTTAGGGAAGAATACTGGAAGTACAATGGATTGGTTGAGATGAAATTCGGAGACCACCTTAGGCAGGAATTTCGGGTGAGTGCGGAGGACCACCTTGTCATGGTGGAATACTGTGAATGGTGGGTCCACCATCAATGCCTGGAGTTCGCTGACTCTGCGAGCGGACGTAAGGGCTACAAGGAAAAGCACTTTCCAGGTGAGATACTTCAGAGGGGCCCTGTTGAGTGGTTCAAACGGGGGCTTCATGAGGTGGGAAAGGACTACATTGAGGTCCCAAACCACTGGGGGTGGTTTGAGAGGAGGGTTAACATGGAAGAGTCCTTTCATAAATCTGGCGACCACCGGATGGGCCGAGAGGGGTTTCCCTTGTAGAGGCTGGTGGAACGCCGCAATAGCGCTCAGGTGGACTCGTATGGATGTGGACTTGAGCCCAGATTGAGATAGGTGCAGGAGATAGTCCAGCACGGAGGGTAAGGAAGCTCGCTGAGGTTCCTTTGACTTAGAAACGCACCATGAGGAGAATCTGGTCCATTTCTGGGAGTAGCATTGTCGAGTGGCGGGCTTCCTGGAAGCTTCCAAGACCTCCCTCACTTCTTGTGAGAATTGGTGAGGGGTTACGTTGAGAGGAACCAAGCTGTCAGGTGGAGAGACTGCAGGTTGGGATGAAGTAGTGATCCTTGATGTTGAGTAAGTAGTGAAGGAAACACTGGAAGTGGTACTGGTTCCCTGCTGCTGAGTTGAAGTAGGAGGGAGAACCAAGGTTGTCTGGGCCACCGAGGGGCTATTAGAATCATGGTGGCCCGTTCGAGTTTCAGCTTGACCAGAGTCTTCTGGATCAGCGGGAATGGTGGGAACGCATATAGAAATCGTTTCCCCCAGTTCAGTAGAAAAGCATCTGCCTCGAGGCGATGAGGAGTGTAGATCCTGGAGCAAAACTGAGGCAGTTTGGCGTTGTGGGGAGCCGCAAAGAGGTCTATCTGAGGCGTCCCCCATTGCGTGAAGATTTGGTGAAGGGGGTTGGAATGGAGAGTCCATTCGTGCGGTTGTAGCAGACGGCTTAGTTTGTCTGCTAGGACGTTGTTCTCCCCCTGGATGTATACTGCTCTGAGTAGGGCGTTGTGGCGCACCGCCCAGTCCCAGACTCGTAGAGCTTCCTGGCAAAGGAGGGACGAGCCCGTGCCCCCTTGCTTGTTGATGTAATACATGGCAGCCTGATTGTCTGTGCGAATGAGGATTACCATGTCGTGAAGTAGATGTTGGAAAGCTTGGAGCGCATTGAAGATGGCTCTGAGTTCCAGTAGATTGATTTGGTGTAGTCTTTCCGCACTGGTCCAGAATCCTTGGGTGCGGAGACCCTCCAGGTGGGCCCCCCATGCGTAATTCGACGAATCGGTTGTGAGAACTTTCTGATGGGGGGGGAGAGTGCATCAGCAAACCTCTGGATAGATTCGAAGAGGTCATCCACCAAAGTAGAGACTGCCGAAGAGCAGGTGTGACTACGATGCGTTTGGATAGTGGATCGGATGTCTGATTCCACTGTGATGCCAGGGTCCACTGGGGGATCCTGAGGTGGAGTCTGGCAAAGGGTGTCACGTGTACTGTGGAGGCCATATGGCCCAGGAGCACCATCAGTTGTCTCGCCGGTATGGTTTGGTGAGTGACCACCGACTGGCAGAGATGAAGAAGAGACTCCATGCGTTGCCGGGGCAGGAATGCTCGGAGTCGGGTGGTGTCCAGGACCGCTCCGATGAAGGGGAGGGACTGGGTGGGTTGTAGATGGGACTTGGAGAAGTTGATCTCGAAGCCCAAATTCTGGAGGAAGTAGGTTGTAGCCAAGGCCGCCGAAGTGACCTCTGGGGCTGACGGGGCCTTGATGAGCCAGTCGTCGAGGTATGGAAAGACCTGTAGACCCCTGTCCCGGAGTGCTGCGGCCACTACCACCAGGCACTTTGTGAAGACTCTGGGGGACGAAGATAGGCCGAATGGTAGCACTCGATACTGTAGGTGCAGATTTCCCACCCGAAATCTGAGGAACTTTCGGGAGGCCGGGTGAATGGGGATGTGAGTGTAGGCCTCCTTGAGATCCAGGGAGCATAACCAGTCGTTCTGCTCGAGGAGGGGGTATAGAGAAGCCAAAGTCAACATGCGAAACTTCTCTTTGACCAGGAACTTGTTGAGGGCCCGAAGGTCTAAAATGGGTCGCAGGTCGCCCGTTTTCTTCGGGACGAGGAAGTACCGGGAGTAAAACCCTCGGTTCAATTGGTCTGACGGGACCGTCTCGACAGCCCGAAGCTGAAGTAAGGTTTGGACTTCCTGAAGAAGAAGGGCGGTCTGCGTCGAGCTTGAAGGATACTCTCTTGGAGGATGGTCCGGGGGGACCCGGTGGAATTGAAGAGAGTATCCTTCTCTTATGATGGAGAGGACCCATAGGTCCGTGGTTATGGCCTCCCATCGGTGGTAAAAAAGATGGATGCGGCCCCCTATGGGAGAGGCCGAGGTTATGCTCCCGGGAGGGGCGTCAAAAGGGCTGGGGAGCCTTAGGTACAGCCGGTGGCTGGGGTTTTTGCTGAGACTTCTGGGGGGGTTGTCTCTTCGCAGGCTGTCTCGCAGCGGGCGTTTGTCTGGGCATGTAACGCCGCTGGTAAATCAGGGGTGGCCTGGAAGGTCGAGACTGTTGAGGTTTGGGTTTGGGCCGTAGGATGGATTGAAAGGATTTTTCATGATCCGACAGCTTCTTGGTAACAGTTTCGATAGACTCATCGAACAGGTCAGCTCCAGCACATGGTACGTTGGCGAGTCTGTCCTGTAGGTTGGGATCCATATCGATAGTACGGAGCCATGCCAGGCGACGCATAGCTACCGCGCTTGCGGCGGCGCGTGCCGAGAGTTCGAATGCATCGAAGGAGGATTGCATCAGCTGGAGTCGTAATTGGGAGAGGGAGGCTACCACTTCCTCGAACTCGAATCGAGCTTGGTTGTCTATGAACGGAGTGAACTTGCGGAGTACCGGCAAGAAGAACTCCAGATAGGAAGAGAAAAAGAAGTTGTAGTTTAGCACCCGTGACGCCATCATGGAGTTTTGGTAGAATTTTCTACCAAATTTGTCCATCGTTCTTCCCTCTCGGCCCGGCGGTACAGAGGCGTAGACCTGGGAGGGATGAGAGCGTTTAAGGGAGGACTCGACCAGTAGGGATTGGTGGGAGAGTTGGGGGCCCTCGAACCCTTTATGGTGCACGATGCGGTATCGAGCATCGAGTTTGCTGGGGATCGCCGGTATGGAATACGGCGTTTCGAAGCACTGCATGAAGGTCTGGTCCAGTAATTTATGCAAGGGGAGCCGAAGCGACTCCGTTGGAGGGTTAGGTAAGTGCATGGTGTCCAGATACTCTTTGGAGTATCTGGAGCCCGTGTCAAGGGTCACATCCAGATCATCCGCCATTTGTCGGAGGAATGATGAGAAGGACAATTGTTCCGCCAGCGTCGGTCTGTGGGACGGGCTGGAGGAGGATGAGGCCTCCAGGTCCGTGGACATCGGGGAGTGACAAGGAGAATCGGGTACCGGTGTCTCCTCGTACTCCGGGCCCCTCGGAGGGGACACCTCTGATGAGGAGTATCCCCTACGTTGCAGTTTTTTCTGCGGTGACACCTCCGAATGGCGTGAGGAGTGCCAGGATGAGTGTCTCGATCGGTGCCCGTCTCGGTGGCGGGACGGGGATCGGGATCGTCTGTGCGTCGCATGGTCTCCCGAGGCCCCCAAGTGGATAGGGCTGGAAGCGGTGGATCGCAACTGGGTTTGCGATGCGGGTTCTTGCGATGCTACCCAAGTCTGGTAAGGAGTACGGAAGAACTCTTCCTGACTATGCCCAGGGCTTCGAGTATCGAGCGGAGGTCTGGTCCCATGTTGGCGCGGAGGCGTAATGGGTTCTAATGGCGGCATATCGGTAAGCGAGGCTTGCCGCGTGGGCATCGCCGCCCTCCCCCGTTCGTCCTCGTCGGTTGTCGAGGTCGAACGGTGTGGGGGAGGGGGCGGACCGCCCCTTTGGATCGGTACCGGGAGGTCACCCTGTATGGCAGCGATGAGCCCGGGTCCGATGGTCTGCATGAGCTCAACGAATTGAGCTTCCAGCACGGACCGTAGCGAAGCCGATAGGGAGGGATCCGCACCGAAAGGAGGTCCTCCTGCACGGACATCGCGCTCCTTCGAGGTCGAGTGCTTCTGCTTAGTAGCTTTCGGCACTTTGATGACCATTGGTGGCACTGTGGAAGGAAGAGGTACCTGAACCGAGGAGACCGGGGCAGGCACCGACGTCGAGCTCGTGGATGGTGTCGGGGTGAGCGATGCCGGTTTCACCACACTCGATGCAGGGGTGGTCGATGCCGGTTTCGCCCGAACCGGGGAGGTATCAGATGAAGTGGAGGCTGTGGGATCCTTAGCTGCGTCCATCTTGAACATCGATTCCCACAATAGGCAACGCCGCTTGAATGAGCGTGCCGTAAGGGTAGAGCAAGGCCCGCACGATTTCGGGATGTGGTCAGGGCCCAAACACTGCAAACAGCGCCAGTGAGGGTCCGTGAGTGAAATCGCGCGTTGGCACTTGCTGCACTTCTTAAACCCGGTGATTGGCCGGGACATAGGCCGGAAAATCTCCGCCGCGAGGTCGAAGCCAGTGGGCCTGAGCCACGTGGCCGGCCCGTTCGACCCGCCGGAGGAAATAATCTTCTTTTTTTTTTTTTTTTTTGAAAAAGAAAAGAACTGTTAACTGTAATTAAAAGAAAACGAAAACGCGGACAAGGAAGGCAAATTTAACTGAATTCAGCTAGCGCATGAAGAAGTTGAACTTCTCAGCTCCGCGGAAAAGAAAGAACTGAGGAGACACGCCCGGATCTCCGGGTAGGAAGGCACCGGCGCATGCGCGGTGCGGGCATCTAGAAACTTTAAGTTTCTACAAGCAACACGTGCTTGTGAGACGTCCGTACCGGGGCTCTGTCTGATGACATCACCCACTAGTGAGAATACCTGCCTGCTTGTCCTGGGATAAAGTGTACTATTAAATTTAAGGGAGATCATGTGTTCCTAATCATTTGCAAGATTTTTTTTTTGTAGCCAGGAAACAGAATGTAGAAGTAAGGTCTGAAGTGGGTGTTGCACCTGCTGCCAACGAAGAAAACAGTAATTAATGCAATGGCCACATATTGGGATCCATTTTGGAATCCCTTTTTTTGAGAGGGGGGGGCCTGACAGCAGGCTTGAAACATTTGCTAAGTCTTTATCCCCCCTTTTACAAAACCCTAGCACAGTTTTTAGGAGTGGCAATAGCTCTGACACTCATAGAATTCTTATGGGCATCGGAGCTGTTACTGCCTTGGCCTGCTCTAAAAACCATGCTACGTTTTTGTAAAAGGGGAGGGGGTACATGTTTTTTGATATTTTATATTTTTTAAATAGAATTCTTTTCTTTTTCCAATGTGGATGATGCGGAATATGATCAACTTGAAAAACTGAAAGTGGACAAAGCGATGGGACCGGTCAGGATCCATTCCAGGATACTGAGGGAGCTCAGAGAGGTTCTGGCGGGTCCTATTAAAGACTGCCACCTCCTGCCCACCTTTGCCTTTTCTTATCCCTGAAATGCTTTCATGTTTTCCTTATATATACTTATATTTGTCAACATTTGCTTATTTCTGATCGAAAGCTCATCATAAAATTCATTGAGTTAGTCCTTTCTTTATAGTATCATGAGAAAAAGGGAAACTAAGTAGGTCATGGCTGTCAGTGTGCATCTGGATTATTTTATTTCTGAAGTTTTGATCAATATAAATAAACTTACTTCTATAAACAGGAAAAGTTTGTTTGAAAACATGATCCTAATTTTATTTTGTAATCGATATTAATACATTTATTCTTTCAAATTTACCTGAAACTGTCGAATTTGGAAAGCTGCTTTCTCAGTTACATTAATATTTCCTCTTTCTTCTTCATCCTTCTCAACAAAATCTGTGGAAGGGCATAAAAAAAAAACAAAACTGAATTTTTATTATATGGCGGGAAGCTAAGGGGGTTTGGGGACGCATGCCTCCTTAGGCATATAGGTGATTGGCTGATACAGACTCATAAATATACACCAGGGTTGATGGAACAGGCTTATTCCCCCTAAACATTAATATTCTGTTCTGTATATGAAGAACACACAGTTACCAACAAGGTTTAAAGATAGTATTATTGTTCAGACCTTTATAAGATGTTTGGAGATGGTTAGTTAAGAGTCTGGGAGGTGATCCGTATGTGACGGCTCAGATTCCCCTGAAAGGCCATTTACTTTTTACATCATGGAGTAAGAATACAATATAGCATTTGTGAACTGGGAGAAGGAAGGGATATCGAGACTGGACCAAGTGATGAAGGAAGATGGGGCCCTGCAAGATTTTGAAGGCACAAAGAAGGATTGGGGGTTAAGTGGGGAAACAGAATGATGAGGTAGATATAATAGGCATCTCAGAGACCTGGTGGAAGGAGGACAATCAATAGGACACTGTAATACCTCGGTACAAATTATATCGCAAGGATAGAGTAGATCAAATTGGAGGGGGGTTGCACTATATGTTAAACAGGGAATTGAATCAAATCAAATAAACATTCTGCATCACATAGATAGCAGTGTGGAATCCCTATGGATAGAAATTCCATGTGTGAAGGGAAGGAAAATAAAAGTAGAGTTACACTTCCGTCCCCTGGGGCAAAATGAGTAGACAGATGAAGAAATGTTTTCAGAGTTTAGGAAAGCTGGAGAATTGGGCAACAGTATAATAATGGGCGATTTCAATTACTCAAAATATGTAATCCTACTATTTGCAAACTTGAGAAGCATATGGTGTTTCACCCGTACAGATATTACAAAAAACATATGCTGGATACTTATCCTGGTTTAACTGGTATATAGAGCCGTCAGAGTGAAAAATGTCCAAACTAGAGAAGTGCTAGAATACTACTCCCTCCCACCGAGGAGCACCTCCAACAAGATAAGTTTTGGAGAAAAAAAAAGACCTCAGTTAAAGGGCTTCATGGGTCTTTAAAAAACTCCAAAGTAGGTGCTACTCACTCGATGAACTATAAAGGCACAGTCCCAGATGGTACACACTCACAAGGTCTAGTCCCAGAAGATCGATCAGACTTAACATGTGCTGTTAATCACACCTCCCACAGTACTGTGTGTTAAAGCAGAAAAAGGAAAGGGAGACAACTTCAGCAAGGATCCAGCGATGTTCAGCTTTCTGCCAGTCCCACTCAATACACAATTACCCCAACATTGACTGGTTAAATGTTACATCTGGGAGTGCTAGGGAGGTAAAATTCCTAGACATCATAAATGGCTGCTTCTTGGAGCAACTGGTCCAGGAACTGACAAGAGGAGGTGCTATTTTAGATTTGGTCCTTAGTGGTCTGTTAGCCTGTAGACCGGTATAGTCCTTACAAATGGGTTATGTACTTCACTGCTATCAGCAGGTGGAGACTGAGAACACACTTGTATATTAGGATAGACTCCCCCCTAGCAATCCAGTCTGCCGAATAGCCAAGCAGAACCTAGGAAAGACTTCAACTGAAAACAGTAAAAAATACTCCGAACAGGAGTGTAAAAACAACAAAACACTTATAAATAACTGTTGGAGCATGTGTAGAATTGAACCCTGGTATAGAAAATATCCCCACAGCTCACCAGCTAAGCCAGCTGAGCCATAGCCACTGTTCTTGATTCTCCCCAGCCCTAGAAAAATACTAGAACCTGCAGAAAAACAAAATCTGCATGTGAGCAAAACAAAAACCCGCAAGCACCGCACAAAGACAGACAGGATAGTGGACTATACCGACCCTCGGCCGCTGGGATGAGAAAGGAGTAGAAGGGGCAAAACCGCTGCTGTCTGGGGCTGAACCGGAGCAGACGTCGAGGGCACCCCCCCCCCCCAGATTGAAAACAGGACTTCCATCCACCAGCACATAAGCCTTGCAAAGTTCTAAAATAAAATCAGGGGACCCTCCCAGGGGCCCCAAGGGACTCCCTGCCACAGCAAGGGACCCAGCACAAACCTGCCCCTGCTTCTCCAACACAGGGGCAAGGTGACTGAAAAACACTGGTTGTCTGGCAACTGCACAGTGGTTGTATATAGTATTCAGAGTCAGTGTTCTACATCTTCATCTGCATAACTCAAATCTATTGACCAATTTGGATGGCCAACGAGTATGAGTTTCTTTCAACTTCTGACTCAACAGTATCTACAAGACAAGCCTCTCTCTGACCCAAAACAGCCACTCCTAATGTATCCTTTGAGGTATTCTTTACTACTATTAGCAAAATTACTACATACCCAGAGAAGCAAGAAACTGGGGGATCTTTGAGTGGTATCGTTGCTGAATAGTGTTAAATATCCGGAGTAGCCCTTCCAGACACAGCAAGGAAATGCTTTTTCCCTTCTCCTTCTTCCCAGTCTCCTCAACTGCAGTGGGAATTGAAGTATATCTCCAGAGTAGGACACTAGACAGGTTAAGAGGAACAGAAAAAAAGGCAAATAAATAATAGATCAAATTGAAATGATGAGAAAAGGTACATGAATTATTTGAATGTTGCTCTGAAACTCAGGTCTGCATGGCAGAGCAGCATTTCACTCATGTCAGCCAACTCTATTGGTGCTTCCAGAAAATCTAGCTCACCAAATAAGGTAATGAGTACTGAAGGCAATCTTCACTAATAGAAGATACCTTCAAATCAGGCCAAGCAAAAGTAGGTTTATTCCACAACTTGCTACCGTCTTCCTGTCCTAGAATATTTCTAACTTTAACTACCCTTCTCCGACACAATGCTTCAACAACCACTATGCTATGGGATAAGTAATTACTGCCAGATGCTCTCACCAGCAAAGGTAGTCACGCATATCTACCACTTGCCTCCCTAGAGACAATAGGAACCCTGGAGTGTACGAATTAACAGCCAGTATGTAAGGTACAAATATCTGAGCCTTACAGGATACACATTGCACACACCTCCTCCTTGGAGTCCTTTCAACCTCTGGTGAGACTTTCAGTGCTCCCCTGTCAGCTATACGCATATCTCCTATGTCTACTCTGCCTGCTGTGCAATGGTTATGTAGGAAAACACTGGTTTAAAAGATTAGTTGAAGTAAGCCATCAATTGATAATAGCACAGAGCACTTTACCTGGTGATCTCACAGAGGTATTTGAACATCTTCTCTGTGTTCTGGCCATCTGGTCCATCTGCCTGGCCAGTTTCCTCCAACTGTTGTATCTTCTGCAGTGCCACGCAAACAGCATAACGCATAAACTCGTTACTGGCCCGCAGAACAGACAGACTTTCCTCGTGGGATCTCGCACTATCCCTGGATCAGGAAAACACGCAGAGGGCAATTCTATAACTGGACATCGAGACACCCACCTTCCTTTATAAAATACTATACTAGCTTAACAGGTATATGCATATACCCTCTGCTCCCAGGATGAAATACACCTCCCTGGTCATACCCTTCGACTACAAACTGCCAAACAACGGTCCTACTCCCATTTCATACCAAGCCACAGGAATTGACTGCCCCCACAGACCAGATCCCTTAAATGACTCCTTAACTTTAGAAAAGCAATAAAAACATACATACCTCTTCACCTAAACCCCTGCCCTTGACTGATGGGATTATAAAGAAATGTATATTGGTACCAGAACCAGTATGCGTCACATAAGGAAAACTTGTATTGTAAATTTTTGCACTATAACTATGGCAAATCTAACCTGTAAACTGTCTGTCAAATTAGGATAAAGCTTGTACTGAAAACCTTGAACTGAAAGGAGAACTATGGCAAATTGTAACCGGCAAACTGTAATCGGTATATTGACCCCTAGAATGTGTCAAGTTAGGATAAAAACTTGTATCATAAACTTGTACTGAAATTCTGTATGTTAACCTGTAACCTGTTGTGAGCTCTTTGGGGACAATGGGATAGAAAAAGAACCCCCAGCAGGAGGGATGCCCACTCCCTCCTGCCACAAATCCCAAAACAATCCCTGGCAGGAGGGATGCCCATTCCTTCTTGTTGCCTGAACATGTGACATCGCCCTCTCTCAATCCCCCCCTCCACCCCGTACCTTTATCGGCAAGGCAGGCTAGAGGGGTGCCCACTCCCTCTGGCCAGCAGGCCTGCCTTTTCGGAATGGTGGGCCTTCCCCTTCCCGAGGGGCCTAAGGCCCAGGCACCTAAAGCCCCTCCCATGGAGTCTTAGGCCTCCTTTCCAGTGCATTCTGGGATGCACTGGGAATGGCCTAAGACTCCAATTGGCCAGATACTGAAAGCCACTCCCATGGGAGAGGCCTTAAGCACCTGGGCCAATCAGGGCATTAGGCCCCTCCCCTGTGCATCCCAGGATGCACCGGGAAGGGGAAGGCCCACCATTCTGAAGAGGCGGGCCTGCTGACCAGGAGTAGGCATCCCTCCAGCTGGCCTTGCTGATAATGGTACTTGAGGGGTGTCCAGGTGGGCTTTGGGGGTGGGATCAGTGTTTTGGGGGAAAAGGGGAGGGTCATGTGTTCGTGGGGGTTGCAGAAGGAGGGAGTGAGCATCCCTCCTGCTGGGAATTGTTTTGGAATTTGTCAAGAGGGTCAGTCACGAACAGCATGCAAAAGCCGCTGCCCACGAGGCATCCCTGTGTGGCTGAAGGCAAGAAGGAGTAGCCTTGAAGTAGGTAACTGGGATCTCCTGCTGATCCGGAAGGCTGTCCTCTGATGCCAGCTCTGACATCGGAGGGAAGCCTTTTCGGGTCGGCTTCAGCAGAGGGGGAATGCAGGAAGGAGGGCATGGGATCCCTGATGGTAGCAGTGCTTTGGCGGAGGGGGACAGGCAGGAAGGAGGGCACCGGATCCCCGTCGGCTGTGGCGATTAAGGAGGAAGGGGGGCGGGAGACCTGCACAGTGTCATGTACCCCCAAGGGTACGCATACCGCGTGTTGAGAAACTCTGATCTAAGAGATCTACCCAAACCAGAAATGGTTTTAAAGGGTGACAATGTTAGAGGAACTGAAAAAAACAAAACAAAACTTGGTGAACCTGGAAGACATACTGAGCCAAAATTGACAAGTTAAAGAGTGATTAATCCCCTGGACCGGTATATACCCCAGGGAACTGAAACAAATGATTAGTAGTAGTAGGCTTCAGTTTCAGCAGTAAACTGTCCACAGAGTCCTGTTGTGTCTCATCCAAGACAACTGGAAAAAGAGGCTGTTACCTGAACAAAGCTGTGAGGAGCATGGATATGAAAGGCATGGAAAGCAGACTGCTGGATATTTTATTGGTGCCAGTAGATTTACCCTTTCCAGGTTTCTCTTTCAGGATGTCCAACAGTTTGCTATAACACTTGAAGAGGCTCAAAATCTCCTCAAATTTGTTCTTGCTATCATTGAAAAAACAAAACAAAGCAACATTAAAAAAACCTAAAGCCACAGCTTTGTATATGGTCAGACAACCTGAAATATTCTCTAAACCTGGGATATCCATCGTCGGTCCTTGAGGGCCGCAATCCAGTCGGGGTTTCAGGATTTCCCCAATGAATTTGCACTGCTTCCATTGTATGCAAATAGATCTCATGCATATTCATTAATCATTCACACTAGGAGTACATTAGAAAACCACTGCTTTGATGGAATGAATATTCATTTGAGAAATCCTGAAAACCCGACCTAGCAAGGACTGAGGTTGGACATCCCTGCTCTAAACCTTAGGCTGGACATATAAAATGCATGGGTCAATTTTTAGCTGCAGCAGTGAACTTGTTTGTTTAAACACTGGCTACATGTTTCTGGTCTAAATAAAGCCTTGGGAGATTTGCTGCCCTGTAAGGATCTTACGGTATATAGACAATTTTGGGGGGATAACTTAGCCCTTGATCTGTTGCAGTGGGATTTTTATGCCACTCTCCAAGGTCTTCCTGCCTTAACACAATGTGCATGGCTGAGTGAACGTTATTATCGGGTGCTGTTGCGGGGTTATTCTTAATGTCAATTGTTTTACAGTGGGGGAATTGATTCTGATATTTGTGTGAAATGTGGGCAGGACTGAAATACTTTAGAACATGCTTTATGGATGTGCCCTTGTATTCGCATTTATTTGGAACATATTGTGGGATTTATGCAAAGGACTCTCCATCAACCCTTTGAGGGCACGATAGATCAGTTGGTCTTAGACATCCCGAAAGCATTTGGGCCTTTGCCTGCAGCTCAGATTCTGATATGTCAGAAAATGAGCTTGGTGGCATCATAGCAAGGTCATATTATGATTACCCCAATTATAAAAAACGCGAAAGAACCACCAAATTCCCCCTCTAACTACAGACCGATCGCAAGCATCCCCCTATTTACCAAAATAGCAGAAGGGGTGGTAAAGGCTGAACTCTCCGCATACCTAGAAAAATTCAACATCCTAAGCGACAATCAATCAGGCTTTCGCGCGGACCACAGCACCGAAACCATCATAGCCTCCCTTCTCGACCACCTCCACACACTCTTTAGTCAGGGCTCAAGTGCCTTGATTATACAACTCGACCTGAGCAGTGCTTTCGACCTGGTCCACCACACCATTCTCCTTGAATGCCTGGCTCACATTGGCATCTCCGACCAGGTCCTCAACTGGTTCCAGGGGTTCCTAAGAAATAGATCCTACAAGGTACTCAAGAACAACTCCTTCTCATATAGCTGGGACAACATCTGCGGTGTCCCGCAGGGCTCCCCCCTATCCCCCACTCTGTTCAATATCTACCTGGCCTCCCTAGGTAACTTCCTACATAACCTCAAGCTCAAATTTTTCATCTATGCAGATGACATCACAATAGCCATCCCTATAACCAGTTTCTCACCAGAACTACTCGACTACACTACAAACATTCTCAATCAGATTGAACTCTGGATGCTATCATTCAGGCTGAAACTAAACCCTGACAAAACAAAATTCTTCCTAGCCACCCCCAAAGACAAAATCAGACACTACAATTCAATTGAAAGGAATGACTTTCCCCCTCGAACATACCTTAAAAATTCTGGGAGTCACTCTGGACAAAAATTTGTCTTTAGAAAATCACACCGACCTCATAGTCGGAAAAGCTTCTCGGTACTTTGGAAACTCCGCACCATAAAAAAATACTTCAATGACACCTCTTTCCGCCTACTAGTACAATCTTCTATTCTCAGAATTCTAGACTACTGCAATATCATCTACCTGAACTCCACGAAGAAAACTACCAGGAGACAAAAAATGATCCAAAATACCGCTGTTCGTCTCATTTTTGGCCTAAAGAAATGGGAACATATCACCCCTTTCTACCACCAACTTCACTGGCTGCCATTCGAATCCAGAGTTCTTTTCAAGTTTGCATGCTTCTGCTACAAATCGGTAAATGGTGCAACGCCAAGATACATCAATCCCCACTTTAACCTTTATTGCACCAACAAGAAATCCCGCAGAATTCAGCTGTTCGCCTTCCCTTCGCTAAAACTTTGTCACCTCAAAAGATTCCTAGACAAAACCTTTGCCTTCCAAGCAGCCAAGCTGAACACATGGCTAGCCCAAATGATACTCGAGGCCCCCACTTACCTCGGCTTCAGAAAATTACTCAAAACTTACCTATTCAGCAAACAAGACCCTTAACCGTCCCCCCCCCCCTCCTACAATATCACCTTGCCCCTCACACCTCTCTCTTCCTTCATGATAGCCTCTATCTTCCCTATCTTCTACCCTCTTCCTTCATCATCTGTTAAGTTCGGTTAAATTTGTTGTAAATCTGATAAATTGTTGTAAATCTTCATGTCAACGCGGATCCTAATCTAATTGATGTGAACCGCCTAGAACTCGCTGAGTATGGCGGTATATAAGAATAAAATTATTATTATTATTATAAATGTATTTTGCAAAGATTGGACCTTCACTACTGTGCCAACTTATTGGCATTGGTGTAACCTCTTGCATGAATTGGCCAGTTGGGAAGCTTGGAATGTCTGTGGGAAATGGAAGAGGAGGAGAATGTATTTGAAGATCTGGGGACACTATTTAGCAGAGTTATATCCTAGAGGACGCAGTATTCTCCTTAATGAGCATTAGTATATGGATGTATCTAACTTTTGACAGAATCCTTGTTTTCTGTGTGGGGTTTCTTGGGGGGGGTTACCTGGGGGGAGTTGTTTTGGGATGGTAAGGGATTGGGGGGGTTGTATTTGGTGGGTGTTCAGTATAATTTTGTTGACAATGTTGGATTTTATATTGTATTGTGTGTAATATGCTTTGTCTAAACACTGGCTACAACTGTAGGACAAGCAGTGGTGCAGAATATCCCTATAGGTGGTCACAACTGCCAGCTATCTGTACTGTATAGCAGTGTTCTTCAGCTGCTATACATATAACTATGCAGTTTAATTTAGAACTACTAATTAAACTTAATAGAACTGTTCTATCTGGCCTCAATTAAATCATATAGCTATATTGACAGAAGCTAAACACCACCACTATCCATGTAGTGGGACATTCCATTCTTACCCCAGCCCGCCACTAGCCATTATAGTGCTATATCAATTAGAGAGGTTTTCAACAGCACTATCCAGATAGAGCCATTAAAAATCCACTGATTGGAGACCTATATGATTAGTGGTAGCCACTGACTTCTACTACTAAGAAAGCCACACGCTAGAGTGAATTTTTGGCCCTCTACAATTCTATTACAAAGATCTGTTGTCCAAGTTTCACATGACATGTAATAAACCTGCTTCTAAAAATATCACCAGTCCACCAGCAAAAACCTATCCTATGAGATCGCTTGCCAGAAAGATTTTCAGGATAGCTATAATGAATATGAAGATAGATTTGTACACCTTTCGGGTAGTATATGTAATCACACATTATAGAGATCTAGAAATCCAACTGGCTAGAGTTCTAGCGCAAACAAAAAAAATTACCCATGTTGCTCCACAAGACAGGAATCAGACAAAATCAAAAAACTCGTTGGAGGAAGTGATGTTCAAGATGTAGGCTTTATTAAAAATTGTAAATTAAAAATCCATATAAAAGTATCTTGGACCCAAACGTTTGGAAGCTATGGACTCAGCACGGTCCGTGTTTTGACTATACAGTCTTCTTTGTCCCTAAAGGTCCTGTTACGGAAGCACGTGGAATAGAAACTAAAAACAAATTGCAAAAAAACTCAGAGAACTTTTTGTTACCGCAGTTTTTTTGCAATTTGTTTTTAGTTTCTAATCCACGTGCTTTCGTATCAGGACCTTTAGGGACCCCTGAAGAAGACTGTATTGTCGAAACACGGAGAGTGTCAGGTCCATAGCTTCCAGAGGTTTGGGACCAAGATACTTTTATGTGGATTTTTAATTTACAATTTTTAATAAAGCCTATATCTTGAACATCACTTCTTCCACAGAGTTTTTTTGATAAAGTTCCCCTAGTAGGCCATGAACACAGAGGATTTAGAATCAGAAAATAATATTAAAAATTGAACTGGGCAGACTTGCACGGTCTGTATCTATATATGGCTGTTTGGTGGAGGATGGGCTGGGGAGAGCTTCAATGGCTGGGAGGGTGTAGATGGGCTGGAGTAAGTCTTAACGGAGATTTCGGCAGTTGGAACCCAAGCACAGAAGCTTTGGATTCTTGCCCAGAAATAGCTAAGAAGAAAAAATTTAAAAATGTAAATTGAATCAGGTTGGGCAGACTGGATGACTATTCGGGTCTTTATCTGCCGTCATCTACTATGTTTGAGAACCACTGCACTAGTTTGCTGGCTCTATTTACACCAAAAGTTTGTGCCACCTCTCATTCTACATCACTGTTTTATAATTCTTTATTCATTTTCGTATGTTACAACAAGTGTATCAAATAAACTCATATAAAATTTAAAGATACACACTTGATTAACTCACATATTAGCATCAAATTTAACATTTCATTAGAAAATTAGTATTCTATAATGTTAAAATATTATGTAAGAAATCTAAATTTATATCATTCTTATTGAATATAATAATCCCCCATCCCTCCCTCCCTCCCAATTCAATAATACATAAAATCATCTTTATTGTGAATTCATTCAAATATTGATATATTATGTAATAATCAGAAATAAAATCCCACCCCTTTCCCCTCTAATCAAATATCTTATCATGGGAAAAGTTAATCATTCATTACAAAAATCAGACAAAATTACTCAAACTGACATCTGTATAAATGTGCTTTCCTATGTTTTCAAATATCCTGTAATCTGTTTGATGTTATTCTCTGATCTCCCCTCATTTTCCTACCTAAAATTCCCCACACTGAAGTTATACTCCATCAGAACCTCACAAATTCCCATGACCAGGAGAGCAAAGATGTTATTTTTAACACCAACACCAGAAGTGGAAGAGAAATCTGCAGACTTATCCTAAAAGGAAAAATAAACATAAAATAATCACCAAAACACCATTTCTGCCTATTTCCCCAAGTGGTTTGGTTAGAAACCATCACAATGAACAAATAAGAAGCCAAAGCTTTGTAAAAAGCTTTTTGAAAAGGTTTAATAAACTCAGAAAGGGGAAAATAAAATACAAATGGACTAAAGTGATTTTTCATACTTGGGGTCACTACCCAATAATGTATCACAGCGTATCAGCGACTGGGTTGTGTAGCATTTGCTGCTGATTCAAGAACTCTGCCTAGTTTCCAAAAGTTTGACCTACATGATTCCTGTACTGCTCTTATTACAGTTCCTGAGCAGTTTATAGCTGCAAGAGTATCAAATACAATGAGATTGAACTGGTTTCAATCATTTTAGTTTACATTCCTCCACTTTGGACATAATTACTTAATTAGAAACCTATCTTCTCCATTACCAACTCAAAATCCTCCAGTTCGCTCTTGATCATTCTCTGGTTAATAGACTCCAGCATCTCTTCTAAGTCCTGCTGGGATCCCGTCTCATCTTCATCCTCCTCATTCTCATTTGGCTGCTGTATGCTGTTTCTGCACCATACCAGACACAGTTGGATACAGCAAAGCAGATGAGCCTGAAAAGCACAAAAAGAGAGAAATTAGGCTTCACCTGCTAATTTTCTTTTCTTGAGTTTCTGAAGAACTAGTTCAGATGTATAATTAATACACATTCCTGCCAGCAGATGAAAATTAATTGTTTAATGCCGTCACCTTACTCGCTTAGTATGTAATAAGCGATTTATCAAATTGAAATAAACTTGAAACTTGAAATGGTGCTGTGTATTCCATAGCCAGCCAGTATTTCTCTAATGAAGCAATGATGCAACTAATTCCTCTAATTCTCTCTCACAAGAAACATTTTACCATCCTTAATTTAGAAAACATTAATGAAGCAAAAAAAAAAAACCTGCCAAGCACACAAACCTGTACAAGTTCTCGTCATCATATTTCCTGAAACTCATGGGTTGGTTTTGGATTGGTCTGGAAAAACTCAAGGAAATAAAATTAGCAAGTAAGGTCCAATATCTCCATTCTCATCGTCCCTCCAGACCAGTCTAAATGCATGTGGCGTGCTAAAGCAGCATCTAAGAAAGGAGGAATCAAGACAGATCCACTGTCAAATGCTAGCCACAAATGCTGCATCTTGACAAAACCTATACATTCAGCCTGTATTGTCATGCAAATGACTATAAGAATATTCATGTGACTGCCCTGGCCTAGAAGGACTAGCCTTCGTTCTGCCCAAGATACAGCTTGGCCCCTAGTAGAGTGTGTTTTCAGAGCAGAAGATACTAGGCAACTATGATGCATGCCAACATAATAGCTCCTTAATCCACTGGGCCAACATTGCTTTATGTGCTTGTAGGAATAAACAATCACTGTCTAGTGGTAGGACAGAAACATACAAACTGGAATTATGTTATGCAGCTGAAACACTAGAAGCAGGACAGCAGAAGGCAAACGCAAGTAGGGATGTAGGTGAGGTAGATCCTGACAGATTTTCAAAGGACTGTGTTTGTGAGGAACTAGCTAAATTAAAGGTGGACAGAGCTATGGGGCCAGATGGTGTTTATCAGAGGGTGCTGAAGGAACAAAGGGAAGTTCTGGCAGCTCCGCTGGCTAACCCTTCCACTGCTTTTCTAGAATCAGGAGTGGTACCAGAGGACTGGAGAAGGATGGATGTTGTACCTCTCCACAAAAGTGGAAGTAAGGAAAAAGCAGGGAACTACAATCTGACTTCTGTGATAAGTAAATTAATGGAAACGTTTTTAGAGAATACCAACATTTCTGGAATCTTGTGGATTACATGACTTGAGACTACATGGTTTTACTAGAGGCAGGTCTTGTCAGACAAGCCTGATCAATTTCTTTGACTGGGTGACCAGAGAATTGGATAGAGGGAGTGCGCTAGATGTGGTGTTCTAAAATTTTAGCAAAGGCTTTGACAGTGTTCCACACAGTTGTGTAATAAATAAACTGAGTGCCCTTGGGATGGGCCCCAAAGTTACAGACTGGGCAGTAACTGGTTGTGTGGTCAATGGAGAGATCTCTCAGGTAAGGGATGCCAGTGATGTGCCTCAAGGTTCAATTTCTAGGCCTGTTCTTTTTAATATCTTTGTAAGCGATATTGCTGAAGGGCTGTCAGGTTAAATTTGCCTCTTTGGGGATGATACTAAAATCTGCAATAGGAGTAGACACCCCTGAGGGAATGAAAAACATCAGGAAGGACTTAGCGAAGTTTGAAGAATGGTCTGAAATTTGGCAGCTAAGATTTAATAATAAAAAATGCAAGGTTATGCATTTGGGCTGCAAAATCCCAAGGGAATGATACCATTTAGGGGATAAAGAACTTTTGTGCATGAAAGAGGAGAGGGACTTGGGTGCGATAGTATCTTAAGGGGGCTAAACAGGTTGAAAGACGACAGCGAAAGCTAGAAGGATGCTAGGGTGCATAGGGAGAGGAATGGTCAGTAAGAAAAAGGAGGCACTGATGCCCCTGAATAAGACTCTGATGAGAATTCATTTAGAATATTGTGTACAATTCTGGAGACTGCACCTTCAAAAAGATATAAATAGGATGGAATCAGTCCAGAGAAAGCTACTAAATTGGTCAGTGGTCTTCATCATAAGATCTCAGTATCGAGGAAAGGTGGTAGAAGGGAGATATAAAAATGTTTAAATGTCAGTAATTCTCAAAATGTTACTTACCAGCAGTGGGTTTAACCTAGAAGATCCACATTATTCAAAAAGGGTGGAGAAAAAGCCTCAAGTATAATTATTTTCACGCAGCAATCGCAAGTGATTTCACGCTGGCGTTCTTATTGTCATTAAAAAAACTCACATCCGTATGAATGTCCGGATCTAACAAGGATACCAACCCACTACTGTGCACAGCAAAATTGGAAGAAAAAAAATTCAATGAAAAAACATTCAAAAATTGAAAAAATAAGAAAAATAGGACTTAGCTCTGACACGTGTTACCCAATGCTACAGCTCCACTGCAATCTTTTCTTCGAGCTCTCACGCTGGTATCGATAGTGCCACGCTATGGAGTTTCCAGTAGAAGCAACACCAATGAAAAGCAAATGAAGGCAGAAAAAGTAATGCCAATAATAAGCAGATAAAGGCGGCGGTTGCAGTGCATCTGTAGCGTTGGGTAACACGCGTCAGAGCTAAGTTCATTTTTCCTATTTCTCTTTGATTTTTTTCAATTTTGCTGTGCACAGTAGTGGGTTGATATCCTTGTTAGATCCGGACATTTATACGAGTGTGAGTTTTTTATGCCAATGACAATAAGAACGCCAGTTTGAAATCACTTGTGATTGCTGTGTGAAAATAATTATACTTTGAGGCTTTTTTCCACCCTTTTTGAATAAATGTTAAACCCACAGCTGGTGAGTAACATTTTGAGAATTACTGACATTGAATTGTTACTACTGAATTGTTCTTGTGAGATATGTTTAAATTCCTACGTAGAATATATGTGCATGAAGCAAATCTCTTTCATTTAAAAGGAAGCTCCAGAATGAGAAGGCGTAGGATGAAATTAGGGGATAGGCTCAGGAATAATCTAAAGAAAGGAGAAATTAGGTTCTTACCTGCTAATTTACTTTTAGCTTCTCCAGACCGGTAGAGGTTAAATCTTACAAGTGGGCATATATCTCATCATGACCAGCAGGTGGAGATTGAAACAAAACTGTGGAATAGTACATAAGAGAGACCTTCCCCTTATTCTTATCAGTCTACCAAATAGCCAAGAAGAACTAAGAACTAGAAACAGAAATAAACAACACTCCAAACAGGAGTAACAACTAAGATCCCCAAATGCTGTTGGAAAATGCAGAGGAGAGATAACAGAAAGAAAATGTCCCCATAGCTCGCCAGCTGAGCCACAGCCGCTGTTCGTCAATTTTCCCCAGCCCTAGAAAAATACTAGAACCCGCAGCAAAAAACAAAAACTGCCTGCGCAACACCCACAACAATAGACAGGGTGGGGACCTCTACCGGTCTGGAGAAGTTGAAATAAAGAAATTAGCAGGTAAGAACCGAATTTCTCCTTCTTTAGCACTCTCCAGACTGGTAGAGGTTAAATCTTACAAGTAGTACGCAGTCCCCCATCATGGGTGGGACACCCGAAGGGCCGACACCAGAACATGCGCACCAAGCACCACGTCCTGACACGCCTGAACGTCTACCCGGTAATGTCTGACAAATGAATGCAAGGAAGACCAAACCACAGCCTTACAAATGTCCACTGGAGGTACGAGCGAAGACTCAGCACAAGAAGCTGCCTGACCCCAAGTGGAATGAGCCTTGAGAAATTCTGGAACAGGCTTTTTCTGAAGTAGATACGTGGAAGCAGTAGTCTCCTTGATCCAGCGCACAATAGTAGCCTTAGAAGCGCCATCTCCCGTACGAAGACCTGCTAGAAGGACAAAGAGATAATCTGATTTCCTGATCTCCTGTGTCCTCTGTACATAAGAGCGAAGAACCAGACCGACAACTAACTTGCGCAACTGCTTCTGCTCAAAAGAGCCTTCCCGACTACCCAACACTGGGAGGACCACAGCCTGAATGACATGAAAAGGAGAAACTACCTTTGGCAAAAAGGAAGGAACAGGCCTCAAGACAACCCACTCCCTAGAAAACTCCAAGAAGGGAGCCCTACAAGAGAAAGCCTGCAGCTCAGAAAAACGTCTAGCAGAAGTAATGGCCACCAAGAGGGACCGCTTTAAGAATTAGGTCCTTCAAAGTGCAGGCGTCCAATAGTTCAAAGGGAGGGCACACTAGCACTGAAAGAACCAGATTCAGATCCCAAGATGGATTAGAGGGTCATACGAGAGGCTTGAGAAATTTGGCTGCCCGCAAGAAGCGAATCACATTAGGAATGGCAGTCAAACGCTGACCTTTCAACAACCCATGAAAGGCTGACAAGGCCACAAGCTGAACAAAGAGAAAAGACCAAGTCAGTCCCCTATCCAGACCATCCTACAAGAACTCTAAGATGTCAGGCAGGGAAGCGCGAAGAGACCACTCCATATGCAGCACACCATTCCTCAAATATACGCCATACTCTCACATAAGCCTGAGAGGTAGAAAGCCTCCGGGACCCCAAGAGAGTGATCATCACTTTATCTGAATACCCCTTCTTACCTAGGCGAATCAAGCCGTAAGACAGAAGGGACCCGGATCGAACATGAGAATGGGACCCTGCATCAGAAGGTTGTCCAAGAGAGGCAGAGGAAGAGGATCCGCCACCAGATGCCTTACCAGACCCACGTACCATGGATGTCGAGGCCAATCCAGAGCCACCAGAACCACAAGACCTGGATGACGAACAATGCGTAGAAGAACTCTGCCCACTAATGGCCACAGAGGGAACACATAAAACAGCCCCTCCATTGGCCATGTTTGAACCAGAGCATCCAGGTCCTCAGCCTGACCATCTTTGTGACGACTGAAGAAGCGGGGCAGTTTGGCGTTGCTACTCATGGCCATCAGGGGCTGACCAACAAGCCTGCACTATCAACTGAAAGGCCCCGGGGCTTAGCTACCACTCTCTGGGATATAATTTGTGACGACTGAGGAAGTCTGCTTGAACATTCTCGACTCTGGCTATGTGGGAGGCTGAGATGTCCTGAAGATGTGACTCTGCCCAGAGCAGAGCAGAGCCGCCTCCTGCGCTACCTGAGTGCTCTTGGTGCCTTCCCGATGAATGACGTAAGCCACCACCGTGGCATTGTCCGACAGAACTCTGAATGACTTGCCCGACAAGGAGAGAAAGGCTAACAGCGCCAGACGGACGGCTCTGGTCTCCAACACATTGATCGACCAGGATGCCTGCTCTGTGGATCAGGTGCTCTGAGCTGAGTGACCTAGACACTGAGCTCCCCAACCGAGGAGACTGGCATCCGTGAGAAGCACCAACCACTGTGGTTGATCCAGACTCGCCCCCTGAACCAGATGAGAGGTCTGGAGCCACCAACGAAGACTGCAGCGTGCCAAGCTCCGCAGAGGAACAGGGAGATCCAAACTGTGCCCCTGGGGCAACCACCTCCGGAGTAGAGCATACTGAAGAGGACACATGTGGGCCCATGCCCATCTTACTACGTCTAGGAAGTCGCCATCGACCCCAAGACTTGGAGGAAATCCTGCGCCCGGGGACACCGGGACGCTATAAGCAGGCGAATCTGAGATTGTAATTTGCTTACCCAGGTCTACGGAAGGAAGACCTTTCCCAGTGCTGGACCAAGCTGCAAACATGTGCTTCTAAACATCTGCTTGGCCTTCTAAGGACTTTTCAACTCACATGTGTGAGTAACTTTGAACTTAGAGAAATTTTGCCTGTGTATGTCTGTTAATTCTTTCCTAAAAGGTCCCATTTGTAACAACTGCTTACCTGCTTGGTTTTTAATGCTCTTAAATAAATTTTCAGTTTGCTTATAAATGTTCTGGGTCTTGGTCCTTAAATATATATTTAATTGTTATTACAGAGCTGTTTTAATCAAGCAAGCTAACTTTCTCCAAATTAATATTTCTTTATAAAATATATTCCTCTCTATGGGAGTTCAAGTTTATTTGTAGCTTGATATACCTACCAATAATCAGTGTTCCCGCTAAGCTGCGCTGGGGTGCGCTGGCGCACAAAATATTACCTCGCAGCGCACAAGTTTCTCGTCACAGCGCACACAGTGTAGAGCACAGTTCTTCAACCGCCGGTCCGCAAACAAAATCTTGCCGGTCCGCGAAGGATTCGGTCCCCGCCGCAACGAAAGGCCGGCGTCAGCTGACTTGCAACTTCCTGTTGCAGTCGCTGTGCCGGGACTCCTGCCTTCGCCGGGACTCCTGCCTTCCACCGCGTTTGCCTCCTGCCTTGTCTCCGCACCTCCAGACCAGCAGCGGCAGCTGTGTATGCTTTTAACTTCGGCACAGAGCTGCCCCTAATCAATAGTTTAGCGCGGTTTCATAAGGCAGCCTCGGGGCCTTTGCTAGGCCGGCCCACATCGCATCATCGAAGCGGGCCGGCTATCAAAGGCCCCGAGGCTGCCTCATGAAACCGCGCTAAACTATTGATTAGGGGCAGCTCTGTGCCGAAGTTAAAAGCATACAGAGCTGCCGCTGCTGGTCTGAACTCTTGGGCCGCTGAAGGAGGGCAAAAAGCAGCTGTCCTGGAGGTTTCCCTTCCTCTCGCCTTTACAGGTTCCTTTTTTCCACCTTTTTTTTTTTCCTTCAAATGGCAACGGGCCCCAGCATCGACATCAATCAAGTAAGTTCCACTGTCAATCAAGCGGTTCTGCTCGGCCAAAGCTTCCCCTGTGACATGAGCCACCCTCAGGGGAAAGAAAGTGACCCACAAAGGTGAGGGGAAGGGGGGCAGATGATGGAAGTTGGGGGGGGGAGAGAGAGAGAGAGAGAGAAGGGGCAGATGATGGAATGGAGGAGATGAGAGAGAGAGAGAAGGGGACAGATGATGGAAGTGAGAAGAAGGGAGAGAGAGCAGAAGGCAGATGGATGTCAGTTGAGAAGGGAGAGCAGATGCTGAATGGAAGTGGGGAAAGAACACATACTGGATGGAAGGAGGAGATAAATAAAGGGGGAAGAAAATAGTAAGATAATGGAGGGGTGAGGGAAAGGGGTGACAAGCTGTGTGTAGACACAGTGAAAAGAGGGAAACGGGACTAAATAGTAAGAAAGAATTTAATTTAGATGGAGGCAGAAAATAGAGAAGGAAGACCAGAGAAGAAAAGGGAAGAGAGAGCAGAGAATGATCAGATCTGAGTGGAGGAAATGAGAAGAGAGATATGCTAAAAACCACAGGGGGGAGGGAAGGATAGAGATGCCAGACCATGAGGGGAACAGAAGGAAGATGATGGATGCTAGACCAAATTGGGGGGTGGGGGGGGGGGGCAGGAGGAGAGATGGCAGGGAAAGACAGACAGTGAATGGAAGGGGCAGATGCTGGACTGAAGAGACAGAGAAGGTTATCATGCTGCTGTACCGGGCCATGGTACGCCCTCACCTGGAGTACTGCGTCCAGCACTGGTACTTTAAGAAGGACACGGTACTACTCGAAAGGATCCAGAGAAGAGCAACTAAAATGGTTAAGGGGCTGGAGGAGTTGCCGTACAGCGAAAGATTAGAGAAACTGGGCCTCTTCTCCCTTGAGCAGAGGAGATTGAGAGGGGACATGATAGAAACATTCAAGGTACTGAAGGGAATAGACTTAGTAGCTAAGGCAGGGAGAACGAGAGGGCACTCTCTAAAGTTGAAAGGGGATAGATTCCATACAAACGTAAGGAAGTTCTGTGGTAGAAAGCAACATATTTATTTGGCTCATAACTTGCTGGCGCCCGATATTTTTAGCTCACAGTGAAAAAAGTTTGCTCACAACACCCGCCCGCTTAGAGGGAACACTGCCTACCATCACAAGTATCTGGACGGTTTACAATTATAAGAGTTAAAATATTTAAAATAGCTTAAAAATAAAATGAGTGGTGTAGGACATGGATGAAGTTAAGAGTGATATATTTTATTGGTGGAGATAACATTTTAACATAGAGAATGTGGACAGTATTTAGAACATGCTTAGCAGTATTCTATTGGTGCGCAACATGCCAAGTGCAGTTTTAAGGGGGTGTACACATGGGCAGGGCATGGGTGGGTCCCACATTTATGATCGTAACTTACAGAATACTGTAAGTAGTCATTGTTTCCCAAGTCAGTCCTGAAGTAACCCCTTGCCATTCAGGTTTTCAGGATATCCACAATGAATATGCATGAAAGAGATTTGCATATAATGGGAAGCAGTGTATGCAAATGAATCTTATACATATTCATTGTGGATATCAAAAAAACCTGAATGGCAAGGGGTTACTCCAGGACTTAGGAAAACACTGCTGTACCTCCATTTACACCTGCTATTGACATGGTGTACGTGGGCATGCCTAAATGTTTCCTTGTAAATGATGACCTAAGCTAGTATATGCCATTAGAGAATTAGTACTTAGCATGCCAAATCTTGGCACCTAACCTTTGCCCCCTTTACAGAATTGCCCCCTTTGTGTTTTAAAGGCAGTAAGTTATTTGGATTCACAACAGAATCCCAACTGATATAATCAACAAATATCATCTTAATTTCATTATAAGCTCTTACCAGTGGTTCCTGCATAAACACCCTGTCTCCCTGAGCAGAAATGCACCCCTCCAATTTCACCGGAGGTAACAGGTCTGCTTCTGGTTCATAGTATCGTTTTAACTATGCAAGAAAAAACAAAGAATTACAATGAATATGAAAGATGTAGAAAAAATATAAAAGGCATAAGAGTGAAAACTGCATCACTAAATATAATTCGGTCCATATTATTTAGTCACTTGCTAACATTCCAGTATCCAGCTGGCTCCCAGAAGGAAGATATTCCATAAATGTAAAAGTTCAAGGACAAGGAGTTATATACGAGTAAAACTGAAGGGAGGGAAGCTCAAAAGACTCTTCTCCCAAGACTTAAACATACATGGTGATTGACTATACACTCATTCCACACTAGGACTAGCTTGCTGCATACCCTGTACCTTAGACCAGTTCCTTGTATTTCATTTAACTGTACAAAGAACTTGCTTGAGTCTAGCACCATCTATTTATCCTAATCAACTCTATACTACCCATCTTGTCCCCATCTACACTTGGCCCTTGACCACATAGTAAGCTGTATTGTAAAAAAAGCATTAGCATCGTATCTCTGTTATTTGAATGCTCTAATGCAGTGGCACACTAAACTCGGGGCCGCATCTGGAGGGTGTGGACATCAGCGTGATGACATAACATATATTTGTGACATCATCACTTTGATGGCCGTCTATGCATGGAAGCCCTGAGCTTGCTATTACTATGCCGGGGGGGGGGGGGGGGGAAGGTGAGATGTGCTAGCAATTGCCTACAGGAAAGGCCTCTCACCACGCAAGCTCCCAAAGGCTCAAAAGAAGGGCGCACCAGCCCAGACAAGATCAGATCCAGATCTCAAGAGGGAATCTAAGGCCGCATGGGAGGCTTGAGCAATTTGGCCTCCTGCAAGAAGCGAAAGACATCAGGAATGGCAGTCAGTCGCTGACCTCGTAACAACCCACGAAAGGCTGACAAAGCAGCCAGCTGAACCCGGAGAGAAGACCAAGCCAGGCCCCTGTCCAGGCCATCCTGCAAGAATTCTAAGATGTTAGGCAGGGAAGCGCGAAAAGAGACCACGCCCCATGCCCCACACCAATCCGCAAAGATGTGCCAAACCCGCACATAAGCCTGAGATGTGGAATGTCTCTGGGACCCCAAGAGGGTGAAGATCACTTTATCGAAATACCCCTTCTTACCTAGGCATCCCCTTTCAAGAGCCAAGCCGCAAGACAAAAGGGACCCGGAGCGAACATGGAAATGGGCCCCAGAGTCAGCAGATCGGGCGAAAGAGGCAGAGGAAGAGGATCCGACACCAGATGCCGCAGTACTTCGTATACCACAGATGGCAGGGCCATCCAGAGCCACCAGAACCACCAGGCCCGGGTGACGAACAATGCGGAGAACTCTGCCCACTAATGGCCACGGAGGGAACACATAAAAAAGCCCCTCCGTTGGCCATGTTTGAACCAGAGCACCAAGGCCCTCAGCCTGACCGTCTTTGTGAGACTGAAGAAGCGGGGCAGTCCGCCTGAACATTCTCCATTCCGGCTATGTGGAAGGCCGAGATGTCCTGAAGGTGGGATTCTGCCCAGACCATGAGCAGAGCCGCCTTCTGCGCCTTCTGCGCCCCCCTAACATTTGACATAGTTCACCGCCGTGGCATTTTCCGACAGAACTCTGACTGACTTGCCCGATAAGAAGGAGCAGAAGGCTTAACAGCGCCAGATGGATGGCTTTGGTCTCCAACACATTGATCAACCAGGACGCCTCCTCCATGGACCAGGTGCCCTTAGCTGAGTGACCTAGACACCGAGCTCCCCAACTGAGGAGACTGGCACCTGTGAGAAGCACCGTCCACTGTGGTTGATCCAGACTCGCCCCTTTAACCAAATGAGAGGGCTGGAGCCACCAAAGATGACTGCAGCGCGCCAAGCCTCTCAGAGGAACAACGAGATCCAAATTGTGCCACTGGGGCGACCACCTCCGAAGCAGAGTATACAGAAGAGGACGCATGTGGGCCCACACCCATCTTACTACGTCTAGGGAAGCTGCCATCGACCCCAAGACTTGGATGAAATCCTGCGCCTGAGGACACCGGGACGCCATAAGCAGGTAAATCTGAGATTGTAATTTGCTTACTGGGGCCTAAGGAAGGAAGACTTTCCCCAAGGAGGTGTCGAATAGAACCCCAAGGTACTCCAGATGCTGAGATGGGACCAACCAACTCTTGGAAAGGTTGACCACCCATCCCAGCAACTGCAGAAACTCCACCACTCAAGCCATAACCCGGTGCTCTCCTGTAACAACTTTGTCCGAATCAATCCAGATAGGGATGCACCAGAATGCCCTCAATCCTCAAGGCCGCCGCAACAACCACATAACCTTGGTGAACGTCTGGGAAGCCGTGGCCAGGCCAAAAGTAAGCGCACAGAACTGAAAGTGCTGACCCAAATCGCAAAGCGAAGGAAGCAATGATTGGAGCCCCGAATTGGAACATGCAAGTAGGTCTCCTTCAGATTGAGAGAAGTCAGGAACTCCCCCTGCTGAACTGCCAGAATGACAGACCGCAGTGTTTCCATGGGAAGAGGGAATATTAAGAGCGCTGTTGACCCCTTTTAAATCTAAGATGGGCCGAAAGGTCCCCTCCTTCTTGGGCACCACAAAGTAATTTGAATACCTTCTGGTGCCGCACTCCTGATGGGTACTGAAACAACTGCTTTGAGATCTAGCAAGCGTTGAAGGGTCTGGCGAAAGGCCTGCGTCTTCCATGCCACCTGACATGGAGGCTAGAAAATGATCTGGCAGACAGCGGGCAAACTCCAGAGCATAACCATCCCGCACCACCTCCAGGACCCACTGATCGGATGTGATCTCAGCCCACTTGGGGAAAAATTCTCATAGCCGGGCACCCACTGGAATCAAAGGGGGTGCCGGCAAAGAGTCATTGGGCAGGACGGGCAGCAGGGGAATTGGCGGAGGGATTCCCAGCCCCCCCGAAAGGACTGCATGCGCTGATAAAAACAACCCCAGGTAAACCCTGAAGCCTAGAAAGTAGCAGCCCCACGCCGAGGGCAATATTTGCGGGACTCCCGCAGATGCCCGCAGGCAGTGCCCCCGAGACACCGGGCAGGCATAGTCTTCAGGCGAGAGGGCACCGTAGAGTCTGTCAAGAGTCTGAACCAACTTATCTAAATCCTCTCCACATAAGAACCCCGAAAGGGAAATTTGGTAAGCTTAGTTTTGGATGCGGCATCCACCAATCAAGCGCAAAACCAGAAGGTACGTCACGCAGCCACTCCAAAAGCCACAGATTTGGCAGATGTCTGCCCCAAGTTAGACAGAACATCTGAGAGGAAAGAGGTAGCCATTTCAGTCTTTGCCACTTCCTGATCCACCAAAGACCAGACATCAGACTCACAATCCAGAACATACTCGGCCCACCAAAACACGGCATAAGCCACCAGCCCCCAACAAATAGCCGCCTGGACCCTCAAGGCAGAGACATCAAATTTTCTGTTTAAGAATGGTCTCCAAAACAATATAAATAAAGAATTGGCTAAACAGTCCTCATCCCTTAAAGGGAATGTAAAGGCTAGAAACTAGTCAATTAAATGATAGATAATGGACATCAGTATGAGCCTTTCGTGGATCAACGAAAGAGTATAGGCTCGGGCTATACCTCATAAGTGATCCACGAAAGGCTCATACTGATGTTCATTATCTATCATTTAAGAGACTAGTTTCTAGCCTTTACATTCCCTTTAAGGAATGAGGACCATTTAGCCAATTCTTTATTTATATTGTTTTGGACGTTATTGGCTAACCTAATCCTTTAGGGTTCTGGTTTTTAAGAATGGTCTCCAACATACGCTCCTCAGAGTCCCATAACCACCCTCAACAGACACGGTATGCCGCTTAGCAATCACTGAGACCACAGTATCCACCACTGTCGACTTCAAAGTAGCACTATCCCCCTCCGGAATGGTATACAAACGAGCCATGGTGCATGCCAACCAAAATGGCACCTCCAGCTTATTCTACTGCACCAGTACGAGATCCCAAAAATCCAGATGCATAGGAAAAGAGCAGGAAGAAGAGTGTTCCCCGCACGCAAGGTCTCCAGTGGCACCTCTTCAAAACGCGACACCGAGACCTGATGAATCAGGTCTGGTAGCTCATCCTTCTGAAAAAGGTGCACCATGGACGCCTCTTTGCCGGAAGGCGGGAAACCCGCTACCAGAGGCCATCCCCTCGAGAGGATCCTGGAATTTCTCAAAAGGATCTAGGTCCTCATCCAGGCCAACATGCTCCTCTGACCACCAATCCGCAACCCAAGTCACCCGTGGGCGCCTAAACGAGGGAGGAGGAAGAGGGGACACCAAATGAGAAGAGGGATGCAAAGCCACAGGGGGTGCAGAGGGAACCCCCCTGAAACCTCCCGGGTGCACGTGGGACCCCCAGCCACCAGAAAATAGGCTCTGCACAAAGCACAAATCAAATCAGGGGAAAAAACCTGCCCCTGTTTTTCCAATACAGGGGGAAGGTCACCTGAGGTTGCAGACAAAATGGAGGGGTCTGTTAAAATGGCAAAGTTCCCTCCCAAAATAACCCCTCTAGGGCCTGTAGCAGCTGGGAAGCCTGAACTGTCCCAGCCGCTAAAGCAGGCAAGTCGGCATCAGCTGTTAACAAAAATCAGCTGAGAGGGAATCCCTCCGGGGGCGGTGGGGGAAGACCGGGCTTCCCCATTGCTCCATGTCGACTCGCAAGGCACTAGGGCCAGAGAGCCCTGGACGCCTGCAGCCTCTGCCAATGGGGCTCTATGACCGCACCAGCCCAAAAAGCACAGTTACTTACCGTAACAGGTGTTATCCAGGGACAGCAGGCATATATTCTCACATGTGGGTGACGTCATCTACGGAGCCCCGATGCGGAAGCATTTTCAAGCAAACTTGATTGAAGATTTAAGTTTGCTCTGCTGCTCCACGCATGCGTGCCTTCCTGCTCCACTAGGGGGTGCATCCCCTCGTGGTCTCCAGTTCACTTAACTAGCCAAGAAGCCAACCTCGGGGAGGTGGGTGGGTTGTGAGAATATATGCCTGCTGTCCCTGGATAACACCTGTTACGGTAAGTAACTGTGCTTTATCCCAAGACAAGCAGGCATGATATTCTCACATGTGGGTGACCTCCAAGCTTACTGCAGAGGGATGGAGGGAAGTTGGCAATTTAAGCAAATAGATTTCGCAACACCGATTGGCCGAATCGGCCATCGCTTCTGGACAGGGAGTCCAGACAGTAGTGGGAGGTGAAGGTATGAACCGAAGACCATGTGGCAGCCTTGCAGATTTCCTCAATAGGTGTTGACCTGAGGAAGGCTACGGAGGCTGCCATCGCTCGGACTTTGTGTCCCGTTACTCGACCATTCAGCGCGAGACCAGCCTGAGCGTAGCAAAGGAGATGCAATCGGCCAACCAGTTGGACAAGGTGCGTTTGGAAACTGGGTGACCTAACCGGTTTGGGTCGAAGGACAAAAACAGTTGTGGGACTTTCCGGTGTGGCTGAGTGCGTTGGAGGTAAAAGGCCAACGCTCTTTTGCAGTCAAGAGTGTGGAGCGCCACTTCTCCGGGGTGAGAGTGGGGCTTGGGGAAAAACACAGGTAAGACAATGGACTGATTTAGATGGAAATCAGACACTACTTTAGGTAGGAACTTTGGATGGGTGCGGAGTACCACCTTGTCGTGATGGAATACCGTGAAGGGTGGGTCCGCTACCAGGGCTTGTAGCTCACTAACCCGCCGTGCGGACGTGAGTGCAAGTAGGAAAATTACCTTCCAAGTGAGGAATTTTGGATGGCATTTGTCTAGGGGCTCAAATGGAGGTTTCATTAGTTGAGCCAGAACCACGTTAAGGTCCCAAACCACCGGGGGAGGTTTGAGAGGGGGGTGGACGTTCAGCAGGCCCTTCATGAAGCGAGTGACTAAGGGATGGAGCGAGAGGGCTTTCCCTTCCAGGGGCTGATGAAAGGCCGCAATCGCACTGAGGTGTACTCGAATGGAGTTGGTCTTTAGGCCGGAATGAGATAGTTGAAGTAGATAGTCAAGGACCAGGGGGACGGGGACCGACACCGGGTCCTGGCTGTGGGAGGAGCACCAGGTTGAGAATCTGGTCCACTTTTGGGAGTAGCAGGTTCTCGTCGAGGTTTTTCTAGAGGCCTCCAATATCTCCTTGACTGATTGAGACACGGGGAGAGCAGTCAGGGGGAGAGAAACCAAGCATTCAGATGAAGAGATTGAAGATTGGGATGTAACAGTGAACCCTGACCCTGTGATAGTAGAGAGGGAAACAGAGGCAGAGGCAGTGGATCTCTGACACTGAGTCGAAGTAGAAGGGAAAACCACGGCTGGCGTGGCCAGCGAGGGGCAATCAGGATCAGGGTGGCTTGTACCGTTTTCAGGTGGATAAGCGTCCGCAGTATCAGAGGGAACGGCGGGAACGCGTACAGGAACCTTCCCTCCCAATCGAGGAGGAAGGCGTCGGCCTCGAGCCGGTCCGGGGAGTATATCCGGGAGCAGAAGAGAGGCAGCTTGTGGTTGTGAGGGGACGCGAACAGGTCTATTTGAGGCGTCCCCCACCGTTCGAACACTCCTCGTAGGGCCTGGGAGTGTAGTGACCACTCGTGTGGCTGGAGGAGGCGGCTGAGTTTGTCCGCCAGGCAGTTTTGTTCTCCTTGTATGTACACCGCCCGAAGGAAGGTGTTGTTGGAGATTGCCCATTTCCAGAGGCGCAGAGCTTCCCGGCAAAGGGGCCAAGATCCTGTGCCCCCTTGTTTGTTTACGTAGTACATCGCTACTTGATTGTCGGTTCGGATGAGAACCACTCGGTCGCGGAGCAGATGTTGGAAGGCTACTGCTGCGAGGTAGATGGCCCGAAGTTCTAGCACGTTGATGTGGCAGCGTCGGTCTTGTGCTGACCACATTCCTTGGGTGCGCAGGCCGTCCAGATGGGCTCCCCAAGCGTACTCCGACGAGTCCGTGGTGAGTACCTTGCTGTGGGGTGGGGTGAGGAAGAGCAAACCTTTGGAAAGATTTGAAGAGTCGGCCCACCAGCGGAGCGATCGTTGCAATGAAGTAGTCACTGTCACTGAGCGGTCGATCGGGTCCCGGTCTTGACGCCATTGAGACGCCAGGGTCCATTGAGGGATTCTCAGATGGAGGCGGGCGAAGGGTGTGACATGGACGGTGGAGGCCATGTGGCCCAGGAGGATCATCATCTGTCGGGCTGATACTGAGGTCAGCCGAGAGATCCTTCGGCTCAGACTTACTAACGCCTCCAGGCGCGGAGGGGGGAGGAAGGAACGGAGGCGAACCGTGTCCAGCGTGGCCCCGATGAACTGTAGGGATTGTGAGGGGCGTAGTTGAGATTTTGGGAAGTTTATTTCGAACCCCAGACTTTGTAGATAGGTGATAGTCTGTTGGGTCGCTGAGATAGCCCCTTCTTTGGACGGGGCTTTGATTAGCCAGTCGTCCAGGTAGGGGAATACCTGGAGGCCCTGGGAGCGTAAGGTTGCTGCTACCACCACGAGGCACTTGGTGAAGACCCGAGGTGATGATGCTAGTCCGAAGGGGAGGACTCGGTATTGTAGGTGCCAGTCCCCTACTTGGAAACGCAAAAACTTGCGGTGAGCGGGGTGCACTGGGACATGTGTGTACGCCTCCTTGAGATCGAGGGAGCAGAGCCAGTCGCCCTCGTCGATCAGGGGGTAGAGTGTTGGTAGTGAGAGCATCCGAAACTTTTCCCGTACTAGGAATTTGTTGAGGCGTCTCAAGTCTAGTATTGGGCGTAGGTCTCCCGTTTTTTTCGGTACCAGAAAGTAACGGGAGTAGAAGCCCTTCCCCCGTTGGTCGGGGGGGACCTTCTCCACTGCTCTCAGGCGAAGCAGGTCTCGAGCTTCGGAGAGGAGTAGAGGTAGCTGAGTCCTGTTGGGAGGGCAATTCCTTGGGGGGTTGTCCGGGGGAATGGCCCGAAAGTTGAGAGAGTACCCTGATGAGATCACGCCAAGGACCCATGCGTCCGTCGTGAGTTGTTCCCAGCGAGGGTAAAAGGCTTTGAGTCGACCTCCGATGGGAAGGTGGTCTGGGACTATGGCGGAGGGGGCCCGCCCCCTTCCGCGTGTCCCGTCAAAAGGACGGGGATGGTTTGGTGGTCGCGGGCGGTTGGGACTTGGGCATGGCCCTGTGATGGGCTTGCGGACGTCTGGGTGGGGGCCGCGAGAAAGCAGGGGTGGACTTTTGTGGGTAGCGGCGCGGAGGGGCCCTGTATGGCCTGGGCGCTGGCGGTTTGGGCTTTTGCCGGACAAGGGAGGCAAATGAGCGTTCATGTTCGGAGAGGCGTTTTGTCGCCGCCTCGATAGTGTCATCGAACAATTCCTTTCCCACGCAGGGGAGGTTTGCTAACCGGTCCTGTAAGTTGGGGTCCATGTCGACCAGGCGCAGCCAAGCTAGTCGGCGCATGGCGATAGCGAAGGCAGCTTCTCTGGAGGAGAGTTCGAAGCCATCGTAGGCCGCGTGGAATAGATGAAGGCGCAGGTTGGAGAGGGACTCTAAAAGCAGGTCGAACGTTTCCTGTCGGGAGGCCGGTAGGTCAGTCTCAAAGGCTCTCAATAGTCCAATGAGGTGTTTGAGGTATGATGTGAAGGTGAAAGTGTAGCTTTGCACCCTAGAGGCCATCATTGCGTTTTGGTATAGTCTCCTGCCGAACTTGTCCAGGGTTCGGCCTTCCCGGCCTGGGGGTACCGCTGCTGAGACACGGGACGGGTGAGCCTTTTTCAAGGAGGATTCCACCAGCAGCGATTGGTGGGAGAGCTGTGGTTGCTCGAATCCCGGATAAGGTACTGTGCGGTACTTGGCCTCCATTTTGGAGGGTACGGCTGTGACCATGTAGGGGGTCTCCAGGTTCCTGAAGAAGGCCTGTTGGAGTACCGGGTTAGGTGGTAAGCGGAGGGACTCTCTGGGCAGTGATGGCATATCCAGCTCCGCCAGGTACTCTTTAGAGTATCTGGAGTCGGACTGGAGATCTAAGTCCAATGCTTGGCCCATGTCTTGGACAAAGCGAGTGAAGGATGGGCGAGATGTCCCCGGAGCCCCGTGCGGGGTCAGGGAACGAGACCTTCGCCGGGTGGAGAAGGATAAGGAGGCTTCCCTCGAGTATCGAGGTTCATGCTCTGATCCATGCTCCGAGGTTGGGGAAGCACTGTGAGAGTGTTCCGGGGTTGTCGATCTTCGGCGTCTCGAGGAGCCCCTCGGAGACGATGCCGGGGTTAGGGGTACCGATCGATGTCGGGTTGGTGACCTCGATCCGGACTCCCTCGGAGAATGCGTCCGAGGGGGAGTTCGGAGGATACGCGGGTTGGAGAGTGATAACTCAGCCACCCTTAGTGGTCCTGTACGAGGTGTGGGGGAACGGCCTCGTAGGGTTGGTGAACCTCGGGCCTTCTTGGAGGTACGGCGGTTCGAGGTTTCTGTCGTTCTAGCCCGACGTTTTGCCCCTCGGCGGTCCGCAGAGGGGGAATGTCTCGGGCGTCTCGGCGAGGAGTCCGAGGAGGATGGGATGCGGCGAGGATTGCGCACCTTTCCTCGAGGTTGTTCGGTGCGAGGCTCAGGTTGGTCTGGCGCATTCGAGGTCGAGGCCGATTGAAACTGGGCTATTGCAGCGGACAGCTCCGACGTGATCATCGCTCGGAGTAGGTCCTGGAAGACGGGCACGGACAGCATCGAAGGCATGTCCCCTGCCTCTGTGCGCTCCACCGGGGGCGACCTCGTATCAGAGTATTCCCGTGTGGTGGAGGCACGGCCCGAAGGCTTGGAGGGCTTAGACGGGGCTGTAAGCATGGGGCTTCCGCCATGCGTCGCCGTTGTCCCCGAGGCTGGCTTCTTCGCTGTTACAGAACCTGAAGAGGGAAGAGGGGACTTACCCGGAGCCGAGGCTTTCTGTTGTCCCGAGGACTTCGGGGTCGAGTCTCGAAGCGATGCCGAGGTTTCCGGGGCCGAGGTCAAGGCCGGGGCCGAGGCCAGGGCCGACCTCGAGGCCGAAGTGGGGGGTTGGTCCGGGGTGAAGAGATCCGCCATGCGGGCTTTTCTTCGGCGGAGGGCCCGGTTTTGGAAAATAGCGCACTGGGGGCAGGAGTCGGTTGGATGAGTCGCCCCCAGACAAAGGATGCACCGGCGATGCGGGTCTGTGAGAGAAAGAAGCCGCTCGCACCGGGTGCACTTTTTAAAGCCGGTCAAGGGCCGGGACATTAAATCGAAAGTAGCCGCGGCTCGATTAGCCACGCGGCCACGGGGACCCGGAAGCCTCCGGGTCGTTGAAAACGAAGCAGGAATCAAGTAAAAAGGTAAGGAATTCGCGCACAGCGACTTAATCGTGAAAAAACAAGAAAAAATCGCGGTGCTAGAAGGCAGTTGGGGCAGAGCCTGAAAAACACGTCTTCTAGGCTCGCGGAAAATTTTGAACTGGAGACCACGAGGGGATGCACCCCCTAGTGGAGCAGGAAGGCACGCATGCGTGGAGCAGCAGAGCAAACTGAAATCTTCAATCAAGTTTGCTTGAAAATGCTTCCGCATCGGGGCTCCGTAGATGACGTCACCCACATGTGAGAATATCATGCCTGCTTGTCCTGGGATAAAGCTGTTTTCAGGCCGGCCGCGCTAGCAGCTACCGCCTCCTCTTACAGGCGGTAGTTTTTAGGCTAGCACGGGGGTTAGCACGTGATGAAAAGTTGCGCGCGCTGAAGCTGCTAACACGGCTTCGTAAAAGGAGCCCTTAATGACTGTCAATTAAGTGCTTAATGCCAATTATTAATTGTTATCACTAATTTAGTCAATTATTTTGTACTTCACTCTTTGATCCACACATAAAATTGAGTGCATAACTTTATATAACCTATACCAAATCCTTCCTCAAAGGGATCGTAGTGGCAAAAGCGGAAGACAGATCATAGCACAATAAGTGGCCAGACAGAAAGACCTGGTTCCTTCCAGTTGACTTTCTGTGCAGTAAAAATATTAAATACCCCGTGTCATCACTAGGGGAGGACAGAACAAAGAAAATGGTGTTTTACCTGTGAGAGCAGCGTCTGTAAGATGGAGCTAGCCAGCTGAGAGTTTCTGCGCAGCACATCATAAAAGCCCTTTTGGAAGAGAAGTGGCTTTGTTTAAGTTTCCAACCACACATTTGCACATCCAATCCATTATGCCTATAGTTCTTTACAGCTCATTGTTAAGGACAATTTAATGCACATCCATTCTTGTTAAACGCATCTACAAAAATATTCTTTAGCGTTCAATTGCAGCTTGTACATGTCTTGTGCGATCATGAAAATCACCTTCATTTTGTAACAGCGTTGCGAAGTGTTGATCTCAGATGTGTCACTAGACTAGACTAGGGGACACTCAATGAAGTTACAGGGAAATACTTTCAAAACCAATAGGAGGAAATTTTTTTTCACTCTGAGAAAAGTTAAGCTTTGGAACACATTGGCAGAGGATGTGGTAAGAGCGGATAGTATAGCTGGTTTTAAGAAAGGTTTGGACAAGTTCCTGGGGGAAAAGTCTATAGTCTGTTATTGAGAAAGGCATGGGGGAAGCCACTGCTACTCCTTGGGTTTTGGCCAGGTACTAGTGACCTGGATTGGCCACTGTGAGAACGGGCTATTGGGCTTGATGGACCATTAGTCTGACCCAGTAAGGCTATTCTTATGTTCTTATGTCACCAATACTGGTGTGTATGGCCCAGCTTCGTGGCTGTTCTCTGTTGCTTTACAGAATGTAAAAAATGCTGCTACTTCAGTAAAACAGACAAGCTAGGGACCTTTTGAGATTAATTTTGCCAAGTACCTCATATGGTTGCAGAGTACGAAGGCACGTTTTCTTCATAAACTTGCAATCTAATTTTCAATAGGGGATATGTACCCTTTGAAAATCAGCTTGCATTAAGTGCACACGCTAAAAGAATCTGTTATATTCAAACTGCTCAGAATATCCAGTACCAAGGGAAGAATTAACTTTTGGTTCCAACAACTGATGCAAATAGTCCATCACAGCCCTCCAAAAATCTTGAGCCACTAAGCAACTCCAGAAAGCATGCAAGACTGTACTTCTAGCTCTTTTGTATTGTAAACATTAACCAATAATGAAATAGCCTGCCTAATACACTTGTAGTATTGTAGTTCTGTGTAGTTTCAGTATGCCTCTGCTACTGGTTTCCACATTCCATCACCTCGAAGTACTGCCTAGTTCACCCTCCTACCTTTTTATTTTTAAACAGTAAATTCTTTAGATTTTCACAGCACCTGCAAAGCTTTATGCAGTCCTGAAATAGAGATCCCCATCAGGAGAAATATTGTCACAGAAACATCCTTAGTTTAGCCCCCGGGTGAGACTGTAGCCTACCTCTATCTAGTGTTTAATATGACAGTAAGCCAACTTCTCCCCCCATCCCCAAGCAGGCAGGCACTGCCAGAGATCAGCGTAGGATATCAAGAGAATCTCTCTATCAAGCAGATGTTCCAATAACTGGATCCTCTCTGCCTCCCTTTTAAGTTCTGTGTGAAGACCACATTCCCTTGAATCAGGAGAAAAATCAGATATGTAGGGATGTCCTCCCAATAAGGAAACCAATATTTTCCAAACTTTCCTGAACACCCCTTTTAATACAGTTATTTATTGATTCAATTTTCTATACCGTTCTCCCAGGGGAGCTCAGAACAGTTTACATGCATTTATTCAGGTACTCAGGCATTTTCCCTGTCTGTCCTGGTGGGCTCACAATCTATCTAATGTACCTGAGGCAATGGGGGGATTAAGTGACTTGCCCAGGGTCACAAGAAGCAGCGTGGGTTTGAACCCACAACCACAGAGTGCTGAGGCTGTAGCGTTAACCACTGCGCCACACTCTCCCTTTAAACTTATGTACCTTTTGAACCCCCACACAAATTTCAGACAGAGGGAAGTTCTCAGGCAGGTCACCTTACCAAGGTAAGCAACTTTGAAAACTGTTCTCTGTATTTCCAAAATGTACAGATTATATTCTCACCGCAGATAGCAACTGTAAACTACAAATATACTCCCAGATACTGGGAGTCTTTGGATAAGAAATGTCCTTACTAATTTGCAATATTTATGAAAGCTCTGAAAAGAAGCACCACTTTACTGTACCTCATAAAGCATGAGTCGAACATCTGCCTGCTGACTCAGGCATCGGCGCAGGCTGCTCAGGATTTCAAGGCAAAAGGCTTCGTTAGCTGCAGAGTTATAGCGCATATGAACATCCACCTGAACCTGAGTGAAAATGTAGAAGAAGCAAGTCACAAAAAGAAATGGACATCTCCTCTTACGCAGCAGGTTCATGCTAGGAGTACCAAAGATTTGGTAGTGGGAAGGCAAGGTGAGGTAATTCTGTAAGGCGTTCTGGCTCCAACCAAGCTGGAGTGTTCTGCAACTTTTCGTGCAAGAATTCAAACAGATGTCAATGCAAGATATTCAAAATACTGCTTAAAAATGGGCATTTTATATGTATTTATACATAGAATTTGGAATCACAATTTTATAAGTATAAAGCAGGGTTTCCCCAAAACTGCCCTGATGACAACCAATCAGAATTTCAGGATACCTGTAATAAATATGTATGAGATGCACTTATAGACATTAGTTCACCATTTTCTTTGTTCTGACCTCCCCTAGTAGACTGTATAAGAGAGTACTTTGTCCATTAAACACTAGAGGCCATAAAACATGACCGATTATGGAGACACCAGAGCTAACTTTTGATAAGCCCTATATACCCTAAAATCGTGTTTCAGAAAAATGATAATTTATTTTTTTAAATAACCACAATTAAATGATTTATATTCCCTTTACAATCCTTCCAGAGCCCTGGTATTCTCACAGCATAACCTACTCACAGTTCTTCTCCCATCAAAGTCATGGTTACAATCCAGACATTGTACCCTCTTTCTCATTTCAGACTCCCTCCTTTTGCCACTCCTTGCCTGTGGATCTTAAACAAGATCTCCTATTTGAAGTTTAGGAAATGGACGGAAAGCATGGCTGTTCTCCTAGGCCTATCAGACATTTTTGACTCTTAATTCAAGAAACCTTTATGACACAGATGCTAGTTTTCTACCTTTTGTCTTAACCGTTACATTACTATTACATGTAATTGATGTATTATTCTACAGCAGTGGTTCTCAACCAGTGTGTCGGGATACACAGGTGTGAAGTAGGAGGTGTCATAATAAATTTGATATAGACAACAAGCTTTTCGTTAATAACCATCTGTGTCTGTAGCATAGCATAGTAAATGACGGCAGATAAAGAAATGAACGGTCCATCCAGTCTGCCCATAAGTTATACCCATTAATCATGAGAGACAGGTTCTTGAATTCTCCCTAAACGGTCCTAATTTCGGCTTCTTGACTACCCTCAATAATAAATAACTGCTGCCATCAGCCCCAACTGGAATGTTGCAGGTCTGCTGTCCATAGGTTCTGTTTGCTTCATAGCCTTTGAGTTGCATATTTGCAGAGTTTTGTATTGCTTCACAGTATCTTAGCAGTAGATGAGGTGACACCAGAATTTGAATACATATGTATTTTGTATGACAAGCAAGAAATCTGGGATGGATGTGTTGCAGACAACGTTTTAATATGGGATTGAACGGTAGGCAAATTCACACTAAATTTACTTTCAAAAATGAAATATTTAGGAGATTTTTTTTTGTTCTGTGTCAATTTTATATAGTGTTCATCTAGTATGTCATGACAGAAATAGGTTGAGAACCACTGTTCTACAGGTATATGTTTAAAATTCGACCATAGAAAAACTATCAAAACCTCAGAGTCTCTTCAGTCCAAACAAAAGATGAGGTTCCAACACAGGCAATGAAAATAAAGGCAAAATGCTACTTTGAAATGCTGTTATTTTCTCTTTTCTTTTTCTTAACTCAGTTGCTCTTAATTGATTTTAGGCAGATCACATATAAGCACAACCAAGCTCTTCTCACCTGACTGGCACCAATAGCTTGGCTGCACTGAGATGAGGACAAGCTGCCCAGGACTTTAAAATTCTTCAGCAGAAGTAAAAATCCCGCAACTGCTGATTTCCGTGCATCTATCTGGCTAAAAGTGGGAGGACATAGAGAAGGAGGAGAAGTCAGTCATCAGGTAGCGCATCACTTATCTAATTTGTAGGCAACTTACTACAATGTTATAATAATCCTTAATAAAGGAGGTTTTGAAAAATAGTAGTCAAAATTAATCTAGACATAGCAAGCTTGAATCTGCACCTGGGGAACAGCTAATAATCAGTCCATTTAGGTAAGTAATTTTTTTTCCATATGGTCTTCTTTTGATATTTTTTTAAATATATCTTTATTTTTCAGCACTTATTGAAATGCATAATGAAGTGAATAACGATACCGACTGTGAACTCTGGTTCCTCAGTGCACTTCTTAAAATACATAGCTTCCATGTACACAAAAACTCACAAAGCCTCAAAACACCCTCTCATTCTCTTCCCTCCAATATCACTGTCTCTAATTGTTACCAAATTTAGGACAGCTACCTGAATAGACTATTCACCTAGGGCAGGGGTGTCCAACCTGCAGCCCCGTGAAGTATTTTGTGTGGTCCCGGTCAAGGGCGATGCAGTGTTTTCCTCTGCTTCCCCCCGGTGTTTACTGTATTGCCGGCTCCCTCCTCTTTCTTGCTGCAGCATTTGCGCATTTGTGTGGCCCCGGAAAATTTTTTTTCGGCCAGTGCAGCAAAGGGAAGCGAAAAAGTTGGACACCCCTGACCTAGGGACTAACAGTGTATTAAGGTTACCTCTCTCCATTTATTATAAGGCTCCCAGACTTTCAGGAAGACTGCCCACTTTGTTACATCTGAATGAAGTCATTTGGGTCACTGTGGGTACCACCTGCCTTTTCCAGCCTGCTGCTAGGGCAGGGGTGGGCAACTCCGGTCCTCGAGGGCCAGAATCCAGTCCGGTTTTCAGGATTTCCCCAATGAATATGCATTGAAAGCAGTGCATGCAAATAGATCTCATACATATTCATTGGGGAAATCCTGAAAACCTGACTGGATTCTGGCCCTCGAGGACCGGAGTTGCCCACCCCTGTGCTACGGTAATTCTACTCACCATGGCCATTGCAGCCACTAACTTTTCTCATTTCACCCAAAGGCCTGGCATCCCAATATTTATAAAAAAACATTTCACCCACCTAACCAGTGTAGTACCCAATGTTCCATGGACTAAGGGCTAGATTCTCAAAACTTTGAATTAAAAACTGGTGGGCCGCTGTTGTAGGTGTTATTGTAGCTATTTCTTTTTTTTTTTTTCATTATATTTTTATTTTCAAATTTCATAAAAAGTGTACATAATAATAAAATATATTTGATACATGCATGGTATCACTTTTATATCTATCACAATGTATATCTGAATTTGATTTTCCCCTTCACCCTCCCCCCACCCCTTCACCACTTTAATATAATATTTTCAAATTTTATAAAAGTATATAACATATTAGAATACAATTGATAATTATTCAATAATATATTTATATCTAATGCAATATATTCTGGATAAATTTTATTCATTTTCCCTCCCCCCACCCTTCTATTATCCCTTAATCATTTGTTACATTTTGTATCATATATTATAATATATTATATCTAAATTGTTTTCCTTACCCCCCCCTATATGTGTGTCATAAGAAGATCTCTAAAAGAAGAAAGGAAGAAAAAGTATTCTATTATTTAATCATTACAGTATTTTGTCAATGGCCCCCATATTTTTATAAATTTATTATATGTCCCTTTTTGTATTGATATTGTTCTTTCCATTTTAAAAACATGGCATATTGTATTCCACCAAAATGTATAGTTTAGGTTGTTGTAATTTTTCCAATTGTTAGTTATATGTTGAATGGCAACCCCTGTCATAATTAATAAAAGTTTATTATTTTCTGGTGAAATTTGACTTTTTTTTCTCATCATTGTTCCAAATAAAATTGTATCATATGATATTGCAATATGATTTTCCATTAATTTATTAATTTGTGGCCAAATTGAATTCCAAAATATTTTAATATAAGGACAGTAATATAATAAATGATCTAATGTCCCTGGTTCTAGATTACAGTGCCAGCATCTATTAGACTTAGAACTGTCTAGTTTTTGTAAACGAGTAGGGGTCCAAAAAGCTCTATGTAATAAAAAGAACCATGTTTGTCTCATAGATGCTGACACTGTACATCCCATTCTCCAAGACCAAATCAGTGGCCATTGAGATGCATTAATTTGATGTCCAATCTCAATGCTCCAAATGTCTCTTAGACCATTTTTTGGTTTTTTATTCAAATATCCAGATATTAATTTATACCACAATGCGGCTTGATGTCCCAGGAAGTCTGCTTTAAAGCATAAGAACTTTAAACTATATTGATTGTTTAATGATTTCCATTCAGGGAACCCAACCTGAATGGCCTGCTTCAATTGCAACCATTTAAAACTTTGTGTTTTATTAAGACCAAATCTATGTTGCAATTGTGAAAAATCCAGCAGTTTACCTTCTGAAATAATATCATCTAGAGATCTAATTCCTGCAATAATCCAGTTCTTCCAAAGGATTTGGGTTCCGCCTACTTTGATCTTGGAGTTTATCCATATGGATTGATTAGTTGATTTATATATTGGGATGGGTGTTAATTTATCAATAAATCTCAATGTTTTCCAAGTATCCATTATTATTTTATTTTCTCTGTATCTTTTAGGTATATTAATACTTGGTAAATGTACTAAATTTAGGGGAAACATAAGGCGCCATTCCAAATATAACCAATCTGGTGCATTATCTATAAGTTCTGGGAGGATCCAATACATACCCTGACGTAGAATATAGGCTTGATGGTACCTATAGAAATTTGGAAAATTTACCCCTCCCTCCTTAATTGATTTTTGTAAGGTTACTAAAGCTATTCTAGGTGTTTTACCAAGCCAAAGAAATTTTGTTAAAATTCTATTAAGCTTCTTATAAAAGGACCCCTGAAAATAAATAGGTATCATACTCATTTGGTAGCAAACCACAGGCAAGATCATCATTTTAATAGTTTGAACTCTCCCCCACCAAGATATATGTAATGGGTTCCATTGTTCACATAACTCCGTTACTTTTTTTAATACATATTTTTCATTTTCTTTTACCGTATCTTCAATTGTTTTTTTAACTTGAATGCCTAGATATTTAAATCCTTCTTCTTTCCATATGAATGGAAAAATATCAAATAATCCTTTTACACAGTAAACATTCAAGGGTATAATTTCAGATTTATTCCAATTAATTTTATAACCTGAAAATTTGCCAAACTTATCAATTAATTCCAATAAAGAAGATAAGGTAGACTCTGGATTTCTCAAATAAAGCAAAATATCATCAGCATAAGCCGAAATTTTATATTCCATATCTGAATATGGAATTCCTTGTATCTCCCTCGTTTGCTGTATTGCTAACAATAAGGGTTCTAATACAATATCAAATAACAAAGGAGACAAAGGACAACCTTGTCTAACTCCCCTCTGCAATTGAAAACCATCAGATATCTTATTATTAATATTTAATCTTGCAATCGGGAAGCTATACAATGTTTTTACCATTTGTATAAATCCAGAACCTATACCAAACCATTCTAACGCCTGATACATAAAATTCCATTCTACCCTATCAAATGCTTTCTCAGCATCTAATGAAACTGTAAATGCCGGTTCATCCATTTTTTTTGACAAGTTTAGCATGTGAAATAATAGTCTAGAGTTATTGGAGGAATGTCTTTTAGCAACGAAACCCGTTTGATGCATATCTATAATATGTGGGAGAGCTTTGGCTAATCTCAAAGCCAAAATTTTAGCAAAAAGTTTATTATCAACATTTATCAGAGATATAGGCCTGTAGTTCGAAACCAAAGTAGGATCTTTATTTGGCTTAGGTAAAACAATTATTATTGATTCAGCCATAGTACCTTTTATATTACCTTTTATAAGTTGTGTCTGATATAATTTTAATAAATGTGGGGAGAGGATATTTTGAAATGTTTTATAAAATTCTACTGTGTAACCATCACCACCTGGAGCGGATCCAACTTTAAGAGATCTCAATGCTGTTTCTAATTCTTTTAATGATATAGGTTCTTCTAAACTTCGTTTTATATGATCAGGAATCTTAGGTCCATTTATTAAATCTAAAAATTTTTTTCCATCTTTTTGTTTCTCCAAATAAGGTTCGGAGGAATATAGATCCTTATAAAAATTTAAAAATTGTTTTAATATTATATTTGTTTGATTTGTTATTATACCATTATCATCTTTTATTCCATTAATATTAGTTCTCCTTTTTTTTGCCTTAAGATAATTTGCTAATAATTTTCCCGCCTTATTAGAATTTCCATAATACATTGTTTGTTTGGAAAACAAATCTTTTCTTATCATTTTTGAAGTTAATTCATTATATTTACCTTTTACTTTCAAAAGAGTTTGCAAAACTTCATATTCCCATTTGCTTATCAATTTAGCTTCTAATATTTTTATTTCTTTTTCTAATTCTATATGTTGTTTTTTAATTTGTTTCCTAATAAAAGCTGAATATGATATGATATTACCCCTCATAGTTGCTTTAAATGCATCCCATACATTCTCTATAGATGTATCTTCCACTAAATTTATTTGAAAAAATTCATTAATTTGTGTTTTAAAATTTTCCAAAAATTTGTCATCTACAAGCAATGCATTATCAAATCTCCAAAGAGGTCTATTATTTTCTAATTGATCTAATTGTAATTCTATCCATATTCCTGCATGATCCGAAATGATAATAGGATCAATGGAGGCTTTACTCACTTGTTGCACTTTATTTGTTGAAACAAAAATATAATCTATTCTTGAAAATGATTTATGAACCTGTGAACAAAATGAATACTCCTGATCATTAAAATGAAGAATACGCCATATATCTTTCAAATCACATGATCGAACTAAATTATCTAGACCTAAAGATTTAATATTTTTACCTGGTTTTTTATCCAATAATGGATCCATTACAGCATTAAAATCTCCAGCCACCACTAAATTAGAGGCAGCCAGTGGTAATAACATATTTTGTAGCTTTTTGAAAAATTCTGATTGATTCGAATTAGGGGCATATATATTAAATAACGTCAGGGTATCATTTCCCATACCTATATCGATATGTATCCATCTTCCATGTGGATCTGAATTTTTTACCTTTATATTGGCCATACATTTTTTATTTATAAGGATTGCAACCCCTGCTTTTTTACCCACTGCTGGAGCAAAAAAACATTCTTTTATCCATCCACCTGATAATTTCTGTGATTCCTTCATATTAAGATGGGTCTCTTGCAGACAATAAATATCTGCATTTTGTTTTTTTAAATATGTTAATATTTTTTCCCTTTTAATTACGTGATTCAGGCCATTGACATTAATAGAATATATTTTAAAAGACATTATACATTTTAATACTTTTCATTATCTTATTCCTCCTCTCCTCTTTCATATTTAATAACCAAAAAATTTTCTTCATGACACACATATTTAACCCTAATGTATCTCCCTTAATTATTCTAATAAATATTCTTCTTATCCCTCCCTTTCCCACCCAATACATTGGCTGCTTAAGGATACACATTGGAACTATAATCCTAACATTCTCCCCATTCCAGGCAATCAATATTCAATTGTTTAAATAAATTTCCCTTCTATCTATCTATATTGATCTTTTATATTTATTTAATCATTTTCCATAACATTTTATTAATGTATCATTTTCCATTTAACAATATGTTAATTTGTATTTCCTTAGTATTATGATTTCAACATATAATTATTTTAAACTTATATGCAGTGTATTATTTAATAATTTTCATATATTCTGTTCTTTCTTTCATATAATTATTATTGTCTTTTCTTTGTGTTGTTTTCCTTCATTTCTTCAAATATTTCGATATGTTGTATTTCCTAATTTTTCATAGAGTCTTCAAAACCTTTTTAATATATTTTGTTAATATATCATAGGTTCTGGTTTAGAAAGAAACTCTTTTAGTTTTTCGGGATCCTCAAAATATAAAGACTTGTCTCCAGATGACACTCTCATTTTCGCTGGATAGTATAGACCATATTTAAATCCTTTTTCTTTGAGTAGAGGTCTCATATCTAGTAGTCTTTTCCTTTTAGTTGCTGTGTTTTTGGCGAAATCTGGTAAAAACCATAATCTTGATCCTTTATAATTTAAGTTTTTATCTTTTTTTGCAGCATTTAGTATCTCTAGTGCTTGTTGGTATCTCAACATTTTGAAAATGATTGGTCTTGGTCTGTTTTTATTTTCTAAATTTTTTATTGGGATTCTATGCGCCCTTTCAATTTCAATTGTTTGTTTCAAGTCTAATTGTAGAATTTTTGGAATTAAATTTTCAAGGAAAAGGATAGTATTTTTTCCCTCTAAATTTTCTTGTATTCCAAAAGAGTTTGATGTTCTTTCTTCTTCCTCTATTCTCGTAATCCTCCAGTTGATCTTTTAATTTATTTAATTCCAGGTTGTCGTTTTTACATCTTTTTGATTCACATTCTATAATTTCCATTTTTGATTCTAGTTCAGTTGTTCTTTTGTTGTTAACTTCCATTTGTCTATGTATATTTAAAATTTCTTCTTTCATTTCAGACATATTAGTAATAGTTTCTTTCAGCATTTGTTTGATTTGTTTTAATTCTTCCATGACTTCAGCTTTGCTTAATGTGTCTGATTCTTCGATAGGAAGTGGTATCTTGCTTGGTGTTATTTGTTCTTGTTTCTGTCTTTTTGCAGATGTACCTGTCTCATTTTTGTTTTGTCTGGTACTTGCCATGTTATTGTTCTCTTTTCCTTGGTTATTATTATTTCTTGTATTTAAATCTTTTAGATTTGGTATTCTTAGGTTTTTAATCTCTTTTCTTCCAAGATTTTGTTATCTCTTTGAATTAGAAATTTTTCTTTTTAAGCTCTTTTCTTTTTCCTTTACCAATATTAGTTTGAAAATTCTTTTCTCACTTTCACTTTTTCAATGATGTAGGGGAACTCTTTTTTTTTTTTTTTTTTTTCTCTCCTCTTACAAGCCCAATCGCAGCTCTGATTAAGGAGAGCAACACTTTTTTAGAGTTATTTTTTCTATTTTGACCAACTTTAAGCAATTTTCTTCTGTTTTTTCTCAGCGTCTCTCAAATTCCTCAATATCTTGCTATTTCAGTTTTTTAAAGTTCCGTTGAACCTTTTTTTCTGTCTCCTCTCTCACAAGCCCAATCGCAGCTTTGTCAGAGGAAATTGATATTCATTTCAGTATTTGTTTTTTATTAGTAAGCTGATATTTATTTGTCTTCAGTGCTTCAGCACCCAATTTCTAAGAGAAAATGCAAGTCCTCCTCTCTCTCAATTTTTTTTTTAATCCTCTTTTTTATCAAAGAATAATCTTTTTTTTTTTCCAATATAACTGGTCAGAACACAAATTCCTTTTTTATAATTTTTCCAGTCAATATTGATCTTTCACTTGTACTTCGCGGTTTTAACGCTGCATTCAATTTCAATGAAACCGCCAAAATCACAAATGGTTCTCTGCCTTCCCGTTTCTTGTCTGCACTTATCTCACTTCAACTGCCGCAATTCAGGTTATATTTTTTTTTTTTTTGGTTATATTTGATCAGATCTCAATCTGGTCTTTCACATTCATCAGCATCAGTACTGCTGCAAAGTCTCTCGAATCAGTTGAAATACAGACAGTTCTCAACTTTCCTGACTTTTAACAGCTTCCTTTTTTTCTGTTTCAGTATATATTGTTCAGAATATAAACTTTTCTCCTCTTTTTTTCTATTTCGCCAAACTGTTCAATCACATATACCACGCGTTTTCAGCGTTGCATTCAAACTTCAATAAACCGCCAGCACAAACGGTTCTATGTCTTCCCGACTTTCATCAGCACAAATCCCGCTTTAAATATAGCAATTCGGCTTTTTTTTTTCTTTAGTTATATTTTGTCAGAACATATCCATTCTTTACTTTTTCTCAATCTAACATATATCTCATAGTCTCTTAAAATCGCCGACACTGACAGCTCTCTGCTTACCGACTCCCTTCAGCTTTTTTTTTTTTCAGTTTACGTTCGTCTCTCCGTCTCAGCACTGCTTTCAAGTCTCTCCAAACCTCCGAAAACACAGACTACTTTCCCGATTCCCCTCAGCTTCTTTGTTATATCTGATCAGAATATAAACATATACTTCAGCGCTGTATTCAATTCTATGTAACCGTCAGCTCAAACGGCTCTCCGCTTTTCCGTCTCCTGTCTGCACATACCCTTCTTCAAATACCGCAGTTTAGGATTTTGTTTTGTATCTTTTATTCAGCTTTCCGTATATATATTTTTATATTATTATTTTGAAGGAAAAATAATTTTTTCTTTATTTCATTGCCTGGATGGTGAGGAGCTTCAGGATCACACCTCCATCCGTGCTCGCGCTAAGCCACGCCCCCTATTGTAGCTATTTCAAAAAGGCAAGTCATTCTCAAAAAAAACGCACATGCAGATGAGGTTGGCAGAGAGTAGCAAAGGTTTGCTAAATTTAGATGTGCCCATCGCTGGTGATAGCAATCAGCACATGCGCAGAATAAATGCACACACAAAAAAAAACCCCAAAAAAGCAAATCGAAGATTGGAAGGAGAATCTCGGAGAGAGCGAGAACCAGAAGGCCTTGAGCATGCGCAGATGCTCAAGGCCCAGGCAAGAAGCAGGAACTTCTTTCACTGGCACCGGCAAGTCCTGTGGGCTGCGTGCCGGTGCCAGATGGGGTAAGGCTGAATGCTGTTCGGGCGGAGGAAGCAATGCCGGTTATTGGGGGGGTGTGCTCGCAAATAGAGTCAACGCTCGGTTTGCAAGACAAGATTTGCAAGAATGTCTTGCTTGTCTTGCAAAAACACTCGCAAACCGTGTTACTCACAAACCGAGGTTTGACTGTATTTGTTAGTAAGAATTTTGTTTTTTTAGTATTTTAACTTATATTCTGCCATCCATGTCTAAGATATGAATACAATTAATAATCTTATACTTTTGTACGAGTAGAACCATCGGGAATAAGGACTGTGATGTCATCAGCATAATTGTTTAAAAAACCATAATCATCTTAAAACAAAAGCAAAATAAATGTAAAAGATTAAAAAGCAGGGGAGACAGCAGGGAGCCCTAGGATATTGTACCTTGTGATGCTCAATTCCTTTATTATGATCAAGACTAGACACATACGTATTTCATCCGTAATGGCCTACCTCAGGAGTCTGAATCTTTATAAAGAATTATGTGGAGATATTGTACCTTAATAGAATCTTACTAGAATTCAATCCACTTTAATGCAACTTCAGCTGCATCAATCTTCCAAGCAAAACATTATCCGTAACTTCAGAGATACTGGATAAGCTCCTACCATCCACTGTACTATTGTTTTCAATGAGAGCAATGGTTTGCAGGTACTGGCTGCAAATTGCTATGCCTGCCTTCTAGCTTTGCTCGAATACTGAAATAGCTTAGAAAAGATAAGTTTCATCAAACATTTTCACCATTTTAAAGACATCAGCCTTCTCCATAACCTACCTGGAGAACATTGCTTTTCTGAGGACCAGGATAAGCGCATCCCTCATAGACATACTGATTTTTAGCAAGGGCTGGAAAATAAAGTTCAGAAAGAAAGGCTGGGGCAATATATTTTTCAAGTATTCGTACTTTATAAAAGAATCTAATTTACTGATGAGATCTGCCTACAGCAAGTTAAGACAGTTTTTACCTCAGACGGCCTGTTTAAAAGCAGATACAAAAGATATTAGGTTCTTACCTTCATAATATCTTTTCTAGTAGATAGGGTTGTCCATGCCTGTTTATGAACATACTGCAAAAGATGTCAATCACAGCTTTTCAGCTCCTACTCCTTCTTCCTGGTCTCTTCTGCCCCCCTTCAGTTCGTACCAAAGCTGACGACCAGCAAGACAACAATATGTTCTGGAGGTGGCACATAAGAACATAAGAAGTTGCCTCCACTGGGTCAGACCAGAGGTCCATCCCGCCCAGCGGTCCGCTCCCGCGGTGGCCCATCAGGTCTGCGACCTGTGAAATGGTTTCTGACCACTTCTATAACCTACCTCAAGTTCTATCTATACCCCTCTATCCCCTTATCCTCCAGGAACCTATCCAAACCTACCTTAAACCCCTGTACAGAGTTCTGGCTTATCACCTCCTCCGGAAGCTTGTTCCATGTGTCCACCACCCTCTGGGTAAAAAAGAACTTCCTAGCATTTGTTCTAAACCTGTCCCTTTTCAACTTCTCCGAGTGACCCCTAGTGCTTGTGACCCCACAGTTTGAAGAATCTGTCCTTATTCACTTTCTCTATGCCCTTTAGGATTTTGAAGGTTTCTATCATGTCCCCTCTAAGTCTCCTCTTCTCTAGGGAGAAAAGCCCCAGCATTTTTAACCTGTCAGCGTATGAAATAAGAACATGTGTGCCTTTGCCCAGGGCATCACCTCTGTTGTATGCAGGTAGGATCTTTTGTGGCCTCCATTGACCTAAGGACTTGAGGTAATGCCATGCAGCTAACAGGACTATAATCTGACCATGAAACTTCTGTTTGTATGCTTCTGGAAGAAATATTTGGCCTTCTGCTGTGTTGAATAAGATTCCCAGCTATTCCAGCATCTGAGTCGGAACCAGCTGGCTCTTTCGAAAGTTCACAATCCATCTCAGACTCTTCAATGTCTCCACAACTACCACTACTGCTTTTTCTCCTTCTGCTCAGTACGGTGCGCTGATGAGTCAATTGTCCAAATATGGGTGCACTTGTCAACCTGCTCTGTGGAGATGAATGTCCATCACTACCATAACATTGGTGAAAGTTTGGGGTGCTAGTGACAGCCCAAAAGAGATTGCTGAAAATTGATAATGATTCTCCAACATGTGGAATCTGAGGAATTTTCTGTGTTCTGAGAAGATGGGGATGTGAAAGTAAGCTTTCATGAAATCTAGGATGGCCAGAAACTCTCCTGGCTCCAATGCAGTGATGATGGACAGAGTGGTCTCCATCCGGAACCAAGGAATCCTTAGGGCCGTGTTGACATGTTTGAGATCCAGGATGGGTCTCCACTTTTCTGAGTCTTTCTTTGACATGGTAAAGCATATGGAGTATCTGCCAGAGCCCAAGTCTTTTGGAGGGACTGGTTGATTATCTAGCAACCTTTGCAACGTTGCCTGAAACCTTTTTTTTCTCTGGCAAATCCACAAACCAGTCGGAGAGAAGATATGCAAATTCTGTCTTATAACCCTTTCTGATAATCTCCAGGACCCAACAGTCGGACATTATCTATGTCCAAACCTCCAGATAATCCAAGAGCCGACCTCCAATCTTCAGAGAAATGGCTTGAGGTCAGATGTCTTAGTGGCTTTTTGGCTGACACTGCAGAGCGGAAACCTGAACCTTAGTTCCTCTGGTTTCCAGAGAATTTCTGTGTGGAACCTTTTAAGGCTCTCAAGGTAGCTACTCAGGATCTGCTGTCTGGTAAAGATCGTGGTTATCAAACTTGTACTTGGGCCATAAGATTATATAGGCCCTTGCCAAACAGCATTTCCCTGTACAGGAGCCTGCTCAGCATCACTTCAGAGGTTGAGTCACCCACCTATTGCCCAATTCAAAGCATACAACAAATAGAAATTGAAAATGCTGAGATTTTTCCCATGACTCTGATTATATCATAGAGTACATCCACTACATAGTCTATTCCTGCCAGAACAGGTTATGGCAGGAGCCGAGTCCATCAGGCTCTGATTTCGCAGCCTAGAATGACAGGTGCATGCCACAAAGGAAGCCGTGGCTGCAGCCTTAACATCCTAAGGCTAGAGCCTCAAACTGCTTTCTGAGTACCATATCCACTCTACAGTCCTGCGGATCCTTTAAAACACCGTTCTTTAACTGCCGATCCACAGACCGGTGCCAGTCCGCAAAAAATTCCTGCTGGTCCGTACAGGACCGGCAAGATCGACGAGCTGTAGTCCGCGCAGAGCCGGAGAGATCATGGGGAGCCTCCAACAGTGTGCTTTCTCCCCTCCCAGCGGCTCTCCTTACGTACCAGCGCAGCGATTCTGGAAGGCAGCCTTGGGGCTTTTGCTGAGTCACGGCCGCCTCTGATGATGCAACTTCTGCTTTCCTCAGAGGCGTTGAGACCCAACAAAGGACCCGAGGCTGCCTTCCTGAATCGCTGTACTGGCAAGTATGGAGAGTTACTGGGAGGGGAGAAAGCCACAAAAAAAAAAAAAAAAAGGGACAGCTGCTACTGGACCTGGAGAGGGAGAAGGAGAGATGCTACTAGGAGGGGAGGAGGAAAAGGAGTCTGGGAAGCTGCTGGGCAAGGGAAAAAAAGGGACAGCTGCTACAGGACCTGGGGAGAAGGAGAGATGCTGCTGAGAGGGGAGGAGGGAAAGGGAAGGGAAGAGAGTTACTACTGAACAGAGGGAGGAAGAAGAAAAAAAGGAAGGAAACAGCTGGCAGGAAGATTAGAGGAGGGGAAGGGAAGAGACAGGAATGAGATGGGAAGAGGGGTCAGCAGAGAAATTGAGAGGGATAAAGATGCTAGATCTGGTGTAGGAGAGATAAAAATGAATGTTATTTACTTGGAAAAAAGACATAACTTTGTCAAATCCATTCATTCTTAATAAAATTCCACTCAACCTTGTCTCCTATGTAAAAATCCTTGGAGTAATAATAGACGATAAATTGTTTTCGCTTACTGTTAAAAACTGCTTTTTCAAATTACGTCTGATCCGTTCGATCGCCAAATTTCTCAGTTCAAATTCGATCAAGATACTTATTCATTCCTTAATAATAGCAAAACTTGACTACTGCAATGCACTTCTTCTTAACATTACCCAGAAAGAAAAAAGGAGACTTCAGTTAATACAAAATACGGCTATTAAATTAATATATAATGCGAGGAAATATGACCACGTCTCACCACTGTTGATAGACGCCCACTGGCTGCCAATCGGTCACAGGATTACCTTTAAAATAATGTTGCTTATTTTTAAAACACTAGCATCTAATGAACCTCAATTCATATCTAGATCTCTAATTCCACACAGTTCTCAACGTCCACTTCGTTCATCTGGTCAAAATCTGCTTACAGTTCCCTCTCTGAAAATCATAGGAACAAGAAGATCTGATATGTTCACAGTGATGGGACCTCAATGGTGGAACGCTCTGCCTCAATATATTAGAATTGAAAATGACATTACAATATTTAAAAAATCTTTAAAAACCTATCTATTTAATGATGCTTTTAATATCTAAAATTTTAACATCTTTTAGATAAGTTTCCAATCGTGCTATGGTTCAATCACCCCTTACCTTTTGTTTTTTCCTTTTTTTTCTACCAAATATTTAAGATTGTAACTTTTAATTTTTCCCTCCCGACTCTTGTCTGTAATTCATGTAATTATACTGTTAAAATGTTAAGTTTCTCCTTATTATTCTTTACTTGGATTTTGTACATCGCCTAGCAATTTTAATAGGCGATTCATCAAATGTACTAGCAATTTTAATAGGCGATTCATCAAATGTATTAATAAACTTGAAACTTGAAGAGAGCAGTGAAGCTGGAATGAATCATGTAAAAAGGAGAGAGGGGCATAGGCTAGATGGAAAGGGGAGAGGGGCATAAAAAGAAGACAAATACCATATGTAAGGGGGAGAGGTCAGACAGTAGATGGAAGGGGCAGATGCTGGATTGAAGAGACAGAGAGGGCAGACGCTGGAAGGAAGAGAGTGAAAAGAAGATGAAAGCAGAAACCAGAGACAACAAAGGGTAGAAACAAATAATTTTATTTCTATTTTGTGATTAGAATATATCAGATTTGAAATATATATCCTGCTAGAGCTGGTATTAGACATAACTGGGGACTGCAAAGTACAGGCAGTGGCTTAGGGCTCTCTCTGATCAGGGGGCAGTTGTCCTAGTTGCACTCCCCTAACCCTATTCCTGCTATGTGTGACTGTGGTATTCTGTTAGCATATTTCTGTGTAGCATTCTGTAATAATTTGGCTTATTCAGTTTTCTTGATAGTAGAGGGGATATATGTGAAGGGGAGGGGAGACAGGGGTTTTGTTGATCCTTGCTCTGTATTATTTGTATTTATAAAATGACAATTGTACAGAATATTGTTTCTTTTTATACATTAATAAAATACATTCAGTATAAAATCATAACTGAGGCTTGTGCGGATGGGATCAGATGGTTTGCGAGGACCGAGCTCGCAGAGACGGGGCGGAAACGGGGTTTTTAAATGTCAGTCCTAGTAGTTTGCCGGTCCACAAAATAATTTTTTTTCCCGCCAGTCCATAGGTGTAAAAAGGTTGAAAACCACATCTCCCTCACTTGATAGGGAAATGTGTTTGGTCACCTGGGCTACCAGGGAATCCACCTTAGGCATAGCAAACATTTGCTGAAATTACTTTTTTTTGTAAATCTTTATTCATTTTCAAATATTACAACAAGTGTATAATAATCAATCAGAAAGATTTTTAACTAAACACTTGACAATCTTATTTATATTCCTCCAAATATATAAATATAAAAGAATCCCACCCCACCCACCCATATATTAATAATTAACAATTATTATCATTCATAATCCCACCCACCCCTATATCTTATCCAATACTAAGGTGTTTAAGATGTCTGATCATTAGAATAAATAATCAATGGCCCCAAATCTTTTTAAACTTATGATAATTTCCTTGTTGCAATTTGCTGAAATTCCTGATCCACAGAATACAGATTAGTCATGGTTTTAGTCACCTTCAGGAAGCCTTTGGATTTCTCCTAGGGCTCTGTGACTAGGATCCTCATGTCCATGTGCCACAAAATAGACATGGGTCGAGCCTGGACCCCACTCAGAAGAGAACATTGAGAGGATGGGATTTGCAAAAGGTCTATCCTCATTTCTGATCTCCAGCAAAGTAAAGGGATCCTATCCCTGATCTATGGCCAATACTGGCTCCTGGTCCTCTAGATGGGAGGCTGCTTCTTCCATCAGGGAAGCCTCACTTGGGATCATTAAAGGGATCAAAACTGACCCCTCGCCCTCCGAGTCCTTGTCCAATGGACTATCATAGTTCAAAATAGCCTCTGCATTTAGGGAAGAGGTGCTCCGAAAGTCCAGAAAAGCCTGTGCACTGGGCTGCTCACCCTCAGACCTGATCAACGGATTTCTGCTTTGTGCATAAGCCTGCCAGAGGAGATTAATGAACTCTGGGGTAAAGGACTGAGAGGCCAACTCTCCTTACCCTATGGTTGGGCAGACTGGATGGACCATTCGGGTCTTTATCTGCTGTCATTTACTATGTTACCCCTTAGGATGGAACAAATGCCTTTTCTTGGGCTGCAAAGCATCTATGCCCTTAAGGTGTGCAGTGCTGCTATTCTGGGGCTCCAGAAGGTGTTTCATTTCCTTCAATGGGACCATCTGCCTTTCTCAAGCCCTAGAGGCCTGAGGAGGGGCTAAGCCCAAAGCTCCCACCCATCCTGTGCCACGCGGCATGTAGTGCAAGGGCGCTGTTCAGGCACCAATCCAGTGCAAATAAGGCATGATATAAGGGTATTAGAGTCTGGAGACTCCAAAAGTCTGAGAACTTAGGAAAAAAATAGGTAAATCCAAGATGGTCTCCACAAAGAAAATTAAGGAAGGAACTGTACACATCAACCAGGGATAAATCAACTAAAATTTATTAAAACAGATAAAACAGTCTATATAAAATATTTGTTGAGACCAATCGTTGTTGTAGACCCAACACGGTCAGTGTTTCTGCTCAGAAGCCTGTCTCAGGGGTATACTTAACATCCAATAGATGGCAATCTTGTTATATCGATGACTACTGAGAACGTATGTTATGGGAGAACAGAAATAACATATCTCCAGCAAAACTGTACACACATTTTTCCGTTTTGCCTCAAAACTGATAGGGATGGAGCAAGCAAGTGCTGAGGGCCCGGAACGCTGAGCAATACAAATCTTCAGCAGGCTGCACAGGTTCCAGAAGGTTACACCTGTCAGCTGCAGACTAAAGTCTGCTTTCTCCAAGCAGGCAGAGCAGACCCATGAACTGCATAAACCCCCCCCCCCCCAATGAACAAACCGAACCCCCTCCCCCGAAAAACAAAGAAATAAATAGAGCAGATCAGAATGACACCTACAGAAGGAAGAACTGAAGGGGGCAGCAGAGACCATGGAGAAGGAGGAGGAGTTGAAAAGCCATGATTGACTTCTGCAGAATGCTCACAAGCACAGTTGGACTACCCTAAGGTTCAGCATACCATCCCTATTGCACTGGAAAGTTCAATTAGAAGAATGATAAAATAAAGAATTTACAGATAGACAGTACTTTCAATTCACTTCTATCTAGTATGCCCCAGGTTTCCAGACAGGTTCAACTGACCCGGCCTACTCTCACTGGGTTTCAGCCTCTTTATGTGCACTGGTCTAGTTGGGGGGAGGGGGGGAAATAACAGGTGCCCTTCCAAGACTTACAAAAAGAAAATGGCTTGGGCACTAGAGATGCTTTTCAGTACCAAGTACAAGATTTTATTATGCATAAGGCTCATAAAGATCTTATTTTAGAAGAGACACCATTTGAAAGGGCTATATAAACAGGTACTGGTAGAGGGGCATATACCGTATAAACAAAGCTATACTAGCTCTTTCTAATCCATTCTCACGATATACAAAACCCTGGGAATGGGACTTAGGGCAATTCTTTAGTGAGAAACAGTGACAGAGGAGCTTTTGGAGCTTGATGAAGGTATCAGTGGCAACCCCATTAATAGACAATGCATATAAGCTTTTTTTTACCAATGGTATTACACACCAGACAGGATAATGTGGGAAATGGATTATGCTAGTGTAATTATAGGTAAAGAGGGATATTTTTCCACATCTGGTGAACTTGCCCAGCTATTTCTGCCTTTCGGGAGGTCCTTGTTCTTAAGGAAATGCACATCTATACAATATCTTACCAAGCTGAAGGATGCCTCCTTAATTTTAAACTAGTTGGAATACCTAAATAAACTTATAAACTGGCAATCCACATTATCACAGCAGCAAGGATTTTAATAGCAAAAAGCTAGAAAACAATAACCATTCCATTGCTAAAATTGTTTTATGTCTCAATTAATTGCTCAAAAGTATGGACAAATAGTCGTATTCCATAAACTTTGAGATGTATATACCCAATGGAGATCGACTGTTAGCTAGACTTGCTGGCAGAATTGTTTGGGAGCAATATGAATCTCTTGGCTGAGAGGGGGAGATACATTGTCATTTCTATACGACATCACCATTCTCCTTCCTTTTGACCAACCAACGTCCTCCATGACAGACACACTACACAAGACACGCGAAACAGTAGCAACATGGATGAAATATCACAAACTGAAACCAGACAAGACAAAATTCATTCTCCTCAAAAATAATAAAACCCCATCCATAACAAATCTAATAATAAACTCAATCACATAATAATAATAACTTTATTTTTTATATACCGCAGTACCACAAACAGTTCAGAGCGGTTTACAGAGCAAGAGACTGTACATTTACAGCGATGATACAATGCGAACTGTACATATTCAGTATAGGTATTTTATACAGTAAAGAAACAAAGTAGGTTTATCATACAGGGGACAGTACATATACAGCACAACCCAATCTAAAACTTCTAGGAATGACAATAGACATGTACCATGTAACCACAATTCAACAAAACAATACAAAAATCATTCGCGATCATGAGAAACGAAAGGCAAGTTTGAAAATTCTTGGACAGAACACAATTCCAGCTCTTGGTCCAGTCCCTAGTCCTAGGTCTTCTAGACCAGTGGTTCCCAACCCTGTCCTGAAAAACCACCAGGCCAATCGGGTTTTCAGGCTAGCCCTAATGAATATGCATGAGAGAGACTTGCATATAATGGAAGTGACAGGGATGCAAATTTGCTCCATGCATATTCATTAGGGCTAGCCTGAAAACCCGATTGGCCTGGTGATCCTCAAGGACAGGGTTGGGAACCACTGTTCTAGACTACTGCAACATACTATATCTCCCCTGCCCAGCAACCATGATAAAACAACTACAAACAGTTCAAAACACAGCTCTAAGACTTATCTATTCACTGATGAAACACGACCACATCACAGCAGCATACCGCGACTCACACTGGCTCCCAATACAAGCAAGAGTACAATTCAAATTCTACTGCCTACTATTTAAAACCAAAAATGGAGACAGCCCAGTCTACCTAAACAACCGCCTAATCCAAACTACCTCAACCAGACATAAGAGAACCCACAAACCGTTCATGCATCCTCCAATCAGAGGCGTCGAACGAAAAAAACTTTACGATGGCCATCTAGCCACACAGGCAGCAAAACTGGACCACCAACTCTCCAATTTACTGACAACGACCCCAAACTACAAATCATTCAGAAAAGAAATAAAAACCATCCTATTCAAGAAATTCTTGAAGACAAACTAACACCGCAATTCTCTGAAGCAACTCGCTCTACTCTTCAATTCCTCTGGAAATAGCCAGATAACTCCTTTTGTATTCTGCCTTGAACCACAAGGTAATGGCGGAATAGAAATCACTAATGTAATGTAATGGTGTACTTTGATGCTCATGTTTGTAATATTGGTTATAGGTTTGTTGGATCGCTAATTAAAGATTTGAAAATGGGGGGAAAAAAAACCAGTTTTTACCTCTGTGCTTCCTCCTACCTCCAAATTTGGACCAATGATCTATCCCAGCTTAGTCACACAGAGGAAATAAGCTTCTCATTTCTCTACATGAGTAAACTTACAAGGTTCAAAGATTAGGAATGAGAAGGTGAGGTACCCTCAACAAGCAACACAGAAGGAAAGAGGAGCCTTGGAAAAGGAACCAAATTCTACACCTACATGGAAGGAGGCAGAGTGCTAATTTAGGGGGCAATTTTTAAAAATCTTCATTTTAAGTGCAGAGCCTACATGGACTTTTAATCAGATTTTATAAGCTTTATTTTGAAAATAAAATAAAAAAAAAGTATTTCTAGATATCTGCACCTACTTTTTCTGTGCGTATCTTTACTAATCACAAAAATACATGTCATTTTGAAAATGGAAAACTGCACACATTAATACCTCACGAAACCAAACCCCACTTCAACAATACAGGTGAAAATAAGTACATTGTAGAGCAAAGCAAGTCCTTTTTCTCATTACAGGGCAGCTAATTTTAAAATAACTTTTACTTCTATGTGGCTTTTGAAAACTGCTGGCTATCAAACATTAAAGGTAGAATATCTGGAGACCTGGTGATTCTCTGAAAAGTGGGAAAAAATGGCAAGTTCAAAAGCCACAGAAGAGACCCCATGCAGCAATATTGGAAGAGTCCCTACCTGGACAGCCTTCAACAGCCCTTGCACAGTGTTCAGAGGTAAAAAAGACAATTGATCAAATGCTTCAGTAACCTTGGAGGATGAATACTGAAGGACAAGGGGAGCTGACACTACAATATCTGATAAGAGGTCTGGAAAACACAATTTTCAAGAAAGTTATTTCTCACTTTACTATAGCACATAGTCACATGACCAAACTCTTAACAAAGGAGTTCTTCAATATGAGCTTCATATACCTTGTTTCATAGTATTATCTAGTGCACCCTGTGTTAAAGGAGAAATTAGGGCTTACCTGCTAATTTTCTTTCTTTTTGTCCCTCCAGACCGACACAGATGGATGGGTTTACACTCCTCTACCACCAGGTGGAGACTGAGAACACACTGAATTCTATCAGCAGTATAAGTGGGCTGTGCAGTCCCTCTTAGAATCAGTCTGACGAATAGCCAAACAGGAACTTCGAACTAAACCCCAAACCCAAAAACTTGGGGTTTTTGTTTTTTTTCTTTGTAAAGATCAGAACCACGCAAACAAAACTATCCCCACAGCTTGTCAGTTAAACCAGATGCCGCTGCTCCACAATAACTATTTACACTCCCCAGAAAAAAAAAAAAAGCAAAAAAGACAAAATTGTAATTTAGCATTCCTAAGAAAAAACAACTCTGCATCAAAGGAAAAATACTGGGTGGGTTCTGTGCCGGTCTAGAGGGACTAAAAGAAAATTAGCAGGTATGCCCTAATTTCTCCTTCATTAGCGTTGCTTCAGACTGGCTCAGATGGATGGGACATACATAAAAACATAAGAACTGCCATCTCCGGATCAGACCTTTAGTCCATCAAGTCCGGTGATCCACACATGTGGAGGCCCAGCTAGGTGTACATCTGGCATAATTTTAGTCACCCATATCCCTCTATGCCTCTCGTAATGAGATGTGCATCTAGTTTGCTTTTAAATCCTAGAACAGTGGATTCCGCAATAACCTCCTCTGGGAGAGCATTCCAGGTGTCCACCACTCGTTGCGTGAAGCAGAACTTCCTGATATTTGTCGTGGACTTGTCTGCCCTTAGCTTCAGTCCATGTCCTCTTGTCTGTGTCACACTGGACATTGTAAATAATTTTTTTTCCTGCTCTATTTTGTCGATTCCTTTCAGTATTTTGAAAGTCTCGACCATATCCGCTCGCAGTCTCCTTTTCTCAAGGGAGAACAATCCCAGTCTCTTAAGTCGTTCCTCGTATTCCAAGTTCTCCATATCTTTTATTAGCTTCGTTGCTTGTCTCTGCACCTTCTCCAGCAGTTTTATATATTTCTTTAGGTTGGGAGACCAATGTTGGACACAGTATTCCAAGTGTGGTCTGACCATTGCCCTATAAAGCGGCATTATAACTTTCTCCGATCTACTCGCAATTCCTTTCTTTATCATGCTTAACATTCTATTTGCTTTCTTTGCCGCTGCCGCGCATTATGCCAACGGTTTCAGGATCCTATCTATCAGTACACCCAGATCCTTTTCTTGTTCGCTCTTACCCAGAGTTGCATCTGACATTCTATACTCGTGTTCCTTGTTCTTTCTGCCTAAATGCATTACTTTGCACTTTTCCACATTAAACTTCATCTGCCATTTCTCCGCCCATTTCTCTAACTGACTCAAGTCACTCTGGAGTTCCTCGCTATCCTTCTGCAATATGATTGCCCGGCATAGCTTTGTGTCGTCTGCAAACTTGAAGATCTCACTAAATGTTCCTTCTTCTGGGTCATTGATGAAAATATTAAATAAGATGAGCCCAAGTACCGAGCCCTGGGGCACACTGCTAGTCACTTTCTCCCAGTCTGAGAATTTCCCATTTATGCCCACTCTCTGCTTTCTGTTCTCCAGCCAATTGCCTATCCATCTTAGTATATCTCCCTCTATTCCATGGCTTTGTAGTTTCTTGAGAAGTCTTTCATGTGGAACCTTGTCGAACGCTTTCTGGAAGTCCAAGTATATTATGTCCACCGGTTCTCCACTATCAATTTGTTTGTTCACGGTCTCAAAAAATTGAAGTAAATTCGTCAAACATTATTTCCCTTTCCTGAAGCCAAAACAGTACCCATCATGGGTGGGACCCCTGAAGGGCCACTACAAGAACTCACTTGCCAAAAACAGTATCCTGACGTGCCTGAATGTCCACCCGATAGTGGCGCACAAAAGTATGCCAAGAAGACCACCAGGGGCACCAGGGAACTCTCCGCCCAGGACACTGCTTGACCCTGTGTGGAATGAGATAAGAAAATCTAGAATTGGCTTCTGAAGAAGGTATGCCGAAGCAATAGCCTCCTTGATCCATTATGCAATCAAAGCCTTAGAGGTACTTTCCTCTTTACGTCTGCCAACTAGGAGAATAAAGAGAGAATCTGACCATCAGAACTAGAGTCCTTTTCACATAAGCATGAAAGACCTTGCAGACATCTAATCTGTGCAACTGCCTCTGCTCCAAAAGTACCCTCCCAACTACCCAAAACTAGAAGGGCAACTGTCTGATTCACATGAAAGGGGGAAACAACTTTAGGCAGAAAGGAAGGAATAGGCCACAAAACCACACACTCCCTCAAAAATTCCAAGAAAGGAACTCTACAAAAAAATTCTTGCAACTCTGACATGTCTTGCAGAAGTAATGACTACCAGAAATACAACATTCAAAGTAAGGTCTTTCAGCATGCAGGAAGTCAGAGGCTCAAAAGGAAGATAAATCAGCACCGAAAGGACCAGATTGAGAACCAAGCTGGAACCGAAAGGGCAAACCAGAGGCTGGATCAACTTAGCAGCTCTAAAGAAGCGGATCACATCAGGAAGAGACAACAACCATTGACCACGCAAAGGCCACCTAAAGAAAGACAAGGCCACCACTTGAACCCAACAAGGAGGACCAAGCAAGGCCTTGCTCCAGGCCATCCTGCAAAATTTCAAGATGTGAACAAAGATGCTCACATAGGAACCACCGCCTGAGAGAAACAGTCCTCGAAGAGGCACCAGATATGCATATAAGCCTGAGAAGTCGAGAACCTCTGAGATTCCAAAAAAGGGTAGAGACTGTCTTATCTGAATATCCTTTCTTGCTTAGACATTCTCTTTCAAAAGCCAAGCCGTAAGATAAAAGGGACTCGGACCAAACATAGGGAAAGGACCCTGAGTCAGGTCACTCGAGAGGGGCAGAGATATGCATCAGGCCATCTGTTGGCTAATCCTGCACCAGAGCATCTAGCCCCAAGGGTGAGCAATTCCGATCCTCAAGGGTCTGAATCCAGTCGGGTTTTCACGATTTCCCCCAATGAATATGCATGAGATTTATTTGCATGCACTACTTTCAATGCATATTCATTGAGGAAATCCTGAAAACCCGACTGGATTCTGGCCCTCAAGGACTGGAATTGCCCACTCCTGATCTAACCCCTTGACCTGATAATCTCTGTGCCAACTGAAAAATCTCTACACCTTGAAGTTGAAATGCATGTCCATGAGATCCATCATCGGCCGACCCCATGACTGAACTATCAGATCGAAGGTCTCCAAACCACCACTCACCGGGATCCAGCACAAGATAACTGAGGAAATCTGCTTGGACATTGTCCACTCCCGCTATGTGGGAAGCCGAGATGTCCAGGAGGTGAGCCTCTGCCCATTCCATGAGAAGTGCCATCTCCTGCACTACCAGACGACCCTTGGTTCCCCCTTGTCAACTGACATAGGCCACCGCCGTGGCATTGTCGGAGAGACCCTGAACAGCTTTGCCCTCCAGGAAGGACTGGAAGGCCACAAGCGACCACCAAATGGCTTTGGTCTCCAGAACACTGATCGACCATGAGGCCTCCTCTGTCGACCAGCTACCCCGAGCTGAATGACTGAGACACTGGGCTCTCCAGCCAAGGAGACAGGCATCCGTGAGAAGAACCATCCACTGGGGCTGATCCAGACTCACCCCCTTGTCCAGATTGTGGGACTGAAGCCACCAGCGAAGACTGTGACAAACAAGCCAGCAAAGGGGAACTAGTGTCCAAATTGTGAATCTGCAAGGACCACCTCTGAAGAAGCGCAGACTGGAGGGGGTGCATGTGAACGCGTGCCTATTGAACCACCTCCAATGAGGCCACCATCAATCCCAAGACTGAAGAAACTCCTGCATCTGAGGGCCATGAGAACTCACAAGGGAGAGACTGCAACTTCTGCACCTGGGCCTCAGTAAGGACCCCCCCCCCACCGGTGTCAAAAAGAGCTCCAAGATACTCCAAGTATTGAGACAAAGACAACAGACTCTTGGAAAGGTTGACTACTCAGCCCAATAACTTCAGCAATTCAACGACACAGGCCATGACTCGGGAGTTCTCCTGGAAGGAATTTGCTTGAATCAACTAGTTGTCCAGATAAGGATGTAACATACATAGTAACATAGTAGATGATGGCAGATAAAGACCCGAATGGTCCATCCAGTCTGCCCAACCTGATTCAATTTAAATTTTTTAATTTTTTTTCTTCTTAGCTATTTCTGGGCAAGAATCCAAAGCTCTACCCGGTACTGTGCTTAGGTTCCTACTGCCGAAATCTGTTAAAAACCTACTCCAGCCCATCTACACCCTTCCAGCCATTGAAGCCCTCCCCAGCCCATCCTCTACCAAATGGCCATATACAGACACAGACTGTGCAAGTCTGCCCAGTACTGGCCTTATTTCAATTTTTAATATTATTTTCTGATTCTAGATCCTGTGTTCATCCCACGCTTCTTTGAACTCAGTCACAGTTTTACTCTCCACCACCTCTCTCAAGAGTGCATTCCAGGCATCCACCACCCTCTCCAAAATGTCCTCTTTGCAAAAGGCCACTGCCACCACTACCTTAATCTTGGTGAAGGTATACGAAGCCATGGCAAGATCAAATGGAAGTGCACAGAACTGATAATGCTTTCCCAAAATCACAATGCGAAGGAACTGATGAGTTTCCCAAATTGGGATATGAAGGTAGTCCTCCATCAGGTTGAGAGAAGTTAGAAACTCCCCATCCTGAACTGCAACTGCATCTACATCCTGATCCACAAACTTGAGGGTCTCCATGCAAAAAAATGGGATCTGGAGTGCCTGGTTCACAATCTTTTAAATCCAAGATAGATGAAGGGACCCCTCTTTCTTGGGCATCACAAAGTAAATGGAGTACCTCCTACTATGAATCTCTTGAGGGGGCACAGGAACTATTGACTTGAGCTCCACCAATCTCTGAAGAGTCTGATGAAATGCCCCTACTTCCAAGGGGGCTGATAAGGGGAAGAGAGAAAAAGATCTGGCAAGGGCTGGTTGAGCTCGAGAGCATACCCATCTCAAATCAATTCCAGGACTCACTGATCTGGTGTTATCTCGACCCACCCCTGGTAAAACTCCAGGAACCAGGCTCCCACAAGAACCGGTGGAAGGACATGAACACCGTCATTGTGCAGGTTAAGAAGAGGAGGAGTCCCATCCCCTCTGGCGGGCACCCCAAAAGCATGCATACACTGGAAAAACTGACCCCGGAAGGAAGAAGCCACAGCAAAAACCCTGCCAAGCTGATACCGATAAAACTCACAAAGATGTTCTCAGCCCAATCCTCCTCTAACAGACTGCCGAGGTATATCCTCTGGTAACCAAGGCACCTTGGAACCACCTAAACTCTGCATTAGCTTGACCAAGTCCTCTCCAAAAAGAAAATAATCCTTAAAGAGAAATTTGCTGAGCTTGGATTTGGAGGCTGAGTCCGCCGACCAACCACAGAGTCACAAGTGTCTAGTAGCCACCCCTAAGGCCATAGACTTAGCCAAAGCCAGCAATAAGTTGTACTTGGCATCCAAAAGATAAAAGCCGAGGGCTAGCATTGAAGAAAAAGACCCCCCCAGACAAAGCCGAGACCACCAGGGCATTCAAAGGACCACCAGCTGCATGCAGGCAGTATGCCTTGCACACAGTCTGCACAAAATCCAGGAAAACCCCACTGGCGAGAGAGAATCATAATTGCAGAGGAAGAGCCCTACTTGACCTGTTCCTGCCTTTTCAATCTAGGCAGGAGCTCAGCAGAAGACTCAGCCAAAATGGCAGAGTTTCCTGCCAAAGAAGAAAAGCCTGCTGGAAAAGGTTCCCCCAAGTTCTAAACACTGAAAAGGCCTGAAAAGAATCAGCCGCAAAAAGTGAATCCCCAGAAAACCCCGACACACTGACAAGGGAATCCCGGGCCTTCCCACTGGCAGCAGCCACGACAGCTGGGGAAGCCCAGAGTCTTTGGCGGTTGGGGAATCCCGGGCTTCTCCACTACCCACAGCTGACTCACCCTTCTCAGCCACCAGGGAATCCCTCTTGCTGGCTCACGAAGCTTGAGCGGATGCAAGAAAAAAGAACAAACGCCAGCCACATTGAGACCTCGGCAGAAGCACATTGAGCACTTCTTAAGCTGTGAGTGTTCATTGTGAACCACAAGGCAGGCTCAATTGAGATGCTGGTTAGCCAGAAGGGAGAAAAATTAATGAATGAAAGGTTTCCCTTCAGACTTGCATTAGAAAAAATCAATGCATGTTTTTTTTTTATTTTTGGGGGGGGTGGTTTGTAAACTTTAATGCTTAAAGTAATAGATCCCACTGGCTCTGAGCTGTAGTCTGTGCCCTCAATGTGTACAGCTGAAGCACCTCTAACTAAAAATTGGGGAGAGGAGAGAATAGGGGGAGGGATAGCAACCTGAGTGCGACATCCCCAGGATTTAACGGGTCCCCCCCATCAATCCAGGCAATAAAAGGCCCCTGCAAATCCTCTCCAATAGTCCCTAGGCAAGGCCTAAAAAACAGAACAGAAGTGCACATGCTTACCACCTCCACCTGCTGGAGACTAAGAACAGCCTGATTCTAAGAGGGACTGCACAGCCAACTAGTACTGCTGATAGAATTCAGTGTGTTCTCAGTGTCTACCTGCTGATAGAGGAGTGTAAATCCATCCGTCTGTGCCGGTCTGGAGGGACCCTGTGTTAAATACAATTTTCTAAACTAAAAAGGTTAACATTAACAATACACTGGAATAGAAACATAAGAAAAGAGAGGCAGATAAAGACCATATGGCCTATCTAGTCTGCCTATTCAAGCCATCTACTTTCCCTTCCTGATTGTGTACTTGTCCCAAGCGTCCTTGAATTCAGAAAACAGTCTTCATCTCCTCCATCTATTATATGCCAGAAAGTGAAGGAGGAAAAGCAACTAGTGGCAGGATTCTTTTCAGAATTATAGTTTGTTATTAAAATGAAATAAGCCTTTGCTGTTAAAAACAATTCTACATTAGAGCAATGGATGAAATATTTAAGCATCTATAGAGTACTCTAAGGCAGAGTGCTTAACAGGTAACTACATACTGACTCAAGTCCCTGCCCCAAAAAGCAGGATGGTGATACACAGTGACTTGCTAAGGCCACAAATATCAAGTGGTAGAGACAGGAGCTATACTCTAGTCTTCTGCTTCCTAGTCCATTACACTAAATAATACTTTCTCTTCTCCCCTCTACACCAGTGATTATGGCATTTTGAGATTGACCGTGTCTGTGGTTGCAAAATTACATCCTTTTGAACAATGCTCCTTCCAAGTCTCCCACTTTTTCATATTTTCAAACTCTCATATAAACTTCTTTATTCTTTATACAACTGTGGCTCATACTTTCCTAGTGGAAAAATGGGGCAGAAATCAGATATTTTCTTCCAAAAGCCAAACAGCAGCTGTATTTTCTGACCACCAAATTATTACCTAGGTAGTGGCTGATAGGACAAGTTGCCCTTGTGATAACCCTGTTTAAGACCTGCTCCAAAATTTCATTCCTGAGGGTCTCATGGACCTGAAAGGTAAGGAGAAAATACTTATTTTCTGGTTGGCCTTGGTCTCCGATAGCTCATTTAGAGAGCAGTTTTCAAAGGTATTTAAAAAGATAAACAGTAATTTGCTCACATAAATTGCCTCAGTCTGATACAGTACATGAAGGATCCCTCAGCATATGCACTGTTAAACACATTTAAGGGAGGCACTCCTGTTGGTGTGTTTGGGACAGGATCAGAAAGCAACCTAAGCAGAGTGTATTTTCAAATCTCTACATGTTACATTTTATAAAATATCTATGTGCAAAAATCTGAGCACTGCACTTTGTACCCCATGCCATGTTTGGTACAAAGTAGAGAATGACATGGAGACAAATTTTCCCCGTCCCCGTGAGCTCTTTTCCTGTCCCTGCTCCATCCCTGCAAGTTCTGTCCTCATCTGCACAAGCCTCAAAAACTTTAAAATCATAAGTGTTCAAGGCTTATACGGTTAAGGCAGAGCTTACAGAAATGGGGCAGTTACAGGGACAGCAACAAAACACAAGGGGACAGGGAAATTGAGCCTCTAGTCTGGGGAAACCGGTACAGCTAAAAAGGAAATAAGGCTCAGTAGGGTAAGGATACTTTAATTCAGATATAATGAATACATTCGTGCTCTCTCTCTCTCACAGTCTTATTATGTTGTTAAGAACTGGTTATAGGGGAAATTTGGTTCAAACCACCGATGTAATTTTTCTCACAAAGAATACATCAGAATGTCCCAGTACTGAACATCAAATCCTATAAAGTGAGATAACTGTTGATAAACAACAACCGCTTGGACAATTCTTGGGCCTGAATGAAGAAAGGAAGGAAGGAAGAAGACCTATGAAATCACCAGACAACAAAAGTAGGAAAAATTATTTATATTTTCAATTTAGTGATCAAAATGTGTCAGTTTTGATAATTTATATCTGTTGTGTGTATATGAAAAATGAAATGAACAGCCTGGCAGGGAAGGGGAGACAGGGTGCAGAGCCTGGTATATATTAGTACACAATTGGTTCAGAATGTTCTTTTCTGGTTTTCCTACTCTAAATCTAGAGTGTGTCTTATGGTCCGGTGCATCTTATGGAGCGAAAAATACAGTAAATACACAACAGCAGCTTATATGCCTTCTTGCCTTCATGTTTCACCCATTCTACAATGAAAACAAGTTTCCAAGTTTATTTAAAATTTGTTAATCCACTTATCGATTTCCAAGCAGAGTACATATAATTTAAAAAAAAAGGGTATTACATAAAAATTAACCAACAGACATACTAAGACAAGAACGGGAAAGAGGGGTAGTATATCAAATTAGAGGAAAGAAAACAATAAAGGTTAACACGTAAGGATGGGGGATACCATCTGTAGGAAAGAATGAAATAATGGCTGTTAGGACTGGCGTCCTGAAATTGGATGTTATGTATCAAAAGCACCCCCAAATAAAAATGTTTTTAAATTTGATTTAAAGCGATCTAGAAATGTTTCTTCCCGTAAATGAGTCAGCATTGAATTCCATAGTAGGGGTGCAGTTACTGAAAAAATTGTAGAACACATTGCATTAATGTGACGCAAAGAGGGAATCAACAACAGATGTTGCATGTTTGATCTAAGCAATCTCACTGAAGCATAGAGAATGAGGAAACTATCTATAAATTGCGGGGAACTGGTTGCTCATGCTTTGAATGTTAAAAGTAGTATCTTGTTCATCGCCATTAAAATCACAAGCCAAGAACAATTCCATTAAATGATCAAGGGCCAAGTTCAAATACAGTTTATGTTCTGAGCCTGGACAAGAGAATCCCAATTCCACAGATTCACTCTGCAACAACCAACACACCTGCACGGTTTGTTGAGACATTGTAGGATTGCTTGCAGTCTTCCTCATACCCCCGGTGAGGGTCATACACAGAGTCCTGTGCTACTACCACCTACCTTAAAAGATTCATGCAGTATTTGAGCTCCCAGTCTACATGCTTGTTGAGCCGGAGTCCTAAAAGTGCTGGCACTGACTTCTATTTTGCCTCCAAAGGCTAATTTTGGCCCAAACGAATCCATCAGTTTAAAACCAAGTTCTACCAGGCTTTCAGTGACATGATCCCAGCCAAATACACTGCAGAAAGCAAAAGAAAAGATGTTAGTAGTAGTTGTTTTTTTATTTGTTGTTTTAATTGTTAGCTTGTTATTTTTTTTTTTTTTTAATCTTTATTAAATTTCCAAGCTACCATTCTGCAAACAATTCCAATATACAAGAAAAGCACATTAAACTTATTCACATCAAAGAACAATTATTTCCCCCCCCCCCACCAAATAATCAAAAAACTAAATACATACAAGAAACTATCCATAAATTCCCCAAATTAAATTCCAATGCAAAACCCTCCCCCCTCCCACCCACCCTGGATGTGTATGCTTAAAGGTCAATAAAATAAAGTCAGTTATCATTCCTTACAGAACTTAGTCAATGGCTCTCAAACATCCATAAATTTCTTGTTATTTTTATTATTTGATACTTATTTTTCATATAAGCTCAAGTTTCCCTTATTACATACTGCACCTTGCTCAAAGTATATAAATGAAACACAAAATAAAAAAAATATTGGTGAATTATGCAAAATTTCAAACAAAACACTTCAATTCCTCAGACTGCATCTATGCTTATTGTGTACCGGAGTTAAAATAATATGGGTTGATATATCAGCTGTAAGAGTAGGCAGTTTGCTGATACCAGAGGCCCACTTACCAACTTGCTCTAAGGTTTTGCACTTAAAGTGCAGTAAACAGCCAAGGTTAAGTCATGTTAAATGCAAAATCTCTGCCTCAACCATTGAGGATGTACTCAGCAATCTGGTGCAGTTAACATAGAACAACTATTGCTATTATATGTTAATAAGAGGGGAAGGGCAAAGGCTAATGGCAGGTTGAATGAAGCAAGGCAACTCAATGCTGATTTCTAAAGAGCAGCCAGGAAAGATAAGAACAACTTCTTGAATGCTCGATACATGAACCTCAAAGAAGCCTGTAAGAAGGGAATTATTCATCATGGTGAAACAAGTGAAAAGCATTTCTCAGCATGCCAATCAACCATCAAAGATTGTGATGGGAATGAAATTAGCAACCAGCAGGACCTCAAGCAGAGATGATAAGAATACACAGAGGGATTATATCTCAGCACCAGCACTGACTACCCTGAAGAGCTTGGGGGTCAAGAGGAAGCAGAACCAGACCTATTGGAAAGTGAAATAGATTGGGTGCTGAGGCAGCTGCCAAACAAAGCACCTGGCACTGATGGAATCCTTGTAGAGCTGCTCAAACCAGTTCCAAGAGCCACAATTACAGCACTATGCCAGAAGATCTGGAGGACTGCACATGGCCAAGGACTGGAAAAGATCAGTTTTTATCCCACTGCTAAAGAAAGGCGACGCTAGGGACTGTGCCAACTAGAGAGCAATCGTCCTGATCCCCTACGCCAGCAAGGTGTTTCTAAAAATCGTCCAGAAGCACTTGGGCAACATTCTTGATCGAGAACTTCCTGATATCCAAGCTGGATTCCATAATGGCAGAGGAACCTGTGACTACATTGCAAACTTGAGGTGGATCATAGAAAAGGCGAGAGAGCACCAGAAGAAGCTCTACCTGTGCTTCATTGATAGTACCAAGGCTTTTGACTGTGTTGAGCACGAGAACCTTTGAAAAACACTGAGTGAGGTAGGAGTGCCAGCGCACCTGATCAGGTTAATCAGATTATTCTACTATGATCAAGAAGCTACAGTGCGAACCAGGTATGGAGATGCAGAATAGTTCAAGACAATGGTGCAAGACAAGGATGCATTCATTCTCTCTCCTTTTCTTTTCAACCTCTATGCAAAAGTAATCCAGAGGAAGCTGGACTTGGATGATTCAAGTGTTGGGGTGAAAATAGGCAGAAGAATCATCAGCAATTTGAGATATGCAGATGATACTACCCTGCTGGCACAGAGTGAGAAGGACCTGAAGAAGTTGATCCTGAAGCTGAAAGAAGAAAGTGAGAAGATGGGTCTTTACCTGAACATCAAGACCACCAAAATCATGGCTACCGCCAACAAGAAAGTCCACATAAAGATCAACAATGAAGAAATAGAAGTGGTTGGCAGCTTCATTTTCCTTGGACTATCACTGATCACAGCAATGATCAAGCATCAATTAGCACTGGGGTGTGCAGCCATGGTGAGCATGGACCAAATATGGAAGTACAAGGACGTCTCAGTCACCGTCAAAGACGGATCACTCCCAATCGTGACATATGGCTGCGAGACATTGATCCTCACAAGAGCATATAGAAGAAAAATTGACACCTTCGAGCTGTGGTAATGATAGGACCTCTATGAATCCCATGGATAGCTAGGATCACCAACAAAGATGTTCTTGATCATATAAACCCAGAGTTGTCCCTGGAAGGCAAGATTACCAGACAGAAAATGACCTATTTTGGACATGTGATGAGGGCAAATTCACTAGAAAATGAGGTGCTACTTGGAATGATCAGTGATAAATGGAAGCAGGGGAGACCAAAGACCCATTGGCTAGATACCATTAAGAATGACACAGGAATAAACATCAAGCAATTGAAAGAAGCCATGGAAAACAGGGAAGCATGGCGAGGACTGGCCTACAGAGTATCCAAGGGTCGGACACAACTGAATGAATAGTAGTAGTTAATGACATAGCTGATAACGTGGAATTTTATTTAATCTGCGTATCTAATAACCATTCTGGAGGTGGAGCTGTTCTACATTATCTGCCATGCAAGACTTGGTCACATCTCATGCAATGTGTTATGAAGCAACAAATTAAAATCAGAAGAAACCTTTCTTTAGTGCCTTGAAACATCTGCTTATTGCTGGCATTGCTGAACTGACTCTCCCAGAGTCAACAGAGGAACTTGAAAGCTGGGAGCACACAAATCTTCGACAATAAAATAGCTACTGTTCCTGAACTGTGTGTCGCTTCTGCCATACCAGACTGATGGTGCTCGCAGTCTGACAAAAGCCCAAGTGATCTCATCCCTCCTGCCACAAGGTGTGGCTATACATAGTTATTGCTGCAGTTCACAGCTTCCATGCTGCCTTCCGGATCCATGCAAAAAGAACCACATCCATCTGAGATTTCCCAGCTGCTGCTGCAGGTCACACAGTGCTTGGCATGTTCTCCACGAGGCCTGATATTGCCTCAGTTTTTCTGCTGTACCTGATGTATGCCACTCCTAGTGCAGCTTATAGAGCACCAACCTGGCCTTGGCACTTCAACTGAGCCCAATGCATGCTCCAATCCTAGCACAGATCACACAACAGCCCTGGAGGCAAGTACTAGCTCATCAGGAGTTTCTTTCGACAGACAATCCCCGAAATGCCAAAGTAACGCCTTACCCTGGACTCCCACTTTGTCCAGGCCGCACACCCTTTAAGTTCCACTGACAACACTTATCAACACTCTAAGGGGAAGAGAAGAACTGGAGCACTATCCACAGCACATTTAAGCAAAGACCATGACAGGAACTTCAGGGAGGGGAAAGGGACTCGCTGGTCAATTTGGCAAACTCTGTCTTCAGCTATACGAGTCAGTCATCTATCATCTGCTAAAGACAGAGAATACTGAGGAGGAAAAGGGTGCACAATGCCTTTATGGTTGGGCAGTGAACAGGCATAATCTGTACATTTAGACTGATCTGATAGACAAGAAGGAAAGATAGTTAGTACTTCTTTTTTAAAAATGCTTTCATTTCAATATAATTCTGTTTGTTCTAGACTTAAATTTCATTTTAATGTTTCCCAATAGTTATATGTCCTTTAGATGTTCTAAGTGATTATCACATATGTTTGTGTGTAATTTACTAAGGGGGGCTCTTGAATCAATGGAACAAAAATGATTCTAATAATTTTACAGTATCTCATAGCAGAGGTACAGTAAAATCCTACAACAAAGAGCAAGACGATAGGGGGCAAGAGCTTTATCTTGGCTAGTTACCTATTCTTCACAATCTCCAGAGTCATTGCAGAAACTGAACACAGCTGAGGAACCAAATCCTGAAGGAACTTTGAGTTCTGCTGGAAATGGAGATCTCTAATACTTTTAAATATCAATATTTTCAGGAAATCAAATACCTACAGACGAAGAACACAAACACTACATTAAAAATGTTTATAATTAGAAGTATTTCTTTCAAATATGTTCTCCCTTCTTCCAATAATTAATTTAAAACTGCAATACAGAATATAGTTGTATTAATGCTGGCTTTTACAAAGCTGCAGTAGAGGTTTCTACTGTGGGCCAGCAAGGTAAATGCTCCGACACCCATAGGATTTCTATGAGAGTCAGAGCAGTTACCTCGCAGTACAAACCTCTACCACAGCTTTGTAAAAGGATCCCTAAGCTAGTCCATCATACAGCTTCACAAGGGAGAGGTGTGATATACTTATGAATTAATTAGGTGCCCACCATAAGCACTCACTCCACAACTAAGCAAGGGTAAACATAATTCAGAATTCTGCATTGAGGACTGCAGTGCTTGACAACTCTTCCTGCCAACTGGAGAACAATCCACAGAGGGTAGGAAAGAGAGAACACTAAAAGCAGTGAAGATTCTGGTCCCCCCTCCCCCCAGTCTTCTTTTTTGCAAGATGCTGACTTACCAGGGAAAAGATCTGCCTTTGGAGCCATTGAAATAGCACATATGAGAAGGCCCCTCTAAACCGTTAGGCTCTAGGCAAATGCCTTAAAACTTACAGTCTGCAAAAGCCGCTATATAGTTATCAGCCACTAACAAAAAAAAATCCAGAAACTGGCACACGTATCAACTAAAACCTTCCAACCCTAAGGTGTTTTACTAAAAGGCTTAAAAGCGAGCCTCTCTAGGTTTAAAGAAGAGCATTTTAAAATGTTTGCTACTTCTATCTGGACTCATATTGCAGCTAGTTTGATCCCACTCCCACTCAAAGAAATGCATCATTGAAATGTCATATGATAATGAAGACTGTCTGAAAGTGTTAAGTACCTGCTCCTCAAATCGGTGAATCCTTGCTACTGACAGCAGAAGAGCAATGCTGAAAGGACAAATTATCTTGCTAGTGTCACTCTGTTGGCCCAGCTAGGAAAAAAATCTTTCATCAGTTAAAAGCCAAATCAAAAACAGCATACACATACTTCATGGGTAAAAAAACATAACATTAGAGAAATTTTTCTCCTCAATTTGGGAGGCCAACTCCACTCACAGGTTACAAGCACCTCAGCAGGTCCTTTATCAGGATCCATTATGCAGGCAACAGTTCAGGCATGCAATCAAACTTCCAATTTTAATTTGGGTTTTATCCTGCAGGTCGACTAGTATGATCACATGAATTTGTTCTACAGCCATTAAGAGTACAAAGAGATGCATTATATCTGTTCTACCTTTAAGTATTTAAGTAATTCCCGGCCGAGATCTTGATTAAGTTTAATAGCAAAAATGATATGCAGAATAATGGTTCCCTCCACATGCCGGAGCTGATCTTGGGGCACAGCAGCTGCTTCCAGTTCCATTGACCTGAAGTTTTTCATGGAAACCTATGTATTACAATCAACTCAAAACACCTTGAGAGATTAGATGGATACTAAGCAATACATTTCAAATGATAGTAGCATGATGAGAAAGTCAGATAACAAATTCTATAGATCAGGGCTGCCCAAGTCCGGTCCTCGAGATCTACTGGCAGGCCAGGTTTTCTGGATATCCGCAATGAATATGCATGAGAGAGATTTGCTTGCACTGCCTTCTTGGTATGCAAATCTCTCTCATGCATGTTCATTGCGGATATCCAGAAAACCTGGCCTGCCAGTAGATCTCGAGGACCGGACTTGGGCAACCCTGCTATAGATGATACAATTAACACAATGAAGGCAAAATAAATAAAGGGTACCTAGTGTAAGCCTGATGTCAGGCATCTATTTTAGGTCAACTTTATAAAGACATATCTTTACAAAATCCTCCAAAGTGGCAGAAATCACATCTATATTGCAGACATGAACATTAAACCTACCCTGTAGCAGATATAAATGTCTGTGCCTATAATTTTTAAGTATATGCAAAGATTAACAACATCTACACATGATATATGTAACCTCTATCCAAGCTCTCTATCCCTATACAAACTTATCAGCAAAGCGCACACCATCATGTAATGACACATTGTTTTACACTGGTATTTTATAAGAGGTCATTTACATTTGTAATGTGTCCACATATACATAAATATAGCATTATAAAGTGACCACTATTCAAATTTACATGGGCAAGTGCAAATCCTTATGTCCATGCTCTCATTACAGTCCAAAACGCCATTCTCACACGGTCATCTTGATACTCCTGCTCTCTTCATAGTCCAGAGAACCATTTTCACTGAATCGACACGGCCAACATTTCACAGCACTTACTTAAAGCCGCTTCATCAGGATTTTATCATCTCCGACTGGGAGAGAGTGACTAGTGGTGTGCCCCAGGGCTCGGTACTTGGGCCGATCCTTTTTAATATTTATATCAATGACCTGGAAAACGGAACATCCAGTGAGATCATCAAGTTTGCAGACGACACAAAACTCTGCCGGGCAATCAGATCGCAGGAGGACAGTGAGGAACTCCAGAGCGATTTGGGTCGGTTAGAAAAATGGGCGGAGAAATGGCAGATGAAGTTCAACGTGGAGAAATGCAAGGTAATGCATTTAGGCAGTAAAAATAAGGAATACGAGTACAGAATGTCAGGTGCAACTCTGGGGAAAAGTGAACAAGAAAGGGATCTGGGTGTACTGATAGATAGGACCCTGAAGCCGTCGGCACAATGCGCGGCAGCGGCAAATAAGGCAAATAGAATGTTGGGCATGATAAAGAAAGGAATCTCGAGTAGATCGGAGAAAGTTATAATGCCGCTTTATAGGGCAATGGTCAGACCCCACTTGGAATACTGCGTCCAACATTGGTCTCCCTACCTAAAGAAGGATATAAAACTGCTGGAGAGTGTGCAGAGACGAGCAACTAAACTAGTGAAGGGTATGGAGAAACTGGAATATGAGGATCGACTTAAAACACTGGGATTGTTCTCCCTTGAGAAAAGGAGACTGCGTGGGGATATGATCGAGACCTTCAAAATACTGAAAGGAATTGACAAAATAGAGCAGAGAAGATTATTTACAATGTCCAATTTGACACGGACAAGAGGACATGAAATGAAGCTAAGGGGGGGCAAGTTCAGGACTAATGTCAGGAAGTTCTGCTTCACACAGAGAGTGGTTGACATCTGGAATACTCTCCCAGGGGAGATTATTGCGGAATCGACAGTCCTAGGCTTCAAAAGCAAACTAGATGCATATCTCCTTGAGAGAGGCATATAAAGATATGGTTGGCTATAAAATAAGCCAGGTGAATACCTAGCAGGGCCTCCGCGTGTGCGGATCGCCGGACTTGATGGACCGAAGGTCTGATCCGGAGATGGCGCTTCTTATGTTCCTCCACAGTTATTTATTCATGGCTTCTAGCCACTCCCATTTAAACAGACTTCCATGATCAGCGCTTGAGCACAGAAGTCTGTGTAAACGGGAGTGGCTAGAAGCTGTGAATAAACAACTGTTGAGGAGCCCACATGATAAAATCCTGATGCAGCGGCTTTAAGTAAGTGCTACGAAACACTGGCAGTGTCGATTCGGTAAAAATGACGCTCTGGACTGTGAAAAGAACACAGGTGTAAAAATGACCTTGTAGAACGGCGTTTTAGACTGATGAGAGCATGGACATAAGCATTTGCACTGGGCAGAGAGTTGTGGATGCAGCACGATTAGAAATAAGGTAAGTCCTCTACATCTCTGTACTGTTTGGTATGAATTGATGTGTGCGCAGCTTTTTGCTGACAACATTGATTACAACAGGCTGCTAGAGGGCTAAAGAACCTGCAACAAGCTTTTTCTAGGAAAAGCCTAAATACATAAATTAAAATATATATATAATATATATTTATGTATTTATTTTTATAATAAATGTGTGTTTGAATGATAGGGAAGGAGGTTTTTATGCCAATGACTGTATGAAGGGCTAAATTATAACAATAAGTACTCATATAAGACCCCTTATTTTCTGAGGCCTTTCCTCCTTTTTAGTACAGTATTTGGCAGCGGGATTAATGTAGATGGTATCATTTCTTGATTATAAAATTACCCTCAATATGAGGAGAGTTGAACTCTATAGACCATTGTCTTTTTCAACATAAATGGAGAAATATAACAAAAACCATCAAGACATCCAGTCCTTACTCAGTATCCACATCGTCTCTTTTCTGCTGCTGATCCATCTCATTGAAAAATGCAATGATGCCTTCTAAAATATTAATATTGCATCCCTGGAAAAGAGACAAGAAAGCAGGGTAGTGCTCCACCCTTTCAAGGTTTATCTATATCTGACCTGAACTGTGTTCTCTCAAGCTAAACCAAATTATATGACCAATTTGTAGCTGAGTGATAGATGAATCCAAGATATCTCCTTCCCACCCAGGAACATGAAGCACAATTACTTACCGTAACAGGTGTTATCTAGGGACAGTAGGAAGATATTCTTACTGATGGGTGACGGCACCGACAGAGCTCCGGTACAGACACTTCAAGAACTTGAAAAAAGTTCTTGACGCCCGCACCTCGCATACGTGAGTGCCTTCCCGCCCGATGTAGGTGAGTGGTCCTTCAGTTAAGATAAGCCAGCTAAGAAGCCAACCCGAGAAGGTGGGTGGGTTGTGAGAATATCTGCCTGCTGTCCCTGGATAACACCTGTTATGGTAAGTAACTGTGCTTTATCCCAGGACAAGCAGGCAGCATATTCTCACTGATGGGTGACCTCCAAGCTAACAGAGATGGTATGGTGGGAGAGTTGGCCAAAGAAATACAATTGAAAAACATAATGGCCGACGCACCCATCTTGTCTGGAGAAAAAAATAGGCAATAGTGAGAAGTAAAGGAATGAACTGAGGACCAGGAGGCAGCTGTATAGAGTTCCTCTGTAATGTAACTATAAGGAAAACAACAAAAGCTGCCAGAATTCAAACTTGGGGACTAGGACACAATATCCCCGTACCAGGCTAGTCTGAGTAAAGAAGAATGAGAGGAAGGCAATAAGCCAAGTGAAAATCCAAACTGAGTTGAATCAAAAGAAAAGGTTGGGATAAAAACACTGCGGCTCCGACCTGCATAACCAGGAGGACAAAAAACGCTTAGCTTATAAGACAAAACATATCAAGCCAGAAACCTCATAGGAAAAACGAGGTGCAGGAAACAACACAGACAGAAGAACTGACTGAGTGAAATGAAAACAGTAGAAGATACTGTGAACGTGGCTTGATGAAAGACTGATAAGGATGAAGCTGCTAGCAGGGATGAAACTAACCAATATAAGGAAAAACCAAAAGAAAAGAGAGAAATAAGGAAAAACCAAAAGAAGAAGCATCACAGGCGGTGCCGGAAGTACGCTGGGTACCGGATCACTGGCGTTGACTGGTGCCGGATTCCTGGCGGCATCGACAGGAAACTGGTTCTGGAGAATACACATGAAAATGCGCTGAAGAGGAAAAAAGCAAGGGAAGAAAAAACGGCAAGGCCGAGGACCCGACATTGTTAAAATAGCAGAAGGATGTCGATGAAGACAAGTTCCACAACTAAACAACTGCGTGGAGGAAAATTGGGCAGGAAAAACCATCCCGGGACAAGAGCCATGCAGAGGGGAGAAAACAAAATGGCGATCCATAAGGCCCCAGTAGGCCAAACCAACAACGGTAAAGAAAAAAATAAAGTATACTTGGTTTTTTGGGTTGTTTTTTTTTTTTTAAAGTATGAACTTATCAATGAAAGAAAAGAAGAAACTGACAAAAAATCAGTAAACTGCGAGAGCAGGAAGGCAGCGAAATGAAAAATTTTCAACAGCCGTTGAAACGCAACTTCTTAGCTCTGTGGAAACTAAGAAACTGAGGGACCGCGCGCCTACGTTGGTGCTGTCGCCCATCAGTGAGAATATGCTGCTTGCTTGTCCTGGGATAAAATTACTTACAAAGGAGAAAGATCTTACCCGCTACTTTTTTCCTCCAGACTAATTCAGATACATGCATTTACACTCTTCCTAACAGCAAATGGAGTTTGATAACCACTTGTTTGATGACATCACCTCAAAGATTTATTTATTTATTTAAGTATTTATATACCACTTATAACCTAAGTGGTTTACATTCAGGTACTGAAGCATTTTTTCCTGTCTGCCCTGTGAACTTAAGAACATAAGTAATGCCTCTGCTGGGTCAAACCTGAGGTCCATCGTGCCCAGCAATCCGCTCACGCGGCGGCCCAACAGGTCCAGGACCTGTGCAGTAATCCTCTATCTATACACCTCTATCCCCTTTTCCGGCAGGAAATTGTCCATTCCTTTCTTGAACCCCAGTACTTTACTCTGCCCTATTACGCTCTCTGGAAGTGCATTCCAGGTGTCCACCATACGTTGGGTAAAGAACTTTCTAGCATTCGTTTTGAATCTGTCCCCTTTTCTGAATGCCCTCTAGTTCTTTTATTATTCGAAAGTTTGAAGAATCTGTCCCTCTCTACGCCCTTCATGATCTTATAAGTCTCTATCATATCCCCTCCAAGTCTCCTCTTCTCCAGGGAAAAGAGACCCAGTTTCTCCAATCTCTCAGCATATGAAAGGTTTTCCATCCCCTTTCTCAGATGCGTTGCTCTCCTCTGAACCCTCTCGAGTAACGCCATGTCCTTCTTAAGGTATGGTGACCAATATTGGATGCAGTACTCCAGACGTGGATGCACCATCGCCCGATACAATGGCAGGATAACTTCTTTCATTCTGGTTGTAATACCCTTCTTGATTATATCTAGCATTCTGTTTCCCTTCTTAGCGGTCGCTGCACACTGTGCCGTCGGCTTCATTGTCATGTCCACCATTACCCCCAAGTCCCTTTCTTGGGTACTCTCATTTAATAACATCCCTCCTATCGTATAGTTGTACCTCGGGTTTCCGTTTCCCACATGTAATACTTTACATTTCTCAACATTGGAACTTCATCTGCCATCTCATCGCCCATTCCCCTAGTTTGTTGCAATTCTTCACAGTCCTCTTTAGTCCGAGCTCCACTAAATAGTTTGATGTCATCCGCAAATTTTATTATCTCGCACTTCGTCCCTGTTTCTAGATCATTTATGAATATATTAAATAGCAGCGGCCCGAGCACCAAGCCCTGCGGGACCCCCCTCGTGACCCTCCTCCAGTCCGAGTAGTGGCCCTTCACTCCTACCCTCTGTTTCCTACCTGCCAAACAGTTTCCGATCGATCTATGTACGTCTCTCCTTCCACCCCATGGTTCTTCAGTTTCCGGAGTAGGCGTTCATGGGGCACCTTGTCAAAGGCTTTTTGGTAATCTAGATATATGATGTCTATGGGGTCTCCTTTGTCCATCCGTTTGTTAATTCCTTCGAAGAAGTGCAATAAGTTTGTTACGCACGATTTCCTCTTGCAGAAACCATGTTTGCTGGTTATCAGAAGTTCGTTTCTTTCAAAATGTTCATCGATGTTTTCTTTTATCAGTGCTTCCGTCATTTTCCCCATAACCGAGGTCAGACTCACCAGTCTGTAGTTTCCAAGGTCACCTCTTGATCCCTTTTTAAAGATCCTTTTCTAACATTGGCTATCTTCCAGTCCTCCGGGATCATGCCTGTTTTCAGGGATAGATTGCATATTTGCTGCAGTAGTTCCGCTATCTCCTCCTTTAATTCCTTCAGAACCCTTGAATGGATTCCGTCCAGACCCGGGGATTTGTCAGTTTTTAGTTTTTCTATCTGCCTGCGTACATCTTCAAGGCTCACTTCCATGGATGTTAATTTTTCTGCTTGATTTCCATTGAAGAATTGCTCAGGTATGTTGGATGTGTCTTCGTTTGTAAATACAGACGAAAAGAACATGTTAAGTCTTTCTGCCACTTCTTTCTCCTCCTTCACCACTCCCTTCCTGTCTCCGTCGTCCAGTGGTCCCACCTCCTCCCTAGCCGGTTGCTTCCCTTTAACATATCTAAAGAACGGTTTGAAATTTCATGCTTCCCTGGCTAGCCTCTCTTCATACTCTCTTTTGGCTTTTCGAACCACTCGATGACATTCTTTTTGATACTTCCTGTGCTCTTTCCAGTTCTCCTCAGTTTTGTCCTTTTTCTATTTCCTGAATGAATTTTTCTTATTGCCTATCGCTTCCTTCACTGTTTTAGTTATCCACGCCGGGTCTTTTGTTCGACTCTCTTTGCACCCCTTTCTGAATCTGGGGATATACAGATTTTGCGCCTCGCTCACCGTGTTCTTGAGAAAAGACCATGCATGTTCTACCGTTTGCCATTTTTTGGAAGTGTTCCTAAGTTTCTTCCCCAAAAGCCCTCCACACTCTGACAGAAGACAAACTTTTTTCTAGAATGCAATAGGGTCAATATTCTTATTTATTTAGATTCACTGAAGTATCCTCTCTTCCAGACCCTCACCTGCTTAACAGCAATGCCATAAGACAGAACAGAGACGAGTCTGGCATTTGAATCAGACCCAGAAGCAGAAGTCCTTTCATCCTTGAAAAAGGCAGGTATATCTCCTATCTGCAGTCTCATAAGAGCCTCATATGACAGCCTCCTTGGACAATCCAGCATCATGACAATGAACCTGGGTAGTTCTCTACCCACTGAATCACCCAACCCTCTAAAGTCCATGACTGAAATGCATACAACAGACTGTCTCGCTGCCAATTCATATGTCCCTACTAATCATAGAAACATAGAAAGATGACGGCAGAAAAGGGCTACAGCCCATCAAGTCTGCCCACTCTATTGACCCACCCCATTAAGTCTGAATGCTAATGACCTAGTTCCTTAACTCAACCCTTGTAGGGATCCCACGTGGATGTCCCATTTATTCTTAAAGTCGAGCACGCTGGTGGCCTTGATCACCTGCACCGGAAGTCTGTTCCAGTTATCTACCACCCTTTCTGTGAAGAAATACTTCCTGGTGTCACCACTAAATTTCCCTCCTCTGAGTTTGAGCGGGTGCCCTCTTGTGACCGAGGGTCCCTTGGGAAAGAATATATCGTTTTCCACCTCGACACGACCCATGACGTACTTAAATGTCACCCCTTTCCCTGCGCTCCTCTAGGGTATAGAGCTGCAGTTTGCCCAGTCTTTCTTCGTATGAGAGACCCTTGAGCCCCGCGACCATCCTAGTGGCCATCTGTTGGACCGACTCAGCTCGAAGCACATTTTTCCAGTAATGTGGCCTCCAGAATTGCACACAGTATTCCAGATGGGGTCTCACCATGGTTCTGTAGAGTGGCATTATGACTTCAGGTTTACGGCTGACGAAGCTTCTATTGATACATCCCATCATTTGCCTTGCCTTTGATGAGGCCTTCTCTACTTGTTTGGCAGCCTTCATGTCTGCACTGATAATTACCCCCAAGTTCCGTTCCTCTGAAGTCCTAGCTAGCGTTTCTCCATTCAAGGAGTATGTTCTGCCTGGATTTCCACTGCCGAGATGCATGACCTTACATTTTTTAGCGTTGAAGCCTAGCTGCCATGTCGAGGACCAGTTTTCCAACGTGATCAGATCTTGTGTCATACTATCCTGGAGGTTGCTTTCACTTACTATGTTACACAGTTTGGCATCGTCGGCAAACAGTGCTACTTTACCCTGAAGCCCCCGGGTCAAGTCCCCTATGAATATGTTGAAAAGGGATGGTCCCAGGACCGAGCCCTGCGGCACTCCGCTAGTCACTTCCGATGTCTCAGAGATGGTGCCGTTGACCACCACCCTCTGAAGTCTTCCATTCAGCCAATCACTGACCCATGCAGTTAGTTTCTCACCCAAACCCATCGATTTCATCTTGTTTAATAATCAACATTCCTTTCTGTGACCGAAGAACCTGGGTACCTTGGCATTTTTGCAGGTGCTTTAAATCCATAACTGACTGCTTTGCCTGAGTTTGAGACCCATGCGGGCCTGAGTTTGACACCCCTGCACTAGTCCAATGTGATCTGGGCCCATGTCTGGTAGAAGCAATCTAGGCATCTACCACTTGAACCAGTGCCGAATCCAAAACCAAAATTGAAATTTGGTTGGCCTTTAATTATAGGTGATTCTTTCAAAATAGCAGTTCTCAGTCTCCATCTGTGCTTGGGTTTCCAGCATAATCAAAATCAGCCTCCAATTCCAATATGTGTTTTCTTTTTGCACCCTAACAGTAAGGTACAGTGTGAATAAAAAAACTAATTATGCCCATCTCTTTACTCACTCCAGTCACTGCAATGGCAGTCTTCAGTTAGGGGTTATGTACTCAGGCTCTTTCTGGAATCCTGCAATCATGAACCCTAAATCCAATCACTAGGTGTCACCACTGTCCCATCCCATGTACTATGAACAAGACTTCTACAATATCCACTGCCGCATCTGACCTGAGAATCAAACTCAAGCCCTTAATATGGCAGCATATAAAACCCTGCTGCTAAGCTGCCAGGCCAAGGCTGTAAAATAACCTTTGCAGGTGTAAGTGTGAGCAGCGATAGTGGTGAAATGAGAAATCTCTCATTGACCTGAAACTATCTTATAACACTGAGATCACATTTTAGTTTCAGAGCAAAATAACCAAATTACATATAGACTTTTTATTTTACCTTAGCAGAAAGCAATAACAGCTGGTACACCAGGGGGGGTATTTCTTGCAGATCTAGCTTAGCAAACATTCTCACAACTTTTTCTACAACAAACTGCAGTTCTTCTGTGCTTAGTGGAACATCTCTGTAGGGATAAATACACAGAACACGTCCATCAATCTTATTTTGGCTAAGTCTGGCTTGGCTTAAAAATTTCCTTGTTGTTTCTTACAGCAATGGTTCCATAATGTTGATAGCCTCTTTTTAAGCCTATTACAAAAACAAAGGGAAGTATTTATCAACAAAAGAAAGAAATCTACTTACCTAAACATTGACGTGAGGTGAATCACACAATGTGGATCCCACCTAGGGAATAAAAATCACAGTAGAATGACTGAGCACATGAGAAATACTGACTTCTTTATATTTGATTCTGAAGCACACTAATTACAGAGACAATCACTCAACCATATGTTATTGATTTAGAAAACCACCCCAGATGCATATTCTATATAACAACTCTTAAATATGACCATAGCTCTCTAAAATTTGAACTTAATTTAAAAACAAAGAGTGCACCAATGCTATACATCTAACTAGTAATATCTATTTTTGTTGGCCAATAGCATTTTTTTTACTTTTTGCCAGTGGCCAAGGCTTCTGCAGCATGCCTGCTCAGAGGAAAGACCTTTAGTGCCAGCATAGAGTTCACAGCAACTTTCATAAGGTCAGTGTTATTTCTGCTATTTAACATTATCTGGAACTGGTTAAATCCCTCATTTAAAGTTAGCTCAAATCGGTGGTAGGACAGTTATGAAGCAGTAGCAGATCTGAAGACCAGATCCACCATCGTTATGTTGACAAGATCAAAAGATCTGTCAGCATTTAACCAAAAGAAATATTCTGTTCTCTCTTATCTTCTTTCTTGTAGATGTGTCTAGCGGTCCTGAACGCAAGGGTTATGCATCTAAACCCGAAAGTTGCTTGCAGAATGCTGTCAATCATCTTTTATACTCCACCTCCTTCCCAGGAAACTGCTCCTGCCCCCTCAGTGTGCACAAAAGCAATCATGTAGCACTGTAATGACACAGACATAACTGGAAGGAGAGAAACGGCAAAAAATCCCTGACACTACAACTCTGGTCTGCTGTGTAAAAAACATATCAATAAGCATTATAACATTCAAGTAAATGGTCAAAACAGATAGCAAAACTATGTACAACCTGCATTAATCTTATATAGAGCTCATAGTTACTCGCACATCTCCGCTATCAAGCAGAGACTTAAACCAGACTATAGTTTGAGTGTTTTCCTTTCTTTTTTTTTATTCTCTCAGTTCATCCTAGAGAGAGAGAGAATTATCCAAATTCAGACTAATCTTAAGGCAGAAAGCAGGCGAAGCCCAATAACAGGAGGGACTTCAGGACCACTAGACACATCTGCAAGAAAGATTATAAAGGCAAGAGCCTAATTTTTTTTCTAGTGCAATGTATCTAGTGGTTCTGAATTCTAGGGACATGCCAAAACAGTCCCTAGAGTTTAGGGCGGGCCCACTGAGCCTGCCTTCAAAACGGAGGACCTGATGTTTCCATTCTTCACACGGGTACAGCATCACGTTATCAGTTCTTAGGTTCCCGGATGGAGTGTTTTTGCTGACTTGCATTTTCCTTTCAGCCCTGTTCATTGTCTTTTCCAGCACTGGTTAGTGCCCTTGAAAAACTGTTCACAGCAAGTTTCAAGTTTCAAGTTTATTAAAATTTTTGATTAATCGCTTTGTCATTTTTCAAAGCGATGAACATACATATATATAAATAGAGTTAGTTAATATTACAATCTTAAAAACAAAAATTAAAACATTAATTATACATAATAGTAAAAATAAATGTAAAAGAGACAAAAAAACATGACATGAATTTAGGGAAAAAAGGGATAAGAACTACAAAATATAATTAAAAGGAGGTTGGGCAAAAACATAAGGTAGGAATTTATTTTCTTTAAATATTGAATCATTGTGTTCCAGATTAAAAGTTATTAATCAAAAGCGTCTTTGAAAAGGAACGTTTTTAAATTAATCTTAAATTTATCAATATCGTGCTCTTTTCTTAGGAAGATTGGCAAGGAGTTCCACATTTGTGGAGCAGTAACAGAAAAGATGAATTGTCTTCTAGTATTTATAATTTTAAGAGATGGAATTGTCAGTAAATGCTGTTCGTTAGATCGCAAAACTCTATTTGTGGAATAGGGAATCAGGGTTTTATAGATAAAAGCAGGAGTTTTAAACAACATTGCTTTAAAAGTCAATAGACATATTTTATATGTTATTCTATGGGTTACTGGAAGCCAGTGGGCGTTCTTAAGAAGCGGCGTTACATGATCAAATTTTTTTTTTTTTGTTATTAATTTAATGGCAGTATTTTGTATTATTTGTAACCGTTTTATTTCATTTTGTGCAATTCCCTTAAAAAGTGCATTGCAATAATCCAATTTGGAAATTATTAATGAATGTATAAGAATATTTAATGATTTAGAACAAAGATATTGCGACAAGGAACGAATTTGGCGGAGTCTATAGAAATCTACACACTCACATGCCACACATTAGCATCTCAGCATCTGAACTGAAACCAGTTTGCACAAACCCATGACTAACAATTTCATCAAAATATAGGAATAGGTCTCACAACCTGTAAAAGTCTCCCATAGGCTCCTGTCATCCATCTCACAACTCCCACTGTACTTCCCTTTTAATTTTTGTAAACCGCGTCGAGCTCTATATTTATAGAGAAGATGCAGTATATAAGCTTAAGGTTTAGTTTAGTTTCATTAATTTGCTAATTAAACAGCTTGGACATATGGTCTTAATTGATAGTGTCTTGAAATAGAGCAAATACAAGTATAGAAAAGAATAGCCTTACTGGGTCACTAGTACCTGGCCAAAACCCAAGGAGTAGCAACATTCCATGCTACCGATCCAGGGCAAGCAGTGGCTTCCTCATGTCTTTCTCAATAACAGACTATGGACTTTTCCTCCAGGAAATTGTCCAAATCTTTCTTAAAACCAGCTACGTTAACCTTTCTTACCACAACCTCTGGTTGATGAGTCAAAGACAGATGAAGAGAAAGAGCAGTCAGCGAGGGGTGGGGGTGGAGGTGAACCTGAATGGGTGATGAGAAGAATCTTTTGAGAAGAAATAGGGTTGTGTACATGAGTAAAAGGGGTGAGGGATGTAATCTGAATGAGTGGGAGGTAGCCGAATATATGTAGAGAGCAACAGTAATTTGACTTTTTACATTTAGGGAGAGAGCGCAATAGTTTGACTGGGGTTTAGTGTATTCTGCGAAGATGTGAAATATGGGAAGTGACTGTTAGAATGGAGAGAGGGAAATATTAATTCTATAAGAGTACCAGGAGAGGCTCACACATCTAGTGACTGGTACCAATAGAGGTCACACGTGTGGATGGATGGCAGAGAGTTAAGGAGAGGGATAACAAAAGGAAAAAAGAGGAAGGGGTGGAACAGAGGGAGCATGACAAGGAAGGGAATGCTAATATTGCAGAGGTTAAGTTAGGTTATTCTAATTAGGATAACAGAAGAACTCTTTATTACATATTCTTATTATATTCTTATCTGCTAAGAATCGAGCATTAAATAAAATATACAATATAATCTTAAGGCTCTCTATACTAGTCTAATATTCCAAGTAGCTTAATAAGGTTTAATTAATCAGCTCAATAATAAGATGCAGCCAGTAGTCCAGCAGCAAAAGAGGTGCTATCTAGTCTTTTGCACTGAGTATCACATGTATGATTATCTCCCAGTTGGCGAAAAGATATGTGTGCGCACGATGCAAAGAGTTCCTAGCTCTCAGAGAATGAGTCCATTCCCATGTAGCAGACTTGGAGGAGCTGAGGGAGAGCTGTTGTAGAGAAGCCCCACCTGTGCTGCCTTAGAGGAGGGAGGTCTCCTAAAAAGAGAGCATCAACCTGGTGAAGCAAAAAATAATCCTGTAACCAGGACCTGCCCACAGAGGATGCAATATCCTCTCGCACCGAGGATGTGTCTCCAAGGGCTTCTGCTCAGGAGGGAAGGGTTAGAACAGCTGTTGTAGTTGGTGATTCAATCATTAGGCATGTAGATAGCTGGATGGCTGATGGGCATGGGGATCTCCTGGTCACTTGCCTGTCAGGTGCAAAGATGGTGGACCTCACGTGTCACTTAGATAGGATTTTAGATAGTGCTGGGGAAGATCCGGCTGTCTTGGTATATGTAGGTACCAATGACATAGGAAAATGTGGGAGGGAGGTTCTGGAAGCCAAATTTAAGCTCTTAGGTAGAAAGCCGATATCCAGATTCTCCATTTTCAGAAATGCAGGACCCAAAAGGCAGGCAGAGCTCCAAAGTCTCAGTGTGGTTGAGACGATGGTGCAGGGATGAGGGATTTAGATTTGTTAGGAACTAGGCAAAATTCTGGGAAAGGGAGGGTTTATTCCAAAACGATGAACCTCACCTTAACCAGAATGGAGCTAGGCTGCTGGTTAGGATAGTTTAAAAAAATTGTTTGTCCACAAGGCTAATTTTACTCCTTTATATAAAAATGACCCCCCCCAAAAAAAAGTTTTACTTAAAATAAACAAAGTTTGGGGGTTGCCCCACATTGCTGCTTAACAGTATATTGTAATTCTTGTTCACTCAACAAATAATCAATGGTCTATGACAAAAGAGCTGCCTTTAACGCAGAAGGAAATTCTTTTGGTGGTTGGCCACTAGCCAAGAACAAATTGTTTCTGTTCTCCATCTTTTGTCAGAGATTATCGGTCTTTCACATGTGTGAGTGCGGATGCAAGTTTCTGTGGTGCATTGTAGGCTGTTTTTATGTTATTTTTCTTTAGTAGTTTCCCTATGCAATGCTACTCCTTTGACATAGGGGAGCAGTATCATAGTGCTCTGTGTCTAGTCTCCCCTCCCCTACCCCATCTTCCTAGTTGTTGATGTTGTGTGGGGCAAAAATTGGTAGGGTTATGGCCCATCCCATTTCACTGACCATGCTCAGAAGAGACTGAGGCTTTCAGTGCACCTTTTATAAGCAAAGGAGGTTCAGGGAATGTTGAAGCAGAAAAATGAACTATAGGTTTGGAAGAGAACATAAGAATTGCCACTGCTGGGTCAGACCAGTGATCCATTGTGCCCAGCAGTCCGCTCCCGCGGCGGCTCTTAGGTAAAGGACCAGAGCCCTGAGTCTAGCCTTACCTGCGTATGTTCTGGTTTAGCAGGAACTTGTCTAACTTTGTCTTGAATCCCTGGAGGGCGTTTTCCCCTATGACAGCCTCCGGAAGAGCGTTCCAGTTTTCCACCACTCTCTGGGTGAAAAAGAACTTCCTTAAGTATGTACGGAATCTATCCCCTTTTAACTTTAGAGAGTGCCCTCTCGTTCTCCCTACCTTGGAGAGGGTGAACAACCTGTCTTATCTACTAAGTCTATTCCCTTCATTATCTTGAATGTTTCAATCATGTCCTCTCTCAGTCTCCTTTTTTCAAGGGAAAAGAGGTCCAGTTTCTCTAATCTCTCACTGTACGACAACTCCTCCAGCCCCTTGACCATTTTAATCGCTCTTCTCTGGACCCTTTCAAGTAGTACCATGTCCTTCTTCAAGTACGGCAACTACTGCTGGATGCAGTATTCTTGGGGGGGTCGCACCATGGCCCGGTACAGCGGCATGATAACCTTCTCCGATCTGTTCGTGATCCCCTTCTTAATCATTCCAAGCATTCTGAAGGAAATGATTAGTATGGCAATCCAGACATTGGCTACTCATACAGATGATATTCCACTGAAGAAGCTGTGATACAAATGTCTATCAAAGGGACATACAGCACCAGACAGAGCATTTTGGGTACACATCAGTGCAATTGCATAATATTTAAGACATGGTAGTTCCAAAGCAACATTAAGCCACCAATTTTGGGGAAGTGGCAAGATATCTTTATGGTTTATTGGGGATGGATCTTCCCATGTCAGCTGGTCTATTGTTGTTTGATGATTTTATGACTAAGAGGTGGAACAGGGAAGGGGGGAGTCAATCCCTATGCAAAGCACAGTTACTGGCATGCATGTGTGTCCTAGTGAGCTAGAGAAAAGAGAGTGCCCCCAAAGCTTGATGCAGAAGCCTGATACAGCTGTTTCAAATGGTAATGATGGATAAAATGGCAATTAACGGAAGGGAAATGATGAAATGGAAAGCCTTTCAAAAGTTTGGGAACATTTTGGGTAGTTGATCCCACAGAAAGCCAGAAGTGTGTTGTTTAAAGTCAGGACCTTGGATCTAGGAGGAGAATGTTCAACCATTGGGTGCTATGTATAACATAGACTGGAAGGAGGATTAGAAGGAAAGACAAGGGAAATAAAATGAAAAAAATGAGAGGTGCTGTTCCTTATTTTCAATAAATTGATGTATTGGAGTGATACATGACAAGAGTCCAGCGTGTATCACTTGTATTGATGATGGCTTGGTTCATAAACCGTGGAAACAGAGAAATTACAATTAAAAAAAACAACAATTTTCCAATCATTGTAGTGTTCATCTAGTTATTTTCTATATTTATTTCTTTTCATATTTTTCATTTCTTTTCATTGTTTTTTTTTCCTCTTCTCTCTATAACCTCTTAACTCCTTCCCAAATAATCCATTTCTCTTTTTACTCCATCCATTCTACTCCCTCCATACTTTCCTTCACATTCTTTACCTCTTCTCTTCCATTCATTATCTTCCATTTGCTCTCTATATATTCTCATTTTGCCCTTCCTCCCAGGCACTTTTTGGCCATTGTTCTTGCCCACCCACCCCCATCATCCCTTGCCCTTCCCATCCCCATCATTCATTTCTCCTTTCCTTGCTCTGCCTTCCTTCTCATCCATTGTCCTTCACTTGCTCTTTGCCGTCCCCTTTATTTTCTTTAAACTGAGGACCATTATGAAACTCTGATCTTATGCTATTAGTCCAATATTTCACAAAAGGCAGTATATTTTTTTATTATTGGTTTTAGCATGAAGAGTCAGATGAACCCAGTAAGGAATATTGTCTAAAGTGTCACTGACCTGCTTGCACAAAGGCTGTTGATTAAGTGCTTCTTAAATTCTTCACCAGAGAGTTCACCTATGAAACATGAGATAAAAGCAGAATTAAAAAGACACGAAAGAACTGCAACCAGAAATGAAATCATAATCTTGTTCTTCTTGCAGGCATAGATATTGCCCCTAAGAGAACACAAAAGAGCATCTTGAATTACCTTTCCCATAGGCCAGGGTATCCTTTGAAGAAAGAGCAGTAAGAATTGTGGGAAATAACTCCAGGGATTTTCCATTGGCTAAAGTCCCTCCTTTAATACCATCAGTGAAAAGATTAGCCAATTCAATCAAGGAAGCTCCTGGCAGCTGGTAAACCTACAGCAGAAAAAATGTACTGCATCCGATGATGTATATTAGGAAGTAAAATATAATAATAATCTATCAAAGTGCTTGTGCTGCAGAAGTACTGACCACAAGTTCTTGCACAGAGTCTGCATTTTGATTTGAGCAGCTGCAAATTAGAGTACATCTGGCCTGCATGAATATTTGGCCAAGTACTTAACTGGAAGATTTCATACACCAGATTTCCACTCCCCAAAAATTCAGCTATCAGATTCATCAAGGTCCCAATAAACCTTCTGGGAGACCAGGAAAAATGAAAGTTAAACAGAATGGACTACCAATTTAGTCATTCCAAGTTTCCAACTTTATTCAAAATTTGATCTACTGCCCTCAAGCAAAGGCCTTCAGAGCAGTTTACATAATAAAAAAATCAAGGCGGGAGAGATACGATAGAGATATTTAAATACCCCTGGAATAAGAGGGCACAGGATGAAGTTAAAAGGTGATGGGCTCAGGAGTAATTTAAGGAAATACTTTTTTTACAGAAAGGGTGGTAGATACATGGAATAGTCTCCCAGTAGAGGTGATGAAGACAAAGACTGTCTGAATTCAAGAAAGTGTGGGACACGCACATGGGATCTCTTAGGGAAAGGAGAATATAATGGATGCTGCAGATGGGCCGATTGGCCTTTATCTGCCATTATGTTTTCTTTTTTAAGAAATAGATGTAGTCAAATTTTGTTATCACTTGAGTTTCTTTCCCACTATCCATGCCTACCTCTAGCATTAGCAGACCTATTATCTCTGAAGCCACATCTGGTTGCAAGTCGCCTGACTCAACTAACGGGATTGAATGTTTATAAACAAGGAGTCTCCTTCGAACACCAACATCCTGACCACAAGAGGAGCCTGTTAAGAAGAAAGGAAACATTATGTCTTACCTAATATTTTCTTTCCTTTAGTTCTACCAGACCAGTCCAGGACCTCTGGGTTATGTTCCTCAATCAGCAAATGGAGACTTAGGCTAAAGATTTGTGGGCTCTGTTTTTCTTTTTAAAACAGGAACAACTTGAAATCATAACAAGGGCCTAGTAGAAAGGAAGGGAATTTACACAAGGTTGGCACCCTGGGCACTGTGCAACTAGGGATGCTGCTAAGAGCTACAAGCTGGGTCTTGCACTATGGAAAGAGATAGAAAGAGCATGCATGAACCAGAAAAGGAAATCCTCTCTACCCAAGTTCCACTTGCTGCTGACATAAGTGAGTACCTCAAAATAGCCCCCAGTTTCTCCTGCCTTGTCGTTGCTGCTCTCAACTTTTCAGGGCCATCACTACATGTTCAAGGAAAAAGTGTCACATGAGGTTGCAAGAATGTCCTTTACCTCCAGGGTGGAGACCAATAGGAAAGCTTGCCACCATCAACATTTTTTCAGATGAGGGGTAATTCCTGGCTCAACTTCTCAAAAAGATAATAAAGGACATTCCAAACTCGCTATCCTGACGGAACCCCATGTTCAAATAATAAAATGAATGCATGAATGTAGAACTGAGATTGGAAACTAACGTTACTATGGCACTAACATGAGGCCTTGGCATGCCCCTCTAGTGTCAAATCCTGCCAGAGCAAATCAAAGGAGATGAATCTGCTACTCAGTTGGAAATGGTGTTTTATCATAATAATGCTTGGTCTACAGGGGGTCAATAAAAACACAAGGGAGGTAGGTAAAGTTGAACTCGCGTTCTCTCCAGCAACTTGCAAGCCAAAGTATGGAGAGCTGCTTTACTCCTATTGGCATGTGTATGGAACACCATCCTATTATAATGGACCTTTTCCCGTGTTCGACTTTGGGAGACTTAGGCCTTACATCTAATCAATTTTTTAAAATTGAAATTGGTGATTAAAATGTTTTAGATAACTTGACAGGCCCACAAAGGCAGGTATTCTAATATATAAGATTGAACTTAAATTCTAGTAGTGCTGTTGACCCACCCACTGGTTGACAATGGAAGCCAAAATAGTTTTCAAATTCAGTTGTGTATGATTTAAGGCTTACACAACTACCTTCTTGATCGCTTCAACTTTACTAATGGAAAACACCTGCGTGAGATACTACTATTACTATTAATAATTTCTATAGCGCTACCAGACGAATGCAGCGCTGCACAGAGTCACAAACAATAAGAAAACAGTCCTTGCTCGAAAGAGCTTACAATCTAAACAGGCAAGACAGACAAACAGGATGTCATGAATACAGTTACGATTTTTTGACTTCCCGTTTGTAAAGAGATGCGTTCATAAACAATTTCTTAGTAATAATTTAGCAGCTATGGGGGGACAAACAAGTTACTTCTTATACATCAATCTCTACTCCTTATCTAGTTTTTAGAAAATCGTTGAAAACGTTCTGTTTGGTAAATATTTTGACTAGCATTGTGATCATACTACAAATGTTTAGTATTTTTTAGTTATTAACCACACAGAACCGTGAGGTAGTTGCGGTATATAAAAATTCATGTAATGAAATGTATAATTCTTGGGATAAAGAATGGCAGTGCATATGATACTTAGAATTAGCTGAGCACGAGCATTTATACTAGCCTTTGGCAGGCAGAAATGCACAAGCCCAACGTCAGAGGCAAAAGACCCATTAAGCTAGTAGTTGTTCTGTGCAGAACACCCTTTGCAGAATACTCACTTAGTGTGGATCATCCCGGCACCTCCCTTCGGGTGCCATTTCTTGATTTCCCCCTTATGTTTCTAAGGGCTCCTTTTACTAAGCCGCGTTAGGCTTTAACGCGCGCTAAATTGCCACCCACGCTAGAACTTAATGCCAGCACTGAGCTGGCGTTAGATCTAGCCGCGTAGCGCGGGTTTAGCTAGCGCGGGTTTAGCTAACGCGGCTTAGTAAAAAGGAGCCCTAAGCCTTGTGCTTGAGCAGAAAAGACTTGGCTCTCCTCCAGAAAGCTCTAAAAGGTTCTTTACGTAGTCACATGACTCCTAACTGTGCTATTGTGAACCTGCTTATCTTCAGAAAATAGTTACAGCAAATCTTTCAGACTTCGTACTTTCCCTGTGTACTCCTAGTACTCAAAATTAAACTTCAAAAAGCTTCTCAGCACAAGCAAAAAAAGCAGCTTTATATAAATAACTAGAAAACACATCCTGCTGAGAAATATAGAAGCAGTTGACAGATGTCCCTTAAATGCTTAAGGTCTGACTCAGATCAATTTAACACAGAATGGTAATAAGGAACCAGAAAAGATTTAATCAGCCCCAAACAATCAGACCTACACAGAAGGAACAAGTGCATGCACATAATACGGTCTGAATCAAGCAACTGAGATTTAGTCATATTTACCTTTGAATATTCCTCTTATAAGTGCTCCTGTCTCCTTCCCCTTTATAGCCTGCTTTGTAATAGCATCTGCAAGCTAAAATCAAACAACTTTTTACTTTACTTCTTAAGGCTACCAAAACAAATACCTAAGCAATCAAATTGGCCATGCTGATTAAAAACCAATTAAAACTCAAGTCATTTAACTTCCTTGCGCCAAAGCTTAGAACACAAACACTTGGATGGTAATATTGAAACCATGTGATTTATCTTGTACAGTGCTGTGTACACTCATAGTGATGGATAAATGTTACTATTAAATATTAACTATGTAAAGTTGATGCACCAATAGCTAATGTATATTGCCCAGGATTTTATGAAACAATTTCTTGCAAAGTCCATGCTACAACTGCAAGTGGGAAAGCAAACAGCACAAGGAATCATTTATATGGATTTGGAGTTTTAGTTGGCATCATTTTCAAGGGACAATGTGTACAAAAATAAATCTAACATTAGAGGAGTTTTCTGGTCTAATAAAAAGATGTGAAACACAGCCTACAACTCTCGGGTCATGACAAAAAAAAAAAAGTAAATAGTTAAAAATCTGTTCCCATAATTAGACATCGAACAAGGCAGAGGTGCTATGTCTTTTATTCGTTCCATTCTTCCCTTTCATAACCCAGGCGCATACTTTGACACTTCATTTGCCACACACCTCACTTTCTTTTATGCTTTCCAGATAGCTTTGCAGTCCTTCTGTCTTTTCTTCTGCTGCTAAAGACAAAATCCTCTGATCCATTGTAGCTGATTATCAATGACTCCTGTATCACAAGAGAGAATTCAGTACTGGTATCTTAGTTCCATGGACAAGCAAAGACTGACAGTTTTGTATACCTAGAAATGTAGACTATCATGGTTATTGTTTTTGTCTCCACCACCTGCCCTGGAGTCCATGCCATGATTCCACTAGTCTTAAAGAAAACATATTTTCAGATGTTGTGCCTACCGAATTTACCTTCTTAGGGGCAAATTCTATAAACAGTGTCCCGATTGTAGGCGGCGGTAGGCATTCCACCACTGTCTAACCAGCCAATCGGGATGTACCTAAAAAAAACACCCTGAGGCAGGCAGGCAGCCTACTTTGTAGGTGTTTTTGTGAGCCTAGGGTGACACGTAGGGCTACCTAAGCTCGCCAAAGTGTAGGCATGGTCATAGTTTTGCCCAGAAGTGGCCTTAGGCGAGCTTAGACAGCCCTAGGCATCTCCCCAGGGCCGCGATAGGCGCCTGAAATTTAGGTAAGCATCCCTCCGGCCGGTCTACAAGAAAAATGTACCGGGAGGGTGTCAGGGTGGGGGCAAGTTTTCAGGGGGGTTTCCAGCAGAAGGAAGTGGGTGGGTATCTCTCCTGCCGTTGACCTTTGGACCGAGGGGGGGATGTTCTGGCAGGAGGAACTGTGCATCCTTGCCGGTGATCTTCGGGGATGGTGGCAGGAAGATTTGGGCACTCCTCCTACTGCGGACATTCGGGGGGGGAGGGGCTTTGGGGGTTCCAGCAAGAGGAACTGGGGATCCCTCCTGCCAGCCAACATCACAGATGGGGGGTTTCCTGCCATGGCCACTGAGCTGATTGCGGCAGGGAGATTCCCTTGCTGCGATCGGCTCATCAGCAACGTGATTCTCTAATTGGCGCCTGTGACATGGATTCTGGTTAGAGAATCAGGGTGGTTGGGTGGGGTTAGGCATCTGTCCATCAGGACAGATGCAATTCTATATATGACACTCGTGTGATTCTGCTTAGGCGGCTGCTGAGACTGGGCATCTTATACAGAATCCAGCCCTTAGAGTCTCATACCATCACCTCTTGTTCTAGTTTTCTTTTCTCTGAGAAAAAAGAAAAAAAAAGCCTACCCCCTCTTCTACGAAACCGCGCTAGCGTTTTTTAGCAAACAGAGAGCCACGCTGCTTCTGACGCTCACTGAGTTCCTATGAGCGTCGGGAGCAGCGTGGGCCATTCAGCGCAGTTTTGTAGAAGAGGGGGTTAGTTTCTTGTAGCTTAGTTATCTTTTTGAGATATTTAAATCTCTATCATATCCCTCCCATCTCTACTCCAGAGTAAACACATTTAGGTCTTTAAGTCTCCTCTCACAGGATTTTTGATACAGATTCAACAACATTTTGGCAGCCTCTCTGGTTTGCTCCTCACTCCTCACTTTCCCTATTTCTTTGAACATGTGGCTTTTAGAATTGGATACAGTGTTCATATTAGTTCTTAAATGGTAGAATGATCATCTTCTTTCCCTATTGCTGGGGTACTCAATGTCAGTTCTCAAGGTAACACAGCATCACATCAGATTTTTAGACCTCATAACCTTAAAGTTCAATGCGGTTTACAAAAGTTAAATAATAATAAAGGAAAAGGACAATGGAGATCTAATCAACCAAATATTATGAAAAAAAGAAGTCTTCAGTTGTTTTCTAAAATGTACCCCCTATCGACCACACCCCCACACACTGATACATTCCCAGCTGACATATGCTGGAATCACTTTGAAAACCCTAATTGGTTCCAATTTCTCAAGCTTTATAAAAAAATATGCCAATGCCTACTGCCTCCTAGACAACTGCCCGCCCATTATCTTAAAATCAGCTCCAACCCCCTTTAAGGCCATGCTTTTAGACTGGATCACACAACTAATGACTAACGGTGAATTCCCAACTGATCTCGGCCACATCCTCATCACACCCATCGTAAAGAACCATAAAGATCCCATATCAACAATCTCCAACTACAGACCCATAGCCAACATTTCCTTTACCAAACTGATGGAAGGACTGATCAACACTGCCTTGACGAACACTGCCTTAGCCTCCATTGTAGATTACATTTCACTCATACTTAGCTCAGGGAACCATGCAATAATACTCCAATTCGACCTGAGCAGTGCGTTCGACCTGGTGGACCACGACATGCTACTTAGTTGTCTAGATGCTATAGGCATCTCGGACCACGTGCTATACTGATTTAAAGGTTTCTTGAAAAACAGATCCTACCAGGTCATCTCCCAACATGCACTAATCTTTAGTAAAAGACCCCTTATATGCAATCTCAATACATATACTTTGGAGGAAAGGTGGGAGAGGAGAGAGATGCTAGAGACGCTTAAATACCTGTGCATAAATGCACATGAGGCGAGTCTTTCATTTGAACACAAGAATCACTACTGTATTGCAGAACCAGTAATTAATTCTATAACGCAGAAGTAAACACTGCAAAAAAAGACTTTTATTCAAAATTAATATCAACTACATCTAATCCAGTGGTCTCAAACTCATGGCCTGGGGGGTCACATGCAGCCCGCCAGGTACTATTTTGAGGCCTTCGGTAAAACAGTTTCTTGATCATATGTCTCTTTAGCTATAAATTACAATATTATTATTAAGACTTAGCCAAAAGGTAAGATTTATAAACTATAAAGAGTGTTATTACCTCATTCAAAATTGTCATTTCTTTAATAAGACATTAACTTTTTTTTCTGAGGCCCTCCAAGTACCTACAAATCTAAAATGTGGCCCTGCAAACGGTTTGAGTTTGAGACCAGTGATCTAACCCCTGTAGGGTTTTGTATTCTATTTTAAGAGCTGAAGCCAATCTATCCATTCTCCTGCTCTGACCCAGATGAAATAGCTTTAGCCTTTATGAATAAAGTTAATACTTTACATTTACGTGATAAATTTGTTCATAATGTTGATTCTATAAAAGAGATATCTACTTTTGATCAGGCTATATCCCCAAATCACTTTATAGGTACACATTCGAGGTCCTCATTCTCATTACTCACCTCAAGTCGATTAACAAACATATTTAACTGCAGGGAAAAAAGACATGCCCTTTAGATCCTATTCTAACATACTGGATCAATTTACCTACTCATGCCTTATTCCATTGGCCCTTACCATGACCATAGCTTCATTATCAACTTCTACTATCCCTTTGTCTTGGAAGACAGCGCATATGAGACCAATCCTCAAACACGTCCTTTTGATTCAACAAATGCAACTATCATCCATTTTCTCAACTTTATTTCCTCTCTAAATTAGTAGAAAAGGTTGTTTATAATCAACTCTCAATTTTTTGGGATAATCCTAATATCCTACATCCCAGACAATCTGGCTTTAAAAAAGGCTTCAGTACAGAAACAACTATTGTGGCTGTACTTAATGAATCATATTGTCATCCTGATCCAGACGCATATCTTTAGTTGTTTCACTAGATCTTAGCTCACCCATTGATCATCTACTTTGGTTTCCTTCGAGTTTCCAGTTTTTACATATCGTTAAAAAAAAAAATAGCTTATGAGAAAACTGAAAACTCACTGGCCTAAGTGTCTTCGATATATTTGTCATTTATTTGGATTTGCTGCTTTTTTCTAGGCTTGGTTTATGCAGCATTAACACAGCTAGCAGATTTGATTTTACGGCGGCTTTTCCTCTTACCCACTTCCCCCTTTCTATCATGAACTTGTTAGAGAGGCTACAAGAAGATCAAAGCGGCTCAGACCCGCTATCGAGTCGAGTCGAGCCGAAGGGAAACGGGAGCCTACCTGTCCCTCTTCCCCGTAACACCATAGCAGCGCTTCCGTCCGGCGCACTCGAAAACCTTTCCCGCGAAACTCAGGGCCGTGACGTCACATCCAGGACCGTGCGAGCGTGAGCGTTCCAGGTTGGGGAGTGGCGCGAGACTGGCAGCTGTTTGCTGACTGGAAAGGAATCTCGGTGACAGTTACGTCAGCTGCGATTCCCGCGTAACTTCTCAAACCAAAGCTCGAGCAGGCAGGTGGTCGGCGGTCTCGGGGACAGCGGTCCGGGCATCTCCCTCCTTCCCCTCACCTTCGCGGTCGCCTTTCCAAAGCCTACTTTTCTTTGTCAGCGGGGCCTCAGCTCAGCTGCCGTTTTCATTCGTTGCGGGCGGCTGCCGGGCCCCAAGCTTTCCCTCTGACGCAATCCGCCTAGGCGGAAATTGGAAGTTGCCTCAGAGGGGAAGCTTCGGGCCCGGCAGCCGCCCGCAACGTATGAAAACGGCAGCTGGGAAGGGGTAAAACACGGACCTCGCGGATCTAAAACCGACCGTCCTTAAAAATCTGAAGTCCGTGCCACTTGTAGTTAGTTTCTGGCTCTGACAGACCTCGATGACATTTTAGCGCTGACGGATCCTAATACTTTTCCCTCCCTATGCTGAGACGGATCCATCAGAGCTAAATTGTCATCGAGGTCTGTCGGAGCCAGAAACTAACTACAAGTGGCACGGACCTCAGATTTTTAAGGATGTGCAGTTTTAGATCCGAAAGGTCCGTCAGGTCCACGTTTTACCCCTTCCCAGAAAACTATGATTTGGAAAGGCGACTGCGAAGGTGAGGAGATTGGGGGGGGGGGGGGGGAGATGTGCCATCAAGAGGAAGAAGTTGAGTGGCACTTGAGCTTTATTATGTTCCATCAGGTGCATCTGGGAAAGCAGCAGCAGTGGTGAGGGGGCAGGCTACTCGATGGAATTGGGTGGAGGGAGAAGAAGGGGCAGAATACTTGATGGAATTGGGGTGGAGGGAGAAGGAGGGACACCAAAGGGTGGTGGATACCTGGAATGCACTTCCAGAGGGAGTGATAGGACAAAGTACGGTATTGGGGTTCAAGAAGGGATTAGATAATTTTCTGAAGGAAAAAGGGTTAGAAGGGTATAGATAAGAGGGTTACTATACAGGTCCTGGACCTGTTGGGCCGCTGTGTGAGCGGACTGCTGGGCGTGATGGACCTCTGGTCTGGCCCAGCTGAAGCACTTCTTATGTTCTTATGAATTGGGTGGAGGGAGAAGGAGGGGCAGAATACTTGATGGAATTGGGGTGGAGGGAGAAGGAGGGACAGAATACTTGATGGAATTGGGATGGAAGGAGAAGGAGGGGCAGGCTACTCGATGGAATTGGGGTGGAGGGGGTAAGATACTCGATGGAATTGGGGTGGAGGGAGAAGCAGGGGCAGAATACTCGATGGAAATGGGGTGGAGGGAGAAGGAGGGTCGATGGAATTGTGAGGGAGAAGGAGGGGCAGAATTCTCGATGGAATTGAGGTGGAGGGAGAAGGAGGGTCAGGATACTCGATGGAACTTGGGTGGAGAGGGCAGGATACTCAATGGAATTGGGGTGGAAGGGGCAGGATACTAGAATTGGGGTGGAGGGAGAAGGAGAGGCAGGACACTCGGAATTGGAGTGGAGGGACAGAGGGGGGCAGGATACTCGATGAAATTGGGGTGGAGGGAGAAGGAAGGGCAGGATATGCGATGGAATTGGCGTGGAGGTAGAGAGGGCAGGATACTTGATGGAATTGGGAAGGAGGGGCAGGCTACTCGATGGAATTGGGGTGGAGGGGGTAAGATACTCGATGGAACTGGGGTGGAGGGAGAAGGAGGAGCAGGATATTGGATGGAATTGGGGTGGAGGGAGCAGGATACTCAATAGAATTAGGGTGAAGGGAGAGAGGCAGAATACTTGATGGAATTGGGGTGGAGGGAGAAGAAGGGGCAGGATACTCAATAGAATTGGGGTGGAGGGAGAAGGAGCAGATGGTGGAAATGAAGTAAAGGGAGCGAGAGAAGAGGGCAGACATTGGATGTCAGTGGGGGAGGGGAGAGTAGATGCTGAATGGAAGTGGAGATAGAGGGCATTTAGTGGATGGCAGGAATGGATAAAGAAAAAAGGCAACATGCTGAATGGGGGGGTGGGGGAGGGGGTAGAGAGTGAAATAATGGAGGAGGTGAAGGAAAGGGGTGGCAGAAAATAAATTGAGAAGGAAGACCAGGGAAGAAAATGAAAGAGAGATAGAGGGAAGGAGACAGAGATACCAGATCTGGGGGGGAGGAAATGAGAAGAGAGAGACACTAAACCACAGGTGGGGGAGGAGATAGAGATGCCAGAATATGAGAGGTATGGAGGGAAGAAGATGGATGCCAGACCAGTTGGGGGGAGAGGGAGAGATGGGAGGGAAGGAGACAGATTACGTGGGGGGAGCAGAGGAAAGAAGATGAACGCCAGACCAATGGTGAGGTGGGGGAGGCAAGCAGACATTTTCTTGAAGGGACATAGAAAGAGAGCAGATGCCGTACAGAAGAGGCAGAGAGAGGGCAGACAGAGCATGAAAGGCAGAGAATGACGAGCTGAGGAAAGCAGAAACTAAACGACAAAAGGTAGAAAAAAAATTCTATTTATTTGTTTTTGTATTTTTTTGCTTTAGAATAAAGTACTATTGTAGCTGTGTTGATAAACGTTTATAAACAGAAACGAAAATAAGGTGATCCTTGTATTGGACTAATTTTAATGCAATTTTGACTAGCTTTCAGAGACCACATCCCCTTGTTCAGGTCAGGACAGGTTACTGTAACAGCAGTATACTTTACTGACCTGAGGAAAGAGATTTTGACCTCTGAAAGTTAATTGAAAAATGTATTAGTCCAATAAAATGGTATTATTTTATTTTACATTTTTTGTTGTTTTTTTTAATTTGTTAATTTGTAATTTGATTTGTTATTTCTCTTTTCTCAAATATACATCTGCTGTTTTTTATATTTTGTACATTATTAGGGGACATGCATCACTGTTTTTGTGGTGTTGCATTGTATGCAGAGTCCGGCTTCTTGGTGGTTCAGTTTAACTTTTGTCTGCATATTTCTATTTTTAGTTTGTGATTACTTATCCATATTTGGCGAGGGTATTTTTGTGTTCTGAGTGTACGAAGGATATGTTTTTTTGTTAGCAGTGATTGTGCAAGGTTGACCTGTTCTAATCTGGCTTGGGTTTGTTTTACATTGGGTGTATTGATGTTCTAGTGCTCGCTGCAGTGTATAAGATGCTGACTTGTGGATTATTACCAAAAATCATGTTCTTTATAGAGAGGAAGGGATGTTAAATAATGATCATCCCTGGGTGTCATATGTGCTAGGTATGGGGTGAAATAGACAACAAACTCATATCAAGTTGCTTTTACTACCAGACCTCAAACACCCAAGGTACTACTTATTGATTTTTTGTGCCCTTACAGGGGTGATGTGTTCATCATCGGTCATGGTATGATCACGTGAATATTGATTTTTAAATTATTTTTTAGAGGCTCAAAAAATGAAAATGTGCTTATGCTTGACGGCTGCCCAACCATTTCACTCAAGGTTTAATCAGGGGCTATGCCTCCTTAAATATTTGCACAATAACCAATTTCTAAAAGGAAATAAAAACCTGATTAATTAATTTGAACATGAAAATCCCAACAACACTTGTGCATTAACTAACACATTTAAATTTAAGTAATATAAATTTTATTAAATTTTAATTTTATATTTCATTATACAAATCAATGGTAAAACTCGAATTGATAATCCTATATAATAAAACGCAAGCCACGCATGCGCACTCCTATCTGCGTGTTCCGTATGTCTGTGGCCGCAGGAGTGCGCATGCACGCTTACTACGTCACCAGCCACCGATCGCCTCCACAAGCCGGGACCACAGCCAGCCGCAGATCTCCGTTCCTCCAGCGGGGGATGGGGGGGTCTCGGAGGAGAGGGATCGCGGCCGCTCAGCGCCCCCACCGAGGAGCCCAGCAACTTTCCGCCCCGGCTCTTAAACTGACCCCGCCGCCCGGGACCCGAGTCCTTTGCCGCCCCCCTTCCCTTCCCGCGGGCCCGACTACAAACCTGGCGATTCCAGCAGCGTGTGCAGGAGTCTTCACATGCTGCTTCGGGCCCTTCTACTGCCCTGATTTGCTCTGCTGTGTCTCTGATGATGTCATCAGGGACGTGCCAGAGTAAATCAGGGCAATAGAAAGACCCGAAGCATAGTGTGGAGACTGCTGCACACGCTGCTGGAATCACCAGGTTTGTAGTTGGGACCGCGGGAAGGGAAAGGGGGGTAGAGGAAACGCTAATGCTGCTGCACAGGGAACTGGTGTGGGGGGAAGGAAATGGAGGGGGAGGGAATGTTGCTTTGTACAGACAGACAGAGGGAGGAAGGGAGACAGAAAGAAAAGAAGAAAGACACAGGGGCAGGGAGATACACAGAAAGACAGACAGACAAAGGGGGCCAGGGACAGAGACAGACAGAAAGAAAGACAGCTGGAGTCGCGTCAGGAGGAGTACGGGGTGCGGCAGAGGGAACTTTTCCAATGGGTGCAACTGGGCGGCTGTCGGGAACCTCTGATCAGTGGCAGAGCAAGGTAAGTGTATCATAGGGATAAGAAGGAGGAGGGGGGGAAGAAAAAGGAAGGGATGCCTACTTCTGGACAGGGGGAGAAGGAAAGAGGTGCTGATGGACAGGGGGGGTGAAGAAAAAGGAACGGAGGCCTAATGTTGGACAGGGGAAGAAGGAAAGAGGTGCTGCTGGGGAGAGGTAAAACAAAGGGAGAAGGGCTGCTGCTGCATAAGGAGAGCAGTGAAGGGGTGGTGGTGGAACGGGAGGTAAAAGGAAAGGAGAATGGACAGGGGGAACAGGCAAGGGGTGGTGATGGACAGCCAAGGAAAAAGAAAGACAGAAAGAAAGAAAGCGGCTAAGGAGAGAGAGAGAGAAAAAAATAAAGACAGACACACACACATATTCTAGCACCCATTAATATAACGGGCTATAAGACTAGTTTAAAAAATAATATTTTATCATATTAGTGTTAATATAGAACCCTTAGAGGGGCATAATCGAAAGGGATGTCTAAGTCCGTCTTCGTCTAACTCGCAAGTTGTCCAAAGAAAATAACAGCCTAGGACACATTTTCGAAAAATACGTCCAAAATAAACTATACGTCCTGTCCACAACAGCCTAAATTTTTAAAAACGACTCATTTGGAAGGGACAGAAGTTAATAATAACTACAATCAGGTAAAATTCATAACTCAAAATAACACTGTGTCTAAAAAGGCTCCTGTGATAAATTGCCAGGATCATGAAAAAAGAAAAATTAATCAACTGAGTTCTGTAAACTCTTACCCCCTCTTTTACTAAGGTGCGCTAACAGTGACCTAGTGACAGGCCGGCAGGCCGGCCTAATGACAGGCAAGCCTAGTGGCCTAATGACAGGCAGGCAGGGCCCCTACCCCCAGGCAAGAAGACAGGCAGGGCCCCCCAGCCCTGGCAGGGCCCTCCAAGGCAAGCAGGTAGGCAGGGCCCCCCTCACACACACACCTTATTTTAGTTGGTCCGGTGGTCCTGACCTTCCCTCCAGCTCTCCCGAACTAGCTGCAGCAGCAACAGAGCGGCGCAAAGGGCTTTTTTTTTTCCCCTCCCAGATTTGATGTGGAGAGGGAAGAGAGTTTGCAGTGCTGGGTTGTTCTTGAGATGTAGAAGGAATGTGTGACATGAATGGCCAATGTTAGCCTAGCTGAGTTTTCAAAAAACAAGCAAGGCTATGGAACCGATGCTATTGATGTGAAAGTTTAATAAAAGTCTTCACAATAAAAAAATACAATTCAATAAAAGTCTTCACAAATAAAAGCGATGCAAATCAAATTTATTTATTTATTTAATTTATTTTCTTTCCCGTTGTCCCCAAAAAGCTCAAAACGGGTTACAGGTTAAACATACATAATTTCAGTACAAGTTTATGATACAAGTTTTTATCCTAACCTGGCACATACTAGGGGTCTAATATTAATATACATAACAGTGTTCTCCCTAACGACTTTTAGCCGGGCACTTCGCCTGGCTAATTTAAGTGAGCGCCCAGCTGTGAATTTTACACAGTCTAGAACGGCACTTGTTAAATAGTGAAACCACAGCTACCCTTCAAATTCTAGTCGACAGGACAACTTTTTTGGGCTACTTTTTGGCCGGTTCCGGACCTCCTATTGCTGAAGGGTTTTTTTCATTGGTACAGCTGCAGCACAATGGCACAATCACAAAGGACCTTAGAACTCTGAGATCATTTGCGATTGGTTCATTGTGCCCTAGCTGAGCCAATGAAAATTCCGGTGCCGCAGCAGGAGCTTCGACTTTAAGAAAGAGCCGTGCAGCCATCGGTAAGGGAAGAACACCAACACTAGCGAGCCCACCATGGCCAAAGAGGAGAGCAAAACCTTTGGACACACCCTCGCAGACTGGAAGCAGTTCATTTACAACCCGCAGAACGTCAGAGGGAACATGCTACCGAGGTGGAGAGCAGTCTGCGAGGTTTGTTACAGCCAGTTGGCAAACCTCAGCAGGCTGCTTTGAAGAGAAGGGAAGACAGAAGAGCAGCGGCAGCGGGCCTTACAGTGCTCCCTGGTTGCTGTGGAGAGATCTGCTGCTTCAGTGGAAAACGATGCCTGGAGAAGCTGGAGAGCAGGGAGGCCTGCACGCTCTCCCAGCGGGCCTTACAGTGAGTGAGGGCGGGAGGGGGGAGTCGCCGGCGTGTTCAAAAATGGAATTATCCCAGGATAAGCAGGCAGCATGATGACCGAGTTCAAACTGAAAATCAACTCTGAAAAAACCAAATTCTTCCTGGCGAGCTCGAATGACAAAATCAAAGACACTTCAATTTCCCTGAACAGACAGACCTTCCCTATCGTCGATTCCATAAAAATCCTGGGTGTGACGCTAGACCGTTACCTCACTTTAGATATTCACACAGAGTCACTGATCAAAAAAGGCTTCTCGACACTATGGAAACTTAGAACCATCAGAAAGTATTTTGACGCAGCATCCTTTTGCCTACTGGTACAATCCTCCATCTTGAGCCTACTCGACTACTGTAGTATCATCTATCTGGGGTCCCTCAAGAAAACCATTCAAAGACTCCGAATCATACAAAATTCTGCAGTGCGACTAATTTTCGGCATAAAAAAATGGGACCACATAACCCCCTACTACCAAAAACTCCATTGGCTGCCACTAGAAGCAAGAGTGCTGTTCAAATTTGCCTGCCTTTGTTTCAAATCTATTCTTGGCGTTTCTCCTCTATACCTTGTCTCCCATTTTAAATTGGATTGTCCCACCAGGCCCACACGAAGAATACATATGTTCAGCCATCCTTCAATAAAAACCTGCCAATACAAAAGATTCCTTAACAGAACGCTTGCCTTCCAAGCTGGTCAACAAAACAGCTGGCTAGGCAACATCATCAAACACTCCTCATCCTACCTTAACTTCAGAAAACTAGTTAAAACCAACCTGTTTAACCAATTTGTAACCAAGAACTCTTAAACCTTCCACTGTACTCCTATCACATATTCTTGATTTCCCTACATTATGACTTTATGTAACCAAAGTCTTCATTGTTATTTTTTTCACTGTCTGTCCAGCTCTTCTTGTTGTAAACCACCTCAAACTACCATGGCGTTGGCGATATATAAAAATAAAATTATTATTATTATTATTCTCAACAGTAGGTGACGTCACCGACGGAGCCCCGCAGCGGACAGTCTCGAAAGCAGACTTGCTTGAAGATCTTTGTAAGAGCTTCCGAGTGCTGCACTGCGCATGCGCGAGTACCTTCCCGCCTGAGTTAGGGCGCATATCTCCTGTGAGGAACCTCAGTTCAACGTTTTCCGCGGAGCTGAGAAGTCCTCTTCTTTTCAGCTCTGCAGCCTTCATTGCCTTCTCTCACCGCGGCTTTTTATTATTTTATTATTAAGTCGCTGTGCTTGCGGTTCCATTCGTTCTTTTTCTTTTGGCCTAGGCCTGGCCGCTCACCTCGTTCGGTACGTCGGACTTTGTTTTTTCTATGTCCCGGCCTCTTTCCGGGTTCAAAATGTGTAGTCGGTGCAACAAGACCATTTCAATCACCGATTCCCATAGTCGGTGTATTGTTTGTTTGGGCCCTGAACATTGCCCCGACGCTTGCTTGCGCTGTGCTACCCTTCAACCTCGGGCCTTTTGTCGACGCCGTTCCAAGTTTCTCCAACTTTTTGGCACTATGGACCAACTGCCTGAGAAGGTCTCGACCTCGGCTTCGGGCACGGCCTTGACATCTAAGTCCTTGACCTTGACGCCAGCTTCTGCCTCCACTAAGGCCTTGACCTCGACATCTTCGGTCTCGAAGGCCTCGACGGCAGCTCCTCTAAAGTCGTCCTCGACGGGTAAGTCTCCTTTCTCTCCTTCCGGTACCATTCCTAAGAAGCCTCCAGAGTCTCAGGCATCCCAGGCCATATCTGCGGTCCTGCCAGCCTCTTCGAGACCTCCGCTAAGCGTGCCTCCAAGCATCGGGAATACGCATCCTCGAGGTCGCCCTCGGAGCGCACTTCTGCACCTTCGAGACCTGATACCTTTTTCTCAGTGCCTATGTTCGAGGACATGTTAAAAGCCATTCTGACCACTCAGTCGTAGCTCAACTCCTTCCGTCCTCGACCCTGCTTTCTTCGAGCCAGCCTGAGCAGCAGTCTGGGACTCCTGTCGAAGCACCTTGAGGCAAGCCTCGGAAGCCTCGCCGGTTCTTATCCAGTGATTCTTCACCTACTCCTCGGACACTGTCTCCTCCACCTCGACCGAAGCATCGCTTGAGGCATTTGAGGCATCTCGCTTCCAAGCTTCCTCAGGAGACATCTCTGCCACAGAAACCTTCGCCTTCTCTGGATACTGAGACTTCAATGCCTCGTTTATCCAAGGCTACTCAGACTTCTTCCAAATCTAAACATAAGTCTCGCAAAGCTATTACACCGGCTGCTTCTCCTCGAAGTCCATCGAGGTCAAGGACTCCTCCATCAAGACCGCCTCCGAGGGAGTCTTCTCCTCCTGCCTCGATCCACTCTGTTCCTCAAACCCCGGGGACCTCACCATCGAGGATTTTGAAGCGCAAACACTCACGCAGGTAGTGCAGCTTCCTCAATCACTGTGCGCCTAGACTCTGAACCTTTGTCTCAGTATTCCAGAAAGGCTTCTCCGTCCTACTCAGTAGATCCTCGGTCTCGCACTCCTTCTCCGGAAAGTGCCTCAACCTCGAAGTCTGCCTCTTTTGCCAGGTTCGTCTTCGACATGGGACAAGCTCTTCAACTGGATCTCCACTCTGATTCCAGATATACAACTGGATACTTGGCCGACATGGAGCTGCCTCATCCACCCAAGGAGACCTTGAGGCTTCCTATGACTCCAGTATTGAAGCAAACTTTTTTAAGGAATATGGAAACTCCTTATTCCGTACAGCCATTCCATCCAAGCTGGAATCTAGGTATCGCACAGTACTTTGCAAAGGCTTCAAGAAATCTCAATTGTCTCACCAGTATTTGGTTGTGGAATCTTCTTTAAAGAAAGCTCATCCATCTAAGCTTTACGCTGCGGTCCCTCCAGGCAGGGGGGGTCGTACCATGGACAAGTTTGGCCATAGGTTATACCAGAATTCCATGATGGCTAACAGAATTCTCAATTATAACTACATTTTCACAACTTATTTTAACCATTTCCTCAAATTGATGCCTAAGTTCTATCCGGCTCTAGAGGAGCAAAGTCTTTCTGAATTTAAACAGATCATCAGAACTCTATCTCAACTTCGACTCTTCATGCTGCAAGCCACATACGATGCTTTTGAGCTCTCTTCTAGAGTTTCTGCCTTTGCAGTAGCCATGCGCCATCTCGCCTGGCTCTGCATTTTTGATATAGTTTCAAGTTTCAAGTTTTATTAACGTTTGATGAATCGCTTATACAAATTTTCTAAGCGATGTACAATTTAAAAGCCACTAGATAGTGGTCTCACATACAATTTGGACAAATCAATCACAAAACAAACTACATGAATCAATTGACATTTTAGCAATCGAAATAGAGACAAACATGAATGAGTAGGAAAGGAGGGAAAAGTTACAATTTCATTTTCTGTTGGAATTTACATAAAAGGGAAATACAATAGGGAGGGAGGGAAGGGGATTAATGAGTTTGATAATCATAACAAAATGTAAAAGGTCCAAGATATGCCGTATTACACATCAAAAGCGTCTTGAAACAAAAAGGTTTTTAAAATTTTTTTAAAAGATAAAAGATCTTTTTCATTTCTAATATAACTTGGCAGATAATTCCATAATTTAGGGGCCATAATGGAAAATATATCATTTCTTCTTGTGCCGATGATTTTCAAGGAGGGAATATAGATCCCAATCTGCAGGACCGTCTAGCGAACTTGCCTTGCCAAGGTAATGAACTCTTTGATGATTCTATTGAAGTTGCTACAAAGCGCCTCTCTGAACATGAGCGCTCTTTTGCTTCCTTGATTCAGCCGAAACCTAAGACTCCTCCTGCTCGGCCATACAAGCAACCACCGTATTGTTATCCCCAAAAAACGACACCAGCTTTCTCTAGGCCTCCGCCTAGAAGGCCTTCACAACAACGACAGCAGAAGGCTCAGACTCTTGTTGGAACTAAACCAGCTCAGTCTTTTTGACATTCTCAGTCTGAGCATACCAACCTCCTTGCATCAAAATTCTCTTCTGCCCATAGGAGGTCGTCTTCACCAATTTTACCACCAGTGGGAGATGATCACCTCAGATCTCTGGGTTCTCACCATCCTTCGGGAGGGATACTCATTTCACGTTCTTCAGGTGCCTCCAGATCGCCCTCCAAGAGAGTGTCCTTCCAATTCGTCACAACTTCCCCTTCTTCAGGAAGCTCAGGCTCTTCTTCGCCTTCGAGCTGTCGAGGAGGTTCCTCTAATCCAACAGGACATGGGCTTTTATTCCCATTATTTTCTAGTCCCAAAGAAGACGGTAGATTTGCGACCTGTTCTGGACCTTAGAGCCCTCAACAAATTTCTAGTCAAAGAGAAGTTTCGGATGCTATCTTTACCAACCTTATATTCCCTGATGGATCAAGGAGATTGGCTATGCTCTCTGGATCTCAGTGCGATTGCTGCTTTTCATCAGCTTCTTGATGGGAAACCTCTGTCTGCACACCCTGTGGTTTCCCGCTTTATGAAAGGACTTTTTAATGTTCATCTACCACTTAAACCACTCCCAGTGGTCTGGGATATCAATGTTGTCTTGGCTCAATTGATGAAGCCTCCATTTGAACCAATTGATAAGGCTCATCTCAAGTATCTTACTTGGAAAGTAGTTTTCCTGATTGCCCTCACGTCTACTCGAAGGGTCAGTGAGTTACAAGCCTTGGTTGCGGATCCACCTTTCACAGTTTTCCACCATGACAAAGTGGTTCTCCATATTCATCCCAAATTCTTGTCTAAAGTTGTATCAGAATTTCACATCAATCAATCTATTGTTCTTCCAGTATTTTTTCCAAAGCCTCATTCTCACCCTGGAGAAGTGGCTCTCCATACTTTGGACTGCAAGCGTGCCTTGGCTTTCTACTTGCAACGCACTCAACCTCACAGAAAAGCCCACAACTTTTGATCTCCTTTGATCCAAATAAGTTGGGTCACCCTGTCTCGAAGCGAACCATCTCCAACTGGATGGCTGCTTGCATCTCTTTCTGCTATGCTCAGGCTGGTCTCCCTCTGCAGGGCCACAGAGTTAGAGCTATGGCAGCGTCTATAGCTTTCCTCAGATCAACTCCTATTGAGGAAATCTGCAAGGCTGCCACTTGGTCCTCGGTTCATACATTCACCTCTCATTACTGTCTGGATACTTTCTCCAGAAGGGATGGCCATTTTGGCCAATCTGTTTTGCAAAATCTTTTTTCTTAATTTGCCAACTCTCCCTCCATCCCGTTATCCCACTGTTGAGAATATGCTGCCTGCTTGTCCTGGGATAAAGCACAGTTAGTTTCCATAACAGTTGTTATCCAGGGACAGCAGGCAGATATTCTCACAACCCACCCTTCTCCCCTGGTTTCTTAGCTAGGTATCTGAACTGAGATTCCTCACAGGAAACGCGCGCCCTAACTCGGGCCGGAAGGCACTTGCACATGCGCAGTGCAGCACTCAGAAGCTCTTACAAAGATCTTCAAGCAAGTCTGCTTTCGAGGCTCCGTCGGTGACATCACCCACTGTTGAGAATATCTGCCTTCTGTCCCCGGATAACAACTGTTACGGTAAGTAACTGTGCTTTCTGCACAGAGGGACAGAGCATGCTGTCAGGGAACATGCAGTCCTAAGTGCACATGCGTGCTAGGATTTTATTATAGAGGATTATCATCTTCTCTGCATACAGTGTGCTTTGTGGTTTTTTTAAAATTTTGTGGTTACCATTGTGAATTAATAAGATTATATTGTGTGTACATGAAAAATGAATGGAAGAAATTTCATTTAAACCTTACTGAGTGAACTCCATAGTCACCTAGACCAGTGTTTCTCAACTTCTTCAAGCCAAGTACCCCATTAGTCTAACAAATACCAACCAAGTACTCCAGCCCAAGCTCCGCCCCTGACCCCCACCCCCACTATAATAGTACTTATCATGCAATTTCTTCCATTCATTTTTCATGTACATACAATATAATCTTATTAATTCATAATCGTAACTACAAAATTAAAAAACCCACAAAGCACACTGTATGCAGAGAAAATGTTAATTATCATTTATATTTGTTTTATTTTTCAAAGAGGTCAAGGCAGATGCCTTTAAAATAAGCAATGTCACCTCAGTAGCAACTATAGAAGAATAGACAGCAGATTATAAATTCTCAAAACTGACACATTTTGATCACTAAATTGAAAATAAAATCATTTTTCCTACCTTTGTTGTCTGGTGATTTAATTGGTTTCTGGGAGGAATTCCTTCTGACTGTGCATTCCCTTCCCCCAACCAACATTTCTCTCTCTCCCTCCATGAGTCCAACTTTTCTTCCTCTCTCTCTCCCTCCTCTATTATGATCCTGCATCTCTCTGTTCTTCCTCAGGGTCTCTCTCCCTCTGCACCTCCCATAGTCCAGCATCTGCCTCCTGTCTTTCTCCTTTGGTCCAGGCCTATCTCTCTCTGTCTTTCTTCTGCTTACAACACCCCCCTCTCATGTCTAGCATTTGTTCTCCTTTTTCTACCTCTCTCTCTATCTTCCTTCCTCCCTCCCTGGTCCAGAATCTTTCCACCTCTCTGCAGTCTCTCTCTCTCTCTCTCTCTCTCTTCCCTCTATACATCCCTAAGTCCAACATCTGCCCCCCTCTCAGCCTCTTTGTTTCAGGTTTCTCCCTCTCTCTATCTTCCTTCTAACATTTTGAGTCCTCCCACCTTTAATCTGGGTCTTTCTGTCTCTCTCACTCTGCCTTCCCCCTCTCCAGGGCCTGGCATCTCTCTCTCCTCGGTTCAGGGTGTTTCCCCTCTCTACCCCCTCTAGTCCAGCATCTGCCCTGTGTTCCCCCTCCCTTTTGGTTCAAGTCTGCTTTCCCGTCCCTCCTCAAGGTCTTTTTCTGTCTCTCTCCCTCCCAGATCCAGTGTCTCTATGGCAATCCCAATTGCGCTGGGGCCCTCGTGACCGGCAGGGCCTTACCTCAGCTGCTTCCCACACCCAGCGAGAGAGGTCATCTTCCACGCTGTGACCGCCACTTATCGAGGACCAGTCTTTAAAGCTAATTAAGGCAGCCTGCAGAACAAACCTAGTAGGCTGCCATTGGTCTCTGCAGCACATTAAGAACATAAGAATAGCCTTACTGGGTCAGACCAATGGTCTATCAAACCCAGTAGCCCGTTCTCATGGTGGCCAATCCAGGTCACGGTACCTGGCCAAAACCCAGGAGCGGGACCGCGGCAAAGGGAATGTGCTGCGGAGGCCGACAGCAGCCTGCTAGGTTCACTCTGCAGGCTGCAATAAATAGCTTTAAAGGTGAGAGTGAGACTAAGGGGGAATCCGGAGGATGCTGAGGGGGTAGCGTTTTAGGTTCAAACAATTTTTATTGACACAAACAACACCAGGGCACCCCAAGGGTGTACAGTACAAACAATGATGCATCATATACAATAATATAACAAGCCTGTGTAGAAGAAGAGTAACAGCAACCAAACTCCCCCCCTTCCTACTCTACATGGGGCAAGCGAGACTAATGGGGGTGGAAAGGCACTCCAAGGCCCTGGACTCTTATGAGCCCCGAAGATGCCACACCACCCCCTCCCCCACCTAAGCCCGCTTATCATATCCGTGACTAAGTGCCTGAACCTCCCCTCCCCAATCCCCCCCCCCTCCAGTGGTACTCTCCACCCCGCCCCACCAGTACTCACCATTGTTCTCCTAGCCCTACATACTGAGCACCCAGATTAGGACATCCATCTTAAAACCTCACTGCGACCCTTTGGATGCAATGACTGCAGATATGGTTCCCAGATATTCAAGAACAACATCTTGCGCTTCCTAGCTCCCCCGGCATCCCGCACCTCCCAGGTGGCCAACTGATGCAATTGGTTCCGCTAATGCCAAAACACTGGAGGGTCAGGGACCGTCCAGCACTGAAGAATACATTTCCTGGCTAGTAAACTCATCTTCCTACACAGTGCCCGATGCCCCTTAGGCAAATGGCCAAAAGCCTCTGGCAAATCCAAGACAAAATGGGCCGGAGTACTGCGCAAGAGATTATAAGAGATGTAAGAGATTATACGCCCCCAGAAAGGGCAGGACCAAAAGGCATGTCCCAAAGTGTGTCCCCCATCCCACATTTATGACACAGTGGTGTAGGAAGACCTCTACTGTAATACAACTGTGTACGAGTGTAATAGGCACATAAGGTCACCCTATAATACGTTTCTCGCAACCAAGCACACGGGGTCACCCCAGACGTCGACCTCAAGATATGGGCTACATCCCAATGTTCCAAATTAATCTGCAATTCCTCCTCCCATTTACCCTGGAGGATCTGGTAGTCCTTGGCTGGTTGTAACTCTTGTAAACTAGCATGAATGCTAGACACCGAGAGGGACACCCTCTCCTCCCGAGCAACAAACTCCCGCAGCCTGGCCCCCAAATGCATGCGCAATTGTGCTCTTTCGAGGGATCCCACATAATGCTCCACTTGATGACACGCGAACTGCGCTCCCCAGGTCTCCGCTACCTTAGCCAGCAAATCTGCATGGGTCAACAGCTCCCCATCAACCCCAAAAATATGTTCTAAACTGGTGACTCCTCTCACACTCCAAAACAGGTACTCTCTAGATTCCCTACTCGGAGGAAAGGCCGGATTACCCACAATGTGACCATCGGATCCCCTCCCAGGGCTTGCACAAGCCAACGCCAGACCGCTTGCAATGTGCTAAATAATACACTTGGTCGGCTAGAGGAGGGCAATGCCCTCCGGGGACAATGTAATAACACAAACACATCATAGGGAGTAAAAAACTCACGTTCCATCTGTAGAGGGGTGTAGCTGCTGGTCATATTCACCCAATCTCCCAAATGGCGAAGCAAACACGCATAATTATAGACCCGCACATCCGGTAATCCCAGCCCCCCCCATGCCAATTCCCCAGCAACTGAGACAACTGCAATTTCGGTTTCTTGGCCTCCCAACAGAAGCGAGTAACCCTTTTATAAAAAATGCGTAAATCCTTCTTCAGCAAACACAACGGCAAAGTCTGCAAAACATACAGCCATTTCGGAAAGATAAACATTTTAACCAAGCAAATGCGCCCCATCAGAGAAAGGGGCAATGCCCGCCAGGTATCCAGCAAGAGCTCCATCTGTTGCTGAACCTTATCCACATTAAGGCGATACAAAAGGGGAGCCTTCATAGTCATCAAAGTTCCCAAATGCACAAACTGCCCAGGCGCCCACATCAACGGAAACCCATTCCCTCATAGGGCCTGAACCGCCACAGAGGATGCTAATGCCTCTGATTTGTCCAAATTTAAGCGGAAACCTGCATAGTCACCATATTCTTTAATCAATTCCAATAAGGGCAAAGGGTAAGATGTACTAAGATATCATCCGCAAAGGCCGATAACTTAAAGGTAGTTGCTCCGATGTCAATCGCCCCGTATAGATGGAATAGCATGTATATCCCAAATAAGGGAGTCCATTGTGAGCACAAATAATAACAGGGTGATAAGGGGCAACCCTGTCTCATCCCCCTGGAAATCGGGAACTGGTCTGTTTCAAAATCTTTCAACACTAATTTAGCCTGTGGAATAGCATACAATGCTTGTACTGCCGATACAAAGAAACCATCAAAACCATAGGCCGCTAGAGTGTCATAAAGAAAATCTCACCGCACCCTATCGAATGCCTTTTCGGCATCAAGGCTGACCAGCACAGATGGGAGATTGCACTGTTCCAAAGACAGCAACAATTTTCTTATATTTTTAGCAATTGTCCGTCCCTTCATAAATCCCACCTGTGCTTCGTGGATAAGGGAGGGAAGCACAACATCCATCCTATTTGCCATGATTTTCGCTAACAGTTTAACCTCTGTATTCAATAAGGAAATAGGACGATAGGAGCCCACTTTTTCGGGGTCTTTATTCGGTTTAGGCAATACCAAAATGCGTGCCGTGTTCATACCTTCCGGTAAAGCCTCTGCTTCAACCATGATATTAAACATCCGAGCGAGCGACTGGATGATCTCCTCACCTAAGATTTTATAAAATTCAGTGCGCATGCCATCCTCACCCGGTGCCTTCAGCAGAGGACTGTTCCCAATTGCCCAATACACTTCCTCTGACATTATTGGTGCATTCAGACGTTCCCTGTCTGTCTGAGATATGGAGCAACGTTATCCCATCCAAATAGGGGCCTGCCGTTACTCCCTCCTCTGACGGGGGGCTTAGAAATTCTTAAAATAGCGAAAAAATATGTTTCCGATCTCCGAGTCGGTTGTAACTCTCTCCCCTTGCTCGTTCCTCAGGGCCTGAATCCTACGTGGGCCCGTCCTGGTAGAAACCAGTCAGGCCAATAGTTTCCCCCCCTTATTCCCATATCTATAAAGCTGGTACTTAAAGTAAGCGAGGGATTTGCGGCCCGCTGATGCAGTAGGGAATTGAGGGCCACTTGATAGTCCATCAACTCCTGTCTATGTATGGGGGTCACCAGAATGGCCATACCTCCTCCAGGCCCTAGCGATGTCCCTCTCTAGACACAGAATTTCCCTATCTCGAGCTTTTTTTACGTGACTACTATAACTAAGGATATCCCCCCTCAACACTGCCTTTGTCGCTTCCCAGAATAAGATGGGGTCCCCTTCTGCGTGAGCATTATGCCATTTGTATTCATTCCATGTACCCAGCAACCATTCCCTATAGTTCGGATCCCTATACAATGCAAGCGGAAATACCCAGCGCCACTTCCCCGGAGACCCCCCTCCTTCTTGCCACGTCACTTGAGCCCAGGCATGATCAGAGATTGTATATGGACCTATATCCGCCTGCTCCAGCTTCTGAAACACTGGTTCCGTCACCCAAATATAGTCTATGTGGGACTGTGTACCGTGCGCCCGGGACATATGGGTATAATCCCTCTCAGTGCCATGCAGCACCCTCCAGGGGTCGATCAACTCCAGGTTATCACTAAATGTTTGGAGCTCCCTCTCCCCTGCCATACGAAGAGTTCCTACCGGCCCCATGCAATCTAAAATAAAATCACGAACTGCATTAAAGTCTCTCCCAACAATCAGGGAAACCTGGGCGAAGGGCAACAGCAAGCGGGTCAATTTAGCATAGAATGCCGGGTCACTTTCATTAGGTGCATAGACACTGCAAAATACCATGTCCTGCTGCGCGAGCACCCCCCGACAGAGCACATATCTGCCCTCCCCATCCGTAGCCAAAATTTGTAAGTTATCAATGAGGCCCTTACGAAACAAAATCGCTACCCCCCTGTGTTTCCCGTTCGCTGAAGCTGCAACACACTTCCCCCAACCATCATTGCCTCAACTTAATATGTTCAAGATCAGTCAAATGGGTCTCCAGGAGAAATGCCACATCCACCTTTAGGCAGTGTAATTGTTGTAAAATTTTGGAGCGCTTAATGGGGGAGTTTATTTAGAGTAGAGAAGTGGAGTTTATCCCCCCACATTCCAAGTTGCAAAGTTAACCAGAATCCACGGTCACTAACCGTTCCACATACTCCACCATCAGTATCCGTGGGACCCGACCACCCCAGCCCCTGACCAGGCCCCACCAGAGAATAAGCTGACCATCCATTACCAAGATTGGGCAGAGAGTACCATCTCCTTCCCCCCGCTCACCAACTCCAAACCCCTCCCCCACCCCCTTCCCTCCCCTCCTCCCTCTAACATCCCCCTCCCCCCAGGTCCCAACCCAGAACTACATCCCGAGACCATCCAAACAGGTCTCAAAATCCCCTAAGGAATAAGCAACTCCACCACCCCAGCCGCCCCAATGCACACCCCCACCACCCCAAGTATGAACACAAAATATATGCTATACATTACACCCAGGTCCCCACAGCAACCAATCGTCATAAACAGAACCTCAGTCCCATCCTACAACACTCACCCATCACACAACCACAGCACAGTCCCCAGGATAGTCCCCTCGGTCAGTCTACAACAGACTGCCCATACCCTCAATGCAGGCCCAATGCTAGCAGCTGCCCTCCATAACACATCTGGCCCACCTCCCAAATCCCCCTGCACACATACTCCCCTACCAAACTCCAGCCTTCCCAAAAACGCACTCACCCAGCACACACCCACTGTCCACCTCCCAAGGAAGGACCCCTCGGCCTCTGAACAGCAGAGTCCATTGTCCTCAACAGGTAAGTCCAGTGTCATCAACCACCCGGTCATGTGGGCTGTCCCGGTGGCACACTGCTCACAGCACTCCGTGCTGTCGCTCCTCTGGTCTGTCGCTGCCATCCGGAAGGTTCAGCTCTCTCCTCCCTTCGCTCTCCAGCAGGTCCTCCCTCAGGAAGGTTAGGGGCTCCTAGTTCTTGTAGCACCGACCAGGCCTCCGCTACTGTATGGGCCCATCTCATTTCGCTCCCCACCGTCAGTGCCATGGCAAATGGATAAAGCCACTGATATCTGAGGTCCTCTCGGCGTAGATAGGTAGTTACTGCTTGCATATCCTTCCGCTTTCGCAAGGTAGCAGCCACCACATCTTGATAAATGTCCATCCTCAGATTATTCCATTTGTAATCCCTCTGCTTCCGCGCTGCATGGAAGATGTCCTCTGCGCGCACCCCCGCCACAGCCTGCTGCACCTCTATGATGTCCTCTGTCATGGTGTTAACATGTGCCTCCACCTCATCTTGCCTTTTCACTAGCTCCCCCAGGTCCTGCTTTAAATCTGTAACTGCTTTGGTGACATCGTGGTGCAGGGACTGTATTTCCTTAAGAATGTCCAGCAGCAAATCTCTCAGGTAGCCCCCCTGCACACTACTGCCAGGCCGATCCTGGAGCTCCACTCCGCCCCCCAGAGCGGCCTCCGACACTGCCATCTTGGCCGCCTGTGTCAGGCTTACCCCCATTGCCTTTGGGGCTCACTGTTTCTTTCCCACGAACCTGTAGCTGTCCAACTTTATCCTCGTGGACATCCTACACGTCCGGCAGCCAGTTGCGGGGAGTCGGGGGCCGCAGGTGGGGTGGTGGATGCAAATGTGTCAGCGGCTCCACCGGAGCCCCAGTCAGGTTCTCCTCTTCTGTAGCAAATTTCCAGGGCACTGTCCACTCCACCACTCCGCTCTGGTGGGCTCTGCAGACAATCAAGGCCGATGAAGGCCCTGCACAGGCAAGAAGGTAGGTCGCCTGGGAGCCCCAAGTAAGAAACCAGTTCCCATCGACTGGGCCCGAACTCCTTCTCCTCCAAAATGCCTAGCCAGTCACAGCCAGATCACTTCTGCAATGCCGCCCGGTTGGCTTTCCCCAGTAGGCCAACGACCAGCGCCGGATTCTTTCCCGTCTGGCCCTTCACACTCCAAACTGCTCCTCCGCACCTGGTTGGTATTTGTTAGACTAATGGGGTACTTGGCTTGAAGAAGTTGAGAAACACTGGTCTAGGTGACTATGGAGTTCACTCAGTAAGGTTTAAATGAAATTTCTTCCATTCATTTTTCATGTACACACAATATAATCTTATTAATTCACAATGGTAACCACAAAATCTCATGAAGCACCTTGAATGCAGTCCTTGTCACCTGCAACAGGCACAGTAATTCCACCAGGGTGTCCTCCGACGGCGAGAAAGCCAGCACGCCTACGGTCAGAGAAGGCAGCTCTGGGGTAGGGCCTGCACTCGGTGGTGCCACTGCTAGCATCAGGTGATCACCCGCTCGAGTCCGGGAGTCATTCTTGTTCAGGAAACGCTTATCCTATTGGGCCATCTGGGTATGGGAGATCACATAAAAGCAATGCGATGGGAGTACGAGGAAACGGGCCAACTCAAATCAGCAGTGGATACAATGCCGGAACTCTGAAGGGGGATAGGTTCAAATCAAATGCAAGGAAGTTTTTCTTCACCCAAAGGGTCGTGGACACATGGAATGCGCTCCCGGAGGAAGTGATCCGGCAGAGTACAGTACAGGGATTCAAACAGGGATTGGACGTATTCCTGAGGGACAAGAGGATCGTGGGGTACTGAGGGAGGTGCTGGGGTGTTGCATAAGTATAGACAGCTCACCAGGTCGTGCAGGTGCAAGGCCGGAGGGTTAGGACTCTGATGGGAAGATAGGACTTCGATGAGAAACCTAGGAGGCAAGGGGGCCCCTTCTGGTGATTCAGGCAGGTCATGACCTGTTGTGCCGCCGCGGGGGCGGACTGCTGGGCGGGATGGACCTGTGGTCTGACCCGGCAGAGGCACTGCTTATGTTCTTATGATAAAGAGCGTGGAGCCCGTCGGTGAAGCCGGCAGCTGGAATTGTTCTCTCCCAAGATCTGGCTTGAAATCTCCTCAATCCAGGTCCGTATTTCCGCTCTGGGAGTGCTGCAATCTGCACACAAAGGTCCAGTTATATTAATCTCGCCGTCCTCTGCACATTGCACCGGCAGGGAAAATGCTAGCCCCGCCAATGCTCACACACCACATGGTCAGTGGGCCAATGTTTCATCTCTCATATGCGGTCCTGAGTTATCCTGTACGCTCTCCGGTCTGAATGTCATGGAGCCTGGTGCATTCATCCCTCTCTGGCACTAGTGAAAGAGGCTCAGAATCTTCGCCAGCTTAAGTTAACTCGCAATAGCCTGCGGCTGAAGATGGAGCCTCTGCTCTAGGTTGCCATCTTCGACGGTGACATCACTTCCTCTGGGGGGGTAGCATTTTAAAGGTGAGACAGTGAGACTAGGGGGTAATCCGGAGGATGCTGAGGGGGAAGCGCCCGGCAAAAAAACACTAGGGAGACCACTGCTCTTCTTGGTTGGGCTGAAAACTTTTCAGCAGCACATCGTAGTTACAAATGAAGGGTCATGGGGCACTAGCAAAGCTGAAAAGCATACAAGAGGAAACAGACTCACAAAATTATCATAATGATTTTAGTCTACAATTATTTATGAAAACCGATCAATTGTATATTCTTCACAGCAATTACATGCAGTTCCATTTACCTGTATCAGATGTACATAATACTCCAGTACTTGGTTTTCAATGCATATTATTTTCATTTGCAAAATTCTACCTGTCCATTATTCTGAAATGTCCCTTCTGAAATTCTCTATTTCTAAAAGTTATGAAATGAAGAGTAAAGTGCATTTCCTAACCACCTTATACAATTGTTAACCTGCTAAAGTCATCCCTCGCTCACCCCTACCTGCTTAAGTATTTGATATCAGTTTGGGATGACAACATAGGAAGAAAGAAAACACAATACACAGCACAAATAAATCAGAAAAGAGCAGATGATGCATTGTAGGTTCTGGATAGGAAAGTTATTTTTGTTTGAATACTGTAAAATTGTGTTAAAGTAAAACTAATCCTATTGATAGTTCACTTAGCAAACTAAGTTCCCTAAATTTAAACCTTTCAAACAACAATTTTGAGTAATTTAGATTTATATCCAGCTAATTACATCCAGACCTAATTCCAACTTGATTGCTAAGTCCACTTGCACAGAGATTAACAGTGCACCTGAATATAACTGGCTTTCAGCAAAGATTTGGAAGGAAAAGGCCAGTAAAATAAAAATCTAAAATGAGAGCCCTATTTACTAAGAACTCATATTTTTCCATTGCCGAAAGCACCAAACGGGATAAAATTTTTAGTAACTAGGCCCCTCCTGTTACCCTGCTTCCTTCTGAAAGGTCAGATTAGTTTACATTTTAGGTATTGCCTTTCCCCTCAGTAGCCAAACTGCCTAGCACGTCCACAACTCCTCTGCTAATTCCTCTTTCTGCAGAAAATCATTTGCACTGCAGAAAAGGAAGCCTGGATTTTGGAAATGTACTCTGACAAAGAAAAAGCAGTGAGAACACACAATCCCCACAAGCTGATAAGTACTCAGGGAAGCTTGCAGCATGCAGCACTGCTCTCCGTCCCCACTGTGCCTGCAAAATCAACCAATTATCCTTTCAGTGTGGGCTAAGCTATTTATTTAGCCTCTCTATGCTTGCAGCTTGCCCATCCTGCCATCCCTCGAGGTGGCTCGCTCGTGTGGAGTGCCAATGCATGGATTGTGTTGGTTGCTGCCGCACTCGTCCAACACTAATTACGTGCACTCACCTTGTGCAGCTTCCACATGGCCTTTGGAATGTTTGCCCAACTCGAGGCACCGGTAGCAGACGGGCATCTTGCACTGCACGCAGTACATGCTGTGGTTCTCCAGCTCGTGGGACGTGCAGGTGGCGATCTTGCGGGGACTCAGCCTGCAGCTCACCCGGCCCTGAGCGGGGGTCACCAGATGGTGCTTAGCCAGGGGCCTGCAAGGTAGGTGGCAGGGCTCGCAATAGAAGACATTGCACTCAGGGCAGGATTAATTCTTTAAGGGCCCCTAGGCACACAAGTACACTGGGCCCTGTAGCCCTGCCCTGCCCTGTCCATGCCCCGCCCACGTCCATTTGCCTTTTTCTTATTTACTTCTTTATTTACACTTGTATTTCTTTTTTTCTTTTATTATAAAATTCAAAACAAACAACAAAGATTACCATACCAGTGTCAGTGTAGTTTTAGTTCTATGCAAGCCCCAAACATTTCTGAACAAATCCCCCTTCCTTCCCTTCCCACCTACTTGCCCAGGCCTTTAATTCTGAACCCTTTCCATACATATATATAAAAGTGTTCAAATGCATTGTAAAGCAGTAATACTATCCAAAACATAAGTCTATATTAATAACCAAGTTTGCAACTCCTCTCAACTGCCTCACTCTGTCATCTAACTGTAACCTATATCTATAATAAAATGCTAAGCGTGCATGCACACTCTTATCGCGTGCTTCCGTGATCCCTGATCTGTTGGGCTGTGGCAGGTATGAGTGCGCATGCGTGCTTACCACGCATCTTACACTTCACGGACTCCCATAGATGACTTTGAACTTCTCCTCGGCCAGCTCTCACTGCAGACTCCGCAGGCTACCTATGCATCGCTCCAGCTCCACTTCCATGTCCCGCACGGAGAACAGCTACATTGCAGGTGCCTCCTCGCCCGGGAACTCCGCTCGCCAGTGCTGGGCCAACTCCTCTGAGTCCCATATGCTGCTCCGCGCTGGGCAACGGCAGATGGGGATCCCTCCACCTGCACCGGCTGCTCCGATACCGCCAAAAACTTTTCTCTCTCTCTTTTAGCTATTCGGCGCTGGCGCTTCCGCTTTCGAGTACGCTGTTGGTGCCTGCAGGCCACGGAGGCTGTCGATGCCTGCATGCCGCCGCGGTTTGAGGCGCCTGCAGACGGTGGCGGCTTGAGGCGGATGTCGGTGGAGGGCAGACAAAAAAGAACGGAGGTAAGGGTTGCTGCTGGACAGGGGAAGAGGTGCTGATGGACAGGGGGCAGAAAAAGGAAGGGAGGCCTACTGCTGGACAGGGGGGAGCAGGAAAGAGGTGCTGGCCAGGGGGGAGGTAAAACAAAGGGAGAAGGGCTGCTGCTGGATAAGGGGAGCAATGAAGGGGTGGTGGTGGACACAAGGGAGGTAAAAGGAAGGGTGAATGGACAGGGTGGTGGTGGACAGCCGAGGAAAAAGAAAGAAAGAAAGACAGGCTAAGGAGAGAGAGAGAAAGAAATAAAGACAGACATACACACATATTCTAGCACCCGTTAATGTAACGGGCTATAAGACTAGTGTATGCATAAACAACCACTCCATGTGTGCTAATTTGCAATAAAACAAGGCAAGCGGTTAAAACCCCTAGAGACCTTGAGCTGCTTTACTACAGAGAAGGGAGGTGCACTGGAGCCGACATGAGGTAGAAACAGGAAAAAGGACAAAAATTTGCACCGATTCAAACCATACACACCTATGATGTGGATTGCAAAACTCCTAGCCCATTAAGGGAGAGCTGAGCCACAAAGTTTGTGATCCCCGCTCAGGGAAAACTTGGCACTAGCAAGTACAAGCCGGAGCACTCCAATGCAGAGTAAACATCGGTGTTGTGATCACTGCCCTAATAATCATTTTCAATAAGTTGACCTTTTTTAAAAAAAATTATTTATTAATTTTAAAAACCAACACAAAGTGCAATAGGATATACATCCAGTTGGTACAATAGACAGCACATATATCTATCAAATAATAATATAATTTATCCCAGGAGAAGCAGGCAGCATATTCTTAACTGATGGGTGACGGCACCGACGGAGCCCAGGTACGGACAATTTTAGAGTGATTGCACTCTAAGAAGCTAGAAAGTTCTAGCTAGGCTGCACCACGCATGCGCTGACGGAGGCGCACGGTCCCTAGTTTCTTAGTTTCCGCGGAGCTAAGAAGATGCATTTTTTTTCAACGGCCGTTGAAAACTCTTTTGCCTTCCTGCTTGCGCGTTTTTTTCTCTTTCGTTTCTGGAAGTTTTCCTTCCTTCTTTTCTTTTCTGTTAAAAAAAAATAATAATAAATAATAGTTTTCTTTTTTTTTTTTTTTTCTTCGCCTCGCCTCGGCGGGGCCTGTTGGCACAATCGAAGCCTCAGCCTTCGATTTAGCGGAGGCCGTATTCACCTTCATGCCCCCGAGGCCAGGTTTCAAGAAGTGTCAATGGTGCGCACGACCCATTTCTTTGACCGACCCTACAACTGGTGCCTCCAGTGCCTCGGTCCGGATCACAACGCCTCATCTTGCACCCGTTGCGCTTCTCTCAAAAAGCGCACCTTAAAGAACCGACAAATTCAACAGCGACTTCTTTTCGGTGCCGGGATGGCACCATCGACATTGACTCCGACGTCGGCTGCCCCTTCTAAATCGGCACCGCCTTTGTCGACACTGCCGGAGCTTCCCCCGGTGTCGAATCCTCCAGGTAAGCCGGCTAAGAAGCCTCCCCCTTCCTTGGAGCGTCCTCCTGCCGATCCTGCAGTGAGCCCAGTCCTGCCGGCATCGAGACGCCCTTGGAAGCGCTCTGCTCCCATTGAGGTGAGTGCCACATCATCAGCCTCCTCATCTCCAGAGCGTTGAGCGGCACCACAGGTACCTAGGAAAAAGAAAGCGGTGCCGGTGCCTTCCCTGGATGACCGCATTGCGGCTATCCTCCACGTCCAGCTTCAAGAGCAGTTGCAGCAACTACTCCCTGCTCTGCTGGCACCGAACCTTCCAGCTCCGGTCTGGTCTGAGCATTCGGTACCGTTGGTTCAGCAACAGCCTTTGTTGTCGGCATCGACACTCTCGGCACCGGTACCTCCTGTATCCACCTCCATGCCAGTTTTGTTAGCCGAACCCAGGCTCTCGCATCATGCAGTTCAGACGGTCACGAAATCGGCACCATCTCCTGACACCGCTAGACATCAGCTCACTTCTCCTGGTGTCGCATCGTTGCGCTCCGGTAAATCAGTGCGCAAATCCCACCATACTGAACCCTCCACTCCACTTTCTCGAGGTCGAGGTTCACAGGTGCGGGATCCAGATTTGTGGGACGATTCTGAGGAGCCTATCGGCACCGAAGAAGCGGTTACTTCAGACAACGAAGACCCTTCTTTCCAAGAACAACCTTCTAAGCCTGAACAGTCTTCCTTTACAAAATTTTTAAAGATGTCTGATTCTCTTTCCATACCATTGGAGTCAGATTCCAAAAAATCTCAGGCTTTCCTCGAAGCCCTGGATTTCGATCAGCCTCCTAAAGAGTTCTTAAAGTTGCCTCTCCATGACATCCTGAGAGAAACTTTCTATAAAAAGTTGGAGACTCCTTTGACTATACCTGGAGCTCCAAGAAAATTAGACACTCTTTATAAGGTGATGCCTATTCCGGTTTCGACAAACCACAACTTCCCCATGAGTCCTTACTAGTGGAGTCCACACTCAAAAAGTCAGCGGGTTCTAGTGTCTACGCCTCAGTCCCTCCTGGCAGAGAAGGGAAGACAATGGACAAATTTGGTAAACGGTTAAACCAAAATTCTATGCTGGCTAACCGTTCCAATAATTATGCTTTTCATTTTTCCTTCTACCAATCCAACAATTGTCTTCCCTCCAGAAATACATTCCGCAGCGTAAGGTCCACTTGTTCCAGCAGTATACATCCAGTCTCCTTCAACTTAGGAAGTTCATGGTACGGTCCATCTATGATACCTTTGAACTGATCTCCAGGGTTACTGCCAAGGCATTTGCTATGCGCCGCCTAGCTTGGCTTCGGGTCTCGGAGCTTAATGTAAACCACCAAGCTCCTTGCTTGGGGGACGAGCTGTTTGGTGAATCTTTGGACACCACCACACAGAAATTATCTGCCCACGAGACCCAATGGGATACACTACTGAAAAATAAAAAGAAGCCTCCACCACCTCGCCCTTTTTGTCAGCATATGGCTTACCAACGTCGTTATTCTGCCAGACCTCTTCATCCTCCTCAGAATCAACCTAGGAGGCAACACCAGCAGCATCACCAACAGGCTCGCCAACCACAACAGCAACCTGTAAAACCAGCTGCTCCGCCCAAATCCACCCAGCCCTTTTGACTTGCTTCTCAGGGACATAGCCAGTCTCCCTCCATCTTCTCCTCTTCCTCAGCCTATCAGAGGTCGTCTACACATCTTTCTCACCCGTTGGAAACTCATCACCTCAGATCAATGGGTTCTAAACATCATTCGTCACGGGTATTCTCTCAACTTTCAGACTCTTCCTCCAGACAATCCTTCAAAAGAGTCTGCTTCCAACTTCTCTCAGTCCTCCCTCCTTCTTCAGGAGGTTCAATCCCTTCTTCTTCTGAACGCTATAGAGGAAGTTCCTCTAGATCAGAGGGGGCAGGGATTTTACTCCCGTTATTTTATGGTTCCCAAAAAGATGGGGGATCTCAGACCTATCTTGGATCTCAGAGAACTCAACAAATGCTTAGTCAGGGAAAAGTTCAAAATGCTTTCTCTGGCCACACTTTATCCCCTTCTCACTCAAGACGACTGGCTATGTTCCCTCGACCTCAAAGAGGCATACACTCACATACCTATCCATCAGAACTCCAGAAGGTATCTCAGATTTCAGATTCATCAACGTCATTACCAATACAAGGTGTTACCCTTCGGCCTTGCCTCTTCTCCAAGGGTATTCACCAAGTGTCTGATAGTAGTGGCTGCCTTCCTCAGATCTCACAGTTTTCAGGTTTCCCCCTACCTGGACGACTGGCTAATCAAGGCTCCTTCATCTCAACAGGTGATTCAAGACACCAACCACACCATCTCATTCCTTCAAATTCTTGGTTTCGAGATCAATTACCCAAAGTCGCATCTCCTTCCCTCTCAGCGACTACAATTCATTGGAGCGGTCCTCAACACCATCCTCATGAGGGCATTTCTTCCCTCCGATCGTCTACGGACCTTGCTCCACCTCTGTCATCAGGTGCTCCTTCAAACCTCCATTCCAGCCCGCCAGATGATGGTTTTGTTAGGCCACATGGCCTCCACAGTGCACGTCACTTCCCTCGCTCATCTCCACCTCCGGACCCCTCAATGGACCTTGGTCACTCAATGGTCCCAGGTGACAGATCCTCTTTCACGTCACATATCTGTAACATCGTCGCTTCGTCAGTCTCTGCAATGGTGGTCGACCTCCTCCAATCTTTCCAGAGGTCTTCTCTTCCATCTGCCTCCTCACTCCATGATCATCACCATGATGCTTCCCCGTATGCCTGGGGAGCACACATGGACCACCTTCGCACCCAAGGTCTGTGGACGATCCAGGAACGTGCTCATCACATCAATTTCCTGGAACTCAGGGCAATGTTTTATGCTCTCAAAGCGTTTCACCATCTTCTCTACCCTCAGATTCTGCTTCTGTGCACAGACAATCAAGTAGCCATGTATTACATCAACAAGCAAGGTGGAACGGGCTCTCGCCTCTTATGTCAGGAGGCCCAAACGATTTGGTCCTTGGCGACTGCTCGCAGTATCTTTCTGAAGGCGGTGTACATTCAGGGCAAACAGAACTCCTTAGCAGACCATCTCAGCAGGATCCTTCAGCCTCACGAATGGACCCTCGACCCTGCCACTCTCCGGTCTGTTTTTGCTCAGTGGGGCACGCCTCAGGTGGACCTCTTTGCAGCTCCCCACAATCATCAGCTGCCCCTCTTCTGTTCCAGACTCTACTCCCCTCATCGTCTGACACCAGATGCCTTTCTCCTCAATTGGGTGGACAGGTTTCTTTATGCCTTTCCTCTCCTTCCTCTCATGTTGCGGACATTGTTCAAGCTTCAGAGGGAGAAAGCCACCATGATTCTCATTGCTCCACGGTGGCCTCGGCAACATTGGTTCTCCCTTCTACTTCAGCTCAGTTCCAGGGATCCCATACTGCTGCCACTGTTTCCTACTCTACTTACTCAACATCAGCAGTCTCTTCTTCATCCTAACCTGTCATCCCTCCACCTGACAGCTTGGTTTCTCTCGGCTTAACTGCTGCTTCTGCTTCTCTCTCGCAGCCTGTTCGTTCCATTCTGGATGCCTCCAGGAAACCGTCCACTATTCACTGTTACCAGCAAAAGTGGACTCGCTTTTCTTCCTGGTGTCTTCTTCATCATCATAATCCCACTTCACTACCGGTGGAACAACTGTTGGATTACTTGCTTTCTTTATCAGACTCCGGCCTCAAGTCTACGTCAATCAGAGTTCACCTCAGTGCCATTACTGCTTTTCATGAGCCCGTTCATGGAAAACCCCTCACGGCTCATCCTCTAGTCACCAGGTTCATGAGAGGCCTTTTCAATGTGAGACCACCTCTTAAGCCTCCTTCCATTACATGGGATCTTAATGTGGTTCTCTCCTCTCTCATGAAACCTCCTTTTGAACCGTTGGCCACAACTCATCTCAAATTTCTCATTTGGAAAGTAGTCTTCCTTATTGCCCTCACCTCTGCAAGAAGGGTCAGTGAGTTGCATGCACTAGTAGCTGATCCACCTTTCACGGTTTTTCACCATGACAAGGTGGTTCTACGTACACATCCAAAGTTTCTCCCTAAGGTTGTATCTGATTTTCACCTCAACCAGTCCATTGTCTTGCCTGTATTTTTCCTGAAACCTCATTCTCATCCTGGAGAACAGGCTTTACATACTTTGGACTGTAAGCGTGCTTTGGCTTACTATTTAGACCGCTCTAAGGCTCACAGGTCATCTTCCCAACTTTTTCTATCTTTTGATCCCAATAAGTTGGGTCATCCTGTTTCTAAACGCACATTATCCAATTGGCTTGCTGCTTGCATCTTGTACTGTTATGCTCAGACCGGACTGCCCTTGGAAGGTTCTGTCACAGCCCATAAAGTTCGAGCTATGGCAGCGTCTGTGGCTTTCCTCAGATCCACTCCTATTGAGGAAATCTGCAAGGCTGCTACTTGGTCCTCAGTTCATACTTTTACATCTCATTATTGTCTGGATACATTCTCCAGACGGGATGGACACTTCGGCCAATCTGTTTTACAAAATTTATTTTCCTAATGGCCAACCTTCCCTCCATCCCTCTTTTTGTTAGCTTGGAGGTCACCTATCAGTTAAGAATATGCTGCCTGCTTGTCCTGGGATAAAGCACAGTTACTTACCGTAACAAGTGTTATCCAGGGACAGCAGGCAGATATTCTTACGTCCCACCCTCCTCCCCGGGTTGGCTTCTTAGCTGGCTTATCTTAACTGGGGACCGCAAGCCTCCGTCGAGCGGGAAGGCACTCGTGCATGCGCGGTGTGGCCTAGCTAGAACTTTCTAGCTCCTTAGAGTGCAATCACTCTAAAATTGTCCGTACCGGGGCTCCGTCGGTGCCGTCACCCATCAGTTAAGAATATCTGCCTGCTGTCCCTGGATAACACCTGTTACGGTAAGTAACTGTGCTATATCCCCCCCACCCTGGATATGTATGAAATTCATTCAGAAACTAAAGACTTATACTAATGATCAGTTTTTACAAAATTTTGCTAATGGACCCCAGGTTGACCAAGTGTTCCTGAGGTTGGGGGGGGGGGGATAGGCTGTAGCTGGTCAAGCTTTGTTTTATCATATCAGAATGTGGAAAGAGTTGTAGGATAAGAGTTCTAATTAACATGAAAACAAACCTCGGAAGTAAGGTACCTATTTAGCACAAATGGACATGTACTGTTGGTCATTTCAAGAAAGACAAGAATTAAAGCAACTTTCACTTTCAAGTGCTCTCAGCAAGAGCCATAACTAATACAGGCTGCCCTGGAGAGATGGTGCTCTGAATAACAAACCGTATGATAACTAGAAACAAGAACTTTAGTTCTCTGCTGGGGGGAACTTGTAAAACTATGATCTGGGAGTGTGGCAAGAGGATTGCCAGGGTAATGTAAGCCTGAAGGAGAGGATACAAGAGAAAAGTCCTATACAGTATATGCTCGATTGCAATCAGTAATACAGGGACCATCTCTGAAAATCGAGGGCATCTAGTAACCTTTGTGCAGGGGTAAAATTTCACCCCCAAACGATTAAAAGATAAGGATACAACTAAAATAATAATAATGCAAAAAAGAAAAGGCAAAACAAAAAAAAAAGACAAGAATAGTTCCCTCTGTTTTAGTGCTGATCTTTATTGGCTGCTAATCGGGAGTGTTGTTTCTCCTGCTTATTCTTTTCTGCAAAGTCTGGTTTTCTCAGCCTTTTTTAAAATGTTTATTGAAACATACTAATTATAGACACCAATAAAACATTGCCATGAGAACATTACAATCCTGAAGCATGGACAAACAATTGTGGATTACAGTAGCAATAACTAATACACTTACTTCTTTTTGAGCTGAGGTGCAGGAAGATCCCGCGATGACAGTGTCTGCTGGCTCTGTTCAAAATAAGTAAGTGACGTCGATGCCGGTTGGGGTGAGGTGTCTTGTGTCGATGCTGGGGGGGCTCATCGCCATAAAAAAAAAAGGTTGAAAAATTGAGTCCTCTGTTTGCCCTCCTTCAGCGGGCTACCCTGACAATTTCAGGCCCTAGGCACGTGCCTACTGGGCCTATCCTTTAATCCGGCCCTGGTTACAAGTAAAGCTTAACACAGTATAAACTGGCCTTTTCTTTACAGTTCTAATACTATTGCATTAATTTTTTTGCATCCAAAAAGGTTTGAAGCTGCTCTGACTCAACAAATACATATTTTATCTGACATTTTCATGGATAGGATAACAAGAAATTTTCTCCCATTTTTACAGCTTGTTCCCTCATAACTAGAAACAACTTTCTGCAGTCCTGTGTTATTTTAGTAACATCTGGGAAAATTCTAATTTTTTGTCCCATAAAAAGACTATGGGGAAATCGAAAAAAGGCCTTCATAATTAAATTCAGGTCCTGCTCAAAAACCAGTGAAATAACCAATGTTCCCCGGTATTCGATTTCCTCCTGAGAATTTTCTAATAAGATGCACACAGTTTGTATACAGCAGAGACAGCTGAAGAGCAGATCTTCAGAGCCCTATGCAAGTGTTCCCCTGATAGTCATAACAGCATGAACACAATACAGATAGCTGGAAAGCAGATTTTCAGCAAAGTCTCATGCGACCATCACACATCGAGAAGTTGTAAGATTGTGATACACAAGTATGACAAATGAAATGATACATGTAGAGAATGAATGGAATAGGTAGCTGAAGGCAGTAGAAAGGGTGCTGCAGGGCAGGAATGAGGTGCATTGCTAGAGCTCTTTGTATGAGGGTCTCCGTACCAGGGAAGGAGTGAGATGCATTGGCAGAGGGATCTCTTTGTCTGTGTGAGGGTCTTGGAACAGGAACAGCAGAGCAGAAAGGAGGCGCGTTGGCAGAGCAAGTATACTAGAATAGGAGGAGATGCTTTGGAAGAACTCTGTGTGTGAGAGAGAGGGTCTTGACACTGGAGATGTTGCGGGGCAGGAGCGAGGTCCATTAATAGAGCTCTGTGTTGGGGGCGGGGGAGGCTCCATTCACATCTCACTTGCCCCTAAGCTAATTTTTGACTGCCTTCTCTTCCTGCTCTAATCTTTATTCCTCCCAGCATGATATGAGCTTTTTATCTGCTTTCATCAGTTTCTGGAGCTAGTTGACCCTGTGAGACTCTAGAGTCCTGAACGGTTCAGAGTTGTTGTTTATTCTGAACTTATTTGTAATAGAAGTCAAAGGGGTTCACAAATTAAAATTCTAAAACCAAATAAAGGGGGTGGGGAACCCCCTCCAGTTAACTATAGTTCAGGTTAAAGCCTGCGCAGGAGAAAGCAGATGCAGCTCCCTCTTTAAAGTCATGGCAAAAGACACCTTTAGACACAGATCAGCCATCAGAAATCCATCCCTGGCCGTTGCCCAGAGTCACTGCTGTCAGACAGAGGAGGAATGAGAGCTGTACCAAAAGACCTGAGAGGGAACTTCAAGTCTTCCACTTTTCATATCAAAAACGCTGAGTTATCAATGTGAGCTATGCAGTCCTTTGCAGGTAAAGTGACGCTTCTTTCAAGTGGAATTTATATTTCCTCTATCACACACACAAATCTCAATGACTTGGGGCCTCTTCTATCAAACTGCACTAGCAGTTTGTAGCGCAGAGAGCCACGCTAAATGGCCTGCGCTGCTCCCGACGCTCATAGGAACTCTATGGCCTCCTTTTACGAAACTGAGATAACAGTTTCTACACAAGGAGCTGCGCTGCTCCTGACGCTCATAGAGTTCATATGAGTGTCGGGATCAGCGCTGGCCATTCAGCACAGCTCACCGCACTACAAACTGCTAGCGCAGTTTAATAGAAGAGAGGGTTAGTGAGTGAGAGGCAATACAGAAAACACCCACATCTACATAGCAAAATACAAAAATCAAGGTGTAGACAAATTGTGGGTGAGAAAGTAAAAATAAAATTAAAATAATAAAATAAGCTGAAACTACTGGAAAAATATCTATATGTGTAATAGGAAATACTGGATAATAATGTATCGCCATCTAGTGGAGATAGTGAAAAAGACAATGAATGATGAATTGACAAAAGTACAAAATATTCCAAATAATGCGGGATTTGCGCCATCTAGTGGAAGCAATAAAAAAAAAAAAGCAACGAATGAACTGCAAAGTGAAAAGAGATGTAAAGTAATATATAATATTTTTAAAAGTCTCAGTATTCAGACGGAAAAGGTGAAGGGCATCAAGCTCATCATGACTCTGTTCTTGTCGACGTTGTCTCACCTTAAAAACAAACACAATCAAACTTATGACACAGTTAATGATGCAACCAGTTTGGAACGGAACCAAAAGAGGTCAGCGAGAAAAAGGAACGGCGCATACCCGAAGACCTTAAAAAATCCCTAAGGGCTTCCCTTTCAAAACTGCAGGAGGGAGCCCCCGCGAGAAATGCACCAAAGCCCCTAGGGACATACATAGAAGAGACTTGGCCCTCTTCTATTAGCGCTAAAAACTGCTCTCGCAGTTTCGTAGAAGAGGGGGGTAAGTCATCATATATCACAACAGAAGATTCAGACAACACAAAGCATGACAAAATATGCAAACAAGTCAAGTGGAGAAAGCATCGAAAAGTACAAACCATAGAATGATGAATGGGCCGCAAGTAAAAATACTGTATTTCAAATACAATGGCGCCATCTAGTGGAAACGGTAAAAAAAGCAGTGAATGTGAATAGGCTGCGAAGTAAAAGATACTGTATTTCTAATACAATGGCGCCATCTGGTGGAAATCATCACAAAGGACAACGAATGGACTGCAAGAGAAAAAAAAGATGTATTTTTTAAATAAATGTTTTAAAAACAGTTGTAATATGTAATGTTTAAATGTTTAAAAAAAGCAATATAATAAATATCAACATTCAGACCATAATAGTGAAGGGTATTAAGCTGATAACTGAGTCTCTTTTCTTCCCTATATAAAATATTGTTGATGTTGCCTGATCGCCATTCTAAAAGATGCTAGGGGGAACACTGCTTAGCCATGGCTAGAACATCCTAAGCTGTCATGGTAGGAAACTTCTCCTTTGTCCAAGAGAAGCTGTTTGTGGCTCACCGACTTAAAATAACATGTTGCACCTTGTTCATTTTCTCAAACTCACCAGTTCAAATCCCACTCTCACCTTCACTCATTTTAACAGTTTCTTATTAGCTCTCATAAGAGAGTCTAGATGGTGGACTTTGCCATTTTTCATCAGCGTATTTCCCTTTCCAGGCAAACTTATTTTCACCTTCCCATGGCTAGGACATCCTAAGCTGTCATAGTAAGAAACTTCTCTCCTGAGAAAAAGAAGCCATTTGTGGCTCACCAAGTTAAGCTGACATATTGCACCTTGTACCTTTTCTCAAGCACACCAGTTCAAATCCCACTCTCACCTTCACTCATTTTAACAGTTTCTTATTAGCTCTCATAACAGAGTCTAGATTGTGGACTTTGCCATTGTTCATCCATGCATTTTCTTTCAAGGCAAACTTATTTTCACCGTCCCATGGCTAGGACATCCTAAGCTGTCATGGAAGGAAACTTCTCCGCTAAAAGAAAAAAGCTGCTTGTGGCTCACCAAGATAAAATGACATGTTGCACCTTGTGCTTTTTCTCAAGCTCAACAGTTCAAATCCCACTCTCACCTTCACTCATTTTAACAGTTTCTTATTAGCTCTCATAAGAGAGTCTAGAATGGTGGACTTTGCAATTTTTCATCAGCGCATTTCTCTTTCCAAGCAAACTTATTTTCACTTTCCCATGGCTAGGACATCCTAAGCTGTCATGGTAGGAAACTTGTTTCTTGTCATAGAAAAGCCAATTGTGGCTCACCAAGTTAAGACCCCTTATTGTACCTTTTTTCATATTCTCAAGCTCACCAGTTCAAATCCCATTCTTGCCTTCACTCATTTTAATAGTTTCTTATTAGCGCTCATAAGAGAGTCTAGATGGTGGACTTTGCCATTTTTCATCCGCACATTTCCCTTTCAAGGCAAATTTATTTTCACCTTCCCATGGCTAGGACATCCTAAGCTGTCATGGAAGGAAACGTTTCTAACAGAAGTAAGCTGTTTGTGGCTCACCAAGATAAAATGACATATTGCACCTTGTTGTTTTTCTCAAGCTCACCAGTTCAAATCCCACTCTCACCTTTACTCATTTTAACAGTTTCTTATTAGCTCTTATAACAGAGTCTAGATGGTGGACTGTGCCATTTTTCATCAGCGCATTTCCCTTTCCTGGCAAACTTATATTTATCCCAGGACAAGCAGGCAGCATATTCTCAACAGGTGGGTGACGTCACCGATGGAGCCCCGCAGCAGACAGCCTCACAAGCAGACTTGCTTGAAGATCTTTGTAAGAGCTTTCGAGTGCTGCACTGAGCATGTGCGAGTGCCTTCCTGCCGAGTAAGGGCGCGCGTCTCCTGTGAGGTACCTCAGTTCAACGTTTTCCGCGGAGCCTAGAAGTCCTCTTCACTTCAGCTCTGCAGCCCTTCGTTGCCTTCTCACACCGCTGCTTTGTTATTTTTGCTAGTCGCTGTGCTCGCGTATTCCTTCTTTTTCTTTTTAGTAAAAAAAAACAAACAAAAAAATCTTTTATTTTTTCGTTTCCTGCCTGCGGCCTTTTGGCCTAGGCCTGGCCGCTGAACCTCGTTCGTTCATCAGCCTTCTTTTTTTCTATGTTCCGCATCTTACCAGGTTCAAAAAGTGTAGCCAGTGCGGCAAGGCTATTTCAATCACCCATCCTCATCATCGGTGTATTGTTTGCCTGGGTCCTGAACATTGCCCCGACACTTGTTTGCGCTGTGCTGCCCTTCAACCTTGAGCCCTTCGCAGATGACGTGCCAAACTTCTTAAACTATTTGGCACTATGGAGCAGTCTGCTGAGAGGGTCTCGGCTTTGACTTCGGGGACGGCCTCGACTTCCAAGACCTCGACCCCGACACCCGTGGCTGCCTCGACCAAGGCCTCGACCTTGACTCCTTCCGTCTCGAAGGCCTCACCTGAAGTCCCTTCTAAGTCTTCATCTGTGGGTAAGTCTCCTGTTTCTCCTTCAGGTACCCTTCCTAAGAAGCCTCCAGAGTCTCAGGAATCCCAGGCTGTGCCTACGGTCCTGCCAGCCTCTTCGAGACCTCCAGCTAAGCGTGCCTCCAAACATAGGGAATACTCATCCTCGAGGTCACCCTCTTTGGAGTGCACTGCTGTACCTTCGAGACCTGATCCCTTTGTCTCGGTGCCTATGTTCGAGGACATGTTGAAAGCCATTCTGACCACTCAGATTTCCTCGGTCATGGCTCATCTCCTCCTGGCCTCGGCCGTGCTTCCTATGAGCCAGCCTGAGCATCAGCCTGAGCATCCTGTTGAAGCACCTCAAGGCAAACCTTGGAAGTCTCGTTGCTTATCATCCAGCGACTCTTCTCCTCCTCCTGGTACACAATCTCCTGAATCTCGATTGAGGCATTCTTGCTTCCAAATGCAGTCAGGAATCTTTTCTCAAGCAGAAGACCTCTCCTCCTCCAGATACTGAGTCTTCTATGCCTCGTTTATCTAAGACTGTTGAGACTTCTTTGAAATCTAAACATAAGTCTCGCTAAGCTCTCACACCGGCTGTTTCTCCTCGGAGTCCATACAGGTCGAAGACTCCTCCATCGAGACCGCTTCCGAGGACTCTTCTCCTCCTGCCTCGACTCACTCTGTTCCTCAGACACCGAGGGCATCACCATCGAGGCTTCTTAAGCGCAAACACTCTTTGACTCCTCCTGTCACAGGTAGTGGAGCTTCTTCAGTGAAGAGAAGTTTCGGATGCTTTCTTTACCAACTCTGTATTCCCTGATGAATCAGGGAGATTGGCTATGCTCTCTGGATCTCAAAGAGGCTTATACTCATATCCCGATTCATCCAGCCTCTTGCAAGTATTTAAGATTTCGGGTGGGGAATCTTCATCTACAATACAGAGTTCTTCCTTTCGGACTCGCCTCATCCCCCAGAGTCTTCACGAAGTGTTTGATGGTGGTGGCTGCAGCTCTCCGTACCCAGGGTCTTCAAGTTTTTCCATACATGGACGACTGGCTCATCAAAGCCCCCTCTCAACAAGGGGTTATTGCAGCGACCCAACAGACTATTATGTTCCTTCAAAGTCTGGGGTTCGAAATCAACTTTCCAAAATCCCAGTTGAACCCATCTCAGTCTCTTCAGTTCATCGGGGCCACTCTGGACACTGTCCAGCTCAGAGCATTCCTGCCTCGACCATGCCAGGATACTCTCATTCGCCTTTGCCATCAAGTGTCTCACATCAATTTCAGCGAGTCAAATGATGATTCTGCTCGGTCACATGGCTTCTACAGTTCACGTGACTCCTTTTGCCAGACTTCACCTTCACATACCTCAGTGGACCCTGGCACCTCAGTGGCAACAAGCTACTGACCCACGTTCTCAAGAAATTATGGTAACTCCTTTGTTGAGACAGTTTCCCCACTGGTGGATGCTCTCTTCCAATCTTTCCTGAGGTTTGCTGCTCCACACTCTCCCTCATCAGAAGATTCTCACAACAGGCTCGTCAACCTACGCATGGAGAGCCCATCTAGACGGTCTCCGTACCCAAGGCCATTGGTCTCCTACAGACCATCTTTGTCACATCAAACTTTTGGAACTCAGAGCGATTTTCAATGCTCTCAAAGCTTTTCAACACCTTCTTCACGACAACGTCGTCCTTGTCCGGACAACCAAGTCGCCATGTACTATGTCAACAAACATGGAGGTACGGGATCTCACACCCTTTGTCAAGAGGCTCTGAAGCTGTGGGATTGGGCAATCCATCAAAACATCTTTCTCAGAGCTGTATACATTCAAGGTTAGCACAACTGCCTGGCGGACAAATTGAGTCGTCTTCTGCAACCTCATGAATGGACACTCAATTCCTTGCCTCTACGTCAGGTGTTTGCTCAATGGGGGACCCCTCAGATAGACCTCTTTGTGTCTCCCCTCAACAACAAGCTACCTCAGTTCTGCTCCCGGATATACTCACCCCAGCGTCTCGAGGCAGATGCTTTCCTCCTGGACTGGACGGATCAGTTTCTCTATGCCTTCTCTCCATTCCCTCTGATTCTCAAGATTCTTGTCAAGTTCAAGTTGCAACCTGCCACCATGATTCTGATAGCTCCTCGGTGGCCCAGACAATCGTGGTACTTCCTTCTACTTCATATCAGCACCAGGGAGCCTCTGCTTCTACCAGTTTTTCCCTTTCTGCTTACTCAGAGTCAAGGATCCTTACTTCATCCCAATCTGCACTTAACAGCTTGGTACCTTTCAACCTAAATGGCTCTCTGCAGTTTTCTCAATCTGTACAGAACATTTTGGTGGCTTCCAGAAAGCCGTCCACTAGGCAGTGTTACGGTCAGAAATGGACTAGATTTTCTGCTTGGTGTTCTACTCACCAAATGGAGCCAATGTCTACCTCCTTGGCTTCTGTTATGGATTATTTACTTCACTTATCACAATCTGGCCTCCAGTCTACATCTATCCAAGTCCATCTCAGTGCGATTACTACTTTCCATTAGCCTCTTGATGGGAAACCCCTGTCTGCACATCCTGTGGCTTCCTGCTTCATGAAAGGACTTTTTAATGTGCATCCACCGCTCAAACCACCTCCAGTGTCTGAGATCTCAATGTTGTCCTGGCTCAATTGATGAAGCCTCCATTTGAACCAATTGATAAGGCTCATCTCAAGTATCTTACTTGGAAAGTGGTTTTCTGATTGCCCTCACGTCTGCTTGAAGAGTCAATGAGTTACAAGCCTTGGTTGCGGAGCCACCTTTCACAGTTTTCCACCATAACAAAGTGGTCCTCCCTACTCATCCAAAATTCTTGCCTAAAATTGTTTCAGAATTTCACATCAATCAATCTATTGTTCTTCCAGTATTTTTTCCTCATTCTCACCCTGGAGAAGTGAAACTCCATACTTTGGACTGTAAGCGTGCCTTGGCTTTCTACTTGCAACGCACTCAACCTCATAGAACAGCCCCACAATTTTTCATCTCCTTCGATCCAAATAAGTTGGGGCATCCAGTCTCGAAGCCAACCATATCCAACTGGATGGCTGCTTGCATCTCTTTCTGCTATGCTCAGGCTGGTCTCCCTCTGCAGGGTTGAGTCACGGGCCACAGAGTTAGAGCAATGGCAGCATCTGTAGCTTTCCTCAGATCAACTCCTATTGAGGAAATCTGCAAGGCTGCCACTTGGTCCTCAGTTCATACTTTCACCTCTCATTACTGTCTGGATACTTTCTTCAGAAGGGATGGCCATTTTGGCCAGTCTGTTTTACAAAATCTGTCTTTTTTTACTCTTTCCACCAGATGGTGCCATTGTATTTGAAATACTGGATCTTTTACTTTGCAGTCCATTCACATTCATTGTCTTTTTTTACTGTTTCCACCAGATGGGGCCATTGTATTTGAAATACTGGATCTTTTACTTTGCAGTCCATTCACATTCATTGTCTTTTTTTACTGTTTCCATGAGATGGCGATATTACTATTTTCTATCTGTTATACATAACATTTTTTTCTAGCAGTATCATTTTTTTTTTTTTTACTTTCTCGCCCACGATTTATCCACAAGCTGAATTTTTTTATTTTGCTATGTATATGTGGGTGTTTACTGTATTGACTTGCACTCACTATATATCCACCATGGCTTTTCTTGCTATTTACACATCACATTTTAGCATCTCCTGTTCATCATATGATTTGTTCTTTTCGGTTTTCGATATTTACTCCTGTTTTGGCATATGTTGTATTTTCTGGACTTTCATTTGTGATAGACATCACTTTGGGCACCTTTTATCAAGCTGCATTACAGACTTTTAGCACACACCAGCACAGTAAATGCTCCAGCGCTCATAGAATTCATGTGAGCAGCGGAGCACTTACCTCGCTGGCCCGCACTAAAACCCTCTGCACTGCTTACACATCACATTGCTTTCTTGGGGATCTTCTCGCAGTGCTAGTATTTGAGCGCCACTGTCTTGATTTGCTGGTAGCGGTCTACAAAGCCCCCGCTTGTCCAGGATCAGGATGCACGAGTTTCGGGGCATGGGCAGAAGGGAGACGGCATGCGGCATGACCGGCGGGAAGACGCTGAGAGAGAAGCGTTTTAGATGTGAGGCACTGACTAGGGGGGAAGTGCATCGTTCGAGGAACAGAGCCGTGAGCTCACCTAAATTATCCGGGTGGAGCGCCCAGCTAAAAGATGCTAGGGAGAATACTGCCGTCCTATGGCTAGGACATCCTAAGCTGTCACTGTAGGAAATTTCTCTTTTAGCAGAAAAAGGTGTTTGTGGCTCACCAAGTTAAGATAACATATTGTATGTTGTTCCTTTTCTCAAGCTCACCAGTTCAAATCCCATTCTCACCTTCACTCATTTTAACAGTTTCTTATTAGCTCTCATAAGAGAGTCTAGATGGTGGACTTTGCCATTTTTTGTCCGCGCATTTCCCTTTCCTGGCAAACTTATTTTCACCTTCCCATGGCTAGGACATCCTAAGCTGTCATGGAAGGAAACTTCTCCTCTAACAGAAAGAAGCTGTTTGTGGTTCATCAAGATAAAATGATATATTGCACCTTGTACTTTTTCTCAAGCTCACCAGTTCAAATCCCACTCTCGAGTTCAATCATTTTAACAGTTTCATATTAGTTCTTATAAGAGAGTCTAGACGGTGGACTTTGCCATTTTTCATCCGCGCATTTCCCTTTCCTGGCAAACTTATTTTCACCTTCCCATGGCTAGGACATCCTAAGCTGTCACGGTAGGAAATTTCTCCTCTGTCCAAGTGAAGCTATTAGTGGCTCACCAAGTTAAAATGACATGTTGCACCTTGTTCCTTTTTTCAAGCTCACCAGTTCAAATCTCACTCTCACCTTCACTCATTTTAACAGTTTCATATTAGCTCTCATAAGAGAGTCAATATGGTGGACTTTGTTATTTTTCATCCACGCATTTTCTTTCAAGGCAAACTTATTTTCACCTTCCCATGGCTAGGACATCCTAAGCTGTCATGGTAGGAAACTTCTCCTCTAACATAAAGAAGCTGTTTGTGGCTCATCAAGATAACATGATATATTACACCTTGAAATTTTTCTCAAGCTCACTAGTTCAAATCCCACTCTCAAGTTCAATCATTTTAACAGTTTCATATTACCTCTTATAAGAGAGTCTAGATGGTGGACTTTGCCATTTTTCATCCGCGCATTTCCCTTTGCTGGCAAACTTATTTTCACCTTCCCATGGCTAGGACATCCTAAGCTGTAATGGAAGGAAACTTCTTCTCTAACAGAAAGAAGCTATTTGTGGTTCATCAAGATAACATGATATATTGCACCTTGTACTTTTTCTCAAGCTCACCAGTTCAAATCCCACTCTCGAGTTCAATCATTTTAACAGTTTCATATTAGCTCTTATAAGAGAGTCTAGATGGTGGACTTTGCCATTTTTCATCCGCGCATTTCCCTTTCTTGGCAAACTTATTTTCACCTTCCCATGGCTAGGACATCCTAAACTGTCACGGTAGGAATTTTTCCTCTGTCCAAGTGAAGCTGTTAGTGGCTCACCAAGTTAAAATGACATGTTGCACCTTGTTCCTTTTTTCAAGCTCACCAGTTCAAATCTCACTCTAACCTTCACTCATTTTAACAGTTTCATATTAGCTCTCATAAGAGAGTCAATATGGTGGACTTTGTTATTTTTCATCCACGCATTTTCTTTCAAGGCAAACTTATTTTCACCTTCCCATGGCTAGGATATCCTAAGCTGTCATGGTAGGAAACTTCTCCTTTGATAGAGAAAAACCATTTGTGGCTCACCAAGTTAAAGTCCTTTGTTATACCTTTTTTTTCATCTTCTCAAGCTCACCAGTTCAAATCCTATTCTCACCTTCACTCATTTTAACAGTTTCTTTTTAGCTCTCATAACAGAGTCTAAATCAGGGGTGTCCAACCTTTTGTCTTCCCCGGGCCGCATTGGTCGAAAAAATGCTTCTGGGGATGCGCAAACGTGCAAATGCTGCAGCAAGACAGAGGAGGGAGCCGGCAAGACGGTAAACACCCGGGGAACGGCAGAGGAAAACACTGCCTCGCCCTTGACCGGGGCTGCAGAAAATACTTCATTGGGCTGCTTGCGGCCCTCAGGCCACAGGTTGGACACCCCTGGTCTAGATGGTGGACTTTGCCATTTTTCATACGCACATTTCCCTTTCCAGGCAAATTTATTTTCACCTTCCCATGGCTAGGACATCCTAAGCTGTCATGGAAGGAAACTTCTCCTCTAACAGAAAGAAGCTGCTTGTGGCTCATCAAGATAACATGATATATTGCACCTTGTACTTTTTCTCAAGCTCACCAGTTCAAATCCCACTCTCGAGTTCAATCATTTTAACAGTTTCATATTAGCTCTTATAAGAGAGTCTAGACGGTGGACTTTGCCATTTTTTATCCGTGCATTTCCCTTTCCTGGCAAACTTATTTTCACCTTCCCATGGCTAGGACATCCTAAGCTGTCACGGTAGGAAATTTCTCCTCTCTCCAAGCGAAGCTGTTAGTGGCTCACCAAGTTAAAATGACATGATGCACCTTGTTCCTTTTTTCAAGCTCACCAGTTCAAATCCCACTCTCACCTTCACTCATTTTAACAATTTCTTATTAGCTTAAGGTTCATCTCAAGTATCTTACTTGGAAAGTGGTTTTCTGATTGCCCTCTTGTCTGCTTGAAGAGTGAATGAGTTACAAGCCTTGGTTGCGGATCCACCTTACACAGTTTTCCACCATAACAAAGTGGTCCTCCAAAATTCTTGCCTAAAGTTGTTTCAGAATTTCACATCAATCAATCTATTGTTTTTCCAGTATTTTTTCCTCATTCTCACCCTGGAGAAGTGAAACTCCATACTTTGGACTGTAAGCGTGCCTTGGCTTTCTACTTGCAACGCACTCAACCTCATAGAACAGCCCCACAATTTTTCATCTCTTTCGATCCAAATAAGTTGGGGCATCCTGTCTCGAAGCCAACCATATCCAACTGGATGGCTGCTTGCATCTCTTTCTGCTATGCTCAGGCTGGTCTCCCTCTGCAGGGTTGAGTCACGGGCCACAGAGTTAGAGCAATTGCAGCATCTGTAGCTTTCCTCAGATCAACTCCTATTGAGGAAATCTGCAAGGCTGTCAATTGGTCCTCAGTTCATACTTTCACCTCTCATTACTGTCTGGATACTTTCTTCAGAAGGGATGGCCATTTTGGCCAGTCTGTTTTACAAAATCTGTCTTTTTTTTACTCTTTCCACCAGATGGTGCCATTGTATTTGAAATACTGGATCTTTTACTTTGTTTGCAGTCCATTCACATTCATTGTCTTTTTTTACTGTTTCCACCAGATGGGGCCATTGTATTTGAAATACTGTATCTTTTACTTTTCAGTCCGTTCAAATTCATTGTCTTTTTTTACTGTTTCCATGAGATGGCGATATTACTATTTCTTATCTGTTATACATAACATTTTTTTCTAGCAGTATCATTTTTTTTTTTTTACTTTCTCGCTCACGATTTATTCACAAGCTGAATTTTTTTATTTTGCTATGTATATGTGGGTGTTTATTGTATTGACTTGCACTCACTATATATCCACCATGGCTTTTCTTGCTATTTAAACATCACATTTTAGCATCTCCTGTTCATCATATGATTTGTTCTTTTCGATTTTCGATATTTACTCCTGTTTTGGCATATGTTGTATTTTCTGGAATTTCATTTGTGATAGATGTCACTTTGGGCACCTTTTATCAAGCTTCATTACAGACTTTTAGCACACACCAGCACAGTAAATGCTCCAGCGCTCATAGAATTCATGTGAGCAGCGGAGCACTTACCTCGCTGGCCCGCACTAAAACCCTCTGCACTTCTTACACATCACATTGCTTTCTTGGGGATCTTCTCGCAGTGCTAGCATTTGAGCGCCACTGTCTTGATTTGCTGGTAGCGGTCTACAAAGCCCCCGCTTGTCCAGGATCAGGATGCACGAGTTGCGGGGCATGAGCAGAAGGGAGACGGCGTGCGGCATGTCCGGCGGGAAGACGCTGAGAGAGAAGCGTTTTAAAGGTGAGACATTGACTAGGGGGAAAGCGCATCGTTCGAGGAACAGAGCCGTGAGCTCACCTAAATTATCCGGGTGGAGCGCCCAGCTAAAAGATGCTAGGGAGAATACTGCCGTCCGATGGCTAGGACATCCTAAGCTGTCACTGTAGGAAATTTCTCTCTTAGCAGAAAAAAGGTGTTTGTGGCTCACCAAGTTAAGATAACATATTGTATGTTGTTCCTTTTCTCAAGCTCACCAGTTCAAATCCCATTCTCACCTTCACTCATTTTAACAGTTTCTTATTAGCTCTCATAAGAGAGTCTAGATGGTGGACTTTGCCATTTTTCATCCTGCATTTCCTTTTCCTGGCAAACTTATTTTCACCTTCCCATGGCTAGGACATCCTAAGCTGTCATGGAAGGAAACTTCTCCTTTAACAGAAAGAAGCCATTTGTGGTTCATCAAGATCACATGATATATTGCACCTTGTACTTTTTCTCAAGCTCACCAGTTCAAATCCCACTCTCGAGTTCAATCATTTTAACAGTTTCATATTAGCTCTTATAAGAGAGTCTAGATGGTGGACTTTGCCATTTTTCATCCGCGCATTTCCCTTTTCTGGCAAACTTATTTTCACCTTCCCATGGCTAGGACATCCTAAGCTGTCACGGTAGGAAATTTCTCCTCTATCCAAGTGAAGCTATTAGTGGCTCACCAAGTTAAAATGACATGTTGCTCCTTGTTCCTTTTTTCAAGCTCACCATTTCAAATCCCACTCTCACCTTCTCTCATTTTAACATTTTCTTATTAGTTCTCATAAGAGAGTAAATATGGTGGACTTTGTTATTTTTCATCCACGTATTTTGTTTCAAGGCAAACTTATTTTCACCTTCCCATGGCTAGGACATCCTAAGCTGTCATGGTCGGAAACTTTTCCTCTGACAGAGAAAAACCATTTGTGGCTCACCAAGTTAAAGCCCTTTGTTATACCTTTTTTTTCATCTTCTCAAGCTCACCAGTTCAAATCCTATTCTCACCTTCACTCATTTTAACAGTTTCTTTTTAGCTCTCATAACAGAGTCTAAATCAGGGGTGTCCAACCTTTTGTCTTCCCTGGGCCGCATTGGTCGAAAAAATGTTTCTGGGGATGCGCAAACGTTCAAATGCTGCAGCAAGACAGAGGAGGGAGACGGCAAGACGGTAAACACCCGGGGAATGGCAGAGGAAAACACTGCCTCGCCCTTGACCGGGGCTGCAGAAAATACTTCATTGGGCTGCTTGCGGCCCTCAGGCCACAGGTTGCACACCCCTGGTCTAGATGGTGGACTTTGCCATTTTTCATCCGCACATTTCCCTTTCCAGGCAAATTTATTTTCACCTTCCCATGGCTAGGACATCCTAAGCTGTCATGGAAGGAAACTTCTCCTTTAACAGAAAGAATAATAATAACTTTATTCTTATATACCGCCAACAATCTTGCGACTTCTAGGCGGTTCCGTTTGTGGTTCATCAAGATAACATGATATATAGCACCTTGTACTTTTTCTCAAGCTCACTAGTTCAAATCCCACTCTCGAGTTCAATCATTTTAACAGTTTCATATTAGTTCTTATAAGAGAGTCTAGATGGTGGACTTTGCCATTTTTCATACGCACATTTCCCTTTCCTGGCAAACTTATTTTCACATTCCCATGGCTAGGACATCCTAAACTGTCACGGTAGGAAATTTTTCAGCTGTCCAAGTGAAGCTGTTAGTGGCTCACCAAGTTAAAATGACATGTTGCACCTTGTTCCTTTTTTCAAGCTCACCAGTTCAAATCCCACTCTCACCTTCACTCATTTTAACAGTTTCTTATTAGCTCTCATAAGAGAGTCAATATGGTGGACTTTGTTATTTTTCATCCATGCATTTTCTTTCAAGGCAAACTTATTTTCACCTTCCAATGGCTAGGACATCCTAATCTGTCATGGCAGGAAACTTCTCCCCTGATAGAGAAAAACCATTTGTGTCTCACCAAGTTAAAGCCCTTTGTTGTACCTTTTTTTTTTCATCTTCTCAAGCTCACCAGTTCTAATCCTATTCTCACCTTCACTCATTTTAACAGTTTCTTTTTAGCTCTCATAACAGAGTCTAAATCAGGGGTGTCCATCCTTTTGTCTTCCCTGGGCCGCATTGGTCGAAAAAATGTTTCTGGGGATGCGCAAACGTTCAAATGCTGCAGCAAGACAGAGGAGGGAGACGGCAAGACGGTAAACACCCGGGGAACGGCAGGGGAAAACACTGCCTCGCCCTCGACCGGGGCTGCAGAAAATACTTCATTGGGCTGCTTGCGGCCCTCAGGCCACAGGTTGGACACCCCTGGTCTAGATGGTGGACTTTGCCATTTTTCATACGCACATTTCCCTTTCCAGGCAAATTTATTTTCACCTTCCCATGGCTAGGACATCCTAAGCTGTCATGGAAGGAAACTTCTCCTCTAACAGAAAGAAGCTGCTTGTGGCTCATCAAGATAACATGATATATTGCACCTTGTACTTTTTCTCAAGCTCACCAGTTCAAATCCCACTCTCGAGTTCAATCATTTTAACAGTTTCATATTAGCTCTTATAAGAGAGTCTAGACGGTGGACTTTGCCATTTTTTATCCGTGCATTTCCCTTTCCTGGCAAACTTATTTTCACCTTCCCATGGCTAGGACATCCTAAGCTGTCACGGTAGGAAATTTCTCCTCTCTCCAAGCGAAGCTGTTAGTGGCTCACCAAGTTAAAATGACATGATGCACCTTGTTCCTTTTTTCAAGCTCACCAGTTCAAATCCCACTCTCACCTTCACTCATTTTAACAATTTCTTATTAGCTTAAGGTTCATCTCAAGTATCTTACTTGGAAAGTGGTTTTCTGATTGCCCTCTTGTCTGCTTGAAGAGTGAATGAGTTACAAGCCTTGGTTGCGGATCCACCTTTCACAGTTTTCCACCATAACAAAGTGGTCCTCCAAAATTCTTGCCTAAAGTTGTTTCAGAATTTCACATCAATCAATCTATTGTTTTTCCAGTATTTTTTCCTCATTCTCACCCTGGAGAAGTGAAACTCCATACTTTGGACTGTAAGCGTGCCTTGGCTTTCTACTTGCAACGCACTCAACCTCATAGAACAGCCCCACAATTTTTCATCTCTTTCGATCCAAATAAGTTGGGGCATCCTGTCTCGAAGCCAACCATATCCAACTGGATGGCTGCTTGCATCTCTTTCTGCTATGCTCAGGCTGGTCTCCCTCTGCAGGGTTGAGTCACGGGCCACAGAGTTAGAGCAATTGCAGCATCTGTAGCTTTCCTCAGATCAACTCCTATTGAGGAAATCTGCAAGGCTGCCAATTGGTCCTCAGTTCATACTTTCACCTCTCATTACTGTCTGGATACTTTCTTCAGAAGGGATGGCCATTTTGGCCAGTCTGTTTTACAAAATCTGTCTTTTTTTTACTCTTTCCACCAGATGGTGCCATTGTATTTGAAATACTGGATCTTTTACTTTGTTTGCAGTCCATTCACATTCATTGTCTTTTTTTACTGTTTCCACCAGATGGGGCCATTGTATTTGAAATACTGTATCTTTTACTTTTCAGTCCGTTCAAATTCATTGTCTTTTTTTACTGTTTCCATGAGATGGCGATATTACTATTTCTTATCTGTTATACATAACATTTTTTTCTAGCAGTATCATTTTTTTTTTTTTACTTTCTCGCTCACGATTTATTCACAAGCTGAATTTTTTTATTTTGCTATGTATATGTGGGTGTTTATTGTATTGACTTGCACTCACTATATATCCACCATGGCTTTTCTTGCTATTTAAACATCACATTTTAGCATCTCCTGTTCATCATATGATTTGTTCTTTTCGATTTTCGATATTTACTCCTGTTTTGGCATATGTTGTATTTTCTGGAATTTCATTTGTGATAGATGTCACTTTGGGCACCTTTTATCAAGCTTCATTACAGACTTTTAGCACACACCAGCACAGTAAATGCTCCAGCGCTCATAGAATTCATGTGAGCAGCGGAGCACTTACCTCGCTGGCCCGCACTAAAACCCTCTGCACTTCTTACACATCACATTGCTTTCTTGGGGATCTTCTCGCAGTGCTAGCATTTGAGCGCCACTGTCTTGATTTGCTGGTAGCGGTCTACAAAGCCCCCGCTTGTCCAGGATCAGGATGCACGAGTTGCGGGGCATGAGCAGAAGGGAGACGGCGTGCGGCATGTCCGGCGGGAAGACGCTGAGAGAGAAGCGTTTTAAAGGTGAGACATTGACTAGGGGGAAAGCGCATCGTTCGAGGAACAGAGCCGTGAGCTCACCTAAATTATCCGGGTGGAGCGCCCAGCTAAAAGATGCTAGGGAGAATACTGCCGTCCGATGGCTAGGACATCCTAAGCTGTCACTGTAGGAAATTTCTCTCTTAGCAGAAAAAAGGTGTTTGTGGCTCACCAAGTTAAGATAACATATTGTATGTTGTTCCTTTTCTCAAGCTCACCAGTTCAAATCCCATTCTCACCTTCACTCATTTTAACAGTTTCTTATTAGCTCTCATAAGAGAGTCTAGATGGTGGACTTTGCCATTTTTCATCCTGCATTTCCTTTTCCTGGCAAACTTATTTTCACCTTCCCATGGCTAGGACATCCTAAGCTGTCATGGAAGGAAACTTCTCCTTTAACAGAAAGAAGCCATTTGTGGTTCATCAAGATCACATGATATATTGCACCTTGTACTTTTTCTCAAGCTCACCAGTTCAAATCCCACTCTCGAGTTCAATCATTTTAACAGTTTCATATTAGCTCTTATAAGAGAGTCTAGATGGTGGACTTTGCCATTTTTCATCCGCGCATTTCCCTTTTCTGGCAAACTTATTTTCACCTTCCCATGGCTAGGACATCCTAAGCTGTCACGGTAGGAAATTTCTCCTCTATCCAAGTGAAGCTATTAGTGGCTCACCAAGTTAAAATGACATGTTGCTCCTTGTTCCTTTTTTCAAGCTCACCATTTCAAATCCCACTCTCACCTTCTCTCATTTTAACATTTTCTTATTAGTTCTCATAAGAGAGTAAATATGGTGGACTTTGTTATTTTTCATCCACGTATTTTGTTTCAAGGCAAACTTATTTTCACCTTCCCATGGCTAGGACATCCTAAGCTGTCATGGTCGGAAACTTTTCCTCTGACAGAGAAAAACCATTTGTGGCTCACCAAGTTAAAGCCCTTTGTTATACCTTTTTTTTCATCTTCTCAAGCTCACCAGTTCAAATCCTATTCTCACCTTCACTCATTTTAACAGTTTCTTTTTAGCTCTCATAACAGAGTCTAAATCAGGGGTGTCCAACCTTTTGTCTTCCCTGGGCCGCATTGGTCGAAAAAATGTTTCTGGGGATGCGCAAACGTTCAAATGCTGCAGCAAGACAGAGGAGGGAGACGGCAAGACGGTAAACACCCGGGGAATGGCAGAGGAAAACACTGCCTCGCCCTTGACCGGGGCTGCAGAAAATACTTCATTGGGCTGCTTGCGGCCCTCAGGCCACAGGTTGCACACCCCTGGTCTAGATGGTGGACTTTGCCATTTTTCATCCGCACATTTCCCTTTCCAGGCAAATTTATTTTCACCTTCCCATGGCTAGGACATCCTAAGCTGTCATGGAAGGAAACTTCTCCTTTAACAGAAAGAATAATAATAACTTTATTCTTATATACCGCCAACAATCTTGCGACTTCTAGGCGGTTCCGTTTGTGGTTCATCAAGATAACATGATATATAGCACCTTGTACTTTTTCTCAAGCTCACTAGTTCAAATCCCACTCTCGAGTTCAATCATTTTAACAGTTTCATATTAGTTCTTATAAGAGAGTCTAGATGGTGGACTTTGCCATTTTTCATACGCACATTTCCCTTTCCTGGCAAACTTATTTTCACATTCCCATGGCTAGGACATCCTAAACTGTCACGGTAGGAAATTTTTCAGCTGTCCAAGTGAAGCTGTTAGTGGCTCACCAAGTTAAAATGACATGTTGCACCTTGTTCCTTTTTTCAAGCTCACCAGTTCAAATCCCACTCTCACCTTCACTCATTTTAACAGTTTCTTATTAGCTCTCATAAGAGAGTCAATATGGTGGACTTTGTTATTTTTCATCCATGCATTTTCTTTCAAGGCAAACTTATTTTCACCTTCCAATGGCTAGGACATCCTAATCTGTCATGGCAGGAAACTTCTCCCCTGATAGAGAAAAACCATTTGTGTCTCACCAAGTTAAAGCCCTTTGTTGTACCTTTTTTTTTTCATCTTCTCAAGCTCACCAGTTCTAATCCTATTCTCACCTTCACTCATTTTAACAGTTTCTTTTTAGCTCTCATAACAGAGTCTAAATCAGGGGTGTCCATCCTTTTGTCTTCCCTGGGCCGCATTGGTCGAAAAAATGTTTCTGGGGATGCGCAAACGTTCAAATGCTGCAGCAAGACAGAGGAGGGAGACGGCAAGACGGTAAACACCCGGGGAACGGCAGGGGAAAACACTGCCTCGCCCTCGACCGGGGCTGCAGAAAATACTTCATTGGGCTGCTTGCGGCCCTCAGGCCACAGGTTGGACACCCCTGGTCTAGATGGTGGACTTTGCCATTTTTCATACGCACATTTCCCTTTCCAGGCAAATTTATTTTCACCTTCCCATGGCTAGGACATCCTAAGCTGTCATGGAAGGAAACTTCTCCTCTAACAGAAAGAAGCTGCTTGTGGCTCATCAAGATAACATGATATATTGCACCTTGTACTTTTTCTCAAGCTCACCAGTTCAAATCCCACTCTCGAGTTCAATCATTTTAACAGTTTCATATTAGCTCTTATAAGAGAGTCTAGACGGTGGACTTTGCCATTTTTTATCCGCGCATTTCCCTTTCCTGGCAAACTTATTTTCACCTTCCCATGGCTCGGACATCCTAAGCTGTCACGGTAGGAAATTTCTCCTCTGTCCAATCGAAGCTGTTAGTGGCTCACCAAGTTAAAATGACATGATGCACCTTGTTCCTTTTTTCAAGCTCACCAGTTCAAATCCCACTCTCACCTTCACTCATTTTAACAATTTCTTATTAGCTTAAGGTTCATCTCAAGTATCTTACTTGGAAAGTGGTTTTCTGATTGCCCTCTTGTCTGCTTGAAGAGTGAATGAGTTACAAGCCTTGGTTGCGGATCCACCTTTCACAGTTTTCCACCATAACAAAGTGGTCCTCCAAAATTCTTGCCTAAAGTTGTTTCAGAATTTCACATCAATCAATCTATTGTTTTTCCAGTATTTTTTCCTCATTCTCACCCTGGAGAAGTGAAACTCCATACTTTGGACTGTAAGCGTGCCTTGGCTTTCTACTTGCAACGCACTCAACCTCATAGAACAGCCCCACAATTTTTCATCTCTTTCGATCCAAATAAGTTGGGGCATCCTGTCTCGAAGCCAACCATATCCAACTGGATGGCTGCTTGCATCTCTTTCTGCTATGCTCAGGCTGGTCTCCCTCTGCAGGGTTGAGTCACGGGCCACAGAGTTAGAGCAATTGCAGCATCTGTAGCTTTCCTCAGATCAACTCCTATTGAGGAAATCTGCAAGGCTGCCAATTGGTCCTCAGTTCATATTTTCACCTCTCATTACTGTCTGGATACTTTCTTCAGAAGGGATGGCCATTTTGGCCAGTCTGTTTTACAAAATCTGTCTTTTTTTACTCTTTCCACCAGATGGTGCCATTGTATTTGAAATACTGGATCTTTTACTTTGTTTGCAGTCCATTCACATTCATTGTCTTTTTTTACTGTTTCCACCAGATGGGGCCATTGTATTTGAAATACTGTATCTTTTACTTTTCAGTCCGTTCAAATTCATTGTCTTTTTTTACTGTTTCCATGAGATGGCGATATTACTATTTCTTATCTGTTATACATAACATTTTTTTCTAGCAGTATCATTTTTTTTTTTTTTACTTTCTCGCTCACGATTTATTCACAAGCTGAATTTTTTTATTTTGCTATGTATATGTGGGTGTTTATTGTATTGACTTGCACTCACTATATATCCACCATGGCTTTTCTAGCTATTTACACATCACATTTTAGCATCTCCTGTTCATCATATGATTTGTTCTTTTCGATTTTCGATATTTACTCCTGTTTTGGCATATGTTGTATTTTCTGGAATTTCATTTGTGATAGATGTCACTTTGGGCACCTTTTATCAAGCTTCATTACAGACTTTTAGCACACACCAGCACAGTAAATGCTCCAGCGCTCATAGAATTCATGTGAGCAGCGGAGCACTTACCTCGCTGGCCCGCACTAAAACCCTCTGCACTTCTTACACATCACATTGCTTTCTTGGGGATCTTCTCGCAGTGCTAGCATTTGAGCGCCACTGTCTTGATTTGCTGGTAGCGGTCTACAAAGCCCCCGCTTGTCCAGGATCAGGATGCACGAGTTGCGGGGCATGAGCAGAAGGGAGACGGCGTGCGGCATGTCCGGCGGGAAGACGCTGAGAGAGAAGCGTTTTAAAGGTGAGACATTGACTAGGGGGAAAGCGCATCGTTCGAGGAACAGAGCCGTGAGCTCACCTAAATTATCCGGGTGGAGCGCCCAGCTAAAAGATGCTAGGGAGAATACTGCCGTCTGATGGCTAGGACATCCTAAGCTGTCACTGTAGGAAATTTCTCTCTTAGCAGAAAAAAGGTGTTTGTGGCTCACCAAGTTAAGATAACATATTGTATGTTGTTCCTTTTCTCAAGCTCACCAGTTCAAATCCCATTCTCACCTTCACTCATTTTAACAGTTTCTTATTAGCTCTCATAAGAGAGTCTAGATGGTGGACTTTGCCATTTTTCATCCTGCATTTCCTTTTCCTGGCAAACTTATTTTCACCTTCCCATGGCTAGGACATCCTAAGCTGTCATGGAAGGAAACTTCTCCTTTAACAGAAAGAAGCCATTTGTGGTTCATCAAGATCACATGATATATTGCACCTTGTACTTTTTCTCAAGCTCACCAGTTCAAATCCCACTCTCGAGTTCAATCATTTTAACAGTTTCATATTAGCTCTTATAAGAGAGTCTAGATGGTGGACTTTGCCATTTTTCATCCGCGCATTTCCCTTTTCTGGCAAACTTATTTTCACCTTCCCATGGCTAGGACATCCTAAGCTGTCACGGTAGGAAATTTCTCCTCTATCCAAGTGAAGCTATTAGTGGCTCACCAAGTTAAAATGACATGTTGCACCTTGTTCCTTTTTTCAAGCTCACCATTTCAAATCCCACTCTCACCTTCTCTCATTTTAACATTTTCTTATTAGTTCTCATAAGAGAGTAAATATGGTGGACTTTGTTATTTTTCATCCACGTATTTTGTTTCAAGGCAAACTTATTTTCACCTTCCCATGGCTAGGACATCCTAAGCTGTCATGGTCGGAAACTTTTCCTCTGACAGAGAAAAACCATTTGTGGCTCACCAAGTTAAAGCCCTTTGTTATACCTTTTTTTTCATCTTCTCAAGCTCACCAGTTCAAATCCTATTCTCACCTTCACTCATTTTAACAGTTTCTTTTTAGCTCTCATAACAGAGTCTAAATCAGGGGTGTCCAACCTTTTGTCTTCCCTGGGCCGCATTGGTCGAAAAAATGTTTCTGGGGATGCGCAAACGTTCAAATGCTGCAGCAAGACAGAGGAGGGAGACGGCAAGACGGTAAACACCCGGGGAACGGCAGAGGAAAACACTGCCTCGCCCTTGACCGGGGCTGCAGAAAATACTTCATTGGGCTGCTTGTGGCCCTCAGGCCACAGGTTGCACACCCCTGGTCTAGATGGTGGACTTTGCCATTTTTCATCCGCACATTTCCCTTTCCAGGCAAATTTATTTTCACCTTCCCATGGCTAGGACATCCTAAGCTGTCATGGAAGGAAACTTCTCCTTTAAAAGAAAGAATAATAATAACTTTATTCTTATATACCGCCAACAATCTTGCGACTTCTAGGCGGTTCCGTTTGTGGTTCATCAAGATAACATGATATATAGCACCTTGTACTTTTTCTCAAGCTCACTAGTTCAAATCCCACTCTCGAGTTCAATCATTTTAACAGTTTCATATTAGTTCTTATAAGAGAGTCTAGATGGTGGACTTTGCCATTTTTCATACGCACATTTCCCTTTCCTGGCAAACTTATTTTCACATTCCCATGGCTAGGACATCCTAAACTGTCACGGTAGGAAATTTTTCAGCTGTCCAAGTGAAGCTGTTAGTGGCTCACCAAGTTAAAATGACATGTTGCACCTTGTTCCTTTTTTCAAGCTCACCAGTTCAAATCCCACTCTCACCTTCACTCATTTTAACAGTTTCTTATTAGCTCTCATAAGAGAGTCAATATGGTGGACTTTGTTATTTTTCATCCATGCATTTTCTTTCAAGGCAAACTTATTTTCACCTTCCAATGGCTAGGACATCCTAATCTGTCATGGCAGGAAACTTCTCCTCTGATAGAGAAAAACCATTTGTGTCTCACCAAGTTAAAGCCCTTTGTTGTACCTTTTTTTTTTCATCTTCTCAAGCTCACCAGTTCTAATCCTATTCTCACCTTCACTCATTTTAACAGTTTCTTTTTAGCTCTCATAACAGAGTCTAAATCAGGGGTGTCCATCCTTTTGTCTTCCCTGGGCCGCATTGGTCGAAAAAATGTTTCTGGGGATGCGCAAACGTTCAAATGCTGCAGCAAGACAGAGGAGGGAGACGGCAAGACGGTAAACACCCGGGGAACGGCAGGGGAAAACACTGCCTCGCCCTCGACCGGGGCTGCAGAAAATACTTCATTGGGCTGCTTGCGGCCCTCAGGCCACAGGTTGGACACCCCTGGTCTAGATGGTGGACTTTGCCATTTTTCATACGCACATTTCCCTTTCCAGGCAAATTTATTTTCACCTTCCCATGGCTAGGACATCCTAAGCTGTCATGGAAGGAAACTTCTCCTCTAACAGAAAGAAGCTGCTTGTGGCTCATCAAGATAACATGATATATTGCACCTTGTACTTTTTCTCAAGCTCACCAGTTCAAATCCCACTCTCAAGTTCAATCATTTTAACAGTTTCATATTAGTTCTTATAAGAGAGTCTAGATGATGGACTTTGCCATTTTTTCGTCCCCGCATTTCCCTTTCCTGGCAAACTTATTTTCACCTTCCCATGGCTAGGACATTCTAAGCTGTCATGGAAGGAAACTTCTCCTTTAACAGAAAGAATAATAATAACTTTATTCTTATATACCGCCAACAATCTTGCGACTTCTAGGCGGTTCCGTTTGTGGTTCATCAAGATAACATGATATATAGCACCTTGTACTTTTTCTCAAGCTCACTAGTTCAAATCCCACTCTCGAGTTCAATCATTTTAACAGTTTCATATTAGTTCTTATAAGAGAGTCTAGATGGTGGACTTTGCCATTTTTCATACGCACATTTCCCTTTCCTGGCAAACTTATTTTCACGTTCCCATGGCTAGGACATCCTAAACTGTCACGGTAGGAAATTTTTCAGCTGTCCAAGTAAAGCTGTTAGTGGCTCACCAAGTTAAAATGACATGTTGCACCTTGTTCCTTTTTTCAAGCTCACCAGTTCAAATCCCACTCTCACCTTCACTCATTTTAACAGTTTCTTATTAGCTCTCATAAGAGAGTCAATATGGTGGACTTTGTTATTTTTCATCCATGCATTTTCTTTCAAGGCAAACTTATTTTCACCTTCCAATGGCTAGGACATCCTAATCTGTCATGGCAGGAAACTTCTCCTCTGATAGAGAAAAACCATTTGTGTCTCACCAAGTTAAAGCCCTTTGTTGTACCTTTTTTTTTTCATCTTCTCAAGCTCACCAGTTCTAATCCTATTCTCACCTTCACTCATTTTAACAGTTTCTTTTTAGCTCTCATAACAGAGTCTAAATCAGGGGTGTCCATCCTTTTGTCTTCCCTGGGCCGCATTGGTCGAAAAAATGTTTCTGGGGATGCGCAAACGTTCAAATGCTGCAGCAAGACAGAGGAGGGAGACGGCAAGACGGTAAACACCCGGGGAACGGCAGGGGAAAACACTGCCTCGCCCTCGACCGGGGCTGCAGAAAATACTTCATTGGGCTGCTTGCGGCCCTCAGGCCACAGGTTGGACACCCCTGGTCTAGATGGTGGACTTTGCCATTTTTCATACGCACATTTCCCTTTCCAGGCAAATTTATTTTCACCTTCCCATGGCTAGGACATCCTAAGCTGTCATGGAAGGAAACTTCTCCTCTAACAGAAAGAAGCTGCTTGTGGCTCATCAAGATAACATGATATATTGCACCTTGTACTTTTTCTCAAGCTCACCAGTTCAAATCCCACTCTCAAGTTCAATCATTTTAACAGTTTCATATTAGTTCTTATAAGAGAGTCTAGATGATGGACTTTGCCATTTTTTCGTCCCCGCATTTCCCTTTCCTGGCCAAGTTATTTTCACCTTCCCATGGCTAGGACATTCTAAGCTGTCATGGAAGGAAACTTCTCCTTTAACAGAAAGAATAATAATAACTTTATTCTTATATACCGCCAACAATCTTGCGACTTCTAGGCGGTTCCGTTTGTGGTTCATCAAGATAACATGATATATAGCACCTTGTACTTTTTCTCAAGCTCACTAGTTCAAATCCCACTCTCGAGTTCAATCATTTTAACAGTTTCATATTAGTTCTTATAAGAGAGTCTAGATGGTGGACTTTGCCATTTTTCATACGCACATTTCCCTTTCCTGGCAAACTTATTTTCACGTTCCCATGGCTAGGACATCCTAAACTGTCACGGTAGGAAATTTTTCAGCTGTCCAAGTGAAGCTGTTAGTGGCTCACCAAGTTAAAATGACATGTTGCACCTTGTTCCTTTTTTCAAGCTCACCAGTTCAAATCCCACTCTCACCTTCACTCATTTTAACAGTTTCTTATTAGCTCTCATAAGAGAGTCAATATGGTGGACTTTGTTATTTTTCATCCATGCATTTTCTTTCAAGGCAAACTTATTTTCACCTTCCAATGGCTAGGACATCCTAATCTGTCATGGCAGGAAACTTCTCCTCTGATAGAGAAAAACCATTTGTGTCTCACCAAGTTAAAGCCCTTTGTTGTACCTTTTTTTTTTCATCTTCTCAAGCTCACCAGTTCTAATCCTATTCTCACCTTCACTCATTTTAACAGTTTCTTTTTAGCTCTCATAACAGAGTCTAAATCAGGGGTGTCCATCCTTTTGTCTTCCCTGGGCCGCATTGGTCGAAAAAATGTTTCTGGGGATGCGCAAACGTTCAAATGCTGCAGCAAGACAGAGGAGGGAGACGGCAAGACGGTAAACACCCGGGGAACGGCAGGGGAAAACACTGCCTCGCCCTCGACCGGGGCTGCAGAAAATACTTCATTGGGCTGCTTGCGGCCCTCAGGCCACAGGTTGGACACCCCTGGTCTAGATGGTGGACTTTGCCATTTTTCATCCGCACATTTCCATTTCCAGGCAAATTTATTTTCACCTTCCCATGGCTAGGACATCCTAAGCTGTCATGGAAGAAAACTTCTCCTCTGACAGAAAGAAGCCGTTTGTGGTTCATCTAGATAACATGATATATTGCACCTTGTACTTTTTCTCAAGCTCACCAGTTCAAATTCCACTCTCAAGTTCTATCATTTTAACAGTTTCATATTAGCTCTTATAAGAGAGTCTAGATGGTGGACTTTGCCATTTTTCATCCGCGCATTTCCCTTTCCAGGCAAACTTATTTTCACTTTCTCCACTGCTAGGTAAAAGCCATTTGTGGTTCACCAAATTAAAGTCCCTTATTGTACCTTTTTTCATCCTCTCAAGCTCACCAGTAGAAATCCATTCTTGCCTTCACTCATTTTAACAGTTTCTTATTAGCTCTCATTAGAGAGTCTAAATGGTGCATTTCCCTTTCCAGGCAAATTTATTTTCACCTTCCCATGGCTAGGACATCCTAAGCTGTCATGGTAGGAAACTTCTCCTCTGATATTTACATTAGAAGCTCTGGTAGAAACCCGTTTACAAAGTATGTATTCTTCCCAATTAATATTTTCAAATTAATAAAATGTCTTTGCTTATTTGTAAATGGGTCTCTACCAAAGCCTTTAATTCAGTAGCATAATTAATTGAAATAACTATTTCTGAAGTTTATAGGGACAGGTGGGGATGGAAGGGATTCCTCGCAGGGATGGGTGAGGACGGAGGTGATTCCTCACGGGAATGGGTGGGGACGGAGGAATTTCTCACGGGGATGGGTGGGGACAGAGGGATTCCTCGCGGGGACGGGTGGGGACAGGTGGAATTTTGGCGGGACGGGTGGGGATAGGTGAGATTTCTATCCCCGCGCAACTCTCTAATTTACACTTTGCAGTCCATTCACATTCATTGTCTTTTTTTACTGTTTCCACCAGATGTCGATTTTACTCTTTCCTATCTGTTATACATAACATTTTTTTGTCACCCATGATTTATTCACAAGCTGAACTTTTTTTTTTTTTGTTATGTATATGTGGGTGTTTACTGTATTGACTTGCACTCACTATATATCCACTATGGCTTTTCTTGCTATTTACACATCACATTTTAGCATCTCCTGTTCATCATATGATTTTTTCTTTTCGGTTTTCGGTATTTACTCCTGTTTTGGCATACGCTGTATTTTCTGGACCTTCATTTGTGATAGATGTCACTTTGGGCACCTTTTATCAAGCTGCGTTACAGGTTTTTAGCGCAGACCAGCACAGTAAATGTTCCAGCGCTCATAGAATTCATGTGAGCAGCGGAGCACTTACCTCGCTGGCCCGCACTAAAAACCTCTGCACTGCTTACACATCACATTGCTTTCTTGGGGATCTTCTCGCAGTGCTAGCATTTGAGCGCCACTGTCTTGATTTGCTGGCAGTGGTCCGCAAAGCCCCCGCTCATCCAGAATCAGGCTGCTGTGGTACTGCGGGCAGGTGATGCACGATTTGCAGGGCATGGGCAGCAGGGAGGTGGCATGCGGCATGACCGGCGGGAAGACGCTGAGAGAGAAGCGTTTTAAAGGTGAAACACTGACTAGGGGGGAAGCGCGTCATTCGAGAAAGACAGCCGGGCGCTCACCTAAATTAGCCGGGTGGAGCGCCCGGCTAAAAGATGCTAGGGAGAACACTGATATGTTTGAACATATTGCATATATTTCTAAGGCTGATCTGTACAGTCCCTTTCCCACTTGTTCTCTTGCTTTGGTTATAAAATATGATCATTTTTTGCATGTAGGTACTTGCCAACTCTAGTAGGACTGGTGTAAGTGATCTGGATTGGCCAGTGTTGGAAACTGGAGACTAGGCTAAACAGACCATTGATCTGATCTAGTATGGCTGTTCTTATCACTGCACATTAAATTAAGATGTATTATCAGCTGTTGTTCTAGTATTTTATAGATAAAAATAGGCACCTACTTTTTTTTATAGAACATAGAACAGGCTTAAAATAGGAATCTTATTTAGTGTTTTTAGGAGGTGCCCAGTTATAAAATGAACATAAGAATTGCCATACAGGGACAAACCCACTATCCTGTTTCCAACAGTGGCCAACCTAAGTCCCAAGTACTTAGCTATATCCCAAATAGTAAAACAGATTATCCTCTTAAGAAGATATAAAGATAGGCAGTATGTGATTCATGTTGTGCAGATAGTGCAGGATTCTTTTGCCCCTCTTGCCACTTTGGTTTTAAAACCAGACTTAAATGTTATATGATCGTCTTGCTTAATGATCCAGTGCTATCCATTATGTAACAGTTCTTGGAAGCTGTGCAGACTGCTTCGGCTCCATACAGAGAATGTAATGAATCACAGGGAGACAAAGGAATGGCGCAAAGCAGTTAACAGTGTAGTGACTTCTGCTCTTGCTGTATTATTTATTGTGCTAACCTGTTGTGTAACTACCAGGGCTCTTCAAAATGTTTCTGCATTTTTATTATTTTTAATTATTTATTAAATATCTCAAAAGCAACTTACATCACTTTTCCACATAATCAACCCTGTTGCCTGGCTGACTAGTCACATGACAATCTATGACATGACCTCATACCACTTCTCCCACCCCAACCATTTCCGGTGAAAATATGAAAGTGCAGAAACTTTTTGAAGGACTTTTGAGAACATGTCTGGACGGCTTTTCAAAACCTGGCACTTTGCCGGGTTTTGAAAAGCCTCCTCTCAATCGTGTCTTGCACGATGGCATCAGCGCGGATTGCCTCCTGCCTGACCAAAGCAGGCAGCAGAGGGCGGAGCTAGGGCAGGACTGGGATGGAGATGGGTGGGCCTGGAGGCGGGTCTAGGGTATCTGAATTTTACAATCGTAAAATCTGGCAACATTACTGCTGAGGGTTCTCTAAAGGTAGTCAAAACAATGACTAGGCTGCATCCTATGGCACAGCGGTGTTAACAGATGTTTGCCCAGCCTAAAGTGGATTCCTTATTTGCTCAGGTAACCAAGCGTATGTCTCTACCAAGTGAGGGAGGCATTGTATTAAAGTATTCGCAGGTCGCAGAGTGGATGTGGTCCCAAAAAACAGTTTGAAGCCTTGGTGTTAGGGATTAAAGCAGCTGCAGCAGCCTTTTTTGTCATACCAAGATGTGTGGGCTTACCCTGGCAGAGACCGAGCCTTTGCTCCAGTTTTTGTTGGCAGGGGTGGATTATGTGGCCGATACTCTCTATGACATCAGAGTCATGAGCAAAGTCTCAATTTATTCGATTTCAGACCGCAGAATGCTCTGAATCAGGCAGTGGGCTCCTTTCAGAGGAAATGGTTTACATGAATTTATTCAGGTACTCAAGCATTTTTCCCTGTCTGTCATGGTGGGCTCACAATCTATCTAATGTGCCTGGGGAAATGGGAGGATTAAATGATTTGCCCAGGGTCACAAGGAGCAGCATGGGTTTGAATCAGGACTGCCCAAGTCCGGTCCTCGAGATCTACTGGCAGGCCAGGTTTTCAGGTTATCCACAATGAATATGCATAAGAGAGAGATTTGCATACCAAGAAGGAAGTGCTTGCAAATCTCTCATCCATATTCACTGTGGATATCCTGAAAACCTGGCCTGCCAGTAGATCTCGAGGACCAGACTTGGGCAGCTCTGGTTTGAATCCACCACCTCAGGGTGCTAAGGCTGTAGCATTAACCACTGCACCACACTCTCCCCCAAATTCTCTGCCTGACAGCAGACTGAGAACTTCCTATAGGTTCTGGGCAGTCTAATTTTCATAATTCAGGTGCTTTCATCAGTACATAGGATCTCTGAGAAGACAGATTTACAGAGCCTAGGCAAAGTCAAGCTGCTGGTCCTCGTCCCACGTCATCCTCCAAAAAGACATAATGACACTAGATCCAAAGTCTTCCCCCTAAAGATAGGAGGAAGGTTCTCGGCGTATGCAGAGGTCTAGGGACAGATCTTGTCAGACCGCTGGGTGCTGGATATCATTTGGGTAGGGTACAAGCTTGTGTTTGCCCATCCCTTAACAGACTGGTCTGTAGACTCCTTGGTGGGGTGCCCAGAAATGCCATGCAGAGTCTTAGGAACTGTACAGAGACTTATAGAAATTCAGGCCATAGAGCCAGTGCCATCAGAAGAATTGGGTTCTGGCAGATACTTCTTAAACTTCATAGTTCCCAAGAAAGGCTCAGAGGACTAGCAACCCATTCTGGATCTTAAATATGTCAAAGAGGCCCTGAAGGTTCCATACTTTTGCATGGAAACTGTGTAGCGGTGGCTCTGGCAAGTAAGACCTAATTTCTCCATACTGGATAGTAGAGGACTGGAGGAAAGAGGATGATGGTTGGAGAGGAGAGAGACAGAAGCAATACTTTATGTTTGGGGGGAGGAGAGGATGGGGAATTATTTTTTTGGCAGATAATTTTCTTGAGTGTGTTAAGCTTGCATGTTGTTTATTATTAACAGAGGTATGGTGGGAGAAAGCAAAGGGACATAGTGAAGGGGTAGTGTTCAGAGGTACTGACACAGGTGTTGCCACACCAAGAATTGAAACTTGCTATGCCACACTATATCCCACCCTGCTAGCCCCACCCCACATTAGCCTCCTCTCATATTTAAATCACTGACTACCTATGATGAGCCTACTACTGTATATGGGAAAGTATGAAAAGCTTTGGTGAGATCCTTGACTAAAGGTCTCATGCATCCTTCTCAGCTCTATCTGAATACTGGTATTTGATATAAATATTAAACATGAAGTCTTTCTCTCTCTCTCTGAAGTTCAAGAACTGCTGGACCATATAGTTTGCAAGGAAATAATTAGAAAAAAAAATGTAGCTTGTAGTTCTTTGCTCAAAACTGGGAGGGGAACTTTATGGCTTCATAAATTCTTCAAGAAGTCAGAGTTCAGGAAGCATCCCTTCTTCTCCAAAACATATTGCGGCCCCCACAGCTGACCTAAGCCCGTCAGCCCATTTTTATCTCTGTGTCCAAGGAGACAACCCTGCTGCCTTTACCCCCTTCAACATCCACTGAATTCCATCACCCCATGAGGGATTTCAGCAACTGAGGCCTCCCACTCTCCAGCTAGAAAAACTATTAACACATCAAGAAAATGGTCACAAATTTCCACTTAGAGTTTTCCTGATATGGCCAGCCAGTAGGACATAGATTTTGTTTGTTTGTTTACTGTGAACAACTAGCTTGACACTGTTGCTGTTTGTATTGATCAACTGGTTGAAAACAAAACAAAGTTAAATTAATGACATTAAAATAAGAGATGGGTCAGACTTACTGAAAAGGCAGCTGAGACATTACAGAAAAGAAACTGACATGCAAACTTAGGGCTCCTTTTACAAAGCCGTGCTAGCGATTCTTGTTTGGCAAACACACTGAAACCCAAAGGAATTAAATGGACTTCATCGCATTTGCTGCACAGGAGTCACTAGTGCAGCTTTGTAAAAGGAGCCCTTAGACAGATATGGCATGCGAAATTTGAAAGCTAAGAGAAATGAGTGAGTGAGCTGGAGATCAGAATGATGGGAAATATTGAAATGGATTGATCTTGAGATGAGAAAGAGATCAATTGTTCAGCTGCCTTTCAAAGCACTGATGTAGCCCAAGAGGAATCCACTCATAGGAGCCAACGTTTCACAATGATTGGAGTACTAAATATCGTACATCATAAGTTACCCCCTTCTTGGACAAAGTGAAGGCATTTGCTCAATATCAGGAGTGCTCAAGCACCCACAGTACTAACAGAAATAGCACTTATGAATCCACTCACTCCAGCTCACTCCTTCTGCCTTGTGTTTAGGGCCAGCGACCACCGTTCCGGATCTTCAGCAGGCAGAGGAAGGAGGAAGAAATCTTCCATTTTGTTCCTCCTCCTTGACCTGACCTGACTTTGCTCTACAGCGACGCAGATTGGGCTTGACCTAGCCCACTCCAGATCACCCGGATCATCTCCAGCTCCAATTATACACACTATCACACTAAAATCCAATCATCTGCTACTAACAACCACCAAAAAGTCATCTGCTACCTCACACCCACCAACCCCTTGCCTCCTATCTTTCACAATGAAAACAATACCACAAAAACAATTACAAACTATCTTACTGATCACCTTGCCCCTAACAAGCTGGAAGGCAGCAGCAAACATCTCCCTAATACCAGTTATTTTAACTGCAAACAGAGTTCACCACCCAGCCAGGACAATCATTGTAGACAGAAACATAACAAACTGCCAGACCTGCAAGCAACACATCATTACACCAACATGGGGGAGAAGACCAACAAACCCTCCTAGGACCAATCCACACCCACAACCAAGATCACTCATCCACCCAAAAATGACAAACAATGCTCAAACAGAATACACCACACTATCATGTGCCTACATAAATATCAGAGCTCTAGGCCCAAAGATAGAATGGATAAGAGACTGGATAGAAATCGAGAATCTAGACTGCCTCTTCCTCACCAAATCCTGGCTTACCTCAGACTCTGACGGAAATTTGCCCGCAGTGATACAAGATAAAGGTGGTCTGCAGAGACAAAAAAAGAGGAGGAGGTCTGGCCATCTTAGTTAGAAACTCCCTAAACTTAAACATACTAGACAAAACATCCATCCCATACATGGACCTACTAGCTTGCCAACTATCATGCACCACACTAAAAGGATCCATAACCTGCATGCTCTGCTACATAACACTAGGGAACTAGAACACAGCAAGACCAGAATTTGAAGACTTTATATACTGAACTCACTAACGGCAGTATACAACCTTATCCTAGGAGATCTAAACCTCCATCTCAAAGACCAATCCTCTAAACAAGTAGAAAACCTACTATCTTACCTTGAAGCCTTAACCTACAAGATCTTAGACCCACAAACCACACATGAGAAAGGCCACCAACTCGACATCGCAGCCTTCATGACCCAACAGCCCATTCTACCAGAGATTCACACCTCAAACGGAAATTGGTCCCGATCCCTCTGATCAGACCATTACACATACACCTTCAATATCAAGTGGGCCAAAGGCAAAATCAACCCAAAATCCCAAAGCTTAACCTATGAATCACGTAAATACATCGACCCCTCCATATTCTGGAATAAAAGAGATGGAACAATCCAAGAAAGTAATCCCAAAAATTTCATCTCACAATGGTGCACACTAGCCCCAGTACAAACAAAATCCAGAATCAGCAGACAATCAGACAAATGGTTCGACAACGAACTATTCCTACTCAAAAGACAATGCAGACGACCAGAAAGAAAATGGAGAAAAAGTAATCAAGAACACACAAAAACATCATGGAGAAAACTAAACCAACAATACAAGCAAAAGCTAAAAGAAAAGAGAAGGATACACTACACCAACCAAATTGGCATAGAAGTTCAAGACACAAAAAAACTATTCCAATTACTAAAAGACTCACAGACACTAAACCCTACCTGGCCAATAACGACACTCCACCCCCTTCAGCCACCCTTCTAGCTGAATACTTTAGAAACAAAATTACAACAGCTAGGACAACCTTCGCAGGAACCGCAATCCATCTTGATGAGATCACAATGCCCCCCACAGAAAAAGAATCAGCTGCACCAGACAGAACCTGGTCCAACTTCACCACAATACAATGGTCCGACCTAAACAGACTCTACAAAAAAATACAGCCATGCAGCCTGCGACCTCAACCATTGCCCTCCATACCTGTTAAAAGCCTCCAGCCCAAAATTCCGCACTCTCCTCATACAATGGATACAATCCATGTTCACAGATGGCCTTTTCCCACAAGACCTCAGCAAAATCATCATCACCCCGATCATAAAAGACCCAAAAGTAGCAACAGATCTACCATCCAACTACAGACCCAGAGCCTCAATACCATTATATGTTAAGCTAATGGAAGGCCTTCTAGCCAAACACCTCACCAACTACCTAGAAAACCACAACTTACTTCATCCTACACAGTCTGGTTTCAGAATCAACTACAGCACAGAGACACTACTAGGTTCCCTCCTGGACACAGTTAGACAACACCTCAGCACAGGCAAAAAATGCTGGTTATCCAACTAGATCTCACTGCAGCATTTGATATGTTAGACCATGATATTCTACTACAAATATTAGAAACAATAGGAATCACAGGAAAGGTGCAGACATGGTTTCAAGGATTCCTATAATCCAGGCTTACAGAGTAAAGACAAACAAAGAAAAATCAGAACCATGGTCCAACTCCTGTGGCATACGCCAAGGATCACCTTTATCCCCAACACTCTTCAATCTCTACATTGCATCCCTCGGCACTTGCCTAGACAAAGTAGGCTTAACTTCTTATAGCTATGCAGATGACATCACCATCCTTCCATTTGATCAACCAACACCCTCTATGACAAACACACTACATAGAACATTAGAAACAGTGGCTACATGGATGAAAGAACACAAACTAAAACTGAACCCAGATAAAATAAAATTTATACTTCTAAAAAAAAACAAACCTCCTACCATAATAAACTTAGTAATAAATTCAATCACATACCCCATTCAACCCACTCTAAGACTTCTGGGAGTGATGATAGACAGAGGCTATACCATGCAACCACAAATCAACAAAACAATACAAAAATAATTCGTGATCATGCAAAACTTAAGGCAAATCTGAAAATTCTTCGACAGAAAACAATTCCAGCTCATGGTCTAATCCCTAGTCCTAGGACTTCTAGACTACTGCAACATCCTCTATCTCTCCTGCCCCGTAGTCATGATAAAACAACTACAAACAGTATAAAACACAGCCCTGAGACCGATCTATTCGCTGAAGAAATATGACTATATCACCGCCGCTTACCTCGACTCACACTGGCTCCAAATACAAACAAGAATACTATTCAAATTTTACTGTCTACTATTTAAAGCCATGAATGGAGACAGCCCAAATTATAGGAACAACCTCCTTATCTGAACTACCACAACCAGGCAAAGGAGAACCCAGACACCATTTATGCACCCCCCAATCAGAGGTGTCAAATACAAAAAAATGTACGATGGCTTACTGGCCAATCTACTGACCACGACACCAGACTACAAAACTTTCAGAAAAGAAATAAAAACCCTGCTATTCAAGAAATCCATCAAAACAAACTAACACCGCAGGAAGCATTTCAGTCCCCTGAAGTAACCCGTTCAACTCTGTAACTCTTTTGGAAATATCTTTTTTTAATTTTTTTTATAAATTCTTTATTCATTTTACATCTTACAACAAGTGTATCAGACAATATCATTTAAACTTATACAATATCACTTGATTAACCTCTTATGTAATCTGCCTTGAACTGCAAGGTAATGGCGGAATAAAAGTCACTAATGTAATCTAATGTAATGTAATTATGTGTGTTTGTGCACAACAGAAGAATGGGTGTGATTGCATGTGATGCTCTTAAGGTGGCCAAACAGGTTGAAAAGGTGACAGCGAAAGCTAGAAGGATGCTAGGGTGCATAGGGAGTTATGGCCAGTAGGAAAAAGGAGGTATTGATGCCCCTGTAGAAGACTCGGGTGAGACCTCATTTAAAATATTGTATACAATTCTAGAGACTACACCTTCAAAAAGATATTAAAAGAATGGAGTCTAAAATGGTGTGTGGTCTTCGTCATAAGGTGTATGGAGACAGACTTAAAAGCGGGAAAGGGGAGATATGATAGAGACATTTAAATATCTATATGGTTTAAATGCGCATGAGTCAAGTCACTTTCATTTGAAAGGAAGCTCTGGAATGAGAGGGCATAGGATGAAGTTAAGAGGTTATCTAGGTAAAATAGGAGTAATCTAAGGAAACCCTTTTTTTACAGAAAGGATGGTAGATGCGTGCAACAGTCTCCCAGAAGAGGTGGTAGAGACAGACTGTGTCTGAATTCAAGAGGGCCTGGGATATGCATGTGGGATCTCTCAGAGAGAGAAATAGATAATGGTTACTGCGGATGGGCAGACTAGATGGGCCATTTGGCCTTTATCTGCCATCATGTTTCCATACTACTACTACTACTTATCACTTATATAACACTGAAAAGCATACGTAGTGCTGTACATTTTGACATTTATAGACAGTCCCTGCTTGGAAGAGCTTACAATCTAACTCCATTGAATTCCTTTACTCCTAGAAGGAGAACAGCAGAGTATGAAACCAAACGGGCATCACAGTAAAGATCTTAATATGCATACTTTGGAGGAAAGGGAGAATGGAGAGATATGATAAAGACATTTAAATACCTCCATGGCATAACTGCATAGGAGGTGAGTGAGTTTCTTTTATCTGAGATAAAGCTCTGGAGCCAGGAGGCATATGATGAAGGTGAAAGAGGGCAGACTCAGGAATAACCTGAGGAAGTACTTCTTCACAAAAATGATGGTGAATTCATGGAATGGCCTCCCAGTGGAGTTGGAGGAGACAAAGACTGTATCTGAATTCAAACAAGCTTGGGATAAGTGCATAGGATCTCTAAGAGAGAGGAAGGGATAATACTTTCAGCGCTATATAAGTGATAAGTAGTAATAGTAGGCAGGCAGATAGACAAGGATGACCCAGTTGACATTGTATATCTGGATTTTCAGAAGGTGTTCGACAAGGTCCCGCATGAACGACTACTTTGAAAAATTGCAAGCCATGAAATTGAGGGTGAAATACTCACGTGGATTAAAAACTTGTTGGCGGATAGGAAACAGAGTGAGGGTAAATGGACAGTACTCGGACTGGAAAAGTGTCACGAGTGGAGTGCCGTAGGATTCGATGCTTGGACCTGTGCTCTTCAACATATTTATAAACAACATGGAATTGGTACGACGAGCGAGGTGATTAAATTTGCAGATGATACGAAGTTATTCAGAGTAGTGAAGACGCAGAAGGATTGCAAAGACCTGCAACTTGACATAAATACGCTCGAGAAATGGGCTGCGACATGGAAAATGAGGTTTAATGTGGATAGGTGTAAGGTGATGCATGTCGGTAACAAAAATCTTATACAAGAATAAAGGATGTCAGGTGTAGTACTCGGAGAGACCCCCCAGGAAAGAGACTTGGGAGGACTGGTCGACAAGTCAATGAATGCGTGGTAGCGGCAAAAAGGATGAACAGAATGCTAGGAATGATCAAGAAGGGGATCACAAACAGATCGGAGAAGGTTATAATGCCGCTGTACCTGGCCATGGTACGCCCCCACCTGGAAAACTGCATCCAGCACTGGTCGCCATACATGAAGAAGGACATAGTACTACTCGAAAGGGTCCAGAGAAGAGCAACTAAAATGGTTAAGGGGTTGGAGGAGTTGCCATACAGTGAGAGATTAGAGAAACTGGGCCTCTTAAATGATGTCTCACCAGAGTCTTATACAGGGGCATCTTTACCTCCTTTTTCCTACTAGCAATTCTTCTAGCTTTTGCAGATGCCTTTTCTATCTTTTGGCCACCTTAAGATCATCATCTACAATCACACAGAAGTTCCACTTCTCTTTCACGCACAAAAAATTCTTTATCCCTAAACTATATATATTATCCTGCATTACTTAGCATTAAATTTTAGCTGCCAGATTCTTCAAACTTTGCTAGGTCCTTCCTCATGTTATCCACACCATCAGGGATATCTGTTCTATTGCAGATTTTAGTATAATCCACAAAGAGGCAAACCTTACCAGACAGCCCTTCAGCAATACAGTGCTCCCCTGAGATTCGCGTGGATTCTGTTCCAGGAACCCTCGCAAATCTCAAAAAACCGCAAATATGGTTTTTCATGGGGGAGCCTGAAGAGGATAGCGGGAGAGCAGCCGGAGCGCCACGAGTGCAGGAAATCACTCACGGTTTGCTCCGACCGCCTCTTCCTGCACGAAGTCGGGCCTTATTCAATCAGGAGCTGCGTGTCAAAGCGTGTGTTTCATCCAAAGAAGTTTTATCAGCCGAAAACCTGAAGTTATAATGCAATTGTACAGGTCCATGGTGAGACCTCATCTGGAGTACTGTGTTCAGTTTTGGAGGCCACATTATCAAAAGGATGTGAAGAGAATGGAGTTGGTTCAGCGAATGGCCACCAAGATGGTCTCAGGACTTAAGGATCTCCCATATGAAGAATGTCTAAGCAGGCTGCAGTTATATTCTCTCGAAGAACGCAGAGAGAGGAAAGACATGATAGAGACATTCAAATATCTCACAGGCCGTATTGAGGTGGAGGAAGATATCTTTTTCCTTATGGGTCCCACGGCATCAAGAAGGCATCCGCTCAAACTCAAGGGTGAGAGATTTCATGGTGACATCAGAAAATACTTCTTCACCGAAAGGGTGGTTGATTGATGGAATGGTCTTCCACGTCAGGTAGTTGAGGCCAGTAACACGCTCGACTTCAAGGGACGATGGGATAAACATGTGGGTCCGCTCCGGGAAATGCTTAGAAGGAGGGTTCTTGTTGAGGGAGGGTTGTTTGAGTGGGCAGACTTGTTGGGCCGACGTCCCTTTTCTGCCATCATACTCTATGTTTCTATGTAACACTGTCCGATGCTTTGCTCTCCCTCTATCCAATTCTCTGATCAGATTTGTCTGGCAAGACTTGCCTCTGGTGAATCCATGTTACCTCAGGTCCTGTAATTCACTGAATTCCAGAAACTTCACTATTCACTCTTTTTAAGTGTTTCCAAGCATGTGATGGATCAGCTTGCCTGGGTTAATCTGGGTGAAATAGCTTGCCTATTTGTTGCTGAGATTTCTGGTAACCTGCTCCTTCTGGATGCTGAGTAGCCAAACCCATTGATTAAAATGATGTTCCTTTATCGATGGGCACAGCCTTGCATATTTATTGTCCAACCTACATGCTGCAGTCATCAAATAAGTTACTATTGGATATGCCTTCCTTTTAGCATATTAGATCTGATGACTGTCAGTCCAGCATATTTTGGGCTCCTTTTACAAAGGTGCGCTAGGGCCTTAACGTGCAGAATAGTGCGTGCTAAATTGCCGCACGCGCTAGCCACTACTGCCTCCTTTTGAGCAGGCGGTAGATTTTCGGCTAATCCGGTGCATGGGCTAAAACCACTAGTGCACCTTCGTAAAAGGAGCCCTTTGTGTTACAGGTGCAAATTTGTGGCATTCTGTTCCACAGGAGCTATGATGCATGGGGAATTTTCTCCAGTTCTGGAAGTCGTTGAAAGCTTTTCTATTTTCTGAAGTTTTTAAATGGTAAGCAGATAGTCATGTAATCATCTAAACATTGATTTTGAATTGTAAGAATTAAGGACAACTTTTATGAAGCCGCGTTAGGCTTTTTTATTGCCGGCCGCGGCAGTATTAGCTCTGATGCCTAACACAGCTTCGTAAAATAGGGGCAAATGACTAAGTATTTGCTTGTAGAATAAATTTAAAATGATATGGTAGAAATATATGACTTTATCTTATGAAAATGTTTGATTATTATTTTCCAGTGTTGTCTTATTTGGCTCACTGTGTATGTTTTATTGTTACCCACCTAGAATGATGGATAATGTAGGATACAAATATTTAAATTTAATTAGCAATGCATTTTTTTTCAAATCTTGCCAATTTCTGGTAATGACTGTCAGGTCTCCTTATGCTTTTCTTGCCAGCTACTTCTTTGGAGGTGCTAAGGCTGAATTTGAAAAATTCCTTGATGGGGGAAGTTGTGGAAAAGACTGTGCATTACAGGGAAGATGGTTCAAAGAGTGGTCATAGACTATGATCTGAGCTGAGATGGTCTCTTGAAATGCAGATGAACACATTCCGGGTGAAGTGAGTGCCAAGCTATTATTTTTCTTGATGTGTAAGGATGTGAAAAACTCCCCCTGGAACTCAGTAGTCTTTAGAATCTTTTGTGGTGAGCATTGCAGTAGCAGGGAGGAGAAAAGAATTAGATTAGAGGAAGATCAGCTGGCTGAAGAGGGTGAAATGAAAGTGACTGAATGCCTTGCATATTTACCACAGCTGCCAAATAGCTAAGAAAGCAGAGAATACAAGAACACCTATCTAGAGGCTTGCATTTCTAGTCAAAACTGCAAATGCTTGGTGTCAATATGCTCTCTGCAGGGGAAGTAGAAAAGGATATTTAACTCTAGGACCTGAGCAGGCGGTAGATTTTAGGCCAGCGCAGGGGTTAGTGCGTGATGAAAAGTCATGCGCGTTAACCCCGCTAGCACGGCATAATAAAAGGAGCCCTTAAAGAAACACTTCATAAGCCAATTTTTATCTAGTGCCATTGCTACTGTAAGTAACAATGTAGCAGGTGTAACAGTTTCACTATCAGAGAACTCAAGCAATTCTGTTACATTTAAGTCAGGAGCAATTCCTTGCTGCTGATCTTGAAGTTTTGCTGGTAAATAGTAAATCTGGGATAAAGGAGGCAATTGTTCCTCGGTAATCTCCAAGACCTCCATCATAAATCTTTTTAACATTTCCCTAGGAGAATACACAGCACTTCTAGGGAAGTTAATTAATCTAATGTTATTGGAGCGTGACAGATTTTCCGAGGATTCTAATTTCCTCCTAAGATTCAAATGATCTTTTATCAAAGTTTCTTGAATCTTTTTAGCCAAAGTCAATTCCTGATTCACTTTATCCACAGAATTTTTGGATTCAAGCATTCCAGATTGTAAATTTTTAATATCATTGGCTTGAGCCTTTAATTGATTATCCATAAGTTGAAATTAAGGATTAATTAATGCACGCAGATTTGCTACAAGGTCCCAAATGGAATCTAAAGTTACCTCTTGGGATTTTTGGACTTGAGGGAAAGAAAATGTCCCCAAAGAGTGCTGATCAGTTGCTTCTGTCCCACGCTGTACACCCTCCTGGGAAGATCCGTCTCCACAATAGATCGTCACTTCAGGATCCAATTTTGGAGTTCCCTCCACAAGAGACAAGTCCAGCACAGCTCCACCGTTAGAGATTTCTTTGGCCTCACGGACTCGCAGTGCCTGTATTCCTAGGCGCTGTTCCATCCGCAGGGAGCTGGCGCTCTGAGGGTGTGGGGGCGGAGCCCTAACATCGGGACTCAGAGTGGTGTCGGGTCCCAAGGAGACCGCCTCCGTTCCGCTTTCCTGGGGCATCTCCAGCAGTAGCGTCTCCAATGAAATTGAAGAGATGACCTGCAGACGCCACAAAAGCCCCTCTATATCGCCATAGTCAGCCAAGGAAGGGCTATGTGAGGCCCCAGCAGAGCTCTTCCCTCTCCGCTTTGGCATTACAGTTAAGAGCGAAATGTGTAAGTAAGAAGAAAATATCCAGAGCAGGCTTCTGAGCGTGCAGCTCAGACAAGTCTAGCTGTGGCCATCTTATACCATGGTGTTGATCAAACCTTGACACTGTACTCTGAATAACAGACAAAGATGGCTGATCACATAGCGCAGTTTCTGAAAATGACATTCAAAAGAGTATTTAAAAGAAAGTCATATTTGACTATACAGGTTTTCATATGAGAGTTTGTAATATCCACTATCATTTAAAAAGTTAATACATCATTAGTTATTAAATTCCTTAAAATGGCTTCCTGATCTTCTGGGGATAGCTGCGTTAACAAGATAAGTCACACATTATCTCACATCAACTCTGACTGGTGTCTATTATACCTACAGCAGTAGCTAATCAGATCCCATTCTATGTGAGGTTATTGTTGGTAGAATTGTTCCAAGCATGGCTGCTCCCAAGGATTCAGGGAAATTGTTTTGGAGATGTTCAAAGAATTCCATACCTTTAGGAATTATATGTAATGATTTTACTGCTTGCTAGTCATTTAATGAAAATGTAGATTTTTCTTTCAAAGTATGGGCTACAAAAATAATGGATTGGCAGTGCCCTATATCTAGCTCAAAGAACATTCACTGAACACAAGGCCAATGAATGTTCTTTGAGCTAGATATAGGGCACTGCCAATTCTTTTTTGTTCTATTATATTTTGGCAGTTTTGTTTAGAGTTTTTTCCATTGCCTACAAAAATAATGTCAGCTTCTATACAAAAGATACCATTGTCAAAAAGTGCCTAAATAGATGTCATTTTGTGGTAGGGAGTACTAACTCTAGTGTTCCCACACCAAAAACTACATCTTTTTGAACATAAAGAAGTAATGGTCTATTTCCTTCCCAGTGGAAATTTCCAACTGTGCCTTCCAATTTCCCTTCCCTCAGTTGTTAGTATAAATAGTGCTTCATGTTACACAAATTTATGGAACACACTGAATCCATGTCAACCTCAGCCTGCCTCCTCTTCCCCTTTCTTCTCCTCCTCCATAGTCATCCTGACCCAAAACACAAGAAAAACTTCCATTCCAACTCTCTAGAATCTAATCTCTATTAAGAACTCAAGAGATAATAGAGCTATCAGCCAGTTTCCAATCCTAATTCTTAATTCTAGGAATTTAGATTTACCAGGGGGGTTCTTCCACTTTTCCATGGGATTAAAATCTGCCCCCCGCCCTGACTGAATTGTTATAGTTAATAACTAAATTTAGCTGCTTAAATTCTGGGCTAGATTTAGGGTGGGAAGAGGTGAGGTGAACCTACTAACTTGAATTTTGTTACAGGAGTCTGTACATTAGGTGATCAATCCATGCTCGCAAACGACTTGCAGAATGATGTCAATCACATCTTCCAGCTCCTCCTCCTCAACCAGTGGAGTAAAGCTCCTTTTCCAGTTTTTTCTTTTGCAAGCAAACCAAGAAGATGTGTTCTTTTTTTTGGGGGGGGGGTCTGTTTAATCCATTTTTGGGATGCTTTTGTGTCAGAGGACACCATATTTGGGGCTACTCTGCATAGGAAAGAATGCAGACTCTGTGAAGGCACGCTGCAGCTTGTACCTGATGAACCTGCCTGTTTTGTGTTCCTTTGAGACTTTGGGTGTGTCCCCTTAGAGCCTGCTCACCTTTTGATTTATTAAAGGCTTGAGCGCAGACTATGAATCCCTTTGGGTTTCAATGAGCAAGCTGCATTTTATTCCCCCTCCCCCCTGTCACACCACAAGGATTTATGGGGGTGGAGCCTTCAGTCAGTTCCGGTCCGACTGGCAACCCGAAGATTTCCAGGTCTGAACTGTTCCGCAAAGATTCGAGGCAGAAAGTTCTTTCCACTTCAGTCAGGCTGAATCAAAGCTGACATAGGCAGGTATCAACAGCAGCAGCACTGTAAATACAGCCCATTATTCCCTATGGGAAAAATTGAGGGTTTTTGGGGCCAGAGTTAGGTTTCAGGGAAGCCCCATAGGCTGTTTTTGGTGAGATTTTTCTGTCAGTGGCCATCTTGGATTTTAAACGATCTTTTTTTTCTAAAGCCTCTATCTGCCTCAAAGCCCTTGATTTGGCTCAAAATTGACTGGGATGGACTCCTCAGGCTCTACCCCTATATAATGCCAGTTTTGCCCTGGATGGTTGACCAAGGAGCATCTGCGTGCCACACTGCACATGTGGAAAGGGAGAACCTTGGACTTAGCCTCCTCTAAGTCCTCTAGGATTCGGAAACTGCAGGTGGGCTGAGTGGTAGGGAGAAAATCCCTCCCAAAGTCTTCATATAGTGAAAGTGTGAAATGCAAGTGCATGGACATTGCAGAGCCCAAGAGATGTCAGTCTGAGGTCCTTCAGGGGTCCTTGGGGCCTCAATCCAGGGATTTACTCCAGAATTTGTGAATCTTCTGTGGAAAGCTTATTTGACAAGCCCAGGACACAGTGTGCTGTCTGGGGGTGCCAGTATTGGACCGCGGAGAGATGCTTCTTCAGAAGGTCTCTCTGCTACACAGTAGGCCTGCTCCCAGCCTGTGTGACCAAGCAGAGTAGGACATTTTTTGCCAATTCTATGCAGTTCCCCCACTCAGAGATCTTATCATGGGTCCAGACGGTGGTTTGGCAACTCCAGATACCAGCAACCCTCAGGATCATGTATCAGCACAATCTCTAAGAAATCACAATGACGCCAGATTGGCTGCCGTGCTCCTGCACATTGACAGGAGAGTGTTGGCATTCTGGAGAGAGTGGGAATGAATTTCCTCGGACTGCTGGGTTCTAGATCTTATTTGATCCTTCAGATGTGTTTATCAACCCTTCAGCTGGATGGCCAGAAAAGGAGGCCAGGGTTTGAGCAGTGGTGCAAAGGCTATTGGACTTTCAAGCTATAGAAGCAAGTTCCCAAGGAAGAATCAGGCTTTGGCAGATACGCCATATACTTCATAGTGCCCAAGAAAGGCACCGTAGATTGGAGACCAATTCTGGACTTAAAGTCCATAAATGTGGCGCTGAGAGAACCGTGCTTCTACATGGAGACAGTTCGGTCTGTCATTGTGGCAGTGGCTCCAGATGAATTCCTAGCCTCCTTAGATCTGACAGAGGCGTACCTTCATATTTCCATTTTCCTGGACCACAGGCAATATTTGATTTCATGTCCTTTAATGACATTTTCAATTTGCAACCCTGCCTTTTGGTCTGGCAACAGCCCCACACACCTTCACCAAGGTGATGGTGATAGTTGCAGCTCACCTCTGTAGGATGGGTATAAAAGTGCACCCATACCTGGATGATTGGTTGATCAGAGCGTCATCAAGGCTAGAGGGTGAGCAGGATGTGCAAAAAGTTGTGGATCTCCAACTGGATCTAGGCTGGATTGTCAATTTCAAGACGTCATCTGGAGCCTACCCAATGCTTAGAGTATCTGGGAGTCTGCTTTGACATGGCAAAAAGCTGCGTCTCTCTTCCTAAGCCATGCAAATAGAAACTCTGGATGCAGATTTTGGATCTCTTAGTGATGCTGAATCCCACTGCCTGGAATTACCTTCAGATGCTGGGCTTGATGTCAGCTACCCTGGAGGTAGTTTCCTGGGTGCAGGCGCATATGAGCCCTCTCCAGGTGGTCCCCACAGAAGCATTCCTCACAGCAGCAGCTTCCCTGGAAAGGGAATATGAGGAACAGCTTGTGTTGGTTGCTCCAAGGGGATGCCTTATTGAAGGACTTACCCCTCCAAATCTCCTCATGGGTGAGCCTAACGACCAACACCAGCCTGTTTGGCTGGGATGCCTATTGTGATGGTCATCTAGTACACAGTCAATGGACCTTCACACAGAGAAAGTGGTCTATAAATCGCACGGAACTCTGAGCCGTTCATCTAGTACTGAAGGCGTTGGAACAGTACCTGGAACGAAAGTCAGTTTTGACTGTTCTCCGACATTACCGGTGCGGTAGCTTACATGAACAGATAGCTGGTGCCCCCTATATCTGGAACCTCAGATGTTGTTCCAGTGGGCTGAAGCCCATCTTCAGCCGCTCTTGGCAACCCATGTAATGGGAGTAGAAAGTATAGGCCAACTTTCTCAGCTGTCAAACTCTAGATCCAGGGGAGTGGTCCCGGTCCCAAAGAGCATTCACCCTCATTAAGCAATGCTGGGGAAGGCCAGAGATGGACCTGATGGAATCAGCAAGAACGCAAACGTTTTTACAGTTAAAGGCCAAACTTTTTTACAGTAAAAGAGGCAAACCGGGAAGCGCGGGGTTAGACGATTTTGTTGAACACTGGCTGGAAGAGAGGCTTCTATATGTGTTTTCCCTGTGGCCCATTGTGGTTCGGGGCATCCGCAGAGTCGCATCTCACTAGGGACTTGTGATCTTGGTAGTCCCAGACTGACCTTCAATGAGTGAGATGCCTCAAGCTACCAGTGCATGTGGGTCTTCTCGGTCAAGGTCCAAATCCTATGGAGCACCCAGATCATTTAGGTCTTAAAGCATGGCTATTAACACACGGCATTGACCCACAAGGGCTTTTCTGAGGTAGTCATTGCTACTCTCCTTGCAAAAAAGCAATCAATGTTTGCGGCCTATACTAAGATCTGGAAGGCTTTTCAGCTCTGGTGCTCCAAAGACGAGGTTGAATCTTTCATGGCGCAAATTCTTGTGATCCTGGCCTCTTATGCTTCCAAGCTTGAGGAGTGTGTGTGTGTGTGTGTGGGGGGGGGGGGGGAGGTACAGTCTGGCATCTCACCCTGATGTGACTTGGTTCTTGAAGGGAGCACTCAGGTTGCGACCTCCTGTATGCTAGCCTTTTCCATCCTGGAATTGTAATATAATTCTAAAAGACCTGTCCATGTCTCCGTACAAGTTTCTCTATGAGGTGTCTCTTCCGGACCTCACAGTGAAGACAGTATTCCTGGTGGTGATAGTCTCTGTGAGACAGATTTTGGAATTGCTGGCTTTTTCTTGCAGAGAGCCCTTCCTAAGGATCTCAGATGCTGGGATTTCTGTGCACATGGTACCTTCTTTTCTTTTGAAGGTTGTATCAACTTTTCATGTCAACCAAGAGGTTCATTTACCTGCTTTTTATCCTATGGGTTTGAACAAGCAAGATGAGATATTGCAGAGGCTAGATATGCAAAGAGTTCTACTCTACTATTTGAAAAGGACAAATGAGTTTTACTTTTCTGACTGTTTTTATGCTGACTAGCCTGCCAAGACTAGAGAGTTGCGCGGGGACAGAAATCCCATCCATCCCCGCCAAAGTCCCACCCGTCCCCACCCGTCCCCGTGAGGAATCCCACCCATCCCCACCCATCCCTGCAAGGAATCCCTCCGTCCCCGCGGGGAATCCCCTCCGTACCCACCTGTCCCTATAAACTACAGAAATAGTTATTTCATTTAATTATGCTACTGAATTAAAGGGTGCTCTGGTAGAAACCCATTTACAAATAAGCAAAAAGACTTTATTAATTTGGAAATATTAATTGGGAAGAATACATACTTTGTAAACGGGTTTCTACCAGAGCCTCTAATGTTTATAAATTTTTATCAACACAACTAATATACTACTTTATCCTGAAGCAAAAAAAAAAAAAAGAAATATAATTTTTTTCCTACCTTTGATGCCTGGTTTCTGCTTTCCTCATGTTTTCATTCAATTCCTTCCATCTACTATCTCTCTTCTCTCTGCGTCTTCCATTTGCTCTGTTACTGTGCCTCTCCCTTTATCCCCCCCTTCCAAATTGGTCTGGCACCCATCTTCTTCCCTCCACTCCCCCCATAGTCTGGCATCTCTGTCTTCTTCCCTGCCAGCGTCTTCTCCCCATTCTCTCTTCCCCATTTCCTTTCAGCGTCCTTCTCCCCCTCTGTCTTCCCCATGTGCTTACAGTGTCCTTCTCCCCCTCTGTCTTCCCCATGTCCTTTCAGCGTCCTTCTCCCCCCGTCTTCCCCATGTCCTTTCAGCATCCTTCTCCCTCACCGTCTTCCCCATGTCCTTTCAGCGTCCTTCTCCACCCCTTTGTCTTCCCCATGTGCTTTCAGCGTCCTTCTCCCCTTCTGTCTTCCCCATGTCCTTTCAGCATCCTTCTCCACCCCTTTGTCTTCCCCAGTGCTTTCAGCGTCCTTCTCCCCCCTCAGTTTTATCTTAAGCGTCTTTTCCTCTCCACTTCACCTTTCCTCCCTTTCTCCCTCCCTGCCCCTTAACTTTGTGGCGCTTCCCCGCCCGACTGACAACAGAACAGGCCCGGTCCGACAAACCTCCCTGCCTTGTAGCCGCGAATCTAAATTACCTTCTTACAGCGGCTGTGCACCCCCCCTATGGCTGCACCCGGGGCGGACCACCCTCCCTGCCCCCCTTTGGTACGCCACTGCCGATTGCAGCACACAGCCAATCGGAACGAAAGTCTTCCTGATGTCAACGCTGACGTTGGAGGGAGGGAGGGCTTTGCTTAAGCCCTCCCTCCAACGTCAGCGCTGACATTGTTAAAGACTTCCGTTCTGATCGGCTGTGTGCTGCAGCAGGGCAGGTAGGGAGAAGACGAGCCTCGCATCCTACCCCGCAGGAACCCCGCGACCCTCGGAGGCGTCTCCATGGGATCCCTGTGACCTTAGGGGGAACCCGCGGGATCCCCACGGGTCCCGTGGGATTCCCGTTGTCTCCGTTCCCATGCAGCTCTCTAGTCCAGACTAGGTAGACCAGCTTCCAAGGCTTCTATTGCTAGATGGATTCACATGGCAATTTTGTCAGCATACATTGGCTGTGGTAAACAGCTGCCTATTTCTGGCAAAGCTCATTCAACCAGAAGTGTAGCACCTTCTATCCTCTATCCTGGAACTCCCCAACCCCTACTTCCTCCAGATCCTCCCAAATTTTTAAACTATCCTTCCCTTCCATAAAAGGTATTTCCCATGTAGGCAAACTTGGGTCATCCCTCCCCTTTAGAATCACTGAGATCTGGAATAACCTCACCTCCCCTCTCCGAACCTCAAGCTCCCTCCAACTCTTCCGCAAACACCTAAAAACCTGGCTATTCTCAAAACTGTAACACTTCCCCCCTCTTAGGCCTCTCACCTTCCCCCTTTACACCTAACTCTTTAATCTCTCCACTGTAGTTCCTCTCTCATCTTTCTTCCTGTAAACCGTGCCGAGCTCCGCATTCGTGGAGATGGTGCGGTATATAAACCCAAGGTTTAGTTTAGTTTAGTTTAGTTCATGGGCAGAGTCCTGGACAGTTCTGCCTGAAGAGATTTGTAGAACAGCTACTTGGTCTACTCTCCATACGTTTACAAAGTTCTACAGAGTGGATGCGGTGACTCAAAAGAATGCTGCTTTTGGGTCCTCAGTCTTGTGTGCAGGATCATCTGTCCTTCCCTAGATGTCTGGCACTGCTTTGGTATGTCACCTAACGTATGGACTCTTGCATATATGTAACAGAACAAAAAATTAGGTTTTTACCTGGAAAATCCTGTTAATATGCACAGGAGTCTGTACAGCCCACCCTATGCATTCTGCAATTTGCCTGCTTTCTGCCTCGGACAACTCTATGGTCCAGAACTAGAGCTCTCCTGTCAGTTGGATGAACAAGTTTTTTTAGCTTACTAATAAAGTAATTATTGAGCTTTGCAGTTCCTTATGTGTTAGCGCTAGTTGCATACAGCAGGTTGGTTCATTGATACATCTATGTTGCAAGGTCATGCTAATAATTGTTCTTTTTTCATGAGTTAAAGAGCAGAACAGAAATGTATGTTATTTCCAGAGAGGTTCCTCAGGCCCCTCCTTCTCTTTTCTCCTGTTACAGTGGAAAAACCGAAGAGGGAGCTATACTCCACTGTTGAAGGAGGAGGAGCTGAAAAATGTGATTGACTCCCTTCTGCAAGTGGTTCACAACCATGGATTGATTATCTATTCTAATGTATATATATTAACAGAAACAAGATTATCCAGGTAAGAACCTAATCTTTCATGGCTGTATCTAACTGCAGGAAGAGGTAGCTTAAATCTGACCAGCAATGTGGAGTCGGCTATATATATTCCCGTTTTCAGTCCCATCCTAGTCAGTTGAAAGTGTGCTTAAAATTAGCTCTAAATTTGCTGGCTAGTTAGCTCCTTTGCAGCATTCTGAAAATATGCCTAATGATTAATATGCAATCTAGCCAGGTCTTTATCTGTACTCTCAAGGCTCTACATATTTTTGTTGTTAGTTGAGCAGAACTGTCTAGATCAGGGGTGTCCAACATTTTGGTTTCCCTGGGCCGTATTGGCCGAAAAAAATGTTTCTGGGGCCGCACAAATGCGCAAACACTGCAGCAAGACAGAGGAGGGAGCCGGCAAGATAATAAACACCCGGGGGCAACAGAGGAAAACACTGCATCGCCCTCGACCGAGGCCACACAAAATACTTCACGGGGCCGAGGTTGGACATCCCTGGTCTAGATGTCTATGAAACTGCTACCTGATATGCTGAGAGCTCTTTGAGAACAAAGGATAAGAGGATGTATTTACAGTGAGTGGCATGTACCTGTAAAACAGTATTACCAAACAGTTGCTTTTTTTTTTTTTTTTTACTGAGTTAGTTGTTAGAGGTGAGAAGGGATAGCACCAGTAAGAAGAAAGTCAAGGGGGAATATTTTTCCTGAAACTTAAGAGCATGCAGAGAAAAGAGCATGATGGAGAAAAGAGAGAAGGCATGCAGGCCTTCATCATCTTGTTTAGACAAACTACACCACCGGGGAAGCCAGAAATATACTGATATCCTCCACCCCCTCATCCTTGCTGAAACAGGTCCTAATAAAGCAGCAGAGATGCTTGGAAGAAATCCCATTTCAGCACCTGGTTTTGCAGCGTGGAGCAGTGTTTGAACACGTGAATTGTACAACTGGAAAATCATTTGAACACGTGAATTGGAAAATCATCTTTCTCACCTTATAAAGAACAAACTGTCAGAAGGAAAGAGTGTTCATACAGGCAGTGCAGAGCCCATTTATATCAGATCATTTATTCTAGTCATGCTGAAGAAGGACTGATTATGGGAGAGGATTCTATCCTAGAATGCTGGAGGACAGGGCAAGTTCAAGGGGTTGTGGTGCCCTGAGCCAGCTTTTGAAACCAATGAACCATGCAGCTAGCTGGACTCAGTGATGGCTCAAGGCAATCTTTTATGTTAGATGAGGTTTTCAAAATTGGGGAACTTCCTCAGAGGAGCAGGGGTTCCCTGACTAAGGTCAAGTGGTAGTTCCAAGAAAAAAGAAAGCGGCATCTTCCCAGGCTGTATAGAGAGAAATTTTCCAAAGGCACTTGTATATTCAGCATGACACTAAATGTCTGAGTAGCTTTCTGCAAGTATTTTTGATTAAACTATACAAACAATTTAATATAACAGGAAAATGGCACACGGAAAGTGCATTACCCATGTAGATTCTGATAGCTCTTTGTCAGTCTGCCCTTTAAAGAGCTGAAAATCTGCCAGTTCTGGGTGGGCAAGACTTTCTTTCTGGCGGTGCCAGTTACAGGCAGATTTGGGTGATGAAGGCACTCTGGTGGGATAAGGAAAGACACGGTTGTAAGGCATTCCTCCTTACCCTGCTGGCCACATGCAGAGCAGATGGGCCCTATGATCTTACCTGCCCATACATTCTGTATTTGAAAGAGAATTTGGCACACCCTCTGAAAATGATCAAGATTAAATTATTGTTCCCAAAGTCAAGATATAACATTACTTTATCCCAGGACAAGCAGGCAGCCTATTCTCACATATGGGTGTCGTCATCAGCGGAGCCCAGATGCGGAAGCTCACAAGCAGACTTGCTTGAAGAAACCAGAAATTTTGAGTCGACCGCACCGCGCATGCGCAAGTACCTTCCCGCCCAGCATAGGGCACGTCTCCTCAGTTTTCCGCGGAGCCAAGAAGTCCGTCTTTAACTCTCTGCGTTTAACTTCGTTACTTCGTGCCTTCTCTGAACCGTGGTTTGTATTTTTTTCTTCACGAATCACTGTTCTTACTTTCTTTTATTTCTAGTTAAAAAAAAAAAAAAAAATTTCAATCTTCCATCTATTTGCCATTCGGCCGCAGCCCAAGAGCTTCGATCTTGCGGCGGCTATTTTTCCTCCTATGTCCCGGCCTGTCACGAGCTTCAAGAAGTGTAACCAGTGCCAGCATGCGATTTCCCTTACGGACCCACACCGTCGGTGCCTTGGGCCAGAACATCATCTAAAGTCGTGCGAGCACTGTGCTACCCTTCAACCTCGAGCCCTTAAACGTCGTCATGTTTTGGTGGAGAAGCTGTTCGGGATGGATTCTTTCTCTGATCCCTCGACATCGAAGACGCCCTCGGCCTCACCTTCAACTGAGATTCCTCCTGTTTCTACTGCTTCCACCTCGAGCCTCATCAGACCTTCGTCGTTTGCAGTGGCTCTCTCTTCGACGACACCTGCTGTATCTTCCCCTGTGTCCTCAGGTCAGATAGCTCAGCAGAAAGTTCCAGCGGTGGTGCTCAAAGTGCCTAAGACTTTTAAGTCGAAGCATATTTACACTGCCTCGGTGGAACCTCCAGCAGGTGGTCTGGTTTCAGAAGCGGATCCATCCTTGCCGGCTTCTTTCCAGATCATGTTGGAGAAGCAATTCATTCAGTTCGAGGACCGAAGCTTCTTCCTCTCATCCAGCCTGGGCATTCAGCAGACTCCCGCGAGGTAAAGTCGCTTCCTTTGTCTCAGTCTGAACTTACACACTCTTTGCAGGGAGCAGAGTCTCCAAGCACGTGAAGCAAGGAGCAGAATCTTTGCAAGTGCCTCGGCAGGAATCCTCACTCTATTCAAGGAGCAGAGTATTTGGGAGTGCATCAAGGTTCCTCCATCAAGCCTCTGGAGCTTCGCTCTACAGCCTCCAGTCCTATCTATTCTTTGGTGGCATCGGCTGCTTCTGTCTCCGAGGTGAAGTCTCATCGATCTTTGAGATCTGCTTCTAAGCATCATTCTCACCGACGATCGAGGCCTTCATCGAGGCATACTTCCAGGCATAGTTCTTCTTCTAAAGAACGTCCCTCTTCAACTAAATCTCGATCTACTTCTACTTCGACTAGACCACTGACTCCTCGCTCGAGATCTCCACTTCTGAACTTCGAGGATGCAGCGGTTTCGATTGCTTCGTCCAAGTCTCCATATTCTTTTGATGCCTTTTTTCTTGCCGAAGCTTCATCTTCAACCCAGGCTGCCTAGACGTCCTCGAGTCCTTCTTGAGGCAAAGCATTGGTGTATCAGCTATCTTTCTCATTTTTTCTTCGTCAGATGGCTATTGACTTGGATCTTCAATTAGATGCTGGTTCCAAATACTCTAAGGAGTACCTCAAAGTCATGCATCTCCCTCAACCTCCGGCAGAGTCTCTTAAGCTTCCTCTTCACAAGTTTTTGTCTCAGACTTTTGGTCGATGCCTGGAGACCCCTTATACCATACCGGCTGTTCCAGACAAATTAGACTCTAGGTATGAAACTGTACATCGCAAAGGGTTTGACAACTCACAGTTATCTCATCAGTCCCTGCTGGTCGAGTCCTCCTTGAAGAGGTCCCATCCTTCCAAGGTTTATGCCATCGTTCCTCCTGGAAGGGAAGGGAAAACTATGGACAAATTTGGACATCGCATCTATCAAAATGCCATGATGTCCTCTAAAGTCCTCAATTATAATTTTCATTTTATTACTTATTTTGAGTTCCTCATTTCTTTATTACCAAAATTCTTGACTTATTTGGATACTCAAAGCACTTTGAATTTCAAGAAGTTCTTGCTTCTTTATCACAACTCTGCTTACATCTCCTCCAGTCATCTTACGATGCCTTCGAGTTATCTGCCCGGGCAGCTTCTTGCTCTGTAGCCATGCGTCGTTTTGCCTGGCTTCGTACCATTGACATGAACCCTAATCTTCAGGATCACTTAGCTAATATTCCTTGTGTGGGCAATGACCTCTTTGATGAATCTATCGAGGCAACCACCAAGAAATTGTCTGAACATGAAAAATCTTTTGTTTCTATTGTCAGACCTAAGCCAAAGCCAGCTCCTGCCAAACCTACACGCCCTGCTCCTATCTATCAACAGCGTTTTGCTCCGAGGAGGGCTCCTTTCAATTGCCCTCTTAAAAAACAGCAGCCTCAAAAGCAACAAAAACCTCAACCTTCTGCTGCACCTAAGGCTACTCAGCCTTTTTGACTGTTTACAACAGAGCATAACCTCTACCATTCTGACTCTGACTTCTCTTCCCCCTATAGGAGGTCGTCTCCATCATTTTTACCACTGATTGATGATTATTACATCCGACCTCTGGGTGCTCACCATCATCAGGGAAGGATACTCTCTTCATTTCACTCAGGATCCACCAGAGCTTCCTCCAAGAGAGTATCCTTCCAGTCCTTCCCAGACCGCCCTTCTTCTTCAGGAAGCTCAAGCTCTGCTTCATCTACATGCCATCAAACCAGTTCCTCTGGAACAGCAGAACAGGGGGTTTTACTCCCGTTACTTCCTTGTTCCGAAGAAGATGGGCGATCTGCGGCCCATTCTGGATCTTAGGGCTCTCAACAAATTTTTGGTCAAAGAAAAATTTTGAATGTTGTCCCTGGCATCCCTTTATCCCCTTCTCGAGCAGAACAACTGGTTATGCTTTCTGGATCTCAAGGAGACCTACACTCATATCCCCATTCATCTGGCCTCCCGTCAATATCTCAGATTTCAAGTGGGAAATCTACATTATCAATACAAAGTGCTGCCATTTGGCCTGGCTTCATCTCCCAGAGTGTTCACCAAGTGCCTGGTATTGGTAGCAGCAGCTCTACAGAACCATGGTCTTCAGGTATTTCCCTACCTAAATGACTGGCTCATCAAAGATTCAACATCTCAAGGGGTTATTGTAGCGACCCAACGGACTACCTGGTTCCTACAAAGTTTGGGATTTGAAATCAACTTTCCCAAATCCCAACTTCAACCCTCACAGAATCTACAATTCATTGGAGCTGTTCTGGATACTGTCCAACTCAGAGCATTCTTCCCTCAACAATGTCTGGAAGCTCTTCTTCTACTCTGTCATACAGTGTCCTCCTGATCTTTCATCTCAGCGAGACACATGATAGTACTCCTAGGTCACATGGCCTTCACAGTACACGTGACTCCTTTTGCCAGACTTCACCTCAGAATTCCTCAGTGGACCCTGGCATCTCAATGGACGCAGGTTTGCGACCCACTTTTTTGACACATAACAGTCACTCCTTCCTTGAAGCAGTCTCTCCATTGGTGGATGCTCTCTTCCAATCTCTCCAGAGGCTTGCTTTTTCAAACGCCTCCTCATCAGAAGGTCCTCATGACAGATTCTTCGACCTACCCTTGGGGCGCTCATCTCGATGGTCTCTGAACTCAAGGCCACTGGACCACTACAGATCGTCAGTGTCATATCAATCTGTTGGAACTTAGAGTGATCCTCAAGGCTCTCAACGCTTTTCAACATCTTCTTCATGACCAGGTAGTCCTCATTCGGATGGACAACCAAGTCGCCATGTATTATGTCAACAAAGAGGGAGGGACAGGATCTGCCTCCCTTTGTCAAGAAGCTCTGAAGGTTTGTGTTCCGCCACTTATTTCTGTCAGATGGGATGATCAGTGTCACTCAGAAAAGCACACAGACAATATAAAAGCATAGACAATAACCCTTTAATATATATATATATATATATGAATATAAGAATAAAATAGCTTCACCATGATCCCAGGCAACTACCATCCTTCACAATTGGGAATCCCTGCAATTGATAGGTGGGTGTACCAAAGGACTGTCCCATGGTTGCAACGTCTTGGATTCTAATGTTAGGGGCAAAGTCCCGTTCTTATATAGGGTGAAAACTGCTGAGTTCATAGTTATACAGCTGATCCTGCAGTAACCAGCGTCCTTCACTACGATTCAGGCACACCCGGTCCTGTTCTTTTGTTCTTTGTTTTGGCAACACCCAGGTCACTGAGGTCAGGATAGCAGATAAGCAGACTTGTTGCAGAAACCAGCTGTTTTCACTCGGACACCTGGTCAATCTGGTTTTACTGTCCTTTTGTTGTTGTTTTGGCAACACCCAGGTCACTGAGGTCAGGATAGCAGATAAGCAGACTTGTTGCAGAAACCAGCTGTCTTCACTCGGACACCTGGTCAACCTGGTTTTACTGTCCTTTTGTTCTCTGTTTTGGCAACACCCATGTCACTGAGGTCAGAAGGTCAGATAAGCAGACTTGAGGAGACATGTCACGTAGTATGCTGAGTTTCAGTTACCCCCTGGCCATAGGCATAACAGTTTGGGACTGGGCAATCTGCCACAACACCTTCCTCAAAGCTGTCTACATCCAAGGGGCGAAGAATTGCTTGGCGGACAACTTGAGTCGTCATCTGCAACCTCACGAATGGACACTCCATTCCTCGCCTCTTCATCACATTTTTTCCCAGTGGGGAACACCTCAGATAGACCTCTTTGCAGCTCCCCACAACTACAAATTGCCTCAGTTCTGCTCTAGGATATACTCTCCTCATCGCCTCGAGGCAGATGCTTTTCTTCTGTAATGGACAAATCTCTTCCTATATGCATTCCCTCTCATTCTCAAGACTCTGGTCAAGTTGAAGAACGATCATGCCACCATGATTCTGATTGCTCCTCGGTGGCCGAGACAACCTTGGTACTCCCTTCTACTTCAACTCAGCAGCAGGGAGCCATACCTTCTACCAGTTTTTCCTTCTCTGCTTACACAGAATCAGGGATCTCTGCTTCATTCCAACCTGCAGTCTCTACACCTGACAGCTTGGTACCTCTCAACATAACTCTTCTTCAATTTTCTCAATCTGTAAGAGACGTTTTAGAGGTTTCTTGGAAGCTTACCACTAGACAGTGCTATCACCAAAAACGGACTAGATTTTCTACATGGTGTTTTTCTCATGATAAGGAGCCTCAGCATTCCTCCTTATCTTCTGTTTTGGATTACCTTTTGCACTTATCCACTTCTGGCCTCAAATCTACATCGATCTGAGTCCATCTCAGTGCAATTGCGGCTTTCCATCAGCCTATTGAAGGGCAACCCCTCTCTGCTCATCCGATGGTTTCCAGATTCATGAAAGGACTTTTCAATGTCAAACCTCCTCTCAAACCGCCTCCTGTAGTTTGGGACCTCAATGTTGTTCTTGCTCAACTGATGAAGCCTCCGTTTGAACCAATTGACAAGGTTCATCTGAAGTATCTCACTTGGAAAGTTGTGTTTCTCATTGCCCTCACTTCTGCTTGAAGAGTCAGTGAGCTGCAAGCCTTAGTTGCTGATCCACCTTTCACGGTGTTTCATCATGATAAGATGGTCCTACGTACTCATCCAAAATTCCTCCCTAAAGTGGTATCGGAATTTCATCTCAACCAATCCATTGTTCTTCCAGTGTTCTTTTCGAAGCCTCATTCTCATCCTGGAGAAGTAGCTCTTCATACTCTGGATAGTAAACGTGCTTTGGCCTTCTATTTGGAACGCACCAAACCACATAGAACTGCTCCTCAACTTTTTGTCTCCTTTGATCCAAACAAGTTGGGAAATCCTATCTCTAAGCGTACCATCTCCAACTGGATGGCTGCTTGTATCTCATTCTGCTATGCCCAGGCTGGATTACCCCTACACAGTAGAGTCACAGCCCATAATGTCAGAGCAATGGCAGCTTCCATAGCTTTCATCAGATCTACTCCTATTGAGGAAATTTGCAAGGCTGCTACTTGGTCCTCGGTTCATACTTTCACGTCTCACTATTGTCTGGATACTTTCTCCAGATGGGATGGGCAGTGTTTGGCCAAACAGTATTACAAAATTTATTCTCCTAAATTGCCAAAACTCCCACCATCCCATTTGGGTTAGCTTGGAGGTCACCCATATGTGAGAATAGGCTGCCTGCTTGTCCTGGGATAAAGCACAGTTACTTACCGTAACAGTTGTTATCCAGGGACAGCAGGCAGTTATTCTCACAACCCACCCATCTCCCCTGGTTGGCTTCTCTGCTTGCTATCTGAACGGAGGAGACGCACCCTACACTGGGCAGGAAGGCACTAGCACACGCGCGGTGCGGTCGACTCGAAGCTTCTGGTTTCTTCAAGCAAGTCTGCCTGCGAGCTTCCGCATCCATGCTCCGCTGATGACATCACCCATATGTGAGAATAGCTGCCTGCTGTCCCTGGATAACACCTGTTATGGTAAGTAACCGTGCTTCCCTACCACTGATCAGTCTAGATGACAACTGTATTTATACATAATAAAGCATAATGCCTCGTACATTATATCTAGATGATTCACTAGAAGGGTAAAATGAATGAATAAGACAAGTCATATGGGTACAATAAGACAATGTTTCCCATCTTCTTCAAGCCAAATAACCCCTAGATTGAAAAAGTTTCAACCAAGTACCCCCAAGCTCTAAGCAGCAGAGATTTTGAAATGAACATGTTATTGTTAAAGAATAACTAATAGGAAACATACATAACAAATCTAGGTTACTGCAACTGGAGTACAGACCAAGACATACTCGTATTTCGTATATTACTCATATATAAATTGGTCCCTGGATAAGTGATGTGTCATTCTTACAATATGAGTGAAAATGAACAATGACAAATAGGGCCTATTTATAAGAAAAGTAGAAAAGGAAGACCTCCACAAAAGTTGCCATTAATTACCACTACAGTTTAATCTTTTCTCTGAGAAAATGAAACATGAAATCTGATTGGTCTGTGGGCAAGTTCCATCCTGCCCTCAGCCACTCAACTGCAAGGCAGGCAACGCAGTTATCATGGGTGACTTCAACTATCAGGGGATAGACTGGAACCTAGGCACCTCCGGCTGCGCTAGGGAGACCAAGTTCCTGGATGCTGTAGGCGATTGCTTCCTGGAACAACTTGTCAAGGAAAATACAAGAGGAAATGCAATTCTGGACTTAATTCTAAATGGACTGCGAGGACAAGCACAAGGTGTAGAAGTAGAAGGGATGCTGGGAAGCAGCGATCACAATATGATCCGCTTCGACCTGGACGCAGGCAAGAAACATCGGTCCAGAACGATGGCCATGGCACTGAACTTCCGAAAGGGAAATTACGAAGGGATGATACTCATGGCGGGGAAGAAGATTACGAGGATAAGCACTGTAAAAATGCTAGAGCAAGCTTAGTCCCTTTTTAAAGACACAGTCACCGAGGCAAAAAATCTACGTATACCACGTATCAACAAAGGATCTAAGAGAAAAAAGAACAAAGAACCGTCATGGCTCACTGTAGAGGTGAAGGAAGCAATCAGAGACAAGAAAACTTTGTTTAAGGAATGGAAAAGATAAAAAAAAGACGAAAACTGGAATAAGCACAAATAACATCAACACAGGTGCCACAAGGCGGTGAAAGGGGCCAAAAGAGACTATGAGGAAAAAATAGCCAAGTAAGCAAAAAACTTCAAGCCATTCTTTTGATATATTAAGGGGAAACGACCCGCGAAGGAAGCAGTGGGACTGTTGGATGACCATGGAATAAAGGGAGTGCTAATGGAAGACAAAGAAATCGCCGACAAACTGAACACATTTTTTGCATCCGTATTTACCGAAGAGGATATACACAGCATACCGGAACCCATCAGGCTATATTGCTGGAAATGAAGAAGAGAAACTGACAGGGTTGACGGTCAGTCTAGATGAGGTATGAAGGCTGATTGATAGGCTAAAGAGCGATAAATCCCCGGGACCAGATGGCATCCATCCGAGGGTCTTCAAGGAAATGCTTCAACTAATAGCCAATCTGTGGATCAAATCAGAAAAGATTCCGGAGGACTGGAAGGTGGCGAATGTTACGCCGATCTTCAAAAAAGATTCGAGGGGGGATCCGGGTAACTACAGACCGGTGAGTCTGATCTCGGTATCGGGAAAGATGGTAGAGGCGCTGATAAAGGACCGCATCATTGATCACCTTGACGGACATGATCTGATGAAGACCAGCCAGCACGGTTTCAGCAAAGGCAGATCTTGCTTGACGAACTTGCTGCACTTCTTCGAGGGAATAAACAGGCAGATAAACAATGGCAACCCAGTTGACATTGTATATCTGGATTTTCAGAAGGCATTTGACAAGGTCCTACATGAACACCTACTTCAAAAAATTGTGAGCCATGGGATTGAGGGTGAAATACTCACGTGGATCAAAAACTGGCTGGAGCATAGGAAACAGAGAGTGGGGGTAAATGGACAATACTCGTACTGGAAGAGCATCGCCAGTGGGGTGTCGCAGGGCTCGGTGCTTGGACCCGTGCTCTTCAACAACTTTATAAACAATTTGGACATAGGTATGATGAGTGAGGTGATAAATTTGCGGACAATATGAAGTTATTCAAAGTAGTGAAGACACAGGGGGATTGTGAAGACCTGCAACATGACATAATCAGACTTGAGGAATGGACATCAACATGGCAGATGAGGTTCAACGTGGATAAGTGTAAAGTGATGCATGTCGGTAACAAAAATCTCATGCATGAATACAGGATGTCTGGGGCGGTACTTGGAGAGACCTCCCAGGAAAGAGACTTGGGAGTTATGATCGACAAGTCGATGAAGCCGTCCGCGCAATGTGTGGCCGCGGCAAAAAGGGCGAACAGAATGCTAGGAATGATAAAGGGGATCACGAACAGATCGGAGAAGGTTATCATGCCGCTGTAACGGCCATGGTGTGTCCTGACCTGGAGTACTGCGTCCAGCACTGGTCGCCGTACATGAAGAAGGACACGGTACTACTCAAAAGGGTTCAGAGAAGAGTGACTAAGATAGTTAAGGGGCTGGAGGAGTTGCCGTACAGCGAAAGGTTAGAGAAGCTTGGCCTCTTCGTCCTCAAACAGTGGAGATTGAGAGGGGACATGATCAAAACATTCAAGGTACTGAAGGGAATAGACTTAGTAGATAAGGACAGGTTGTTCACCCTCTCCAAGATAGGGTGAAAGAGAGGGCACTCTCTAAAATTGAAAGGGGATAGATTCCGTATGAATGTAAGGAAGTTCTTCTTCACCCAGAGAGTGGTAGAAAACTGGAATTCTCTTCCGGAGTCTGTCATAGGGGAAAACACCCTCCAGGGATTCAAGACAAAGTTAGACAAGTTCCTGCTGAACCAGAACGTACGCAGGTGAGGCTAGACTCAGTTAGGGCGCTGGTCTTTGACCAGAGGGGCACCGCGTGAGCGGACTGCTGGGCACGAAGGACCACTGGTCTGATTCAGCAGCAGCAATTCTTATGTTAAATACTTTTTTCTATCTTTGTTGTCTCAGTATTTTATTTTTACATTCGCTTTGGTCACAATGTCGATTTGGATTTTCTCTGCTTTTTTCTTCTATATTCACAGGGTGTCCTGTCCATTTGACATATCTTCTCTATCCAAGTCCACCTTCGATCTTTCCTCTGCATTCCTATCTGTCCTGTCCAGCATATACCCTCTGTTTAGATTGTAAACTCTTTCGAGTAGGGACTGTTTTCTTGTTCTTTGTGACTCTTTACAGCGCTGTGTGAGTCTGGTAGCACTATAGAAATAATTAATAGTAGCAGTGTCCTTATCCCTTTGTACTCTTGTGATCAGCATTCCCCCTGTGTGGTGTGATATTTACAGTGCATTTTTTACACATAAGGTTGTTGCTTTTCTGCCTCCCTCTCTATTCTTTGCTTATCCCCTGCAATCTGCATCTCTACCTCCCTGATTCAGTCTCCCTCTCCTTCTCCACTGCTCTTTTCCTAGTCCAGCAGCACCTCTCCCTCTCGCCTCCTCTCTACCACCCTAGCTTCATCTCCCCACCACCCAGGGCCCCTCTTACCCCCCCCCCAGAAGATCCAACAGCACCTCTACCTCCTCCCTACCATTCAGGTCCAGCAGGAACTCTCCCTCTAACCTCCTCCCCACCATCCAGGTCCAGTAGCATCTTTCTTTTTCTCTGCCTCTCTTCTCTCCACCCACCTACCTACCTACTTTTTCAAAACTTTACCGGCAGAGAACAGCATCTCTTTGCTGCTTTTGCTGGCCTCAGGAAACAGCGTCAGAGAGAGAGAGCAGAGGCCAGCGCAAGCAGCAGGTAGAAGATGCTGCTCACTACCAGTAAAGTTTTGAAGAGGTAAGTGGCAGAACATGAGGGGGGGGGGGGGAGCAGTCACAGTGGCATCAGTGGTAGAGCACAGAGTAGGACAGATGCGGTGACAATGGAGGAAGGGAGAGAGAAGATATTGCCACCAGCGTGTCCTCCCTGGGGACATGTCTACCATGTGTTGGGAAACTGCAATAGGATAGCAAGTGCTTTTTCCTGGTGACTTTATAATCCAAATGGGTTAGAGGAAATGCAGATTTGAGACTGATGATTGAAAGAATGAAAATCAGCATTTAAATTAAACACCAAACATGGAATCTGAATATTGACCAATGTGGTTATATTCTGTATCAAAGTTCTAACCAAATATTCAGCATTGACCAATTTCTGGATATCAGTACTGAATATCTGGACATACCTGTACTTACAGCACTTATTGGATACTGAATGCAATCTAGACAACTAATTGGATAACTTAGGACAGCCCTTTTGCTATCAAATTATCTAGATAATTCCTAGCTTTGCCCCTGATGCTATCCAGTTAGGACTGGGACCATCTGTAGTGATTTCAGCAGCATTATCCACATAATACTGCTGAAAATCCATGCATAGCCTGAGGTCGGCGGGACTTTCTTGGGTACATAAGAACATAAGAATTTGCCTCCGCTGGGTCAGACCAGAGGTCCATCGTGCCAAGCAGTCCGCTCCTGCGGTGGCCCATCAGGTTCATGACCTGTAAGTGATCCTTTATATCCTTCCATCCCTTTTGTCCTTCCTTATCTATATCCTTCTAACTGTATCCTTCTTTATCCTATATCTTCCCTATCTATATCCTTCAATAACTTTTTCTTTCAAGAATTTATCCATTCCTTTTTGAAACCCTGTAAAGTACTCTGTCCTATCACTCCCTCTTGAAGTGCATTCCAGGTATCCACCACCCTCTGAGTGAAGAAGTACTTCCTGGCATTGGTTCTAAACCTGTCCCCTTTTAGTTTAGCTGAGTGCCCTCTTGTTCTTGTAGTTCCCCATAGGCTGAAGAATCTGTCCCACCCCACATTCTCAATGCCCTTCATGATCTTATATGTCTCTATCATGTCCCCTCTGAGTCTCCGCTTCTCCAGGGAGAAGAGCCCCAGTCTGTCTAGCCTGTCTGCGTATGAAAGGTTTTCCATACCCTTTATCATACGTATAGCTCTTCTCTGGACCCTCTCAAGTATCGCCATATCCTTCTTCAGGTACGGCGACCAGTACTGGACACAGTACTCCAGATGCGGGCGCACCATCGCTCGATACAGCGGCATGATAACTTTCTTTGTTCTGATTGCAATACCCTTCTTGATGATACCCAACATTCTGTTTGCTTTCCTTGAGGCCGCTGCGCATTGTGCTGTTGGCTTCATTGTCGTGTCCACCAGCACTCCCAAGTCCTTTTCAAGGTTACTTTCCCCCAGTACCAACCCCCCCATTATGTAGCTAAACCTCGGGTTCTTTTTCCCTACATGCATGACCTTGCATTTCTCCACATTGAAGCTCATCTGCCACTTATTTGCCCACTCCTCCAGCTTGTTCAGATCCCTTTGTAATTCTTCACATTCTTCTACTGTTCTAACCCTGCTACAGAGTTTGGTGTCAAATTTTATAACTTCACACTTCGCCCCTGTTTCTAGGTCATTGATAAATACATTGAACAGCAGCGGTCCAAGTACTGACCCCTGCAGAAACCCGCTCGTGACCTCTCTCCAGTCTGAGTAGTGGCCCTTCACTCCCACCCTCTGCTTCCTGCCTGCCAACCAGTGCTTAACCCATCTGTGTACGTCGCCTTCCACCCCGTGGTTCCACAGGTTCCTAAGCAGCCGCTCGTGGGGTACCTTGTCAAAGGCTTTTTGGAAGTCAAGATAAATGATGTCTATGGGATCTCCCCTGTCCATCTGTCTGTTTATCTCTTCAAAGAAGTGCAGTAAGTTCGTTTGACACGATCTTCCTTTGCAGAAGCCGTGTTGGGTCGTTTTCAGTAGCCTATTTCTGTCTATGTGCTCACTGATGCTGTTTTTTATCAGTGCTTCCACCATCTTGCCCGGAACAGAAGTCAGACTTACCGGTCTGTAGTTTCCCGGGTCCCCTCTCGATCCCTTTTTGAAGATAGGTGTAACATTTGCCACTCTCCAGTCTTCCAGGATCTCCCCTGTTTTCAAGGATAGGTTGCAAACTCGTTGGAGTAATTCTGCTATTTCATTTTTCAGTTCTTTTAATATCCTTGGGTGGATTCCATCTGGGCCCAGGGATTTGTCTGTTTTCAATCTATCTACCTGCTGGAGGATTTCCTCGAGGCTTACCTCTATTGTCGATAGTTTTTCTTCTTGGTCTCCCTTGAAGATTTTCTCAGCTTCCGGTACGTTGGTTGTGTCCTCTCTTGTGAAGACTGAGAAGAAGAACTTGTTTAACCTATCGGCCACCTCTTTTTCCTCCTTAACTGCTCCCTTTCTATTTCTATCATCCAATGGTCCTACTTCCTCCCTTGCCGGTTGCTTCCCTTTAACATATCTGTAGAACGATTTGAAGTTTTTTGCTTCCCTGGCCAGTCTCTCTTCGTATTCTCTTTTTGCTCTTCTAACCACTCGGTGGCATTCTTTTTGGAATTTCCTGAGCTCTTTCCAGTTATCCCCGGTTTTGTCTTTTTTCCACTTCTGGAATGATTTTTTCTTGTCTCCTATTGCTTTTTTCACTACAGTTGTTATCCATACTGGATCTTTTGTTTGGTTCTTTTTGCACCCCTTTCTAAATCTGGGGATGTACAGATTTTTTGCTTCTAGCACCGTGTTCTTGAATAGGGACCAGGCTTGCTCTACGGTCTTTATTTTTCTTTTTGAGCTGTTCCTAAGCTTCTTTTTCACCATTGCCCTCATTGCATCATAGTTCCCTTTCTTGAAGTTGAGCGTTGTTGCTTTGGTTCTCTTCCCTTTTGATGTTCCTACTTCTAATTTGTACTTGATCATGTTGTGGTCGCTGTTTCCTAGCGGTCCTAATACTTCTACATCCTTTGCAGGCCCTCCCAGTCCGTTGAGGATTAGGTCAAGCGTGGAATTACCTCTCACTGGCTCCTTGACAAGTTGTTCCATGAAACAATCCCATACGGCCTCTAGGAATTCTATTTCCCTAGCGCTGATTAACCTTCCAATACTCCAGTCTATCCCAGGGTAGTTAAAGTCTCCCATTACCATGACTTTTCCGTTTCTGCATTCCCGCCTCAATTCTGCTTCGAGTTCCTTGTCATCTTTTTCTGCTTGTCCAGCTACCCAGGTAAGTACTGAGGCCCTAATGTCAAGATATGATAAAGGAGACGGTAGTAGTGATCTAAGCAAGAGGTGATCAGAACATAAATGAAGGTGCTTACTGTAAAAAGAGAGAGAATAGAACTTAATTACATTATGAGGAACAATATGATTAGATAGAAGAATGGATGTTTCAAGTTTAAGTTTATTATTATTTATTTGATATCCCGCCTATCATCTTGTTGAGGACATATAGGAAATTAAAGTGAGGTGAAATTTATTTGAAGTGTTTCCAAGGTAAGGGGTCGAAGAAGATAATAACATAGTACTTTGTGATGCAGCAAGGAAAAAGAGATCTTTGATCACCTTGATGGACACAATCTGAAGAGAACCAGTCAGCACGACTTCAGCAAAGGACGATCTTGCTTGACGAACTTGCTCCACTTCTTCGAGGGGGTAAACAGGCAGATAGACAAGGGTGACCTGGTCAACATTGTATATCTGGATTTTCAGAAGGCATTCAACAAGGATCCACATGAACGACTACTTTGAAAAATTGAGAACCATGGAATAGAGGGTGACATACTCATGTGGATTAAAAACTGGCTAGAGGATAGGAAACAGAGAGTGGGGGTAAATGGACAATACTCGGACTGGAAGAGTGTCACCAGTGGGGTGCCGCAGGGCTCGGTGCTTGGACCCGTGCTCTTCAACATATTCATAAACATATTCCTGACATTATGGAAGTTAAAGACCATCAAAAAATACTTTGACCCATTATCATTTAGATTACTAGTGCAATCGCTAGTGCTTTCTACACTGGATTATTGCAATATCGTTTATATGGGTATACCCCAAAAAACAGTGAGGAAACTTAGAATTGTTCAGAACATGGCGGTCCGCTTGATATTTGGATTGAAAAAAAGCGACCATGTTAGCCCCTACTACAGACTGCTGCACTGGCTGCCAATGGAGGCACGAATAATATTCAAGTTCTCCTGCATATGTTTCAAGCTGGTTTGGGGACTAGATCCTACCTACCTGCTACCTCACTTCGTACTATACAGCCCAATAAGGCAAACCAGAAACTGCAATCTATTTGCATACCCAAGCATTACCGGCTGTAAATACAAAATCTTTCTGGATAGAACTTTTATGTACCAAGCCAACACACAACAACACTGACTAGACAACTACATTAATGGAGCTAGACTGACCTTTGACACTTTTAGAAAAGCCATAAAAACTGCCTTATTTGACAGATATATCACCTAAACAATAACTACACCAAACACTAAATCAAATTCTATAATTTCTAACATGTCCACCCCTGCGTATAAGTCTGAAATTTTTTTTAACAATCTGTATATTGTAATTCGCTGCATTTAAGGATTCTGCATACTGTAATTCACTTACTATCTGCATATGTAACTCGCTGACTGTCCAGCTCTCTTCAATGTAAACCGCCTAGAAGTCTCACAATTAAGGCGGTATAGGCAAATAAAGTTATTATTATTATTATTAAATGATCTGGAAATGGGAACGACGAGCAAGGTGATTAAATTTGCAGACGATAGAAAGTTATTCAGAGTAGTGAAGACGCAGGGGAATTGTGAAGATTTGCAACGTGACATAACCACGCTCGAGGAATGGGCAGCGACATGGCAATGAGGTTCAACGTGGATAAGTGTAAGGTAATGCATGTCAGTATCAAAAACCCATACACAAATACAAGATGTCCGGGGCGGTACTTGGAGAGACCCCCCAGGAAAGAGACCTGGGAGTCCTGGTTGACAAGTCAATGAAGCCGTCTGTGTAATGTGCGGCAGCAGCAAAAAGGGCAAACAGAATGCTAGGAATGATTAAGAAGGGGATCACAAACAGATCAGAGAAGGTTATCATGCCGCTGTACCGGGCCATGGTATATCCTCACCTGGAATACTCACTGGTCGCTGTACATGAAGAAGGACACGGTACTACTCGAAAGGGTCCAGAGAAGAGCGACTAAAATGGTTAAGGGGTTGGAGTTGTTGCCGTACAGTGAGAGATTAGGGAAGCTGGGCTTATTCTCCCTTGAAAAGAGGAGACTGAGAGAAGACATGATCGAAACATTCAAGATAATGAAGGGAATAGACTTAGTAGATAAAGACAGGTTGTTCACCCTCTCCAAGGTAGAGAAAACGAGAGGGCACTCTGAAGTTAAAAAGGGATAGATTCCGTACAAATGTAAGGAAGTTCTTCTTCCCCCAGAGAGTGGTAGAGAACTGGAATGCTCTTCCGGAATCTGTTATAAGGAAAACACCCTCCAGGGATTCAAGACAAGCCGGACAAGTTCCTGCTGAACCAGAATGAACGCAGGTAGGGCTGGTTTCAATTAGGGCACAGATCTTTGACCTGGGGTGCCGCCGCGTGAGCAGACTGCTGGGCACGATGGACCACTGGTCTGACCCAGCAGTGGCAGTTCTTATGTTCTTATGAGATACAAAGAAGTAAAGGAAGATAAAGATCTATGTTTATATCTTGCCAAATTTTAATGTATCAAACAACAGTGAGGAAAGGAGACAGCAGAAACAAAGTTTTAACATTGAAAGGTCAGTAGGAGGTCTATAGAGAGTGGTCTCTGTTCTGCATTCCAGCTGTTTGAATTCAGGAGATGGCATTTGCTCCTTGCCAAAGAGATTCTGATGATAGGATTTACTAAAAGAAGCAACAAAATCTAAAAGCCAGAACTGGCACACTAATACTTAAAAAATTCACTCATGGCAGGCCCCATGCTGGGCAGAAATACCTCTATCTGTTTGTATTACTTACAGCTGTATATATTAGGATCAGGCTATTTCAATATAAAAGACTCCAGAGATGAAAACTTAGTGTGATACCATAGTATGAATGCCAACAGTCCAATGCAAAAGGCAGCCTTAGAAACCCAATAATAATTTTTCATTCTTCATAGTATAGATTATGAAAGCTATGTCCTCCCCTTCTGTGTATGTGTGCAAACAATTTTTTTCTCAAGTATAAGGACCATAGAGCATTTACGAGCATTAATTTACAAGGAAGGGCTTGGGTTCCTTGAGTTAGATTTTTCATGTGTTTGTTTTTGAGGTTAACTGATATTGATACAATAGATGTTTCTTGCTTAAAGAATTTTCTTATAGTATGAGGATCATTTTGTAACTGAATGCTCATTTTTCTGTGTGGTTTTTGCAGATTTTCAAAGCATGCATGCATGCATACTATGATAGTATCCCAGGGAAACTGTGCTTACATTATTACCTGGACTTTGAAGTGCACAATTTTTCAGGGTTAATTTATACACATGCATTTGAAATTTCATGTGTGCATATAAGTGAAAACTTACCCTAATCCCACCCCTCGAAATGCATTTGCTCTGTGCTTATACTTTTACGAGTATATGGGCAGGCAATTTAATAACAGTCCATTTTAATGTCCAAGTTACATTTTAAGCTCTTCCAAGCAGGGACCGTCTATAAATGTCAAAATGTACAGCGCTGCATATGCCTTTCAGTGCTATATAAGTGATTAGTAGTAGTAATTGTCTGCAGAAGTGGTTTTGAAAACCATCTTCTCAATATGTTGGGCAATGGGAAAGAACTGTAGAATGCAGCATATGGTGCAACCAGTAATTTTATAACAAGGTACTTAGAGTAATAGGGTAGGAGGGTGCCTACATAGGAGTCAGCTGGGGGAGGGGTCTTGAGCACCCCCAATATTGAACAACTCCTTGACTTTGTCCAGGGAGAGAAAAAATTATGTTGGGTTGAGAACCCCCCAATAATTTTGAAAAGTTGGCTCCTATGAGTGCCTCTATTGTGCCTTTGTTTTCAAGCAGCGTTTTTTTCCCTGGCTTTCCACATATCAGTTTTTCCACGTATCTACTACCATAGGACTTTCAGGGACCTCTGAAGAAGACTTTTTTGTTGAAACGTGGACCTTTGATATTTTCAATAAAGTCCATTTCAGGAACATCGTCACTCCACAGTGAGTTTTTTTGTTTGTTTGTTTCTCTTGGATTTTTTCTCTGTGGATCTCTTGGGGTCAATTTTCTTTGGTTTTGGCCTGTTTTATAATGACACATAATCCCATGCAGAGCCCTCCCAGTATTGCCCGAGGATCTTTCTACTGTGTATTTGATGCTCCACATGCAATCTCCGAAGACTTTGTTATTTTTTGTATAGCTATTTCTTTGTTATGTCTATTCCTGTGGACGATAAGGTACCTGCTTGCCTTGGATCAGTAGCATGGAATATTGCTACTTGTTGGGTTTTGGTCAGGTACTAGTGACCTGGATTGGCCACCGTGAGAACAGGCTACTGGGCATGATGGACCATTGGTCTGACCCAGTTAAGCTATTCTTATGTTCTTATGTTTTTATTAATAAATGTGTATTCAATTCAAATTAAGTTTCCAGTTTTGTTTGATTTGCTATGTTGATAATGTACCTAGGAGCCAGGGTCAGCCGTTTAATAAAAATCTCACTTGCACCTGTGGCTCAGATGTCTGTTTGGCCACCTCTGATTTGTGGTTTCCTTCATATGTTCTGCAAAGTTTCTCTTTTTTGTTTTGGTAAAAAGTTCAAATGCACATTAAAAATGTATTAAAATGAACCTATGAATATTACAAAAAAAAAAAAAGTCTAAAATATTCAAAAATCAGGGGTAAAAGACAAACTGAATATTTTTGGCTTGTAGATATCCCTAACATAGAATATACCGTACAATAGCAACTCTTGTATCCCACAAATGTCAACTAGGAATTGTTGCAACTTACACAATATTAGAATTTTCTTTCCTTTTCCTTTTCCTTCTCATTATCATTACCTTATGATTACTGTTTTACATTCTCAGATAATGCTGTTTTGATACTTTGAATGTTTGTTTCAATACATTTGTGTTATGCCTTTGTTTGGAAAAAAAGAAAATTTTTCAATAAAAAATTTGAACTAAAAAAATAAAAAAAAGAATTGCTGCAGAGACATAGATGTTACAAAGAAATTGCATGGAAGATATCATACAGGGAACTGCATGGGAATGGGTCAATGCATTGAGGAAAAAAGGTGTTTTCAGTGCTTTCCTGAATTGGAAGTATGTAGGTGTTTGTCGAAGGCTGCCTGGAAGGTTATTCCAGAGAATGACATGGATATGTCCCAATCAGTGATCTGAAACAATGTCAAAAAACATAAAGTTTCGTTTCTGCAAATTGGCACTTAACAAAATAAGATAACTCTTTTCAGCTATAGTGGCAGAATAATGTTTAGCATTTAGGAAGTTGTTTGGTTGGGCTGAGAACTTTTCAGCACCCCCTGGTATATTGATTGCCACTTTCTTAATTTAAAATGTGTAATATACCATGTTACAAATTGGAGGTGGCCAAATGGAAATGTGAACCGCAGGTACGTATTTTGGAGGTGCTGTCTTCTCAACTTGAGTGGTCTTATAAAATTTTAGTATTGGGAATAGATAATGATCTTACACAGAGGGTCCTTGAACATCAGCAGGATGAATTGCTTCTGGCAAAAAAGGTCATCCTATACTTTTGAGTGGGTCAGAAGGCACCAGTAAAGCTTTGGCTCCAATACATGATCTACATGGCATCCTGAGAGTTTTTCAGCTTATTTCTTCATGACATCTTTCATGTTCAGTTGGGTTTCGGTTGAGGAGTAACATAAACAATTTTATTTTTTTGGGGGGGAAGAGGGTTTTTTTTTAGATCTGATTCTGTTTGTAATTTCCTTTTTGTGAGTGGGTACTTAGAAGAAACCACATGTACCTACAGGGACAGAAGACATTATAAATGATGTTTGCTTGACTCCGTTATTGTTACTGGAATGTTCTTCTCTCTTGCTGTGTTTTAATATAATCATTATTGATTTTTTTAAAAAAGCAAATACATTTTGGCTTAGACTCAAGTCCTTTAACATTTTAATATCAGAATGGAGTCAGAAATTCCTTTTACTCATTAAAGATTTTCAGGCAATAGATTTGCCTGAGTTTGTGCAAACAGCTTCCCTTAATGTGGTGTATCCCGAGAAGAAGCTCTGACTGATACGATGTAATGTGCCTTCTCGTTCATACAGGACCACTTGTATTCATATAATATTAGACTATACACATTCCTGCCAATTGCATTACTCTTGATATTTGTCTGATGATCCTGTTAAAACAACTAAAAAGAGTAGAGGTGGACCAATTGTATTCCCATAAATTAATGAAGGAAGACAACACAGGGTCAATTTATTAAATAAATACAAACAGGCTAAAATGGGCCAGGAGACAAAAACACAAACAAACCCCAAAACACCTTGAGGAATACACATACAGCATACTGCAGTATACTCGGCTCCTCAGAGAAGTTTGTTCATATCAAATCCTGAATTTTGTTTGAGACTACTTTCCAAACTACTAATTAAGTCCTTTTAGATTTGTGACTCCTGAAGCAGGCATTTTTCGCTGAAACATGGCTCCATGTCAAGTCCATCAGTTAAGCTGAAGGTGGGTTATGTTTTGTTTTGTGTTTTTGTGGTGGTTAATGGAATTTGCTCAGAGGAGGGAAAGGTGAGTAGTGGAGTGCCTCAGGGATCGGTGCTGGGACTGATTCTGTTCAATATGTTTGTGAGCGACATTGCTGAAGGGTTAGAAGATAAGGTTAGCCTTTTTGCAGATGATACCAAGATTTGTAACAGTGGACACCCTGGATGGAGTGGAAAACATGAAAAAGGATCTGCAAAAGTTAGAAGAATGGTCTAATGTTTGGCAACTAAAACTCAATGCAAAGAAGTGCAGAGTGATGCATTTGGGGGGTAGAAATCCAAGGGAACCATATGTGCTGGGAGGTGAGAGGCTGATGAGCACTGACGGAAAGAGGGACCTTGGGGTGATTGTGTCTAAGGATCTAAAGGCATCTAAATGATGTGATAAGGCAGTGGCTGTAGCCAGAAGGATGCTAGGCTGTATAGAAAGAGGAATAAAAAATAATAAGAATATCAAGTTGAATGCTCCTTAGATCACTAATTTCATCATGCTTTCAGGTATCACAGAACAGCAAGACAACCACCACAGAAATTTTCATATATTAGTGGAGAAAAGTCCTCAGCATCACAAAGGGGAGAATAAAAAAGATCATTCCTCTGGACATAGCAACTTCAAAATAATTTTTGAAAGTGCAGACACATCCTCGGTCTCAAAAACTCCATTTTTATCTATTAATCTTTGCTTGAGTAAATTTAATAATCATATAAATAATTGCTTGATCATAATATCAAAGCGTATCCCAATATCTCAAAAATTCAAAGCAAAGAAAATAAACAAAAAACTTATCTGTAGCAGGAATTGCTTTCACTTGTTTCGTGAGCAGAATATAACAAAAAGGTGTTCCCTTGGAGTCCAAATATCACCTTGTAGACTTCATTAATGGACCCCTTTCTTCAGCGAACTTTTAAAACCAATAGGAGGAAATTATTTTTCACTCAGAGAATAGTTAAGCTCTAGAACGCGTTGCCAGAGGATGTGGTAAAAGCGGATAGCGTAGCTGGTTTTAAGAAAGGTTTGGCCAAGTTCCTGGAGGAAAAGTCCATAGTCTGTTATTGAGAAAGACAAGGGGGAAGGCACTGCTTGCCCTGTATTGGTAGCATGAAATATTGCTACACCTTGGGTTTTGGCCAGGTACTAGTGATCTGGATTGGCCACTGTGAGAATGGGCTACTGGGCTTGTTGGACCCAGTAAGGCTATTCTTAAAGACAAGTAGTCCAAGTGCCGATAATCGAAACAGGTTTTAGATGTATCTAAAAGCAGCTTAGGCCTTTTTCCTGCCGCTGTACGCCCAGAGTAAAAAGGGGCATTTTAGGAGGAGTGGTGAGGGCGGGATTTGGGTGGGATGTGGGCTGACCTAGACTTAGTCGTACTGCAAGTATAACCGAAAGTTTAACAAGACTGCCGAGATGGAACATATACAAAGTGACTTAGGCAATCTAAATGCCCAGAAGGTATTCAAAGTGACCAGATAACCAGTGCAGACACAAAGTAAAGACCCCCCCACATGATCCCAGTGATCACACAATACCATAAAAACCGGAATAAAAATGTACATACCTGCCTCCAGAACATCAGCACCTGGCTTAGGAAAGCCTAGGAGAGCTGCACAGAGGTGGCTTATATAGTCTTGGGGGTGGGCTAGTGAAAATAAAAAGATCTGTAGAGATGGTGAAGTTCAAGATACAGGCTTTATTTAAAAATGTACAGTTGGATAATCCACATGAAATATATCTAGGACCAAAACCATAGAGAGGTATGGACCCAACATGGTTCGTGTTTTGACAATGCTGTCTTCTTCAGGGGTTTCTAAAAGTCTGATATTAAAGCACGTGGATTAAACGCTGAAAACAATACAGAGTGTAACTGCGTGGATGAGGAACCACAGAGAGGAGGACCCAGGCTGATAAGCCACTCTCACCACTGCATTCATGTTGAAACATGCGCACCCACCAAAATATTAATGTACTGCCATATAGGTGCCACCTGCATTCATAAGGGCTATTGGGGTGGTAGATAGGTGGGTATAGTAGATTTTGGGGGTGTTGTGGGGTCTCACCATGACCTGCAAGAGAGTTGTGGTGAGATGTTTATGTGGCACCATTTTTGTGAAGTTCGCAATAGTGCCCTGGAAGGTGCCCCACTACTCTGTTGCCGTGTCTGGGAGTCCAGTCCATTACTTTGCTAAGCCTACCCGTGTCCAAAAGGTCTTGTTCTAGGCGTTTTTGACTTAGATGAATTTTTGGACAAGAATGGGGTATAAAGATAGACGATTTAGCGGTCTGGACGATCAAAGGGCTAGACGTAGAACTAGACGATTCTCGGAAAAAATAATTATTTTGGATGTATTTTTCAAGAATGGACTTTTAGCATGTCCAACTTTGGGCGACTAGCGACTTAGGACAAAAACAAACTTAGACGTATTTTTTTTATTATGCCCCTCCACATGTTCTGGACCATTTTAGCCTGTTTGTATTTGTATAATAAAATTATATACAGATTTTATTGATCTTCTGATGTCCTTTCATTAACTTGTGCGAATACCATTGGTCCACCTCTACTCTCTTTTTTGTTGTTTGACTCTGTAAGTAGATGTTTTCTCTCCACTCTCCATTGTGTTTCTTCCTGGGATCCTATTAACTATCGGGTCTACTGTATACTGGCCAACCATGCATTCCCATATGGTAGCCAGAGTGAGTACCCTCAGTCACTGAACTACACAAGTATACATGTTAACCAATTCAGACATGTTCCATATTATTATACATCTAATAGGCCTACTCATGTTGTGTAGGAATCTGTGTTATCATTACAGGTACACTATAAGTCCACCAATGTCTTGGGTCATCAGGTTGATGACCTAGAGGTGGGAAGCTGAAGTGGAGAATTCAGAATGGGGACCTAGTTCAATACATATAACATATTGTCGGTGTGCATGGAAGCTCTAACTTGCACTAGAATGGCAGGTGACATCATATATATGGCTTGGGTTACTAATGTTATAACATTGTTATCTAGTTGTGTGCAGTTTAAAGTCTTTAACTCTAATGAGATGGCATGGTATATATGTATGATTAATTAATCATATAACAGTCCAAGTCTACTCTACCTTGACAGACCTCCCCAGATCAATAGATCCCATCTGCCCATGTTATCCCATAGTGTACACACATACTACTTCAATGGAAAATAAATTTTCTTTTCAGGAAGAGTAATCTTGGCCTTCACAACTTTAGCAGAAAATAGGGATTAGTGATCTTGAAAGAAAGACATAACTCCGGAAGAGACTTGGTTTTTTTTCAGAACATATCACTTGTAAAACTCATATTTCAAGGAAAGAGGAATTAAGTGGGAAATGAGATGTCCTTTCGTGGAAAAAAAGTGAAAGTGGAGGAGGAGTAACCTAGTGGTTAGAGCTGCAGCCTCAGTACCCTAAAGTTGTGGGTATGAACCCAGTGCTACTCCTTATGACTCTGGGCAAGTCATTTAACCCTCCATTGCTCCAGGTACAATAGGTAGATTGGTGAGCCTGCCAGGACAGATGGGGGAAAATGCTTAAGTACCTGAATGTAAAAACCACTTAGACAATCCATTGATAGGCGGTATATAAGTAATAAGTAAACTTTAAACTATTGTTGAAAGTGTTGGCAAAAATAAAGAATTGGCAATAGATTCTTCAGAGAATAAAGTAGGTAGAGTTTGTAATATGCATTGCCACTAATGCATGCTATTAATATGTAGGCATAAAATAGGACCCTCAGTAAAATAATGCAAAGGGGCCCTTTTACTAAAGCTTAAGAACATAAGAATTGCCACTGCTGGGTCAGACCAGTGGTCCATCATGCCCAGTAGTCTGCTCCCGTGGCGGCCCTTAGGTCATAGACCAGTGCCCTAATTGAGTCTAGCCTTACCTGCATACTTTCTGGTTTAGCAGGAACTTGTCTAACTTTGTCTTGAATCCCTGGAGGGTGCTTTCCCCTATAACAGCCTCCAGAAGAGCGTTCCAGTTTTCTACCACTCTGGGTGAAAAAGAACTTCCTTACGTTTGTACGGAATCTATCTCCTTTTAACTTTAGAGAGTGCCCTCTCCTTCCCTCTACCTTGGAGAGGGTGAACAAACTGTCTTTATTTACTAAGTCTATTCCCTTCATTATCTTGAATGTTTTGATCATGTCCCCTCTCAGTCTCCTTTTTTCAAGGGAGAAGAGGCCCAGTTTCTCTAATCTCTCACTGTACAGCAACTCCTCCAGCCCATGACAATGGAATTAGCATGCACTAAATGCTAAGAAGTCCATTTTATACCTGTGGGCATATTGGCATTTAACATGTGCTAATTCTTTTAACGTGCAATAAACTTTAATAAAATGACCCCAAATTTAGTAACTCAAGAAAGAGAATATGGAAGGGTATTTTTGTGGGTTTTTTTTTTTTTTTTTTTTTTTTTTTAAAATAAAGGACTGTTTACAACAATTAAAAACCCACACTACTGCAGACACACAAAGCAGAGAGAGAGAGAGACAAGGCTTATATAATGGAAACAGTTCTTTATTTATTACAGCAAGCTAAAAGCAGAGGGATAAAAGCAAGCAATAAATAAGTCACTATTTGCATTAAATAAGTCTTGGCTCCTTCAGCTCTTGTATTGCTTCCAGCTGAAACCAGATCTGAACTTGCAAGGTTTTTTTAATGCTTTCCAAAACTGGTATGTAATATTTTAAATTAAATTTAGCAACCCTATTAAAAACTCTTGTACATCACACTGACTTAACTTTTTTGTTTCAGATACCTCTTTACAGTGGCTAATTAAATTAATGGTAAATAGATTAGGTTCTTACATTGCTGATATCTTTTCTAGTAGATAGGTGTGTCATTCTGGAAGACGGGCAATCTCCCCAAGCTTGCAAGCTGCACAGAAGTAATCCACTCCAGCTTTAGAGTCCCTCCTCAGCCAGAGGTCTATGCTGCCCCTTCAGTTTGTACCAAAGGAGGCAATAGCCCTATATAGAAACACAAGCGAAGAAGGGGTATGGGGAACCTCCCCAAACTACAACTCTGTCCTGCTCTGAAATTATAACAAACATATTAAACATTGCCATTTGAAAAATCATGCCAAACAGAAACATTTATGGAGCTCAAGTATTACCCAAATGTGCTATAGCAATATATTATTCTTTATACCCGTAAGGTCTGACTGACATTCAAATTTCAATTTTGACTCAAACTTTCTGATTGAGATAGTAGGCAGACGGTGACAGGGCAAGCCTCCAGAATGAGACACCTATCTACTAGAAAAGATATTAGCAAGGTAAGAACCTAATCTCTTTTTCTAATGCAATAGGTGTGTTATTCTGGACAGATGGGACGTACAAAAGCAGTCCCAGAAATCTAGGATGGGACCTCTGCACCAGCTCGTAACTTTGAGAACCCAAAGGCAGAGTCATCCCTTACCACTACATCCATTCTGTAAAACTTGGAAAATGTATGTAGAATGGACGAAGTTGCTGCCTTACAAATCTCAGGGGGAGACCGCCTGAGCTTCCACCCACGAAGAAGCCATGCTTCTAGTCAAATCACCTTTATGGAGACTGGTGACTGTTTTCAACAGGCAATATATACAGACAAAATGACCCTAGGGATCCATCTGGAAATCTTGACCTTGGAAGCATGTGCACCGCGTTGAGTCTGACTGGTGAGCACAAAAAGATGGTCAGACAGCCTGAACTCATTAGTAACTTCAAGATATCATAGAGACATTCTCTTCACATCCAACTTTTTAAGAATCCATTCCTTCTTCATAGAACCTGTGGACTGGAATGCCAGCAATCTGACCTGTTGATTGGCATGGAAAGCCGAAACAACCTTTGGCAAAAAGAATGGAACGGTTTGCAAAGAAACTCCTGCCTCTGTGATCTTAAGGAAAGGCTACATGCAGAAAGAGCCTGTAGCTCCGAGACTCTTCACACTGAGGTAATTAATAGCCATGAGAAAAAACGTCTTGAGTGTTCTATCCATCAAGGACATATCCTTCAGCGGCTCATGGAGCCTGACTGAGGCCTTGCAAAACCATGTTAAAATTCCATGATAGAAAAGGGTGTTTTACCAGGGGCCTGAGTCACGGTGCCCCCTTGAGGAATCTGGTTATATGTGGATGAGATGCCTGTGAATCCTTACACTCTCAAGGTTTGAAACAAGAGAGTCCTGCCACTTGGACTCTGAGACATGCCACTGTAAGACCCTTGTTGAGGCCAGCTTGGAGGAAAGCTAACACCACTGAGATCAGAGCAGAGAATGGCTCCGCATTCTTCTTAATGCACCAGAGCTAAAATGTTTCCATGCCTTAGCGTAAGCAGAGACCATCATAAGCTTTATGGTTCTGAACAGATCACTACCTCTTGAGTATCCCTTGCACACTAACACTGTGAACTCAAGAGCTATGCCATAAGAGCAAAGAGATCTGGATCTTCTATAACCACTGGACCCTGTGAAAGAAGGTCCAGTGGTACTCGCAGTCTGAGACTTGCACCCCTCTGAAGATGCACTAGATCTGCTTACCACGGTCTGTGTGGCCAAAATGGAAACACAAAAATGACTTTTCCCTGATGGCTTGCAATCCTGTGGAGTATCCGGCTTATCCTGGGCCAAAGATGAAACACGTACAAGAGCTTGTTCTTTGGCCACAGCTGGACCAGAGCATCCAAACCTGTGCTTTCAGGTTTGGATTTGCAACTGAAGAATCAGTTCACCTTCATGTTTCTTGCTATTACCATCAGATCGAACGTTAGGTGACCCCCCCATCAATGAACAGTGGATTGAAGGCTGCTGCAGACAGCATCATTTGTCCCAGATCCAGTGTTTGTCTGCTGAGGAAATCAGCCTGGACATTGTCACTCCCGCTACATTCACTGCTGAAAGAGCCTAAAGATGAAAGTCTGCCACTTGAACAGTAAGCGGGCCTCCAGATTTAGTTGAGTACTCTTGATACCTCCCTAGCACCACCGCAGTAGCATTGTCTATGAAAACTCGGTCCGCTTGTCCTGTCAGACTCTTCTCCAGCCTCTGCAACACCAATCAAATGGCTCAAACTTGAGTCCTTAAACGTCATCGAGTTCAGGTAGAAAAAATATTCGGTGGTATGGATAGGCGTTTACCTAAGGCCCTGAACCTGATTCCAACCTCAACCCCGAATCCAGTGAAGTCTTCTATGGGGCTACCACCTTTCACCTCGACCTTAATCAAACCTTTCTCATTTGGGAAATCCTTGTCTTCGGGGAAATCAGCTAAATCTTCTCTGAGGAGCCATTATTCCCACTGTCTCCCTCAGATAGCTAAGCCAACTCCTTCGGACATGCCACCCTTGGAACCGGTGGTTTTGAAGCTCCCCAAGAAACGTATCTGAAAATCGAGACATCTTTCTTCTTCGAGGTCGTCTTCCTCGGAGACTATAGCCACACCAGATGTACCAGATTCAATGGTCTCGGTGCCGGTTTTGCAGAATATGTTGGAGATTCTTCTGCATCAGGAGTTTTGTAACATGCTTGCCAAATTGACTCCTGCCTCGACTCTGCTTCCTGCAGTCCAGCCTGAGCACTCAGTAGTATTACAAGGAGTTGAGTCCTTGGCAGTGCCTCGAGCTCAACCTGGTCACTCTATACAAGGAGTCAAGTCCTTATGAGTGCCTCCAGATGAATCTACACACTCTATCCAAGGACTTGAGTCATTGAGAGTGCCTCGAGCTCAGTCTACACACTCGATACAAGGAGTTGAGTCCTTAAGAGTGTCTCGAGATACCTCATTACAAGGAGCTGATTCCTTTTTGGTATCTCGACCTCGTTCTCCGGCTTCCAGTTCTACCTCTTCACATAAGACGTTGCCCTTTTCGAGGCACAGGCCGAGGACGTCTCGACCTTCATCTGCCAGACTGGATCCAACTCAATCACGGGACTGTGATTCGAGGCATCCTTCTCCATCGAGGCTCAGGTCTTCTTCTCGAGACAGGTCTCATTTATCGAGGCTCTTCAAGACTACAAACTCCTTCGAGGAGATCTGTTGTGGAACCTCACCACTCTCGTCAGTTCAGTTCTTCTCCTGCGAGGTTCTCTTCACATTCCAGAAGTGGGTCATCTTTGCCTATGGACTCAGGCTTCACCTTCATTCTCTGCTATGAGAAGTACCTGGACAGATTCTCGATCACCTTCTCCTCAACGAGGTCATACCTCTTCAGACCCGGTATCCTTTACCAAGTTTCTGTGCAAAATGAGTAAGGATCTTAACATATCTTTAGAATCTGACTCAAAATACTCTAAGGGGTATCTGGAAGAATTGTAAATGCCTCATCCTCCTAGGAAGTCTCTCAAATTGCCCATAAATGGCATTCTTTCTCAAATTTTCAAAAGAAATCTTGAGACACCATATTCCATTCCTGCTGTACCAGCAAAGTTGGAATCTCGATATCGGATGGTCCACTGTAAGCGATTTGAGACGTCTCAATTATCCCATCAGTCTCTTCTCGTGGAATCTTCTTTAAAAAGAACCAATCCTGCCAAGGTTTATGCCACCGTCCCGCCTGGAAGAGAAGGCAGGACTATGGACAGGTTTGGTCTGCAAGATCGACTAGCTAACATTCCATGCCAGGGCAAAGAGTTGTTTGATGACTCTGTTGAGGCAGCTACCAAGCATTTATCGGAGCATGAGAAGTCCTTTGCTTCTATCATTAGACCAAAGACTTCCACTGCTAAAGGTTATAGGCCAATTCCCTCCTACCAGAGGCGTTTTCCTCAGAAGGCAGCTCCTTATTCAGGGCCACCTTCTAAGAAACAGCAGCAGCAGCAACAACAGCAGCAAAACCTCAAACCCCTGCTGCACCTAAGGCCTCTCAGTCTTTTTGACCATCTAACACAGAGCATAACCTCAATCGTTCTGCCTCTGTACTCCCCCCTTCCTATAGGGGGCCGTCTCCATCTTTATTACCACTGATGGAAGCTCATAACATCCGACCTCTGGGTCCTCTCTATCATCAGGGAAGGTTACTCTCTTCATTTCATCAAGATTCCTCCAGATCTTCCCCCAAGAGAGTATCCTTCCAATCCATCCCAGACCACTCTTCTTCTTCAGAAAGCTCAAGCTCTGCTTCATCTCTGTGCCATCGAGGAAGTTCCTTTGGAACAGCAGAGCAGGGGGTTTTACTCCCGTTACTTCCTAGTTCCGAAGAAGACGGGCGATCTGCGACCTATTTTGGATCTCAGAGCACTCAACAAATTTATTGTCAGAAAAATTTTGGATGCTCTCTCTGGCATCCTTGTATCCCCTTCTAGATCAAAACGATTGGTTATGTTCTCTGGACCTAAAAGAGACTTATACTCACATTCCCTTTCATCGAACCTCTAACAAGTTCCTCAGATTTCTGGTGGGAAATCATTTTCTGTACAGAGTGCTACTCTTTGGTCTGGCATCATCTCCCAGAGTCTTCACCAAGTGTCTAGTGGTGGTAGAAGCAGCTCTCCACAACCATGGTCTCCAGGTTTTCCCGAACCTGAACGATTGGCTCATCAAAGATTCAACATCTCAGGGGGTTATTGTAGCAAACCAACAGATTACTTGGTTCCTCCAAAGCTTGGGGTTCAAAATCAACTTCCCAAAATCCCAACTACAGCCGTCTCAGACTCTACAGTTCATCGGAGCTGTACTGGATACTGTGCAACTCAGGGCATTCCTTCCTCAGCAATGTCAGGATGCTCTCATTCAACTTTGTCACAAAGTGTCATCCCTCACTTCACTGTTAGCGAGGCACATGATGGTTCTTCTAGGTCACATGGCCTCTACAGTTCACGTGACTCCTTTTGCCAGACTTCACCTCAGAATTCCTCAGTGAACCCTGGCATCTCAGTGGGCGCAGGCTTTCGACCCATGCTCTCAACACATTAGAGTCACTCCTTCATTGAGACAGTCTCTCCACTGGTGGATGCTCTCTTCCAATCTCTCCAGAGGTTTACTGTTTCAAACACCCCCTCATCAGAAGGTCCTCATGACAGATTTCTCGACCTACGCTTGGGGGGGTTCATCTCGATGGTCTCTGTACTCAAGGCCATTGGTTCAACACAGATCGTCAGTGTCACATAAATCTGTTGGAACTCAGAGTGATCTTCAATGCTCTCAAAGCTTTTCAGTATCTTCTCCACGATCAAGTAGTTCTCATTCGGAGAGACAATCAGGTCGCCATGTACTACGTCAACAAGCAAGGGGGAATAGGATCTCTCCCTCTTTGCCAGGAAGCTCAGAAGGTTTGAAATTGGGCAATCCTTCACAACATCTTTCTAAAAGCAGTCTATATTCAAGGAGAGAAAAACTGTCTGGCGGACAAATTGAGTCATCTTCTGCAACCTCATGAATGGACACTCAATTCCTCTCCTCTCCATCACATTTTTTCTCACTGGGGGACTCCTCAGATAGATCTCTTTGCATCTCCCCACAACAACAAACTGCCTCAATTCTGCTCTAGGATATACTCTCCTCATCGCCTCGAGACAGATGCTTTCCTTCTGGAATGGACGAATCAGTTTCTTTATGCATTTCCTCCATTTCCTCTCATTCTCAAGATACTCGTCAAACTCAAACACGAACATGCCACTATGATTCTCATAGCTCCTCGGTGGCCCAGACAACTTTGGTTCTCCCTTCTACTTCAACTCAGCAGCAGGGAGCCATTCCTTCTACCAGTTTTTATGTCTCAGCTTACACAGAGTCAGGGGTCTCTACTTCATCCCAACCTGCAGTCTCTACACCTGACAGCTTGGTACCTCTCAACCTAACTGCCACTCTACAGTTTTCTCAATCTGTCAAGGACATTTTAGAGGCTTCCAGAAAGCCTACCACTAGGCAATGTTAAAACCAGAAATGGACTAGATTTTCTGCTTGGTGCACCATTCATCACAAGGAGCCTCAATCTACCTCCTTGTTTTCAGTTTTGGATTACCTGTTGCATTTATCTCAATCAGGCCTCAAATCCACATCCATTCGAGTCCATCTCAGTGCAATTGCTGCCTTTCATCAGCCTATTGAAGGGAAACCCCTTTCTGCTCATTCTGTAGTTTCCAGATTTATATGAAAGGACTTTTCAGTGTTAAACCACCTCTCAAACCGCCTTCAGTGGTTTGTGATCTCAGTGTTGTTCTTACTCAATTGATAAAGCCTCCATTGAACCATTGGCTTCGGCAAATCTGAAATATCTCACATGGAAAGTGGTTTTTCTCATTGCTCTCATATCTGCTCGCAGAGTCAGTGAACTACAAGTTTTAGTAGCGAACCCACCTTTCACAGTATTCCATCATGACAAGGTGGTCCTCCGTACTCATCCTAAATTCTTACCTAAAGTGGTTTCAGAATTTCATCTCAATCAATCCATTGTACTTCCAGTGTTTTTTCCAAAGCCTCATTCTCATCCTGGAGAAACAGCTCTTCATTCTCTGTCATTTCTGTAAGCGTGCTTAGGCTTTCTATTTGCAAAGAACTAAGCTACACAGATCTACTCCTCAACTTTTTGTCTCTTTTGATCCAAACAAGTTGGGACATCCAGTTTCCAAGTGCACCATCTCCAACTGGATGGCTGCTTGCATCTCTTTCTGCTATGCTCAGGCTGGACTGCATCTACCGGGTCGAGTCACTCACAGCCCATAAAGTCAGAACCATGGCAGCATCTATTGCTTTCCCCCGATCTACTCCTATCGAGGAAATCTGCAAGGCTGGCACTTGGTCCTCGGTACATACCTTCACCTCTCATTATTGTCTGGATTCTTTTTCCAGATGGGATGGCCATTTTGGCCAGGCCATTTTACAACATTTATTCTCCTAAATTGCCAACACTCTCACCATCCCATTCTGGTTAGCTTGGAGGTCACCCACATGTGAGAATATGCTACCTGCTTGTCCTGGGATAAAGCACAGTTACTTACCGTAACAGATGTTATCCAGGGACAGCAGGCAGATATTCTCACAACCCACCTACCTCCCCTAGTTTGCTTCTTAGCTAGCTATCTGAACTGAGGAGATGCGCGCCCTACATCGGGTGGGAAGGCACTCGCGCATGCACGGTGCGGCAGTCGCAAACTTTCTTAAAGTTTTACAAGCAAGTCTGCTTGCGAGGCTGTTCGCATCCGGGCTCCGTGGATGATGTCATCCACATGTGAGAATATCTCCCTGCTGTCCATGGATAACACCTGTTACGGTAAGTAACTGTGCTTTCCCTTCATAGTGAAACATGCCTGAAAATAGATGGGATTAAAATCTCTTGTTGACTAATGAACTGGAGGAGTAAGCTGCTGCTCTTATCTTTTATCTAAGGCTGAAACCAGAGCCAGGATAAGAGTGGAACACCATGAGACTATAACACAAATAGCATATTTAAGTCCTTGATTTTTATCTCTTAACTTTAGTTCCTTCCTGTTCCTGTAACTTTAAAACCAAAGAAATTGCAACAGCATGCAGTAAAAAAATAAAATATATAAGAGTGGCTTTGTGCTCTATGGATAAAGGCCTTATTTACAGACATATCCATACAACAAAACTTGAGGGACCTATCAATTAATTTGCAGTTGTTTCTGCCTCCAGTGCAGGACTATTGTAAAACAAGAACACTTTGAACATTTAGTAGCATAGGTGGTAACCGAGTCGAGCTCCTTTCTGGCTGAAGACTCGGTATATAAAGCTAAGTTTTAGTTTAGTTTAGAAATGTGGCACATTGCAATGTGACTGTCAATTATAAACCACTTGCAGCTTTTTTGCTTGGCCATCTTGGGGTCCCTAATCATAGGCTGAAAACATTTAATATCTGGTATGTGTATTTTGCATAAGCAAATAACTATTGTTGCAACAGAAATGACTTCAGGAATGTGAAGGGTAGTAAAAGTTAGAAATGGATTTAATTATGGGGACAGTTTTCCCAGTATCTGCAGATAGTTGTAAAGTATACACACACTTTCCCATCAAAAAGTGCTTGGGAAAATTGTATCTGCTTAGATTCTCACCTACTATTTCTGCCATTGTTCCCTCTAAGCCAGTGGTCTCAAACTCAAACCCGTATTGGGGCCACATTTTGGATTTGTAGGTACTTGGAGGACCGCAGAAAAAATAGTTAATGTCTTATTAAAGAAATGACAACTTTGCATGAGGTAAAACTCTTTATAGTTTATAAATCTTTCCTTTAACTGTTAAAGGAAAGATTTATAAACTATAAAGAATTTTACCTTATGCAAAATTATCATTAACTACTTTTTCTGCGGCCCTCCAAGTACCTTATTTTTTTTGCAGCCCTCACATTTAAAGTTTAATATCTTTCCTTTCTCAAAACTGACACATTTCAATCACTATATTGAAAATAAAATCATTTTCCCTACCTTTGTTGTCTGGTGACTTTATTTTTCTGTGCATTTAATTATGTTTCCAGGGTCTTCTTGTCCTTTGACTGGTTTTCTCTCCGTCTTCACTTTCTGCCTTGCATCCATCTTTGGCATTAACTTAATATTCAATTTTTCTGCTTTCTTTTCAAAATATACGTTTCCATGTCTTACCTTCCCTTCTATCTCTCTCTTCTTCTGTTCCTATTTCCATAGTCTGACATCTCTTTCTTTCCTTTCTCTCCCTCCCTCCCTCCTTCCTTCCTTTCCCCTGGTCTGGCATCTGTCTCCTTCCCTCCCCCAACTTTTTATTTCTTTCACCCTGCCCCCTTCTTTCTTTCTCTCTCTATCAATGCCTCCATTCTTTCTATATGTCTGTCTTTCTTTCTTTCTTTTTTTTCTCCATGCCCGCCCTTTCTTTCTGTCTTTCTCTCTCCATGCCCCTTTCTGTCTGTGTCCCGTTTCCCTTCTTTCTTTCTGTCTTCCTGTCCCCCTTTTCTTTCTTTACTTCTCTCTGCCTTCCCCCAAGCCACCACCATTGGGAAACAGGCCGCCACCACCGCAATCAGGTAACAGGCTGCCACCGCCGCAATCGGGGAACAGGCTGCCGCCGCCACAATCAGGGAACAGGCCAGCGCCGAGGTCTTAACTCTCCCTGCTTATCTTCCCCAGCACGGGGCTGACCAATTTACGCCATCTGATGTCAATTCTAATATCAGGGAGGAACTTCCGAGCCAGCCAGGCAGTGATTGGCTGGCCCGTAACTTCCTTCCCGATGTTAGAATTGATGTCAGGTGGCGAGAATTGGTCGGGCTTAGCTGGGGAAGATATGCAGGGAGAGCTAAGACCTCAGGCGCTGGCCTGTTCCCCGATTGCGGTGGCTTGGGGAAGGGCAGTGGGAAGGGAAACAGATTGGGGACCCCTGCTTTAGGTGAGGACAGATCGATAGCCGCAAAATAGTCCCTGGGGGGCCGCGTGTTTGAGACCACTGCTCTAGGCTAAGTGGAAGTCTTCCATATAGAGTCCTGCCTGTGGGGAGTGCTGTTTAACTTTCATATTTTCTATAAAAGTTTCAAGCTTTATTAAAATTTTGATGTATCGCAATACCTCCACAGACTCCAATGGATTCAGAATGCCGTGGCCAAGCTCATCTTCGCTAAAAGTAAATTTGACCATGTCTCCCCGCTCCTGGCCAAGCTCCACTGGCTTCCGATAATCGCCAGGGTCCACTATAAATGCGCCTGTTTAACTTTCAAAATCCTATATGGTATCCTCCCTGCCTTTATCCCTCTTTCTTGAAATTCCTCAAACCCTAATACCAGCAGATCCTCCCACAAATTAAAACTATCCTTCCCCTCGCTAAAAGGCATTTCCCACACAGGAAAGCTAGGGACCTCCCTCTACTTCAAAATCACTGAGCTCTGGAACAACCTTACCTCCCCTCTTCGGAACTTGAGCTCTCTCCAAGTTTTCCGCAAACATCTGAAAACCTGGCTTTTCTCAAAAAATGTAAGTCTCCCTCCAACTTAGGAATCAAGGAAACTCTTATATTTTGGCATCCCAAGTCCTCTAAATTTTCTTCACACTTCTACCTCTAACCCTCTGTTGTAGTTCTCCTACTGTAAACCGCGTCGAGCTCTACAAACGTGGAGATGATGCGGTATACAAACCTAAGGATTAGATTAGATCATTAATTCAAAGCGATTTACAATTAAAACAGGGTCTTAATTATTAATTAAAACCAACACAGATGGACATGATGTACCAATACATAAGGGAAGTAGGGAGAACTCCAATAAGTATAGTAAAGGATACATAAAAGGAAAATACAAACAGAGGGTAAGAAATTTTAAAAGTATTAATAAAAATATAATAGAAAATTAAGAATTTAAAAAAAAAAAAATTAAAATTCAATTTCTCAGAGCCTAAGACAAATGAGTTTAAGCAACAAATGGGATCAATAGAGACTCCGATAATTAGGTCTCAAAAGCATCCTTGTACAACCAGCATTTTAACAGTCCTTTAAATTTACTTAGTGATTTTTCTTCCTTAATAAATGATGGTAAGGAATTCCATATTCTGGGCGCTGTAACTGCAAAGATCGTATCTTGTCTTGTATTTATTATGCTAAGTGGTAGAATTACTAGAAGGGACAGGTAAATTCTTCAGGACTTCAGGGGTCCTATCTGTCCCTAGCAATTGAAAACGCAATATTGAAACATAACACACTTCCCCCACCACCACTACTGGAAGCAATAAGGTTGGAGGTCTGCTCAGCTTACAGGGAGCCGTAGACTTTCTGCTAACACTTGTTTTGATAAAATAAAACTACGCATGGTGTATTCCCTTCCCTGAAAGAAGAAAGTCAGTGGGGCGTTGGATAGAACACATCAACCTTGAAACAAACACAATTTTTTCGTACAAATTCAAAATAAAATACATGTAAAGATACATGAATATAAAGTCCTATTATGCAGATATATGAATGTAATGTCCGGAGGCCGAAACACGGATCGTGTCAGGTCAACGACTGGGTCATTGCACATTAAGGACATTACATTCAGATATATCTTGTGCTGTTTTGTTTTATAAATTTTATCAATACACCCCTGAGGAAGGCTTCTTAAACCGAAACATGGACTGTATTGGGGTCCAGTACAAAAATGATTAAAGACACTCCGTAAAGCTTGCCTGTTTTAACTATTTATGTGTACTGTATATGCTTTTACGATTTATATGTTCTCAATAAATTGATTGTCCTTGAGGTTGATGTGCGGTGTCCCTTCCCCACTTTTGCTGTTTTCTAAAGCAAGATAAAACAACTAGAACCAGAAGAAATAAAACCCCACAGGACACATCAAAGGAGACAGAAGGCCAAAGTTGGAGAGGGCCAATGCTGGAGCCGTGCGGTGTAAAAAATCTTTATTAAATAGATCTGACGTGGCGTCAGGTAAATGCTTGTGTCAGGTGTTCTTGTTAAATGATGACTGGGCTATGCTGAATCTAAATAGCATCAGTTTCCTCATATCGAAAAGGACTTTCCTTACAGATAGCAGCTTTCTTTTGTCCAGCTCTCTGTTCCCTGACTAACCATTTTAGCTAACATTTCTGTTTGAGACACATGTTACACTACACCTGACAATACTTTTCTGCTATTAAGTTACTGACAGTTTTATATAGTTAACTAGTGTTTAAGCCCGTTAGATTAACGGGTGCTAGATGTCTCCTGCTTTTGAACCTGGGCAGGGGCAGAGGCAGAGATGGGGCGGGAGGGAGTGACGGTGGGAGAGCAATTTCAAAGCCTCGGCAGCGGCGGCTCCTTGACCAATCCGCGCTTACAACGTCCCCACACTCGCGGTCTGGCTGGCTCCCCCTCCAAAGCCCTTCGCAGCGGCAGCCCCTCCGCAATCCGTCCCTGCGTCCCATGCCTCTCCGAAGGTCGGCTCCCACGAAAATGGTGCCCCTCTGTGCAAAGCCGCAGCGGCAGCCTCCCTCAAGACACATTTAAAATCTGACATATTGTAATCACAAAACAGAAAATAAAATTATTTTTCTTACCTTTTGTTGTCTGGTCATTATTCATATCATGTAGGGGTCCCAGGCTATGGTTGGCTTTTGATAACTGGCTTGCCAGGGCCCCTTCTTTCTTCTTCCCTCCCTCCATCCCTGCAGCTGAAGACAGGCACCTCCCCCCAGTGGTCTGAGACAGGAGGGAGCAGTTAGGAGAGGGTCTGAGGGCAAAGAGGGGCTCAACAGCACACAACCACCTTTCCTTCCCTCCCTCCATCAGGTGCTCCAGTGGTCTGAGACAGGAGGGAGCAGTTAGGAGAGGGTCTGAGGCTAAAGAGGGGCTCAACAGCGTCCAACCACCTTTCCTTCCCTCCCTCCATCAGGTGCAGTGAATCCACCAATGTTAAAAGGAGCCGCGTCGAAATCGGAGGCCTGCCACTGCCGTAGCACGTTCCCCTCTGCCTTGGTCCCGCCCCTTCTCTGACATATGGGACCGCGGCAGAGGGAACGTGTTACGGTGGCGGCAGGACTCCAATTTCAAAGCAGCTCCTTTTAACATAGGCGGAGATGAACTGTACCTGATGGAGGAAGGGAAGGAACGGTGGGGTAAATTTCGGGAACGGCAGGAATTGTTTTGCGGGCCAAGCACCGTGAAAGTTTGTTTCTTTAGGCAGCCCCGGTTGTTTATTTGGATTAAATGTGAGCCGGGTGAGGAAGGCCGCCGCAGCCTCGCTATGGTTGTTTCGGCCTTAGTCGCGCACGGTCATGTTTGGAAGTTGATTTTTCACCCTCCCCGTCTTTCGGGAGTGCAGTTGGTTACTCCGTTCCCTCCCTTCTTCCCTGTCTTTGGATTTGGGGGGGGGTTGTGTTTTGGAGTGGAGTGCTGCCATTAGTGACACGGTAGGGGTTTTGTGATGCTGCAGCAGTCCGGGTTGGCCGTGACGGTATGGGAGAGTGTGATGTCATGGCGGCTGTGCTTTGCTGGAGTACACTGGTTGCAGCTATGTTGGGCAGGTAGGGGACAACAATGGCGCTTATGCTCAAGTCTCCGCCGCAGCTCCTCTCTCGATCCTGGTGCGGTTCGAGAGAGGAGTCGTGGCGGCGGCTTGAACATAAGCGCGATTGTTGTCCCCCTACTTAGCCGCGAGGCTGCGGCAGGGTTTCCATGGCAACCCTGATCGCGGATCTCAGTGTAGGGCCTGGTCTGGCGGCGCCGTGTAGGGCGGAAGCGGGAGGCGGGACCTCAGCACAGCACCAGCGGCCCCCAGGAGTTTGAGGTCGGCGGCGGACATGCCTGGCGTGGCATGGTGCAGGAGGAACAGTGATCGGTGGCGCGAGCTGGAGAGCAGGTGGTGACAGTGATCGGTGGCGCGAGGTGGAGAGTAGGTGATGACGTAAAACGTGCGCATGCGCACTCGTGTTTTCGGGACGGATCAGGGAACACGTTTTTTTTAGTGCGCATGCGCGGCCTAGCATTTTATTATATTAGATTCTTTCCTAGCAGACCAGTTCTAAACCATAACCAGTCTATTCCCAATCTACCTATCGCATCATTTTGACCTTCCAGGCACCACTTGCACACGTAATGCCTATTTGTTCGCCTTCCCCTCCCCGAAAGGCTGTATCTACAAGAGATTCCTTGACAGAAACTGTCATTTCAAGCAGGCAAATGGAATAAATATCTAACCACCCTTATTTCCAACTCACCCTTCTATCAATCCTTCAGGAAATCAATTAAAACCTATCTCTTTGACAAATTCCTCTGACTCCTTCCTGCCTTGCAACTTCTCTGAAACACTTCCGGATAGACCTAGCTACTCCTGGCTTACCAATGTAATTAGAAAAAAATTTTCTTTGTAACTTCGCTGTCTGTGTACAGTCTCTTCCTCTGTAAACCGTTCTGAACTGCTCGTGGTATTGTGGTATACAAAAATAAAGTTATTATTATTATTATTATTGCCTTCCTTGCTTCCATGTTTATGGTATTTTGATTAAGGATTATGTCCTTGCTACTTTTTGGGTTTCTGCTAGGTACTGGGACCTGGATTGGCCACTGTCAGAAACAGAAAACTGGATTAGATGGACCATTGGTCTGACCCACTATGGATCAAATCATTATTTCATGGATGTTTTTTTGTTCCTCATTCTTGCATAAATTCTAGCTTGTCTATTTTTGCTGTTTATTGCAGCTTTTATTTGCAGGGGTTAATACTTCCTTTTTTGAGAGAGAGGCTCTGGAAGCCTTCTCGGACATGTTGGCTGCTGTATCACCACTTTTGATTGTTGCACCCCCAGCTATTTGGACCTTGACGTTATAATTCCACCCAATTGTGCTACAACCCACTCATTCTGGACTGGTCTGGTATGGGCAATAAGGAAGAAAAAATGATGTATTACCTGATAATATTCTTTTCTTTAGTCATACCAGACCAGTCCAGAAACCCTCCTTTATAGTAATTGAATTTCTTCTTGTTGTTTCTTTTCAAACCATTTCTCTTGGACACTGCCATGATATATTGTGAGTCAACAGTGGCATAGTGAGGGTGGGAGACACCTGGGGTGGAGGCGCTGCTCCCCATCCCTCGTCTCCATCTCCCACTCCTTCCCCAATCCCCTCTGCCCTGTGCACGCCCCTTTCCCTTCCCTTGTTCACCGCTGCAAGTAACAACTTCAATGTGCTCCTCGCGACCCCGGCGGCTCTCCCTCTGATATCACTTCCTATGCGTGACACTGGAAGGAAAGATTAGGTTCTTACCCCGATAATCTTCTTTCCAGTATAAAGGAACATGGGTCTTGACGCCCATCCTATCAGATGACAATTTAGCCTGCTTTTTGTGATTTTTCATACCTTGCTGTTACTTAATGATTGAAGAAATTTTTGTTCACTTTGATTTTTTTTCTCCATTTACTCATAACTCCATTTATTCATAACATTTACATGTATAATGCCTATGTAAATATTAGCACCTATTTTATAGAATAAGAGACCAATTACCTCCAATTAATGTTGACTTTAATTATTCTAACAGTGTAAATGATAGAATACCATAGATTGAATCTGGTCACAACTGATGAGGTTGAATTTTGCAATACTAAATGTCTCTTCTTAAAATATGCCAAAGCCTACTGTTGTTTAGGTACCTGTCCATCCTATTTACTTAAGGCAGCTTCTCCAGTTTGTATTGGGATTATTAACTCAATGGCTAAACAATTATTTAAGAAATGGTATTTTCCAAAATCAGGGGGTAGAATTGTTTTGATACCAATTCCTAAAATGTAAACCTTCATCTTTCAGATGTCAGCAATTTCTGCTCGGTTGTATTGGTTCCATTATTTGTTAGTTATGAAGTGTTATGTTACAGAACAACTTGACTGCTATCTCTAACATTTTAATATTTTTTATATTTCACAATGGGGTTTCAGAAGAAGTCATAGTACAGAAATGGTGGTTTCAGCATTGATTGCATGTGGTAAAGAATTATTGTGTATTGGACACTGCGCTATAGTGATTCAGTTTGATCTAAGCAGTGCTTTTGATTTAATTGCTTTTGATTGGATGGATGGAAAATTTAAATTATTTTGGAATTGAGGGTTCAGTTTTTCATGGTTTCAAAGTTTTTTGATTGAACGGTGCTATACTGTGACAAAAGATAACACATTTTCAGATACCTGTTATCCTTTGAGTGGGGTACCACAGGGTTAAACACTCATTCTGTCATTGTTTAATATAATTCTGCAATCTCTGGGTTCTATTCTGGATTAGGCAGAAATTCAACATTGCATATAAGCAGATGATATGACAATGATAATACCAGTATTCTAATTTTTAAGAGAGAAAACAGATCTTTATATTGGAAATTGTAATATTATTGGAAATTGGACTTCCAAGCAACAGCTTAAAACAAAGTTTCTGTGGCTTGGCTCCTACAATTTCTATAGATAGGAATAATTTTCTTCTCAAATTACATTCACAAATACTAGGAGTAGAATTAGATAATGTCCATGTGTCATCATGTACTATCATGTACAATATGTAGTTAAACAATGTTATCTTAGATGATCATGAGAAAACTATAAGGAAATATTTTGAGATTGAATCTTTTACGATTTTAAGGCAGTCCTTGATTTTGTCCAGAGTTGATTGCAACCTAGTATTAGTAATCTGCTCTAAATCTCTTATTTGATTACAGTTGGTTCAAAATTCAGCAGTAAGATTAATATTTGGTTTATGGAAATTTGAGCATTTACAATCCTATTACAGTAGAGTTCATTGGTTTCCTTTGGAAGCTAGAATAAAATTCAAGTTGGGAGTTAGTTTATAAGATATTAACAAGTAATGTTCCTGAATATCTGACAAATTTAGTATCCTTATTGTATAACCCTTTTTCTAAATATCAAATGAAATTTTTTTTTTCAATTGAAATTTCTTATGATTAAGCATGTAAAGTCTAGTAGACGATTTTCTTTGTCAATTCAAAATCTACTGGTTAGTTTTTGGAACCAACTTCCTTTGGGATTACGTATCTGTGGGCATTATTTTCAGTTCAAAAAACATTAAAATCTTTTCTGTTTCCATTATGATTGATTTAAATTGGGCTTACGTATGCTATGTAAGTTTTATGTTCTTTTATTTCTGTTATCCATCCTTGAACTATTTCGGTAAAGACGGAATAGAAAAAACTTGTTAAGATAGGCCAAAATCAAATGCATCTTAAAAGTCTTGAGTAGAGAATGACACGGAGACAAATTTATCCCCGCTCCCACTAGTTTTGTCACTGTCCCATTCCTGTAAGCTCTGCCTTAACTGCACAAGCCTCTAACATTTATGATTTTAAAGTGTTTGAGGCTTTTGCAGATGAGGATGGCGCTTGCAGGAATGGAGCAAGGACAGGAAAAGAACTCGCGGAGTTGGGACAGGAAAATGAGTTCCCATGCACACAGGGAAAAATTTGTCCCTGTGTCATTCTCTAGTCTTGAGTTCTGCCACTTGCCCTTTTCTCAACATTTTCACCATCCCACTTTTCTATAGGTTGCTTATCGGTCACTGCTATGTGAAACAGAAAAGGGAGACCAAATAAACTCATGGTGATCATGCTAAACAGTAGATGCTCTCTTAGCGTCAATCTTTCTCTGGGTATTGGGAGTTGAAGAATTAAAAAAACCAAAGGGTATCCTATTTCTGTATTGTTATGAAATCAAATTTTACATAAGCCAGACTTAAACATCCTGTGCAGAGTGATGTGTTGGCCAGCGACAGGACCAGGAATAAACACTGAGACATTGTTGATCTCATAGTTGTACATTACGCTAGTTTTATTGTCTGTGTTGACTAGAATAATCCAGTATGTTTGTGCCAGTGTCAACTCATCATTACTTTATCAGTTTCCTCTAAAATATTTGAATAAACTGAAGCTCCTGTAGAACTGTTGGCTTACTGCAGTGGTCTCAAACTCAAACCCTTTGCAGGGTCACATTTTGGATTTGTAGGTCCTTGGAGGGCCTCAGAAAAAAATAGTTAATGTCTTATTAAAGAAATGGCAATTTTACAAGAGGTAAATAGTTTATAAATCTTTCCTTTTGGCTAAGTCTTAATAATAATATTGTAATTTATAGCTAAAGAGATATATGATCAAGAAACTGTTTTATTTTACTTTTGTGATTATGATAAGCATACCGAGGGCCTCAAAATAGTACTTGGCGGGCTGAGAGTTTGAGACCATTGGCTTACTGGGACTGTTCTATGGCCAAAAGAAGTTATGTCGCACTCCATTTTAAAAAATAATATTCAGAATGTTATTAAGGAGATTCCTAGAAAACCCTAACTTGTTGATATCATGATCATATATATCCAGGTTATTCTCTGACTAGTACTCTTCCATGTGCACAATCCAAACTTAAGAGACCACCTCACAGAGTTTTTGACCATTAATTATCCACTAACATCCTAGAGATTTCACATGGCAACCTGATTTGGTAGCATTCCGTGCCTCAAAAGTTCAATAAAAGCATTGTACTTTTAATTTTTAAAAACAATTTGAGCAATATTACCTTCAGATGTAAATATCTTTTAAAAGTGTGTGTGTTGGGGTGTGTGTGTGGGGGGGGGGGAGATGGTACTCTCTGCCTAGACTTGGTACTGGTGGGGCCTGGTCAGGGGCTGGGGTGGCTGGGTCCCAAGGGTACTGATGGTGGAGTATGTGGAGTGGTTATTGGCAGTGGATCCTGGTTAATTTTGTAACTTGGAATGTGGGGGGGATAAATTCCCCTATTAAGCGCTTCAAAATTTTACAACACTTACAGCGACATAAGGTGGATGTGGCCTTTCTCAAGGAGACCTATCTGACAGATCAAGAACATATGAAATTCAAGCAATGGTGGGTGGGGGAGTGTGTTGCGGCTTCTGCAAAAGGGAAACATAGGGGAGTAGCGATTTTGTTCTGTATGAGCCTCCTAGACAATTTACAAATTTTGGCTAGGGACGGAGAGGGCAGATATGTGCTCTGTTGAGGAGTGATCGCGCAGCAGGACAAGGTATTTTGTTATTTTGCTCCTAATGAAAGTGACCCAGCATTCAATGCTAAATTGACCTGCTTGTTGTTGCCCTTCGCCCAAGTCTCCCTGATTGTTGGGGGAGACTTTAACGCTGTTCGTGACTCTAGTTTGGATTGCACGGGGCCGGGGGTTGCTCTACGTCGGGCAGGGGAGAGGGAGCTTCAAAAATCTAGTGATAACCTGGAATTAATCGACCCCTGGAGGGTATTGCATGGCACCGAGAGGGATTACACCCATATGTCCCGGGCACACGGTACGCAGTCGCACATTGATTATATTTGGATGATGGAAGAGGTGTTTCGGAAGCTGGAGTGGAGTGGGCAGAGATAGGTCCCTATACAATCTCTGATCATGCCTGGGTTCAAGTGATATGGCAAGAAGAAGGGGAGTCTCCGGGGAAGTGGCGCTGGGTATTTCTGGATCTGAACTATAGGGAATGGTTGCTGGGTACATGGAATGAATACAAATGGCATAATGCTCATGCAGAAGGGGACCCCATCTTATTCTGGGAAGCGGCAAAGGCGGTGTTGAGGGGAGATACTCTTAGTTATAATAGTCACGTAAAAAAAGCTCGAGATAGGAAAATTCTGCATTTGGAGAGGGACGTTGCTAGGGCCCGGAAGAGGTATGGCCAGACTGGCGACCCCATACACAAACAGAAGTTGATGGAATATCAAGTGGCCCTCAATTCCCTACTACATCAGCGGGTGCGCAAATCCCTCGCTTACTATAAATACCAGCTTTATAGATATGGGAATAAGGGGGGTGGAAACTACTGGCCCGACTGGTTTCTACCAGGGCAGGCCCACGTAGGGTTCAGGCCCTGCAGAATGAGCAGGGGGAGAGAGTTACAACAGACTCGGAGATCAGAGATATATTTTTTCGCTATTCTAAGAACCTTTATGCCCACCCGTCAGAGGAGAGAGTACTGGCAGGGCCCTATTTGGATGGGGTAACTTTGCCCCGTATCTCTGAGACAAACAGGGATTGTCTAAATGCACCAATAACGCTGGAGGAAGTGTGTTGGGCAATAGGGAACAGTCCTCTGCTGAAGGCACCGGGTGAGGATGGCATGCGTATTGAATTTTATAAGCTCTTAGGTGAGGAGATTATTCAGCCGCTTGCGAGGATGTTTAATATCATGGTAGGTGCAGAGGCTTTACCAGAGGGTATGAACATGGCACGAATATTGCTGTTGCCTAAACCGCATAAAGACCCTGAAACAGCAGGCTCATATCATCCTATTTCCTTATTGAATACGGAGGTTAAACTGCTAGCAAAAATCATGACAAAGCAGATGGCCGCTGTGCTTCCCTCCCTTATCCACAAAGCTCAAGTGGGATTTGTGAAAGGGCGAACCATAGCTAAAAATGTAAGAAAATTGTTGCTGTCTTTGGAATAGCGAGCGGCGTGCAATCTCCCGTCTGTGCTGGTTAGCTTTGATGCCAAAAAGGCGTTTGATAGGGTGCGGTGGGATTTTCTTTATGACACTTTAGCGGCCTATGGTTATGATGGTTTTTTTGTATCGGCGGTGCAAGCATTGTATGCTCTTCCACAGGCTAGAATAGGGTTGAAAGATTTTGAAACGGACTGATTCCCGATTTCCAGGGGGACGAGACAGGGTTGCCCCCTATCACCGTTGTTGTTTGTGCTTACATTGGACCCCCTAATTCAGGATATCTATGCGATGCCATCTATACGGGGGATTGACATTGAAGCTACTTCTTTTAAGCTATCGGCCTTTGCGGATGATATCTTAGTACACCTTACAGATCCTTTGCCCTCCTTGACAGCCTTGTTGGATTTGATTAAAGAATATGGTGATTATGCAGGGTTCCGCTTAAATTTGGATAAATTGGAAGCGTTAGCATCTTCTGCGGCAGTTCAGGCCCTCTGGGTTTCCGTTGATATGGGCGCCGGGGCAGTTTGTATACTTGGGGACTTTGATGACCATGCAGGTACCCAGTTTGTATCGTCTTAATGTGGATAAGCTTCAACAACAAACAGAGCTCTTGCTAGATACATGGAGGGCATTACCCCTTTCTCTGATGGGGCACATCTGCATGGTTAAGATGTTCATCTTTCCCAAATGGCTGTATGTTCTGCAGATTCTGCCGTTGTGCTTGCAGAAGAAAGACTTACGCATTTTTTTATAAAGGGGTTACTTGTTTCAGTTGGGCGGCCAAGAAACCGAAATTGCAGTCATCTCAGTTGCTGGGGAATTGGCATAGAGGGGGGGGGGGTTAGGCTTACCAGATGTGCGGGTCTATAATTATGCGTGTTTGCTTCGCCATTTGGGAGATCGGGTGAATAAGATCAACAACTACACCCTAGAGAATGACACGGTGACAAAATTCATCACCGTTCCCGTTCCCGCGGATAACCGTGGGAAATAATCCCATGTCATTTTCTATTGTCTATTTCAGCCTCAGTCCTTCCACACCAGCATTCTTCAAAGCAAAGCTTGCGGGTCAGTGGTTGTGGCCATTCATACTCTGATTCTTCCCTCTCTCCTTAAAGAATGACATGAAGATGGTTTCCCGCGGTTATCTGCGGGGACGGGAACGGTGATGAATTTTGTCACCGTGTCATTCTCTACTACACCCCTCTTCAGATGGAACACGAGTTTTTTGCTCCCTATGATGTGTTTGCGTTATTACATAGTCCCAAGTCGCAAGATTAGTGTTTGTTTGACTGAACACAAGTCCCGTATTAACACTGGTAATATCGAAGCGCCTCTAGTACAACACTGGAGGGATAATAATCATAAAATTACTGACTTAAAATGGAGGGTTATCGATCAGGTTCATGTAGGGTGGGAGGGTGGCGACTCTAAAAGTAAACTAAACTATAAGGAGCAAAAATGGATTTATCTTTTGAACTCAGTAATTCCTACGGGTTTGAATGCTGAAATAGAATGGACCACCTTAATATGAGGCTTTAAAAAAATGGGGGCGTTTTTACGTTAAGATTGATGTCATCACATACTGAAAGGGATCTAGGGTATTTAATAAGTGTGAACGCCACGGCCATGTTTCCTGTCTTTAAACTCTAACGCGGGGAGCATGAGCTGGTCTACTTGAGGTAACTCAATAAGTAATAAACTGTTTTTAATGGTGCCAAAGTTACTGTAGAAAACTGATACTATATACTTTTATATCATTCTGCAGGGGGATTTCCTTGATACAGCCCTGTGGGGCGAAACGTAGTCTACGTCGGAGTGCTTACCCCCACCCGCGTAGCTAAAGATAAGTACCGATATATATATTTAAAATATAGATTATAAATAACTATTTATGAAAAATGATAAAAAGTATAAGGGACCAATGACGATTAGGGGTGCCATTTGCTCTGCATGTTCTAAAAGTTTAGTGGCATGCAGACGGCACCACTGAGGTCCGTGAGAATATAAGATATTATTCATTTTGAAAACGTTCCCAGTACGAGCACGCATACAACACAAATTCTACTGCACCCTATTCAAAGCCCTAAATGGAAATGGACCAAGATATCTGAACAACTGCCTAATCTGGAAAAACACATCCAGACCAAGGAGAACTCAAGCACATTTTACCCACCCCCCAATCAAAGGCATGCAAAGCAAAAAAATATATGACGATCTACTAGACACCAGAGCAGCAAAAATAGACCCCACCTCTCAAATCTGCTGACCACGATGCCCAACTACAAAACATTCAGGAAAGAACTGAAAATCATACTATTCAAGAAATTTGTCAAATGATCTAACCAAACTGTATCGACCATTCCCAGATCCCGACGCATACTATAGCTATCAACCTTGTAAACTCCCTGGGAATGCCCATGCTAATTCCTTGTTGTAAACTGCCTAGAACTGAAAGGTATTGGTGGGATAGAAGACATCAATGTAATGTAAACAGCACCTAACAACTAGGTGCTGAGAAAAACAGTGCATAGCGGCTGTCAATCTTCAGTTTCGCTTCATTTATAGAGTCACGCCTAGTGGACTAAATTGGACTTAGCCCCTATTTATGCCAGGCTTTTGGCCTAGCACTTAGCTGCAAAGCATACCTATGATCCACCAATAACCACACCCATATTCTGGTAGGCGTCTACCCAAAAGTGATAGGTGTCTATTTATTTGAATTTTTAGCCTGTCCTCCCAAAGAGGCTATGAACAGGTTTCAAATCAGGTACTAAACATTTTCCCTATCTGTTCCGGCAGGCTCATAGTCTATCTAATGTACCTGGGGCAGTGGAGGATTAAGTGACTTGCCTGGGTCAAAAGTATCAGTGCAGAGTTTGAACTCAGAACCTCATGGTGCTGAGGCTGTAGCTCTAACCATTACGCCACACTTTTCTCCAAACTTAGTGTAGGGTTAAATGGTCAATTCTCTCAATGGAAGGTGAACAGTGTAGTGCCATAGAAATTTGTTGGGCTCTACCACTCAATTAATTGTAATTTTTGTCAATTATGAGACCATTATTGCTCATTAACAGCACCGGTTAAGCTAATTTAATAATTAAGTGCCTAGATCAGCATCGATCTAGGTACCTAATCTGAGACGCTGTTTATAGAATGTAGGCCAAAATGACTCATAAAATTAGGTCACATTTAAAATTACATGTGTGCACAGGGGTGGGGGGAGAAGTTGAGATTTAGGTAAATAAGAACATAAGACTTGCCATACTGAGACAGACCGAAAGTCCATCAAGCCCAGTATCTTGTTTCCAATAGTGGCCAACCCAGGTGGCAAGTACCTAGCTAGATCCCATGTAGTAAAACAGATTTTATGCTGCTTATCCTAGGAATAATGGCCTATGGACTTCTCTTTTAGGAAATTGTCCAAACCTTTTTTAAACCCCGCTAAGCTAACTGATTTCACCACATTCTCTGGCAATGAATTCCAGAATTTAATTACATGTTCTGTGAAGAAATACTTTCTCCGGTTTGTTTTAAATCTACTGCTTAGTAGTTTCATCACATGCCCCCTAGTCCTAGTATTTTTGGAAAGAGTGAACAAGTGATTCACATCTACCCTTTCCACTCCACTCATTATTTTATAGACCTCTATCATATCACCCTGAGCCATCTCTTCTCCAAGCTGAAGAGCCCTAGCTGCTTTAGCCTTTCTTCAAAGGGAAGTCGTCCCAAACCTTTTATCATTTTTGTCGCCCTTCTCTGTATCTTTTCTAATTCTTCTATATCTTTTTTGAGATATGGCGACCAGAACTGCACACAGTATTCGAGGTGTGGCCGTACCATAGAGCGATAACATTTTTATCTTTTATAAAATACAATTACACCTGCTCTCAAACAGGCATAATGTCTGTGCCTTGAACTTAGACAGAGCCTCATGAAGTTTGCCCGGGATCTCGCAGCAGCCACCGCTGGACCACTGGGGACCTAAGGCGGACCGGGAGGGGAGGGAAGGGGCGAGCTAGCTGCACAAAGTCGCCGAGAGGGAGGGATTGACTGCAGCTCCTGCTCCTCACTCTACTGGACCATCAGGGCAGTACTGAAGGCCTGCGGTGGGTGAGGAATGGGGTTAGCTCAAATATAAACCAAGACCCCTCCCCCCCATTTTAATCTCTGTTTATATAGTACTAGATGAGAAAATACAAAATTTCAAAAATGGGTGAAGTCTCAAAGGATTATCTTGTATCACAAAAGATTTTATTTCTTGTACAGGTTTGAAATCCATTTCCAGAAAATACACATTCATGAGTACATCAACTTATATACATAAATATACACTTATTTACACACATACTTTAAAAAATGTACAACCCAGCATTATAGATGGTCAGACAAGAACCAAAAGCAAGATATTTGTGAACCTGTGAGTACAATTGTTTGGTTGTGTTTCACTCACTGCTCCACAATGACAGGACATGTGCTTTATGCAGTTCAGTGATGATGGATGATAAAGTAAAACAGATAGGTGAATAGAATTTGGGGAAAAGGCAAAATTCAATGGTGCTTGTTCATTTGCACAAATGATTCCACGTTCAGATTTCTGTAAAATGACTTCTAAAATTGTAAACGTCAGGATCTGTCCGCAGTACATCGGAACACTCCTAGATTGTCTTCAAAACTCTCAGCACTTTGTTAAAAGCACAGAAAAGGAATTCAGCCTTTCAGTGAGGCTTCTTGCAATCCTGGGCAAGCCACTTAACACTCCATTGTCCCAGGTCCATTAGTCAGACTCTGAGCCCATCAACACAGATAGGGAGAAATACTTGAGTACCTGAATGTAAACCACTTAGGCTATAAGTGGTCTATAGATACTAAAATAAACAAACCATGTGAGCAAAAATAGTATGGGGTTGTTACTTGATTGAAAGCAGTCTTTGAATGGCACTAGTCCAATATGTCTAAAAGCCATTTTTATTTTTTGAACAAGAAAGGTAGATATTGCTGCATCGCTTGTAGGAGAGCAAGAAGTGTTAACCATCTCAATAACCAAATAACTTGCTTTTTAAAGCTGCGCTAATTTATCATGTAATGCTTCAAAAAAAGTCAGGTGTGCAAATTCTTTCCTGTGGCTGTAATGTACTAATCTACAAAATTATGGACTCTTCTGAAAAGCTGAGAACTTAATGGTCCATCTAGCCCAGAATCCTGTTTCCAAAGTGGCCAATGCAGGTCATAGGTACCTGACAGAAACCCAAATAGTAGCAACATCCCATGCTACCAATCCAGGGCAAGCAGTGGCTTCCTCCATGTCTGTCTCAATAGCAGACTGTGGACCTTTCCTCCAGGAAATTGTCCAAACCTTTTTTAAAACCAGCTACACTAACTGCTCTTACCACATCCTCTGGCAATGCATTCCAGAGCTTAACCTCCGAGTGAAAAAATATTTCCTTCCAATGCTTTTAAAAGTATTTCTCTGTAACTTTGAATGTTCTCTTATCTTTGTAATTTTTGATGGAGTAAAAAAAGTCAATTCACTTGTACCCATTCTACACCACTCAGGATTTTGTAAACTTCAAACATACAAGGTCCATTCAAAATGTTCCAGGACAGTTTGAATTGTGCGCCAACAGGAAATTCTTTTGAGATGTGCTAGGCGGCATTGAGTAGCTTGAAACCTCAATAGTAATCTCCTTTTTCCCCCCGTTTGTTGTTATCTGTTTTCATCTCTGAGCTACAGCAATTTTGGTGAAAGTGTGTTTTTGTGATCAGCTATTTTTCATTGTGTGACCACAATGAGAAGAGCTACAGCGTGAAATTCTGTTTTAAATTGGGTAAGACCACTACAGAAACTTATGAAATGTTGAAAGTGGCTTATGGGGAGCATGTCATGAGTCATGAAAAGTGTTTTGAATGTGTCAAAATTCATGAATTTTACACAAAAACGCAATGACAGTTCTTCTCCAGCCACCTTACTCTCCTGATTTGACCCTGCTGACTTGTTTCCTAAACTTAAATCCACGCTGAAAGGAAAGCGATTTGACACCATTGAAGACATAAAGCTAAATTCAACGCAGCAACTTTTGGCGATTACTGAAGATGCGTTTAAGGACTCTTTCCAGAAGTGGAAACAATGTTGGGAAAAGTGTATACGTAAGGAAGGGGAATACTTTGAAGGTGACCCAATGGAATAAGTTGTAAGATTGTTTAATAGATTTTTATAAAATCAGTCCTGGAACTTTTTGAATGGAACTCGGTTCTCCCCTCAGCCATCTCTTTTCCAAGCTGAAGAGCCCTAACCACTTTAGTCTTTTTTCTTACAAGAGGAGTTCCATCCCCTTTATCATCTTGAACCTTTTCTAATTCTGCTGTATCTTTTTTGCGATATGGCGACCAGAATTGAATGGAATACTTAAGGTGAGGTTGCACTATGGAGCAATACAGCTAAACTTTAGAGAAATACATTTCTCCAAACAGTTGGGCCTTTGCTCTTGGTGCTATGCCCTCCATCCTTCTACTAAGCTGATCTAGGATCTCTTAGAGGCTTAGGTGGAGGTCAAAAAGCTTTTTCCATCATAGCACAGGAGAATTATTAGAAAAGTGATTACTAATAAACATATTGGAAGTATTATCCGACTGTGGCACTAAAAAAGTGTTAGTAAGTCTAAATTGTTGAATCCACTGTTTGTGAACTGAATGAGGTTACTATTTAGGCATGTTAGTCTCTTATAAAATGGGACGTGTGGTAAAACAACATAGTAACGATGGCAGATAAAGACACAAATGGTCCATCCAGTCTGCCCAACTGTACCCTCTCTTTAAATTACTGATTTAATTTAAATTGTCCTTTTTCCTAGATATTTCTGGGCCAGAAACCCAGAGCACTGCCCAGTTCTGTGCTTAGGTTTCATCTACTGAAGTCTCCGTCAAAGCTCACTCCAGCCCATCAAAGCCCTCCCCAGCCTATCCTCAACCGAATGGCCATATATGGGACACAGACTATGCAAGTCTATCCAGTACTGTCCATAGTTCTTCATTATATACCATTATTTTCTGATTAGAGATTCTCTGTGTTCATCCCAAGCTTTTTTGAAGTCTGACACCGTTTTCCTATCCACCACTTCCCTCGGGAACACATTCCAGGCTTCAACCACCCTCTCTAAACTGAAATATTTTGGCAAACAAAACTGAAAATACACAGATCTTGTACGTCATCACTTGTTCAAGTGGATTAATTACCAATACATTTCATTAATTTTGACATTTAAAAAAAAAGAGAAGAATTTCCTAACATTATTCTTGAGTCTACCACCCCTCAACCTCAAATTATACCCACTGGATTTACCATTTTCCTTTTTCTGGAAAAGATTTTGTTCTATATTAATATCTTTCAAGTATTTGAATGTCTGAATCATATCTCCCCTGTCCCTCCTTTCTTCCAGGGTATACATAATCAGGGTTTCCAGTCTCTCCTCATGCGTCTTTTGGTGCAAACCTCCTACCATTTTTGATGCCTTCCTCTGGACTGCTTCAAGTTTTCTTTTGTCCTTTGCCAGATACGGTCTCCAAAATTGAACACAAAATACTCCAAGTGGAGCCTCACCATCGACCTGTACAGGGACATCAACACCTTCTTTCTTCAACTGGTCACACCTCTCTCTATACAGCCTAGCATCCTTCTGACAAAACCCACCGCATTGTCACACTGTTTCTTCGCCTTTAGATCTACAGACACTATCACCCCAAGGTCCCTCTCCCCATCCATTCATATCAGCCTCTCACCTCTTAGCACATTCGTCTCCTTCCGATTTCTAATCTCCTAATACATTACTCTGCATTTCTTTGCATTAAATTTTAGTTGCCAGATGTTAGACCATTCTTCTAACTTTTGCAGATCCTTTTTCATGTTTTCTAATCCCTCCTTGGTGTCTGGTAGCGCTATAGAAATAATTAATAGTAGTAGTACTCCGTTACAAATCTTGATATCCACAAAAAAGCAAACTTTTCCTTCTAACCCTTCATCAAGGTTGCTCACAGACATTTTGAACAGGTTTGGCCCCAAACTACAAACTCTGAGGGTATCCACTACTCACCTTTCCTTCCTCCGAGTGAATTCTATTAACCACCACCCTCTGGCATCTGTTCGTCAACCAGTTTCTAATCCAGTTCACCACTTTGGGTCCTAACTTCAGCCCTTCAGTTTGTTCAAGAGCCTCCTATGAGGCACCGTGTCAAAGGCTTTGCTGAAATCTAAGTAAATTACATCTAGCATATGCCCTTGATCCAATTCTCTGGTCACCCAATCAAAAAATTCAGTCAGGTTCGTTTGGTAACATTGTTTGGAGGAAGGAGTAGTGTAGTGGTTAGAGCAGGGGTAGGCAATTCTAGTCCTCGAGAGCCGGAGCCAGGTCAGGTTTTCAGGATATCCACAATAAATATGCATGAGATAGATTTGCATTTCAAGGAGGCAGTGCATGCAAATCCATCTCATACATATTCATTGTGGATATCCTGAAAACCTGACCTGGCTCCGGCTCTCGAGGACCGGAATTGCCTACCCCTGGGTTAGAGCAACAGCCTCAGCACCCTGAGGTTGTGGGTTCAAATCCTAGGCTTCTCCTTGTGACTTTGGGCAAGTCACTCAATCCTCTATTGCCTCAAGTACATTTGATAGATTGTAAACCCACTGGGACAGATAGGGAAAATGTTTGAATACCCGATTGTAAACCACTTACGATATTGAGTACGATGTTGGGTTTCAAAATGGGATTGGACGAGTTCCTGAAGGAAAAGGGGATTGAGGGGTATAATTAGAGGGATACTATATAGGACTATACTATACAGGACAAAATGTTTTAGAGTAATAGATCACTTACAGGTCACTGACCTGGGGGGCCACTGCAGGAGCAGACTGCTGGGCATGATGGACCTATGGTCTGACTCGGCAGAGGCGATGCTTATGTTCTTAGATAACTTTGATAGGTGGTATATAAATACATATTAGTTCAAGAATTGAAAGTACAATGCTTTTATTGAATTTTTGTGGCATATAATGGCATCAGATTATTAAAGACTCCTCTGAAGACCACATTGTTCATCACATCATTTTCACACCCTGGGTTGATTCCTTTTTGCTCTCCTTTGCATGTGCCCATTGGTTTGGATGGAATTGATCTCTTAACAATCTTTGGTTGCTACACAACTACTACTACTACTAATAATAATAATCATCATTTCTATAGCTCTGCTAGATGTACACATTTTATTACTGAAGTTTTTTTGAGTCCTTGATGCATTTCCCCCATGAAAAAAGCAACGGAAATGCATCAAGGGCTCTAATGTATCTGGGGCATTAGAGGATTGAGTGACTTGCCCAAAGTCTCAAAGAGAAGCCTGGGATTTGAACCCACAACCTCAGGGAGCTAAGGCTGTAGCTCTAACCACTACAACACTCCTTCCTCCAAACAATGTTACCGTCAGATATAAGCATCTGTGTTATGGGGCTTTGTATTAAATGATTTCTCTCAACTTGTACTGCAGGAAAAATGCTCCATATACTAGGAACATTAAGAAGAAATTTTCTAAGTTATTAAAGAATTCTTGGAAGACTACATTGTTCATCACGTCATTTGCACACCGCAGGTTGATTTGTGTTTGGACTTGTCCCCACGCAGTTTGTCTGGTTTGTGAGCAAACATTTCTGCACTCTGTGATTGGAACTTGTGGCAGCTAGATAAGTGTATTTTGACCCAGCGGCTTTAGCTAGCAAGGGTGCTGGTATAACCAAGGTAAAGTAATAAGCCGTCTGTCCAGCTAACAATTCACAGCCAGCTGCTCAAAAAAAATTAGTGCTGGTTTAACAATGAGGCAGAGTAGGGAGAATATGCAATCTGTTACTTGCAGGGAGGGTGAGCAATTTTAAAATTTTTTAGAAATTAGCCTTATATATTTATTTCCAAAATAGAGGTTTAATATTTAAAAGTATGGTATCCAATTATGCGTTTTTTTACAGGATTGTTTTGTAAATTAGTGGGTTTTAAACCTACCCTAAGGGACCACTAGACTATGCATAGATTTGTTTCTATTGGAGGCAACAGGCTTCAAAATCTGTCTCATACATAGTTATTAGGGATAGCCTGACACCCCGACTAGCTACTGATCCCCTAGGATAGGTTTGAGAACCATGATTGTCATATTTAATTATCAAAATCTCAGTGCAGAGAATAAAAGCCTGAAAGCTAATTGGGGGTAAGAGGAGACACACGGTTGAAGGTACATAATACCTTTGTACCAACCCCTGTGAGAGAAAAAACAAACCAAACTCCTACATACAGTGAAGCATCTCCCCAGTTACAACTAAATATTTTACAGTGCCAGAAGATTAAGTCTGTGATGAGCAGGAGAAAAGAACAGTTTCTCATTCAATAAACCCTGGGGAAGAACTGAGTGGCCACTCTCCTGTGAATAGGAAAAGATATTAGATTAGCTGTGTTGTCTTAAAGTTTAGAGGGAGTCTGTCCTCCTCCTGGCAAACACTGCTGACATACTTTTGACAATGCCACGAATCCCGGTACCCTTCTTTGTCGCCAACTTGGATTCCTTTATCCTGTCTAGCAGTCCATGGAAGACCAGCAAGACGCCATGATAGGCTTCTGCAGCCGAAACTTCATAAAACTCACAGTCCAAGGAAAGCGCTAGGAGCCTGCCCTCTTCACTGGATACCGTACGTCTGTGGTGCAGGTCCCGTTTATTACCTACAATGACAATGGGCACCTTCTCTAGCCCCAGATACTCTTTGGCTGCCTTGATAACCTGAACCTTCTGGTGAATGATGCTGAAGCTGGCACGGTCACAGATGCTATAGACGAGGACAAAGCCATCGGCCCACTGTATCCGTTTTTCCTCTTCTGTGAAGTTCTCATCGGAATGATCCTGGGAAAGGATGGAGGAGGAAGGACAGTTAAGTATCTGTATGTCTAACAAAAGTTACCCTATCTCTAAACTATAAAACATGTGTCTTAAAAAAAAACCTACTTCCAGAATCAGCTAGTACCATTGTGGTAAGGCAACATACCAATCCCTATTCTCCCCAGTAAGCTCCCAGCACAAGGGGCATGCAGTGTACTGTCATTGAAAAACCTAAGTTCAGGAGCAACCTCAGGACTTTATGTCTTCTGGGTAATGAAGTCACTTTCAGGCTTAGGTACGATAGAGGTAGAAGCGATAATATGAAAAGGGGGAAATTATGGCATTCTAAACAGAGTTGGTAGTAGCTCATTAGAAGCCATAAGAAGGAATGTTTTGAAGCCCACCTCACTGAAGCAAGAAAAACTTCTGGCCTGAAAATAAAATGACAACGTTATCAGCTACATGCCACCATTCCCTCTATACTGCAGGAGGGCCCTCTATCCACATTCCTGCTGAAAGAAGTAGTCCATCAATATTGTCTTTTCATTCAAAAAGGGCAGACAGATCATCTACTAGTCCTGCGGCAGCTGCTTGGCCCCTGTGATTGCAAATGCAATAGTAATGCATCACTTCTTTGGGTGGAAACACATGCAAAGAACTCCCATGCCCTGTGCTGACAAAACGCTAGGCACTGTCCTAGGTTCAGTTGGGGAAGGGTGAAGAGGAAGATCAGAGGTCTGCAGGAATAATAATACAAACATGAATGAGGACCCCCTCCCCTGGAGCTACTCAGGGTCTTAAGCAATTGTTTAATCTGCCAGCAAAGCTTTAGATGACTTAAAATATGTTAATGTAGGATCTGCTTCAGTTCCAAACCACTGTTAATACAGCCAATTTAAATAAATTTCAAATAGGGAAAGCCATAGAGAAACCAAGACTCTGGCTTTAGTATCTCATCATGGGGATAATTTTCAGTGGACTTTCTTGTGGAAAAGTATGCTGGTAGTTTTAAGAGCAGTTTGTAGCTAGTTTTGAAACAGAGTACCCTGCTAATTTCACTTCAAACCTGATCTGACATGAGGTTTGTGCACTAAAAGCAGCCACATACAGTACTTTGTACTTGCTATTTGGGCAGGTGGTTGAGCGAGGGTTAAATAACATAAGCAAGCTTTCAAAAATCCCATGTATAGTTGTAGTTAGGGTTGATCTATTGCTCCATGCAGGTTATCCTGTTTTTTTTTTTTCTATGATTGTAACTGTTACTCCATGTGGGTTATCCCCTCTTTTGTCTAGGATTGTACATAAGAACTGCCAAACTGGGACAGATGCAGGTCCATCAAGCCCAGTATCCTACTTCCAACAGTGGCCAACCCAGATCACAAGTACCTGGCAAGATCCCAAAGAGTAAAACATATTTTATATTTCTTATCCTAACAATAAGCAGTGAATTTCTCCATCTTAATACTGTAATATTGGACCAGAATATACACAGGTAAGGCTAAATTCTAGTAGGGCACTGGTCTTTGACCTAAGGGCCACTGCGTGAGCAGACTTTCTGGGCACGATGGACCACTGGTCTGACCCAGCAGTGCCAAATCTTATGTTCTTAATGGACCTCTCTTTTAGGAAGTTAGCCAAACCCTTTTTAAACCCTAAGAACTACTTTCACCACATTCTCTGACAATGAATTCCAGAGTTTAATAAAAAAAAAAAATTGAGTGAAGAAATTTTTTCTCCTGTTAGTTTTAAATCTACTACTTTAATAGCTTCATTTCATGCCCCCTAGTCCTAGCATTTATGGAAAGAGTAAACAAGCAACTCACATCTACCCACTCTATTATATTTCCTCTGAACTGCCTCTTCTCCAGGCTGAAGAGCCCTCGCCACTTTAGCCTTTCTTCTTTTGTCTAGGATTGTAAGTTTCAAGTTCAAGTTTCAAGTTTATTAGGATTTTATATACCGCCTATCAAGGTTATCTAAGCGGTTTTTACAATCAGGTACTCAAGCATTTTCCCTCTCTGTCCCGGTGGGCTCACAATCTATCTAACGTAACTGCAGCTGTATGAGAATCATTTCTGTTTTGCTTTGAGCAGAAGTGTTCTATACTTTCATTTCAGTCTCTTTCTTTATATGGATCCTCTGTGTTTATCCCATGTCCTTTTGTACTCCCATCCTCATTTTTATCCCTAATGGGAGGATATTCAAAGCATCCACCACTCCTTTCCTGAAAAAATACTTCCTGATGTTCCTTATATACTGTATGCTCAACGTTTTACTCCCCTGACCAAAGCACACACTGAACAGGTAGAAATGCCTCTCTTTAACCTGGCTAGAAGTATGCACACTTTTGAAACCTGTGTGCATTATGGAAGTTGGACAGGGAGAGGAGCTTAATTTCATAATAGGGAACCCATGTCACAGTTCCAAGATGAGCACACATATGCCTATAGAAAATGAACAAGCATGTGCAAATTCACAGAAAACCTTGCACTGTAAGGGTAACTATGGCAAATTATAACCGGTAAACTGTATATTATATATATTAATATTAGACCCCTAATATGTGTCAGGATAAAACTTGTATCAAAATTATGTATGTTTAAACTTAAGCCTGCTCTAAATTTAAGCCTGCTCTAACTAAGGTGTAAATATATTGTTTTCTCTAAGAGTATACTCCCATATTTTATAAAATATCAACATGCATCACACCTCTGTCCCATCATGGGGACAGACGTAAAGACCTTAATATGTATACTCTGGAAGAAATATGGGAGAGAGTTAGACCCTATATCCCTATCTCCCTCCTCCCCTTCCTTTTTTCTAATAATATTCTTGACCTGCTTCAATCGGGCTTTCGCCCTCTCCACTCTACAGAAACTGTCCTTGCCAAAGTCTCTTAACAACCTGTTCCTAGCCAAATCCAATGGACTCTACTCTATCTTCATTCTTCTCGATCTGTCTGCTGCCTTCTCGACACGTTATCCTCGCTGGGATTCCAGGGTTCTGCTCTCTCCTGATTTTCTTCCTATCTCTCTCGTCGTACCTTCAGTGTATGTTATGGTGGATCCTCCTCTGCCGCCATCCCGCTGTCTATTGGCATACCCCAAGGCTCTGTCCTGGGCCCTCTCCTCTTTTCCATATATACCACTCTCTTGGTACACTGATCTCCTCTCATGGTTTTCAATATCACTTCTATGTTGACGACTCTCAGATCTACCTCTCCACGCAAGATATTTCTACAGGAATTCAGGGCCTAATTTCAGACTGTCTGTCTGACATTGCCGCTTGGATGTCTCGCCACCATCTCAAACTGAATATGGCTAAAACTGAACTCCTTATCTTTCCGCCTAAACTCACCTCCGCCCTCTCACCATTCTCTATTTCTCCTCCCTCTCTCGTCAGCTCACAACCTTGGGGTAATCTTTGACTCCTCTCTCTCCTCTGCTCATATCCAACAAACCGCCAAATCCTGTCACTTCCTTCTCTATAATATTACCAATATCCATCCTCTTCTCTCTGAACACACTACCAAAACCCTTGTCCATTCTCTCATCACCTCGTGCTTAGACTACTGCAACGTACTTCTCTCAGGCCTCCTGCGCACCCGTCTCTCGCCTCTTCAATCCGTTCAAAATTCTGCTGCACGATTCCTATTCCGTGAGAGCTGCTATTCTCACATTACCCCTCTTTTCAAGTCACTTCATTGGCTCCCCATACATTTCCAAATACAGTTTAAACTCCTCTTTCTGACTTGCAAGTGCATTCACTCTGAAGTCCCCCGATATCTCTCCTCACTTATCTCCCCCTATGCTCCCCCCGTGATCTCCGCTCATCGGGCAAGCCCCTCTTATCTGTATTCTTCTCTTCCACTGCCAACTCCAGACTCCGTCCCTTCATTCTTGCAGCACCGTCTGCCTGGAACAGGCTGCCTGAATCTATACGTCGTGCTCCATCCCTGGCAGTGTTCAAATCCAAGCTAAAGGCCCACTTTTTTGAAATTGCTTTCAACTCTTAACTCACACTCACTGCTGTCAGATACCTAGACCCACTGTATCATTTCCTCTACCAGAATCTCCTGAACCCTATAATGTCCTATCTAAATTAGATTGTAAGCATATGCCTTTTCAGTGCAATAGAAATAATAAATAGTAGTAATAGTAGTAAACATTTAAATATCTTGGTGGCATTAATGTACAAGAGATTTGTCTTTTTCAAAAGAAAGAAAACTGGAATGAGAGGGCATAGGATGAAGTTAAAAGGTGACAGGCTCAGAAGTAATCTAAGGAAATACTTCTTTACAGAAAGGGTAGATGCTTGGAATAGTCTTCCGGTAAAGGTGGTGGAGACACTGTCTGAATTCAAGAAAGAGTGGGACAGACATAGAAGCCAGCACTGGGGGTGCTTTAGCACCCCGATACTGAATAAACTATTTGACTATGTCTAGGGAGAGGTTGTTTCCATTTGGTTTAGCACTCTCAATAATTTTGAAAAGTTGGCTCCTGTGGGGACAGGCCCATGGGATCTCTTAGGGTAAGGAGAAAATAGTGGATGGGCCATTTGGTCTTTATCTGCCATCAAGGTTCTATCTCTGCCCCCAGGAGTTCCTATCTTTTAGTGTGAATATATTATGGGCTAGATTCAGTAAATGGCACTCAAAAATCAGGGGTGAACCCCCTCCCCCCAAAAAAAAATCAGCACTCCATGCAATTCTATTATAGGAGAGCATGGTACAGGGGAAGGCAAGAGGCACGTGCAGCAAGGATGGGGGGAGGAGGAGGGGTGCTGCGTCCTTAGGAACACCGCACCCCTGTTACTATGCCACTGCCTGTATTCTATATATATATATATATCGCCAAAATTTAGGCAGGGTTTCTAGATATGCACATAAACTAGTTGCCAACAATCAATTTATTGGCAGAGTTAATTGGCACTAATTTGAATGTACAGTGAATCTGCCCTATGTCCTGTTTCAAAATGTCTTGTGTGCATGGGAGGGGCAAGGGCAGGTCAAGGGAGTTTTCAAATATTTAGGTGTAGTGTCATAAAACACCAGGGTTGTGCGACAACTTGCAGGCCAGGATTTACACCAGGCATAACTCCTTGTGCCCAAAGTTGGAGATGGAATCCATTCTAATAAGTGTTCAGCCTGAAGTGGGTTTTTTTAATCGAATAGTGCTTAGCGTGTATTTTTTCTGACACCCGATATAGAATCCCCCCCCCCTCTGTATCTGTGCCCACTGGGGCTGATTCTATAATGGGCACCTAACTTAATTGGCAAAATACCCTAACTGCCTCAATAATTGGTTAAAAATATATTAATTGGGCGAGAAGCACCTATCGCAATGCGTTTAATGCCTATGTGGGCATTTCTATGTGTGTAGTATGTGTTAGGCATTGCTAAGCACAATTCTCCAAATACCTAGGTGCCTGAAATGTAGGCCTTTAAAACCCTCACTTACATTTCAGGCACTTAAGTTTTTACATAGGTGCCGCTAGCCGTGATTCTGTAAATGACGCTTAAGCGTGGTTGACAGGCAGCTGGCGCTTTATTTTTTTTAAGGCTCCGGCTCATTTAAGCACCATTTATAGAATCAGCCCCTTTGTGTCTATGGAGGAAAAATAGTAGTGATTTAGGTCCTAAGGGTAAGACGAGAAAGAGTAAATCCCACATACCCTTCCTATTCATCACCCTTCAGTGCAGTGGAGATGGGTTGCAAATGGTACAAGCATGACTAAATCTTCTTACTGAACACATGGCTCTCTGGCAGATAAAGTTTTATATTTCTGTAAGAAATTATAGCCCTGTCAGGGTCTTCACTTAGTATTTTCTCAGCTTCCCAGAGGATGCAACCGATTCCTTGTATTTCAACAAAGGTCAAACAAGCGCTGAACTGACCTGTGAATATGGGAAATCCCAAATATTGAATAGAACATCTTTTCCATCCACGGTAACATTGTGACTGTATATGGATTCTGTGATAATGACAAGAAAACAAAACAGGGTTATGTTTCTTTATCCTTTTCTCCCTTGCAGTTTTTCTGCTGCTCCCTCTTTGAAGGGTGTCACTGGTACTAGAGAATGTCATGGGGGAACTCAATTGCCCTGGCCTGTCCCTGTGAGTTTTGTCGCTGTCCCTGCCCCATTCCTGTAAGCTCTGCCTTAACTGCACAAACCTCGAATATTTATGATTTTTAAATGTTTGAGGCTTGTGCAGATGAGAACGGAGCTTGCAGGAATGGGGCAGGGACAGGAAAAGAACTCGACAGGACGGGAAAATGAGTTCCTGCGGGAATGGGAAAAAATTTGTCCCTGTGTCGTTCTCTAACTGGTACCCTCGAGTGCTGAGGGTCTGAGGAACATCTTCAAAGATATTCATTACATTACATTAGTGATTTCTATTCCACCATTACCTTGCAGTTCAAGGCGGATTACAAAAAGGATCTATCTGGCTATTTACAGAGGAATTATAGAATAGTTAGGGAGTAGTCAACTTAGTCATAGAGATGAGGTGGTTTTTGTGGCATTAGATTGTTTTAGAGAGTGGGGAGGCGTTAGGTTGGTTTCGATTGTTGGGTATCAGGGATTTTTTTAATAGTATGGTTTTTATTTCTTTTCTAAATGTTCTGTAGTTAGTGGTCGTTATCAGCAAAGTAGAGAGTTGGCGGTCTAATCTCACTGCTTGTGTGGCCAGAAGGCCATTATACCGTTTTTTCCGTTTGACTTCTCTGATTGGGGGGGATGTGAATGGAGCGTAGGTTCTCCTTTGTCTGGTTGAGGTGGTTCGGATTAGACAATTGTTTAGGTATATTGGGCTGTTTCCGTTCATGGTTTTAAATAGAAGACAGTAGAACTTGAATTGTATTCTGGCTTGAATTGGCAGCCAGTGTGACTGGAGGTACGCCTCGGTGATGTGGTCATGTTTTCTCAGAGAGTAGGTGAGTTTCAGGGCTGTGTTCTGGATTGTTTGCAGTTTTAATCATGGTTGCGGGGCAGGGTAAACTAAACTAAACTAAACCTTAAGTTTATATACCGCATCATCTCCACGGGAGTGGAGCTCGACAAGGTTTACAAAGCTAAAAATATAGGAAGAGAGAGGAGAAAGATTTACAAGGGAATATATAAAGAGGGGATGAAACAGAAGAAGAGATGTTATATGTTAGAGAAAAGCCAGGTTTTCAGTTGTTTTCGGAATAGTTGGAGGGAGCCCAGGTTCCGCAGCGGGATAGTGAGATCGTTCCAAAGGCTCGTGATTTTGGAGAGGAGGGATCTTCCCAGTTTTCCTGCGTGGAGGATGCCGTGTAGAGAGGGGAAGGATAGTTTATGTCTGTGGGCTGATCTGGTGGTAGCAGGCGTCAGGGCGAGGAAGGATAGGGGGATTAGGGGCGGAAGGATGCCGTGAATGATCTTGAAAGCCAGGCAGGAGCATTTGAAATGAATTCTGGAAAGTACTGGGAGCCAGTGAAGATTGGTAAGTAGCTCGGGAGACGTGATCAAATTTGCGTTTAGCAAAAATCAGTTTGGCTGCAGTATTCTGGATAAGTTGGAGTCTGCGAAGACTTTTTTTTGTTAGGCATAAATAAATAGCATTACAGTAATCGAGTTTGAATAGGATAATGGATTGTACAAGGACGGTGAAATGTTTTTGGTGAAAATAGGATCTAACTCTCCTCAGCATGTGGAGGCTGAAAAAGCATGATTTTGCCAGGAAATTCAGGTGATCGTTGAAGGAGAGGGAGGAATCGATAGTGATGCCGAGCACCTTGCTTGAGAAATCAAGGTGCAGAGCAGGGCCTGTGGGTAGTGTGAAGAGGGTGGGCAGGTGAACTAATTTTGGGCCGAGCCAGAGTAATTTTGTTTTTGATTCATTTAATTTCATCTGTACAGAGAGGGACCAGGCATGAAGTCTCATTATGCATGAAGTGATGTTCTCTTGGAGGTTTGTAAGGTTCTGATCTGTTTCGAGGAGGATAAGGATATCGTCTGCATATGTGTATAGTGTTTCAAGGGGAGATAGTTTGAGGAGCTTCAGGGAGGTCATATACAAGTTGAAGAGAATAGGAGATAGGGGAGAACCCTGTGGGACACCACAGGAAGGTGTCCACGAAGCAGATTTGGAGCCGTTTGCGTTGACAGTGTAGGAGCGAGCGCGAAGGAAGTTAGAGAACCACTTTAGGACGAAGGAGTCTATTCCTATCTCAGAAAGTTGGTAGATTAGTATGTCATGGTGCACTACGTCGAAAGCCGCAGAGAGATCGAACTGTAGAAGAACGGCAAATTTGTTTCGAGCGTGTAGTTGTTGCACCTTTGAAATTAAGGAAACTAGGAGGGACTCGGGTCTGAATCCGTATTGGAAGTGTTGGAGAATGGAGAATCTCTCTAGGTAAGAGGAGAGCTGAGTAGCGACTATGGTCTCTAGAAGTTTTGTTAAAAGAGGGATGTTAGCTATGGGTAGATAGAGAATGTTACAATAGTCTAGTAGACCCAGCATTAGGGCTTGAACTAGGATTCGGAATTGAGTTTTGTGGAAGAATTTTCGCACTTGTCTTAGGTTTCTCCTGATTGCAAAGGATTTCTGTATTATTTTGTTGATTTGTGGTTGCATGGTACAGTACCTGTCGATCGTCACTCCCAGTAGTTTTAGAGTGGTTTGCATGAGGAATGTGGTTGAGTTGATTACTAGGTTTGTAATGGATGGTGTCCTATCATTTTCTAGGAGAATGAATTTTGTTTGGCTAGAATCATCAAGTTTATAGCAGTTGTCTTCTTTCACTCAACCTGAGCACACCACTTCCTCTGCACACCGAGGCCCAACAGGGGATTTGAACCCACATTCTAAATTAGTTATGCTTGTAGCTTAAATGATGAGATTTCAATTGTTTAAGCCATTTATGTCTCTCCACAGATTTTGCCAGGAAGCTGAACCAGTCTTATATGTAACTAGGTTCAGCTGTTCTAGTCCTTGGCACCAGAAAGAATCATTTGAAAACAACACCAATCTGACCTGGGCTTAGCATTCAGGACAGTTCTGTCACTCATTTATCTATCCCAGTCATTCACTAGTGATCAATTCAACCAATGAGGCAGCTATTTCAGTTCTCGGCAGCTGCAAATCACATACTAAACCTTAATTTTGTAGACTAGGTCATCAACCAAAAGGAGCTCGACTCGGTTAACAATAATGGAAAACATAATACATAAACATAACAAATGAAATGTAAACTAGAATGGTTAGTTTCCAACATGTTTAGCAAACAAGAAAGTTTTCAGGGCTTTTCGGAATAGAGCGAAGGGACCTAAACTTCTTAATGCAAACGGTAAAGCATTCCAGAATTCTGTTAGTTTAAAAGCGAAAGAATGACAATCTCCTGAAGGTTCTGTTTTTACCCCTAAGGGGAGGAAATGTAAGTTTTAATTTTTGAAAACATCTGGCGAGATGAGATCTATGCACATTCCAGTCTAAAGGAATCAGAGTAGTGAAAATGCCAAATAAGATTTAAATGCAATACAAACGCACTTGAATTAAATTCTAAGATACACTGGAAGCCAATGTAATTCCTTGAGCAATGGGGTTACACGATCGAATTTACTCTTACCGAAAATGAGCTTAATGGCAGTATTCTGTATCAGCTGGAGTCTCTGCAAACTAACCTTTGAAAGACCCAGGTACACTGAATTACAATAATCCAACCTTGACAAAATGATTGTTTGAACCAGTACAGAGAAATGTTGCTGATGAAAAAGCACTCTCACTCATCTCAGAATATGGAGGCTGAAGAAACACTTTTTAACAAGTGAATTTAGTTGGTCCTTAAATATAAGAAATGAATCAATGACAATACCCAATATTAGCGACTTTGGGGATCATTTTCAAAAAAGATAAATGTTGAAAAGACAGCATAAACCAGCACTTGGATGTTTTGACTAGTAAGACGTCCAAGTGGACATTTTTGAAACTGACTTTTTAGACATCTTTCTGATCGTTTTGTCTCCAGTGGGTCTAAATCTTAAGGGGGCATATTAGAGCGGACTTAGCACTAGGACATTCTTAGTGATAAATATTTTACAAAACGTCCAAGGCCGGTCCTCGTAGTCCATTTAGAATTACTAAGTCCAGAATTGCATTTCCTCTCGTATTATTTTTGACAAGTTGTTCCAAGAAGCAATCGCCCACAGCATCCATGATAACTGCTTTGCCTAGATTCTATCCCCGGATAATTGAAGTCACCCATGATAACTGTGTTGCCTCCCTGACAGTTGCGTTTAATCTCATCCATCATCCCTCCATCAATTTTTTCAGACTGCCCTGGGGGTCGGTAGTAGATGCCGATCTTCGTTTCCGTTCCATTTGTTCCTGAAATTTTTACTTATAGAGACTCTAACTTATTCTTCATTTCCGGTGTGTTCTCTCCAGTATACTCAATTCCCTCTTTGATGTATAGGGCAATGCCCCCACCTTTTTGACCTACTCTGTCTCTGTAGTATAGCTTGTATCCTGGCAGCATAGTGTCCCAGACATTTTCCTCATTCCACCATGTGTCTGTTATGCCGATGATGTCAAGGTTATCTTTTTGTACCATAGCTTCTAGTTCACCCATCTTATTCCTTAGGCTCCTTGCGTTCGTGTACATATACTTGAGTTTGCGGCCTGTTACTTTCTTGCATTTCCTTCCCTCATGTGTCCCTTTCGATCTGTTAGTATTTCTGTCTTGCCTATGATCTGGTGAGTCTTCCCCATTAACTTCCTGCACGGTATCCTCTGGGTATACTGTTTCCCGAACCATTGACTCTCTGTCGACTGTCAGTTTTCCCCTTCTTCCTAGTTTAAAAACTTCTCAATTTCTCTCTTGATGTTGTTTCCAAGTAGCCTGATTCCGTCTCCGCTGAGGTGGAATCCATCCTTCCTGAATAGTTTGCTCTTTCCCCAGAATGTTGTCCAGTTGCACACGAAGTGGAATCCTCCTTCTTCACACCAGCGCCTCATCCATGTGTTGACTGCTTGCATCTCCATCTGCCGTCTGCCTCTTCGAATGTTTTGGATTAGACCTGTTTTTAGCATAAGGGCCAAAAAAGTACCCAAACAGACCAGATGACCACTGGAGGGATGAAAATATGGCCCCCAAAACATTCTCCAAGTAGTCACTGACACCCTCCCACCCCCCAAATATCTGCATGAAACAGTCCTAATAGAGCTGCAAGCAGGTCTCTGGAGTAGGTGGACTGAAGAGAAGGGGACCCAGCCCCATATTCCACTCTAAGTAGTACACTTGTGATGGAAACTGTGAGCCCACCAAACCATTAGGGGACACGTAGAAGTATAAGGGCTATTGGGCTGGTAGACAGGTGGGTACAATAGGTTTGGGGGAGTTGTGGAGGGTTATGGCAAGATGTGTAGGGTGTCCCACTGCTCTGAGGGCACCTCCTACACGCAAATGGTTTATTTTGGACGTTTTTAATTTGAACTTTTGTTAAAATCAATAATGGCAAAAAATTTAGACATCGAGCTGGGCCATTTAAAAAACCAAAAACGTGTGCTCTTACCACATCCTATGGCAATGTGTTCCAGAACTTAACTATTCTCTGAGTGAAAAAAAATTTCCTACTATTGGTTTTAAAAATATTTCCCTGTAACTTAATTGAGTGTCCCCTAGTCTTTGTAATTTTTGACGGAGTGAAAAATCGATCCACTTGTACCCATTCTACTCCACTCAGGATTTTGTAGACTTAAATCATAACTCCCCTCAGCCATCTCTTTTCCAAGCTGAAGAGTCCTAACAGTTTTGGTCTTTCCTCATACGAGAGGAGTTCCATCCCCTTTACCATCTTGGTCACTCTTTGAACCTTTTCTAGTGTCCCTATATCTTTCTTGAGATAAGGAGACCAGAATTGAACGCAATACTCTAAATGAGGTCACACCATGGAGTGATACAGGGGCATTATAACATTCCTTTTTTAATAATTCCTAGCAACTTGTTTGCTTTTTTGTCCGCCACCACACATTTGGTGGAAGGTTGCATCATATTGTCTACGATGATACCCAGATCCTTTTCTTGGGCGCTAATCCCCAAGTTGGACCCTAGCATCCTGTAACTGTGATTCAGGTTATTCTTCCCAATGTGTATCACTTTGCATTTGTCCACATAATATTTCATCAGCCATTTGGACGCTCAGTCTTCCAATTTCCTAAGGTCTGCCTGCAATTTTTCACAATCTGCATGCGTTGTAACAACTTTGAACAGTTTAGTGTCATCTGCAAATTTAATCACCTCGCTCGTCATTCCAATTTCTAGATCATTTATAAATAAGTTAAATAGCACCGGTCCCAGTACGGACCCCTGCAGCACTCCACTGTTTACTCTCCTCCATTGTGAAAAATGACCATTTAACCCTACCCTCTGTTTACTATCCGATAACCAATTCCTAATCAGCCCTTCTCTTGCCACATTTCTTTTAATAAATGTTCTAATTAAAGCTTGGTAAAAGGCTTAGAAGTTGAACATCAAATCCTATACTGAAGTGTGGGAAGTATGGCATATGTCATTCTGAACTCTCAGAACGGCTTTATAGGCTGAGCTCAGTGGCGTACCAAGGGGGGAGTGGGGGGGTGGTCCGTCCCGGGTGCAGGCTTAGGGGGAGTGCACAGCCGGCCAGGTATGGAAAATTCAGCAGTGAATTTGAAACAGCTCCCTTCCTGCCCCTTACCTTCGTGGTCGCAAGTCTTATAGCAGCTGGAGTTGCGTGTGGCTGCCATAAAGGTCATTTCTGACGCATCAGACTCGACCTTATACGAAGGCAGTTTAGACATCGCCAGCCACAGGGCAGGAACGTTTGTTTGACCGGGCCTGTTGTCCGGGGGGGGGGGGGAAGGGGAGAAAGCACCACGAAGGTAAGGGGCAGGGAGGGAGAAAGGGAGGAAAGGTGGGGTGGAGAGGAAAAGACACTGAAGGGAAATGGGTAAAACAGAGGGGGGAGAAGGACGCTGAAAGCACATCGGGAAGACGGGGGGGGGAGAAGGACCCTGAAAGCACATGGGGAAGACAGGGGGGAAGAAGGACGCTGAAAGCACATGGGGAAGACAGAGGGGGGGGAGAAGACGCTGAAAGCACATGGGGAAGACAGGGGGGGAGAAGATGCTGAAAGCACATGGGGAAGACAGAGGGGGGGGAGAAGATGCTGAAAGCACATGGGGAAGACAGAGGGGGGGAGAAGACGCTGAAAGCACATGGGGAAGACAGAGGGGGGGGAGAAGACGCTGAAAGCACATGGGGAAGACAGAGGGGGGGAGAAGACGCTGAAAGCACATGGGGAAGACAGAGGGGGGGAGAAGACGCTGAAAGCACATGGGGAAGACAGAGGGGGGGAGAAGACGCTGAAAGCACATGGGGAAGACAGAGGGGGGGAGAAGACGCTGAAAGCACATGGGGAAGACAGAGGGGGGGAGAAGACACTGAAAGCACATGGGGAAGACAGAGGGGGGGAGAAGACGCTGAAAGCACATGGGGAAGACAGAGGGGGGAGATGGATGCTGAAAGGACATGGGGAAGACAGAGTGGGGAGAAGGATACTGAAAGCACATGGGGAAGACAGAGTGGGAAGGACGCTGAAAAGACATGGGGAAGAGAGAGTGGGGAGAAGACGCTGGCAGGGAAAAAGACAGAGATGCCAGACTAAGGGGGGAGCAGAGGGAAGAAGATGGGTGCCAGACCAATTTGGAAGGGGGAGAAAGGGAGAGGCACAGTAACAGAGCAAATGGAAGACTCAGAGAGAAGAGAGACAGTGGATGAAAGGAATTGAATGAGATGAGGATAGCAGAAACCAGAGAAGACAAAGGTAGAACAAAAATTTTCTATTTATTTATTGCTTTAGGAGACATGTGTCACCGTTTCTGTGATGTTGCATTGTATGCAGAGTCCAGCTTCTTGCTGGTTCAATTTAACCTTTGTCTTATGTATTTCTATTTTATCCCCCCTTTTACAAAACTGTGGAGCGTTTTTTAGTGCCAGACGTGGTGGTAGCAGCTCTGATGCTCAGAATTCTATGAGCGTCAGAGCTGTTACCACCGTGGCTAAAATCCACACTAGTTTTGTAAAAGGGGGAGGGGTTAGTTTGTGATGACATATTCCATATTAGGCGAAGGTGTTTTCTGTGTTCTGTGTGTTCGAAAGACATGGTTTTCTGTTAGGATTGATGGTGTAGGATTGATCTGTACTAGTCTGGCTTGTTTAGTTTTACAATGGGTGTATTGCTATTGTACTGCTCACTGAAGTATGTAAGATGCTGCCTTTTCCTAGGTACTCATGTGTGATGTGTGGCTTGTTACTAAAAATCATGTTTTTCATACAGATGGTGGGGGTTGCCAAAAAAAAAAGGGGCCCCGGGTGTCACATATGCTAGGTACGCCACTGGCTGAGCTGACAGAGTTACTGTACTACTGACTTCAAGCCTCTCACACCAGCTCTGCTAATTGTGGTGAAGGAAGAACTCCTGCTATTACCATCTGGTTTTAAACATATTACCTGCTATGCCACACTCTCAAAGAGAAACGTGTTCCAGGTTCAGATTCTGCCCTCAGTTTTCCCCACAACTGCCTGCAGTGTTTATTTGTTTTTTTATTAGCTCTGCAGGAGCCTGGTTTCAAGTTTAGTCCTTCCTGCCCTTGAAAGTCTACAAAAAGATAGCATAAGAATAGCCTTACTGGGTAAGACCAATGGTCCATCAGGCCCAGTAGCCTGTTCTCACGGTGACCAATCCAGGTCCCTAATACCTGGCCAAAACCCAAGGAGGAGCCACATTCCATACTACCATGCTTTTCTCAATAACAGACTATTGACTTTTCCTCCAGGAAACTGTCTAAATCTTTCTTAAAACCAGCTACGCTTTCTGTTTAAACTTTTTTGTGTTGGCATTCCACTACAGAGAGGGATGGGAAAAATAAATCAAGGTAGTAAATATGTCATGTAAGTACCAGGGCCAAATACCACTGGTTGCCCCTGGCAGCAGGAGCATGACCTCTTGTGGTGAGCGGGCAAATTACTGGACAGCCCATGACATGTTTTGTGAATGCAAGGAGCTTAGTAGATATGTGATGTGACCCTTAATGCTGCTGCTACATGTGGCCTGCAGACAGCACTTTAGAAATGATCATAGGCTCTTCTGTATTTGCTGCAGGATACAGTATTGTCACATTTTTACACATAAAATGGGACTCTCTTTATAACTACACTTATTGACCTAAGGACCTGTTCTGACCGTTCACAGTTTTAGAAAGATGTTGAAGAAATATGATCATATCACCCCCTTTTACTATGAGCTGCATTGGCTGCCTATGGAGGCTCGGGTGTTGTTTAAGCTGGGGTGTTTCTGTTACAAGGCTCTTTATGGTCCAGCTCCTCTTTACTTGGTTAACAGATTTTCTTTCGCTTCTTATAGATATAGTAGAAAACCTCATCCCTTGTTTAACTCTCCTTCTGTTCAGTACTGCAAAAGTAAGAAATTTCTAAACCATACCTGAGCTCCCAAGCTGCTCTGCATGATAAAGAATTTCGTACATTCCTGCTTACAGTTTATTCTTACAAACAGTTTAGAACACAATTGAAGACCTATCGTTTTACAAAATATTTGACTACCTAACTTATTTTATTTCTTCCATTGTGAACATTATTGGTAATCTTTTGTAAACCACTTTGAACTAATGGCTACGCGGTCTATAAGTATAATATAATATAACACAACTGTATGTGGTGGCTTTCCTCTGAAACTTTGGTAGTAAGTATATTTGATAAGAAATCTAATTGTGCTTACTGCACCCTATTAAGTGGGGATGGAAAATATATAAATTCGTTGAGCTTTGGACTAAATTACTAAGTAACTGAATGCATTTTGTAACTATTGTCCTCGAACTATTGTGAATGTTTTTATTGTTAACAGCTTAGTTATAGGCAATCTAGAAATTGTAGAAATAAATAAAACCACAGCAAGAGAAGCTCTGAGAAGTGCTAAATATCCCTTTTGCACTGGAATGACAATAATAATAGCAGTAATGCATAAATAAATGCTGGTTAGCGGATGATGCCATTGCCTAAATAAAATTAACGAGGGTTTTATACATTGCATTACTCACCCAAGTCTCCATACTCGCCAATGAATCGTCTGGTTAAAAATCGTACAGTTAAAGCTGAAAAAAGACAGACAATAAAAAGTAAAAATTGTGGTTTCCAGTGCTATAGAGGAGAAAATCTGTTGAAAGCTCCAGCACACTTTCAGCACACACAGTAATGGCAGGATCGTAACATTGATTTTCCATAACAATTGTGTGGAGTTTCAAGGACACCAGACAACAATTGTGATCTCCTATTGAAAAAGGTGCAAATTCAATCCCCAAATCTCTTCCCCATCTCTTTTTGAAAAGGTTGGCCCTTCAGAGACTCAGAGAAAACGGTCTGAATCTAAATGTATCTTACCTTTGAACAGACTGCCTGAATCACTAAGTCCGGCTCCATCTCTAGCAGTATTCAGATCCAAGCTAAAGCTCACTTCTAACTCCCACTCACCATAAGATACCTGAGCCCATCTTACTATTCTCTCTATGAGAAACTCCCCAGCCCCTCTAGGTCTAAATTAGATTGTAAGCTCTTCGGAGAAGGGACCCTCTATTACATGTTAAAATGCACCTTTTAGCGCTTTAGAAATGATAAGTAGTAGTAGTACTCAAAGTAATTAAAACATTTCAAGAGAACAGTTAATGCTACGGATTACTAATAAAAAAGAAATATGAGCAGATAAATTCATTTCTGCAGTAAACCTAATTACAGCAGAATTAAACATTCTGAATCCTTTATAAAAAAAAAAAAAAAAGCCTCATTCAGCACATGCCTTTTTTTTTTTTTTTTTTTTTTTTGCTAAAGCTGGGGAGAAAAGAGCCAGCCAGCTCCCCTCACCTGATTTCCCCACGCTGTCCGCTCCCACCACTAACACGTTGACTTCCATTTTCAGGGCAACGGGTCCCACTAGTTCTGCCGGTCCTGATGAAGGGTGATGCTCAGGGGTGAGGCTGATAGCTCTGCGGAGAGGAATCTTCAAAACCATGGCTAGGCTCCGAGCTCGTCTTTCCTCCCCAGCCTTCTGTTCTGTAAGAGGTTGCTCTCAGCTCTGCCAGCACAAGGTACTTCCTTGGATCATACCAAGTGTGGCGGATGCAAGGGTGAGACTGGAGAGCTTTAAAGGAGGAAAGCTTATAAAGATGTCACTGCGTGAGATCCGACTATTCTGAGGTAATTGCGCACGACACACAAAGCAGGGCTTTAAAAGTCTGCAATCAGTGAAAAGCAGTTGCTAAGTATAGAAATTGTAGTAGATTCCTAAGGAAGACAAGATGTGATATGTTTTTGTTTTGCTATTAGATAAAGCGGATACTATTGGTTAGCAGTTGACTGTGGGATTCAACCCAAAACTGCTTCAAGACATACAAGTTTAGTTCCCCCCCCCCACCCCCATCACCCAGCCAGAATAATGAATCCGAGTCTTCTGTACCAGAAGCCAAGGGATTTTTGGCTTTAGATCTACAAGATTTCCACAACAGACTGAAAAGGAAATGATTTTGACAATAAACAAGTTGATGAATGACAGTATGAGAAGAGAAGGAAGACAATTCCTCAAATTTTTTTTTGTCTAGAAGAAAAAGAACTTTGATAATTCAGACCCTACCTTTAAATCATAGGAAGACACATTCCTTTATTTATAATGATCATATTTAAAGTATTTTGAGAGTAAACATACTTCTGGTATCTACATTTGAGCTACTTTGAACTCAGTCCCAGACATACCAAATCACATGTATTAGGCATGTGACACATGCAGCTCCATTCTCCAGCTCACATGCTGAAGGGCCCTCCTTTCACACATTTTGAGCTGTCTTCAAATCACCACCTTCACCTTGGTCCCTCCACTCCACCATGATGCCACCCACTCGGCCTTTCCCTATGGTGGCATCTTTCCTAGCCAGGCTATGGTAGTAGCAAGGATAGTATGAGAGGCCACTGAAAAGTTCTCATCCCAACCAACAAAGTTGGGGCATTCTCCATCATGGACTATACACCTTAGTCCAGTGATTTCCCACTTTTTTTGTTCTGTCAGAAAAATATGGGATAAAAAGTGGAAAATTGCTGGACTAAGTGTATAGCTCTCAATGGAGACTACCCCAACTTTGTTAGTTGGGCTGAGAACTTTTCAGCGGCCCCTCATAGAAACATGATAGCAGATAAAGGCCAAATGGCTCATCCAGTCTGCCCATCCGCAGTAACCATTATTTCTTCCTCTTTCTAAGAGATCCCACATGCCTACCCCAGGCTTTCTTGAATTCAGACACCGTCTCTGTCTCTATCACCTCTTCTGGGAGACTGTTCCACGCATCTACCACCCTTCCTGTAAAATATTTCCTTAGATTACTCCTGAGCCTATCACCTCTTAACTTCATCCTGTGCCCTCTCGTTCCAGAGCTTCCTCTCATATGAAAGAGACTTGACTCATGCACATTTACATCACGTAGGTATTTAAACATCTCTCACAAGAATCCAATAACAAAATATAAATACAATCAGCAAAAAAATTGTTATTAGTGGTGGAAATACGCCATGAAAGTACATTTATAATAGGTGGAGAAAAAGCCTCAACTTATCAACAATATACGGACGGAAACCCAATGAGTTCTTAAGCCAGTCCTGCTCTGTATCATAGGCATAAAAACTCCACACGTTTCAAAATGTAACTTTTCAAAACCGGACCAAAGCACAGGGAGCCAGAAAAAGAACAAAACAGAAAAAGAACAAAACAGTTCACTTATCTTCCACGATGGCAACAACAACAGCGAGTGGATCTTCCTGCTATAGCACTTCTCACGCTTGTTGGATGTCACCAACAAGGCTCTTGTTTCGCTGAACAACAGCTGCGTCAGGGCAATCACATTCTCTCCTGCTCCGTCCACACCCGGCTTAGAATGGCGCTGGAATTTATACTGTTTGTTCTTTTTCTGTGCACAGTAGTGGCTTTGGTCCCGTTTTGAAAAGTTACATTTTGAAACGTGTGGAGTTTTTTTGCCTACGATACAGAGCAGGACTGGCTTAAGAACTCATTGGGTTGCCGTCCGTATACTGTTGATAAGTTGAGGCTTTTTCTCCAACTATTATAAATGTACTTTCATGGGGTATTTCCACCACTAGGCTAATAATTTTTTTTGCTGATTGTATTTAAACATCTCTATCATATAGAAACATAGAAATAGACGGCAGATAAGGGCCACGGCCCATCTAGTCTGCCCACCCCAATGACCCTCCCCTACCTTTCTCTGTGAATAGATCCCACGTGTCTATCCCATTTGGCCTTAAAATCAGACATGCTGCTGGCCTCAATAACCTGAAGTGGAAGACTATTCCATCGATCAACCACCCTTTCAGTGAAAAAGAATTTCCTGGTGTCCCCATGCAGTTTCCCACCCCTGATTTTCCACGGATGCCCCCTTGTTGCCGCGGGACTCTTGAAAAAGAAGATATCTTCTTCCACCTCGATGCAGCCCATGAGATACTTGAATGTCTCGATCATGTCACCCCTCTCTCTGCGTTCCTCGAGTGAGTACAGCTGCAACTTATCCAGCCGTTCTTCATACGGGAGATCCTTGAGTCCCGAGACCATCCGGGTGGCCATTCTCTGGACCGACTCCAGTCTCAGCACATCCTTACGGTAATGCGGTACTGCACACAGTATTCCAGGTGGGGCCTCACCATGAATCTATACAATGGCATAATTACTTCATGCTTACGGCTGACGAAACTCCTACGTATGCAACCTATGATTTGCCTTGCCTTGGATGAAGCTTGCTCCACTTGATTGGCAGTCTTCATGTTCTCACTGACGATCACCCCTAAGTCTCGTTCTGCTTCAGTTCTTGTTAGGATCTCGCCATTAAGGGTGTAAGTCTTGCATGGATTTTGGCTGCCCAGGTGCATGACTTTGCATTTTTTGGCATTGAAGCTGAGTTGCCAGGATCTAGACCAGCGCTCCAGTAGGAGTAGGTCGTGCATCAGGTCCTTTCTCTTTCAATCTCTTCTTCTTCCTCCTACCTCTCCTCTTTCTTTCTATCCCCCCAGCACCCTCTCTTCCCTATAACTCCCAAGGTGCTGTCTCTCTTCCTCCTCTTCCATGCTACCCCCCCCCCCCCCGCACTCAGTTTCTGCATCCCTCCTAGTCTAGTGGGGCACACTGTCTTGCTCTCCACTCTTTCCCTCACTCCTCTCTTGGCAAACATTTTGCCAGTGACACTGTAGCATCTGAGCTCACTTCACACTATGGCCCCTTGGCACACATCTTCCAGCAGCCCCACACTCTTCAGCTTCTGCCATGGCCACAACTCACCTTCAGTACACCAGCAGGATATGCATATGTGTACCCTACACTTCAGTGACAGACACCATTCTCACCCTAACAAGAAGAAACACTTAGCCTACAGTGCCCAAAGACACAACTCTTGGACTCTTCTACCTAAATCAAGAAGGCTGGCCTGGATAACATGGAAAGTAAAAGTAGGGCTTAGACCTGCAAGTCATTTTGATTCTAATAACTAACTCAGGAAATGCAACTCAGATTTGTGAACTATGAACATTACAGTTTATGATCTCCCATTTTGAGGGATTTTGTGATCCCAGTTACAAATTGTACCGTATATACAGTGGAACCTCGGTTTGCGAGTAACCCGGTTTGCGAGTGTTTTGTAATAAGAGCAAAATACTCCCGCAAACCTTAACTCGCAAAACGAGTAATGTCTCACTAAACGAGCACCCCCACCCCTGCTTGAACCGGCATCACACCCCCCACCCGTGAACACCTCCCGTGAGAACCGCATCGCACCCCCGTGCTGGAAGCAGCATTCACCCACCCACCCAAACAAGCTCCTTACCCCATCTGCTGCGTGCCGGTGCCAGTTAAGGAAAGATCCCGCCTCTTGCTGGGCTGGGCCTTGAGCATCTGAGAGAACGAGAGCCAGAAGGCCTTGAGCATGCGCAGATGCTCAAGGCCCAGCCCAGGCAAGAGGCAGGATCTTTCCTTAACTGGCACCGGCTCGCAGCAGATGGGGTAAGTAGCTTGTTTGGGTGGGTGGGCGGATGCTGCTTCCAGCACGGGGGTGCGATGCGGTTCCCACGGGGGGACGTTCGTGAGCGGGGGGGAGGGTGATGGAGCAGCGCCGGTAGCCTCGGGGGGGGGGGTGAGGAGGAGGTGGAATGAATCAAAGCAAGTTTCCCTTCCTATAAGGAAACTCGCTTTGATATACAAGCAATTTGGTTTATGAGCATTCTTCTGGAACAAATTATGCTCGTAAACCAAGGTTCCACTGTACTTGAATATAATTCGATCCGAGTATAAGACAAGATACTTCCACCCAAAGTAGGAAAAAGGTTGACTCAAATATAAGCCGGGTGGGGGGTTAACATTCATGTGCCCTGTCAGGATCTGTGCCATGCCCCCCTCCCTCCTCTGCAAGGGGCTCCACCCTAACCCCCCCTCTCCCCTTGCCAGGCTCTGCACCCTGTTCCCCCTCTTTCCTGATGTCCTGCAGGCCTCCACTGAACCTGCTGAAACCTGGTGGTCCAGTGGTAGGCTGAGGGATCCCTCACATATCCTGTCCTGGCGGACTCTGACAATTTTTTTTACTTCCCTCTCGCTTCCCCCCACATACCTTGTGGTCCAGTGGTATACTATGCAGGAATGAGCTTTTTGTGCTCCTGCCCAGTCCTGAGCCGCTCCATGAATGGCTGCCACCAGTTCTCATGAGTCCCGCAAGAACTAGTGGCAGCCATTCAGGGAGGGGCTCAGCATGTGGAACCAGGGATTCAAAAAAGTACGCGGGGGAGGCAGGAGGGAGGTAAAACAAACAAACAAACAAACAAAAAACTGACAAGAGTCAGCCAGGAAAGGAGATGGGAGGGATCCCTCCTGTTCCAGCCCACCAGGTCATTCCTTTTCTTTTTACTTCTTTTACTTTGCCTAGATAAATTTTATACCATTTCCCTCTTAGTTATTTTTACTCCACTGATTGTGCTTTGAGATTATTATTTCCATTGTTAAAACTTATTTCCTAAGTTGTACCTTTTTTTCTGTAACCACATCGAACTGTAAGGCATTTTGCGGTATATAAATGAACACTTAAAGAAACATAGAAACATGATGGCAGATAAAGGCCAAATGGCCCATCTAGTCTGCCTATCCGCAGTAACCATTATCTCTTTCTGTTTTGTCATACGGCAGGCCGGCAGAGGTCTACAATTCTAGGAGGGGGACAGGTGGGCGCTGACCCAAATATAAGATGAGACTCCCCCCCCCCCCCCCATTTTGGGGCTATTTTTTTTTGCCCCAAAATCTCATCTTATATTCGAGTATATATGGTAATTCATCACACATACTGTCAGGGAAGTTCTGATCAATATGAAGGGATTTGGACTTTCTAATAACGAAAATGAATTATGTGTCCATTTCCCATAGCTATATTTGAAAATATATTAATATTCACCAGAACTGGGTTTTCTAAGCTGACTTACGGGTCACTCCACAGCCAGCTGGATTTTCAGGATATCAGCAAAGATTATCTATGAGGTAAATGTGTGCATATTGGAAACCGTCAGCTAGTGAGAACCAAAAAATTGCTGCTGGTGGAATGCCATCACCCAACACTGTCACCGGCAGCCTCAGGGCAATGGGTCCTAGGGCACCGGTAACAAGAGAAACTCTTGTGCGCCGCTACGGGCAGCACAAGAAAAGAAAAAAGGATAACAGAAAGGAACACCACCACACCAGGTAGGTATTGTATCAAGCAATTACTGGGTTTATTCTTCAAAACAAAACATTTGCTTGTGTCCGGTTCAATCAGTTCCACATTGAAAAAAACCCACAATCTTGTCAGGATGTTCCAGATATAAAATATAGTCCCAAACCAAACAAAATGCGCTGCTAAACAGTCTCTGGGCTAATGTCAGCCAATAAAGTTCAAAAACATATAATTCAAGCTTTCTCAAAGCTGCTGCTGGCTCTCCAGCCGATTAATAGTCCAAACTTTAAAACATTCAAAAAAACCCAGTCTTTTGGGCCGATATCCTCAGCCTGTGCTAGTGCTACGGCACTAGGCCCCAGCAGCTGACGTGCTGGCCCGGAAGTGTGCTCTGTGTGGTATTAATTTGCCAGTCATAGGCCCTCTATCCCACCACAGAAAACGCGGAACATTCCCCACTTCCTGGTAACAGCCCTTCCCCAACCCAGGAAAAAAAACCCCAAAATTCAAAACAGTTCTTTTCCAGTTCTTAGAGGTGCCTCCAAGCACCACACCTTCTTCAGGGTTACCACAAAAAAAAAAACCTTCAATCAACTTAGTTAAGTAGTGTTTCAGTTAAACATTTAGGCAGTTTAAACTACTTGCCTTCAGCCCAGCAAACCTCCATTACAGGGCTCAGCATAAGGCTCCAGTTCCATGTCCTGGAAATCTTGAGGCATGAAGTTAGGTGACTCCAAACCAGCCTCAGTCAGCTCCATATTTTCCAGCTGTTCACTGCCATTCAGGGCTCTCAACCCTGAGTCTCTCTGCCTTTCCTGTTGCTGCTGCTTCTCCTTCTGCCTCTCTAGCTGTTCAGCTCTCTGGTGTAACAATACCCTGCAGCCATGCCCCAAACCCTCAGGTGAAAAGGTTTTCCAGCTGTTTCTACTTCCAGCCTGCAGGTGACTGCTGGGAGCATGTCGAGCTCTGCGAATGTTGAGATGATGTGGTATACAAACCTAAGGTTTAGTTTAGTTTAGTTTAGCTAAACCAGAGCTGTGTGGGGGTTGGGAAACCTGCAAATCTGCTCTCCCGCACCCTCTAGGGGCCAAAGAAGGAAAGTCATCAAAATGTTCAGTTTGAGGTTTAAATTGAGCTGATTGTGGAGTGTCTACTCTTGAGCTGTGCACTGCTCTGGGGACAGACCTAGCAGGCATAGGCTGAATACCACAACACAAAACAGTATCATCTAGAACAGTGGTTCCCAACCCTGTCCTGGAGTACCACCAGGCCAGTCGGGTTTTCAGGATAGCCTTAATGAATATGCATGGAGCAGATTTGCATTCCTGGCACCTTCATTATATGCTGATCTCTCTCATGTATATTCATTAGGGCTGTCCTGAAAACCCAACTGGCCTGGTGGTCCTCCAGGACAGGGTTGGGAACCACTGATCTAGAACATGGGTCTCAAAGCCCCTCCTTGAGGGCCGCAATCCAGTCGGGTTTTCAGGATTTCCCCAATGAATATGCATGAGATCTATGTGCATGCACTGCTTTCAATGCATATTCATTTGGGAAATCCTGAAAACCCGACTGGATTGCAGCCCACAAGGAGGGACTTTGAGATCCTTGATCTAGAACTAGGGTGAATCATTCCAGGGCCTGATCTTGGTAGTAGGATAACTCTTACCTAAAATGTATCAAATTGGACCATTTAGAATTTCTTCAGCATACAACACTGAAGGACCACCGAAATGGTGGCAGCACAGACTTGAAGAGATTCTATCTCAGTCTATGTATATCAAGAGTGCTTAAGACAGTGGTGTAGCCACAGGTAGGCCCGGGTCCACCCACTTTGGTCTCAGGCCCATCCAGTAGCAGCACATCTGCACCCAACCCTTATATTTAAACTACTGTTCTTAATTTGCTGTATAGTCCCTATATCTAAACTGCTGCACAGTCTCGTATGTCCAAGTATTTAAATCTACTGTATAATCTTGTATGTCCAATTCACTCCATTGTGAATGTTTACTTGTAAACCGTTCTGAGCTACTGGGAGGACGGGATAAAAATCTAAATAAATAAAATGTACAGATAGTGAGGATCCCCATGCCCCACCAGCTAAAAACTCCCCAAATCTCTCCTGCCGTATACCATTTAGAAAGTCAATCTTCGCCAGCAGCAAGCAATGTGACTGATGAGCAGCTGCTTATGCCAGCCTCACAGCATTCCTTCTAATGCAACTTCCTGGTCCGCATAAGTGAAATATGTCAGAAGAAAGGCTGTGGGGTTGATGCTAGCAGTGTGTATCAGTCACGCTGCTGGCAACAATTGGATCTCTAAAAGGTTTGTAGTGGTAGGCTTGAGACATGAGTATGGGGTGGGGAGAGGAAGCTGGTTAATCTAGGCAGGAGAAAGAGATATCTGCCCCACCCAAAATAGGGTTTCTGCCTACATCCCTGGAAGAAATTGTGCAGTAGCCATAACTAGGGATACAAGATGTTTGGGAAAATCCTGACATATCCTCTTTTTAGAGGACTGTCCGAGTGCCTAGATGGATTTCCAAAACCTGGCAATTTGTCAGGGTTTTGGAAGGTCCTGAGTTTGGGGCCATGTATGGAGGACCTCTGCATTTGCATGGACTTCAACATGATGCGTGATGTCCTCCAGATGCAACCCTGAGCTCGGAGAAGGAGACACAAGGTTTGGGGGATGGGGGGGCACTGGGGCCAGAAGTCCTCTTTTTTTTTTATGGAGGAATTTGGTACCCATAGCCATAACAGAAGTCCAAATGACTTAAAGTGAAGGTAGTCATAAGAGTGGAAACCTGGCTTCCAATCTGCTATTTATTTGACTGTTTATCCTTACATAATTATCAGCTGGAGTTTTTACTTAGGAGCAAGAGCTCCTTGGAATGAGGCAGCTTTTACTAAACTGCAATAGAGTTTTTTAGCGCAGGGAGCCTATGAGCGTCGAGAGCAGCACTGGGCATTCAGCGCAGCTCCCTGCGCTCTAAAAACTGCTATCGTGGTTTAGTAAAAAGGGAGGGTGGTATATTTGTCTATTTTTGTATGGTTGTTACTGAGGTGATAGTGCATAGAGTCATCTGCTTTGACCTCTTTGAAAAACCCTGGAATAGGAATGAATTAACATTTTCTATGCGTACAGTGTGCTTTGTGTTTTTTTTAAATTTTATTGTTGGTAGATCATTTTGACTTGGTCATTTTAAAAGTAGCTCGCAAGCCCAAAAAGTGTGGGCACCCCTGCCCTAGAGCCTTAATGTCCCATCCCTGAAGATAATCGGCACAGTAACCGCTCCTTTGATCTGGAACTCTCTTCCTCTATATTTAAGAGCCGAACGGAACATGCAGAAGTTCCAAAGCAGTTTAAAGTGTTTGCTCTTTAAGGATGCCTATAACTGATAATTAGTTATCATCTATCAACTTCGACAATTTTAACTGTTTCTCATTCCCACTCCACCAATTCTTAATTTTTTATCCCCATTTCCTATTGTATTTTTCTTTTATGTATACTTTCTATAAAAAATTGTAATTCTGCCCCCTTATCCTATTGTTTTTATGGCCTGAGTTTGTCTGTTTAGTCCATGTTTGTCCAATAATTTAGTACATGTATGTCTACAATGCTGACATTTTGTCTTCCTGTAATTTTTAAATACTTTGTACAATGGTTTGCACTGTTGGATAAGCGTTTAATCAAATGATTCAACCCCCCACTGCTCCTTGTGACCTTGGGCAAGTCACTTAATCCCCCCATTGTCCCAGGTACATTAGATTGAGTTTGAGCTCGTCGGGACAGACAGGGAAACATGCTTAAGTACCTGAATAAATTCATGTAAACCGTTTGAGCTCCCCTGGGAGAACAGTATAGAAAATTGAATAATTAAAATGGCTTTAAAGTAAAACTGCAATTTCATAAACAGTTTAATGTGGTAATTTAAAAATATGGCAAATTTTACTAAAAATAAGTGCCGAGCACAAGTTTTATAATGGCATCATTTGAATCCAATAGCCCCCTGTTGCCAGGTTGTTATGGCAACGCCTACACTAATAACGCAGCCCAACGGAGCACGGTGAAAGCAGAGAACATTGTAAAAGTTAAATTGCTATTTCTTATAGTTGTTAAAAAATAAATTGTGTTTTTTGTGTGAATATACAAAGGTAATATTGCTCATAAAATTAGCTGGTTTGAATGTCAAATATACGAGACCCTCCTTTACAAAGTCACGCTAGCGTTTTTAGTACTGGATGCAGCGGTAACAGCTCCCACGCTCATGAGCGTCCGAGCTGTTACCACTGCAGCCGGCACTAAAAACACTAGCACAGATTTGTAAAGGAGGGGGATAATTGGCAGGATTTATAATTCTATTTGTATTCATATTACAGTACTTTATTTAAATGTATGATCATATATCTATGTATTTTAATTGTGTAGTTTTGGGTAGCTGTGCCAGAGAAGTGTTTTTTAAGTGCAAGCGTAAGTGATGAATATATTTATAATCTTGCAGAGGAATAAATAAATTCCTTTCTTTCTATAATTGTAGGTGTGGTCCCGATGTATGCCCAGATAATGTAAAGGAAGATTGCTCACATAAAGATCGGGACCTGCAGAAACTGGGAGGCTGTAGGTAGTTTTACCACACATGCTGCAATACGTCTTTCATTCCAGGTTAGGTGTTCAGAACCAATTAATTTACTTAAAAATCTCTTTAGGCAAGTAACTGTGGCAGAGCCAGCAAGTATGACAGAGGTAGTTTATTTATCTCCTTTCCATTCTCCCTACTTAGTTTATTTCGCCACTAAGGGCTAGATTCACTAAGCAAACCGATCATGTACCGATCAGTTTGCGACCCCTTTGTGACCCAATTTCCCTCCAACTCGATTCACTAACCTCTGTCCCGATCATCCTCCGATCCGTGCATGCAAATGAGGGGCAACGGCATTCAAATGTAGGCAGGCAGCAATTCACTAACCAAAAACTGCAACACCGACTGGGCTGGCCGATCAGCAAATAAGCATCTGCTGGGGACCAGTCATTTACTGCTTTCCGACTGCATCTCCTGCTCTGTGCCCCGACTTTGCAGCTCTGTGCCCCGGACTCTCCTGCTCTGTACCTCAGCCTTCCCCCACAGTGCGAGCCTGTGGTTTGAACCCGCAGGTTTAAAGCAGGTTAAAACCACGGGTTCATTGGGCTGGCTAAAAAGTTTAAAAAAGGGTCGCTGCTCTTTAAGCATGCGCGCAGACCATCTATAGATGGTCTGCGCATGCATCAGGATCACTACAGAGCGATCCGAGCGGTCGGTTGGGGGCATAATTCCGATCGCCCTCATTTGCATGAGGACGATTCCTGAATCAGCCCCCCAGACACTGATCGTGCCCTTAGTGAATCTAGGCCTAAGACTATAGCAGGTACTGTAAGTAGTTTCAAAGGAGATTCGTGCTAATAATTTTTGTTATGGGTGCTGAGAGGCTCAAGAGAAAGAGGAAATGGGGTGTATCCATGACATTCTGTTTGTCTTTCTTGGCTGTTTAGATTGTAAGCTCTTTCACACAGGGACCGTTTTCTTTTTCTTTGTGACTCTGTGCAGCGCTGCGTGCATCTGGTAGCACTATAGAAATAATTAACAATAGTAGTAGTAGTAGGGATTCGATATACATACATACCACCTTTCTGTGGCTATTTTGTACCTGGATCAATGAAGGGTTAAGAATATTGAGGCTCCAAAAAGTGCTACAGATAGCTTGGTTCTGGCTAGGTGTGAGGCGATTGCCGGGAGAGCTGTTCTTTTTTCTTCAGCATCTGCAGTAGTGCTGTCTGATGCAGGAAAAAAATTTCGATTCGATTTGCTTTCTATGACACAGCTTTTTAAGTTTAAACATTTTATTTAACCAAGATAATATCATGTCAAAGATAACATAGCTTTAAAATTAGCTAGAAAAATGGATTACATTTTCTAATTCCTATTTAAGCTGTTATCTTCCAATCCCCCATCCAAATTCATCATCTTGACTATGTAGTCAGTACACCCCCTCCTCCTCCTGACAAGCATATTACACCTGTTTTCTGCCCTGTTTCCTCGGCCACTGCTGTTTTCTGTGACGTGCAGCAACCGCACTAAAGTGGAGAGATGCCATGGGGCCTTCCATAATGCCGCACTGCTATACATTCTGCCAATGGCAATCACACCTCTCTCTGAAGTCACATCCCTGTTTTTGAGGGGGTAGCACTGGCAGTGTGTGTAGCAGAGCTGCATTTTGGAAGCTTCCAAGAAATCTAGTGTCTAGAAAAAGTGTCAGAATAGCTTGTGTGATCTCAGTGGAACCCTTCCCTCCCGCCTCCCTGTGTCCCAGCATTTCAAATCATCAAAAGGGCTAGACATCTGCCCTAGCAGACTCCAAGACGTCCCTCACCCCCTACTTAGCAAACTCTGTATGTACTGTGTTTCCCTGAAAATAAGCCCTAATGCATTTTTTGGACCCAAAATTAATATGACAACTCTTATTTTCAGGGGATGTCTTATTTTTTTCCATTGCTCCCTTCCTCTCCTCCATCCCTATTCTTCCTTTCCTTTCTCTCCCCCACCCCATGTGCAGCATCTTTCCTCCCCTCACCCATCCCCTTGAGCAGCATCTCCCCGCCCCTCTCACCCATCTCCCTGTGCAGCAGAACCCCACTGACTCTCTCACTACGAGATTGACATACCGTACCTCCAAGGCCTCCAAAAAGAGTGGCTGCACTCTGAACGGGCTGCTTCGCGGCCTTCCCCATCAGGACCTTCTCTCTTCTGCATCACTGATGATGTAATCAGTGATGCAGCAGAGGGAAAACCCCGATGGGGAAGGCCACAAAGCAGCCCTTTCAGAGCGCTCCCATCTCTGCTGCTTTAGGAGGCCTCGGAGCGGAGGTGTGTCAAGTCTCACTGGGCTGGGAGTTGCTGAATCAATGAGAATGATTTTTTTGTCGAATTGGGCAACACTAGTGTCAGGGATGGAATCAGAGTATCGGAGACATTTGGGTGGGGGGCTTCAAGGGTTGATCTTAACTAGGGCTTATTTTCGGGAAAACATGGTAGTTAAAATATTTTATTTTCTTTGTCTTTATGTTAGTCTCTTATTTTTACTTTTTCCTTATGTATTCCTTATTTTATTTTGTTACATTGCCTTTCCCCTCTTATTCTCTCTTCCTCTCTCAGCCTTCTTTTCTATCACAATTTTTTTTTAACCTTTTATTCTGTTCTTTTTGTACTCTGCATAGAATTGTAGGATATGCGGAATATTAATTTTTAAAATAAACAAATAAATACTTATCCTTTGTCTGCTTTCACATTCATACTTAAATCCTGACCGAGCTTTCAAATGGGGAAAAGGTAATGGATGGATGAATTTGTGGAACATTCTCACATAGTGATCACCTGATCTTCTCCTGCTTATCTTGTACCACTATTTTCAACCCTTCCAAGTCTTCTGCTCTGCAACCACTCTTTTGTATAAACATTTGTGTTAAAAATCCGACAGCTGTTATAGTAGCGATTTAAAAAAAGTGAGTCATTCTCCAAAAAACGCTCATGCAAATGAGGTTGGCGGAGAGCAGCAAAGAGTCACTACATTTGCATGTGCCCATTGATGGTGATAGTGATGGGCATATTTGCAAAACACAGACAAAAAACAAAACAAGAAATCGAACCGCCGAAGTCAAGAAACCCTCCACCCAACAGCAGGAAAATGCCCACTCTCTCCCACCGCCAAGCAACACCCCCTTGGCAGCAGAAGAGATCCCCACTCTCTCCCGCCGCCAAGGGGGTGTTGGGGTATGTGTTGCTTTGCAGAGGGAGTGGGCATCTCTCCTGTTACCAAAGGGGTGTTGGGGTGTGTGTTGCTTGGCGGCGGGAGAGAGTGGGCAATGGGCATCTCTCCCACTGCCGGGGGGGGGGGGGTTTGTTGCTTGGAAGCGGGAGACATGCTCACTCTCTCCTGCCACCAAGAAACACCCCCTGGCAGCAGGAGAGATGCCCACTCTCTCCTGCCACCAAGTAACACAAACCCCCAGCTGTGGGAGATATGCCCAATATCCTGCTATCACACAATAGTGTCAGTACCGTTCTTGATATGTTTGCAATTGTGTCTGTTTTGCTTTATTTGTTGTGATTTTGTGAATTGAATAAGAACTAAAAATATTGGGAGAGCTGGACTCAAATGTCATTAGCACTGAGCTGTTTGGTTTTCTGTGCACAATGCAGAATCCAGCATGCCTCACAAGTTGTACTTTTATTGATGTTCTTTCAATCAAAAGTTAGAAACACCGCTCTGGGGAACACCACATACAAACTATAGGCTTAAAAGGTTTATTTACAATGCCTTAGGCCCATAAAATTGCATGAAATAATCTTTCTATCTTCAGTGTGGACTGGGATTAAAAATGTATTTCACTGCAGGGTTGGCGAGGAGACAGAGGTGAATCTTTGTCGTTGCATCACTCTTTAGTGCTGGTTCCAACTACCTTGTTTCCCCCAAAATAAGACAGTGTCTTTTATTCATTTCGGGCCCATAAAAAAGGCACTAGGTCATATTTTCAAGATATGCACATGATCATTTCTCCCTTCCTCTCCTTCACCCCAATTCTTCCTCTTTTCTTTCTCTCCCCCACATGTGCAGCATCTTTCCTCCCCTACCTTCCTCCCTCTCATCTATCCCTACCTCCCTCCCATCCACCGGTATAGCAGAAGTTTGCCCAGTTTCTATCCTTCCCTCCCATCCCTCGTGCAGCAGAACCCTTGAGCACCTCCCCCCTCCCGCCCAGCTGAACCCTTGCCAACTCTCCATCCTTCCCTCCCCGCCGACTGCGACCGAGCCCTATCTTCAACCGAAGCAGCGTCAGGCCGGCAGCACTCTAAACAGGCTGCTTGGCCATGTCCGTCAGGGATTTCACTCTGGCGTGTTTCAGTAACGCGGCAGAGTGAAATTCCCAACGGACAAGGCCAAGCAGCCTGTTTAGAGTGCTGCCAGCCCAACGCTGCTTCGGTTGAAGGTAGGACTTGCTCGCGGTTGGCATGGAGGGAAAAATGGAGAGTCAGAAGGGGTTCAGCTGCACGGTATAGGGGACCGAGTTAAAGAGTTGCCGGCAAATCCCGGACTAGGGCTTATTTTTGGGGAAACACAATAGGTATCTCTTAACTAGTTTTCTGGCTAGGGAAGCCAAAACTCACTTTTATATTTCTGCTGAGGCTAGTTGGCTAGCAAGTTAGGGCTGAATGGGCTCATCCCTCACATGCACTTCCCAACCCTTCTGACAAGAAGTCACTAGACGGGGCAGGACACAGCAGCACTGAATATGAATCTGTGGGAAAAGCCTCGTGGGAGCAGCAGGAGGATGGGTAAAAGGGAACAATAGCAAGGTCAGGTCATGGGGGAAGAGGGGATTGGTAAATCTAGCTCTATCCCTGATCAAGTGTATCTTAGTAGACTATTTTTTTCATTATTTTATTGTCCTTAAGATGTTTTAAATAAGTTTCCATGCCACTGGGCATTGCTTTCACAATCAGAAAAGGGTTTAAACAAAATCCCTGTTCTGTGAAAATGCTAGAGAAAGGGTAAGCAACTGGGTGAGAGAAGGGCTTAGGAACAGAGCTACCATATTTTGGGCCGCAGAACCCGGGATAAATGGCCCCACCTACGATCCTGAGCGCAAGACGGAGGTGCGCGCCGAAGAAAATGACAGTTTTTAGGTGCTCCGACGGGGGGTTTTGTTGGGGAGCCCCCCACTTTACTTAATACAGATCACAGTGGCGTTGTGAGTGGTTTGGGGGGTTGTAACTCCCATCATTATACTGTAAACTTAACTTTTTCCCTGTTTTTAGGGAAAAAGTGAAGTTTTCAGAAAAATGTGGGGGGTTACAACCCCCAAACCCCCCACAATGCCCCCACAATGCAGTGCGATCAGTATAAAGTAAAGTGGGGGGGGTTCCCCCCCACACCTCCCCGTCGGAGCCCCTAAAAGCAGTTATTTTCTTTGGCGCGTGCCTCCGCGCTGCGCTCAGTTGTCGGCACGCACCTTTGTCTTCCGTGGTTTTGACCTGACACCCAGAATGGCTCAAAGTTCATGTATGGCATATAACTGCATTCCCCTGGGCTTTCTCGGTTTAAAGATGGTCCTCTTCACCAGGGTTTAAATAATCCGAAATGTCATGAAAATAAACTTCCCAACAATGAAAATAAACTGCATAAACTTAACCAGTAGAAAAGAATAGCAAACTTTAGAGATAAAGTTCCCAGCTCAGGCTCCGTTCAGACCTCTGCCTGGCACTCGAGCTCATCATTCTCAGCTGAGCTTTCCAGCCCTCGGAACACAGCAAGGTATTAGATAAGCTATTAGCTTTATAGAGGTTTTATCACAGAGGCTTCACACATTCACAGATACAGTCCCTTTATCATACAATCACCTCTGGCAGGGCAGTCTCTGAGCAAAACAGAGAGGTTTTCCTGCACTCACTTAATCAAGGCCAGCTGGTCTCAGGTTAACAGAGAGCCAGCGCACAACGTAGCTTTGCTTCATTTCCCCTCATTGACTAACCTCAATTCCCTCTGGGTTATAGTCAGCTTCCTGAAGCAATTCAGTGGTGTCCATTGCCTCAGCTTTCTAAGCAGCTTGGGTCAGGCATGGGAGGTCCTCTCATCTCCACGCTTTCACTACTGTGGGGTTCTCTCCTCACCGGTCTCTCTGCTATGCTGCTGGTGCCTTGATTCCTCAGCTTCACCTCCATTCCTGCCCTCCTCTCTGTGATTCAGGGCTCTGCTTCTTCAAGACTCCATTTCGGCCCGCCAGATGATTGTTCTGTTGGGGCACATGGCCTCAACAGTGCACGTCACTCCTCTCGCCCGTCTCCACCTTCGTACTCCTCAGTGGACCTTGGCCACTCAATGGTCCCAGGCGACGGATCCTCTTTCACGTCACATATTTGTAACATCGTCGCTTCGACAGTCTCTACGATGGTGGTCGAACTCCTCCAATCTTTCAAGAGGTCTTCTCTTCCATCTACCTCCTCACTCCATGATCATCACCACAGATGCTTCCCTGTATGCCTGGTGGGCGCACATGGACCACCTTCGCACACAAGGCCTTTGGACGGTCCAGGAACGCACTCATCACATCAATTTCCTGGAGCTCAGGGCAATGTTTTATGCTCTCAAGGCATTTCAACATCTTCTCTGTCCCCAGGTTCTTCTTCTGTGCACAGACAATCAAGTGGCCATGTACTACATCAACAAGCAAGGAGGAACAGGCTCTCGCCTCTTATGTCAGGAGGCCCAAAGGATTTGGTCTTGGGCGACCGCTCGCAGTCTCTTTCTGAAAGCGATTTACATTCAGGGCGCGCAGAATTCTTTAGCAGACAACCTCAGCAGAATTCTTCAGCAGACAACCTCAGCAGAATTCTTCAGCCTCACGAATGGACCCTCAACGGTCCGTCTTTGCTCAATGGGGCACTCCTCAAGTGGACCTCTTTGCAGCTCCTCACAACCAACAACTGCCCCTCTTTTGTTCCAGACTCTACTCCCCTCATCGTCTGGCAGTAGATGCTTTTCTCCTCAATTAGGCGGATCGGTTTATTTATGCCTTTCCTCCCCTTCCTCTCATGTTGTGGACATTATTCAAACTTCAGAGGGAGAAAGCCACCATGATTCTCATCGCCCCACGGTGGCCACGGCAACATTGGTACTCCCTTCTACTTCAGCTCAGTTCCAGGGAACCCATACTACTACCAGTATTTCCTACTCTACTTACTCAGCATCAGCAATCTCTGCTTCATCCCAACCTGCCATCTCTCCACTTGACAGCTTGGTTTCTCTCGGGCTGACCTCTGCTCATGCATCTCTCTCTCAGCCTGTTCGTTCCATTCTGGATGCCTCCAGGAAACCGTCCACTCTTCAATGTTACCAACAAAAGTGGACTCGCTTTTCTTCCTGGTGTCTCCTTCATCATCATAATCCCACTTCGCAACTGGTGGAACAACTGTTGGATTATTTGCTCTCCTTATCGGACTCCGGTCTCAAGTCTACGTCCATCAGAGTGCACCTCAGTGCCATTACTGCTTTTCATGAGCCAGTTCACGGAAAACCTCTCACGGCTCACCCTCTGGTTACCAGATTCATGAGGGGTCTTTTCAATATAAAACCACCTCTTAAGCCCCCTCTGATTATCTGGGATCTTAATGTGGTTCTGTCCTCTCTCATGAAGCCTCCTTTCGAACCATTGACCACAGCTCATCTCAAATTTCTCACTTAGAAAGTGGTCTTCCTTATTGCCCTCACCTCTGCCAGGAGAGTCAGTGAGTTACATGCACTAGTGGCTGATCCACCTTTCACTGTTTTCCACCATGACAAGGTGGTTCTACGTACACATCCAAAGTTTCTCCCTAAGGTTGTCTCTGACTTTCACCTTAACCAGTCCATTGTCTTACCTGTATTCTTCCCGAAACCTCATTCTCATCCAGGAAAACAGGCTTTGCATACTTTGGATTGTAAGCGTACTTTGGCTTACTATTTAGAGCGCACTAAGACTCACAGATCATCTCCCCAACTTTTTCTATCTTTTGATCCCAATAAGTTAGGTCATCCTGTTTCTAAATGTACGATATCCAATTGGCTTGCTGCTTGCATCTCGTTCTGTTATGCTCAGACTGGACTGACACTGGAAGGTTCTGTCACGGCCCATAAAGTTAGAGCTATGGCAGCATCTGTGGCTTTCCTCAAATCCACTCCTATTGAGGAAATCTGCAAGGCTGCTACTTGGTCCTCAGTTCATACTTTCACCTCTCATTATTGTCTGGATGCATTCTCCAGACGGGATGGACACTTCGCCCAATCTGTTTTACAAAATTTATTTTCCTAATGGCCAACCTTCCCTCCATCCCTCTTTTTCTTAGCTTGGAGGTCACCCATCAGTTAAGAATATGCTGCCTGCTTATCCTGGGATAAAGCACAGTTACTTACCGTAACAGGTGTTATCCAGGGACAGCAGGCAGATATTCTTACGCCCCACCCACCTCCCTGGGTTGGCTTCTTAGCTGGCTTATCTTAACTGGGGACCGCGCGCCTCCGTCGGGTGGGAAGGCATTCACACATGCGCAGTGCGGCCTACTGGAACTTTCTAAGTTCTTAGAGTGCAATCACTCTAAAATTGTCCGTACCGGGGCTCCGTCGGTGCCGTCACCCATCAGTTAAGAATATCTGCCTGCTGGCCCTGGATAACACCTGTTACGGTAAGTAACTGTGCTTTCTCTCTCAGTATCTTCCTGCCGGTCATGCTGCATGCCACCTCCCTGCTGCCCATGCCCCGCAACTCGTGCATCACCTGCCCACGGTACCATAGCAGTCTGATCCTGGACGAGCGGGGGCTGTGCGGACCGCTACCAGCAAATAAAGGCAGTGGCACTCAAGTGCTAGCACTGCGAGAAGATCCCCAAGGAGGTGATGGTGATGTGTAAGCAGTGCAGAGGTTTTTAGTGCGGGCCAGCGAGGTAAGTGCTCCGCTGCTCACATGAATTCTATGAGCGCTGAAGCATTTACTGTGCTTGTGTGCGCTAAAAATCTGTAACGCAGCTTGATAAAAGGTGCCCAAAGTGACGTCTATCACAAATGAAGGTCCAGAAAATACAACATATGCCAAAACAGGAGTAAATATCAAAAACTGAAAAGAACAAATCATATGATGAACAGGATATGCTAAAATGTGATGTGTAAATAGCAAGAAAAGCCATGGTAGATATATAGTGAGTGCAAGTCAATACAGTAAACACCCACATATACATGGCAAAATAAAAAAATTCAGCTTGTGGATAAATCATGGGAGAAAGTAAAAAATTAAAATAAGCCGATACTGCTGGAAAAAAAATGTTATGTATAACGGATAGGAAATAATAATATCGCCATCTGGTGGAAACAGTAACAAAAGACAATGAATGTGAATGGACTGGAAAGTAAAAAAATACAGTATTTCATATACAATGGCGCCATCTGGTGGAAATAGTAAAAAAAGGGCAATGAATGAACTGGCTCCCCGCGTTAAAAACTGCGATAGCATAATATGGAAGATTTTAAAGTGATATTGTCTTATATATTGTTTAATATTTTGCTATTCACTTGTGAATTATAAAAGGAATAAAGAATTATTTAAAAAAAACAGCGATAGCAGTTTGGATAGAATAGTTTATCACATGGACAAATTATGATGTAAACAACTTGATTGGCATTGCAATCGGATGAATGATGTATATTGAAACCTTTATTAGTATGTGGATCTGTGAAGGAATCAATGCATACCACATATTTGCAGACAGAGCAGCAACCGCAGGCTCGTTGGCCAGTGTGTGCAGGTAGCTGAGTGTCTGAGCCAGGTAAAATAGATAGCATGAAGATCTCACATAGATTCTTGTATCTCATATAGGCAATAGTAAGCCTCGCCTTTAAAGCATGAATGGCGACCAGGCAACATAAACAATATTTTCTATAGGGAAGAAAAGAGACACAGTTATCAGCTTAATACCCTTCATTATTATGGTCTGAATGCTGATATTTATTATATTGCCTTTTTTAAACATTTATTTTTTTTTTTTTTTCTTGAAAATTTATTGAAGATTTTCAAAAATACAGAAATAAAAAATAAACAAAACAGGTCAACAATAAATGGTTACCATAATCAAGACAAAAGAATTCTAGAAATATATATAAAGGAAAAAATTATGTGTATATATATCACAATAATATTGTCATTGGATTCTTGTGATAATCAAAAAGAGATAGGGGAGGAGAGTGATAAAAAGGGGAAGAGGAAAGAAAGGGAGAGGAGAGAGTGATAAAGAAAAAGCCGAAGGGGGGGGGAAGAGGATCTTAAATCAGGGGAAAGAAAAAAGGGAAAAAGGGGGGAAGGAAAAAGAGAGATCCCCCAGAGGCCAAAGAGAAAAAGAAGAGAAGGAAGAAAAGAGGAAGAAAGTGGAAACAGAGAGCAGTAATATACTCAGATGTATTGAATTCTCAAAGAGAGTCCAAATAATCTGTAAAAGCAGCCCATTTAGTGTGAACATTAGCAGAAAGAGGCATTTCGGAGGAGATCAATAACTCGCGTTTATGTTGTAATAAGACTGATTGGAACCAAAAATGAACAGAAAGCGAGTCAAAAGATTTCCAGTTAGAAAGTATAAGTCTTAACGCAATAATAAGGAGTGTATCAAACAAAGAATGTTGAGCTCTAGAAATAGTAATGGAGGGAGCCTCTGATTTTAGTATTATGATATCTGAAGATAAATCAGAATGTAATTGGAATATTAATTGGAAAATGGACCAGACATCTGTCCAAAATCGTTTTAATGAGGAACATTCAAATATCATATGTAGCAAGGTACCTGGTAATGATTTACAATTCCAACATTTATTTGAGGGAGCAAGACCAGCCACATGCAATTTTTGAGGAGTCCAAACAGTCCTATGGTGCAGAAAATATAAAGACTGAATAGAGTTGGCAGAAGGAATCGTTCGAATAATTTTAGACCAAAGGATTGTCCATTGCCTATCATTTATAGGAAATCCTAGATCAAGATCCCAAGATCTACGTAGGGAGGCATCAGTAGTAACGTGGGATGTGAGAAACAATTTATATATTTGTGATGCCAGGTGCCCAGTAGAGAGTAGTTTAGGACATAGGGAAATCAGGGACGGAACCCCCAAAATAGTGGTACGTAGAACATTTGATTTTTTGATTACACTAGTCAGTTGTAACCATTGAAAAAAAGATGAGGCAGGGAGAGCAAAATTGTTTTGTAGCTCTGCGAAGGTCAAAAGTTGTAAAGAAGGCGTACAAATATCTGCTAAGGACCAAATCCCTTTTTGGGCCCAGGTAGGCCAATATATTGGTTTATTGCCAATCAAAAAAAGTGGATTGAACCATAAAGAGGTAGCAGTAGAATTGCAGATGGATACATCTAATAGTTTATCTAATTCTATGAAGCAGGACACTGACTGAGATATGATGGGATTAGATTTATGGAGAGGGGTGACAGAGGTCAAAAGTGCAATTAATGAAGGTGAGGTATTGCAAAGAGTTCGTTCTAGTCGTAACCAGAGAGGACAATAGGCAGGAGTCAAAGAAAACCATTGACAAGATTGTTGCAGTATAAAAGCTTTGTGATATGTAAGAAAATCAGGGAATAACACTCCAGCACACTCTTTAGGAGCTTTGAGCTTTTTAAGAGCAATTTTGGGTGGCTTATGGTTCCAAATAAAATTAGAGAGAAGCTTATCTATTTGCTTATAGAATGAAGCAGAAAATAATCTGGGGATCATACTGAGTATAAAATTAATCTTAGGAGCAATAACCATTTTAACAGTTTCAACCCTGCCCCACCATGAGAGATGGAGTGGGTGCCACATTTGCAGAAGTGTTTTCACTGTACTAATAAGATTCATGGTATTATGATGAATCGTTGTGGACAGAGTGGCATACAAATCGATTCCTAGGTATCTGAAGTGTGTTGGAGACCATAGGAGACTGAACTGTTGAACTAGTGTTGGGAGAGAAAGATCATTGAGGGGCAAAACCTCAGTTTTTTGTTGATTAATCTTGTAGCCAGAGAAGAGGGAAAACGTGTGAATTAGATCAAAGAGGGCAGGCAAAGAAGATTCTGGTTTAGTGAGGTACAAGAGCACGTCGTCAGCGTAAGCTGACAATTTATATTCCTGTTTATCATGCACAATACCTGAGATTCGCACATCAGAATTGATGGCTAGAAGAAGAGGTTCAAGGGCTAAGTTAAAAAGATAAGGCGAAAGGGGACATCCTTGTCGGGTACCTCTTTGTAATGAGAAAGGGGCTGATAGAATGTTATTTGTGATAATGGAGGCTTTGGGAGATGAATACAATATTTTAACATATTCTATAAATTTAGGTGGGATTCCAATCCAGGACATTGTGCTGAACAGATGAGACCACTCTACCCTATCAAATGCCTTTTCTGCATCAAGAGAGAGGGCTATACATGGATCTTTAGCCGCGCGTGCAATAGAGGCGAGATGAAAAAAAAGTCGAGAATTGTCTGTAATAAGTCTACCCGGCATGAAACCAACTTGATGAGCAGAGATAAGCGAGCCAATAGAATGTTGAAGTCTGGAAGAAAGAACAGTAGCATATATTTTGTAGTCCGCATTTAGCAATGAGATTGGTCGATAGTTTGAAATTTGTTGGGAGTCTTTGTTTGGCTTTGGAATAACTGTAATAATGGCATCTAAGAAGTGACTCTTAGATACTTTTTGAGGAGTCAGTGAGTTAAATAGGGTGGTGAGAATCGGTGACAATTTAGTTTTAAAAAGTTTATAGAATTCCACAGTGATGCCATCTGACCCAGGCGATTTTCCAGAAGAGAGGTTTTGTATAGCTAGTAATATTTCCGAGATATCAATTTCAGATTGTAGTACCTCTACATCCGTTGCTGCTAGAGAGGGTGGCTGCAAAGACGCTAGGAAGTCATCTGAACCGGTCAGATGATTCATATTCTCAGATGTGTAGAGTTGGTTATAATAAGAATGAAAAGCTGAAGAGATATCCGACTGTGAGGAAAGAAGTGAACCAGAAGGACTCTTAATAGAAGAAATCTGTACTTTGACTCTCTTCCTTTTGAGGTAATTAGCAAGTAGTTTGCTGCTCTTATTCATCTCCACATAATATTTGGTAGAAGTAGTAAAAATATCTTGTTGTGCTGCCATACTGGCTAATTTGTTAAAGGAGTATTTGAGTTTATAGATATCAGGTAAAAGAGTTTTATCATTAGTGCGGAAGAACTCCTGTTCTCGGGATTTGATTTGAAGTTCAATATTTTGCTGTTCTATATTATTTTGTTTTAATTTGTATGCATGACATGAAATGAGTTCACCCCTGAGAGAAACTTTGAAAGCTTCCCATATAGTCAAGGGATCCATAGAATCTGTGTTATTGAAATGGAAGAATTCAGTGATAAATTTATCGATCCGTTGTTTGACAGATTCATCAGTTAATAGATGATTAGGAAGACGCCAAAGAGGAGATCTAGAAGAAGTCAGGGATGACCATTTCAAGTCAATAGATATTGGGGCATGGTCTGAGATGACAATAGGATTGATGGTAGAGCGTTCTAAATTGGGTATTAGTGAGGAGGAAATAAGAAAATAATCAATTCTTGAATAACTAGCATGAGGAGAAGAAAAATAAGAATATTCTCTAGCATCTGGGTGCTGTAACCTCCAGGGCTCTGTAAGGTCATAGTGTTTGAGCAGGGAATGTAAAGTATGATTTGCCTTGGAGGGGGAGAGAAAACAAGGTGAATGTCTATCAAGCAATGTATCCAGCGGCAGATTGAAATCACCTGCCATAATAACTCTAACTCTACTTTTCACTTCTCTATTACCCTCCAGGTACTTTAGTTAGATTGTGAGCCTTCGGGACAGTAAGGGAATTTTTCAAGTACCTTTCTTATTTCTAATCTTAATGTATATTTTCTGTAAACCGCTTAGAACCTAATGGATGTAGCGGTATATAAGAAATAAATTACATTACATTACATTACATAATGAGAGGTAGAGGTTCAAATTCAGAAATAGCTTGGAAAAGTTGCAGAAAAAATTCAGGGGAATCTATATTAGGGGCATAGACATTGGCGAGAAGTACCTCTTGGGAGTAAATATTCACTTTAGCAATCAGCCATCTACCTTCAGTGTCATGTTTCATATCTAGAAGTTGGAAAGGAATATTTTTATGCGATAGAATTGCAACTCCGTGTTTCCTACCAAGGGCTGGTGCTTCTGCAATGTGGGTAAACCAGTCATTAGTCCCTATGAAATGTGAGAGGTTAGAAATGTGGGTTTCCTGCAAAAAGACAATGGATGGTTTGAGTTTTTTAATGTGTGTAAAGATTTTTTTCCTTTTTATAGGATGTCGCAATCCATTAACATTCCAGGATATAAAAGTAAGCTTGGAAAAATTATCTCTAGGGGCCATTATAAAATAAAGCTAAATAAAGACATAATAGGAACTGCGTGAAAATGGAAAGTAAGAAGAACAGAGCAGGAAAGAAGGACCTCTGGGGGAAAAGGTACAGAGAAGGCATGAAGAGCTAAGAGAGGCTCAGCCAAATGGAGAAAAATTGAGATGATGGGGGAAAAGCAGGTAAACAAGAGGCACCTGAAGGACCAGTAGAAAACAGTCCTCCATTACATAGCATATAATAATGTGAGAAAGCCATTTGTACAGAACAGCGTCAGAAATAAGTGTAAAAGTATTGTACATATTCAATGAAGAAAGGTAAGACAAGTAAAGACCATAATACCAAAGTATAGAAGAAATAAAAGGTAGGAGAAGAGAATCACAAAACAATCAATCAATATTTACCATGGTGAAAAATATAAAGGAATAAGATCATATACAAGTTATCAATCATAGGAATTCAATAAAGTACAAAGTCCATAAAAAAGCAAGTAGATGGTAATAGAAATATACAATCAAATATAGTGTACAAGGAATATTTTGGTTTTACTTTACAAACATAGCTGTATTAAATTCAGAAATCCAAATATAGCAGTTGATATAAACAGAAATAGGTAGAAAGATTAGTAAAAGAAAGCACGCAATCTATTCATTAATAGTGCTTGAAGTAAGAGATAAAAAGTAAGGCAAAAAATAGCAGGTTTAAATATATTAATAATCAAAGACACAGTGAAAGTAATACATTGGATAAATTAAATTGGTAAGTACAAATCATCTGAACAGGCAGTCATTCAATAAGGGATCTTAGAATAAAAAAAACTAAGTTAAGAAAAATAAAATCGATATTAAGAACCAGCATTTGAATTAAGAGTTAATAAATAAGGCAGTGAAGAATTTAATGAAAATAAAGTCAAATGTTAAAAGATAGTTTTCAAAAATTAGTCTAGCTGAGTAAACTTATATTATTTAAAACTGTGAAAGGCATAGATAGCATGGCTAGTAGAAAGAGAGAAGTACATTTAATAAGATAACTATAATAATCAGCAATCTAGATACATGAGTATAAAGAAGAGAAGGTAATTCATTTTATTACAATAAACACTGAGAACAATAAACTAAATTGTTATATAGAATAGGGGGTTGATTATATAACATAAAATACATATTAAAAAAGGTTAATAAATAGGTTGGAAGTTCAGCATGCCAGAGAGATAGGAGAGTCAGCCCTAGAAGGAGAGAAAACCAGAAAAGAGACTTCATGAGCTCCGATCACAGTGCAGGTAACAAGAAAGAAAAGACTAATGGGGTGTGAATGACTGTGAGAAGTCAAGTTATTGCAAAGGTTACCAGCGATAGAGAGAGAGAGAGAAAACAAAAAGGATTCCTAGCACCTTTGCAGAGCAGAAGAAACGAAGTTAAATAGCTGTCAGGAAAAAGAGCAGTGAAGGAAATCAATACTTAGAAGAAGTTCATGTCGGTAGTTTAATCCTGAGACAGGGAACGGCAAGCTGAAAGGAAAGTGACAACTAGGACAGAAGAAACACAGAACAAAAGTTGTACAAGATACACAGAGGCAAAAGCTAGGGAAAAATCAGTGTGGAGTTGAGTATGCATTAATTCAATTCAATAGACAGCAAAATACAGTGCTGACAAGAGGAGGGACAGAAAAATGGCGGCAAAGGCAAGGCGGGAAAGCAATTAGAGCATGAAGAAGCACTTATGTAACAAAATGGCAGAGAGCACTGAAAAATCATTGTAGAACTGCATGGATATGAACATCAAAACCGGGTTGTAAGTTAAAGAATCAAAGAGAAATACAACTGCAAATGCAAAACCCCAGGCAAGGAGAGCAAACTCGCCTAAAAACAAGTGAAATCCTTAACAACAATTCTGCAGGCAAACGAGCCAGTGCTGTAGATTAAACAGGACCGATGGGGGTGTGAGAGGAGAGTTCAGGTTCCCATGCTTCCTGATGAAATCTGATCGAGATGAGCTTGTAGTAATTCAGGAGAGTCAAACACCGTAGTAGCATTGTTAATGGTGACAACCATGCGGGCAGGGTACTGCAGACCAAATCGGGCATTCATAGCTTTCAGTCTGGCTCGCATTGCTAGGAAGGATTTTCGTTTCCTTGAGGTTGTTTGGGCTAAATCCGGTACAATCAGCACTTTTCTGCCATCGATGATGAGACCAGCATGAGATCTTGCAGCTGTCAGAATTTGGAGTGCTTGTGGGAAACGAAGGAGCTTTGCAACTATCGGACGAGGGAAGGGTTGATTCTGTTTCATATGAGAAGGGACCCGGTGGGAGCGTTCTATGTCAATCTCACAGGCAGGATCCAGGTGGAGTACTTTAGGCAACCATTTTGCAAGAAAGGCAGTCATGTCCGTTCCCTCAATATTTTCTCTTAAACCAATTATGCGAATGTTATTTCTACGGCTCCTGTTAGCAAGATCTTCCAGATCTTGCTCCAATTTTTTGATGCGTTTGTCAGTGCAAATCCGTTGCTGTTCTAATTCCAGAGCAGAGGAATCAGCCCTGGTTTCAAGTTTTTCCATGCGTAGCTGAAATTTTGACAGAGAGGCAGTAATCTCAGATAAGTCTTCCTTGAGTTCCTTAGTGGTTTCAAAGTGTTTGGTTATTAGTTCTCTGAGGGCTCGAAGCTCATCAAGCACTGCATCTCCTGCAGGTGCAGCCTTTTTTTCAGGTGAAATTTTTTCTGGAGTCGGAGGATCTGGTTTGGTCCGTTTTAAAGTTGAAGTTGAGCTTGGAGATGTGTCCATTTTACATGGCTTAGAAGCTGACATTTTCTTCTTTTAACATATACAGAAAGCAATACTTTTTGGTTGGAAATAACACGTGTGGCTTTCAATGATATTGATAAATGTGGAGGACAAAAGTATTCAGGCGTCCATCTTGCTTTGCTGCTCGGACACGCCCCCCTTTTTTAAACATTTAAACATTACATATTACAACTGTTTTTTTAAACATTTATTTATTTTAATACATCTTTTTTTCACTTGCAGTCCATTCGTTGTCCTTTGTGATGGTTTCCACCAGATGGCGCCATTGTATTAGCAATAGAGTATCTTTTACTTTTCAGCTTATTCACATTCACCGTCCTTTTTATCGTTTCCACCAGATGGCGCCATTGTATTTGAAATATAGTATCTTTTACTTTGTGGCCATTCATCATTCTATGGTTTGTACTTTTCGATGCCTTCTCCACTTGACTTATTTGCATATTTTGTCATACTTTGTGTTGTCTGGATCTTCTGTTGTGATAATGATGACTTATCCCCTCTTCTACGAAACTGCGATAGCAGTTTTTAGCGCGGGGAGCCGCGCTGCTCCCCGCGCTAATAGAAGAGGGCCAAGTCTCTTCTATGCATATCCCTACTGCAGTTTTGAAAGGGAAGCCCTTGGGGATTTTTTAAGGTCTTCGGGTATGCGCGGTTCCTTTTTCTCGATGACCTCTTTTGGTTCCATTCCAAACTGGTTGCATCATTAACTGTGTCATAAAGTTTGATTGTATTCGTTTTTAAGGTGAGGCAACGTCGACAAGAACAGAGAGTCATGAGCTCGATGCCCTTCACCTTTTCCGTCTGAATACTGAGACTTTTAAAAATATTATATATTACTTTACATCTGTTTTCACTTTGCAGTTCATTCGTTGCTTTTTTTTTTTTTTTATTGCTTCCACTAGATGGCGCAAATCCCGCATTATTTGGAATATTTTGTACTTTTGTCAATTCATCATTCATTGTCTTTTTCACTATCTCCACTAGATGGCGATACATTATTATTATCCAGTATTTCCTATTACACATATAGATATTTTTCCAATAGTTTCAGCTTATTTTATTATTTTAATTTTATTTTTACTTTCTCACCCACAATTTGTCTACACCTTGATTTTTGTATTTTGCTGTGGAGATGTGGGTGTTTTCTGTATTGCCTGTCACTCACTAACCCTCTCTTCTATTAAACTGCGCTAGCAGTTTGTAGTGCGGTGAGCTGTGCTGAATGGCCAGCGCTGCTCCCGACACTCATATGAACTCTATGAGTGTCAGGAGCAGTGCGGCTCCCTGTGCTATAAACTGTTATCACAGTTTCGTAAAAGGAGGCCATAGAGTTCCTATGAGTGTCGGGAGCAGCGCAGGCCATTTAGCGTGGCTCTCTGCGTTAAAAACTGCTAGTGTAGTAAGATAGACGAGACCCAAGATTGAGATTTGTGTGTGTGATAGAGGAAATATAAATTCCACTTAATAAAAGCGTCACTTTACCTGCAAAGGACTGCATAGCTCACATCGATAACTCAGCTTTTTTGATATGAAAAGAGGAGACTTGAAGTTCCCTCTCAGGTCTTTTGGTACAGCTGTCATTCCACAGTGATAGTCCTCCTCTGTCTGACAGCAGTAACTCTGGGCAATGGCCAGAAATGGATTTCCGATAGCTGATCTGTGCCTAGAAGTGTCTTTTGCCATGGCTTTAAAGAGGGACCTGCATCTGCTTTCTCCTACGCAGGCTTTAACCTGAACTATGGTTAATTGGAGGGGGTTTCCCACCCAGTGGCGTACCTAGGGTATATGGCACCCAGGGCCCATCATTTTTTGACACCCCCCCCCCCATGTAAAAAAATATTTTTTGTAATAACCATGAAACGGAATAAATGGTCAGACTAGAAACAGGCAGTGAAAATTTTCTTTTATTGAACCTCATATATGTAACCATTATTCCAAACATAACATATCATAAATTGTGTTTGAATTGTCATGACATTAGAAGTACATATGGAGTAGGTGCAGGTGATGCTTGGGACATTTCTGATTGAGTTAGTTCAGTTTTATGTGTTTTTTGAATAGAAGGGTTTTTATTTTTTTTTTGAAGGTTGTGTAGTCTGTGGTCGAGGTCAATAGGTTGTAGAGTTGGGGGATGAGTGTTATAGCTCGAGTGGCTAGGAGGTTGTCGTACAATGTTTTTACTTTTGACGTTTTTGGTTGGAGGGTGTGTGAATGGTGTGTGGGTTCTCCTATGTCTGGTTGAGGTGGATTGAACTAGTCGATTGTTCCAATAGGCTGGGCTGTCTCCGTTTATTGCTTTAAATAGTAGGCACGAAAATTTGAAATGTATTCTCGCTTGTATTGGGAGTTGTATTGGGAGCCAATGTGAGTCGTGGTATGCCTCTGTGATGTGGTCGAATTTCTTCAGTGAGACTAGTCTTAAGGCTGTGTTTTGTATTGTTTGTAGTTGTTTTATCATAGTTGTGGAATCTTGACTGTTTTTCCTCCATTTTCTTTCTAGTTGTCTGCATTGTCGAGTTGTTCATTGCTCTGGGAGTTGATAAGTATGAGAGAGAAAGATGAATGTAGGCAAACTTGCTGGAGACAAGACTTTTCACAAGGTACATAAGAAAAAGAGGAGGAATAGGAAGATTGGAAAAGTGGCAATTTGAACCAGTGGGGTAAGAGTTTAAAGAGTTAGGTTTGGGACCGATAGCCCAAGCAGAGGAGAACAAACAAGACAGAGTATGGAGAACAGAACAGAGATGGCTGAATGAAAAGACCAGTAAAAGCCATCACATTGTTTCAGATCAACTGTGAAAAATATGATCTACTCTTTGGTATTTGCCAGCTACTCGTGATGCAGACTGCCCAAGGAACTTGGCTTAACATAGCATGGCTTATCTTAAGAACATGTGAGGAAAGTGGATACTAAGAGGGGTGAAAGAAAGAGGAAGACAGGTTAAAAAAAAAGGAGACATTAAAAAAAAGTTTGGGAACCTCTATTCTATTCTATTCTATTCTCTGTTAGAATATCCATTTTTAATGGCCTGGCTTCTGAACACCAAAGTAAACTTATTTAGCTGAAGAAATTAGTTTCCTCCCATTCCACACACATTAATTCTCTTCCATTTTTGTTCCCATTATAAAAAACACTGATAAGTTCCCAGAAAAAAAAAATATTAAAATAAGTTGAAAACATAACATAAGAATAGCCTAACTGGTTCAGACCAATGGTCCATCATGCCCAGTAGCCCATTCTCATGGTAGCCAATCCAGGTCACTAGTACCTGGTCAAAACCCAAAGAGTAGCAATATTCCATGCTACCAAACCAGGGCAAGCAGACCCTTCCCCCATCTCTTAATAATAGACTATGAACTTTTCCTCCAGGAATTTGTCAAAACTTTTCTAAAAATCAGCTACGCTATCTGCTTTTACCATAACTTCTGGCCTCTTCATTTTTAAGCTTAGATCTTTTCTTCCAACCAGAGACCTTTCTAGATGTCAAATACAGCACAAGGTAACTTCACATGGACTTAGTTGTACAGGAAATGTAAATCTCCTCATACACCCACCATATAGTGCAAAAATGTGTAAAGGTCTGTTTTTTTCTTTTGATCACTACATAGCCTAATGCCACACAAGCAGCGCTGTTACAAACATATTCTGAAGGTCAATGCTAAGGTTAACAAAGTTTCCTTCCTTGGACCACAAGGAGATACTGACAAACCACTGGAAGAGATCCCCAAACAATTACCCAGGCACAACACCCAAAGACCCACTCAGTGTGTGAACCAGTTGAGTGGAGTGGACAAACTGGGGGGTGGAAATGGGCCCGGAGTTTGCTCAGCAGAATTTCCCAGACCACCTCTTCCTCTCAACACATTGACACGCTGCTGCCGCCGCCACCACCACCACCACCACTAGGAACATCTCACTGGGTAGGCCAGCTATGCTTATAAACTTTATAAAAACACATTATTATATTTTCTTATAAAGCACATATTTTAACTGAACTCTCTGACAGCCTTGCCATTCACAAAAACAGAAGGAAGAAAAGTTCCCATTTCCTGCTGTCTCATGTCCCTGCCTATACAATATTTTTCTTCTGCAGACCCTTCAAAAGTCTGACCAAATCCTTGTTTCACTTGCATTATAAAGTACTGAGGATGCCATCTCTCCCCATTCCCAGGTCCTAAAGTCTAAGACAGTAGCGCAAACTAGTGCTGCCCGATTCAGGAAAAAAAAATTTCATTTCGATTCAGTCTATTGAACTGGTTTTTCGATTCGATTTTCCAGCCCAATTGAGTGTTTTTTTTCAAACATCCTGGTGGGTTTATTTTATAGCTTTTTCACCCCCATTGGCTTCTCCTAACCACACTGGCGCTGTGGTGTAAACAAAAAGAAACAAAAAGGACTTTTCCTCTCTCTGTTAAATCCTAGCTCATTTTTGCGGGCTAACACCAGCTCTGGCAGGATACACTTTTCAAATCTGACATATTGTAATCACAAAACAGAAAATACAATTATTTTTTCTACCTTTTGTTGTCTGGTCAATATTCAAATCTTGTTGGTCCCAGGCTCTGGTTGTCTTGCTTGCCAGGGTCTCCTTCTTTCTTCGTGCTAACCATCCATCTTCCATCTCTGTCCTCCACTTCCGTTTCCCTTCCCTCCCCTGGAGGTCTGGCATCTTTCCTTTTTTTTCATCTCCATCCACAGATTCACCTTTTCTCAACTACTCTTTCATCCAGCATCTCTCCCTCCTTCCCCACCACCCCAGGGTCCACCATCTCTCCCTTTCTCTTCCCAACTATCCTCCTATCCAGTATCTTTATCCCCCCCCCACACACACACCATCCCTTGTGTCCAACTTCTCTCCCTTTCTGTTCCTTCCCTCCCTAAATCCCATTATCCATTATTTTTCTCCCACTCCTGTTTTTAGACCCATTATTTCTTCCCCCCAAAGTCCGGCATATGCACGTATCTTTGAACCCCCCCCTTCCTTTTACTTCTACACCAGGACCCCCTCCCCTGGAGGTCTGTCCCCACTCGAAGGACTGCACCTGCCCTAAAGGCCTACACCCAACTCCTGAAGGCCTGCAACCCCCGAAGGACTGTACCTCCCCCCCAATGGACGGTCCCTCCCCTCCCTGAAGGTCTGTCCCCCCTGAAGGCCTGCACCCCACCCCTGAAGCCCTGCACCCCCCAAAGGTCTGTTCCCCCTGAACGCCTGCACCCAAAGGACTGTACCTCCCCCCTGAAGGACTGTTCCCCTCCCCACCCCCCGGGAAGGCCTGTGTGTTCCCCTCTGGCCTCCTGTGCCTCCCTTTACCCGATTCCTGCAGTAAAGATCACGGGTACTTTAGCGATCCTTGCTGGTTGCCATAAGCCTCCGGAGCTGTCGTCCCTCTGCCGCAATCCTGCCTCTGATATCAGAGAAGGGGTGGAACCACGGCAGAGGGACGACAACTCCGGAGGCCTGTGGCAACCTACAAGGATCGCTAAAGTACCTGTGATCTTTCTGCAGGTTGCTTTCTGCAGGAATCGGGTAAAGGGAGGTGTAAAAGCCTTGGGGTCGGGCCATGAGAAGGGAAGTCACCGGGCCATGACTCCAAGGCTGGGAGCACCCCCCCCCCTTGGTACGCCATTGTCTTCACCCCCTTTATTTGGTTTTAGAATTTTAATTTGTGAACCCCTTTGACTTCTATTACAAATAAGTTCAGAATAAACAATAACTCTGAACCTTACAGGACTCCAGAGTCTCACAGGGTCCACTAGCTCCAGAAACTGATGGAAGCAGATAAAAAGCTCTAATAGGAGGGAGAGCTCATATCATGCTGGGAGGAATAAAGATCAGAGCAGGAAGAGAAGGCAGTCAAAAATCAGCTTAGGGGCAAGTGAGATGTGAATGGAGCCTCCCCCGCCCCCAACACAGAGCTCTATTAATGGACCTCGCTCCTGCCCCGCAACATCTCCAGTGTCAAGACCCTCTCTCACACACAGAGAGTTCTTCCAAAGCATCTCCTCCTATTCTAGTATACTTGCTCTGCCAACACACCTCCTTTCTGCTCTGCTGTTCCTGTTCCGAGACCCTCACACAGACAAAGAGATCCCTCTGCCAATGCATCTCACTCCTTCCCTGGTACGGAGACCCTCATACACAGAGCTTTAGCAATGCACCTCATTCCTGCCCTGCAGCACCCTTTCTACTGCCTTCAGCTACCTATTCCATTCATTCTCTACATGTATCATTTCATTTGTCATACTTGTGTATCACAATCTTACAACTTCTCGATGTGTGATGGTCGCATGAGACTTTGCTGAAAATCTGCTTTCCAGCTATCTGTATTGTGTTCATGCTGTTATGACTATCAGGGGAACACTTGCATAGGGCTCTGAAGATCTGCTCTTCAGCTGTCTCTGCTGTATACAAACTGTGTGCATCTTATTAGAAAATTCTCAGGAGGAAATCAAATACCGGGGAACATTGGTTATTTCACTGGTTTTTGAGCAGGACCTGAATTTAATTATGAAGGCCTTTTTTCGATTTCCCCATAGTCTTTTTATGGGACAAAAAATTAGAATTTTCCCAGATGTTACTAAAATAACAAGACTGCAGAAAGTTGTTTCTAGTTATGAGGGAACAAGCTGTAAAAATGGGAGCAAATTTCTTGTTATCCTATCCATGAAAATGTCAGATAAAATATGTATTTGTTGAGCCAGAGCAGCTTCAAACCTTTTTGGATGCAAAAAAAAAAATTAATGCAATAGTATTAGAGCTATAAAGAAAAGAAGGCCGGTTTATACCGCATTAAGCTTTACTTGTGCAATGTTTTCTACTGAGGGCCCCTGGCTAAGCACCATCTGGTGACCCCCGCTCAGGGCCGGGTGAGTCGCAGGATGAGCCCCCGCTTGATCGCCACCTGCACGGCCCAAGAGCTGGAGAAAAGTTGGACTCATGGAGGGACAGAGAGAGATTTTGCACAGTCAGAAGGAATTCCTCCCAGAAACTAATTAAATCACCAGACAACAAAGGTAGGAAAAATGATTTTATTTTCAATTTAGTGATCCAAATGTGTCAGTTTTGAGAATTTATAATCTGCTGTCTATTCTTCTATAGTGACATTGCATATTTTAAAGGCATCTGCCTTGACCTCTGAAAAATAAAACAAATGTAAATGATAATTAACATTTTCTCTGCATACAGTGTGCTTTGTGGGGTTTTTAATTTTGTAGTTACCATTATGAATTAATAAGATTGTATTGTGTGTACATGAAAAATGAATGGAAGAAATTGCATTTCAAGTACTATTATAATGGGGAGGGGGTCAGGGGTGGAGCTTGGGCTGGAGTACTTGGTTGGTATTTGTTAGACTTAGGGGGTACTTGGCTTGAAGAAGTTGAGAAACACTGGTCTAGGTGACTATGGAGTTCACTCAGTAAGGGCCCCTTTTACAAAGCTATATAGCAATTCTCCCATGGCAAATGCACCAAAGTCCGTTCAATTCCTATAGGCTTCAGTGCATTTGCTCTGGCAGAATTGCTATTGTAGCTTTGTATAAGGAGAATTAGATTCAACATGAGTTTGAAGTTGGTTGAATGCCATTCTCAAGTACGTTAGTTTTGAAAGAAATGGAAGGTTTGATACTGGCCAGTAGTTATTTGGAATAAGAGGATCTGCATTACTTTTTTTCATGGGCTTAAATGCTACTGGAACACTGCCTAAATGTCAAACCTTAAAGGAAGTTATATTGAGTATTGGAAAATAATAATAATTAATTAATTAAAATAGTACACATTTCATTTTCCCCGCCACCAAATTTCCCCGTCCCACCCCACCCGGCTGGAAAAAATTTCTGGGGAGAACACTGCACGCTCTACTATTGCAAAGTCAAAACTGGCAGCTGCTATAATCAATATAAATGGAGAGACAGTTGGAAGGGGCTTCATTTACAATGAACGTCATTCACCAACAATAGTAATTACTCTTTGCAAAAGCCAAACAAAATCACTCCATTAATGAACAAAATAAGCTAGGCACCACATTTATGTTAAAAATGAAAGAAAAAGCCTCAGATCACTGGAGAGGTAAACCCACACTCTACTACCCATACATCACAGGCACAAAAAACTTTCACCAAAAGAACTAGTATATCGGGGATTAGAAATATGAATGCTTTAAACCAAGGGTGGCAAAGTCCCTCCTCGAGGGCCGCAATCCAGTCGGGTTTTCAGGATTTCCCCAATGAATACGCATGAGATCTATATGCATGCACTGCTTTCAATGCATATTCATTGGGGAAATCCTGAAAACCCGACTGGATTGCAGCCCTCGAGGAGGGACTTTGACACCCCTGCTTTAAACTATCTCACTAGGTGTGCTGCATAAGGCTGATGATCGTTTCGTGGCTTCAACACCACTGCCTCATGTCCTCGTACTCAAAAGTAGTTACTTTCTCTGCGTTATCAACTAAATAGGTAGCTTTCTGAGTGCGAGGCCCTGAGGCAGTGTCGTTGTAACCACCTAGAAAGATTTACGCACCAAAATGATGGAGAAACAGCAGTTAGGTGGTTAAGTACACATAGGACTAGATTCATTAACCTGCCTCTCCGTGCCCGATCCATGGGTGATTTCATGCACAGACCATCTTCCTAGACTGTATATGGTCTGCACATGCGCTGGCCCTTCGTGCCCAGCAGAGCTTTTTTCTAGCTGTTTTTAAACTTTTTTACTGTTTTTTCTACTTCGCAAGTCGCTTCTTGTTGATCGGCCAGCCCAGTCGGTGTTCAAAGATTTTTGTTTAGTGAATTGTGTCCCTGCCTACTTTGCATGCCATTTGCATGCACGGATTGCTTCCACGATTGGTTTGCTTAGTGAATCTAGCCCTTACACACTATGCACCTAGGTCTTGCCCACTTACACACGCCATACAGTGAGTCTTAATTTAGATGCCTGACTTACGGTGTCAGGTCAAAAGTGCGCCGGGACAAAGGCGCGCGCAGACAACTGAGCGCAGTGCGGAGAAAATTACTGTTTTTAGGGCTCCGACGGGGGGGAAACCCCCCCCCCACTTTACTTAATAGAGATTGCGCCGCGTTGTGGGGGCGTTGTAACCTCCCACATTTTACTGAAAACTTCACTTTTTCCCTGTTTTTAGGGAAAAAGTTAAGTTTACAGTAAAATGTGGAGGGTTACAACCCCCCAAACCCCCCACAACGCCGGCGTGATCTTTATTAAGTAAACTGGGGGGGCTCCCCAACAAAACCCCCCGTCGGAGCCCCTAAAAACTGTAATTTTCTTTGGCGCGCGCCTCTGTCTTGCGCTCAGTTGTCGGCGCGCGCCTTTGTCTTTCGCGGGGTTGTCTATGAACCCTGACTTACACTAGTATTTTATCATCAATTAGGTGCTCAAATTTGCCTTTAAAGAAGACTAGCTTAGAGCCTGATTCTATGTAATTAGCATTACAAAATCTGCACCGACTCATGTGGTGCTAAGTGCAGTTCCATAAATGTTACACACACTGTATAGAATCATTCTTAGCGCCACTTGAGCAGTGTTACGCATTCCTATGCATACTAACTTTTAGGAGCACCTTATTTATGTCAGGGTTTTCTTGGCCTAAATTGTGTGCATGATGTCCAAATCAGAATAGGCATACAACCCGAAAACACGCCTGCCTCTAACCACACCCACTTTATGCTATGTACCTACCAAGCTGTGCACCTTTCAGTTAAGTCCAATCAACGTCAACTATGAGTTGTGAATTGCCAATTATTGGTGCTGATTAAGTCTATTAATCAAGTGCACCGATGTAGGCATCTAACTTTAGGCAGACGTTATAGAATTTGTGGGTCAGAACCTAGATGTTGAGTTCCTAACTTTTAGCATTTTTATAGAATTGCCTCGACAGTGTGCACTCTTCATGATATTCAGTCGGGGGAAAAAAAATATTAAACAAGAACATTTTCTGGCTGCCCATCTCTAATACACAGCATTGCTGATTCTATTCTAAGATTTTTCTATGACCCTCTTTAATCTTAACATTTCCTTTTCATGTATCCATTAGTGCAATCATGTTATTAAAGCTAAGTTTCTTTTGCTGCTAAGGCAATTAAGAATGTTTGGTTAAAAAGAAAAGTGGCTTTTCTGAAACAAAATCATATGCAGATTTGAATTTGTTGAAGCATAACAGCAGTTCATGGACAGCGTCTCTTTAATGTGAATTGTGAAACTTTTCTATAAAATCTGTTACTGTATAATAAAAATTGATTGCTCAGTTTCAGCTGTGATTTGGCTGCTTAGAAAAATAAACATACGAATGAGTTGCAATGAGAGCAAAGCTTGAGAGTGAACCAATCCATTGCACCAATCATAAGGATAAGAGATGCTTTTCTCTAGAAAATCTAGGTAAAGGTGATTGGGATGACATGGATGAAAACAACTTCAGAGCAGGCTTTCTAGTTATAGAGGTACTTTAAAATAGAAGTTCATTCATTTTTATTTTTTTACTTCAGTTGTAACTGAGGAACTAACACGGTAAGAATACCTACAAGGGAAGAGAGAAGACCGCAAAGACCAATTAATCCTTGGTTTGTCTTGTAGATTCCTAGCTCGTTCAAGGGACTAAAGAGATCACAAAGGTTTTTTACGATGTCTAAACAGAGAGAAGGCTGATTCTTCAGGCTGTAATAAAGCAGGGAGAAAGAGGATTCACAGGTAATCACTGTGCTCGTCAGCTCTTGCTCTTGATTATTATGAATGTAGAGCTCCTCTCTGGTCTTCTTGCCTTGGATATTCTGTTCCATTCTTTGCAAGATTTCATATAGATCTCTAGCCAGGTTCATCAGAAGTGAATTAAAATAGTATCTGGTTGCCCAGTGAATCCATTTTTCCTTCTTAATCCCCGAGACAAGGCCAGCGCTCCTTGCCCAGAGGACAGTGTCACAGATAAAATAGAGAACTCTGTTAACATTGGAAACCATCAAGCAAAAGCGGGGAAAGGGGGTCGGATGTTGGAGAGCTTTCTTTGCTGCTTCAACTGCATGTACCATATTGCCAAGTCTCAGCACTGCAAAAGAACACAAACACAAAAAAAGGGTTATGTGCTTTCCAAGACTATGGGGAGCATTGTCAAAACACTTAGACTTACAAAGCTAATAGGATCCTACGGAACTTTGCAAGTCTACGTGCTTTGAAAATACATCTCTCTGATCGAGAAAGCCAGCTTAAGAGAAATGCATGATTTTCAAGTGGATACAGGAGGAAAAGGAGATTCAAAAGCTTGCTCAAAGTCTCATACCTATGCAGTCAGTAAAAGAGGAGTCTTATTTATTTTATTTAGCTTGCCCTCCAACAGGAGCCCAGAACGGGTTAAAGAGTACATTCGCAGTATAAGCAGGACAAACTTTGGTGGGAAAGACAAACTTGGTGGACACAGAAGTATAAATTTCAGCTTTTACAGTATACTCATAACATACAGATTTGGAGACACAGACAAGCCCTGTCAGGAATTCTCAACACAGTCCTCAGGATACCCACAATGAATATGCATGAGATAAATCTGAATACAATGGAGGTAGCACATGTAAATTTGTCTCATACATATTCATTGTGGAGACCCTGAACACCTGACTGGCTCGATGTATCCCAAGGATTGAGTTGAGAACCACTGCCCTAGGACTAAGTCCTAAAACCACACACTGAAGGTTCTGAGCTTATGAAAGCTGACTCTGTGACAAACTACAGAACTGAGATTAAATGTCAAAAGCATTTATATGGTCCTCATTTCATTTTTTCCTTAACTGCATCAGTATAAGATTTGCTTTTTTTTTTTTTTTTTTTTTTTTTTTGAGAGCTACAGGACCAGCTGAAAGGCAATGCAAAGGAAAGGTTAGGTTCTTACCTCAGTAATCTTTTTTCTAGTAGACAGACACTATTCCTGAATCCGTTCTCACAAGAATTCTTGTAAAAAAAATTCATTCACTGGTGTAGTGAGGATGGGAGGTGCCCGGGGCAGTGGCCCTCTTCTCTTTCACCCAGCTCCTTCCCCACCCCCACTGTTGCACATGCACCCCTTCCCTTTCCCTGTTTAGCTTCCCCAGCGCAAGCATCTCCAACTTGCTGGCCACGCTGGTGTCAGCTCTCCCTCTGATGTCACTTCCTAGTTGCGGGAGCCAAAAGTAACTTCAGAGGAGAGTACCCAAAGCCAGTGTGAGCAGCAGGAGCTGCTGTAGCGCCAGCGAAGAGCTAGAGAAAAACAGTTGATGGGAAGTGAAGGTGCATGTGATGGGGAAGGAGCGGGGTGGTGGAAAGGAGGAGAGGTGCCAGTTCACCCACCAAGATGGTGCCTGAGGCAGTTTGCCCCCCTGCCTATGCCACTGGCCTCAGCATTTTTTTTGCTACGTTTCCCATCTCTCTGGGCTGTCCTCCAATTCTTCAGTTTGTGGCAAAGCAGATGGTCAGCCCTGGAGAGGAAACAGAATAGGGAGGAGTACAGAGACTTTCCCCATGAAACATATCTGTTCTGCTCAGATTATTAATATTTAACAGATAAAACAAGGTGAAAAACAAACAAGACACCAACCGGATTGCAACCCGCACTAAGAGTGTGAGAGATTCATCAGATACCAACTCCGCACCCCCCCCCCCCCCCCACTGGATTCTTCAAAATGGCAGTTGCATCCTCTATCCTTGTTAATCCTGGATAAAGGAAGGAAACATGATGCCCAGATTCCCCAGCACATTCAAGGCAGTAAGCAAGCAAAAGAACATCTGACAGGGTGGGCTTCAGAAATAAGTGTCTGTCTACTAAAGAAGATTACCAAGGTAAGAACCTAATCTTTCCTTCTAGTTTGACATACACATTATTCCTGAGCCTTTGGGACATATCGAAGCAGTCCTCAGAGTCTAGGGTGGGAAAGAAGAGTCTGCTGACAGTACAGATGATCCGAATGTGGAGTCCATTTTGGCCACTATGTCCACCCTGTAAAACTTTGTGAATGTATTGAGAGAGGACCATGTGGCCATTCTACAGATTTCTTCTGGAGACACTGCTGAAGATTCTGCCCACGAGGAAGCCATGCTTCCAGTGGAATGCGCCTTTATGGATACAGATGATCACTTTCCACTTCCGATATACAAGACTTATAGGCTGAAGAGATGGCCATATGGATCCATCTTGAAACAGTCATTTTCAAGGCTGGTTGGCCTTTACAGGCAGCCCTCACCAGTATGAAAAGATGATCCAACAGTCGAAATGCATTCATCACCTCCAAATAGTGCAATAACACTCTGCGCACATCCAACAATTTCAGCACTTTATCACTCTTCCTCAAACCTGAGGGAGTGAAGGCAGGCAATTGCACTTTCTGATTGATATGAAAACTGGAGATTACTTTTGGTACAAAAGATGGTACTGTGCGCAATACCATGCCTGAATCTGAAATTCTGAGGAAGGGATTTCTGTATGACAAGGCATGAAATTGACATTTGTCAAGCTGAAGTACCACCATAAACACTGTTTTGTCTGTAAGATCCATCAAAGAACCTTGCTCTAAAGGTTCATAGGGCACTCTAGCTAGGCACTCTAAAGGTTCATAGGGCACTGTTAAAACCAGATTAAGACTCCATGCTATCACACCGGAGGATGAAGGTGAAACACACCCTTTAAAATTCTGGCCACTTCTGGATGTGTGGCTACAGTGCTCCTATTAACCAGAGGCCCAAAACATGAAAGCCCTGCAATCTGAACTTTCAGGAAGTCAACCGCTAGGTCTTTTCCAGACCTTCCTGCAGGAAACTGAGCACCACAGATATTGATACCGAGCTTGGGTCCTCACTCCTCTGAGCGCACTAATCTTGAAAGCACTTCCAGGATTTCACATATGCGGCTAGAGTCATTTTCTTTCTACATCTTAGAAGGGAAGAGACCACTCCGTCCAAATAACCTTTACGCACTAGTGCTGCATGCTCAAGACCAAAGTGTTCCAGATCCTCCAGGCAATAGGGCCCCAAGTGAGGAGTCTATGATGATATGGAAGACTAAGACCTGGTCCCTTTGAAGACAGACCAGATCTGCATACCACAGTCACCTCGGCCAGTCTGGTGCTACTAGAATCACCAGCCCTTGGTGTGCAGAAGTCTGCCTATCATGGGCCACGGAGAGAAGACCTACTGTAAAGATGTCCTGCCTTTGGTCATGGTTGCACCAGGGCAGTCAAGCCTTTGCTTCCTGGCACGTATCTTCGACTAAGAATTGAGCCACCTTCCTTGGGGTTACTGATGCCATCAATACAAAAGTTGGGCACCCCTACCAACTCACAATGCAGGTGAAGGCTTCCTGAGTCAGGGCCAGAATCTTCTGGCTGAGGAAATCTGCTTGCACACTGTTCCCACCTACCATGTGTTGCCAAGTACGCAAAGAAACAGCACCACGCACCGAAACAGCATTTGGGCTGCCAAGCATAGAGGAGCACTCTTGGTGCCCCACTGGCGATAAACATAGGCTACTGCCATGCGTTATCTGAGAAAAGTCATACCACTTTGTTCTGCAGCGCACTCATAACTGCCTAAAGCACCAGGAGTTTGGCCTGAAGTTCCAAGTGGCTGACTGACCACTTCCTCTGGGAAGGGGGGCACTGTCTCTGAAGCGGACGCCCTTTGTAATGTGCACCCCAGCCACATAGGCAGGCATCCGTCGTCAGGATCACCCAAGTAGAGATGCGAAGGGGAACTCCTCTGACAAGAGACTGAGGCTCCAACCACCAGGTCAAATTGTGACGAGCTTCTGTCGTCAAAGGCAGCCGCTACTGCAGCAGATCCCTCTGTGGACATCATCAGGAGAGGAGTGCATTCTGGGGCAAATGCCAAGTGCACCTTTGCCCAGGGAACCACATCGATGGTCGCAACCACTGATCCTAGCACCGGCAAATAATGCCAGGTCGTCTGAGCTGTCTCACTTCGAAACTCCTATATCTGACAGGAGCTTCTCTGTATGGGCTTCCAAAAGGAACACCTTGTTCTCCCTTGTGTTGAACTGGACTCTTGGATACTCCAGAATCTGCATTGGCTCCAGGTAGCTTTTCTGAAGGTTGACCACCCAGTCCAGCTTCTGCAGCAGCTGAAATAAACTCTTTGCACATCCAGTCTGCCTTCTGATTCGGACTGGGTTCTTATCAGCCAATCGTCTACATACAGATGTACTTGTATACCTGCTCTATGCAAGTGTACTGCAACTACCACCATAACTTTGGTGAAGGTACATGGCGCCGTGGCCAGCCTGAAGGGTAATTCTGCGAATTGGAATGTTGCTCCAGCACATGGAAACACAATAACTTCTTCTGCTCCAGAAAAATGGGAATACACAGAGAGGCCCATGTCAAATCCAATGACGCAAGAAATTCCCCAGGCATCCCCAAAGCAATTACCAACCTCACCATCTCCATCCGTAAACGTGGTATCCTGAGGGCCACATTTACCGCCTTGAGGTTTCCAGTCTTCTGAGCCTCTCTTGGGCACTATGAATATATTGAGTATCTTCCAGAGTCTTACTCTGGTATGGGTTTTATGGTTTCCAGACCCAGTAGTCTTTATACCCTTGTTCAGACTCTGACCGCTTTTTCTGGCTTCCCAGAGGTCTGAGAGGGAATGAAAGAACTCAAGCTTGAATCCCCTCCTGTATAATGTCCAGGACCCGGTGGTCAGTAGTTATCTTCGTCCATGCTTCCCAACAGGCCGATAACCTCCCTCTGATGTGTGGAGGCTCAGTTGACGGCTTGGCATCATAAGTGCTTCTTGGGAGCTGTTGTGGAGCGGGATCCTGAAAATTAGGGGCTCTTAGCCCCTCAATCTTTGTCTTGAACTTTGAAATGATCTCTGGCCCGAAGGCCCTCCTGAGAACTAGCGATATTGTCTTGAGGCCTGAAAATTACTGCACCCTCTAGGGTTTCGAGGTCTGCTGTCCGGTACGGGCTTCGGCTTGCAATCTTGCACACTTGCCATAACATCATCCAGACCTTTTCCTAAGAGTAAATGTCCTTTAAATGGTAATTTACTTAAGGTTTCCTTGGAGGAGGAGTCCCCTGCCCACTATCTGATCCAAAGCATCCTGCAGGCAGAAATGGAATAAGCAAACATTTTGCTCACGACTCTGAAAAGATCAAACATAATCCACTCCCAACATTAGAAACTGGTGATCTCTCCCAGCCATTGCCTCCAGATCACAGCGCAACTTGGAATGGCAGGCACGGGTGACAAGACACTGCTGCAGCTGCTTTCAAATCTGAGACTGTGACTTCAAAGAGTTTCTTATGAACAAAATCCAGCCTGTGATCTTGGGCATCCTGTAATACCACACCAACTTCACTGGGAAGGGAAGAACACTTGGTAACCTGATTAAATTCAGCATGACTTCAGCTACTCAAAGAGGGACCTTAGCATTTTTGTAATATCTTGAGAGGGGAAACATGTGGTCTCTGCTTTTGTGCTGCTCATAAGTGAAAACTGTGGAGCAGAGGACTGATGAGTCTTGTTTTTCACTCCTGTAGAGATTCTGCAATCACTTCCATAAGCACTGAGGACTTAAACAGCCTGCACATAGTCAGGTCCTCTCCAAGATCAAGGTCCTCCACCAGATCTTGGAGACCTAGAGATGAAGCAGCACCTTCTGCTACAGAGGACACCGAATGGAACAGTAAAGGCAATGATAGAGCCCTCGTCTTCCTCAGACTGGACCGCCCCATCTTGCATATGGCACTGTTGCTGGGGAATTGCGCTCTTAGGGGGGAGAAACCTCTGGTGCCAGTAAGGCTGTGATCCCAGAGGGTTCCCTGATGCCCTTGTTAATCATGTAAGCTTCAAACATCATATTGATGAATTCAGGGGGAATCTCTGTCCAGGACATCCAGACGGCCCCCGTGGATGCTCACAAGCTAGGGTTTTGCAGCAGCAGCACAGCTGCGCTTTGTTAAGGACAGTTGCGCCGCTCTCCGGCTTGAACCTAGACTTTTTTTCTAGCCCTTACACCATCTGGGCACTTAACACCCCCTGAGGGACTAGAGGAGGCTAAGTTAGCAGCTTCCATCCCCCCTCACACCCCACACCTGGGATACGGATGATCCTCAGACAGATATCCAGCACATGAATCCAATATAGTAACAAAGTAGATGACGGCAGATAAAGACCCGAATGGTCCATCCAGTCTGCCCAACCTGATTCAATTTAAAATTTTTTTTTTTTGTAATTTTTCTTCTTAGCTATTTCTGGGCAAGAATCCAAAGCTTTACCCGGTACTGTGCTTGGGTTCCAACTGCCAAAATCTCTGTTAAGACTTACTCCAGCCCATCTACACCCTCCCAGCCATTGAAGCCCTCCCCTGCCCATCCTCCACCAAACGGCCATACACAGACACAGACCGTGCAAGTCTGCCCAGTAACTGGCCTAGTTCAATATTTAATATTATTTTCTGATTCTAAATCTTCTGTGTACATCCCATGCTTCTTTGAACTCAGTCACAGTTTTACTCTCCACCACCTCTCTCGGGAGCGCATTCCAGGCATCCACTATCCTCTCCGTAAAGTAGAATTTCCTAACATTGCCCCTGAATCTACCACCCCTCAACCTCAAATTATGTCCTCTGGTTTTACCATTTTCCTTTCTCTGGAAAAGATTTTGTTCTACATTAATACCCTTCAAGTATTTGAACGTCTGAATCATATCTCCCCTGTCTCTCCTTTCCTCTAGGGTATACATATTCAGGGCTTCCAGTCTCTCCTCATACGTCTTCTGGCGCAAGCCTCCTATCATTTTCGTCGCCCTCCTCTGGACCGCCTCAAGTCTTCTTAATTCTTTCGCCAGATACGGTCTCCAAAACTGAACACAATACTCCAAGTGGGGCCTCACCAATGACCTGTACAGGGGCATCAACACCTTCTTCCTTCTACTGACTACGCCTCTCTTTATACAGCCCAGCATCCTTCTGGCAGCCGCCACCGCCTTGTCACACTGTTTTTTCGCCTTTAGATCTTCGGACACTATCACCCCAAGGGCCCTCTCCCCGTCCGTGCATATCAGCTTCTCTCCTCCCAGCATATACGGTTCCTTCCTATTATTAATCCCCAAATGCATTACTCTGCATTTCTTTGCATTGAATTTTAGTTGCCAGGCATTAGACCATTCCTCTAACTTTTGCAGATTCTTTTTCATATTTTCCACTCCCTCTTCGGTGTCTACTCTGTTACAAATCTTGGTATCATCTGCAAAAAGGCACACTTTTCCTTCTAACCCTTCAGCAATGTCACTCACATACATATTGAACAGGATTGGCCCCAGCACCGAACCCTGAGGGACTCCACTAGTCACCTTTCCTTCCTTCGAGCGACTTCCATTAACCACCACCCTCTGGCGTCTGTCTGACAGCCAGTTTCTGACCCAGTTCACCACTTTGGGTCCTAACTTCAGCCCTTCAAGTTTGTTCAACAGCCTCCTATGAGGAACTGTATCAAAGGCTTGTATCTTGTCCTGAAGGGTCCATCACACCTGTTTCTAGATCAAAATTGAGGTGTTTTGAGGTAGATAGAGGCTTTTATTTTCAAATTGGGAAATTCAAGACGGCCCCGGGGAGCTACACTGGGGTCCAAAAACTAGTGATTTTAGAGGTGGGGGACCCTAACTAATCCAAAAGCACACACACACAAAATGATCCCCACCCCTATTCTGAACTTAAAGACCGTAAGTTTGTTACTCACTGTGCCATGCTGCGTGCTGGGAGCTAACTGTTAGGAAGCTGCATCAGCTTACAGGGAGAGCTGCCTCAAACAAGCCTGGAATCTGGACTGCTTTTCCCTTCAGACTGCCTTAATGAACCAGATGGAGGAGACCTCAGCCCCCATCAGGAATGCAGGGGAGGAAGCAGTAGGACCTAATCCTGGAAAAACCACCATGGATAAGGGGATCCTTGCGCCAAAGGGATCAGTTCCTGAGACCCTGAACCTTTAGTGAAGGCTGTGCAATAGGGTTGCCCCTTGGAAGCAGACTCCAACCTTAGTATCTGCGGTCTCCCACTGCCAGAGACGCCCCAAGTTTGGGATCCTCTGCAGCACCAAAAAAACGCCTCGCAAATGGTAAGCAAGAAACAAAATTTAATGGAAAAAGAAAAACAAGCAGAAAAGACAGGCTTCTACTATCTTGCTTGTAGAAACAACTGAGCAATTGAGGACGGCCCAGAGAGAAGGGAGGTGGAGCAAAAAAAAAAAAAAATTGCTAATGAGGCTCTACAAGAATTCTCAGGAGAATGGACTGACTATCCGAAGGTTCAGGAATAATGTGTCTTTCACACTAGAATCTTTTTATCTTTATCCACAATTGTAGTTCAAAACTTTACCATAATAAATTTACACTCCCTTTTATTCAGTTGCGGCTACTCATTAATTGTTGCAGGTCTTGTGTGCATCGGTCTCCTCATGTTGACTAAAAAAAGCCTCAGACTATTTAATTGCTGAAGGAAAAGGAAATAGAAGCTAAAAAAATTAAAATAAAATGCAACTAAGGATGTGCTAACGTAAGGATGTCAGGCAGGAAATGTCATACTTACATCTGCGCCCAGAACTCATATTAGACTCCAAATTTTTGAGCTTCCTGAGCACTTTCTCTTTGCCAGTCTTATTCTCTAACAAATACCTAAGCAACATGCAAGTGTACTGAGTAGCTCTGAAATGGAAAAATGAGGATAATGGCATAAATGGCATACAAAATAAATTCAATTAATGGAAGATCACTTTACTTCTAAATTAACTAAATGTTTAGCTCTTTGTTGGCAACACACCGATTAACAGCAGACTAGGATCATTTAGCCCATCCGGCCTGCCCCATCATCCTTACCACTGCCCTCTGAACTCAAGGTTCCCCATCTGTCAGCCATGCATTCATAATGGGTAACGGAATAGTTAATAAAAATACAAAACAGACTGCAATGAATGCAAACAAAACCACCCCACTTCATAAGAGACAGTTAAGACCCACATAATTCTGAAGGATGACAAAAAAGTAACGACAGCCCAGTGCCTTTTCAGAAACTCATTGAGCAGCACTATGCAACCCGACACTCAGAGCCCAAAAGACACATAGGCAAAGGTTCTATACCACATAGGCTATATGGTCTTGAAAATAATCTCTCTGAACTATTCTCACATTAAACTAAACCTTAAGTTTGTATACCGCATCATCTCCATAAAGATAGAGCTCAACACGGTTTACGGGTAATTCAATAAATGAGGGAACATAAGAACATAAGAAACGCCTTCACCGGATCAGACCGAGGTCCATCTAGTCCGGTGATCCGCACACGCGGAGGCCCATTCAGGTGCTCCTTTTTGGAGACCCGGATTTCCCGTATCCCTCAATATGATCTGCAACTTGCGTTTGAAACCCAGAAGGACATAATAAGAAATTAGAGGTTATGAAGAGGATAGCTAGCTTTACATTTTAAATAGATAGCTTTACGTTTTGGAGAAAAGCCAGGTTTTCAGATGCTTTCGGAATAATTGGAATGAGCCTAGGTTCCGCAGCGGGGCAGGGAGGTTATTCCAAAGCTCAATGAATTTGAAGAAAAGGGATTGCCCTAATTTACCTGCATACATGACGCCTTTTAACGAGGGGAAAGATAGTTTGAGTATGTGGGCGGATCTGGTAGTGTCAGGTCTCGAAGAATTCCAGGATAGTGGGATTAGGGGAGGAAGAATGCCATGTAGGATCTTGAAAATTAGGCAGGTACATTTTAAAGTGAATCCTAGAAATCACCGGAAGCCAGTGAAATTTTGACAGAAGCAGGGAAACATGATCGAATTTGCTTTTTGCGAAGATCAACCCAGCCGCAGTGTTCTGGATCTGCTGAAGTCTTTGAAGATTTTTCTTGGTTAGACTTAGATAGATGGAATTATAATAGTCCAGTCTGGAAAGAATGATTGATTGTACAAGGACAGCAAAATGTTGTTGAGCAGGATCTCACTTTCCTCAACATGTGAAGACTAAAAAAACATTTTTTTACCAGAGAGTTGAGATGATCATTAAAGGAAAGTGTAGAGTCAATAATGATGCTCAAAAGTTTGCTTGAGAATTCGATCTGCAGTGTGGGACCAGAAGGTAGTAGAATGAGCATGGGTAACTGATCTAATTTTGGGCCAAGCCAGAGTAGGTCCAATAAAACGAGGAGTAAATGATTATAAAGGATTGTGGTTTGGCAAGTTTCGACTCTTAAGTTAAAAGCTACTTCTTTCAGCACTTGATACTAGAGAATGACATGGGGACAAATTTTTCCCCATCCCTGCGGGAACTCATTTTCCTGTTCCATCCTGGAGAGTTCCTTTCTTGTCCCTGCCCCATTCCTGCAAGCTCTGTCCTCATCTGCACAAGCCTCAAACATTTTAAAATCATAAGTGTTCGAGGCTTCTGTGGTTAAGACAGAGCTTATAGAAATGAAGCAGGGACAGCGACAAAACTCACAGGGACAGGACAGGGAAAAATTTGTTCCCGTGTCATTCTCTACTTGATACCTATTGTAGCATCATATCAATGGCTTCCAGTTACTGCTGATACAAGGAACTCAATGCATCAGCTGTGTCACACCCCTCTTGATTGCCAAGCTTTGCTAAAAAATAAATCACCCAAATCCCAAGCCTTAAATTAATGTTAACTCAATCCACAAAAAGAGTCTAGAGATTATAAATACCAAAAATCTTTCTACAGAACAAGCAGCTATATTTGAAACAGAACCCGAGACAAAGGAAATCCCAGTCAGTCCGAATGTCATTAACGCCCTCATCAATCTGTGCTAGAGATTTTTAGCACAGGCCACTGAGGTAAGTGCTCCAGCGCTCATAGAACATAAGAACATAAGAAGCGCCATCTCCGGATCAGACCTTCGGTCCATCAAGTCCGGCGATCCGCACACGCGGAGGCCCTGCCAGGTATACACCTGGTTTATTTTATAGCCAACCATACTTTATATGCCTCTCTCAAGGAGATATGCATCTAGTTTGCTTTTGAAGCCTAGGACTGTCGATTCTGCAATAATCTCCCCTGGGAGAGTATTCCAGATGCCAACCACTCTCTGTGTGAAGCAGAACTTTCTGACATTAGTCCTGAACTTGTCCCCCCTTAGCTTCATTTCATGTCCTCTTGTCCGTGTCAAATTGGACAATGTAAATAATCTTCTCTGCTCTATTTTGTCGATTCCTTTCAGTATTTTGAAGGTTTCGATCATATCCCCACGCAGTCTCCTTTTCTCAAGGGAGAACAATCCCAGTGTTTTAAGTCGATCCTCATATACCAGTTTCTCCATACCCTTCACTAGTTTGGTTGCTCGTCTCTGCACCCTCTCCAGCAGTTTTATATCCTTCTTTAGGTAGGGAGACCAATGTTGGACACAGTATTCCAAGTGGGGTCTGACCATTGCCCTATAAAGCGGCATTATAACTTTCTCCGATCTACTCGAGATTCCTTTCTTTATCATGCCCAACATTCTATTTGCCTTCTTTGCCGCTGCCGCGCATTGTGCTGACGGCTTCAGGGTCCTATCTATCAGTACACCCAGATCCCTTTCTTGTACACTTTTTCCCAGACTTGCACCTGACATTCTGTACTCGTATTCCTTATTCTTACTGCCTAAATGCATTACCTTGCATTTCTCCACGTTGAACTTCATCTGCCATTTCTCCGCCCATTTTTCTAACCGACACAAATCGCTCTGGAATTTTATGAGCGTTGGAGCATTTATCGCATTGGCTCGTGCTAAAAGCCTCTAGCACAGCTTGATAATAGTTGGCCTTAGTTTGTGCTTTAAGGAAAAAAAAAACTCTCAAAAGATAAAATTATAAAAACAAAATCAAATAAAAAAATGGAGCAGAATAATCTATTTTATAATCCTCAAAAATATTTTAAGGTGTGATCTCTTGTGATTCAAATGGTCCCTTAGATCTGCAGCAGCAGCAAATAGAGCTCCTTTTGGTATGTTCTATATTCCCCTTGATTTTTTTTACTAAGGCAGCAGCAAATAGAGCAGAAAATTAAGAACGCAACAAGAAGGGTTTATTATTATGTACATAAGAATATGGACTGCTGGGTCAGACCAGTAGTCCATCGTTGCCAGCAGTCCATTCATGCGACAGCCCCTAAGTCAAAGATCAGTGCCCTATTAGAGTCTAGCCTTACTTGCGTATGTTCTGTTTCAGTAGGAACTTAGCCAACCTTGTCTTAAATCCCTGAAGGGTGTTTCCCCTATAATAGCATCCAGAAGAGCATTCCAGATTTCTACCACTCTCTGGGTGATGAAAAACTTCCTTACGTTTGTATGAAATATTTTCCCTTCTAACGTCAGCGAATGCCCTCTCGTTCTCTTCACCTTGGAGAGGGTGAACAATCTCTCTCTTCTAAGTCAATTCCTTTCAATATCTTGAATGTTTCGATCATGTCCCCTCTCAGTCTTCTCTTTTCAAGGAAGAAGAGGCCCAGTTTCTCTAGCCTCTCATCGTACGGCAACTCCTCCAGTCCCTTAACCATTTTTGTCGCTCTTCTCTGGACCCTTTCGAGTAGTACTATGTCCTTTTTCATATATGGCGACCAGTGTTAGATGCAGTATTCCAGGTGGGGGCGTATCATGGCCCGGTACAACGGTACGATAACTTTTTCAGATCTGTTTGTGATCCTCTTCTTAATCATTCCTAGCATTCTGTTAGCCCTTTTTGCCGCCGCTGCGCATTGTGCGAACAGTTTCATTGACTTGTTTACAAGTACTTCCTAGTCTCTTTCCTGAATGTATTTCTTGCACATTTTCTAACAAATTATTAAACACTGATTTTTGAGCTATAGATTCTGAGAGAATGATAAAACTGCCTGTATTGTGGGAAGTCTTCTGATAAAAAAGTAAAATTTATATTGCAGAGTGTGTAGTACATTAAAAACCGTCTAGGCAAATGGAAATTTTGCTGTTCATTAGTGTGATCAAATTCTATTGTTACTGGTGCTTTTTTCCTCCCTTTGCTATGTGGTCTATTTTATACTTTGTAAAATGTTTTGATCTGTATGTGGAAAATAATGGCATTTTAAAATTACTAACTCCCCTTTTACTAAACCGCAATAGTGGTTATTAGCGTCAGGAGAAGCGCGGAGCATTCAGTGTGGCTCCCTGCGCTAATAAGAGCTATCGTGGTTTAGTGAAAAAGGTGGGTTACATAAACAAACATAAAAATACTGGGAATTATTTATACTCAAAATTGCATTTTATTGTACATTATAAATGCATGTGAATTTAAAAGTGTGAACAGGTTTTTCAGTTTTAACAAGGAAATGTGTATACAATCCAGGATGTCAAATTTCCTAGTTTAGTTAAAAAGAAACAAACAAAGGCATATGGTTTGGACTGCCAACCAATGGTTCAAAATGCAAAAGGACATCGGCATGCTTAGAATGATCTGAACTTTTCAACTTCAATTTCCTTAGGAAAACAGTTAAGGAAGGCAATCCAGCTTGTGCTCCTTAACTTTTCTGTGGGATTTGATATGAAGCTCTAATCACTCACCTAAAAGCCCTGGGATTCACAACTCCAGTACTAGCAAGAGTTTTAATCCATTCTCCAGTACTGCTCCCCAATTTTATCTCCGAGGAGAAATTTATTACACCTCCATACTCTTTTCTGCGGACTTCTACATCTCCCTATGAGAAGCATAGAGTGATATGGGGACTAAATCTATGCCAGGGTACACCTGGCAAGGCCTCCGCATGTGCAGATCGCTGGACTTGATGGACCTGAGGTCTGATCCGGAGTTGGCAATTCTTATGTTCTTATTTATTCCATCTCAGCATTATTCAACACCGCCTACTATTAATATGCTGATGATAAATAATCCATTGGTTCCTCTTGGTTAAGACCCTGGCTAAATGATTTCCAACAAAAACAAATGTCTAGGGAGTTTCCAGCTGGCAAGTGCCAAAACAAAAGTGGTAAATACAGAAAAAAAAATTGCAAATATGCAAAAAAAAAAAAAAAAAAGACCGTGAACCTGAGTCAAACAAAAGGCTGACATTTCTGCCCCAGTGCTGGGGGTTAAACTCCAATTAAATTCAGCTTACCTCCCTGTCTGGCAATAGAGTCTGGCCACTCAGTACGTCTGCACATACTGGTAATATGTCAAAATCAACAGCCAAGAGATATCTTATGGGGTGGGGAGGCTCTCTTAAAAAAACAAAAGATCTTAAGGGGAAAAGAGTACCCAGTGCCCACAGAGACCCTTGCTGAATCAGAGGTTTACGATCTTATAGAACTATTCTTTGATAAGCGATATTAAGATCCATGGAACATCAATCTCACAGGAGAACTGCCAGGGGCATGCATGCCGTTTATTCCTGAAAAGTGCAACTCAAGTAACTGTTTTCTCCCTGAGACAAACCTGTCTTGTTCTAGCCATCTCCATTTTAGGATAGCAGCCTCAAGGAATTTCAGGACTGAGTGGGCAAAGGACTGGTCTCCTTATCTCAAGAAAGATATAGTGGCGTTAGAAAAGGTTTAAAGAAGAGCGACCAAGTTGGTAAAGGGGATGGAACTCCGCTCATATGAGGAAAGACTAAAAAGGTTAGGGCTCCTCAGCTTGGAAAAGAGACGTCCGAGGGGAGAAACAATTGAAGTCTTCAAAATCCTGAGCGGAGTAGAATGGGTACAAGTGGATCGATTTTTCACTCTGTCAAAAATTACAAAGACCAGGGGACACTCGATTAAATTACAGGGAAATACTATTAAAACCAATTGGAGGAAATTTTTTTTTCTCTCAGAGAATAGTTAATTTCTGGAACGCATTGCCAGAGGATGTGGTAAGAGTGGATAATGTAGCTGGTTTTAAGAAAGGTTTGGACAAGTTCCTGGAGGAAAGTCCATAGTCTGTTATTGAGAAAGACACGGGGGAAGCCACTGCTTGCCCTGTATCGGTAGCATGGAAAATTGCTACACCTTGGGTTTTGGCTATTTACTAATGACCTGGATTGGCCACCGTGAGAACGCTACTGGGCTTGATGGACCATTGGTCTGACCCAGTAAGGCTATTCTTATGTTCTTCATTTTATGTATTAGAGTGGACTAACATACAACCACACTACTTTATCCCAAAAATATGGATAAATTTAACATGTGCATAAACATCCAAGAACAGAGTCTGAACTCCCTTTGAATTTTGCATGCCTGGGGGATGTTAATGAGGTGACTTTCTCTAACTCTTCAGTGGACTACTGCACAAAATGAGGACCTTTCTGTATTGAAAATGGTCAAGGTTTTTGCTTCATCTGGTTATATATTAACACTTCAGTGCCAGGCAAAATGGTAGAAACGATTATAAAAAATAAAATTGTGGAACACATACACAAACATGATTTAATGAGATGGAGTCAGCATGGGTTCAGCCGAGGGAGATCTTGCGTCACTAATTTGCTTGACTTCTTTGAAGGTGTGAATAAACATGTGGATAAAGGGGAGCTGGTTGATATAGTATATCTAGATTTTCAGAAAGTTCCTCACGAGAGGCTCCTGAGAAAATTAAAATGTCATGGGATAGGTGGCAAAGTCCAGTTGTGGATTAGGAATTGGTTATCGGATAACAGAGTGTAGGATTAAATGGTCATTTTTTTCAATGGAGGAGATGTGGTAAATAAGCCTAAGGTTTAGTTTAGAAGAGTAAATAGTGGAGTTCCGCAGGGCTCTGTACTGGGACCGGTGCTATTTAAATTATTTATAAATGATCTGGAAATTGGAACGACGAGTGAGGTGATTAAATTTGCAGATGACACTAAACTGTTCAAAATTGTTAAAACGGATTGTGAAGTATTGCAGGCGGACCTTAGGAAATTGGAAGAAAGGGCGTCCAAATGGCAGATGAAATTTAATATGGACAAACATGTTGCCAGAGAATGTGGTAAGAGCGGATAGCGTAGCTGGTTTTAAGAAAGGTTTGGACAAATTCCTGGAGGAAAGTCCATAGTCTGCTATTGAGAAAATGTCTTGCTTTCCCTCTATTGGTAACATGGAATGTTGCTACTCCTTGGGTTTTGGCTAGGTACTAGTGACCTGGATTGGCCACCTTGAGAACGGGCTACTGGGCTTGATGGACCATTGGTCTGACCCAGTAAGAGCAGAACAGATATATTTCTCAGGGAATATCCTATTCTATTTCCTCTCCAGCACTACCATCTGCTTTGGTGCAAACTGAGGAACTGGAGGACCACCCAGAAAGATAGGAGGTGGCGCAAAGGAATGCTAATGAGGCTGTCTACAAGAATTCTCAGAGAAGGAGTTGACCACCCCAAGGTTCAAGAATAATGTGCATGTAACACTAGAAATCTGAGGTAGCAGATGTAAATTCCAACATCAATCTTTTTGAACATTGATAGGTATTCCGCATTTCAGAAGAGTTGCGCATTCATTTTTTGTGGCTTGCTCCTATCCCATATGCTCCTTGCCGTACAGCATGTCCTAAAACTGAAAAACATTCACATCTTGGTTTTGCAATTTTAGGATTTAAACAATTAATGCAATATAGGTGTCTAAAATAAGCTTAAATGTGGGACATTTAACCACGTTCATGGGTTCGTTTAGTTTCTGTAAACATTATTTGATTGCATAAAACTTCAGACACTGAAGATTTCCCAACCACAGCTCCGCGAACCTTGCTCTTTTCCTGCTGGTTTAATCTGTCTTTCTTTTGGCTTCCTCCCCTCTTTTCTCCTTTTTGAAATCTGTCACTTCTGATCCATACTAGAGATGATACTGCCCCAAAGCGGTGCCTTGCGTTCAAGTCACCACAGCTCATCTTTTCCCTTTCGGACCCACCTGAAGAGCCGATCCCGTCCCTGGCTCTGGTTCGTGAACCTCACAAAGCGCTCCATGGTACCGACCTGCAGCTCCCCCAACCCAGGGCTGCCAGATTTTCAATCCGGACAACCTAGACCCGCCCCCAGGCCCGTCCTAGCTCCGCCCCCCGGTGCCTGAATTTGTCGGGTGCTGCGCGTGACGTCATCGCGTGGCATGCGCGGATTGCCTCCTGCCCGACGCGAGTGATAGGAGGCTGTGGGCCTAGGTACAACACGGATTTTCCGGATCCTCTGGATATGTCCTGCTTCCTGACTCTGTTATAAAGATGTGACTATGGATATATTTTTCATTTTCTTTTTTATTACTTCAGATATTAATAAGGCCGAGCATGTCTCCCAACACTGTCCTGAAGGACCACCAGCCAGTCGGGATTTTGGGATAACTCTAATGAATATGCATGAGAGAGATTTGCATATAATGGAGGTGAAAGGCATGCAAATCTCCTTCATGCATATTCATTAGGGCTATCCTGAAAATCTGACTGGCTGGTGGTCCTCCAGGACAGGATTGGGAACCACTGTCCTACATTGTCTGCTGCAATTCCAATCCTTCAAAGTCCACATTAAAAGCCTTTTCCTCTCAGGATGAGCCCCTGTATGATGTCATCAGAGGGGGTGTGACTCCCTGCACATTTTAAAAGCTTTCCCCCTTAATATCAGATGTCAGCCCCTGGTGAAGTTCCTTGGTTTTGTGTTCATTTTAGTGCTTCCCCCATGCACCCTAAAAGATTTTATTCTTCTTTCAACGGGCCCTTGTTGTTTTTTGTCTCCATTCTTGCACACGGGTTACTCGAGTCTGACCTCTCTCCCACCGATCGATACCCCCCACTCCCACCGTGAGATCAGGCAGCTCGTGCGGGACTTTCTTCTGTCGCGGCAGAGAGAAGGCTTCGGTAAGGCCAGCCGCTAGCAGCCTGTTCACAGCACTGCGTCTCTGCCACCACCGCTACTGCTGCTCTGGAAGGCCCGCTGGTATGTCGGATCTCACGGAGTGGGGGGAGGGGATTGGATGCTAGACCACAATTGGGGGGAAGGAAGAAACATGGATGCTAGGCCTGGTGGGAGGGGGCAGGACATGGATCCTGGACTGCAAGTTAAGGGGGGAGGAGGGTAGAGTAAAGGACATAGATGCTGGATTGCAAATTAGGGGTAGGCAGGAACATAGATGCTAAACCTGCAGGGAGAGAGGAGGGGACATGGATGATTGACCGGTAAGTACAGGGGAAACGAGATGAGAACAGAAGGAAACCCAGGCCAGAAAGGGGGGGGGGGGTGAGAAGTAAAAGATGCTTGATTGTAGAGAGCGAGAGAACGATGCCAGACCATGGGGATTAAGGAAGACATTCAGGGTGCAAATGACAGAGGTGGCGAGTGGGGTGAAGGGACAGGATACTAGACCCACAAGGGAGTTAGTAGAAAGAGAAAGAGAGAGTGACCAAGATCAGAAACAGGGAGGAAGAGATTCTTGGCTAATTGAGAGACGGAGAGAGAGGTGCCAACCTATGGGGGGCCAAGGAGGGTATTCAGTGTGCCAATGAGACAGGGGTGGAATTTCAGGCCTCATGATAGGAAAATTCTGTGCAAAACATTACAGATAAACTTTGCAAAATTTTGAAATATTGTGTGCAGAATTTTCAAACGTTTTGCACAGAATTCCACCAGGTGTAAACTGTCCCTTCTCTTTGTTTTTGGCTTGCAGGTGTCAAGAGAAATAACTCTTCCCCCATCAGGGCTGGCGGTAGGGGAGGGCAAACAGAGCAACTGCTCTGGGCCTCGCAGCTCTAGGGGGGCCCTGTGGTCTGAGCATCTTTTCCTCTGCTGGCCATCTCCCTCTCCCTCACATTCCCAGTCTCCTTCCAAAGTCAAAATCTTCTTTTTCAGAGGGGCCCTGCTGCAGCATCTATCCTCACAAGCTGTTGGCACTGCCCCAATGCTTTCCCTCTGCCAAGATCCACCCTCTTCTAATGCTATTTTCAATTTCCACCTGGGCAGATTGCTGCAGAGGCAAAGTTTTGGGGCAGCTTGTGAGGATGGTTGCCATGCTGGAGCCCCTCTGAAAAAGAAGATTTTGACTTTGAAAGGAGTCTGGGAAGGTGAGAGGGAGGGAGATGGTCAGAAGGGGAAGAGATGCTCAGACGGTAGGGCCCCCTGGAGCTGTTTAAGTTAGCCCAGCGGTGGGAGAATAGAGGGATGAGAACAGGGATAAATGCAAATCAGAGGTGAGGGGGGGAGGAGGAACTAGAAAACAAATTGAGAGAAAGAGAATTGATGGACAATCGAAGGGAAGGAGAGATTTTATAGGGACGATGGTCAGTCTAGAAGAGGTATGCAGACAGATTGATAGGCTTAAAAACGATATATCCCCAGGACCGGACGGCATCCACCCGAGGGTAATCAAGGAACTGAAAGAGGTTATATCTGAACTGCTCCAACTAATCTTGCAGGGTTCCAAAATCTGAGTCCAGCTGTCTTCGCTCAGCACAGCCTCTTTTTCCCCACTGATGGAAATCTTTGATGCCTCATGAACCATTTCATCGATATACCTCTCATTCTCAGGGATGCTTCTCAGTCTTGCCACTGGATCCAGGTGGATGCAGCCCTCGTGGAAACAAAGACCCTGCTCTGTCCTACTTTGCAGGACAGGACAAAGAGCATGGGGGCTTGCCCTATAGCCTATACCAAAACCAGCAGTGGCTGCCAAAGGAAAATTACACTCTAGTCTTAAGGTGGTACTTCGAAGATCCAGAGGATCCGGAAAATCCGTGTTTTACCCAGTTTCAGAAGCCGGCCGGCTTGCGAGGAGTCCGACTGCCCGAAGTCGTCCCTAAGGAAACGCAGCGGGAGCCTTCGGAAAGGTGTTGCTAAAGTAAGAAATTTAGCAGTCACAGAGGAAGGACAAAAATGCATCAAGTTGTAATGACATAAAATCACATGCTCGGCCATTGCGAAAACAACAAGCCAACTAGTAATAAAAAATCCCACACCATAGCTTCCTTCTTGGGAAAATCTGATAAAGGATCAGGTCAAATCTCCGTTTTTTGTTTGTTTTGTTTTTATTCATTTTTAAATCGGGCTTTTCCTATCTCTCTATTCAGTGGGTCCTTCTGCTGCAAGATAAGGTTTCCGCCCGGACACTTAGGTTCCTTCCGGTGATGGTTACCATGGCGACGGGACAACGGTCTGCTCCAGCGAGTCCTTTAGGTGAGAAGTGTTTCAATTTTATTAACATTTGATATATTACAAATCTAGGCGGTTTTTACAATAAAATAGAGATACTTAAGAAGTGCTTTAAATAATGAGCGCAATTTGCTACTTCTAAATCAAGATAGTTTGTAACACTCCAGAAAGAGCAGTGGTCTCCAACTCAAACCCTTTGCAGGGCCACCTTTTGGATTTGTAGGTACTTGGAAGGCCTCAGAAAAAAATAGTTAATGCCCTTATTAAAGAAATGACAATTTTGCATGAGGTACAAATCTTTATAGTTTATAAAGCTTTCCTTATGGCTAAGTCTTAATAGTAATATTGTAATTTATAGCTAAAGAGACATATGATCAAGAAATAGTTTTATTTTACTTTTGTGATTATGATAGACATACCGAGGGCCTCAAAATAGTACCTGGCGGGCTAATTTTTTTTTTTTTTTTTTAGATAAAAGCTCACCAAAGTATTATATATTTTAATTTTGCAATACATTAAAACAATATATATTAATTTACTTCCTAATTGTGAAATCTGGTATATATGATTCACCTTGAAAAACAGGTAAGGCTATGAATTTGCAAGGTTTCAAGTGAAAAGATGTAGTCACCTTTGTTTCCTCAGTGGAAACAGTAGTGAATCAGTTTATTATTGGAGAGCAGTCTAGACTAGGGTTAAAAAGAGGATGCACGGACCTGCCCTGTTCTGCCTCCAGATCTGCTCTGTTCCACCCACAGTCCTTCCTCATTCTGTCCCCCAACCCTGGCCCCACACAAATCTCATCTCCTTGGGCCGCATCTGGAGGTCATCTGCATGCATAGATGTGACGTGGTGAAGTCAATGCATGCGCGCATTGTTGTGATGTCACTGAGTTGCATCCGCACATGCGCAGGTGCTCTCCAGATGCGGCCCCCAAACTCAAAGCTTTTCTAAAACTCGGACAAAGTGCCGGGTTTTGAAAAGCTGTCCGGATGCCTGGACAGTCCTCTAAAAAGAGGACATGTCTGGGTAAATCCAGAAATCTGGTACTCTAGTCTAGACATTAATCTTTGAGATAGAAGCTGAGGAGTACCCCATAGGCATTGGAACGGGGAGGAGGGAACACAGGGGTGTGGCCTCCCCCAAAATTGGTGATGGTTCGGCTCCCCCACCTTACCTCCTCTTCTGGTGGCTATAATTTTAAATCTTCGGTGTGCAGGGTATGTTCTTCCTTTCTTCCTCCCGTTCCCTCCTCTGCCCCCCTCCCAGTGGGACCCTACAGCATGGCCTCTTTAGCTCCAGAATCCCCTACACCTGCCCCCACCTGGCAGCCGTCTGCCTGCCCCAGAAGTCTTCATTCAGCAATGACTTCCTGTTCCCGCTTAGGTGGGCTGCTGCTGAATGAAGAGTTCTGGTCGTGGCAGGCCGATGGCAGAACGCTTGTCTTGTGGATGCTGCGCCACGGCTGCCGGAACATTTAAAATAACAGTGACCCAAGGGGGAAGGAGCAGGTGTGGGGGAGTCCAAAGCTGAAGAGGTCGTGCTGCAGGGTCCCACTGGGGGGAAGTGGGGAGAGAGGAAGGTAGGAAAGAAGAACACAGGCTACATGCCATGGGCTGGGGGTAGGAGGTTGGAAAGACAGGGAGGACATATACTGCACAGGCTGGGGGTGGGTGAGAAGGCAGGGAAGAGCAGATGTTGCTCTGGCTGGGAGGGAGGCAGGGAAGGATAGATGTTACATGGGCTGGGAGGGGGTTGGGAAGGACAGATGCATGGGCTGGGGGGGAGGTAGGGAAGGACAGATGTTGCAGGGGCTAGGAGGGGGTAGGGAATTACAGATGCTGCACAGGTTGGGGGATTGGAAAGGACAGATGCTGCATGGATGGGATGCTGGGAAAGGAGAGGAAAAGAGAGATGCTGCTAGTTGGAGAGGGAAGAGAAAAAGGAAATGATTGTACATAGGTGCATGGAGTGGAAGGGAAAGAGGTATGGGTATATATGAGGAAAGAAAGAAAGGAGAATTGTTGGACATGATAGTAGTGGAGAGGAGAGAAGGAGAAATATTACACTAGGAGGGAGGATAGATAACTAAAGAAGGGAGAGATGTCAGATTCTAGAGAAGGGTGATGGAAAGAGAGAGAGAATTGTTAGACCACTGGAAAAGAAAAGAGAGAAAGGAAGAAGAGGAGAAAAAATATATCAAACTGCAGGAAAGAGAGGAGAGAGATGTTAGACCATGGGAGAAAGAGGGGGGAGATGGTGCACAGGTCTGGCGGGGAAGAGGAGAGAGAGGGAGGAGATGGTGCATAGCAATGGGTGTGCAGGGAAGAGAGATAGAAGAAATGCGTCTTATGAGATTGATGGGAATAGGGGAGAAGAAAGAGAGAGAAGATGGTACACATGGATAGATGGGAAGGGAAGACATGGAAAAGTAGATTTTGAGAAGAAAGCAAAAAATGTAAGAAAGTTGAATGTTAAAAGTTAATGCCAAAGATGAATGTAGGGCAGAAAGTGAAGAAGGAGAGAAAAACAGCAAATAGATAAGAAGGCCCTGGAAACACAAGAGCATAGACAGAAGGAAGTGCAACCAGAGACTGGGAAAAGATGAGTAAGATCACCAGACAACAAAGGTAGGGACTATGAATTTATTTTCAATTTACTGATCGAAATGTGTCAGTTTTGAGAATTTATATCTGTTGTCTATATTTTGCACTGTTCAGGAAGAAATTAATTTATTTCTATTTCTCTGGTGTTATAATGCATGTAGATTCTTGCATCTTAGGGTTTCGTTTGTAAATATTAGCACTTTTAGTTTGTGGTCCTGTATTTGCATGTGTGTTGTACATGTGTGACCAAGGCCAGGTGTTCTGAAAAGAATGAATGTTGAGAAGCATACAGTGTGCTTTGTGTAGTTTATTTTGTGGTTAACCATTATGTGTTGTTAATAAGATTATATTGTGTGCAAGGATACCTCTTTGAGTTAACCCACAGGTTTTATTGTGCATTCATTTTAGCAATTAACATGCAGTAACAGCAAAATCTTATTACACTTTATTTAAAAAAAGGGTCTAAACTTCTTCCCCATTGGAGGAAGCATGAAGGGCAATTCTATAAGGGGAGCCTAAATGGGGTACACTAATTTGTAAAATAGGCAAACCCATGTGCATAAATGATGTCACTTTTCGAATTAACTTTTGCTTAATTGAAAAAATTAGTGGAGAGCACATTTTTTTTTTTTTTTTTAAATATCTTTATTCGTTTTTACATTATGCAAACAAGTGTACAATAATTCAAGTCATACTATACATTCTTCACTTGAAACTCTACATTCATTTTATACCATAAACTATCTCCCCTCCCTCCCTTTCCATATATTACCCCTCATAATGTCATAAAACCCACCCATCCCTCCTCCCCCCTACATATATTTAATGGGGATAAATATAATTATTTATTTATTATAATACTCAATTAATGGTCTCCATACCTCTTTAAATTTCTTATAATAACCTCTCTTGATTGCCAATGTTTTTTCCATTTCATACCCCTGACAAACCGAACTCCACCAGAAACAATAATTCAATCCTCTATAGTCTTTCCAGTTATGTGTTATATGTTGGATGGCAACTCCTGTTAAAATCATTAACAGTTTGTTATTATTCGATGAAATTTGACTTTTGGCCCTCATAGACATTCCAAACAAAACTGTGTCATATGATAGGGCCACAGGATTCTCTAACATACAATTTATTTGACCCCAGATCAATTTCCAAAAATTATTAATAAAAGGACAATAAAATAATAAATGATCTAGAGTTCCAGCCTCAAGATGACAATGCCAACATCTATTAGACTTAGAGCAATCCAATTTTTGTAAGCGAACAGGGGTCCAGAGTGCTCTATGCAACAGGAAAAACCATGTTTGCCTCATAGACGCAGACATTGTACATCTTATCCTCCAAGACCAAATACGTGGCCATTGAGATGCATTAATTTGATGCTTAATCTCAATGCTCCAAATATCTCTAAGTACAGTCCTTGGTTTTTTATTTAAATATCCAGATAATGTTTTATACCACTGTGCGGCCTGGTGACCCATAAAATCTGCCTGGAAGCATAAGAATTCTAGAGTAAAATGAGTATTTAAAGACTTCCATTCAGGGAACCCTGCCTGAATAGCCTGCTTCAATTGCAACCACTTATAACTTTGTTTTTTATTAAGTCCAAATTTATGTTGCAATTGTGAAAACTCCAGCAGCTTACCATCATTAATAACATCATCTAAAGTACGTATTCCTGCTTCAATCCAATCCTTCCAGACAATCATAAAACTGCCTATTTGTATCTTGGAGTTCAGCCATATATTTTGACAAGTAGATTTTTGAATAGTAATAGGAGTTAAGTTGTTTACATACTTTAATGTTGTCCATGTGTCCATTAATATCCTATTGGTTTTCCTTATTCTAGGCATTTTAATGCTAAGCAGATGACGAAGCCTGATAGGAGACATGAGCTGCCACTCCAACCATAACCAATCTGGAAGCTTCTCCATGAGTTCTGGGAGGACCCAATACATACCTTGGCGCAATATATAGGATTGATGAAACCTATAAAAATTTGGAAAATTTACCCCTCCCTCCTCAATTGGTTTTTGTAAAGTCACTAGAGCAATTCTTACAGCTTTACCCAGCCAAATAAATTTACTAAGAATATTATTTAACTTTTTGTAAAAAGACCCCTGAAAAAAAACTGGTATCATTCCCATTTGATAACAAACCACAGGCAATATCATCATTTTGACAGTTTGAACTCTTCCCCACCAAGATAAATGTAAAGGATTCCATTGCTCACATAACTCTGTTACTTTTTGCAATAAACTTTTTTCATTCATTATAATTGTCTCATCAAGCGTGTTTTTTATCCATATACCTAAGTATTTTATTCCTTCTTCTTTCCAAATAAAAGGTAATGAGTCAAATAATCCTTTTGTGCAATGCACATTTGGAGAGCACATTTTTACAGTGTTGGTCTTTGAATGGCTTTTTATTGTTGTTTCTTTTTTGCATGAATGAAGTATGCTATCCTATTTTTAATGGCGTTCTATTTCAATTTGAATGATGCATTTTCTTGTAAACTGCTTTGGCTTGTGTTGCAGCTAAGGCAGTATATATATCATGTTTAATAAACGATAAACAAAATAAGCTAATTGGCATTCTCACATGTAAGTGCTATAACCAGAGTGGTTAAGTCACATGCCCTCAAATTCTAGGCACCTAAAGTTAGGAGCATACATCAATGCACGTAGCCAATGTGCACGCACAATGCAATTGATTGATAGGCCTAATAGGCGCCGATAATTAACAATCATTACTTCATAATTAACGTTGATTAGCATTCCTTGGAAGTTATGTGTGTAACTTAGTAGGCATGATTCTATAAAAGTTATGCATTAGTTCAAGTGCATAATGCTGAAAAGGGGGCATGGTTGGGGACGATCTTTGGCTTTCTTTTAAGTTATGCATAAGCTTATATGTGCGCTCAGCTTTGGTCAAGCATTTAGTCTTGGTTTTAGCTTTCCTAAATGGGTATGCCTAAAAGTTATATGAGATACATGCGCTAAGTGTGATTCTATAAGGTGCATTCACTTATGCTGTGGTATGACTTCACTTACCATTAGGTGTGCCAAAGTGGATTTATGCTACTGTTCTATAATGGTTTAGTTGCCCTCCCCAAGCCATAATTTGCACCAATTTCACCACTTTTCAGAATTGCTGCTCTGGTATGTCAAAGCCATAGTATGAAAGGGATACAGCAATATGCTGTAGTAAAACATAAATAAATGATAATGCTGGGAATAGATAGATTGTGATCAGAGAAACTGTTCCCAAATTCCCAGTTAAACCAAGGAAGTTGACCCAATAATTCCACAGTAGAGAAATATGTGACCAAAACAAAAAACTGTGGAGAGTTGATGTTCCTGAGATGGACTTTATTATTAATACAACTTGATAATCCACAAAAACATATAAACATATAGAACCCAATCCACTAAAAACATGGGACCAAATTGGTCCGTGTTTCAACAAAGATGTCTGAGGTGCTAAGATGAAAACGTGATCTATAGAATCCCAAGTTTGTACTTTGAGGACTGTGAAATGGTGAACAAGTTGTGTGTGACCGAGGCCTTTCCAATTCATGAATTCTGAATTACAATATGGTAAAATGCAATCCGGATCTAAAACGGGCATGCGTTGTCACAAAAAGTGCTCTCATGATTATGTTGAAAATATAGAGTACATACCCTATGGTCCATCAAAGAAAAACTCATGGATTTTCTATAGTCCTAATGAATTAAAGTAAAAACAAGGGGAAATGTAAATACGTATTAATGTTATAGTGATGTACCATCTTACATTATTACCCTTAGGACCCCTGAAGAAGACATCTTTGTCAAAACACGGACCGTGTTGGCTCCCACGTTTTTAATGGATTGGGTCATATATGTTTTTGTGGATTATCAAGTTGTATTAATAATAAAGTCCATCTCAGGAACATCAACTCTCCACAGAGTTTTTTTGTTTTGGTCATTTGAAGCAGTTAAGCATACTATCAACATTTACATGACCCTAGAGTTAACATGTGACTGTTTTGCTAATATAGTGAACCACCTTGTTCCGTTATTTTCCTAGGTATCTGCTTTCCCATTCTTCAGTGGACACCTTCGATGACTGCTGATTTTATCTGATATATGTTTTCCCAAACTGATTCCAGTAAAGATTATCAGGATTGTGAAAGTTACTGTTGAAAGCAACAAAATGCCTTTGAACATCAGAAAGGGAGCATGGGACATCCCAAGTCCATCTGAAAAGGACTGGTCTAAACTGGAAAAGGAAGATCTCTTTCTGCAGGATCCAGATCAAGCCCTCGATTGCCTGCCACAGCCTTTTAGAATGATTGTGAAAATAGTGAACCAGATTTTTGACCAGTCTTGGGAGTCAATTCAAGCAAGGGAGGCGCACCGAGAGGCAGAGAGACTCAAGAAAAAAATTATTTCATTCCAGCCAACTCACGACATTAAGGTGCAGAGCTGTATTGAAAGAGTAATTATATATAGCTAAGAAGAAAAAATTAAAAAATTTAAATTGAATCAGGTTGGGCAGACTGTCATCTACTATGTTACTATGTTACTAAGTCAACATGTAGAGCTCCTTTTACTAAACTGCGGTAAGCTCTAGGGCTTATTGCGGGATGCACTGAGGCGTCCTGTGGTAAGTTCTGAATATGTGCGCACAAACCACATGCTAAAAATATTTTTTTATTTTCTGGGAGAGAGTGTGTTTGGAGGGGGTCAGACAGCGGATGTTAGTGTGCTAATACTGAATACTAGCTGATTAGCACAGGATTAGTGTGTGAGTCCTTACCGCCTACAAATGGATGGCGGTAAGGGCTTGATTGCTAATTTTGATTACCGGCTGTGTGGCAGCATTACTACATGGCCTTTAATTCAGCCATTTTTCAGCAGCAGTAAAAATGGCTTTAATGCTCGGGAAAGACCCACCTAAGGGCATGCTAAGGCCACTTTGTACCGTGGCTTAATAAAAGGACCTCTTTGAAAAAGACTCAGCAGAAAACCATTACTCTGGTTCAATAGCTAAAAGTCATATTTAATTTAATTTGCTTGACCACCTTTCGTAGGAAAACATTAAAGTGCTTATAAAACTAAAAGAAGTTTGCACTCAAGTGGTTTAGAGACTAGAACAAACATGAACCCGTGAATCAATACAGCTGCATAAAATATGGTATGCTAAGCATAAGGAAGTGAAAGAAAAGTGTGATGGTAATTAGAGAATGACACGGTGACAAAATTCATCACCGTTCCCGTCCCCACGGATAACCGCAGGAAATAATCCCATGTCATTTTCTAGTGTCTATTTCAACCTCAGTCCTTCTACACCAGCATACTTCAAAGCAAAGCTTGCGGGTCAGTGGTTGTGCCCAATTATACTCTGATTCTTCCCTCTCTCCTTAAAGAATGACATGAAGATGATTTCCCGCGGTTATCTGCGGGGACGGGAACGGTGATGAATTTTGTCACCGTGTCATTCTCTAATGGTAATGTCGAGTAACCTCCATGGGGTTAATTTTATAAAGCATTTTCCATGTGGAAAATGGCTATTGTAAATATTCACAGGGGTATAGATGTATAAAAATTAGGTACACAGAATCATAATACCTACTTTCTTGTGAGAGGATAGGAGGATTTGATATATGTCCTGTCTGTGGTTATAATCAAAACAATTTACATATTATATACAGACATTCCCAGTGAGCTTAGTTTGCCTTATTGGGTGTGTACATGCATAGAACATGTGTAAATTTGTGTGTATGAATTTGAGTGCTTCTGGTCTCATAGTGGGAGCCTGCTGGGGTCAAGAGACCCCCCTCCCTAAAGAATCAGAATATGATGGAGTGCTGAGGCTTGAGTCCAGTGAATTTAATTGCCATGCAATGTTTTAAGGCAGCCTGAGGAGGAGAATGTGTTTTGAAATCTGCCACCATCTCTCTCCCATATGTGGGTTAAAGTTTGTATGTTGTTTCACAGCATGTATACTTTTATCTGCTCCAAAATGGACAGATAAATATAGAAGTAAAATTATACCCGTAAAGCAAGAAGTGGAGATGTCCAATGAAGACTGGTGAACTTAGGGCCTGTTTTACAAAGCTGCGCTGCAGTAATGGCACCGAAGCCCATAGAGATTTAAAGGGCTTTGGGGCCGTTGCCATGCAGCAGCCGCTAGCGTGGCTTTGTGAAACAGGGGGTTAATCTTTCTTTAAAAGTCCTTTATTCATCCAAAAACTCAATGACTCGACATGTACATGTTTCGGCCAAATTGGCCTGCTTCAGGAGTCTTAAAAGTCTTCAGAATGCAGTAATCTTAAATGAAAGGACTTCCTAGTCGTTCATATTATACTTTTAGGTATTTCTCTCAGCGCATTTCTAAAAGCACAGCAAAGTGCAACAACCTCTCCAACTGCAGATCACATAAAATGAGCCAAAACCTTGCGGCCTTTTTCTGGTGACCTAAGGTTACATATCAGAAGTGTGCAGGGCACACTGGCTTCTCTCATTCTGAAGACTTTTAAGACTCCTGAAGCAGGCAGATTTGGCCGAAACATGTACATGTCGAGTCATTGAGTTTTTGGATGAATAAAGGACTTTTTAAAGAGATTAAGTTCACAGTCTTCATTGGACATCTCCACTTCTTGCTTTATGTTTTTGAGCTTTGTGGATTTGGTTCTCCTGGTCTTTGTTCCAGTCAAATTATACCCAAAGATTTCATTTTCATACCTTCACTTGTGTACTTTGTACTTATTTCCTTTTCGGTTCAGTGTATGCGGGCACAAACATTTCTTTCTCTTGGAAAGATTCAGAATGATCTTTTTTATTGGAACATCATTTAATTAAGAAGCTGAGATAAATATACTCGTAGTTGCAATAATTTCTAATTCTGTTTCTCACCAGTTTGATGAAAGAGCCAATTGCATAACATCAAGTGGAACAGGAAAACACATTTTTGTCGGACTTAGTAATGGATTAGTAGTCTTCAGCATGGTCACTTACACGAAGATTTGTGGATGGGAAGCGGCAGAGGTAGAGATATCCGTCATCTCTGCTTGCCAAATTCCGAATCAGTCATACCTTATTGGCACAGTGGATAACATGGGTATTTTCTGTTTTGTGTATTCTATGATAAAACATAGACCAGTATAAATGAACTTTACTGTGTTATGACTTTGGTGCTTACAACTTGATGCACAATACAAAATTAATGGGAACTTATCAGTTTTTACAGAGATTGATACTAGTCCCTAACTGCTCAGTGATATTTATAAAAGGCTATCAAATCCCACCATTTACTTTATAATAGAACACTTTAATATGAAATGCCTTGTCAAACAAAAAAGTAAATGAGAAAGGACAGTAATTATATTTATTTAAAAGACTTAGGCCCAGCTTCTCTAGACAGCGCCGGTGCCAGAATCGCACCTACATAGGTGCTTTTACGGCGCCTTATTCCATTATAGGCATGGCTATATGAAGATATATTGCAACACACTGTATGTAAATTCTATATTGTAACACGGTGAATGTAAACTGTAACCTGTTCTGAGTTCTTTGGGGAGGACGGGATCTAAATAAATAAGTGGCGTTAGGTGGCGTAAAGTGCTTACAGAGGTGCGATTCATGTCAAAAGCATGTTCCAGGTAGGCCTGGAAAACCCTGGCCTACATTTTCAGTGTCTACCTTTGTGGGAGGTGCGATTCTCTTAAACAGCGCCATCGCGTGATTGGCAAACAATCAGTGGCTGTTTTAAGGTGGCCGCCGACAACGGCGCTGGTTAGAGAATCCAGGCCTTAAGGCTCACAAGAGCTAATTTTGTAACATAGTACCAGCCTCGTATCGGTCATGGACAGGTACTGCTTCCAGAATTGGGGATACTGGCACTTAGCAAGGACCCTAGGTGCCGGAAATGTAGGACAGGGTTTTACAGACCTATATTTCCTGTGCCTAGGGTCCATCCAGCTAAAACAGAATCAAAATCCAACTGGTCTGCAGTGAACAACAATCAGAACAAACAAAGAAAAACTACAGACAAATATACAAGATGCAGGCTAGGTTTATTAAAACAATTGTTGGTTGCGGTTAGTGTCACCACCTTTATACAAACCAGGGGACATGACACTTCACCACATGTCAACTCTGTGGGGTAATAAAATTTGTGTCTCAATGGCCACAAATTTGGTCTTGGAGAATGAGATGTACAGTGTCTGCATCTATGAGACAAACTTGGTTCTTTTTGTTACATAGAGCATTTTGGACCCCAGTTCGATTACAAAAGTTGGATTGCTCTAAGACTAATAGATGCTGGCATTGTAATCTCGAATGAGGCGTAATAGAGTGCATGAGCCCATGAAGCAGAGACGGGGGGGGGGGAAGGGGTGCCTACCTGTCCAGTACTGTCTCTACTTGTCTGTCATTGTTCTCAGCCCTCTTCCAAGTGCTCTCTACCTACTTGTCATTGCTTTCTCTGCTTCTTGGGGCCCTCTACCTACTTGTCGCACTGCCATCTCTGTGTTCCTACCTGCCTCTCACTGTTTTTATTCCTGATTCTCGGTGCCTCTAGCTGTCTGTCACTTCACTGTACTTCTGCTTTTAGTGCTCTCTCTATCTGCCTAACACTGTCTTTCTCCTGATTGCATGTCACTACCTTCTATCCCCTTCTCAGGTCTGTTGGAAGTCAGGTAAACCACTTTAGTTATACCACGGAAAGGTGGTGTATCAAATGCATGGCCCTGACCTTACATAAACATCAACATATTTATTTTGTTTACATCACAGAGCCAGCGTGGGGTTGGAGAGGTTGTATCCCTATACTTCTACTAAGACTGATGGGTCCTTTTATTAAGGTGCGCATTTAGTGCACGCTAAATAGTGTACCTTAATAAAAGGACCCTTAAGTATCTTAATAAAAAATTTGGCCCACGACTTAGGCAATGTTTTAGATTTCAGCCCCTTATGTGATTGAATTTGGCACACCTGTCTTAGATGCTCAGATCTCTAAAACCTGACGTGTGTAAGTAGCAAAATCTGCCACCTACATGTGCAAGTGCTGCTACTTACATGTGCAAAGACCTGAGTGAAGCCAGTATTTCATTTTTGTTTTTTTATAAAATGGTTGTTTGTATTGTATTGTCACCAAATGCACACATACTGTATTTTCCATGGCCTTATATGAATTTTACAGAAGGCTTTGCTTTTAGTGAACCTTTGCAAAATATCTTGCAAATTATGAACTTCCTGATTTAGACATCACTAGATGACCAATACAAATTTAAGTTTCACATAAATACATTGCAGATATACATTCTGAGCCCTTTGACCTGCCTTTGTTCCTTTCCTCTCGCACTGAACTGTTCAAATTCCTATAACGATCATATACTTTGTTTTCCATTTCAGGAATTGCTCGTCTGTTTTATTTCTATGCTGACCACATCTCCCTAATAAAAGCAATCAATGAACTGGTAAGTCTTTTCTTCTTTCTTTATGGTGCACTAGCAGGTACTGGGTCAGAGAGAGAAAAATATATTTAATAAAGCAAGGGAGCTCTTGGGGAACTGTATTTGGAAGTACTGCATTAGCAAGGAGAAAACCATAAAGGAAAGTTCCTGTGTTTGACAAAAATCCATGCAGTTCTCACATTCTAGTGCCATTATGGGAGCAATTCTATAAGGGATCATTCCCATTTAGGTGCCCTGAGGCCATATGATAGGAGCTATTCATGGTACCACATGTTTCCCCCCTTCCCCTCCCCTCCGGGCACCTCTTAAATCCTGCTTTTCTCCAGCAGTGAGTAGTAACTCCTAACCACTGCTTATGCTGGCCCCGAGCTATCCCTCTGACTCAACTTCCTGTTCACAGGACCAGGAAGTTACATCAGAAGGAAGGCTTGAGCTGGTGTGAGCAGTGGGTAATAATAATAATAATAATAATTTTATTTCTTGTATACCGCTGATCCTGCTTGCTGCTGGTGAAGAACAGCAGGATTTAAGAGGTTGGGGGGGGAAAGGGAGTGCAGGTAGGAGAGCCTCCCCCATCACCAGTGGGACGGATGCTGGGCACCATCTGGCTTCTGCCCTAGCCATGAACTTCTCTTGCTATGCCACTGCTTGTGCAACTTCAGATATACAAACATGTTGTTACAAAATTCCTTATCAATTTGTATCCTGTAATGTGGGACAGGAGATTTGCTGAGTTTGGGTTTAGAAAGGTCCCTTTCTAGTAAGTTTTGCCAAAATGAATGTGTGGTAGCTGCAAAACCTCTGTATAACTGTTGAGGATATTCTTAGCATTTTACAGTTCAGTTAACAGAGAGAAAAAAATGTTATGATGTGTTAATTGCATGTCTGATAGCACAATACCGTTAGCTCTTTTTCTTGAGGTGGCATCAGCTTGTTGATGTTATCTGCCACTTTGCCAGCTAATGCATGATAACGACCTCCATGCTAACTTCAAGGCAAAGTGCTCACCTGTTTCATGCTGCATTTGGTGTTAGCGATCACCCCCTCTTTTACGAACACATAGCGCGGGTTTTAGTGCCGGCAGCGGCGGTAACTGCTCCAATGCTCATGGAATTCCTATGAGTGTCAGAGCAGTTACCGCCGCTGCCGGCACTAAAACCCACGCTATGCGTTCGTAAAAGAGGGGGTAAGATAGGAAGTTTCCAAGCTTATTCTGTGTTTGATATACTGACCATCAACAAATATCTGGTCGGTTTAAAATATTAAAATAATAAAGTATTAACATAAAAATACATTTTTTTAAAAAAGGGGTCATTCGCTAAAAAAAACAAACCATAAACGACTGACAAGACACAGACAGACTTGGTACTGGGGTTAGGGCTATGTAAAATACATCTAAGTTTAAAAAAAAAAAAATGTTTTAGAGGAAGGTAAGGGGAGGGAAAGAAAGGGGGGAAAGGGAGTCGCTTCATAAAAGCGGTTTTCTTTTGTCATTGGTCTTTGCTGGAGAAAAGGTCCTGTCTCATATTTGCTAGGTATCCCTAAATATTGCATTAACTGTTAACATTTCATAATTCCTGTTTTAAACAGCTAGCACAGCTTAGTAAATGAGGGCCATAATTAAGATTCCAAGTGAAGGGGGGCGTGGCTTGGAGCGCGCACGATATGGCAGCCTAACTGCAGCGCTCCCGTATCCAGGCAACAAACGGAACAAAAATAAAACTTCTACTTTTTCAAATCGCAAAAAAAAATACATAAAACAACGTCGGAGATGGCGAATATAAAGCAGGGGAAAGCTGAAAAACCTTCAACATCGGGAATATCAGCAAAAAGAACAAAAGTAACTCCCCTGTCACCATCGAGTGTGCCGTTCCCGATGGAGACTGAAGAACTCACTGAAAAGGCTGATATAATGACTGAACTGTTTAAAATAAAACTGATGCTGACTGAAAACTCCAATAAAATATCTGAAGTAAAAGAAGAGCTTCTTAACATGAAACAAGAAATCCAAACTGAGAGACTGAGAATGACAGTGCTGGAAGAAAAAGTGGAGAGGTTTGAATCTTTCACACAGGAATATGACAAAGATAAAAAAGAAATAGCAGCTTTAAAAAATCAAATGGTGGACATGGAAAACCGAGGAAAAAGAAAGAACATAAGAATTTTGGGGCTGGCTGAAAATATTGAAGGAGGAGATCCGGTACAATTCTTGGAAAATCTGTTACCTAAACTGCTTCAGCTCAATTCAAAATGGCCGTTAGAAATTGAAAGAGCCCACAGAATCCCCACAAGAAAGCCAGTAAATCAGGCTGCTCCAAGACCTTTGATATTCAAGGTTTTAAGGTATCAACAAGCTCAAGAAATATTAAAATTGGCAAAAGCAAATAAAAACTTGAACTATAAAGGATCAAAACTGATTTTAGTTCCGGATTTTGCTAAATATACAGCAAACATAAGAAAACAATTCCTTACATACAGACAGCAGCTGAAAGAAAAAGGATACATATATGGACTATATTATCCATCTACTATGAGAGTATCCAGTGGAAATAAATCCATATATTTTCAAGACCCGGCAAAACTGAAAGAATTTCTGACACAAAAAGAACCTATGTTTACATAAGAAACAATTCAGCTGAAGAAAGAAGAAAGAAGAAAGAAGATGGAAAAAAGGGAAAATAAAGAAGATTATTAAAAAAAAAAAAGATATAAGAAATGTTACTAACTGGAAATATAATTTATATTTATTGATATAGTGGATGCAATATTATAATATTATTTTATTAAATTAATTATTAATAAAATATTAGCATCCACAATCATTAATAAAATAAAAAAAAAAATAAATAAATAAAATATATATAAAAAAAAAAAAAAAAAAAAAATTTTTATATAAATTACTTGTTTTAATCAAAATAGAAAATTTATTCAATCATATAGCATATTAACTTATTATGAATAAGGAATAATGAAATGATTTACAATGAAATTATCATTAAAAATATTGATAGGAAAAATTTATTATTGATATATCGAGAATAAGATTTAAAAATGAAATATATTAATTTATTATAAAAACAATATTTTAATTCTGTATAAGAAAATTATAATTTTATGAAATATATACAAGAAAATAATTTGATTATTGACAGAATTAATTAATAAAATATATATCTAATAAAAAAAAAAAAAAAAAAAAAAATTTTATTTGATTCAATTATTCAGTCATATTAACTTATTATGAAAAATAAGAAAATAAGTAATTGAATGGTAGATAATTAATAAAATATGAATTTATTATAAAACTTATTTATTGACATAAAATGTATATTTTATTTAACTAATTATTCAAATTAATTTATTATGAAGATGATCTATGAAAATGATTGAATTGCATTATTATTAATATAAATATTCATATATTTTTATAAAAATGAATATATTCAATTTATATGAAGATCTATAGATATATATAGAGAAATAGAGATATATTGTAATATGTTTATTTATTAAGAATATAATATTACATGTATGCATGATATTGAATTTGAATTTAATTTTATGAATCAAATATATATAATTCTCAGTAAATTTATAAAATATTATAGATTAAATGGATATAATTTTCAATTATATAAGAGTGGAAGTATAAAGAATGTATTGAATTTAGAAATATGTTTTTTAAATAATATAATGAATTATTAGTTGCCTGGAGATGGAGATGTAGGTTTTGCATGACCAATGCGTGTTCCAAATCAGAATATGATAATGGGAGGGAGGGGAGGGAAAATAATGGGTGGGATAGGATATGAATTTTTAATGAATGTGCTAGGAAATAATCTTGTAAACTATCATAGAATATTGGATAAAACATAACTATTAATTAGATGGATATAAAAATGTATTCGCTGAATGTCAATGGTTTAAATCATCCTATTAAGAAGAAGAAATTATTATCGTTCCTTAAAAATCAAAATGCGGACATTTATTTTATTCAAGAGACCCATCTTTCGGAAATTGAATCAAAAAAATTATCTGGAGGATGGATTTCTAAATGTTTATTTGCACCGGCTTTAAAGAAAAAAGCTGGAGTGGCTGTTCTAATAAACAAAAAATGTAATGCAGATTTTAAATTAATTAATTATGATCCCTTAGGTAGATGGGTACATATCGAGATGGTTCTGGGAAATACAACCCTGAATTTATTCAATTTATATGCTCCTAATACGAATCAAATGGAGTTTTTTAAACAAATTCAACAATTGCTCTTACCACTGGCTACATCTAATTTAATAGTAGCAGGGGATTTCAATGCTGTAATGGATCCGATTTTGGATAAAAAACCAAGTAAAGTTATGAAATCATTAGGCTTAGATAATTTGATAATATCTTGTGATTTAGTAGATATATGGCGAATTCTTCATTTTAATGATCAGGAATTTTCTTTTTGTTCTCAGGTCCATAAATCTTTTTCACGAATTGATTATATATTTGTTTCTAATAATATAGCGCAGCGCATCTTAAAAGCAGTAATTGATCCCATTATAATTTCAGATCATGCTGGTGTGTGGATTAATCTTCAAAATTATGATGTTGAAAATTTTGATTTAATTTGGAGATTTAATAATGATTTATTAGCGGATTCAAAATTTCTTGAAGATTTTAAAATAAAAATGCAAGAATTCTTTCAATTTAATGAATCAGATGATATTAATGCTGAGATCTTATGGGATGCTTTTAAAGCAACTATGAGAGGAAATATTATTTCATATTCAACATTTATTAACAAACAAAAAAAAAAACAATTTCTTGAGATGGGAAAGCAAATTAAATTATTAGAAAATAAATTAATAGAGAAATGGGAAAATAATACATTACAAGAATTATTAAAATTAAAAGTTAAATATAATGAGATTTCTTCTCAAATTGTGAGGAAAGACATTTTCAACAAACAAGTACAATTTTATGGAAATTCAAATAAAGCAGGGAAATTATTAGCAAACTTTCTAAAAGCAAAAAAAAGAAAATCTAAGATTATTGCAATTAAAGATACACAAGGTAACACACATACCAACACAAAAGATATTATAACACAATTTCTTGATTTTTACAAAGAATTATATACTTCCAATTCTTATAAAAATAAAGAACAAGACGGATTAAATTTTTTAAATTCATATATTGGACCAAATATTCCAGATCATATAAAAGGAAGTTTAGAAGAACCTATATCTTTAAAAGAATTAGAAACAGCATTGAGGTCTCTTAGAGTTGGATCCGCTCCAGGTGGAGATGGGTATACTGTTGAATTTTATAAATTTTTCCAAAATATCATATTACCACATCTGTTAAATTTGTATCAATATCAAATAAAGAATGAAAATATTTCTGGTACTATGGCAGAATCAATAATTATAGTCTTACCAAAACCAAACAAAGATCCTACTCTGGTTTCAAATTACAGGCCTATTTCATTATTGAATGTGGATAACAAACTAATGGCTAAAGTATTAGCATTAAGATTGGCAAAAGCTCTCCCTTTCATTATTGATGTACATCAAACAGGATTTATTGCTAAAAGACATTCATCAAATAATACTAGATTAGCATTCCACTCATTAAATTTAGCAAAAAATATAAATGATCCAGTTTTTTTAATATCTTTAGATGCAGAAAAAGCCTTTGACAGAGTGGAATGGAATTTTATATACCAAGCTTTACAATGGTTTGGCATAGGATCCGGTTTTATTAAAATGATTCAGACATTGTATAGCTCTCCTGGAGCAAGATTATATATTAACAATAATTTATCAAATAGATTTAACTTGCATAGGGGAGTTAGACAAGGATGCCCTCTGTCTCCTTTACTTTTTGATATTGTCCTAGAACCTTTATTAATTGCAATAAACAAAACTAAGGAGATAAAGGGAATATCATTTACCAGTTTTGAATTTAAATTATCTGCATATGCAGATGATATATTATTATATTTAAGAGAACCGGAAACTACTATTCCATGTATACTTAATTTAATAGAAAAATATGGTACTTTTTCTGGATATAAAATTAATTGGAACAAATCTGAAATTCTCCCAATAAATGTTCATTGTACCAAAGGATTATTTGAAACATATTCATTTATTTGGAAAGAAGATGGTATAAAATACTTAGGAATTATGATTAAAAATACAATTGAAGACACAGTCAAAGAGAATGAAAAACTTTTATTGAAAAAAATAACAGAAATGTGTGAGCAATGGAATCCATTACATCTTTCTTGGTGGGGAAGAATTCAAACAATTAAAATGATGATATTGCCTGTGGTTTGTTACCAAATGAGTATGATTCCAATATTTTTTCAGGGGTCGTTTTATAAAAAACTTAACAATGTTCTTACAAAATTTGTTTGGTGTGGGAAAAGACCAAGAATCGCTTTAGTATCATTACAAAGACCAATTGTGGAAGGGGGGGTAAATTTTCCAAATTTTTATAGGTATCATCAAGCCTATATCTTAAGACAGGGTATGTATTGGATCCTCCCAGACCTTTTAGAAAATGTACCTGATTGGCTATATTTAGAATGGCGGCTCCTATTCCCTTTATATCCAGAACAGTTAATAACTATAACAATGCCTAAAAGATACAAAGATCACAGAATTTTATTTGACACTTGGAAAACATTGAGATATATCAGTAATCTATCACCAGAACCTATTGCTAAATCTCTAAATCAATCAATATGGATAAACTCCAGGATCAGAATTGGCGGATTTAAAATCGTCTGGAAGCAATGGATAAATGCAGGAATAAGAACATTAAATGATGTCATATCAGAAGGATCACTGCTTAGTTTTTCACAATTGCAAAATAAATTTGGATTAAATAAAACACATTATTTTAAATGGATGCAATTGAAGCAGGCCATTCAGGTAGGGTTCCCTGAATGGAAAAATCTAAATAATCAATATAGTCTACAGGTTCTATGTTTCCAGACGGATTTTTTGGGTCACCAAGCCGCAAAATGGTACAAATTGATATACGGATTTTTAAATAAAAAAAATAAAACAGGTCTTAGGGATATTTGGAGTATTGAGATTGGTCAGACAATTTCTGAATCTCAATGGCCACGATTTTGGTCCTGGAGATTAAGATCTACAAGGTCAGCATCTATGAATCAAACATGGTTATTCTTATTACATAGAGTATTCTGGACCCCAACGCGCCTGCAAAAAATAGATAGTACTAGATCTAATAGATGCTGGCATTGTAAATTGGAAATAGGGACGTTAGATCATTTAATCTTTTTCTGTCCCTATGTAAATGCATTTTGGAATTCAATTTGGCCCCAAATTAATAAGTTATTAGAGAATCACGTAGGACTCTCATATGACACCATATTATTTGGTACTGCAATGAGAACTAAGAGTCCGATTTCAGCAAATAATAATAAGCTATTACTAATACTAACAGGAGTCGCCATGCAACAAATTACTCAAAATTGGAAAGACTATACCAAATTGAATTATACATTTTGGTGGAATTCTGTTTGTCATATTTATAAAATGGAAAAAATATTAGCGTTACAACAGGGAAATCTTCTTAACTTCAAGAAAATTTGGCAACCATTGACAAAATATTCTAATGATTAGTTTCTTAGCACAATGATAAAAATTATATACGAATGGGGTGGGATTTGATTAATTAATGGAAATATATTATATAAAAAGGGAGTGGGAATTATATTTTATATGTTATTGTATAATCTTTATCATATTATATTTTAAATAATATGAATTAATAATGATAATATTATGGATATGTAATAATTAATATATATTGTATGATTTAAATATTGTAAGAATGGAAAATTTATAAATAAAAAATTAAAAAAAAAAAAGATTCCAAGTGAAAAGGGCAGACTTTCTTTGGCATGAGAGTCTGAATTGGAGTTAATTTACAAAGATCATGAGAAACTAAAGGGTCCTGCTTTTTGTGATCTGAAACTTCTACTTTGTTTAGCATACTCCCTTCCTTGTTCTGCAATTTCTAAATCCAGTTACAGCATTCATTTTCTTGCAGGAAGATATAAGCAAGCGAACCATTTGCATGAAGTTAGAGATCTCCCAAGGGGGAGATTATGCTGGGGTTCTCCTGCAAGGCAAGTCATTCCGCTAGATTCCTTGAATGAAAACTTTTAACGTGTATGATTTCTGGTTTGTCTGTGTTTAAATTTCAACAGGAAAACAAATATTTTAATACATTAAGGGCTGCTTTTACGAATCCGCAGTAGCGGTTTAAAGCGCATAATAGCGCGCTAAACTGCTGGCCGCACTAGACGCTACTACCTCCTCTTGAGCAGGCGGTAGTTTTTCAGCTAGCGCGGGGGTTAGCACGTGATGAAAAGTCCCATGCGATAAAGCCGCTAACGCGGCTTCATAAAAGGAGCCCTAAAAGTCTCATTTAACATAGGGTACTGAGTCAGAAAATGAAATGTCCAAGTTGGGACATTCACAATTTCCAGCCTAGTTTACATAAGGCCAACTAAATGCAGAGTCATATGTAAAATATATTTCTATATATATGTATTGAAAATACCCATTTATTTCGCTATATTGACTCATTTTCGCTAAATGGACCCATTTATTTCGCTCGGACTCATTCTATAAAAATTAAACATTATTCCCAAAATTCTGATGTACATGCCAATTTAATTGATTAATCGGGCTAATCGACACCGATAATTGGCACTGGAATGCGCTCCCAAGAGAGGTGATGGAGAGGAAAATGGTGACGGAGTTCAAAAAAGCGTGGGATGAACACAGAGGATTTAGAATCAGAAAATAATAGTAAATATTGAAGAACTAAGGCCAGAACTGGGCAGACTTGCATGGTCTGTATCTGTGTATGGCTGTTTGGGGGAGGATGGGCTGGGGAGGGCTTCAATGGCTGGGAGGGTGTAGATGGGCTGGAGTGAGCTTTGACGGAGACTTCAGTAGCTGGAACCCAAGAACAATACGAGCAGAGCTTTAGATTCTTGCCCAGAAATAGCTAAAGAGAAAAAAAACCTCCCCCAAAAAAAGAAACAAAAATTTTTTTTAGATTGAATCAGGTTGGGCAGACTAGATGGACCATTCAGGTTATCTGCTGTCATCTACTATGTTACTATATGTTAATAATACCTTATAATTGACGCTAATTGGGACTAATTATTTTTTTTTTTTTGTATATTATTTTTTTTTTTCAAATTTTACAGAAAGTGTACAACATGTTAAATACAATTGATGAATATACAATAACACTTTTATATCTAATACATTATGTTCTAAATATATTTTTTTATCCCCTCTCCCTCCCCCCACCCTTCTATTACTTTTCATTCATACATTACATATTGTATAATATATTATAACATATTATGTAAAAATTATTTTCATTACCCCCCCTCTATGTGTGTCATAATAAAGATATTTAAAATAAGAAAAGAAGAAGAAAAATCCTACTATTTATTCATTACAATATTTTGTCAAAGGCCCCCATATTTTTATAAATTTAATATATGTCCCTCTTTGTATTGCTATTGCTCTTTCCATTTTGAATATATGACATAATGTGTTCCACCAAAATGTATAATTTAGGTTATTATAATTCTTCCAATTGTTGGTTATATGTTGAATGGCAACCCCTGTCATGATTAATAAAAGCTTGTTATTTACACATACAACTCAGAAAGTGCGATTCTGTAAATAGTATATGCCAGTTGCATTGTGTGAATTTGAAAAGGGGGCATGGCCAGGGGTGTAATTAAAAGTGTGGCACATTCTTGTCGAATACACCCGGTGTGCTTATAATCTAGGTGCAGCCATTTAGGCCTAGTTTTAGCTGGCCTAAATGTCTGTACCTAAATTATGCGTCACTAAGCAACTCTGTATAAAAAATGTGTGCGCTTTATAGAATGGCAGTAAGCACCATTCTAGTCAGCACCAATTTTTTAGGCGCTATATATAGTATATGGTCCTTTATGTGTAATTTTCTAGTCTATAACTCTTCTATATATGAGTGGCCAATTATGGAGCTTCCAAAAGCACTTTTTTTACATTTCAGGTAGTCATTCACTCTTGTAAAGCTTTGGCTGAAATAATCATTTCTTTTTTTTAAAATTCTTTATTCATTTTTAAACTTACATCAAGTGTACAAATAATAAAACATTTGAAATTAAATATATCACTTGAATTTCTTTCTAATATAACATCAAATATATACATTTATTCCCTTCCCATAATTGGCACACAGATTTTCTAAAATTAATTCTTAATTTCTTTAGCACTCTCCAGACCAGTAGAGGTTAATCTTTACGAATGGGTATATATCCAATCATGACCAGCAGGTGGAGACTGAAAACAAAACTGTGGGACAGTATATACTATACTCCCTTCTCTATTTCCCTCAGTCTTCTTTCAGTCTCCAGCAGGTGTTGATGTGATCTGTACCCATCTCCCTTGGTAGGGCTGTTGGAATTTGTTTAGGGGGTTTATAGTCCCTGTTTTTGGCCGGACGGAGCTTGGGCGGACCCTGTTTGGGGGTTCGTCCGACCTCGGGGGTGTCAAACCCGGCGGGTCTCGAGCGGGGTCCCTCCCCCCACTTCCTCCACCTCCCCACATTTTTCTAGAGGAGCCTCAGCAGTAAGCCTTGCCCCCTAAATCAAGCAAGGCATATTGCTTCGAGAGCCTGTGGAGTCTGTTCTGTAAAAAAAAAAAAAAATCCTGAGGTAGTGCTGGTCTGGAGGGTTGTTTCCCTTTAAGAAAACTGTATTTTACTGTATTTTTTCATCTAACCGGCACTTTTTTATAGCTAGGTCGCGTATGGAGCAATGAGCACTTCTAAGGGGAAAAAGTGCTCATTGTGCTCCAGGCGCGAGGCACTCGCGGCCGGCCTGTGCAAGCGGTGTTCAGGCCGGTGCGGTGGAGGAGCTCCGTCGGCAGCGGCTGCAGGCGCCCAGAGCTCCCCGCCGATGGTGCCTCGCGAGTCGGCTGGGAGCAGTGGGGAAGCCCGGTCTTCACCAACCGCCCACGGAGGGATTCCCCGAGCCGCCGACGGTCGGGTTGTTGGGGATTCCCTCTCAGCTGATATTTTGACAGCTGATGCCGGCTTGCCTGTTTTAGCGGCTGGGACTTTTCAGGCTTCTCAGCCGCTACAGGCTATGGAGGGAGCATTTTTGGCGGGAAAGTCGCCATCTTCTCAGTCTGGCCCCTCCATTTTGTCTTCCACCTCAGGTGACCTTCCCCCTGTATTGGAAAAACAGGGGCAGGTTTCGGCTGGGTCCCCTGCTGTGGCAGGGAGTCCCTTGGGACCCTCGGGGGGTTTTTCTCCTGATTTATTTTTTTCCTTGTGCAGAGCCTATTTTCAGGCGGCTGGGGTCCCGGTTGCGCTCAGGGGGTTTCGGGGAGTGGGGTTTCCTCCGCGCTCCCTGCGGCTTTGCCTCTCTCGGCTGTTGTGGCGTCCCCTCCTCCTCCTCCCTTGTCCAAGCGTCCGCGGGTGTCTTGGGATGAGGATTTATGGTCGGAGGAGCGGGTCGGTCTGGATGAGGACCTGGAGCTTTCTGAGGAGTTCCAGGACCCTCTCAAGGGGACGGCCGCGGGCGGCGGGTTGTCGGGTTTCCCGTCCTCCGGCGAAGAAGCGTCCGTGGTGCGCCTTTTTCAGCGAGATGAGCTGCCGGACCTGATTCAGCAGGTCTCTTCGGTGTTGCGTTTTGAGGATGCGCCGCCGGAGACTCCGCGTGTGGGGGACCCTCTGCTGCGGGGGATCCGTTCTGTTTCCCGTTCTTTTCCTATGCATCAGGATATTCGGGATATTATTCTGGAACAGTGGAAGACGCCGGAAGCGCCGTTTCGTTTGGCGCGCAGCATGGCTCGTTTGTATCCCATCCCGGAGGGGGATCGGGCTACTTTAGCATCGCCAGTCGTGGACGCGGTGGTCTCGGCGATTTCTAAGCGGCATACCGTGCCTGTTGAGGGCGGTTCTGCCTTGCGGGACTCTGAGGAGCGCAAGTTGGAGAACATCCTTAAGCAAAATTTTCAGGTCTCTGCCTTTGGGGTCCAGGCGGCTATTTGTGAGGGGCTGGTCGCTCGCGCCGTGTTTCGGTGAGCTGAGCGTGTCCTGGATCGGGAGTCTGATGACTGGTCTCTGGTGGATCAGGAGGTGGCGAAGATTGAGATGGCTGCCTCGTTCCTCTCAGATGCTCTATATGACTTGGTGCGGATCTCGGCTAAGTCTATGGCTTTTGGCGTGGCCGCAAGGCGTGTTTTGTGGCTGCGCGCTTGGGCGGCGGATGCTGCGTCCAAAGCTAAGCTTACTAAATTTCCCTTTCGGGGATCCTTTTTGTTTGGGGAGGAATTGGATAAGTTGATTCAGACTCTGACGGACTCCAAGGTGACCCGTCTGCCTGAGGACCGTGCCCGCCCTGCGTCTCGGGGTGGCGCTGCCCGGGGGCGTTTGCGGGAGTTTCGCAAGTATCGCCCTGGGCGTGGGGCTGCTTCTTTCCCGGCTCCAGGTTTTTCCCGGGGTCGGTTCTTCCAGCGCATGCAGCCCGTCGGGGGGCAGGGATCCCTCCGCCGGTTCCCCTGCTTCCCGTCCTGCACAATGACTCTTTGCCGGCGCCCCCGGTGGTTCCGGTAGGGGCCCGGCTGCGCGAATTTTTCCCCAAATGGGCCGAGATCACGTCCGATCAGTGGGTCCTGGAGGTGGTGCGGGACGGTTATGCCCTGGAGTTCGCCCGCTCTCTGCCGGACTTTTTCCTCGCTTCTCCATGTCAGACTCCTGGGAAGACGCAGGCTTTTCGCCAGACCCTTCAGCGCTTGCTAGATCTCAAGGCAGTTGTTCCAGTGCCCCCTCCGGAGTGGGGCACGGGCAGGTACTCCATTTACTTTGTGGTGCCCAAGAAAGAGGGGACTTTTCGGCCCATCCTGGATTTGAAAGGGGTCAACAGGGCTCTCAAGATTCCTTCTTTCCGCATGGAAACCCTGCGGTCGGTCATTCTGGCGGTTCAGCCGGGGGAGTTTCTCACTTCTCTCGATCTGACAGAGGCCTACTTGCATGTTCCCATTCGGGCCTCTCATCAGCGCTTCCTTCGCTTTGCGATCTTGGGTCGGCACTATCAGTTCTGTGCGCTTCCCTTTGGGCTGGCCACGGCTCCCCGGACGTTCACCAAGGTGATGGTGGTCGTCGCGGCAGCCTTGCGGTCGGAGGGCATCCTGGTGCACCCCTACCTGGACGACTGGTTAATTCGGGCAAAGTCGTTGCAGGAGAGGTATCGGGTTACGGCTCGGGTAGTGGAGTTTCTCCGGTCGCTGGGCTGGGTGGTCAACCTTTCCAAGAGTCGGTTGGTCCCGGCTCAGCGTCTGGAGTATCTTGGGGTTCTGTTCGACACCTTCTTGGGGAAGGTCTTCCTTCCAGAGGCCCGGGTGAGCAAATTGCAATCTCCGATTCGCCTGCTTTTGGCGTCCCGGTGTCCTCGGGCGCGAGATTTCCTCCAAGTCTTGGGGTCAATGGCGGCGTCCCTGGACGTGGTGAGGTGGGCGCGGGCCCACATGCGTCCTCTTCAGTATGCTCTGCTCCGGAGGTGGTCTCCCCAGAGGCACGGTTTGGAGGTTCCTGTTCCCCTGCGAGGCATGGCGCGCTGCAGTCTGCGCTGGTGGCTCCGGACCCCTCACCTGGTTCAGGGGGTGGGTCTGGATCTCCCGCAGTGGACGGTGCTCCTTACGGATGCGAGTCTCCTCGGTTGGGGGGCTCAGTGTTTGGGTCACTCAGCTCAGGGTACCTGGTCCACGGAGGAGGCCTCCTGGTCGATCAACGTGTTGGAGACCAGAGCGGTCCGGCTGGCGCTGTTGGCTTTCCACTCCCTTTTGTTGGGCAAGTCGGTCAGAGTCCTGTCGGACAATGCCACGGCGGTGGCTTATGTCAATCGTCAGGGGGGCACCAAGAGCACTCAGGTGGCGCAGGGGGCGGCTCGGCTCATGGTTTGGGCGGAGTCCCATCTTCTGGACCTCTCGGCCTCTCACATAGCCGGGGTAGAAAATGTTCAGGCGGACTTCCTCAGTCATCACTTCTTGGATCCAGGAGAGTGGTGTCTCGGCGCCGTGGCGTTTCAGTTGATAGTGCAGGCTTGGGGGCAGCCCCTAATGGACCTGATGGCCACGAGTGGCAACGCCAAGGTGCCCCGTTTTTTCAGTCGTCGCAGGGATGGTCTGGCCGAGGGTCTGGATGCTCTGGTTCAACCGTGGCCAACGGAGGAGCTGTTGTATGTGTTCCCTCCTTGGCCATTAGTGGGCAGAGTACTGCTTCGCATTGTTCGCCATCCGGGGCTGGTGGTTCTGGTGGCTCCGGATTGGCCTTGTCGTCCGTGGTATGCGGATCTGTTGAGGCATCTGGTGGCGGATCCTCTTCCTCTGCCTCTCGTGTGCGATCTTCTGACGCAGGGTCCCATTCCCATGTTCGACCCGTCTCTCTTTTGTCTTACGGCTTGGCTCTTGAAAGGGGTCGCCTTAGTAAGAAGGGATATTCAGATAAGGTGATCTCTACACTTTTGGGGTCCCGGAGGCTTTCTACCTCTCGGGCTTATGTGCGGGTTTGGCGTCTTTTTGAGGGATGGTGCCGGGGGCGGGGAGTGGTCTCTTTTCGCGCTTTCCTGCCTAACATTCTAGAGTTCTTGCAGGATGGCCTGGATAGAGGCCTGGCTTGGTCTTCTCTCCGGGTCCAACTTGTGGCCCTGTCGGCTTTTCGAGGGTTGGTGACAGGTCAGCGTTTGTCGGTCATTCCTGATGTAATTCGCTTTCTACGGGCGGCCAAGTTGCTCAGGCCTCCCCTACGGCCCTCAATTCCCTCTTGGGATCTCAATCTGGTTCTCTCTGTTTTGGTGCGCCCGCCTTTCGAGCCGTTGGATGGCTGTTCTTTGAAGGACCTTACTCTGAAGGCGGTCTTTTTGGTGGCCATTACTTCCGCTAGGCGTGTTTCTGAGCTACAGGCTTTCTCTTGTAGGGCTCCCTTCTTGGAATTTTTGAGGGAGCGGGTTGTCTTGCGGCCTGTTCCGCAGCTGCGCAAGTTGGATGTCGGTCGGGTCCTTCGCTCTTATGTGCAGCGGACCCGGGAATTTTGGAAATCCGATCATCTCTTTGTCCTTCTGGCGGGTACTCGTCGGGGGGCTGGCGCTTCTAAGGCTACTATTGCGCGCTGGATCAAGGAGACGATTGCTTCCGCTTATCTTCTGAGACAGAAGCCGGTTCCGGAGTTTCTCAAGGCTCATTCCACTCGGGGTCAGGCGGCTTCTTGGGCTGAGTCGTCGCTCGTGCCTCCGGTGGATATTTGTAAGGCTGCGGTTTGGTCCTCCTTGCATTCATTTGTTAGACATTATCGGGTAGATGTTCAGGCGCGTCGGGACGCGGTGTTCGGTGAGCGTGTTCTGGTATCGGTCCTTCGGGGGTCCCGCCCGTGAGAGGGACTGCTTTGGTACATCCCATTCGTAAAGATTAACCTCTACTGGTCTGGAGAGTGCTAAAGAAGGAGAAATTAGGTTCTTACCTGCTAATTTACTTTCTTTTAGCTTCTCCAGACCAGTAGAGGTCCCCACCCTGTCTGTTGTTGTTGTTGGGGCTGTTTCGCGGGCAGTTTTTGTTTTTTGCTGCGGGTTCTAGTATTTTTCTAGGGCCGGGGAGAATTAAAGAACAGCGGCTGTGGCTCGGCTGGCTTAGCTGGCGAGCTGTGGGGACATTTTCCTTCGGGTATTTCTCCTCTGCATTTTCCAACAGCATTTGGGTATGTTATTTGTTACTCCTGTTCGGAGTATTGTTTTCTTTCTGTCTTTCCAGTTCTTGGTTCTGCTTGGCTATTCGGCAGACTGAGGGAAATAGAGAAGGGAGTATAGTATATACTGTCCCACAGTTTTGTTTTCAGTCTCCACCTGCTGATCATGATTGGATATATACCCATTCGTAAAGATTAACCTCTACTGGTCTGGAGAAGCTAAAAGAAAGTAAATTAGCAGGTAAGAACCTAATTTCTCCTTTATATTTATCTTTGGAACTATTAGACAGATTGGATATGTGGAACCATTTACCCTTATCCTTTAAATCTGAAACCTTGTTCTAAAAGGGTTTTTATTGTTTTTTTTGGCGGAGGGGGGTTCCCCAAAAGCCTTTTCCCATTAGATTTAATTGTAGGGGTACTGTTTTGAGGCCCTTGGTATGTTTATCATAATCACAAAAGTAAAATAAAATAGTTTATTGATCATATGTCTCTTTAGCTATAAATTACAATATTATTATTAAGACTTAGTCAAAAGGAAAGATTTATAAACTATGAAGAGTTTTATTTCATGCAAAATTGTCATTTCTTTAATAAGACATTAACTATTTTTTCTGAGGCCCTCCAAGTACCTACAAATTCAAAATGTGGCCCTGCAAAGAGTTTGAGTTTGAGACCACTGCTCTAGACAGATTAGACTTGGGTGACTGGGTTTCATACCAGTGAAACCTTTTCTGTCTATTCTATGCTTCTACTTTTTTAAATTAGCTATTGTAATTTCTGTTTGATTTTGTGCCTTATTGCAATACTAGTATCACTACAAACTGTCCTAGATGGCTACTAATAAGCATTAAATCAAATTAATATGAACTTTGAACATTGAAAGAAGGCTTGTGAGGTAGAAACATAAAGGACTATAAAATACAGAGAGTAGGACTTCTCGGCTCTGCGGAAAACTGAGAACTGAGGAGCCGTGCGCCCTGCGTTGGGCGGGAAGGCACTCGTGCATGCGCGGTGCGGCAGTTGCGAATTTTCTAAAAGTTCTTCAAGCAAGTCTGCTTGTAAAGCTGTCCACATCCAGGCTCCGCAAAATAAATAAAAAAAGACTAGAAACTGAAAACAAATCATGAACAGAATAAACTGATTTCAACCATGCACTGAAGCTGCAGGATCAAAACTGAGCAAGACAGGAAGCTTCCGGTCAGGTAGCCCAAAGGGAAAGGATCATCTTTTAATTGCCCTGCAGCAGACGCTATCACACATACAAGAACCCTCTAGTTCAGCCTCCAGAGGAGATTTACAAGAAGGAAGATTAGCAGAGGTAAGAAAGCTAATCTTTCATTCCTGTATGTTTGATTAAAGCTGGGGATATTTTTAAGTATTTACATTCAGCTTTGTAGGGAAAAATCAAGGTATATTTTCAGGTTTATTGGAAGCTTCTATTCCGCTACCAATGACTGGGGAGTCAATTCAGATCCATGTACATGAGCTTCTGTGAAGGTGTTACAAAACAGAGTTAGCGTTTTCTGAGATGGTTTTCAATACCATAATCAATCATCCTACATGTATACATATATAATACTAGTATCATTTCCTTACTACTATTAATTTTTTCTATAGCGCTATCAGATGTACGCAGCACTGTACAGAATCACAAAAAAGACAGACTGTTCGAAAGAGCTTACAATCTAAACAGATAATAAATACATCATGTACTATGTTCATACTAAACCCTACTTATTTGTACACATAATATCTGTATCATGTTCTTTGTTCATCTTAGATTTACATGCATCCTGATAATTCTAGTTATTTGCACTTTGTTTATTTTGTTTGTTTATTTGAGAAATAGTGGCAGTCTTTGGTTGATTGGCATCAATCGAGTGGTTATTCATAACTGGAGTGGTTATACTTTTGCTATGGGTATTTCAGCATTTCAGTTTATTTTGTTTAAAGATAGTTTTGTTGCTGGTATACAGTCGCTGTATTTTGGAGGGGGAGGGAACATTAGAGTTTGGGGTTTTGTATTTTTCTGTATTGTAGGATTTGTATTTTCTGACCTTTTTTGATACTATATTTATAAAAATATTTTTAAAAATTATGTAGGATGAGGGGAAGGAGAAGATATATACTTTTCAACTTGTACATAAGCTTCTAAATTTGGACTACCTATGACACTAGTTGATCTGTTTTTTTGATTCCTTTTCTCCCGATAGCTGGTTGTTTACAGGAACTTGGTTTCTCAATGCAGGTGGTGGAGAATCTTGGCTGGAGGTTTACCGATTACCCAAGGATTCCTGGCTGAAGGAACTGGATCATTTGGCAAGATCAGTAAGACAGAAGTCATGCATCTGGAATAAGACATAAAATCAATTTTCAAAACCATTCCCATGGGTTAAACAATGTCTTAGGCACAGAAAGAGCTATTTGAAAATTATCTCTCTTTGGGGAAGATGTATTTTCAAACATACTGCACTTTTTAGGCGACAAGGTCCCATACAAAAAAGAGGCATGTGAGTGCTTTTTTGTGGACAATTTTTAACCTAAAAGTATGTGTGAAATTGAAAACTGAAAAATATCTGCAAACTTTAAAGAGTTGTGAGCAGTATGAAACTGCTCCCATATTTTTTAGCCTTTGCCAGATTCCTGTTTACCTTTTGAAACAGCCAACTCAAATAGATTTTTTTTGTATCATGATTACATTTGCAGTGTCTACATTAAAAGCAGTCTGCCATACAACACATATTAGCATTAACATTTTAGCATTAGACAACTCCTGTAGCTTGGAGGTGGCTTGGTTAAGAACTGAAGGTTAATGGAACCTTGTCTTAGAAGTACTTGGCCATAGTAAGGAGGGAGAGTGATGGAGGGGTTGGAGGTGAGGGCATTTTGAGTAGAGAGTTCAGTGTAGCAAAGAAATGGCAAGGGTTGGAGTCAAGAGATTTAATCAAAAGGGTGTAATAGTCCTGTTTGGCAAGTGAAAGAACAGACTGAAAGAGGTCAGGAGGAGTTTGAACTGTATGAAGTCAGCATGAATGCAGAATTTGAGCCAAAGACGTTCAGCCAGGGCTGGGGTTTGGTGTGGGGGGGGGGATCGAGGGTATCTAGAGCAGAGGAGAGAATGGTATTATAGGAGGAGACATCCTTGTTTACAGATTTGTGTAGCATAGTGGTTGAGAGGAGGGGTGAGACAGTGGTAGAGAGAGTCAAAGGTCAATAGCATGAAGATTCTTGAATGTATTGGTGGAGATTGGCTGGGTCTGGGGGTGGGGTGATGAATCGTGAAAGTTATCAGATGGATGGATTTCCCCAAGCCATCTTAATAATGGCTTATGGACTTCTCTTTTAGGAAATTATCCATACCTTTAAACCCCGCTAAGCTAACTGCTTTCACCACATTCTCCGGCATTCTCAAGCCTTTCTGGTTTGAGAGTAATGTAATCCATATTTCTTTAGCAAAGCAGATCACCAGAGCTGGAGAAGTCACATAGAACAAATACGGAGGAACTGATTTGTGCACTTGGAAAGTGGTTTTTGTCTTATAAAGGATAGCAATATAACATTTGTATTTAATTTCCACAGACTGAAAGACATTTCTTTCCATTTTAGCAGCAGAGAGCACCTGAGCTGCAAGGTGATGAAAATTCAGAAACGGTAAAAGATCCTGTAAAATATGAATGCGTGTTTATGAATTAAGTTTTAGTATATCTTGATAGATGTTTATACATATGCTGAAATGTATTATCCTCACCTACCTGCTTTAGACAAAACCCCAAAAAACCAAGTTATCTGGATAATTTGTTTAAAGGGGCTGATTTGATTAAACATGTTATATATGTAAATCGTGTTTTATATTGGAAAATAGCTCTTATAAACTTGCATATGCCAGTGGCATAGCCAATATCACCAAGTGCTAACTCAAAACTGTTCCATCACGTATAGGGGCATATGCATTTAAAATTTCAAATAATATGCAGATAACAAGTTGTAATGGATCATCAGAAAGCTGTCAGGGTCAATAACTCCCAACATATATTTATATTTTTAGGCTAACAATATATCAGTAGCATAACCAGACAGTCAATTGTAGACTATAGCTGCTGAGGATCTCCAAGATCTGCCAGCTGAAGACCTCTACAGTGGCATCCAGAACTCTCTTTTACCAAGTTTGGTGTGAACCACCAGTATCGGCATCCTTTGCATGCTTAGTTGTTGGTGTCGATGGCTCAAGGACACTGTTTGCTGACTGCTGAACTTGGTAGAAGGGAGCTCTTGCCACCTTCAGAGGAGGTCCTCAGCTTGTGGTGTTTGGGGATCCCTACCAGCTACAGCAAAGGTCAGAGCATAAAATAAGGAGGAGGGTTCCAATTCCTTCTCCTCCTTGCCTTCTAATCTCCTCACCTGCCATTACTACCACACTGACAGATCCTCACCAAAAGCAGAACAAGGGGTCACAAATTAGAAATAATAATAAAAAAATAACACAATAATTTGAACTGGTAATCCTAAGAAGTTAAACTTGGTATGTACTGCAACACTGGTGAAATACAGTAAAAACAGAAATGCATTTCCTTTTCTACTGAAAACAATCTGAAGACAACTGCTATGCACATTTTCCAAAGCTAACATATTCCAGTTAATAAATTCACATTCTTTAGCACTCTCCAGACCAGTAGAGGTTAATCTTTTTTTTTATAATTCTTTATTCATTTTTAAACTTTCAGCAAGTGCACAATATAAGTAATACATAGATTTACTAAAATCACTTGATAAATCTATCAAGATGATAACAAAGGTATATATATCTAAACCCTTCTTCCCCCCTCCCTTTCCATACAATTATTTAATTGAATCAATCTTTGTCAATATTTCTTTTTTACATTTTTATTTTTATTTTTTTTCATTTATATAAACCCTCCCCTTTCCCTTCCAATCATAAATAATGTTAAGAAAATGGTGTTTATTCATTACAAAACAATGTCAATGGCCCCCATATTTCATTAAACCTAGTAGAGGTTAATCTTTACGAATGGGTATATATCCAATCATGACCAGCAGGTGGAGACTGAAAACAAAACTGTGGAATAGTATATAATATATTCCCTTCTCTATTCTCATCAGTCTTCTTTCAGTCTCCAGCAGGTGTTGAGTGATCTGTACCCATCTCCCTTGGTAGGGCTGTTGGAATTTGATTAGGGGGTTTCTAGTCCCTGTTTTTGGCCGGACAGAACTTGGGCGAGCTCTGTTTGGGGGTTCGTCCGACCTCGGGGGTGTCAAGCCCGGCGGGTCTTGAGCGGGGTCCCTCCCCCCACTTCCTCCACCTCCCAAAAAAAAAAAATGTTACGGGAAGTTCTGCTCTTAGGGTCTCTGAGGAGCGTACATTAAAGACATTTCTTAAGTAGAATTTTGATGTCTCTGCCTTGGAGGTCCAGGCGGCTTTTTGTGTGGGGCTGGTGGCTCGCACCGTGTTTCAGTGGTCTGAGCATGTCCTGGATCGTGAGTCTGATGACTGGTCCTTAGTGGATCAGGAGGTGGCAAAGATTGAGATGACTGCCTCGTTCCTCTCAGATGCTCTTTGTGACTTGGCGCGGCTAAGTCTGGGGCTTTTGGTAGCTGCATGCCTTACCCTGTGGTTTTGTGCTTGGTCGGTGGTTGCTGCGTCCAAAACTGAACTTCACAAAATTTCCCTTTCGGGGTCGTTTTTGTTTGGAGAGGACTTAGATAAGTTGGTTCAGACTCTGACGGACTCTAAGGTGCCCCGTCTACCTGAGGACCGTGCCCGCCCGGCATCTCGGGGTGGCACTGTCCGGGGGCGTCTGCGGGAATTTCGCAAGTTTCGCCCAGGGCGTGGGGTTGAACATAAGAAATGCCTTCACCGGATCAGACCAAGGTCCATCTAGTCCGGCGATCCGCACACGCGGAGGCCCATTTAGGTGCTCCTTTTTGGAGACCCAGTTTTCCCGTATCCCTCAATATGATCTGCAAGAAGGTGTGCATCCAACATGCGTTTGAAACCCAGCACAGTATTTTCTGCCACCACCTCCGGCGGGAGAGCATTCCAAGCGCTCACCACTCTTTGTGTGAAACAGAACTTCCTGACATTTGTTCTGAACCTGCTGCCATTCAGTATTAGGCTATGACCTCTTATCCGCGTCTTGCTTCTTTCCAGGCTTCCGGTTTTTCCCCGGGGTCGGTTGACTCGGCGCATGCAGTCCTTTCAGGGGGCTCGTCGGGGGCTGGGAGTCCCCCCCCCCCGGTTCCCCTGCTGCCCGTCCTGCACGATGGAACTTTGACAGCGCCCCCTTTGGTTCCAGAGGGCGCCCGGCTGAGTAACTTGTTTCCCAAGTGGGCCGAGATCACGTCCAATCAGTGGGTCCTGGTGGTGGTGCGGGACGGTTATGCCCTGGAATTTTGCCCATCGCCAGACCCTTCAGTGCTTGCTAGATCTCAAAGCGGTTGTCCAGTGTCCCCTCAGGAGTGCGGCACCGGCTGGTACGCCATATCCTTTGTAGGGCCCTAAAAGGAGGGGACCTTTCAGCCCATCCTCGGTTTAAACAGGGGTCAACAGGCTCTCAGAATTCCCTTTTATTCGCATGGACACACTCCAGTCTGTCCTTCTGGCGGTTCAGCCGGGTGAGTTCCTGACTTCTCTCGTTCTGGCGGAAGCCTACTTGCCTGTTTCCATTTAGGCCTCTCATCAGCTTTTTCTTTGCTTTGCGATATTGGGTCAGCACTATCAGTTCTATGCGCTTCCCTTGGGCCTGGCCACGACTCCCCGTACGTTCACCAAGGTGATGGTGGTTGTCGCGGTGGCATTGCAGTCGGAGGGCATTCTGGTGCACCCCTCCTTGGATGTCTGGTTGATTCGGGCAAAGTCATTGCAGGAGAGCATCTGGGTTACGGCTCGGGTAGTGGAGTTTCTCTGGTCGCTGGGCTGGGTGGTCAACCTTTCCAAGAGTCGGTTGATCCCAGCTCAGCGTCTGGAGTACCTTGGGGTTCTGTTTGACACTTCTTTGGGGAAGGTCTTCCTTCCAGAGGCCCGGGTAAGCAAATTTGCAATCTCAGATTCACCTTCTTTTGGCGTCCCGGTGTCCTCGGGCGCAGGATTTCCTCCAAGTCTTGGGGTCGATGGCAGTGTCCCTGGACGTGGTGAGGTGGGCGCGGGCCCACATGCATCCTCTTCAGTATGCTCTGTTCTGGAGGTGGTCACAAGATCCACAAAAAAGTTAATCCAGAGAGCAAAATGGCACTTATCTTTTAAAGATAGAAAAACGGCAAAAAGATTTAAATGCCGGTGTAACACTGTGTATCTTATCTTATCCGACGGGATCCGTTTCGCCGCTATCGTGCGGCTTCATCAGGGTTTTTTGGATAACACTTTTAATACAAGCAATTCAGGACGTTCTTACACTTAAATCTTTTTGCCGTTTTTCTATCTTTAAAAGATAAGTGCCATTTTTGGCTTATACTGTTAGGCTGACTATCATATCAGCTTTCTGACTGTTATTTGCCTCTATAGTTTTGGTTAGCTATTCTAGCAGCCTTCCATTTGATAAACTATACTTTTTGCCATTTGCATAAGCTCAATTTATATTTGTCCCTTTAATTCAATATAAGATTTGCGGCAGTTTAAACAACTACCTAACTCTCAGTTAGTGAGCGTTTTGAAGTGTTTATCAATACACCTATTGAGCTTATTGCACTGTTTATCAGTATGGTTATGTTAGCTTTTTGCACTAGTCACTTTTTCAACTGTAGAGTTTCTAATTAGGAAAGTATCTAGCCAGCATTAGCCCTTTTTTGCACAGTTTGTAGCACAAAGCATTAGCCACTTTAATTAGGTTCTTTATAGCATTAGTCACTTTAATAGGCCAGTCATAGCACCAGCCACTTTAAAGTTTATATATTCAACCAATGCATCAGTCACTTTAATCAGTGGATTGCGCTTGTCACTTTATTTATAGTTTTATTCAAGTACTTTTTTACTAAACAATATGTAGAGAGTTTTAGTTTCAATTGTCACGTTGATGTAATTAGTCAAACCATTATATAATACCAGTGAAGGTTTTTAAGATCTATGAAAGATATCCACGCCACTATTCCATATTGGATGATATTATTATGATCCTAGGAGTGGCAACTCTGAGATCTTTTCCTTCACTTAATTAATAAATTTTAGATTAATGATTTGACTAATATTAACTCTATAATTGCTCTCTGGATTAACTTTTTTGTGGATCTTATGATTACTAGTTAATCTTTACTCTTTTCTGGAGGTGGTCACCCCAGAGGCACAGTTGGGATGTCCCTGTCCCTCTGCGAGGCTTGGCGCGCTGCAGTCTTCGTTGGTGGCTCCAGACCTCTCATCTGGTTCAGGGGGTGAGTCTGGATCTACCACAGTGGACAGTGCTTCTCACGGATGCCAGTTTCTTCGAGTGGGGGAATCAGTGTCTAGGTCACTCAGCTCAGGGCACCTGGTCCACGAAGGTGGTCGATCAATGTGTTGGAGACCAGAGCCGTCCGTCTTGCGCTTTTAGCTTTCCGCTCCCTCTTGATGGGCAAGTCAGTCAGAGTCCTGTCGGCCAATGCCACGGTGGTGGCTTATGTCAATCGTTGGGGCACCAAGAGTGCTCAGGTGGCGCAGGAGGCGGCTTGGCTCATGCTTTGGGCGGAGTCACACCTTCTGGACTTCTCGGCCTCTCACATAGCCGGGGTGGAGAATGTTCAGGCGGACTTCCTCAGTCGTCACATCTTAGATCCCGGAGAGTGGTGTCTCAGCCCCGTGGCTTTTCAGTTGATAGTGCAGGTGTCCCGCTTCTTCAGTCGTCGCAGGGACGGATTGGCCGAGGGTCTGGATGCTCTGGTTCAACCATGGCCAACAGAAGGGCTGTTGTGCGTGTTCCCTCTGTGGCCATTAGTGGATAGAGTTCTTCTCCGCATTGTTCACCATCCGGGTCTGGTAGTTCCGGATGGGCCTCGACATCCATGGTACGCGGATCTGGTGACGCTCTGGGGTCGGATCCTCTTCCTCTGCCTCTTTTGGATGACCTTCTGACGCAGGGTCCCATTCCCATGTTCGACCCGTCTCCCTTCTGTCTTATGGCTTTACTCTTGAAAGGGGTCGCCTTGGTAAGAAGAGGTATTCAGATACAGTGATCTCTACACTCTTGGGGTCCCAGAGGCTTTCTACCTCTCGGGCTTATGTGCGGGTTTGGTGTCTCTTTGAGGGGTGGTGCCAGGTGCGGGGAGTGGTTTCTTTTCGTGCTTCCCTGCCTAACATCCTAGAGTTCTTGCAAGATGGCCTGGATAGCGGCCTGGCTTGGTCTTATCTCCGGGTTCAGCTTGCGGCCTTGTCAGCCTTTCGGGGATTAGTGACAGGTCAGCGTTTGACAGCCATTCCTGATGTGATTCGCTTTTTGCGGGCGGCCAAGTTATTCAGGCCTCCCGTGCGGCCTTCTATTCCATCTTGGGATCTCAATCTGGTTCTATCTGTTCTGGTGCACCCGCCCTTCGAACCGTCGGGCGGCTGCTCTTTGAAGGACCTTACTCTGAAGGTCAAAACAGCAGTCAGGGAGGCCAAACTTCATATGGAAGAAACTCTAGCGAAGAACATCAAGAAAAGGGACAAATCCTTCTTCAGATACATTAGCGACAGGAAAAAGAACACAAACGGCATAGTACGCCTTAGAACGCCAGACGGGAATTATGTGGGCAGACTTGATGGGCTATAGCCCTTTTCTGCTGTCATCTTTCTATGTTTCTATGTTTATGGTGGACATTTCTTCCGCTAGGCGTGTTTCTGAGCTACAGGCTTTCTCTTGTAGGGCTCCCTTCTTGGAGTTTTCTAGGGAGCGGGTTGTCTTGAGGCCTGTTCCTTCTTTTCTACCGACAGTAGTTTCTCCTTTTCATGTCAATCAATCTGTGGTCCTCCCAGTCTTGGATAGTCAGGAGGGCTCTTCTGAGCAAAGCCAGCTGCGCAAGTTGGATGTTGGTCAGGTCCTTCGCTCTTATGTGCAGTGGATCCAGGAGATCAGGAAATAAGATCATTTCTTTGTCTTTCTGGCGGGTCCTCGTAGGGGGGCTGGCGCTTCTAAGGCTACTATTGCACGTTGGATCAAGGAGACTATTGCTTCCACTTATCTTCTGAGGCAGAAGCCCATTCCGGAGTTTATCAATGCTCATTCCACTTGGGGTCAGGCGGCTTCTTGAGCTGAGTCGTTGCTCGTGCCTCCAGAGGACATTTGTAAGGCTGCGGTTTGGTCTTCCTTGCATTCCTTTGTCAGACACTTTCGGGTAGATGTTCAGGCGCGTCGGGATGCGGTGTTCGGTGTGCGTGTTCTGGTGTCGGCCCTTCGGGGGTCCCATTAGTGTGAGGGACTACTTTGGTACGTCCCATTCGTAAAGATTAACCTCAACTGGTCTGGAGAGTGCTAAAGAAGGAGAAATTAGGTTCTTACCTGCTAATTTACTTTCTTTTAGCTTCTCCAGACCAGTAGAGGTCCCCACCCTGTCTGTTATTGTTGTGTTGGGGCTGTTGCTTGGGCAGTTTTGTTTTTTGCTGCGGGTTCTAGTATTTTTCTAGGGCCGGGGAGAATTAAAGAACAGCGGCTGTGGCTCGGCTGGCTTAGCTGGCGAGCTGTGGGGACATTTTTTTCCTTTTGGTATTTCTCCTCTGCATTTTCCAACAGCATTTGGGTATGTTAGTTGTTACTCCTGTTTGGAGTATTGTTTATTTCTGTTTCCAGTTCTTAGTTCTGCTTGGCTATTCGGCAGACTGATGTAAATAGAGAAGGGAGTATATTATATATTGTCCCACAATTTTGTTTTCAGTCTCCACCTGCTGGTCATGATTGGATATATACCCATTCGTAAAGATTAGCCTCTACTGGTCTGGAGAAGCTAAAAGAAAGTAAATTAGCAGGTAAGAACCTAATTTCTCCTTTTCTGGTTGATATTCAGCTGGCGCAATCAGCTTTTTTTAAAATGCGGATAGGTCACGATATTCATTGCCAGGCTAAGTTCAAGCACTGGCATTGAATATTGTTGGCTCACTGGGCCCCTACAGGTTGCCAGAGCTTATATGGGTCCCAACCAAGATTTAACCATAAGACTGTAGTATGGGCCCTTGCTGAAATATCATGCTGGAACCTTCCAACCCCCTTTCACCCCCTCCACCAGCAAATGGTGCCTCTTAGTCCCTGGAATAGCCCTCCTTCTGATATAACCTCCATATGGCAAGAATAGACCCCCCCCCCTCCTCACTGGTAACAATAGGTGGCAGGAGCAAATCCCACTTTCTCTAATCCCTAGCAAGCTGCCTCAATAAAATAACTGTCACAGTCTGTAGGCTGCTACAAGAGGTCATATCAACCATTTGTTGATGTAGCCACTAGAGGCAGGAACAAGTGGGATTTGTTCCCACTCCCATTGATCTCACTGGACCACCAGGGATCTTAGATAGGCTGAGAGAGGGAACCTTTCATGACTGGGGTAGGGGGTTAGAAGGTAGTCTTGCCGTAAATACTTACTGTAGGAGAATAGGTATCAGAAGAAGGGGATGTTTGGAGGAGAGGGGGGGAACAAACGGTAGGGCAACCTCAAGCCTTCTCCAAGCACCTTCCAATAACCTTACTGCATAAAGATTAGGATACCTTTTGGACCATGGGCAACTATGCGGGTCACTTATAAAAATAAAACTTTGAATTTTGATACTGCAGATAAACCTAAGGAGTTTTTGGAGCAGTGTGAATCACCAATGGCTACTTAATAGAGACTTGGATGGAAGTATTTGTGTTCTTGGTTGAAATGTTTATTTTTGTTTGGAGGTTTCTATGTTAAGGGAAGAAAAAGGAAAAAAGAAGAGTTAATAGGATTCTGAAGGCATGGCTGCAGTTGGATTTCAAATACATTCCACATTCTATCTTGTCATGAGGCAAATGGAATGTAGCCTGCAAGAGTATAAGAGATGCAATGTTACAGACCTTTTAAAGGACAGAAGTTAATAAGATGGATTGTACTGACTTGCTGTTTGGACAGACAGACTGAGAAACGATAGAGGATTGTGCAAAACAGATTGAAGGAAATAAGTTCTAAATAGTATTGAGAAGATATAAACTACAAGCAAGAGGACATTAAATAGAATGGATCTGCAAGCAAGATGAGAGTTAGACTGTGACTTTGTAAGCCTTACAATTTTCATTTGCATAAAAGGGGAAGTCAGCTGTGATATATGGAATAAGACATTGTAATGGAAATTCTCTAAATGCAGCAGAGGATTTTTTGAAGATGGTTCTGGTATATAGTTGACCTGACCTTAAAATAAAAATGACAGAGCTACAATGGTCAAAAAAAAAAAAAAAAAAAAGGAACAGGGTTTGTATATGTAGAATGTGAAGGATCTATGATTGGCACCACAAGTTTGAAATTGTGGTCATTGTAAATCTTTATGCAAAACAATTGGAAAGGAGATTTAAGGTGGATCAAAAGATGAGACTGAGAATGTATAAACAGTAGTGTGAGAGGATAGAATTTGATATGGATCTGCAAGCAAGAGGAGATTTGAAATGAGACTTTATGAGACATATAGCATCTTATTACAAGAAAAGGAAATTTGTTGTTATGTATGGACTATAGTTTTAAAATTGCAAATCTATTAATGCAACAAGAGTCATAATATTGTTGTTTGGGATAAAAATTGGTCTGAACTTAATATAAATAATGGTGGATATACGAGGAGATTAAAAAAAAAAAAAAAAAAAAATTTAATTAGAAGTTTTGGTAAAAGCGAAGGATGTAGGAAAGTTTGGATGTTATAATATAAAGCATATGATATAAGAGAATGTTGTGAATGGAGTGGAAATTAAAAGGGTAGCAAATATGCTAGTGTGGAAATGGGTATGGAATGTTAGGAGGGTTATGTTAAAGGGATAAAAATTGTTGTTTTGGGGAATTTATTGACTTTTTGAATAGGAAAAGTTAGGAAAAAAGATTTCCATTATATATTTAATAATATTTAAAAGTGATATTTAACTTGAGGGAATGTGATGTAATCTGACATGAAAGATGGATGTGGTTTGGATGAATGTAATTTTAAAATTTGGTGTGATTATTTATGTAATTCAATAATATCTTAATGGAAATGAGTGAGTAGAGAAGGGAGGGTTCATGAGAGATGGGGGAAAGGAAAGGAAAAAAAAAAAAAGAGGTAATCCTTGATAAAGAAGTCTTGTGTGATAAAATGATATTCATTTTAATATGATAATGATCTGGCTAATGGTTTTAAAATTATAAATATAGCTTGTGGGGAGTTTATCTATTGCCTAGTCAAGGTGTGCGTTTCAAAGTTGGCAAGTAATTTAAGGGAGGGATGGGAGGGGGAGGGGATTAAGAATATGGGAAGGGGTATAGGGGAGGGGATGGGTTCTAATAATAATTTTAAAAAGGGGAAAAGAGGTTATAATATTGATGTGAAGAATATTATTGATTATTGTTTTGATTTGATATAATGACTTTAAAAATTTTTTCAATAAATGTTAATGGTCTCAACCACCCGATAAAAAGGAAAAAAGTATTGCTATATTTAAAAAAACAAAATGCGGATGTCTATTTCATACAGGAGACTCACCTTAATGGAGATGAATCAAAAAAGCTAATTGGTAATTGGGTGAGAGATTGCTTTTTTGCACCGGCGGTGGGGAAAAAAGCTGGGGTAGCAATTTTAATAAATAAAAAATGTTCAGCAGGATTTAATATGGTGAAAGCAGATAAATTAGGAAGATGGGTGCATGTGAACATGAGTATGGGCAATAATACTGTGGCGCTATTTAATGTGTACGTACCTAATTCGAATCAAATTGAATATTTTAAAACTCTACAACCAATAATTTTACCACTGGCTGCTAATAATTTGATAGTAGCAGGAGATTTTAATGCTGTTGTGGACCCTTTATTGGATAAAAAACCTAGTAAAATTTTAAAATCTTTAGGGTTGGATAATTTTATAAATTCTTGCAATTTAAAAGATATATGGAGAATTCTTCATTTTAATGATCGAGATTTTTCATTTTATTCACATGTTCATAAATCTTTTTCTAGAATTGATTATATTCTTGTTTCTGATGGGCTAATACAAGATGTTACACAAGCCTCTATAGAACCAATAATTTTATCAGATCATGGAGGAGTGTGGATTTCTTTAAATTTTAATGACCCGGATAATGGTAGGCCTGTATGGAGATTTAATAATGCATTGCTTGCATATCCAAAATTTTGTGAAGAATTTCAATTAAAAATGGATGAATATTTTCAAAATAATATTACAGAGGAAATATCTACAGAAATAATATGGGATGCTTTTAAAGCAACGATGAGAGGGCAAATTATATCATTTTCAGCTTATTCTAAAAAACAATTAAATAAGCAATTTACGGAACTGGAACACGAAATAAAAGATTTAGAATTAAAATTGATTAATAAGTGGGAGAATTCTACGTTGCAAACTTTATTAAAAGCAAAATATAAATATAATGAGATTTCTTCTAATTTGGCTAAAAAAAATATTATGTGTCAGCAAGCTTTGTATTATGGTAGTTCAAATAAGGCGGGAAGATTATTGGCTAATTATCTTAAAGTGAAAAAAAGAAAGATGAAATTGAATGCAATAAAAGATGAAAAAGGTGAAACTCATTTTCAGATTGGTCCTATTTTAAAACAGTTTTTAAATTATTATAAAAACCTGTATTCTTCTGAGTCTTATTTAAATAAAGAAAAAGATGGTATAGTGTTTTTAAATAATATTGAAGGTCCGAAGATTCCTGATCATATAAAAAGAAGTTTGGAAAATCCAATATCTTTACAAGAATTACAAACAGCATTGAAATCTCTTAGAGTAGGGACCGCTCCAGGTGGTGATGGTTTTACGGTAGAGTTTTATAAAGCATTTCAAAATACTCTTTTACCTCATTTATTAAATTTATATCAAAATCAACTAAAGAAAGGTTGTATATCAGGCACTATGGCAGAATCATTAACTATTGTTTTGCCGAAGCCAAATAAAGATCCCATGTTGGTTTCAAATTACAGGCCTATTTCATTGATAAATGTAGATGGTAAATTATTAGCCAAACTTTTGGCTACGCGTTTGGCAAAAGCTCTTCCTCACATAGTTGGTATGCATCAAACAGGGTTTGTTGCTCAGAGACACTCTTCTAATAACACCAGATTGGCATTGCAAATGTTATATTTAACAAAAGAAATTGGAGATCCGGCTTTTTCTGTGTCTCTAGATGCAGAGAAAGCTTTTGATCGTGTGGAATGGACATTTATGTATCAGGCCATGGAGTGGTTTGGTATTGGTTCGGGATTTATACAAATGATTAAAACTCTGTATAGCTCTCCTGTTGCTAGATTATATATCAATAATAATTTTTCTGATTGTTTTAAATTGCAAAGGGGAGTTAGACAGGGATGTCCTTTGTCTCCTTTACTTTTTGATATAGTGCTTGAACCCTTATTATTAGCTATTCAACAAGAGGAGGAGATACAGGGTATACCGCATAAAGATAAAGAATATAAAGTTTCTGCATATGCGGATGATATATTACTTCATTTGAGGAATCCGGAAACAACCATTCCAAATTTATTGGTTTTGATTGAAAGATTTGGAAAGTTTTCAGGATATAAAATAAATTGGACTAAATCAGAAGTTCTTCCTTTAAATGTGCATTGCACAAAAGGATTATTTGACTCATTACCTTTTATTTGGAAAGAAGAAGGAATAAAATACTTAGGTATATGGATAAAAAACACGCTTGATGAGACAATTATAATGAATGAAAAAAGTTTATTGCAAAAAGTAACAGAGTTATGTGAGCAATGGAATCCTTTACATTTATCTTGGTGGGGAAGAGTTCAAACTGTCAAAATGATGATATTGCCTGTGGTTTGTTATCAAATGGGAATGATACCAGTTTTTTTTCAGGGGTCTTTTTACAAAAAGTTAAATAATATTCTTAGTAAATTTATTTGGCTGGGTAAAGCTGTAAGAATTGCTCTAGTGACTTTACAAAAACCAATTGAGGAGGGAGGGGTAAATTTTCCAAATTTTTATAGGTTTCATCAATCCTATATATTGCGCCAAGGTATGTATTGGGTCCTCCCAGAACTCATGGAGAAGCTTCCAGATTGGTTATGGTTGGAGTGGCAGCTCATGTCTCCTATCAGGCTTCGTCATCTGCTTAGCATTAAAATGCCTAGAATAAGGAAAACCAATAGGATATTAATGGACACATGGACAACATTAAAGTATGTAAACAACTTAACTCCTATTACTATTCAAAAATCTACTTGTCAAAATATATGGCTGAACTCCAAGATACAAATAGGCGGTTTTATGATTGTCTGGAAGGATTGGATTGAAGCAGGAATACGTACTTTAGATGATGTTATTAATGATGGTAAGCTGCTGGAGTTTTCACAATTGCAACATAAATTTGGACTTAATAAAAAACAAAGTTATAAGTGGTTGCAATTGAAGCAGGCTATTCAGGCAGGGTTCCCTGAATGGAAGTCTTTAAATACTCATTTTACTCTAGAATTCTTATGCTTCCAGGCAGATTTTATGGGTCACCAGGCCGCACAGTGGTATAAAACATTATCTGGATATTTAAATAAAAAACCAAGGACTGTACTTAGAGATATTTGGAGCATTGAGATTAAGCATCAAATTAATGCATCTCAATGGCCACGTATTTGGTCTTGGAGGATAAGATGTACAATGTCTGCGTCTATGAGGCAAACATGGTTTTTCCTGTTGCATAGAGCACTCTGGACCCCTGTTCGCTTACAAAAATTGGATTGCTCTAAGTCTAATAGATGTTGGCATTGTCATCTTGAGGCTGGAACTCTAGATCATTTATTATTTTATTGTCCTTTTATTAATAATTTTTGGAAATTGATCTGGGGTCAAATAAATTGTATGTTAGAGAATCCTGTGGCCCTATCATATGACACAGTTTTGTTTGGAATGTCTATGAGGGCCAAAAGTCAAATTTCATCGAATAATAACAAACTGTTAATGATTTTAACAGGAGTTGCCATCCAACATATAACACATAACTGGAAAGACTATAGAGGATTGAATTATTGTTTCTGGTGGAGTTCGGTTTGTCAGGTGTATGAAATGGAAAAAACATTGGCAATCAAGAGAGGTTATTATAAGAAATTTAAAGAGGTGTGGAGACCATTAATTAAGTATTATAATAAATAAATAATTATATTTATCCCCATTAAATATATGTAGGGGGGAGGAGGGATGGGTGGGTTTTATGACATTATGAGGGGTAATATATGGAAAGGGAGGGAGGGGAGATAGTTTATGGTATAAAATGAATGTAGAGTTTCAAGTGAAGAATGTATAGTATGACTTGAATTATTGTACACTTGTTTGCATAATGTAAAAACGAATAAAGATATTTAAAAAAAAAAAAAAATATTTCTTTTTTACATTTTTATTTTTATTTTTTTTCATTTATATAAACCCTCCCCTTTCCCTTCCAATCATAAATAATGTTAAGAAAATGGTGTTTATTCATTACAAAACAATGTCAATGGCCCCCATATTTCATTAAACCTAGTAGAGGTTAATCTTTACGAATGGGTATATATCCAATCATGACCAGCAGGTGGAGACTGAAAACAAAACTGTGGAATAGTATATAATATATTCCCTTCTCTATTCTCATCAGTCTTCTTTCAGTCTCCAGCAGGTGTTGAGTGATCTGTACCCATCTCCCTTGGTAGGGCTGTTGGAATTTGATTAGGGGGTTTCTAGTCCCTGTTTTTGGCCGGACAGAACTTGGGCGAGCTCTGTTTGGGGGTTCGTCCGACCTCGGGGGTGTCAAGCCCGGCGGGTCTTGAGCGGGGTCCCTCCCCCCACTTCCTCCACCTCCCAAAAAAAAAAAATGTTACGGGAAGTTCTGCTCTTAGGGTCTCTGAGGAGCGTACATTAAAGACATTTCTTAAGTAGAATTTTGATGTCTCTGCCTTGGAGGTCCAGGCGGCTTTTTGTGTGGGGCTGGTGGCTCGCACCGTGTTTCAGTGGTCTGAGCATGTCCTGGATCGTGAGTCTGATGACTGGTCCTTAGTGGATCAGGAGGTGGCAAAGATTGAGATGACTGCCTCGTTCCTCTCAGATGCTCTTTGTGACTTGGCGCGGCTAAGTCTGGGGCTTTTGGTAGCTGCATGCCTTACCCTGTGGTTTTGTGCTTGGTCGGTGGTTGCTGCGTCCAAAACTGAACTTCACAAAATTTCCCTTTCGGGGTCGTTTTTGTTTGGAGAGGACTTAGATAAGTTGGTTCAGACTCTGACGGACTCTAAGGTGCCCCGTCTACCTGAGGACCGTGCCCGCCCGGCATCTCGGGGTGGCACTGTCCGGGGGCGTCTGCGGGAATTTCGCAAGTTTCGCCCAGGGCGTGGGGTTGAACATAAGAAATGCCTTCACCGGATCAGACCAAGGTCCATCTAGTCCGGCGATCCGCACACGCGGAGGCCCATTTAGGTGCTCCTTTTTGGAGACCCAGTTTTCCCGTATCCCTCAATATGATCTGCAAGAAGGTGTGCATCCAACATGCGTTTGAAACCCAGCACAGTATTTTCTGCCACCACCTCCGGCGGGAGAGCATTCCAAGCGCTCACCACTCTTTGTGTGAAACAGAACTTCCTGACATTTGTTCTGAACCTGCTGCCATTCAGTATTAGGCTATGACCTCTTATCCGCGTCTTGCTTCTTTCCAGGCTTCCGGTTTTTCCCCGGGGTCGGTTGACTCGGCGCATGCAGTCCTTTCAGGGGGCCCGTCGGGGGCTGGGAGTCCCCCCCCCCCGGTTCCCCTGCTGCCCGTCCTGCACGATGGAACTTTGACAGCGCCCCCTTTGGTTCCAGAGGGCGCCCGGCTGAGTAACTTGTTTCCCAAGTGGGCCGAGATCACGTCCAATCAGTGGGTCCTGGTGGTGGTGCGGGACGGTTATGCCCTGGAATTTTGCCCATCGCCAGACCCTTCAGTGCTTGCTAGATCTCAAAGCGGTTGTCCAGTGTCCCCTCAGGAGTGCGGCACCGGCTGGTACGCCATATCCTTTGTAGGGCCCTAAAAGGAGGGGACCTTTCAGCCCATCCTCGGTTTAAACAGGGGTCAACAGGCTCTCAGAATTCCCTTTTATTCGCATGGACACACTCCAGTCTGTCCTTCTGGCGGTTCAGCCGGGTGAGTTCCTGACTTCTCTCGTTCTGGCGGAAGCCTACTTGCCTGTTTCCATTTAGGCCTCTCATCAGCTTTTTCTTTGCTTTGCGATATTGGGTCAGCACTATCAGTTCTATGCGCTTCCCTTGGGCCTGGCCACGACTCCCCGTACGTTCACCAAGGTGATGGTGGTTGTCGCGGTGGCATTGCAGTCGGAGGGCATTCTGGTGCACCCCTCCTTGGATGTCTGGTTGATTCGGGCAAAGTCATTGCAGGAGAGCATCTGGGTTACGGCTCGGGTAGTGGAGTTTCTCTGGTCGCTGGGCTGGGTGGTCAACCTTTCCAAGAGTCGGTTGATCCCAGCTCAGCGTCTGGAGTACCTTGGGGTTCTGTTTGACACTTCTTTGGGGAAGGTCTTCCTTCCAGAGGCCCGGGTAAGCAAATTTGCAATCTCAGATTCACCTTCTTTTGGCGTCCCGGTGTCCTCGGGCGCAGGATTTCCTCCAAGTCTTGGGGTCGATGGCAGTGTCCCTGGACGTGGTGAGGTGGGCGCGGGCCCACATGCATCCTCTTCAGTATGCTCTGTTCTGGAGGTGGTCACAAGATCCACAAAAAAGTTAATCCAGAGAGCAAAATGGCACTTATCTTTTAAAGATAGAAAAACGGCAAAAAGATTTAAATGCCGGTGTAACACTGTGTATCTTATCTTATCCGACGGGATCCGTTTCGCCGCTATCGTGCGGCTTCATCAGGGTTTTTTGGATAACACTTTTAATACAAGCAATTCAGGACGTTCTTACACTTAAATCTTTTTGCCGTTTTTCTATCTTTAAAAGATAAGTGCCATTTTTGGCTTATACTGTTAGGCTGACTATCATATCAGCTTTCTGACTGTTATTTGCCTCTATAGTTTTGGTTAGCTATTCTAGCAGCCTTCCATTTGATAAACTATACTTTTTGCCATTTGCATAAGCTCAATTTATATTTGTCCCTTTAATTCAATATAAGATTTGCGGCAGTTTAAACAACTACCTAACTCTCAGTTAGTGAGCGTTTTGAAGTGTTTATCAATACACCTATTGAGCTTATTGCACTGTTTATCAGTATGGTTATGTTAGCTTTTTGCACTAGTCACTTTTTCAACTGTAGAGTTTCTAATTAGGAAAGTATCTAGCCAGCATTAGCCCTTTTTTGCACAGTTTGTAGCACAAAGCATTAGCCACTTTAATTAGGTTCTTTATAGCATTAGTCACTTTAATAGGCCAGTCATAGCACCAGCCACTTTAAAGTTTATATATTCAACCAATGCATCAGTCACTTTAATCAGTGGATTGCGCTTGTCACTTTATTTATAGTTTTATTCAAGTACTTTTTTACTAAACAATATGTAGAGAGTTTTAGTTTCAATTGTCACGTTGATGTAATTAGTCAAACCATTATATAATACCAGTGAAGGTTTTTAAGATCTATGAAAGATATCCACGCCACTATTCCATATTGGATGATATTATTATGATCCTAGGAGTGGCAACTCTGAGATCTTTTCCTTCACTTAATTAATAAATTTTAGATTAATGATTTGACTAATATTAACTCTATAATTGCTCTCTGGATTAACTTTTTTGTGGATCTTATGATTACTAGTTAATCTTTACTCTTTTCTGGAGGTGGTCACCCCAGAGGCACAGTTGGGATGTCCCTGTCCCTCTGCGAGGCTTGGCGCGCTGCAGTCTTCGTTGGTGGCTCCAGACCTCTCATCTGGTTCAGGGGGTGAGTCTGGATCTACCACAGTGGACAGTGCTTCTCACGGATGCCAGTTTCTTCGAGTGGGGGAATCAGTGTCTAGGTCACTCAGCTCAGGGCACCTGGTCCACGAAGGTGGTCGATCAATGTGTTGGAGACCAGAGCCGTCCGTCTTGCGCTTTTAGCTTTCTGCTCCCTCTTGATGGGCAAGTCAGTCAGAGTCCTGTCGGCCAATGCCACGGTGGTGGCTTATGTCAATCGTTGGGGCACCAAGAGTGCTCAGGTGGCGCAGGAGGCGGCTTGGCTCATGCTTTGGGCGGAGTCACACCTTCTGGACTTCTCGGCCTCTCACATAGCCGGGGTGGAGAATGTTCAGGCGGACTTCCTCAGTCGTCACATCTTAGATCCCGGAGAGTGGTGTCTCAGCCCCGTGGCTTTTCAGTTGATAGTGCAGGTGTCCCGCTTCTTCAGTCGTCGCAGGGACGGATTGGCCGAGGGTCTGGATGCTCTGGTTCAACCATGGCCAACAGAAGGGCTGTTGTGCGTGTTCCCTCTGTGGCCATTAGTGGATAGAGTTCTTCTCCGCATTGTTCACCATCCGGGTCTGGTAGTTCCGGATGGGCCTCGACATCCATGGTACGCGGATCTGGTGACGCTCTGGGGTCGGATCCTCTTCCTCTGCCTCTTTTGGATGACCTTCTGACGCAGGGTCCCATTCCCATGTTCGACCCGTCTCCCTTCTGTCTTATGGCTTTACTCTTGAAAGGGGTCGCCTTGGTAAGAAGAGGTATTCAGATACAGTGATCTCTACACTCTTGGGGTCCCAGAGGCTTTCTACCTCTCGGGCTTATGTGCGGGTTTGGTGTCTCTTTGAGGGGTGGTGCCAGGTGCGGGGAGTGGTTTCTTTTCGTGCTTCCCTGCCTAACATCCTAGAGTTCTTGCAAGATGGCCTGGATAGCGGCCTGGCTTGGTCTTATCTCCGGGTTCAGCTTGCGGCCTTGTCAGCCTTTCGGGGATTAGTGACAGGTCAGCGTTTGACAGCCATTCCTGATGTGATTCGCTTTTTGCGGGCGGCCAAGTTATTCAGGCCTCCCGTGCGGCCTTCTATTCCATCTTGGGATCTCAATCTGGTTCTATCTGTTCTGGTGCACCCGCCCTTCGAACCGTCGGGCGGCTGCTCTTTGAAGGACCTTACTCTGAAGGTCAAAACAGCAGTCAGGGAGGCCAAACTTCATATGGAAGAAACTCTAGCGAAGAACATCAAGAAAAGGGACAAATCCTTCTTCAGATACATTAGCGACAGGAAAAAGAACACAAACGGCATAGTACGCCTTAGAACGCCAGACGGGAATTATGTGGGCAGACTTGATGGGCTATAGCCCTTTTCTGCTGTCATCTTTCTATGTTTCTATGTTTATGGTGGACATTTCTTCCGCTAGGCGTGTTTCTGAGCTACAGGCTTTCTCTTGTAGGGCTCCCTTCTTGGAGTTTTCTAGGGAGCGGGTTGTCTTGAGGCCTGTTCCTTCTTTTCTACCGACAGTAGTTTCTCCTTTTCATGTCAATCAATCTGTGGTCCTCCCAGTCTTGGATAGTCAGGAGGGCTCTTCTGAGCAAAGCCAGCTGCGCAAGTTGGATGTTGGTCAGGTCCTTCGCTCTTATGTGCAGTGGATCCAGGAGATCAGGAAATAAGATCATTTCTTTGTCTTTCTGGCGGGTCCTCGTAGGGGGGCTGGCGCTTCTAAGGCTACTATTGCACGTTGGATCAAGGAGACTATTGCTTCCACTTATCTTCTGAGGCAGAAGCCCATTCCGGAGTTTATCAATGCTCATTCCACTTGGGGTCAGGCGGCTTCTTGAGCTGAGTCGTTGCTCGTGCCTCCAGAGGACATTTGTAAGGCTGCGGTTTGGTCTTCCTTGCATTCCTTTGTCAGACACTTTCGGGTAGATGTTCAGGCGCGTCGGGATGCGGTGTTCGGTGTGCGTGTTCTGGTGTCGGCCCTTCGGGGGTCCCATTAGTGTGAGGGACTACTTTGGTACGTCCCATTCGTAAAGATTAACCTCAACTGGTCTGGAGAGTGCTAAAGAAGGAGAAATTAGGTTCTTACCTGCTAATTTACTTTCTTTTAGCTTCTCCAGACCAGTAGAGGTCCCCACCCTGTCTGTTATTGTTGTGTTGGGGCTGTTGCTTGGGCAGTTTTGTTTTTTGCTGCGGGTTCTAGTATTTTTCTAGGGCCGGGGAGAATTAAAGAACAGCGGCTGTGGCTCGGCTGGCTTAGCTGGCGAGCTGTGGGGACATTTTTTTCCTTTTGGTATTTCTCCTCTGCATTTTCCAACAGCATTTGGGTATGTTAGTTGTTACTCCTGTTTGGAGTATTGTTTATTTCTGTTTCCAGTTCTTAGTTCTGCTTGGCTATTCGGCAGACTGATGTAAATAGAGAAGGGAGTATATTATATATTGTCCCACAATTTTGTTTTCAGTCTCCACCTGCTGGTCATGATTGGATATATACCCATTCGTAAAGATTAGCCTCTACTGGTCTGGAGAAGCTAAAAGAAAGTAAATTAGCAGGTAAGAACCTAATTTCTCCTTTTCTGGTTGATATTCAGCTGGCGCAATCAGCTTTTTTTAAAATGCGGATAGGTCACGATATTCATTGCCAGGCTAAGTTCAAGCACTGGCATTGAATATTGTTGGCTCACTGGGCCCCTACAGGTTGCCAGAGCTTATATGGGTCCCAACCAAGATTTAACCATAAGACTGTAGTATGGGCCCTTGCTGAAATATCATGCTGGAACCTTCCAACCCCCTTTCACCCCCTCCACCAGCAAATGGTGCCTCTTAGTCCCTGGAATAGCCCTCCTTCTGATATAACCTCCATATGGCAAGAATAGACCCCCCCCCCTCCTCACTGGTAACAATAGGTGGCAGGAGCAAATCCCACTTTCTCTAATCCCTAGCAAGCTGCCTCAATAAAATAACTGTCACAGTCTGTAGGCTGCTACAAGAGGTCATATCAACCATTTGTTGATGTAGCCACTAGAGGCAGGAACAAGTGGGATTTGTTCCCACTCCCATTGATCTCACTGGACCACCAGGGATCTTAGATAGGCTGAGAGAGGGAACCTTTCATGACTGGGGTAGGGGGTTAGAAGGTAGTCTTGCCGTAAATACTTACTGTAGGAGAATAGGTATCAGAAGAAGGGGATGTTTGGAGGAGAGGGGGGGAACAAACGGTAGGGCAACCTCAAGCCTTCTCCAAGCACCTTCCAATAACCTTACTGCATAAAGATTAGGATACCTTTTGGACCATGGGGGGCCTTACCCTAGCGGTGGGGTTTAGTTTGCCCCCACCATGCCAGTCCTGTCAAGGGTGCACCACTGCTGGGTGGGGCCAGGCCCACCTGGGTCCACCTGTGCTAGGCCACTGAAATGAGCATGGGCATAGCTACCATTAAATGAGCCTGGAAAAAGTCCAGGGCTACTATCCAGCATCTCTCCTTCCTGTACATCATTCTTATTGTCTCCTGCTTCCCCAAGCTTGGTATCTCAATCACTCTCTGGTACCCCTCAGTCCTCCAAATGCGTGGTGCTGGGAGGGCTGGCAGAGACAGCAGTAAAAATAGGCTGCCTTTGGCCAGCACTGCCATGGCTTTTCCTCTGCCACGTCCCTCCCACAAGAAATTGCATCATAGAATCGGGATGCTGCTTGGGAAAAGCCCTGGTGGACTGGATTTCATTGCTGCCTTTGCTAGTAATCTACTGAGCATTTGGAGGACTTGGGGGGGGGGGGTACTAGAGAGTGCCAGGCCTGTTTGTGGAGGAAGACTAGAGCCAGGAAGAGAAGGAGCAATATGCTAGACCTGGGGGGGAAGAAGTTAGAGAGAAAGACCCTAATTAAAGGAGGGAGAAAGAGAGAGGGAGAGATGCTGAACCTGGGGAAGGGAGAGGAGAAAGAGAGAGGACTGTGTAGACTGGGGTGAGAGTGGGGAAGAAAGATGCCACACCATGGGAGAATGAGGAGGGGGAGAGTCAGGAGAGATTCTAGTCCTGGGTTTGGGGGTGCAGGAGGGTTAGGGGAAATGGACATTGTGAGACACAGGGACATAGAGGAGAGATCCTGGACATGAAGGAAGCATAGGACAGGAATACAGAGGAGTGATGCTAGACACAGGGAGAAGAATAGGGACAGAGAGGAGAAATAAATGACATGGAGGGAATATGGATGGTGGACTCAGAGAAAGAAGAAATTTCAAATCCTTGGATTAGAGAATGACATGGAGACAAAGTTTGTCTTCATCTGTGCAAGCTCTTTCACCATTCATTCTCTGTCCATCTGTCTCCATCCCCATGAACTGTCTGATCCCATCTGCACAAGCCTTAAACAATTAGGATTTTATATTTTAATCATTTTATTAAAGTACAAAAAGAAACAATATTCTGTACAACTGTCATTTTATAAATCACAAATACATTAAAAAACAAGGATCAATAAAACCTGTCTCCCCCTCATAAATATCCCCTCCACTATCGGGAAAACTGCACAAACTAAGCGGGTCTTTTACTAAGGCTCGTTACCCAATTTAGTGCGCGTTAAATATAAGCGTGCCCATTATATTCTTTGGACACGGTAGCATTTAGCGTGGTCTAAATTGGCTAGCGTGCCTTAGTAAAAGACCCCCTAAATTACTACATAATGCTACATAGAGAATTCATTCTAACAGAATATTTCAGTCACACACAGAGAACACAAATGGCAAACACATAATAGCTGACCAAAAATTATAAACATAAATTAAACCAATATCCTAAGAAGCCATACCTTACATGTAGTGCATCAAAGAAAGATCCATTTCCTCCTATGCTGTGTAAAATATAAAGATCACACATGCCAGGGATGGTGTTAGTGGAGTGCAACTAGGTCAACTGCCCCATGGCCGGAGAGAGCCCTAAGCTTGCTGGAAGCCGAAAGTAGCATGGCCTGGTTGTGGACTCAAATTTTTTCCCATTCCCACGGTTTTACTGCAGTTTACCGCGGGAACGGGTCACCATGTTATTCTTTATCCTAGATCCAGGAAAGAAAGTTAAGAAAAAACAGAGGAAAGCAGAAAACTGGGACCAAAGCAATGCTCAGACAACAAAATTAGAAATAAGTATTTTTTTCCTGAATTTATTAATTCTAATATGTCAGGTTTGGAAAAGGTGCATCATGCATTTCTGTTTCTATTTCTATTATTAAGGCAAGTTTTCTTTCTGCGTGAAAGAATTTATCCAGTGCTGGGGATCATCATATTGTGTTGCCTTTAGAAAACAGGCAAAAAAATTGGTGTTTTTCTAGAAATTAATTTAGGTGCCATATTATGAACTTACCTTCAGAATGGCTAGTGTTGTATTGGGACAGTAAACATATTGGTTTGTACTATGTTTCGACCTTTGCTCACCTCTTTTTGAGTCAGACTTGGGGCCCTTTGCATATATTTTGCACTGGAGTTTGGATTCCAGTAGTAATCAGATTCATCTGCATATATTGCTAATTTAGAAATGGTTAAGGTTGGGAGTGCTAACTTTAATTTTCAGTTACACTTCTAGATCCATATCTAAAATAAACTTTAAATCGACAACTATTAAGAGCTAATAGTTTAAAAAATGTATTTTAGCTTTAAAGTTTTGCTTTTGGATATGATAATGTAAAAAAAGCTTTGCTTAATAGATATATTTGCTAAGGAGTCTATATTTCCTTTTAACAATATATTTTGATAATATTAGGTGGCTTCTGTGGAAATTAAAGTGACTTCACCAACTTTAATCATGAAAATCAAGTCACCCAGGCCTCTTACAGGTAAATGGACACCTCCTAATTTATCTGGCCAAATATGATGCAAACAAATTATCAAAGTCAAATAATAATGAGAGGTGGATATTGTGTTATTTATTTACTTCAAGTTACAAATATGTATATCACTTCCCTGGTTTTGTGAGGACATCCAAAGTGGTTCACCTAGTTATTATAAACAATCAGAAACAAATGCTAAAATAAAACATTCATTATAACACATCTAAAGAGTAACCCTGCTTGCTTTTGCCACCTTTTCCTCCAAAATAGAATTCTGGTATCTATTATGTTGTATGGTAGCTGCTTTAGTCCAGTTTAAAGGTTTGTAAATAAAATTCAAACAAAAATTGAAAATAGGTGATAACTTTATATTGAACTATTTATTACCTTCATTCTCTATAACAGGTTGCTTAAGTTTATAGAATACTAGCACATATAGGTGTGATTGTTATAGTTACATGCATAGGTGCTAGCCACACACTCAGCAGTATTCTATAACATAGGCATACAACTTGCTTAACGTGTGAATGCAAGGGGTATGGGCAGATCCCATTTTTGCACACATAACTTACAGAATAGGTACATGCGTTTTTGCCTTTTATTGACATGGCGCAAGTGGGCACACCTAAATGTTGAAAATGACAGGAAAAGGAAAGAAGCCTGTCACTCCATGTCATTACAAAGGCATCCCAATGACTTGTTTTGTGTGTTTTTCTTTTGGATGAGTTTTTTTCAAAAATGGCTCAAAAAGATAGATGCAAATCTAAAAAGTAGCCATTTAAAAAAAATAAACCAATGATTTTTGTGTGTCTTCTGCAAAATGGCCAAACTCGAATTTGGACGTCATATCAAAAATGGTCCTCCATGTATCACAAAGATTATAATGATATAGGTCAAGGATCCAGACTAAGCTTAATGTTGGTCTTTAAACATATAGATCAAGTAAGAGCACAAAAACATATCTTACATTAAAACTAAAATGTGACAATGAAAACCACAATAATAATAAATAAACCTGTGTTGCATGAACAATAAAGTGGATCAGAAAGGGAATTGCTGCAGCAATTCTATTTCATTCATTTATTTTCATTGGGCCCACACTATGTTCATGCAGTGTCTGATAGCATGGATGCCATATGGTAAATGTCTGTTCTGTGCATTAAATGTGGGGCAGAAGCTAGACATGCATTTTTCTGGATTTGTCTTTTGAGTAATAACAAAATGGTTTTCCTTTATTTCAGGAAGTCATTTTAAAACTGCATCAGAAGCTGTTCAGAAGACGGACGAGTGCAATGTTATTGGTTCAGGACATAATCATGCGATTAGTGCACATCAGTGGGAACAGCAGGAAGCAATATTTTATACTGTGTTCAAAAAATATCTTGACGCAAGGAGTACTGAGCCTACAGAGGAGAAGAAGCCCAGGTAAAACCCAGAACTTGTGATAAGTGTTATTTACAAAAGATTAGGGGGTTTCAACCTTTCTGACCTAACCAATGTGATAGCTATTTTATAAGCTATTTTGAGGGTAATTTTATAAGGGAGTGTGTACCTTTAATGCTAAAGTATGTGCCCAATTTGGTGGTATTTTAGCAACTGCTTGTAGATTTGACCACATACACCAGGGGTGTCAAAGTCCCTCCTCAAGGGCCGCAATCCAGTCGGGTTGTTAGGATTTCCCCAATGAATATGCATGAGATCTTTTTTTTTTTTTTTTTTTTTTTTTTTTTCATCTTTATTCCTTTTTATTTCTTTCAACAAGTGTACAATATTATTACAAGTAATTCACATCACTCACTTGACATTCTTAAGCAATATTATTACACATGTTTTAATTCCCTCCACCCACCTCCCATCCCCTCCCCTATCAACAAAATATTTTATCCAAACATATACATATTTAGACTCTCCCTCCCCCCCATTTTTACAAATTATCCCCTAAGGAAAAAGAATAACCCTTAATCATTACAATATTCAATTAATGGCCTCCACACCTCCTTAAACCTTTTTAAATATCCCCTCTGTACGGCAAGAAATCTTTCCATCTTATATAAATGACAAACTGAGTTCCACCAAAAACTACAATTCAATCTAGAACAGTCTTTCCAATTAGTCGTTATTTGTTGAATTCCCACTCCAGTAAGAATCATCAATAATTTGTTGTTTGCTGCAGATATTTGACTTTTGGCCCTCATACACATTCCAAAAATCACTGTGTCGTAGGATAATGCTACATGATTTTCCATCAATATATTAACTTGATCCCATATTGATATCCAAAATGCCTGAATACATGGACAATAAAATAAAAGATGGTCTAAAGTTCCAATTTCAATTTTACAATGCCAGCATCTATTAGACTTAGAGCAATCTAATTTTTGTAATCTAGTAGGGGTCCAGAATGCTCTATGCAACAAAAAGAACCATGTTTGCCTAATAGATGCCGACATCGTACCTTTAATTCTCCAAGACCAAATACGTGGCCATTGAGATGCATTAATTTGATGCTTAATCTCAATGCTCCAAATATCTCTTAATCCATTTTTTGGTTTCTTATTCAAATAATTAGATATCATTTTATACCACTTTGCGGCCTGGTGTCCCAGAAAATCTGCCTGGAAACATAAGAATTCTAAGCTGTAATGATCATTTAAAGATTTCCATTCAGGGAACCCCACCTGAATAGCCTGCTTCAATTGCAACCACTTATAACTTTGTTTTTTATTCAGACCATATTTATGTTGCAATTGTGAAAAATCAAGCAGCTTACCATTATCAATTACTTCCGTTAAGGATCTTATACCTGCTTTAATCCAATCCTTCCAGACAATCTTAAACCCGCCTATTTGTATCTTGGAGTTTACCCAAATAGTCTGCTGTTTCGATTTTAAAATAGAATCACTAGTTAATTTATCTACAAATCTTAATGTTTTCCAAGTATCCATTAATACTCTATTGTCTTTACGTATTCTAGGCACTTTTATACCAAGCAGAAGATCAAGCCTAAGTGGAAAAATAAGTGATCTCTCCACCCTTAACCACTCTGGTAATTGTTCCAAAAGCTCTGGGAGGACCCAATACATACCTTGGCGCATGATATAGGCCTGATGATACCTATAAAAATTGGGAAAATTTACCCCACCCTCCTCAATTGGTCTTTGCAAAGACACTAGAGCCACTCTTGCAATTTTACCCAGCCAAATAAATTTAACCAGAATACTATTTAATTTTTTATAAAAAGACCCCTGAAAAAACACTGGTATCATTCCCAATTGATAGCAAACTACAGGCAAAATCATCATTTTAACAGTTTGAACTCTTCCCCACCATGACAAATGTAAAGGATTCCATTGCTCACATAACTCTGTTACTTTTTGTAATAAAAATTTTTCGTTTATTCTCATTGTCTCTTCAAGTGTTTTATTCAACCAAATACCTAAGTATTTTATACCATCCTCTTTCCAAATAAAAGGGAAAGAATCAAGTATACCTTTTGTACAATGCACATTTAAAGGTAAAATTTCTGATTTATTCCAATTTATTTTGTATCCTGAGAATTTTCCAAATGTATCTATTATCTCCAGTAGACATGGAATTGTTGTTTCCGGATTCCTCAAATGAAATTCCATTCTACACGATCAAAAGCCTTCTCAGCATCTAGTGATACTGAAAAATCCGGATCATTAATTTGTCTTGTTAAATAATACATCTGAAATGCCAGTCTAGTATTATTTGAAGAGTGTCTTTGAGCAACAAATCCAGTTTGATTTATTCCTATTATATTCGGAAGAGCTTTAGCCAATCTTAATGCTAAAATCTTAGCTAATATTTTACCATCTACATTTATTAAAGATATAGGCCTGTAATTTGACACCAATGTTGGATCTTTATTTGGCTTTGGCAAAACAATAGTTAAAGATTCTGCCATAGTGCCTGATATACAACCTTTATTCAGTTGGTCCTGATATAGTTTTAATAAATATGGTAAAAGGGAAATTTGAAATTCTTTATAAAACTCCACTGTAAATCCATCTCCACCTGGAGCGGTCCCAACTCTAAGGGATTTCAATGCCATTTGTAACTCTTTTAATGATATAGGTTTATCTAAACTTCCTTTTATATGATCAGGAACCTTAGGTCCTTTAACTAAACTCAAAAAATCCAACCCATCTTTCTCTTTATCTAAATAAGACTCAGAAGAATACAGTGACTTATAATATTTTAAAAATTGTTTTAATATATTTCCAATTTGAGAATGAGAATATCCTAATTCATCCTTAATTATGCTTATTTTCTCCTTTCTTTTCTTTGCTTTTAAATAATTTGCCAATAATCTTCCAGCCTTATTTGCACTACCATAATACATCGTTTGCTGAGCAAAAATATCTTTCCTTACTAATCCAGAGGAAATTTCATTATATTCACATTTTTTTTTTAACAATAATTGAAATGTCTCTTGTTCCCATTTATTAACCAATTTTAATTCCAAATTTTTAATTTCTTTTTCCAAATTTGCAAATTGCTTTCTTATCTGTTTCTTTTTATACGCAGAATATGATATAATTTGTCCTCTCATAGTTGCTTTGAAAGCATCCCATAATATTCCAATCGACATTTCCTCTAGGTCATTAAGTCTGAAATATTCATTCATTTTTATCTGAAATTCAGTGCAAAATTTAGAATCAGCAAGCAAAGTATTATCAAACCTCCATACAGGTTTGAAATTATCTTGATCTAATAAGTTAACTTCTATCCACACACCACCATGATCAGATATTACTATTGGTTCTATGTCAGCTTTTACAACTTGCTGTACAATCTGATCTGAAACAAATATATAATCAATTCTTGAAAACGATTGATGAACATGTGAACAAAATGTAAATTCCCGATCATTAAAATGAAGAATACGCCATATATCTTTCAAATTACATGCTTGTATCAAATTTTCTAATCCCATTGATTTCATAATTCTACTAGGCTTTTTATCCATTATTGGATCTATAACAGCATTGAAATCCCCAGCCACCACTAAATTAGTAGTAGCCAGTGGTAAAACTAATTGTTGTAGAGATTTAAAGAATTCACTTTGATTCGAATTAGGTGCATATATATTTAGTAACGCCATTGTATTACTGCCCATGCTCATGTCAACAAGTACCCACCTTCCTTGAGGATCTGCCTTTACCATATTAAATGTTGCTGAACATTTTTTATTAATCAATATTGCTACTCCTGCCTTCTTTTTTACCGCTGGTGCAAATAAACATTGTTTTATCCACTTATCTGTCAGCTTCATAGACTCTGTTCCAGACAAATGTGTCTCTTGCAAGAAACATATATCTATATTTTGTTGTTTAATATATTCCAATACCTTTTTCCTTTTTATAGGGTGATTAAGGCCATTTACATTCAAAGAAAAAATTTTAAAACCCATTTTACAAATAAAATATAAAATACATATATAATCCACTCAAACATAAAATATACATTTTTTCTTTTTCCTTAAACCAATATATGAGTCTCCCTCCCTCCCCTCTTTCCCCATCCCCCCTATTCCCATCCCCCACCCTCCCCTCCCCTAACACAAATGCAAACTTCGAAACGCACATATTACTGAGCAAAAATAAACTCCCCACAGGCAATAACATACTCATTTTTCTTTCTCTAATCTTTCAAACAACCAACACTAAATTATCCTGCAGTCAATCCATTCTTCAATACCCTAAATACCTATATTTACTATAATTCTTTATTATATACTTCCCCTCTCATTCAAATTTCCAAACATTCTTCCATCATATACCTCTAATATATTTATAAAAGTATATACCCAATATTTCGGAAACCATTTCTTACAATATATACCCCCCCAAGATTAATATTATTATTTTATTATTTTTTTTTTTTTAACCTAAGTTTCTCACAACTTCAATGGAACATACATCACTCCATCCTATAATATTCATTTTTTTTTTTTTTAACCTTACATCAAAAGAAGGATCAAACATTTCAACCAAGCAGACCTCATATTTTTTAAAACTCTCATTAATTTTCATTGCATCTTCAATCTATTACAGTCTATTCTCCATTCTGCACAACTGTAACACTTGTACATCTTCATCCTGCTGTTTCAGTCTCTTATTCCATCTTCTTGCAGATTGCTATTTCATCTTTCTCCATTAAAGTATTTTTGCAACATCATCCTTATATCTCAGTCAATTTCAGATGCAAATTGTAAATCTAAATAATGCTCAAGTCATTTCCATCAGTCCATCTTCACATCTTCTTCTCTTTACATCAATAGTCTTTTGTATTTTTCATCTTATTATATTCTAAGTTCCCACATTTCTCCAATGCAGCATTTATGTGTCCTCATATTATCTCAGTCACGCTCAAATGCAAATTATAAATTCACATTAAGAAACCATCCAAATCTTATAATTGTTCCTCATATTTTCTTCACTTCCTATATGCTCCATCCCTCTTCTTACCTTGTCAAAATCTTATTTTCTTCTTTTCTTATTGTCTCTTTAAAATTTTTCATTTCTTTTCTTTAAATCTTGTTTGAAATGTTGATCCCCCTTAAACCTAACTGCAACAATTTTCTAGAAAATATTTTCTCCTTTTCTATTTTTTTTCCACTTTTTCCTTCTTTATAAAATATCTTTCAATTTTCACTCAAAAATATAAACCAAAAATAATCTAAGTATATTATTTATTACATTTTCTAAATAATTTCATGAAACCATAGGCAAATTATATTGATCTAGAAATTCCTGTAATTTGCCTGCTTCTTCAAAATTATAAGTTTTATTCTCATAAGTTACCCTCATAATAGCAGGGTATATCAATCCATATCTTGCTCCCATTGCTCTCAGTTTAGGTCTTAAATCCAAAAGCTGTTTTCTTTTGTAGGCTGTAGCTTTTGCAAAGTCAGGTACTATAAAGATCTTAGAATCCTGGCATTTAAGATCCTTGTTTGTTTTAGCCAGCTTTATAATCTCTACCACCTGCTGATGTCTTAGCAGCTTAAAGATTATTGGACGGGGACCCTTCTGACTATTTGATCTTTTCATCGGTATCCGATGTGCTCTTTCTATCTCCAAAGGAAAAGAACTTTTAAATGGCAAGATCTTTGGGATAAAATTAGTCACAAATTGAATAGGATCATTCTGCTCAATCCCCTCAGGTATCCCAATCAGACGCAAATTATTCCTTCTTTCATGATTTGATAAGTCTTCAAAATCCTTTTTCAACGCCTCTATTTCTCTGTGATCTTTTTTACACACCAGCATCTCTGCCTCAGATTTCTCAGCATGCTTTTCTAACTGCTCAATTTTGAAGTCAACTGCCTGCATTCTATTTGTCAGACTCTCTATTTCCTTCTTCACATCTTTTATATTTTTAGCGTTATCACTTACTATTTCTTTAATTTTCTGAAGTTCATTCATCAAATCACTGTTATCAATTTCTTCCTGAGGCAAAGGGACCGCTGTCGGGGATACCGAATCAATTTTTGTTCTTTTTTTACTTCCTGCTCCTGAATTCACCGGATTACTTTTACTAGTTTTACCCGAAGCCATTTCTTACTTCAATTCTCTCTTTTCCTTCACTTTTATTTAATTTTAACTGCCAAAATCTTAATAAAATTTGCCTGTCACAACAGAGCTAATCCTCTACCCAGCCATCTTCGTGCGCTGCAAAGTTCTAGACAATATGCATGAGATCTATTAGCATACAATGAAAGCAGTGCATGCAAATATATCTCATGCATATTCATTGGGAAAATCCTGAAAACCTGACTGGATTGCGGCCCTCGAGGAGGGAATTTGACACCTGTGACATACACCATTAAATAATCTTTTATAAAATACCAACAGGCGCAAAAGGGCATGCTTTGAAATGAAAGTGTGTATATTGCTGAAATCACTGTTTCTTTCAATGCATATACATTCATGTATTCACTACTGTTGCCATCATATTTTATAAGTTTCACGTAAGAAGACACATACTGAAGAGAGACAAGATTATGTAAGTTTTGATTTTGATGTATGTGAAGTTTTTTTTACAGACCCATGAGGATATAGACTCTAATGGACACTTTGTGAGTTCATGAGCGAATTATTGAGGTCTGTTTTTCTCCACTGTGCATTTGATTATAAGTTTCTATGATTTCAGTTTTTGTATGTCTGGATGGTGGTCCCAGCAACTCTTACACTGCAGACTGAAGATTTTTGATTGGTAGTGGTTCTAATTACATCTGTGTCTTCAGGATTAGAGCTCCAATGCAAAGACACCTTTGCTGAGGAAAAAAAGGATTCAACTTGAGAAGAGTTTTTTAATTCTAGTCTGTGACCAGGGGATCTTGGATCCCCTTTTGTGCAGTCATGAGGAGCTGGTGAAGGTGGGATAGGGAGAAAAAGTAGAGAGGCAGCAAAGAAAAAGGAAAGCTGAAATAATAAAGAAAAATATGTGCTAAAAATTTAAATCCTGTTGAAATTAGAAACTTGATTTCTGATGCTTCTTTTCTCCTTATATTTTATTTTGCTTTTTCTTTCTCTCACATAGTGAAGCAATGTTTTACTTTCTCATGCCTGGTAAAACTTTGCAGATGGGAAGTGACAGCAAATCTCTGACAGGTAAGCAGTACCTTGGAATCTCCTGTTACTTTGTTTTCAGTAAGATATATATCATTGTTTCATATTGCTAACATTTACCCCCTTTTATAAAGCCAAACGGCAGAGGGAGTCACATGATGTGCTGAGCAGGGTAAGACGCGTCCTGCTTGAGCTCCGGGCCTCGGGGCCTCTACCTCCCACCCTACTCTTTTACTTTTGCCAATCTGCTGTGATTAGGGCGACATCGGTGTATGGACAAGTTTGTCCACCATCTGAGCCCGATTATGAGTGGGAGAGCTACTCGTGCTGAAAAGGAAAAGTCGACCCGGTCTCAGAAAATCGACCCCAAGATGGCGGCGCCTGAGTTAGGCCCCACGCTTCACCTTTCAGCGGAACATATTGAAGCACTCTCTGCGTCCATGGTGAGGACTTTGGAAGCAAGATTCGAACAGTTGTCGGGACAACTTACCGCCTTTGAAACTGTGCTAGCCGATACCACGAGGCGCACAGGGGAGCTTGAATCCCGGGTCACATCGATGGAAGCCGCACAGACCACTTCGCCATTAGGTGTTCAGGTCCTTGCTAAAGCTGCTGATGGTAGATTCCTTTTTCTGCGCTTGACGCTGGGTGATAAGCACTACCTGCTGCTATTTGTTTACGGCCCCAATTCATCGGAATCTTCTTTCCTACAGAAGCTGATTCAGCTTTGCTCTCATTACTCTGCGGAACCGCTTCTTATCTTGGGAGATTTTAATTTGGTCTTAGATCCTGCCTCTGATAAGTTGGGTTCCTCTTCTATTTCGTTGGGGGCCCGCAGTCGGCTCCTTTCCGACTTTTGTGATACTCTTTCTGTGGTGGACCCTTGGCGTCTTCTTCACCCTGAGGTTCGCGATTACACTCATCTTTCGAAGGTTCACAATACTTGGTCTTGGATAGACCATATTTTTCTGTCCTCAACATTGTTCCCTTCCGTAGTTTCAGCGGAGATTGGCCCTTTGAGTATTTCGGACCAAACCCCGATATGGGTGGACATTCATTTGGATGTAGCTTATTTCCGCTTGCCTTCTTGGCACTTTCCGTTTTATCTTGCTCAGGATGAGGAATTCCAAACTTTTTTGCGGATCCAATGGGGTGATTATTCTACCAATAATGCCCCTCATATGGATGACCCAATTTTGTTTTGGGAGGCGGCTAAGACGGTGATTCCAGGTCATATTATTTCCTTTTTGTGTGCAAGGAACAAGCGTCTTCATAGAGGTATTATCACTTTGGAACGGGCCTTGCGCACAGCTAAGCGATCGTTTCACTTGGCTCCCTCGAGGGAAACTCGAGAACTTTACTTGTCTACTCAGGAGGCTCTCAATTCTCTTATTCATTTACGTTCTCAGAAATGGGTGGCCTACCACAAACATCGGTTCCACCGCTTTGGTAATAAGCCGGGGCGACTTATGGCACGCTTAGTAACAGCTGAGACCAGCAGGAAGCCGATTTCGACTCTCAGGACCCCAGGTGGGGGTAGGGTGACCAGTACATCGGCAGTTTCAGGGGTCTTATTTGACTTTTTTCAACAGTTATATGAAGCTCCTGCTGATGCTCCTCCGGAGTTATTGGAGGATTATCTTCAGTCCTCTGGACTTCCTCGTTTTCCAGAGAATATAGTGTCTTCTCTTAATAGTCCAATATTATTTGGAACAGCAATGAGAACTCAGAGTCCGATTTCTGCAAACAATAATAAACTTTTATTGATATTGACAGGGGTCGCCATTCAGCAAATTACTCAAAACTGGAAGGATTACACTAAGTTAAATTACACTTTTTGGTGGAACTCAATTTGTCATATTTATAAAATGGAAAAAGTGATGGCATTACAACAGGGGTATATCCATAAGTTCAATAAAATTTGGGGACCATTGACTAATTTCTCTACTGATCAGATATCATAGCACATGGATAGAGCATATAGGGGGGCTAGGGAGGGTAAATTTTTCTAAGAATATTCTGATATAAAATTCTGATAAAAGGGTTTTCTTTAACTTACAATATAAGTATATTTGATTGTAATTTCAAGTGTTTGTTAAAACTGTATGTATTACATATATTTCACTTGATGTAAGTAATAAAAAAGAATAAAGATTAATAAAAAAAAAAATAGTCCCCTTTGAGCGGCGGAACTGGAATCTGCTATTAAAGCTCTCCGCTCCAGTAAGGCCCCGGATAATTTTTCTGGAGAGTTTTATCGTCTTCTTTCCCCTAATCGTTGTGGCCCTTTGTTGGCTTATTTTAACAAAGCCTTTACTCGAGGCTCCTTCCTCGTTATGCTAATGAGGCGCTTATTACTTTATTGCTCAAACCGGGTAAGGCGACCGATGCTCCTAGCTCTTATCGTCCCATTTCTTTGATTAATGTGGACCTAAAGCTTCTATCTCATATATTAGTGGATCGACTTGCTCCTCACCACTTTATGCTGATTCATGAGGACCAGGTAGACTTTATTCGTGGTCGCCAATCAGTCTGTAATGTCCGCAAGGTTCTTTTTGCCCTAGCTCACTGTCAATATCATCATATCCCGGCTTTGTTTGTCAGCTTAGGTGCCTCTAAGGCCTTTGATAGTGTTCATTGGTCCTTTTTGTTTCCCACTCTCACCTATATTGGGCTGGGCGGTACGTTCCCTATACTCTAATCCATGGACTTCTTGTTGGTCAATGAGACACGTGCGGACTCCTTTCCTATTCTTTGGGGCACTCGACAGGGGTGCCCTCTCTCACCTTTGCTCTTTCTTCTTTCTTTGGAACCTTTGCTTTGCACTCTCTGGGAGTTTGGAGGGGTTCAGGGCCTTGGAATAGTAGGGATGGAACTGAAGACTTTGGCTTTTGCTGATGATATGTTTTTGATTCTTACTAGGCCTGCGGATTCTTTACCGACAGCATTAGAACTCATTTCTGAATTTGGATTTTATTCTGGTTTATCCCTCAATTTGGAGAAATCAGTCGCCTTGCCCTCCTTTCCTGGGGTCCGTACGACATGGGTGGGGGTGTTTCCTCTGCGCTGGGCTGATTCTTCGTTGAAATATTTAGGGGTGTTAATTCCGCTTGACTTATCTCGCTTATACTCTATGAATGTGGAGCTGTTGTTCCAGACCCTTCAGAATAAGTTACAGCTTTGGAATGGCCTTCCGTTTTTGCTTTTAGGCCGGGTGCATTTATAACATGCTTATTGTCCCGTGTTGGTTATATGTTTTTCAAGTGCTTCCTCTTTATCTGACCTCTCGTGTTGAACGTCGCATGGAGCGCTTGGTCCAGAGATTTCTTTGGGCTGGTAAGAGGGCTAGATTGCCGTACAAGTGTGTGGCGGCTCCATGGTACAAGGGTAGCCTTGCTTTTTTACTATTGGTTTTGGTATGCGCCATATTAATGATCTTTTTAGGGGTTCCTCTGCTTTTACTAACACTTCTTTGGAACTTTCTTGTTTTCCGACTACTCATTTTAGTGCTTACCTCCATTCTATTCCTTCTACCTCACCTGAGCCTCTTTTTCATAGGGTGCTTCACCGTCCACTCCGGAAGGTTTGGCAATGGGTCTGTAAATTCCATTCTCCTAGTTCTACTGTCACTCCTTTTCTGCCTATCTGCTTTAATGGCTCCTTCCTTCCTGGGATGTATGGGGCTAGTTTTGTCCAGTGGGAAGCAAGGTGAATTCATTATGTGTTTCAGTTAGTGGACGATGATGGGAAGATTCAGTCCTTTGCTCAAGTGCGGGAGGACTTTGATCTTCCGCCCACTGATTATTTTGCTTATATGCAAATTCAACACTACCTTAATTCTTTACCCCCTGGCTTCTTAACGACTTCTTGTCAGGAGTTGTTATCTACGGCCTTTACAATTGGCTCTCAGCTCCCTGTTCCCCTTAAATTTCATCATCGTCATCTGAAGGATGAGTCCCCCTTGCTTGACCATGCTAGATTTCTGGATGCCTGGGCTCGTGACCTTACTATGGACTTATCTGATGATGTGATTTTACAAGCTGTTCGCAGGTTGCCTGCTTTTCACAAATATACTACTTTTTGGGAACAACATTATAAATGAGTCCTTCGTTTATACATTTCTCCTAAGAGGGCTTACCTTGCTAGATTCCGTGAATCAGCTGACTGTCTTCGTTGTCAGGTCCTTGAGACGGGCCTGTGACATATGTTTTGGGCCTGCCCCAGTGTTCGTTCCTTTGTTTTTATTTGGAGCTGTACCTCATTTTTCCCCCCGTAAAAAGGGAGTTGCTGCCTTCCTCAAGTGGACAGTTCTTATTGCTTTGAAATGTATCTTATTCAAATGGCTTGATGGAGAAGCGCCTGATTACTCACTCTGGTGGTGCCGGATGATTACCCTCCTGATGTGGGAACGCTGGGATGTGCGGGACTTTTCCTCCCTCTCAGGGCGCTCCTTTCAACGTACTTGGGAGCCCTATTGGTCTACTGTGACTCCATTGGCTCATAGCCGTTTGCTTAACTGCTGATTTATTGTGTTATTACATTATTCTGTTCATTTTCTGTATACCTGTGTGTTTTATACTGAATCATTTTTGGGATTGTATTTGGAAGGAGGACTGGGGGGGATTAGAGGGACGGGTATGATGTGGTGGGGTTTTTTATATAACTTGAGCTTGTTTTTCCTGCATATGATTCCTTTTATTGTCTGTTTGCTGAGCTCAATAAAATATATTTGACCATAAAGCCACAAAACACTTTAAATCTCTATGGGCTTCGGGGCAGTTACCACAGTGGCAGCCGCTAGTGCGGCTTTGTAAAAGGGGGAGGGAGGATTGAGTTTATAATGTTCTTTTAGCCACATATAGAGCAATGGAGATATGCTTTAGTTGTTAGAAGTAAAATAAGAACATAAGAATTGCAGCTGCTGGGTCAGACCAGTGATCCATCGTGCCCAGCAGTCCACTCATGCGGCAGCCCTCTGGTCAAAGACCAATGCCCTAACTGAGACTAGCCCTACCTGGGTACATTCTGGTTTAGGAGGAACTTGTCTAACTTTGTTTTGAATTCCTGGAGGGTGTTCTCCCCTATGACAGACTCCGGAAGAGCACTCCAGTTTTCTACCACTCTCTGGGTGAAGAAGAACTTCCTTACATTTGTATGGAATCTATTTTTAGAGAGTGCCGTCTCGTTCTCCCTACCTTGGACAGAGTGAACAACCTGTCCTTATCTACTAAGTCTAGTCCCTTCAGTACCTTTAATGTTTTGATCATGTCCCCTCTCAATCTCCTCTGTTCAAGGGATAAGAGGCCCAGTTTCTCTAATCTTTCGCTGTACGGCAACTCTTCCAGCCCCTTAACCATCTTAGTCACTCTTCTCTGGACCCTTTCGAGTAGTACCGTGTCCTTCTTCATGTGAGGGTGCAACATGGTCCGGTACAGCGGCATGATAACCCTCTCCGATCTGTTCGTGATCCTCTTCTTTATCATTCCTAGCATTCTGATCGCCCTTTTCGCCGCTGCCGCACATTGCGTGGACGGCTTCATCGACTTGTTGATCAGAATTCCCAAGTCTCTTTCCTGGGAGGTCTTTCCAAGTACTGCCCCGGACATCCTGTATTCCTGCATGAGATTTTTGTTACCTACCTGTACACTTATTCACGTTGAACCTCATTTGCCATGTTGATTCCCAGCCTGATTATGTGACTTTGCAGATCTTCGCAATCCCCCAGTGTCTTCACTACTCTGAATAACTTTGTATCGTCCGCAAATTTAATCATCTCACTCATCGTACCAATGTCCAGATTATTTATAAAGATGTTGAAGAGCATGGGTCCAAGCACCGAGCCCTGTGACACCCCACTGGTGATGCTCTTCCATTCTGAGTATTGTCCATTTACCCCCACTCTCTGTTTCCTATGCTCCAGTAAGTTTTTAATCCATGTGAGTATTTCACCCTCGATTGCATGGCTCGCAATTTTCCGAAGTAGTCGTTCATGTGGAACCTTGTCAAACGCCTTCTGAAAATCCAGATATACAATGTCGATCGGGTCGCCCTTGTCTATCTGTCTGTTTACTCTCTCAAAGAAGTGCAGCAAGTTCGTCAAACACGATCTGCTTCTTTTTTTCAATTATTTTCATACTTGTTTATTGTTTATTTTTCTATTACCTTATTTAAAAAATTAAATTAATATTATTCAGTGTCAAGAGGTCCTCAAACAACTTTCAAACCTTTGCCCCTGCCATCAGCGTTGATGGTTTTTCAGCCTTCTTTCTACTCCACCACGGTCTCATCCTTTCCGGCTGGCCCTGACTCCAGAGCTATATACAAATAAAGAACTAAAAGAACTAGAAGAAAATAAAAACAATGAAAAGCAAACTACCAGACTGTTTTCTTCCTCCCTTTCAGAAATATTAGGTCTGGAGTTAGATTTCTAGTGACTTGGACTTTTCTATAGTGCCAATCCCTGTCGAATAGTGTCAGTGGCATATTTAGCATTGAGTCTATTTGATGCATGCCTTTCATCGACACCATTCGCAGTGGACATCGACTTCGAATAGCATCATTGGCATATCTAGCATCGAGTCTATTTGATACATGCCTCTCGTCAACGCCATCGTTCTTTGATGCAGGCTGTCATTTCTGAAGCGCATCGACTATTGAGGAAACCAGGTTTCAGCAGGCTCCTTCTGTACCGGCTAGCGGCATACGATACCGGTGCCTCCTTTTTTTTACATCAACAGCACATCTATTCATTTTTTCTTTATCGTCAAAGGAGCTACATTGAGTTAGCCGTGACAGCATCGTAGGTGCCAGCGGATGAGGCCATGGTACTGGCCAAAAAAGATAGACATCCTAAGGACAAGAACGTCCAGATGGGCCAGTTTTGAAAAAAAAAAAAAAGGATGTCTAGCGGTTTTGAAAATGGACGTTTCCCTGCCTCGACTTTTGGATGTGTTGTGGGAAACATCCAAAGTCAGACTTAGATGCGCTATCGAAAATGCCTAGTAGTGTTTTAGAATTCATATATAAGTTTCAAGTTTATTTAAAATTTCATATACCGCCGCTAGGCGGTGTACACTGTCTTTTTTTTTTTTTTTTAATTCTTTATTCATTTTTCCATCTTACATCAAGTACACAATAATATATCAGTTAAAACTTGTATACATCACTTGAATATCCTTATAATATCATCATAAAAACATAAATTTATACCCTCCCTACCCACCCTTCCCTCAAATCTTTTAATCAAAAAATATTGTATAAACATTATATTCTTATCTATTGATTAAACCTTTAATAGAACTTTATACCATCCCCCCTCCCCCTTATGTATAAATGTACTTTCAGTGGAAAATGGTGTCCTTTTTTTATTATTATTATTATTATTTTTTTAAATCTTTATTCATTTTCAAAAATTATAACAAGTGTACAACATTCATTCAGAAATACCTTAATTCATCACTTGACATTCTTATTTGTATTATTCCAAATAAATAATTATATAAGAAACCCACCCCTCCCACCCATATACCAATAAATAACAACTATCAATATATTATCTGTCATAAACTCCCCCCCCCCCTTATCTTATCCAATATTCTGGTGTTTAAGATATCTGATCACTAGAATAAATCGTCAATGGCCCCCAAATCTTTTTAAACTTATTATAATTACCTTTTTGTATGGCAAAGTGTATGCTGTCTTAAAAACATATATGAGATAACAATACATCATTTAAAATAATAATAGTTATTAAAAACAATTTAAAAACAAACAGAAACAAAAAGAGAAACGGTAGAACTACAATTATCAAGTAAAAAGAAAGAACATATAGGGAAAAAACAAAAAGAGGGGTGTCAAAAGGTAGAATAAAATTATGTAGCCCTGAAAAGGACATTTAGGTCTCGAAAGCATCAAGAAAAAGAAATGTTTTTAATTTCATCTTAAAATGGTGAAGAGTTGATTCTTCCTGTAAATGGGCCAGAATATTATTCCAAAGAGATGGAGCACTGACAGAGAAAATGGTAGACCTCATTGTGTTGATACACTTCAAAGACGGGATAGATAAAAAATTTTTAGAAGATGATCTTAAAGTCTTAGAAGAACTATAGGGAATAAGAAGATTATTAATAAATTTGGGTTGACTATTTTGTCTAGTTTTAAAGGTTAGTAAAAGAATTTTGTTTGTGATTCTGTGTTCTACTGGCAACCAATGAGCTTTATAAAGGAGGGGAGTGACATGGTCTAACTTCTTTGCATTAAATATAATCTAGTAGTACTAGCAATGTTATTAAGATAAATGTTGACTTGTTCTTCATCATGGCTGAGATGAAATGAAGGGGAGAATTCCTCAATGTGCACTACTGCTAAAATGGATCATTTTACCACAGGTTGATCTATTTTAGCAAATGGTTCCATTTTATGCAATGAGACCATCTTAGCAGTAGCACACGTTGAATTCCCTCCTTAGTGGTTATTTGTTGTTTTGAAATAAATGTTTATCATTTTATTACAGAATGATGCAGTACAGCATACAAAATTCTCCCTGTTCATTTTATTATAGGTTATTGATTTTACGTGTGAAAGTCATCTTGAGCACTGAGCAGAGGTGATTGATAAATGTATAAATCAGTCAATAGTAGCAATCTGAACTTGTTATCATATCCTGTTTTGTAGGTATTCCCAATGCCATTAGTGTGCACTGGAGTGACAGGTACAGTCTTTACCAATACTTACTGGTCAGACCCCACAAGGAAAAATCAGGTACTTTCATCTCTGGCAAAGCTTTACTTGCAAACTTATGATGGTAGAATAGGAAAGTAATTTTATAACAGGTTGCTTAAGTTTGGAGGGCAAGAAGGCTCCTATTTTTAGTCTATTTTATAAAGATATGTAAGTGCGTAATTTTCTTTACAAATACTAGGAGTAAACTTGGAATGTTCTCAAAGTTTTCAGAGATTGGTTATCAAATCATACTGTATATTCAAACAGATAGCCAGATTGCAATGTCTTACATTAAGAAGCAGGAAGGGAAGGTTAGAACCTCCTGTATCAGGAAGCAGTCGTAATGTAGGAATGGGCCATCTGCTAAATGATGTTGCTCAGAGCTAAGTATCTGTCAGAGAAAAACAACTGTCTGGCAGACAAGCTAAGGGCTCCTTTTACTAAGTTGCGTTAGAGTTTGTAGCACACAGCATTTTAGCGCATGCTAAACTTGCGCTACATGGCTAGAACTAACGCCAGCTCAATGCATCTAGCGTGCGGGGCAATTTAGTGCGTGCTATTCCGCGTGTTAATGCCCTAATGTGGCTTAGTAAAAGGAGCCCTAAGTCACATTATGCAAGCTCACAAATGGTCACTGGACAAGGGCATGGCCCAGAAGATCTTTTAAGAATGAGATCTTTTAAGGAAACTTTGGAATGAGGGGGCATAGAATGAAGGTGAAAGAGGATGGACTCAGAAATAAACTCAGAGAATACTTTTTCATGGAAAGGGTGGTGAATACATGGAACCACCTCCTGTTGATGGTGGTAGAGATGAAAATGTACTGTATCTGAATTTAAGAAAGCTTGGGTCAAGTATGTTGAATCTCTAAGGAAGAGGAGAGGATAGTAGATTGCATGATTAGGCAAACTAGATAGGCTACATGATCTTTATCTGCCTTAATTTTTCTCTGTTTCTAAGAGTGGGGTGCTTCTTGATAGACCTTTTTCCCAGTCAGTACAACAAGAAGATTTCTCGGTTCTACTCTAGACTGAGTTTACATGGCAGACTAGCCTCAGATAACTTCCTCATTCATTGAAGGGAAAGCCTTATGTATGCATATCCTCCAATACCTCTCTAAGGGCCCCTTTTACAAAGCTGCGATAGCAATTCTCCCATAGCAAATACATCAAAGCTCTTTCATTTCCTATGGGCTTTGGTCCATTTACTGCAGAAGAATCTCTACCATGGCTTTGTGAAAGGGGTCCTAAATAAGAATTCTTCTGAAATTAAGAGATGATTGAGGAGCAATCATTTGATTGCCCCCTACTGGTTGAGACAGACCTGGTTCCCACTTCTTCTGGAACTTTCCTTCAAAGATCATTGGAGACTGGAATGTTTTCTACTTTTGCCCTGCAATGCGTAGGAGCTTTCAGAGTTTGCTCAGCTGTTTACCGCTGACTCCAGTAGTTATTCATCAGGTTTTCTTGCATATGATACATTTTAGGACCCCTGAGGAAGGAGTGTTTCTTCAAAACACAGACCATGTCGGGTCCGGGTTCATCAATCCTTTTGGATACAAACTGTTTTATGACTATTTATATTTATTTTTTGATTGATTGTTCATTAAAGACTTTGCTTCTTGTACATCATCACTGCAGTTTTTGCATTTGTTTTTCTACCATAATAATTCAGGATCAGGAATCCTTGCTACCCCTCCTAAACTGCAGTCCCTAGCCCTCAAGGCTTGGATATTGAGAAGGTAGTGGATTTCCTAAACTTGCCTGACAACTTATCTCAGGTTCTGTTAGCTTCAAGAAGAGTTTCCACTAGACAGTCTTATAGTTTTAAATGGAAGTTTGCTGTCTGGTGTGAGGATGAAGCCCTCTATTCTTTTTCCTGTCTGACACAAAAACTGCTTGAAAACCTTCCATATCTCAGAATTACATCTCAAGTCAAAATCTGTTTGTTTTTTTTTTTTTTAAAGATTCTTTATTCATTTTAAAACTTTCATCAAGTGTACAAAATTTATAACAAATAAAATAAATTTAAGCACTTGTACATCTTATCATTATATCTTATAATTATAAATATAACCCTCCCCCTCCCACCCTGAAATCCCTCTAGTTATTTTTATTTTCATATAATGGAAACCCACCCCCCACCCAACCCTAAATCTTACATAGTTAATAGAAAAATATTAGAAAAATGGCATCAATCATGACAAAAGGATGTTAATGGCTCCCAAATTTTAATAAAGTTTTTATAATTTCCATTCTGCACCGCTATTGATCTTTCCATTCTATATATGTGACATACTGAATTCCACCAAAACTTAAAATTAAGCCTACTATGATCTTTCCAGTTATTAGTAATATGTTGGATGGCTACTCCGGTCAAAATCAATAAAAGTTTGTTATTACACATTGATATCTGTTAAGATTGACACTTATCTCCAAATAGAAGGTGAACCCATCTCTGCTCAGCCTTTAGTTGTTCGTTTAATGGAAGGCATTCTTCTATTTATTTAATTACTATTATTAGGATTTATTTTCTGTCTTTTGTGACGAAATTCACCCAAGGTGATATACAATATGGTTAAGCATACATTGTCAGCACAATATGCAGTAAAATATCTTTATAAACCGCATAGGGTGTAAGTGAATGTGGAACATATTGAAACTTTCCACCAGTCCTTCTGCGGTGTAATGAGATCGCAACATAATTTTAATACAGCTGATGAAAGCTCCATTTAAGCCACTAGATATCTGTTGCTGAAGTACCCGAAAGGAAACTATGAAGCGATGAGGGTAATGGTAAGGAAGAAACTCAGGAACGACACAAAGAAATGGCAGACTGTAGAGCAAGCCTGGTCTTTATTCAAGGACACGGTGAGTGAGGCACAAAATCGGTATATCCCCAGATTCAGAAAAGGGTGCAAAAAGAGCCGAACAAAAGACCCGGCGTGGATAACTAAAGTGAAGAAAGCGATAGGGGATAAGAAGAATTCATTCAAGAAATGGAAAAAGGCATAAACTTATGAAAACAAGCCAAAATGGCTTCTGCAAGGAGAAATCATGCCTGACGAACTTATTGCACTTCTTCGAAGGAATTAACAAATGGATGGATAAACGGGACCCATAGACATTGTATACTTAGACTTCCAAAAAGCCTTCGACAAGGTACCCCATGAACGCCTACTTCGGAAACTAAAGAACCATGGGGTGGAAGGAGACGTACACAGATGGATCAGGAATAGGTTGGCAGGCAGGAAGCAGAGGGTAGGAGTGAAGGGCCACTACTCGGACTGGATGAAGGTCACAGGTGGTGTTCTGCAGGGGTCGGTGCTTGGACCGATGCTATTCAATGTATTTACAAATGATCTAGAAACGGAGATGAAGAGCGAAGTAATAAAATTCGCAGATGACACCAAGCTATTTAATGGGGCTAGGACTGCGAAGATTTACAAAGGGACCTGAACAAACTAGGGGAGTAGGCGACGAGATGGCAGATGAAGTTCAATGTAGAGAAATGTAAAGTCATACATGTAGGAAACAGAAACCCGAAGTACAGCTACACGATGGGAGGGCTGTTATTGAGTGAGAGTACCCAAGAAAGGGACTTGGGGGTAATAGTGGACATGACAATGAAGCCGTCAGCACAATGTGCAGCAGTTGCTAAGAAAGCAAATAGAATGCTAGGAATAATCAAGAAGGGTATTACAAGTAGAACGAAAGAAGCTATCCTGCCGTTGTATCGGGCAATGGTGCGCCCGCATCTGGAGTATTGTGTCCAATATTGGTCGCCGTACCTAAAGAAGGATATGGCGATACTCGAGAGGGTTCAGAAGAGAGCAACACGTTTGATAAAAGGTATGGAAAACCTTTCATACACTGAAAGATTGGAGAGACTGGGGCTTTTTTCGCTGGAGAAGCGGAGACTTAGAGGGGATATGATAGAGACTTACAAGATCATGAAGGGCATATAGAAAGTGGAGAGGGACAGATTCTTCAAACTTGCGACAACTACAAGAACGAGAGGGCATTTGGAAAAATTGAAAGGGGACAGATTCAGAACCAATGCTAGGAAGTTCTTCACCCAACGTGTGGTTGGCACCTGGAACGCGCTTCCAGAGGGAGTGATAGGACTTGGTACGGTATTGGAGTTCAAGAAGGGTTTGGACAATTTTCTGAAGGAAAAGGGGATAGAAGAGTATAGATAGAGGGCTACTACACAGGTCCTGGACCTGATGGGCCGCCGCATGAGCGGACTGCTGGGCATGATGGACCTCAGGTCTGACCCAGCAGAAGCACGGCTTATGTTCTTATGTCTTGTTTTTGGTGGTAGTCACTGCAGCCTGCAGGGACAGTGAACTTTAAGCCTTAGTAGCTGATCCACTTTGCACAAAATTTTACAATAATAGAGTGATCCTTTGCACTTATCCTAAGATATTGCTGGAATTTCATCTAAACCCAATTGTTCTCCCAACATTTTTCCCAAAATTTCAAGGTGAAAGTACATTACACATTTTGGTCTGCAGTGGATCATTGGCCTTCTAGATGGAGGTGACTAAAGCATATTGAAAGTTCACCAAGCTTGTTATTTCTTTTGACCTAAATAAGAGGGGGCAGTCTTTCAAACTGGTCAACAGATTGCATTTCCTCCACTTAGGTCTAAGCTAGGCTGACTCTGGAGGGTCGTGTCACAGTTTAGATTATCAGAGCTATGGCTGTGTCAGTAACCCATTTGAGGTCAACCTCCATAGACGAAATTTGAAGAGCTGCAGTCCACACATTAACTCTAGGAATGATAAAGAAGGGGCTCACGAACAGATCAGAGAAGGTTATCATGCCGCTGTACCGAGCCATGGTGTGCCCTCACCTGGAGTACTGCGTCCAGCACTGGTCACCGTACATGAAGAAGGACACGGTACTACTCAAGAGGGTCCAGAGAAGAGCGACTAAGATGGTTAAGGGGCTGGAGGAGTTGCCGTACAGTGAGCGATTATAGAAACTGGGCCTCTTCTCCCTTGAAAAGAGGAGACTGAGAGGGGACATGATCGAAACATTCAAAATACTGAAAGGAATAGACTTAGTAGATAAAGACAGGTTGTTCACCCTCTCCAAGGTAGGGAGAACTAGAGGGCACTCTCTAAATTTAAAAGGGGATAGATTCCATACAAATTTAAGGACGTTCTTCTTCAACCAGAGAGTGGTAGAAAACTGGAACGCTCCTCTGGAGGCTGTTATAGGGGAAAACACCCTCCAGGGATTCAAAACAAAGTTAAACAAGTTCCTGCTGAACTGGAACGTACGCGTACGCAGGTAGAGTTGATCTCAGTTAGTGCACTGGTCTTTGACCTAAGGACCGCCGCTTGAGCGGACTGCTGGGCACGATGGACCACTGGTCTGACCCTGCGGCGGCAATTCTTATGTTCGTATGACCATTGGTCTAACCCAGCAGCAGCAATTCTTATTTTCTTATGTTCATTAATGTTTGGAAAAAGAAGAAAAAAAAATTTCAAAAGTGATGAAAACCTTAAAATAGGCAACATTTAGAATTAAGTAATCATTTTATTATTCCCCCCTTTTTTTTTTTAAGGCAGCTTGAACATATGAGACTATAATATCCTGTTTGTCCTTGAAGAACATAGAATTACTTACCTGTATCTGGTGTTCTCCAAGGATAGCAGGATCCAAAGTCTTACATAACTGTTCTCCTCCACTTCAGAGTTATATGCTGTAAGTTAGATATTTGACTGGCTAGGTCAAGGCGCACACACGTGTGATGCAACACTCTCACAATCTTTGTGTAAACAAGCTGGAGAGTGGTTTCCATGCAAGGGCTGTGTTGGATGATGTCACCTGCATATGAGACTATGTATCCTGCTGTCCTCAGAGAGCACCAGCTACAGGTGAGTAATTTCAATATGTCCACTGCAGTGGTGCACATCAAGCAGCAGACTTTGTGGGCAAGCAAAACTTGCCTGACATAAGCCCGCAGTTCTCTGAGATGGCTGCTATTCACTACACTAGGAAACCTGGCGATCCTCCCTTAACGTATCATCAGTGGTGTAGCAAGGGTGAGAGACACCTGGGGTGGTGGTGCCCCTTCCCCGCCCTCATCTCTGGCCCCCCTGCTCTTTCCCTGCTTCTGCCTGCCGCGCCCGCTCCCCCTTCCCTTGTACCTGTAGTTGAAGTTGTTGCTCGCGGCAGTCAACAACATGCTGCTGGCGACCCCGTCTGATGCCACTTCCTATGCATGGTACCTGGAAGTGGACTGGATATGTTTCTTTATTAATATGTTTATAATTTTTTTTATTGTATATTTTCTAGTTAATATATTTATATTTCCACATTAACTTGTAAGAATTTTTATCTTTTTTTCTGTATTTCTAAATAGTATTCCTTGGATTATACTGGTAAATTACAATAAAAATAAAATTGAAAAAAATGTCACTTCATCTGTACTTAAGGGGGTAATGGTTTGTCTGCTCAAACAATGTAAACATTTCATGTGATGTTTAACCAAATACCAGGCAAATTGAATTAGCACAAGCATAATATTTATTGAAATTCTGAGCAATTACATGGAGATCTCAGGGAGAAATTTCCCTATATGAAGGAATTATTAGACATAATTAAGTGCTTGCCAGCATAGTGGGATATGAATATAGATTTCCAGAGTGTTTTTTTAAGTCTTAAATACATTTCTCTGCAGGTCAGGAAACATGTTTAAATGTGTTTTATTCTGTATGTCGTAAATTTGGCTATAACCTTGAGATCCTTTGTTGTTCTTTTAGACTCTGAACCAAAACCTGATGTTGTGTGGCCCTGTGCAGCTCCAATTGTGTGTTCAGCTGCTAGTTCCTGCACTTCCTTCCTGGCTTTGGGTTGTGAAGATGGGACTATTATAGTATGGGAAATAAAGTATTCAGGTGATTTTTCATATTAATTTATTCCAGTCTGTAACTGGCAGCCAAATCACTGCATAGGCAGTTCCCTTTGATACACTGTACTGTTGTAGTCTGGAGTAATCCAAGTTTAGGTTCCCAGGACCCTACTGTTACTCCTGGTGGAATTCTGCGCAAAGCAAAATACAAAAGATTTGAAAATACTGTGCACAATATTTCAAAATTCTGCAAAGTTTATCTGTAGTGTTTTGCGTAGAATTCTCCTTTCCTGAGGCCCGAAATTCCTTCCTGCCTTTTGCTTTCTCAGGTTCCAGCTTCCTCAGTTCCCTCTCTCATTCCAACTGCAGTTCTGTCTCCTTCTAAATCCCTCCCTTCTCTCACTTGCACACTGAATTCCCTCCTTGGCCCCCATAGTCTGGCATCTATCTCTCCCTCTCTCCACTGGCTAGGAATCTCTTCCTCCCTTCCCATCCCCTTCCTGGTCTTGGTCACTCACTCTTCCTCTCTCTACCATCCCCCACCCCCACTTGCAGGTCCAGCATCCATGTCCCTCCACCCCCACCTCTCTTGCTTGCACCCTGAATTCGTTCCCCACTTCTCATGGCCTGGCATCTCTCTTTCCATCTTTCTATGGCCAAGTATCTCTTCCTTCTCATTCTCCTTTCTTCTCTGGGCTTCCTTCTCATCCCCTTCCCCCCTACTTACGGGTCCAGCATCCATGTCCCCTCCCCCCCACAGGTCTAGCATCATTTCCCCCCACTTGCATTCCAGCATCCGTGTCCCCTTCCCACTTGCAGTCCAGTATCCATGTCCCTTCCCGTGGGCCTAGCATCCATGTTCTCTCCTATCCCCTCCACTTGAAGTCCAGCATCCATGTCCCCTCCTCCCCATGGGCCTAGCTTCTATGTTTCCCTCCTTTTCCCATACTTCCATGCCGTGACTGTGTTTTCCATTTCTAGGATCACCCCTTGCTGTGATCGCACTCCCAGAAGGATGTCACATGCAAGACATCTACTTCTTGGAGAACTCAAACATCAATAGCAACCAAATGCAGTTTCCCAGTATACCTGCTAAGCCAAAAGTTCAGATCCTGGCATGGTGTACTAATGGTTCACTTTATCTGATCAGGGCAGCCTGGGGCAAAGAAACCAACATGATACTGCTGCGAGACAGGTGGGTATTATAAACACTCCTGTAAATGTTTCTGTAGTGGTAAAGATTGTTTTATTAATTTGATCATCTCAGATTCGAGCAGGTCATAAACATATCACTAATATACTTTTGGACAGTTACTTACAGATGCTTCTAATTAAACAATTCAAAATAAACATAAATTGTCAGCCTTATTGCAGTTGAAATTTTTTCTGCAATAGGCACAGTCTAGCAAGGAGTCAACCATTTTACAGTAGAATCTCAGTTAACTGGTATTCAAAAAACCAGCACTCTCAACCAACCAGAAAAAAAATTGTCAGCAAAAAATGTTCCTCAGACAACGTCCAAAGTCCAATGTCCTCTCACCCTCCATTCAGCCCGAAGGCATCAGCGGCAGCCACAAATCTCCCTCCTTCCCCTCCAGCTCCTGAAGCATCGTGGCAGACACAAAAATCCCCCCCCCCTTCCTCCATTCTCCAAAGCAGCAGAGCTGGTCTGACAACACCCCCTCCCTCCCTCCCTCACCCAAAGCTGTAGCAGCAGCCGGTAAGCAGGCACCTTGGTCAACTGGAATCTTAGCTGCTTAGGCAGCTGCTGAGACCGGCGTCCTATACCGGTGGAGTACATGCGCACATTTACACCTTCTTTGTAGCAGAGGTATAAATTTCTGAGCTATTGGGGTTGGATTTTGGGAGACACCTATGTTGCCTTTATAAAACAAGAAAAAACAAGGAAGGCAACCAAGTCACAGGCTGAAAATAGGCAACTTTTTGGATTTGTTAAAACTTGCCCCCTCTTTTACTAAGGTGCGCTAACTGATTAGCGCACGCTAAATACTAATGCGTCCAAAGACTAACATGCATGCATTAGCGTTTAGCATGCGCTAATCGGTTAGCGCACCTTAGTAAAAGAGGGCCTTGGTAAAATATCAAGCCTAAAATTGGCATTTAATATGTTTTTGTATGGAGGAGAACATGAAAATTTTTTATGTTCAAATATTTTTATTAATTTTATAAGATAAATGAACAAAATGTATAAATATTAAATAAAACATGAAACAAACCAACTGTACAAATCATGAATATTATATACAGCTCTCCCTCCGGATTTGCAGTTTCCCTACTCATGAATTCAATTATACACAATTTTTTTTCTTCTTCTTTTTGCAGGCTGCCCGAACCTTACCTGGTGGTCTAGCAGCTATGCAGGGCAGGATCAATTGTCCTACGCTTCTGCCCCGTGCAGAGACATCATCAAAATGGCTGCCGTAAGTTCCCGTTGTAGTCTTGAGACTACAATGGGAACTCACGGCAGCCATTTTGATGATGGCTTTGCACGGGGCAGGAGCATAGGAAGATCGCTCCTGCCTCGCATCACCGCTAGACCACCAGGTAAGATCCGGGGAGGCGGAGGTGGGTCAGAGCTGGCCCAAAAACTTATTCGGGATTTTTCCCTATTCACGGGCCGGCTCTGCACCTAACCCCTGCGAATACAGAGGGTGAGCTGTATATAAAATGTATATGGCAAATGAATTTGGAGAGACCAGCACACACATTATCGGCAAATGGTATACATGCAAGCATACTAGTACGTAAGAGAACTTTCAACGGGCATCACATATTAATAAAGTTAAGAGGAGGTGATCAATATATAAAGAACATGTTGCATAAAGATTATATTGAGAATATGCAATTTTTTTTAAGCTCTAAGTCTCCGGATGGACTTATCAGTGCAGTTATGCCTGTTCCTGCTTTACCCAGCACTGTGAGTATTATGTATATTCTCTTAGGGGAAGGGAAGGTTTAAATATGCATGTGTTCTCAAGCATTATTTTTTTGTTTGATGTGGAGAAAAGAGGTTCCAACCTCTTGTCTAGGCCTGACTTACAATTACAATTGAATGTAATCAGGATTGAAGATTTTGGAGATTTATTTTAGAAGTATCTCTACATGTACTTGTGATTTCAGAAAGCCCAGGAGATCCACACCATTCAGAGATTTTGAGGAAATTAGATTGGGCGTGGTTTGGGTGTGCCTAACTAATAGATGTGGACTTCCCATTTTACAGTGGGAAGCCATGTCTGTCATATAAAATTAAAAAATCCCCATCAGCTTGTGCATGCCTTGGCACAGCTGTAAAAAGTGCCAGCGTGGGTGCAGACTGGTGGAACTTCCTCTCCCTCTCCCATGCCTCTAGACTCTCTTCCCCACAATGGTATTAACATTCTTTCCACCACCATCTCCCTACATCCCCCCATGTAGGCATCAAAACCCCTCATCTGGCAGCTTAAACGTTACTTGTAGTACCATAAATCTATTACTAGGGATCAGAGGCATCATTTTGAATTTCAGCACCTGGGGGAGCAGGGGATATTGCTTCCTCTGCCCATTAGATCTCCTGGATGAGCCCTTAGCAAGAGCTGAATAAAGTGTGCTTAGGCTGTAGGGGGGAGGCAGGTTAGGGCATACTATTTCCAACCTCTGATAAGGAAACTTTTTATTTGCCAATTAGAATAACTACCACTCCGATTCAGATGGATACAAAAGTCAGAATGTTGGGAATAATCTTGGATCAGCACCTAACCTTCCATGAACAAATTAGCTCTGTTGTCCAGAAGTGCTTCTACAAATTAAAACTTATTCACTCAATCACTTCGCTGCTTGACTTCCCACTCTTTAGTTATCTCACATATTGACTATTGCAACTCATTATACCAAGGCATAACACAGAAAGAAAACTGATGACTATAGATCCTACAAAATACAGCAGTTAAGCTTATTTACAAAACCTAAAAAATTTGACCAGGTCACCCCCCTCTGTCGTGACGCCCATTGGCTACCTATTACTTAATGTATCACCTTCAAAATTCTCCTTCTTACCTATAAAACTAAACATTCTAACATTCCATCTTTTATTGACAAATATCTGATCCCCTTCTTTTCTTCCAGAACACTACGATCTAATAACCAGAATCTGCTAGTAGTCCCATCCTCTCACAAAATATTTTACGACGCCACCCGAAAGGTCATCTTCTCAGTCACTGCACCTACACTTTGGAACGCCCTTCTCCTACACATCAAGTTAGAACCCTTTCTGGAAAAATTCTGATTCAAAGTTAAAACTTTCCTCTTCAAAGACGCCTACAATGCCTGAGATCCCCCTCCCTTTCCAGTCAAGGATCATGTCCCAGCAAAGAATAGCAAAACGCTTTTTTAGAAGTGATCCCCTCCCTCTTGTACTTTCCCTCCCCCCCTCATTTCTTTTTGTTCTAATTTTATCTCGATGTAATTTTTATACCCCATGTCCTTTCCTTTTAGTCATGTTCATTTTTGTCAGTCTTCAAATCCCACTTTTTTTTTGTTAATTTTACCTTTTTTTTTTTTTTTTTTAAATTTTTTTATTCAGTTTTGCATATTACAAGTGTATCAGAAAAATTCATATAATCTTATAAATACACACTTGATTTTCTTCATGAACACTTTAAGTACAATATATCATACTTATATTCATATTTTATAATGATTAAAATATTATGTAATACATTTAATAAATATGACAAATGTAAATAAAATAGAAAAAACCCCAATCCCTCCCTACCTATTTCAGAAAATCTAACCTAATACATCAAAATGTATTAATTAATTCATACATATTATGAGATAAATAAAATAATACCCACCCCCATCCCCACTTAACAAATATCTTATTATGGGAAAATGTTATTAATCATTACAAAAATCTGCTAATGGTCTCCAAATCTTCTGAAATTTACCAAAGTAACCTTTCTGTGTTGCTATTGTGCGCTCCATTTTATATATATGGCATACCGAATTCCACCAAAAGTTATAACTTAATCTGTCATAATTTTTCCTTTTATTGTTGAATAATATCTTAAGTTGCTTTTAGTTCTATACAATTTATTTATTTATTTATTTTTTTAAATTTATCATTTTTCAATAATATATCAAGTATCCACTTGTACAGAAAGATAAAGTTAAACAAGGAATAAATTTACAAGTCAGTTTATAGTCTAATAATCCAAATTATCTTAACTTTAAACTCAAGTCCTCAATGTAGATCCAAAATGTAGTATCAGCGAAATATATCAAAGAAAATGGAAATAAAGAATTAACAATTATATTGGCTGAGACAGGAAGCCAAACAATCGTATTTAAGAGTGCTTCATATTCCTCCTCCTAGTTTCAATCGAGCCGCTGACAAGAAGGTTGTCAGCTGGCTAGGATCAAAGAAAACATATTTTTGTGTTTGATACACTATCACACATTTACATGAGTGACGAAGAAAGTAAGTCGCCCCAATAGCTATAACACCTGGCTTTATCAACAAAAATTCACGTCGACATTTTTGTGTATCTCGTGACAGATCTGGATACATTTGTATTTTATACCCTAGAAAATTTTTTTGTTTATTTTTAAAGAAAAGTCTTAGAGTTCTATACAATTCTTATTGTAAACTATTTTGCTTATACTTGATAGACGGTATATCAAATAATAAATAAACTTGGAAATATTTTTACATCCCACTATTGCTTACAAAATCATTTCAGAAGGGATAATTGGTTTGGCCAAGCAGATCTACAAAATGTAGTCTCCATTTAAATGCCAAATTCCCTACCAACCCTTATAGTTTTGCCAGGCTCATGATAAACATGATCCTGGCAGCTAAGGAGTCCCACATTGAGAATATGCCGCCTGCTTGTCCTAGGATAAAGCACAATTACTTACTTGTAACAGGTATTATTCGAGGACAGCAAGCAGATATTCTCACAACCCTCCCATCAATCCCTAGTTGGCTTCTTAACTTTTTTAATGAACTGACATTAGGCAAGAAGGCATCGCCGCATACATGGTACAGGCAGTCTCGAGACTTTTTGGATTTTTTTTAAAGTGACATTACACTTTTGCACTGTCCATATTAGGCACCCCACCCACCCGGATCCCCCCAATGAAACTCCCCCTCCCTGCTAACCTTTAAAGATGGCTGGCCGGCTGGGTCTTCCCACTGTCCGACTGGCAGGCCCACCTCCGTCGGAATGAGGCGGGCCTGCACATTCCTGGTGCATTGGGGAGGAGCCTAAGGCCTGATTGGCCCAAACGCCTAAGGCCTCTCCATGGCGAGTTACATATTAACATACAAAATAAGACCTTAACGTTTGTCGTATAAATCAATACAAAAACACACTATAACAAATTACATACAAACATATAAAATCAAATTGCATAGGACACACACGTCGCATCAACAGCGAATATCATTTAAGGTAAAACTGGCAAAACCCTTACATACATCAAAATATAAAATTGCTTAAGGCATACAAGATGCCCCAATAGCAGATGTCATTATGCCAGATAAAACGGACCAGACCATCGAACCCCTCCGTGTAGAATCCAGCCCTAGGTGCAGTGTCAGGTGGAACTGTTTTGCTCCTTCAGTTGCATCTGTGCCACCTTATAAGATATATTTTTCTCAGATAGATGAAAGATCAAGTGAAAATATAAGCTAATATATGGAATTTGGTGATTACAACTGAAATTGCAGCCTTTTACTGATGTAGCTTAAAATGCTCTGTGTAGCAGGAAGACCAGTTGAAGCCTGATGTTTTGACTATGGGACAACTCTTTTTTTTATTTTTTCCTGTAAATGCCTTTTCAGCCTTCAAGAAAATAACTCTACATTCTTTGATCCTATGTTTGCCACAGTTTTCTACTAATATTCACTGAATTTTAAGATAAAATATCTACCAAGTTTTTTATGACTTGAGATGTGAAGGTGGTTACACCTAAAGTAAGGGCTGTGGCACAATTAAGATGGATTTAAAAAAAACCATCAGCTTTTGAGTGATGTTGAGATCTTATTGAGCTTTTCTTTGTAAACCTTAGCTGGTCCTCTACAAGGACAAGCCTTTCTGAATATGCATCCTGAATCTTATCTTCCTTGAATTAATACTTGATATCCTGTGTTTTTATAGGTTCTTCTATTTTCCTGTGAGGGAACCGTGGAACTCATAGATGGTGCAGAGCAAGAGGTGGTTTGCCAGTTTCATGTCCCTATATCACATATGGTAGCAACACCCTGGCAACCTGTATGTGCTTTGGACCCAGTAAACCTTTGTTTGTATCTCAGAGGTAAAAGAAACTTTGAAGATACCTTGTCTCACCCCAAAAGACAGTTGGAACATTTATTTTACTCTGTCCTCTGCCCTCCTTTAGTCAAATTCTCTCCAAGGAAAGGGTTATCCTTTCAAGGCCTAGGTAAAATATATTTACCCTCTGCCCTGTTTAAATTCTCAGATATGGGATCTCCAACTGACTTTACCAAGGTTTGGTGTAAAATAGATGTCTATTTCTTGAGATTTTAAAGCATTACATAAACACTTTTCTTCATCTGTGACCAATGGTCCATCAACCCAGTAGCCTGTTCTCACCGTGGCCAGCATGCTGTTCACTAAGCACAAAGTCTTTATAACCAATTCTAAGTTTACAAGTTTATTAAAAAAATTGTTATACCGCTAAATCAAACTTCAAGGCAGTGTACATCCAAAAGGGGAAAATAACATACAATTATAAAAACAGACCTTTAAGTTTCAGTTGACAATCAAAGGACTAACAGGACAAACGGACTGACTGGAACATGAGGGAAATGGTAGAACTCCTTTATTTGCATTAAAAGCACAAAGAAGGGGTAGGAAACAGGGGTAGGGATCGATTGCCAGGTAATTAGTTAAAAAATCAAGAGGATCGCGTCCTTAACAGGACGATTATACATCAAAAGTGTCCCTAAACAAACATTGAGCATGTAATTTCTGTTTATAGAATGTTGATATAAGTTTATTTATTTGGATTTATTAACTGTCTTTTCATGAAGAGATTCACCCAAAGCAGTTTACAATACATTGAATAGTAATCAGGTACTCTTAAGTATTTTCCCTATCTGTCCCAGCAGACTCCCAATCTAACTGTGGTACCTGGGACAATGGAGGGTTAAGTGACTTGAACCAGAGTCACGGAGCAGCCTGGGATCAAACTCACAACCTCCACGTCGGCGTTTAGGCATTGCCACTTACACCATGTCAATGGCTGGTGTAAATTACTACACCTAAATGTTAGCTACGTACGTAATTGGCGGTTTTCTTCAGCCTTAGCACATAAGTTATTGGGCATGCTCCTGACCCATGCATTGCCTTCTCATGACTCTTGTGTACTTGTGTATTAAAGAATTTGGGTGCATTGGTTATATAATACTAAGTGCAGTCACATGTGTACTGACACTAATCTCTTTTTGCATATTCAGTTTTTATTGAGCATACAAAAAGCAACTACCATACTTAGCAGAACCAAACAGAAATCAGAACCTAGGCACATAGGAAGAAGATAAACTATATGTTAAACTACCCTGCTATTTTTTATGATATATGTGATCGTCTAGGTTATGGGAGGGAGGGGGTTAAATTTTATGATTTAAGGTTGTATATGATAGAAATTCAAGTGTTGTATTCAATTTCAAATGTCATTTATTGATACACTTGTTGTAAGATGCAAAAATGAATAAAGATTTATTTTAAAAAAACCAAAAAAACTACCCTGCTATGCGCTCAGGAAAGATGCTATACCAAACTTTTAATAAACAGTGAATTGGTATGAAATTTTGCTTATACTTCCCATCCACATGTTTGCATGGAAAAGTATACACCTTATTAACAAATTTCCTGTCTTCTACAAATCAAATCTCCATACAAACTTAGGGGCATGTACTTCATACAGGTAGGATTGTGAAGTTTTCTTTTGCACTCAAGTACTGTAGGGCTACAAAGCCTAGAGCAGGGGTGTCCAAACTTGGCCCTCGCCAGGTAGGGTTTTCAGGATTTCCCAAATGAATATGCATGAAATCTGTTTGCATACAATGGAAGCAGTGCAGATCTCATGCAAATTTATTGAGGAAATCCTGAAAACCCGACTGGATTGCGGCCTTCGAGGACCGACATTGGACAACCCTGGCCTAGAGGGAAGCTTATTATTGCTCTCTGGATATATGGAATCTAGGACCAATGTTTGTAAATGTTTATGCTTTTAACTGATATATCATGTAAAATGACTTGTCTTTTTGAACACTCTTCTTCCATGACAGGTGACCAAAGGCTACCTCCTAATACACCTGCACATGCCAGCGATGCCCCTTGTTCCATTTTCTATTTCAGTTTTGAAGGCTTATCATTAATGGAAACTTTCCAAAAAAAGCAAGAGTCTAGGGAAGCTCCCTTAAAGCTTTTCCTGTGGGATAGGAGATGTGAGCTGCTCTTCCAAAACAGGTGACATGCTTCATGTGTTCTGTTTAATAATACTTCTTACCACAAGGGGTCTTCCTTTATCTGTGAAAGAGAATGAAACCCTAAGAGGATTTAACATCCAACAAAACCAAAGAATTAGCGGTGGAACAAAAAATGTTTATATTTTTAACTACTTTCTATAAACCAATGGCATTGGTATAATGAAACTGTGGAATCATTATGGGGTAATTCTGCCTGAATTCAAAAAGAATGTCTGCCACTGATTTACCAAGGTATCATTTCTGCTTCCCCCTATTGTGTTTTCACCAGCAAGTTGTAACATAGCACTTAACCATTAGACATGGTGTAACAAAACAAAGAGGAAGAAGATGGAAAAAGATCCCATTTGTCTTGGTTCCACTGTGGACCGTAAGATTATATTCCTCAAAATGAGAGGAATGCTCTGGTCAAGGTCTAATTTTACTACTAATTTTATTATAAAAGGCAATGTGATATCTCAGTTATATAAATTTATGATGCCTTTAAGATTTTGTCTTTGAAACTGTTTGAAATTATTATTCTAGTGCAATAGGTGTGTCGTGGATAGACGGGTAATATCCCAATGCTCGCGAGCCATGCAGAAGGAATCCACTCCAGCTTTTGAATCCCTCCTCCTCCACTAGAGGGCTCTGCTGCACCCCATTTAGTTTTATACCAGGTAGAAATGGATCTGAGATAAAGATGGGGCTGTACTACCGTACACCTGGGCAAACTGAAGCAAATGATACAGAAATGGAAGCCGAGTTGAGGCTGGAATGCAAGTATACTAACACCATAGTTATGGGAGATTTCAACTATCCCGGGATAGACTGGAGTCTTGTAAATTCAAAATGTACAAAGGAAACGGAGTTCCTGGAGGCTGTATGGGACTGCTTCATGGAACAACTTGTCAAGGAACCAATGAGAGGGTCAGCGATTCTGGATCTAATCCTCAACGGGCTGAAAGAACCCGCAAAGGGAGTGGAGGTCGTGGGACCACTAGGAACCAGTGACCACAACATGATCCGGTTCAAAGTAGAAATGGGATTACCAAAGGGGATGAGAACCAATGCAACAGCGTTTAACTTCAAGAAAGGGAACTATAATGCCATGAGACAAATGGTGAGGAAGAAACTCAGAAACAGCACCAAGAAAGCACAGACTGTGGAGCAAGCCTGGTCTTTATTCAAAGACACGGTAAACGAGGTGCAAAACCTGTATATGCCCAGATTTAGGAAAGGATGCAAGAAGAATCATACAAAAAACCCAGCTTAGATAACCAATGAAGTAAAGGAAGTGATAGGAGACAAGAAAATATAATTTCGGAAGTAGAAAAAGGACAAAACTAATGAAAATTGGAAGGAGCACAGGAAGCAGCAAAAAGAATGTCACCGAGTGGTCAGAAAAGCAAAGAAAGAATACGAAGAGAGACTAGCCAAGGAAGCATGAAATTTTAAACCATTCTTCCGATATGTGAAAGGAAAGCAGCCAGCGAGGGAGGAGGTGGGATCTGTGGACGAGGGAGACAGGAAGGGAGTGGTGAAGGAGGAAAAAGAGGTGGCTGACAGACTAAACACATTCTTCTCGTTGGTCTTTACAAGAGAAGACACATCCAATGTGCCTGAACCGGAAAAAATCTTCAAGGGGGATCCAACAGGGAAAATTATCATACATGGAGGTAAGTCTCAAAGACGTGCTCAAGCAGATAGATAGATTAAAAACTGACAAATCTCCAGACCCAGACGGAATCCACCCGAGAATACTGAAAGAGCTCAGAGACGAAACAGCGGAGTTACTGTGGCAGATTTGTAATCTATCCTTGAGAACAGAGGTAATCCCGGAGGACTGGAGGATAGCAAATGTTACACCTATCTTCAAGAAAGGATCGAGAGGCGACCCAGGAAACTACAGATTGGTGAGCTTAACCTCATTTCCGGGGAAGATGGCCGAAAGTATCAGTGAGCACATAGAAAAAAATAATCTGTTGAGAACAAGCCAGCATGATTTCTGTAAAGGAAGATCATGCCAAATGAACCTACTGCATTTCTTTGAGGGGATAAGCGAACAACTGGACAAAGGTGACCCTATAGACATCGTATATCTGGATTTCCAAAAAGCCTTCGACAAGGTACCCCATGAGCGCCTACTAAAGAAGCTGTGGAGCCACCGGGTGGAAGGGGATGTGCACAGATGGGTCAAAAATTGGCTGGCAGACAGGAAGCAAAGGGTAGGAGTAAAGGGACACTACTCTGACTGGAAAGAAGTCACGAGTGGTGTCCCACAGGGGTCAGTGCTGGGACCGTTGCTGTTCAATATATTCATTAATGACCTGGAAACAAGGATGAAGTGCGAAGTTATAAAATTTGCAGACGACACAAAACTCTCCAGTAGGGTCAGAACTGTTGAGGAATGCAAAGAACTACAAAGTGACCTGAACAAGCTGGGTGAGTGGGCAAAAAGATGGCAGATGAGCTTCAATGTAGAGAAATGTAAAGTCTTGCACATAGGGAAAGGAAACCTGATGTACAGCTATACGATGGAAGGGAGGGTACTGGGGGAAGGCAACCTAGAAAAAGACTTGGGGATATTGGTGGATACAACGATGAAGCCAGCGGCACAATGTGCAGCGGCCTCAAAGAAGGCAAACAGAATATTGGGCATTATCAAAAAAGGTATCACTACCAGAATGAAGGAAGTTATCCTGCCGCTGTATAGAGCGATGGTGCGCCCGCATCTGGAGTACTGCGTCCAATACTGGTCGCCGCACCTTAAGAAGGATATGGTGATACTCGAGAGGGTCCAGAGAAGAGCAACAAAGATGATAAAGGGCATGGAAAACCTTTCATATACTGAAAGGCTAGAGAAGCTGGGGTTCTTTACCTTGGAAAAACGGAAACATGATGGAGACTTATAAAATCATGAAAGGCATAGAGAAGGTGGAGAGGAACAGATTCTTCAGACTAGCAGGGATATCAAAAACAAGAGGGCATTCAGAAAAACTGAAAGGAGGCAGATTCAAGACGAATGCTAGGAAGTTCTTCTTCACTCAGAGGATGGTGGACACCTGGAATGTGCTTCCAGGAGAGGTGAGAGGACAGAGTACAATATTGGGTTTCAGAAAGGGATTGGATGACTTCCTGAAGGAGAAAGGGGTTACAGGGTATAGATAGAGGGTTACTTCAGGATTGGGGTATAAACAATTTAGGTGGTGGAGAACATACAGGTCATGGACCTGGGGGGCCGCGGCGGAAGCAGACTGCTGGGCACGATGGACCCCTGGTCTGACCTGGCAGAAGCAATGCTTATGTTCTTATCCTTCTACACACGAGCCAGAAGGAGTCTTTTTAAACTGCTCTGTTTCTTTTTAAAATCTTTTTCTTACATTTTTTGTGGTATTATAACTGATTTTGGTATTAAGAACTCACCTAGTCGAGGGTCCAGCTCTGCCTGCATGGAGGAGAAGCAGACTGAGATCTGTAGCTGACAGATCAGTCCCTCTGTGGTACCTGTTGGCCAACCAGCAGAAACCTATTGGAGCTCGAGGTCCGTTCCCCTTGTACGTACCATTGCTCACCTACAAAGTTTGCAGAGGCTTGAGTGCAGGCTATCAAGCATCCATAGAGGACTCAGTGGGGTTCTGCAGGGTGCCTGCTGCATTCCACCTCTCCCCTTTCATGCTCACAGGTCCACAGGGGTTTGAGACTGTCAGACAGCAGTCAGAGTGGCAGCCTGAAGATTCTGCACTGAAGGAGTATTCTGTTTGAAGCAGTGATTTCTTCTCACAGATCCAGCTACCTTTGGAGCTGAGTCAGGCTGCAGCACATTTCCAGCACAGGGCACAGTGAGTAAGGCTGTTACGGCCTTTGAGGAAAATCAGGGGGAGGGGGTGTCTTTAAAACCTATTTTTTTTAGGTTTCTGCCCCTTCCCTTAGGTTTCCCTACCTCTAAAATTCTAAAATCGCTGTTTTTTAAAATTTTGGTTAAAGTGTTTTGGAGCTATTTTTTAGTGCCAAAACACTGCTATGGTAGTCATTTGTGAATTCCTGATTTTTTTTTTTAAGCTCTCCAGAAGCTTCAAATCATCTTGTTTTGCCTCAAAACTAGCAGAAATGGAATTCTCAGGCTCCTTTATCCATAATTAATGCCAGGTTTGCTTTGGATGGGTACCCAAGGAACGCCCATGTGCCATGTGCCGTGCAGCATGTGAAGGATATGGGAGCGGTCGGATTAGCCTCTCCTATACTCTCTAGGGCTGAGGAACGGTCGGGAGTAAATCCGTTCCAGAACCCTGGAATGGTGATCACCCTAAAAGGGGCGCAGAGGCTGGGGTGCGCAAGAGATGCAAACTGGAGTCACCTAAAAGAGACTGGGCTGTAAATCTAATATGGAGAGCCTTTCTGGATGGCTGAAATCCCCAAGGGTCATCTGGCAACACACCAGGAACTTTTGAACACAGCTATATTTATATATCATTGTATGATTTTTTGTGTGGCCTTTTCCAGCCTGGTTTGATAGTGACTGTTATATGTTATATGTTGTTATATCTTGTCTGGTTTGTTTGTAGTGTTTGTATGGTGTTCTGTGTATGCTATTCTATGAAAATTTTGTGATATTTTTGCAAATTTTAAATTAATAAATTTGTACAATATTTCCAATTTTGCAATTTGAGTACATTGCTCTGATATTATAGTATTTTTCTGTGGTATATGCTCTTTAGGGATTTCTTTTTCTTACCTTTGAAACACACCAGGAGGCCCACGAAGGAGCTGAGGCTCCCGGGGTGCGTTTCAGAGGTTGACCAGGATCTGGTAGGCCTTTCTAAGGGAGACTCAGAGATGAAGGGTCTATTTCTATGCCCTTACTCTCACAGAGCAAACCCTCCCTGTTGGGAGATGTGTGGTCACAGGCAGGTGCTTGTGCGCTAGATACAATGGCGGCCCTAGATCAAGGGGATAATCCCACAGTCCATTCACAGTTCAGATCCTTGGCTCCGTTAGAGCTTAACGCTGACTCTCTGCAGGAATTAAACTTGGACTCCCAGCAGGTCCCCTCTGCTCCCTGCTCTGTATTAGCAATGTGAGAGTCCGGTCTTCTTTGTTTCCCTGGCATCCTAATATCAATGCATTAGGATGCTCCTGAAGGGTCCCTTAAAGTAACCAAGACAATGGCTTGGCTATATGCGATGGCACAAGAGTGTCAGCAGCTGTTGGCTTAGCCCAAGTGCATATCCCTACCAAGTGAAGGAGGTGTGGTATTAAAGGATATACAAGATCACAGAGTGGATATGATTCTTAAAAGACAATTTGAAGCCCTGGCCTTGGGAATCAAAGCAGCTGCAACAGCTTCCTTTGTGACACGTGCCTGTCATAGTACAGTTTTATAAGGCAGTAAATATCTGTTATACTAAGGTTAATTACAAAAGTAAAAAATAAGAGACCTAGATATAGATACAGTTTATCCCGTTTAGGACCTCAGCGGTGCTAACTGTGAGAAAGTTTCATTCACAGATTACATACCCCTGCTATGCTTCTTTAACAAAGAGATGAGTACTTTTTTCAAAAATTTATTTATTAAATGAAGTACTATAATCGAAACTTATATAAAAAAATATAAAAAATTATGACCGATGAAGACGTCTGTGCTTGTAATCTGTGAATGAAACTTTCTCACAGTTAACACCGCTGAGGTCCTAAACGGGATAAACTGTATCTATATCTAAGGTCTCTTATTTTTTACGTGCCTGTCATGCCAGGTTGCGGAGTCTTGAGCTGGCAGAGGGCGAGCCTTTACCCCAGCTCCTATTATCTGGAGTGGATTATGTAGATGATGCTCTGTATGACATCATCACAGGCAATGGATGGGAGATTCCACCTCTAAGGCTAACCTCAGCAGACTTTCTTTCAAGGGACAAATGTTGTTTGGAAACATAGAAACGTGATAGCAGATAAAAGCCAAATGGCCCATTTAGTTTGCCCATCTGCAGTAATCATTATCTCTTTCTCTCTCTGAGAGATCCCATGTGCCTATTCCATGCCTTCTTGAATTCAGAAAGGGGCTGGATGATCTCATGATCAGCATGGCAGATTGTCAGTCGAAATGTCTACCTGACAGCAAACCATGAACCTCTAGAGGCTCCGGGCGGTCTAATTTTTGTGGCTCCAGGTGCTTTTGGCAGTTCTGAGGAGGAGCATCCCTCCTGCCTTGCGATGTACTGGGGGTTTTTTCCCCAGGAGGGATTAGGCATCCCTCCTGCCGCGTATTCTACTGAGGGGGGGAGGAGGGGAGGGGGTTTCCAGTAGGAGGGATTGATTTACATGAATTTATTCAGGCACTCAACCATTTTTCCTTGTTTGTCTCAGTGGGTTCACTATCTAATCGGACTCGTACTTACAAATGTGGTCCAGCAACTCCGCTCCTCCCCTCCCTGCGACCTTCAGCAGCTGACATCCAATGGGATTGTGAGTGCTGCCTCTGCAGCATCACTAACTCTCCCAGAGAGCAGAAGACCCAATTCAGGGATCAAACTGGGTATACCACTTGCCACTGGCCAAGCCCTTTCATTATATTTGTATTGATGGGTCTATTGTGCCTTGAAGCAGAGCTCATTTTAACAAAAACCTAAGGCAAAATGTTACATCCTTGGTTCCAGTTTATCAGCTGGTGTTTTTCATATCTTGTGTTTAGAAACAGAAATAATTACAGTGGTGTCTATAAACAGGCTATGCAGTAGCAAATGAACAGTAGTTCCATCTCAAGGTGTTCAAACCTTGATGTATCATGTTCCCGTTATATAATTACCTTTGTTATTTTCACATGCTAGGTGAAGGGCAGAATTGTCAGTGAAAAGCTTTTCTTTTTATTCTCATAGATTGCAGAGCCAGGCGGAGAGGTATAATCAGCTGCCTGATTGCTGGGAACAGCTTCAGAACTGTGCTGTTGAGAAGGCAAAAAGAGACAGAAACTGACAGGAGCAGAGAAAGCCCCTTCTGGCAGCCTGCAGCAGAACTTGGTATTTTGGCCTTCATTAAGTATAAGGGAGGGATTACTGACAGGCTGGTTTAGTCTGGATTTTACCTTATTGATTCTAGGGTTTATAGCGTTTCATATCCCTAAGAAATGCTGAACAACATCTCCATGCATGTATTGGAGTAAAATAAAGCCTGCTTTAGCTTGACAGGGAAAAAATATAACTACTGTAAAACTAACTAGCAAGTTTGTATCAAGCCACCCTGTTTAATTGAGAATGTGTTAGAAAACTTGTCTAACACACTCTCAATTCCCTCCTGCACTGAAGCACCAGTGCAGCAGCGGTCCTCAGCTGCAAAGCCCTCCTCCCTCCCTCAAGCCCCAAAGTGGCAGAAGCAGGCGGCAATGCAGAGCTGCAATCTCCCTCGCACCCTCCTTCTCCCTTCCTTACCTGAGTGCAGCTGGCCAGCAGGATGCAGCCTCAAAACAGACTGGCAGGGCCTTTCCTCTGATTCATCAAAGGAAAGACCCTGCCAGGGCTGGCAGCGAGCAGCTCATTTTGAGGCTGCCTCCTGCTGACCAGCTGCGCTCAGATAAGGAAGGGAGAGAGAGGTTCAGGGTGAGATGTCTGGGGATCAAGGGAGCTCGGTAGCAGGAGGGAGTGAGCATCCCTCCTGCCGATTTTGGAGGCCAAGTGTCTGGAGTTCCTCTTCCGCAGCTGGCTCAGCTGATTGTAGCAGGGATATGTTCCTCCCGATCAACTGAGTTGGCAGGACTCCCTGAAGCTGTGGCTTCGAGGAGTCCTGCCGACTCAGCTGATCAGGGATTCCCGTACCACGATCAGCTCAGCTGACCGCGTCTACTTTTCTGGTGAAATGTAGGCCAGCATTTTGCAGGTCTACATTTCAGGCATCTGTTGCAGCTCTAGGGAGATATTTAGGAAACTCACCCAAGGCCACTTCTTGGTGAAACCACGCCCACACCCCACCTTGGGCAAGCTTAAGTTTCCCTACACGTCTCCCTAGACCCACAACAAATGCCTTCCTCGAGAGACTTTTTTCTAAAAACATGCGTCCCGGTGCCAGATGGTGATAGGATGTCTACCACTGCCTACAATTTGTCTGGCTTCCAGCAGTGAATATCTGATGTAGATGCAGTAACCTAGAAGTTAACCGGGCACCAGTCGATATTCAAATCAGTGCTCAGTTAACTTGGCAGATAAAGTTATGACACCATTTTTGCTCTCTTATCTTTATCCACATACTAGAAGTCGCAAGATTATGGCGGTATAGAAAAAATAAAGTTATTATTATTATTATTATTATTATTATTATTATTATTATTACTTAGCTGATTAGTGCACCGATCTTCGTCACTAACTAGCTAAGTTGCAGCTTCATCCAAACTCCACCTCCAGTCTATGTTTATGTGAATTAAAATTTGTTACATCATATGTCTTTAAGATCACAGAGGCAAAGAAAGGAATTTTTGGCATTGAGGCCAAGAATCCTAGCCCTGGGAGCAAATTTTTTGTTGAAATTTCCTGTAAAATGTTTTGTTACCTACCAGATTAAGAATTATCTATTTTTTTAACCTAAACAACTGTTAGGATTTATTGAATCAAAAGAGCAAGTAGTGCCCTTAGCTGAAAATGTATAACTGACATAACCGGCTGTAGGATCTGCAGATAAGTGCCGCTTCCAAGTTTGAATAAGATTTTCTTTTTCCATTAATATATATATATTTTTTCCTAAATCTCTCTCTATATGGTGGACTAAATATGTTGGTTTAAAAAGATAAGGATTAACCTAAATCACTGGGTTAAGTGGAATTAGGTTTGGAATTTTCTGTTAATACCTTCTATAAATCTGTATGCAAGTATTTGATTTGCTTGTTTGAAATTTGAAAAACTGAATAAATTTAAAAATATATTTTAAAAAATTGGTATACAGGGTATTCCAACTTAGAGTCTAGGTGGTGTATAGTTTATTTGCTTTTAAGTTCAATATTCTTTCCTTGTCATCAACAGCAGATGAATCCAGAGACTAGTGGAATTACGTCCACCAACCAGCAGGGGGAGATAGAGCACATTGAATTGACCTCGGGTATATCTTGGATGCACATCCTCCTAGCCAATCAGTATACTCTATCTCCAGCAGGTTGAGGATGGGTTTCTTACAGCTCCTGGATTCTGCAGTGGATTTCAGCCAGGCTTGGCTGCAGCTACCAGCACTAGTTTCCTAGATCTGAAAAATGGCTGCTATCGTTCTGGTTCCAGGTTTCGACTCCTGCAGCTTCAGTAGAGCCTATGAGTGTTGGCCATACTGAGCCAACTTTAGGGGCAACACCTGGGCCCACCCAGGTCCCTCCACCCTCCCAGCCGGTGGAGAGAAGAAGAAGAAGCTGATGTGGTCGGAGGGTCCTTTCCCATTGGAAGAAAAGCCCGACCACAGGTGCTGGCACAGTTCCCTGTGCGCTGCAGCACTAACACCTCTCCCTTTGCCTTCCGCTAGTGCAGGAGCTCATGAGTACTTGGCTTAGGCCTCAATTGAGAAATGTTTCTGGGGCTTTAAGTCTCAGTTGAGAAATGTTGCTGCGCATGTTCCTGGGGCTTTAGGCCTCAGTTGAGAAATGTTCCTGGGGCTTTAAGTCTCAGTTGAGAAATGTTCCTGTGCATGTTGCGACGTCAGAGAGATGGGTTCAGGTGCAGGGTGCAGGATGCACGAGGAGCCGCTGCACGTGGCTCCGTGCACACTACGGCTGTGAGGAGGAGGGAGCTAGCTACAAGGTAACACCGGGGGCATCGGACTGCGGGCTGCATAAAACGGCCAGGTTGGAGCCGGCCAGAAGGTTAGACACCCGCCGGAGGGAGACACAGCATGGAGGGAGGGAGACAACAACGGTAGGGGGAATGATTTTATTTTCAAGTTAGTGCATGAATTGTGTCAATTTTGAGCATTTTAATCTGCTGTCTATCTTTTGCCCTGCTCAGGAAGAAATATATTTGTTTCTTTTTATCTGGGGGTTGTACTGCATGCAGAATCTTGAATCTTAGGGTGTTTTTTAAAAATATATTAGTTCTCCTTAGTTTTTGGTCCCATATTTGCATATGGGTTATCTGTGTTCTGGTAGGAATGAATGTTGAGAAGTATACAATGTATTTTGTGTAGTTTAATTTTTATGGTTAACCATTACCATTATGTGTTAATAAGATTATATTGTCTGTGTATATATGAAAAATGAATGGAAAAAATGGTGTTATAATTAATATTATTATGGGGGCGGGGTCTGGGGTGTAGATTGGTTGGGGTCTGGCCCGCGATTTAGCCTGTGTTTTGGATTTTGGTCCCTTAATGTGATTGAGTTTGACACCCCTGCCTTAGCACCTGGGTCAGGTGATCAACCTCAGGATGAGTCACCTCGAGCCGATGCAAATTCTAGAATACCTGGGGGCTTGCTTTCACACAGGTCGCAACCAGGTGTTCCTGCCCGTGTCGCATCAGGAGAAAGTTGTCCGGGACCTCCTGGCCACATCGTTTCCGACTACCTGGCAGTATCTACAGGTTCTGGGGACCATGGTGGTGTCGATTGATGTGGTCCCTTGGATCAGAATCCATTTGTGCCTACTGCAGGATGCTCTGATTTCAAGCTGGAGCCCGCAGTGGGTTCCATTACCTGTTCCACTGTCCTGAATGGCAGTGGCCAGAGCAATCTAGCTTGGTCTCTCTCTCTCTTTCTCTAATTTTTTCTCTCTCTGGATTTCTGAGTGGGTAATTCTGATGATGTTTTATAAATCTTTATTCATTTTCTTATGTTACAACAAGTGTTTCAAATAGGCTTATTAGAAACTTGAATATACACACTTGATAAACTCACATATTAACATCAAATTTAACATTTCTTTAGAAAATTAATATTATCTAAAGTTATAATATTATGCAAGAAATCTAAATTTATATAATTCTTATTGAATATAGTAATCCCCCATCCCTCCCTCCCTCCCAATCAATAATACATAAAATCAACTTTATTGTAAATTCATTCAAATATTGATATTAGTATGTAAGAGTCAGAAATAAAATCCCACCCCATTCCCCTCTAATCAAATTTCTTATCATGGGAAAAGTTAATCATTCATTACAGAAATCTGTTAACGGTCCCCAGACTTTTTGAAATTTACTCACATAACCTTTTTGTGTTGCAATGGTGAGTTCCATTTTGTATATATGGCATACAGAATTCCACCAGAAATTGTAGTTTAACATGTCATGTTTTTTCCAATTATATGTTATTTGCTGTATTGCTATTCCAGTTAAAATAAACAGAAGTTTGTTGTTACTTGCCGAAATTTGACTTCTTGCTCTCATAGTTGTGCCAAATAAAATAGTATCATATGTCAAGGCAAACGGATTTTCCAACATCCTATTAATTTGAGGCCAAATTGATTTCCAGAATGATAAGATGAATGGACAATAGAATAAAAGGTGGTCTAATGTCCCAACTTCAACATGACAGTGCCAGCATCTATTAGACTTAGAACTATCTATCTTTTGTAAACAAACAGGGGTCCAAAAAGCTCTATGTAAAAGAAAAAACCAAGTTTGTCTCATAGATGCTGACACCGTACATTTTAACCTCCAAGACCAAAGTCGTGGCCATTGAGATGCAGTAATTTGGTGCTTTATCTCAATGCTCCAAATGTCTCTAAGACCATTTTTTGGTTTTTTATTTACAAATCCAGATATTAATTTGTACCACTGTGCGGCTTTATGATCTGTTGAATCCATCTGGAAACATAAGAATTCCAAACTATGATAATAAGATTTTTCCATTCAGGGAACCCTACTTGAATGGACTGCTTCAATTGCAACCATCTAAAATATTGTGACTTATTAAGATCAAATTTATGTTGCAATTGTGAAAACTCCAGCAACTTATCTTTTTGTATTACATCATCCAAAATACGAATACCTGCTATCATCCAATGTTTCCAGATGATTTTAAAACCGCCAATTTTGATCTTGGGGTTTAACCAAATCGTTTGAGTTGTTGATTTACTTATTGGAATAGGAGTTAAATTACTTATATATCTTAGAGTTTTCCAGGTATCCATAAATATTCTATGCTCTTTATATAACCTTGGCATTTTGATACTAACTACATGACTAAGACGCAAGGGAAACATAAGTTTCCATTCTAACCAGAACCAGTCTGGAATATTATCAGTGGGCTCTGGGAGGATCCAATACATACCTTGACGTAAAATATAGGCTTGATGGTACCTATAAAAATTGGGAAAATTTACCCCTCCCTCCACAATTGGCCTTTGCAACAACACTAAAGCAATTCTGGGATTTTTACCGAGCCAAATAAATTTTGTCAAAATCCTATTTAATTTTTTATAAAAAGAGTCTTGAAAGAAAACTGGTATCATCCCCATTTGGTAACAAACTACTGGCAAAATCATAATTTTTACAGTTTGTACTCTTCCCCACCTAGATAAATGTAAAGGATTCCATTGCTCACACATTTCTGTCACCTTTTGTAATAGACATTTTTCATTAATTTTCATTGTTTCATCCATTGTTTTTGTAATCCAGATTCCCAGATATTTAATAGCATCCTCCTTCCAGACAAAAGAGAAAGTATCGAATAAACCTTTTGTACAATGTACATTTAATGGAAGAACTTCTGATTTATTCCAATTTATCTTATATCCTGAAAACTTTCCAAATTTCTCAATCAACTCTAGTAAATATGGAATGGTAGATTCTGGATTCCTCAAATATAATAGTAAATCATCTGCATAAGCAGATACCTTATATTCTCTATCTGAGTGTGGTATACCTTGTATTTCCTTTACTTGTTGGATAGCTAATATTAAGGGTTCTAAAACAATATCAAACAGTAAAGGAGACAAGGGACAACCTTGTCTAACTCCCCTCTGTAAATTAAATTTTTCTGAAAAAGTATTATTAATATATAATCTAGCAGAAGGGGAGCTATACAATGTTTGTATTATTTGTATGAATCCAGGACCTATACCAAACCATTCCAATGCCTGATACATAAAGGTCCATTCTACTCTATCAAAAGCCTTTTCTGCATCTAGAGAAACAGCAAAAGTAGGCTCATTCATTTTCTTTGTTAAATATAACATGTGGAATGCTAATCTGGTATTATGAGATGAATGTCTCTGAGCAACGAATCCTGTTTGATGCATACCTATAATATGAGGGAGAGCTTTAGCCAATCTTAACGCTAATATTTTTGCTAATAATTTACCATCTACATTTATTAAAGATATTGGCCTATAGTTTGAAACCAAAGTGGGATCTTTATTTGGCTTTGGCAAAACAATAGTTAATGATTCTGCTATAGTGCCATTAATAGAACCTTTATTAAGTTGATATTGATAAAGATTTAATAAATAAGGCAATAGATAATTTTGAAATGTTTTATAAAACTCCACTGTATATCCATCACCACCTGGAGCGGATCCAACTCTAAGGGACTTCAAAGCTGTTTCTAATTCTTTTAGTGATATTGGCTCTTCCAAACTTCGTTTTACATGTTCAGGAATTTTTGGACCCTCTAACATTTTCAAAAATTCTAAACCATCTTTTTCTTTATCTAAATAAGTCTCGGAAGAATAAAGAGATCTATAAAACTTTAGGAACTGTTTTAAAATAGGCTCAATTTGTGTATATGTTTCACCATTTTCATCTTTAATGGCAATTAATTTTGATTTTCTTTTTTTCGCTTTAAGATAATTTGCTAATATTCTTCCCGCCTTATTTGAGTTACCATAATACAACGTTTGCTGAGAAAATAAATCTTTCCTAATCAATTTAGATGAGATCTCATTATATTTACCCTTAAGCTTTAACAACTCTTGTTGAATAGAATATTCCCATTTTTCTATAAGTTTTGATTCTAAAATTTTAATCTCTTTTTCTAAGTTTAAAAATTGTTTTTTAATCTGTTTTTTAAGATAAGCCGAATAAGAAATTATTTGTCCTCTCATTGACGCCTTAAAAGCATCCCATAATATTTCCATAGAGATCTCATCATTATCATTCAATTGAAAATAATCCTTCATTTTTGTTAGAAGGTTCTCATAAAATATTGGATCAGCAAGCAATGTATTATCCATCTTCCAAATTGGTCTATTAATATTTTGATCTGTGATCTTAATTTCAATCCACACTCCACCATGATCAGATAAAATGATTGGATCAATGGCAGCTTGTGTCACCTGATGTATCAAATGATGTGAAATAAAAATATAATCTATTCTTGAGAAAGAGTTATGAACATGAGAACAAAAAGAAAATTCCTGTCCATCAAAATGAAGAATTCGCCAAATATCTGTCAAATCACAAGATTGTACCAAATTATCTAATCCCAAAGATTTCATAAATCTACTTGGGTTTTTATCCATTAGAGGATCCAAAACAGCATTAAAATCCCCAGCTACTATTAAATTTGAAGTAGCCAGTGGCAAAATCAGTTGTTGAAGAGTCTTAAAAAATTCATTTTGATTCGAATTAGGGGCGTATATATTAAACAACGTCATGGTAGTATTTCCCATGCTCATTTCCACATTTACCCATCTGCCATGAGTATCCGATGCCTTAAGTTTGAATAAAGCAGAGCATTTTTTTATTCACCAGAATAGCAACACCCGCTTTTTTCCCTATAGCTGGAGAAAAGAAACAATGCTTGACCCAACCACCTTCTAGCTTAAGAGATTCAATATTTGAAAGGTGGGTCTCCTGTATGAAATATATATCCGCATTTTGCCTCTTTAAAAATAATAATGCTATTTTCCTTTTTATCATATGATTCAGACCATTAACATTCAAAGATAATACTTTAAGATCCATTTATATTTTTATAATACATTTTTCCCAAAATTAAACAGTAAATAATTTTTTAAAGTAATTTTTCCCAATACATAAAATACTTTATAATGTCCCCACCCTCGCCCTCCCCCAACCCTCCATTATATAACTCCCCCCCCTCCCCAATTAAATACGAAAACTTGGATACGCAGATTGAGGTTAGGTATAAATAACTCCCACAAGCTAATACAAAATATAACTATAATTACTACCATTAAATTTTTCATTATATCAATTAAACACTTTTTTTTTTCCCTTGAAACAATCACAACCTTTTCACTTTCCCCTTAATCTTATGAATCTCAACTTTGAACATGACATATCAGTTTTATCATAAGAGATAGATTAATAATTCCCCTTCATTAATTTAATTATAGACTTCCAATTTGCAATTTATTAATGGGTCCATATCTGTGTCTCAGATTGTATTGTATAATAAATGTCTATTAAATTTAAGGGACGTTAAAAACTTATCATGTATGGGGGGAATCTGTAAGAATTCAAGGTCTATCCCATGTCTATAAAGGAATCCTCATCTAATCTTGCCCCCTTTTTTTTTTTTTTTTTTTTAAATGTCTTGAGGGTGATTTAAACAGAAATCATATATTTCAAAAAAAGAAAAGAAACCTCTCAGCACCATCAATCATACCCTTTTTTTTTTCTACTTCCTTCCCATCGACGGTATAAAATAAGATCTTGTTACATGGACGGCCTAAGATTTTGATTAGCATCACAGGAAATGCAACCCCATAAACAACGGTGCTATAACCCCAAAGCTACCGAATGACGTGTTCATGACTTAACAAGATGTAAATAACTTTATGAGGTACCAGTATAAAGCACAAAGAATCATGAAAATGAAAACTAGAATCGTACCGGGAGAGCTTACAGGTTAAAATAAGATCGCTTAACATAGAATCCTGTCATACATATGTTGAAACGCAAACTTCACCGGAAGTACCTCCTCTAGCAGGAAATCACCCATTTTAACCAATCCTTTTTCTGTTGTTACTCATGATATTATATTTGTTAATATGATTGAAGGATTGCCTTTCTTCCCTTGTAAGTAACGCCCTTAACATTTCAATAACCAATCAGCGACTCTTTTAATAAAAGGTCATTGAGCAAATAAAATTGTATCTTGTACTACATTTCAATCGGATCACTGCTAGCATCATAGTCTTACATGTAAGTCAACTTTTATCTAATAGATCCTTAAATGTATTTTGAAGATCACTTAAGATTTTATGTTCACATCTCGGATCGCTGTCAAGAACGTTCATGCTGTTCAAATTATAGTTCCACCCTCATGCGATTCTATTCCGTTGCAATAAAAATTCTAAGTCTCAACCGAATTTTCTTTATATAGTTCTGATAACAAAAGTCAATATTTATAAAATAAATATAGATAAATGATAATTAAAAATTCCCTTTAGATGACTTTAAGAGGTCATTGGCTGTTCATGTTGCTCGAGGAATTCTTGTAATTTTTTATGGTCAGAAAAATTTTGAGTCTTATTTGCAATTGTAACTTTCATTATTACCGGATAAAGGAGTCCATACCTAGCCCCTAGTGATCTTAATTGGGGTCTCATGTCTAGGAATTGTTTTCTTCTTGATGCGGTTTCTCTTGCAAAGTCAGGGACAATGTGTATTTTTGCGTCCTGACATTTGAGATTTTTGTTCTCCTTGGCTAGTTGACAGATTTCTATTGCTTGTTGATGTCTCAAAAGTTTAAAGATTAAAGTCCTTGGTCCCGTTTGAGAGGTTTTCTTCTGTGTTGGTATCCTATGTGCCCTTTCGATCTCTAGTGTAGTCTTGAATTTTAATGGCAACACTTTAGGCAGAAACTGTTCCAGGAAAGTTATAGGATCGTTTTTTTCCACCCCTTCCGGCATTCCGATGATTCTTAAATTATTTCTTCTTTCACGGTTCCGGCTATCTTCAAGGTCTCTTTTAATTTCTTCAACCTCTTTCCATATTATTTTGCATTGCCTCATGTCCATATTTAATTGCTCCGAATTATCCTCCAAATTACTTATTCTATTTTCCGCCACATCCACTCTTTTAGTGAGGATTGCAGCATCATCGATTGCTTTTTGTAGTTTTTTATTGCTGTCTAATACTATTTCTTTAATTTGCCGCAATTCTTCCATAACGTCGGGGCTGTCATCTGATGGCAACGGAACTTTTGAAGGAGGAGTACCCGGCTCCGGCTTTGATCTCTTATTGCTTCCTGTACCGGATCCTCCAGCCCCTGAATCGCATTTGTTTTGTTTGCTAGTTGCCATATTCTGATATTATTCAGTTTTTTTTCCGTTTAAAATGTAATTATTTTTGTAGTATTTTCTATAAATAGAGCTTGTCTGCACGGAGCTACTCTCTCACCCAACCATCAGAATTCGCGTCCAAGCCACGCCCCCCTGTAATTCTGATGATGGATGCCAGTCTCATAGGCTGGGGGCCGTGTGCATGACCGTCCCTGTTCAGGGCCAGTGGGCCCTCCCTGAGCGAAAGTGGTGGATCACTCACCTGGAACTTCTAGCGCTTCGACTAGCGCTCATCCACTTTGAGTGTCATCTCCGGCATTGGGCTGTCCACGTCTTCTTGGACAACACCATGGTGGTGGCCTGCATCCCGAGCATGGAGGCCCAACTTCTTTTCCAGTGAATGGAAAGATATTTTGTGGCACTGTCAGCAGTGCATTTGGCTGGAATGGACTACGTCCAGGCGGATTTTCTCAGTTGTCAGACTCTGGACCCTGGGGAATGGTCCCTGTCCCAAAGGGTGCTCGACTGCATATTGGAACATTGGGGGGTCATCCACGTTCAATCTCATGGTATTGGTGGTCAACTAGAATGTAGATCAGTTCTTCAGTCAACATTGCAAGGTTTGCCACGATGACCTGTACGCTCTGGCTCCACCTTGGCCGCAGGACGGTCTACTGTACGTCTTCCCTCTGTGGCCCATGATCGGGCATCTATTGAGAAGAATAGCGACCCACAGGTGGTCCTCGTCATGCCCGACTGGCTGAGGCACCCATAGTATGCTGACCTGGTTCAGTTTCAGTGGGAGCAGGGGCTTCGGCTTCCATGTCACTTGTCTCATCCCATAGGGCCTGAATGTGCTGCAGGAGCCAGACTGTTTTGGTCTTACGGCCTGGCTATTGAGCACGTGGCCTTAACTGGCATGGGCTCTTCTTCAGCCGTGATTGACACTCTCATCTGCAGCATGAAGCAGACCCTGGTAGCTGCCTTTGAAAAGGCTTGGTGATGTTTTCTGGAATGGTGCATCTGGGAGTACGAAGACCCATCTGTATCATCGGTTCCCTGTATTCTGGAGTTCCTTCAGGATAGCCTGACAATGGGCCTTGCTGTCAAGTCCAGATTGCAGGTCTTCTTGTCTGGGCCCTGATTCCCTGAGGGGCTCCAGGGCCTCTCATCAGGTTGTCATCCGTTTTCTACGGGGTGTTTGAGGCTTCGGCCCCCGCTGTGGTTACCCTTTTCATCTTGGAATTTCAACGTAGTTCTCTGGTCTCTGTATCGTCCACCTTATGGGCCCATGGAGCAAGTATCTTTAGTGACTCTTACAATTCAGACCATTTTTCTGGTGGCCATTACTTCCACCCACAGTGTTTCTGAGCCCAGACTTTCTCCTGCCGGGATCTCTTTCTACATATTGCAGATTTTGGCATGGTACTGCACACTGTTATCTCCTTTCTTTCAAAAGTGGTCTCAGCTTTCCATGTTAACCAGGAAGTCTGACTTCCTGCATTTGCTTCCTCTGGTTCGAGGTACAGGATCGTATGTTGCAGTTCCTGGATGTACGCTGGATCCTGTTGCAATTACAAATAAATTTCAAATAAATTACAAATAAATTTCATCTTTCCGGCCATCTTTTTGTTCTAGCAGGTCCCACCTGCAAGGGCCAGTTTCCAGGACCTCCTTTTCCAGATGGATCTGTGTGGCCTTTTCCTCTGCTTATGTTGCAGCCGGTATGAAGTCTTCCCCCCCCCCTCTAGGTGAGGGTTCATTCTATCAGAAGCATATCTTCTTTTTGGGATGAGTCATTGGTGATCACATTGGAGAAGATTTGCAGGGCTGCTACCTTTTCCTCTTGGTATACTTTCACCAAGTTTTACAGGATCAATGTGGTGGTCAAGCTTTTGGCTTTTCTGTTTTGGCAGCAGGCTTATCAGTCCCACCCTGATTCTAAAGAACTGCTCTGTTATGTCCCAATTGTCCAGGAATAGAGTGGGATTGTACAAGAACGAAAGATAAGATTCTTACCTTTGCTAATCTTCTTTCTTGCAAATCCACACTTTATTCCTGGAACCCGCCCTGTGATTTGCTGATTCGCCTATTGTCTGCCTTTGCAAGTACTGATAAGCTAGATTTCAGTTTCCTGACCAACCTTTCTAAGAGCACCATGCAAATGTGTTTAGCGCTTTGTCATAGGGGGGTCCCTCAGTAAGGCACCCCCTTCTATCTGTACAGATTGTGTTTCTTTATAGCACTGTTCTTTTTGTTGTTCAGGTTTCTAATGTTTGCTGACCTGTTTCAGTTTACAGGTCTAACTTGTTCTAACTTTCTTGTTCTGAGCAGAATTGACTTAGTTGTCGGGGTGTGTCCGTGTACTCCTCTCTTTTGCCTTTGTCCTCTATAGATGTTCCTGGCTGATTTGTTAACAACTGATTTCTTGGGGGGCAGTCCTGAATTAAGAGGGAAGGAGCTCAAAACTCTGTGTTATGAGACTTCCTACAAGCTCTGGCGAGTATGGGAAAATAAACCAATAGTCCAGGAATAGAGTGTGGATTTACAAGAAAGAAGATTAGCAAAGATAAGAACCTAATCGAAAGGCAGGCAGAAGGTTTGGGATTGGGGCAGGCAGGCAGGCTCGTTCAGGGCTGCAAGAGATGGGGCTGAGAGGTTAGAAATCAGGGCAGTTGCAAAGGGCTTCAGTGACTGGTCATGAGCAGTCGCTTTTTGTGAGCCGAGTCAGATTGAAAAAAAGTTTAGTGAATCGTGTCCCTGCCTACTTTGCATGCAGTTCCCCTCATTTGTATGCGCGCACTGGAAGCAGATCGCTACACAGGTTAGTGAATACTGCAGGAGGGAAATATGGTTGCTAAGGGCTCACAAACCGATCGGTACATGATCGGTTTGCTTAGTGAATCTAGCCCTAAGTCCTTGTGTTTTCCTACCTGAGTTGCATGTACTATATAAATCACTTTTGTCGTGTATCTATCATATTTAGACTGTAAGCTCTTTGAGCAGGGACCGTCTCTTGCATGTTTGTGGTACAGTACTGCGTGTGTCTGGTAGCACTTTGGAAATAATAAATAATAGTAGTAGTAGGTAGTGGCACCCAAGTGCCGCATGGTGAGAGCTATTTCCGTAACACCCTCTGGGTGCCCAGATTCCATGATACGAATACTAACACAACCTGGTATTGGGGTGCCTAATATGTAGGTACAGGCAGCAAGAGTATTCAACTTCTCCCCTCATTGTGTTTCCATTTTTGCTATCTCTTTCCTATCGAATATTGTATTTCTCTCCAGACAGTGACTGTATGTCCTTGTCATTGTGATCACCTATGTTATTATATATTTTTAATAATGTACACTGCTTAGTCATTCTATGTAGTGGTCTATCAAATTTTAATAAACTTTGAAACTTTTAGTAAACTTAAGTGATAAAATTGTGTGCCCCTTCCATGCGCCATCTATGGGAATGCCCCTTTGCATTTATATACTATACCACTTATGCATACCATTACAGAATAATGCTTAGCTGTTTTGCTGCCACTTATGCATTTAAGTGTATACCGGTACTTACCTGCAAAAGTGCAGGTATTGAGAAATTTGTACATTCACACACACAACTGGCACTTGAACGCGGGCAACAAGTTATAGGACTGTCTTTCACATTTCTGCAGACCTTAACACTTTCTGCTCTGCATGACAAACTTTCATTTATGTTAATTCAAGTATCACATCTCAGATCTTGGCATGGCATCAACTGTAGAATCAAAGTGCAATTGCCTCTCACGAGGCTACAGATCAATAAGTCATTAACTCTGAGGAGAGGAAGTAAAAAATTCAGAGTGACATTCAAAATCCTTTTAGCTTGGGCCACAATGGCGGCATTTCACTAATTTAACTTTTGATACCAGAGCTTGATGGCAGGCCTTCCTGGATTTGCCAACAGGTATTTTATGATTTGTAATGTGTCAGAGTAATAATGTTGAGTAATAATGCTCTGTGAATATAATTAAGCTCTAGATGCGTGACTGTTATTAATTTTTTTTCTTCTTTGCAATAGAAGAGCAGAGATGGCTATTGGATGCAAAAATACCACTAGAGCACCTATTCTGAAAAATCTTTATTCAAAAGATCCAACAAAGCTGTGTTTCGACTGAGGTCTGCATCAGGGTTCCTAAAACATTAAGATATAAAAAATACATACACAATATTGTGTCCATGAAAATTAAAATGAATGAAAAGGCTGAAACCAGGGATACATATATAAACATGTACAAATGTAAATAATGAGGTACAAACTTTAAGCCTCTAGGAATGCATGTAAAGAGGATGGCTTAAACTAAGATATTCATCAGATGATTAAGAATTTGTACTGTATCTGATTCAGTAATGTTTCCTTTATCCTATTTTCCCCTTTGATGTAGTCTATAATGTTTTCTTTAATAAGCACATTTATGCACTTGTATAAAAAATTTTAATAATAGCAATAAAGGAATATGTACTTTGTGAACCAGCAATAATCAAATTTGTGATATAAAAACCACAAACTCTTTGCTGTTGAAGTTCCAAATCCTTAAACTCTGAAATAGAGAATTTCTTCTTCTTTTTGTGTTTTTTTTGCATTTCAAAATGTTTCCTAATTTTCTCTTTTATATAGTTCTTTCTCCCTCCCCCCATGAGATCCTAGTTAGGTTTAAATATATTGTTAGTTTGATATATTGAAAGTATTCCAATGTAGAGTGTCTCTGGTCTTTGTGTAGGCTTGAGTATTTTGTTGTTAAGTGTCTTAATTTTTCTGTATTCAAGGTTCCTTGCACTATAATTTTGCAAATTAATAAATGTAAACTAATTTTTTTAAAAAAGCACACTTGACATGTTTCAGTGGGTTGCCTTCTTTGTTTTTTATGCCTGGGTCCTGAGAGAGAGAAGGCTTTGTGAGGAGGCCCATACTGCTGTGAAGACAGCGTGTTCGGGAGTTTTTCTGAAAATAGTTGTTTCTGTGAGGCTAGTGCGGGGTCCTTAGGACAAACCCAGACTTGGTTGAAAATCCCTGGACTAGTGTTACAAGAGGATCCCACGGTGTGTCATTTACCATATGCTATGTCATAGGTCAGGGATGCCCAAAAGGTCGATAGCGATCGACCAGTAGATCGCAAGAGCAACGCGAGTCGATTGCAGAGCCCATCCCGGGCTCTGCAATAGACTCGCGTTGACTTTGCGTTCTCCCTGCTTCCCTGATGCCGCAAAAGCCAGGCGCAAGCGCCGGGCCCACAAGCCTTCCCCTTCCCCCCCCCATATCAATTCTGACGTCGGAGAGGAAGTTCCAGGCCAGCAAATCGCTGCCTGGCTGGCCTGGAACTTCCTCTCTGATGTCAGAATCGACGTCATGGGGAAGGCTTGTGGGCCTGGCACGGACCTGGCTTTTGCGGGGGTGGGGAAGCAGAGAGAAATCGGCGGCAGTGGAGCTTGGGCAGGGAGTGAGAAAGAAAGAAAGGAGGGCAGAGAGAGAGAAAGAAAGAAAGGAGGGGCAGGGAGAGAGAAAGAGAAAGAAAGACAGAAAGAAAGGAGGGGCAGGGAAAGAGAAAGAAGGGGGCAGGGAGAGAGAGAGAAAGAAAGTAAGGGGAGGCGGGCAGGGAGAGAGGAAGAAAAAGTAGGGGGAGGGAATGTAGTGTGTCAGGTGGCAGGCAGGAAGAGAGGAAGAAAAAGTTGGATTCATGAAGGGACAGAGAGAGATGTTGGTTGGGGAATGGAATGAGGTCTGGGGGAGAGGAAGGATGCAGGAGGAAGAAAGAAAGATTGGATGCACAGTCAGAAGGAAGTGTAACCAAAGACTCATGAAATCACCAGATAAAGGTAGGAAAAATGATTTTATTTTCAATTTAGTGATCAAAATGTGTCCTTTTTGAGAATTTATATCTGCTGTCTATATTTTGCACTATGGCCCCCTTTTACTAAACCACAATAGTGTTTTTTAGTGCAGTGAGCCTATGAGCGTCGGGAGCAGCATGAGGCATTCAGCGCAGCTCCCTGCACTAAAAACCGCTATTGCGGTTTAGTAAAAAGGGAGGGGGGTATATTTGTCTGGTTTTGTATAGTTGTTACTGAGGCGACATTGCATATTTTAAAGTCATCTGCCTTGACCTCTTTGGAAAAACCCCCAAATATAAATTATAATTAACATTTTCTCTATGTACAGTGTGCTTTGTGTTTTTTTATTTTATTTTATTGTTGGTAGATCATTTTGACTTGGTCATTTTAAAAGTAGCTCGCAAGCCAAAAAAGTGTGGGCACCTAGTGCTGCCCGATTCAGGAAAAAAAAATTTGATTCGATTCAATCTATTGAATTGGGTTTTCAATTCGATTCGATTTTCCTGCCCAATTGGGTGTTTTTTTTCAAACATCCTGGTGGGTTTATTTTATAGCTTTTCACCCCCTTTGGCTTCTCCTAACCATACTGACGCTGTGGTGTAAACAAAATAAAGAAACAAAAAGGACTTTTCCTCTCTCTGTTAAATCCTAGCTCACATTTGCGGTCTAACAACAGCTCTGGCAGGATACACTTTTCAAATCTGACATATTGTAATCACAAAACAGAAAATAAAATTATTTTTTCTACCTTTGTTGTCTGGCCAATATTCAAAACTTGTTGGTCCCAGGCTCTGGTTGTCTTGCTTGCCAGGGTCTCCTTCTTTCTTCTTTCTCCGTGCTAACCATCCATCTGCCATCTCTGTCCTCCCCTTCCATTTCCCTTCCCTCCTCTGGAGGTCTGGCATCTTTCCTTTTTTCATCTTCATCCACAGATTCACCTTTTCTCAACTACCCTTTCATCCAGCATCTCTCCCTCCTTCCCCACCACCCCAGGGTCCACCATCTCTCCTTTTCTATTCCCAACTATCCTCCTATCCAGTATGTCTGTCCTCCTCCACACCATCCCTTGTGTCCAACTTTTCTCCCTTTCTGTTCCTTCCCTCCCTAAATCCCATTATCCACCATCTCTCTCTCACTCCTATGTTTTTAGACCCATTATTTCTTCCCCCCAAAGTCTGGCATATGCATGTATCTTTGAACCCCCCTTCCCTCCCTCCATGTACTTCTACACCAGGACTCCCTCCCCTGAAGGTCTGTCCCCCCCTGAAGGCCTATACCCCACCCCTGAAGGATTGCACTCCCCCCCGAAGGCCTGCTCCTCCCCCCCAAAGGTCTGTCCCCCCTGATGGCCTACACCCCCCCTAAGGCCTGCACCTCCCCCGAAGGTCTGTCCCCCCCAAAGGCCTGCACCCTATCCCTGAAGGCCTGCACCCCCACCTGAAGGCCTGTCCCACCCCCGAAGGACTGTCTCTCCCCCCACCGGAAGGCCTACACCCCCACCTGAAGGCCTGTCCCCCCCGAAGGACTGTCCCGTCTCTCCCCCCCCCCCCCCGGAAGGCCTGTATGTTCCCCTCTGGCCTCCCACGCCTTCCTTTATCTAATTGCGGCAGAGAGCAGCCTGCAGAAAGGATTGTGGGTACTTTAACGATCCTTTGAGGTTGCCATAGGCCTCAGGAGCTGTCGTCCTTCTGCCGCAGCCCCGCCCCTCCTCTGACATCAGAGACAGGATCGCGCGGGAGGCAAGGGGGGAAGCCGGACACTGCAGCACTTCCCGACTGACCCTCCCCCCTTTCCCTCTAAAGCAGGAGCGGTAGCGCCAGCCAGCAAGAGGCAGCGCTGCCAATACTGCTTTAGGAGGCAAGGGGGGAGGGTCAGATGGTGAATCGGGAGGCCAATTTTGGGGGGTTTTGAATCAATTCAAATCGATTCACCCGAAATGAATCAGTGAATCGATGTGAATCGGGCAGCACTAGTGGGCACCCCTGCTTTACACATTCAAAAATTACCACCGGACACCTGAGCATGCCTCACAATAAGGCATTTTATTGCAGCAGTAAACAGCATTAGTGCTTACCTCAGCTTAGTAAAAGGATCTCTTAAACCGCAAGACCCCCTAGAGACAGGAAAATACTGCATCTGAATGTAACTCACTTTAAGCTGCTTCTGAGAAAGACATGAGATAAATCTAAAACAAAAATCCAGTACCAGTATCCAGGTATATTGTGAATGAATATAAAATCTATATAAAATCCAGAAATAGCTAAGAAGAAAAAAAAAAAAAAATTAAATTGAATCAGGTTGGGCAGACTGGATGGACCATTCGGGTCTTTATCTGCCGTCATCTACTATGTTACTATGTTAGGTCACTCAGGACCTATAAAGCAATTCCATTATATCATAATGGAACAAACTTCTATGAGTCACACAACCACTGTAAACATTTCAGTGTTTTATGTTTTATTAACACTTCTTATACTGCTCGTTCATACGACAGGTCCAAGTGTTTTACAATAACTATAAAATATAGAAAATAACTCCTATTAAAATATGACAGACCTAAAGACATTTAAACAAGAGATAAATTACGTTCACACATAAATACAACACCACATAACCCAAAACAAACCTGAATGCCACCCAGCCATTAAAATCACAGGATTCACATTGCAAAGATCCTCTCCCCTCAATATATATGAATTATCTCTGATAATGAAGAATCTTTACCAAATGCCTCACAAAAATAAAATGTTTTTAGTCTAGTCTTGAATGCTTGCATGTTTACCTCCAACTTCAATTCACATGGTAAATGATTCCATAAGTGAGGACCAATGAAATAAAAAGCCTTATTTCTTGATTCCCATTTTGCCTTATTGGCTGAAGGAAGAACCAGCTTATTATCTTGGATTGATCTCAGAATTCTAACTGGTGTATAAGGAATTATCCCAGGACAAGCAGGCAGCATATTCTCATTGATGGGTGAAGTCACAGTTCTCGATAGCCCGCACTGCGCATGTGCAAGTGCCTTCCCACCCGCAGAGCTAAGAAGTCGCATTTTCAAAGGCTGTTGAAAATTTTTTCACTGCCTTCCCGCTCTCGCGGTTTTCTGACTTTTTAGACAGTTTCTTTTTCTTTTCTCATTAAAAAATAAATATTATTCATCCAACTGAACTTTTATAGTTTATTTATTTTTTATTTACTGTTGTCGGTTTGGCCTTAGTGGGGCCTTATGGATCGCCATTTTGTTTTCTTCTCACTTCATGGCTCTTGTTCCGTGCAGGTTTTTCCTGCTCAATTTTCCTCCACGCGGTTGTGGAACTTGTCTTCACCATCATTCTTCTGTTATTATCCCAGGACAAGCAGGCAGCATATTCTTGACTGATGGGTGACGGCACCGACGGAGCCCCGGTACGGACACTTTTAGAGTGATTGCACTCTAAGAACTTGGAAAGTTCTAGAGGCCGCACCGCGCATGCGCGAGCGCCCCCCGCCCGACACAGGCGCGCGGTCCCCAGTTTCTTAGTTTCCGCGGAGCTAAGAAGACGCGTTTTTCAACGGCCATTGAAAATTTTTCTCTTCGCCTTCCCGCTCGCGTAAACCCCTTTGGCTCTATTGCCTTTTTTCTTTTATTTTATTTTGGTAAAAAAAAAAAAAAATACCTTGTATTTTTTCTTCAAATTGGTTTTTCCCCAGCGGGGCCTTCTGCCATCATCGAGGCCTCGGCTTTCGATTTGGCGGAAGCCGTTTTTCCTTTCATGCCCCCTCAGCCAGGGTTCAAGAAGTGCCAGCGGTGTGCACGGCCTATCTCCCTTACGGACCCGCACAACTGGTGCCTACAGTGCCTGGGTCCGGAGCATCAGGCTTCCACCTGCACCCTCTGTGCCACGTTGAAAAAACGTACATTGAAAAATCGCGAAATTCAACAGCGATTACTTTTCGGTACCGATATGTCCGATCCCGCGACATCGACACCGGTATCAGCTTCTGTACAATCGGCACCCACCTCATCGACACCGCGCGACACCGCGCCGGCGTCGCAACACCCAGGTAAGCCGGCTAAGAAGCCTTCCCCGCTGGAGCGTCCTCCGGTCTCGATTGCAGCGAGCCTAGTCCTGCCGACCGTGAGGCGCCAGCGGAAGCACTCCGCCCCTATTGAGGTGAGTCCCTCGACATCGGGCTCCTCATCTCCGGGATGTAGAGCGGCACCGCAGAGCTTTGATGGCAACTTCAGTAGCTGGAACCTAAGGACAGAACCAGGTAGATTTCTACAGTCTAAGGCTCAGAAATATCACAGAAAAAAGAAGACTCAAATTAATCATGAATTTATAATGGGTGTAACTATTGGGCTGACTGGATGGACTGTTCAGGTCTTTTATCTGCTGTCTTACTATGTTTATAACATTTCAGTTCTTATAGTCTGCAGTTAACCTCAACTCTATGTGGGTAATGATTTAAAAGACTGGGACAATATTCCCGATATTCAAAACAATTTAGCCATCCACTGACCAGTTAAATTGCTCAGTTGCGGCTAGTCACTGATATTCAGCTGCACTTAACCAGCTAAGTACCACTGAATTTCCAGTTGGCGCGAACACAAAGCCAGCTATGTTAGTAGTATGACCCAGAGGGTGGTGGACACATGGAACGCGCTTCTGGAGGAAGTGATAGGCCAGAACTCGGTACAGGGGTTCAAGGAAGGTTTGGATAGGTTCCTGGAGGATAAGGGGATAGAGGGGTACAGATAGAACTTGAGGTAGGTTATAGAAGTGGTCAGAAACCACTTCACAGGTCGCAGACCTGATGGGCCACCGCGGGAGCGGACCGCTGGGCGAGATGGACCTCTGGTCTGACCCAGTGGAGGCAACTTCTTATGTTCTTATGACTGTTTAAGTGTTGGTATCTGAGTTACTGCATAAATAGGACTGCATACATTTTTGGTCCTCTTTTACTAAGCTGCAGTAGAGGTTATTATGAACGTCAGAGCAGTGTTGGGAGTATTTAGCACTCCAGGCCACAGTAGAAACCTCTACTGTGGCTTAGTAAAAGGTGGGGGGTTTATGTGATAACCCAGGGCCACTTAAGTGATAAATATCTTTGATATAGTAGCAATATATGAGAGCTGCCTTGACCTTCCTAGGACATTGCTCTGGTGGACATTAGCCACTAAAGGGGGGAGGGGGTAATTCATCAAGCAGGGTTAGTGTTTAATACATTTTTAACTACGTTAAGGGAATTAGTGCATGCTAAATTCTAAAGCAACTTTTATACCTATGGGTTTCTAGTATTTAATATGTGTTAATTCCTTTAACACACATTAAGGTGTGTTAAATTCTAATTTTGTTTAATGAAGTTCCCCCCTTAGGGCTAGATTCACAAACCTGCCCGATTGGGCCTGATCTGGGCAGGTCCGATGAATTCTTCAAAGTAGAATATACAGATGGGGGCGATCGGAGGAACACCCCATCTTCCTGCCTGGATCGCTCTACAGCGATCCAGTATATGCGCACACCATCTATAGATGGTCTGCGCATGCGCCAGACCTCTGGGCCCGGTAGAGTGTTTTTGTTGGGTTTTTTTCTTTTTTTTAAACAGGCAACTGAGCAGGGAGAGCAACCAGCAATCTTCCACCTCCATGGCGCCATGTCACCACTGCAGGAAGGAAGAGCAGGCAGGGCAAAAAAGAACATTTTTAGCCAGCTGAAATCCCGAAGATCCAGGGATGCCGGGCTGCGAGCCGTGGGGACAGCCTATTGGTACTTGCTGCAACCTAGAAGCAGAGGGGGGAGGGGAACTGCCAGACCACGGAACTGAACAGGAAACCCGCCCCGACTCTCCTACTCTCTGCTGCCCTTCCCCTCAGTGCGAGCCTGTGGTTTTAAAGCAGGGCAGCACTGCGGGAAGGGCGGCAGAGAGCAGCAGAGTCGGGGTGCATTTTTCCCCACAGTGGAGTTTCTAGTATCCATTTGCAAGCAGGGAGTTTCAGGGCTGGTATTTCAACGCAGGAGAGAGCAGGAAAGGAGTGAGCGACTGGTCCTCACCAGTTGCTTGGTTTCAGATTGGCTAGCCCAGTCAGTGTGCCTGAAAAATCGCTGCCTTGCTAGATTTGCATGCCATTTCCCTCATTTGCATGTATGGATTGGATCAGGTGCGGCCAGGTTAGTGAATCAAGTCGGGATCGTAAAGGGGTTGCAAACCGATCGGTACACGATCGGTTTGCTTAGTGGATCTAGCCTTTAGAGCAGGGGTGTCCAATGTCGGTCCTCGAGGGCCGCAGTCCAGTCGGATTTTCAGGATTTCCCCAATGAATATACATGAGGTCTATTTGCATGCTCTGCTTTCATTGTATGCTGATAGATCTCATGCATATTCATTGGGGAAATCCTGAAAACCCGACTGGATTGCGGCCCTCGAGGACTGACATTGGACATCCCTGTCTTAGAGTCTTTATGTGAAGGACAGTAGAATATAAAGATAAATTAAAATGAAAAAAAATTGCAATGAAATAAATAAGACACAGTGAACTTGAAATTAATTATATAGTTTATGAGTTATTTGAAGCAAAGTTCTTGGGATAGAAGTGGGTCAGTAGAATGATATCATCATGTTTTAGAGTAAAGGGCTATGGAAAAAAAAAAAAGAACAGGAAAACAGAATGACTAGAAATCATGAACAGGTTCATCAAAATAAATGGCCTTGCAAGGGTTGGTTTTGTATTTTCAAGAACAGAACATCACTAGGATTAAGTAGTTGGATACATAGATTATCATTGACCTTAATATAGATAAGAAATGTCTTGGCAACCCAGATATTTATCAGGCTTGTAATTTAAAGCTTAAAGTGTTTTTAAAAGCTGGACTAGTCTGAAAGTCTGCAACTTTTAATTGCAGACACCCCAAGTCCCCCACATCTTTTAAAAATTCCCTGGCTATACTCCCTTCCACCTTCCAGTTCATCTATTGGAACCCTTAGTGGCCGTGCTTAGGAATGGGAGAACCAGGAGGAACATCAGCACACAAATAAGTGTTAACCCTAAGTTAAATGATGTAGTTCAGTGTCACATGAATTGGTGGCTCCTAAGGATGGTACAGTAGAAATGGGAATCAGTTGAGCCAGTGAAATTCAATCAAAGCAAACATTCCCACCTCAGGCAATTCAACAAAATTAAATGTTATGTGTCCCTGAATTGGACTACTGTTTAAGGCAGGGGCTCCAAGGGGTGCTAGTGAACTGAAATTTTATGAATATGCAAATAAAGCTGTGAAAATATTGGCTAGGGAATTAGAAGTAAAAAGAATTGAGAAAATTGGGGGGGAGAGGAAGATTTTATACTGTATGGGAATGAAGAGATTAAACAACAAATTGTCAAGTTTTTCTTATCACACATTGTAAGTTTGAGCCTCGAGAATTAGCAAGGCAGGAATGTGATCATATTTGGAGGGGTTAATTTGCCAGCTATCCCAAGAAGCAGTGATTCTAGATGCTGAAGTTTTTATACATCATCAAGGGCCTTGTGCTCGTTAGATTCAAATTGGTTGGTTCTTCCATCACCTAGATTGGCTTATTATGAGTCTACTTAAGGCTGCTTTTTTCTTTCTCCAATTCTTTGACCTAGAGATGGGAATAACTAGTGAGATACCATATATACTCAAGATTTAAATCAAGTTTCAAGTTTATTAAAATTTTGCTAAAATGCAAATTAAGTTTTCTAAGCGTTTTACAATTTGTATAAAAAAGGGGAAAACAATTAACAAGTAATTACCAACTAAACAATACGTCACACACGTGAAACAATAGGAAAGTGTGGAGAACTACAATTTAAAAGTAAAGAGAACAAGAAGGGTAGCAAGGGAGTGCAGATTATTAAATGACCTTGGCTAATTCCAAGTCTTTTCAACAGTTATATACATCATGGAAGAGATAGCGCTTTAAATTTCCCTTGAACTTATCTAGATTTTTTTTCTGACCTGATATGAAGTGGTAGGGAATTCTATGCTGTGGGGGGTCGTAATTTTCAAAAAGCATTTGGTATTATTTCCTTTGTTTAAAGATCGGGTTTGTTAATTCAATTATTTTATTCATTTTAATTTTTATGGGGATTTTTTAAGGGTTTGAATGGAACTTAGTGTTACTGATACTTTCCTTTTTTTTAATATGGCATTCTTTTCTTTATTTTATGTAGATTGATTAATTTGTAAGCCACTGTGACTTTTAACAATCAGCGGGGTATCAAATATATAATAAATATTAACACATAAAAGGGGAATACTGCAGGCTATCAAGGACTTGCAGGGAGATAAATTTCTAGGGGGTAGATGAGTACTGGAGCAAAATGTTATTTAACACAATATTATTGGATATTTAGCTTCCATTTCTTGTGAAGAAGACAAGGATCTTAATTACAAACACAAAGAGGACAAGGAAGGGTAAGCCAACTATGTGGAGCATGTAGACTGATTTCTTCATTACATGTGGACATTCAAATCTTGGTAATTGTTTAACAAGGATTTTTCCAGTTGTGATTAACCTGTATCATGCCAGTTTTGTGTTGGATGGGCGGCTGAGGAGCGTCCATGTGCCACATGCTTCTGGGGCACATGAGAAGAGTGGTAGCACTGGGCTTAGTCCCCTCTGGTCCCTTCGGGGTCTTGGAATCGCAAGATGCTTTAATGTTGGGTCAAAAATCCCTCCTAGAGCCCTCAAATAGCAACTTGGTGTCATTGACAAAATGCAGATGCACAGATGCCTTGAAACCCATGAGGAGACAGGAAGTGTCCCTGCAGAGGTCCTTATCAGATACAGTTCAGGAATTTGTCAGATTTTGTGAGCTAGATTTTTGAAGCTTATATGAAATATAAAAGGTTGTCTGCATAGCTTGGTGATATGCTGGTGGCAGTTCAGGGGGATTTTTACCTTACAGAGCACTGGTCCATCACAAAAGGGTACTCTGCAAGAGCCAGAGGTCCAGTCAGAAAGGGACTGGGATGACTAGGGATCAGGATCATTTGCTTTATTTATTGTAGGTATTTATATACTGCCTATCAAAGTTATCTAAGTGGTTTACAAGCAGGTACAAGCATTTTCCCTATCTGTTCTTGTGGGCACACAATGTAACGTACTTGGGACAATGGAGCTATATTCCCGCAAAGTGAATCCTCAGGTTTAGAGGATTATGGATCGCAAGTGGGCACTACAAGCTAAGAGTCTTTTGGAAGCTCAGGACCAGGGACAAGACCCGACAGTGTACAGGCTGTTTAAACCAGCGGATTTAATGGAAGTTATTATAGTATCTCTGAAAGAGTTAAATTTGGAACCGCCACAGAGTTTCATGGTTCAAATTTCCCTTATGAGCAGCTCTAAGACCCAGTCCACATTTTTCTTTCTCATTCAGAGATCACCATGATGCTGAGAGAGCATTGGGAGGCACCAGAGGACCCTTTAAGGGTTGCCAGAGCCATGACGGAATTGCACCTGGTAGCTCCTGAGTTTCAGCAGTTATTTGTGCCAACTAAGGTGGATTCGCCGGTAGCGCAAGTTACAAAACACACATAGTTTCCTAATGAAAGTGGAGTAATTTTTAAAGGATGCACAGAATCATAGAGTGGGCTTAGTCTCCAAATGAGAGTTTGAAGCTGTAGTTTTTGGTCTGAAAGCGGAGACGGTAGCTTCCTTCATGGTGCAAGCCTGCCATGACATGCTGTGTCAGGCTCTGGCTTTGGAGGAGAACGCATATCCCCAGGCAGCGATTGGCTGGCACGGAACTTCCTCTCCGATGTCAGAATTGACATGGGGGGGGGGAAGGCTTGTGCAGTTGCTGCACGAAGATGATGTTAGTGCGGCGGTGGGGGCCCATTTTTAGCTCACTTGTCCTGCTCCTTCTGAAAATGGGACATTTTGGCATCCTGAAACCGTGCGTGGGGACAACAGGACGTATGGTCACATTAGTCTTAGTGCATGTTGTTCTGTGTTAAAGTATGGTGTTTTGTGTTAGTGCACAAAAGAGGGAACCAGCAAGGGAAGGGGAGGACCCCAAGAGTAATTACAAAATCCAGAAAAAAAGTAGGGTCAAAACAATGGACTTCAATAACAATAAAACACAAATAGGCAACTTGACACAGAGCCGTGTTTCGGCAGAAAAACCACCTGCCTCAGGAGTCAAAATATCTGGGTATGTAACCTTGTGTCAATTGCCAAAGCAGAATGTTAAATCAGTTGACTGCAGGCTGTTCAGAACATACAGTATACCACTAAAACCTGCAAATGTTAGGATGACTGCATCAACATAGTGCATCACACCATTGTCTTGATCCTATTTTTTTCAGGATTTTGTGTCAATGCATGCCGTTTCATGTTAGCGTGAACTAATGTGAAACAGTACCTGCTAAAATGAAATGAAAACGACTGAACAAAAAATAAAACAAATGAATTTACGAGTGTTCTTCAAAACATTTCCGCACGTTCATAGTTTTGTGGAAAATGGTTGGGATGGGAGGAGTGGTAAGAGGGCGTGTCCTAGAATGTCATGTGACCTGTCAGGCAAGCCAGCTCACCTTACAGGTAGTGATGTAATTTGCTTTTGAGATATTTAATAGCATTTAATAAAATAAAAGTGCAGAAACTTCTTGAAGATCCCTTGTAAATGAAAGAAAAACAAAAAATGTTCTGCTTACTGCTACAGGTTAAGACCAGCCCAGCCACTCAATATGATTTCTTACTTCTGTGCTGTTCTAGCTAAGGATATGTCTCAACTGTCGCTCAAAAACATTTCAGACACTTAACCAGCCAATTGCTACACTATCTCCACATCTTTCTTGCTTCATTGGTTTAAAAATTTGGAGGACCCTGTTCAATAAAGCTTTTTTGCCACAGGCACAAACTGGAGAAGTTGATCGTAAATAAAGCTTTCAGCGTGGCACTGTGACTATAGCATGGAAATGGACAAGTCGTCACTTCCAAATGAACCAAGGTGCACACGTTAAATCATTGGAAGATGACCTTAGAGATCCTTATTATATGACACAGGTGGCTTTTTGACATTGTATGCATGGATAGCCTGGTTTAAGTTATTTTAGTAAAGGAAGACCACATCTCTATGGTGTATGCATTCAGTCTGGCCCTTGTGACAAAAATGTCCTCCTAAATCATCATGGTAACCTTTCATTAGAAAAATACATTAAGCCAACTTTCTCGCTATGAACTATTTTGTCTGAGTTCACTGTTTCCTGTGTTGTGAATATTCCATCCATAAGGCTCAAAGCAAAAAGATGCTGTGAAAAAGCAAAAACTCCATTTAGTCGAGACGGGAATATTCAGAACTGTGACAAATGTTCATGGAAAAATTTAAAATGAATTTATTTATAATAAGAGTTAATGAGCATGGGGCAAAGTTTAAGGCAATCTAGGGTGTGCTTTGCTAAGTATTTGCAAGGTTACAACCATTCCAGTGTTCGAAAGAATGACATGGGGACAAATTTTTTCCCGTCCCCGCGGGAACTCATTTTCCTGTTCCGGCGGGGACGGGATGGAGAAATTGAGTTCCTGTGAGGCTGGGGAAAAATTTGTTCCCATGTCATTCTCTACAGTGTTCTTCTTACCTTTAGAAGAAATGCTTTTTATATGTCTATATTTGCATTGTGCAAGACAACTATGTAAGAAATGCAATCTTTACTCTCCTACCACAAGATGTAATTGAATGCAACATGAGATTCATGCTACAGCTTTAGAACTTTCCTTATAAATTGTCCATAGTAAGAAGGCAGTGTACCTGACGGCTGGGACTGATATGGCTTAACAAGGCAGCTATAGACAGGTGCTCTGCTATGGTTATTATCCTCACTAGCCACTGTAAATACATGGCTTACTAGTTCCACAATCATTAATGTCATTAGCAGCCTCTAGACCTCTACCTTCAAAGACCATAGAAGCAGTAATGATTTTACTCTGACATTGTTCCGAGTATCGGTAGAAGCCAGATTAGCTTTCGTCTTCATGTTCTTCAGAGGTAGCTGCAGTATGGTCCATTTTTCTGTTTTTTTGTTTCATTCTCAGTGCAGTTAACGCCAGGTGTCTCTTGTACCAGAACTGTTACCTTCTTCACACGGAAAGATGACATGGAACAACGGAACGATCCTGTCACGGAGGAGTTGGTATCAGGATCAGCCGTCATTTTGGTTCTACCGCAATAACGTTGAAGACCTTTGCGAAAATGGATGGTGAAAAGACCATAGGTGATAGGGTCCAAGCAGGCATTGAAGAGGCCAAAGATGAAGAGAATGTGAGTTAATGACTGTGAAACCCTTTCCTCCATTGTTTCTGGGTGGAACCAATACCACAATCCCAGGAGATAGTACGGCATCCAGCAGATGATGAAGGAGCTTACAATCATGATGCTCATTTTCAGAGTCCTCATCCGTGCCTTGGGAATGTTGTTTTTAGATCGGCGAAGGTACACCTCTTTAGAAGACACAAACACAAATAGAACAGAAGAAATTGTACAGCATAGTATGCCCCATGTCCTAATCTTCTTTTGCCAAGGGTCAGCTTATAGAGAAGTATTATATCTCTGGTTGGGCTCTCTCCGGTTTTGCCACTACAGGCTTGCACTGCTGCTCCCCATCTAACAGAGATGGGGCTTAATTAAGGGAACCTTTTATTAAGTGGTACCCTTATGTGGGTCTTTCCTGTGTGCTAAGGCCATTTTTACCACAGCAGGAAAAAGGCCAATTTTCAGGGTTTTCCATTAATGGCTACAAGCTAATTTTCCCATTTGCACATAACCATTAGCACATGAGCCTCTACTGCCACATACATTGTAGGCAAGTGTCCCACAAACTTTTCGGCCAGTAGCACACTAAACATGGTGCCCTGGCCGGAAAGCACCTGGAAGTGCACAGATGTCAATGTCCACGCATGTGCGGAGGCCCTCTGGCCCTGACCTTGAAATTGTTACGTTGGTGGGGGATTCTGAAGGAGGGGAAGTGCGGGGAGAGGAGGAGAGTCATCCGTGCTGGCTGATTGCCTACAGGATGTACCACGAGAGGCACATTCTATAAGCAGTCAGCCGGAACTTCTCCTCCTTACTGGCATCTCAGTAGTGCACATCTGGAATCTGCTGCGGCACAGTTTGTGATACACTGTTGTAGGCGATAGGAACTCAAGTGCTAATTGGTTACCACGTGGCAACTGATTTGCATAGATGTGCCCATGTTCCACCCCCAGACATGCTCCCTGTGCCCAAAAATAAATTTTATTTTGAAGCATGGGGGTAGCACATTCACATGGGAAAATTACTATGGGACACCTCAGTGCAATGGTGTAGCGAGGGAGGTGGTGCCTGGTATATTGCTATGCTATGCATCCCCCACTGACATGAGGGGGGTCCGCCCCTGGCATGGTCTTTGTAAAGGGCAGAGGCACCCATCCTTTCTGCCCCCTCGTTTCCAACCCCTCCTGCCCCGTGCATGAGCACCTTCCCTCCCCTTGTACCTCTTTAATTTTTCCTGCGTAAGGAACATTATGAACTTGCTGTTTGTGTCAGTGTCACCTCTCTCTGACATCACTTCTGGGCCAACATGACGTGGGCAACAAGTTCATGCTGCTGCTCTCAGCTGGAAAATTAAAAAGGTTCAAAGGAAGGGAAGGGGGTGCATGTGGCAGGGGGAGTTGGGAAGGAGCGGTGGTGGTGGCTTGGAGAAGAGAGAAGGGGAGGGGCACCACCGTCCCAAGCGCCACTTATCCTCACTATGCCACTGGCACCCCCACTCTTCCCCACTGCTTGAGCACCCCTCGCATAACTCTTGAAATGTTCACAGGCATGATCAGCGGTTTCCACCTGCTGCTTGTGCCGTCCTCAGCTTCCTTCTGAAATCACATCTTGGTACCGTAACCAGGATGAGATGACAGAAAGGAGCTGAGGCTGGTGCAAGCAGCAAGTGGTAGATGCTGCTGGTGCCAGCAAACATTTAAAGAGGTACACCGGGGGCAAACCGAAGGAGAAGCACCAGTGCTGGCGGCCTCTGCAAAGATGGCACCCAGGGTGATCTGCCCTGCTAACCCACGGTATGTCATTTTTTGTTGCAGTAAGCCCCTGTTAGTGCTAGAGCCCTGTGCTGCACCCCCCGTTTGTCTTTTTGGCTCACCAAAGTGCTTTTTTCTTTATTGCTCCAACCCTGTAAAATGCACTGGTCATCCCTCTTCAACCACCTTTTCATACTAGCCTTTGGTGTTGGGCTAGGTCCTGTGACACACAATAGGGTGGAGTTTGAACTATGACTTTTCTTTTTATTCACCCTCACTTCATTTTTCCTTTCTCTTTCCTTTCCCCCTTTCTTTTTTTATATAAACTGTGGCATATCAAGAACCAATACACAAATACAAACAAAGATACTGCTGCATAGATATAAAAGCTGTCACTGCCAAGAGTTTGTGTGCATATTCCGACACCCTTAAAACGAATTCAGAGATTCCTAGTCTAGAACCCACCATAACCCAAATCACAGTATTCTTGTCCAGCCTGTCAAACAATAACTTGCTACATCAGAAAACCTGGATAGCAAGAAGAAAACAGTGCTGTGCAGGTGCGATCGAGGCGGCGCCATCTTCGGCCCGGCTCCCTTTTCCTTATAGGCGCGTCCAGCGGCTCCTAACCGCGCGCCTGAACCGGAAGCCTTCTCTCTGACGTCGCAACTGGCTTCCGGATGAGGCGCGAGGAGCCGCTTCCCGCACTTTTGTGCACTGAGGCAGTGAGGACGAAGGAGCCGGCACGAGGATAACGGGGGCAGCAGAAAAAGGCCAGAAGTTAAGGCACAGCATGGAGAAAGGGAGACAACAAAGGTAGGGGAATGGTTTTAGTTTTTAATTTAGTGCTTGAATTGTGTCCGTTTGGGGAATTTTCACCTGCTATCTGTATTTTGCGCTGTTCAGGAAGAAATGCTTTTGTTTCTTTTTCTCTGGGGTTGTTCTGCATGAAGAGTCTTGAATCCTAGGGTTTCTTTGTATATATATTAGTACTTTTCGTTTTTGGTCCCATATTTGCATGGGGTTATCTGTGTTCTGGTAAGAATGAATGTTAAGAAGCATACAGTCTGCTTTGTGTAGTTTAATTGTGGCTAACCATTATGTGGTGTTAATAAGATTATATTGTATGTGTGTATATATGAGAATGAATGGAAAAAATGGTGTTACAATTAGTACTATTATGGGGGTGGGGTCTGACCCACAACTTTGCCCAGTGTTCTTCAACCGCTGGTCCACAGACTGGTGCCGGTCCACAAAATAGTTCTTTTATTTCCACCAGTCCATAGGTGTAAAAAGGTTGAAGAACACTGCTCTATAGGACTTGATTGACCCAATTTCAGTTGATTGGAATAAGAACCTTGTTTGCCTTAGTTGAGATTTTTCATTATCGAATCAGTTTCTAGTTTAGTAGATAATGCCTGAATTTATTTGGTATAAAAAAAAGAAGAGGAAGAAAAAAAATAATGCAAAAATACTTTCTTTGCAGAGGAGGAAATGGCATGTGATTAACTTTCCCAGAGAAAGTTGCATCTGAGAACTTCAATGTGGCGTTAAATTGCTACAGTTCTGGCAGGATGATACATTGCATGAGTTTACCATGACAGAATAAAATGGTGTGTCTTAATTTATAAACAACAAGATGTGTACCAGGGGTGGGGCGGTGGGGGTGGTCTGCCCTGGCTGCAAGTTTTAAAAGACTTCTACTGAGTGGCTTAACTAATGGCAGTTTACAGTTTACTTAAAACTTGATATACATACTGCCACGCCAGTGCAGACATAGGCATTTTACATTAAATAAAATAGAACGCCATATTTCATTATTGTATGTTCTTCAGCACACGAGTATATCTTCAGACCCTCTGCCTGTAAACTGAATCCTAAATTGAAAAAAATTAGTTTTTAATATTTAAATTTTATGTTGTATAATGTCTATGTGAATAAGTTTAGGGATAGAATACTACATCCAAAAACAGCAAAACTGGAAGAGAGACAGGTAGACAAATACGAGGGACCACTAGTTAGCGCCTGTGGGTGGGCCAAGGGCGGAGTCAGCACTTATGTGCCGATATTCAACACTTAACCAGATAAGATACAGTCCTATTTTTATCTGATTTAACTTATCCAGTTACATTCTGAATATTTAATTTAGCTGCATAAGTGTTATTCCCTATATATAACTGGATATTCAGTGCTGGACATGGCCAGGCAATAATACAAGTATTAAGGGTTACTCCCTTCCTTGGCCAAAATAATGCTAATCCCCCACCAGCTGAATATTGACCCAATTATTTTTATTTACATTCTTTACTAGTGTGAGACTTACCATCCTGCAAGGAGCTGCTGAAAAGTTCTCAGCCCAACCAAGAAGAGAATGATGTGGAGTCATGAAACCTAGAAGTTATTCCACATTTTTCTTGACACTTTTTGTTTCACTTCATATCATTGAAACAAAAAGTGTGGAATAATTTGTAGGTTTCATGGCACCACATCATTCTCTTCTTGGTTGGGCTGAGAACTTTTCAGCGGCTCCTTGCAGGGGCAAGTCTCACACTAGTAAACTAGCAAAAGAATGTAAATAAAATAATTGGGTCAATATTCAGCTGGTGGGGGATTAGCATTATTTTGGCTAAGGAAGGGAGTAGCCTTTAATACTTGTATTATTGCCTGGCCATGTCCACGACTGAATATCCAGTTATATATAGGGAATGACACTTATGCAGCTAAATTAAATATTCAGAATGTAACTGAATAAGTTAAATCAGATAAAAATAGGACTGTATCTTATCTGGTTAACTGTTGAATATCGGCACTTAACCACATAAGTGCTGACTCCGCCCTTGGCCCACCCACAGGCGCTAACCAGTATATTCAGTGGCACTATCTAGTTAAGTGCAACTGAAAATTCCATGATAGGCTTGGACAAATGATTTGAACAGCCATGGGCTTCTCCTGGCCATTTAAAGCATTTTGAACAATGACCTCAATAGATTCAAGCAGCAGCAGTGGTGTAGTTAGGGGGGGGGAGTGCACCGCCTTGGGCACTGTCTTGGTAGGGGCGCCAGCACCTCTCCGCCCTCCCTGCCCCTCTCCTGCCTCACAAGCACCTTCCCATTCCTCCCCCCCCCCTCCCCCACCAATGCCTCTTAACTCTTTGCCGGCATGAGCAGCAGCTCCAAACTGCTGTTCATGCAGGCCTCGGCTCTCCCCCCTGAACTCACATCCTGGGTCTGTCTGTACCATCTGTGCGGGAGTTAAGGCTTTCCTCTTCCGGAAACAGTGTCTTTCACTGCATTGGCCCCTGGGAGTGGAACAACCTTCCAGGATACAGTCGCCAGCAGCAAAATGTACAGAACTTTAGGAAACTGCTGAAAAGAGTTTGGCTGAGGAAGAAGGAGTGCTGACTCTTGAGTGCTGGTCACAGAGGCATCCAATGGTCTGGGTTGTTTTATTTGGTTTAATGATGTCTGTTATTGAGGTATTTTGTATGACTTATGGAATTTAATATTTTGATGTATGTTTGGGTTTGGCCAGTTTTGGCCTTAAATGATATTCGTCGTTGATGCAACGTGTATGTTATATGTAATTTGATTTGATATGATATGTAAGTATGTAATTTGTTACAGTGTGTCCTTGAAGTGTTTTGTACGACAAATGTAAATGTTAATATGTAACTTGCCCTGGATAAGGGCGGGTGAGAAATAAACAATCAGAGGGAGAGCTGAGGCCTGCAAGGGAAGGAGGTTGGAGAAGCTGCTGACGCTGGTGAAGTTAAAGAGGTATGGAGGAAGGAAAGGGGTGTGCTTGCGGTGGAGGAATGGGAAAGGGGAGGGGGGAAGATAAGAGGGTGGTGGTGGACACCACCTATGGTTACCAGATGTCTCGATTTTCCTGGGCATGTCCTTCTTTTGAGGACATGTCTGGGGGTCCGGATGGCTTTTCAAAACCCAGCACTTTGTCCAGATTTTGGAAAAGCCTCTTCAAATCACTTCAGGCAGGGAGGAAGTCTGCACATTTGCGGATGTCCCTTGACGATGTCTTCCCTGCCCAATGCGATTTGCGGACAAGAGCAAGCAGTGGAGGCGGGTCTAGGGTGGCAATGGGGGCGGGATTAGGGCAGGGATGGGCAAAACTGGGTGGGCCTAGCACCACCTCCCCAGGCATCTCCTACCCTCGCTATGCTGCTGAGTAGCAGCTTAATTTAAAGACCTGATATTCAAGAGGCAGACTGCCTTGGCACTATCTGGGCAGTGCCAGGTCAGTCCAGAGGTGGTGTCTGGGTAGAGCCAGGAGTTACCTGTTTAGCAACAATATTGTTTGGATAAGGCTACAACAGCAAAAAGGTTGTTCAAACTTTATCCAGGTATTGAGCTGAATGTTGCTGGTATTCAGGTAAGTACCAGTGAATACGAATACCTGGATATTCAGCACAGGTATCTGGCTATGGCCAGTGCCAAATATTGAGCCATAAAAAAAGCCCAGGGCAGCTACCATCCAATATTCAGTGATATTTAGCTGGCCAGGAATGATGCCTATGTGGCTAAATAGCAATAAGCCGGTTATCCGCAATTATTCCAAGTTTATTAAAAATTTGATATATTAACTAATCAGGCTACGAGGCGGTTTACATAGATAAAAAGGAGAAACATAGATGTATACATAATCAATAGGACAGACCAGAGGTAGGAATGGAACACATAATAAAACTGAAACGATAAGGAAAATGGGGAAGAACTACATTTTTTTAAAGTGAAAAGAAGAAGTAGGGAAGAACAGGGGGAAGGGAAGACAAAGCAACTGGCAATAATGCAGGTCTAAAATGCATGTAAAACATCCTTAAAAGGATGGGAAATGGCCACCTATGTCCTGCTAAATATCCATTTCATTGGCTATATCATGTGACATAGCAAGTTAGCGCCAATATTCATTGGCTGACAGCTAGTGCCTGCTATTTAGGTGGGCCTTTCTTTGGCCGCTTTGACTTAGCTAGTCAGCTGATGAAGATCAGCTTGGCCAGCTACGTCTACCATGGCTGAACTTAGACTGGGAATTCAATGCCAGTGGCCAGATACGTCCCAAGTGTTGAATTTACGGGTTTGCCGCCAAATGCAGGAGGTTGCCGGGCTGCATCCCATGATCTGAATATCGGCCCCCTAGTGTTTAAAAACACCGACCATCGCGGGTTGGATATCACCCCCAAACAAAATATTATTCAGTGAGATAGACAGTGGGAACGGACCAAATCTAAGTCAGAAAAATAGAGAAAGAATGGCTTCAGTGGTCACAGGCTTGTATGAATGAGGCTTTGAAGATATGTTGTGCCGTATTCATACATTCAAATTAAATTATGCATTATCCCCAGATATATAGTGCTGGGCCATGTCTGGGCACTGACATTCAGTATATGGCTATACATAGACTGATAACATGTGTCTGGTTATGTCTGCTATTCAGAACTTAACTGCATAATTGTGTTTTATGTGGTCCTAGTTGTCTGGTTTATTTATTTATTGGGATTTATTAACTGCCTTTTTCATGACGAGATCCACCCAAAGTGGTTTATAATACATTGAATGGTATTTAGGTATGCTAAGTATTTTCCCTATATAACTCTGCTACCTGGGGCAATGTCAAGTTAAGTGACTTGCCCAGAGTCACAGGGAATAGACTGGGATTGAACTTGCAACCTCAGAGTGCTGAGGCAGCAGCTCTAACCACTAGGCCACACTCCCCTCCCTGATTAACCTATGTGGGTATGTTCTGAATATCAGTGCCTAACTGAATAAGTGCTGACTCTGCTCCCCAGACCACCCACAAAATAATCAGTTCTGGCTTTGACAGTAACTGTATATATTCAGCAGTACTATCCATCAAGTACCACTGAATATACTCGGTTAGCCCTGAACAAGGATTTAAACGGCTTGAAGCCTGTCCTGGCCATTTAAATTGCTTTGAATATTGACTCCTAAGTTTTACAGAATGGACATAGCCAACAAATTGTTGTTGACACGAGGAAGACTTAGGAGCAATGTTAGGAAATTCTTTTTTACGGAGAGGGTGGTAGATGCCTGGAATGCTCTCCCGAGGGAAGTGGTGGAGAGGAAAACGTTGATGGAATTCAAAAAAGCATGGGATAAACATAGAGGATCTCTAATTAGAAAAAGAAGAATGTAAATTAAAGAGCTAAGGCCGGTACTGGACAGACTTGCATGGTCTGTGTCCCATATGTGATGATTTGGTGTAGGATTGGGCTGGGGATATGGGGACTTGGAATATGAGGATGTTATTGGCCAGACTTTATGGTAGATTTCCTGCAAACAGGATGGTTGGATAGGCTGGAGTGAGCTTGCACGGCAACTTCATCTGCCATAATTTACTATGTTACAGTATAGACTCCAAATGTTAGTCAAAGCCCAGCTCTGTATTTTCTTTTTGCTAGATCACTAAGACTTAGGATATACTAAAGCTATCGGTAGGGTTACCAGACGTCCGAGAAACCCTGGCAGATTGACTTTCCAAAAACCAGCAGTTTGTCTGGGTTTTGGAAAGCCCCGAGCTCTGGCTGCATCTGGAGGACCTTCAACAAGCATGCATGGATGATGTCACATGCATCCATGCATGCTGGAGATCTTCCAGACAGGGCCTAGAGGTCAGCAAAAAAGAGATAAGGCTTTTTGAGGGCAGGGCTGGAGGTGGAACAAGGCAGGTTAGAGGTGGAACAAGGCAGGGCTGGGAGGTGTAATGGGGTGGGGCCATGCATCCAGGTTTTCCTATCCTTAAATATGATAACCCTAGCTATAGGATCATATGTAAACCCATGGAGCCAACTGGAAATCCAGCAAGAAAATAGTGGTAGCCATATCTGAGAGCCAGCTTTTCTATTTTATAGTCTGAAATTCTAGGACTTACTCATGTCAATTCCAATGGCCCTGTGCTGGCCCTATTTACATATGAAGAGAACTCACTTGCTCCTTTAGCCATCCGCCTAGAGATCTCCAGCATGATTCTAGAGTAACAGAAGACCATGATGAGAAGTGGCAGCAGGAATAGGCAGATGAAGCTCACCATGTTGTAACCCGTCTCCTGCCAGCGTTCCTGGAAGTTACCTCTGGTGGTACACTGTGTGAAGTTCTCGGGTACAGTGATAGTGACTGTGTGAAACAGGAATAACTGTAACATAACAGATATACAAAAAGAGAATTACAACTGAGGTTTAAGGTGTTGTAACTGAGTTACGGTTTGGGGATGTACCTTTGGAGACAGCGTCAACATTTTCATTGTACTCTTCTCACGTTTATTTGTATTTTGTTTTTATCAATCAGTTTTCTGAAGCATGTACTCTAAGATGAAGTTGGACCCCTGACACAGGCAGACATGCCAAAACACGACCCATATTGGATCTTTGCTCCTCTTTTAATTTTGATGTACATGTTGGGCTTTTACTAAAACACTATTCATTTATATTTGCATTACTTCCTCATCAGCTTCATTTGTTTTGGTCATCTCTGCTCCTCTTTTTCTTGACCTTTTCTCATTTTTTGAAACACATCAGTGTTTGCAGTGTGTTGGTTGGTATTAAATTCATGTGCGTCAGAATGGGGGAGGCTATAAGGGCCATGGCCTCCCCAAATATTGGAGGTTGGAGGAGTTGCTTATGGGCGGCTCTACTCCCCCACCCACCTCCTCCTGGTCGCTGTAATTTTTAAGTCTTTGAGCAGCTGCCGCACAGCATCAACGAGCAGGCCTGTCCCGTTGACGCTGCGAAGGCTGCCTGAAGACTTAAAAATGACAGTGATCGGGTAGAGGTGAGTGGGGGCAAGAGAGATGTGCTGAAGGATCCTGCCCCCCTCCCAAAGCAAAAAAAGTGTTCTGCTGCCTACGATTAAGTTGTTGAAGTGTTGCTCAGCATTACCTGTTATGCTCTATTTTTTTTGTTGGCCTAGAACCAACAATATCTAGATAGAGTATTAAATGGAAATGAATGCAGTCAATACAGATGAATTTGGCTGTCAGAACTGCAGCTGCTACAAATTTAAGTGTTGAGTGCTGCTTTACAAGCTTTGTCGACTGTCATTTTAAAGTTTTCTATGAGAGACTAAGGGCTAGATTCACTAACCTGCCCGATTGTGTCCGATCCGTGTGCAATCCGTGGCAGGCCAACAAATTCTCAACAAGTCGGCGCCCGAACTCCCCTTTAAAAGGAGGGAGCCAGCGGCGCTAAGGTTTCAGCAGCCGCGTGGAGGTAGTAAGTGTAGGCAGCAGCTGAGGAAGCAGGCGAGGCAGACGGAGCAGAAAGGAAGTGGTAGCAGAAGGTAAAAGCATCGGAGGAAGCAGGGGTTAGTGGCAGCAAGGAGTGGGTAGCGGCGAGAGTTAGCTCCGCCCACCCGCACCGCGTCACCAGCGCCCGAACTTCCCTTTAAAAGGAGGAGAGCCAACACCTTAGCGAGAGCGCCTTTGCGAAGACCTTAAGAAGAGCCAGACCACTACGCCCAAGAACACACACAAGGAGAGTCGGCGCGGTAAGGGAGAAGCAGGCACAAAGGAGGAAACCCCCCCCAAAAAATACCCCACATACAGGTAAGTGAAGCCAAGGGCCAAAAGGTGCTGAAGACAAGGAACAGGTAGGTCAGAGGGGTCAGGTAGGTCAGAGGTAGCATCCATATAAGAGCAACGAGAAGAGACAAGTGCAGAGAAAGCAGAAGAAAAGCAGCGGGAACAGAAGACAGGAAAAGGGTAGGCCCAGGAGACAGGCCCAAGAGGTAACATACACGCACCTCAGCATATAGGATAGCGGCAGAGAAAGCACATACAAGCGAAGAGAGAACACACTCAAACAGAGAGAACACACAAGCAGAGAGATCACACAAGCAGAGCGAACTCACGCAAGCAGAACAGTAACGACAGAGGGGTAAGAAAAGGCAAACTCAAACAAAAGGCTCTGGCAGGCACAGAGGGCAAGGAAGGGAAGGACAACGCGCATGCATGAGCGGAAGGAAGCATAAGACGAAGAAGATCAGGAAGAGACAGGAACAGGAGCGAATGCACTAGCAAAAGCACAGGAACTTCTAGAAGGCAGACAAGAATGGAAGCTGCAGGAGCCCAGGGATTGAGCTTCCCAGTGTACTGCACGGAATGCCACATGTACGACTACCTCCCCTTGGGGAGGCAGTCGTATGTGTGCGGACGATGTCAGGAACTGAAGAGCTTGAAGAGTGAAGTCAGTCATCTGAAGCACAGGATCCGGGAACTGGAGGGACTCTACATCTCAGAAGACCCCTTCCAGACAGACGATTAACCTATGAGAGAGAGGCACATCGAAGAACAAGTCAGGGAACTTGAGAAGTTCATCGAAGACGCCTACAGGAGAGTGGAAGAGCATCGAGTAGATGAGAAGTTCATCGAGGACGACTACAAGAGGGTGGAAGAGCAAGAACACAAGCAGACAGGAACAAGGAGGATGCACAGAACGGAGGACACGAACCATCTGACACCGAGGCAGAAGGATCCCATGGAGGAAACACGCAGGAGGAAGAGGCAAGATCCTACCAGCGCCTTGAGGGAGAAGAAATGAGACCCACCAAAGACACTGATCTGCAACCACAGCGGAGACTGAAAAAAGGAAAATCTGCAATCCTGGTGTGAGACTCGATCCTAAGACAGGTGGACAGTCACATAGCAGGAGGGAGAGAGGATAGGCTGGTGACCTGCCTCCCAGGAGCAAGAACCAAGGACATCATCGACAGAATTGAAAGGATCCTGGAAGAAGCGGAGACTGAAGAGACGACAGTGTTAGTCCACGTCGGGACAAATAATGTCACCAGGAGAGACTACAGCAGGAAGGCACTCACCGAACAGTTCAAGACCTTGGGAAGGAAGTTGAAGATGAGGACCTAGAGGATAGCGTTCTCGGAGATCCTACCGGTACCGAGGGCAGATGTGAAGAGGCAGATGGAACTACAATCAATAAATGTGTGGATGAGGAGATGGTGTGAAGAAGAGGGATTTCACTTTGTAAGGAACTGGACAACGTTCTGGGGAAAGAGCAAGCTCTTCAGGAGAGATGGACTACACCTGAGCGCAGCGGGCACTAGACTACTAGCAAACAACGTCAAGAGAGGAATAGAGCAAGCTTTAAACTAAGAAGTAGGAGAAAGCTGACAGTCGACCAGGTGTTGATGATTCGGAGGACAGTATCCCAAAAAGATACTGAGGGGGAAGAGCGCTGGGAAGACACCAAAAACTCCAAAAGAACAACAAAAAACACCAAACAGGTGACGAATAACCAACGGAGCCAGAAGTATCATGAGGGGGATAGGAGGAGGCTACTACAAAGGGAAGGCAAAAGGGAACATTGGAAGGGAAAAAACATAAAAAGGAAAGGAAAAAATACAATGATACATACCACGCACCACTAGGGGAAGACAAGAGAGACAATAAACGAGAGACTTAGAGGAGACATGATAGAAACCTTCAAGATCATGAAGGGCATAGAAAAAATAGACAGGGACAGATTTTTCAAATTAAGGGGATCAATAAGTACAAGGGGGCACTCAGAGAAATTGAAAGGGGAGAGGTTTAGAACAAACGCCAGGAAGTTCTTTTTCACACAGAGGGTGGTGGATACATGGAACGCGCTACCAGAGGATGTGATAAACAGGAGCACGCTACAGGGGTTCAAAGAAGCTTTGGATAGGTACTTGGAAGACAAAGGGATTGAGGGGTACAGATAAGAGTAGAGGTAGATTATAGGGATGGGATTAGAGGTAAGTTACAAAATTAATTAGGGACCACTGTTCAGGCACTAGGCCTGATGGGCCGCCGCGGGAGCGGACCGCTGAGCAAGATGGACCTCTGGTCTGACTCAGCGGGGGCAACTTCTTTTGTTCTTATGAGAGTCTGCAGAAGGGGACGAAAAGAATAATGAATCACATGGGAAAATAACAAGAAAACAAAAATATGGAGACTTACACTGTATGTACACTAATGCAAGAAGCCTGAAGAACAAAATGGGGGAACTAGAAATCATGGTCAAAGATGAGAACCTAGACATCATAGCAATCATGGAAACATGGTGGAACGAGGAAAACAAATGGGACACATTACTGCCAGGGTACAAGTTATACCGGAGAGACAGCACAGGACACATCAGAGAGGAGGAGGATTAGCACTGTACGCAAGGGATACCATTCAATCGACCGGAATGGATGCAGCAACAACAAATGACCAACTGGAATCAATATGGATTAAAATACCAGGAAGAAAGGGAACCGAGGTAAAGATGGGCCTGTACTACCGCCCACCTGGGCAAACAGAAGCAAAGGATGAAGAACTGAGAGCCGAGTTGAGGCGAGAATGTAAAAACGCAAACACTATAGTTATGGGAGATTTGAACTATCCCAGGATAGACTGGAGCCATGGAGTTTCAAAATGCTCAAATGAATCAGAATTCCTGGAGGCTGTACGGACGGGACTGCTACTTGGAACAACTTGTCAAGGATCCAGCGAGAGGGACAGTTACTCTGGATTTAATCCTCAATGGACTGAGAGGACCTGCCCACGGAGTGGAAGTAGTGGGGCCACTAGGAAATAATGATCACAACATGATCCAATTCAAAGTGGAAATAGGTAGGCCAAAGGGGAGGAGAATCATTGCAACAACGTTCAACTTCAGGAAAGGGAACTATGATGCCATGAGACAAATGGTGAAGAGAAAACTCAGGATCAGCTCCAGAAAGGCACAGACGGTGGAGCAAGCCTGGACCCTATTCAAGGACACAGTAAACAAAGTGCAAAACCTGTATATACCCAAGTTTAGAAAGGGGTGCAGAAAGAATCAAGCGAGAGACCCAGCATGGTTAACCAAGGAAGTTAAAAAGGTGATAGGAGACAAGAAGAAATCCTTCAGGAAGTGGAAAAAGGATAAATCCAAGGAAAATTGGAAAGAGCACAGGAAGCACCATAAAGAATGTCACCGTGTGGTCAGAACAGCAAAAAGAGAGTATGAAGAGAGACTTGCCAAGGAGGCGCGGAATTTCAAACCATTCTTTTGATATGTGAAAGGGAAACAACCGGCAAGGGAAGAGGTGGGACCCCTGGATGAGGGAGACAGGAAGGGAGTGGTAAAGGAGGAAAAGGAGGTGGCGGACAGATTAAACACGTTCTTCTCATCGGTATTCACAAAAGAGGACACATCCAACATGCCGGAGCCGGAAAGATTCTTCAAAGGGGACCAAGAGGAAAAATTATTGTGCATGGAGATAAGCCTCGAAGATGTACTCAAACAGATAGATAGACTAAAAACGGACAAATCTCCGGGCCCAGACGGAATCCACCCGAGAATACTAAAAGAACTTAGAGATGAAATAGCGGAGTTACTACAGTAGATATGCAACCTATCCCTGAAAACAGGGGTAATCCCGGAAGACTGGAGGATAGCGAATGTTACACCCATCTTCAAGAAAGTATCCAGAGGCGACCCAAGGAATTATAGACCGGTCAGCTTAACCTCAGTTCCGGGGAAGATGGCCGAATCATTAATCAAGGATAGTATCAATGAGCATATAGAAAAAAATAAGCTGATGAGAACTAGCCAGCACAGTTTCTGTAATGGTAGATCATGCCAAATGAACCTACTGCACTTCTTTGAGGGGATAAGCAAACAACTGGACAAAGGCGACCCCATATACGTAGTGTACCTGGATTTCCAGAAAGCCTTCGACAAGGTGCCTCACGAACGCCTACTAAGGAAACTGTGGAAACACGGAGTGGAAGGGGACATACACAGATGGATCAGAAACTGACTGGCGAACAGGAAACAGAGAGTAGGAGTGGAAAGGGGTCACGAGTGGCGTCCTGCAGGGGTCAGTGCTGGGACCGCTGATGTTTATGTTTATTCGGGTTTTTGATTGAACGCTTTTTTGAAACTACAAAGCGTTGTACAAAATTTAAAATTAACATTTAAACAAAAATTTAACAAATAAAACTTACATTACTGTAATGACACATCTATTATTAATTGAATAATAATAAAAACTACATGACTGACAACAAATACGTACTGGGTAAAAAGGACCGAAAAGCCCCTGGACACGAATAGGAAGAGGGGGAGAAATACAATCGGTATAGAAAATGTGAGAAACATTTAAGGTAAACACAAAAGGGAATTGGGAAAATAAATGTAAGAAACAAGATTAAATTAATTACTAAAACACAATTGATCAGTTAAAAGCATCTTTAAAAAGAAAGCACTTTAAATTGCTTTTAAATTTTTGTAAGTTTTTTTCCATTTTTAAGTGTAAAGGAAGAGTATTCCAAATCATAGGGGCTGTTCAATATATTTATCAATGACCTGGAAACAGAGAAATTATAAAATTTGCAGATGATACAAAACTCTCTGGTAAGTTTAGAACTGTCGAGGAATGTAGAGAACTTCAAAGGGACCTGAACAAATTGAGTGAGTGGGCAAATAAATGGCAGATGAGCTTCATTGTGGAGAAATGTAAAGTCATGCACATGGGAAAAGGAAACCCGATGTACAATTACACAATGGGGAGGGTATTATTGGGGGAAGGCAGTCTAGAAAGGGACCTGGGGGTTATGGTGGATAGAACAATGAAACCGGCGGCACAATGCGTCGCGGCCTCAAAAAAGGCAAACAGAATGTTGGGCATTATAAAAAAAGGTATCGCTACCAGAAGCAAGGAAGTTATCCTCCCGCTGTATAGGGCAATGGTGCGACCGCATCTGGAGTACTGCGTTCAATACTGGTCAGCATACCTTAAGAAGGATATGGCAGTATTTGAGAGGGTCCAGAGAAGAGCAACAAAAATGATAAAGGGCATGGAGAACCTTTCGTATGCTGAGAGATTGGAGAAGCTGGGGCTCTTCTCCCTAGAAAAACGGAGACTTAGAGGGGATATGATAGAAACTTACAAGATCATGAAGGGTATAGAGAAGGTAGAGAGGGACAGATTCTTCAGACTGGCCGGGGCAACAAAAACTAGATGGCACTCGGAAAAATTGAAGGGAGACAGATTCAGAACAAATGCCAGGAAGTTTTTCTTCACTCAGAGGGTGGTGGAAACCTGGAATGCACTTCCAGAGGAGGTAGTAGAACAGAGTACAATTTTGGGTTTCAAAATGGGACTGGACAAGTTCCTGAAGGAAAAGGGGATTGAAGGGTACAAATAGAGGGGTAGTATACAGTACAAAATGCTTTAGAGTAATAGATAACTTACAGGTCATTGACCTGGGGGGCCGCCATGGGAGCGGACTGCTGGGCACGAGAGACCTGTGGTCTGACTCAGCAGAGGTGATGCTTATGTTTTTAAGTCCTCATGCAAATGGGGGCTGTTGGAGGCATGCCCCCCACTGACCGCTTGGATTGCTGGAGAGCGATCCTGACGCATGTACAGACCATCTTCTTTGCCTGTAGATGGTCTGCGCATGCTCACTGCAAAGGAAGAGCTGGAAACAATTTCTTTTGTAAATACAGAGCTGGAAACTTTTGCGAGCCTGTGGTTTTAACCCGCAGGTTGAAAGTGGGACTGCACCGCGGGTTCAAACCACGGAGTCGGGGCAGAGAGCAGGGCGGCAAGAGCAGGAGATTCGGGGCAGAGAGCAGGAGAATCGGAGGCAGAGAGCTGGGTTTTTGCACAAGCAACTGGTCCTCAGCAGTCACTTGTTTTTGAATTGGCCAGCCCAGTCGGTGTTCCTGAAATTGTTTTGTGAATCGCGTCCTTCCTACTTTGCATGCCTTTCCCCCTCATTTGCATGTGTGGATCGGATCGGAGGATGATTGGCACAGAGGTTAGTGAATCGGGTTGGTACACGATCGCAAACACAATCGGTGAGCTTAGTGAATCTAGTCCTAAGAGACTAAGGACCGGTTTATCAAGCTAAGAGTTCCTTTTATCAAGCTGCGCTAGAGGTTTTTAGGCCAGTGCGAGCAGCAGACCAGAGAAGTTGCTCATGCTGGTGGAGATTTAAAGAGATACAAGGGAAAGGGAGAACATGAATGTGGTGTGGAGGGTGGAGAGGAGGGTGCGTGGGGGTGTCTCTTACCCTCACTACACCACTGCACAGTGTCCACCAATTTGTGTGCTATATACAGAATTTGAGCCTAAGTGCTCCCGCATTAACTCTTGTGGTTTTCTAGTTAGTGTGCACTAATCATATCACACTAGCCGGATCACAAAGGAACACTGACTCTCTGCCCCCTTTAAAAAAATAGTTAATGTGTGTTTAGCACACAAAAACAGGCAAAATACTTCAAAACACTTGCATTTTACGGAATCCTGTATTCATACATTAAAGCTTTGGTAAGGGCTTAATGCTCTTTACTAAAACGGCCTCTTTGTACTTGAAATTAATTTTCTTGTTCACAATACTCAGTTCTCGATGTAAATCTTAATTCCTAGCCTTGGATTCATATCATCACTGAACGTTACAACCTGCAAAACAGCCAAGAGATCTGTCCAATATACTATGATTAAGAGCACCTGAGGGATAGACAGCAAGACGCTCATTGTCCAGGCCACAGTCAGCATCATGTTATTCCTCCTCTTGGCGTCACTAATGGCAAGAGGATTTAGGATGGCAGACTGACGGTCAATGCTGATCACTACAGTGACAAAGGCACACGAGTACATGGCTACCAGCTTCAGAAACATAAGGATCCTGCAAGCCAGGTCTCCCCCTTGCCACTGAACCGTGATGTTCCATATGGCATCCAACGGCATGACCACAAACGTCACCAACAGATCAGCAGCCGTTAAGTTAAGGATCAGTATCCTGACATGAGACCTCTTCTTTCGGCTGGTGCGGGCAGCTGCCCATAGCACAGCCAAGTTGCAAAAAGCTGAGATGGCAAAGACGGTAAATGTGATAATCACACGGACTTTGGCAGCGAGAGAGAACGTGGGCAGCTGGAAGATGCCTTGGGTCATGTTGAACATCCAATGGTCCACTTCACAAGTCCCATTCGAAATGAGGAGGCAATCACTGTAAATTCTCTCAGGTCCCTTGGTGGCATTCATTGCTGACCTGTGCAGAGTGCAACAAGGTTTATAGCCAAAAAGTCAGTGTTTAAAGATCTGAAGGTCTTTTTCATTGCATTCAGTCCCAATCAGGGTCTCATTTTTACCTTTAAAAAGACAGAGAATATATTAGTTTATTTCTACGTATTTGGATCCTGAAAAAGCTTTGTGGTAGAGGTTAACATAGAAACATGATGGCATATAAAGGTCAACTGGCCCATCCAGTCTGCCCACCCACAGTAACCATTATCTCTTCCTCTCTCTAAGAGAACCCACGTGCCTATCCCATGCCTTCTTGAATTCAGACACATTCTCTGTCTCCACTACTTTCTCCGGGAGACTGTTCCATATATCAACCACCCTTTCTGTAAAAAAACGTATTTTCTTAGATTACTCCCCTGTATTTTCCATTTCTCTTGACATTAACATCATTTACCAGACAACTCTTGAATGCTTCTATAGTCAATAGGTGATCTCTCCCTTCTGGTCTTGAAGGTTCTGGAATAATCTGTTCTTTGTTTTAGAATCCACTGGGGCCAATGCTTCCTTTCCGTATGCCTCCTCACTCCAGAAATATTCTATAAATTGATGCCTTAGTCTAGATACCCTAATGCTAGTATCCTGGTGCCAAAATTCTGCTATAGAATACGAGTATAAGGTTGGCATCGCTGCGCCCATGTGTAGGCACGCCCTCTTACACCACATCAATGACAGGTTAAGTTGGTAATAATAATAACTTAATTCTTTTATACCGCTATAACCAAAAGTTCTAGGCGGTTTACATTAAAAAGAGCTGGACAATCAGCAAAATATAATAATACAGTAAAAAAATACAAATATTTATAAAATAGAATTTCAATAATAAAACTCACTAAGTCATAAACATGACAAATATGTTATCCCTCCTGGATTTTTGCTCCTTTTAACATATTTATGATCTGAGGTGGGAGGTGCTCAGTGACTGCAGCAATATCAGTTCACAGCAGTAGACCCTGGCAGTCAGCCAGCCAGCCACAGTATCTCTGAGAGCAAGAGGCGGTGGAATTTTAAGATGTAGAGAACGTGGACCGGCATCTCCTACCACCTTATAATGCTAACTGAGATTTCCTATGAACAGCTTTACCATAGGGCTCCAGAAAAAGGAGGACTGATTGAGACATCCAGGTTAACCCTACCTATGAAAAGACATCTCCAGTCACAGCCTAATGTGCATTACTGTACAAGTGAATAAAGAAAAGAGCTCTATTCACTTTATTTACTGCAGTAATCCATAAAAAAGGATCTGATTATTGCATCCAGTATACATGGGCAGAAATTTGTGCACTGATAGGCCAGTTTATAAATATTAGCTGATGCAAATGTTTTATATACATACTTATGTTATATTTGCTTTTCTGAATAGAAAACAAAAAGACAATGTGTCCTTTGCTTGAAAAAAGAGTGATTTTATCACAGTTGTCATTGTGTAGAATATTTTGCATGAATAGGTACTCTCTGGAACGCATTGCCAGAGGATGTGGTAAGAGCGGATAGCATAGCTGGTTTTAAGAAAGGTTTGGACAAGTTCCTGGAGGAAAAGTCCAGTCTGTTATTGAGAAAGTCATAGAGGAAAGCCACTGCTTGCCCTGGATCGGTAGCATAGAATATTGCTGCTCCTTGGGTTCTGGCCAGGTACTAGTGAGAACCAGCTACTGGGCTTGATGGACCATTGGTCTGACCCAGTAAGGCTATTCTTATGTTCTTATGTTCTTACCATGCAATACTTGGAAATATTAGCATGAAATAACTGCAATGAGTCTGTAGAGGGCTTGTCCAGCATCTTCCTATACAGTTAATGTGAGAAAAAGCTTTTACTATGCATTTAGGAACACTGGCAAAGCCAGAGGGTCAGTTTGGGGAGGGCCTAATTCTTATGTGGTTAAGTGCTGAATTTCAGCACATAAGTTACTGACTCTGCCCTCAGACCACTCACAAAATAGCCCGGCATTATATATCGGGGCATAAAGAAATGCTCACTACTATATCGCAAATACTTTATCAACATGTGTACTTGCAAACTTCTTGTTCAAATATAAGCTCCTACCCCCAAATTCTATATATGACACTTTGAGTTGCGCCAATTAGCAGTGATAATTGGCTTAAGACATGATTATTAGCATTAATTGGTTTTAATTTAAATTTAGGTGCACAAATTGAGGCACAGTATCCGGCCAGTGGTAGGGACCGCCTGCAGCTGAACCTTCCCTTCTGTGTACCAAGGTCTGGTACCTCCACACCACCGAGCTCTGCTATTTACCTGCCCACGAGGTCCTCCACAGCTACAGCGTCATAGACAGCGCTAATGCCTGCCTCTCTGGCCAGCAGGACCTGTCCTCTGCTGCATCTCGCAGTACTGATGAAACTTCCTGTGGGTGGGACGCGGCAGAGGGAAGATCTCCAGCCCGAGAGACAACCTTTAGTGCTATCTCTGATGCTGTAGCTCTGGAAGACCTGGAGGTGCACATGCACTGGAATGGGTGTCCATCTCTGTCCTCCCACTTAGGACCCATTGTGTCCCAGCTATACCACTGAGACAGTTACCACATATTCTTATAAAGGCAGAGATTGCTGCTACCTTGCAGGCACTGTTTGTTACACTTGACCTAGATTATTTAAGCATGTGCAGAAATTAAGTTTATTGTATAATCTAGTGCACTGTCATCATATCATACTGGTCGGTATGTTATAAGAGGCCAATTATGTTCAAGAATAAATGCATAAAATTACCTGAGTAGTCTTATTGACACGGATAGAGCTGCTGGATATCAGGTGGAAGGATGATTCCACTTTTCTTTAGGCAGCGCCAGTGTTTCTGAAAATAGTCTTGATTGTTTCTATTGTTGGCAGCTTTGTATTGTCAGTAGCAGACTGCAACGAGTCCCTAGAGACGTACAGTAATGACAAAATTATTCTATAACCAGCCATCTGTTACTTGTTACTGTACCAGACTGCCCCATCTCAAGCACAGAGCGAGCAAATGGAAGAAACACAGCAGATTCTGCAGGCGACAGGAGCGGGTCCCCAAGATGTTTGGGATCGGGAAAGAAGTGAAAAGTGCCCCCCCCAACCCTAACCGCAAATGAGACTGTTCCCTTCTGCGTACCTGCCACTTGCATCTACATCTAAGCCTACTAATACCATCCCATGGCTGAACTTCCCGTGCAGAAGTCAAGCAACCCGACAAGTAGCATTTGGCATGCATCGTCTTGCAAATGGAGCAGCTACTGATTGTTAATACAAGCAGGCTACTTTTTGCATCCAGGCAAGCCCCCTTCATTTACTCCAATTTCCGGTTCTCTCGCTCTCTCTCCCCCCTCTCTATTCATCCCCCTTCCCCTTGTTCCAAATTCCTAAACATCTGCCTGGCAAGCATAGAGAGAAAGCACTTACGTACAGCTCTGTCCTTACAGCAGTGCAATTTCAAAAGTCCTAAAGCATGAAGACAAATTTCTCTTTGGTGTGCTCTTCCAACCTCTGAGCACTTCAGTGGTCCTGTTCACCTGTGCAGCAGGATGCTCCTGGCATGCAGTGTTGTATCTGTGTGACAGTCTCTCCTCCTTCCCCCCTGCCCACTCTGGGCACTGGTTGCTGCCTCACTGCCCTGAACAGCATTCAACAGCTAAGAAACCCCCATTGGCGTCCAGGAGTGAATGAATCACAGATCTGAATGAGTGTGTTGCTTTCTCATTCATCACACTTAAGCCCAGAGTGAACGGCTAGTGATGTCAGCTGCAGCTTGATCTCCAACTAGATCAGAGCTTTAAGGGGGGAACAACTTCTATTCTAGTCCTTTGCTTTCTTAAGAGGTTGAGAATTAAGGGCCCCGTTTCCTAAGCCTTTTCCTCCTGCAGGCACCATATAGGAGCACTAGCTTTACTAAATCAGGCTGCAGGTTGACACAGAAGGTAGTTGACGCATTGAGGGAAAGAGGATGGGAATAAAGACACTCATTCAGAGCAGAGTTATTAATATAGCAGCAGCCTTCAACAAATGCATCGGAACTGAAAGTGCAGAAACATTCATTTCCATCATTTCTCTATATTATTCCTGGATGACTAGAAATGGCATTCTATTTTTGGCTAGTAGCTATGCAAATGTATAATGAATAGTATTCACAGGCATGAAGAATTCAGCTGCTGCAATTACTAGGTAATATTATACTGAGCAGAGAAAAGGGCTGAATTGATGGGGGCGGAAAGAGAGACACAAATAAATTACTCAAGCATTGGCCACACGGTGAAATTCGGATTTGTCTCCCCTAATTGCTTCTAAAAATGTTCGACAGCCAGAATTCTGATGTCCAGACTCAGTGGAGACACAGCAACAGAGATCAGGTTATCATCACTGTCGTTCAGAAAGCATCACGTCCTTTCTCCAGTATAGTCCCAAGTATAGGGCAGGGAATGACAGGGGGACAAATTTTTCCCTGTCCCTGTAGAAACTCATTTTCCCATCCCGTTCCAACGAGCTCTTTTCCTGTCCCTGCCCCATTCCTGCAAGCTCTGTCCTCATCTGCACAAGCCTCAAAAACTTTTAAATCATGAGTGTTCGAGGCTTGTGCGGTTAAGATAGAGCTTAAAGCAATGGGACAGGGACAGTTACAAAACCCGCAGGGATGGGGTGGGGAAATTGAGTTCTTGGGGGGACTGGGACAAATTTGTCCTGGTGTCACTCTCTAGCATAAGGGTTGCTTTGGGACCCTCACTAGCCTAATATACTCTTGGCCTCATGACCACGCCAGCTTAGCATGTGCCAACCTGCTGTGGCATCCCCTAGGATGAGAGAGAAGGCACCGTGAAGAAAAGATTCCCATGTGGAGAGGGAATGTGGATAGAATCTCAGAGAGGAGGGAAGAGCCCTCTAAAGCTTAGCAGAAGGGAAGAGGTTTGCTTAACTCTGGGGAGAGTGTGGTGCAGTGATTAAAGCTGCAGCCTCAGCACCCTGAAGATGTGAGTTCAATGTGACCCTAGGCAAGTCACTTAATTCCCCCATTGCCCTAGTTACATTAGAATAATTGTGAGCCCACCGGGACAGACAGGGAAAATGCTTGAGTACCTGAATAAATTCATGTAAACTGTTCCGAGTTCCCTTGGGAGAACGGTATAGGAAATTGAATAAATAAATAAATTTGGCATTGTTGCTCAAAAGCAACATGTGTCTTCTATGGCTCTTATAGGAGATCTGCATCTCTACATCAAGTTACGTAAAGCAGCCCTTTCACCATCTGCCTTCCTGCCCCCCTTTGTGGTCTGGGTCACTCTTTCTCTCTCCCCCCCCCCCCCCCATCATCCATACCCAGCAACCATGTCCCCTCCTCTCCTTCCCCCTGTGGGTCTGGTTTTTCTCACCAATACACCCCCTCCCCCTCCCTGCAGGCCTGGCCTCTTTCACCTCCTCTCCTATGGATCTAACCTCTTTTTTTCTCTCTTTCCTCACAGGTCCGTTACCTTCTTTTCCTACCTGTGGCCTTCCCAAAGTAGTGGTGGCAGCTGGCCAGCAGAGCCTTTCCTCTACCATGTCATTAGTCTGTGGGAAGTGACATCACAGAAAGTCATTGCAGAGGAAAGGCCCCTAGGGACAGCTACCAGCAGCCTGGTCATAGCGCTGCCTCTGCTGGCCAGCCACCACTGCTGCTTTGGGAGGGCCACAGGTAGGAAAAGAGGTGCCAGATCCACACCAGGTGGGGAGGAGGGGGGGAGGTGGTCAGGTCAGCAGTGGAGCAGGAAGGAGAGCAGAAGGCCCCCAACCAGCAGGAAACCGAGAGAAAATGTGAGAGATGGCAGGTCTGGGTGTCTGTACAGCAGAATACTGTGCAAGTTCTGCACAGTGCAATTGCACTGGATTCCACCAGGAGTATAATTGCCATTAACAACCAATAGCTTTCATTGGTGTTAAGTGATGCAGTTATATTGCAAGGGGGAGGGGTGGGCCTGGGTGGGTCAAGGGTGGGCCTAACACTTACATGCACAGGTTTTTGAATACCAACAGTTACATGTCTTAACTGCTAACAGTTCGGTATGAATATTTACACCAGCCATTGAGCTCACAAAAACACTCACACCAAAAGTTAAGCGTTTGGCAAATATTCTATAAATGGTGCCTTGACAAATGAATCAGCTGGCAATTTTTGTATTCATTGTACTTTTTTTCCTGTTTGCACACAAGTTATAATACCCCAGTAATTAGCATACTATTAGGTGTTTAGGTTTGTTTTTTCTTAGCGCATGCTTTAGGTAACTACCTTCCTTTTACAAAAGCGTAGTGCAGTTTTTAGCGGCGGTCGAGGTGATAATAGCTCCGACTCTCATAGGAATTCTATGAGTGTAGGAGCTGTTACTGCCATAATCAGTTCTAAAAATGCTAGTGTGGTTTTGTAAAAGGGGGGAGGGATTCCTGTTGCTGATGCTAACCACTCATACGTAAATCATGAGGAGAAGGAAGCCATCTGGTTGCCATCTTACCAATTTTACAAAACCGCAAAAGCGGTTTTTAGCACAGGCTGGTACGCTGAATGCTCTACGCTGCTCCCGAACTCTCCCCTTCCTTTACAAAGCGGCGCTTGCATTTTTAACGCTGGCTGTGGTGGTAACAGCTCAGACACTCATAGGAATTCTAGCACGGTTTTGTAAAGGACATTCTATGAGCATCGGGTCAGCGCAAAGCATTGCTTTTGAGGTTTTGTAAAAGGGGGAGGGGTAGTTCATGTAGGAGCCCTTTTACTAAAGTGTCTTAAAATCTGGGCTTTTCCTGGGCGCTAATCTGCAAAAAAATTAACACAGGAGTACTTTTTGGCTCTTCTTTAGGTTAATTGTGCATTATCGTGTAAGCCCGAGAGCTAGTCTCAATGGGCGAAATTTAATACTGGGCTGGAGGGCCCAGTTATCATCTGTCAGGAAATAGCTTAGTAGGTAGGGAAAAAAGGTGGAGAGTAGTTTTTTCCCGTCCCAACCTGTCGGAGCTTCTGATTGGTTGGGGCATGGCAGGTTCGAGAGAGGGGGATATAAAGGCTGTCAGGGGTCAGGAGTTCCTGGCTCCTGAGGGCGGCTTTTCCCTCCCTTCCATGGGTGGTTTGGTTGGTGCTGGGGTTTAGGGATGTCGCAGTGGCAGTGTCCTGAGCTACCAAGCATTTTGGGGTGGTGGGCTCATCCGGCGATGAGCCGTAAGAAGACACAAGCTCGGGGAGAGCGAGCGTCAGAGAATGGTATTCTAAGGGGCATCAAGGTCATGCCACCCCCAGGCCCTAGCTGAGGATGGCAGGGAATTGGGGATTTAGTGTATAAAGATTGTTTACATGGTAGCTCGGATGTTATAATAATTTGTGGATTGTTATTTGTTGTTTATTCCAATAAACAGGGCTGCGGCCTATATTTTCCAGAAAATTGGTGTCTGGTAGTTATTAAGTTTTATTATTAAGTTTATTAGGATTTTTTATATACCGCCTATCAAGGTTTTCTAAGCGGTTTTACAATCAGATACTCAAGCATTTTCCCTGTCTGTCCCGGTGGGCTCACAATCTATCTAACGTACCTGGGGCTGTGGAGGATTAAGTGACTTGCCCAGTTATTGTAAGTGGTGGTGGGGGGTGTAGGGGGTTGAGAGTGGGGTGGGGGTGGGGGTGGGGGACGGGCGATTGCGACCTTCCAGTTCCAGATGTTAAAGTGTGCTCCTTCATGGCAGCATGGATCCTCAGAGGACCAGAATTAAAACATTGTTACTACAGGGTTTAGCACACAGAAATTGGAAAATACCAGAACATGCTTTAATGCATTATTACAATACCCTGTTTAGATACGCTAAAGGCTAAACCACACTCATTAAAGGCTTAACATCATTTAGTGATCAGGCTCCTTAGAGGCAGAATTAAAGGTACCGTCATTTTCTTTGTTCTAAGATATTGCTTTTCTAGTTTGCTTTCAGGAAATTGAACTTAATTACCTACAGTTTGTTTATTGACCTTTCTGCCTAGAGAGGAGGAAGAAAGGTGGAGAATTTGGGTGGAAAGTGAGTTTTAACAGGAAGAATGAAGGTGTCGCTCTTAAAAGTCAAATTCTACTAATTATGACGAGAACAGTGACTGCATGTTATGAATAATGACACTGATGGGTTTGGAAATACTATAATGTCATTAAGGAAAAACATGCTGAGCTATACTTCCATGCTGATATTTGCATATGTATGATTTTTCACTGTGGCACACTAATTAAACACCAACATAATTATATAATGGAAAGAAGCCAATGTTTTCCTTGATGAGACAATATTTCATTCAGCGTCCTTCGTACTCTTGACTCAGTGGGCATAAAAAAGAGACATAAATGAGCCAAACGCCCATCTACAGTGTAGCCCGAGAATCATTCGTCCATCAACAGTGAAGGTCTCGGATACGCACAAACCCGTGAATCTAGCTTTGACCTTTTCAATCATGAATTGTGACGAGTTCTCTGATAAAGTGTGGTACAGGGATCGTTATTCACACCCTCTCAGATTAGTCATCTTTAGATTATTATGAGCCTGATATTGGACAGCTCACCACTAGTTTGATTTAGTTTACGTTCAGTAGTGCTATCTGCAAATATATCTGACCAAGAATTGTGATGGAGGCAGTTTAACATTAGGCTTGGTGGGGATTAATTTAGAGCGTATGACCGCCTGAAAATCTTGCCAGCGCAGGTACTTCTGTATAATTGGCCGGGCGATTGTCAAAGAACAATTTTTCTTCTGTAATACATTTTACGCTCATAAGCGAACCATTGGTTTGAAATCAGTAGGCTGAAAAGGTATCTAATAATTCTTGGCACTCCTACAGCAGACAAAAAGCAACAGCCATATCTTACTCTGCTAACTCCACTCCATGGCCTGGCATACTGTGATTTTACTTTCCCTATTTAACCTTATCCCAGGATAAGCAGGCAGCCTATTCTCATATATGGGTGACGTCACCGACGGAGCCTCAATGCGGAAGCCTCGCAAGCAGACTTGCTTGAAGAAACTTGAAGTTTCGAGTCAGCCGCAATGCGCATGCGCGAGTGCCTTCCCGCCCAGCACAGGGCGCGTCTCCTCAGTTCTCAGTTTTCCGCGGAGCCGAGAAGTCCGTCTTTGACTCTTTGTGTTTAACTTACTTACTTCATGCCTTCTCTCACCGCGGTTTGTGTTATTTTTCTTCACAAATCGCTGTACTTACTTTATTTATTTTATTTCTAGTTTAAAAAAAAAATAAAAAAATTTTATTTCCTCCATTCGGCTGCCGGGGCAGGCTGCTCGGCCTCAGCCCAGGGGCTTCGAACTTGCAGCGGCTGTTTTTCCTTCTATGTCCCAGCCAGCTACAGGCTTCAAGAAGTGTAGCCAGTGCCAGCGTGCGATTTCTCTCACGGACCCACATAGCAGGTGCCTCAAGTGCCTTGGGCCACAGTATCACCCGAAGTCGTGCGAGCGCTGTGCTACTCTTCAACCTCGAGCCCTTAAATGTCGTCTACTTTCAGTGGTGAAGCTATTCCAGATGGATTCGGATCACCCATCGACTGAGGGCCCTCCTGCCTCCACTGCTTCGACCTTGAGCCTCATCAGACCTTCCTCGTTTGCAGCAGCTCTTTCTTCGACGACGTCTGCTTTATCTTCCCCTATATCCTCAGGTCAGATAACTCAGCAGACAGTTCCACCGGTGGTGCTTAAGGTGCCTAACACTTCTAAGTCGAAGCACATTTCCACTGCCTCGATGGAACCTCCAGCCAAGGCAGGTGGTCCGGTTTCAGATGCGGATCCATCCTTGCTGGCTTCTTTCCAGACCATGTTAGAGCAGCAATTTATTCAGTTCCTCACCAAAATGGGACCGAAGCTAGCTACTCTAATCCAGCCTGGGCATTCTGCAGACTCCTGCGAGGTCGAGCCTCTTCCTATGCCTCAGTCTGAGTCTACACACTCTATGCAGGGAGCAGAGTCTCTGCGAGTGTCTGGTCTGGCATCTAAGCACGTAAAGCAAGGAGCAGATTCTTTGCAAGTGCCTCGGCAGGAATCCTCACACTCCATACAAGGAGCAGAGTCTGGGAGTGCATCGAGGTTCCTCCATGAAGCCTCTGGAGCTTCGATCCACAGCCTCCAGTCCTATCCATTCTTTGGTGGCATCGGCTGCTTCTCTCTCCAGGGCGAAGTCTCCTCGATCTTCGAAATCTGCTTCCAAGCACCGTTCTCACCGACGATCGAGACCTTCATCGAGGCATCCTTCCAGGCATAGTTCTTCTTCTAAAGAGCGTCCTTCTTCCACTAAGCCTCGATCTACACCTACTTCTACTAGACCACCGACTCCTCGATCAAGGTCTCCACTTCCAAACCTCGAGGACTCAGCTGTTTCGGTTGCTTCGTCCAAGTCTCCCTATTCTTTTGATGCCTTTTTTCCAGCCGAAGCTTCATCTTCGACCCAGGCTGTCTCGATGACCTCAAGTCCTTCTTGAGGCAAGGCACTACCAGATCAGCTATCTTTTTTCTCTTTTCTTTGTCAGATGGCTGTTGACTTTGACCTTCAATTTGATGCTCGTTCCAAATACTCTAAGGAGTATCTTGAAGTCATGCATCTTCCTCAACCTTCGGCAGAGTCACTTAAGCTTCCTCTTCACAAGCTTTTGTTTCAAACTTTTACCAGATGCCTGGAGACTCCTTATGCAATTCCAGCTGTTCCAGGCAAATTAGACTCCAGATATAAAACTCTCCATTATAAAGGATTTGAGAATTCACAGTTATCTCACCAATCCCTACTTATGGAGTCTTCCTTGAAAAGATCCCATCCTTCCAAGGTTTATGCTACCGTTCCTCCTGGAAGAGAAGGGAAAACTATGGACAAATTTGGACGTCACATCTATTAAAATGCCATGATGTCCTCTAAAGTCTTCAATTACAATTTCCATTTTGTCACTTATTTTGAGTTCCTCATTGCTCTTTTGCCTAAATTTCTTAGTTATTTAGATACTCAAAAGCACTTTGAATTTCAAGAAGTCATCACTACTCTGATTACATCTATTTCAGTGTTCTTATGATGCCTTTGAGTTATCTGCCCGGGCGGCTGCTTGTTCTGTAGCAATGTGTCACCTTGCCTGGCTTCGTACCATTGACATGGATCCTAATCTTCAGGACCGCTTGGCTAATATTCCTTGTGCAGGCAATGACCGCTTCGATGAATCTATTGAGGCAGCCACCAAGAAATTGTCTGAGCATGAAAAATCCTTTGCTTCTATTGTCAGACCTAAGCCAAAGCCAGCTCCTGTCAAGCCTGCACGCCCTCCTCCTATGTACCAGATGCGTTTTGCTCCGAGGACGGCTCCTTACACTCGCCCTCCTCCCAAGAAACAGCAGAATCAGAAGCAACAGAAATCTCAACCTTCTGCTGCACCTAAGGCTACGCAGCCTTTTTGACTGTTTAAAACAGAGCATAACCTCCACCTTTCTATCTGTGAATTATCTTCCCCCTATTGGAGGTCGTCTCTATCATTTTTACCACCGATGGGAGACAATAACATCCAACCTCTGGGTGCTGTCAATCATCAGGAAAGGATACTCTCTTCATTTCACTCAGGTTCCACCAGAGCTCCCTCCAAGAGAGTATCCTTCCAGTCCATCCCAGATCACCTTTCTTCCTCAGGAAGCTCAAGCTCTGCTTCGTTTCCATGCCATTGAACCAGTTCCTTTGGAACAGCAAAATAGAGGGTTTTACTCCCGTTATTTCCTTGTTCTGAAGAAGACGGGCGATCTGCGACTCATTCTAGATCTCAGGGCTCTCAACAAATTTTTAGTCAAAGAAAAATTATCCCTGGCATCCCTTTATCCCCTCCTAGATCAGAACGACTGGTTATGCTCTCTGGATCTCAGGGAGGCTTATACTCATATTCCCATTCATCCGGCCTCCCGCCAATATCTCAGATTTCGGGTGGGGAATCTGCATTATTAATACAGAGTGCTGCCCTTTGGCCTGGCTTCATCTCCCAGAGTGTTCACCAAGTGCCTGGTAGTGGTAGCCGCAGCTCTCAGAAACCATGGTCTTCAGGTATTTCCCTACCTAGATGACTGGCTCATCAAAGATTCAACCTCTCAAGGGGTTATTGTAGCGATCCAACGGACTACGTGGTTCCTACAGAGTTTGGGATTTGAAATCAACTTTCCCAAATCTCAACTTCAACCGTCTCAGAATCTACAATTCATCAGAGCTGTTCTGGACACTATCCTACTCAGAGCATTCCTTCTGCAACAATATCTGGAAGCTCTCCTTCAACTTTGTCATGCAGTGTCTTCCTGCTCTTCAATCTCAGCGAGACACATGATGGTACTATTGGGTCACCTGGCCTCCACAGTACACATGACTCCTTTTGACAGACTTCACCTCAGAATTCCTCAGTGGACCCTGGCATCTCGGTGGACGCAAGTTTGTGACCCACTTTCTCGACACATAACAGTCACTCCTTCATTGAAGCAGTCTCTCCATTGGTGGATGATCTTCCAATCTCTCCAGAGACTTGCTTTTTCAAATGCCCCCCATCAGAAGGTCCTCACGACAGATTCTTTGACCTACGCTTGGAGTGCTCATCTCGATGGTCTCCGTACACAAGGCCACTGGACCACTACGGATTGTCAATGTCACATCAATCTGTTGGAACTCAGAGCAATTTTCAAGGCTCTCAACGCTTTTCAACATCTTCTTCACGACCAGGTAGTCCTAATTCGGACGGACAACCAAGTCGCCATGTATTATGTCAACAAACATTGAGGGACGGGATCTTTCTCCCTTTGTCAAGAAGCTCTGAAGGTTTGGGACTGGGCAATCCACCACAACACCTTCCTCAAAGCTTTCTATATCCAAAGGGCAAAAAAATGCTTGGCGGACAACTTGAGTTGGCTTCTGCAACCTCACGAATGGACACAACATTCCTCACCTCTTCATCACATTTTTTCACAGTAGGGAATGCCTCAGATAGATCTCTTTGCAGCTCCCCACAACCACAAACTGTCTCAGTTCTGCTCCAGGATATATTCTCCTCATCACTTCGAGGCACATGCTTTTCTTCTGGATTGGATGAATCTATTCCTGTATGCATTCCCTTCATTGCCTCTCATTCTCAAGACTCTGGTCAAGTTGAAGAATGATCATGCCACCTTGGTGGCCGAGACAACCTTGGTACTCCCTTCTACTTCAATTCAGCAGCAGGGAGCCATACCTTCTACCAGTTTTTCCATCTCTGCTTACACAGAGTCAGGGATCTCTGCTTCATCCCAACCTGCAGTCTCTACACCTGACAGCTTGATACATCTCAACATGACTCCTCTTCAGTTTTCTCAACCTGTCAGAGACATTTTAGAGGCTTCTAGGAAGCCTACCACTAGACAATGTTATCATAAAAAATGGACCAGATTTTCTACGTGGTGTTTTTCTCATGATAAGGAGCCTCAACATTCCTCCTTATCTTCTGTTTTGGATTACCATTTGCACTTATCCACTTCTGGTCTCAAATCTACATCGATCCGAGTCCATCACAGTGCAATTGTGGCTTTCCATCAGCCTATTGAAGGGAAACCCCTCTCTGCTCAGCCAGTAGTTTCCAGATTCATGAAAGGGCTTTTCAATGTCAAACCTCCTCTCAAACCGCCTTCTGTGGTTTGGGACCTCAATGTTATTCTTGCTCAATTGATGAAGCCTCCATTTGAACCAATGTCTATGGCTCATCTGAAGTATCTCACTTGGAAAGTGATGTTTCTCATTGCCCTCACTTCTGCTCGAAGACTCAGTGAACTGCAAGCTTTAGTTGCTGATCCACCTTTCACTGTCTTCCATCATGACAAGGTGGTCCTCCGTACTCATCCTAAATTCCATCCTAAGGTGGTATCAGAATTTCATCTCAACCAATCCATTACTCTTCCAGTGTTTTTTCCAAAGCCTCATTCTCATCCTGGAGAATCAGCTCTTCATACTCTGGACTGTAAACGTGCTTTGGCCTTTTATTTGGAACGCACCAAACCTCACAGAACTGCTCCTCAACTTTTTGTTTCCTTCGATCCAAACAAGTTGGGACATCCTGTCTCTAAGCGTATCATCTCCAACTGTATGTATCTCCTTCTGCTATGCCCAGGCTGGATTACCCCTACACAGTAGAGTCACAGCCCATAAAGTCAGAGCAATGGCAGCTTCAGTAGCTTTCCTCAGATCTACACCTATTGAGGAAATTTGCAAGGCTGCTACTTGGTCCTCGGTTCATACTTTCACTTCTCACTATTGTCTGGATGTTTTCTCCAGACGGGATTGGCAGTTTGGCCAGATAGTATTACAAAATTTATTCTCCTAAATTGCCAACGCTCCTACCATCCCATTCTGGTTAGCTTGGAGGTCACCCATATGTGAGAATAGGCTGCCTGCTTGTCCTGGGATAAAGCATAGTTACTTACCGTAACAGGTGTTATCCAAGGACAGCAGGCAGATATTCTCACAACCCACCTACCTCTCCTGGTTGGCTTCTCTGCTAGCTATCTGAACTGAGGAGATGTGCCCTGCGCATGCGCGGTGCGGCTGTCTCGAAACTTCTGAGTTTCTACAAGCAAGTCTGCTTGCGAGGCTTCCGCATCGAGGCTCCGTCGGTGATATCACCCATATGTGTGAATAGCTGCCTGCTGTCCCTGGATAACACCTGTTACGGTAAGTAACTGTGCTTTTTCCAAGATCAATCTTCTACTTAATGATCAGCAAGAATGAGCCTACAAGTGAGGCTGAGCCAAACTCATTACTGCACAACCTCATTAGGATGGCTTTTCACCAAGCAACTAAACTGGTTTTAAGCCCAGGGTTACCAAACCTGTACTTCCTGTGACCATAAGCAAGTCACTTAATCCTCCACTGATAGATTGTGAGCCCACTGGGACAAATAGAGAAAATGCTTGAAGTATCTTTGAGAGTGGTTCTATAACTACAAAATGGGAAGGGATTTTACAATCATATTCAAAATGGTTAACGTAGGCATGCTGCACACAGTCTGGCTTCCCCTTGCCCATTTCATAACAAAATGACAACAACCTTATGGGAGCAAAAAGGGCACAACTTTATTATAACACAAAACCCTAGGAAGCACCCGAGCCTGTCTCACTCCTGATTTATTACTTCCAACCATGGAAACCCATTGAGGGAGTGCGTCCTTCAACACCTTTGTGGCATAATCCCTTTCCCTATGAACATAAGAATTGCCGCTGCTGGGTCAGACCAGTGGTCCATTGTGCCCAGCAGTCCTCTCACGTGGCAGCCCTCAGGTCAAAGACCAGTGCTCTAAATGAGTCCAGCCTCACCTGAGAACATTCCAGTTTAGCAGGAACTTGTCCAACTTTGTCTTGAAACCCTGGAGGGTGTTTCCCCTATAACAGCCTCCGGAAGAGCGTTCCAGTTTTCTACTACTCTCTGGGTGAAGAAGAACTCCCTTATGTTTGTACGGAATCTATCCCCTTTTAACGTTAGAGAGTGCCCTCTCGTTCTCTCTACCTTGGAGAGGGTGAACAACCTGTCTTTATCTACTAAGTCTATTCCCTTCAGTATTTTGAATGTTTTGATCATGTCCCCTCGCAGTCTCCTTTTTTCAAGGGAGAAGAGGCCCAGTGTCTCAATCTCTCACTGTACGGCAACTCCTCCAGCCCCTTAACCATTTTAGCTGCTCTTCTCTGGACCCTTTTGAGTAGTACCGTGTCCTTCTTCATGTACGGCGACCAGTGCTGGACGCAGTACTCCAGGTGAGGGAGCACCATGGCCCGGTACAGTAGCATGATAACCTTCTCCGATCTGTTCGTGATCCCCTTCTTAATCATTCCTAGCATTCTGTTTGCCCTTTTTGCTGCCGCCATGGAGTAAAACCCAGTTGTCTCAATCCGTTCTCATTTTTTTGGAGCCATATGGTAACTGTAGCCCAGCTTTTTAATCTATATTTAATAAAGCACATTAGGTGGATCAGGTGAGTGTGATGAGCTGCGTGTACTCAGCTGAAAATCTGTTCTTACAAAACAAAATATGAAAAAGCTCCAATACCTTTAAGATAAACTGCTGAAATAAATTACAGCATTCTCAGTAATTCTTTACCATTTAACTCTTAAATGCTGTAGTACCATATCTTCATAGCCGCTGGGCACAGATGTGGAGAATGACATGGGGACAGAATTTGTCTCTGTCCCTGTGGATAACTGTGGGAAACCATCCCATGTCACTTTTTTTTTTATGTTTCCATTTTTATTGAGTTTAATATTTTATAAATACATTCAATACAACAAACAACAACATCAAACAATAGAAATAAGCAGGAACAGTCAGGCCTATTGCGTTATTCCTTCACGAAGACCTACAAAAGCCCAAAGCCCCCCCCCCCCACCACCACCACCACCAAAGAACACCTAACCCCCCCACGGCACTCCATTGTCAAAAGTTCAATAAAAACTTCGAGCTCTATGGGACAATCCCTCCCAGACAGGAGCCCATATTCTCCTGAATTTCCTCCACGGACCAGGACCCCACCTCCGGACATCCAGATATTCAAATTTCAAGAGTGAACAATTCATTTCTCCACATAGTAAGGGTAGGCGCTTCAGCTTGGCGCCACAACAAAAGAATACATTTCCGGGCGAGTAAGGATGCTTTTTGCAGTAATGTATTACCCCCTCTAAACAAGCACAGATGAACCACCTGTGAAAAGAGCAGAACATCCGCCCGCAAAGGAATCTGCTTACGCAGAGCAGACTGCAGGTACAGTGCTACAAAAGACCAAAATGTTTGAAGGCGGTCACAAGATCAAAACATATGAAGCAAGCCAGCAGGGGTGGACTGGCGCTTCGGACATCGAGCATGAGAGACATAGGCCCAGAACTTGAAGTGCTGCTCCTGCAGCACAACAGAGCGAGTCATCTGAGGAAAATATTTCATAAGAAGACGTACTCCTAGGCCCTTGATTTGTTCAGACAGGGAGAGATCCTGATTCCACACAGCTGCCACCACCTCAGGGTCCCAAGGTGTCGCAAAGCAGCCCAAACTGACTTGATGAAAAGATAAACTAATCCGAGTCAGGTGGGACAGAGTCAAGGTCTCACACACCACATCCGCCCTGTCTTCGTTCAAAGTAGCAGCATCTAAGCGGTAGAAAAGCCAATCCCTAGCCTCCAAGAGACCTGTAGGTCCTGAAAAGAATGAGGGACTCCCTCCTCCGACACCACATCTCACATGTAGCGTAGACCACGATCATTCCATCGCTGCAAGTATCGTGTCGTTCTTTAGCGTCTATCTCAACTTCAGTCCTTCTACACCAACATTCTTCAATGCAAGGCTTGAGGGTCAGTGGCTGGACCCATTAATACTCTGATTTTCATTTGAACCAAGTATAGGATAATGAAGCCATTGTGACATCACTGATGAGATTGGCTGTTAGGCATTGGTGGAATGAAGCATTATGACATCACAGTCTCCTCTCTGGAATGTTTCTACCCTTTGGGTTTCTGCCAGGTACTTGGGACCTGGGTTGGCCACTGTTGGAAACATGATACTGGACTTGATGGACCTTCGGTCTGTCCCAGTATGGCAATCCTTATGTTCTTATGTTACAATCCTAATGCAGGTGGTTTTCCTCAGACCCCCTTGTCACAGTTCAATCATTCAATGGAGATTTAACTGAGATTTAGATGAAGTTAGCGGATCAGTTCAGAAAGAGGTTTTGGGGCAGCATATGTTTTTGTTTTTTAAAACAATCTTTATTGATACCGTAGCTCAGCTGCAAATCTAAAGCAACAAGTACATCAAGTATAGATCATAAGTACAACCCACAATTTTATCTCTTGAGTAAGTGAGGTGCTCAGAGATTCTCCATCATCAATGCATTATCTTTGCCTGAAAAAGGACTGTCATTGTGAATTTATTTGTAGAGCAGCAATAAATATATGGCTAGCTTTCTACAGTGATCAAACAGTCATTTTAGTCTTGCAAATGTATTTCTTGGTGCACACGTATTTGCCGGTGCAAATGTATTTCTCGGTGTTAATTGCACTCTTTCTGGCTGGATTTTAAATGATGGGGTTCTGTACAGAACTGAGATACGTTCTGAATCTGATTACTTTCCAGCCTTAAGTTGTTTTGCTTTTGCTATTGTGTTGCACAGCTGCTTTCTATTTGCGTGGACAGTACAGTACACTTGTCTTTTGTCCAGGTGGCCTGTCAAGTTACGTCTGCATAATGGGTCACTCTTAACTCTTTAGTTCCACCTAGTGGTTGGGACCATTAGCACCATCCTCTTTGTAAGATTTGTATGGGTATTATAGCCCTTTCCAAAATGTAATGATTAAACTCATATTACAAGAAAAATAAATTAACATAAGTGTAAACAAATTATTAAAATACTAGTCTTTAAATCCATTACATTAACGGGTGCTAGAATATATGTCTGTCTTTCTTTCTTTCTGTCTCTCTTCCTCCCGCTGTCTTTCTTTCTGTCTGTCTCTCTCCCTGACTCTGTGTCTTTCTTCTTTTCTTTCTGTCTCCCTCCCTCCCACTGTCTGTCTTTCTTTCTATCTGTCTCTCTCCCTTCCCCCTATGCAGCAGCATTTCTTTCCCCCCAACTTCCCTGTGTAGCAGCCACAGTAACATCCCCTCCATTTCCCTGTGCAGCAGCCACAGCAACATCCCCTCCCCCTCCATTTCCCTGTGCAGCAGGTGCAGCAGCATTCCCTCCCCCTCCATTTTTTTGTGCAGCAGCATTTCCCTCCCCCCACCCCACTTCCCTGTGCAGCAGCCACAGCAGCATTCCTTCCCCCCAACATTATTAAGTTAACTTGTCTCTTCTTTGATATTTCTGTCCTAGGTTCCAACTGCTGAAGTTGCTGTCCAAGATCACTCCAGCCTATCCAACCATCCCGTTGTTTGCAGGATATCTACCATAAAATCTGGTGAGTAATGTCCTCGTGTTCCAAGTTAGTGGAGTTCCCATTGATGCCCTCCCCTGCCAATCCTACACCAAATCACCATATATGAGTACTTCAGGCAGTATGTATGAACATAAAATGTGCTTAAGGGTGTGTGTTGGAGGTGTGGTTTGGGTCGAATTAGAGAGGGAAAACGTCCAGGGCAAAAAAAGAGGATGTTTGAGGTAAACATGCTTCAATACAGCACTGTATATGCCTTTCAGACCTATAGAAATGATAAATAGTAGTGGTAATAATAAGTGCCAAAAAGGTGTCCAAACTGAGCAGATGACCACTGGAGGGATTCACCCCCCATTACTCCCCCAGTGGTCACTGACCTCCTCTCACCCACCAAAGTTGTGAAAAAAACATTACATACATACCATCCTGTATGACAGCTATGGATACCATGGGGGAGGGGGAGTTATCAATGTGGGCTACCATTAAAATGGGTTATTTTACAAATCCTGCTGTTTTGGTGCATGACCTGTAGTAAAATAACCCATTTTAATGGTAACTCACCTTTATTACTTCTCCCCCAAAGCAGTTTTGTCATAAATGAAATAATCTGATTTCTCATTTAGGAAACTGTTACAGAAAGATAAACAGATTACAAGTTACTATCATTAGCACTCCAAATCACCCCTGTCATTTACAGCACCAGAGACACCAAGGGTGATCCATCCCAAAACTAAACATTTATCATCACTATACTGGAGATTTAAGGCCAATGAGTGAGATTTCTCTCATGGGTCCCAGCCTTGTCTTGAATCAGTTCTACCATATGTTCATTCCAAAAACTGACATATTCTAATCAATTATGTTAACAAATTATACGAGGACACACAACATATAATATGTTCATATAATGAGTCAAAATGCTGTGTGATCGTGGCATCGAAGTACCCTCTCTTCAAAGCTAGCATGCACCCACAAAGAGGGAGAAAAAGCCTCAGAGTAATGTAGCAGTATAGAACTAAAATGTACAAATGGAAACTGCTTTTGATACTTTCATTGGCAAAAAACTCCCTCACAGAACAGCTCAGGTTTAGAAAAGGGCAAAGTCACTCGGAGGCACGTTCAAGGACTTAGCTGACAAAAGACGACTTGAGCTCCAACACTATCACATCTTCTCCAATCTTCCCAACAAGTGACCTTATTTCACCAATGTTTGGCTACATTAGTCTGAGGCTTTTTCTCCCTCTTTTTGGGTGCATACTGGGTTTGAAGAGGCCACGATCACACAACATTTTGAATCATTATATGAACATATTCTAATCAATACATAGAAAATAAAATTCCTCTTTCTACCTTTGTTTTCTGGTCATTTTATTTTTCAAATCACATTCGCCAGTCTCTGATTTCTGCTTTCCTCTATCAATTCTTAACTCTCTTGCCAAGGTGTCCATTTGGAATTTCTTCTTTCTGGGTCCATCATCCATCTTCTCTATACATCCCTATCCACCAGTATATCTAAGGTGACCATGCGTCCCGTTTTGAACGGGACTGTCCCTTTTTCTGATCCCCTGTCCCGTTGTCCCCACGCACAGCTTCAGGACACCGAAATGTCCCATTTTCAGCGACAGCGTCCCAAAGCTGTGTGTGGGGACAACGGGACAGGCGATCACGGGAGAATACTAATCTCCCTGCTTACCCACCCGCCGCCGCAACAACAGCTGGAAAGGCATGTCTAGGTGCCAGCCCAGAAGCCTTCTCCCCGACGTCAATTCTGACATCAGAGAGGAAGTTCTGGGTCACCCACCTGGAACCTTTCTGAAAGTTCTTCCTTTTTCCCATTGCATTTGGACTGGAAGCTGGTATCGTTAAAAAAATTGCCACAGCATCAATGTTTTCCCCCTTCACACAGCTCCCATCCCCCAGTGCCACTCCCAGGATTCCCTCCCCCTTATCCATGGACTACTTCAACTCCTTTTCTCCTCCCAAATTCCCAGCGTTAATAAAACCAGTATAATAGACTCAAACATCGCACCAGAATACAAACAGATTTATTCATTTCAATAAGATAGAAACCTCTTTCAGAAAAGTTTTAAAAAATATATACAAATAAATTAACATATTTAAATATATGTTGACTTTTAAAAATGTATCGCTCAGAAAGAAAGACTTCTGCTTGTTCCTATACTCTTTTGCTTTGTCCATGCTATTTATTGTTTTTTTTTTCCTTTATGCAAAAAAATTAACAAATCATGAATGAAGCTCTTCAGCAAAGTCCAGATAGGCTCCCAAATTCTAATGTCTGCAGAGTCGCCCACCGCTCAAGGTCTGACTGACTTGTCCGATCTTCAAATAAGTCCTGGAAAACAAAATATATAAGGGTTTTGAAACAAAACTTGGTAGGCTGAGATATTTACCATTTATAGTTAAGTGTGGATTTGAGGCAGATTCAGGGCAGATTTTGGGTGTGGTTTCACTTAGGTACCTGAAGGCGCTTACATTAGGTGCACTCATTCAGACCTAGAAAACTCTGAACTAATTGGCAGTGCGCCTAAAGTTTTATCGCTTACTGGTGCATGATTCTATAAATGTCACCCAGTGGATGATTGACAACTGCACCCAACTGTACCTAGAAACTAGGTGCCGTTTATAGAATCAGGATGTTAGAGCTCACTCGCTAACCATGAACTAATTGGTTAGCGTGGGGCAGTGTAGCAGAACTAATTTCACAGAACACTCCTACTCTCCATCCAGTGGTATAGAAAGGGTAGGAGGCACTCGGGGTGGTGTTGCCCCCCCCCTGTGCCCTCCTCTCCACCCTCACTCCGCTCCTTCTGCACCCCCTTAATCTTTGTCAGCGCGAGCAGCTTCTTCGGCCTGCTGCTCATGCTGGTGTTGGCTTTCTTTCTGATGTCACTTCCTGGCCCCACAACCTGGAAGTGATTTCAGAGGGGAGCCAGGCTGGTGCGAGCAGAAGTCTGGAGAAGTTGCTCGCACTTGTGAAGATTTAAAGAGGGAAAGGGAGGGTGTGAATGTGGTCTTTGGGGAGTGGAGAGTTGCCCGGGGTGGTCCACCCTCCCCCTCCCCCATTACTTCACCACTGTTTCTACCCCCAGACCCTCCCCAGTACTAAAAAATAAAAAGTATATTTTAGTGCACAGGCAGCGCACTTGCATGCAAAAACTATCATGGGACACCTGAGCGCACCCCACAGTAGTAGATTTTAGCACTCGGTAAGTGCACAGTGCTGAATTCTACAAATGATGCTGGTATCAGCAGCCACCTAAAAGCCAGCCGCAGATCGCATGTCAATCATGAAATGATGCCGTTTCTGGAATTGCGGCTACTTCAAATATAGGTGCTGGAAATGTAGGCCATGGTTTTTGAGGCCTGCATTTTTGGCACCTAAGTTGGATGTGAATCACATCTAAGGCAGTGCCTAAGGACGCCTAAGGTCACTGCTGGTATTAGCCACGCCTCCTTCGACCTTATGCATCCTTAGGCGTCGCCATAAACGCAATCTAGGCGCCTACATTTTTTTGTTTTAAACAATTTTAAGAGGGTTTTAAATGGCTTTGCCGCTTAAGTTAGGCACCTAACTTACGCTGCTGTTTATAGAATATGAGCCACATTGTTTATTGCAGCTTAGTAACAGGATCCCATAATATACAATAAAAACCAATACATAAAACACACAATAAAACCAACAAAGAGCATCAACAGCTAATGCAGAAAGGGGCAAGTTTAATAGCGAGACAGTTAACACTTTGCTTGGTTCGACTAGTTACTTCGTGTTGCGTGCAATGCAATTAAACATCCTAAACAACTTTTATTTCTCTGAGTGAAGTCTATGGCAAGATGCTGAGAAGGCTCCCAACACTTAAAGCAGATGTTTTGACAGTATTAATTAATTAATTGAAAACTGCAAGAACTTATCTCAGTTTGCTAAATAGGTTCCAAAGTGGAAAAACAATCTTTTCGTACAGTGTATCGCAAACTGTGTGGCTCCTGAGATTTCAGGTGTGCGGTGACACACTGGCGAGGAGGAGAGTCATCCACGCCGGCTGACTGTCTACAGGACGTGTGTCTCATGGTGTCAGCCAGCGCGGATGTCTCTCCTCTTTGCCGGTGTCTCTCCGAACCTTCCCTCCTCTTGGATCCCTCTCCTGAAGTGGGTTGCAGCCAGATGGGCATGTGTGGACGTCGACGTGTCGACAACCGCGCACTTCTGGGTGTCTTCTGGCCAGGGCACTGGGTTTAGTGTGACGTCGGCCGGAAAGTTTGCGAAACATTGTTTTAGTATTTCAGTGGGACTGATATCAGTATTAGCCAAATTTCTCACATTACTTGCAACATGATTCTAACTGGAAAGAAACGTGTGTTCCAGATTTCAAGTTGCATGGAAATACAATTCTGTTTTTTAATGTGTTAATACAGGTCAACAAGCAGTTTCTAGCTGATTCTTTCTTATTGGACTAGATTTTAGGACTATGGCCCTTTCATTAGGATGGTCAAAAGCTCTCGTCACAGGTATACTGAGTTAGTGCAGCAATAAGGTGTAATTTTTCACCTGTTTGTTGGCCAAAAATGTCTTCGATGCCTGGGAAAAGAAAATTAAGGGGCCCTTGCTAGAGACTGGTTTAACAGTTAAGCCAGTCTCTAACTCCCAACCCCTATATGTCCTGTCGGTCCAAATTAGATTGTAAGCTCTTCTAAGCAGGGATCATCTATTATATGCCAAATATACAGCGCTGCATATGCCTTTTGACGCTATAGAAATGATAAATGGTAGTAATTAGGACAATTGTTTTGCGGTCTCAACGTTTTGAGGTTACCTACCAGTTAGGATCAAATTCTATATACGGTACTGAAAAAATTGAGTGCTAAGTACTATTTGATGAAGGGTACTCCATGTTGGGTGCCATTTATAGCACCAGAATCTGTGTCTGATGTTTTGGCATGAGCCTGGACACCAACTGAAGTCTGGTATAAATCCCTGCACCTAAATTAGATACAGATCTGGCGTTTTCTGTAACACTGTGCACAAATCTCTAGAACCCGCCTGCCCTACCCGGCCCCTTCCCATGGCCACGCCCCTTTTGGGTCCACACACAAGAATTTACCTGCACATCATATAGAATACTAGCTGATGCCCCGGCGTTGTACGGGTATTTAATTATAGCAATAACACTGTAAATGGATTCAAATAAAGATACTTTATAGTGGTGAATGAAATTATTTTTTTACAGCTTAATAAAAAGTACAATATTCAAATTATAATGTGAAATATTTGACAAAATGAATACAATACAACTAACGCAAAACGTGATTATAAACAACAATTTTAGTTTCACCTCCTGGAGCAAGAACATATAAATTCTTGGGTGAACCCACCCTTAAGCAAGCAACATAGAGTTGTGGGCCGCGAGACCCCCAGAACATATCACCCCAGGTAGTGAGGGATCTGCATACCAAGTTTCGTTCAAATCGGTCAAGCCGTTTTTGAATTACTGTGAGAATGGCAGCTTTTTACATATTTTCCATTGATATGAATGGGTGAAATCTGATTTTCTGTTTGTAGCTCCGCCCACGTGTGCAGGTGGGCCGCGAGGCCCCCAGAACATATCACCCCAGGTAGTGAGGGATCTGCATACCAAGTTTCGTTCAAATCGGTCAAGCCGGTTTTGAATTACAGTGAGAATGGCAGCTTTTTACATTTTTTCCATTGACATGAATGGGTGAAATCTGATTTTCTGTTTGTAGCTCCGCCCACGTGTGCAGGTGGGCCACGAGACCCCCAGAACATATCACCCCAGGTAGTGAGGGATCTGCATACCAAGTTTCGTTCAAATCGGTCAAGCCGTTTTTGCGTGATCGCGGCACATACACACATACATACCTCCGATTTTATATATATAGATAGCTTTGCAAGATGTGCACATAAATTCTAATTATTGCCAATTAGCATTGACGATTATTAGCACCCAATTGTCGGTTCATTACCCAATTAAATTGTGCACACAAACTGAGCGCATGGCCAAACTTGTACACACAATGTTGTGTCCCCCAAAAAAGAAATACGCAAGCAATCTGCAAGATCCAGTCCAGCATAAAAAAAAATCAAAAACAAAGCAGACCAAATGTAATAAAAGCTGTGTAAGATTTATTGAAGACAAATTAACATATAAAACACTCTATAAGCCTGGCATGGCCATGTTTCACCCCCTCATTTTACAATTTTGTATCCAGCCCTTAAAGCAACACAACACAGTCATGTCAGGCTTTTAGGGAGTGTTTCATATTCTTAATTTTTCTTCAGTGACTGTTACACATTTTCTTACATTGGGGCTGCTTTGTTTTTTTGCCACACAATTTTGTTTGCCACCAGGCTGATTCAAGGGACCGTGGCAATTTGCATCAGCAGCCCCCCAAGGCCACGTCCCCAGTTCCGCCCGCGTCCTGCCCACCACCAACCCCTTAACCTGTTTGTGTGTCGGGACGTGAGTGACATCACTGCGTTGCATGTGCGCATTTGCAGATGCTGTCCAAACATTGGAAGCTTTTCAAAACCTGGACAAAGGCCTACATTTACTAACCTCATTTTTGGGGGCGATCTGTGTGCAATTCGTGGCCAAGTCTTGCCGGGCAGCTGATTCACAACAGTTCATGCATTCAAATGATCTGGTCGGAAGCACGCCCACAAACAAGCCCACGGACGCATGCACCTTCCTTTTCTAGTCCTCACCCTGCACGCTGCGTGTCAGCCTGTCACTTCTGGAGCATAAGAAGTTCAGGGAACCTTCCGAAGCAGTCCAACCCCGGCCCGGCCTTTTGCGCCTTCACCTCCTCTTTGCCTTCCTTCTCCTTCTTGCCTCCGGTGTTGTGTTAACCCATGGGAAAGCAGGGCTGCAGTGCCGTGGTACAGCCCCGCTTTAAACCCATGGGTTAAAAACAAGGGCTCGCAGTGCGGAGAAGGGCAGCAGAGAACAGAAGAGTTGTGGGCAGCACTTTTGTCTCACCCTTTGGTTCAGCTGTTTTCAGCAACAGATAGTGGGAAGAATTTCTCTTTAGAGCTACAGCTTTATCAGCAAGTGCCAAATGTTCAGCCAGAGTGGATGAAAGTGAACACTGTTTTGAGTGCTGATTTTAAGCTCGGTCCCGGAGACCAATGAAAGCCGGGCTGGGAGCTTGTGCTGCCTCATACACCACTGATTTTTTTTCCCCTCTTAACCGTATGTGCACACAAATCAGGAGGAGGAAGGGAGAAGCCGCAGTACTTGTGTTTAGCTGGGTGTTCTGTAGAGAGCGAGGTGGACGGAGAGGCAGGCTTGCTGCTTGAACACAAGAGGCAGGTAGAGCGGCAGAGAGCAGTTTTTTCAGGGCTGCAGGGCTGGGATTTCAATGATCGACTGGTCTTCACCAATCGCTTGGTTTGGGATCAGTCAGCCCAGTCGGTGTGCATTCAATTGTTTAGTGAATCGAGGCCCTTCCTACTTTGCATGCCATTTCCCCTCATTTTCATGATTAGATCGGGCGCAGAGCGGATTGGGAGTGAGGTTAGTGAATTGGGTCGGGATTGCAAAGTGGTCGGTGTCCTTAGTGAATCTAGCACAAAGTAGACTCACAATCTAATGTACCTGGGGCACTGGAGGATTAAAGTGACTTGCCCAGGGAGCAGCACAGGGTTTGAACCCACAACTTCAGGGTGCTGAGGCTGTAACTCTAACCACTATGCCACACTCTCCATCCTAATCTAGCTGGTTAGCAGAGATATTCAGCATCCACCTGTACATTTAGGAATCTTCAGGCTATCGACCCTGGCAGTCTCTCCACCACTGTTTTGCCCCTCCTCTCTCTACCACTATGCTACACAAGTCTGTAAAGGCAGTTAATAAATCCCAATAAATAAACATAAGATTATGCAGTTTATTATCTGTTGCCAAAAAGACAGGGAGAATCATTTCTATAGCGCTGAAAGGTGTACACAGCACCCTGCATTTGACATGTAGTAGACAGTCCCTGCTCTGAAGAGCTTACCATCTAATGTGGATAGATATACAGGACAATTAGGGATTGGGGGAGTTTCTTGCAGAGAGACATGTAGTAAACGGTCTCTGCGCTCAGAATCCTGCCCAAAACCCCAATTTGTAGCCACTTCTTTTAATTCCTAACCTGCAGCTTTCAAGGCTGTTAAATTTAGCTGTGCCCTGGCCAAATGGTGGGAGGGAGGGGGGAGGTGTGGCTCTGTGCCAGCACTGTGTGAATGTTTCCCAGCAGTAAGACCGGCAAAGTTGGTGATTTTGCCTTTCCAAAATGCAGCTGCTATTGCTCTATTTTAGGGGTAAAGTTTTGCAATAAAATCATTATAAAGTGCATTCATTTATTCCTTCCTACTCTAGCTGAGATCATTTTCATGCACTTTTCTGACTATCCCCCTGCTTTACAAGGCCGCGCTAGTATTTTTAGCACCGGCTGGGGCAGTAAAAGCTATGAGCGTCGGAGCTGTTACCGCAGCGGCCTGGGCTAAAATCGCTAGTACGGCTTTGTAAAGGAGGGGTATATGTATAATTTCCCCTTGTTCTTTAACTCCTCTTACTCTCTCTCTTATCTGTCTATATGCTCCAACTTTGCTTACACCCTATGTTGTCGATGAAGATATTTTATCTTGAATTGTATCCACACTGCAAGTAACATACTATGCCATACTATGAATGTTTGTTCTGCTGAAATTTTCTACTGCCTGTGTCCAGATTTATCTTTATTGCACACCCACCTTTGATGAATTTAATCAAAGAAATTGTAAATAAATTCTAGCAAATAAATCAGATGCTTTTCAAAGCGATTTAACCAGCCAGAAACAGCTCTTGGCCTTTTAAATCGCTTTTTCTGGTCTAACCGTTCATTTTCAGCAGCAATTAACCGACTTACACCACTGAAAATCTCTGGTTAGTGGCTTCTCCGCTATCATGATGGCATTTCGAGGATGGAGTCAGCACTTGGCCAGTGAAGTGCCGATTTTCAGCACTTAACCAGCCCAAATAACCACATAAATAGGACCGCATAAAGTCAATCCTATCTTTGGGCTCCTTTTACTAAACGGCGCTGGAGGTTTTTAGCGCAGGCCTGCGAGGTAAATGCTCGTGACGCCCATAGAATTCCTATGAGCGTCACGGCATTTAGCTTGCCGGCCCACGCTATAAACCTAGCACCATTTAGTAAAACCCAGCCTTTATGCGGTGTACCATAGCTGAATATTGTATTTAATCGGCTCTGGTTTAGCTGGCGCTGTAAATCGATTGGCAGCAAAATAATTCTGCGACACAGAAAACACTTTAAATCACATTTTCATGGGTTTGCAGCAAAACAGCCACACATAAGCAACACTGGCCCTCAGTATTATTTTTTTGTGTAATTAGAAAGACGTTTACCATTAAAGATTCATTACTGGGAATATTTACTGTATATCAAAGAAAAAGGTGAATATCTGAGACAGGTCATTATATAACCATTACCTTGGTTGTTTGGGGATTTTTTTTTTTTTTTTTGCAACACCAGAGTAACATTTACAAATCACTGCTGTTACCTGAAAAAATCCCAGATCTATGGACACTGGTGAAGATAAGGGAGAGTCTTCTGGAATGAGCTTTGAAGTTCTTTGGTCTGCTGTGTGTTTCTGGAGGCTTGAGATATCTGGAAGTATGACTTCGGTACCGTGCTGCACTTGAGGGAGTCTCACCTCTGAGCAGCAAGGGGATGACAGCTCAGACTCAGCACCTAGGCCTTGCTCTCCAGACCTCAGGGGACAGTCTCTTCTTTTGGCAAAGGTGTACGGACAGCAGGGCTGGCAGAGTTCCGAGTCCTGACATGAATTTTCCAGCTGCAATGAAGACTTGTGGCAAAGCCTGTGCATTTTCTCCTGACAGCAACCTAGGCCCTCTGGACAGGTGGCACATGTACTTGTCTCAGCCTCCTTTCTCTGGGACAGGGTTTCCTTGCTGAGCCCCAGCAGGTCTGACAGGTGGGAGATGTAATGAATGGTCAGCCTCAGAGTTTCGATTTTTGTGAGGTTCTGGCCTGCTGGCACCAGCGAGGGTGGAAGGTAGTTTCTCAGATTATGCAGAGCTTTGGAGAGGTCTCTCATCCGCAGCTTCTCCCTTTCACTGGCGCTCTGTCTCTGGCTGCAGGCCATTCTGCTTCTGCCTCTTCTGCTCTGTTGACTGAAAGACTGTTTAGCTCTCTGTTTTGGAGCTGCTTTTTGGCTCTGAGCTCCAAAGAAATTGTAATAAGTTCCTGGAGAGGCTGAGTAGAAAGGATATGGAGGGGAGAGGCCATAGGAATCGGTGGAAGATGCCGGAGAGAGGCTGCTGTACCCATCTGAATCAGAACCCCTCCATGGCTGCATCAGGGTACAGTCTGCAGACAGCAGGTGATCTTGGGGCAGGAGGTCTGCTGGTGAGCGATCCATGTCTTCAAGGCCTTGTGCTTCTCTGGCTGTGGCTTTGGCTCTGGAAGAGCCCTGAGCCTCTCCTGACTTTTTATCCTTTGTAGGGAGAGGTGTGAAGTGGCACCTTGGCAAGCATCATCAGCACATCAAAGTCTCTGAGGAGAGAACGTGGGGAAGCAGGGGGTCTCTGGGAAAAAGTTCCCTGGACCAAGAGGTGTGCAGTTTCACTCTTCAAGGAATGAACTCCAAGGCAGTGTGAAGGACTGTCAGGGAGACAGAATATATGAGAGAAAGATGGGTTTCCTACAGATAACACGCTAAGTGCAATCGTGTAGTATAATTATGTCTACATTCATGTACAATCTTCTCTTTTCAGTGCCTAATAACTTCTTCATTCTGTCCAGTGGTTCCCTGTCACTGTTTTGTACCCAGGGAATAATATGTAACTGTACAGAGCCCCAGTAACCTACACAGGCCTGAGGAGAGGGGGGAGTGCAGCCGGTACATCACTCCAGGGCTTATGAAGCTCAAGGGGGCCCAATGAAGCCCAAGAAACATCACAAAAACTGAAACGTGTCGTCATCTCAAAGGAGACGTCCTTACAAACTAAGACAAAGAATGCCGTGAGAACTTTTGTGTACAAGATCGCACAGCAATAGAAGCCCTTGACAATGATAAAATACTTTATCCCAGGACAAGCAGGCAGCATATTTTTACGTATGGGTGATGTCACTGACGGAGCCCCGGTATGGACCACTTTAAAAGTGCATCACCACTAAGATTTTAGAAAGTTCACGATAGCCCGAACCGCGCATGCGCGAGTGCCTTCCCACCCAATGTGGGATGTGCGATCCCTCAGTTTCTTAGTTTCTGCGGAACTAAGAAGAAGCATCTTTTTTCAACGGCCGTTGAAATTTTTTCTTGCTGCCTTCCCACTCTCGCGTATCTCTGACTTTTTAGTCAGTTTTGTTTTTTTATTTTATTCATTAAGTTCTTTTCATTGTTTTTTCTCTTTCGCCTGTTCGACCACCTTGGCCTCGGATTTTAATTTAGCCAAGGCCGTCTTTCCTTCAATGTCCCGCCCACAGATAGGTTTCAAAAAGTGTGGACGTTGTGCTTTCACCATATCTGTGACTGATACGCTTCGCTGGTGTCTCCAGTGTTTGGGGCCCGAGCACCATCCTGAAACCTGTTCCTGCTGTTCATCTCTGCAGAAGAGGACTTATTCAGAAGCGAATCCTCTTCAGTGTCGCAATGGAAGGCGATTCAACACCACTGCTGACGTCGGCGGCACCGGCCAAAACGACACATCACCAATCGATATCGGTGGAACCATCTTCGGTGTCAAACACTTCAGTGGGTAAGCCAGGTAAGAAGTCTTCCCCCAACCCCTCTGGGCCTCAGGTCAAAGCAGCAGTGAGCCAAGTCCTGCTGACCTCAAGGAGACCCAAGAAACGCTTCGCTCCGATCTCGGTGAGTGCCTCGACATCGGCCTCCTCATCGCCGGAGCGTAGAGCCGCACCGAAGGTACCAGTAAAAAAAGCCAACAGTACCGGTGCTTACTCTTAAGCAACAGATTAAAAAGTTGCTACAAGAGAAATTACGTGAGCAGTTCCAACTGCTGGTGCCAGCTCAAACTCTGCCCAGGTCAATACTGACACCACCAATGCCAGTCCGGTCTGAGCCCTCGACACTGGTTGCACCTGCATAGGAGTCTCCATTGGTACCACCACGTGTCACTAAGGAACCAACACCAATGAGTCACCGACACCGGTCATCTTCAGCCCAGACATCACCTGAGATAATGTTGGTGCGGTCCAGAAAGGCAGTGAAGAAGAAGAGAAAACCAGAGCAGAGAACTGGAGAGGGGAAGAAGGAGCAACAGAAGGCAGGAGAGAGAAAGGGTCATCGGCGAGAGGTAGCTCCGCCCACCCCCTGACATCATCCACTGGAGCTCCTTCTTAAAAGGGGAAGGGCCAATGGTGCTCAGCCGTTCGGCGCACATCAAAGCCTTAGCAAGAGAACCTTTGCGAAAGGACCTTGATAAGGGACGAGCCACCGCTACAGGAGAGCAGGAGACCACAGCAGGCGCAGAGGACACACAATCAGGCAGATGCAGAGGACACAGCAAGTGCAGAGGACACACAACCAGGCAGACACAGAGGACAGCCACAGCAGACACAGAAGACATCCACAACAGACCGGCAAGTGGGCTGCAGACAGAAGCAGGATGTTGAGCTACCCAGTTTTCTGCACCAACTGCCATATGTATGACTACCTCCCCTCTTGGAGGCAGTCTTACATACGCGCTTGATGCGGAGAACTAGAGAGCCTGAAGAAACAAGTCAGACTCCTGGAGGGAAGAATACTGGAACTGGAGGCACTTCAAGCAGTGGAGGAGGAAGACAGAGATGCAGAGAACATCAAGACAGAGGACACCATCAAGGAAGAAGTCCGAGAGCTGGAGAAGTTCATAGAGGAGGCATACAGAGAAGCTGTGGAAAATCACCAGCAACAGTGGAACTGCCGAGATACACCTACAGAGAGTATGGACCACCCAACGGACAACCACCAGGAAGAAATGGGTGACACAGCAGTGCAGTGAGATCAGGAAATAGCGGAGGGGACCCACAAGAAGAAGAGTCTGGCACAAGCCAACGCCAGGATGAGAGGAAATGGATGGGAACGATAGATACGGACCTACGGCTGGAGAGATGGACATACACCAGGGACACGGACCAGCGGTTGGAGAATCAAGAGAAGATAGAGAGGACAGCAGTCGGCGTGGAGTCTCCATCATCAGACAAGTCAACAGCCATATAGCAGGAGGAATACTGGATCGGCTGTGACCTGCCTACCAAGAGCCAAGGTAGAAGACATAGTGAGCCGCATCGACAGGTTCATCGACAGCATGGAAGAAGAAGATAAGGCGGTGGTGATCATGTGGGGATGACCAACGTGAGCAACAGGAACTACAACAGGGAAGTACTGAAGGACCAGTTCCAGATGCTAGGAAGGAAGCTGAAGACCAGAACGCAGAGGAGAGGCAGATGGAGCTGCAAGAAGTCAATATGTGGATCGGCGCTGGTGTGAGGAAGAAGGATTCCATTTTGTGCGCAACTGGATGACATTCTGGGGGAAGAGCAAGCTATTCAGGAAGGATGGACTCCACCTCAGAAGAGTCGGAACGAGGATACTTGCAAGCAACATCAAGAGAGAAGTTGAGAAGTTTTTAAACTAGGAAGAAGGGGAAAGCCGACAGTCGACCGAGAGAGAAAGTCGATGGTTTGGGAACCGGTATACCCAGAGGAGACCGGGCAGGAAGATAGAGGAGAAGACTCACTGGATCACAGGCAAGACAGATCGAAAAGGACACAAGAGGGAAGGAAATGCAAGAAAGGGGCAGGCCGCAAACTCAAATGTATGTACACGAGCGCAAGGAGCCTAAGGAATAAGATGGGTGAATTAGAAGCTATGGCACAAAAAGATAACGTGGACATCATCGGCATCACGGAAACATGGTGAACTGAGGAAAACTTCTGGGAAACTGTGCTACTGGGATACAAACTATACCGCAGAGACAGAGTGGTTCAAAAAGGTGGGGGCATTGCCATATATGTCAAAGATGGAATTGAATCTACTGGAGGGAACATGCCACAACAGACGGATAAGATAGAGTCTCTATGGGTCAATATTCCGGGAACAAATGGACTGGAAACGAAGATCGGCATCTACTACCGATCCCCAGGGCAGTCCAAATAAATTGATGGAGAAATGACGGACGAGATTAAACGCAACTGCAAGGGAAGCAACGCAGTTATCATGGGTGATTTCAACTATCTGGGGTTAGACTGGAACCTAGGCATCTCCGGCTGCGCTAGGCGATTGCTTCCTGGAACAACTTGTCAAGGAAAATACTGAACTTCCAAAAAAGGGAATTACAAAGGGATGAGACTCATGGTGGGGAAGAAGATTAAGAAGAGGATAAGCACTGTAAAAACGCTAGAGCAAGCTTGGTCCCTTTTTAAGGACACAATCACCGAGGTACAAAATCTATATATACTGCGTATCAACAAGGGATCCAAGAGGAAAAAGAACAAGGAACTGGTGTGGCTCACTGTAGAGGTGAAGGAAGTGATCAGAGACAAGAAAACTTTGTTTAAGGAATGGAAAAGGTCAAGAATGGACAAAAACTGGAATAAGCACAAACAACATCAATGCAGGTGCCATAAGGTGGTAAAAGGGGTCAAAAGAGACTACGAGGGAAAAATAACCAAGGAAGCGAAAAACTTCAAGCCGTTCTTTCAATATATTAAGGAGAAACGACCTGCAAAGGAAGCTGTGGGACCATTGGAAGACCATGGAATAAAGGGTGTGCTAAAGGAGGACAAAGCAATCGCCGACAAACTGAACACATTTTTTGCATCTATATTTACCGAAAAGGATATACACAGCATACTGAAACCCATCAGGCTATATGCTGAAACGAAGACGGGAAACTGACAGGGTTGATGGTCAGTCTAGAAGAGGTATGCAGGCAGATCGATAGGCTTAAGAGCGATAAATCCCCAGGTCCAGATGGCATCCATCTGAGGGTCATCAAGGAACTGAAAGGGACTTGCTTCAACTAATAGCCAATCTGTCGATCAAATCGGGAAAGATTCCGGAAGACTGGAAGGTGGAGAATGTTAGACCGATCTTCAAAAAAGGCTTGAGGGAAGATCCAGGAAACTACAGACCGGTGAGTCTGACCTCGGTACCGGGAAAGATGGTAGAGGTGCTGATAAAGGGCTGCATCATTAATCACCTTGAAGGACACGGTCTGATGAGGACCAGCCAGCACGGTTTCAGCAAAGGTAGATCTTGTTTGATTAACTTGCTGAACTTCTTCAAGGGCAGATAGACAAGGGCGACTCAGTCGCGAGCCATGGTATCGAGGGTGAAATACTCACGTGGATTAAAAACTGTCTGGAGCATAGGAAACAGAGAGTGGTAGTAAATGGACAATACTCGGACTGGAAGAGCGTCACCAGTTGGGTGCCATAGGGCTCGGTGCTTGAACCCGTGCTCTTCAACATCTTTATAAATGATCTGGACATTGGTACGACGAGTGAGTTGATTAAATTTGTGGACGATACGAAGTTATTCAGAGTAGTGAAGACACAGGGAGATTGCGAAGATCTGCAATGTGACATAATCAAGCTCGAGAAATGGGCATCGACATGGCAAATGAGGTTCAACATGGATAAGTGTAAAGTGATGCATGTCGGTAACAAAAATCTCCTGCACAAATACAGGATGTCCAGGGCGGTACTTGGAGAGACCTCCCAGGAAAAAGATTTGGGAGTTCTGATCGACAAGTCGATGAAGCCGTCCGAGCAATGTGTGGCGGCGGCGAAAAGGGCGATCAGAATGCTAGGAATGATTAAGAAGGGAATCACGAACAAATTGGAGAAGGTTATCATGCCGCTGTACCGGGCCATGGTGCACCATCAGCTGGAGTACTGCGTCCAGCACTGGTCACCATACATGGTACTACTCGAAAGGGTTCAGAGAAGAGCGATTAAAATAGTTAAGGGGCTGGAGGAATTGCCGTACAGTGAGAGACTGGAGAAACTGGGCCTCTTCTCCCTTGAAAAGAGGAGACTGAGAGGGGACATGATCGAAACATTCAAAATACTGAAAGGAATAGACTTAGCAGATAACGACAGATTGTTCACCCTCTCCAAGGTAGGGAGAACGAGAGGGCACTCTCTAAAGTTGAAAGGGGATAGATTCTGTACAAACGTAAGGAAGTTCTTCTTCACCCAGAGAGTGGTAGAAAACTAGAACGCTCTTCCGGAGTCTGTTATAGGGGAAAACACCCTCCAGGGATTCAAGACAAAGTTGGACAATTTCTTGCTAAACTGGAACGTACGTAGGTGAGGCTGGACTCATTTAGAGCACTGGTCTTTGACCTAAGGGCCGCTGTGTGAGCAGACTGCTGGGTACGAAGGACCACTGGTCTGACCCAGCAGCGGCAATTCTTATGAAACATCTCAAGATTTCGACACTGAGTTCTCGGCACCACACCCGGACAACTCAGGATTCAGACCTCTGGGGAGATTCTGAACAAGATCCTGTTCTATCTGACGAGGAGGTTTCCTCAGATGAAGAATCCATTCACCACTCTTCTCAAGAGGCTCCTATAGTGTCTGAAAAATCATCTTTCTCCAGGTTTCTAAGGGAAATGTCTGAGTCTTTGTCCATTCCCTTGGAAGCTGACTCTAAAAAACCTAAAGAGCTCCTGGATGCCTTGGACTATGATCAGCCACCCAAGGAACTTCTCAAGCTTCCCCTCTATGATATCTTACGGGAAACCTTCTACAAGAATCTAGAAATGCCACTTACCATCCCTGTAGCTCCCCTCAAGCTGGTTTCTCTGTATAGAGTGGTTCCTATCCCTGGGTTTGACAAACTACAGCTCCCCATGAATCTCTCCTGGTGGAATCAACCCTAAATAAATCTTGAGGGGCTAGTGTGTATGCCTCTGTACCCCCTGGGCAAAGCTATGGACCAGTTTGGCAAACGCCTATACCAAAATGCTGTGTTAGCCAACCGGTCTGGCAATACACTTTTCACTTCTTTTATATGAAGCATTTAGAAAAACAAGTTGCCACGTTCCAAAAATATCTCCCAGAATGTAAGCTTCCTGTATTTCATCATTTCATTTCTGATCTGCTTCAGCTCCACAAGTACATGGTTCGTTCAGTCTACGACACATTTGAACTTACCTCACGTGTTGCAGCAATGTCAGTGGGCAGGAGATGTCTTGCCTGGCTTCGAGTTTCTGAGCTTGACGCCAATCAGGACAGGTTAGCCAATGTACCTTGTCTGGGGGACGAACATTTTGGTGCCTCCATGGACACGGCTACCCAGAAGTTGTCTGTTCTTGAGACCAGATGGAACACTCTGGTAAAGCCAAAAAGAAGCCTCCACCTTCTTGCCCCTTCAGAACAGATTCTTCATATTAGAGAAGGTTTGCTGCAAAACCTACAACCCCTGCTCCGCCTCAACCAAGGAGACAGAGACAACAGCAACCACATCAGCAACAGCAAAAACAACAGGCTGCCCCCCAAAAGTCTACACAGCCTTTTTGATATGTTTCTTCAGAACATAGCCAACGTCACCATTCTTCAGACTTTACCTCAGCCCATCAGAGGTTGTCTCCAATTTTTCATAGCTTACTGGGAGCTCATAACATCAGACCTATGGGTCCTCACCATCATTCGTCAGGGTTACACTCTCAATTTTCACACCCTTCGATCAAAAGATTCCGCTCTGGACCCTGCACAGTCCTCCCTTTTTCTGCAGGAGGTTCAATCCCTTCTCCTGCTGAATGTCATCGAGGAAGTTCCTCTCAATCAGCAGGCACAGAGATTCAACTCCCATTACTTCTTAGTGCCCAAGAAGACCGGAGGACTGAGACCCATCCTGGATCTCAGAGCTCTCAACAAATTTCTAGTCAAGGAGAAATTTTGCATGCTCTCCCTCGCCCTGCTTTATCCTCTCCTAAATCAGAACAACTGGCTATGCTCTCTGGATCTCAAGGAAAAACCTACACACATATTCCAATTCATCCGGCTTCCAGGAAGTACCTCCGTTTCCAAATCAATCAATGTCATTACCAGTACAAAGTTCTTCGCTTCGGTCTGGCATCTTCTCCCAGAGTCTTCACAAAGTGCCTGTTTGTAGTGGCCACATCTCTCCGTTCACACAGGCTTCAAGTCTTTCCTTACCTGGACCACTGGTTGATCAAGTCTGTATCCTCTCAGGAAGTGGTCAAAGCAACATCTCAGACCATTTCTTTTCTTCAGATTCGAAGTCAACTTCCCCAAATCACATCTTCTTTCAACTCAACGTCTGTAGTTCATTGGAGCAATCCTAGACACAACTTTCATGAGAGCGTCTTTGACAGCAATTGCTTCCTCTTCAATCCATCTCTGCCACATGGCAAGGCTACATCTTCACATGACAAGGCCACATCACATGTCTAGGCCACATGGCAAGGCTACATCTACATGGCAAGGCTACATCTGCACACTCATCAGTGGACTCTTGCTTCTCCGTGGTCTCAAGCGACGGATCGTGGATGACCTCTTCCAATCTCTCCAGAGGTCTCCTTTTTCACTTGCCCCTTCATCACAAGATTATCACAATGGACGCATTCTCTTATGCCTGGGGGGGCTTATATGGACGATATTCAGACCCAGGGTGTTTGGACCGCCAAGGAACAGAAATTTCACATCAATTTCCTAGAACTCAAAGTAATGTTTTATGCCCTCAAGGCCTTTCATCATCTTCTCTGCTCTCAAGTTCTCCTCCTTCACATAGACAATCAAGTAGCAATGTACTACATAAACAAGCAAGGAGGCACGGGCTCTCTCCTGTTATGTCAGGAAGCCCAAAAAATCTGGACTTGGGCAACGGCTCGCAACCTTTTCTTACAGGCTGTCTACATTCAAGAGGAGAAGAATTCCCTAGCAGACAACCTCAGCAGAATTTTTCAGACTCACGAATGGACTCTGAACTCTGCAACTCGCCAGTCTATTTTTGCTCAGTGAGGCACCCCTCAAGTGGACTTGTTTGCAGCTCCTCACAATCACCAGTTACCCCAGTTTTGCTCCAGGCTTTACTCTCCTCTCCATCTAGAAGCAAATGCCTTTCTCCTGAATTGGACGGTCCTGTTTCTATATGTATTTCCTCCAATCACTCTCATGTTGAGAACTCTATTCAAGCTGAAGCGGGAAGCAGTCACCATGATTCTCATTGCTCTACAGTAGCCCAGACAACATTGGTTCTCCCTTCTACTTCAACTCAGTTCCAGGGAGCTTATACCTCTTCCAATATTTCCTACTCTGCTTATTCAGAATCAGGAATCTTTTCTGCATCCCAACCTGCAATCACTACAACTTTATTTATTTATTTATTTAGATTTTTATCCCGTCCTCCCAGTAGCTCAGAACGTTCTACAAGTGAACATACACAATGGAGTGTAATTGGACATATAAGATATACAATAGGTTTAAATGTTTGGACATACAAGACTGTGCAGTAGTTTAAATACAGAGAGTATACAGCAAATTAAGAGTAGAATTTAAGTATAAGTAGTTTAGTTTAAATACAAGTTATTTGAGTTTAGATACAATTTATCAGAGTACAGACTAAGAGAGGACTATACTGAAATTTAGGGAGAAGATAGACAGGAGAGAGAAGAGAGAGGTGGGGCTTAAGGGGGTGGTGTAGACTGAGGGTGACCTTTAGTTGAAGAGGAGGGTCTTTACCATTTTACGGAACTTCAATAATGAGTTCTGTAGTCTGAGTTGGGGGGGGGGAGTTAGTTCCAGAGATGTGGAATGAAGTGGCTGTAGGATCGTTTGCGGGCAGTTTCTGAGAGGAGGGACCTTCCAGGGGGAATGCATAGGCGTATCTCCGATTTTGAGCGGAGGGTGCGAGTGGGGGTGTAGATGGGAAGCTTGGATTTTATGTAGGAGGGGGTGGTGGTATAAATTCTCTTATGCGCTATTGCCAGGGCCTTGAAAGCACAGCGCTGGCTAATTGGGAGCCAGTGTTCAGCGCGGAGTGCTGGGGAGATGGGATCATGGTAGTTGAGGTTGTGTAGGAGGTGGATAGCTGCATTTTGGACCCGTTGGAGGCGCTTGAGATTATTTTTGGTTAGTCCATTAAATAGGGAGTTACAGTAATCCATTCTGGAGAGGACATATGCGTAGAGGAGTTGGGCCAGGTCAGGTGTGGAGATGTAGGGTTTGATCCTTCTCAGTTGGTGAAGGTAGTAGAAGGAGGTGGAGACTACTTGGGATATGTGGGCAGATAGGGATAGGTGTCCGTCTAAGGTTACTCCTAGGCTGCGTACCTGATCTGTTGCCTTACAGCTTGGTTTCTCTCGGGCTGACTCCATCTAACTTACATCTTTCTCAGCCTGTTTGACAAATTCTTGATGCATCCAGGAAACCGGCCACTCAGCAATCATGTTCCAACTTCCTTTTCAGTGAATTTGAAATTGGATTATCTGTTTCATCTATCTGATTCTGACCTCAAATCTACATCTGTCAGAGTCCATCTCACTGTTATACTGCCTTTCACATGGCAGGAGAGGGAAAACCTCTTACTGCTCATTCTTTGGTTTCCAGATTCATGAAGGGGCTCTTAAGCCTCCACCTGTCTTCTGGGACCTTGATGAAGCCACCATTTAAACCAATGGCCACTGCTCATCTCATGTTTCTCACCTGGAAAGTAGTTTTCCTTATTGCTCTCACCTCTGCCAGGAGGGTCAAGGAGTTACAAGCCTTGGTAGCAGATCCACCATTTACAGTTTTTCATCATGACATGGTGGTTCTGCACATGCATCCAAAGTTCCTTCTGAAAGTTGTCACTGAAATTAATCTTAATCAGTCAATTGTTCTACCAGTGTATTTTCCTAAACCTCATTCTCATGCTGGAGAAACCGCTTTACATACTTTGGACTGTAAACGGGCTTTGGCCTACTACATTGACTGGACAAAGCCAGATTGAACATCTCCCCAACTGTTCATCTCTTTTGATCCAAACAAGTTGGGGCATCCTGTTTCCAAGAGAACAATTTCCAACTGGCTGGCTACCTGCATCTCGTTCTGTTATGTTCAGACTGGACTGGCACTGGAGAGTCGTGTCACAGCTCACAAAATTAGAGCTATGGCAGCTTCTGTTGCTTTCCTCAGATCTACTCCCATTGAGGAAATCTGTAAAGCTGCCACCTGGTCCTCAGTTCATACCTTCACTTCTCACTACTGTCTGGAGTCCTTCTCCAGATGGGATGGGCACTTCGGTCAATCTGTATTACAAAATTTATTTTCCTAAAGGCCAACTCTCCCACCATCCCATTTTCTGTTAGCTTGGAGGTCACCCATATGTGAGAATATGCTGCCTGCTTATCCTGGGATAAAGCACAGTTACTTACCATAACAGGTGTTATCCAGGGTCAGCAGGCAGATATTCTCACAACCCACCCACTTCCCTGTGTTGGCTTCTTAGCTGGCTTATCTTAACTGAGGGACCGCGCGCCCTACTTCGGGTGTGAAGGCACTTCCGCAAGTGCAGTTCTGGCTATTGCGAACTTTCTAAAATCGTAAACTGGAGATGCATTAAAGTGGTCCGTACCGGGCCTCCGTCGGTTACGTCACCCATACGTGACAATATCTGCCTGCTGTCCCTGGATAACACCTGTTATGGTAAGTAACTGTGCTTTTGAGTGACATAATACGGTGCATTCAAGATTCAATGAACAAAAACTTGTGAAAGTGACTATCAACGAGTGTTCTCATGTGTTTATTCCTAGCTTCAAACTTATTGCTTGGATTACTCCTCCTTGCTTTCCCACCGAATCCTTGGAGGAAGAAGAAAACGGGTCACGAGCCAGTGAGCCACGCTGATTCATCATGGACTGCAAAGAAGACTTTACAGAACAGTGAAGGAAGAAATAATTCCACAGGTAAAGTTCCCTGTAAATCAGACATGTCAAACTGTGGCCCGCGGGGCAAATCTGGCCCGCCAGACACTTTAAACTTTATAGTAAATCTGGCCTGCCAGTATGAATCGCTATCACCATTGCTGCTCTTCATTCGCGTCTGCCTTCACCTGGTTTCATCTTCAAAGCAGCCGGCTGGCTGTAGCGAACCTCGCAGGCCACTCTACCTCGGTAGCATGTTCCCTCTAACGCGATCCCGTATGTCAGAGGAGGGGCGGGATCGCGTCAGAGGGAATGTGCTACTGAAGTGGAGAACGGCCTATGAGGTTCGCTACAGCTGGCCGGCGATCCTCAGCAGGCTGCTTTGAAGAGAAGACCAGGTGAAGGCAGACGCGAATGAATAGCAGCAGCGTCGGTGGCGATTCCTGCCAGCGGGCCAGAAGAGACCAGGAAGCCGGGATGGAGGGAGGGTAGGAACAGTGAGCCTATTCTGAAGGTGAGACCGGGAAGAAGAAGGAGGGTGGGGAGGGGAACATTCAGGCCTTTTGGACAGGGACAGGCCCTGGTGTAGAAGTACCCAGAGGGAGAGACGAAGGGGTCCAGATGTGCATATGCCGGACTGAGTGGAGGGTGGGGTGGGGTAGGGAAGAAATAAAACAGAGGAGAGGGAGAGAGGGAAGGAACAGAAAGAGAAAGAAGTTGGACACAAGGGATGGTATGAAGGGAGGGGTGGAGGATAGAGATACTGGAAAGGATGGTAGTTGGGAAGAGAAACGGAGTGATGGTGGATCCTGGAGTGATGGGGAAGGAGGGAGAGATGCTGGATGAAAGAGTAGTTGAGAAAAGGACAGATGGTGGATTTGGGGATGGTGGGGTCCATTCCTGCAGCAGCGGATATGGACATGAAAAAAAGGAAAGATGCCAGACCTCCAGGGAAGGGAAGGGAAATGGAAGGGGAGGACAGAGATGGAAGACGGATAGTTAGCACGGCGAAAGAAGAAAATGACAAATGGACAGGAGACCCTGGCAAGCAAATTATCAGAAGACAACCAGAGCCTGGGACCAACAAAAGATAGAAAAAATAATTTTATTTTCTGTTTTGTGATTACAGTATTTATTTTGTTTACACCACAGAGCCGGTGTGGGGTTGGAGACGTTGTAACCCTATACTTCTACTAAGACTAAGCCTTAATCACTTAGGGGCCCTTTTATTAAGGTGCACATATAGCGCGCGCTAAATCAGTTAGCATACCTTAATTAAATGACCACTAATTATCTTAATTAAAAATTCGGCCCGCGGCTTAGCCCTTTTTTTCAGATTTCGGCCCCTTATGTGATTGAGTTTGACACCCCTGCTGTAAATGCTGTAATTATAGCATAAAGGACCCACTGACATCACTTGCCTCTTTGTCTACTTTATCGAGAGATTCGAGACTATAAAGGCTTGACGATTAGTGGAAAGACAATAGCAATATTGTCCTAACTTTAGAACCACTAACAAAATTCTCGATAGCAATACGGCAAATTTCTATATTCTATATTTCATTTCAGGTCTTAAACGTATCATTTCAAAAATCTTTGTACCAGTGCCCGGATTTTCTCTCAGTGGCCCTGAAACTGCACACCTCCAATATGAGCAGTCAGATCTGGAAGCCTAAGAATCTCGATGCCCTTCACCTGGATTGTTTACAAGTAAGTTGAAAGGCCTTATGACTTGTTCATTTTAAAAACCTTATAATTGTATCAGACCTATTAAATTCCATCCCTGATCATGAAAAATCTAAACACATAATGACAACTCCAGTAGTGGAATAATAATTCCAAACACTTATTAATAATGTTATATTTCACTCTAGGTCCTCGTATTAAGATGTGCTAACCAATTTAGTACACACTAATGATTAGTGTGTGCTGAATTGTAAGACATAGTAACATAGGGCTAGATTCACAAAACAAACCGATCGTGTACCGATCAGTTTGCGAGCCCTTAGTGAGCAGATTTCCCTCTGGCCCAATTCACAAACCTGTCCTGCGATCCCCTTCAAATCCGTGCATGCAAAGTAGGCAGGGACGCGATTCACTAAACTTTTCTCCTGACACACTGACTAGCTGGCTGATCAAGAACAAGCGACTGGTGAGGACCAGTCGCATGTGTAAAAACTCCACTCCTCTCTGCCTAGACCTGCTCTCTGCCTGCCCCGACTCTCTCTGCCTCCCACGGCTCTCCTGGTCTGTGCCAGGACCTGCTTGCTGCTTGCCCCGACTCTCCTGCTCTCTGCATCGGGGTGTGGCCTAAGGCCAGTATTGCAGCAGAGCGGCAGGAGCAGGAGGACTTTGGGCTTCCTCTTGCTCCCGAAGACGATCATGGGAGGCCTGAGGAGCAGGAGGGACTGGGCATCCCTCCTGCTCCCAACGATTCTAAAGGTACGGATAGGGGGTGGGCCGGGTCTGTTGGGCCCGGCCAGCCAGACGGCCTATTACAGGGAGGGAGATGGGCTGGGCTAGGCCCGGCCAGGTGGCATTTGAGATACCAGGAGGGAGCTGGCTTCCCTCCTACCTTGTGTTCGGCGGGGCATTGGGGGGTGGGGTGGGGCATCGTCATGTGGGGCATTTTTTAGGGGTTTGGGGAGGGAGGAGGCACTTCGGGGGTGGTTTTTTTTATTTTTTACTTTAACCAAGCAGCTATTTTGCGTGTGTAATGCACACAAAATATCTGCCCGGTTAAAATATATATTAAAAAAAAAAGCTGTCAGAAGCCCTGACAGCAGTGACAGGAGGCTGCTTCTCCTGTCACTACTGTCAGGGCTGAATCTGATCCATGCAGTCGGTTGGGGTCAAATCCCATTTCCCCTACTAATACCCTGTATGGCTTTGATGATCCTACTTTTCATCATCAGGTGAGGGAGGGAGGTTGTCAGGACCAGCTGTGCTGCTTCGGGAATGGAGGGAAGGAGGAGATTGTCAGGATCGGCTTTGGTTCTTTGGAAACAGAGGGGGAGGGAGTTTAGTGGCTGCCACAATGCTTTGGGAGCTGGAGAGATGGAGGGATATTTGTGGCTGCTGCTAATGCCTCTGGGGATGGAGGAAGGGAGGGGAGGTTATTGGGACAGAAGCACCACTTTGGATATTGTCTTAGGAGCATGGGAGACTTTTTTTTTTGCCAGCAAATTTTTTGCCGCTTGGTTGAGAGTGCTGGTTAATTGAATACCAGTTAGCTGAGATTATACTGTAATGCAGTGAGCAATCGTGAACATTTTTTGGGGGAAAAATGGACTAGTAATCAAAACTTATTTCATAAATGAGATTGGTCTGGCTGACATGATTTGAAAAGAAAATTTCAACAGGTGTAAAAACTAGTGAGAGTTTTCTAGCTATTACAAATAATTCTACTTCATAGCAGGTCTTCCTTAAGTACAGAACATATAGGCCTAGTCAAAGTATATTGCATAGATCAGAAGCCCAGATGTGGAGGTCCACAAGTTGCAAAGTATATTGCAAAAGGCGCACTGAATGTGGGGCCTTTTATAAAATGCCTATAAGGTTGTGGGAAATACATGTTGGATCTCTTAGGGAGAAGAGGAGAAAGTGGATGCTGTGAATGGATAGATTGGATGGGACCATGTGGCCTTTATCTGCTGTCATGCTGCTATATATTTCTAAGAAAAACTGCAACTCTTTAAGCACTTTGTATGAAAACTCTGTCAGGTTGTTTTCTGGGACTGTATCAACTGTTCCTCTGCACCCCATGCTGTTCACAGCTCCAGTCTGAGCATTAACATATGAAGTGTGGCAAAAGGCAGCTGAGCAGGTCTTTCCTAGCATGAGTCCCTCAGCAAATAGAGCATTTCCAGGGCTACCAGTTTGTTTTAAAGACCAGTATGCAAGAGGAAACTTTCTTCCTCCTGGGACTCCCTAAGTTAGCACTTTGATTTTGATTCAAAAGGTGTTGGGTTGTTTTTATTTTTTGAAAGATGGTACTCAGGGATCTAAGACTAGCATATAGAGGATGTGCAGAGTGGTCTGCTCTGGCAATTAGGAGAATTAAAAGCTGAGTGTTATGAAATTTAAATTTACTGGTGCTACAGCTCTAACGTACTCCTGTCTCAGGAGCTCAGGCAGACAGAGTCCACTTAGCTATATCCCTCTAAGTGAGATTCCCACAAGAGAGGGGGGAGGAGAGATTGCAAGGAATGAAACAAGGAGAGAGGTCACACTTAGCAGTCAGTCTTCATTTATCTGGGTGCACCTCAAAGGGTTTAAGCTCTTAGAGGACAGGTATTAAAATTATTAGCATCCATTTCAAAGATAGCCAAGTCTGGTGCCCCTCTACTCCCTTGCTTCGTACCATCTCTGTCTCTGTCCCTCTTCTCTTGTAAGATGTCTGTGATTGTCTGTCAGCATCTCAGTGTAAATTTCTATCAACACGTTCTTTCGAAAAACAGGAATTAGATGGGGGTGGGGGGACCTCCAGTCATTGAACATGTCTGCAATACACAAGGGTGGTCATGCACAGGTCTCAGATAGAAACATAGAAACATAGAAACATAGAAATCGACGGCAGAAAAGGGCCGCGGCCCATCAAGTCTGCCCATACCATTGACCCACTCCCTGACTTTTACTCCCCTAGAGATCCCACGTGGATATCCCATTTTCTCTTAAAATCTGACACGTTGTTGGCCTCAATTACTTGCTGAGGTAGCTCGTTCCAATGATCGACCACCCTTTCGGTGAAGAAGTATTTCCTGGCATCACCATGAAATTTCCCTCCCTTGACTTTCAGCGAGTGCCCTCTGGTGACCGAGGGCCCTGTAAGACAGAAGATATCATCCTTCACCTCTATACGTCCCGTAATATACTTAAAGGTCTCAATCATGTCTCCCCTCTCTCTTCGTTCTTCCAGTGAGTACATCCGCAGTTTTTTTAGCCTTTCTTCATACGTGAGATCCCTGAGCCCCAAGACCATCTTGGTAGCCGTTCGCTTTTCCTTTTCCTGAAGCAGGATATCTGCACAGTTACCTAAGGGCTGATGCTCAAAACCAAACGCGGGCACCAGAAGTGATTAGTGCCAAACCAGCGCTTGCGCTTGTGAGCACAGAATGCTCAGAGGGCTCTAGCAGGGTAGGCAATGTGCACACCTCAGATTAGCGCAAATACACGGTAATTTGCAAATGTAGTCAAATGGAAGATGCTCAGAGAGCAGCACACAAAACAAAGCCACCTTACCAATGAAAAAATGTCAGTCCAGAGCTGATGTTAGGGTGTTTAAAGTGAATATTTCCCACGATTGTTTCTTTAAAATCTGATGGACTTTGTTATATTTGGAAGCAGAAGGAAGCTAGAGAATGACAGTGACAGAATTTGTCCCTGTAGATAACCGTGGGAAGCCATCCTGTGTCATTCTTTAGTGTCTATGTCAACCTCAATCGTTCTACACCAGCATTATTCAATTCAAGGTTTGAGAGTCAGTGGCTTTGCCCAACCATACTCTGATTCTTATTTCAGCCAAGTATAGGAAAATGAAGCCATTGTGACATCACTGATGTGATTGGTTCTTAGACATTGATAGAATGAGGCATTATGACATCACAGTCTTAGCTCTGGAATGTTACTACTCTTTGGGTTTCTGCCAGGTACTTGTGACCTGAGTTGACATCTGTTGGAAACAGGATACTGGGTGTATGGCCCTTCGGTCTGTCCCAGTATAGCAACACTTATGTCTTATGTTCTAACCATCCGGTGTCATTCTTTAGTGTCTATCTCAACCTCAATCCTTCTACACCAGTTTTCTTCAATGCAAGGTTTGAGGGTCTGTGGTTGGGCCCATTCATACTCAGATTCATCCCTCTCTCTTTAAAGAATGATATGAGATGGTTTCCTGTGTTTATCATAGGGATGGGGACGGTGACAAATTCTATCACCGTGGCATGCCCTTAAGCAATGGCAGTGAAAGACAAATGTATGCGAGTCAAAGCAAACCTGAAAGTGAAAGCACACATTGGAGCCTGTTTTCTGCACTTAAATATAAACCTTTAAGTGAAAAAAGAAAGGAAAATCTTATATTTTAAGACATAGTAGAATGGTGGCATCATGTGCTTCACATTCTAGTTTGTCTGAGCAAGCATGCAAGAGCTGTGCTTATTTCAAAACTCTTCTGTAAGTAACGTAGCGAGGGTAGGAGGCACCTGGGGCGGTGGCGCATCCTGTGCCCTCCTCTCTGCTCCCCGCCACCCTTGCACCCTTCCTTCCCCTCTGTACTGATGTGGGCAGCTGTCCAGGCCTACCTCGGTAATGAGACCTCGAATGCTATATACTGGTTTCAATAAGTATATATTTATTTAGCCAATCAATAACAGCTTACAGGAATAAATCATTCAGCATATAGCGTAACAGAAGGTGATCTCCAGGCCTAGAGATCCTCTGATGTCTGTTCTGCCCTCTCCCTTCTAAAGGCCTGGTTTTTATACATTTCTTAGTGGCCAACACCACGTTGGCCTAAATCACATGATACATCCTTATTGGCTATTTACTTATGCATTACTGCCTAACTACATTCATTTATTGGCTATTCTCACCTGCGTCATGTTATATGTTCGCCCTGTTTTCCGTAAGACCTACCTTTTTCCCCGAAATGCCTGTTTCCCCACCATATTAGTATTTCCGAGCACAAGCCCCCCTCCCAACTGCAAACATCCCTGATACTTTCTATTAGATGATATTTCTTGTGAATTCTCTCTTCTGAGAATTCTGTCTTCTGACCATGGTCTGTTTATCTCTTCATGATATCTGGCTGGGCGGGCCTTGGTGTAAAACCACAGCTAACCCACAGCCTCAGGACCTGTTGCTTTTTCTCTAGTTTTACTTCTACAGTAGCTAATTGAGCTTAAAAACAGCGTATTTCTCCATCTTTGCATGCTCTTTAGTCAATGGTGAAATATCTTTCCACAGTTAATCTACTGTTTTTATCATCTGCAGAGATAGATAAGGTAGATGTCAGTTGCAGGGGGTGAGGGCAGTTTTTCTGTAAAGAGAAAAGTGATCTTTGTCTTTTTCCCATCCCCCTTCACCTGGTTTAATAATGTCAGGACTTGCAGGGATGTATCCCACTTCACCTGGTTTGCTAATGTCAGGACTTACAGGGATGTATCCAGAGCTTCCATGCTTTATCTTCCTCCTTCTCTCAATACCTCGCTAAGTCTTTGCCAGCGTGACTAACTTCTCCAGCCTGCTGCTTTTCTAGCGTTGGCTTTCCCTCTGATATCACTTCCTGGCTCTGCAAGTTTCTCAAGTTTCTTTATTTTTGATACACCGTTTATCAAATAGGTATCTAAATGGTTTACATTAAAATAGAGGTTAAAAAATGAAATAAAAGATATAACATCTAGAGTTAAAAAAATAAATAAAAAGGGAGATTGGACGGACCAACACACATGAAACGAAAGGGGAAAGATGAGGGTAAGTTAGTAAATACATTGGGATAAAAATAAAAGGGAGGCTCGCTTCATAAGAAACGTTTTTGTTATTTCAGGATACTTCAAAAAGCTTCATGAGAATGATTGAAAGAGCTGAGGTTAGAGATTATAAGCATCTTTGAAAAGAAAAGTCTTGAGTTTAGATTTGAATTTTTCTAGAGAGTTTTCTAAACGGAGATCCAATGGGAGGGCATTCCACAGAAAAGGAGCTGTGACTGAGAAGATAGATTTGCGAGTGGTATCATAAAATACTTCACGTATTGATGGAATGGTAAGTAAGTTTTGATTATTGGATCGGAGTGTCCTGGAGGAAGTATATGGAATCACGAGTTTGTCAGTGAAGGCTGCAACCCGGAAGTGATTTCAAAGGAGAGCCAAGCCAGCGCAAGCAGCAGGCCTGAGAAGTTGCTCGCACTGACAAAGATTTAAAGAGATACACGGTGGGGGGAAAAGATGGTGTGAGCATGGCATGGGGGGTGGAGATGTGCCAGTGTCCCCTCCAAGATGGCACCCAGGTGGTCCGTCCCCCTTTACTACGCATGCACCAGAAACATTCCTTCCCCTCATGTTTGACGAACCTACTTCAATTTTTTGAGACAGTGAACAGACAAATTGATAATGGAGAACCGGTGGATATTATATACTTGGATTTTCAGAAAGCGTTCGACAAAGTTCCACATGTAAGAGTCCTCAGGAAACTGCAAGACCATGGAATAGAAGGAGATATACTAAGATGGATAGGCAAATGGCTGGAGAATAGAAGTTCTCAGACTGGGAGAATATGACTAGCAGTGTGCCCCAGGGCTCGGTACTTGGGCCCATCTTATTTAATATTTTCATCAACGACCTAGAGGATGGAACATCCAGTGAGATCATCAAGTTTGCAGATGACACAATCAAATCGCAGAAGGACAGTGAGGAATTCCAGAGTGACTTGAGCCGATTGGAGAATTGGGCAGATAAATGGCAGATGAAGTTTAATGTGGAAAAATGCAAAGTGATGCACTTAGACAGAAAAAATAAGGAACACAAGTATAGTATGTCAGGTGCAACTCTGGAAAAAACTGAACAGGAAAGGGACCTGGGCATATTAATCGATAGAACCCTGAAGCTGTCCACGCAATGCATGGCGGCAGCAAAGAACACAAATAGAATGCTAGGTATAGTATAGAAGGGAATCATGAGTAGATCGGAGAAAGTAATAATGCCGCTTTATAGAGTGATGGTCAGACCACACTTGGAATACTGCGTCCAACATTGGTCTCCATACCTAAAGAAGGATATAAAAATGCTCGAGAAGGTGCAGAGACGAGTAATGAAGCTAATAAAGGGCATGGAGAACTTGGAATAAGAGGAACGACTTAAGAGATTGGGATTGTTCTCCCTTGAGAAGAGGAGACTGCGAGGGGATATGATCGAGACTTTCAAAATACTGAAAGGAATCGACAAAATAGAGCAGGAAAAAAAATTATTTACAATGTCCAGTGTGACACGGACAAGAGGACATGGACTGAAGCTATGGGGGGACAAGTTCAGGACAAATATCAGGAAGTTCTGCTTCACGCAACGAGTGGTGGACACCTAGAATGCTCTCCCAAAAGAGGTAATTGCGGAATCCACCATTCTAGAATTTAAGGGTAAGTTAGATGTACATCTCCCTATGAGTGGCATAAAGTGAAATAGGTAAGGGTAAGCTAGATGCACATCTTCTTATGAGAAGCTTAGAGTGATATGGGGACTAAAACTATGCCAGGATATACCTGGCGGGGCCTCCGCATGTGCGGATCGCCGGACTTGATGGACCTAGGGTCTGTTCCGGAGATGGCACTTCTTATGTTCTTATGTTCAACTTCCCAATGTTCAATACTAATACCAAACATATAATTTGCAAGCTATTAGTTTTGAGCTTTGAGAAATTTTTCCTGCGCTGTTCCTGTGGTATTTTCTCTTGGTTTTGAGCATTAACCTGCTAGAGAGAGTAGACATCTGTTAATGCACAGTGACTTCTGAACTTTCTTCTGCCACAAAGGGCCCTGATTCTATAAATGGCACCTAACTTCTAGGTGCCGAGGAGTGCAATTATTAATCATCATCTAGGCCAGGGGTGTCAAACTGTGGCCCGCGGACCAAATTTGGCCCACAGGATAATTAAATTTGGCCCACAATCTGGCCAGAGATTTGGCCTGCCGTTCCTTCCCTCCCTTACCTGAATATGAATGGCTGATGGTGACCTCAGCGTGACTTGGTGACGATAACCTGGCGATAATCTTGCCAGGCGATTGAAAGTGCTCTCGCTCCAAAGCTTAAAAAAAAAAAAAAAAGATGGCACTGTCCAGGCTGAGCTGCTACTGGTGGCTGTTGCTGTATGAAAGAGAAGGAGCGTGCAGGCTAGTAGGCGGGCAGCCAGTGAGTGCCCGGAAAACCGTAGCACAGTGTCAACCCCAGATTGCAGACAAGACAGACCAAAAGTGACAGAAGATGGAAGGACACTCAAGAAGGGAACAGGCTGCAAACTCAAGTGTTTGTACACGAACGCAAGGAGCCTTAGAAATAAGATAGGTGAATTAGAAGCTGTGGCACAAAAGGAAAACGTTGACATCATCGTCATCACGGAAACATGGTGGACTGATGAAAATGTCTGGGACACGGTGCTACCGGGATACAAACTATACTGTAGAGACAGAGTGACTCAAAAAGGAGGAGGTATTGCCATAAACGTTAAAGAAGGAATTGAATCTACTGGAGAGAACATGCCACAACAGACGGATAAGTTAGAGTCTCTATGGGTCAAAATTCTGGGAGCAAATGGTCCAAAAACGAGGATAGGCATCTACTACCAACCCCCAGGACAGTCCGAAGAAATTGATGAAGAAATGACGGATAAGATTAAACGCAACTGCAAGGGAGGCAACGCAGTTATCATGGGCAATTTCAATTATCCGGGGATAGACTGGAACCTAAGCACCTCCGGCTGTGCTAGAGAGACCAAGTTCCTGGAAACAGTAGGCGATTACTTCCTGGAACAACTTGTCAAGGAAAACACGAGAGGAAACGCAATTCTGGATCTAATTCTAAATGGATTGCGAGGACCGGCACAAGATGTAGAAGTAGAAGGGACTCTGGGAAACAGCGATCACAATATGATCCGCTTCAACCTGGAAACGGGTGAAACGTCGTTCCAGAACGAGGGCCACGGTGCTAAACTTCCAAAAAGAGAATTATGAAGGGATGAGACGCATGGAGGGGAAGAAGATTTAAGAAGAGGATAAACACTGTAAAGACGCAAGCTTGGTCTCTTTTTAAGGATACGGTCACCGAGGCGCAAAATCTATATATACTGTGTATCAACAAGGGATCAAAGAGGAAAAAGAATAAAGAACCAGCGTGGCTTACTGTAGAGGTAAAAGAAGTGATCAGAGACAAAAAAAACCCCAACTCATTTAAGGAATGGAAAAAAATCAAAAACAAATGAAAACTGGAATAAGCACAAACAGCATCAACGCAGATGCCATAAGGCGGTAAAAGGGGCCAAAAGAGACTACGAGGAGAAAATAGCCAAGGAGGCGAAAAACTTCAAGCCGTTCTTTCGATATATCAAAGGGAAACGACCTGCAAAGGAAGCGGTGGGACCGTTGGATGACCAAGGAATAAAGGGAGTGCTAAAGGAGGACAAAGCAATCACTGACAGACCGAATACGTTTTTTGCGTCTGTATTTACCGAAGAGGATATACACAGCATACCAGAATCCATTAGGCTATATGGTGGGAGTGAAAATGGGAAACTGACAGGGTTAACGGTCAGTCTAGAAGAGGTAAGCAGGCAGATTGATAGGCTTAAGAGCGATAAATCCCCGGGACCGGATGGCATCTATTCGAGGGTCATCAAGGAACTGAAAGGGACCATAGCTGAACTGCTTCAACTAATAGTCAATCTGTCGATCGTATCGGGAGAGATTCCGGAGGATTGGAAGGTGGCGAATATTACGCCGATCTTCAAAAAAGGTTCGAGGGGAGACCCGGGAAACTACAGACCGGTGAGTCTGACTTTGGTACCGGGAAAGATAGTAGAGGCACTGATAAAGAACCGCATCATTGATCACCTTGACAGACATGGGCTGATGAGGACCAGCCAGCACGGTTTCAGCAAAGGCAGATCTTGTTTGACAAACTTGCTGTACTTCGAGGGAGTAAACAGGCAGATAGACAAAGGCGACCCGGTCGACATTTTATATCTGGACTTTCAGAAGGCGTTTGAATAGGTTCCACATGAACGACTACTTTGGAAAATTGCGAGCCATGGAATTGAGGGTGAAATAAGAACATAAGAATTTGCCTCCTCTGGGTCAGACCAGAGGTCCATCGTGCCCAGCAGTCCTCACCCGCAGCGGCCCATCAGGTCCATGACCTGTCATGTTATCTTGATTTTGCCCTATAGCCCCCTTGTTTTTATCTATACTCTTTCCATACTCTTATCTACCCTTATCTGTATCCCTCAATCCTCCTATCTTTCAGGAATCCATCCAATCCCTCTTAGAATCCCCGTAGCGTACTCTGCTCGACCACTTCCTCCGGGAGCGCGTTCCATGTGTCTACAACCCTCTGTGTGAAGAAGAACCTCCTGGCATTGGTTCTAAACCTGTCCCCTTCCAGTTTCTCCGAGTGCCCTCTTGTGCCTGTGGTTCCCCGTAGTTTGAAGAATCTATCCTTGTCTACCTTCTCCATGCCCTTCATGATCTTGAAAGTTTCTATCATGTCTCCCCTAAGCCTCCTCTTTTCTAGGGAGAAGAGCCCCAGCTTGTCCAGCCTGTCAGCGTATGAACAGTCCTCCATGCCATTTATCATTTTCGTAGCTCTTCTCTGGACCCTCTCAAGTATCGCCATGTCTTTCTTGAGGTACGGCGACCAATATTGTGGCGTTCACAGAGACCCATGACTGGGATGTAGTTATACCAGGCTATAATCTGTTCAGGAAAGACAGGGTAGGAAGAAAAGGAGAAGGAGTAGCGTTATATGTTAAAGAACATATTAAATTCACATGATTGCAGGATCTGCAGGGCAAGGAAGTGGCACTGGATCAATTTGGAAAGAGGGGATGGTGAATATATTTACATTGGTGTGATATACAGGCTTCCTTCACAGACGGAAGCAGTAGATAGAGTTTTAATAGTAGACACTCAGAATATATCTAAAAAAGGGGAAGTCTTGCTAATAGGTGATTTTAACATGCCGGATATTGATTGGGGTATTCCTATTGCAGGGTCTTCTAGAAGTAGGCAGATCCTGGATTCTCTACAAGGAGAACTGTTCCAGAAGTTTGTAATGGAACCCACACGGGATGGGGTCATACTGGACTTGGTGCTTACAAACGGGGAAAGTGTTTCTGATGTTACAGTGGGTGATCATCTGGCATCCAGTGATCTCTACATGGTACGATTTAATATTAAGATAGGCGTAGAGAGGGCTCATTCAAAAGCATAGGTTCTAGACTTTAAAAAAACCCCAAAACAACTAACTTTGTTCAGATGGGCGTTTACGTCAAGGAATTATTGTGTGGATGGGAACTTCTGGAAGGAGTGGAAATGTGGTGGGCAAAACTGAAAGGAGCGATTGTAAGGGCGGCAAGCCTTTTTGTGAGGCAAGTAAGTAAAAGTAAGAGGAAAAGAAGGCCACTTTGGTTCTCAAAAGTAGTAGCTGAGAAGGTAAGGAATAGGAGGTTAGTTTTCATAAACTACAAAAGATCGCAGAAAGAGGAAGACAAGCAAAAATATCTGAAAAAGTTAAGAGAGGCTGGTCTTGTAGTCAGGAAAGCAAAGATGCAAATGGAAGAAAAAATAGCTGACACGGTAAAACGGGGAGACAAGACATTATTTAGATATATTAGTGATAGGAAGAAGTGTAACAGTGGCATTGTGAGACTCAAAGGTGAAGGAGAGGAATATGTAGAAGCTGATAAAGAAATGGCCAAATTGCTTAATAAATATTTCTGTTCTGTGTTCACGACTGAAGCACCGGGATTGGAACCGCAGAAGACAAACATGAATAAAGATAGAGGAGTAATAGACCCTGATTGATTCTCAGAGGGTTGTGTTCGTAAGGAGCTGGCTAAAATAAAAGTAGACAAAGCAATGGGGCTGGATGGTGTACATCCTAGGGTGTTGAAGGAACTTAGGGAAGTTCTGGTAGCTCCGCTGACGGACCTTTTCAATGAGTCTCGAGTCAGGAGGGGTACTGGAGGACTAGCGAAGGCAGGTAAGTCTGACTTCTTTGGTAAGCAAATTAATAGAAACACTTTTAAAACAGATAATGGTCAAGTTTCTGGAATCCTCTACTGTGGCTTAGTAATAGAGGGACTAAGTTAGGGGGCCTAGATTGGCTAGGTGCTCTGACCTAGGTGCCTAACTTCAGACCCCGTTTATAGAATCTAGGCTTAAAAGCGGATTGGATTCGATTACTCATTTTTCCAAGCCCATTCTCATTCAGCTTTATCCATGTGGGCCACACTGCAGAGGAATCTTATAATCTACATTAGTACTTGGTACAAAGTGACTTGGGCTATGAGTTGGAGATGGATGGGATTTGAACTCTGTCTTAGTCCCGGTTATGTGTCCTGTATACTAATTACTGGGCCACCATGCTTTCATTCCTTAGGGACCTATGTCCATATGCAGTTTGTGTGTGTGTTTCATTTCCTGCTTGCACTCAAACACACAAGGTCATAATGTCCTCTGCCTGCCCCTGCACACTTCATAATTTATCATATGTATGGGTAGAATATTTTTGATTAGAGACCAAGAAAAAATGACAACAAAATTTCTTAAGAGTGCATCAGAGAAGCTGTCATGTGGGAGGATGCGTCGGGGAGAGACCCTCAGGGCTAGAAATTTGTGTGAGATAATCTCTATAATCATCCTCCCCCCACCCCACATCCCCAGTCATTCTCATATCTTATTACATATCAACATAGACCAAGCAATTCTTTGTCAAAGTTTGATCTTATCGGGTATCTTTACTCTATAATCTTCTTGGCTTCAATTTTACAAACACATGTAGAATTAAAGTAATGCCCCAGAGCTTTCCTCACCTTTCTCATCTAATCGCTGCCCCCCAGGGAGTGTGACTAGGTCTCACTGCACTCCTCATGTTTATACAAGTGCCTAAAAGTCTCCTGCCGTTCCCCTCCCAGCTGAAGTGTCAACTTGGGAATCTCTAAAGCGAAGTTGGAAGCTGTTGTAGTGGGAATGTGTTTTTCTATAGATCAGTTTTCTTCAACTGCCAGTCCACAGAAATTTCCTGCCGGCACATGAATCGGGCCCCAGACAGTGCTCTTTAGCCGCCGGTCCACGGTGCAATCGATGCAGCGTTGTCTCTCTTCCTCAGTGCTGCAGTGTACAAAGCCGTGGGCAGAGGCTCCTATGCGCGTCCTGCGCCTGAATCGGAAACTTTCTCTCTGATGTCGCAACATCAGAGGAAAGGCTTCCAGATGAGACGTGCGAGGAGCCGTTGCCCAAGGCTTTGTGCAGAAATACAAAGCAAAGGAAAGAAGATACCTTTTTTTTATTAAACTAATACATTTTTTTATGAACTTCAAAGGTAATCCTTCTTCAGATCAGAAATTTAGAAATGAGTAGGGTTACAATATTTGTTAAAATAAAAAAGATGACACATGGTCGTGCCCCCCCTCCCCCCGATGCACTGTCACCTTTCCTTATCATGCCTTCTTATTCCCCAGTCTTTCACTAACTCTATCCTCAACCCCCTTCCATCCAGCAGATCCTTCTCTTCTCACTTCCATCCAGTGTGTCATCCCTCTCTCTCTTAGGTCACCCCACTGACTCTCCCCACCCTTCCATCAACCATATTCCCTTTTCTCTTATACTTCCATTTAGAATGCCCCCTCCTTCCATCCAGCATCTCTCTATTCTTCCATCTAGCACCTCCCCTCTACCTCTTTTCTATTCAGTGCCCACTCTTTCTCTCCTCATCCTTCCATTTAGCATGTCCCCCTTCCCTTTTCCTCATCCTTTCATCCAGCATCTGCATCTCCCCTCTGTCCCCATCCTTCTACCCAGCATCCTCATTCTATCCCTTTTCCATTCAGGGTTCCCTTTTTCTCCCCCCTTCCTTCCATTTAATATCTCCTCTCTTTCTTTACCTAATCCAACTTTTCCCCGCTACACCTTTTGCACCCAGTGTCTCATTTTATCTGTCCTAATCCTTCACTATTCTCCCTCCCTTCCCTGTGCCATCTTCCCCTTTTACTCTTTCCCCACTCTGCACTCCTCACTCCTCCTCATCTTCTGTCCTTCCCTCTCCCCCCATCCTTCCCTCCTTCATCTGCCCCTTTTCCACACAGGCCCCCAAGGTCCCCTTTTTCTTTCATCATACCTCTACTAACAAGACCTCTTTCCCACCCCATCCCATCCAGCGTCTTCTTGTTCTCCCTACCTTTCCATCCAGCTGTCACACTCCTTCCTTCCCCCCTTCCCAGTTTACCTTGGGTTTCCTCCTGCGGCTGCTGCTTCAAATCTGCAAAAAGAAGAAGAAAAAGGAGTGCAGAGCTATTCTGTCAGGTGCACGTTGTCAGCTGTGCAAGTCATTGCCCCAGAACAGGAATTGACGTCAGATAGGACAGAGGACCAGCACAGCCGACAGTGTACCTGTTTCTTCTCGCCTAGGGTTATCTTATCCCAGGACAAGCAGGCAGCATATTCTTAACACATGGGTGACGTCACCGACGGAGCCCTCGGTACGGACCTTTTTAACTAGAAGTTTCTAGTTGGCCGCACCGCGCGTGCGCGAGTGCCTTCCCGCCCGACGGAGGAGTGCGTGGTCCCCAGTTTCTTCGTTTCCGCGGAGTGAAGAAGACGCGTGTGTTTTTTCAACGGCCGTTGAAACCACTTTTTGCCTTCCCGCTCGCGCTTTTTTCCAATTTTTTATCTTCCTTTGCCTTCGGGTTTCTTTTTTCTTTGCTTTGTAAAAAAAAAAAAAAAAAAAAAAAACTTTGCTTTTTTCCCTCTTTTTTCGTTTTGCCCCGGCGGGGCCTGTTGCCATTATACAGGCCTCGGGGTTCGATTTTGCGGAGGCCGTTTTCCCCTTCATGCCCCCGCAGGTCGGTTTTAAAAAGTGCCAGCGGTGTGCACGCCCGATCTCCCTCACTGACCCACACAATTGGTGTTTGCAGTGTTTGGGTCCGGAGCATCGGGCGGACTCCTGCACCCGCTGTGCCACTCTTCAAAAGAGAACCCTTAAAAACCGAAGAATTCAACAAACTCTCCTCTTCGGCACCGGGTCGGCGATGGACTCCTCGACATCGACATCGGTACCTCAGAAATCGGCACCGTCTACCTCGACACCGCCCGACCCCACATCGGCGTCTCTGGCGCCAGGTAAGCCGGCTAAGAAGCCTTCCTCTTCCCTTGAGCGCCCTCCAACTACGGTGGCGACGCCGATCTTGCCGGCATCGCACCGGTCCCGCAAGCGCTCCGCCCCGATCTCGGTGAGTGCCTCGTCATCGGCCTCCTCATCGCCGGGGCGTGGAGCGGCATCTAAGGAACCGAAGAAAAAGAAAGCGGTTCCGATGCCACCCCTAGATGACCGTATCTCGGCCATCTTAAAGGCTCAACTCCAGGAACAATTGCAGCAGCAGCTCAAACACCTGTTGCCCACTATCCTGGCACCGCTCCTTCCGGTACCAGACCGGCCCGAGCCCCGTACCGAGCCCCCGGTATCCACCCCTGCGGTACCCATCAATACTTCCATGCCGATTCTTTCGGCTGAGCAGCTTCATGCCCATCCAGTGGTGCACTCCCATACCACATCGGATCCTCCTCGGCACCAAGCAGTGCGTCATTCTTCCCGGGACCGGGATCGACGCCGGTCTTCCTCTCCTGGTACCGTTTCGGTGCGTTCTGGGAAATCTTTATCCAAGACCCGCCATACCTCACCTTCCACCCCGGTGTCTCGACATGCACCAGAGGTCCGGGACCCTGACTTATGGGAGGAAACCCCTCTCGGTACCGAGGAGGATCCCTCCTCATCTGAGGAGGACCCGTCGGCACCCGATGCCACCTCCAAACCGGAGCAGTCCTCATTTTCTAAATTTCTGAGGGAAATGTCTGCAGCCCTGTCCCTTCCTTTAGAATCTGACTCAAAGAAGTCTCAAGCCTTCCTGGAGGCTTTAGATTTCGAACAGCCTCCTAAAGAGTTTCTCAAGCTCCCCGTGCATGACATCCTTCGGGAGACTTTTTACAAAAACTTAGAGAATCCCCTTACGGTACCGGGGGCTCCACGTAAGCTGGACAACCTTTATCGAGTCATCCCTATTCCAGGGTTCGACAAATCCCAATTGCCCCATGAGTCCCTTCTTGTTGAATCCACCTTGAAAAAGACTCAGGGCTCCAGTGTCTATGCATCTACCCCTCCTGGCAGAGAGGGTAAGACCATGGACAAGTTTGGCAAGAGGCTCTACCAGAATGCCATGCTGGCCAACAGGGCGAACAACTATTCGTTTCATTTTTCGTTCTATATGAAACATTTAGTCCAACAGCTGTCTGCCCTTCAAAAGTACCTGCCGGAGCGCAAGGTCCCACTGTTCCAACAGCACATCTCTGGCCTTCTTCAGCTGCACAAGTTTATGGTCCGCTCGATATACGACTCCTTCGAGCTTACCTCCCGTGCCTCTGCCATGGCCGTTGCCATGCGCCGCTTGGCCTGGCTGAGAGTCTCCGACCTGGACATCAACCACCAGGACCGTCTAGCCAATGCCCCCTGCCTCGGGGATGAACTTTTTGGAGAGTCACTGGACTCCACCACCCAGAAACTCTCCGCCCATGAAACAAGGTGGGACACCCTGATCAAACCAAAAAAGAAGGCTCCGCCTGCCCGACCTTATCGACCTCAGTCATCTTATCAGCGCAGGTTCTCAGCCAGGCCACTCAATCCGCCTCCTCAACAACCTCGGCGGCCCCGTCAACAGCAACACCATGCACAGGCTCGTTCTCAGGCCACTCAACCCTCCAAGCCTCTTCAGCCTGCTAAGCAATCCCAGCCCTTTTGACTCTTCTCTCCAGGGCATAGCCAGTCATCCACCTTCGCTACCTCTTCCACAACCAATCGGAGGTCGTCTCACCATATTCTCCAGCCGTTGGGAGGTCATCACATCGGACCAGTGGGTCCTCAACATCATCCGCCACGGCTACTCTCTCAACTTCCAGACTCTTCCACCGGACAACCTTCCCGTAGAGTCTGCTTCACACTCATCTCAAACCCCCCTCCTCCTGAGGGAGGTTCAATCCCTCCTTCTTCTCAATGCCATCGAAGAAGTACCTCCAGATCAAAGGGGTCAGGGATTCTACTCCCGCTACTTCCTGGTTCCCAAAAAGACGGGAGACCTCCGTCCCATTCTCGATCTCAGGGACCTCAACAAGTGCCTGGTCAAGGAGAAGTTCAGAATGCTCTCCCTTGCCACGCTCTACCCTCTTCTTGCTCAACACGACTGGCTATGTTCCCTGGACCTCAAAGAGGCCTACACTCACATCTCCATCAATCAGAATTCTCGCCGCTACCTGCGGTTCCAGGTGCTGCACCGCCACTATCAGTACAAGGTGCTACCGTTCGGCCTCGCTTCCTCACCCAGGGTCTTCACCAAGTGCCTTATAGTAGTGGCGGCCTTTCTCAGGTCTCACAACCTCCAGGTGTTCCCCTATTTGGACGATTGGTTGGTGAAAGCACCTACGTCTCAACTTGTGCTACAGGCTACTCATCACACCATCTCTCTCCTCCACCTCCTGGGGTTCGAGATCAATTACCCCAAGTCGCATCTGATTCCCACCCAGCGACTTCAGTTCATTGGAGCAGTTCTGGACACCACACTAATGAGGGCTTTTCTCCCCTCCGATCGTCAGCAAACCCTGCTCCACCTCTGTCGTCAGGTGCTTCTGCATCCCTCCATTCCTGCCCGTCAAATGATGGTCCTCCTGGGTCACATGGCCTCAACGGTGCATGTCCTTCCTCTGGCACGTCTCCACCTTCGCACACCTCAGTGGACCCTTGCCAACCAATGGTCACAGACTACGGATCTTCTTTCTCATCCCATCTCGGTGACATCATCTCTTCAGCAATCTCTCCAATGGTGGTTGAACTCCTCAAATCTTTCCAGGGGTCTTCTTTTTCATCTACCCCCTCACTCCATGATCATCACCACGGATGCATCCCCCTATGCGTGGGGAGCTCACCTGGGAGATCTACGCACCCAGGGACTTTGGACCCCACAGGAGCGTCGTCATCACATAAATTTCCTGGAACTCAGAGCCATGTTCTACGCCCTCAAGGCTTTCCAACATCTTCTCTGCCCTCAGGTTCTCCTCCTGTGCACAGACAATCAGGTCGCCATGTACTACATAAACAAGCAAGGCGGCACCGGATCTCGCCCCCTTTGTTTGGAGGCTCTACGCATCTGGACCTGGGCCACGGACCGCAATCTCTTCCTCAAAGCGGTCTATATCCAGGGCGAACAGAACTCCCTGGCCGACAATCTCAGCCGCATCCTTCAACCTCACGAGTGGACGTTGGATCCTCCGACTCTACTCTCCATCTTTGCTCGATGGGGCACTCCGCAGGTGGACCTCTTTGCAGCACCTCACAATCATCAGCTGCCCCTCTTCTGCTCCAGACTCTTCTCTCCTCACCGTCTGGCCCCGGATGCATTCCTACTCGATTGGAGGGATCGATTCCTGTATGCCTTCCCTCCACTTCCTCTGATGTTGCGGACCCTGTCCAAGCTCCGCAAGGACAACGCCACCATGATTCTCATCGCCCCTCGGTGGCCTCGTCAACACTGGTTCTCCCTCCTGCTCCAACTCAGCTCCAGGGAGCCCATTCCTCTTCCTGTGTTTCCTACTCTACTTACACAGCAGCATCAGTCTCTACTGCATCCCAATCTGTCTTCACTCCACCTGACAGCTTGGTTTCTCTCGGGCTGACCTCTCCGGAGAATCTATCTCAACCGGTCCGCCTCATTTTGGACGCCTCCAGGAAACCGGCCACTCTCCAATGTTACCATCAGAAGTGGACCAGATTCTCCTCGTGGTGTCTCCGGCACCATCAGGAACCCACCTCTCTAGCGGTGGAACTTGTATTGGATTATCTGCTCTCACTGTCCAATGCTGGCCTCAAGTCTACCTCCATCAGAGTCCACCTCAGTGCCATCACTGCGTTTCATGAGCCTATTCTCGGAAAACCCCTCACGGCTCATCCTCTGGTTTCCAGATTTATGAGAGGTCTCTTCAATATCAAACCGCCTTTCAAGCCTCCTCCTGTCGTCTGGGACCTGAATGTGGTTCTCTCAGCTCTCATGAAACCTCCGTTTGAGCCTCTTGCCACAACTTCGCTCAGGCTTCTTACCTGGAAGGTGCTTTTCCTAATTGCCATCACCTCTGCCAGGAGGGTTAGCGAACTGCATGCACTGGTTGCTGACCCACCGTTCACTGTTTTTCACCATGACAAGGTTGTTCTGCGTACCCACCCTAAATTCCTTCCCAAGGTGGTCTCGGCTTTTCACCTCAACCAGTCCATTGTGTTGCCCGTCTTCTTCCCTAAGCCTCACTCGCATCCTGGGGAACAGGCGTTGCACACGCTGGATTGTAAGCGTGCCCTTGCTTACTACCTTGATCGTACCAGAGCTCACCGAACATCCCCTCAGCTATTTTTGTCTTTCGATCCCAACCGTTTGGGTCGTCCTGTCTCCAAACGGACACTTTCAAATTGGCTTGCTGCCTGTATTGCATTCTGCTATGCTCGGGCCGGTCTCTCACTGGAAGGAGCTGTCACGGCCCACAGAGTCCGAGCTATGGCTGCTTCTGTAGCTTTTCTCCGTTCCACGCCCATCGAGGAAATCTGCAAGGCAGCCACTTGGTCCTCAGTTCACACGTTCACTACTCACTACTGTCTGGATGCGTTCTCCAGACGGGATGGACACTTCGGCCAATCTGTGTTACAAAATTTATTTTCCTAATGGCCAACCATCCCCCCTCCCTCTTTGTTAGCTTGGAGGTCACCCATGTGTTAAGAATATGCTGCCTGCTTGTCCTGGGATAAAGCACAGTTACTTACCGTAACAGGTGTTATCCAGGGACAGCAGGCAGATATTCTTACGTCCCACCCACCTCCCCGGGTTGGCTTCTTAGCTGGCTTATCCTAACTGGGGACCACGCACTCCTCCGTCAGGCGGGAAGGCACTCGCGCACGCGCGGTGCGGCCAACTAGAAACTTCTAGTTAAAAAGGTCCGTACCGAGGGCTCCGTCGGTGACGTCACCCATGTGTTAAGAATATCTGCCTGCTGTCCCTGGATAACACCTGTTACGGTAAGTAACTGTGCTATATGGCTCCAGAAAAAGGGGGACAGATTGAAGCATCTGGGATATACTTCCATTGAAAGCAATAGAAGTAAAACCCGGATGTCTCAATCCATTATCCTTTTTCTGGAGCCACATGGTAACCTTATTCTTTCCAGTTACTACTGCTCTCTGCTGCCCTGAAACTGGACAAAAGGTGGAAAAGAAAAAAGCCGCCCAGACACCCAATGGAGCCCTGAAAAAGAGGACATGTCCGGGGAAACCCTAGAAATGAGCAAATGATGACCTCTATCAGGCATCATCTTATTTTCTTTTGTTTTGTTTTATTACTTTTAAAAGTGGACTAACACAGGCTACCCAAAATTCAGGATTGAATTTTCTGAGTATAAAAAAATCTTCAACTCACTCGGACTAGTAGAAAACAAAGAAGCACATCAAAAACTATTAGAACCAATATTCAAAAGTTCTAAGGAGAAATTTGTCAACTGAGCTACCGTTAAGACACGTTATTTTAATATTAACGCCTGCTATTATAGCACAGGTCCCATTTTATGCAATGAGACCTAGTTATTAATAACTGGGATTACAGAAAAAATAAATATCTCTAGTAAGAGCAATCAAGATGCTAAAATACTTGAATTACCAGATGTCCGGATTGACCCAGAGATGTCCTCTTTTTAGAGGACTGTCCAGGTGTCTGGACGGCTTTTCAAAACTCGGCACTTTGTCCAGCATTGAGATCGGGGCCACGTCTGGAGGCCTTCTGCGCATGTGCGGATGTGACGCGGTGACATCACACACATGCACATGTATGTGATGTCACTGCGTCACATCCATGTATGCACAGGTGCCTTCCAGACATGGCCCCGAAGAGACGAGGTGTGTGTGGGGCTGGGGTTGGGGGTGGAACGAGGCGGGGCCTTGGGCAGAACAGGGCGGGGCCACGCATCATCTTTTTTTCCAGACAAAACCTGGTTCCAGGCTAGAGACATTTTGGTTTAAGAACTTACATTCCACGGCAGTGGGGGATTTGTAGTGCTTCATCCTGCACACTGAAATCAGCGCTGCAAGGCCCACAGTGCACCAGGATTGGGTGGTCAGAAATCCAAAATCTCCAGACTGAAACTGGTTAACTTGGCATCTCTGTGAATGCAGAAACACAGCTGAAAAAGGCACCACAGGCACACCTAAATTGCTCTGTATTTATCCAGCAGGGCTAGGATTTACATTAGGGTAAGATTTGCTTGTTAATGCCTAGTGATTACATGCTAATTAAACCTTTAAAATGCAGATCTAAGAGTTCAAAGCTGCCTCTGGCCCCTCTTGATGACTTAAGAAATGATACCCAGCAGAGTGAGAGTCTGCACACTGCATCTCAAGCAGTAACATGATAGGAGAGAGGAAGCCGGGACAAATCAAAGTCTTAAAACTTAAATGAAAACAAAGGTCTTAGCAGCTAAAAATGCCACTACAATAGTAGAAATCCCTGGCTTTATTTATAAGTTAGCTCCAGAATATTTGGATCGTCCTATCATTAATTAGCAACTGAGGCCAATTGCAAATTGACACTGGGAGGCAGGGAGAGGAGGTTCAGTAGTGTAGCAAGGGAAGTTAACGCCTGGGATGGTGGCGCCCTGCATTGCTGCGCCCTGTCGCTTGAGCACCCCTCCAGTCTTTCTGCCCCCCACCCGCACACCTCCTTAAACATTCACTGGTACGAGCAGCATCTTCCACCTGCTACTCACGCCAGCCTAGGCTCCCTTCTGACGTCACGTCCTGGTCCCACAACTAGGAAGTGATGTCAGAAAGGAGATGAGGCCAGCACGAGCATCAAGTGGAAGATGCTGCTCGTGCCCGTGAAGATGACGCCGGGGTGGTCCGCACCTCCCTTACTATGCCACTAAGTAGGGTTACCATATTTGCAGAGACAAAAAAAGAGGACAAAAATAACCATGATTGCTACTTTTGGTAAAGAAATATTTAATTATAGCAAATGTGTAAATGACTTTTAGTTAATGAGCAACATCAGTGACTGACTTACAGCACAGTAGCAGACAATACTCTACATTTCAAATATTCAGAATTTGAGCTCGCCGAAGTCTGAGCCCAACTGTATTTATCAGAAGAGTGGATGTTCCTCAACAACTTTGGCATATGTGTGAAAGTAGGGTTATCAGATTTTACTTGCATAAAATATGGATCCATAGATCCATCCCCAGACCCGCCCAGTTCCACCCATCCCTGCCTCGTTGTGCCCACACTAGAGAATGACACGAGGAAAAATTCTGTCCCCGTCACTGCCCCGTCCCTGGCCCACCGTCCCCTTCACTGACCCGTCACTGCCATTCCCTTCACCGCCCATCATCGTCACCGCCATCCCCTTCACCGCCCCGTCACCATCACTGCCATCCCAGTCACCGTCCGCGCAGCATCCATACAAGCCTCAGTACGGCAATATTTAGCTTATTCCTTCCTTATAAATCAAAGTTCTGGCTGCTGAACTGGAGAAAGAGATGTTCAGCTGGCAGGGCTTTGTTTATAAATTTTTATCAACACAACTAATATACTACTTTATCCTGAAGCAAAAAGAAATAGAAATAGAATTTTTTTTTCTACCTTTGTTGTCTGGTTTCTGCTTTCCTCATCTTCTCATTCAATTCCTTCCATCCACTGTCTCTCTTCTCTCTGCATCTTCCATTTGCTCTGTTACTGTGCCTCTCCCTTTCTCCTCCCCCCCCCCCCACCAAATTAGTCTGGCACCCATCTTCTTGCCTCCACTCACCCCATAGTCTGGCATCTCTGTCTTCTTCCCTGCCAGCGTCTTCTCCCCACTCTCTCTTCCCCATGTCCCTTCAGCGTCTTCTCCCCACTTTGTCTTCCCCATGTTCCTTCAGCATCTCCTCCCCACTCTGTTTTACCCATTTCCCTTCAGTGTCTGTCCCTCTCCACCTCACCTTTCCCCCTTTTGTGGCGCTTTCACCCCCCCCTGCAGCAAGAGCACTTCTTAGCCACTTCCGCCATGCACCCGTGCTCCCCCCCCCTCCCGGACAACAGGCCCGGTCCGACAACTGTGCCGACAAACCTCACTGCCCTTTACCTTTGTGGCCGGCGATTTCTAAACTGCCTTCTTACAGCAGCCAGAGCGTTGAAGTTGCATATGGCTGCTGGAAAGGTCGTCTCTGATGCAACTTTCAGTTGCGTCAGAGATGACCTTTTCGGCAGCCACACTCAGCTTCCACCCATGGCTTCTCCATTTTTAATTACTCTGCTTGCTGAGCCCCTTATTTGGTGGCAAGAGCCTGCCTCCCCCCCATTACATGTGACTTCTCCCTTGTTCCTCTTTTGCCAATAGTGAAGCTTTATGCTTTTGTATGTTTGCATGTGTGCATACCAACATATGTGTTCATATTTTTGGACAAATCAAAAGACAGACAGATGGACCCTCCCCAGAAAATATCACTTAAGTGAAACACCTAAAAAGAGCAAAAACAGTACGGAAATTCCACAGGTGGCTGTGGCTTTCATAATTTTGAAATGAAAATCTGTAGTCCGAAGCTTTCATTTCTGGCAACTTTAAGAAACATTACATTTTTAAAACAGTGCTGGCCAGTGGCATAGCTGGGATTCAGTGGGCCCTGGGCAGGAGGACCGAGATAGGCCCCCCATCCCTCTGAGTCTAGCGATACCTCCGGGCCTGGCACCTCCTCGCACTCCATTATTAACACCCTCCAGGTCCTCCACAGCTACAGTGTCAGGGGCAGTGCTAATGACTGTTGCTGGCATTTACAGCGTTTCATAACATGGCAGCTAAATACTTGTCCAACAAGCTCCTAGGCGGTCATTATATTCTCAGAGTAAGAAGCGTTTTGCTAGATCTTTACAAGTAGAGTTTGCTTGTGCCCGAGCTTACTCGGACGTTTTGTTCTGATTGTGGAATAGAGTCCTTCACTCTGCAAGATCTATTAATAATCTTCTGGGATTTCATAAGGCTGTTACAATTTATTTGTTTTAACCTAGTATGTTGATATGCTGAAGGGAAATTGGCAGGCTGAAACTACTGTTTAATTTTGTTGTATTGTTTTATTATTATTTTTTTCCAAATCTTTATTCATTTTAACATATACATCAAGTGTACAATAAATATAACTCATCATAGTACATTATCACTTGAAAATTCCATAACAATATATTTCCAAAAAATTTTTATCCCACCCCCTCCCATATCCATACATACATATTATAATTCCTATGTGTATTAATCAGTTAAAATATGCAAATATATATTTAAATTATCATAACCCCCCCACCCCCCATTCCTTCAAATTATCACATAAGGAAAAAGAATAATAAATTAACCTTAATCATTATAATAATTTATTATTGGCCTCCACACATCCTGAAACCTTTTAAAATGTCCATTTTGTACTGCAAGTAGTCGTTCCATTTTGTACAGATGACACACTGAATTCCACCAGAAGCTGTAATTTAGTCTAGAACATTTCTTCCAATTAAACGTTATTTGCTGGATCCCCACACCGGTAAGCTTATTATTTGCTGCAGATATTTGGCATTTAGCCCTCATACACATTCCAAATAGAACCGTATCGTAGGACAATGCCACATGATTTTCCATCATTAGGTTAACTTGATCCCAGATTGATATCCAAAATGCCTGAATAAATGGACAATAAAATAAAAGATGATCTAAAGTTCCAATTTCAATTTTACAATGCCAGTACCTATTAGACTTAGAGCAATCTAATTTTTGTAATCTAGTAGGGGTCCAGAATGCTCTATGCAACAAGAAGAACCATGTTTGCCTAATAGATGCCGACATCGTACCTTTAATTCTCCAAGACCAAATACGTGGCCAATATTGTTTTATTATTATGAAGGCAATTTTGTAACCAGTTCTGGGTCAGGAGGAGAGGCTAAATAATGAAATAAATAAATAAAATGTTGAATCCAGATAAAATTAAATATACTGTATGTGAGCACAAACTTGGGCAGAAAGCATTATGGGACTCTTATCCAGAAGTGCTAAATTTAACAATACAAGGAAAGGTGGAATGTGGGGGATCCCACAGCATTTCTTAAAATGCATTTTGGCTTTGCACAAGCTTTATCTAGGATTTATTTTTCTCTTCTAGGTGTTGCAGTAGACAAGATGATCTTTTTCAAGAATGTTCCCACCGGTATTTAAATTCCCTGAGGAGGTTTCAAAGACTTTGCAGCTGAACTGCCTGGCTCTTTCTTATCTAAACAGAAGGTATTTGATGAGAGATGTGTTCTTGCTTCAGATTGATATATTTTTTATCTTTTAAAGATGATTGAAATCGGAGTGTTAAATTATGAATGACTATGAAAGATCTCCAAACACACAGCATACCAAATTACCCCCCCTCCCTTTTACAAAACCGCAATAGCAGTTTTTAGCTTAGGCTGGCATGCTGAATGCTCTGCTTCCTATGAGCGTCAGGAGCAGCGCAGAGCATTCAGTGCGCCGGCTTGCGCTAAAAACCGCTATCGCCTTTGATGTGCATTAATGGAGCCAACCTCTAGGTGTCACTATAGAACTGCCCCTGTAGAGTTAAGAGTTATTAAAGCAAAAAGAGGACACCTGGTTCTGCCCCGTTCCATGCCCCCAGCTCCGGCCTGTTCTGCTTCCAGCGCCACCCCATTCTGTTTGCAGCCCGGACCCCGTATAAACTTCCTTGAGCTCAGGACTGCATCTGCGCAAACGTCAACGTGACATCATCACATTAATGTCTGCATATGCTCAGATGCCCTGCAGATGCGGCCCTGAGGTCAGGGATTTCCAGAACCCGGATAAACTGCTGTGTTTTGGAAATCTCTCCAAGCACCTTATTTATTTATTCATTCAATTTTCTATACCGTTCTTCCAGGGGAGCTCAGAATGGTTTACATGAATTTATTCAGGTATTTGAGCATCTTTCCATGTCTGTCCTGGAGGGCTCACAATCTATCTAACATACCTGGGACAATGGGGGGGATTAAGTGACTTGCCCAGGGTCACAAGGAGCAGCATGGGTTTGAACCCACAACCTCAGGGTGCTGAGGCTGTATCTTTTAAGCACTGTGTCACACTCTTATCCAGGGGCACAGCTACCATTAAGCGAGCCCAAAAAAATGTCCAGGATCGCCCAGTGGTAGGGGTTGTCTGAAGCTGCACACCTGACACCTCCCTACCAACCCCCACCCCCTACCCCGGGAATAGTATTGCTCCAGCTCCAGTTCCTCAGCTCTAAAAATAGGACATGTCCGGGCTTTCCTTGACATCTGGTAACCCTATTAAAGCATGCTACTGCATCAGTGCAAACTAATGCCCTTAACATGCACCACTTTATAGCAGTCCCAGCTCCAAAGAACTCACACATTAGTAACTGGCTGACAGTGTGCCCATCCAGTATTATCAGTGAGAAGGGGGAAAGGTCTTAGATATAATCTTGGACCAGAATCTGATGATGAAGAACCAAGTGGAAGCCTTAGTGAGGAGGGGATTCCACACATTATGGAAGCTCCAGTTAATCAGAGCATATTTTGACCTTAATTCATTTAGACTTGTGGTTCAATCTCTGGTAATGGGCCAATTACCATATATACTCGAATATAGGATGAGATTTTTGGGCCAAAAAATGGCCCAAAATTGGGGGTCTTGTCTTATATTCGGGTTGAAACAGACCCTCACGGACTTGTTGCTAGCCTCAACCGATCTACCGTATGACCTGGTAGGCCGGGACGGGAGGGATCCGTCCCAGCCCCGCACGTACCTTTTTTGCCGTTTTTAATACCTGGTGGTCCAGTGGGATGAGAACTGGTGTCAGCCATTCAGAGAGCGGCGTGGGGCCGAGGAACAGATGTAATTAAGTATCCAAAAATTCTTTATCCCCATCTAGCTACACCAGTGGATCAGTTTGAATGTAATAATATATTTGATAATAAAATATAAAATTTATAAAATGTGTAAAAATGATGGTGCAATTGAGTACATACTGATGCCTAAATAAATGGAACAATAAGCTTACACAGGTGGCAGAGGGGGTACAGGGTAGGAAGGTGGGGCAGGGTACAGAGCCTGGCACGGAGTGAGGGGGGCTGGGTACAGAGCCTAGTAGGGCAGGGAGGGAAGAGGGCTGGGTGCAGAGCCTGGCAGGGGAGGGCGTGAGGGAGGGGACACTGGGTGCATATCCTGGCAGGGCATGGCACTTGAATATTAAGCCCCCGTCTTATATTCGAGTCAACCATTTTTCCTCCTTTTTGGGGGGAAAATGGGGGTCTCGACTTATATTCGGATCAACATATATTTGAGTATATACGGTAGATTATTGTAATATTGCTCACTTGGCAGGAACACAGAAAAATCTGCAGAGGCTGTGCATTGTGCAGAACGCAGCGGTCAGGCTGATTTTCGGACTGAGGAAGTATGATCACGTCACTGTTTTCTACTGTGAATTGCACTAGTTGCTAGTGGAGGCTCAGATCAGTTTTAAGTTTGGATGTTTTTGTTACAAAACCCTGTTTGGACTCTTTCCCAATTATCTTACGAATTCATTCTCATTCGCCACTAACAAACATACTAGACTTTTACATGCCAACTTTATCTTTCCATCTGTAAGAGGATGCAAATTCAAAAAGTACCACCATCGTCTTTTGTCTTATCAGGCAGCGTTCTGGGACAAAGATTTAAATACCTTAATCATGACTTCAAACACTTACTCAGGTTTTAGGAGGCATCTGAAAACTTATTTGTTCACCATATACTTAGGTAATTAAATTAATTCATCTCACTGCTCAATTGCTTTTATAAACCACATAGAAATTCACGGTCCTGCGGTATATAAGCAAATTGGAATGGAATGGAAAGACTAGGCTGCAGTCTAGAAACCATTCTGGGCGCAAAGATCCTGCAAATTTCAGAGTCTTGTAAAAGACGTCTAAGGCAGGGGTCTCAAAGTCCTTCCTTGAGGGCCGCAATTCAGTCGGGTTTTCAGGATTTCTCCAATGAATATGCATTGAAAGCAGTGCATGCACATAGATCTCATGCATATTCATTGCGGAAATCCTGAAAACCCGACTGGATTGCGGCCCTCAAGGAAGGACTTTGAGACCCCTGCTCTAAGGGGTGCAGGTTTCCAGCAGAGTCCCAGGGAATTTTAGATAAATAACAATCTACTCTAGCCACCCTGCTTTCACCACTTGTACCATACCTGGTATGGTGGGGAAGTGGGGGAGGTGAGGAACAAAGGTGTATTTTTGCAAAGGTACACTGTTGGATTTAGTGCTTACTGATTAGCGTGGCTAAATGCCACACAGCTCATTGTATACATGTGGGCTGTTAGCACTTAATGCACAAATTCTTAGCGTGTGCTAAATCTGTTAGTTCACCTTAGTAAAAGGATCCCCAAATGAGTCAACAAAGCCCCAGAAGTGCATAATACACAGTGTGTGTTGATTTGCCTCCAGCCAAATGTCAGATTATGGGCTAGATTCACAAAGCAAACCGATCGGTTTGCGATCAGATTTCCCTCGGGCCCCATTCACTAACCTCTCCTGCGATCTGCTTCGAATCCATGCATTCAAATGAGGAGAAACGCATGCAAAGTAGATAGGGATGTGATTCACCAACCAAATTTTCCATACCGACTGGGCTGGCTGATCATTCCAAGAAGCGACTGCTGAGGACCAGTCGAAAACGTCTTTCCGACTCTCCAAAGCCCTGCTCTCTGCACACCCTGCTCTCTGCTAACCCGAATCTCTCCTGCCTTCCGCCCCGATGCTCTTCTCCTGCCTGCCCCGATCGCCTGCCTGCCCCTGACTCTACAACCTTTTCCCAAAGTTAAAAAAGGAAAAAAAAATCTCTGATGTGTCCGGAGGTCCAGCGCATGCTTCCATCTGCATATTTTAGTTTAGGGATTCCATCGGACCTGCCCGGATCGGGCAGGTTCGTGAATCTAGCCCTATGTCATTTGAAGAAGGTTTTGTGCAGCAAAGGGTTTTAGTCTTTGCAACAATTCTAATTGAAGTATGGGGGTTGTGCATTGGCAACCTAGGCTCCTTAAAGAGATGCCATCGGCCACTTAAATTCAGTTTATAAAAGAGTTCTCCCCCCTACCTCCACATGTGCACATTCACAATCATTTCCTTTCGTACATAGGGTACATGAAAAGAGCCCACAGTTTTGTTACACAAAAATAATAATATATTTTAATAAAAGCAAAGCTGGAATAATTATTTCACTTAGAAATCTGATCTATGAACAAGGATGATTATAAAGAGTTAATAAAGACCTATATAGAATTTAAATTATACATATTTTCCCCTTAAAAAGGAGAACTAGATAGAAATAAAACAATTTAGACTTTAATCCATATAAGAGCAAAACCAAAGAGTATTTCTTAAAGGGTGCTTCTAAGGCATCTTCAGTTCCAAGATAGGGAAGCTCTGCCCGGCCTGCACGCCATTCACGGAGCTGAGTCTAGGATCAGTAACGACCAGGGTTGGATCATGGCGCTGGGGATCTGAGGAGGCCGATACTGCCATCTGCAAAATACAATCATGACAACATCACAAGCGAGAACTGAGGAGGAGAACTTTTCCTGGGCCACCCTCTTGTTTGGTTACCATGGAAACCCAGCTTAGCTAACTCTGGGGTCCTTGTATTAAGGTGTGCTAAATGCTAAGACGTCCATTATATCCTATGGGCATCTTAACATTTAGGGCACATAATGTTTAGGTTAGCGCACCTTAATAAAAGGACCCCTCTGGGCAATAGGAATGAGTAACCATGATTGGAGTATTTATTCAGGGGCCCCATGCTCAAAGGTTCACGGTAGAGTCCTCTCTCTACTGTGAAATTAGCACAAAAGAAAAAAAAAGCTGTGGCTTGTTCAAACTAATGAGTATGCAAATTACTGCTGCATTAAAATCATGTCAATGATCTGCAGCTCAATGCTAAATGTCAACTTTCCCTTCCCTGCCTGAACAGCAGTTTGCTCAGGAAACAGGACAGGAGATGTGACATTTAAAAAAATATGCATGCTGCGGCATGGATCTGTCCCATATCCCCAACTTAACACATCTTCCCACCACCCTGGAGGCTAGTGACACCCACCCCACCCCCACATGACTGACCCTCTTTTTGATCTGTCCAGGCACCCCTCCCTCCTCCAATTATAAATAAAAAAGATTCCAAGGTGATCTAAGGGCTCCTAGGCCCCCCTCTCTACCACACTAAAGGGCTGATTCACGAATCGCTCTCATGCAATCGGAATCACACCCCCAGTTGCCTGCCCGGATTGCTCTATAACAATTCCAACGCATGCGCAGACCATCTGTAGATGGTCTGTGCATTCGTTAGGCCTCTGAGCCTGGCAGATAATTTTTTTTTTACTGTTTTTAACTTTTTTGCGAGCATGTGATTTTAACCCACTTTAAGTCCACGGGTTAAAACCATGGGCTTGCATTGTAGGGAAGGGTGAGAGAGTCGGGGCTGCAAAAGTTCGGGACAGGCAGGAGAGTTGGGGCTGCAGGAGATCGGGGCAGGTGGGAAAGTCGGGGCTGCAGGCGGGAGAGTCGGGGCTGCAGGAGATAGGGGCAGGCGGGAGAGTCGGGGCTGCAGGCGGGAGAGTCGGGGCAGGCAACAGATCGGGGCTGCAAGCGGGAGAGTCGGGGCTGAAGAAGTTCGGGGCAGGCAGGAGATCAGGGCTGCAGGAGTTCGGGGCAGAAGGCAGGGCAATCAGAAAGAACCTGGGCGACTGGTCCTCAGCAGTTGCTTGTGTGTGATCGGCCAGCCCAGTCGGTGTTGCAAGGTTTTTGTTTGTGAATCGCTGCCTGCCATCATATGAATGCCGTTCCGCCTCATTTGCACGCGCGGATCGGAGGATGATCGGGACACAGGTTAGTGAATCGGGTCGGAGGGAAATCAGGTTGCAAAGAAGTTGCAAACCGATTGGTAAATGATCAGTTTGCTTAGTGAATCTAGCTCTAATCCCACGATGTTGCCTGGTGTGCCGTACAGTGCAGACACTGATTAGGCCTCAGGCCGGGTCCCGCACGCGCTCCCATGAGACTCCCCCGGTCCCCGCTGCTGTTCAGTTTCGATCTTCTGCTCTGACGCAACCGGAAACAGGAAGTTGCAGCAGAGCAGAAGATTGAACACTGAGCAGCCGCGCGTGCGCGGCTCTTTGGGAAAGCGTGCATGTTGCCGAAAAACAAAACCTACAAACTAAGGTGAGGCGAAGGGAGAGAGCTGGCTAAACAGTAGGATTGATTGGGCAGGCGAGTGGTGGCTGCGGGGACCGTGCGATCGCTCGTGTTCCCAGCTCAAATTGGAAGGAGGGAGTGAAAGGGAAAAGGATTCTGGGCCAAGGGGATGAAGACGGAAAGAAAAACCCACAGCAGGAAAGAAAGGGAAGGACAGGCAGGTGAGCCAGATGCTAGAAGCAGGGGGGGGGGGAAAGAAAGAGGGAAAAAAGCTAGATGGGGTTGAAAAGAAGAGACACACTGGTATGGAAGAGGAAGATAGGGGAAATCTGGACACAGGAAGGTAACAGAAAGAGGGGAAATTATGTGCATGGGGCATAGGGACAGAGACATAAAGGGGACATGCCATGGGGATGGTATATGGACACAGGGGGGAGGCAATGACAGATACATAGGGGAGATATTAGAAATGGAGAAAATAGGAGCACAGAAGCGAGATGGTTTGTTGGGATGGGACAGGGACCGAGCTCGCAGGTTCCAGTGGCTTGCACAAATTACATTGTAACGTGCCATGAAAATAAGAGGGAGGAAGGTAGATAGATAAGCCACGTGAGAGGAGCTGAAGGGTGGTAGAAAGGAACAGATGGTAAAGGAGGGAGGGAAGGGTGGTGATGGAAAGGAATAGGACAGACATTGAAGGAGGGTGGAGAGGAACAGACCCCGAAGGGAAATGTGGAAGACAGAGTGGGAAGAAGACAGATGCCAGACTAAGCGGGAGCGGAGGGAAGAAGATGGGTGCTAGACCAATTGGGGGGGGGGGTGAAGGGAGAGGCACAGTAACAGCAAATGGAAGACGCAGAGAGAAGACACACAGTGGATGGAAGGAATTGAATGAGAAGATGTGGAAAGCAGAAACCAGACAACAAAGGTAGAAAAAAAAATTCTATTTATTTATTTATTTTTTGCTTTAGGATAAAATAGTATATTAGTTGTGTTGATAAAAATTTATAAACAAAGCCCTGCCAGCTGAACATCTCTTTCTCTAGTTCAGTAGCAGGAACTTTGATTTATAAGAAAGGAATAAGCTAAATATTACAGTACTAAGGCTTATATGGATGCAGCGGGGACGGTGACGGGGCGGTGAATGGGATGGCGGTGACGGTGACGGGGCGGTGAAGGGAACGGCTGTTGACGAAGAGCTACGTGTGTGTCTTTCTTCGATTCCAGCCAGAATATCAGCTTTGTGTTCAGCCAAACAGGCCCAGGTTTCGCACTGAATAAAGTATTTTATAATTTTTCACTATTCTGTTTACTTAATATTTCATAATAAAGTAATTATAAAATACTTTCTTTGTGTTTATTTGATTCCTATTCAAGAGAATTACTTTATATATAGTCAATATAGGCACAGAGTTAAATTTTTTTACATTTTCTAATGGTGGTGTGCCTCGTGATTTTTTTCATGAAACAAGTGTGCCTTTGCCCAAAAAAGGTTGAAAAACACTGGTCTAGTGATCTCCCTCCTCCTCTCCCTAGTCCCACAAAAATCTCCCTGATAGTCTAGTGAGGTTTTAATGAACTCTTTTAGAGCAAAGAATTTGTAATACAACAGACCAAATCCCATCCGCTTATGTTAAAATATAAAAACGTTACAGAAGTTCAAACATGTAACCTTTTCAGACTGACCCATGACTTGAAAAATTGCTATCCTCAGCATTTTAGATTAGAGAGTTAAATGGGGACAAATTTGTCCCCATCCCCGCAGGAACTCAATTTCCCCATCCTGTCCCCATGAGTTTTGTCGCTGTCTCTGCCCTATTCCTATAAGCTCTGCCTTAACTGCACAAGCCTTGAACACTTATGATTTTAAAGTGTTTGAGGCTTGTACAGATGAGGACAGAGCTTGTAGGAATGGGGCGGGGACAGGATGGGAAAATGAGTTCCTATGGGGATGGGGAAAAATTTGTCCCCGTGTCATTCTCTATTTTGGATCCACTGTTTTGGTCACCTTTTCCCAGAGATGGTCACATAAGGTAAAAACAACATGTTAACTGGCATGCTGAAGGAATATGTTTCCTGCCCACCGAAAACAGTGCAGTTCTGTAGAAGCTTACATGCCCAATGCTCCACCATAAAGGGGTGAGGGTGGGAGCATATGCTAAGCCATTAATAAATAACCCCCAAATGAATTATCTACAAACATCCTAGAAGAAGTGAAAGTTAAGGGCACATGATAGAATCCTTTTAACCAATCCAGGAGCTGGAATGCTTTTTTATTCTGCCCAGCCAATATTTCAGGATATCCACCATGAATATGGATGAGATAAATTTGCATGCACTGCCTTCACTATATGCCAGACGATCGATCTCATGCATATTTATTGCGGGTATCTTGAAAACCTGAGTTTCTAGGTGGGTCCCGAGGACTGTTGAGAACCCCTGCCCTACTAATAGCACCAAGTCAGGGACTTGACCCCCTGTCAGAGCCACAGACAGCTTAGTAATTTGGCTTCGTATTTCCTGTCAGCATCACAAGAAAGCTAAAACCCGAACCGGAATGCTCTCGGTCATAACCCTCACTGGAGCGTCTGACAGTCCAGCACCAATAAAAAGAAATCCATCTGATTATATAAGTTATTTATTTATTTAGTTTTCTATACTGCTCTCCCAGGGGAACTCAGAATGGTTTGCATGAATTTATTCAGGTACTTGGGCATTTTTCCCTGTCTGTCCTGGTGGGCTCACAGCCTATTTGATGTAGAGAATGACATGATGACAAAATTCATCACTGTTCCCGTTCCCGTGGATAACTGCGGGAAACCCTCCCATGTCATTCTTTAGTATCAATCTCAATCTCAGTCCTTCTACACCAGCATTCTTCAATGCAAGGCTTGAGGGTCAGTGGCTGAACCCATTCATACTCTGATTCTTCCCTCTCTCCTTAAAGAATGATATGGGGATGGTTTCCTGGGGTTATCTGCAGGGAGGGGAACGGTGATGAATTTTGTCAACCGGTCATTCTCTAATTTGCTGTCTCTGGGGCAATGGGAGGATTGGGTGACTTGCCCAGGGTCACAGGCAGTTTAAACCCACAACCTCAGGGTATTGAGGCTGTGGCTTTAACCACTGCACCATACACTCCCCCCCCCCATTTAAGTGCAAAAGAATAACTTGTAAAAAGGGTTTTGTTTGCTGAACCAGTTGAAAATGTGCTATGAGATAAAATTCCCCTCTAAAAGGGAATTATCAGACTCAGCATAGACATCGATAGGCATCACAATCCCCCTTTTACAAAACCGTAGTGCGGTTTTTAGCATCGGCCATGGTGGTAACAGCTCCAATGCTCATAGAATTCCTATGAGCTGTAACTGCCGCGGCCAGTGCTAAAAACCATGCTATGGTCTTGTAAAAGGGGGGAAATGTTAGGTGCCAGAGTTTTCCTAGCCTAATTTATCGGCACAGACACCTACCGACACCTAAGTCGTTCCACGCCCATTCTCCACTCCTAACCATGCTTGCTTTTCAAGTAGGCACAGGCATAGGCGTTTCACTGAGCTTCATGCAGAACTCAAATGATTATTATTTTTTAAATTTTGTAATGAGTTTTAATGGCATTTTCTATTACTATGTCAATTTATTAATTTTGAGTTTTGTACGGAACTCAGCTAGTTGCTGCCGATATAGGTGCCTAGCCTTGGCGCCATTTATAGAATCAGGACCTTAGTGCCTTACTCAAAGATAGCTGTTGGGGGTCTTCCAGGGATGGAGCCTGCGCTTAAGTGCTAATATTCAGCTCTTAGGAAGCCAGAGTTTGTGCATGAACGAGACTACATGAAAGTCTGTCCTATTTTCAGGTGCTACCCCGCAGCCACTTAACTGCTGAATATCGACCAAAGCAGCTACACTGGCTCAAAAACAACCAGATATTCAAGGCTGAAGCTTGGACAGAGCCTGGCTTTGACTATCAAGGAATAACTCCATCAGTGGTGAACAAAACGCTTACTGCCACCAGCTGAATATCAGGCTCATAACTCCTTACAGGATCTCAGAAGGGAAATCTACTGCTTGTGTTACCCCTCTCCTCGTCACTTCACTGTTTGTTTCCTCTTACTGTCCTACAAGTGTATCCACTCTGCGGCTCCTCAGTATCTCCCTTCTCTTGTCTCTCCAAATACTCTGCCTCAGCAAATCCGTTCGTTGGGTGAGGCTCTCTTGTCGGTACACCTCTCCTCTACTGCCCCTTCTACCTTGCTGCGCCACATGTCTGGAACAACCTGCCTGACTCAGTGCATTGAACCTTGTCTCTGGTAGTCTTCAAGTCCAAGCTGCAAACCCACTTTTCTGAAGCTGTGTCTAAGTCCTACCCTCCTGGCCTATTTGTAAAGCACCCATATCTGTTGTCATTCCCTCTTACTACCCTACCTCCTCCACCTCTTAAATCCCTTGTAATTCCCACCTAAGTATCATGTATAAATTCACCCTCCTCTATGTCAGTCATAATTGGATTGTAAGCTCTTTTGAGCAGGGACTGTCTCTTGGGTGTTTAATATACAGCATTTAGAAATAATAGATAGTAGTGCTAGTACTTAGCAGGTTTCGGACAGGCTGTAGTGTGACTGAATTATGCATAAATGGATTAGCTTTATTACGCTGCAGCAATGACCTCAATAAAGCATGCCGTATATAAAGTATATATATATATATATATATATTTTAAGGGACTAATTATACAAATACCTGGTATTGGTAAAAATGTGACAGCCAGGACTGTGAGTCCTTCATCTCAGCCTTCTGCTTTCCTGGAGAGATTCTTGCTTCAGAGCAGGGAGGTGACAGCTGCCAAGCATCTGTCACCGGAGCCTGGAGATGTACTGTAGAGTCTCTCATTTCAGCACTGCAAGGGGCTAAGAGCCAGGATTCCTGTTCTGAGATTTGTACTTGGCGCTCTACTGGAGATGTTCTTTCTTCAGCTCTAAGAGGAGATGCCACGTAGAGGGGAGAGCCTTGTTGCACTAGAGAGTGTCGGCAGTTTACATCTCGTGCAGCTGGGCAGCAACCAAGGCCTTCTGGGCATCTGTTATATCTCCTGACTGTCTTCTCCCTCCTCTTGATCAAGGTCTCCTCACTGAGTCCCAGGAGGCTTGACAGGTGGGAGATGTAGCGGATGGTCAGCCGCAGCGTTTCTATTTTGGTCAGGTTCTGGCTGGCTGGCACTATTGAGGGAGGCAGATACCTCCTCAGGTTGTAGAGCGCTTTGGACAGGTTCCTCATCCTCAGTTTCTCCCTTTCACTGGCACTCTGTCTCTGGGTGTCTGCCATTGTGCAGCGGGGTTTTTTTGTGCCATGGAATGAGTTTCTTGTCTGCTCAGAAGACAGGTCATCCAGCTGCTTTTGCAAGTAGCTGTGAAAAGCAGCACCTGAAGATGTAGACACCGCACAGGAAGGAGAGACATTATAGGATTCTGGGGAAGAGGCTGAGGAGTGGGAGTCCGAATGGGCATAGCTCCATTCAGAGAGCTGCGTACAGTCTGGGGTTCCCATGTAATCCCAGAGCTGGAGCTGTGCTGGAGAGTGGTCCATGTCTTCGAGGCTTTGTGCGTCCCTGACACTGTGCACAGAGCTAATACAGAGGACTGAGGCAGCTCCTGACTTTATCCTCGGAGCTAAGGTGTGAAATGGAGACTTCCCAGGCTGACCAAAGTGTCAAAACCTACAGCAGGCTGAATATGGCTAGAGCAGGGGGTCTCTGGGAAAGTGACCCCCATTTGCAAATGTGTGATTTCTGACTCCTTTCTTCCTTTAATTGATGCTACACTGAGCTCTTAAAGTGTGCTAAGAACAATTTCATAGTGTACATACATGTAGTAATGGTTATATTTCATCACTGTACTTCACTTAAGCAGTATCTCTATTCTCATTTTAACCCTGCTACCTGGGATACATATTTAAAAAAAATGCATACCCCACCTAAAAAACTTGGCAGTTTCCAAGTAACATACACAATCATTTATAGTTTGGGGTTTTGTTTTGTTTTTTTACATTTCCAGTGAGATTTCTTCCCTTATTCATATAATATCCAAAGCAGTAGTGACTCTTTCCTACATCTTGTTACCCAAAGTAAATTAAGAGACCACTGATGCAACAGATAAGTAGAAAAATAATATCAGACCAGAGTTGGAGTGGGGGCAATGGGGAATGAGAGGTCTGCGGGAGAAGAAGATGGTAGAGAAGATATTAGGTACTGGAAATAGGGTTACCATATGGCTCAGGAAAAGGAGGGCGGATTGAGACATCCAGGTTTTACTTCCACTGAAAGCAATAGAAGTAAAACCTGGATGACTCAATCCGTTCTCCTTTTTCTCGAGCCATAAGGTAACCCTAGAAAGGGGTAGGGATTAAAGGCAAACCAAGGAGAGCAATGGCAATATTGCTTGTCAAATCTCACCAGCTACCACTGATTCCCATTAAAACCAGTAGTATTGATTAGGATGGGCAAAATCAGTGAAAGTGATCACACATTTTGGTAGCATCACGTGGAGCTTTTTCATAAAAGAAGGTACAGTCCTGCATTTAGATGCAATTTTTCTGAGGCCAAGTTGCACCTTGGTTGTTATTTGATTAATAAAAATGACTTTAATGGGGTTTTTCTGTTTATTAGATTATCTCTTAACAGTGCTGTGTGAATTGAGTGGGTGGGAGAGGGAGGGGAGTGCTATATAAATAATGACAGCAAATAAAAGTGACATCTTCAACTACAAATATATAGAGGACCCTTTAGGGGTGGTTTTACCCTGGTATAGAGGGAATGAAAATGAAAGAATTAAAATGGGATATTAAAAAATTGCCAAATAGTTCCTAAGGCTGAATTAACAAAATCTTCAATGCTTTCAGGACAGGAGCCCATTCTGTGGTGGCAAATGGCTGGATCTTTTAAAAACTGAATGTGGGATATATGCTTAAATTGAAATAGCTGTTTTCTATCAATGCAATTCAATAAAAAGTTATTTATTTATTTTACAAATTTCTTGACCGTTTACCACCTAAGCGGCTTACAGTAGAAAACATACATATTCATGGCATACTCAAACATCTTACAACATATACATCTTATTCTATATGTCCATATGATATATGCATCCTATCCTATTCTTCCATAGATAATAACTAAAACTAGCATAACACTTCCACATATACTCGCAAATGCTAATAGAACTGTTCACCCTTAATGAACCATAAAATATCATGTTATACAGAGCTAATAAAAAGCTTTCACAAATAAAACTGGACAGACTTGCACGGTCTGTGTCCCATATGTGGTGATTTGGTGTAGGATGGGCTGGGGAGGGCATCAATGGGAACTCCACTAACTTGGAACATGAGGATGTTACTGGCCAGACTTTATGGTAGATATCCTGCAAACAGCATGGTTGGATAGGCTGGAGTGAGCTTGGATGGCAACTTCAGCATTTGGAACCTAGAACAATACCAGGTGGACTTTATAGTCGGCAGAGAGCAGGAGAGTCTGGGCGGCAAGAGCAGGGCTTGGAAGGGGAGAGCAGGAAGATGCGTGCAGAAAAGTAAAAAAAAACAACAACCTCGGCTTGAACGAGCATGTGCAGACCATCTACAGGTAGTCTGTGCATGCGCGCAGATCGTGTACCAGCAATCCGGGCAGGCAGATGGGGGAGTTCCTCCAATCGCCCCCATCTGCATATCTGTTTTTTGTGATTTCATCGGACCTGCCCACATCGGGCCCAATCGGGCAGGTTAGTGAATCCGGCCTATAGAATATTGTCAGTTACACATGTAATTTAATGTAATTAGCTTCTAATTGGCATTAAAGACTAATTCTTTAGCACTCTCCAGACCAGTAGAGGTTAACTTTACGAATGGGTATATATCTAATCATGACCAGCAGGTGGAGACTGAAAACAAAACTTTGGGACAGTATATCCTAGCCCCTCCTCTCTATTTCCCCCAGTCTTCTTTCAGTCTCCAGCAGGTGTTGATGTGATCTGTACCCATCTCCCTTGGTAGGGCTGTTGGAATTTGTTTATGGGGTTTATTGTCCCTGTTTTTGGCCGGACGGAGCTTGGGTGGACTCTGTTTGGGGGTTCGTCCGACCTCGGGGGTGTCAAACCCGGCGGGTCACGAGCGGGGTCCCTCCCCCCACTTCCTCCACCTCCCCACATTTTTTTAGAGGAGCCTCAGCAGTAAGCCTTGCCCCCTAAATCAAGCAAGGCATATTGCTTTGAGAGCCTGTGGAGTCTGTTCTGTAAAAAAAAAAAAAAAAAAAAAAAATCCTGAGGTAGTGCTGGTCTGAAGGGTTGTTTCCCTTTAAGAAAACTGTATTTTACTGTATTTTTTCATGTAACCGGCACTTTTTTCTAGCTAGGTCGCGTATGGAGCAATTGTGCCCTTCTCCGGGGGAGTAGGACACAAATTTAGTCCAGCCGCGAGGCACTCGCGGCCGGCCTGAACTCGGCGGTTTGGGTCGGTGAGGTGGTGGAGCTCCGTCGGCAGCGGCTGCAGGCGCCCAGAGCTCCCCGCCGATGGTGCCTCGCGAGTCGGCAGGGAACGGTGGGGAAGCCCGGTCTTCTCTGTCCGCCCACGGAGGGAATCCCCGAGCCGCCGACGGTCGGGTTTTAGAGGATTCCCTCTCAGCTGATTTTTTGACAGCTGATGCCGGCTTGCCTGCTTTAGCGGCTGAGACTATTCAGGTTTCTCAGCCGCTTCAGGCTATGGAGGGAGCTTTTTTGGCGGGAAAACCGCCATCTTCTCTGTCTGGCCCCTCCATTTTGTCTTCCACCTCAGGTGACCTTCCCCCTGTTTTGACTATGCAGGGGCAAGGTTCTGCTGGGTCTCCTGCTGTGGCAGGGAGTCCCTTGGGACCCTCGGGGGGTTTTTCCCCTGAATTTTTCTTTTCTTTATGCAGAGCCTATTTTCAGGCGGCTGGGGGTCCCGGTTGCGCCCAGGGGGTTTCGGGGGGTGGGGTTTCCTCCGCGCTCCCTGCGGCTTTGCCTCTCTCGTCTGACGTGACGTCCCCTCCGCCGCCTCCCTTGTCCAAGCGTCCGCGGGTGTAGTGGGACGAGAATTTGTGGTCGGAGGAACGGGTCGGTCTGGAGGAGGACCTGGACCCTTCTGAGGAGTTCCAGGACTCTCTGGAGGGGACGGAAGCTGGCGGCGGATTGTCGGATTTCCCGTTCTCCAGTGACGAGGCGTCCGTGGTGCGCCTTTTTTCAGAAAGATGAGCTGCCTGACCTTATTCAGCAGGTTTCTTCGGTTTTGCGTTTTGAGGACGCGCCGCCGGAGACTCCGCGTGTGGGGGACCCCCTGTTACGGGGGATCCGTTCCGTTTCCCGCTCTTTTCCTATGCATCAGGATATTCGGGATATTATTCTGGAGCAGTGGAAAACGCCGGAGACGCCGTTTCGGCTGGCGCGCAGCATGGCTCGCCTGTATCCCATTCCGGAAGGGGATCGGGCTACGTTAGCTTCGCCAGTCGTGGATGCGGTGGTCTCGGCAATTTCCAAGCGGCATACCGTGCCTGTTGAGGGCGGTTCTGCCTTGCGGGACTCTGAGGAGCGCAAATTGGAGAGCATCCTTAAGCAAAATTTTCAGGTCTCTGCCTTTGGGGTCCAGGCGGCTATTTGTGGGGGACTGGTCGCTCGCGCCGTGTTTCGGTGGGCGGAGCGGGTCTTGGATCGAGAGTCTGACGACTGGTCTCTGGTGGATCAGGAGGTAGCGAAGATTGAGATGGCGGCCTCATTCCTCTCAGATGCTCTCTATGACTTGGTGCGGATCTCGGCTAAGTCTATGGCTTTTGGCGTGGCCGCAAGGCGTGTGTTGTGGCTGCGCGCTTGGGCGGCGGATGCTGCGTCCTAAACTAAGCTTACTAAATTTCCCTTTCGGGGGTCGTTTTTATTTGGAGAGGACTTGGATAAGTTGATTCAGACTCTGTCGGACTCGAAAGTTCCCCGTCTGCCGGAGGACCGTGCCCGCCCGGCGTCTCGGGGGGGTGCGGCCCGGGGGCGTTTGCGGGAATTTCGCAAGTATCGCCCTGGGCGTGGGGGCTGCTTCTTTCCAGTCTCCGGGGTTTTCTCGGGGTCGGTTCTTCCAGCGCATGCAGCCCTTTCGGGGGGCCCGTCGGGGGGCAGGGATTCCCTCCGCCAGTTCCCCCGCTTCCCGTCCTGCGCAATGACTCCTTGCCGGCGCCCCCTTTGGTTCCGGTGGGGGGCCCGGCTGCGCAAATTTTTCCCCAAATGGGCCGAGATCACGTCCGATCAGTGGGTCCTTGAGGTGGTGCGGGACGGTTACGCTCTGGAGTTCACCCGCTCTCTGCCGGACCTTTTTCTCGCTTCTCCATGTCAGACTCCATGGAAGACGCAGGCTTTTCGTCAGACCCTTTGTGGTGGCCATAAAGGAGGGGACCTTTCGGCCCATCCTGGATTTGAAAGGGATCAACAGAGCTCTCAAGATTCCGTCTTTCCGCATGGAAACGCTGCGGTCGGTCATTCTGGCGGTTCAGCCGGGGGAGTTTCTTACGTCTCTCGAGCTGACGGAGGCCTACTTGCAGGTTCCAATTCGGGCCTCTCATCAGCGCTTCCTTCGCTTTGCGATCTTGGGGCGGCACTTTCAGTTCTGTGCGCTTCCCTTTGGTCTGGCCACGGCTCCTCGGACGTTCACCAAGGTAATGGTGGTCGTCGCGGCAGCCTTGCGGTCGGTGGGCATCCTGGTTCACCCCTACCTGGACGACTGGTTGATTCGGGCAAAGTCGTTGCAGGAGAGCTCCCGGGTTACGGCTCGGGTGGTGGAGTTTCTCCGGTCGCTGGGCTGGGTGGTCAACCTTTCCAAGAGTCGGTTGGTCCCGGCTCAGCGTCTGGAGTGCCTTGGGGTTATGTTCGACACCTCCTTGGGGTAGGTCTTCCTTCCAGAGGCCCGGGTGAGCAAATTGCAATCTCAGATTCGCCTGCTTTTGGCGTCCCGGGGTCCTCGGGCGCAGGATTTCCTCCAGGTCTTGGGGTCGATGGCGGCGTCCCTGGACGTGGTGAGGTGGGCGCGGGCCCACATGCGTCCTCTTCAGTATGCTCTGCTCCGGAGGTGGTCTCCCCGGAGGCAAGATTTGGATGTTCCGGTTCCCCTGCGAGGCTTGGCGCGCTGCAGTCTGCGCTGGTGGCTCCGGACCCCTCACCTGGTTCAGGGGGTGGGTCTGGATCTCCCGCGGTGGACGGTGCTCCTTACGGATGCGAGTCTCCTCGGTTGGGGGGCTCAGTTTATGGGCCACTCAGCTCGGGGCACCTGGTCCGCGGAGGAGGCCTCCTGGTCGATCAACGTGTTGGAGACCAGAGCGGTCAGGCTGGCGCTGTTAGCTTTCCACTCCCTTTTGCTGGGCAAGTCGGTCAGAGTCCTGTCGGACAATGCCACGGCGGTGGCTTATGTCAATCGTCAGGGGGGCACCAAGAGCACTCCTGTGGCGCAGGAGGCGGCTCGGCTCATGGTTTGGGCGGAGTCCCCTCTGCTGGACCTCTCGGCCTCTCATATAGCCGGAGTAGAAAATGTTCAGGCAGACTTCCTCAGTCGGCACTTTCTAGATCCAGGAGAGTGGTGTCTCGGCGCCGAGGCGTTTCAGTTGATAGTGCAGGCTTGGGGGCAGCCCCTGATGGACCTGATGGCCACGGGTGGCAATGCCAAAGTGCCCCGCTTCTTCAGTCGTCGCGGGGACGGTCTGGCCGAGGGTCTGGATGCTCTGGTCCAGCAGTGGCCAACGGAGGGGCTGTTGTATGTGTTCCCTCCTTGGCCGCTGGTGGGCAGAGTACTTCTTCGCATTGTTCACCATCCGAGTTTGGTGGTGCTGGTGGCGCCGGATTGGCCTCGCCGTCCATGGTATGCGGATCTGGTGAGGCACCTGGTGACGGATCCTCTTCCTCTGCCTCTCTCGGACGACCTTCTGATGCAGGGTCCCATTCCCATGTTCGACCCGTCTCCCTTCTGTCTTACGGCGTGGCTCTTGAAAGGGGTCGCCTTAGCAAGAAGGGATATTCAGACAAGGTGATCTCTACACTGTTGGGGTCCCGGAGGCTTTCTACCTCTCGGGCTTATGTGCGGGTTTGGCGTCTATTTGAGGAATGGTGTCGGGCGCGGGGGGTGACCTCTTTTCGCGCTTCTCTGCCTATCATTCTAGAGTTCTTGCAGGATGGCCTGGATAGAGGCCTGGCTTGGTCTTCTCTCCGGGTTCACCTTGCGGCCCTGTTGGCCTTTCGAGGGTTGGTGTCAGGTCAGCGTTTATCGGCTCTTCCTGATGTGATTCGATTTTTGCGGGCGGCCAAGTTGCTTAGGCCTCCCCTACGGCCCTCGGTTCCCTCTTGGGATCTTAATCTGGTTCTCTCTGTTTTGGTGCGTCCGCCTTTCGAGCCCTTGGACGTCTGTTCTTTGAAGGACCTTACTTTGAAGGCGGTCTTTTTGGTGGCCATTACGTCTGCTAGGCGTGTTTCTGAGCTACAGGCTTTCTCTTGTAGGGCTCCCTTCTTGGAGTTTTCTAGGGAGCGGGTCGTCTTGCGGCCTGTTCCTTCCTTTCTGCCGAAGGTTGTTTCTCCTTTTCATGTCTATCAATCGGTGGTTCTCCCGGTCTTGGGTGGTCGGGAGGGCTCTTCTGAGCAACGGCAGCTGCGCAAGTTGGATGTCGGTCGGGTCCTTCGCTCTTATGTGCAGCGGACCCAGGAATTCCGGAAGTCCGATCATCTCTTTGTCCTCCTGGCTGGTCCTCGTCGGGGAGCTGGCGCTTCTAAGGCTACTATTGCGCGCTGGATCAAGGAGACGATTGCTTCCGCTTATCTTCTGAAACAGCAGCCTGTTCCGGAGTTTCTCAAGACTCATTCCACTCGGGGTCAGGCGGCTTCTTGGGCTGAGTCGTCGCTCGTGCCTCCAGTGGATATTTGTAAGGCTGCGGTTTGGTCCTCCTTGCATTCCTTTGTTCGTCATTATCGGGTTGATGTGCAGGCGCGTCGGGACGCGGTGTTCGGTGAGCGTGTACTGGTATCGGCCCTTCGGGGGTCCCGCCCGTGAGAGGGACTGCTTTGGTACGTCCCATTCGTAAAGTTAACCTCTACTGGTCTGGAGAGTGCTAAAGAAGGAGAAATTAGGTTCTTACCTGCTAATTTACTTTCTTTTAGCTTCTCCAGACCAGTAGAGGTCCCCACCCTGTCTGTTGTTGTTGTTGTTGGGGCTGTTGCGCGGGCAGTTTTTGGTTTTTGCTGCGGGTTCTAGTATTTTTCTAGGGCCGGGGAGAATTGAAGAACAGCGGCTGTGGCTCGGCTGGCTTAGCTGGCGAGCTGTGGGGACATTCTTCCTTCGGGAATTTCTCCTCTGCATTTTCCAACAGCATTTTTGGGTATGTTATTTGTTACTCCTTTCGGAGTATTGTTTTTTCTCTCTGTTGTTTTCCAGTTCTTGGTTCTGCTTGGCTATTCGGCAGACTGAGGGAAATAGAGAGGAGGGGCTAGGATATACTGTCCCAAAGTTTTGTTTTCAGTCTCCACCTGCTGGTCATGATTAGATATATACCCATTCGTAAAGTTAACCTCTACTGGTCTGGAGAAGCTAAAAGAAAGTAAATTAGCAGGTAAGAACCTAATTTCTCCTTATTGGCCATAATCAGTGTTAATTGACACAAATTGGCTCTAATTAGCAGCTATATACCTCACTGGACTTTGCAAATAGTGTGCACAAAATTCATAGTGTGTAACTGCAAGGAGGTGTGTGGACCTGGGAGGGGTAAGTAAGGGTCAGGGGCGTGCCTAGCAGTTGTGCGCACAGGTTGAAGAATATTAAGATTTATGCACCTAAGTGCCTACATTTAGGCAGAACTGTTTACACCAGCTATTGAGCTGGTGTCAGTGCTCACACCTAAAATTAGAAGGGTAGTTAGGGACATAGCACTAGTATTATATGAAGGCAATTGGAAGCACAATTGCCAATAAACGCTTAATGTGTATCATCTTGGCACCTAACTTTGGGTGATCTATAGGGAATTGCCCCCTTAGTGCTATGATATAATCCTTGATTGATTTATTGATTCAATTTTCTATACTGTTCTCCCAGGTGAGCTCAGAACGGTTTACATTAATTTATTCAGGTACCCAAGCATTTTTCCCTGTCTGTCCCAGCGGGCTCACAATCTATCTAATGTATCTGGGACAATGGGGGTATTAAGTGACTTGCTCAGGGTCACAAGGAGCAGTGCGAGTTTGAACCCACAACCTCAGGGTGCTGAGGCGATAGCTTTTAAGGTTACAAACTAAATTTCTGAAACATGAGCTGCAATGTACTGTAGCAAACAGCGAACTCTCACAAATTGTTCTGTCCTTTTAGAGGTTAACTTAGTAATGTTTTTGACTTCTGGAATATGGAAGCACAGGCCAGCTACATTAACAGCTCCATTTTAGACAGATCTTAGAAGCAGGAAATGAGATATGCAGGTCAGTGAGTCTCAGATTTTACCAGTGTTTTAGACCAGAATCTGCCAATGTAGGGCTTGCTCTAAAATATAGAAGAAATGAATATTTATGTACCAGGTGAATGCAGCATAAACATTTTATTTATTTATTTAGAAAACTTATACCTAAGTGGATTACAAAAAAATCCCCCAAAACAACTAACATAATCATAAAATAAAAACATCATGAAACAGTATAAAAAACAATAAAATAAAACAATATACAGATAACATTTCCATTAATCAATTCATTCCTTCAGTCACTGCTTCTTAACCACTTAAAAAGCTTCTATAAAAAGAGATGTTTGTAATAATTTTAAACTCTGAAAGTTATTATTCATTCTCAGTTGTCCACTGAACTTCCGAAAAGGGGATTACGAAAGGATGAGGCTTATGGTGGGGAAGAAGATTAAGAAGAGGATAAGCACTGTAAAAACACTAGAGCAAGCATGTCACCGAGGCACAAAATCTATATATACCACATATCAACAAGGGATCCAAGAGGAAAAAGAACAAGGAACCGGCGTGGTTCACTGTAGCAGTGGAGGAAGCGATCAGAAACAAGAAGACTTTGTTTAAGGAATGGAAAAGGTCAAAAATGAATGAAAACTGGAAAAAGCACAAACAACATCAAAGCAGGTGCCATAAGGCGGTAAGAGGGGCCAAAAGAAACTATGAGGAAAAAATAGCCAAAGAGGTGAAAAACTTCAAGTCGTTCTTTCGATATATTAAGGGGAAACGACCCGCAAAGGAAGTGATGGTGCCGTTGGATAACCATGGAATAAAGGGAGTGTTAAAGGAGGACAAAGCCATTGCCGACAAGCTGAACACATTTTTTACATCTGTATTTACCGAAGAGGATATATACAACATACCGGAAGCTGACAGGCTATATGCGGAAAACGAAGACGGGAAACTGACAGGGTTGACAGTCAGTCTAGAAGAGGTATGTAGGCAGATTGATAGGCTTAAAAATGATAAATCCCTGGGACTGGATGGCATCCATCTGAGGGTAATCAAGGAACTGAAAGGGACTATAGCTGAACTGCTTCAACTGATAGCCAATCTGTCAATAAAATCGGGAAGGATTCCGGAAGACTGGAAAGTGGCGAATGTTATGCCGATCTTCAAGAAAGGTTTGAGAGGAGATCCGGGAAACTACAGACCGGTGAGTCTGACCTCGGTACCAGGAAAGATGGTAGAGGCGCTGATAAAGGACTGCATCATTGATCACCTTGATGGGCACAATCTGATGAGGACCAGACAGCATGGCTTCAGCAAGGGGAGATCTTGCTTGACGAACTTGTTGCACTTCTTTGAGGGAGTAAACAGGCAGATAGACAAGAGCGACCCGGTCAACATTGTATATCTGGATTTTCAGAAGACGTTCGACAAGGTCCCGCATGAACGACTACTATGAAAAATTGCAAGCCATGGAATCGAAGATGACATACTCATGTGGATAAAAACCTGGTTGGTGGATAGGAAACAGAGAGTGGGGGGGGGGGGTAAATGGACAATACTCGGACTGGAAAAGCGTCACGAGCGGAGTGGCGCAGGGTTCGTGCTTGGACCCGTTCTCTTCAACATATCCATAAACGACCTGGAAATTGGTACGACAAGTGAGGTGATTAAATTTGCAGGCGATATGAAGCTATTCAGAGTAGTGAAGACACAAAAGGATTGCGAAGACCTGCAACAGGACATAAACACGCTCGAGAAATGGGCTGCGACATGGCAAATGAGTATTAACATGGATAAGTGTAAGGTGATGCATGTTGGTAACAAAAATCTTATACACGAATACAGGATGTCCGGTGCGGTACTTGCAGAGACCCCCCAGGAAAGAGACTTGGGAGTACTGGTTGACAAGTCGATGAAGCTATCCACGCAATGCGCGGCGGCTGCGAAGAGGGCGAACAGAATGCTAGAAATGATTAAGAATGGGATTACGAACAGATTGGAGAAGGTTATCATGCTGCTGTACCGAGCCATGGTGTGCCCTCACCTGGAATACTGCATCCAGCACTGGTTGTCGTACATGAAGAAGGACATTGTACTACTCAAAAGGGACCAGCGAAGAGCAACTAAAATGGTTAAGGGGCTGGAGGAGCTGCCGTACAGAGCGAGATAAAAAAAACTGGGCCTCTTCTTCCTCGAAAAGAGGAGGCTGAGAGGGGACATGATAGAAACATTCAAGATACTAAAGGGAATAGACTTAGTAGATAAAGACAGGTTGTTCACCCTCTCCAAGGTAGGAAGAATAAGTGGACACTCTCTAAAGTTAAAAGGGGATAGATTCTGTACAAATGTAAGGAAGTTCTTCTTCACCCAGAAAGTGGTAGAAAACTGGAATGCTCTTCCGGAGGTTGTTATAGGGAAAAACACCCTCCAGGGATTCAAGACAAGGTTGGACAAGTTCCTGCTGAACTGGAACGTACGCAGGTAGGGTTGATCTCAGTTAGGGCTCTGGTCTTTGGCCTGGGGGCCACCGTGGAGCGGATTGCTGAGCATGATGTACCATTGGTCTGATCCAGCAGTGGCAATTCTTATGTTCTTATTTTCTTATGATATTCCAAAGCTTCACCTGCCACCGAAATAGCCAAAGCTCTGGTACTAGCATACCTCACATGCTTTAACTCATCAACAGATAAACGCTTCTGAAGGATTGACAAGGCTGAAGTAATGTCACAATATGTGAAAGATACCACAGTATCCCTCGGCAAATTGTTTGAAAAATCAATATCAACACCTTAAACACTACTTGAGATTTAAAAGGCTGCCAATACAATTTTCGTAGTAAAGGCATCACAGGCTCAAATTTACTTTTACCAAAGATTAAACGCCCTGCACCGTTCTGAACCACTTGTAAAGATGTACATTTGGATGATGACATACCCAAATACAATGTATCACAAATCACCAAATCAAAAAATAGAGGAACTGGAGTAAATATAAATCTTAAAAGATTCCAGTTAAGCATATGCTGGGTAATATACCAAATATTTCCCTAACCTTAAATGCCAGTGAAATAACTTGAAGTACTTTTTGAGAACTTTTTTAGGAAGGGAAAAGGCCTCAGAAGCCACAGGGCACACCTAGGCATTCTCAACAGCTCTCCTCCATGCTTCTATCATTGGCCCAAAACCCTATTAGGTAGAAAATAAAGTTCAAATACACTGACAAATATTTCAGCAATATCTCAGCAAATTACATATCTATAAAGAAATGCAAAGCAAATGTAGCTTGTCTTTGATCGTTTGATGTTCCGCTGAGTACTGCTTTCCATATCTGCTCACTTCTTTGTAATACAACACGACAAAAATGAAACAACCATTTTAGAAAACTAAAAGCATCAAATATTGATAGGTTTAAAGCCAGCACGTAACCAATTATGTTGGATAATGGCAAGAGAACCAGTTATGAGCCAGCATATGACCTGTTATCTTTGCAACCTTAGAACCATAACCAGGTATTGTTCCAACAGTACAATGTAAAACATTACAAATGATCAAAAATGCGGCTGCAAGGCTAATTTGGGGGGTTAAGAAATTCGACCATATAACACTGTGGTTGAAGAAACTCTCCTGCTTACCTGTATGATCACGCATTATTTTCAAAACTTTAACATTGGTGTTCAAGGCCATTTACCATGGAATTCCTTGGTATTTGTCACAAATCATGGCAATCTGTCGACCGCTCAGAACCTTGCATTCTGAGGGTGCAATACATTTGTCATTGATGGACTTCTCAAAAATGCATTATGAGAGCACAAGAACTTCTGCTATTTCCATCATGGGAGTAATACTGTGGAACAAATTAACTGGACTATTAAGAGCAAAAAATACTTAAAACTACTCTATTTTTAGAAGTTTTTTAATAAATGATAGGTTGTTTAATGCTGGTTTTAAGAGGAATGATTCTGTGAGGATTTATGAAATTTTGATTTTAAAGATGTAACTGTTCACTTGTACTTTGAGATATGTGTATAAGTCGTGTTTGTTTTACTTTATGTAAGTTACTTTTGTAATGCCGCTTAGGGCTCGGCGGTTGATAAATCTTTTAAATAAATAAATAATTTCCCTTGCCAGTTTGGCATTTGGGGGGAGGGGGCTGGACAAAAGACACTGGGGGATTAAGGGGGCAACCTCCTCCCCCCAATAACACCAGTGGAGTGCTGCTCAATAGCATCTGCTTACCAAATCCTAAATGAACTTGGTAACTCCCAACATCAACCTTTTAGGTCATAGACGTTTAGGCACTGATTTTATAAATGGTGCATGAAGTTAGACACCTAAATCAGCGATGCATAATGATTTACGCACCTAACTAATGTTTTAATTGACTCTGTTAATTGAAAGCACCATTAAAACCGATTAAAAAAAAAAACTAAATTAATAAAATTGATTAGCCGGTAGGCGCCTAATTCAGTAGGTACCTATCACCTCACAGTAGGTGTCTATACCAATGTGCCTCCAATGCCTACATGGCAAGTAGGTGTGGCTAGGGGAGGAGTTTGGGCATGGATTGAGTAAGGTGACAGTAGGCTTCTATGTTAGACACTGGTATATTAAGCCAAGAAAACCCTGGCTTAATATCCCGACACCTAAACTTATGATGCCTACAGGCGCGTAAGTCGATTTAATAATAATTTATTTCTTGTATACCGCCAAACCAGTAAAAGGTTCTAGGCAGTAAAAGGTTCTAGGCAGCAAGATAAGGCTGAACATCCAGCTGATATACAATACAAAAAAAGCTATTTCTAGAAGATACATAATGCCTATAGATTAAAAGCATTAATATTAGAACACTTAAGTTACAAATTTATCAAATAGTTGTGTTTTTAGTAATTTTCTAAAATTATAGTACGATGGAACTTCTAGCATAATTTTGCCAAACCAGGTATTCAATTTAGCTGCCTGAAAAGCGAGAGTTCTCTCTAAAAATATTTAGGCGTCGCTAGGCACAATTCTGCAAACAATGCCTAACTTTGATTAACATGTGGTAGGTGCTGCTTTATGTATTTATTTATAAATTTATATACTGCCTAAATTTATTTATAAATTTATATACCGCCTAAATCTAAGCGGTTCACAGGGCAACATACATAATATAAAACCAATATAAAACAAATAGACATGTTCTTCCAGTCCGCTCAGAAACTGTATTTATTTATTCATTTAAAACATTTATATTCTGCATATCCTGCAAATCTATGCAGAGTACAATAAAATCCAAATAATAAAAAAATAACAAATTACAGTGAAAAATTGATCCACTTGTACCCGTTCTACTCCACTCAGGATTCTGTAGACTTCAATCATATCTCCCCTCAGCCGTCTCTTTTCCAAGCTGAAGAGCCCTAACTGTTTTAGTCTTTCCTCATACGAGAGGAGTTCCATCCCCTTTACCATCTTGGTCGCTCTTCTTTGAACCTTTTCTAGCGCCACTATATCTTTCTTGAGATAAGGAGACCAGAACTGAATGCAATACTCCAAGTGAAGTCGTATCATGGAGCGATACGGGGGCATTATGATATTCTTAGTCTTGTTAACCAAACCGTTTTTAATAATTCCCAGCATCCTGTTTGCTTTTATGGCCGCTGCCGGACATTGAAGATTTCATCGTATTGTCTACAATGATACCCAGATCCTTTTCTTGGGCGCTAACCCCCAAGGTGGACCCTAGCATCTGGTAACTGTGAGTCAAGTTATTCTTCCCAATGTGCATCACTTTGCAATTGTCCACATTAAATTTCATCTGCCATTTGGACGACCGGTCATCCAATTTCCTAAGGTTCGCCTGCAATTTTTCACAATCCACATGTATTTCAACAACTTTGAACAGTTTAGTGTCATCTGCAAATTTAATCACTTCACTTGTTTCAATTTCTAGATCATTTATAAATAAGTTAAATAGCACCGTTCCCAGTACTGACCCCTGCGGCACTCCACTGTTTACTCTCCTCCATTGAGAAAAATGACCATTTAACTCTGTTTTCTATCCAATAACCAATTCCTAATCCACAACTGAACTTTGCCACCTACCCCATGACACTTCAATTGTCTCGGGAGCCTCTTGTGAGGAACTTTATCAAAAGATTTCTGAAAATCTAGATACACTACATCAACCGGCTCATCTTTATTCACATGTTTATTCACACCTTCAAAGAAGTCAAGCAAATTTGTGAGGTTGGTAAATGTGCACCAGTGACCACACCAGCCCAGGACCATCATCTTGCAATAGTTTAAAAATTAAACACAGCGTCTTAAATTCGATACAAGCACAGAATGGCAGCCAGTACACACTGCATGATTGGCAATTCATAAAACCTACAATCCAGCATCTAATTATCTGCTTGCCGTAACTTACAGAAAAGCGTCAACAAATAAATGAGTTTTTAATAATTTCTTTAAAATTCCATGGTCCTGGCATAATCTTAGGTGCCCTGACAGGGCGTTCCATTTTTGTTTTTGTCGACACATAGGGCTCCTTTTACAAAGGTGCGCTAGCGTTTTTAGCGCGCACACCAGATTAGCTCACGCTACCTGAAAAACTACCACCTGCTGAAGAGGAGGCGGTAGCAGCTAGCGTGCACGGCATTTTAGCGCATGCTATTCCGCGCGTTAAAGTCCTACCAAACCTTCGTAAAAGGAGCCCATAATGTACTCCAAGTTCCCTAGTTGCTATTAACCTCATTTCTCTCTCTGACCTTAAGGATCTAGTTTCAAGTTTATTATTTCTTTGATACACCGTCCATCAAAATTTATCTAGATGGTTTACAGTCAATATAAATATATAAAAAGCAAGAATTAAAATAAATATATTGTATTTACAGTGATACATGAAAGAAAATCAAGTGTATATTTTATGAGATCGAATAAATTTCTATGATACACTTGTTGTAGTATGAAAAATGAATTAAAAAAAAAGAATTAAAATAAATATATATATATTTTTTTTAAATAGAAAATTCCACCACATAATATTAAGGGCTCCTTTTACAAAAGTGCGTTAGGGCTTTAACGTGCCGAATAGCGCATGCTAGACCTTAATGCCAGCATTGAGCTGGCATTAGTTCCAGAAGCGTAGCGTGGGTTTAGCACACGCTAAAATCCCGCGGGCGCTAAAAACGCTAGCGCACCTTAGTAAAAGGAGCCCTAAATGTGGAGGAGGGGAAGGGGAGGCATATATTACTTAAGACTGACATGACAGGGGAGGAAGATACAAGAGGTAGTGTATAATACATTGAGATAAAAAAAATAGAAAAGAAAGGAGGGGGATGGATGGACCATTAGAAAGAGGAGTTTGGAGTTGAAAACCTGAAAAGGATATTATTCCAGGGAAAGGTATCCTGAATTAGGTATCGTAAGCATCCTTGAATAAAAAAGTTTTGAGTTTTGTCTTGAATAATTTAAGAGAGGACTCTTGTTTTATAGAGGAAGCCCTCCCACATCGATTTCAAGCATAAAGGCGCCATTTACAGAATCTGGCCCTTAGTCCTCCCTTCTGAAATGGGGAATAAACATCTATGAACTTGTCATGCCTTTGCCAGCCCCAAATGCACCCAGAACTTACCTCCTTGCTGTTTACACATATGAGTACTTGGCTTTAATACATGCATATCCCACCTTTGAATAATAGGGACTTAAATTTTTATACAAGATTAACATTTAAATGCCAGCTTATGCATATATCAAATGTACGAGGATGAATCCAAAAATTGAAGGCAGTTGTTAGATTTTGCGATAACTTCTGGATGCCGCACATAGGAAGGTAACATCAGAGGGAGAGCCGACGGGGTCGTGAGGAGTACGTTGTCGACCACTGCAAGCGACAGCTTCAATTAGAGGTAGTTGGGAAAGGAAGGGAAGGTAAAGGAGGGGTGCATGCAGCAGGTGGGATCGGGGTGCCTCTCACTCTCGCTACGCCACTGGGGGCAACTGATTTATATTTATAGTGTGTGATCTGTTTTTCATGCTGCAGCCCTTACAGTAGAGATTGGAAAGGTTGATAATTTCTCTAGCGGGCATAAGAATGATTAAAATGTAAAACTCTGTGGAATTATACATATCTCTCAGTGGACCCCTCCAGTTTAATATCCCCTGCTTTACAATTGGATAGGTAATTTACAAATTATTTAAAAAATGCCACAAAGAATGTAAAGTGATGCTCACGCTGATATAACTCTTAATCCAATGAGTGTACTTTTACCCTTCAGTGAACTCTTGTCCAGATGGGTGGATTTTGGGGTTCAGCTGGCGTGCATTCACCGTCAAACATGTTTTTCTCATTTCAGCAGAGAGAGACTGAGTTTAAGGCAATCCTGCCCCTGTTATAGTTTCACACTTCACTCCGAGCTCTGTTTGGACAAGCGCCACCTCCCACTATGTCTAAGGTGTGAACCTGGGAAGTCAAGAGAAGGCAGTGCACCAAAGCAGTTATGTTATGAGGTGAGAATTTGGTCTTTATGGAGTTTTATGTAGAAGAATTTCTTCAAAATGATTTGTCCCAGTAAAGAACTAGCATGAAAATTGCTTTCCTCTGGCCAACTAAAGTGTGTGCATACTTTAGCTGGGTTAAGAAAAGGTTTTCTCAGGATGAGGTGTTTAGGTTGGGAAGAAAAGCTACATGTGTGTGCCATTTTCCCATGTACCAGGGGGTTCTGAAAAGTTCTCAGCCCAGCCAACCAACTTCCTAAATTCTGAGCTCTATTATCTTATTTCGTCAAGTGCCAATTTGCAGAAATGAAATTCTATGTTTTGACATTGTTTCAGATCATTGATTGAACCATATCCAGGTCATTCTCTTCTTTCTTGGATTGAGAACTTTTCAGCACCCCCTCTTATACTTACTATTCTACCTAGTTCAGCCAGGTGTTAATTACCTGTGCTCTATATATGCACACACTTTAAGACAGCTAATTTTCAGAGAGAACCAGGCTCCTCAAAAGGCTTTAACCCACACTATAGTGGAGTCATTCCCAGAGCAGGTCACAGGAGAAAGCAATGTGTTGTTTTAGATTTTCAAAATTACACATGATGTTTTGGCTTGAAAAGAGCATGCACACAGGGACACATTGCAGATACTTTTTCTACTCACAATTTTCAAAGGGAGAATACATGCACCCTATGAAAACTGGTAGAGAATTCACAGGTAAAAAATTTACATAGACTTTTGCATTTGATTATCTTTATTAATTTTCAACAACTTTAATGCAATGAATAATAGCAGCACAGAGAAGTTCATTTGACACTGCTAAAGCCTATAGCAACAAGTGGAAGGCCTTCCATACTGGTTCAATTTAAAAATTTGGGGCCCGATTCTATAAACTGCACCTAGGAAGTAAGGGCCAGATTCTCCGAAATGCACCATAATTGATGGCCGCCTACAAAAGCGGCACGGATTGTGTGTTAATCACGCAACGGCACTGTTTGGAGAATCGCTGCTATGTGAAAGGTAGGCCCAGGGTTTGAAGGGCCTTTCATGAGAATCGCATCTACAGAGGCACCTAATGGTCCCTAAGGCCACTTTTGGCATTAGCCATGTCTAGAGTGGCCATAGGCACCACAAGTTGCCTCCATAGTTGAGACAATGGTGCTGTTTATAGAGGCACCTGCGGGTGTTTTAATTGGTTTTTAATCAGCGTGCTCAATTACTGTACCAACTGAACCAATTAAAACAAGTTAGGCAGCAGTAGGGTGTTCTTTTGTATGACACCTGCTCATAAGGCTATCAAAACAACGAAGTTTTGGCGCAGTTAGGGTTTCAGTGAATAGACCATCCATCCTACTCACCAGATCTTGCTCCATTTGACTATTTTCTGTTCCCAAACCTTAAAAATAGAGTTTGAAAGGGCAACAATTTTCAAGTGATTCAGAGGTGATTGCAGCAGTGGAGCAGTATTTCAGTGACCAGACATCAGAGTATTTTTCGGAAGGGTTACAGAAACTTCAGACATGATGTGCCAAGTGTGTTGGATTTAGGGGTGAATATGTGGAATAACTTGTAAGTTTCATGGCTACACGTCATTCCCTTCTTGGCTGGGCTGAGAACTTTTCAGCACCCCCTTGTATGAAGGCATTTTAAAAAAAACCATATATTTCTGAAACTGGTATCTGGTCAAACTCTTGTGGTGGAATTCAATGAAAAACATGACTCCCAACTGATTTATCTCCTAATCAGATACCATTTTAAAACTAATAATACCATACTGATAACTTTGAGAAATATGTGTATTTTTACTATTTGTATTCTGTAATTTGCTGACTGTCCAGCTCTCTTCAGTGTATTATTATTATTATTAATACACTTGGGCATATCAACAAGAATTGCTTCCACCTTCTCTGTGTTTCTTTGGATACCTCCAGAGGCTTTTAAATTGTAAAACAGCTTCTGCTGATTACAGGAATACATTTTTAATAACCATTCCCAATCTGCAGCCAAAGCAAATGTTATCAAAACGTTTGTCCAATTGCTCCCATCTTTTTTGATTCATTTACTCTATTTTCAGTCCTGAATGTTGTATTATTCTCATATTTCTATAGTATGCCAAACCTTGACGTGTCTTTCTGGGTATTAACAATCATCTTTGCACCAAAGACAGAAAAAGACCATTCAGAGAGAGTTTTGTCTTCAGTACTGTAGATTTTCATAATACTATCTTAAATGATAATGCTATGTCAGTCTGCAGGATGATTTCAGACCAGAAGGACCATACATTCAGATATTTTTGAATTGTTGATAAAACCAATAAACTTTTCCACACTCTAGGATCCAGATAGCAAGAAGGGAAACGGAAAAATTACCAATTGTATTATAGAAGCCTGACAGAGATTCTTGGACCTCTGGAGCAGAATTGACCCCAAAGTTAACTGTTTTAATGATTCATTATCTCCATTTCCCAAACATTTTGTGTACCAAAGTGTGTTTTACGTGTTCTCAATCTAAGGATACTGCAGAAACTAATTACCATTTTGGGAAGAGAAATTATCTTTAAGAAACCACTCATCAGACATATCTCAAATATCATGCATCTGCTTAATAGCATGTTGCACTTGAAACCTGGCAAAATATTTAGATGATGGTAATGAAATTTCCTGCTAAAGCATCTCGTGTGACTTAATTTAGCTGCCTTCAATCTGTTGTCCATCGGATCAGATATTACTAATTTGCCTGAAGAGCTGCTGAGTGAGCACCTGCTAAGTGGAACTATAACTTAATCGGAATATCTTATCTGCTGGCATTCAGACTTGGGAAAAAGTAAACTTGGGCTTCAGTAGGTTATATCCTTGTCGTTTTTTTTAACTTTTTTGGTTAATTACTCTGATTTATTTTATAGCAAAGTCAGTTTAGGCAATTGTGTAACCTTTAAAGTCTCTGTTAGGGTTTTGTATAAAAAATGCTTTAGTAGAGAGAGGAAGTGACATCATCGTCCAAGATGGATGTTTGAATATTCAGCTTCGCATGCCCTCCGATTATTAGACTTTACGTCTCCTACCCCTGAGTAGTTTTGCTTCTTTCCCATGGTGGTTTTGGCTGGGGGAAACAGTGCCCATTTGGATTTGGTGCAGGATGTCTCAACCAACGCGCAATTTCTCATTCGGACCCGTGGGGAAAGCGAGTCTGAAATTGGTGCCTCAAATGGGAAAAGAGCTCTTGCTGCCGATACCGACTCCAGATATGACTGAGGGGGAGAGGGTGCCGATGATAGCGGAGAATCCGATGGTTGAGGTGAGAGCGATGTTTGTAGACCTCCGCAATGAAATGAAAGAAATGAGAGGAGAATTTACCATGCTTGCCATAGACCTGTGGGAAGAACTGGTGGAATTAGGCAATCATGTTAGTGAAATGGAGACTCATGTGGATGAACAACAGGAGGCGTTGGGACAGATGGACACCAAATGTAAAGATCTTCAATCACAGCAAGCTTTTATTTTCAATAAGCTGGGGAACCTTGAAAACTGGAGCCGTCAAACTAATTTGAGGATTTGCGGGTTCCCAGAGGTAGCGGAATATAAAGACTGTGAGGCAGTGGTGAAGCAGATCAATGGTGTCCTGTTTCCGGAGAAGACAGATACGGGGCCTATGTTGCTGGTGGCTATTGAGTGGGCACATCGAGCTTTGGCTGCTCCGAGGGGCAGCAAGCCGTGAGACATCATAGTCTGCTTCAAGAATTTCAAAGTCAAAGAGGCGATTTATCATAGGACTAGACTGAGGCCTGGAGGAGTTTTAGTGGGATACCTTTGATTTGGAAATTTACCAAGACCTTTCATCAGTTACTTTGTGCCATAGGGCGGAATTGAAGCCCTTACTTCAGTATCTTAATGAGCAGAAGATCCGATACCGATGGCGCTCTTCCTTCGCTTTACTCTTTTATTTGGAGGGATCTTTGAGAACTGGAGGAGGCCTCGGGATTGTTTCCAGAAATACAATTGTCTTCTACAGCGGAACCTTTGGCTAAGAAGTTGGCCGAGTGTTTGCGGCAGGGTCTGCCATCGCACCCTCATTGGCAGTGGGTCCGCAGAGATGGTGGTCGCATGAAGAGGCAATCTGTGGAACAGAAATCAGCAGGTGGACAAGACACATGATTGCTGTTTGCATAGGTTGATGGTTATTGTTGGGGATGTTTTATATGTGAGGGGGTACTCTCTTTGGGGGTCTTTGTGTGGCTGAATGGGGTGCTTGGGTGGCTTTAAGGCCGTACTTTCTCTGGGGTCTGGAAAGTGGGAAAGAGAAGGAAAGATTTTTGTTCTCCTTTTTTTTCTTTTTCTTTTATCTTTTGTTTACTGAACGCTTTGTTTATGGTGATTGGATGTCTGTTTGAAGGGCACTTGGGGTAAATGGGGAGTGGGGAGGTATTATTTGCATTATGGTTATTGTTGGTGAGAGGGCATGTGGAGAGGGAACCTTCCTCAGAATTGGTGGTAAGCATGAGATGGAAATGCTTGCTGCAACTGTTGGGAGGGGAGGGGTTGGGGGGTTGGGAAGGGTAAATGCTTCGGGATGGGGGTGGGGGAGAGAATGGTTTAGTGTGAGTATGATTGGACTTGTACTGGATTTCTGGACTTAGGAGGTTGTTTGCAGTAGGGGGCTGCTATTTTACATTGTTGAGTGGGTTGGGTTTCTGATGGGAGATTTGCACTTCTTATCCGTGAACATGAGAGGCCTTAATATTTATAGTAACATAGTAGATGACAGCAGATAAAGACCCGAATGGTCCATCCAGTCTGCCCAACCTGATTCAATTGGGGAGGGGGGGGGTTCTTCTTCTCCTTAGCTATTTCTGGGCAAGAATCCAAAGCTCTGCCTGATACTGTACTTGGGTTCCAACTGCTGAATTCCAGTTATGCGTCATTTACTACATAAGGAATTGGCTTATCATCGGGCCAACATAGTTTTTTTTACAAGAAACACATTTTTTGCCTAAGGTGGAGTATCTTTAGAGGCCCCCGCGTTTCTTGGACGTATATCATGCTACTAATTAAATGAATAAAAAAACTAGAGGGGTGGTGATATTATTTGCTCACGGGTTGCAAATACAGGTTACAAAAGTTATACGGGACCTGGAAGGACATTATTTGTTGATATGCTTATGCTTACATGAGCAAATATATACTTTATGTAATGTTTATGCCCCAAATATGGAGTTTACTTTTTTGTCTTCAGTGGTCTTTCGTTTGATGTAATTTTTAACGATTTCCCCTTTTTTTACCATTATTGTACACCGCTTAGAAATTTGTATAAGCGGTATAACAAACTTTTTAATAAACTTGAAACTTGAACATATTATATGTTTTGCGTCCTCGTATAATTTGAAAATAAAATATTACAAAACATAATTTCTCTGCCATTTCCTTCAAATCCCTCAGTTTGGAGCAATTCTTTTCAGCTCAAGAAAAGCTTTCAAATGTTCGAGGAGAAAAAAATACATATTTTAGTTGCATATATTTTGCAACACACTTGCAAGGATAAGCAAGTAAAAACGACACCCCTAAAGATTTAGGGGCTCATAATCAAAAATGAAAGATGTCCAAAAATCTGCCCAAACCAACAGTTGGATGATTTACTGCTCAAGTTGTCCAAGTAGCGATAATCGAAAGCTGCTCAACACTATGTCCAAAGTCACAATACGACCAACGTAAGTCGTACGAAATAGAGGCGTTCCGAGGGCGGGTTTATGGTGGAAATGTACCAATATGATAACCAAAATGAAATTGGTTTGCTCTGTGCTTTCTAAGTGGCATATACACTTAGGCCTACCTGGTATACGTCTAAGCTGGTCCTGATTGTGTTCTGTCTTCTGTCTGTACAGGTAATGGAAGAGAGTTTGGCATCGTTTGTGTCCCCCTCCCTCTGGCCATCTCTACCTGACCTTCCCTACTTCTGTTTTACACCCGTTTGTCTCCCTACGTTTCACAGACCTCTGCAACAGCCCCTTTCCCCTCCCACCTACCTCCTATCAGCATCTCCAGCTCTTTATCTTCCTTCCATTTCATCTTACTCATTCATCTTACTCATTCACTGTGCAGGAGCTGCACAGGAGTGAGTGATCAGTTTCCCACCTGGATTGTTCCCGGGGGGGGGGGGGGGGGAGAAGAGGGAGTCGGGTGACTGCCTGGGGACTGTATAGATTCTAATTAGCTCTGCTTTGTTTGGTAGGTGGTAGTGCCCTGCACCTCTGTGGGCAATGGAAGCCCTGAATGCTGTGCTTGCTGCTGAAATCCTTCTGCAGGAAGAGGAGAGGGATAATGAAAGGCTGCATCACAGAGCCCACATCAGGAGGGTATTCAGGCCTCGCTCCTGCTTTCTTGGTCTGACCGGCAAGCAGTGTCTGGAGAGATACCGCTTCGATAAGGCAACCATCCAGGATCTCTGCCTGCAACTGCACCCCCTCCTACAGGCCCGCACTCGTCGCAATAACCCCATACCAGTTCACCTTAAAGTGACAGCAGCCCTTACATTTTTTGGCAACTGGGAGCTTCCAGTTGGTCCTGGCTGCGAACATTGGTCTGACTCAGCCTGCCATCTCAAACTGCCTCAATCAATTCCTCTGTGCCTTCCTGACCCACACCCAAGACTACATCTCCCTCCCCACCATTCCCCAGGCCCTATAGGGCAGCATGAGGCAGTTCTATAATGTGGCACAATTTCTCTCTGTTATCAGGGTGGTAGACTGCACCCACATTGCTCTCAGAACCCCTCGGGCAGATGAGGCCAGTTATAGAAATCGCAAGGCCTATCACTCTATGAATATACAGGTGGTGTGCAATGCACAGGGAGAGATCCTGGATGTGTGCGCCAGATACCCTGGCTCCACACATGATGCATATATCCTGCAACATTCAGGCCTCCACAGGAGAGCTACTACCCAAGGGGAATTCAATGGCGGTTGGCTTCTAGGTAAGCACCACAGGGACACAGCAACCCTGTTGCCCCATCCCAACACTCTCTTTCTGTAAACTCCCACCAATCTGCCATTCCAGTAGGTCACCTGTAAATCACTGCCACTCACCATCTTTCCCTCTCTCTCTTTTTTTTTAATCTCTCTCATAGGTAAGTGTGGCTCATGACACCAATTGTATACTCTCACACTCCAGCAGAGGAAGAATATAATCGCAGGCACAGAGCTACCAGGTGCATCATAGAATGGATCTTTGGCCAGCTAAAGAACAGGTTCTGATTCCTGGATCAATCAGGGGGGCCAGTTGCTCTACAAACTGGAGAAGGTGGCTCAGATATTCCTGGCATGCTGCATGCTACACAGTCTTGCTGTATGGAAAAGCCACAAGCCAGCCACTGCCAGATCCCCCACAGCAACACCATCTGCAGCCACCAGATGGAGAGGATGATGAGCATCCCCCACCCCCACGCCACAGAGCCGATCAGAGTACCTTCCAGGAAAGGGTCAGCACTGGTTAATCCAAACCCACTTCTTATGAAATGGATACCTTATCCAAGGTAACTGACATTGTGGAGGTTCAGTGAAACTAAACTGAATCCAAAAAACTGCAGTCACAATAGTCAGCTTCAGTGAAGCTAAATTGAAGCTTGTAAACAGCACTGAGAATAGTCAGCTTCAGTGAAACAAAACACCTTTATTTACAAATAGCATGTGTAGAACACCACCCCTACATACACACATCCCCAACAACCCCACCCCCACCCAAACACCCCCTACCCACCCCAACAACACAAGACCCTTACCTACTTCCCCCTCTAGATTGAGCAGAAGCATCTGGAGCAACTAGGTCCACATCTGTGTCAGTCAGCACTATCACTGCGGGTATCAGTGTCCTGATGTGCCTGCTGTTGAAATGCTGGTCATTTGACTGGAGTGGAGGAAGGCAGGTGTGGGACAGGGCCCAAGATCTGGGAGTGGTGGCGTTTTTTGGTGGCTTTGCGTCCTCTTGCCACTGAGGCAGTGCTAGAGGGTGGTGCAGGCTCCTGATGAGGGGGCTGGCCTGTGGTGAGAGGATGGTTCCTGGCTTTGAGCTCACTCTGAAGGCCTTCCAGCTTTGCCACGATGCCAGTGTTCGCGTGCAAAAGCTGCCTCAGAATCTCATTGTTCTCACGTTGGGCCTCTAATGATTGCTGCTGTGCCTGGACCCCCTGTCTCAGCAGCTGGAGCGTCTGCTGGCAATAATCCTGCAGGCTGAGATTGTGGCCCAGCCTAATTAGGTGGCGACGCTGGCGATTGGGTGCCCTTCAGCGGGCAGGATGTGCTCCCTCACTGGCATCCTCAGTATCCCCGGCCACATCGGCAAACTGCAGAGGTGGTGCAAGAAGGAGCAGGTCCTCATTCCCATTGCCTGTGGTTGCATGTGCTGAGACTCCTCAGGCACCTGCTAGCTGTGTGTTGCAGCTGCCAGCACACCTGCCTCATCCTGCTGCTCCTGCACTGCTTGAACTACTATGCCACTGCACCCTGCCTGATCCTCATCGGAGCTGACATCTGCATAAGGGAAAAGCACATATGTCTGCCACAGCATACCACTGTTTTGTCCTACTCCCTCCAGGTGCTCTTCCCGTGTCTAGGTGAGATGAGCTGCCAGTATCATGCATCCCAAAGGTGTGTGACTACATACCCACCTACCATAGGGAAGTGTGTTGCTGGCATTATGAAGGGGATGGAAGGAGTGTATGTCCAGAAACCTGGCCTGAGGACACCTGCTGATCATATCAAATGTTCCAAACTGTAAGTTTAAGGGTCTAAAAATCCAATTCCATGCATCAACATGCTCTGGGACCAGCACATGGAGCAGTACCAAACAGATGTAATTTAAAGGTTAGAACAGCTGGAGTACTCACAGCCCTTTACAGGAGGAAGAGGAGGAGGAGAAGAAGAAGGATGAAAGAGAAGTCTCTATGAATATGGGACATAGCTGTCTGAATGGGGATTAAGACAAGTGTATACCTGAAGGATGTGCAGGTGCTGCAGCTGACCTGTCCTGAGTGCCCACACCTTAGGTGGATGTTGGTGACACAAAGGTGAGCACCAGCTGCTCCATGGGGCTGAGATCTGCCATGTCAGCATCTGGAGCCCAGTTGCCAGCCTTAGCTCTGACCTCCCTTTTGATGGCTCTCCATTTTTTTCTTGCAGTCCTCCACATCCCGGTTATGGCGGTGGACTGCATTTAGGCGCTCAGCTGTTCCCGCCCAGATTTTGCTTTTGGAGTATGCCCCAAGCCTTTCTCCTTGGGGCAAGAAGAGCTGCTGGTGGTGTGTGTGCACCTCCTGCACCAGCATTTCTGTCTCAGCCTGGGTAAAGTTGGGCTTTCCAGACAGAGATTTGACTGGTTTGGGAGCTATAGTGTCAAAGTGCCTACACATTTGAGAATATGAGTTTATACGTTTTTATAGGCAGTTTAACACATCCAGAAAGTCAGCCACTGGACGACTTTGCGATGGACGTCCACGTGGTCAGTTATGGACAAATCACAGGGACGTCTAGTCCATTTTCTGCAGTCTGTCAGAATTTCGTTTGTTTATTGGCACATTTAAAACGCAGGTGGGTGGGATACGTCTATACAAGCACTCCATACCGTCTCCTATCTATTTTAGGACCCCTTCATATCTACAGATCCAATCTTCACTCGTTTACTGCCTGCTACTGATTACAAGTTCTGCCTTTTCAAGCCTGTTGCTGTATTCAGGTAAACTACTATTCGTGCTTCCTCTGTGATGTTTTTTTATGCTATAGAAATGTACCGGCTCAGGTTGCTGGTTACCCTCTGAAAAGCCATTTTGAAACAGCTTTTAGGAGAGCAGGGGGATTCCTTCTGCATAGGGACCATAACAGCCTAAGCCCAAAGTTCTGACATCTGCAAAGGCTTGGACAAGTTCCTGGAGGAAAAGTACATTGTCTGCAGTTCACAGTCATGGGAGAAGCCACTGCTTTTCCTGGATTGGTGGCATGGAATGCTGCTACCTTTGGGGGTTTTGCCAAGTGCTTGTCACTTCCATTGGCTTCTCTGAAAATAGGATACAGGGCTACATGGACCATTGCTCTGATGCAGTAGTCTTATGTTCCTATAGATAGACATCTCACTTGCCTCTTGTAGTGTGTAGATCCTTCACCTCACCCCCCCTGTAATATTGCACATGCAGCTGTAAGATGTCCCTCCGACTTAAAAACCTCCTTCCTCTTTTTCAGGAGCTGGCTCATGTATTGCAGATACTACAGACACTCGCTACAGAGGAACAGCTGCACCTCATTCCTGGGGAACACACTTTTTCACTCTCCCCTTCTTCTATCCTTGCTTATTTGGGGGGGGATGCTCCTTATTTTAGAATCCTACCTCCTTCCTCCATTGCTTGCCTCACCTTACCCCCTCCCTCTCTCTCCTGGGACTTTCCTTACACTTCTTTGATCCCGGGGGCACATGTGTATGTGTTGGCTTATTGTTGCCTCTCCACTGGGGTGGGGGGGGAAGCTACCCTCTCAGCTGACACTGGTCTGCTTTCTGGTGCCTAACCTTGCTGTGGACAAACCAAGCATATACGACTAGCAGGTCATATAAACGCTGGAGGGGAAAATATTTTGAACGTCCTGCGAGGATGGGCCTAAAGTTAGTCGCCTTTGTATATCGTTCGTGGATGTTTCTATGACGCCTTTTGATCATATAATCAAACGAGTTAGACATCTTTCGATTATTGGCACGTTATGAAGGACATCTTGTTTTATATGATCTATTGATCATGCCCCTCTTATTCTCTTGTCTTAACTCCAGGAATTGCTTTCTGCGTTCTTGAGTATTCTTTTTCACATCCTGGTAGACCCATATCCGCTTACCATAAAAAACATTTTTTGAAACTCTAAAATACTGTTTCATAAATGCATCTATATCTTACAGGAAGACAAAAGATACTAATGGAGTTGTTCTAGGTGTTTTCTCTGTTATGGGTTCTTCCAGGAAATCAGATAAGTTTTGCAAATCAAGTTGAATAGTTTGATATTCCTCTCCTCCCCTCAAGGTTGTTTAACATTTGAAGGAAGATAATAAATTTTGTTTAATGGTGGAATACTTTCAGAGGTATATTTTAGTATTTCCAAAAGATATTTCTTAAACATATCATAAGGGGGTATCCCCAGAGTCTTGGAGAAGTTTAGAATTCTCACATCCAACCTTCTATTGAAGTTTTTAAAATTTTAAATTTTTCTGTGTATGGTCAAACTGTCCTTAATCATAGTATTCTTAAATTCTTGTAGACTTTATTTCAGAATCCATTTTTGTCAAAGCATTTTTTGTTTCAAGATTAGTTTGTTCCAAAGTTTTAGTAATGACATCAAGTTTTATCCCCCAAACTTGTACCTTTTTAGATGTTTTCTGGGTAACTGTATCCAGCCTCTTGAGCATTCTCCAAAGGTCACCTCTCCAGTGGGGGCCAATTCCCCAAAGATATTCTCCTTTGGTAGAAGCTCATCTACTGTTTCCACCTCCTCAGCAGGTTCACACACTGCACCTTCGGCAGCTTTGCTTCCCACTTCCACGGTAGCTGCTTCAGCCGGACAGGGAGGCACGACTGGGGAAAGGGGTGAGAGTGAGATCTCGTGCCCCTGCGTGATTGGACCTTCTCCGCCCTCTCGTACCGCGGGGCTTCCATCGCCCGTTAGTGAGCAGAGCACAGGCAGGAATTGCTCAATCTGGAGCTGTCAAGATGGCTGCAAAGACCTTCTGTTTATACGGCATGATGAAAAAAGAAAAAGTACGCTGACAGCTCACGGAGCTCGATCTCAAAGCTGCCTGGTAAGTGCCGCCATCTTAGCCACTCCCCAATGTAGCTAGTTTTAAGAAAGGTTTGGACAAGTTCCTGGAAGAAAAGTCCATAGTCTGTTATTGAGGGGGGAAGCCACTACTTGCCCTGTATCTGTGGCATGGAATGTTGCTACTCCTTAGGTTTTGGCCAGATACTAGGGACCTGGATTGGCCACCGTGAAGATGGGATACTGGGCTAGATGGACCATTGGTCTGACCCAGCAAGGCTATTAACTCACATTCACAAAAGTAATGTCAATAGATTAACAAATTTACATACATAACAATGACTAAACAAGCAAGAAAACAATACAAACAGAAATAATTATACTAACTGCTTTATCTAATCTTCAAGCTTCAAGCTGTACATCAGAAGGAAATAATTTATGCATCAATACATTTAAGCAGATTCATTAAAACTCTCACCAAACACCTGTTGAAATTTTAAGCAATTTTAAACTCCCTTAGACTTCTTACGGAACGTATATGAGCTTATCGCGATAAGGGATTTCCCTGCTGCGATAAGTTTAGTGGCAACCCGCGTCCCCCCCCCATGAAGACTACTGGCAGAAGGGATGCCCAGTCCCTCCTGCTGGAACCTCCCCCACCCCCCAAACATCGTGGGCATCCCCCCACCGGACCCTCCCTCCACCTCCACGGACTCCAACAGCCCCCCCCCCCCCCCGGACTTATCTTAGCATTTATTTTTAAACAACCTCTCCCCTGATACAGCTTTAAAAATAAGTGCTAAAAAAACTTTAGATAAACTATAATGAACACATTTTCAAGAGTTTAAAAATATTTACTCCAAATAAACTCATAGTTAAAGTATGGACTAATGAAGAAGTGATGTTCATGCATTATGCTATGCGGAACAGTATGCAGTGTATACCTCTGATGGTCTAAATTCACTAAAAGTTATTTTTTTGAGTGTGGTGTATTCGCGGTCTAATTTTGAATGACATGCGGTAGGTGCCATTTTCAACGGCACCATTTATAGAATCAGGCCCAAAAGGTCCAAAATAAGCAAAGTGCAGGTTAATGACGTCACTAATAATGGAGGCAGTTGTAGCAAGTCCTGCTGATATGACTTTAAGCCCAGATTCAACAAAAGCCAAGGAAAGTTAGGTCGTGCCATTAAAACCCAATTAAACCTTCATTAAAAAAAAAAATAGCTGCTACATGACCTCCAGGTCCCTGGTGGCTAGCGGCATATGGTGATGCCAAAGCCCGGAAGTGTGTGTGGTTAGGGGCAGCACCGGATTTCGGCGCCACTGGCAGCAATTCAGGAGGGACCCTGGGTGCTGGAAATGTAGGCCTATAAAACCCTGGCCTACATTTCCAGCCCTTAGAGTCCGTGGTAGCTGTGATTCTGGAAGTAGCGCCTGTCAGTGATTGACGTGTGGCAGGCACTACTTTCAAAATCAAGGCCTTAGAGTTTTAACAAGCAATAGAAAGCACACTGCTTTATAGACGTAAAAAAAGAATTATAAATTTTGATCTAATCTCAACAGAAGCCAGTACAAATGACAAGGAATGGTGGTATATAGATATTATAGGGAGTTTTCATTCAATTTAAGATTATTAAGATTTGATTTAGTGAGATCCTGATATAAATTATAGCCATCTGGTTTGGTAGTAATTGCAGATTAGACTACTAATGTTAAATTTTAATAGTGTATAAATAAACTAAACCTGTGAATCATAAGCAGATGATAAAAACGTGCTGCTTTACTAATCTGAGAACTCATTTTCAATTGATTATTGGGTAGCCTATAGACAATTGTGCATTTTCACTGTGGAACATGTCTGCACTGGTGAGCTGACAATTTCTTGATACCCCTAGACAGCTACATAACAGCTGCTGTAAAATTAATTTATTTTGGTGTTCAGCTGTAGTTTTTTGCTCAGTAGGAACATAAAGCTGAATATTGTTAGCAAAAATCAATATTAGAATTTTCAGTTATCCTACCAATTGAGATAAATAAAGACTAAATAAACAGTTATGCATTTGAGGCACACCTCAGTGGCTCTACGAATACATCTGCTCTTTACTACACACTAAGGGAGATGCAAAGGGCATCAGCTCTACAGTATTTAACCACTCCTCCTCCTATCAGCTAGCTGCCTGTGTGCCCTGCAAGTTGCCAACAGTTTGAGAGGCTGACGATGTAGTTCAGCAGGCAGGTCTGATACTGGGGTTACTCTGGCATTTGCAGACATAGCAGCTATGTCTGTGATTACACAATATGTACAGGGGCATGTGGATACCTATCATTCACTAATATTATGCAAAAAATGTATCCACAATAATGGATCAATATCACCCCCTAGATATGTTATCCTAAATATTAACAATATACCACCTATTTAGAAGTCTTAAGTGATTACAATTCAGTTAAAAAATATATTTAAAAAGGGTAATAAAAACAGAGACCACAAAAAGCAACACGAAAATAAAACTTGATAGGTAAGGAGAGAAGGTAATAAAATTCAATGTAAAAATAAATAAATAAAATAAAAGGACGCCACAAGGGGAGATAGGAATAACAAAAATGTGGATACTTATGCATGAGAGGGAAATGTCAGCTTATATTTCATAAGCGCCTTTGAACAGAAATGTTTTAAGATTTGATTTGAATATGAATAGACAACATTCCTGTCTTAGATTAATAGGAAGGGCATTCCATAAAGTTGGAGTATAAAAAATAACACCTTCTGTATGAAAGAGGCACATATACTTTCAATCATAAGTGCCCCAACCCTTGAGTCTCAAACACTTTCTGATCCATCCCATGTCAGACCATACCATGTTTTCTCATTCAATGTTCTGTCACACCTTGTCATACTGTTCTCCATCTTTGTCCTAATACACTAGACCAGGGGTAGGGAACTCTAGTCCTCGAGAGCCGTATACCAGTCGGGTTTTCAGGATTTCCCCAATGAATATGCATTGAAAGCAGTGCATGCAAATAGATCTCATGCATATTCATTGCGGAAATCCTGAAAACCCGACTGGAATACGGCTCTTGAGGACCGGACTTCCCTACCCCTGCACTAGACTATATTTTACTATACACCATATTTACCATATGTTTGCCATATTATGTCTACCATGCTACAATCTCTCATACCACATTTGCCACTCAATATTTATTGTACCATGTCTTCCACACTATGCACACTTGCCTGACCATTTTGGCCAAGTCATGTCTCACTTTGTCAGCCATGCTTGTAGTACTATGACTGCCGCGCTATGCTCTGCCATTCTACGCTCACCAGGCTATGTCTCACCATACCTTATTTTGTTATTTTTGCTTTGTTAACTATTTGCCATCTCTTATCAGACAGTACACCGACAAATGAGCGCAGGACAATTGTGCTCCCTCATCTAAAACTTACCCTAACACTAGATACCAGGTGAATATTTTAAGTGTAGTGGGGGTTCCCCCACCCCCTTCAAAAAAAGAGGGTTGCTTTGTAACCCTCAAAAAGACAAAATAGTATCTGCTGTATGGAGTGCAATTGACGGGGCGCAATTGTCCTGCGCGCATTTGTCGGGCCATGCTATCAGACAATGGTTGCCTTGCTATTTTCTACCATACGATGTCTGAGAGTGCGGTGCAAGGGTTATAACTATAGCCTCAGCACACTGTGGTTGTAGGTTCAAGCCCACGTTATCCCCTGTAACCCTGAGCGGGCCACCTGGTCCCCCATTGCCCAGGTATATTAGATAGATTGTGAGCCCGTTGGGACAGATGGGGAAAAATGCTTGAGTACCTGAATAAATTCATGTAAATTGTTCTGAGCTCCCCTGGGAGAACGGTATAGAAAACAAAATAAATAAAATAAACCTGCACAATGACATAATCAAAATATATATATGTGGATATAAGGTTCCCAACATAGTATACTGATCAGGGAACAAAATGTATAAAATATATATATACACAAGTATGTCCAGACACTCAGACTGATTCAATCTGTTAATAAGAACATAAGAATTGCCATCTCCGGATCAGACCCTGGGTCCATCAAGTCCGGTGATCTGCACATACGAAGGCCCCACCAGGTGTAGTCCCCATATCACTGTATGCTTCTCAGGGGAGATGTGCATCTAATTTACCCTTACCCATATCACTCTATGCCACTCTTAAGGAGATGTGCATCTAGTTTACCCTTAAATCCTAGAACAGTGGATTCTGCAATTACTTCCTCTGGGAGAGCATTCCAGGCGTCTACCACTCGCTGCGTGAAACAGAACTTCCCGATCTTCGTCCTGGACCTGTCCCCCCTCAGCTCCAGTCTATGTCCTCTTGTCCGTGTCACACTGGACATTGTAAATAACTGCTTTCCCTGCTCCATTTTGTTGAATCCTTTCAGTATTTTGAAAGTTCGATCAGATCCCCTCACAGTCTCCTCTTCTCAAGGGAGAACAACCCCAGTCTCCTAAGTCGTTCCTCGTAGTCCAGGTTCTCCATACCTTTCACTAGCTTCATTGTTCGTCTCTGCACCCTCTCTAGCAGTTTTATATCCTTCTTTAGGTATGGAGACCAATGCTGGACGCAGTATTCCAGGTGCGGTCTGACCATGGCTCTGTAGAGTGGTATTATAACTTTCTCTGATCTACTCGTAATTCCCTTCTTTATCATGCCTAGCATTCTATTTGCTTTCTTTGCTGCTGCCGCACATTGTGCCAATGGTTTCAGGGTCCTATCTATCAGTACACCCAGGTCCTTTTCCAGTTCGGTCTTTCCCAGAGTTACACCTGACATACTATACTTGTGATCTTTATTTTTTCTGCCTAAATGCATTACTTTGTATTTTTCCACATTAAAATTCATCTGCCATTTATCTGCCCACTTCTCCAATTGATTCAAGTCGCTCTGGAGTTCCTCGCTGTCCTTCTGCGATCTGATTGCCCGGCATAGCTTTGTGTCATCTGCAAACTTGATGATTTCATTGGATGTTCCTTCTTCCAGGTCATTTATGAAAATATTAAATAAGATGGGTCCAAGTACTGAGCCCTGGGGTATACCGCTAGTCACTTTTTCCCATTCTGAGAACTTCCTATTTATGCCCACTCTCTGTTTTCTGTTCTCTAGCCATTTGTCTATCCATCTTAGTATATCTCCCTCTATTCCATGGACTTGTAATTTCCTGAGAAGTCTTACATGTGGAACCTTGTCGAACGCTTTCTGAAAGTCCAAGTATACAATATCCACCGGTTCTCCACTATCAATTTGTCTGTTCACTGTCTCAAAAAATTGAAGTAGGTTCGTCAAACATGATTTCCCTTTCCTGAAGCCATGTTGACTGGCTCTCATCAGGTCATGTGTGTCTAGGTGCCGGACTATGCTATCTTTGATCAGCACCTCAACCATCTTTCCAGGGACAGACATGAGACTTACAGGTCTGTAGTTGTCTGGCACTCCTCTTGATCCTTTTTTAAATATCGGCATGACATTCGCTATCTTCCAGTCGTCCGGTATCTGTCCTGTTTTGATTGACAGGTTGGCAAGTTTTTGCAATAGTTCTCGGATTTCAAATTTCAGTTCTTTTAGGACTCTCAGATGAATTCCGTCCGATCCAGGAGATTTATCACTTTTAAGTTTGTCGATCTGGTGGTAAATCTGGTCCAAGTCCACGTCTACTGTGGTGAGGCTTTCCTGTACGACTCCCTTGAACAGTTTCACTGTGTCAGGTATTGCTGCGGTGTCTTCCTTTGTAAAGACAGACACAAAGAAGAAATTCAGTCTGTCTGCAATTTGTTTGTCATCCTTGATGCACCCTTTTCCTCCCAGGTCGTCCAGCGGTCCCACCGCCTCCCGTGTGGGCTTTTACCCTTTTACGTATCTAAAAAAGGGCTTGAAATTTTTGGCCTCTTGCGCTATTTTCTCCTCGTAGACCTTTTTGGCAACCCTCACCGCCTTGTGACATTTTTTCTGATCTCTCTATGTTTGTTCCAAGCTTCGGATGTTTTTGTGCGTTTCCACGTCTTAAAAGAGTCCTTCTTTTCATTTATGGCTTCCTTCACCTCTTTGGTAAGCCACGCCAAAGGCTCTCTTTTGCCTTTGGTTTTTTTTACTTTGGACATCTGCGGAATGTAGAGGCTTTGTGCTTCCGTGATAGTATTTTTCAGTAGGAACCATGCCTGTTCCACCGTTATAATTTTGCCCATCTTTTTCTTGATCCGTTTTTTCACCATGGCTCTCATGCTGTCGTATCTTCCCTTTTTAAAGTTTAAAGTTGTGGTTGAGGTTTTGGTACCTTTCCCTTTCCCAACATCAAGTTTGAAGTTGATCATGTTGTGATCGCTAGTCCCCAGCGGGACCGTGACTTCTACTTCCTTTGCCGGACCCATAATGCCATTTAGGACCAAGTCCAAGGTGATATTTCTTCTCGTCGGCTCTCCTACCATCTGTTCCAGGAAGCAGTCCCCTAGAACTTCTAGGAACTTTGTCTCCTTTTCACAGTTGGAGGTTCCCAGGTCCCAGTCTATCCCCGGGAAATTGAAATCCCCCAAGATTATGATATTACCTGTCTTACATTCTTGTTTAATTTCCTCCATCATTTCCGAGTCTGTCTCCTCCCTCTGTCCCAGCGGTCGGTAGTAAAGGCCAATCTTTATGTCAGCATCGTTGTGTCTGGGAATCCTGATCCAGAGGGATTCCAGGTTCTCTTTCTTTTCCGCCATAGTCTCTCTCACGGATTCTACTCCTTCCCGAACATATAGAGCAATACCTTTCTGCCCCACTCTATCTTTTCTGTACAGTTTGTATCCCTGTAGTACTGTGTCCCATTTGTTTTCGTCATTCCACCATGTTTCTGTTATGCCAATGATTTCCAGTTCGTCGTTTTTTGCTATTGCTTCTAACTCTCCCATTTTGTTTCCCAAACTTCTAGCATTCGTATACATACAATTGAGTTCTCTTTGTGTTACCTTCTTGGACTTTTTAAGCTTAGCAGTATCTACTGTTTCTTCCACGGTATCCTTTTCTGCTGCTGTGTTGTCTTCCTCATTTGCTTTGTGGTCGACCCCCTCCCGTGTCTGAGTAGTTGTCTGTAATTCCTTCTATGGGCCATCGACTGATGGTCGACTGTCGGCTTTCCCCTGTCCTTTAGTTTAAAGCCTTATCTATGGCCCTCTTCATGTTGCCTGCCAGTACCCTTACTCCTTCCTTGTTGAGGTGCAGTCCGTCTTTTCTGTAGTTCTTGCTTTTTCCCCAGAACGCCGTCCAGTTGCGCACAAAGTCAAAGCCTTTCTCTTCGCACCATTGTCTCATCCAGGCGTTGATTGCTTGAAGTTCCCCTTGTCTCTTTGCATCCACTCTTGGTAACGGGAGGATCTCGGAGAAGGCCACCTTCACCTCCCTGATCTTCAATTTTCTTCCAAGTGAGCGGAGCTGTCCCTTCAACTCTTCCCTTTCGTACTTCCGTCCACTCACATCGTTGGTTCCTATGTGGATAAGCACAACAGTGTCCTCTGGAGATCCTGTTGGCCACATCCTTCACTCTTGCTCCAGGCAGGCAGGTGACAATTCTATCCTCTCTCCCTCCTGCGGTGTGGCTGTCCACATGACGTACGATGGAGTCTCCCACGATGATCCCCATCTTCTTTATTCGGGGGTTCCTTGGGGATTGCAGGTCGACATCCATGGTATAGGACCAATCTTCTCCCTCCTGCGGTACTCCTGAGGTTTTTTTCTGTTCTTCGGTGGGGGGACATCCCCATGCAGTCTCCCTCTTACTCCTGGTGTGCGATCGCCCCTTATCTCCGCTTCCGTTCCTCCAGAATTTACAGGGGTGTCTTCTCTTCTCTTGTCCAGGCCTTCTTCCTGGGTTGTTCGGGTACAGTTCTCCACATGCTGTTGGTGAGCTTCCTCGATGTATCTCTCTAGCTTCTTAACCTCGTCGTTTGGACTGTACTCCACTAGAAGCTTCTCCTATTCGCGGATTTCTTCTTCAAAGATGAGGAGTTCTTTTAGTCTCCTCTATCAGCTGGACCTTCCTTTTCAGGCTATCCAGCTCCATGCAACAACTGCAAATGTATGCCCGAATCCCCAAAGGGAGGTAGTCATACATGTTGCAGCCGGTGCAGAAGACTGGGAAGCTCATCTTCTGGCTTCCTTGGTCGTCCATCTCTTGCTCCTCTTCTGCGTTGTCTGAGCGAATCAGTTGTGAACCTTCTGTCTCTGTCAGCTGGATGTTTTCTGGCTTCCTGGTATTTGTCATGCAAATACTATCAGATTTTGCAAGTCCAATAAGTATGCGTCTTTTATAGAACCAAGGTCAAGATGCCTGCATTTACACATATTTCAGACAGGTATTTACATAGGTAGTGTTATACACATATAGTTTCCTAGTGTTAAATAGTGACATAAGGTCCACGCTTAGCATTGGCTTCTACATATAGCGCCTAAAGTTGTACGTCGAACTTTTGAGTGCACATCCGAAATGTGCATGGAAATAAAGTAGATAATGAGCTCAGAACCATCAATAATTGGGTGCTGTAATTATTGATGATAATTGACCCTCATTAAACTTTGCTCATGCATCTGGATATGCGCTATTCTATAAGCCTAAGTTCAATGGTGCATATCTCAGAAGGGAGCATTGCCACGGGCCTCTTGAGGGCATTTCATAAAGTTGCATACAGAATTAGAGAATACTGCAATACTGTGTTTAACTTGTGTGCTGGCATTTACACCAGGTTTCAGCAGGCTAAATCCGGCATCCAACAGTTAGGCGCAGGATCCATGCTAAATGCTAATTTATACAAAGGGCAAATCCTTTATAAAATATTTATTTATTGGGATTTATTAACTGCCTTTTCATGAAGAGATTCACCCAAAGCGGCTTACCATACATTTAATAGTAATCAGGAACTCTTAAGTATTTTCCCTTCCTGTCCCAGCAGGCTCACAGTCTAACTGTGGTACCTGGGGCAATGGATAGTTAAGAGTCACAGAGAACAGGCTGGGATTGAACACACAACCTCAGGGTGCTGAGGCAGCAGCTCTAACCACTAAGCCACTCCTTCCCTAAGTGCTGAATTTTTCAGTGCCTAAGCTTCTGCGCCATTTATTTAATTCACTCCTTAGTGAAATGTCTGCTACACACCTTTATTCATATAAAGGAAATGTACATTTATACTTTCCAAACATGGTTCTGGATTGACTTAGGCCCCTTGCCTTATCAGAAAGTCTCTTTTTAATGTAGACAAACAAATCAGTCAGTTCACCTAAGTACCATATACATACAGCCTTTGAAAATACACTCCATGAAATCTCTATGCAGGTAATATGCACGCCCCAGTTTGCTATTCTAGATTTTGGAGGCAGAAATAATGAATCCCCTTAAGGATAATGCCCTGTTCTGTTTTTTCTAGATCAGCAGCCTTATTTTTGTCTGTAAACCTGTCTGTAAACCTTCATACACAGCCAGGGCCAGTGTTAGGAGGGGAGCAAAGAGGGAGCTGCCCCAGGCCCCACGGCTTCAAGGGACACCCTTGCCTTCTGATTTGGGCCGCGGTGGTCGTCTGCTTTCTCCCTGCTTCCCCAATGCGGCAGGCCCACAAGCCTTCCCCCCCTCCCCCCCCCCCCCCCGACTTCAATTCTGATGTCAGAGAGGAAGTTCTGGACCAGCCAGACAGTGATTGGCTGACCTGAAACTTCCTCTCTGATGTCAGAATTGATGTTGGGGTGGGGGGGAATGCTTGTGGGCCTGTCGCATCAGGGGAGCAGGGAGAAATCGACGGCGGTGGCTTGGAGAAATTGGCAGCACCAGGGAGAGAAAAAGAAAGACAGAAAAAAGGGGGGCAGGGAGAGAGAAAGAAAGAAAGTAAGGGGAGGGGGGCAGGGAAAGAGGAAGAAAAAGTTGGACTCATGGAGGGACAGAGAGAGAGATGTTGGTTGGGATGAGATCTGGAGGAGAGGAAGCATGCAGGAGGAAGAAAGAAAGATTGGAGCACAGTCAGAAAGAAGTGCAACCAGAGACTCATGAAATCACCAGACAACAAAGGTAGGAAAAATGATTTTATTTTCAATTTAGTGATCAAAATGTGTCAGTTTTGAGAATTTATATCTGCTGTCTATATTTTGTCTGTTTTTCTATAGTTATTACTGAGGTGAAATTGCATATTTTTAAGTTATCTGTCTTGACCTCTTTGAAAATAACCTAAATATAAACGATAATTAACATTTTCTGTGCGTACAGTGTGCTTTGTGTTTTTTAAAATTTTTATTGTTGGTAGATCATTTTGACTTGGTCATTTTTTTTTTTTAAATTCTTTATTCATTTTAACACTTTCAATAAGTGAAAACAGTAAAGAAGACATTTTACACGTTAAACAACACTTAATATTCTTACATGACTTAAACAGATTAATATCCCTCCCCCCACCCCATATTATCAATCAAATTATCCATTGGTTCTCAGAACTTATAATAAGTACCCTATAACAAATATGTCCTATCCATATATTAAACATTTTGAAACTGTTATCAGAACCCCCCCAAAAAACCCTCCCCCCTCCCATACCCTCAAGAAAGATAAGAATTCATTTTAGAGACCTATATTCCCACCCTCCCCTTCCCCTGGATATGCATTAATACATCAATAAAAATAAACTATAATAATTCTACAAAAGACATCAATGGGCCCCATATTAATTTGAAATTTTTTGTGTTCCCTGACAATTCAGCATTCATTTTCTCATATTTATAAATTAAACATACATTTGTCCACCAGAATGTAAAGTTAAGTTGGTTATTTTAAAAGTAGCTCGCAAGCCAAAAAAGTGTGGGCACCCCTGCTTTAGGTTACTTCACTGCTTACGGCAGCAGTAGCAGTTTGGACTCTGACAGTGGGGACGAGGAGCCAGTGAGGTGGGGGCTGGAAGTGGCAGTGGAGAACAAGGCTCAGGAATTGGTTGAGGCCATAAAAAGGCTACTGAAACCGGACGAGCTCTTCCAGTGCGTCACACGACCCTCCTTTCTCAGCAACCTGCTGAACAGTGCCGGCATCCTGGACTGACCAGGATGGTTTTAATTTTTAAAAAAAATATTTTATGCTGCTATGTTTCTGTTGGGAGGTGCTGATACCATGGTGCGGGAGATGCTATGGGGAGGGGGTAAAGAAAGGTAGTGCTAAGCTGATGCTGTGCTACAGAGAGGAGTGGGGGAGTTGGGAAGGGCAAGGCTGATTCTAGTAGCAAGGGAAGGCTAGGACTGATTCCAGGCTACAGGACTATTTATTTATTTATCTATTTTACCCCCCTTCCCCTTTTACTAACCTGAGATAGTGGTTTTTAGTGCAGGGGGCCACACTGAATGCTCAGTGCAATAATTGATGATTTTGCCTCTGTCCACTTTACCTCTAAGTGATTTTGTTCACATTTCTGATATTTTATACTGTACTGTTGAAGAAATCTGTTCCAATTTGGCAGTTTACAGAATGTATGGTATTTAAAGTTGTATTACCTGTGCTACTAATGGTGATTGGAGATTAGGAGGGAAGGGAGGTGAGGAATCGGAGGGGCCCCTCCTTAATTTCTGCCCTGGGCCCCAGAATGTCTAAAACCGGCCCTGCACATAGCCTGAGAATCCCATCCCAGACTCTCTCTCAGTCTCCTGTTAAAACTTAATTACTCTTCACACCTTCTTTGCTCATCGGAGACCCCAAACAGTGGCATCTGGGTGCCAAAGGATATCACATTTTTATTTTCTTTTACGCCACTGTGTAGGAAATAAAGAAACCGTGAAAAGAAAAATATCTTCCCCCTCCCCAATAAAAAGCCAAAACAATGAAAGCTACAGTGCCTAGAGAACTGTGGAAGAGAGGCTGACATGCAGCTATGAATTTACTCATTCCCTTCATCAGAGTGTCACAAACCAAGAATAAATGATAAAGCACTGCCAATTAAATATCTCCAACGAGTCTGCAATTCACTCTGGCCTAGATTGTTAAAAAACAAACAAACAAAAAACCATTAAAAAAACTACAGGCTGCTATCACAGCCGTTCTGGTAGCGAATTAAAAAAAGTGAGTCATTCTCAAAAAAACGCTCATGTAAATGAGCTTGGCAGAGAGTAGCAAAGACTCACTAAATTTGCATGTGCCCATCACTGGTGATAGAAATGGGCACATGTGCAGAAAAAACGCAAAAACACAACAGCGGGAGAGATGTTCAATCTCTCCCGCTGCCAACCTACACTCCTACCCCTGCAGCGGGAGAGATGCCCACTCTCTCCTGCTGACAAGTGAAACCCCCCCCCAGCAGTGGGAGAGATGCCTGGGTGTCTACCAGAGCCTTTAATTCAGTAGCATAATGAAATGAAATAACTACTTCTTTAGTTTATAGGATGGGTGGGGACGGATTTGATTCCAGCAGAGATGGGCAGGAACAGGTTTGATTTCTGTCCCCGTGCAACTCTCTGGAGACTGCAAAGAAAATTAAATCATGCAAGGGTCCAGAGCTCTATGCGCTCTGCTACCAGTTCTGATGGTCTTCTTCCTCCTTCTCCTCCTCTCACCCCCATGATGTAACTTCTGTTCAAGAAGGAAGAAGGAGGAAGAAGACCAACAGAGATGGCAGTGATGCGCACAGGGCTCTGGCCCTAGTATGATTTAATTTTCTTTGCAGAGCCAGGGAACTGCAGCAGGGAAGAGAAGATCACACTTCCAATTTGTTCTTGCCACTGGAGACTTGTGCAGCAACCCCCATCGGTATCAGTGAGTCAGTGCATGGGGGGTGGAGGGAGAGAGCGAGATGGGGAGATTAAGGGGTGAGGGAATAAATAGTGAAGGATGAGACTCATTGGAAGAAAGAGAGAGAAGGACTATTGGGGGGCAGGAGAGACAGATGGGTAATGCACTTCAAGGATTTTAACTTGGACCACTAAACCCCATATTGCCATGTTCCAGCCTTGCCCCACCGCACTTTAGCCTCCCCAAACATCTGAGTCACTGACCTCTGCTATGTACCCAATGATATTCAGCCCTCAGTGGTAAACATCTGTCAGACTAGTTCCAGCCATGGGCTGAACTAATCTTGGATATCATTGCCATCTAGGTATGACTGACATGGAAGATAACTGGGCACCGGCCAATATTTAGACTAGTGTCCGGTTAACTTACCACATAAAGCTAGGAAAACTGTTTTGCTGACCTAACTTTTGGGTTCTTTTACAATGGTGTGCTGCAAAACAGTGCATACTAGGATTCAGATTCTCAAAATGCATCGTTCAGAAGACGCTTGAACAGCACCTAAGATAAGTGTTTTAATTGGCTACTAACTTCACGGTAATTGATTGTGCCATTAAGAAACAATTAAAAACTAAGAAAAAAAAGTAGCTGCTGAGAGGCTGCTACAAGAAAAGGCACCTGAATTGCATCTACGCAGACGCTTATCGGCGCCAAATGTCAAAAGAAGTGTGGTTAGGGGCAGGGATGCGTTCGGTGCTGCTATGCATGATTCTAATCTAATGCTTAACTTTATATACCGAATCATCAATCTAAGAAAGCTCGACTCGTTTACAACACTTAAATGAACAGATAAAAACCATAAGAATAATAACAAAAATTCAAGAAATTAATTTTCAAAGTGTTTAGCAAATAAAATAGTTTTTAAAGATTTACGAAAAGGTTGAAGCAGACCAGAACTCCTTAGAATGAAAAGAAAATCGTTCCAAAGTTGAGAGAGTTTAAAAACCAAAGATTGATAGGCACCGGAAATGTAGGCCTCTAAAACCCTGGCCTACATTTCTGGCGCCTATCTTTGACACAGGCCACGATTCTCAAAATGGTGCCATAGCTTCAGTGACGTGTGACTGGTACTGTTTTTTTTCAGGTGCTGGTCAATTCCGGTGCTGATTTGAGAATCGGGGCCTAAATACCAAGCCACCTGTTCTATTCCTTTGGGCAGCTTGGCATGTAACGTACGCTGCTTGCCAGCACACCTTTGTAAAAGCCCACTTTACTTAGCTAATTAGCAGACTGAATATCACTGTTAACTGGCTGAGGGGTCTTATAACCAAAGCTTAGTAAAGGCAAAATAATAATAATAATAACTTTATTCTTCTATACTGCCATAGTCAGATGACTTCTAGGCAGTTCACATCGAAGAGGGCTGGACAATCAACGAATTACAGAATGCAAAAAGGGAGGGTACAACATATTACACAAGAAATAGCCAGAAGGAAAATATAAATTTATAAATTTAGTGTAGCTTCTGTTTAGGAGATGAATCTGTCAAACAGTATGGTTTTAATTACTCTCTGAAATGCGCCGTAGGTCAGTCTGGCTCCATTGATGTAGTTACCCAGCCAGGAGTGCTGTTTGCTTGCTTGAAACATGAAAGATCTGTTCAAAAAGGATTTGAATGGGGGGGTCACGTGATGACGCAGAGCTAAGCGGCAGCTCCTTGCTACAGCTCCATTCCCCTCAAGTATATTTTCCACTTTATTCGTCTTTATATTGCCTGCTCCCACTCCCTTCTTACACCTGGATGGAACGTAACACTTCGGGAATGCAATAAGACCACCGGCGCTCTGATACGTGCGGGTTTGGGTGAGTTATGCCCATAAAGACCCTGTGACCTGCCAGGGCTCAGAAAACGCACGGGGCACCCAAGATGGCATCTGCACCTTCCTCCCCGCATCATGGTCTGTGATGCAAGACATACCTCGTGATGTGCAGTGTTCGCCCTAGTGTCTTAGCCGGCTGTCTGCCAAGGAAACTTATACCTTTTTCGTCTTTTTAAATCCTGGTGGTCCAGTGGTGTATCGGCAGGAGCAAGCTTTCCGTGCTCCTGCCTCACGCTGAACCCCTCCCTCACTGGATGGCTGCCTTAGATCTCATGAAAACTAATGGCAGCCATTCAAGGAGCGGCGCAGGCCCAGGCTGGAGCACGAAAAGCTCGCTCCTGCCTTGTACACCGCTGGCTGCGAGATCTGAGGCAGCTGTTCAGCGTGGGGAATGGTTCAGCGCGGGGCAGGAATGCAGAAAGCTCGCTCCTGCCGATACACTGTTGGACCACCAGAATTTAAAAAGGTACGGGGGGGGGGGGAGGTAAAAAATAGTTAGTTGGCTGGGACGTGGTACCTCTTCTGCAGTGCGAGCAGCATTCCTTTCTGACATCACATCCTGTTTGGAGGACAAACACGTGACATCAGAAGGGAGCCGCAGCAAGTGGAAGATGCTGTTTGTACCGGTGAATATTGCAAGAGGTATGCAGGGGGGCAGAGAGGAGGAGAGGCGCCGGCACCTCCTGCGAAGACAGTGCCCAGAGAGGTCTGCCCCCCCCTTATCCCCCCTTTTAAGTAGCATATGATGCCATAATGTGTGCTGTTATTTGAATATGTTTCCTGCTTTAAGTTATCTATTGCGTATGTATACCCAGCTTGTTCTTGTTGTCCACTGCCGTGGCTGAATTTCTTCTAAAAGGAAGTAAATAAATGAAAGGTCCAGTTGGACTGCTTCTCACTTGAAGGTTCAGCGTTAGGGTCTCAGCTTGCTTTCTTTGACCAGACCCCCAGATGAGGAGGTTTTTGCAGGTGCTGTAAGTGTGATGCCTGACTGAGCTCTCCTTATTTCCCTGTTAACCACTGACCCTGGGTAGATAAACATGGCAGGTGGGAGCAGCTGTGAAGGAATTTCAGGGGACGGGGCCAACTAATGATAAGTAAGCTAGTCTAGGCAGGATTCCAGCTGTGTTTTGGCATCCAGCCTATTTATATTGTATAAGGCAGAGATTCCCAAACCTGGTCCTAGAGGCACCCCAGCCAGTCAGGTTTTCAGGATATCCACAAGGAATATTCATGAGAGAGATTCCCATGCAGTGGAGGTAGTGCATGTAAATATGTCTTGTAGCTAGATCAATCGTATTTAAATGTATTGTGTCCGATAGAATTGATAAGCATTATGGAGTCTGATAGGAGTTTTATTGGGTTATTTAAAAGTTGATTTTAACATGGGTGTGTTTGTGTATTGTAGTGGGCGTCCCCTCCTGAAGAAGCCAAGAACAGCGAAACTCGAGTTGGGGGATAAGTCCTTGAGTTTGTGTGTTGCAAGTAGAGAATGACACAGGGCCAAATTTTTCCCCATCCCCATGGGAACTCATTTTCTCGTCCCTTCCCAGTGAGTTCTTTTCCTGTCCCTGCCCCATTCCTGCAAACTCTATCTTCATCTGCATAAGCCTCAAACACATTAAAATCATAAGTGTTTGAGGCTTGTGCGGTTAAGGCAGAGCTTATAGAAATGGGGCAGGGACAGCGACAAAACTCGTAGGGACAGGATAGGGAAATTGAATTCCTGCGGGGACAGGGAAAACTTTCTTCCCGTGTCATTCTCTAGTTGCATGTTTAAAAAAAGGTGTTAATGCCCATGTGGCAAGGCATGCTGTGAAGTGTAAGAACCGCCAGTACATTGTGTATACAGTACTCCCCTGAGATTTGCAGGGGTTCCGTTCCAGGAACCCCCGCGAATCTTGAAAAACCACGAATACAGTTTTTCATGGGGGAGCCTTAAGAGGGCAGCAGGAGAGCAGGAGTAGTGCCGCGAGTGCAGGAAATCACTTATGATATGCTCTGACTGCCTCTTCCTGCACTAAGTCGGGCCTTATCCAATCAGGAGCTGCGTGTCAAAGCAGCTCCTGATTGGATAAGGTCTGACTTAGTGCAGGAAGAGGCGGTCGGAGCGTACCGCGAGTGATTTCCTGCACTCGCGGCACTCTGGTTGCTCTCTCCTGCCTCTCGCTGCCCTCTCCTTGTCAGTGGTTCGTGGTCAGAAAATACCATGAATGACTGGGACCGTAAACCGCCGACCGTGAACCACCGGGGGAACACTGTATGTATATATATATGAGTATATATAAGAGTAGGGTTGACAGATTTCCTCTTTGAAATAAGAGGATGCCTGGCCCCGCCTTATTCCACTCCAGTCCCGCCCCATTCTGCCTCCAGCTCCGCCCCATTCCTCCCCCAGCCCCTCCCCCACACAAACATCCCTGAGTTTGAAGGCTGCATTTGGAAGCCTTCACACATGCGCATATGCCGACACAAAGACATCACACGCATGCGCGGGTGTGTATGATATCATGCAGAAAGACTTACAGATATAGCCTCCGAGCTTAGGACTTCTAAAATCCAGACAAACTGCCGGGTTTTGGAAATCCCTCCGGGTGCCTGGACAGTCCTCTAAAAAGAGGACATGTCTGGGTTTTCCCTATATAAGAGATGGTAGTGTTATCAGATTTTTCGTGCCTTGCTCTACACCCCCAGCTCCTTCCTTGCATCCCCGCTCCTTCCACGCCTCCCTCTCCCCGATACCTCTTTAAATCTTCGCCAGCAGGAGCATTTTCTCCGGCCTTCTGCTCATGCCAGTGTTTGATTTCCCTCTGACGTCACTTCCAGGCCCCACAACCCAGAAGTGATTTCAGAGAGGAGGCAGGCCAGCACATGCAGCAAGTCGGAGAAGTTGCTCGCGCTGGCTAAGATTTAAAGAGGTATGGGGAGAGTGAGGGCGCAAGCATGACATAGGTTGCAGAAATGTGCCAATGCCCCTATCAAGATGACTATGCCACTGATTCAGCGCCCACAGATTTGCATTAGTCTGACCAGAAGTACTTTTACACTAGATCAGTGGTTCTCAAACCAGTCCTGGGAGACCACCAGGCAGTCAGGTTTTCAGGATATCCTTAATGAACATGCACGAAGGGAGGTTTGCTTATAATGGATGTGACAGGCATGCAAATCTGTCTCATTAGATGTATTCTGAAAACCCAACTGGCTGGTGGGTTTAAGAACCACTGCACTAAATCAATCATGGAAGCACTGGATAACTGGCAGTACAGGCTGAGCAGGAGACCTGAAGGCAACTGCAATATTGGAAGTATCGAGTCTTTATAAGTTTCCAATCTATTGGTAGCCTAAATACTCCAAAATAAGAAGACATGCAGAGTTTCAGGTGTACTACTGTACTATCAACTATCTCATTAATATTTCACAAATTGTCAAGTGGCAATAACTCAATGTGCATAAAGTTATCACTAGAAATTTTTTATGGGGCTAATATTCAGTGGGAGATATTTGGGCAGGAGAAGCTTCTACCTGGTTATCTCCCACTAAATGATTTTCAGCAGCAATAACCAGATAATGCTGATGATGATCTGGTGAGACTGCTGTGACACTGTTGGATCCTGATCTTCAGTTCCTGGATTGGATTGCATTTTTTGGAATTTGACATACCACTACATACGAGGGCTAATTGAAAAGTAATGAGACCACCTCTGGTTTTTTTTCCAAGAAGTAGGCGTGGCAACGCTGTGCTGGTTCTTGTCAAGCTTATACATTGACGTTTTTGAACCTGCAGTTGGACTGCCGTACTTAGAAACATAGAAACATAACGGCAGAAAAGGGCTACAGCCCATCAAGTCTGCCCACTCTACTGACCCACCTCATTAAGTCTGAGTGCTAATGACCTAGTTCCTTAACTCGACCCTCGTAGGGATCCCACGTGGATGGATGTCCCATTTATTCTTAAAGTCGAGCACGCTGGTGGCCTTGATCATCTGCACCGGAAGTTTGTTCCAGTGATCCACCACCCTTTCTGTGAAGAAATACTTCCTGGTGTCACCACTAAATTTCCCTCCTCTGAGTTTGAGCGGGTGCCCCCTTGTGACCGAAGGTCCCTTGGGAAAGAATATGTCGTTTTCCACCTCGACACGATCTGTGACGTACTTAAATGTCTCAATCATGTCACCCTTTTCCCTGAACTCCTCTAGAGTATAGAGCTGCAATTTGCCTAGTCTTTCTTCGTATGAGAGACCCTTGAGTCCGGAGACCATCCTAGTGGCCATCCGCTGGACCGACTCAGCTCGAAGCACATCTTTACGGTAATGTGGCCTCCAGAATTGCACACAGTATTCCAGATGAGGTCTCACCATGGTTCTGTAAAGTGGCATTATGACTTCAGGTTTGCGGCTGACGAAGCTTCTATTGATACATCCCATCATTTGCCTTGACTTGGATGAGGCCTTCTCTACTTGTTTGGCAGCCTTCATGTCTGCACTGATGATTACTCCCAAGTCCCGTTCTTCTTCATTGTTGGGTCATAGTGAGAGGAAGAACTTCATACATCTCATCATGGCAGATGAGGAAGATGTGTCTGTGAGAGTACACCTGAGATGTGTGATTAAATTTTGTGTTAAACTTGGAGAAAGTGGTAATGAAACTCTTGAAATGTTACGATAAGCATTTGATGGTGGAATCATTAAAGAGGGAACACATGAGTGACGGATGAAGCGCGTTTTGGGAAGCCATCCACTACGAAAAAGTGATGTTGCAAAACAGTCTACTGCACATCTTTGAATCATTTGTGAAACGCTGCAAAAATGTATTGAAAATGAAGGATACTACTTTGGAAAAGAAAAATGTTCATATCCTGTGGAGTCATCTGATTCTAAATTTAAAAAACCAGTCTCGTTACTTTTCAATTGGGCCTCGTACATTAGTGCTAAACAGTTTACAGTTACTAAATCTAATTTCTATAATACAAAAATAATTTGAACAATCACAAATTCACATTAAGTCAACTAAAAACAGTTGCTTTAGGCAATAATTTTTCCTTAATGCTACCAGATATCTATCCATTGATTTGATCAGGTCAGATATTTAGCAGGAGTAATTCAAAACCATGAAGTGGAATGCCCTACCCTTAGAATTAAGACAGAGTCCTACCTTTTTGCAGTTTTAAAAAGGTCTAAAAAAAATGGTCTTATTTGAGCACTGCTTTGCAAATTGATTAGATTAGGACGAGATGAGGAGCAAGACCATTTATTTTATGGTTTTTTCCTTTTTTCCTATTATATCTGCTTTAGTTGATTTATCTTGAATGTATGCGTGACTATTTTTAACTTATTGTTACTATGTATGTTATGTTGTAAGCTGCATAGAATTGTTAGATATGCATAGGAACGGGATAGAGAATGTTTTGAAGATACAAATTGTGTTTGAAAGCAATGATAACATCAATTGGTCATGAGTGGATTGTTTATGGGTGTATCTAAATATGAACATATTTCCCCCATATTAAAGAGTCTACATTGGATGCCAATATTTTGTGTTCAGTTCAAGGTTTTAAAACTTGTACAACAAGGTGTTTATGATATTCTACCAAATTACTTGGCTAATATTCCTGGTGCTATATAATCCACCAAGAACGTTGAGATCTGAGAATCGCTGATTGTTAGACATAAAGAAAGGGAATAATCTCTCATTAAAGCCAACTACCCCAAACAAATAATCTTACCCATTTCTTACTCCTTTTGAAAATGACCAATTTTTTTTTTTTTTTTTGTAAGTTCTTGTTGTAATACATCTTGGATAATTCTTTTGTAATCCGCCTTGAACTGCAAGGTAATGGCGGAATAGAAATCCCTAATGTAATGTAATGTAATAATGTCCGATATGTATGGACTAAGAACTCATGTTTCTCTATTGCTAGACCAGGGAAAGCAGCTGTGTAGTTAATACTAATGGCTTGATACAATGGCTTCCAACCAACACTAGAAGTTTAATTCAAACTGAAGCTTGAGTAAAAAAATGGCACACGGACTCGACACAGAACCGTGTTTTGGTGATACAGTATTTATTTTTGGTATTTATTTACCGTACCACTTAGGGGTGCTCAAAATGTCGATCGTGATCGACTAGTAAATCACAAAAGCAACGTGAGTCGATCGCGGAGCCCATCCCGGGCTCCGCGATCGACTCGCATTACCTTTGCATTCTGTTCTCCCTGCTTCCCTGATATCAGGAATGTACAAGCACCGGGCCCAGAGCCTGCCCCCAAATGTCAATTCTGACATTTGAGAGGAAGTTCCAGGCCAGCCAGGCAGCAATTGGCTGGCCCGAAACTTTCTCTCCAATGTCAGAATTGACATCAGGGGACAAGGCTTGTGGGCTCGGCGCTTGTACACACCTGGCCTGGCGTTGGGGAAGCAGGGAGAAATTGGTGGCGGTGGCTTGGGGGGCAGGCAGGGAGAGAGAAAGAAAGGGGGTAGGGAGAAAGAGAGAGAAAGAAAGGGGAGGGGGCAGAGAGAAAGGAAGAAAAAGTTGAACTAATGGAGAGACAGAAAGAGATGTTGGTTGGGGAATGGAATGAGGTCTGGAGGAGAGGAATCATTGAGGAGGCAGAAAGAAAGAAATATTGGATTTACAGTCAGAAGAAGGAAGTACAACCAGAGACTCATGAAATCACCAGACAGCAAAGGTAGGAAAAATGATTTTATTTTAAATTTAGTGATCAAAATGTGTCCGAATTTATATCTGCTGTCTATATTTTGCGCAGTGGCCTCCTTTTAATAAACCACGATAGCGTTTTTTAGCCAGGGAGCCTATGATCATCTGGAGCAGCGTGGGGCATTTAGCGCAGTTCCTTGTGCTAAAAACCGCTGTTGCGGTTTAGTAAAAGGGGAGGGTGTATATTTGTCTATTTTTGTACAGTATATTTGTTACTGAGGTGACACTGCATATTTTAAAGTCATTTTCCTTGACTTTTTTGAAAAACCCCCAATTATAAATGATAATTAACATTTTCTCTGATTTGTGTTTTTTAAAATTTTATTGTTGGTAGATCATTTTGACTTGGTCATTTTAAAAGTAGCTTGCAAGCCAAAAAAGTTTGGGCATTCCTGATCTAAATGATTTACATTTTCCCTGTCTGTTCCGGCAGGTTCATAGTCTATCTAATGTACCTGGGGTAATGGAGGATGAAGTGATTTGCCCAGGGTCACAAGTTTCATGTTGACAACAACGGGAGCTCACAGCAGCCATTTCCTATGAGTGATCTGCAAGGGGCAGGAGCGTTGGAAGATCGCTCCTGCCCCGAAAACCCACTAGACCACCAGGTAAGGCTTAAGGGATTCCGGGGGAAAGTGGGAGGGAGGTGGGGAAGGTCCAGAATACAGCTTTAATTTAAAAAAAAAACCCAAAACCGTGAATAACTGAATTCACGGATGCTGAAACCGCAGATTCGGAGGGAGAAGTATAGTTTTCTTTTCTGTTGAAGTACCTGTTTTGTAATCTATTGCTCCTGAGGCAGAGTATATATTTAATAGAATACTCAAAAACATGGATTCAGTGGCGTAGTAAGGGTGGGAGGCACCCAGGGCAATGGTCATCTCCTCTCGCTGCCCCCCCCCCACACAATCCTTCCACACGCCTTCCCTTCCCACCCCTGTACCTCTCATGCTGGCATTGGCTTTCCCTCTGATGTCACTTCCTGGCCCCGTGACCTGGAAGTGATTTAAGAGGGAGCCAGGCTGGTGCGAGCAGCAAGCTAGAGTAGTTGCTCATGTTGGCAAAGATGTTAAAGAAGTAGAGGGGGGACGGGTAATTGAGGGCACGAGTGTGGGGTGGGGGTGGAGAGGTGCCGGTACCCCCACCAAGGTGGCACCAGGGGCAGTTATACCCCCCCTTTACTATGCCACTGCATGGATTCATGTTGGGCCGAAATGAATTTGGATGAAAGCATAATATGGGGAAATGAAAATAGAACTGGGGTGCTAAGGTCATGAAAAAGGGCTATTTTCTATTTTCCAATCTATGGCTCTCCAGCTGGAGCACGTGCCTCTACCCATTTAGAAGGCAGAAAGGGCTCCCACGTTAACCACACATTAACCATTTATTAAGCCACCCTGTGTCTGTCATAACTTAGATTGTAAGCTCTTTTGAGCAGGGACTATCTCTTGTGTGTACAGCGCTGCGTGCAGCTGGCAGATCTATACAAATAGTAGCAGTAGTAACCAGTTAGCACACGTTAATGTTGCACTTTCTGTCCCCGACACTTGCACTCAAGAAAATTTACAAAATAAATGAATAACTGCTTGCTTATGCACAACTGATATGTGGAGGGATCAGATTTGACCATGTAACACCTTTGCTGAAACAGCTTCATTGGTTACGTCAAATATTGGATTGTGTAGAGTTCATGTGCTGATTTTTAAGATTGTAAGATACCATGGTATCTGACTCAGGTGCTGCAAGTGAATCAAGCATGCGGGCCCTTAAGGTCAGAGGGGACGCTAAAATTGGTTAGTGATGGGCTTGTCAGTGTTCATTGTGCAAAAATCAGAGCCTCAGTAATCTCTGTGGCAGGAGTGCTTTCATGGAATAATTTGACGGGATCACTTAGGGCTCCTTTTACGAAGTCGCGATAGCGGCTTCAGCGTGCGTGACGTTTCATCACGTGCTAACCCCCATGCTAGCCTTAAAACTACCGCCTGCTAAAGAGGAGGCGGTAGTGGCTAGCACGGCCGGCGATTTAGCACGCGGTATTACGCGCGTTAAACTGCTACCGCACCTTCGTAAAAGGAGCCCTTAGATTGTTTTCTGGTATTCAGAAATTTAAGAACGTGTTGAAGACAGCTTTTTCTTGAATATTCTTCTGTTTTTATGAATTTGTGAAGAGTTTGTAGATGAATGTAAGTTATTTATTGTTATTTGATTATGTATGTACTAAGTGAACCACTTAGGGTTAAGTGGGGAATACGTCTTTTAATTAATTAAATAAATAAATAAATACATAAGGCTTTAGTGTGTCCCGTGTTAGACTACTTTTGCTGCATTAAGCTCATATTAGTGCCTAATACAGTTTAGTAAAAGAGCCTCTTTATGATGTTAAATTTCTGAAGTGTTATTCCAAGTTTGTTTAGTTATGAGATTTGGATTCAATTGATCTTTATCGATTTCATTCTGCAGTTTGCGGCAAATTTTGTTTACAATTTTTTGGTTCTAAAGTTCAAATGTAGATGCTTCCCTAGGCCATGACGATTAGAGAGGAATGTTTTCCCACAGGATCGGGCTTGTAAAGATTCATTTGCGGGGGCTCCCAAGTCCACACTTCAGCAGTAGAGAGGGGGAATTTGGCATTTGTGTAAACAGACTGAGAAAGAGGTGTGAAATGACTTAGGCCCATGAGAAGTAGTGATTGGGAAAGAAACAAAGATGAGGAGTGGCACTGGAAACCATTCAGGATCCTTAAAAAGGAGGAAGGGAAGGGATTGTGCTTACTGGTTTGGGGTTTTGTTTTTACAGTAATAACGTTAGGTTATTTACATTTAGGTATTGTGAGAATTTTCCTGTCCCCAGAAATGCCAGATGGTTTTCCCTATTTATTTCATTTCCTAGGTGGCTTTCCCAAGAGTCGTATTCAGGACTGTTTATTATGATCAATGAAAATAATTAAATTTAAATCTGTATATGAAAAATCTATTTGCCTGGAATTGCTTGGTTAAGGCTTCAAATTCATTATCTTTAGAAATTTGTTTAGTTCCTTTTATGTGTCTTCCATAAAAAACTAAAACCCTTTTTTTTTTCTAAATTTGCATGATTTTTCCTCTTCTGGTGGCTTTTTATGACCCACCCAGAATCCATTATGTGGGGATATGGTAGGAGAAAAAAAAATCTCTACTAACATAACATAAAGCAGAGCTTCCCAAACAGTGGATTAAAACATAAAACCTGTATTTGCGGTTGCGACGTGAGTGTTGCATCTCTATAGGTACATCATTATTCTACACCTCTGATTGGGGGGGGGGGACGACGACAAACAGTTTGATCATGGTGTCATAGCGACAAAAAAAATTGATAAGCAGTGAACTAAGACTGGTATACTGTACTTGAGTACAGAAAGTACAAAAGCTGTGTAATAATTGTTAGAGTGTGTCCAGATGTCCTCTGCATTCATTGTTCTCAGTTATTCTTTATCATTACATTACATTAGCGACTTCTATCCTATGTTAACCTTGCAGTTTTAAGCGGATTACAAAAGATGTCAGCTTAGAGTTACTAGATTTTCAAAATGAAAAATCTGGACCTATGGTCCCACTCCCATCCCATCCCCACCCCACACCCCTGTGCCATCCATGACCCTTTTTTTTAATGTCTTCAAAAGGAGGGCCTGACCGGGGAAATCCGGACGTCTGATAATCCTACTTTTTAGGGAGGGTGCAGCTGTTGTGCTTGTGTTGTATGAATGTGCAACACAGCACAACAGCAACCAGCAGCTCCAGAGCTGCCAGAAAATTATGAATCTAAAAGGGGGTGGGGGGGGGCGTTCCCTTTAATACATTTGCATAGGGTTCTCAGTGGCTGCTACAATAGGGTCACCAGACGGCTGGATTTACCCAATATGTCCTCTTTTTAAAGGACATGTCCGGGCATCCGAATGGCTTCTCAAAATCCGGCACTTTGTCCAGGGCATGGAAATGGGTCTGGATTTTACTTCCGTAAAATCAGGTAACCCTATGCTACAAGGATCGGTAGCAGCCACGGAGAACCCTTTTGAACTTTGGGAGGAGAGTTTCCGTGCCAGTAAGACTGCTTTAATGAGTCTTACTGGCACAGAAACTTTTTGAGCCCCTGTCTGTGAATTTTCAGCACCTCTATGGGGTGAATTCTATACATTCACATATGTCCACTGCTCAGAATTTGCATCTACCAGCTGTGAATGCTCTGACAAAGTGACCGTTGACTATTGCATATTACAAGGGAGGTTTTTAAGCCGATGATTATAGCGAAGAGAGGGGAGCTTAAACGATCTTGCTGAAGCTACCCCAGCTTTCTGAGGTTTTTCCCTATCCTTTAGGGTTTATGAGTTTGTCAAATAAAAGTTGTTGTGATGCAGTGGGATTGATTTTTGTGATTAATTACTATGCTCAAATTTCAGTGCCAGAAAAAAAGTCAGCACTAAGGGCGACGCTTTAAAAGAAGTGTGCCCTTATAGAATTGAGCTTAGCGTTGATCCCTGGGTTTAACTTTGGGCGCCAGACTTAGGCCTGCTGAAACCTGGTGTAAATGGTGATGCCCAAGTTAGGTGCTTTAAAGTTGGTTTTCGTAACTGTACCTGCAACATTTTGGAATGCTCTTGACACACCCGTGGCCATGCCCTCTTTTGAGTTAAGCGCTAATAGTCAGGTCCCATGCCTGATAGAATAGCATGCAGTCAGATGAGTTTGCAAATTATATTGGGTGCCAATTTACTTCAATAATTGATTGTTAGCATGATGTTAATTGGCTTTGTTAGCATTTGTGCATGCATCTTGGAAGTGCACTCAAATTATGGGGTGCAGATCCAGGCACCATATATAGAATCTGGGGACAAACAATTATACCCCCCCACCCCTTTTATTAAGCTGCAGTACCATGGCCCGGAACGCTAAATGCTCTGGCGCTGCTTCGATGCTCATAGAATTTTCATTCTAACCAAGAATTAAGATTTAATGATAATGGATTAAGTATTGAAGGATTGAAATTATGATAAAGTTAGATCTATGAAATAAAATTCAAATAATCATTAACCTATAAAAACTGATGAAAAGGTTGCCTAAAATATGCCTCATGGTTACAAATACTTTCACCTGAGGTTAGCTGCTGAAGTCCTTTGGTTCTGAAATAATTGTTTTGTGGTGAGGGATTGTATGAAATTTGACATTGCCAAAATATCCAAGTGCTGATTTTTGAAACTAACCCCCCCACCCCCCTTTGACAAAACCGTAGCATGGTTTTTAGCACCATCTGCGGTGGTAACAGCTTTGATGCTCATAGAATTCATGACCCTTTTTTAATACTTCCTAGCATCTTGTTTGCCTTTTGGGCCGCTGCCGCACATTGGACGGAAAGTTTCATCATATTGTCTACAATGACACCCAGATCCCTTTCTTGGGCGCTAAATGTGATGCCAGGAAAGAGAAATCCACATGCATCTCAGTGACAATTCTGCAATGTCACCGGGGTATGCTGGATAACGCAGAGTGTCAGATAAGCGAAGGTCAGACAAACAAGACTCTACTGTATTATACATGGCACATAATAAAGACCAAGATTTGTCATCCAGAAGCTTAGGAATTATCCAGGTTTCTTCATAACATCTAGGTTGATACAAGCAAAACTGTTTTCTGTTATCAAATCTGAAATTTCACGTTTTTGTAGAAATTTGTCCAGCCTTGGCGTAATGCTGTTTAAGGCCACTACATTGTGGAATCTGTTTTTACCCAGCACTTCGATCAGAATTTCAGTTCCTTATTCCAGGCTCAGTGCTGAATTTTTCACTATTTCTTTTGTTGTACTGGAGCAGACGCAGCTTCCCCTGACAGAATCCACTTAGCTACAGATATCTAAATGGGAGGTGAGGGGAAATGACAGGGGATGCAGCTACTCTATGTGTTTGAGTAGGAGGGAAGAGTTGAAGGTGTTAGCTCTAAGGGAGCTCACACCTAGTGGCCAGACTGGGGTTAGCTCATAGTTGCATTTCAAATGTTCTAATCTTTTTAATATAGGGAATTAAAGGTATAAGCAATTCATTTCACAAATTACAGCTGCTTACTACCTTCTCTCTCCTCCTGTGGCCTTACGACTTAGTGTAAATCACCTTCCACGCCTCTTGCTTTCATGCAAGGATTCAGCGGGAAAGTCTATTGCTATAATATAGAAAGTTTAATTCTGCAGGGTGAAGCCTAGGGAGCTGAAACCTGTAAAGTGCCCTTTCTTCTTCCAGCTTTGGATTCCCTTTAGATAGATGGAAGATTACTGAAGATTCTCTTTCATTTAAGGTTTTGTGCCTGAGTGTGAAAGCTACTTGTCTGGCCTGGACTTTCTAATTGGCTTGATGTGACTGCATTGCATGTAAATGCGAGTGAGCGGCTATGTGAGAGACCATATCTGGATGAATGGGTACGGAGTATCTTGAGCTTTGCAAACATGCCTGTCACTGCGTATGTGTCTGCATGTCTGGGGGTGTGTGAATAATCCTCCAAAGGCTTTCAGAGATGTTGCTGGAAATATTTCAAGAACTTGGCAGGAAATGTGCTGATTTTACCTAATGTGTGACTTCAACAACAAACAAACAAAAAAAATGCTGGAGGTAATTTTCAAGTTGGGTCAGACCAAAGGTTGTTCAAGCCCAGCATCTGTTAGTGCCTGGACCAGGCACTTATAATAAAGAGAACAGCATTTGTGGGAAACTCCTGCTGTACCCTTCGGAGACGCACCAAAGCAAGGATGAATTCTCTAACGCTTCTGTAAAATAGCCTGTGACTGGTCTCTCCTCCATAAATTTGTCTTTTTTTTAACACACTTACATCCTAAATTCTGTATTTTGTGTAATCTCTTTGGGGTAGGGGATATAGTATATCTGAACTTGAATAATACTGAAAACAGCCTTGAGGATCATTTGTAAAGGCTGGCAAAAAGTTCTAGATCTGAGAGGTCAAAGAAGTAACCTCTAAGTCATGTCCCCTCAGCAGCCATGATCAAATCAATGAACACTGGATTATATATGCCTTTCCTTCCTTCAGCTCAATTAGAATTCAGGCTGGGATCCTGGCATCTAATCTGTAGCCCCTCTCTTCTGCTCTCTCCCTTCATTTATTTATTTAGTTTTATAGCCCATCCTCCCCAGAAGCCCAGAACATGTACACAGTAGTTTTCAGGATTGATAACATACATGACATTTTTAGCGTTACCAGATTTTCCAAACGTAAAATACAAACCCATGGCCCTACCCCTGTCCCTGTCACATTCTGACCAGCCCTGCCCCATTTCACCCCCATCCACACCCCACCCCCTCAACCTGCACGAGCAATGTCGGATGGTATTCGTGCATGCACTGGTGTAATGCATTGCGTTGCATCCATGCATGTGCGAATGCCGTCCTGACATGGCTCGTTGCCCGAAGCTTTTCAAAAGCCGTCCTAATCACCAGACATGTCATCAAAAGTAGAACATGTCCGGGAAAATCCAGATGTCTGGTAACCCTAGACATTTTACAGGAACTACATGATCACTACATACGTGTTACAAAAAAATTGCATTGGGATATGATAATACATATGTTATGGGGAAGCTAAGAACACACTTGTTTTATTCAAGCTATATACAATCTCAGGGTGGTACACGGCAATAGTAGCTAAGAGCATATCAGTGGCTGACAGAATCCGATGCCCCGAGTTGTGGATCTTTGGATCTCGGTTGGTTAAAGTTTGAGACCAGGAGCGAGCTGGTTCTTGAACAATAGCATCTTTATTGCCTTCCGGAAGTGCAGAAGGTTGTCGATTTCCCTGATGGCAGGAGGGAGTTGCTTCCACAGCTTAGGCATGCTGTAGGAGTACAATCGGTTCAGGGCTGCACATGGAACTATTGAACACAAGTTCAGGACAACTACACCGAGAGTAGGTTATTCTGTACCTGTTGTTCTGTGTGAGGTTGTAGGTATGTATTTGTTGTCTGGTTTTATTCTTATTTTATTATGTTTGCAAAGTTGGTACCCACTTAGTATTGTTGGATACGCGAGCTATAAAAATTTTCTTTGCTTTGAGCCTAAACAACTTTTAGAATTTATTGGATCAAAAGAAAGGTTGGTAACCATGTCTAGCGATGTATGTCCTACCAGCTGGCTGTAATTCGGGAATCTAATGCCGTGACCTTAATGAATTTTGTTATTTCTCCTTGGAAGTTTTTCTTTTCTTGATCCTCATTTTTGTGGCCTAAATAAGGGATAGTTAATGTTTCCTTTATAAGTTTTATTGAATATAATTTCTGGATCTGTAGCATCGTGTAAAAGCAATGCTTGTATTTAAAATTGAAAATCTTATAAATAAAATAAAATAAAATAAATTTTAAATAAATATCTACAACTTTAGAAGGTTCTGGGTCAGCAGCAGAAAAACGTTCATGTACTCAGAAAATCAGCCAAAGCAAAAGAGCTGCAGTGCAATCAATGACTCCCAGTGACAGTTTCCTGCCTAGCACTCCATGCACTTTTCAGACTGATAATTGATGAGTGTGACAAGATATGAACCTTGCAAATGCTTAGCTGCTTTCCTCGCGGGGGGGAATCTTGTACCACAGGGGGCATCTACTGTCACCGTTTGGCATACTCCATATGCTAATATTTGGGTCCCCAGTGAATCACACATATTGGGAATTCTAATAAAGGTCGATGAAGACCAGCAGCTGAAAGGTTCTCAAGAAAGGGGAACAATTCTGCTAAATGCATGAATCAGACCTTCTTAAATCTACGCTATAAACCCTGTTCGTGGGTTTCAGAATCTCTCAGCCCTTGAAACATGATGACTGTGTGGCAATTGTGAAGTCAGCACAGGTAAAGATTCAACATTGCCAGAAGAGGCAGATTTGCAGAAGAGGAAAATGATTTGTTTCCTGAAGTCTGAATGGATTGTAAATGAATGAGGTAGAGAAAATTTTATCAATAATATACAGTAGAAAGAAATCAAGGTACCGGTAAGGATGAAGCAGTCCAGAGGAGGGCGACAAAAATGATAGGAGGTTTGCGCCAGAAGATGTATGAGGAGAGACTGGAAGCCCTGAATATGTATACCCTAGAAGAAAGGAGGGACAGGGGAGATATGATTCAGACGTTCAAATACTTGAATGGTATTAACGTAAAACAAAATATTTTCCAGAGAAAGGAATATGGTAAAACCAGAGGACATAATTTGAGGTTGAGGGGTGGTAGATTCAAGAGCAATATTAGGAAATTCTACTTTACGGAGAGGGTGGTGGATGCCTGGAATGCGCTCCTGAGAGAAGAGATGGAGAGGAAAATGGTGACGGAGTTCAAAGAAACGTCGGATGAATACAGAGGATCTAGAATCAGAAAATAATAGTAAATATTGAAGAACTAAGGCCAGTACTGGGCAGACTTGCACGGTATGTGTCTGTATATGGCCTTTTGGTTGAGGGTGGGCTGGGGAGGGCTTCAATTGCTGGGAGGGTGTAGATAAGAACATAAGCATCGCCTCTACTGAGTCAGACCACAGGTCCATCATGCCCAGCAGTCCGCTCCTGCGGCGGCCCCCCAGGTCAAATGACCTGTAAGTTATCTATTACTCTAAAGCATTCCGTATTGCATAGTACCCCTCTATTTATACGCCTCAATCCCCTTTTCCTTCAGGAACTTGTCCAGTCCCATTTTGAAACCCACAATCGCACTTTGTTCTACCACTTCCTCTGGAAGTGCATTCTAGGTGTCTACCACCCTCTGAGTGAAGAAGAACTTCCTGGCATTTGTTCTGAATCTGTCTCCCTTCAACTTTTCCGAGTGCCCTCTAGATTTCCCCGGCCAGTCTGAAAAATCTGTCCCTCTCTACTTTCTCTATACCCTTCATGATCTTCTAAGTTTCTATCCTCTCCTGCCCACTAACATTGCTTTGAACATTGACCCCCAAAATATATTAAGTTAGTCCAAAAAATGTTTTCATCTTATTTCCCATTTTTTGTTTTATTTTTATTCATTAACCTTTAGAGTGGACTAATACATCTTAAATTAAAAATAACATTTATCTGATACTCAAAATGGCACTGGAGTAAAATGAACCTGCTGAAACTCTGTACTGAGGAGAAGTTGTGGCTGAGCAGGCTTGCCTGTGTCCCATGGGCAACAGGAAGGGCAGGACCTGGGCGGCTTCCTTTGGACCGAGATCCGTACCATCACTTCACCAGCCCACATGCAACATTAAACTTTTGCAGACTCTGATGTAACCGTTTCTTCTACTTGGTCTGGCATTGTTGCAGGGGCTGCTGGGTACACTCATTGAGCCCTGTTCTGAGAACTGCACCCCTTCGATCCAGACATGTTCCTGTGGTAGCTAAGCAGTGTTCGCCAGGTTCAAATGGGAGCTGTCTTATGGCATTGCTACTTCGAAACTCACTCATTTGTGGAGTTTTCTCCACAGGAAGGAGAGCCATCCCTAAAAGAATGGACATTATAGAAGTGGCTCAACCCACTGTGAGTTCATTACTTCAAGACAGGGTACACAGAGCTTCTGTTGGGCAGTTGAAGGAACTTGTTAAACCAGAAGTTATTACCATGAAAGGACAGAAGCCTGACATGAACTAAATAATTCCTCTGCTTTGAAAATGTCTGGTAACTCGGTTTCTGAAGCGGTTAATGAGCATACCACAAAGTTGAGCTCATGGAAGTAAAGCTTTATAAGTTACAAGGTTTTAGTGAGACTTTGACTAAGGATAGCAATATTTTACATCGTAGGATTGAATCTCTGGAAAATTAGTTGAGAAGTAACAATCTGTGATTTTTGAACTTCCCTAGGTCCCCTTTAGTAACATCTATAAATATAGCAAAATAAATACTTTTAGATATACAGTACTTAAAATATCACCTGAGGCTCCTCCACCTACAGTTCAAGGCCAGTATTTGTCTCTAAAGGGAATTGAGGCCTCGAGCAATTGGGAAAGCAACACCTGGCCTATATTTAAAAGGACTCTTCCTTGGAATTGGTGACACAAAGAATAACCATGAAAATGACTTTTGTCCTGGAATTGCACCACAATATTGTTTTATGTCTTTATTTCCTTCATATCAAAGAGTCAAAAGTTCACGTTTTTTCCTCACTCATCTAAATTTTCTCAAAAGAGATGCCAAGCGTTGTTTGGTATTGCAGATAAGGGTTTTGGCTCATGGTGCAAATTTTGTTTTGAAATTTCCTTGTATTTATAGAGGTGTTTTACACAGCAAATCTTATTTGTTTTTTGATCCTAATGGAATTTATTACTGCAAAGGAGGAAGTTGAAGTTCATGAGTGAGTTTTTCTCAGATTTATATGCATTGTAAAAGTTAGGCCAAAAGGTTATACTGGATTATGGTTTCTCCATAATTTACTTTCTTTTCTCGGATCTCCATTTTCCTGATTTGTTGGTGGTAGTATCTGAATTTCTGTTTTCTATATTTTTATGATGGTTTTGCTGTGTTTCTGATTTCCCAAATCATGGATGTTATCTGAAGTGATATTATTGTAAAAATAATATATTAAAATTTAAAAAATGTAAATTTCTTGTCTGCCCATTTACTTTTTAAAATTATTTTGGTCCTAGTCTCTGGTTTCTGCTTTCTTCTGTCTTCTCTTAACTCTGTTCTCAGGGTTTCCTATTCGTTTGTCATTTTCCTCTCTCTTCCTGTCTTTACTTCATCTACCACATCCGCCTCCAGTACTGATCTTTTTTTTTATCTTTCTTCTATTTCTTTTTATGCCTTTGTCCAGATTTTATTCATCCTTACTTTCTAGTCTTTAGCTTTCCACCTTTCCCTCACCCCAGCCCTACTATTCTTATTCTATCTTTCCCCCTTCCATTCAGTACCTCATCTATCACTCTCATTCTTTTTATCCAGAACCTCCTTTCTTTCTGTCCCTTTCCATCCACCATTTCCTCTCTCTCTCCCTCCTCCCCCTCACTTCTATCCAGCTACATTTACCAGATTTTACATGTCTAAAATATGGACCCCTAGACCCGCTCCCAGGCCAGCCCAACTCCACCCATCCCCGCCCTGTTACAGCCACACCAACCTCGCCCCTAGCCCCACCCCTAGCCCCGCTCCCTCAGCTTGCTCATCTCGGTCAGGAGGGCATCAGCGCATGTGTGAATGCCTTTCCCGATGTGATTTCCTTTTCAAAATCCGTACAAAGTGCTGGATTTTGATAAACCGTCCAGATGCCCGGACATACCCTCTAAAAAGAGGATATGTCCAGGTAAATCCAGACGTCTAGTAACCCTACATCCAGTAATAGGGCATAAATGCGCATAAGTCGAGTCTCTTTCATTTGAAAGGAAGATCTGGAAGGAGACGGCATAAGATGAAGTTAAGAGGTGATAGGCTCCGGAGTAATCTAAGGAAATACTTTTTTACAGAAAGGGTGGTAAATGTGTAGAACAGTCTCCCAGAAGAAATGGTGGAGATAGAGACTGTGTCTGATTTCAAGAAAGCCTGGGATAGGCACATGGGATCTCTTAGAGAGAGAGAGAAAGAGATAATGGTTACTGTGGATGGGCAGACTAGATGGGCCATTTGGCTTTTATCTGCCATTATGTTTCTATGTTTCTACCTTCTCTGTCTCATGCCCTTCCATCCAGCACCTCCTCTCTCTCTCTCTCTTGTCCCTTCTATTCAGGGTCTTTCTCCCCCTCAGGAAAGGAAGACTTCCTAAAAATGCAATAGAATTCATTGGAGCACTTGCATACAAGTTTTTGATTATTTTTGGTAGAAATGTGGAATCTACACCTGGATCTTGACAGACAATTCCTTCCCCCAGAAGAAGAATGGGAAAAACTAAATGTTTCTTTGAGCCCCTTTCTACTTCTCCCTTGAAGTTTGTTGCTGTTGTTAGAAAGATTTTTCCTCCTCTGTTCTAAAATTTGGGTGACTGATTCTCTCCATTTTGAAATCCTGGGTTGAAAAGTCATCTTCTGCTCTTCTGGCCCTAGCACATTTGCACAAGGGGACCAGTTGAGCTTTGATCATTTGTGTGCAAGGCACTGAAAAGAAAATTTAAAGTATTGAGCAAAAATTCTTTTGGGGCAAAATATATTTGTTCATTCTAAGGGTGGCACGGTGTTATATTTTAAACAGCGTGTACCTAACGGGGAACATTTGAAGCTTGCAGGCCTTATGAATCCATCAAATTGAAGTGGGGTTTTGGATAAGGACAAGTAATATTCAAAGAAGCAATGTAATTGGCGAGACCGATGTGTGGGTGTGGATGTAAGGTAGCTATTATGAATGATGGAAGGGTACTAGAAAAGACACATAGGCATTCAAATCGTAGGTTTTTTTTAAAGGACACAGTTTGTACATGAAAGAAAGAGTTTCTGAATGTTTGCTGTAATCTTGGAGATTAAGATTCTTGGTGAAGACCAGATTTCTAACTGAGTTCAGTATTGGGAGACGTTGCACTGGCCGCTCATCCACTCTTGGCCTAGGGAGATTTTGCAATGAGCGACTGGAAGAGTTTTAACACTGGGTTGAGCCTGAATTTCCCACCTCTGCTATAAACCACTTATGCACAGTCTCTTTGTTCTGATCCACCCATTTTATATTGGCGTTGGTCCTCTCCAGTGCCTGATCCAAAGCCCAGGTACCAGAACCGAATCCAATAGCCTCATTGTCCTTTTTGAACTTCTCCAGCTACAGAAGTTGAGGATAAAATAGAAAAAGAACAGAAACATAAATATAAAATCTGATCAACCTGAGTGAAACCACCCCACCCCCTTTGTTTTGTAAGTGTATGGAGAACATGGAGCTTAACAAACAGTATAATCAGTCTTAATTTTTAATTTTATTACATCTAATTCCTTACACATGCACTAAAGCTCTGGCAAGTTGAAACACCGATAAGCAAACAGAGAGAGAAAGGGTTAAGCCCCAAGAGTTCTGGATGTAAATATTCACAGAAATTGTGCACAAAAATATTTTCCAGCTAGACAAGGCTTGCAGGCCTCATTCTCCTTGAACTGTCCTATATTCTTATTTATTTATTTTCCACATATCCTATGCAGATTACAAATTATTCAGGTACTTAAACATTTTTCCCTATCTGTCCCGGTAGGCTCACACTCTATCTAATGTACCTGGGGCATTGGGGGATTAAGTGACTTGCCCAGGGTCACAAGGAGCAGTGCAGGATTTGAACCCACAACCCTAGCACCCTGCTATAGCTCTAACCACTGCACCACACAATCTAACTTCTGCTCTGCCTTTCTTCAATCATCATGGGGTTTCTTTTAAGTATAGGCCATTCACTTTAATTGGCTGCAGCGGTATTAGCTCCAATGCTCATAGAAATTCTATGAGCGTTGGAGCTGAAGCCACTGAGGCCACACCACACAATCTAACTTCTGCTCTGCCTTTCTTCAATCATCATGGGGTTTCTTTTAAGTATAGGCCATTCAATTTAACCAGCTGCAGCGGTATTAGCTCCAATGCTCATAGAAATTCTATGAGCGTTGGAGCTGAAGCCACTGAGGCCACACACAGGACGGGCCTTACCTGCATCAGGTCATACGGTGTGGAAAATCTCCGTGTTACTCCTGTAATAAGGTTAGAGAAGGAGAAGGAACCTCCACCATACCTGGAAAGTAATAGGGATTGATATTATCAGAACTGATTTGCTTGATGGAAATGGGGGAATGTTGGCAGTTTTGAATTGCTTTAGGATATGTTTATGAACAGTGAAAGTACCACTATGTAATATGTAAACCACTTTGGTTGAACCACTAAAAGGCATTCAATAATCTTATTAAGAATATAATAATGAAAATAATAATAAAATAATTTATAGGACTAATTCCCAGGTATAGGTGGTCATAGAATTGTTCAGAAAGCTGTGAGATACATTTAAACTGTAGGGAAGCCATTTTGAGACAACTCACCAAGCAGGCAGATTTTTGCTGGAAACTGTGGACATAAATTTGAAATCCCAGTCTAAGAGCACTGTTTTCCAACCCCATCCTAAACACATCTCAAGAATCTCTTCCCATGCACTATGGAACTCAGGCCATGCTTTTATCCAGCCTGCCTGAGGACAGTTTTCAGTTCTTCAATGTTCTCAACAGTGGCATAGTAAGGGGGAGAGGGGGGTGGTCTGCCTGGGCACTATGTTGGTTGGGGCACTGGCACTCCTCCCCTCACCATGCGCGCGCCCCCCTTCCCTTCCCCTGAGCTTCTAGATGTTCATCGCTATGAGTAACAACTTCAATGTGTTCCTCATAACTGTGTTAGCTCTCTTGCTGACGTCACTTGCAGGTGCCGCACATAGGAAGTGATGTCAGAGGGAGAGCCACCAGGGTCTGAAGGAGCACATAAGAACATTATAGCCTTACTGGGTCAGACCAATGGTCCATCAAGCCCAGTAGCCCATTCTCACTAGTACATGGCCAAAACCCAAGGAGTAGCAAGATTCCAGGCTTCCCCCATGTCTTAATAATAGACTATGGACTTTTCCTCGAGGAATTTGTCCAAACCTTTCTTAAAACCAGCTACGCTTTCCGCTTTTACCACAACCTCTGGCAACGCATTCCAGATCTTAACTATTCTCTGAGTGAAAAAATATTTCTTCCTATTGGTTTTAAAAGTATTTCCCTGTAACTTCATCGAGTGTCCCTTAGATTTTGCAATTTTTGAAGGAGTGAAAAATTGATAAGAACATACATAAGAACATAAGAAATGCCTTCTCCGGATCAGACCTAGGTCCATCTAGTCCGGCGATCCGCACACGCGGAGGTCCATTTAGGGGCCTCTCGTACCCGTTCTGCTCCACTCAGGATTTTGTAGACATCAATCATATCTCCCCTCAGCCATCTCTTTTCCAAGCTTTAGTCTTTTCTCACAAGTGGAGTTGCATCCCCTTAATAATCTTGGTTGCTTTTCTTTGAACCTTTTCTAGTGCCGCTATATCTTTCTTGAGATAAGGAGACCAGAATTGAACCCAATACTCCAGGTGAGGTCGCACCATAGAGCGATACAGAGGCATTATAATATCTTTAGTCTTGTTAACTGTCCCTTTTTTTAATATTCTTTATTCATTTTTAAAACTTACAATAAGTGCAACAGCATATTACATCAATATATATTTAAATACATCACTTAATATCCTATTAAAATTTAATTCAGATCCCATACAAACAAGATGCTAGGAATTATTTTAAAAGGGATGGTTAACTGCAGTATTTTGCAAGGTTTGAAGTTTTTGAAGATCAACAGACGAAAAACTAGCATAGATAACATTGCAGTTATCAATCTTTGAAGTAAAGAATGCATGAATCAAAGTATGTACTGTATCACAGAAGCTTACCTTAAGACATTTTCTTAGACAAATTGCACTTTGTGGTAAGGTTTTTTTTTTTCTCTTATCCTCTCGCTGTCATGAAGTAGTTCTTTCCCATTAGTATCTTAGGGTTCTTTAGGTCCTTTTAAGTTTCCTTTATTTTTTTGTGTTGCTCGGTGAAGGCCTCACTAAAGGAACTCAAGATCCTGGATGGGGTACTTATTTTGACAACTGAGTCATTTGATTTTGCAGTGGCTATTTTTTTGGATGAGATATCATGAAAAAGTGTACTTAAGACATGAACCTGGTACGACAGGACCATATCCATTACGGATATCTATATCTGATACTTGTAGTACTGAGGCCCAGTCAAGATTTCACTCGTTATAAATTATGTTCGCAGATCTCCAAAGAAGCAGCACAATTTATTTCTGGTGCTGAGAAATCTGGCCCGTCGACTGTGGCATTAGAAGCATATGGAGGTCATTAGAACCTAAGACCCACCAAAAAAAGAAATCAAACACACTTAAAGCTTTGCCCATGTTTTTACTCCTTCCCTTTCCTCATTCCTCTGTTTTTATTGTATCCAACTCATTCTTTTTCTTTCCTTGTTTCTAATTTTGTTAATTTGTCTATGTTTGTCTCTCTACCCCTTTTAATTTTTTTATACTTTTATATTGTAAACCCCTGAGAATTTAACCTTGGTTTATATTTGCGGTATATCAAATAAATTGAACTTGAAGAGGAAGGATTTGTCTTTGAGTTTAATGATGAAGACTCGTGATGCCAAACACCAGTGGAGGATAGGGCGCATCTCATCAGAACATGGCCTAGAGAGCACTAAGGCACTGAGTTTGCTGGAGATGGAGGAGGGACCTAGAGCAGAAACACGGACATAATCCAGTTCTTCCCCCACCTCCTCCCTCTGTGAGGATTTCTTATCCTGCTGCCAAGAGAACACCTGCTACAGGTAAGTAAGTTGGTTTTAGCAGGAAAATGTTGTGAAAAAACATGCTCTGGGAGAACAACTTTGACAAGAAAGATATAGTGGCGCAAGAAAAGGTTTAAAGAAGAACCAAGATGGTAAAGGAGATGTAACTCCTCTCGTATGAGGAAAGACTAAAATGGTTAGAGCTCTTTAGCTTGGAAAAGAGACAGCTGAGGGGAGATATGATTGAAGTCTACAAAATCCTGAGTGGAGTAGAACGGGTACAAGTGGATCAATTTTTCACTCCGACAAAAATTAAAAAAGACTAGGGGGACACTCAATGAAGTTACAGGGAAATACTTTTAAAACCAATAAGAGGAAATTTTTTTTCACTCAGAGAATAGTTAAGCTCTGGAACGCGTTGCCAGAGGATGTGGTAAGAGCGGATAGCGTAACTGGTTTTAAGAAAGGTTTGGACAAGTTCCTGGATGAAAAGTCCATAGTCTGTTATTGAGAAAGACATGGGGGAAGCCACTTTGAGAGAGATTTTCATACGATGGTGGTGGTGGTATCCATGCAGATTTATGTCACACACAATGGCGTAGTAAGGGGTGTGGGGGAGGGAGGGCGGTCTGCCCCAGGTGCCATCTTGGTGAGGGACAGGTATCCGTCCTCTCCGCCCCATCCGCTCCTTCCCCACTGCTGCACGTGCGCACCACTTCCCTTCCCCTGTACTTCTGTAACATTCTTGGTGTGAGCAGCAACCCCCAGCTGCTGTCGCTCCTGCATCAGCTCTTCCTCTGATGTGACTTCCTGGACCCACGCCTAAGAAGTGACATAAGAGGAAGAGCCGACGCTGGTGTGACAGCAGCTTGGGGATTGCTGCTCACGCTAGGAATGTTACAGAGGTACGTGGAAGGGCAGCAGCATGCGTGCAGCAGGAAGGGCATGGATGGAGCATGTGGAGGGAGGGTGGAGAAGAGAGTAGGAGAGGTGCCCCACTGCCCCTGGTGCCTCTCACCCTCGTTACGCGACTGTTCACACACGTTCCGTTTGTGGGCACCTTAGGACTAAATTCCTGTATCCCTCTTATTCCCTCTGTTCATCCTGAAAAATAGCCAATGTAGCTTACTTTGATTAGGGAAAAGAGGACGCTTGGCCCCGGCCCTGGCCCATTCTGCCTCCAGCCCCCAGGGTTTCCAGGCCTACATTACCTCCGTAGGTGCTTTAGGTTGCTTATTGCCACTTCCGACATTAGCCACACCCACAGTGGCATTAGGCAGCCTAAAGCGCCTATGGAGTACACGCCCCTTCCTTACCCCATACCTCTTTAACTTCCCCGGCATGAGTATCATCACTAACTTGCTGGCCGCGCTGGCGTCAGCTCTCCTTCTGACTTCACTTCCTAAACGAGTCTGGAGTACATCTGCAACGTGATGATGTTGCATGCATGCGTGCATGCATGTGACATCACTGCATCGCATCTGCACATGCGCAGGTGCAGTCCAGACTCAGCCCTGATATCAACAGCTTTTCAAAAGCCAGACAAAGTGCCATGTTTTGAAAAGTCATCCAGACACACGGACAGTGCTCTAAAAAGAGGACATATCCGGGTAAATCCAGACATCTGGTAACTTGAACTTTGATGTCACTGCATGACTTGACTGACAAAACTTCAACATGTTTATTTCCAGCTCCGCACTTGATGGATATCGTTGTTTCCACCAACAAGGCCAATCAATACTTCTGCTATAGTCTGTCTTCTCCAGTCTGGAGGAATTCAGTTTGGACATATACTTCTGCACTTAGGAATAATGTGAAAGAGGATACTCACTCTGAATAAAGCTCTTTCCAGTTGGCACTAATGAAATCCCAGGCTAGGCTCTGGCCTACAACATTACTTGCGATGGATGTGATGGTGGAAGTAGCATCTTGCTTCCGGATTTTCGTAGGATCCAAGGCATACCGGAGATATCTAAATAATTGAATTGCAAATTAATAGATAGAACCGAAAATGAATTGGGGATGTGTAAACCAGACCATAGCAGGAGAGTTAACAATGAGAGGGAGCTCAATTTTCAAAAGATTTTACCCTTGGAACAAAGCACTGCCCAGGTGCTTTAGCCTTCACCCTAAAGAGGCAGGCTGGGGCAAAGGAAGAGAGGAGCCCGCAGATGACATAAGAGGTTTTAAGTTTGAGATCCCTACACATGACATACAGGGCGGCGTGTCCAATTTCTGCACAACAGGTGCTGGCCCCTGATAACTCATTTGCAGGTTCGAAGTTCTAATGTACCCATAAGCCTGTGAGATTTGTATAAATTTTTTAAAAATTCCCTCTCCAGATTAGGGCATGGGGTGGGGGTCCAGAGAGAGGAAAGGGGAGCTTGCTATGTTCAGTGACTGAAGTAATTCAGAATAGATTCTACACAGCGAATGCTTAGGTGTTCTGCCTTTGCCTTGCCCCTTTTTTCCTCCTCCAGTTAATCATCCCCACCTGTTTAAGATCCAGGTCTCAGTGCTACAGGCCAAAGCTGATCGAAGTTTATCTGCCTCGGTTGCAATAGTTGCATTCTGGAACATTTCCCAGGCAAAGTCCCACTCCGTTTCTCCACCTTTTGCTATAGCAGTACAGTAAATGGAGGACCTCAGATTTGGGTGAATGCTACGAGAAAGAAGAGGTTTATGGTCAGTATTCTCATGTTTAAAGACCTATGCTAGATGCCTGAAGAGAAATTTTGAACTTCATTAATCTAAATCAGGTGTTTTCAACCTAGTCCTCAGGACACATCAAGTCAGTCTGGTTTTCAAGATATCCACAATGAGATAGATTTGCATACAACAGAAGCAGTGTGGGCAAATCTATCTCATTAATATTCATGGTGGATATCCTGAAATGCTGACTGATATAAACCGAGGAAGTGACTGACTTCTTGAAGGCTGCGTTTATACCAGTCTCTGACACAGTGAAAGTTCTCTTCATAGAAGCCCTTCCAAATTACCCTTGCTCTTCACTACACTTGCTATTACCATATATTTCACAGGCTTTCAGTGGCGTAGTAAGGAGGATGCAGGCTGGGCGGGCTGCCCCAGGTGTGGTCTTCCTAAGGGCGTGGCAGCACCCCTCCTCCTCTCTGCCCCCTGCCTGCTTGCTCACTCCCCGCTCCTCTTCTTGCTGCGAACACATGCGCCCCTTGCCTTCCTCTGTACCTTTCTCTGGTGTGAGGTTGCTGCCTGTGTCTGCATCAGCGCTCTCTCTGATGTCACTTCCGGGACCTGCACCTAGGAAGTGACGTCAAAGGGTGAGCTGACACCGACGTGGGCATCATGCTGCTCACGTCGGATAACCTAAAAAAGTACGGGAAAAGGGAAGGGGGATGTGCGCGGCGGGGGGAAGGGAGGCAGTGAAGAGAGTGGGGAGGAGTGCCATTGCCCTGAGCGCTACTCACCCTTACTATGCCACTACAGGCATTAACTTCATAGAGACTTGTTTGAAGACTTGGCTTTCCTTTCTCTCTTTGAGTACGGTTACCAGATTTTTGATGTAAAAAAAGAGGATGTGTGTCTCCGTTCCGCCCCATTCTGGCCCTAGCCCTACACCATTCTACCCACAGCCCTGCCCCATTCCACCCCAACCCCGGCCCCCCAACCTAATCTCTTCGGAGCTGCATCTGGTGGGTCACTGCATGCGTGGATGACCTCCAGATGCAGCCCCTAGCTCATTGCTTTTCTAAACCTGGACAAACTGCCAGGTTTTGAAAACCCATCCAGACACTTGGACAGTCCTCTAAAAAGAGGACATGTCTGGGTAAACCTGGGCATCTGGTAACCCTATAACTGAGATACTTGGTTTTACTTTCTCCCTTCAGTCAGGACATAAGAACATAAGAATTGCTGCTGCTGGGTCAGACCAGTGGTCCATCGCGCCCAGCAGTCCGCTCACACAGCAGCCCCCAGGTCAAAGACCAGTGCTCTAAAATGATTTCAGCCTCACCTGTGTACATCCCAGTTTATCAGGAACTTATCCAGCTTAGTCTTGAAACCTTGGAGGGTGTTTTCCCCTACAACAGACTCCGGAAGAGTGTTCCAGCTCTCCACCACTCACTGGGTGAAGAAGAACTTCCTTACATTTGTACGGAATCTATCCCCTTTCCACTTTAGAGTGCCCTCTCGCCCTCCCTACCTTGGAGACTGTGAACAGTCTGTCTTTATCTACTAAGTCTATTCCCTTCAGTATTTTGAATGATTCGATCATGTCTCCTCTCAGTCTCCTCTTTTCAAGGGAGAAGAGGCCCAGTTTCTCCAAACTCACTGTACGGCAACTCTTCCAGCCCCTTAACCATTTTGGTCGCTCTTCTCTGGACCCTTTTGAGTAGTACCGTGTCCTTCTTCATGTATGGCGACCAGTGCTGGACGCAGTACTCCAAGTGAGGTTGCACCATAGCCCAGTACAGCGGCATGATAACCTTCTCCAATTTGTTTGTGATCCCCTTCTTTATCATTCCTAGAATTCTGTTCACCCTTTTTGCCGCCACAGCACATTGTGCAGATGGCTTAATCGATTTGTCAATCAGAACTCCCAAGTCTCTTTCCTGGGAGGTCTCTCCAAGTACTGCCCTGGACATCCTAATCTAATCTAATCCTTAGGTTTGTATACCGCATCATCTCCACGTTCGTAGAGCTCGACGCGGTTTACAGTAGGAGAAATAGGAAGGAACTACAACAGAGGGTTAGAGGAAGAATTGTGAAGAAAATTTAGAGGACTTGGGATGCCTGTATACATCCTGTATTCGTGCATGAGATTTTTGTTACCGACATGCATCACTTTTCACTTATCCACATTGAACCTCATATGCCATGTCGCTGCCCATTTCTCGAGCTTGATTATGTCACTTTGTAGATCTTCACAATCCCCCTGTGTCTTCATTACTCTGAATAACTTCGTATTGTCCGCAAACTTAATCACCTCACATGTTGTACCAACGTCCAGATCATTTATAAAGATGTTAAAGAGCACGGGTCCAAGCACCGAGCCCTGCGGCACCCCGCTGGTGACACTCTTCCAGTCTGAGTATTGTCCATTTACCCCCATTCTCTGTTTCCTATGCTCCAGCCAGCTTTTAATCCACATGAGTATTTCACCCTCGATTCCAAGGCTTGCAATTTTCCGAAGTAGTCATTCATGTGGATCCTTGTCGAACGCCTAATGAAAATCCAGATATACAATGTCAACTGGGTCGCCCATGTTTATCCACCTGTTTACTCCCTCAAAAAAATGCAGCAAGTTCGTCAGGCAAGATCTGCCTTTGCTGAAACTATCTTGGCTGGTCCTCATTAAACTGTGTCCGTCAAGGTGATCAATGATGCGGTCCTTTATCAGCGCCTCCACCATCTTTCCTAGTACCAAGGTCAGACTCACCAGTCTGCAGTTTCCCGGATCTCCCCTTGAACCTTTTTTGAAGATTGATGGGGGGAAATTTAGTGGTGACACCAGGAAGTATTTCTTCACGGAAAGGGTGGTAGATCACTGGAACAAACTTCCGGTGCAGGTGATCAAGGCCACCAGCGTGCTCGATTTTAAGAATAAATGGGACATCCACGTGGGATCCCTACGAGGGTCAAGTTAAGGAACTAGGTCACTAGCACTCAGACTCAATGGGGTGGGTCAATAGAGTGGGCAGACTTGATGGGCTGTGGCCCTTTTTTGCCATCATCTTTCTATGTTTCTATGATGTAACATTTGCCATCTTCCAGTCTTCTGGAATTTTCCCCGATTTGATCGACAGGTTGGCTATTAGTTGAAACAGTTTAGCTATAGTCCCTTTCAGTTCCTTGATGACCTTCGGATGGATGCCATCCAGTGCTGGGTATTTATCGCTCTTAAGCCTATTGATCTGCCTGCATACCTCTTCTAGACTGACCGTCAACCCTGTCAGTTTCCCATCTTTGTTTCCAGCATATAGCCTGATGGATTCCGGTATGCTGTGTATATCCTCTTCAGTAAATACAGACGCAAAAAATGTGTTTGGCTGCGATTTCTTTGTCCTCCTTTAGCACTCCCTTTATTCCATGGTCATCCAATGATCCCACCGCTTCCTTCATGGGTCATTTCCCCTTAATATATTGAAAGAACGGCTTGAAGTTTTTTGCCTCCTTGGCTATTTTTTCCTTGTAGTTTCTTTTGGCCCCTTTTACCGCCTTATGGCGGTAAAAGGTGCGTTGATGTTGTTTGTACTTATTCCAGTATTCGTCAGTTTTTGACCTTTTCCATTCCTTAAATGAAGTTTTCTTGTCTGATTGCTTCCTTTACCTCTACAGTGAACCACGCCAGTTCTTTGTTCTTTTCCTCTGGTATCCTTTGTTGATATGTGGTATATATAGATTTTGCGCCTCAGTGACTGTGTCCTTAAAAAGGGACCAAGCTTGCTCTAGCATTTTTACAGTGCTTATCCTCTTCTCAATCTTCTTCCCTACCATGAGTTTCATCCCTTTGTAATTCCTTTTTTGGAAGTTCAGCGCCGTAGCTGTCGTTCTGGACTGATGTTTCTCCCCTGCATCCAGGTCGAAGCAGATCATATTGTGATCGCTGCCTCCCAGCATCCCTTCTACTTCTACATCTTGTGCCGGTCCTCGCAGTCCATTTAGAATTAAGTTCATACATATTATACATATTAGGTAATACAGATATTTTAGGTATTATTGTTTATAAATACAGAATAATATATTGTATTTACAGTGATACATGAAAGGAATTCAAGTGTATGTTTTATGTGATCTTTTAAAATTTCTATGTTACACCTGTTGATATATGAAAATGAATAAAAAAATTAAAACAAAAAATAGAATTAAGTCCAGAATTGCATTTCCTCTTGTATTTTCCTTTACAAGTTGTTCCATGAAGCAATCGCCTACAGCATCCAGGGACTTGGTCTCCCTAGCGCAGCCGGATGTGCTTAGGTTCCAGTCTATCGCCGGATAGTTGAAGTTACCCATGAAACTGCATTGCCTCCCTTGCAGTTGCATTTAATCTCATCCATCATTTCTCCATCAATTTCTTCTGACTGCCCTTGGTAGTAGATGCCAATCTTCATTTCCAGTCCATTTGTTTCCCAGAATTTTTACCCATAGAGACTCTAACTTATCCGTAATGGGACTATGGAACACTTCTCTTGGGTTTTCAGGGGTCGCTTCAGGAACAGGGATTTTCCCTCTCCCAGTGTAGATTCCTCTACAATGTCATTCTTATGGCCATAAAAGTAATTCTGACATATTGGGCTTCGGAGGACTCCCCTCCCACCACTCACTGGAAGAGTAAACTGACAGAGATGGCCCAATTTTAGATTTGCTCCTTTGATAACTTCTGACGCTCGGACATGAGGCACTGTGTTACCTTATGGGGATGCTTGTTGAACCTCCTATCCGTCTAGGCACATTACTGCTGGGTGTTCGTCCAGCATTTACATCTGGTTTTGGTTTTCTGATTTCACTGTACTCTGGGGGCTGGGGGGGGTGGTTGGGAGGGGTGGACTGTCTGGGATGTATTCTAGTTCTGGTTGCTGTATGCCTAACGTGACCATTTATTTTTTTTCTTCAAAATGAGACATCTATTAATTTTCAGTCCCGCCCCCCAATTCTGCCCTAGCCCCACCCCAGTCGCTGCCTGGCTGGCCTGGAACTTACTATCCGACGTAGACTTGATGTCGGGGAGAAGGCTTTTGGGCCAGTGCCTGACCCTTCCCTTCTGGCAGTTGCAGTGGCGGTGGGCGGTTAAGTTGAGAGAGATTGTAGGCTTTGCGATCCCCTGTCCCATTGCTCCAAGCACAGCTTCAGGACGCCGAAATGTTCCATTTTCAGAGACAGCATCCTGAAGCTGTGCGTGGGGACAGTGGGACAGGGGATCTAAAAACAGGATGGTCCCATTATATATGCCTGTTGTGTGATGTGAGGTGTGTGTGTTAAATAAGGTGATCATACGTCCCGTTTTGAAAGGGACCGTCCCGTTTTTAGACCCCCCTGTCCGGTTGTCTCCACACATAGCTTTGGGATGCCGAAATGTCCTGTTTTCACGGACAGCGTCCCGAAGCTGTACGCGGGGACAACGGGACAGGCAATCATTTCCCCTCCTCCCTGCCATGCCAAAACCAGTCTCCCTCCTTCGCTCCTCCAGCACCGATTCAAACCCCCCCCCCAATCTGCCGCACCGCTACTGGTTCTTACCACCCAGAAGCCTTCCCGATGTCAATTCTGACGTCGGAGAGGAAGTTCAGGACCAACCAATCGCCTGGCTGGCCCGGAACTTCCTCTTCGATGTCAGAATTGACGTGAGGAAGAAGGCTTCTTGGCGGCAAGAAGCAGTGGCGGCGGCGGACCAGGGGGAGGGGGGGTTGAAATGGCGCTGGATGGAGGAAAAGAGAGAGGCTGGCAAGCAGCGGCGGAGGACTGGGGAAGGTTTGAATCAGGTGCTGAAGGAAGGCTGGCTTTGGTGTGGCAGGGAGGGAGGGAGGCAGGCTGGCTTTAGGGAAGGGGGTGGGACACAGGCTGGAAGGCAGTGAGGAGGACATAAGAAGGAGGGAGGAAGGAAGGAAGGAGAGAAAGAGATAGAGAAGAGTGGGTTGTAGAAAGACTAGAGAGAGAAAGGCCTGGACCAAAGGGGAAAGACAGCAGGCTGATTCAGGACTATGGGACATGCAGGCAAAGGGGGAGAGACCCTGAGAGTTGAAGTTATGGCCAAAAGCCAAGGATTGTCATTGTGATGACTGAGTTTTGTTTGGGAGGGAGTAAACAGGTAGCTAGACAAGGGTGACCCAGTCGACATTGTATATCTGGATTTTCAGAAGGCGTTCGACAAGGTTCCACATGAACGTCTACTTCAAAAAATTGCAAGCCATGGAATCGAGGGTGAAATACTTATGTGGATTAAAATCTGGCTGGCAGATAGGAAACAGAGAGTGGGGGTAAATGGAAAATACTCGGACCGGAAAAGTGTGACGAGTGGAGTGCCACAGGGTTCGGTGCTTGGACCCGTACTCTTCAACATAGTTATAAACGACCTGGAAATTGGTACGACGAGTGAGGTGATGAAATTTTCAGACGATACAAAGTTATTCAGAGTAGTGAAGATGCAGGAGGATTGCAAAGACCTGCAATGTGACATAAACACCCTCAAGAAATGGGCCGCAAAATGGCAAATGAGATTTAACGCGGATAAGTGTAAGGTGATGCATGTCGGTAACAAAAATCATATACACAAATATAGGATTCCGGCACAGTACTTGGAGAGACCCACAGGAAAGAGACTTAGGAGTACTGATCAACAAATCGATGAAGCCGTCTGCGCAATGTGCAGCGGCAGCGAAAAGGGTAAACAGAATGCTAGAAATGATTAAGAAGGGGATCACAAACAGATCGGAGAAGGTTATCATGACGCTATACCGGGCCTTGGTATGCCCTCACCTGGAATACTGCGTCCAGCACTGGTTGCCGTATATGAAGAAGGACACAGAACTACTCAAAAGGGTTCAGAGAAGAGTGATTAAAATGGTTAAGGGACTGGAGGAGTTACCATACAGTGAGAAATTAGAGAAACTGGGCCTCTTCTCCCTTGAAAAGAGGAGACTGAGCGGGGACATGATCAAAACATTCAAGATAATGAAGGGAATAGACTTAGTAGATAAAGACAGGTTGTTCACCCTCTCCAAAGTAGAGAGAACAAGAGGGCACTCTCTAAAGTTAAAAGGGAATAGATTCAGTTCTCAAACCAATATCAAAATGGATTCCTTCGGGATCTGTTGATTCCCAAATAGAGGCTTTTTATCAATGTATTTTACAGGAAATTGATGATCTCGAGAAGAACATCAAGAAGAAATTATACCACAACCTAACTAAGGATGAATATTTGGCAATGAAGGAATTATCCAGAAACAACATTGTCATTACGCCTACGGACAACGGTGGGGGGTATAGTGGTAATGGATTATGATAAATATATTAATGAAATAGAATGACAAGTTGATGATCTTGGTTATTACATTCCATTAGAAAATGATCCTACTGCAAGACTAAAGAAAGAGATAGATGAAACAATCACTTTGGCACGTTAAGCGGGTTAAATTACCTCAAAAGAGGAAGTATTTTTAAAGGTGGATAATCATGTCATTCCAACAATTTATATACTTCTGAAGATTCATAAATCTTTGAATGATCCACCCAGACATCCAATCATCTCTAGTAATGGCTCTATTTTGGAACCTTTGTCCAAATTTGTCGATTTTTTTCTGAATCCTTTTGTACCACAGATTGCATCATATGTCAAAGATTCAACAATCATGACTAATCTTTTGGAGGACTTTGATGGTGACTTACTTATTAGTGACAATGGACATTGAGTCCTTATATACCAGTATTCCGCTGATGGCTGCATTAGACATTATTGCAAGCAATCTCAAGCAAAGAGATACTTACAAACAGATTCTTAATCATTTCATTCTTATGTTGGATTTCATCCAAATCAGAGGTACCTCAATAGGTTCTTCAGTGGCATCTGACTTGGCTAACTTATACGTAACAGAATTTGAGAAGTTCCTTACAATACATGATTTCTCTGGAGAAGTGGTCATGTATAAGAGATATATTGATTATATTTTTATCCTTTGGAGAGGTAGCCCTGAAAGACTGAAAGTGTTTCACCAGTGGCTTAACTCAAGTGACACAAATCCTCAGTTTAAAATGCAATTTGATGAGAGGAGTATATTGTTTCTGGACATCAAGATAACCAAAACCAGGTACAGTCTTAAGACATCGATTTATAAAAAGGAAACTGATAGAAACACTTACTTATATTTTACCAGTTTCCATAAACAGAGTTTGAAATGTAACTTGCCATATTCTCAGTTTCTTAGACTCCGCAGGTTATGTACAGATATAACTGAATTTGATCAACAAGCTCCTTCAATGGTGAGAAATTTCACAGACAGAGGATATCCAGCAACATATGTTAAAAAGTGTCTGACTAAAGCAAAAACTAAAAAAAGGAAAGATATTCTCCGTCCTAAAACCAACAAATCTGCACCTGACATAGTATGTAGTTTAAGGTTTTCACATTTATCCCATGATATACAAAAAGTAGTAAAAAGAAATTGGCACATCTTTACAGACTCACACATGTTTCCAAAATATAAAACCAACCATTGCATACTCAAGACAAAGGAACCTTAAAGAAATTTTGGTCCCATCCGCTCTACCCGAACAAGTTCCGAGAAATATGAACCCAGTTGGACATATCCCTTGTGGCAAATGCACAGTGTGTAAACACAGTATGACAGTCACAAAATTTAAACATCCAGTGACAGGCTTGGAGGTGCCTTTAAGAGATTACAATGACTGTAACACAAGTTCTATTATATACGCAATTATATGCCCATGCAATTTGTGGTACATTGGCAAAACAAAACGCATGGTAAAGACTCGGATAATTGAACACAAGAGTTGTGTAAGCAGGCACATTGAAACAGCACCAATTGTGGACCATTGGTACCAAAATAAACACAACATTGAAGATATAAACTTTTTTGTACATAAAGCGCCTGTTTTATAAATGGCCCCGAAGCCCATAGAGATTTACAGGGCTTCAGGGCTGTTGCGGCAGCCGCTAGCGCAGCTTTGTAAAACAGGCCCAAAGTGTTAAAAAAGAAATGGATGGGAGGAGATTTGTATAGTGTTCTACTTAAAGAACATATATTTTCAATTTTAATACAATCACACAAGGGGTTTGAATGCTGAGATTGATTTAAAAGTATTTTTTTGACTAAGGACTCTGTATATATATATATTTATCATCAGTCATTCTTGTTTTATCAATATACTATATTTATTTTTTATAGTTTTAAATGATAGAATATGGCATTATAGTCTTCTTGTATTCCCACTCTTTCTTATATTACTCTATTCGATTTTAACCATAGACCCAGGTTCCTTTTTGAATTGCAGTAAGAAAGTAATACTTGTGGTTTGTTCATTAGAGACGTTTGGACATCCATGGTTCAGTTCCACCTTTAGGCCTATCATTACTGCGGTTAGTTGAGGCGCTTCTGCTCTCTCTCCCTGTGAGGCTTTTCGCCGTGGAGTCTATGACGTCATGCTTCCCGCGCATTTGAACAACGTTGGCACTGTGTGAAAAATGGCGTCTGGAAAGTTGGGCTTTTCGCTGTTCGGTAAGCGTGGTTTAATGTTATTTGCCTTCAAACGGCTTAGCTTTTCACTTCTTTGTTCAACCATGCTCCCCAGTGTATTTTCTACTCTACACAACCTTTTTAAAGTGCAGCCCAGCTTGAAATCAAGTAACTTTCTTGATACCCGGTTAGGTAATGAACGGGGACGTTGCAGCACTATTTTATTACAAAGTAACTGTTTCAAACAGGAGCTGGCTGCACGTGACATTCTTTTAAATATGTGTATTTCATGTAGTCTTTTTGTTTGCCTGCATTGCAGGGCCTGCTTTTCTTTTGTGCATTAGTTTTGCCTCAAAGTGATAGTTGGAGGAAGGTCCTTATAGGTTGTCATTTTGTACGGTGTTCCTGCATAATGGGCTAATGTTTAATTTATCCTCCATTGAATAAATGCCTTTTGAAACAGTTAATTTACTAACCATTCCTGCTACGGGCGCATTAAATACATGCTAAGTATATCGCCTTTAAATGACTAGTGTAACATTTTGCTTGAATACATGCTGCATATTCATTTCTAATGATTCTTGCTACAGAATCCATATATGTGTCTTGGGTGTTTAATTACACAGAATCTGTAATATGACAAAGCATATTAGGCATTCGAAGGTGCTCCTCTCAGCATATTCATAAAGTCCACATATGTTTTATTTTTGGATACATTCAATTTGTACTGTTGAGCAATATAATTCAGCTGACGGCCTGTTTTACAAATTTAAAGGGCTTCAGGGCAGTCCCTAGCTGTGACTTTGCAAAACAGGCCCTTAAATAAGTATTGGAAGGTACTTGTTGCTTCAGCATTGCTGGCACATATTTTGTTTTAAAACTTTGTAGGACACTTTAGACTTACTTCATCAATAGAGCTTTTATGCATTGATTGTTGTTTATTAACTATTAAAAGTTGGGGTAAGTTTCCAACACAGACGTTATCTAGTGCATAAATCCACATTTTCGTTTTTTATATTATGTATCACGTCTTATTCTTAACATAGAACTTAGACTACTTGGATGAGGTGATTTACCCAAGCAATGTTGGGTTTCTCTTTTACATTTTGTTCACCAAATTTACTATTGAAGCATGTCATTATTAAAGTAATTATGACATGAGGATTAATTAACATGTTTTATAGTTATTTATAACTTTTTTATTCATGTTGATGTTATTTTTCTAATTTATATGAAATCTATTTTGTCATTTAATCCTATAATTCAACTTTTAAGTGTATATACATGATGGATATTATGTCGTACTTATGTATCTCATTATTTTATAAGATTGTGCATGTTAAATTCAATTATAAAGTGTTTATTTTTATGAGTATGATGCTTTAAAAAAAGGGAGCAAAATCAAAGCTTCAGTAACATTTTTAGGGCCTCTTCTACTAAACAGCACTAGCAGTTTTAGCACGGGGAGCCGCGCTGAATGGCCCGTGCTGCTTCCGACACTCATAAGAACTTAGGGCTCCTTTTATCAAGGTGCGGTAGGGGTTTAACACGCGGAATACCACACGTTAAACCGCCTGCCGCGTTAGTCGCTAACGCCTCCATTGACCAGGCGTTAGTATTTGGCTTGCCGCAGGGGTTAGTGCGTGATGAAATGTCCGATGCGCTAACCCCTGTAACGCACCTTGATAAAAGGAGCCCTTAATGACAAGTGAGGTGATTAGATTTGCAGATGATATGAAGTTATTCAGAGTAGTGAAGACGCAGGAGGATTGCGAAGACCTGCAACGTGACATAAATATGCTCGAGAAATGGCAAATGAGGTTTAACGTGGTTAAGTGTAAGGTGATGCATGTTGGTAAGAAAAATCTTATACACGAATACAGGATGTCTGGTGCAGTACTTGGAGAGACCCCCCAGGAAAGAGACTTGGGAGTACTGGTTGACAAGTCGATGAAACTGTCTGTGCAATGTGCGGCGGCAGCAAAAAAGGCGAACAGAATGCTAAGAATGATTAAGAAGAGGATCACGAACAGATCGGAGAAGGTTATCATGCCGCTGTACCGGGCCATGGTACGCCCTCACCTGGAATACTGTGTCCAGCGTACATGAAGAAGGACACGGTACTACTCGAAAGGGTCCAGAGAAGAGCGACTAAAATGTTTAAGGGGCTGGAGGAGTTGCCGTACAGTGAGAGATTAGAGAAACTGGGCCTCTTTTCCCTTGAAAAGAGGAGACTGAGAGGGGACATGATCAAAATGTTCAAGATAATGAAGGGAATAGACTTAGTAGATAAAGACAGGTTGTTCACCCTCTCCAAGGTAGGGAGAATGAGAGGGCACTCTCTAAAGTTGAAAGGGGATAGATTCCGTACAAACATAAGGAAGTTCTTCTTCACCCAGAGAGTGATAGAAAGCTGGAACGCTCTTCCGGAGTCTATTATAGGGGAAAACACCCTCCAGAGATTCAAAACAAAGTTAGACATGTTCCTGCTGAACTGGAACGTGGTACGCAGGTAAGGCTAATCTCAGTTAGGGCACTGGTCTTTGACCTATGGGCCGCCTTGTGAGCGGAATGCTAGGCACGATGGACCACTGGTCTGACGTAGCAATTCTTATGTTCTTATGGGTCACAACTGCACCCAACAGTGGTTATTGTGATTGAATTGGAAGCCCAAAGGAAGAAAAGAAACCTGCCATTCCAAAATACTTTTATATGTTAGGGAGTCAATAAATCAGCTGAAGTTTTGCTATTTTGAAGCTATACTTTAACTCACCATGTATACTGAATACCGTTATATAGTTGATTATTGAGAGCTTCTATACCGCTATTAATGACGAGGGAGTCAATTCAGAGCAGTCTACATGAGCTTCTGTAAAGGTGTTATGATACATTAGCTTCTGTAGAGATGTTGCCATAAGGAGTTGTGAGCTGTTACAATACATGGGCGCTATACTGAAATACACGGAGCTCTGTAGTGGTGTTACAGAGTTAATACCAGCATGGTTATGCCATAATCCATCATCCTACTTACATGCACATGCTCCCTTGATGGAAACCAGCAGTTAAGATGTATAATGGAGGGGGGGGGGAGTGGAGTTCAGATCTTTTCAACTTAACTGACTCTTTCTCCTTGAACTCATTTTATTCCAAGAATTATCTAGAAGTCCAGTACACACTTTTCAGAATACGTACTCGCACAATACCTCCCCCCCTCTTTTTACTAAGCCGCGGCAGAAGTTTCTACCACAGCCTGAAATGCTAAATGCCCCAGCACTCATAAGAATTTTATGAGCATTGGAGCAGCGTCAGAGCATCTCCAGGCCACAGTAGAAACCTCTTTCGCAGCTTAGTAAAAAAAAAGGGAGGTGGGTATTTGATTTATATTAAGCAGGCCTAAAAAGTGTAGCAATTATTTTTTGCAATAGGTCTGTATTAAGTTTTCAAAACTCAATTTAGAAGCAGAAATGTCCTTGTTCTTTTGCAAAAGTTCATCAGTTCATAAATGCAGATGAATATAGTCACAATGAAGCATTTCATATTAATTTATTCCCAGTCTGGGGCATAATAAAGCTGAATTCTTAAGAAAAAAAACCTGACTTTTACGCTACAGACTGTGGTAGCATTAAAGTTACTCCCTCCTATACCAACACATAGTATGGGTTTTAGTGCAGGCAGTGGTGGTAACAGCTCCGATGCTCATAGGAATTGTATGAGCGTCAGATCAGTTTCCGCCGCTGCTGGCGCTAAAACCCGCTCTATCTGTCTCTTTTACAAAGCCGCGCAGCAGTAGCCCCGAAGCCCTTTAAATCTCTATGGGCTTCGGAGCCATTAGCGCAGGGCAGCCGCTAGCACGGCTTTGTAAAAGAGGAGGGGGTTAGTTTGGAAAACAAGGGCCATGCTAGAATGTCAAGAAGCACTGGGTGAATTACTTCCCAATATCTGACTGATTAAATCCAAATTCAACTGTCTGATGTTCAGCAATATCACTTAATTTTTTACATAATTAATATCATGCCAAGTCATTAGGAATGAATTAGTTTGTTTGGATAATTTGTATCTTTTTGTATATTTTGTCTATTGTCTATGCACTTCAATATTGTATTTTTAAAAATTATTTAATATAATCTATTTACCTATGCTAAGCATAATATAAAGTTTTAATACATTTTTAATAAACCAAATCAAATGCTAAAAGTAAACTGGGAAACATTTGTGCCAGAATAAATTAACACAACTATCTTGCATGCGCTATGCTGAATTCAGCAGATCCCAGAGATTACCTACTTGTTCAGAAGAATCGGAACATTCTGGAAGACATTTCTAATCATATTCATATTACTTATATACTCTTATAACTATACTCACGGGTTATTGCTAGCATTAGTCATCCACAGATTAAAAAAATCAGAAGCCATTGTTTGACACTCTTCAATATCATTAGAACACGCTGTATTGATGGCATTCACTTCATTATACCTGAGCAAGGAAATAGTTTAAATTTTAATTAATAAGATACAAACTGGGTATACAAACAAGAAAACTCTTTCATGCCCATGAGATAACTTATAAGAATCAGTGTACTGTATACTGGGTCTGTACATTCCTACGGCCAAAGGAACAGATCCAAAAATGCATAAATTATTGCAGTATGAAAGGAAATGTCCAGAATATCTCATTATCATTAAACTTATACATTCATTCCGATAAGTAGAGAGGGTGAGTGAAAATCCACAAGTACACACGTGGAAGGAAACAGAATTTGCAAAACAAGAGAAAACTTTTTAAAGAGTCAGTTCAGCAAACAAGAAATAGCAAGTTGCTAATGCATAAATCCAGTTGGAAATACATGAAAGGCAATTATATTAAGGAGCACCAAAAGTTAGATACCAGTTTATAGAACAGTGGCACTTACTTGTGGGATTGGTGTCTTTAATTGGCTTACTGGTGTCATTAATTGGTGTCATTAATTGGCTTACTGTTCAACCGATTTGTTACCTAAGAATTTTGTCTGTTCACCATCTCTCCTATTCTGTACACTGATATTCATTGCTTCTACATTGTAACCTTGTCGCTGATTGTCCAGCTTTTTCTTATTGTATTTGCATTCTTTGTACTTGTATTCATTGATTCTTCATTGTAACTATGTCGCTGATTGTCCAGCTCTTCTTACTGAAAACCGCCTAGAACTTCCATGGCTTTGGCGGTATATAAGAAATAAAATTATTATTATTATTATTATATGCATGTAAGTGCTTAGCATTATTCTGTAAAATTGGCACATAATCAAAAGTGGGCCATACCTGTGAGTGGAGCATGGGTATGTTAACATGTGACATGCACTTATGGAAAGCTCTTAATTGTACTTGTTGCATTGTGCATTTAGATGCAGCAATTTATGCCAGCCATTGACCTTGCATAAGGTTGATGCCCAGGTCAGCTCTCTCTGGCGTCACTTCCAGGACTTGTGTCTTTGTGCCCATACTCTGTAATGGAATAGGCGCACCACAAGCACTCCCTTAAAAGCTTTTTGTACAAGGATGCTTTCGAAGCATAGAAAACATTATCTATAAGTACTAAATCCTAGTTTTTAATGAGTTTTATGAGTAGGTCGCCAAAATATTCTTTATTTTATTTTATAATCTGGTTAAGTGATCCCACCATATGTGTTTTTCCTTAAATGTTTCTTTTTCTTTCCTTAAAAATTGTAGTTCACCCCCTTTGCCTTTTGTACCAGTTTGTAATAGAATGTGAAAATTTGTTTATATTATCTTGTTTTGTTGTTTTGTCCTCCCAAATTTTTTAATTGTTATTTTAAAAAACAATTGTTATACGCATTGAAATATAGGATATTGCATAGATAACAAATCCCAATAAACTTGAAACTTGATTACAAAATTGGAACGAAGGGTCCGATTCTATATATATGTTGCCTAAAAAATTGGCTCTGACTAGTGTTAAGCACTAGTCCCAGCAAGATGGGACTAGTGCTAAGCACAATTTTATACAAGATAGACACCCATTATAGAATCACACTTAACGCTGCCTAAGCATGCTTAGGCGGTGCTAAGCATTCTAACATTGTCTGATCTGTCTGCTGCCTTCGACACTGTTGATCACCACTTCCTCGACACGCTGTCCTCATTGGGATTCCAGGGTTCTGTTCTCTCCTGGTTTTCTTCCTATCTCTCCCATTGTACTTTCAGTGTATGTTATGGTGGATCCTCTTCCGCTGCCCTCCCACTGTCTATCAGTCTACCTCAAGGCTTCATCCTGTGCCCTCTCCTCTTTTCCATATATACCCACTCTCTCAGTACACTGATCTCCTCCTATGGTTTTCAATATCACCTCTTTGCCGATGACTCCCTGATCTACCTCGCCGCACCAGATATCTCTACAGGAACTCGGGCCCGAATCTCAGCCTGCCTGTCCGACATTGCTGCTTGGATGTCTCACCGCCATCTAACTGAATATGGCTAAAATTGAACTTCTCATCTTTCCACCTAAACTCACCTCCCTTCTCTTGCCGTTTTCTATTTCTGTGGATAACGTTCTCCTCCTCCCTGTCTCATCAGCTCGCAACATCGGGGTGATCTTTTACTCTTCTCTCTCCTTCTCTGCTCAGATTCAACAAACCGCCAAAACCCGTTGCTTCCTTCTCTATACTATTAAGCTATTCTAATCTAATCTAATCCTTAGGTTTGTATATCGCATCATCTCCACGTTCGTAGAGCTCGGCGCGGTTTACAGTAGATGAAATAGGAAGGAACTACAACAGAGGGTTTAGAGGTAGAAGTGTGAAGAATATTAGAGGACTTCGGATGCCAGATATAAGAGTTTTCTTGATTCCTAAGTTGGAGAGAGGCTTACATTTTTTGAGAAAAGCCAGGTTTTCAGATGTTTGCGGAAAACTTGGAGAGAGCTCAAGTTCCGAAGAGGGAAGGTAAGGTTGTTCCAGAGCTCAGTGATTTTGAAGTGGAGGGAGGTCCCTAGCTTTCCTGTGTGGGAAATGTCTTTTAGCGAGGGGAAGCATAGTTTTAATTTGTGGGAGGTTCTGGTGGTATTGGGGTATGAGGAATTCCAAGAAAGAGGAATAAAGGGAGGGAGGATACCGTGTAGGATTTTGAAAGCTAAACAGGCGCATTTATAGTGGAACCTGGCGATTATCGGAAGCCAGTGAAGCTTGGCCAGGAGCGGGGAGACATGGTCAAATTTACTTTTAGCGAAGATGAGCTTGGCCGCTGCATTCTGAATCCGCTGGAGTCCGTGGAGGTTTTTCTTAGTTAGGCTTAAGTAGATAGAGTTGCAATAGTCCAATCTGGAAAGGATGATAAAATGTTTTTGATGGAAGCAGGATCTAACTTTCCTCATCATGTGAAGGCTGAAAAAGCATTTTTTTACCAAGGATTGGAGGTGGTCATTGAAGGACAATGCGGAATCAATGATGACGCCCAAGACATTGCTCGAGAACTCAAGTTGCAGAGAGGAGCCAGAGGGTAGTGGGATGGAAGTGGGTAGGTGGTCTAGTTTTGGGCCTAGCCAAAGAAGTCTTGCTTTGGACTCATTCAATTTCATTTGCACAGTGTGGGCCCAGGATTGTAGGTTCATTATACAAGAGGATATGTTCTTGGACAGGTTGGTGAGGTTCGAATCGGTCTCGAGGAGGACGAGGATGTCATTGGCATAAGTGTAAATTGTTTCAAGGGGGATAGGTGGAGAAGTTTTAGGGAGGACATATAGCTGTTGGAAAGGATAGGAGATAGTGGAGAGCCTTGCGGGACTCCACAATTCGGTTTCCAGGGGGAGGATGAGGTGCCATTCATGTTAACAATGTAAGAACGAGAGCGGAGGAATTTAGAGAACCAATCTAGGACTGTGGAGTCGATGCCTATCTCAGAGAGTTGGTAAACAAGAATATCATGGTGGACAACGTCGAAAGAAGTGGAAAGGCCAAATTGTAGGAAGACAGCGAACTTGTTTCGAGAGTGAAGTAGTTGGACCCTTGAAATCAGGGAAGACAATAGGGAATCGGTGCTGAAGTTAGGACGAAAGCCATATTGATAGGGTAGAAGAATAGAGAATCTCTCTAAGTTTGATGAGAGTTGGGTAGAAATGATGGACTCTAGCATCTTGGTTAGGAGAGGGATATTTGCAATTGGGCGATAGCTGGATGGTATGGAAGGGTCAAGGTCAGATTTTTTCAGTAGTGGGGTCAAGGCAATATGACCCATTTCTGGGGAGAAATGGCTCGACTGAAGGGTGGAGTTTATGAGATTGGTGATAGAAGAGATAGCCTATGCGGGAATGTTCTCATATAGGTAGGAGGGGAATGGGTCCAAGGAGCAGTTACAGGTTTTCAGTTTGAGGCAGAGATTGAGGACCAGGGATTCATACACGCTCAAAGGTGGTCCAGGATCTGTCAGCTGGGATAGGGTTGGAGACCATTAGGGTGGGAGTGGAATCGGTGGAATCGGTGGGCACAGGGAGTTGTAGGAGACTGAAGGAGGGAAGGAGCATCTCAAGGTAGAAACCTTATCGTTGAAGAATTTTGCTAGAACATCGGCTGAGGGAGAGGAGGGGAGCTCGGTGGGGGTCTCTTTTGGAGGTTAGGGAGCGCCAGATGTTGAATAGTGCACTGCTCTGATTGTTGGACCTGGAGATTTTGTCACCATAGAAGTTCTTTCTTGCTTTTTTTAGTGCTGTATTGTACAGCTTGATATTGACTCTCCAGGACTGTCTGTCTATGGGACATTTCGATTTTTTCCATATGCGCTCCAGAGCTCGACATTTCTGTTAGAGAATGACACGGTGACAAAATTCATCACCATTCCCGTCCCCGCGGATAACCGCGGGAAATAAACCCATGTCATTTTCTAGTGTCTATTTCATCCCCTGTCCTTCTACACCAGCATTATTCAAAGCAAAGTTTGCGGGTCAGTGGTTGGCCATTCATACTCTGATTCTTCCCTCTTTCCTTAAAGAAAGACATGAAGATGGTTTCCCGCGGTTATCCGCGGGGACGGGAACGGTGATGAATTTTGTCACCGTGTCATTCTCTATTTTAGCTCTCTGTGATATGGGAGGTACCAAGGGGCCTTGCAGGGGTAGGAGATGGATTTAGTGGAAAGAGGGGCGAGGGAAAGATAGGTGGATTCAGAGAGAGCGACCCAGTTATTCCAGTTAGTACCTGAATCTGCAGGCTTAGGGGCAGAGGAGAATAGATTGAGAAATTTAGACCAGAACAGATCGCTTGTGATTTTTTTGCGGAAGGTAATTGGGTTGGAAGTGCGGGGTGGAGCCCCAAGGTGCAACATAAAGATGGGGAGACAGAAAGCCCCTAGGAAGTGGTCAGACCAGGGAACATGTTCCCAGCGAGTGTCGTCAACTGAAGTCTTGTGAGCGGTAAGATTGAGGAAGCTAATGAGGTCTAGTGTGTGCCCCTTTTTGTGGATTGGGGATGGTGCTGGGGGGGGGGGAGGCCAAGGGAGATGAGGAAGCTAATAAGTTCAATTGTATCCTTGTACCAAATCTGACCTCTCCTTTCCTCTCTGAACAACTTCTAAAACCTAAGGAATCATTGTTTTACTTTAATTTTACCCTGTATGTTTATATTTCTGGTGATTTGCATTGTTTTTTACACTGATTGTCCAGCACTCCTTATTGTAAACTGCCTCAAACTAGTATGGCTTTGGCGGTATATAAGAATAAAATTATTATTATCTCTTTGCATTTCCCCACAACCACAAACTGCCTCAGTTCTGCTCCAGGATATACTCTCCTCATCGCCTCGAGGCAGATGCATTTCTATTGAAATGGACAAATCTCTTCTTGTATGCATTTCTTCCATTCCCTTTTATCCTCAGGACTCTTGTCAAGCTGAAGAACGAACATGCCACCATGATTCTAATAGCTCCTCGGTGGCCGCTACAACCTTGGTACTCCCTTCTCCTTCAACTCAGCATCAGAAACCTGGTGGACAGAGGAAAATCAATGGGATGTGGCACTGCCGGGGTACAAGCTCTACAGGAGGGACAGGACCCACAAGAAGGGGGGAGGCATAGCACTATATATAAAGGACTCTATCTACTCGGTCAGGATGGATATGGCAACGAAGGCAGAGGGGCTGGAATCGCTATGGGTCAAATTGCCGGGAAACAAGGGTGCAAGCATAAAACTGGGGCTGTACTATCGCCCACCTGGTACGCCAGAAGGAGTCGGAGACGACTTGGAAGCTGAACTGAGACAGGAATGCAGGACTGGAGGTGTAACAGTGATGGGGGACTTCAACTACCCGGGGATAGACTGGAGTACGGGTCACTCCAACTGCACTAGGGAAACAGGATTTGTAGAAGCTGTGAGGGACTGCTTCATGGAGCAACTGGTTACGGAACCAACACGAGGGGGTGCTACTCTTGACCTCATCCTAAATGGATTGGGGGGGCCTGCAAGAGGGGTAGAAGTGGGAGGACCACTAGGAAATAGTGATCACAGCGCGATCAGATTCACATTAGAAAGGGAGACACCCATAGTAAGGAGGACCGCTACAACCGCGCTCAACTTCAGGAAAGGGAACTATGTTGCTATGAGGGAAATGGTAGGGAGGAAGCTCAGAAACATCTTTAGGATGGAGACTGTAGGAAGCGCCTGGACCCTATTCAGGGACACCCTGCAGGAAGCACAAAGAATGCACGTCCCCAGTTTCAGGAAAGGCTGCAAGAACAAGCGGTCAAAGGACCCGGTTTGGATGTCAGCTGAAGTAAAGAGGGCAATAAACGACAAAAAAGTATCCTTCTGGAGATGGAAAAAGGACCCAACGGAGGAAAATCACCAGGCGCACAGGAAATGCCAAAAGGAATGCCACCGGGAGGTTAGAAAAGCAAAGGGGAAATACGAAGAGGGGCTGGCCAGGGAGGCGAAAAACTTCAAGGCATTCTTCAGTTACGTTAAGGGGAAGCGACCAGCGAGAGAGGAGGTGGGGCCGTTGGACGATGGGGATAGGAAGGGAGTGATTAAGGAGGATAAAGAGGTAGCTGAGAGGTTGAACACGTTCTTCTCGTCGGTTTTCATGAGCGAAGACACATCTAATATACCGGACTCAGAGGAGCTCATGAATGGGGAACAGGCTGAAAAATTGGAACACATAGAGGTAAGTAAGGAGGATGTCCTCAAACAGATAGACAGGCTGAAATGCGGCAAATCACCGGGCCCGGACGGGATCCACCCAAGGGTTCTGAAGGAACTAAGACAAGAAATAGCGGGCACAATCCAGCATGTTTGCAACCTATCCTTGAAAACTGGTGAGGTACCAGAGGACTGGAAATTGGCGAATGTCACACCTATCTTCAAGAAGGGATCGAGGGGTGACCCCGGGAACTACAGGCCAGTGAGCCTGACTTCAATTATAGGGAAGATGGTGGAAGCTATGATCAAGGACGGCATTTGCGAGCACATTGAGAGGAATGGCCTACTGAGAACAAGCCAACACGGATTCTGTAAGGGAAGGTCGTGCCTAACGAACCTTCTGTACTTCTTTGAGGGAATAAGCAGTCGGGTGGACAATGGGGAACCCATCGACATCATTTACCTCGATTTTCAAAAGGCTTTCGACAAGGTGCCACATGAAAGGCTGCTTAAGAAGCTGTGGAACCACGGGGTGGGAGGGGATGTGCACAGATGGATCAAGCACTGGTTGTCGGGTAGATTGCAGAGGGTCGGAGTAAAGGGTCAATATTCTGACTGGAGGGGAGTCACAAGTGGTGTGCCACAGGGGTCGGTGCTGGGGCCATTACTCTTTAACATATTTATCAATGACCTGGAAAAGGAGGCAAAGTGCGAGGTTATAAAATTTGCAGACGATACCAAACTGTGCGGCAGAGTTAAGACCAGGGAGGAGTGTGAGGACCTACAAAGGGACCTGGACAAGCTGGAAGACTGGGCAAACAAATGGCAAATGCGCTTTAACGTGGACAAATGCAAGGTCATGCATATAGGGAAAAAGAACCCGTTGTTTAACTACAAATTGGGGGGGGTATTATTGGGAGACAGCAGACTTGAGAGAGACTTGGGTGTGCTGGTGGATGCATCGATGAAGCCATATGCACAGTGTGCAGCAGCCTCGAAAAAAGCCAACAGGATGCTGGGCATCATAAAGAAGGGCATAACAACCAGAACACGGGAAGTCATCATGCCATTGTATCGAGCGATGGTGCGTCCACATCTGGAATACTGCGTTCAGTATTGGTCGCCGCACCTCAAGAAGGACATGGCGGTACTTGAGAGAGTCCAAAGGAGAGCAACGAAAATGGTAAAAGGGCTGGAACACTGCCCATACGCCGAGAGGTTGGATAGGCTGGGGCTTTTCTCTCTGGAGAAGAGGAGGCTCAGGGGAGATATGATAGAGACCTTCAAGATCATGAGGGGCATAGAGAGGGTGGATAGGGACAGATTCTTCAGACTGAAAGGGACAGCAAATACGAGGGGGCATTCGGAGAAACTGAAGGGAGATAGGTTCAAAACAAATGCAAGGAAGTTTTTTTTCACCCAAAGGGTCGTGGACACTTGGAATGCGCTACCGGAGGAAGTGATCAGGCAGAGTACGGTACAGGGATTCAAACAGGGATTGGACGGATTCCTGAAGGATAAAGGGATCATGGGATACTGAGGGAGGAGCTGGGATGTAACACAAGTATAGAAAGCTAATCAAGTAATGAGTATAGAAACCAAACCAGGTCGTGCATGTGCAAGACCGGAAGGTTAGGACTTCGATAGGAAGACAGGATTTAAATGAGAAACCAAGGTGGCAAGGGAGCCTCTTCTGGTGATACAGACAGGTCGTGACCAGTCTGGGCCGCCGCGGGAGCGGACTGCCGGGCAGGATGGACCTATGGTCTGACCCGGCGGAGGCACTGCTTATGTTCTTATGTTCTTATACCTTCTACCAGTTTTTCCATCTCTGCTTACACAGAGTCAAGGATCTCTACTTCATCCCAACCTGCAGTCTCTACACCTGACAGCTTGGTGCATCTCAACCTGTATGAGACATTTTAGAGGCTTCTAGAAAGCCAGCCACTAGACAAAGCTACAACCAAAAATGTACTAGATTTTCTACGTGGTGCATCTCACATGACAAGGAACCTCAAGATTACTCCTTATTTTCTGTTCTGGATTATCTTTTGCACTTATCTACCTCTGGCCTCAAGTCTACATCTATCCGAGTCCATCTCAGTGCAACTGCTGCTTTCCATCAGCCTATTGAAGGAAAACCCCTCTCTGCTCATCCGGTGGTTTCTAAATTTATGAAAGGACTTTTCAATGTCAAACCTCCTCTCAAATCACCTCCAGTGGTTTGGGATCTCAATGTTGTTCTTGCTCAGTTAATGAAGCCTCCATTTGAACCAATTGACAAAGCTCATCTGAAGTATTTTACTTGAAAAGTGGTGTTTCTCATTGCCCTCACATCTGTTCGAAGAGTCAGTGAGCTGCAAGCTTTAGTTGCTGATCCACCTTTCACTGTTTTCCATCATGACAAGGTGGTCCTCCGTACTCATCCTAAATTCTTACCTAAAGTGGTTTCAGAATTTCATCTCAACCAATCTATTGTACTTCCAGTATTTTTTCCAAGGCCTCATTCTCATCCTGGAGAATCTGCTCTTCATACTCTGGACTGTAAGCGTGCTTAGGCTTTCTACTTAGAGCACACCAAATCACACAGATCTGCTCCTCGATCTGAACAAGTTGTGACATCCAATTTCTAAGCGTACCATCTCCAACTGGATGGCTGCTTGTATCTCTTTCTGCTATGTCCAGGCTGGACTGCATCTACAGAATCGAGTCACAGTCCACAAAGACAGAGCCATGGCGGCTTCAGTAGCTTTCCTCAGATCCACTCCTATTGAGGAAATTTGCAAAGCTGCCACTTGGTCCTTGGTTCATACTTTCACCTCTTACTATTGTCTGGATGTTTTCTCCAGACGGGATGGCCATTTTGGCCAGAGAGTATTATAAAATTTATTCTCCTAAGTTACCAGCACTCCCACCATCCCATTCTGATTAGCTTGGAGGTCACCCATATGTGAGAATAGGCTGCCTGCTTGTCCTGCGATAAAGCACAGTTACTTACAGTAACAGTTGTTATCTAGGGACAGCAGGCAGCTGTTCTCACAACCCACCCACTTCCCCTGGTTGGCTTCTCTGCTGGCTATCTGAACTGAGGAGACTTGCCCTATGCTGGGCAGGAAGGCAATCGCGCATGCGCGGTGTGGCAGACTCGAAACTTCTGCTTGCGAGGCTGTCCGCATCCGGACTCCGTGGATGACATTGCCCATATGTGAGAATAGCTGCCTGCTGTCCCTGGATAACAACTGTTAACGGTAAGTAACTGTGCTTTATGGGCCAGTGATGTCATGGCCCTAGGCATTTGGTACTCTTTAGCACCAGTGCCCTGGGCCAGAGCCTCACCATAGTTTAAGGTGGCCCTGGCACTGAGAAGTGAAACAAGAAGCATTTTATCCTGGAAACTTACTGCTCCATTAGACCTCCATGGCGAGTTGTCCAGCCATTTGTCAAATTTTTAAAATGCAGAAATAAGGGGCAAACTTGTTTTCTAATGTATTTCTGTTCAAAAGAGAAAACAGAAAAAAAGGTTTCCAATGAAATTTTAAAAATTGCAGTCATTTTTATTATACTGAAATTAGATTTTGTGTTTTTGTCAGTTATCGAATTTCCTTTAATAAAATACAAGATGAAAGAAAAGAGAACACATCAGAAAAAGTAGCTCAGCGGTCAAAAAAAGGAAACAGGATGCTAAGAATTATTAGAAAAGGGATGGTAAATAAGACTAAGAATATTAAATGTCTCTGTATCGCTCCATGGCATGACCTCACTAGTAGCGTACCAAGGGGGGAGGGCAGTCTACCTTGGGTGCAGCCCATAATGGGGTGCTCTGATGACTCCACTTAGGGCCAGCACTGGCATCAACAACTTCTTCCCAGCAGCATTCATAATTCGCTTCTCTTGTTGGCGTCAGGCCTTCCTCTCGGCTGGATCCTGCCTTCGCGAAAACAGGATGTAGGTGGGACCCAGCAGAGAGGAATACCTGATGCTGGCAAGAGCAGTGAATTGTGAAAGTTGTGCTGCTGACTGGAGGGTGAAAGAGAGAGAGAGAGGGAGGGAGGGAAGGAGAGGAGGGTTAGAGAAATGCTGTGCCCGATGAGGGAGGGAGAAGGAAGTCCAGGGAAGGGAGAGGAGATGAAAGAAAGATGCCAGACCATGGGGAAGGAAAGGAGGGAGGGAAAGAAAGGAAGGAAAGGAGATACCAAGCCATGGAGGGGGAGGAAGAGATGCTAGGGCATGGGGGGAGGGAAGGAAAGGGAAGGAGACTGAGATGCCAGACCATTGGGAAGGAAGGGAGGGAAAGGAAGGAAAGGAGATGCCAGAGCATGGAGGGAGGGAGAGAGAGAGATAGAAGGAAAAGAGAGATCTCAGGGCTTGGGTGAGGAGAAGCAGATGCCAGACCATGGGGTGAGTTGGGGTGGATTTAGGGGTGGGCAACCAGGGCAGCTGCCCCCAGCCCCAAGGCTCTGGGGAGCCCCTGGGAGCCAGCATGTCTTCCCCCTTCGCTCTGCACCGGTCTGATGTCGTCCTCACCTTCTGTCTCACTGAAAAATCCGCTGGCCTCGTCACTCATTCAGAAATGTTGTCTGAGGCTCCCCTTCCTGCTTTCCGTCTGCTGCAATCCACATGGCCAGAAACAAGAAGTTGTGTATTGGGGAACAGACTGCGGCAGACATAAAGCAGGAAGGGGAACTGTTTCTGAATGACTGCCAAGGCCAGCAGTTTTTTAAAGTGAGACAGAAGGTGAGGGCAACATTGGACTGGCGCGGAGAGAAGAGAGAGAATATGCTGGGCTGAGGAAGCCCCCTGGACTAACTTTTTGGGTTTTTTTTAAGTATGAAGGGGAGGTTATTAAAATACATGCCACACTGGACATGGGGGGGAGAGTTCATGGGGCTGGAAACAGAGGAGTGCAGAGAGATAGTGGGCAATGGTCTGAAGGGAGAGAAGTTGGACCTGGGGAAAAAGAAACTTGAAAAGAGGACTGTTGAGAAGAGAAAGGGAGAGATGGTGGCCCTGGGGGAGGGATGCTGGCAGGGAGAGATATGAGATGGGGGCAATTGGTAAGAGAAAGGGAAAGAAGTTGGACCTGGGGATGGAAGGGAGGGAGAAATGTTAGGCCTGGGGGTGGAAGGAAGAGAGAGATGCAGCATCTTTTTTTCCCTCCATCTCATTGTTCAGCATCAAGGGAGGGGAGGGGGGTGAAGAACAACAGAAAACAGAGAGAGCAAAATGTTGGACCATGGGGGGAGAGAGGAGGAGAAATGGACCCAAAGAAGGGCAAGAGGGTAACACACACACAGCATCTGTAGCCATTTAAAAAAAAAGGGTTGAACTATCGGTGACAGGTAAGCGACTGGTCTTGACCAGTCACTTTTTTGGGATCGCTAAAATCCCTGGGGGTTTTTTTTTTGTGCATAGCCAAGCAATGTTAGTGCATCAATCGCTTGTCTACTTTGCTTGGGGCTTTAGCTAATTTGCATGGCCAAATTGGAAAATGGGTGATCGAGGAGAAAAACATGCGGACAGCTGTTTTGTACATCGGGTTGGCAAATGTGATTGTCGCTAAAGTAGTCAAAACTGGTTTAACAATGATTGTTGACTTTAGTGCATCTGGGCCCCAGTATGACTATTCTTATGTTTTGACCAAACAAAAGGAACTGCAGATGAAATGTACAAGATGCAGGCTATGTTTATTATATCAAATATCAATGCGGTTAAATATTACCACCTTCAAACAAACCTAAGGACCCGACACGGTCCGTGTTTTGGTAAACACGCCTTCGTCAGGGGTCCAGGGTTGTAAAGGTTTGACTGAAACTGCAAATATAAAAATTGATAGTAAACATAAGTCTGTAAAAACTCTGAAATGAGTGCGCACCGACAAACTCTGCAAAAAACTTCCACCGTAGTGAAGCAAACTCTTTCTTACTTCTTAAGCAGCTGGGCCTGGAAAAACCCCATGGCTGCTCTGATACTAGATGCCACACATGTAAATGTTAGTCCATGTAGGTTGTAGAATTATCCTTACAGTGTCGCTACTCAAACACAACAAGCATATGGCAAGCTGTTATGGCAAAATTTTCACTCAGCATTACAATAACAATCATTTAAAAAGTTGAGAAACCCTACCTTCATTGATCCGTAAACTTCACTGCGGTCAAACATCAACCGGAAATAACTCAAGCTTCCCAGAGCAGCTTGCCAGGGCATGTATTCTGTTTCCTTATCAAGAAATTTGGTGGTATCCAGCGCAGTTGTTGTAGTTATATACTTGGCCCTAAAACAAATATGACGCATAGTACTTTAGGTATCTAGGAGGAATAATAATAAATGCAAGAGTGGATCTCTTTCCAGAGAGATCAGAAGAGAAACTAAGACTGGTAGCAAAACTAGAAAGAAATGAGCAGGTGAGTTTAAAAAAAATAAAAAAATTTGGATGCCCAGCTGTTTTGCCAGTTTCAAAAATGGCCATTTCTCCGCCTCCAACTAAATCATCTTATCAAAAATGCCTTTCCATGTGTCTTTAGGCTAAAAATTGGTGTCTTTTCCACCTCCAAGTCTAGGTGCCCTGTTTGAAAATTACCCTGTTCATTGAATTCTGCCATTGTTGGGCATCCTGACCCCTCTGCTGGACATGTGCTGTGGATGTCTACCACCTTTCAAGCGAAAAAGTAATTTCCCATACAGTGGCTTAGTAAGGGGAATGGGGAAGCAGAACACGTCAGACACTGTCTTGACACAAGTTACAGCATCTCTCCCTGTCCCCCTGGTGATAGGGGAGTCTCTTAAATAAACTCCCCTCCAGTGGCATAGCGAGCATGGAAGGTGCCCTAGGTGTTGGCATCCTGCCCCCTGCTCTCTCTCTCCTTCCCTGTAGCCCCTACCACGTGCATGCCCCTTCCCTTCCCCTGTACTTCTTTAATTTCCCCAGTATGAGCAGCATCTCCAACTTGCCACCTGTGCTGGCCTTGGCTCTCCCTTTGACATCACAACCTGGTCCCGCCACCAGGAAGTGACCTCAGAAGGACAACCAAGCTGGTGTGAGCAGCAGGTTGGAGCTGCTGCATGTGCTGGCGGAGAAGTGAAGGTGTGCATGCAGTGGGGGAGGGGTGGGGAAAGAGCCGGGGGGGGGGGGGAGGTGGTGGACAGAGAGGAGGAGAGGTGCCGGCACCCCCAAGATGGTACCTGGGTGGTCTGCCTCCCCTTACTATGCCACTGCTCTCCCTTTCCTCCTTCCTTGATAGTCTTCTGTTCTTCATCAACAGTGAGCAGGAACGCTTCCCAACTGCTCATGCCAACCCTGAGCCCTCCCTCTGATGTAGCTTCTTTTTCATTAGACCAGGAAGTTACGTTAGAGGGCAGGCTCAAGCTGGCATGAGCAGCAAGTAGGAGAACCTGCTCACTGCTGTTGATAAAAAGAAGACTTTAAGAGTTATAGGGGGAGTGCATTTAAGAGCACCTTCTTCCCATCTCCAGAAGAGATGTCAGGCACAAATTTCCCTCCGTTCCACCCAGGGCACCAGCTTCCTTTGTTACACATTTGCTTGTGTGTTCCTGTATTGTTGACTCCTGGTTGTTTGTTACCTCACTGATAATAAGCATATATTTAAAAAAAATAAAAAATAAAACATCGCTCCCTTCAGTTTCATATCTCGACCTGTTGTCCTGGAGCCTCTCATTCTACTAGGGAATGTCATTCTGTGTCATTGTAAATGGAACATCATATATGCATACACTTTTAGCCTAAAGACTGTCACGAAAGAGCGTATATTCTTTCCAAACGAGAGAACCCTTTTTTTTACAAACAGTGTGCATTCTTTTGAAACAGAAAAGCATGCACTCTTGAGGAAAAAATGCCTGGAAAACCCTGAACAACTCAAACTTTCCTAGAAATAACACAGGAAACAACATGAAAAGAACATTTTTTTGTCTACATTGGGCATAAGTATTCAGGAGTAACACCTACCTTGCTAAGTTGAAGGCATCATCGATTATCTGAGCTCGATTAATTACTGGAATGACCTACAAGCCACAAAGAGGCACAAAGTAAAATTAGTAGAAGACAGGCAAAATGAAAGATTTGAGACACAAAAGAAGGAGCAATTGTATATTTTATTTACTGTAATATATATTAACCCAGGACAAGCAGGCAGCATATTCTCACTGATGGGTGACGTCACTGACGGAGCTCCGGTACAGACACTTAAAAAACTTGGAAAATTCTTGATGGCCTGCACCGCACATGTGCGAATACCTTCCCACCCGACGTAGGCGCAAGGTCCCTCAGTTTCTTAGTTTCCGTGGAGCTAAAAGTCGCATTTTCAAAATTGTTGAAAATTTTTCGCTGCCTTCCCGCTCACATGGCTCTTTTTTCTTGTTTTTTGTCATAGTTCGCTTTCTTTTTTCTTTTCTTCTACGGTTAAAAAAAACCCCAAAAAACTTTTAATTTTTTTCATTTTTGTGGCATGGCCCAGCGGGGCCTGTTGCCACAGTTCAAGCCTCAACTTTCGATTTTGCCGAGGCTGTATTTCATGTCCCGTCCACAATCGGTGTGCTTGCCTTATTTCCCTCACGGATCCACATTGCTGGTGCCTCCAGTGTTTGGGACCAGATCACAGGGCAGAATCGTGCACCCGTTGTTCCACACTTCAGAAGCGGACCCTCAAGAATCGTCAAATTCAGCAAAAGTTACTTTTCGGGTCCGGTATGGAGAGGGATTCGACACCAGCTCCAACCTTGACACCGAAATCGGTGCCGCTTTCCTCAACACCGCAGGAGTCCACCTCGGTGTCGCATTCAATAGGTAAGCTGGCTAAGAAGCCTTCCCCCACTGCCAAGTCCTGCTGACCTTGAGGCGTCCTAAGAAACGCTCGGCTCCGAGTGAGATGAGTGCTTCGTCATCAGCCTCCTCATCTCAGGAGCGTAGAGCGGCGCCGAAGGTACCGGCAAAAAAGCTAACGGTACTGGTGCAATTGCTTGAGGACAAAATTGCATCCATCATGCGAGTCCAAATGAGGAAGGAGTTATAGCTCTTACTCCTGCTTATAGCGACACCCGCCAGTGCCGGTCCAGTCTGAGCCTTTGCTATCGGCATTGACCTAGGTGGCTCCCTTATCTTCTGACACCAGATTGCCGACACTGGCTCGTGCAGTATCAGTGCGGTCCAAGCCTCTGTCGGCACCGACTCCTGCAGTACCAGTACCTACTATAGTAGCGCCTTCGCAGTACTCTTTTTCGGTACCGATAACTTCTACCCATATCTCCCCTGCTGCGATGTCGGTCAGATCAGGGAAATCGGTACGGATTTCTAAGCACATTGAGCCCTCGACACTGGGTTCCCAGGGCGGATTACCACCGGTGCGGGACATTGATCTCTGAGAAGACTCAGAAGACCCTATCTTAACAGATGAGGAGGCATTTTCTGATGAAGTTTCTGTCTCTCAAGAGTCTGTTCCAAAACCAAAGCAGACCTCTTTCTCTAAATTTTTGAGGGAAATGTCAGAGGCACTTTCTATCCCTCTGGGGGCTGATTTAAAAAAATCTAAAGCATTTCTAGATGCATTGGATTTTGATCAGCCACCTAAGGAGGGAAACTTTTTATAAAAATCTTGAAACTCCTTTAACCATCCCTCTGGCCCCTTGTAAACTTGATGCCCTATATAGGGTGATTTCTGTTCCTGGCTTTGATAAACCTCAGCTTCCTCATGAGTCTTTTCTGGTGGAGTCCACTCTAAAGAGGTCTGCAGGTGCCAGTGTTTATGCTTCTGTTCCTCCAGGCAGAGAGGGAAAGACTATGGACCGTTTTGGTAAGCGTCTGTTCCAGAATGCCGTGCTTGCCAACCAGTCTGGTAGTTTTGCTTTCCATTACACTTTTTATCTTAAACCCTTAATTCATGAAGTATCTGCCCTTCATAAGTATTTGCCTGAACGTAAGGTATCTCTTTTGCAACAGTATACATCTAGTTTTTTGCAATTGCGGAAGTTTCTAATCCGCTCAATCTATGATACTTTTGAGCTTACATCTCGAGCAACTGCCATGTCTGTGGCCATGAGGCATTTAGCTTGGCATAGGGTATCTGAGTTGGATGTTAACCATCAGGATCGCCTAGCCAATGCTCCTTGTTTGGGTGATGAACTTTTTGGGGAGTCTTTGGATACTACTACCCAAAAGTTATCTGCTCATGAAACCAGGTGGGATACCTTGATTAAAATCAAGAAGAAACCTCCTCCTGCTCGTCCTTTCAGGCAACAGTCTTCCTATCAAAGACGTTTCACTGCTCGGCCTCTATAACCACCTCAGCCTCATCCTTGCAGGCAAAAACATCAGCAGCAGCAGAAACAACCACGCCAGCAGCAGCAACAGAAGCAGCAGGCTGTACAGCCCAAAGCTGCTCAGCCTTTTTGACATGTTTCTACATAGCGTAGCCAGACTCATCTCCCATCCCTTGCCCCTCAGCCCATCAGAGGCCATCTTCAATTGTTCATCAATTGTTGGGAACTCATAACCTCGGACCGTTGGGTCCTCAACATCATTCGTCAGGGTTACTCTTTCAATTTCCAGGCTCTTCCACCAGATAGTCCACCAAAAGAGTCTACTTTGGTCCCTGCTCAATTCTCTCTTCTTCTGCAGGAGGTACAATCTCTTCTTTGAATGCCATCGGGGAAGTTCCTCTCGATCAGCAGGGCTGGGGATTCTACTCCTGTTAATTCTTAGTACCCAAGAAGACCAGAGGAGTCGGACCCATTCTGGATCTCAGAGCTCTCAACAAATTTCTGGTGAAGGAGAAGTTTAGGATGTTGTCTCTTGCGCTCCTTTATCCTCTTCTCAATCAGAATGACTGGCTATGCTCCCGAGATCTCAAGGAAGCCTACACTCATATCCCTATTCATCCGGCTTCCAGGAAGTACCTCCGGTTTCAGATAAATCATTGCCATTACCAGTACAAGGTACTTCCTTTCGATCTGGCATCTTCCCCCAGAGTATTCACGAAATGCCTGATTGTAGTGGCCACAGCGGAGGCTCTCATGGACTTCAGGTATTCCCTTATCTAGACGACTGGTTGATCAAGGCTGTTTCATCTCAGGCAGTGGTCCAAGCAATGTCCCAGACCATTTATTTTCTTCAGATTCTGGGATTCAAAGTCAACTTCCCCAAATCCCATCTTGTTCCAACTCAGCATCTCCAGTTTATTGGGACAATCCTGAACACCATTCTGATGAGGGAGTTTCTTCCGCCAGATCAACTGCAGACCCTCATCTGTCTCTGTCAGCAATTGCTTCCACTTCAAACCATCTCTGCCAGACACATGATGGTTCTTCTGGGTCACATGGCTTCAACTGTCCATGTCACACCACTAGCAAGACTTCATTTACGCACTCCTCAGTGGACTCTGGCCTCCCAGTGGTCTCAGATTATCACCACGGACGTGTCCCCTTATGCTTGGGGTGCTCACATGGACAATCTGCAGACTCAAGGGCTTTGGACCACCAGGGAGCAGAAATTTCACATCAATTTCTTAGAACTCAGAGCGATGTTTTATGCCCTCATGGCTTTTCATCATCTCCTCTGCCCTCAAGTCATCCTCCTTTGCACGGACAATCAAGTAGCAATGTACTACATAAACAAGCAAGGAGGCACAGGCTCTCTCCTCTTGTGTCAGGAGGCCCAGAAAATCTGGTCTTGGGCGACAGCTCGCTATCTGTTCTTGAAGGCTGTTTATATTCACGGAGAGCAGAATTCCCTAGCAGACAACCTCAACAGAATTCTTCAGCCTCACAAATGGACTCTCGACTCTGTAACTCTTCAATCCGTATTTGCTCAGTGGAGCACTCCAAAGGTGGACTTATTCGCAGTGCCTCACAATCACCAGTTGCCACAGTTTTGCTCCAGACTTTACTCTCCTCTCCGTCTGGCAGCCAATGCTTTTCTTCTGGATTGGACGGGTCGGTTTCTATATGCCTTCCCTCCACTTCCTCTCATGTTGAGAACTCTGTTCAAGCTCCAGAAAGAAGCGGTCACCATGATTCTCATTGCTCCACGGTGGCACAGTCAACATTGGTTCTCCCTTCTTCAACTTAGCTCCAGGGAGCCCATACTTCTTCCTGTTTTTCCTACTCTACTTACACAGAATCAGGAATCACTTCTACATCCCAACCTGCAGTCTCTACACCTGACAGCTTGTTTCCTCTTGGGCTGAGTTCTTCTCAGATTCCTCTCTCTCAGCCTGTCCGTCAGATTATTGATGCCTCCAGAAAACCTGACACACAGCAATGTTATCAACAAAAGTGGACTCGGTTTTCTTCCTGGTGTCTTCTTCATCATCATGATCTGCCTTCCTTGGCAGTGGAGTTGGTGTTGGATTATCTACTTTCGTTGTCTGACTCGGGACTTAAATCTACATCCATTAGGGTCCATCTCAGTGCTATTACCGCTTTTCATGAACCAGTACAGGGAAAACTTCTTACTGCTCATCCTTTGGTCTCCAGATTCATGAAGGGCCTTTTTAATGTGAAACTACCTCTCAAGCCTCCTCCTGTTGTCTGGGACCTTAATGTGGTACTTTCCAGTTTGATGAAGCCACCTTTTGAACCATTGGCCACAGATCATCTTAAATTTCTTACTTGGAAAGTGGTCTTTCTTATTGCCCTCACCTCTGCCAGGAGGGTCAGTGAGTTACAAGCACTAGTGGCGGACCCACCTTTCACGGTTTTTCATCATGATAAGGTGGTTCTGCGCACACAACCAAAGTTTCTTCTCAAAGTTGTCTCTGACTTTCATCTCAATCAATTGATTGTTCTACCAGTTATTTTTTTCCTAGGCCTCATTCTCATGCGGGAGAAGCGGCCTTGCATACTTTGGACTGTAAACAAGCTTTGGCGTACTACCTAGATCGTACAAAGTCTCACAGAACTTCTCCCCAACTCTTCATCTCTTTCGATCCAAACAAGTTGGTGTGTCCTGTTTCTAAACGAACGATTTGCAACTGGCATGCTCAGACTGGACTGGCACTGGAGAGCCGTGTCACAGCCCATAAAGTTCGAGCTTCTGTTGCTTTTCTCAGATCTACTCCTATTGAGGAAATCTGTAAAGCTGCCATCTGGTCCTCAGTTCATACTTTCACTTCTCACTGTTGTCTGGAGTCTTTCTCCAGAAGGGATGAGGCACTTCGGCCAATCTGTATTATAAAATTTATTTTCTTGAAGGCCAACTCTCCCACCATCCCATTCTGTTAGCTTGGAGGTCACCCATTTGTGAGAATATGCTGCCTGCTTCTCCTGGGATACAGCACAGTCACTTCCCATAACAGGTGTTATCCAGGGACAGCAGGCAGATATTCTCACATCCCACCCACATCCCCGGGTTCGTTTCTTAGCTGGCTTATCTTAACTGAGGGACCGCGCGCCTACGTCGGGTGGGAAGGCACTCGCGCATGCGCGGTGGGGCCATCGAGAACTTTCCAAGTTCTTAAAGTGTCTGTACTGGGGCTCCGTCGGTGACGTCACCCATCAGTGAGAATATCTGCCTGCTGTCCCTAGATAACACCTGTTACGGTAAGTAACTGTGCTTTTTAGAATGTCCGTTTAAAATCCTAGGAGCCTATTTAAAGCTGTGCTAGCTGATTAACTCTTAATTAACTGTTAGTATGGGTGCAGTGAACAGTTAACATCAATGGAGGTGTGCAATAGACCAAGAATTCACCTTCCAATTAATTAATTAATTGATTTATTGAGCTTGCAGGGGAGCTCAGAATGTTTACATGAATTTATTCAGGTACTCGAGCATTATTCCCTGTTTGTCCCTGTGGGCTCACAATCTATCTAATGTATCACATATTAACTGTTAAAAGGGCAAATGGCATGGGGCAGCTAAAGCAATGCAGTTATCCCTCTAGAACTGGAAACATCTGCCATTCAGTTAATGTGCGCTAAAGAAACTCTGTGATAACCAAATAGCAAAATGTTGGGGAGGTCTTGCAGTTTCCACATTTAAAGTTTGGCCATTAATCTATCATAACTGCACAACTTTTTAAAGCTTAAATAGGCCTTTATGGGCAATTCCATAATTGGGCGTGTGGGAGGAGCCTATTCCATAACAGATATTAAGGCCAGGCGTCATCTATACTAGTAAATTAGGGAAGTCTCTTTTCAAAATTACTGAGCTCTGGAATAATTTTCCTGTCCAGTTGTGTGATCTTCAATTATTACGAAAACATTTGAAAACTTGGCTTTATGCAAAATTGTAAACTTTGCTTCCCTCTGTATTATCCCTATTCCTACTATATTTATTCTTTTTAATTCCTGTAAACCGTGCTGAGCTCTTTTTTTATAGAGAAGATGCGGTAAATAAACCTAAGATTTGGTTTAGTTTATTCTATAAATGGTGCTTTAAGTTAGGCGCCTAACTTAAGTGGAAAATGACATTTAAAAATGAATGATAGCATTAGGCTGTTACTGGTGCTTAAAAAAATGTGCCTGCATCTTGGCTACGGAGATGCTTTATGATGCCATATGTCACTGAAGACGTGGCTAATGCTGGAAGTGGCATTAGGCATTGTAAAGTGTCTCCGTAGCAGTGATGCAAAATCCCAGCCTACATTTCCAGCGCCTACCTTTCACAAAGCTGTGATTCTATAAACGGTGCCATTGCATGATTAACACACAGTTTGCTTCTGATGCCAGTGGCGCCACTTGCAGAATCCAGGTCTAAGTGCCTAGGTTCCATTATAGAATATTAGCGTAACCTGAAATTGTCCCACCCCACATCTAGGGCACCTGGACTTAATCCAGCCATAGAGCTGATGTAAGTGTAAACATCTCAATGCAATAAGGCCACATTAACTTAGTGCCCACTTGGGCTCAGGCCCACCCAAAATTTGATCTCCCCAGTCCCTTAGTATGGCTGACAGGGATCCCTAAGCCGTGCCAGCCAAAGACCTCCTTCCTGCCAAATAAACTTACATCTTGGGTGGCCGGTGGCTGTGTCTTCAAGCCACTAGTGCCAGCATGTGCACAGTTTTCATACCTGTGTGAAACTGAGCATGCTTGGTGACTTGGGAAACTGTTGCTGGCTGCCCAAGATGTAAGTTTATTTGACAGAGAGGAGGTCTTGAGCTGGTGGGGCTTGGGGTTCCCTGCCTGCCCAGGCAAGGGGAGGAGATGGAATTTTTCTCCCACCCTAGATCAACTGTCTGGCTATGCCACTGGTGTCACTTTTGTGTGTAAGTGGGATCCCGCCTGTACTTCATCCCTGTGTATGCCTCCCATGTTAATATGCATTACGTCAGTTTTGCAGATACATGCAGAATGGTTCCTAGGCTTTTACACAGATAGGTATGCACATATTTATTTATTGAGATTTTTTAAACTCTGTTTTTCATAAAGAGATTCACCCAAAGTGGTTTACAATACATTGAATTGAAATCAGGTACTCTTAAATATTTTCCCTATGTGTCCCATCAGACTCACAATCTTAGGGTTATCAGACATCCAGATTTCCACGGACATGTCCTCCGGACGGTTATTCAAAACCCAGCACTTTGGGTTTTGAAGAGCTTCTAGTAACAACCAATGTCGGGATGCAACACGGTGACATCATGTGTATGCGTGTGACATCATCGTGTCACACCAGTGCATGCACAGATGCTGTCCCAACGAGCAAACAGGTTGAGAGGGTGGGGCTGGGGCAGAATGGGACGTGACTTGGGCAGAATGGTATGTGGCCAGGCAGAATGGGGTGGGCTGTGGGCAGGGCCAAGGGTCCGAATTTTCATTCCCAAAAATCTGGTAACCTTAATTTTACTTCCATTGCTTTCAGTGGAAGTAAAACTCAGATGTCTTAATCAATCCTCCTTTTCCTGGAGCCATATGGTAACCCTAGTATAAGATCCTCAATGTCTTCTACCTTAGACCTGAATGAGCAGCAGATAAAGCACAGCGGTGTAATACACATATCTGGACACTTACTATGTGATTATTTTGCAATGCTGTAAGAAGCCGTTCCCAGTTTGCTGAGTCATAGTTAACTCTGTAATATCCTTTCACATCAATATTGAGCAGGAGCCATTCATTGGTGATAAAGTCTGGATTGACATCTATTAAAAAAAAGGAAGAATATTTTGTTAGAAACCTCATTTTCAGTCAAAAGAAATGATCTTGAGAGAATAATCAAGATAGTTTCTTTTGACTGAATGATACTGCTGGTCAACTATTTGAATTTAACAAGGAACTGAGTCTGGACTCTACTGGTTTTTTCTAAAATAGGCTGTGGGTTGTGTTGCAAGGACGGCAGCTAAAATGACTACATCATGTTTGTTAACAAGTGGTGGAATTTCAGATCAAAGAAGAAACAAAAAACAATGTGGAGAAATGATGTTTCTGAGATGGACTTTATTAATATTAAATAATATTAAAATTTAGCAAACATAAGAACATAAGAACATAAGAAGTTGCCTCCGCTGAGGCAGACCAGAGGTCCATCTCGCCCAGCGGTCCGCTCCCGCGGCGGCCCATCAGGCCCTTTTGCCTGAGCAGTGGTCCCTGACTAGCTTTATAACCTATCTCTACTCCTATTCCTGTAATTTACCTCTACTCCTATCCCTATAACCCATCTCTACACTTATCTATACCCCTCAATCCCTTTGTCCTCTAGGAACCTATCCAAGCCTTCCTTGAAGCCCTGTACAGTGCTCCTATCTACCATAGCCTCTGGAAGCATATTCCATGTATCCACCACCCTCTGGGTGAAGAAGAACTTCCTAGCGTTTGTTCTAAACCTGTCTCCTTTCAATTTCTCCGAGTGCCCCCTTGTACTTGTTGTCCCCTTTAGTTTGAAAAATCTGTCCCTGTCTACTTTCTCTATGCCTTTCAGGATCTTGAAGGTTTCCGCTTTTCCAGGGAGAACAGTCCTAACTGTTTCAATCTGTCAGTATATGAGAGATTCTCCGTACCCTTTATCAGCTTAGTTGCTTTTCTCTGGACTCCCTCAAGTACCGCCATGTCCTTTTTGAGGTACGGCGACCAGTACTTGACACAGTATTCCAGATGTGGCCGCACCATTGCACGATATAGTGGCAGGATGACTTCCTTCGACCTGGTGGTGATACCCTTTTTAATGATACCCAACATTTTGTTTGCTTTCTTCGAGGCTGCGGCGCACTGCGCTGACGCCTTCAGTGTTGTGTCAACCATCACTCCCAGGTCTCTTTCAAGGTTACTTACCCCAAGTAGTGATCCCCCCCATTTTGTAGCTGAACATCGGGTTTTTCTTCCCCACATGCAAGACCTTGCATTTCCCTATGTTGAAGCTCATTTGCCACTTTTTGGCCCACTCTTCCAGTGTCGTTAGATCCTTTTGGAGATCTTCGCAGTCTTCGCAGTTTTAACCCTGCTGTATAGTTTGGTGTCATCCGCAAATTTAATGACCTCACATTTTGTTCCCACCTCTAGGTCGTTTATGTAGACATTGAACAGGAGCGGTCCCAGCACTGACCCCTGCGGATCCCCACTCGTGACCCATTTCCAGTCTGAGTAGTGCCCCTTTATTCCAACCCTCTGCTTCCTGTCCGCCAGCCAGTTTTTGATCCATCGGTGGACCTCCCCGTGCACCCCGTGGTTCCATATCTTCTTAAGCAGTCTTTCGTGTGGTACCTTGTCGAAGGCTTTTTGGAAGTCAAGGTAAATGATGTCTATAGATTCCCCTTTATCTACCTGGCTGTTTACCCCCTCAAAGAAGTACAATAAGTTTGTAAGGCATGACCTACCCTTACAGAAACCATGCTGACTCGACACTAGCTGCCCATTGTTTTCAATGAGTGTAGATGCTGTCCTTAACCAGCGTTTCCATCATCTTTCCTGGGACCGAGGTCAAGCTCACCGGCCTGTAGTTTCCTGGGTCACCCCTTGAACCCTTCTTGAAGATGGGCGTGACATTCGCTATTTTCCAGTCCTCCGGGATCTCTCCAGTTTTTAGGGATAGGTTGAATATTTGTCGAAGTGGCTCTGCTATTTCGTTCCTTAGTTTCTTGAGTACCCTTGGGTGAATGCCGTCCGGACCCGGCGATTTGTCGCTATTTAGCCTGTCTATCTGCCTGAATACATCCTCTTGGCTTACCTCTAATCTGACCAGCTTAACATCTCGGTCTCCATTTACGATCTCCTCAGGTTCCGGAATGTTGGTTGTGTCTTCCCTCGTAAAGACTGACGTGAAGAACTCATTTAACTTGTCCGCTATCTCTTTTTTATCTTTTACCACTCCCTTTCTGTCTCCATCATCTAAGGGTCCCACTTCCTCCCTAACCGGTTGTTTCCCCTTAATGTACCTGAAGAATGATTTGAAGTTTTTTGCTTCTCCCGCCAGTCTCTCTTCGTATTCTCTTTTGGCTTTTCTAACCACTCGGTGGCACTCCCTTTGGTGTTCTTTGTGCTCCTTATGGTTTTCCTTTGTTCGGTCTTTTTTCCATATTTTGAACGATGATTTCTTGTCACTTATCGCCTTCTTCACTGCATTTGTTATCCACACTGGGTTTTTAGTTCTATTCTTTTTGCACCCTTTCCTGAACTTGGGGACGCACAGGTTTTGTGCTTCGTGCACAGTGTCCTTGAGTAGGTTCCAGGCTTTTTCTACGGACTCCATCTTCCTTGTATTGCCGTTGAGTTTCTTTCCCACCATCTTCCTCATGGCATCATAATTCCCTTTTTTGAAGTTGAGTGCCATCGTTGTGGTTCTTTTCACCTTTACTGATCCAATTTCAAGCCTGCACTGGATCATGTTGTGATCGCTGTTTCCTAGTGGGGCTAATACCGCCACCTCCTTTGCGGGTCCCCCTAGTCCGTTGAAAATTAGGTCAAGAGTAGCGTCTCCCCGTGTTGGTTCTGTGACAAGCTGTTCCATGAAACAGTCCCTCGTGACCTCCAGGAATTTGGTCTCCCTCATGCAGTTTGAGTGCCCAATATTCCAGTCTATCCCAGGGTAGTTGAAGTCCCCCATCACCACCACTCTTCCACTTTTGCATACCTGCCTCAGTTCCGCCTCCAGGTCCTGGTCGATTTCTTCCGGTTGTCCAGGTGGGCGGTAGTACAGACCCAATTTTATGTCTGCTCCAGTTCCTCCCGGTAGCTTAACCCATAGTGATTCCAAGCCATCCGCCCTTACTGTTGTTTCCATCCTGGTTGAGGGTATGGAATCTTTTATGTATAGCGCTATTCCTCCACCCTTTTTGTGTGTTCTGTCTCTCCTGTATAGTTTATACCCTGTTATGGCCACATCCCATTTATTGTCATCAGTCCACCATGTTTCTGTGATTCCAATTATGTCTGTGTCCTTCTTGCTGGCTATGACCTCCAGCTCTCCCATTTTGGCCCTTAGGCTCCTGGCATTAGTGTATAGGCAATGTAAGTCCCGGTTGTTTGCCCTCCCTGTTGGTTTTCCTTGTGTTTTGGCACTCCTGCAGGCCCCCTCATGGGTTGCCAGTCCCCGAGCCTCATCTCGGTCATCCTCCTCCTGCGGTGTGTCTGTGTCGTCCTCAACCTGTTTCCCCGTTTTTGGTTGCCGCTCTGGCTCCTGATGTTCTCCATTGATGCTGCTTGCTAGTTTCATTTGTGCCCTGGGCCCCTGCGTTGCGTCCTTAAGTCCTTTTTCAATAATCTCCCACTCAGTCCCGAGCTCTCTTTCACAATGTCTTTGCCCCTCTGGCTCCTGTTGTTCTTTGTTGATCCCGCTTGCTGGTTCCATTTGTGCCCTGGGCCCCTGCAATGCGTCCATATGTCCTTTCTCCAAAAAGTCCCACTCAGTCCTGAGCCCTCTTATACAATGTCCCTGCTCAGTATCCTTACTTGATACTGTTGTCCGATGTGTCGAGGTCAGATCGACTATCGGCTTTCCCCCTCTCCTCAGTTTAAAGCCAAGTCTATGACGCTCTGGACGTTGCGTGCCAGCATCCTCGTCCCAGCCGTGCTCAGGTGCAGACCGTCTCTCCTGTACAGCTTGCTCTTCCCCAAGAAGGTTGTCCAGTTCCTAACAAAGTGGAAACCTTCCTCTTCGCACCATCTCCTCAGCCAACCGTTCATTGCTTGTAGTTCGCTCTGCCTCCTTGTGTCCGCTCTCGGTACTGGCAGGATCTCTGAGAAGGCTATCTTCCTTGTCCTCAGTTTCAGTTTCCTCCCCAGGATCCTGAACTGGTCAGTTAGTGTAGTCCTGTTGAAGTTCCTTCTGCTGATGTTGTTGGTTCCAATGTGGACTACTACTGCTGTCTCCTCCGTCTCGGCTCCCTCCAGGATCCTCCCAATTTTGTCGATGATGTCCTTCGTTCTTGCCCCCGGGAGACATGTCACTAGTCGGTCCTCTCTCCCTCCGGCTATGTGACTGTCCACTCCTCTCAGGATTGAGTCCCCAACTACGATAGCTGATCTCCCTTTCCTCAGCTGTCTCTCTGGTCTCAGATCTGTGTCGTTTGCGCAGTCCGCTAGTCCTTCCTCCGGGCTCTGTTGGGTCCCCACTTCTGGTCTCAGGTCTGTGTCATTTGCGCAGTCCGCTAGTCCTTCCTCCGGGCTCTGTTGGGTCTCCACCTCATCTGCCTGTCCAGGTCCTCCGCAAGGTCCTACTCCCATGGCGTCTGGTGGATTCTGTTGTCCAACTGTTGGTTCTTTCCTGGTGTGTTGGTAGTCCTGTGCCTCCACCATCCTGCAGGCCTCCTCGATGAACTTCTCGAGCTCTCTAACTTGTTCCGTGATGTGGCTCTCCCTGGTGGTGTCTTCAGTTTCCCAGCACTGCTCCTCTATGGTGCAGAGTCCCTCCAGTTCCTGGACTCTAACCTGCAGTCTCCCGACCTCCCTCTTCAGGCTATCCAGTTCCTGGCATCGACCGCATATGTACGTCCGCCTCCCGGAGGGGAGGTAGTCATACATATGACACCCGGTGCAGTATACTGGATAGCTCTGCTGGGTTCCTGCAGTCTCCATTTGTTTTTTTCTGGTTCCTTTGTCCCTCGGTGTGTGTGAGTGTTGCCTGGCGTGCAGTTAGCTGAAAGAGTAGAGAGAGAAGAGAGAATGAGTAGAGAAGAAGTATTATACAGAAGTTAGATATTAGATATTGCTGCTGGGCTGCCTGGGCTCCTTCTCAAGGCTCCTTCGCAAAGGCGCTCTCGCTAAGGCGAGCGCCTTTGCCGCTCGCCTTCGCCGCGCGCCGAACGGCTGCGCGCCGTTGGCTCTTCTCCTATTAAGGAGGAGCCCGGGCGCTGACGCTGCCTCTGACGTGTTGGGGGGTGGGCGGAGCTCCCTCTCGCCGCTACCCCAGCTGTTAGCCTGCCTGCCCGCCTTCTCCTGCTTCCTCGGCGGCTCTCCTGTCTCCCCCTTCGGCTTTTGCAAGCCTGTCCTGCTCTGCCCTGCTCTCCGGCGCGGTCACAGCACGCGGTCCGAGTCAAGTCGCTCCGTTGGCTCTTCTCCTATTAAGGAGGAGCCCGGGCGCTGACGCTGCCTCTGACGCGTTGGGGGTGGGCGGAGCTCCCTCTCGCCGCTACCCCAGCTGTTAGCCTGCCTGCCCGCCTTCTCCTGCTTCCTCGGCGGCTCTCCTGTCTCCCCCTTCGGCTTTTGCAAGCCTCTCCTGCTCTGCCCTGCTCTCCGGCGCGGTCACAGCACGCGGTCCACATAAAAACCTCTAGGATGCAGTCCCCTGAAAAGCTTTGGATCCTGGACCCAACACGCTCCGTGTTTCGACAAAATGTCTTCTTCAGGGGTCCTTATGAAGTCCTATGGTAAAGATATGTGGATAAAAATGCCAGTCGGAAATAAACTGTTCAGTAGAAGCTGTGTGCAGGACATGGGCTTGGTCCTCGCTTCATACTTTCACCTCTCATTATTGTCTGGATTATTTTTCCAGATGGGATGGCCATTTCGGCCAGGCAGTTTTACAAAATTTATTCTCCTAAATTGGCAACACTCCCACCATCCCATTCTGGTTAGCTTGGAGGTCACCCACATGTGAGAATAGGCTGCCTGCTTGTCCTGGGATAAAGCACAGTTACTTACCATAACAGTTGTTATCCAGGGACAGCAGGCAGATATTCTCACAACCCACCCACCTCCCCTGGTTGGCTTCTGAGGAGATGCGCGCCCTATTACGGGCGGGAAGGCACTCGTGCAAGCGCAGTGCAGCAGTCGCGAACTTTCTAAAAGATTTACAAGCAAGGCTGCTTGCGAGGCTGTCCGCATCCAGGCTCCGTGGATGACGTCACCCACATGTGAGAATATCTGCCTGCTGTCTCTGGACGGTAAGTAACTGTGTTTTATCTACACAGTCACATAGATTGCTTTCCAGAGAACCTTGGTGGCTTAAGCGAAGAGCAAGGTGAAAGATTTCACCAAGACATTAAAACAATGGAAGCCAGATACCAAGGAAGATGGGATGCACATATGATGACAGACTTTTGTTGGAATCTTGTGCGGGATTCTCCTGGCAGATCCCACTCTCGGATGTCTTACAAAAGAAGTTTCTTATGTGTCAAATGACTGGAAAATTAGTATCATAAACTTGTGCTTTGGTATGAAATAAGTAGATTTTTAATATGTTTCCTTCATGCTTACAATATATTAATTTAAACACTACCCTCCCCCCCTTTTACTAAACCACGATAGTGGTTATTAGTTCAGGGAGCCTTGCTGAATGCTCTGCACTGCTTCCAACATTCAAAGAGTTCCTATGAGCATCAGGAGCAGCACGGAGTATTCAGCGCAGCTCCATGCGCTATTAGCCACTATTGCGGTGTAACAAAAATGGGGGGGGGGAGGTACATTTAAAATATCTTAATTTTTTAATGGGCAAGCATAGTGAAGAGTGGTATATGGAACATGTTCTGTATCTCAAAAACTAGAGCCAATAGGAGAAAACTGGGGCCATTTTTGGAATCAGCAGGTCTAACATTTGAGGCACCAAAATGAGTGTTGGCCAATGTTATGTTTGTGAAGGAAATAAATTTTGAGTTTTGTATGCCTCTTATTGGTAAGCAAACATATAAACTTATAAATCTGTAATGTGTAATCATATACCAATAATGTACAAATTTCTTAAATCTTTATAATCTCTTTCTTGGATCATCAGAATTTGGTGCAGCTGTTCCTTCACATTTTTGTGCTAAACAGTCATTACCATAACAGGTTGTACACCTGAGGGTTCTGAGACTTTTCCTCCTATTTTTAGATATGTTTTCTATTGTGGAGTTGTGAAATATTAATATTATCCCAGGACAAGCAGGCAGCATATTCTCTACATGTGGGTGATGTCACCGATGATGTAGACTTGAGGACAGAGGCGGAAAGTGCAAAAGGTAATCTAAAACAGAAGATCTCCTAGGTCACATGGCCTCCACGGTTCACGTGACTCCTTTTGCCAGACTTCATTTCCGTATTCCTCAATGGACTCTGCGTCCCAATGGACCCAGGATTGGGATCCTCTCTCTCGCTGCTTTGTTGTGACTCCTTTGTTGAGGAGATTTCTCTATTGGTGGATGCTCTCTTCCAATTTCTCCAGAGGTTTTCTGTTCCATGCTCCTCCTCCGCAAAAGGTCCTAACGACGGACTCGTCGACCTATGCTTGGGGGGCTCATCTGGACGGTCTGCGCACCCAGGGTCTTTGGTCCCGTGCCGACTGCCTTTGTCACATAAATCTTCTAGAACTTCGAGCGATTTTCTTCGCTCTGAAAGCCTTTTGTCACCTGCTTCACGACCGAGTGGTGCTAGTTCGCACGGACAACCAGGTCGCCATGTATTATATCAACAAACAGGGAGGCACAGGTCCCTGTGCCAGGGGGCGATGCGACTCTGGGATTGGGCCATCCGCCGCAACATATCCATTCAAGCTGTCTACATTCAGGGCCAGCGGAACTGTCTGGCAGACAAGTTGAGTCATCTGCTGCAGCCTCATGAGTGGTCTCTCCACTCCGTAACCCTGCGTCAGGTGTTTGCTCATTGGGGGACTCCAGACGTCGATCTGTTTGCGTCCCCCCTCAATCGCAAGTTGCCCTGCTTCTGCTCCAGGGTTTACACCCCTCTCAGGATCGAGGCGGATGCCTTCCTTCTGGATTGGATGAACGAGTTCCTGTATGCGTTCCCTCTGATTCTGAAGACTCTCATCAAGCTCAAGTCTTTGCGTGCCACCATGATTCTGATTGCTACTCGGTGGCCCCGGCAGCCGTGGTTCTCCGTTCTGTTGCAACTCAGTTCCAGGGAACCTCTTCCTCTGCCTGGTTTTCCTTCTCTGCTTACGCAGAGTCAGGGTTCTCTGCTCCATCCCAACCTTCAGTCTCTGCACTTAACAGCTTGGTTCCTTGAGACTTAATGCCCTTGTTCCAGTTCTCCCAGCCTGTGCTGGATGTCCTAGAGTCATCTCGGAAGGAGTCCACTCGCCAATGTTACCATCAGAAGTGGACCCGCTTTTCTTCCTTGTGTGCTACTAGGCAGCTGGAGCCGCTGTCTGACTCCTTGTCGGCTGTCCTGGATTATCTGTTGCACTTGTCTGGCGCTGAGCTCAAGTCCTCTTCGGTTCGAGTCCACCTTAGTGCCATTGCTGCTTTTCATCAGCTGATTGACGGGAAGCCTATCTCTTTTCATCCTGTGGTTTCCTGCTTCATGAAAGGACTTTTCCACGTTCATCCGCCCCTTAAACCTCCTCCGGTGGTTTGGGATTTTAATGTGGTCCTTGCTCAATTGATGAAACCCCCGTTTGAGCCGCTAGCGCGGGCTCACTTAAAGTATCTTACTTTGAAAGCTGTGTTTCTTATTGCTCTCACTTCTGCCTGTTGGGTCAGTGAGCTTCAAGCCTTGGTAGCGGATCCACCTTTCACTGTCTCCCATCATGATAAGGTGGTTCTCCGTACCCATCCTAAGTTCTTGCCTAAGATTGTTTCTGATTTTCACATCAACCAATCTATTGTTCTTCCTATGTTTTTTCTGAAGCCCCATTCTCACCCTGGGGAAGTGGCTCTACATTCTCTTGATTGTAACCGTGCGCAGGCCTTCTACTTGAAGCGCACCGCTCCTCAGCATTTGGCTCCCCAGATGTTCCTCTCTTTTGATCCTAATCGCTTGGGTCACTCTGTCTCTAAGCGGACCATTTCTAACTGGTTGGCCGCTTGTATTTCTTTCTATTATGCTCAGGCTGGTCTCTCCCTGCTGGGTCGAGTCACAGGCCACAAGGTCAGGGTGATGGCGGCGTCTGTTGCTTTCTTCCGCTCCACTCCTATTGAGGAAATCTGTAAGGCTGCCACTTTGTCCTCAGTTCATACGTTCACCTCTCACTACTGTCTGGATGCTTTATCCAGGCGTGAAGGCCACTTTGGCTAGTCAGTTTTGCAACATCTATTCTCCTAAATTGCCAGCTCTCCCTCCATCTCTTTCTGGTTAGCTTAGAGGTCACCCACATGTAGAGAATATGCTGCCTGCTTGTCCTGGGATAAAGCACAGTTACTTACCGTAACAGGTGTTATCCAGGGATAGCAGGCAGCTATTCTCACAACCCACTCACCTCCCCTGGTTGGCTTCTTTTGTTGCTATCTGAACTGAGGACACGCTGAGGAGACGCATGCCCTAGGCAGGGCGGGAGGGGCACGCGTGCATGCGTGGGCGAATCGCAAGCCTGAAGGTCCTCGAGCAAGTCTGCTTGCGAAAACGTCCACTAGGGGGCTCCGTCCGTGACATCACCCACATGTACAGAATATCTGCCTGCTATCCCTGGATAACACCTGTTACGGTAAGTAACTGTGCTTTGTGGTGATTTTGGGCTTGTCACTTCTATCCTATTTCGTATTTTAGTATACAGTTATCAATAAAAGTGCTGCTAATCTGTAAATTTATGTTAAGTGGCGCATAAAGGTGGATACATAGTTTTAGAATTGCCCATCGCCTATACGTTATTCAATGAAAATTTAACAGACTAAATGTTTTCCAGTTGCTAAGAGCCATTTGTAAAGTCAAAGATAATTTCAACATTACCAAACTTCCGAGTGTTTCCTCTAAATCATTGTCTAAATCAGTGTTTTTCAACCGCTGTTCCGCGGCACACTAGTGTGCCGCGAGATGTTGCCTGGTGTGCCGCCGGGCCCGGAGCTGACAGGGGGCCCGAGGCAGGGGCGCCAGTAGCTCGCCAAGGCAAAGTGAGTCGATCACCCAGGACTCACTTTGTCTTGGCGATCTAATCTATGGAGCTGATAAGTCTTCTTCTCCCCGACGTCAATTCTACAGTCGGAGAGGAAGTTCGGGCCAGCCAATCGCTGCCTGGTTCGGGCCAGCCAATCGCTGCCTGGCTGGGCGGAACTTCCTCTCCGATTGTAGAATTGACGTCAGGGAGAGCATGCGTCGGCGTCGGCTTTGGGGCCTGTTATCCATTGGTGGGTCCTGTTCCCCGATGGCAGCGGCAGTGGCTTGGGGAACGGCAGGGAGAAAGAAAGAAAGGGGGCAGGCAGGGAAACAGAAGGAAAGAAGAGAAACAGAAAAAAAGAAAGAAAGGTCAGGGAGAGAGGAAGAAAAAGTTGGGGGAGGGAATGAGGTGTGGAGGAGAGAAAGCATACAGGCTGATAGAAGGGAAGAAAGATTGGATGCACAGTCAGAAGAAGAAAGTGCAACCAGAAATCACCAGACAAGGTAGGAAAAATGATTTTATTTTACATTTAGCAAAGTGGAGGCAGTATTACCACAGTTTTCAAAGGAATTTGCCCAAATAACTTAATAGTTAACTGGGTAAATTCCCAGAGATGAAAACTTCCCTTCACTTACTATGCACAGTTCTGAATTTATATCTGCTGTCTATATTTTACAATATGGTCCCCTTTTACTAAACCGCAATAGTGGTTTTTAGCGCAGGGAGCCTATGAGCGTCAAGAGCAGCGCTAGGCATTCAGCGCAGCTCCCTGCGCTAAAAACTGCTATTGTGGTTTAATAAAAAGGATGGAGGGTATATTTGTCTATTTTTGTATGCTATAAAATCCAAATACAGAGAGAGACTGAGAGCTGTTGACGAAGAGCTACGTGTGTGTCTTTCTTCGATTCCAGCCAGAATATCAGCTTTGTGTTCAGCCAAACAGGCCCAGGTTTCGCACTGAATAAAGTATTTTATAATTTTTATTTCATAATAAAGTAATTATAAAATACTTTCTTTGTGTTTATTTGATTCCTATTCAAGAGAATTACTTTATATATAGTCAATATAGGCAGAGAGTTAAATTTTTTAACATTTTCTAATGGTGGTGTGCCTCGTGATTTTTTTCATGAAACAAGTGTGCCTTTGCCCAAAAAAGGTTGAAAAACACTGGTCTAAATTATATTAATCCAGAATATGGCAGCCAGGCTGATCTTTGGTAAATCTATATTTGATCGTGATTCAGTTGCATTCGCTGCCCATTAAAGCAAGGATTGCCTTTACAGTTTGCTGTTTAGGTCATAAGATTTTGGCTGGCTACTCCTCGAAGAACCTTTCTTTCAGGGTTCACATTATAGGAATGAGCAGAAAGAGCAGATGTAAAGATTGTTCTGCAGTAGCTTTTCTTTTTCTGAAAAGGATTATTACTTAAATCTGTTTATGAATATTCACTTGTCTATTACTCAGCTAAGCTCTGGAATTCTTTGCAGCCAGTGGCGTAGTAAGGGGGGCGGGAGGGGCAGACTGCCCAGTGCGCCATCTTGGTGGGGGCGCTGGCATCTTTCCACTCCCCCACACCACGCTCACGCCCTCCCTTTCCCCCTCCCTATACCTATTTAAATCTTCGCCAGCACGAGCAAATTCTTCTGCCTGGCTCCCTTCCGAAATAACTTCTGGATTGCGGGGCCAGGAAGTGACATCAGAGGGAAAGCCAACCACGACGCAAGCAGCAGGCTGGAAAAGCTGCTTACGCTTGTGAAGATTTAAAAGATACGGGGGGGGGGGGAGGGAGGATGCGAGTGTGGCGTGGGGGGGTGGGGTGCGGAAGAAGAGTGAGGGTGGAGAACAGGGCATGGAGGCGCTCCCCCCCCCTCGCTAAGCCACTGTCTGCTGCAATATTTATTTTTGGGGGATTTTTTAATTGCCTCCATGAACAGATTCACCCAAGATGGTGATTAGCAAGTATAATTTGACATAAAACTTACAAACAGCATAACATGTTTGATTTACTTATTTGAGTTTTCAAAAAGTTTTTAAAAATAACATTTTTGTAGTAAACCTTTTGTTCACTAGGACATTTGTTGTAATTCCTAGTGTTTTTATTATTGTTATCTGCTTCAAACCTTTTCAAGGGATTAGACGGGTCATAAGTACTCCACAGAACATTATATGAAGGGCCACTGAAAAGAAGAGAATGATGTGGAGCCATGAAACATACAAGTTATTCCATGTTTTTCTTTGACAGTTTTCATTTCAATGATATGAAATGAAACAAAAAGTTTCAAGAAAAGTGTGGCATAACTTGTAAGTTTCATGACTCCACATCATTCTCTTCTTGATTGGGTGGAGAACTTTTCAGCGGCCCCTTGTATTGTGATGTCATAATGTCTCATTCCACCAATGCCTAAGAGCCAACCTCATCAGTGATGCCACAATGGCTTGGTTTCCCTATACTTGTGCCCATTTGCTATATACATTTGCCTCACTGAAATGAAGTGTCAAGAAAAGCTTGAAAAGGCTTGGAAAGGCAAGCAGGAGAGAGCAGCACAGAGCAGAAGGAAGCAAAAGTGGAAAAGCACAAGGGAGGAAGACAATTAGAGTTTGGAAAGGGGAAAAAGAAGAGGCAGGAGACTAGGGGAATCGGTGAGAGTTAGCTCCGTCCACCCCCGATGTCGACCATTGAAGCTCCCCCTTAGAAGGGGAGGGGCCAATGAGTGGAGTCACTTGAAGCTTGGAAAGGCAAGCAGGAGAGAGCAGCACAGAGCAGAAGGAAACAAAAGTAGAAAAGCGCAAGGGAGGGAGACAATTGGAGTTTGGAAAGGGGAAAAGAAGAGGCAGGATACTAGGGGAATCAGTGAGAGTTAGCTCCGCCCACCCCAACGTTGACCATCGAAGCTCCCCCTTAAAAGGGGAGGGGCCAATGGCGCTCAGCCGTTGGCGCCTTTGCAAAGGACCTTGGGAAGGGACGAATCACCTTTAAAGGAGAGAAGTAGGAGACCACAGCAAGCAAAGAGGACACAACCAGACACAGAGGACACACAGCCAAGCGGACAGAGCAAGTACAGAGTACACAGGAAGGTGCAGAGGACACAGCCAGGCGCAGAGGGGACACAGCCAGGCAGACACAGAGGACACACAGGCAGGCATAGAGAACACCGCAGGCGCAGAGGACACACAACTAGGCAGACGCAGAGGTCGCAAAGGCAGGCATAGAGAACACCACAGGCGCAGAGGATACACAACTAGGCAGACGCAGAGGACACAGCAGGAGCTGAGGACAGCCACAGCAGATCGGCAAGCAGACAGCAATGGAAGCAGCAGACCGAAGCAGGATGTTGAGCTACCCAGTTTTCTGCACTGTCTGCTATATGTATGACTACCTCCCCTCTGGGAGGCGGTCTTACGTATGTGCTCGGTGTGGAGAACTGGAGAGCCTGAAGAAACAAGTCAAACTCCTGGAGGACAGAATTCTAGAACTTGAGGCACTTCAAGCTATGGAGGAGGAAGACAGAGATACAGATATGCAGAGATAAAGAACACTTCAAGCAGTGGAGGGGAAAGACGGAGATGCAGAGAATGTCAAGAAAGAGGACACTATTGAAGAAGAAGTCCAAGAGCTGGTAAAGTTTATAGAGGAGGCATACAGGGAAGAGGTGGAGAATCACCAGAAACTGTGGAATTGCTGAGATACACCTACAGAGAGTGTGGACCACCCGACGGACAACCACCAGGAAGAAATGGGCGACACAGCTGGAAACAGCGGAGGGAACCAACAAGAAGATGGGCCCATTGCAAGCCAACGCCAGCGTGAGAGAAAATGGATGGGAATGAAGGACACGGATCTACGGCTGGAGAGATGGACATGCACCAGGAACACAGACATGCGGCTGGAGAATCAAGAGAAGATAGAGAGGACAGCAATCATTGTGGGGGGGACTCCATCATCAGATAAGTCGACAGCCACATAGCAGGAGGAAGACTAGATCGACTGGTGACCTGCCTACCGGGAGCCAAGGTAGAAGACATAGTGAGCCGCATCGATAGGATCATCGACAGTGTGGAAGAAGAAGATAAGGTTGTGATGATCCATGTGGGGACGAACAACGTGAGCAGCAGGAACTACAACAGGGAAGTACTGAAGGACCAGTTCTGGATGCTAGGAAGGAAGCTGAAAACCGGAACGCAGAGGATAGCGTTCTCGGAGATCCTGCTGGTACCCAGGGCAGATGATAATAGACAGATGGAGCTGCAAGCAATCAACGCATGGATGCGGTGCTAGTGTGAGGAAGAAGGCATACTGGGGGAAGAGCAAGCTCTTCAGGAAGGACGGACTCCACCTCAGTAGAGACAGAACGAGGCTACTTGCAAGCAACATCAAGAGAGAAGTCGAGAAGTTTTTAAACTAGGAAGAAGGGGAAAGCTGACAGTCGACCGAGAGAGAGAGTCGATGGTTCGGGAACCGGTATACCTGGAGGATACCGTGCAGGAAGATAGAGGGAAAGACTCACCAGAGGGTACTGTGCAAGAAGATATAGGGGAAGACTCACCGGATCACAGGCAAGACAGACCAAAAGAGACACAAGAGGGAAGGAAATGTAAGAAAGGAACAGGCCGCAAACTCAAGTGTATGCACATGAACGCAAGGAGCCTAAGGAATAAGATGGGTGAATTAGAAGCTAAGACACAAAAAGATAACATCGACATCATCGGAATCACGGAAACTTGGTGGACTGAGGAAAACGTATGGGACACTGTGGTACCGGGATACAAGCTATACCACAGAGACAGAGTGGCTCAAAAAGGTGGGGGCATTGCCATATACGTCAAAGAGGGAATTGAATCTACTAGAGAGAGCACGACACAACTGAAGGATAAGTTAGAGTCTCTATGGGTCAAAATTCCGGGAACAAATGGACTAGAAACGAAGATTGGCATCTACTACCGACCCACAGCGCAGTCCGAAGAAATTGATGGAGAGATGACGGACGAGATTAAACGCAACTGCAAGGGAGGCAACGCAGTTATCATGGGTGACTTCAACTATCGGGGATAGACTGGAACCTATGCACCTCCGGCTGCGCTAGGGAGACCAAGTTCCTGTATGCTATAGGTGATTGCTTCCTAGAACAACTTGTAAAGAAAAATACAAGAGGAAATGCAATTCTGAACTTAATTCTGAATGGATTGCAAGGACCGGCACAAGGTGTAGAAGTAGAGGGGATGCTGGGAAGCAGCGATCACAATACGATCCGCTTCGACCTGGATGCAGTGGAGAAATACCGGTCCAAAACAGCCACGGCGCTAAACTTCCGGAAGGGAAATTACGAAAGGATAAGACTCATAGTGGGAAAGAAGATTAAGAAGAGGATAAGCAATGTAAAAACGCTAGAGCAAGCTTGGTCTCTTTTCAAGGACACAGTCACTGAGGTGCAAAATCTACATATACTGCATATCAACAAAGGATCCAAGAGGAAAAAGAACAAAGAACCGGTGTGGCTCACTGTAGCGGTGAAAGAAGCAATCAGAGACAAGAAAACTTCATTTAAGGAATGGAAAAAGTCAAAAACAGATGAAAAAGCACAAACAACATCAACGCAGTTGCCATAAGGTAGTAAAAGGGGCCAAAAGAGACTATGAGGAAAAAATAGCCAAGGAGGCAAAAAACTTCAAGCCGTTCTTTCGATACATTAAGGGGAAACGACCCTCAAAGGAAGCGGTGAGACCGCTGGATGACCACAGAATAAAGGGAGTGCTAAAGGAAGATAAAGAAATTGCTGAAAAATTGAATACATTTTTTGCGTCTGTATTTACAGAAGAGGCTATCCGCAGCATACTGGAACCCATCAGGCTCTATGCTGGAAACGAAGATGGGAAACTGACAGGACTGACAGTCAGTCTAGAAGAGGTATACAGACAGATTGATAGGCTGAAGAGTGATAAATCCCCGGGACCGGATGAATCCATCCAGGGGTCATCAAGGAACTTAGAGGGACTATAGCTGATCTGCTTCAACTAATAGCCAATCTGTCGATCAAATCGGGAAAGATTCCGGAGGACTGGAAGGTGGCGAATGGTATACCGATCTACAAAAAAGGCTTGAGGGGAGACCCAGGAAACTACAGACCGGTGAGTCTGACCTCAGTCCCGGGAAAGATGGTAGAGGCACTGATAAAGGATCGTCGCATCATTGATCACCTTGACAGACACGGTCTGATGAGGACCAGCCAGCAAGTTTCAGCAAAGGCAGATCTTGTCTGACGAACATGCTGCACTTCTTCGAAGGAGTAAATAGGCAGATAGAAAAGGGCGACCCGTTCAACATTGTATATCTTGATTTTCAGAAGGCGTTTGACAAGGTTCCACATGAACGACTACTTCAGAAAATTGCGAACCATGGAATCGAGGGTGAAATACTCATGTGGATTAAAAACTGGCTGAAGCATAGGAAACAGAGAGTGTGGGTGAATGGACAATACTTGGACTGGAAGAGCATCACCAGTGGGGTGCCGCAGGGCTCGGTGTTTGGACCTGTGCTCTTCAACATCTTTATAAACGATCTGGACATAGGTACGACAAGTGAAGTGATTAAATTTGCGGACAATACGAAGTTATTCAGAGTAGTGAAGACACAGGGGGATTGCGAAGATCTGCAACGTAATCAGGCTCGTGGAATGGGCATCAACATTGCAGATGAGGTTCAACTTGGATAAGTGTAAAGTGATGCATGTCAGTAACAAAAATCTCATGCATGAATATAGGATGTCCGGGGAGGTACTTGGAGAGACCCCCCTGGAAAGGGACTTGGGAGTTCTGATCGACAAGTCGATGAAGCCGTCTGTGCAATGTGCTGTGGTGGCGAAAAAGGCAAACAGAATGCTAGGAATGATAAAGAAGGGGATCATGAAGAGAAGGTTATCATGCCGCTATATCGGGCCATGGTGCGCCCCCACCTGGAGTACTGCGTCCAGCAATGGTCACCATACATGAAGAAAGACATGGTGCTACTCGAAAGGGTCCAGAGAAGAGCAACTAAGATGGTTACGGGGCTGGAGGAGTTGTCGCACAACGAAAGATTAGAGAAACTGGGCCTCTTCTTCCTCGAACAGAGGAGATTGAGAGGGGACATGATTGAAACATTCAAGGTACTGAAGGGAATAGACTTAGTAGATAAGGACCAGTTGTTCACCCTCTCCAAGGTAGGGCGAAGAAGAGGGCATTCTCTAAAATTGAAAGGGGATAGATTCCGTACGAACATTAGGAAGTTCTTCTTCACCCAGAGAGTGATAGAAAGCTGGAACGCTCTTCTGGAGTTTGTCATAGGGAAAACACCCTCCAGGGATTCAAGATAAAGTTAGACAAGTTCCTGCAGAATCGGAACGTACGCAGGTAGGGCTAGTCTCAGTTAGGATGCTGGTCTTTGACCTAAGGGCCACTGCTTGAGCGGACTGCTGGGCACAATAGACCACTGGTCTGACCCAGCAGTGGCAATTCTTATGTTCTTATGTATAGAATAACTTGCAAGTTTCATGGCTTCACGTCATTCTCTTCTTAATTGGGCTAAGAACTTTTCAATGGCCCCTCGTAGTAATAGGGGAAGGTAATATTATAGCAGGGGTCCTGGTTTAAGAGGGCGATTGTTATTTTGACCTTCTTTTACCAAGACCGTGATAGGGGTTTCTACTGCAGCTAAATGCTCATAGGAATTGTATTAGCGTTGGAGCATTTAGCGCTTTGAGCTGTAGTAGAAACTTCTACCACAGCTTAGCAAAAGGGTGGGGAGGGGTGTTTATGAAGACACATAGGTTCTTATGTGCCTTGATAAAGTATTATTGTAAGCAGTGGAAATCGCATCTTCCTTGCAGGAGCAAACGGTTACACCTGCTCTCAATCTGGTATAAGTGTCTGTGCCAAGAATAATCACATAGTAGATTAACACATGTTATCATCTATTTGTGAACTCTGCCCATGCTTTGTCCATACTCCACCTCTGTACATGCCTACTAGCAAAGTACACACCATCATGGCCCTTTCTGTGAGGTGTTTGAACGGCACAGCTCTAGATGACAATGAAATGTAATATATCTATTTTCATCTAAAAAGCAGCAGGTACCATCAGTGTTTTGCAGCCAGTAATAAGCAGATTCTTGGGTTCCATTTTTCATCCATGAGATTGGTACAATCCATGTATAGCTATAAAAATTAGAAAATTTTCTCATTACTTTAGTATAAAAGCAATTCTACTTTTGATTTTTAGCAGCAGTTACCTGAATAGTGTCACTGGAAATCTGTTCTGACCATCTTGGCACTATTAGGTAGTAAAGTGTCGGGGCAGAGGTATAATGGAGCCGGAAGTTAACCGAGTACCAGACAACTTAGGTCAGCACAATAGCTTCCTACTTTGCTAACATAGAATTTGAGTACAGGCACTGAGAATTGGTGGTACCCAGATAACTTCTGGTGGTCACCATACTAGATGCCAAAACAGAAGACCAAAAATCCTCCACAAACCAAATCCAACACCAGACAACAGTGGTGGGAACAAACAGTCAGGATATAAATGACTTTATTACAATAACAAATGGATGGTGCTACAGTCGACTCCACCTACGTGCACGTCGGTTAAGCACACGCTTCAGTTATCCGCACCCAACCACCATGGTCCCGTTTTTTTTTTACATTAAAGTCAATGGACATAAACTCAGGATATTTGCCATTATGATAAGCACACAATCCGCTTATGCACACTATTCTTTCACGTAACGTTCACGCTGGTTAAAAGCAATCACATAGATGAGCCATGTGTTTCGGAACAGCAGTCTAGGCCTGGCATGTGTTCAAACTTTCGGAACTGCGCCGTGGTGTTGCGTGGACATAAATCATTGGAAGGGCCTGTCACCTGAGAGTAGTGTACTCCAGGTCCTCCTGCAGTTGCTCACACAGATGAACTACAGTATTGTCTCCCAATTAAAGCAATAAAGACCTATACATCGCTTTCAAACGTAGCGAAGCTGTTGGCTTCAAGGTGCCTGCCTGTTGAATATGAAAGCAGCAAAAACCAAGGAATAATCGCAAACTTAGCAAACAGGTCACTTGTCCTAAGATATGTGATAGCAATGATCGATGCAAACACGGAATCCTGCCCCTGAGCTGCTGATCTTGCGAGAAAAATGATGGTGCTCGGCTCTCTTCACATAGTACTCCGATTAAGCGCACACTCTGTTTAAGCTCACATGGCGAATTGGTCCAAAGGGTTTGCACTTAAGCGGAGTCGACTGTATAATATAGCAAACAAGAGACTCAACGTGATTCGTGTTTTGGCCCCTAAGCCCTGCATCAGAAGTCTATAAAAACATAAGAACAATAAATCAATAAATTTAAAAACTAATAAAATATAGAAATTATACAGCATGGATAAAATTATACAACATGGATAAAATTAAGAAATGTATACAGAAATAAATGGTAGATTATCGTATGAATATATAAAACAAATTAGGGAATAAAGAGGAGAGAGAAGCAACGTACCCGATTCCTATGCTGGTTTCACAAACCTATTTTGTTCAGACCAAAATAAAAATCAAATCTTTCTGAAATATAATAAGATAAATTTGCAACTCTGAGTTTATAAACATAAATATATAAGAATGTAAATATTGGCCTATCAATGAATAGTGCCTCATTGGGGACGAAAATGAAAAATAAGAATAAAAAATAAAATAAAAAGAAACAAGAAAGGGGGGAATCATAAAAATGAAATGAATAAAAAGTAGTGAAATAAGGCTAAAGAACAAAAAATATAAATACTTAACGTATCTGGAAACATAAACAAAATGTTGAAACATGATAAATCTAGACAAGGGATTGAACATGAATAAATGACAATGAACTGTAGAGTATAAAATGAGATCTTTGAAAATACCATCTAAGATGGAAAAAGAAGAAAAAAGGAAGAAAGAAAACAAGGAAAAATAGAAGAAAAGGAAAAAAAGTAGGAAAAAGAAAAAGGGAAAAAGAAGGAAAAGGAGAAAAGGAAGAAAAAAGGCAAATAGAAAAAAGAAAGAAGGAAAAAGAAGAGAGAAAAAGAAGAAAAAAGGGCCCTATTCATTGACATGCCGATATTTACATTCTTATATATTTATGTTTACAAACTCATCGTAATTTTATCTTATTATATTTCAGAAAGATTTGATATTTTGGGGTCTGAACAAAATAGGTTTGTGAAATCAGCATAGAAATAGAGTATGTTGCTTCTCTCTCTTCTTTATTCAGTAATTTGTTGTATATATACATGCAATAATCTGCCATTTATTTCTGTATGTTTCTTAATTTTATCCATGTTGTTTGACATATATAATTTTTATGTATAATTTCTGTGCACATTTTTTGTTTTGTATTTGCAAACTATTTTATATATATTTTATGTCCAGATTATTTTCTTAATTTTCATAGTTTTTAAGTTTATTGATTTATTGTTCTTATGTTTTTATAGACTCCTGATGCAGGGCTTAGGGGCTAAAACACGAATTGTGTAGAATCTCTTGTTTGCTATATTATAGCGTCATCCATTTGTTATTGTAACAAAGTCATTTATATGTGACCATTGCCATCTTGACTGTTTGTCTCCACCACTGTTGTCTGGTTACCATACTAGAACAAGAAGAACTGGCATTGAATTCGGTAGGCAGCATGTTTTTTTAAACAATCAGTGCAGATTAGAGGAGTAGCCTAGTGGTTAGAGTTGCTGCCTCAGTACCCTGAGGTTGTGGGTTCAATCCCACTGCTTCTCCTTCTCAACCTGGGCAAATCACTTAACCTTCCATTGCCCTCGCTACCATAGTTAGATTGTGAGCCCACCAAGACAGTTAGGAAAATACTTAGAGTATCTGATTTCTATTCAATATAAACCGCTTAGGATATAAATTGTATATAAGAAATAAATACTAAAATATAATATTACCCCCTCTAAAAACTAAGAGCATACATAGATTCACATCCTATACTTACTTAAACTCTGACGGGCGGTCAACCATTAAGTCAGGATCAAGAAGGAAATGTTTCTGGGTGACTTTGCCATTGGTCGTATTCACTGTTACCACAGGGAAACCCATTTGTAGGGTCCACGTGTCCATGATTTCTTTTACAGGTTTGGGTAGGGTGATTGAATTATTCACTGCCTATGAGGGTGGAAGACATTAGCGGCATTGTTTTAATCAATACATGTGGCGTGTAAGTCCAACAATGAAGTTAACACTTGAGCATGAACATGAGATACATAATAAGAAAACATGGATGACAACAATTTCTGTGGCAGGTCCACAGTTATGGAATGCATCAAAACCTGAAATCTTTTAAGAAATCATTGAAAACACATTTGTTTGTGAGAGCATTCCTATTATTCTGGCACACTTTTTCTACTTTTCCTATCATCTGCGAATGCATAATTGTAAAGAATTGTATGTTTGTGATGTAATGATGTTGTGTTATTATGAATTATGTATGTAAATGCTGTAATCTGCTTAGGTTATAAGCGGAATACAAATTTTTAAAATAACTAAATAAATATCAGGGTGCCTGTGTGAAATGTCCCAGAAAGGCAGCTATTTTAGGATTTTGTGCCTATATAAAATAGGCTTCAGTTAGCATAAAGATCCCCTCACACAAATTTACCCTCACTCCATAGAAGGTATGAAAGTGTGCATTATGAATTTACATGTGTACTCTATAAAATGAACACATCCAATACAATTTTGCCCAAGTGGCAGATGAATTTTAATGTGGACAAATGCAAAGTGATGCACATTGGGAAGAATAACCCGAATCATAGTTACCAGATGCTAGGGTCACCTGGGAGGTTAGTGCCCAAGAAAAGGATCTGGGTGTCATCATAGATCAGGGGTGGTGAACTCCGGTCCTTGATGGCCAGAATCCAGTCGGATTTTCAGGATTTCCCCAATGAATATGCATTGAAAGCAGTGCATGCAAATAGATCTCATGCATATTCATTGGGGAAATCCTGAAAACCCGACTGAATTCCAGCCCTCGAGGACCGGAGTTGCCCACCCCTTTTTTAGACAGTACGATGAAACCTTTCTCCCAATGTGCGATGGCGGCTAAAAATGCAAACAAGATGCTAGGAATTATTTTTAAAAGGAATGGTTAATAAGACTAAGAATGTTATAATTCCCCTGTATCGCTCCATGGTGCGACCTCATCTGGAGTATTGCGTTCAAGTCTACAAAATCCCGAGTGGAGTAGAACAGGGGACATTCAATGGAGTTACAGGGAAATAGTTTTAAAACCAATAGGAGGATGTATTTTTTCACTCAGAGAATAGTTAAGCTCTGGAATGCGTTGCCAGAGGTTGTGGTAAGAGCGGATAGCGTAGCTGATTTTAAGAAAGATTTGGACAATTTCCTGGAGGAAAAGTCCATAGTCTGTTATTGAGAGAGACATGGGGGAAGCCACTGTTTGCCCTGGATCGGTAGCACGGAATATTGCTACTCTTTGGGTTTTGGCCAGGTACTAATGACCTGGATTGGCCCGTGAGAATAATAATAATAACTTTATTCTTCTATACCGCCACAATCTTGCGACTTCTAGGCGGTTTACAATCAAGAGTGCTGGACATTCAGCGAAATACAATAAGTAGATATTCAAAGGAAATACAGAGATCAGAGACCTCAGGAGGCAATAGTATAGAAATACAATTTGCTGAGCGAAAATGTAATATGTACATTTTAGTAGGTAATGTCCGACAGGACCTGTTGGGGATAAATAGCAACGTAAAGTTACGATAAGATGAAGATAACTGATTATATTTATAACAGTGCTGTAAGTTCAGGTGGAATAGGGAGGGGAGAGGGAGAGCGGATCAATTGTTTAGGTATTTCTGGAACAGGTATGTTTTTAGGCGTTTCCTGAATTCCCCGTATGTAGTGGGCGAAAGCAGTTGGTCTAGGTCCTTGCCCCATAGGACTGCTTGGTGAGAGAGAAGGTGTTCGTGGTGTTTTTTCATTTTGCAGCCTCTAACTGGAGGGGAAATGAATTTTGGGTGTGTGTTTCTCTTGAGTTTGTTATTAGAAAATGTGAAAAGGTCCGTTATGTACTTGGGGGTCAGGCCGTATAGTACTTTGAAGCAGAGGCAGGCAAATTTAAACCTTACTCAGACTTCCGTTGGTAGCCAGTGCAGCTGCCGATAGTAGGGTGTCACGTGGTCGAATTTCTTCAGCCCGAAGATAAGTCTAACCGCAGCATTTTGCATTATTTGGAGACGTCTCATATTCTTTTGTGAGATTGCTAGATAGGCAATGTTGCAGTAGTCAAGCTGACTCAGTATGAGGGATTGCACTAGGATTCTGAATGTTGACGTATCGAAGTATGATTTAATGGTTCTGAGTTTCCAGAGAGTAAGGAAACCTTTTCTGAATAGGGAATCCACTTGTTCCTTCATTGTTAGGCATTGGTCTAGAATAACACCTAGTATTTTCATAGTGGGCTGAATAGGGTAGTTGAGTTTATTGATGTATAGTGGGGTTTTATTGTCAAGCGGGTGAGGGGAGGCAACGAAGAATTTTGTTTTTTCTGGGTTGAGCTTGAGCTTGAAATCTGTCATCCATTGTTCCATCTCATTTATGGCATCGTATGCCTTGGGAATGGTTTCCGAGATGGAGTTGGTGAATGGGATGATGATTGTAAAGTCATCTGCGTAGCTGAATAGTTTTATTCCTAGTTGGGTTAGTTTCACACCTAAAGAGGACATGTAGATATTGAAAAGCAGTGGGGAAAGCGGTGACCCTTGTGGCACTCCGGATGAGTTGCTCCAGGTGTCGGAGTGTTCGTTGTTAAAGCGTACCTGGTAAGAACGGGATGTGAGGAAGGGACAAAGGGACTGGGAGGGAACTTCTAAACAAAAGGGTTGAGTGGAAATCTTCAGAAAAAAGGCCCACAGATGCAATGCAGGGGCCCAGTGCACAAACGAGCCTAACAGGCATGGTTGAAAGAGAACAATGGGAGCAAGAGGACCATCCAAAAAAGGAGATACTGGATGGGGGCAAAACGGACACGCCACGGGAGGTGGATGACCGAGTAAAGGCAAGCCAGGTGGGAGCGCCGAGCCATGGAAAGAAAACAGCAGGGCGGGCGACAAATCAGGACCTATATTGCCTCTACACAAATGCGAGGAGCCTCAGGGCCAAAATGGGAGAGCTGGAAATTATAGCCAGTCAAAAAGCCCTGGACATAATTGGAATCACAGAAACGTGGTGGGCTGATGATAATAAATGGGATGTGGTCATACCAGGGTACAAACTTTACAGGAGAGACAGGACACACAAGAAGGGTGGAGGAATAGCGCTATACATAAAAGACTCCATACCCTCAACCAAAATGGAAACAGCAGTAAGGTCGGAAGGCTTGGAATCAATATGGGTTAAGCTACCAGGAGGATCTGGAGCAGACATCAAATTGGGTCTATACTATCGTCCGCCTGGCCAATCGGAAGAAATCGACCGGGACCTGGAGACGGAACTGCGGCAGGTATGCAAGAATGGAAGTGTGGTGGTGATGGGAGACTTCAACTACCCTGGGATAGACTGGAGTATCGGGCACTCAAGTTGCGAGAGAGAGACCAAATTCCTGGAAGCCACGAGGGACTGCTTCCTGGAACAGCTGGTCATGGAACCTACACGAGGAGAAGCTACTCTTGATCTAATCTTCAGTGGACTGGGGGGACCTGCAAAGGAAGTAGCGGTATTAGACCCACTGGGAAACAGCGATCACAACATGATCCAGTGCAGACTAGAACTGGGATCATCCAGGGTGAAAAGAACCACAACAACAGCGCTCAACTTCAGAAAAGGGAATTATGATGCAATGAGGAAAATGGTGGGGAAGAAACTCAACGGCAGCACAAGGAAGGTAGAGTCCGTAGAAAGCGCCTGGACCCTGCTCAAGCGTACGGTGCACGAAGCACAGAACCTGTACGTCCCCAGGTTCAGAAAAGAGTGCAAGAAAAATCGAATAAAGAACCCAGCATGGATAACGGCAGCTGTAAAAAAGGCGATCAGTAACAAGAAAGCATCGTTCAAAAAATGGAAACAGGATCAAACGCAGGCCAACCAAAAGGAACACAAGGAAAGCCAGAAGGAGTGCCACCGAGTGGTTAGGAGAGCAAAGAGGGAATATGAAGAGAGACTAGCGGGAGAGGCAAAAAATTTCAAATCATTCTTCAGGTACGTAAAGGGGAAGCAACCAGCGAGGGAGGAAGTGGGGCCCTTGGATGATGGGGATAGAAAGGGAGTAGTGAGGGAGGAAAAAGAAATAGCTGACAAGTTAAATGACTTCTTTACGTCGGTCTTCACGAGGGAGGACACATCCAACATTCCGGAACCAGAGGAAATAGAAAATGGAGATCAAGATAACAAGCTGGTCAAATTAGAGGTGAGCCAGGAGGATGTCCTCAGGCAGATAGACAAGCTAAAGAGCGACAAGTCACCAGGTCCGGATAGCATTCACCCAAGGGTGCTCAAGGAATTAAGGAATGAAATAGCAGAGACACTTCAGCAAATATGCAACCTATCCCTAAAAACTGGAGAGATCCCGGAGGACTGGAAAATAGCTAATGTCACGCCCATCTTCAAGAAGGGTTCGAGGGGCGACCCGGGAAACTATAGGCCGGTAAGCCTCACATCGGTCCCGGGAAAGATGATGGAGGCACTGATTAAGGACAGCATCTGTGACCATATCGAAAAAAATGGACAGCTAAGGTCGAGCCAGCATGGGTTCTGCAAGGGTAGGTCGTGCCTCACAAACTTGTTGTACTTCTTTGAGGGGGTAAACAACCAGGTGGACAAAGGAGAACCCATAGACATAATTTACCTAGACTTCCAGAAAGCCTTCGATAAGGTACCACATGAGCGGTTGCTCAGGAAGCTATGGAACCATGGGGTGCACGGGGAGGTCCACCGATGGATCAAAAACTGGCTGGCAGACAGGAAGCAGAGGGTTGGTGTAAAGGGCCATTACTCGGACTGGCAAGGGGTCACGAGCGGGGTTCCTCAAGGATCGGTGCTGGGACCGCTCCTGTTTAACATATTCATTGACGACCTGGAGGCGGGAACAAAATGCGAGGTCATCAAATTTGCAGATGACACCAAACTATTCAGCAAGGTTGAAACCACGGTTGACTGCGAGAATCTCCAAAGGGATCTTACGACATTGGAAGAATGGGCGAAAAAGTGGCAAATGAGCTTCAATGTAGGGAAATGCAAGGTCATGCATATAGGGAGAAGGAACCCGATGTTCACTTACAAAATGGGGGGATCAATGCTAGGGGTCAGTAATCTGGAAAGAGACTTGGGAGTGATGGTAGACACGACATTGAAGGCGTCGGCACAATGCGCCACAGCCTCCAGGAAAGCAAACCAAATGTTAGGTATCATTAAGAAGGGTATCTCGACCAGAACGAAGGAAGTCATCCTGCCACTGTACCGGGCTATGGTGCGCCCGCATCTGGAATACTGTGTACAGTACTGGTCACCGTACCTCAAAAAGGACATGGCAATGCTTGAGGGAGTCCAGAGAAGAGCAACTAAACTGATTAAGGGTATGGAAAACCTTACATACACTGACAGACTGAAGAAGCTGGGGCTGTTCTCCCTGGAAAAGCGGAGACTCAGAGGAGATATGATAGAGACCTTCAAGATCCTGAGGGGCATCGAAAAGGTTGACAAAGACAGATTTTTCAATTTGAAAGAAACCACAAGAACAAGGGGTCACTCGATGAAATTGAAGGGGGACAGGTTTAAAACAAACGCAAGGAAGTACTTTTTCACACAGAGGGTGGTGGACACATGGAACACCCTTCCGGAGGCCGTGATAAGAAATAGCACAGTACAGGGTTTCAAGGATGACCTGGATAGGTTCCTGGAAGACAAAGGGATTGAGGGGTACAGATAAGAGCAGTGGAAGGTTTAGAGATAACTGTAGAGGTAGGCAATAAAATTAGTCAGGGACCGCTGACCAGGCAATATGCCTGATGGGCCGCCGCGTGAGCGGACCGCTGGGCTGGATGGACCTCTGGTCTGCCCCGGCGGAGGCGACTACTTATGTACTTATGTACTTAAGCCACAAAACCAGTTTAGTACCTCAGCTCTGATACCAATGACGTCTAAGCATTGCATCATTTTCTCATGGTCTACCAAGTCGAATGCAGAGCTCATGTCGAATTACATGATCAGGGCGTTGAGGCCCTTACTAAATAATAGGCGCAGATAGTCTAGGATGGCAGCGATTACTGTCTCCGTACTGAATAGGGTTCTAAAGCCGGATTGAGTTTCATGCAAGAGAGAGAATTGATTAAGGTAGTCCATTAGTTGGGTGTGTACTAGTCCTTCCATGATTTTTACAATGAATGGGATAGATGGACTACTGGGCTTGATGGACCATTGGTCTGACCCAGTAAGGCTATTCTTATGTCTTAAGCTGTGTTACCGAAATACCAAATTATGTAAAACTAGGCTCTGTCTTGCGGTGCACCTGCTTTTTTTATACACATGGATACAAGACTTGCTAAGTCTCCTGCTTTCATGTTCTGTATTACCGCTGGTTAGCTGGAATCTCCTGCTGAAGGCCTCCGTGTCCAGGAGCAGCAAGAAATACTCCATATGAGTAAAACATCATCTCCTGCTGCCAGTAGTAAATGACATTTTATGACGTGTTTCCTGATGCAGCTGGATATGGAGATGTTTAAATACCTACGTGGGATAAATGCAAATAAGACAAATCTCTTTCATTTGAAAGGAAGCTCCGGAATGAGAAAGCATAGGATGAAATTAATAGGTGATAGGCTCAGGAGTAATCGTAAAGAAATACTTTTCTACAAAAAGGGTAGTGGATGTGTGGAATAGTCTCCTAGTGAAGGTGATGGAAATAACGGCTGTGTCTGAGATCAAGAAGGCATGAACAGGCATGTGAGATCTTTTTAGGAGAGATGGAGATAGTAGATGCTGTTGATGGACAGACTGGATGGGCTATTTAGCCTTTATTTGCCATCATGTTTCTATGATCACATCATATAATTATCATACACTCATGCAGTAATATCACTTCCATCACATTGTACTATATTTATGCAAGGACGGGGGGAAGAAAATTGGAAAAAACTGGCAGGTTAGTTTGTTGGCAACATTTTGAAGAGTGGAGCTTTTTGATCAAGGATTTCTGGAAGAGAAAAGCAGCTTCTCAGAATATACTGTACATGACAAAACGGGGTTTATCTGGAAACTGTTGGTTCCCCCTTACTCAGTTGTTCACATGTACAGAAAATAGCTGCTTCCTCTAATTAATCCAAGTTTATTCAGAATTTCTTATACCGCTTAATCATATTTCTAAGCAGTGTACAAAAATAATAAAATTTGTACAACATTCAACAAACATAGAACAAGGTTAAAAAATATTACAGTATTTTACTTATCAATTGGGGAAAATTTTGTAAAAACGAAGACTTACAATACTGACAGACAGAAAACAAGAGGAAAAAGGGAAGAACTACAAAATACAAAGAAAAGAAAACAAGTATGGGAAGTACAAAAGGGTGGGGTAAAACTGCAGATAAACAGTGCAACTTAGCCGTTATAAGCGCCATTATGAATCATAAGCCATCAAGGAATAAAAATGTTTTTAGCTTTTCCTTGACGTGACCTAGGGAAGTTTCTTTAGGAATTCCAAAGGGAGGGTGCCATCACTGAAAAAATGTTTGATCTCATGATGTTGATATGTTTTAGAGATGGAATGGTTAGAAGATGTTGGGTCAAAGAACAAAGAGATTTAGCTGGAGTATAAGAAATGAGTAATCTGTTGATGAACTCGGGCTGACTGCTTAAACGGGTTTTGAATGTTAGAAGGAGAATTTTGTAGTTAATTCTATGTTCTACCGGCAACCAATGCACCCTACAACCAAACCACTAAATGAGAACCATAAAGATAGGTAGAACAGCAATGAGGTCATGTACCTGTTGCAAGTGAGTCCACAAATCATTGTAAATCGTGTTCTCATATGCAAATATAGTGAGGTAGGACTGTGAAATTAAACAAAAGAGAAAAGCACAGGTTGTTATTCCATAACAAGCATGGTTCACAATTATAGTGGTTTTTTTAAACTAGGTTTGCTATAATCTGTTATTTTCTCCAGTGCTGGCATTCTGCCTTTCTGCCTTCCCACTGCAATATGCCAAGGAGTTTTGCACTTCAGATTAGGGCACACAGAGGGCTAGTGCATTATCATTTAATGCATGCTAACATTATTACTGTGCATTATTAGCAAACAGATCCATTGCATAAAATAGGCCTTGTGGTAACTTTGTGCACATGAACAGCGTAACATGTGCTAATCTGGTTGCACACATTTGTACTCAGCCAAAATCTGAGACTGATCATTTTCAGAAATAAAAATACATCACTACGGAGTCCTTTTACTAAGTTGCGCTAACCAATTTAACAAGCGTTAAATGCTAAGGCGCCCTTTATATTCTATGGGTGCCTTAGCATTTAGTGCATGCTAATCTTTAGCATGTGCTAAATTGATTAGTGCATGCTAAATCAGTGCGCTAAATAGGTTAACGCGCCTTAGTAAAAGGACCCCTATGTTTGAATGGTATAGAATGGGGTACAGAGCACATAAAATTAAAAGCTTAATGGTTTAACTAGGAAAGTTATATGAAATGATTGTGGATATCAAATTAAACAGCTTAATAATTAAACAATGAAGCACCATGAAGTGACTCAACAGAAGTGGTGTAGCGAGGACATTTTTGTGTCCTATTGTTTCCTGGGTCATTTCTAGGATTGTGCACTTTCTTTTCGTTATGTTGTCATAGGAGCGATGTTGTTAAGAACACATGATTTTTTTCCTTGACGGTGCTTCCATGCACATACCTTTCACACACGCACAATTGTTCGTGAAAGTGTCCACTATTGGGAGTGTGCAAGCTTCAAGAGTAGTGCACTGTCTTCTAAAAGAATGTGCATTTTTTCATAAGAGTGTACAGTACTGACGGAACACAAGCGGCATGAAATGTCAGGGTCATGGTTGTTGCGCTATTTGATCGGAAATGGTGAAATTTCTTATGCAGTCGATTAAGATGTTTTATTGTGTTTTGTGCTGACACAATAAGCAACATATATCACAATGAGGGACATTTTCAATATGATGTCTAAATCTGGTTTTGGACATTTTCGGAAAACGTCCAAAAATCCAGTAGAGAAAATGGCCATTTCCAAAACAGAAAAACATCTAACTTTTTGTTTTGAAAATGATCATTTGCTAGGCGTTTCTGAGCTTAGTGTATCTATAAAAAAAGTCCAAAAGAAAAACGCACACAAACAAGTCATTGGGATGTAGGAAGAGCTAGCATTCTTAGTAGACTGGCCACACAGACACCCCAGCAGAGCAGTCGAGCACCCTAGAGGGCACTGCAGTGAACTTCACATAAAAAGTTGTAGGTACATATCTCATCATAACCCCCTTATATTGTATGGTGAACCATCCAAAACCCACCCAAAACTTACTGTACTCACCTGTACACCACAATAATAGCCCTTATGGCCGCAGGTGTCATCTTTATGTAGCTATAGTAGTTTGGGGTGGGTTTTGGAGGGCTCACATTCACCACAAACAGAAGGTGCACATTGAAAGAAAGGCCCGGGGCGATTAGCAAAGGGCTGCCACAAGAGGGGGGGCTCCAGGGGACCAAAAGCAGGTCAGGAGATAGGGGGCCAGTAAGAGGGAGGGGAGCAGCCGCGGTTATTTTAAAATAAGTGGCCTCTCTCGGCTCAGCCATTTTCAATCAATGCACCAGAGAGATCGGAACATCTCCGCGGCCTACCTGACCCTGCCTCATGCTCCCTCCAGCTGCGCCTATCTCACTCCAATAGCTCTACACTGCCCTGGAGCCATCCTCCATCAGAAGGGAGTAGCCACTGGCGCTAGGCCTGCTCGATAACTAAGGGAAACGAAAAGTGAGCATGGGCAGGCAGGGTTAACAGGCAGCAGGGTTGTTCAGATCTCCCCGGCACACCGATGGGTCTGCATGGGCAAAAACATGTTTGTTTCATACTAGTTTCCTTCCATCCTCACTTTTATACTGGGTCTCCTTTCCTCTCCTGATTTTCAGTAATTTTTTCATAAGAACATAAGCAATGCCTCTGCTGTGTCAGACCTGAGGTCCATCGTGCCCAGCAGTCTGGTCATGTGGTGGCCCAACAGGTCCAGGACCTGTGCAGCAATTCTCTATCTATACCCCTCTATCCCCTTTTCCAACAGGAAATTGCCCAATCCTTTCTTGAACCCCAGTACCGTACTCTGCCCTATTACGCCCTCTCGAAGCGCATTCCAGGTGTCCACCACACATTGGGTAAAGAAAAGCTTCCTAGCATTCGTTTTGAATCTGTTCCCTTTCAACTTTTCCGAATGCCCTCTTGTTCTTTTATTTTTCGAAAGTTTGAAGAATCTGTCCCTCTCCACTCTCTCTATACTCTCCCTTCAGGATCTTGTAAGTCTCTATCATATCCCCTTTAAGTCTCCTCTTCTCCAGGGAAAAGAGACCCAGTTTCTCTAATCTCTCAGCATATGAAATGTTTTCCATACCTTTTATCACTCTCCTCTGAACCCTCTCGAGTATTGCCATATCCTTCTTAAGGTACGGCGAACAATATTGGACACAGTACTCCAGATGCGGATGCACCATCGCCGATACAACAGCAGGATAACTTCTTTCGTTCTGGTTGAAATACCCTTCTTAATTATACCTAGCATTCTATTCGCTCTCTTAGCGGCCGCTGCGCACTGTGCTGTCGGCTTCATTGTCATGTCCACCATTACCCCCAAGTCCCTTTCTTGGGTACTCTCATTCAATAACATCCCTCCCATCATATAGCTGTACCTCGGGTTTCTGCTTCCCACATGTAGTACTTTACATTTCTCAACGTTGAACTTCATCTGCCATCTCGTCGCCCATTCCCCTAGTTTGTTCAAGTCTCTTTGTAATTCTTCACAGTCCGAGCTCCACTAAATAGTTTGGTGTCGTCCGCAAATTTTATTATCTCGCACTTCGTCCCTGTTTCTAGATCATTTATCAATATATTAAATAGCAGCGGTCCGAGCACCGAGCCCTGCGGTACACCACTCGTGACCCTTCTCCAGTCCGAGTAGTGGCCCTTCACTCCTACCCTCTGTTTCCTACCCGCCAACCAATTTCTGATCCATCTATGTATGTCTCCTTCCACCCCATGGTTCTTCAGTTTCCGAAGTAGGCATTCATGGGGCACCTTGTCAAAGGCTTTTTGGAAGTCTAGGTATATGATGTCTATGGGGTCTTCTCTGTCCATTTGTCTGTTCCTGAAGTACTTAGGTACTTGACCTACACAATCTTAGTCCTCAACAAATGATCTTTAGAACTGTTATTCACTAACTGAACTTTGTTTATTCCACTCAATCTGTAATACCTTTTAATCATTGTAAACCGCAAAGAACTTCACGGTCCTGCAGTATATAAACTATTATTATTATTATTATTATTAATTTCTTCAAAGAAGTGGAATAAGTTCGTTAGGCACGATCTCCCCTTGCAGAATCCATGTTGGCTGGTTATCAGAAGTTTGTTTCTTTCAAAATGTTCATCGATGTTGTCTTTTATCAGTGTTTCTGTCATTTTCCCCTGAACTGAGGTCAGACTCACTAGTCTGTAGTTTCCCGGGTCACCTCTTGATTCCTTTTTAAAGATGGGCGTAACATTGGCTATCTTCCAATCCTCCGGGATCACGTCTGTTTTCAGGGATAGATTGCAAATTTGCTGCAGTAGTTCCACTATTTCCTCCTTTAGTTCCTTCAGAACCCTTGGATGGATTCCGTCCGGACCAGGGGATTTGTCAGTTTTTAATTTTTCTATCTGCCTGCGTACGTCTTCAAGGCTCACTTCCATGGATGTTAATTTTTCTGCTTGATCTCCATTGAAGAATTGCTCAGGTTCTGGTATGTTGGTTGTGTCTTCATTTGTAAATACAGATGAAAAGAACATGTTAAGTCTTTCTGCCACTTCTTTCTCCTTCTTCACCACTCCCTTCCTGTCTCCGTCGTCCAGCGGTCCCACCTCCTCCCTAGCCGGCTGCTTCCCTTTAACATATCTAAAGAACGGTTTGAAATTTCGTGCTTCCCTGGCTAGCCTCTCTTCATACTCTCTTTAGGGTTTTCGAACCACACAGTGACATTCTTTTTGATACTTCCTGTGCTCTTTCCAGTTCTCAGTTTTGTCCTTTTTCCATTTCCTGAATGAATTTTTCTTATTGCCTATCGCTTCCTTCACTATTTTAGTTATCCACGCCGGGTCTTTTGTTCGACTCATTTTGCACCCCTTTCTGAATCTGAGGATATACAGATTTTGCGCCTTGCTCACCGTGTTCTTGAAAAAAGACCAGGCATGTTCTACCGTCTGCCATTTTTAGAAGTGTTCCTAAGTTTCTTCCTTACCATTTCCCTCATTGCTTCGTAGTTTCCTTTCTTGAAGTTGAAAGTTGTCGCTATGGTTCTCTTTCCTTTCGGTATTCCTACTTCAACCTTGAACTTGATCATATTATGATTGCTGTTTCCCAACGGTCCCACTACTTTCACTTCCTTTGCAGGTCCCCTTAACCCATTTTAGGATTAGATCCAGAGTGGCATTTCCTCTTGTCGGTTCTCTAACAAGCTGCTCCATGAAGCAATCTTGTGTAGCCTCCAGGAATTCTGTCTCCCTAGCGCATTTTGAGCTTCCAAGACTCCAGTCTATCCTGGGATAGTTGAAGTCTCCCATAATAACCGTGTTACTGGTTTTGCATTCTTGCTTCATCTCGGCTTCCATTTCTTCATCGATATCTCCGTTTTGCCCGGGTGGATGATAGTATAGGCCCATCTTTATTTCAGGCCCTTTCCTTCCCAGTATTTTAACCCATAGCAATTCCAGCTTGTTGGTCGTCTCTGCTGTGTCCACTCTTGTCGATTGTATGCTTTCTTTTATGTATAGGGCTATTCCACCTCCTTTCTGTCCTGACCTGTCCTGACGATAGAGCTTGTACCCCGACAGTGCTGTATCCCATTTGTTTTCTTCATTCCGCTGTGTTTCAGAGACTCCAATGATGTCTATGTCCTCTGCATTGGCCGTGGCTTCTAATTCCCCCATTTTGTTTCTTAGGCTCCTTGCATTAGTATATATGCAATTTAGATCCTAGTATTTTCTTGTCTTTATTTCCTTTCCCTGTGCTTCGGTCTTTAGTTTCTTCTCTTGTGCTACAATCCTTCTAACCTCCTCTTCTGGGTTAGTCAACTCCTGTAATTTGCCCGTTGTTTCTTCCCAGCCTTTTCTCCCTTAGTATCTTCATGGGATACCTTCTTCCGAATCGTCGACGCTTGGTCGACTGTCAGCTTTCCCTTTCTTCTTAGTTTAAAGCCTATTCTATTCCTCTCCTGATGTTGTTTGCTAGAAGTCTAGTTCCCGCCGCGCTCAGATGCAGTCCATCTCTCCTATAGAGCTTGCTCTTGCCCCAGAACATTGTCCAGTTCCTCACGAAGTGAAACCCCTCTTCCTCATACCATCTCCTCATCCACGCATTTATTGATTGTAGTTCCTCCTGCCTTTTCACCCATTCATTTTTAATGTGCACATTGTTTTTAAGCACACATATCGACAGTATGTATGTTAATTTTAGGTATATACACGTACATGTGATTTGCACACACTTTCAATTTTAAGGCTCCCAAATACCTCAAATGTAAGCTCATAAATGCACAACCCTAGTATATTTCTTTTTTCAAATGTACACACATTATTTTGCCCCAGCGTGATCACCCACAGGAAGGAGAGAGACTACCTGGAGGGAGCAGGGTGTGCCATCTTTGACTCCGCTCACTCCTTCACCGCCCAGATACAACATATTGCTAAAACCTGCCGCTTCTTCCTCTGTAATACTACCAAAATCCGACACTACCAAAACACTTATCCAAGCCCTCATCATCTCGCGCTTAGATTACTGAAACTCACTACTCTCAGGCCTTCTGCTTAACTATCTTGCTCCCATCCAATCCATCCAGAATTCGCCTGCACGATTTATATTCCAGGAAAGCCGCTATACTCAAGGTACCCTTCTCCTAAAGTAATGTAATGTAATGTAATGCAATTTATTTCTTATATACCGCTACATCCGTTAGGTTCTAAGCGGTTTACAGAAAATATACATTAAGATTAGAAATAAGAAAGGTACTTGGAAAATTCCCTTACTGTCCCGAAGGCTCACAATCTAACTAAAGTACCTGGAGGGTAATAGAGAAGTGAAAAGTAGAGTTAGAGGAAAAATAAAAATAAAATAAACATTTTAACAAGACAGCATTGATCTAAATACTTTGGAAGGTAGAAGAGAGGAGAGAAAGGAATAGAAGCAGAATGGGTCAGCGTCAGTGATGAAGTGGAGCAAGTAAGTTTAGGAGGCTTCCCATCTGTTTCAGACTACAACTCAAACTCTTCTTACTGACCTACAAATGCACTCACTTAGCTGCTCCTCGCTGTCTCTCTTTGCTTATCTACCCTATGATCCCCCCTGTGAGCTCTGCTCAGCTGGTAAGTCCCTCCTATCTATGCCCTTCTCTTCAGCTATCAACTCCAGACTCCGTCCTTTCTGCCTTGCTGCACTGTATGCTTGGAACAAGCTGCCCGAATCCCTACGACAGACTCCGTCACTGACAAGGCCCAGTTAAAAGCCCATCTCTGTGAGAGTGGTTTCAACACCAAACTCCTTTCACCTTGGGTTCTGCATCCTCATCCCTATATATCATGTGTGTCTGTCCAAGTTAGATTGTAAGCTCTTCTGAGCAGGGACTGTCTATAAATAGCAGAGTGTACAGCGATGTGCACGCCTTTCAGCATTATAGAAGAGATAAGAAGTAGTAGTAGTAGAAAGAAGAAACAGTTCCTTACGGGAAGGAAATAGAGAAAGAATGCCTACAGGGAATGAGGAGAGTTATGGGGAGGAGGAAAGAGTGCCTAGAGGGAAGAAGAGAAGGTGGGGGAGATTGATTTTGAAGAAAGGCAGAGTCCTTTATAGAGTAGAGAGTGAAGGTGATGGTGACAGGGAGAGGAAGAGATGGCCTATATGGTGAAGGAAGACAGGACCATAGGCAGGAGGAGAGAAATAGGAAAGTATGAAATATAACTGGGAATATTCAAAATAGGCGATATATCAAGAATTAAATAAACTTGAAACTTGAAACTTGGGGGAAAGGCGAGGAGACCCAGTATAATAGTGAGAATAGAAGGAAAGGGAGAGAAGACTGGGGACAAGGGGCCTATGATGGGGAAGAAGGAGGGAAGGTGAGGACTGGAAATAGGACAGCAAAGGGATGGTGAGAGAGAATTAGGGAGGGAAATGAGAAAAGCAACCCTACATTGGAGGGGCAGAGTTGGAAATGATAGAGATGAACAATAAAGGAGAGAATATAGGAGAAAGGAGGGAAATGAAATCTTGGAAGATTAGGATGAGAAGACTATGGAGAAGTGAACAGAAAAAAGGAAGAGAAATTATTAAAATATTTACCCTTAATAAAATAGACAAAGACAAAGAAGGAAGAGAAAACTAAAGTAGGAAAGAAAAAGAACAAGTGAAAAAGGAATGGGAGTAGGGTTTTGGGATTTGGTTGGGATTCAGGGATGCTGAAATCAGGGACTTACAGTGCCATAGGGGAAAAAATGTAGTAGAAGTTGGTTTGAGCCTAGGGCTGTTAGACTGGGTACAGAAAGGTAGAAAGAGGAGGAGTGATTGTATGAAAGACCAGGAAGAAAGGTGATGTAAAGGGAGAGGGTTTCCAAAAGAGTGAGAAACAGAGGAGAAGGACAGGTATGGGAAGGGGAGAGAAAAAAGGGAATGATGCTAGGAGAGGGGAAGTGACAGGGAAGAAGCTGGAGAAGTGAAGGGATGAGAGGCAGAGGATGGTAGATGAAGAAATAGGTCTCTTTGCTATGTAAATTTGAGTCTAGCTTCTCAAGGTTTCCATTTGAGAATTTATTTGCATGTTTTTGCTTCTAATTGTGCTCCATTATGCTGTATTAGATTAAGGTCAAACTGAGTTGAGGCATTGTATTAGCCAGGGCAGGATTAATTCTTCGAGGGCCCCTAGGTACACAAGTACACTGGGCCCCCCTGGGCCTGCCCTGCCCACACCCTGCCCCCATTTATCTGTTTTCTTATTTACTTTTTTATTTCCACTTAATATTTCTTTTTTATAAATTCAAAACAAACAAAGATTAGCATATCAGTGCACAGTTTTTCTTCTATGCAACCCCCAAACATCTCTGAACAAATCCCTCTTCCTTCCCTTCCCACCTACTTACCCAGGACATTAACTCTGAACCCTTTCAATACGTATATAAAAGTGTTCAAATATATTGTAAAGCAGTAATACTATCTAAAATATAAGTCTATATTAATAACCACGTTTACATTGCCTAACTGCCTCACTCTACATCAGGGGTGTCAAACTCAATCACATAAGGGGCCAAAATCTGAAAAAAAAGGCTGTCGCAGGTCAAATTTTTAATTAAGATACTTAGGGGTCCTTTTATTAAGGTACGTTAACCGATTTAGCACGCGCTATATGCGCACCTTGATAAAAGGACCCCTAAGTGACTAAGGCTTAGTCTTAGCAGACATATAGGGTTACAACTTCTCCAACCCCATACCGGCTCTGTGGTGTAAACAAAATAAATATTGTAATCACAAAACAAAATAAAATTATTTGTCCTACCTTTTGTTGGTCCCAGGCTCTGGTTGTCTTCTGATAACTTGCTTGCTAGGGTGTCCTGCCCATTTGTCGTTTTCATCTTTCTCCGTGCTAACCATCCATCTTCCATCTCTCTCCTCCCCTTCCGTTTCCCTTCCCTCCCTCGGAGGTCTGGCATCTTTCCTTTTTTTCATGTCCATATCTGCAGCTTCGGCAATGGACCCCACCATCCCCAGATCCACTATCTGTCCTTTTCTCAACTACCCTTTCATCCAGCATCTCTCCCTCCTTCCCCACCACCCCAGGGTCCATCATCTCTCTGTTTCTCTTCCCAACTGCCCTGTCTTTTGCCACTTCCAGAAACTGTATGCCTCCCCATTCCATCTTTCCCTTCACCCCCACTGGTCTGACATCCATCTTCTTCCATTTCCTCCTCCAATGATCTGGCATCTCTCTCCTCTCCTCTTCTTCCCTTCCCTCTCCCACACCCCCATGGTCTGGCATTTCACTCTCTTTCCCCCCCCACTTCCATCAGCATCTGCCCCCTTTCTTTCCCTTCAGCCTAAATCCATCCACTATCCTTTCCTCTTGTTTTCCCCCTTTCCCTGCCACCAATTCCATTAACATTATCCCCCTTTCTTTCCCTCCAAGCTAAATCCATCCAGTATCCTTCCTCCTTGTTTTCCCCCTTTCCTTACATACCAATTCCATCAGCATATGCCCCCTTTCTCTCCCTCCACCACCCTTTCCACATAGCAACAGCAACGCACCCCCCACCTACGGCAATGGGCCCCCTTCTTCCCTCTACAGCAACATGCCCCACCCGATGACAACAATGACACCCCCCCAGCAATGGGCCCCCACCCGACAACAACGCCGGCCCTCCCCCCAGCATCGACCGACGGCAATGCAGCCAATGAAGCTCAAAGAAGATCCCGTGATGACTGCGTCTGCCGGTCCATCCCCCTCCAGCGTCACTTCTTCTGGCAGACACAGACATCACGGGATTTTCTTCGAGCTTCATTGGCTGTATTGCCATCGGTCAATGCTGAGGAGGAGGGCCGTCGTTGTGTGGGGGCCCGTTGCTGTGGGGGGGGTGGCGTTGTTGTCATTGGGTGGGGGCCCATTGCTGTGGAGGGAAGAGGGGGGCCCGTTGCTGTCTGATATGTCGTCCTTCAGCGGGCCCCCCTGACTATTTCTGACCCTAGGCACGTGCCTAGTTGGCCTAATGGGTAAACCAGCCCTGGTACTAGCATGTAGTTTTTGTGACAATACAAGTAGCAGTCTACTAATTTTGTTTTACTAATTGGAGGGGTTTTGGTGTTCTAAGGACCAGTGTAATATTTGTAGTGTTGCCTTTTCAAAGGCTCAGGAGCTGGGTCTAGAAGGTTGGGTACTGAATGGTCACTCCAATCCCTCCCCTTGCCACCCAAAGAATTGCCCTGCTCTGTGGCGTAGCGAAGGTGACCAGTGCTCGGGCGGTGGTGCCGCTCTCCTGCCCTCTTCCCTGTCTCTCCCGCCTTTTTGCGCCTCTTCCCCGTACCTTTTTAACTAAAGTGTGAGCAGCGCCAAACTTGCTGCCTCTGTCAGCTTCAGAGCTCTCTCTCTCTGACATCATAGAAAGCACCGAAGCTGACACAGGTAGCAAGTTCGTCGTTGCTCATGCCAAAGTTAAAAAGGGGAAGGGGCACAGGTGTGCGTTTGCAGCAGGGGGAGGAGTGGGAAGGAGGGGCGGAGAGGAGGAAGGGGGTGCTTTCACCCCAAGGAAGACCGCACCTGGGGAGAACCGCCCTTCCCCCCCCTCCCCCCCGCACCCTCATTACTTTGCCACTGGCCCTGTTACTAAGGACCATCACCTTTCTTTTTAGAAAAAAGTCCTGCTGGTAACAATAATATAATCATAGTTTTACCTACTTAGGGTTACCATATGGCTCCCAAAAAAGGAGGACAGATTGAGACATCCATGTTTTACTTCCATTGCTTTCATATTATGATGCTATATAACTGGCAGAATTATTTAGTTAAGAGGTGGACAATCTCAGGTACCTTGAAGGGCACAACCCACTCAGGTTTTCAGGATTTCCCTAATGAATATGCATAAGTTCTATTTGCATACAATGGAGGCTGTGCATGCAAATAGTTCTCATGTTTATTTATTGGGAAATCCTGAAAACCCATCTGGGTGGCAGCCCTTGAGGACTATTAAATGTTGCCTCAAAGCCTTCTGCTCACTGCTGAGAAGTTTTGCATTGCTAATTATAGACACTTACATGTAATCCTTTTTTAAATATAGGCTCTGTCAGGAATTCATTTAACATGCGAATAACTGAAGCTCCCTGTTAGAAAGAAGAAAGTAAGTTTCAAGTTTATTAAGTATTTGATTAATCGCTTACTCAAATATCTAAGCGATGAACAAATCATTCAATTTACAGATAATACAGGGGTTATAAAAGACAGATGGACACTGAACAAAACATATTAAATTAACGACTAACAGAATAAACAGAAAAGGAAAACAAAGGAAAAGGCAGGGTAATGAAATACAATAATAATGATAGAAAGAAGGACGATTATGGTAAAAAAACAATAGGAGGGAAATAAAAGAAGTAGCCTTATGAAAATAAGCAAAAATAGGCTGGGACTCCTAAATATCATAAGCGTCTTTGAAAAGAAAGCTCTTAAGTTTACTTTTAAATTTATCTAAATTCTTTTCTTCTCTGAGATAAATAGGGAGGAAGTTCCAAGTTTGTGGAGCTGTAACAGAGAAGATAAAGTGCCGCCGTGTATTAATAACTTTAAGTGAGGGCGTAACTAATACTCCACCCCATGCAATCTGGCTTCAGAACCAACTTCAGCACAGAGACATTACTAGGCTCCCTTATGGACACAGCCAGACAACACCTCAGCACAGGAAAAAAAATGCTTCTCATACAACTGGACCTGTCTGCAGCATTTGACCTAGTAGACCACAACATCCTCCTGCAAATCTTGGATGCAATAGGTATCTCAGATAAAGTATACTCTTGGTTTGAAGGCTTCCTAAAATCCAGAACATACAGAGTAAAATCAGACAAAGAAAAATCTGAACCTTGGTCAAATCCCTGTGGCGTACCACAGGGATCCCCTCTATCCCCTACTCTCTTCAACCTATACACTGCCTCTCTTGGAACACATCTAGATAATCTAGGCATAACCACCTATAGTTAAGTGGATGACATAACCATTCTCTTACTATTTGATCAGCCAAAGACCACCATGTCAAACATACTACACCGAACACTAGAAACAGTTACGACTTGGATGAAAGATCACAAACTAAAACTCAACCCTGACAAAACTAAATTCATCCTCCTCGAAAATGACAAAATCCCAACCATAACCAATATAGAACTCAACTCAATCAACTATCCCATCCAAACCACTATAAAGTTACTAGGAATAACAATAGACAGATGCTGCACCATGCAACCGCAAATAAATAAAACAATACAGAAATCCTTCGCAGTCATGAGAAACCTGAGACAAGTCCGGAAATTCTTTGAAAGAACACAATTCCAGTTTATAGTGCAATCCCTAATCCTAGGACTGCTAGACTACTGCAACATCCTCTACCTCTCCTGCCCTGCTACTATGACCAAGCAACTACAAACAATCCAAAATACAGCTCTGAGACTCATCTACTCACTGAGGAAACATGATCACATCACAGAAGCGTACATCAACTCACACTGGCTACCAATCCAAGAAAGAATACTATTTAAATTCTACTGCATGTTATTTAAAACCCTATATGGAGACAGCCCATCCTACCAAAACAACCGCCTCATCCATCAAACTCAATCAGACACAGAAAAACGCACTCCTTATTCATACCCCCCCCCCCCCCGATTAAAGAAGTAAAACGGTCAAAACTACACGATGGCCTCCTAGCCACTCAAGCTGCAAAACTAGATAACCAGATCTCAAACTTAATCACCCCAGACTACAAGATATTCAGAAAAGAATTAAAAACCATAATCTTCAAGAAATTCCTGAAACAATCCTGACAAATGATCCACTCTTTACAACTTTAGAAAGGACAAATGTTCTTCCATTGTACAACCTGAAAATGACAAATGATCTTCCTTAATTTCCCTTTCTTCATAAATTTCTACCTATTCCTCTCCACTTTTTACCATTCAAATACTGACAAATGTTCTACTCTTTACAACTCTTGAAATGACAAATGATCTACTCTTTACAACTCTAGAAATGACAAATGTTCTTCCATTGTAATCCCCATTCACAAATCTTTTGTAATCTGCCTTGAACCGCAAGGTAATGGCGGAATAGAAATCTCTAATGTAATGTAATGTTGATCAATAGATCTCAGTGATCTGATTGGGGTATAAGGGATCAATAACTTGTAGATGAAAGCTGGGGTTTTATATAACAGGGATTTGAAAGTAAGTAGATTTAGTTTATATTGAATTCGAAGGTAGTTAGTGAGCTGAGAGGGATCTCCATAAGTAACAGTGAGAATGAGTGAAGCATGATATAAACCGATCCGGATCAGTAACAGGTCTGATAAGACTATGTCTATGATAGCACAATTTGTAGTAGACAGCTAATTTCCTGTCCCTAGCAGCCCCATAATCCTGGCCCAGAACCTCCAATCAAATTGCTGCCCTACTTCTACTCCACTGATCCCTCTGGGATTCCATACAAGGGGCAGAACCTCTGAGCACAGGTTTAGACCATGGCTAGGGGGAGGAACATCAAGAGGAAAGAATCTGACAGTGTGGGCGGGCCAAGGGAAGGAAAGAGGGGGATTTGGCAAGATTGGTGGTTGCATGGGTGTGGGGGGATTAGGAAAGATTGATGGTTGCAAAGGGGTGTACATGTATGGATTAGGAAAGATTGGTGGTTGCAGAGGGAGGTGGGGATTAGGAAAGATTGGTGGTTGAGGGAGGGGGGTGTAGGCCATTACTTCTACCAGTCATTAATTAGATGATATAAAGTGCTGTTTAGGATTATACACTTATTTTAATGGAGGGCTGCACAGTTTAAGAACAGAGGGGCTATACACGGTGACTGTGCCTTGGGATGGGTGAGGGTAGGGGTTTGGCACAAATTTATAGAATTGCTTTTCACATGCCTGAAGGAATTATGAGGAGACTGGAATCAAAGTTATTAGCTGAATGTTTAGAATCAATCAAAAATGTTAACATTGTGTACATATTATATTTATTTCAATTATTTACATTTGGGTCATGCAATTAATTTCGCAATTAAAATTTTTTAATTGCAATGAATCATATGATTAAAACTTTTAATGGAGGTATACCTGCTGATGGTCCTCAAAAAATGTTTTGAATTAGAAAAATAGTTTTATGGTTATTATTACCAGTTTCCTCCTAATTGGTGTTTAGTATAAACAGTTTTTATTGAACAGAAAGTTAAAAGTATAAGAAATACAGCAAAAAGGCACAGTAGTTGTTCAAAATACAATTGTAAAACCCCCAACATAGCTCTACCCCCCTTCCATCAACATTGGTAACAAGGAAATTTACAGCAAGGAACAGGAAAGGCAAAGAGACATCAACTATCTCACATCGGACAATCAGGAAGGTCCCAAACAATATCCAAAAGAAAAGGAAAAGCATGAAAATCAGGGCCCTGGACTCTGATGGGCCCCGAAAGACTCAAAAAAGGGACTTCACTCATACACAAACCCAAAAAGAGAGACCCCCCCCCAGGAGGAATAACTAGGAATACCAAGCCTGGAAAATGGGCAATCCCAGGGTCGCCCTCCCCCCCCACCCCTTCGCCGCTCAAAGCAGTTCAGACATATAGGGTATTAAGAATCAAACCTCATACTCAAGGAGTGAAGGAATCTATCTAAGGACCCCAAACTTGCAAGAAAAACAGATTGGTGGAAGGAGGCACGCACCCGTCCCCTCTCCAGCAACATTAAAGCATGTAGTCGATTACGCCAAGACCAATAAGAGGGAGAATGACATGAGACCCACTCCCCTAAAATAATCTTCTTAGCAACCAACCCCGCCTTACGCACAAATAACTGGCCAACCCCACGGGGACCTAATTGGTGTTTACAAGATTCTCTTGACTGTGACATGCTAAATTAATGAAATCATACAGAAAATATGTAGGTTTCATTTGAAGAAAGTAGCATTTATGGTTGTAAAGACACCTTCAAATTTCATCTTCACAGTACAGTTAATATCCAGTTCCACAGACTATCTGCTGGAAAGAGGCAGAAGAGGGGGGATGAAGATTTTACCTTGCTGTAAGCGATAGAATCAAATTGCTCACTGATTTGAGCTGGAGTTTGCACCTCCTCTTCCTTTGATGTGAGAGGATGTGATGAAGGCAATGCGTCAGCCTCCATGACACGATAGACTTCATTAAGCACAATCAAATCTTTCTGCAAAATAAAAAATATATATATTAAAAAGTTCAGATCTCTAATTATCAATTCAAAGATCCCACCTGGAGATTCTAAGGACTTGTGCTGCTCCCAGGGCAAGTCAAGACTGGAGACACTAGGAAGGCAGCATTTACAACCTCTGGAGGGAAGGAAGTGATCAATCATTGCTCAATGGCCACTCTTAGGGGGTAATTCTTTGACTGGCATCTCTAAAAGGATGCCAATTCAAAAGATTTCTCAACAGGATACTTTCCTTTCAAGAAGGAATCTGGAATAATACTTTAAGTGACCTACTCCTGAATTCACTGTCATACCATACATTCAGAAAATCACTATAAACCTACTTATTCGACAAATTTGTTTAAACTTCCAAACCTGACTAACTCTTACCTCTTCTTACATGCTCTTTCCTCCTATCCCCTATATAATCTCGCTACACAGCTATTTATATACTTCTTCTCAAAACTAATGATATAATCCCACTGTACACCTTACAGCTTCTCTTGTTGTACACCGTCTTGAACTGAAAAGGTATGACGGGATATAAATAAAGCTATTATTATTATTATTATTCTATAAAAAACCCAATGTTTACAGTAGGAGCCTTTTCTAGGACAGAGGCAAGGTGCCTTGGTTTTGTTTCAGAATATAAGTGCAACCAGATATTGGCATACCAAACACAGCAGCCATACATACTGGTGTAAGGGCAGCTGCCTGAATTTGTACTCATGCAGTTAGCCTCGTAAGTAGGAGCCGCTCCTGTCCAGGCTCCTCTCCTATGTATGGCCCTCTTGCAATATCAACTATGGAAGTTAAGCAGATATTTGCATAATATTTATTTATTGCAAAAAATTCTATACTGCACAATCTATCATTCTAGGCAGCATAACATTTAGGCAGAATATTGATATTTAAGCATATGTGCGCAATTATTAGAATCAGGCTAATTTGCCAATTTAATTATGTTTAACTGGCACTAGACACTAATCTGCATGCACATTGTGTTACGTTAAATGCAAAAATGTGCCTTTCTTGAAAAAATGCTTACAAATGAAGAGGGAAAAACATAGGCCCTCTTTTACTAAGCTGCAGTAGAGGTTTTTATAGTGGCATGGAGCGCTAAATGCTCTGATGCTGCTCTGATGCTGATAGGAATTCTATGAGCATCAGAGCATTTAGCACTCTGGGCCACAGTAGAAACCTCTACCGCAGTTTAGTAAAAAGGAGGGGGGATAATGAACTAGATTAAATTTTTAAGATAAACTATATAAAACAGAAATAAAAGGGGAAAGAAATATAATCCAGGTTCTAGCACAAGATCAATGTACATTAATTTATTACTGTATGTAATACATTTTGGAACAATTATGAAACGTGAATGAGTTCCAGTGTAATTCACAACTGTCAAATATTAACATTGATCACTGTAACTTTTACCCTTTCTCCAGGGCTTCTTCATTTTGTAATCTTTGGAAAGCATGGGCAACGCAGGGTTAATGCTAATTTCAACACAAACTCCAAATAGTGTGGCATTTTCTACATTTCCAGTAAGAATGATCCTCACAGGCACATCTTCAAGATATACCACGGTTTTCTTAAAATCAGGTTTGTCAAATTCTGTTCAAATAATAAAGCCTTCAATTGATATTGACCATTAATGCAAGGCACTAATAAGGAAGGCAAAGAGAGACCTTGAAAAGAATATTGTATATTAAAAGCAAGAAGCCAGACCCTGCAGAAGATTACATCGGAGCAATCTCTTGTTCAATCAGTGGTAACTTCAATCAGTGGAGTCTTAAAGGTATCAGATCCTGTTAAGTTTACCTTTACGCTATTAAATGAGTTTTCTATTCCTCAAGAAGTTTCACTGAAAAATATTTTTATAGCTATAAATATAATGGAACAATCTCTGCAGAATAATTTCAAACTTTGTAGTATATTAACAGACGAGGCTTCTGTTAAATTTATTGAACATGATGAGGCAAAGATAGTCTCTATAGAACAAACTAATTAAAAATGAAGCTAAGATAAAGATTTGCCACTCAGTGGTAGCTTTGTCTGTTAAAGATAGTCTGAGGTTACATGCTAAATTTGAGAATCTGGAGAATAATTTAAGAGCAGCTAATATGAGACCGTTCAATTTTCCAATTACTCACTATCTCTCCCCAAGGGAATTCTTTAAAGTTTACATAAAAAGATAATCAACAACTTGGTGTTTGACGATAAGGATTTTGTAAAAGCTTATCATTTGCCTAGAGGTTGCCGTGATAAGTATAGCGGCCGCCTGTCCGATCATCGGCAGGAGGGTGCCGAACCCCTCCTGCCAGAAGGCTACCCCCCGACACCCCCGAACGCCAGCAGGAAGGTGCCCAACCCCTCCTGCTGGAACGCCGCCCCTCCGAAACTCTTGATCATTGGCAGGAGGGTGCCCAACCCCTCCTGCCGGAATGCCGCCCCCCGAAACTCCCAATCTCCAGCAGGAGGGTGCCCAACCCCCCCTGCCGGAACACCATCCCCCCAAAACTCCCAATCGACGGCAGGAGGGTGCCCAACCCCTCCTGCCGGAAATCTGCACCCCCTCAGGACCCCCCCTGCTAACGACCCCCCTGCGCTACCACCCCCCTAACCTTCCCCCCAACTAACCTCCTGGCCCATCCCCTCTAAGTCTAAGGCCTGATTGTCCCAGGCTCTAGAAGCCTGGACCAATTAGGCCTTAGGATTATCGGGTCCACCCATCAGCTAGCGCGCCTTAGTAAAAGAAGGGGTAAATGAATTCTTTACTTAGGTTTTCACCAAGGAAGATGTAGGGGAAATACCAGTTCCAGAAACGTGGATGAGTCAGAGAAACTGAAACAAATTTCTGTAACACAGGAAGATGTAGTAGGTCAATTTGACAAATTGAAAAGTAGTAAATCATCTGGACCAGATGGTATACATTCCAGAGTGCTGATAAAATTGAAAAATGAACTTGCAGATCTATTGTTAGCAGTGGCCAATGTAGCGCTGATTTTTAAAAAGGGTTCCAGAGATGATATGGAAAATTATAGACTGGTGCCACAAATGGTGTTCAATGCTGATAGATCAGAGAAACTCAAACAAATCTCTGTAACACTAGAAGATATAGTGGGTCAATTTGACAAATTGAAAAGTAGTAAATCATCTGGACCAGATGGTATACATCCCAGAGTGCTGATAGAATTGAAAAATGAACTTGCAGAGCTATTGTTAATAGTGGCCAATGTGACGCTGATTTTTAAAAAGGGTTCCAGAGTTGGTCTGGGAAATTATAGACAAGTAAGTCTGACAGGCAAATGATAGAGACTATTATAAAGAACAAAATGACAAAACATATACATGAGCATGGATTAATGAGTGAAAGCCAACATGGTTTTAGTCAAGGGAAATCTTGCCTCACCAATCTACTGCATTTCTTTGAAGGGGTGAATGAACATGTAGATAAAGTTGAGCTGGTTGATATTGTGTATTTGGATTTTTAAAAGGCATTTGACAAAGTATCTCATGAAAGATTTCTGAGGAAATTAGAGAGCCATGTGATAGGAGGCAGTGTCCTATTATGGATATTAAGAACTGGTTAAAAGATAGAAAAAAAGAGAGTAGGTTTAAATGGTCAATATTCTCAATGGAGAATGGTAAATAGTGGGGTTCCCCAGGAGTCTGTGCTGGGACCGCTCCTTTTGAACATATTAATGATCTAGAGATGGGTTTAAATAGTCAGATAATTACCCTACCCACACACACTTTTATCAAGCCGTGTTAGGGTTTTTATTGCTGGATGCAGCAATAAAAGCTCTGGCGCTCATAGGAATTCTATGAGCGTCAGTGCTTGTAGCGCCATGGCCGGTGCCGAGAGCAGATGGAAGGAGACAGGATGAGCTGCAAGAAATCAATGCCTGGATGAGAAGATGGTGCGACGAGGAAGGATTCGAATTCGTGCACAACTGGACAGCATTCTGGGGAAGAAGCAGATATTATAGAAATGACGGCCTACACCTCATCAAACAAGGAGTGAGAGTCTTGGCAGATAACACGAGGAAGACCATTGAGAAGGCTTTAAACTAATGAACAGGGGAGAGCCGACAGTCGACAACCAGTCGATGGCCCGGGCATCAGGTGATCCCAAAGATGGATCAACAAACAAATGCTCAGATAAATGGGACGATCATGTTGAATTCGAAAATGACAAGGAAAGAGTACAAGAAGATACAAAAAGGGTTGTGAAGGCTAAAAAGTCCAAGAAGGTAGCAACAAGGGAGCTCAACTGTATGTATGCGAATGCCAGAAGCTTGAGAAACAAAATGGGGGAACTGGAAGCACTAGCAAGACGAGAAAAACTAGATAACATTGGAATAACCGAAACTTGGTGGAATGAAGAAAATGAATGGGTATTGCCCTGTATGTTCAAGAGGGAGTAGAGTCTAGTAGAGAAGGGATGTCGGACGGAATGGATAAACTGGAGTCCCTCTGGATAAGGATACCTAACCAGAGCGGAGCAGACACAAAAATTGGCCTCTATTATCGACCCCCAACACAGACGGAAGAAACAGACGCAGCAATGAAAGAGGAAATAAACCATGAATGTAGAATAGGTAACGTAACAATCATGGGAGACTTCAACTTTCCAGGGATAAACTAGAACCTAGGAACCTCAAACTGCGGAAGAGAAACAAAGTTCCTGGAATTAATAGGAGACTCCTTCCTAGAACAATTGGTGGGGGAACCGACAAGAGGAATCGCAACCTTGGACTTGGTCCTAAATGGCATAACAGGAAGGACATCAGACGTGGAAGTCACGGTCCCGCTAGGGACGAGTGATCATAACATGATCAATTTTAAAATCGGCATCGGAAATGGGAAATGAACCAAGACTCAAACTACAACCTTTAACTTCAGAAAAGGGAATTACGACAACATGAGAGGCATGGTTAAAAAACGGCTCAAGAAAAGGACATCCGAAATCCAAACTGTCGATCAAGCATGGTCTCTCCTAAAAACTACCATCACCGAAGCGCAGAATCTCTACATTCCACGGATAGCCAAAAGAAGGAAAACTATGAACAAAGGAGAACCAGCTTGGCTGACAAAAGAGGTGAAGGATGCAGTAAGGGAAAAGAGAAACTCGTTTATAAAATGGAAACGCGAATGAACAACGGAGGCCTGGAACAGTCATAAGGCTGACCAGAAGAAGTGTCACTTGGCGGTAAGAAATGCCAAAAAGGTCTATGAGGAAAAGATAGCGCAAGAAGCCAAAAACTTCCAGCCCTTTTTCAGATATATAAAAGGGAAAAAAACGGCAAAGGAGGCAGTGGGCCCTCTTGATGATCAGGGAAAAAAAGGGTACATCAAGGAAGACAAAGAGATTGCCGATAAGCTAAATTCATTCTTCGCGTCGGTCTTTACCAGGGAAGACACTACATCAATGCCCGAACCAGGGAAAGTATTCAAGGGAGAAATCAAGGATAGCCTCACCACATTGAGTGTGAACCTGGATATGATATACAATCAGATCGAAAGACTAAAAAGTGACAAGTCCCCTGGACCAGACACTTAAGGAACTTAAGATAGAAATTGGAGAGCTCTTTCAATCCTTAGCAAATATGTCAATCAGAACCGGGCGAATACCAGAGGATTGGAAGATAGCGAATGTCATTCCAATCTACAAAAAAGGATCGAGAGGAGAACCAGGCAATTATAGACCTGTGAGTCTTACGTCGGTTCCTGGGAAGATGGTTGAAACGCTAATCAAAGACAGCATAGTGCAGCACCTGGAAAATCATGACCTGATGAGAGATAGTCAATACGGCTTCAGGAAGGGGATGTCCTGTATGGCTTACCATACAGGTGAAGGAAGCCATAAAAGAAAAGAAGGACTCTTTCAAAAAATGGAAATGCACAAAGACAACCGAAGCCTGGAACAAACATAAAGATGAACAGAAGAAATGTCACAAGGCGGTGAGGGATGCAAAACAGGACTATGAGGAAAAAATAGCCCGGGAGGCCAAAAACTTCAAGCCCTTCTTTAGATACGTGAAGGGGAAAAAACCTGCAAAAGAGGCAGTGGGACCCCTGGACGACAAGGGAAGAAAAGGGTACATCAAGGAAGATAAACAGATCGCAGACAAACTAAATTCCTTCTTTGCGTCCGTCTTTACGAAGGAGGACACCTCAACAATACCTGAAGCGGAGAAACTGTTTACAGGAGAAATAGAGGACAGCCTCACCACAGTTGAAGTGAACTTAGATCAGATATACTACCAGATCGACAAACTTAAAAGTGACAAATCCCCTGGACCGGATGAAATTCACCCAAGAGTCTTGAAGGAATTGAAGGTTGAAATCGGAGAGTTATTGCAAAAACTTGCAAACCTGTCAATCAGAACTGGTCAGATACCAGACGACTGGAAGAAAGCGAACGTCACGCCAATTTTCAAAAAAGGATCGAGAGGAGAACCGGGCAATTATAGACCTGTGAGTCTTGCGTCTGTCCCAGGCAAGATGATTGAATCACTGATCAAGGATAGCATAGTTCAGCACTTGGACACACACGACTTGATGAAACCCAGTCAACATGGATTCAGGAAAGGGAAATCGTGTTTGACGAATTTACTCCAATTCTTTGAGACCGTGAACGAGCAAATTGATAGTGGAAAGCCGGTGGACATAATATACTTGGACTTCCAGAAAGCGTTCGACAAAGTTCCACACGAAAGACTTCTCAGGAAACTACAAAGCCATGGCATAGAGGGAGATATACAAAGATGGATAGGCAAATGGCTGGATAACAGGAAGCAGAGAGTGGGCATTAATGGGAAGTTCTCCGACTGGGAGATAGTGACTAGTGGTGTACCCCAGGGCTCAGTACTTGGACCGATCCTTTTTAATATTTATATCAATGACTTGGAAAACGGAACATCCAGTGAGATCATCAAGTTTGCAGATGACACAAAACTCTGCCGGGCAATCAGATCGCAGGAGGATAGTGAGGAACTCCAGAGCGATTTGTGTCGGTTAGAAAAATGGGCGGAGAAATGGCAGATGAAGTTCAACGTGGAGAAATGCAAGGTAATGCATTTAGGCAGTATGAATAAGGAATATGAGTACAGAATATCAGGTGCAAGTCTGGGAAAAAGTGTACAAGAAAGGGATCTGGGTGTACTGATAGATAGGACACTGAAGCCGTCAGCACAATGCGCGGCAGCGGCAAAGAAGGCAAATAGAATGTTGGGCATGATAAAGAAAGGAATCTCGAGTAGATCGGAGAAAGTTATAATGCCGCTTTATAGGGCAATGGTCAGACCCCACTTGGAATACTGCGTCCAACATTGGTCTCCCTACCTAAAGAAGGATATAAAACTGCTGGAGAGGGTGCAGAGACGAGCAACCAAACTAGTGAAGGGTATGGAGAAACTGGTATATGAGGATCGACTTAAAACACTGGGATTGTTCTCCCTTGAGAAAAGGAGACTGCGTGGGGATATGATCGAGACCTTCAAAATACTGAAAGGAATCGACAAAATAGAGCAGAGAAGATTATTTACATTGTCCAATTTGACACGGACAAGAGGACATGAAATGAAGCTAAGGGGGGACAAGTTCAGGACTAATGTCAGAAAGTTCTGCTTCACACAGAGAGTGGTTGGCATCTGGAATACTCTCCCAGGGGAGATTATTGCAGAATCGACAGTCCTAGGCTTCAAAAGCAAACTAGATGCATATCTCCTTGAGAGAGGCATATAAAGTATGGTTGGCTATAAAATAAACCAGGTGTATACCTGGCAGGGCCTCCGCGTGTGCGGATCGCCGGACTTGATGGACCGAAGGTCTGATCCGGAGATGGCGCTTCTTATGTTCTTATGTCATGTCTGACGAATTTACTACAATTTTTTGAGAAGGTGAACAAACAAATCGATAGCGGTGACCCGGTGGATATAATATACTTGGACTTCCAGAAGGCGTTCGACAAGGTTCCACACGCTAGGCTTCTGAAGAAACTACAAAGCCATGGAATTGAAGGGGATATACTAAGATGGATAGCCAATTGGCTGGAGAGCACATTGCAGAGGGTTACCATAAATGTGAGGTTTTTGGACTGGGAAAAGGTGACAAGCGGTGTGCCCCAGGGCTCGGTCCTTGGGCCAATCTTATTCAATATATTCATAAATGACCTGTGAGATGAAACAATGAGTAATATAATCAAGTTCGCAGATGACACGAAACTATGTCGGTCAGTTGGTTCACAGATGGATAGTGAAGAACTCCAGAGAGATTTGAACCTGCTAGAGAAATGGGCGGAAACGTGGCAGATGAAGTTCAATATAGAAAAATGCAAAGTGATGCATCTAGGCACGAAAAACAAGGAACATGAATATAAAATGTTAGGTGTAACACTGAGCAAGAGCGAACAAGAAAGAGACCTGGGAGTACTGATAGACCGGACCCTGAAGCCGTTGGCACAATACGCGGCGGCGGCTGCAAAGAAAGCGAACAGGATGTTGGGCATGATTAAGAAGGGAATCACAAGTAGATCGGCTAACGTCATAATGCCGCTTTACAGAGCAATGGTTAGGTCACAACTGGAGTACTGTATCCAACACTGGTCTCCCTACCTAAAGAAAGATATAACCCTGCTGGAGAGGGTGCAGAGGCGAGCCACAAAGCTAGTAAAAGGTATGGGAAATTTGAGCTACAAAGAACGCCTCAAAAAACTGAACTTGTTCACCCTAGAGAAGAGAAGAATGCGTGGGGATATGATAGAGACTTTTAAAATACTAAAAGGATTTGACAAAATCCATCAAGATGCAGCGTTATTCACGTTGTCAAATGTGACTCGGATGAGGGGTCATGGACTGAAATTGAGAGGCAACAGACCCAGGACAAATGTTAGGAAGTTCTGTTTCACATAGTGAGTGGTGGACGCTTGGAACGCTCTCCCGGAGGAGGTTGTGATGGAGACCTCCACTGCATACCTCCTTGCTAATCATATTGAGGGATATAGGTAAACAAGGTCTCATCTGGTACCACCTAGGCCTTCATTAGCAAGCACCTAGTTGAGCCTCCGCGTGTGCGGGTCACCAGACTAGATGGACCAAGGGTCTGATCGGTGAAGGCATTTCTTATGTTCTTAGAGACTGAGATAACAAACGCTGATCTTGATGTGATAGCGATATCCGAAACCTGGTTCACAGAATCGCATGGGTGGGATATGGTTATACCAGGGTACAACCTACTTCGTTGCGACCGAGTGGGTAAATTGGGGGGAGGAGTAGCACTATACACTAAGGAAAGCATCAAAACCACCAGAATCACAGATGTTAGATACACCGGGGAATCCATCTGGGTGAACCTGGCCAGAGGAAAGGAAAAATGCCTATACCTTGGTGTGATATATAGACCTCCCAGGCAACAGGAGGACAAAGACATAGAATTAATCGAGGACATAGAGAACATCACACTGCGCGGGGACTCAGTAATGCTAGGAGACTTCAACATGCCAGATGCAGATTGGGACACACTCTCCGCGACTACGGGAAGCAGCAAAAGAATATTAAACTCCATAAAGGGTGCACATCTCAAGCAATTGGTATTGGAGCCCACCAGAGACCAGGCGTTACTAGATCTAGTTCTCACCAATGGAGATAGCGTCACGGAAGTCTCAGTAGGAGACACACTAGCCTCCAGCGACCATAATATGGTATGGCTCAACCTCAAGAAAGGTTTTCCTAAGACAAACACAGCAACAAGGGTTCTCAACTTTAGAGGCACAGACTTCAACCGCATGGGAGATTTTGTCCATCAGGAGCTACATAAAGAAGCAAAATCTGACAATGTGGAGGACATGTGGACGTCTCTGAAGTCCATACTACACGAAGCAACAGACCGATACATAAAGACAGTAAGTAAACGCAGGAGAAACAAAAGACCCCAATGGTTCAGTAAAGAAATTTCAGACCTAGTTAAACAGAAAAAAGATGCATTTATCACCTACAAACACTTAGGCAGAGAGAGGGCAAAAGAGGACTATCTAGAGAGATCTAAAGCTGTCAAAACAGCAGTCAGAGAGGCCAAACTCCAAATGGAGGAAGAGCTAGCACGGAAAATTAAGAAAGGGGATAAATCTTTCTTCAGCTATATTAACGACAGGAAAAGAAATAAAGATGGGATAGTACGCCTGAAGAAATCGGACGGTAACTTTGCGGAATCAGATTCTGAGAAGGCAGAACTACTAAACCAATACTTCTGTTCAGTGTTCACCCGCGAAATGCCGGGAGCTGGTCCACAGCTGCAGAAAGGAGATAACCAGAAAGACCCGTTTCAAGATTTCGAATTTACGCCCAGTAGCGTCTACGATGAACTATCAAAACTCAAAGTAAACAAAGCCATGGGACCGGATAACCTACATCCCAGAATGCTCAGGGAGTTAAGGGAAGTCCTGGCTGAACCATTATCTGTTCTTTTCAATCTTTCCCTAAGCACAGGAAGAGTCCCCTTGGACTGGAAAACCGCTAATGTAATCCCACTCCACAAGAAGGGCTGCAGGACAGAGACAGCAAACTACAGACCAGTGAGTCTCACGTCTATAGTGTGTAAACTCATGGAAACACTGATCAAACAGAATATTGACACAATCCTAGACGAAAAAAAACTGCGTGATCCACACCAACAAGGGTTCACCCAGGGAAGATCTTGCCAATCTAATCTGATTAGCTTTTTGACTGGGTTACTAGACAACTGGATGCCGGAGAGTCACTGGACGTGGTATATTTGGACTTCAGTAAAGCATTTGATAGCGTCCCTCATCGAAGATTACTGAACAAGCTGAAATCGATAGGATTAGGAGACACTCTAACTACATGGGTTGGGGATTGGCTAAGCAGTAGACTTCAGAAGGTGGTGGTGAACGGTACCCCATCCGAAGCATCAGAAGTGATCAGTGGAGTGCCGCAGGGCTCGGTCCTGGGCCCAATTCTATTCAACTTATTCATAAGAGATATGACGCGGGGACTTAGAGGAAGGGTATCACTGTTCGCCGACGACGCCAAACTTTGCAACATAGTAGGCAGAAGCTTGTTACCTGATGATATGACACACGACCTACTGCTTCTGGAACAATGGTCGACTACTTGGCAGCTAGGCTTCAATGCTAAAAAATGCAAGATAATGCACCTGGGTAAGAGAAACCCGCGCAGAACTTATGTACTAAATGGTGAGACCTTGGTTAGGACCACGGCGGAACGCGATCTAGGAGTGATCATTAGTGAGGACATGAAGGTTGCCAATCAAGTGGAGAAGGCTACCTCCAGGGCAAGACAAATGATGGGATGTATCCGCAGAGGTTTTGTCAGCAGGAGACCTGAAGTTATGATGCCGTTGTACAGAGCCATGGTGAGGCCTCACTTGGAGTACTGTGTTCAGTTTTGGAGACCACACTACCGAAAGGACGTGCTGAGGATCGAGTCGGTGCAGCGAACGGTCACCAGGATGGTCTTGGGACTCAGGGATCTCACGTATGAAGAAAGACTAAAGAAATTGCGGCTGTACTCACTTGAGGAAAGAAGAGAACGGGGAGATATGATTGAAACGTATAAGTACATCACGGGACGCATCGAGACAGAAGAGGATATCTTCTGGCTCATGGGACCCTCGACCACCAGAGGGCATCCACTGAAAGTCAGGGGAGGGAAGTTTCATGGCGACTCCAGGAAATACTTCTTCACCGAAAGAGTGGTGGATCATTGGAACAGACTCCCACTCCAGGTGATAGAGGCCAGCAGCGTGACGGATTTTAAGAGAAAATGGGATACTCATGTGGGATCGTTAAGGGAGTAAACTCAGGGGGGAGGGATACTTGGAATGGGCAGACTTGGTGGGCTATAGCCCTTTTCTGCCGCTTTTTTCTATGTTTCTATGTTTCTATGTTCTTAAAAAAACCCTAACGCAACTTGATAAAAAGGTTGGGGGATAAATTTACTGATGACACAAAGTTGTTAAATTGCAAAAGAATTGTGAAGAATTGCAAGAGGACCTTGTGAGACTGGGATACTGGGTATTAAAATGGCAGGCAAGGTTTAATGTAAGCAAGTGCAAAATGATGCATGTGGGAAAGAGGAACCCGAACTATAGCTATGTGATGCAGGGTTCCATGTTAAGAGTCACCACCCAGGAAAAGAATCTAGATGTCAGTGTTGAAGATATGTTGAAACCCTCACCTAATTGTGTGACAGTGGCTAAGAAAGCAAATAGAATGTTATGAATTATCATGAAAGGAATGGAAAACAAGGATGAAAATGTTATTAATGCCCTTGTGTCACTCTATGGTATGGCCATACAGCACAGTTACTTACTGTTACAGGTGTTATCCAGGGACAGCAGGCAGATATTCTCACATGTGGGTAATGTCATCCACGGAGCCTGGATGCAGACAGATTCACAAGCAGACTTGCTTATAGAACTTCAGAAAGTTTGCGACTGTCGCATCGCACATGTGTGAGTGCCTTCCCGCCTAGCACAGAGTGCGTCTTTTCTCAGTTCAGATAGCTAGCAGAGAAGCCAACAGGAGAGATGGGTGGGTTGTGAGAATATCTGACTGCTGTCCATGGATAACACCTGTTACGGTAAGTAACTATGCTTTATTGCAGGACACCAAGGTTCAAGGACTAATCAATAAAGATTAATAAAGTTTAAATTAGCCACAAATTTTTGAAGATATATAGAAAACTAACCACTAGTTCCTCAGTTTGCCACACTGTGATAACGTATGGTAGCTGTCCTCATAGGAACTTTATAACGTGTATAGTTTTCATTTCCTTTATTTTATATTATATTTCCTTTATTTTATATTATATTTGCTTATGGGATACTTATGCCTAGTATAATAGCATTTATAGCAGAAGTGATGATAATAACAGTCACTTAGCTTTTGTCTAGCTCTGGGTCTAGCTCGATCCCCACCGACGCGTTTCACGATTTCATCAGGGTCGGGGAAGGAGAATGCAGAGCAGAATCTTTTCCTAGCAAAACGCTAGATCCATAATTAGAAAGCCGGATTTCTAATTATGGATCTAGCGTTTTGCTAGGAAAAGATTCTGCTCTGCATTCTCCTTCCCCGACCCTGATGAAATCGTGAAACGCGTCGGTGGGGATCGAGCTAGACCCAGAGCTAGACAAAAGCTAAGTGACTGTTATTATCATCACTTCTGCTATAAATGCTATTATACTAGGCATAAGTATCCCATAAGCAAATATAATATAAAATAAAGGAAATATAATATAAAATAAAGGAAATGAAAACTATACACGTTATAAAGTTCCTATGAGGACAGCTACCATACGTTATCACAGTGTGGCAAACTGAGGAACTAGTGGTTAGTTTTCTATATATCTTCAAAAATTTGTGGCTAATTTAAACTTTATTGCAGGACAAGCAGGTAGCATATTCTCACATGTGGGTGACCTCCAAACTAACCAAAATGGAATGGTGGGACGGTTGGCAACTTAGGAGAATAAATTTTGTAAAACTACCTGGCCAAAATGGCCATCCCATCTGGAAAAAGTATCCAGACAATAATGAGAAGTGAATGTATGAATCGAGGTCCAAGTGGCAGTTTTGCAGATTTCCTCAGGAGTAAATCTGAGGAAAGCCACTGATGCCGCCATGGCTCTGACTTTGTGGGCTGTGACTCGACTCTGTAGATGCAGTCCATGCTGAGCATAGCAGAAAGAGATGCAAGCAGCTAACCAGTTGGAGATGGTGCACCTGGAAATCAGATGTCCCAACTTGTTTGGATCGAAGGAGACAAAAAGTTGAGGTTCAGATCTATGTGGTGAGTGCGTTGCAAATAGAAAACCAAAGCACGCTTACAGTCCAGAATATGAAGAGCTGATTCTCCAGGGTGAGAATGAGACTTTGGAAAAAATACTGGAAGTACAATGGATTGATTGAGATGAAATTCTGAAATCACTTTAGGTAAGAATTTAGGATGAGTACGGAGGACCACCTTGTCATGATGGAATACTGTGAAAGGTGGGTCTGTAACTAAAGCTTGGAGCTCACTGACCCTGCAAGTGGTTGTGAAAGCAATGAGAAAAACCACTTTCCAAGCGAGATATTTAAGATGTGCTCAATCCATTGGTTCGAAAGGAGACTTCATCAATTGAGCAAGAACAACATTGAGATCCCAAACCACTGGAGGCGGTTTGAGAGGTGGTTTGACATTGAAAAGTCCTTTTATAAATCTGGAAACCACAGGATGAACAGAGAGGGGTTTCCCTTCGATAGACTGATGGTAAGCAGCAATTGCGATGAGATGGATTCAAATGGATGTGGATTTGAGGCCTGACTGAGACAAATGGAACAGGTAATCCAAAACTGAAGACAAGGAGGTAGATTGATGCCCTTGTGATGAATGGTGCACCAAGCAGAAAATCTAGTCCATTTCTGATTGTAGCATTGTCTAGTGGTAGGCTTCTTAGAAGCCTCTAAAATGTCCTATACAGACTGAGAAAACTGTAGAGTGTTAGTTAAGTTGAGAGGTACCAAGCTGTCAGGTGTAGAGACTGCAGGTTGGGAAGAAGTAGAAACCCCTGACTGTGTAAGCAGAGAGGGAAAAACTGGTAGAAGCAGTGGCTCCCTGCAGCTGAGTTGAAGTTGAAGGGAGTTCCAAGGTTGCCTGGGCCACCGAGGCACTATCAGAATCATAGTGGCATGCTCCTTCTTGAGTTTGTCAGGAGTCTTGAGAATCAGAGGGAATGGAGGGAACGCATAGAGCAGGGGTCTCCAAAGTCCATCCCAATCTAGTCGGGTTTTCAGGATTTCCCCAATGAATATGCATGAGATCTATTTGCATGCACTGCTTTCATTGTATCCTAATAGATCTCATGCATATTCATTGGGGAAATCCTGAAAACCCGACTGGATTGCGGCCCTCGAGGATGGACTTTGGAGACCCCTGGCATAGAGAAACTGGTTTGCCCATTCCAGAAGAAAAGCATCTGCCTTGAGGCAGTGAGGAGAGTATATCCTTTAGCAGAACTGAGGCAGTTTGTTGTTGTGGGGAGACACAAAGAGGAGTTCCCCATTGAGCAAAAATGTGATGTAGAGGCGAGGAATGGAGTGTCCATTCGTGAGGTTGTAGAAGATGACTCAATTTGTCCGCCAGACAGTTTTGCTGACCTTGAATGTAGACAGCTCTCAGGAGGGTGTTGTGAAGGATTGCCCAATTCCAAAGCTTCAGAGGTTCTTGGCAAAGAGGGAGAGATCCTGTTCCTCCCTGTTTGTTCACATAATACATAGCGACCTGATTGTCCATTTGAATGAGGACTACCGTGTCGTGAAGAAGATGCTGAAAAGCTTTGAGAGCATTGAAAATCGCACTGAGTTCCAGTAGATTGATGTGACACTGATGATCCATGCTGGACCAATGTCCTTGAGTATGGAGACCATCGAGATGAACCCCCCAAGCATAGGTCGAAGTATCTGTCGTAAGGACCTTCTGATGAGGAGGTGTTTGAACAATAAACCTCTGGAGAGATTGGAAGAGAGCATCCACCAGTGGAGAAACTGTCTCAACGAAGGAGTCACTCTGATGTGTTGAGAGAGTGGGTCGCAAGTCTGCGCCCACTGAGATGCCAGGGTTCACTGAGGAATTCTGAGGTGAAGTCTGGCAAAAGGAGTCACGTGAACTGTAGAAGCCATGTGACCCAGGAGAACCATCGTGTGTCTTGCTAAAATTGTAGTCAAGAAAGACACTTTGTGGCAAAGATGAATGAGAGCATCCTGATGTTGTTGAGGAAGGAATGCTCTGAGTCGGACAGTGTCTAGGACAGCTCCGATGAACTGCAAAGTCTGAGAGGGCTGTAGCTGGAACTTGGGAAATTTGATTTCGAATCCCAAGCTTTGTAGGAACTACGTTCGTTGGGTCGCTACAATAACCCCTTGAGATGTTGAATCCTTGATGAACCAGTTATCCAGGTACGGGAACACCTGGAGGCCATGGTTCCGCAGAGCTGCTGCCACTACAACTAGGCATTTGGTGAACACTCTTGGAGATGAAGCCAGGCTGAAAGATAGCACTCTATTGAAAATGCAGATTCCCCACCTGAAATCTGAGGAATTGTCGAGAGGCTGGATGAATGGGAATGTGAGTGTAAGCCTCTTTGAGATCTAGAGAACATAACCAATCATTATGATCTAGAAGGGGGTATAGAGATGCCAGAGACAGCATCCGAAATTTCTCTCTGACAAGAAATTTGTTGAGGGCTCTGAGGTCCAAAATAGGTCACAGATCGCCCGTCTTCTTCGGAACTAGGAAGTAACAGGAGTAAAAAACCCTGCTCCACTGTTCAAAGGGAACTTCCTCAATGGCACAGAGACAAAGAAGAACTTGAGCTTCCTGAAGAAGAAAGGCGGTCTGGGAAGGATTGGAAGGATACTCTCTTGGATGAACATCTGGTGGAATCTGGAGGAAAAGAAGAGAGTATCCTTTCCTGATGATGGACAGCACCCAGAGATCTGATGTAATGATCTCCCAGCGGTGGTAAAAATGATGGAGACAACCTCCAATGGGAAGGGGAGAGGACAGAGGCAGAACGATGGAAGTTATGCTCTTTATTAGATGTTCAAAAAGGCTGAGAGGCCTTAGGCGCAATAGGAGTCTGAGGTTTCTGCTGCCTCTGCTGCTATTGTGGTTGTTTCTTAGGAGGTGCTCTTGTATAAAGAGCTGCTCTCTGTGGAAAACGCCTCTGGTAAGATGGAAGAGGTCTGAAGCCCATAGAAGTAGAAGGCTTAGGCTTAGGATGAGTGATGGAAGCAAACGATTTCTCATGTTCAGACAATCGTTTAGTAGCTGCCTTGATGGAGTCATTAAACAATTTATTGCCTTGACAAGGAATGTTGGCCAGACGATCTTGAAGATTAGGTTCCATGTTAATAGTGCAGAGCCAGGCAAGCCTGCGCATCGCTACTGAAAAGACAGCAACCCTTGAGGAAAGCTCCAATACATCATAGGAAGATTGAAAGAGATGCATGCAGAGTCGGAGTGGTGATCGTCTGCTGAAACCATGGAAGATGATTTTGAGGAATATATTTGAAATATTCAGGCAGTGTGTCAACCAAATGCTTGAAATAAGAAATGAAAACAAAATTATAACTCAAAACTCTAGTTGCCATGAGAGAATTTTGATATAAATGGTGACCAAACTTGTCCATGGTTCTGCCTTCTCTTCCAGGAGGGACAGTGGCATAAATTTTGGCAGAATTGGTCTTTTTCAGAGAAGACTTCACAAGAAGGGACTGATGGGATAACTGAGATTTCTCAAAGTCCTTGCAGTGGACCATCCTGTAACGAGACTCGAGCTTTCCTGGGACAGCAGGAATGGAATAGGGTGTCACGATTTCTCTTGAAGGTTTGAGAAAGAAGTCTATTATTGGGTAATTTGAGAGACTCCGCAGGAGGACAAGACATACCCATTTCCTCTAAATATTCCTGAGAGTATTTGGAATCAGAGTCCAAAGTAATATTAAGTTCCTTACTCATTTGACATAGGAAAGAAGAAAAAGATATCTGCTCTAAGGAAGGTTGACCTCAAGGAGAAGAAGGTGACCTCGAGGTGCCTCACAAGGCAGAGAACGAAGGTAAAGCTTCTCTGGAGTACTGATATTTGAGACCTGAATATGCAGGTATAGAATCCCTCGTAGGAGAAGAAGCAGCGGTGTCTGGAGGTGGTGTCCTCGACCAGAGTTGGAGGCTTTGAAGAGTCTCGAGGCCTGGAGAGATGAGTCTTGTCTCAAGAAGAGGATCTATGCCTTGATGAATGCCTCGACTGATGTGGAGAACCGTACCTCGAACCAGGCAGGTCTCGCTGAGAGGAACGTCGAGGAGTCTTTGCCCTATGCCTGGGAAGGACGATGCCTTATTCGAGGAGGGAGGGCTGGAGATCGAGATCAAGACACCAAAAGGAATTGAATGCCTGGTGTCGAGGTATCTCAAGGCACTGACAAGGACTTGACTCCTTGAGTAGCGTGCTTATGCTCCAGACAAGACACTCGCAAAGACTCGACTCCTTGCATAGAGTGTGGAGTCCTCTCAAGGCACTCCCAAGGACTTGACTCCTTGTATAGATTGAGGAGGATCAGCTCAAGATACAGCCAAGGACTCGACTCCTTGTGATACTGCTAAGTGCTCAGGCTGGACTGCAGGAAGCAGAGTTGAGGTAGGAGCATGTTTGGCAAGCATATTACCAAACTGATGATCCAAGATGGTCTGGATCATAGCCTCCAAATGTGACACCGTGTGGCTATAGTCTCTGAGGAAGAGGAGGAAGAATGACTCTTCGATTTGTAGACATGCTTCTTGGGTAGCTTGATAACTACTGCTGGTACCTGACCTTAGGGAGGCAGTGAGGCAAGCGTCTCGTCAGGAGAAGACTTAGCAGATTTACTCGAGGACAAGGACCCGCCGAACGAGGATGGCTTGATTAAAGTTGAAGCCGAGGTCGAGGCAGAAGGCGGAACTCCTATAAACTTGGCCGGTTTCGAGGTCGAGGTCGAGGCAAGTGGATCCATACCTCCAAAGAGTTTTTCCACCTGAACTCGACGACGCTTGCGAGCATGAGGTTGAAGGGTAGTGCAGTGGGGACATGACTCCGGACGATGGTCAGGTCCCAAACACTCATATGGGTCAGTGAGGGAGATCGCGCGCTGGCAACAGCTATACTTCTTGAAGCCTGTGACTGGCCGGGACATAAATGGGAAAATAGCTGTAGCTAAGTTGAAACCCGCCGGCTGATGCCACGAGGCAGGCCCCGTCGTGACTGAAAGAGAAATAAAGTAAGTCTCTTTTTTTCAATAAAACGTGCAGGAAATACACAGCGACCCTGAAAAGAAATAAAACATGAGCCGTTGTGAGATAAGGCATGAAGTAGAACTGAGTAGCGCAGAGCGTTGAAATAGAACTTCATAGCTCTGCGGAGAACTGAGGAGATAAACGCCCTGCGCTGGGTGGGAAGGCACTCAAGCATTCGCGGTACGGCAGTCGTAAACTTTCTGAAGTTCTACAAGCAAGTCTACTAGCAAAGCTGTCTGCATCCAGACTCCTTGGATGACGTCACCCAAAAGTGAGAATATGCTGCCTACTTGTCCTGGGATAACTCAAATACTGTGTACATTTCTGGTTAATATATCTCAAAAAAGATATATCAGAATTAGAAAAGGTACAGAGAAGGGTGTTGAGATTGATAAAAGGGATGGGATGATTTCCCTATGAGAAAAGGCTAAAACGGCTCAGGAATGATATTTATAAAATACAGTTACAGTTAATTTATTCGATATACCGCATTTCTTAACAATTGTAGTCAAATCAAGGCGGTTAACAAAGTTTAAAAACAATGGGTACAAGATTTTTTTTAAAACCCCAGACAGGGGAAAGACCGATACTGTAAACAAACTGAGACAAAAGCATACTGAGTGGAGTGGAAATGGTAGATGTGAATCATTTGTTCACTCTTTCCAAAAATACTAGGACTATGGGGTATGTGATGAAGCTACTAAAGAGTAGATTTAAAACAAACCAGAGAAAATATTTTATGTGTAATGACACTCTGGAATTCATTGTCAGAGAATGTGGTGAAATCAGCTTAGCAGGATTTAAAAAGGGTTTGGATAATTTCCTAAAAGATGGCTTCGGGAAATCCACTTCTTATTCCTAGGATAAGGAGCATAAAATCTGTTTTACTACTTGGGATCTAGCTAGGTACTTGGGACCTGGATTGACCACTGGTGGAAACTTTACTGGGCTTGATGGACCTTCGGTCTGTCCCAGTATGGCAATTCTAATTCTAAGGGATAGCCTAATGGTCAGTGCAGTGGACAGTATGGCAATTCTTATGTTCTTATCTGCAATGTCTGTATAGTTGCTTTTAAGAATTCAGCAATTTTGTCTATTCCTTCTGCATGAGTAATTGTATTTACATTGTTCTCCATCTCAGGCTTTGCCAAGTCATTTGGATTCCCCCTATAAGAATTAAAAACTTTTTTGCTCTATAGCAGTGTATCGCAAACTGTGTGCCTCCTGAGATTTCAGGTGTGTCACGACACACTGGTAAGGAGGAGAGGTGACGTCCTGTAGTCAGTCAGCCGACGTGGATGACTCTCCTCCTCGCCAGTGTCTGTCCTCCTCTTCCCGTACCTCCCCTCCTCCTGGATCCCTCCACTGAAGCAGGTCGCGGTCAGATGGGCCTCTGCTCATGCACTTGATGTCATCGCATCGACAACCATGCACTTCTGGGTGCCTTGTAGCCAGGACACTGGATTTGCGAGACACTGCTTTATAATATGACTCTGGTCATGAGTTTGGTCTCAGGATTTGGTTGTGGTGCAACATTTGCTGCTACTTTATTCCTTTTTTAACTAATTTTTTGTGCATCTGACCTTCTGATTTCAGTTCACATTGCTGACTGCTGCAAATTTTTAATGCATTCCTGGTAAAATCCAATGAAGCCAGCCTATTGTTGAAAGAGCGGAGAATGGGCAGGACATGAACTTCCACAGGTAATGTACTGTATAAGAATACTATAAGTTATGTACATATCTCCAGTGTTTATGGGCAAGCTTTTACATTAGATCTATGACATGCATAAATGCATGAGCCTAAATTATATGCACTTGTTTCGCCTTATACACTAGGATTCTATAAAGGAAAGTAGATGTCTACTTTCATTATAGAGCAGGCTCCCAACAGGTGTCTAAATATACAGGAGCAGTGTTACCCCAATATTAGCTGAATATAACCATTACTCATATAGAGTCTGAGCCACTGATCCTCAAATCTTGTATTGAAGAATGCTGGTGGAGAAGGACTGAAGTTGACATAGACATTAAAGCATGACACCGGATGGTTAGAACATAAGACCATAAGCATTGCCATACTGGGACAGACTAAAGGTTCATCAAGCCCAGGTTCCTTTTCCAACAGAGGCCAACTCAGGTCACAAGAACCTGGCAGAAACCCAAAGAGTAGTAACATTCCAGCGCTGAGATTATGATGTCATAATGCCTCATTCCACCAATGCCTAAGAGCTAATCACATCAGTGATGTCACAATGGCTTCATTGTCCTATACTTGGCTCAAATAAGAATCAAAGTATGAATGGGCAAAACCACTGACTTTCAAGCCTTGCAATGAAGAATGCTGGTGTAGAAGGACTGAGGTTGAGATAGATACTAAAGAATGACACCGAATGGTTTCACATGGGGACGGGAAAAATTCTGACCCATGTCATTCTCTACAGGAAACTATCCCTGTGTCAGGAGAGAGGGAAGACACTAAAGAATGACACTGGATGGTTTCCTGTGGGGACAGGGATGGTGTCACTATGCCATTCTCTGATATAAGCTATTCAGTACTGCTGCCTATGCAAATAGCAGCACTGAATATTCATATTTTTTTAAACACCAAGGCTAACTTTTAAAAAAAATATGATTGCCACCCAGAATAAGGAATGACCTACTAATTATTATGACTCTTGTTACAAAGAGAAGACAGGACTTACCATTTTCCAGTCTGACTGAACAAAATCAGCTCCCAAGTATTCCACATATGAGGCAAAGCCCTCATTCAGCCAGAGGTCATTCCACCACCTCAGTGTCACGAGGTTTCCAAACCACTAAATAGAAAGATAAAAAAGGGAGGGCTTATCAAGAGTTAATGTCAGTGCAAAATTTACCATATGTTTATGTTTATCGAGTGTTTCTGTATCGCTACTAATGACTGGAGAGTTAATTCAGAGCAGTTTACATGAGCTTCTGTGAAGGTGTTACAATACAGAGTTAGCGTTTTTTGAGATGGTTTTCAATAGAGACACATTTATATCATAGTCAATCATCCTACGTATATAATACTAGTATCGTGTACTTTGTTCATACTAAATCCTACTTATTTGCACATGTAATACCTGTATCGTGCTCTATGTTGTGTTCCTAATGGAGACTAGCCAACTATCTCCTCTAGGTTGCTTTAAGAGTTAATCTGATATTTTAAAATGATTTTATCTTGGCAAAAGAAGCTTCTGTCAGTTAAATCATGCTTACCAGATGATCTTCAGGTGAATTTCAGAAGTACATAACAGACAGTGCCACTGAAAATCTGTGGAGAACACCACTGCTGGGACAACCTGAGGGTGCATTTAACTCCTAAGTCCTACTCCTCTTAAGATACCTATGCCAATCTTACCATTTTCCCTGTGAGAAACTCTCCAACCCCCTATACATATGTACTGTTTCTCTGTCTAAACTAGATTGTAAGTTCTTTTGAGTAGGGACCGTTTATTACATGTTGAATGTACATGTACAGCGCTATGTACGCCTTTCAGCACTTTAGAAGTAGTAGAGTCAGGATTTACCAGATTAGTGACGATTTTCACTCTGCTAACTGGGTAAGTGCCTAGATGACTTTAGGATAGGAAAATGGCTGTCCTCCCTTTTTCTGGGTAGTTACCTGGGTACTAGGCTGAATATTGTCCAGCATCCAGATAATTTCTGGCAGCCGGACAAGACCAGTTACTCAGTGCATGTACCCAGATTAGGCCTAGCATTCAGTATCCAGGTTAAATTCTACCCATGTCAGTCAGTGCCTTAAAAATGGCTGATCACTGTAAGTCCAGTATTGGGCCTGCAATGTTTTCTGTTCATCATGATTGGTGAGATATGAAACATCTTGTACATTAAGCTGTAATGGCCTTTTAAAAGGGCAACTCATTCCATTAGTGAACAGTCCCCGTTGAATAGAATGGAAAATGCAGATAAGAACTTCAGTTTCATGAATCAGCCCTATATCTTATATTTAGATAGAGAGACAGCATCATCTATCTAGCTCACAATCATAGAGCTTATAGACCACTTAATCCCAAATATCTGGTTCAAAGTGGCTAACACTACTGAAAAATTATAAAATCCACATATAATCCAATAGATAATCAAAAAATAGAGGGAACTTAAGCTTGTTTTAAGGATTTTTTAACAAGAAAAGATTTCAGATATTTATGAAAACTGAGCATACTTGGATGTAGGTTGCTGTTTAATGGATAATGGTATATTTCAATATTGAGCTGTTATCTATCTAATGGCCCCTTTTAAAAAGCAAGTCCTGTGTGGCAAATGCAACACAGCCCATTTAATTCCTATGGGCTGCATCGCACTTGCCAAACTGGTACTCACTACCATAGCTTTGTAAAAGGGACCTAAATGTTTTCCTATGGTAAAAACAAACAGTAAAACTAGTGAACAAAATCAGAGCCCTATGGAAAAGAAATAGTAACATTGTCAAGCTCTCAGTACCTGATGAGCGAGTTCATGCGCTATCACGGTGAGCACTCTCTCCTTATTCCCAATGGATGAGAAGTTGTCGTCATACAGGAGAGCTGTTTCCCTGTAAGTGATCAGCCCCCAGTTCTCCATGGCGCCTGCATTAAAGTCAGGCAGAGCTATTTGATCTGGAACAAAAGCAACCTGGATTAGTTTATTTTAAAAGCAGTGCTCCATGTTTTATTATATTTATGAAATGGCCTACGGTGAACCTCAGCACTTTGTGACTTTGCAGTTTGCAAGATTTGACATGACGAAGTGGTAGGAGTCTTATGTGGAAGACACCCTTACAGCCTCCTTAGTACTTTGGCTAATAGGGGCCGCCATCGTAGCAGCAGCCATCTAATTTGCCGATTAACTACTAATTTATTTGGTAAATCTTATGATGTTGATTGTGAGATGGTTTAGCAAATAACACTTTAAATATAAACATTAATAACTTCCCTTGAACCCAGGGATTTTGTGTATCACCTCATGGACTCACTCAGGCCTGACACTCCCCAGTGGGTGGGGATCTGAGCCAGGATTACACAATGCTTGATCAGTTGCAAAATTGGGTTTGTTTTAGGCTGTAGAAATTGATTGAGGTAGAATAAGGGATAGATGCACTAAAGATAGGGACTTGATCGCTGTTGGCCGATTCTCTGGCTGATTCTCCAGCAGCAATTGATGCACTATCAAGTTTGCATGCAAATGATTTGCACAGAGGTGACAGAGTGACAGAGGAAGCAGCCTCCTATCACTGCTGTTAGGGCACCACAACCCCCCCCCCACTGCAGCGAAAATGGCAGAGTGGATGCCCACTTCCTCCTGCCACAAGAGGACCCCCACCACTCCCCAAACTGGTGACAGGAGGGAGTGGGCATCCCTCCTGTCATTGTGAGGGGGTTCAGGGGTGTGTGTGGGGGGGTGTCTGGTGGCAGGAGGAAGTGAGCATCCACTCTGCCATTTTTGCTGCAGTGGGGTTGGGGGTTGTGGTGCCCTAACAGCAGTGATAGGAGGCTGCTTCCTCTGTCACTCTGTCACCTCTGTGCAAATCATTTGCATGCAAACTTGATAGTGCATCAATTGCTGCTGGAGAATCAGCCAGAGAATCGGCCAACAGCGATCAAGTGTGTGGGGGGGAGGATTGCGGTGCCCTAGCAGCAGTGCCATTTTTTTGCATTATGGGAGACAGTGGCTTGGGTGAGGGGTGCATTTGTCAGGGGTCATTGGAGAGGGCCGTCAGCAGTGGAGGGGGACTTTTTAAATTTTTTTTATAGGAGAGATATTTTGCGAGTGTAACACATGCAAAATATCTGTGCCATTGAAAAAAAAAAAAACAAAACAACCCTAGGCAGACCTGTCGGTAATACAGTTACCATACTACAAAAGAAAAATAGGCAAGGTCCATGAAAAGATTAGTCTGTTACAAGCACGCCAGCGATTGTGACAGTCTTTTATACAGAGAGCGTCTTCCCCTGATGAAGCCGTTTGGGTGAAACGGAGCAAACTCCATAGGGAATAAAGATAAGTGCTGTACTGTTATATTTTGCAACTTTTGGTGAAACATGAGAGTTTTTTTGGCAAATGATAGAGTTGTTTTGTCTTGGGGGTCCTCCATCTGTACTGAGGTCTTTTTCCTCCTTATAAACAAAAAATTGAATATTTCTATTAAGATATGGATTCATCAAGTTTAAATTGGTTCTACTCTATTGTCGTACGATAACACAGTTACCGACAGATCTAGATCAATCGGTTATTACAATCACTAAAACCCCATGCAAAATAGCCAAGCGATGTTAGTGCATCAATTGCTTGGCTATTTTAATTACATGTGGGTTTAGCTAATTTTTATGGCTGGATCGGAAAATGGGCAATCGAGGAGAAAAACACACGGTAGGCCATTTTGTGCATCAGGTCAATAACATCGATGATCGCTAAAGCTGTGAAAACAGGTTTAGTGACGATTTCTGACTTTAGTGCACCTTCCAGATAGTCGGGAATGCTATTTGAAGATGTAACTAGAAATTTTGAGTGACAATTCCACAGTCACAGGAGTATCATACCATGCCAGTGTCTGGTTTTCATCCAAGTCCTTCAGAATTGGTAACAGCACCTTTTGAGTTTCATACTCCAGAGACTTCACCCTTTTTCGAGTAGCTATGCAAATAGAAGAATCCCATATACTCCCCCTTCCCTTATCATTGCACCTATCAGAGGAGTTTCACATGTATATAGATCGTCTATTAGTCTGCTTTCACCAGAGAACACTTGATGATATTTATGACAATTCATGCACATAAAAGCCTTTTACCTGACTTCGGTAGTGGATAGGGAACAGTGTAATAGTACTCAAAATAATTTAGAATTTTTCCTGTTACGTTACAAGCATAGTCCCCTTGATTTTCCATGATGGCTTTCTTACGGGCCCAGATTTTGATCTGAAAGCAAACAACAAGAAATAGTCAATAAGGAACTGTCCCTTTAACCTTCTCAGGCCATCTAAAAGCAGACTTACAAAACCCCAGCTCACCTCAGGTACGCTGTTAACTTGTTCGACATAATTAAAGTCCGAGACAATGAATGCCAGGAGATATGTGGACATCTTTGGAGTTTCTGCAAACTTGGTTCTTAACCACGTTTCTCCATCTATAGTTTCTTCAACATGGCCTAAAAGAGCATGAACATTTTTTTCAGCTTGGATGTGTAACACCTGAACAAAATAACCAGTGCTCAAGATGAGGATCATTACTGCTGTGTAGTAATAAGGAGATCTTGGATGGCTGTCTGTCCTAATCCCTTGCATAATAGCTTATGAAAATATACAGAGATCCCTGAAAAATAGGTCAGGAGACCCCTGTGTGTTTAGAGTCCTCTAAGGAGTAATGAATGAACATCTCACCATGCTAATTCCACTCAACCACTACACTCCCAGGCTGGGCTTGCCTAATTTAATTTAAAATGAACATTTCCATTCCACTTTATCTCTCTGATTGTAAACCGCTTAGATACCTAAAAAAATAAAAATAAATAGCATTTAAATTTTTGCTGTAAGCAGATCTTTTACAATGATTACAACATAAAAATTCAAATACAATCTAAAATAAAGATACCATTAATGAAAATCTTTTTTTATTGAAAATACAAAATGTTGAACAATCACATTACAGCACAAGTTTACATTAAACCACTTATCCAAGCCCCACTATAGAGAACTACAAGCAGAACCCAAGGCCTGGACTCTTCTAACAACAGATTTAACAGGATCTCAAACATTCTCCCCCTCCAAAGCCTGAGGGGCTGATTTTATAAACGGGCATCCCACTGCCAGCTAGCAGCCAATTGGGATGCATGTTTAAAAACAAAACAAAACACCAACCCTGAGGCAGGATGGAATGAAAAAAGTGGAAAATCACTGGACTAATAATAATAATAACAGTTTATATACCGCAGGACTGTGAAGTTCTATGCGGTTTACAACGATTATAAATGTTACAGATTGAGTAGCATTAACATAGTTAATATCTATTGATTAACAGCTCTAGAGATCAGTTATTGTGGGAGAGATTGTGCAAATCAGTTTCCTATGTACTTTAAGAACAGATATGTTTTCAGGTGTTTCCTAAATTCCCCATAGGGGGCCTAATCTGGGCCAATTGGAGTCTTAGGCCAAGCCCATTCCATTCCAGGATGCTCTGAGGCCTTAGGCATCTAAGCCAATCAGGGTTTTGGCCCCTCCCTGGTGCATCCCAGGATGCACTGGGAAGGGGAAAGCCTGCCAGTTTGAAGAAGTGGGCCTTCCGGCCAGAGGGAGTAAACATCCCTCTGGCCAACTTACAAAGGCACAGGAGGGGTGCGGGGTGGGGATCTGGAGGTTTGAGGGGGGGTTGAGGATTGCAGGGTGTCAGGGGTTCCAGAGAGGTGTTGGGGGTTCTCATGGGGTAGCAGCAGGAGGGAGTGGGCATCCCTCCCACTGGGCTCCTTCAGGGGGGGTTAGTGGCAGAAAGGAGTAGGCATCCCTCCTGCCAATTTCATGGGTACTTTTGTTGAGGGGTCTCTTGCCACAGCCAGCTCAGCTAATCACGGCAGAGGTATTTCTTCCCAGTGGTTAAGCAAACACTTTTTCCTTATTATAAAAGCCATGCCCAAAATAATGTCTCTCCTTTTACCCAGGTTTCTTTCAAATTAGGTATATTAAAAATGATCCCTTCAATTGTCAGTTTCAAAGAGTGTCCCAGCAAACGTTGTAAATATGCTAAGAGTGCGACCCAAAGGGTTTTTATCAATCTACAGTTCCAATAACAGTTAGACACAGTAAAACAAAATTCATACTTGATCAAATGGCCCTTACTAAAGGAACAATGAAATATTACTGTCATATTGAGGAGCACCATTTTTAACCCATCACCACATATATAGACATTGGATCATCAGAGTCATCCCCAGTGTCCCTAGCAGAAAGCCCAGTATCTGCTAAAAATGTTTCTAATGTAGTTAGGGGTTAACATATGGCTCCAGAAAAAAGAGGATGGTTTACTTTCACTGAAAGCAATGGAAGTAAGGGGGACAGATTGAGACATCCAGGTTTTACTGGGTGTGATTGTAGACAATACGATTAAACTTTCCGCCCAATGTGCGGCGGAGGCCAAAAAAACAAAGAAGATGCTAGAAATTATTAAAAATGGGATGGTTAACAAGACTAAAGATATTATAATGCCTCTGTATCGCTCCATGGTGCGACCTCACCTGGAGTATTGTGTTCAATTCTGGTCTCCTTATCTCAAGAAAGATATAGCGGAACTAGAAAAGGTTCAAAGAAGGGTGACCAAGATGATAAAGGGGATGGAACTCCTCTCGTATGACAAAAGACTAAAAAGGTTAGGGCTCTTCAGCTTGGAAAAGAGATGGCTGAGGGGAGATATGATCGAAGTCTACAAAATCCTGAGTGGAGTAGAACTAGATTGATTTTTCACTTCGTCAAAAATTACAAAAACTAGAGGACACCTGATGATACTGCAGGGAAATACTTTTAAAACTCAGAGAATAGTTAAGCATTGCCAGGGGTTGTGGTAAAAGCTGATACCGTAGCTGGTTTTAAGAAAGGTTTGGACAAATTCCTGGAGGAAAAGTCCATAGTTTGTTATTAAGACACGGGGAAGCCTCTGTTTGCCCTGGATTGGTAACATGGAATGTTGCTACTCTTGGGGTTTTGGTCAGGTACTAGTGGCCTGAGAATGAGCTTCTGGGCTTCATGGACCATTGGGTTGACCCAGTAAAGCTATTCTTATGTTCTTATCCTCCTTTCTATAGTAACCGTAAATGTAGTAGAATAGAATAACAATTCCTTCAATCACACTTTTTTCTGGTGCCACATACACACATTTTCACAAGTTTACACATTATTTTCCTCCTTCTTAGCCATCTGCACAAAAGAGCAGATACAAAGGATGCAGACAATTTTAGGGAGAATCCTTTACACTAATTTTTAAAGATAAAAGTACTTGAGGGATTTCTGAAAATTAGCATCAGTAATCAGGCTATTTAAAAATTGTTCCTTCAATGCTTTGATCTTGCTTTGATTTCAGCTAGCTAATGGAGATGTTATGACCCCCAAACTGCTCTCTGAAAAGCTCATCATGAGATATTGGCACAGATATCTGAAGAAACCACAAAATCAAAGTACAACTTTTATTTAAAGCTGCCTAATTACATTAAGGTGGAAACATTTTCAATGATACTTTGCATGTCAAGTGCTTTGAAAATGAGCCGTTAGGTGTGATTCTCTAAGTGGTGCGTAGTGGTTGATTGACAACCGCATCCTACAAGTTAGGCACGGTTATAGGCTCTGTTTATGGAATCAGACCCTTTGTCTTCCTATTCTGTTCTAATGAGATAGCTGTACTTTGTATTGGTCTTAAGAAGGGCATTTTCCCCAACCTATGGCCTGGCTGCCCAGGGTAGGCCTGCTCTTGTTATTAGAATCTAGGCAGCGTCAGTCCTGGCTGGGACTTGGATGGGGGACCACCGGCGTTGGGCAGCAGCAATGGCAATAGCAAACCACTCCTGTACTCTGCCTTGCAACATCACAGGGAAGATTCCTCACTGTGCATGAAGCCATGGGTTAGTGGTCAACCTAGAGGCATGCATACACACCTTTTCCTCAACAAAGAAATGGAAAGTAAAGCAGTAACTTACTTATGTTTGGCATATTTGACAGCGCCGTATATTGTGATTCGTAGATCAGAGTGATATTGAATGTGGCTTTCATAGCTGGCTCATCAAAACACGGGAACGCCTTCCTTGCATCAGCTGCCTGCATCTGTGTAGTGGCAATGACCCTGAAATCAAATGTTCAATCGCATTAACTCAGACCATGGACTGGAGTTCAGTCTGCTTCCACTTAAATTCTGGGAGCCCCAAAGCCCCCCAGAAAGCTTTGTGTGCCCTGTTTTCAACCAAATTAATGACCACTGGCCTAGTGGTTAGAGCTGCTACCTCAGCACCTCAAGGTTGTGAGTTTACTCCCAGTCTTCTCCCTGTGACTCTGGACATGTCACTTAACCCTCCATTACCCCATGTACCACAGCAAGCCTGCCAGGACAGATAGGGGAATTACTTAAGAGTGTGGAGCAGTGGTTAGAACAACAGCCTCAGCACTCTGAGGTTGTGGGTTCAAACCCTTGCTGCTCCTTGCAACCCTGGGCATGTCACTTTATCCCCCATTGCCTCAGGTATATTAGAACTCACCAGGACAGAGAGCAAAAAGTACTTGAGCACCAGATTACATTTATGTAAACCATTCTGAGCTCTCCTGAGAAAATTAAATAAATACTGATTACTGTTCAATGTATTATAAACCACTTTCAGTGAATCTCTTCATAAAAAAAGTGGTTAATAAATGAGTTAGTGATAATGAGCATATTTTAAATAAAGTGAGGTGGCTAAGAACACTCCTCTACTCTTGTTGGGCAGACTGGATGGACCTTAAAGGGTTTTATCTGCCATCATCTACAATGCTACTGTGTAAAAGAGAGAGATCCCATTGAGCTTTATCTGTAGATGTGCAGTGTTCTGTCTGGTTTTACCAACATAGAGAATCTCCGTCTTTAAAGGTCTGAGTGATTATTTTTTTGTGAACCTTCATCCACGATACTATAAATACAAAAAAACCCCTCAAAACCTTACCAATTCAATTGATTCTGTTAGGGGACTTGCTGCATTTTACCTGCGTCATTCCCTTTAAGATGGCACATGGGAGCATAGGATTATATGTTTGCAGCCTAATGCGCCTGTATAGTACAATGAATACCACAGCTTGCAAGGCTGATCACGAGCTACATTTTGGGATTCAAGCGCAAGTTGGATGCATACCTTCTTGCAAATCACATTGAGGGATACGGGTAATCAAGGTCTCCATCAGGGAGCACCTAGCACTGGCCTCCGCGTGTGTGGGTCGCCAGACTAGATGGACCTAAGGTCTGATCCGGTGAAGGCACTTCTTATGTTCTTATGTGCTGCTGGAGTCATTAATGTACAATACTGATATACCGTATTTTCCCACAGATAGGCCACGGCTTATAATTTGATTTTGCAAACCTTGTGGGTGCAGCTTGCTTAAATGAGGCGGCCTATCTTAAAATGCTGTGACAAAGTGCAGGAAGGCAGGAACTAGGATGCAGGGAGGCAGCGCAGGGATTTACTCGGTGGATGATATTACAAAATTTAACAAGCAGAAAGACTCCAGGCTGTGACATGAATGCTTCTGCTGTGGGAAAACAGCAGAACAAATCTGGGCAGGAACTGATCTGAGGCAGAGATATGACCCACAAAGGCAGGAAAACTTGGTTCCATATTAAAAAAGTGAATACTGGGTTCACATGCGAGGTCCCTGATGAGGACTGCTTGACACAGCATCACCCTGCTCCCAGCACACAAACCTACTTGGACTGCTGCAGTCAGATGGGACATTACCTGCTGGACAACTGCCTCCTCCAATCTCACGGCCAGCGGTACAGGGCAGGAGCAATCTTTTTGATCTCCAGCCTGGCCCCTTGCCACTTCCTGAATGGCTGCCCAGATGGAGTTTGAGATTGGAAAATAGTATGAAATTACGTTTGGATGGTAGAATGACAATTTCTCATTCTAGGATTGGCAAGGCTATGTTGTCGGTGGGGGGTGCAAAGCTTTGGAATGCCTTGTCAGGAGTTCTGCGATTATGCACTGCTAGATCAAGTTTCAAGTTGAATAAAATTTTGATGAAAACACAATACCATAAATTCAATGTGATGTACAAAATTTAAAAGAGAGAGTGACAAACACAGTGAGACTATAACATAGCCAAATAGACAATGGGAAGAACTACAAAGCATACAGGACAGGAGAGCATAAAAGGGAATAACAGTAGGATAGTACACATATAATTTGGTGGCCTTGTAGCTTTTACCGTTCAAATGCATCTTTAAAAAGAAAGCATTTAAGATTTTCAAACTAATCTGTTTAGATTAGTTTCTTCTCTTAAATATGCAGGCAGCGAGTTCCATAAATGAGGAGCTGTCACAGTGTCTTGTCGAGTGTTGATAGATTTCAAAGAAGGATCTTAGTGATCTAGATGGAACATGGGGAGTGAGTATTTTTTCCAGAAATGAAGGTGCTTTTGACATTTGAACTTGGAAGGTTATTAGGCCTATTTTATATGTTATTCTATGGTTTATGGACAACCAGTGTGCATTTTTTAGAAGTGATGTGACATGATCAAATTTCCTTTCATTGGTGATAATTTTTATTGCGGTATTTTGAATGATCTGAAAATGTTGAAAATGCAACTGTTCGTAAACTTCTAGTGTTGAGATTTTATGTAAAATATGTACCTGCTGATGTTATATTAGATTGATGAGTTGATTCTTATGGCAAAGTTTTTTGTAACTATTTAATTTGTATGTACTGTTCATTATTGATTGCAGTTATGTAAACCGTATAGGTAATATATGGTTTATAAATTTTTAAATAAATAAATTTGTATAACTTTACTAATGGAATTTACTGTAATCAAATAACAGACACTTGCTCATAGGGAAAAAAACCCTCAAACCACAGCTCTGCTTATTGGAAACACAATTTGTGCAAATATTAACAATAGAAAAGCATCTCCTGAGCTACCAACATGAGCACCATAAGAAACCAAATTACAATTCACTGACCCTACTGTGTCAGCTAGGGTATGGGAGTGGCATGGACCTCCATGCCCCTTTTCCGGGTCACCTGGCCCAAATAGCATCTGCCTCCTCAACATACTGCCAATTAACCACTCATCACTTGATGAGCCCGATACCAGGTAGCTAGAGATTATTGCCGCTGCAACATCTCAAGCCCTATTACAATCATTAACCCATCTCACAGATAAGGGGCGGGAGGGAGGGAAAGCCACCTCCAAGGAACAGGAAAAGGTCCTGAGCCTCGGAGGTCCCGAACTTTATACCCTCTCCCATGACCCCTTGCTTCTCTGCCCATGTGCATTCAAATTAAAATTTTCCAGTGGGAAACCCATTCCTACCACTCCCTTTTTCTCTTGCCCTGACCACTGCCATTAGACTACCAACCTCTCCAGACGTCCTCTCTAGAAGGTCATGATAGGTGACCATCTCAGGCCTTCTAGCCCATTGTTATAGTTATCTGTCGAGATAAGCTCTCGGGCTCTACAGTCTCACCGAATCCTCATTAATTAGAGTTCTAGGCAGGTTACATTCAAGCAATGACCATCCCTTTGTCTCCTTTTAGGATCCAGTAAAATGCTCTTGACCCTGACATATTGCTCATGATTTGAACTCAATCTACCACTCTCTTCTCCCTTTCCCTCTTGTTTTTTCCCTCTTGATGTTTCTTTTCTGAATTTATTGTAGTTCCACACAGTCCCTTTTGTGTATCATTAGTACATCATAGTCAATGTCTCAATTTTTTAAATATATATTTTTAAAGATTATAATTAGATTCCCTTTTTTATGTACATCACCTAGAAACTATGATAGGCTATCTAATCAAAAATTGTAATAAACTTGAAACTTGAAACACAGAATTTTGTATAGAGTTATACAGGCTACATAATTTTGTATAGAATCATACATTCTGCATAAAGTTATTAAATTGTTATCAATTTATAGATAACAGTCTGAGGTAATATGTTATAAATAGCAGCCGACCATTAACATTGTCTTTGTTTTGAGTGACTTGTGTTATTAGGCTGAGTCTCCTTGGATGCCTGGTAGGGATTTCTTAAAAAAACATGTTTGTATGTGTGTTTGCTATGGTTGTATGAATTTCGATGGGAAGTGAGTGCCACACTTTTGTTAAATTGGTAGTTGAATGATTTGCTGTGAGATGTCTTGTATTTTATGTCTTTCAGAGTTGGGAATGATAGGAGCATGTTGTTGGAATTACATTGGACTGCAAGTCCACCTAATAGTTCAGTAATTCTGGGGAAGCTATTAGGGATGTCACTGTCTAGCATTTTAAATGCTACGCAACATAGTTTGAATTCTATTCTGTTTTCTATTGGTAACCAGTGTAGTTCTATAAGAAGCGGTGTAACATGGTCAAATATCGTATGAGTGTCAGAGCATTTAACGCCCCAAGGGTCTTAAAGTATTATCAGCTTTCTCTGCTTACAGACCTTTTCTTGCTCCTGCTCTCCACTACAGTCCTTATGATGCATATTAAAGATATGTATTGATTGTGTAATGAAATTTTTAAAAAGCCTAGGGCTGTGAAAGCTTTTGAGCCCAGGTGGTACTTCTGAGGAGCTGGGGATTATAGATTAGAGGTGAGGAGTTTGAGATATATATTGGGCTTGATAGATATCTTGGTGAGAGTATATCATTTACTAGTCACTCATTATCTCAGATAAAATCCCAATAGGAATTGTGTATCCTCTATGTACTACTTTTATTTTTCTCGGATCATCAGAAACTTATGCAGTAATCTTTCATCTCTTTTTCTTATAGAAAGGCTGCTAGTGATTTGTCATAAATCCATTTTGTACTTTTTATTCCCTTACTTATTTTTCAATAAAATAAATAAATTAAAAATAAGTATAAGAAAAAGAGATGAAAGATTACTGCATAAGTTTCTGATGATCCAAGAAAAATAAAAGTGGTACGTAGAGGATGCACAATTCCTTTTGGGATTGTATTTTTTTTTACACATGCGCAGGCAGATGCAGATGGACTAAAACAGGGAAGGTACTTGGGAGGAGTCATCGGGAGTGGAGGTGTTGAGACCCCACCACCCAAAGGCAGTAGAGCAATGGGAAGAATTAAGCCCCACCTCTCTTTGCCAACTTCGTATCTCAAAAGCCCCAACAGGACCAGCAGCAGGTAAAGGATTCAAGCACACATCAACTCCCTCTGCCAGTTTCATGTCAAGAGCCACCCAACAACTGATCCCGTGAGACTGGCCCCCAATCAGCTGGGGCTCTTAAAGCACAAGATCAGGAGATATCAGAGCAACATTGCTCCCAATAATCAGGGCTCCTGCTGCACCCAGCCCAAATAAGGAAGAGTGGGAGAAGGGGGAGAAGAAAGGGGTAGGATGTCAGAGAGAGATTGGAAAGAGAAGAGGAAGGGAAAAGCATAAAGCAACTGTATGGGAGGAGTTAGAGAATAAGAAGTGGAAATTGTATCCCTGATATCTCACAGTACCCCATGCTACAGACACCCCGATACTTCTATAGACCCCCCCTGACAACCATGAAGCACTCAGCTGTTCCTCCTCACACCCTCTGTCCCAGACATAATCTAAATGTCCTGCCCATATAATCCCCAAATAAACCTTCCCAGATCCAGACATACACCCTTGTGTCATACTGTAAATATGCACTTTTCATTTTAATAATCCTTCTGTCTTCTCTCTCTTTACTCCACGTAAGAACCTCTATTAGGACACTGTCACTGTCAACTTACTTGGTTTCACCGTCTTCCTTGTACTCGCTCCTGTAAAACCCAGCCAGGTCATCTGCCAGCTCTCCAGTGAACACAGCAGAAAGCTTGTATGTTTTGCCTGCCTCTAAGTTGCTTTCCAGTTGCACCACCAAGTACTGGGTTAGAACCTCAAGCCAGGTTTTTCGTATGCGAGGCGGATTGGAACCATTCACTTCTTCAAGAGAAACATGATGCTCTCCTATGAAAGTATAGTTCAGTTTGTTGCTGTGAATCAGTATTAGATCTGTTGTGTTCACACATTTGATGGAGACGGTGCTATTGCCTTTGAAAATGTAGCGACCTTCACTGTCCTTCTTCAGATACGGTTGCAACACCACATCATAACTTTCAGGGATGATAGAGCCTGGTAGCCTGAATATGTTCCATGCTTCATTTGCCTGTGGTGTGGTCAGTGCTGCAGAAGTTCCAGTGGTTATAGACGGTGAAGGAGTTGTCACAGTGGGTAGACCAGAGTTGTCATTTTTGTTCTTTTCTTCTGCATATACAACTGCCAGAGCTATGATGGTGGCCACTGCTGCCACACTGAACAAGATGCCTACAATAGCCACCACCTTACTGACATAGAAACCCTTCGCCATGTTCAGTGCCACACCACAAGAAAAGAAAAGAGCCCAGATATCTTCCTTTATATCTAAGAGTCAATGTTGGAGGGTCGTACTGTGCTCTGTTAATTAGTAAAATATTAACTGAAGGAGATCCGTGCAAAGTTCTTCATTCAGCTGACTCTTCCAGGAAGCTTTCCAGTATCAGTTGGACATTTTCACAAATTGTGCTCATAAAAAAAAAAAAGTTAAAGCATTATGAGTGCTTTTCCTCTTAAGAAATTCAATTATTTTTATCTCCTATGCATCCTAAAGCCCCCTTTTCTCCTGGTTTTCTGTGTTTCTACTCCCTGGAAAAGGCATTGGTTTTTGGGCCAGGTGTAGTATGTCATACTTTTCAACATTTGAAACCCCAAAATAGATGACGCACACAAATGGTGTGAATTGCCATGTGTATAGACCAGGCTTTGGGTAACAATAGTAGGTGTCTTCTTGCCCTCCATACCTAAGTAACTTATTATACAATTTTATAGAGGACACATTCAGCAAACTGAGAAACACAGTAGCTGAAAAAGAGAAATAGCCTATGTCAAGAAACTTTCTCTACAATGTAATAACATATTGAATTTCATCTTTATCCCAGGACAAGCAGGCAACATATTCTCTACATGTGGGTGACGTCACCAAAGGAGCTCCCTAGTGGACGTATTTGCGAGCAGACTTGTTCGAAGACCTTCAGGCTTGCGATTGGCCCACGCATGCGCGCATGCCCCTCCCGCCCTGCCTAGGGCATGTGTCTCCTCAGCGTGTCCTCAGTTCTCTCTTTTCTGCGGAGCCAGAAGCACTGCTCCCTTGCTTCACGTGATCTCATTGTCCCTCTTGCTCCGCGGCTTATTTGGTTAGTTTCTTTTGAGTCGCTGTGCTCGCGTCTTTCATTTTCTTTATTTTCATTTTTTTCAGTTCGTGTATTTTTAAACACTGCACTCAGCTGCCGACAAGGGAAAACTCGGAAGACCCGTTTTGAAATTTCGAGTTTACGCCCAGCAGTGTCTACGAGGAGCTATCAAGACTCAAGGTGAACAAAGCTATGGGACCGGACAAACTACACCCCAGGGTGCTCAGGGAGTTGAGTGACGTCCTGGCGGAACCGTTATCCGTGCTCTTCAATCTTTCCCTAAGTACAGGAAGAGTCCCGTTGGACTGGAAAATGGCTAACGTCATTCCACTCCACAAAAAGGGATGCAGGACGGAGGCTGAGAATTATAGACCGGTGAGTCTCACATCGATAGTGAGTAAACTTATGGAAACACTAATCAAACGCCAATTGGATATGACCCTGAACGAGGAGAATCTACGAGATCCCCATCAACATGGTTTTACGAAGGGAAGGTCCTGCCAATCAAATCTGATCAGTTTCTTTGACTGGGTAACAAGAAAGTTGGATATAGGGGAGTCCCTGGACATCATGTACTTGGACTTCAGCAAAGCGTTTGATAGTGTCCCATACCGCAGGTTATTGAGCAAGATGGGTTCGATGGGACTGGGTGAAACATTAACCGCATGGGTAAGGGACTGGCTTAGAGGTAGACTTAAGAGGGTAGTGGTAAACGGTACCCTCTCCGATATGACGGAGGTGATCAGCGGAGTGCCGCAGAGCTCGTCTTGGGCCTGATCCTATTTAACATCTTCGTAAGAGACTTGGCCGAGGGGCTTCGAGGTAAAATTACATTATTTAGCGATGATGCCAAACTATGCAACATAGTAGGCAACCGCACAATAGATGAAAGCACAGTGCCCAACAAAAGCTCAATGCCCGACAGTATGACGCAGGACCTACTCCTGCTGGAGCATTGGTCAAAGACTTGGCAACTAAGTTTCAATGCCAAAAAATGCAAGGTCATGCATCTTGGCGGCAAAAATCCATGCAGGACTTACACCCTAAATGGTGAGATCCTAGCAAGGACTGTAGCAGAACGTGACTTGGGGGTGATTATTAGCGAAGACACGAAGACTGCCAATCAAGTGGAGAAAGCTTCATCTAGGGCTAGACAAATCATGGGCTGTATCCGTAGAAGTTTCGTCAGCCGTAAGCCCGAGGTCATAATGCCGTTGTACAGATCCATGGTGAGATCCCATCTGGAATACTGTGTACAAATCTTGAGGCCGCATTATCAAAAAGATGTGCGGAGAGTTGAGTCGGTTCAGCGAATGGCCACCAGGATGGTCTCGGGACTCAAGGATCTCCCGTATGAGGAACGACTGGGTAAGTTGCAGCTGTACTCACTTGAGGAATGCAGAGAGGGGAGACATGATTGAGATGTTCAAATATGTCACGGGCTGTATCGAGGTGGAAGAGGATCTCTTTTTCCTTAAAGGACCCAGGCAACAAGAGGGCATCCGTTGAAAATCAGGGGTGGGAAATTTCATGGTGACACCAGAAAATATTTCTTCACCGAAAGGGTGGTTGACCGCTGGAATAATCTTCCACAACAGGTAATTGAGGCCAGCAGCGTGCCAGATTTTAAGAAAAGATGGGATTGGCATGTGGGATCTCTTCATGGAGGTAGTTAGGGGGTGGGCAGACTAGATGGGCCGTGGCCCTTTTCTATGTTTCTATGTTTCTAAACAAAACACATGGTAAAGACTAGGATAATTGAACACAAGAGTTGTGTAAGCAGGCACATTGAAACAGCACCAATTGTGGATCATTGGTACCAAAATAAACACAACATTGAAGATATAAAGTTTTTTGTACTTAAAGTGTTAAAAAAGAAATGGAGGGGAGACGATCCATCCATCCGAGGGTCATCAAGGAACTGAAAGGGACCGTAGCTGAACTGCTTCAACTAATAGCCAATCTGTCACTCAAAACAGGAAAGATTTCGGAGGACTGGAAGGTGGCGAATGTAACACCGATTTTCAAAAAAGGTTTGAGGGGAGTCCCGGGAAACTACAGACCGGTGAGTCTGACCTTGGTACCGGGAAAGATGGTAGAGGCACTGATAAAGGATCGCATTATTGATCACTTTGATGGACATGGTCTGATGAGGACCAGCCAGCATGGTTTCAGCAAAGGCAGATCTTGTTTGACAAACTTGCTGCACTTTTTCGAGGGAGTAAACAGGCAGATAGACAAGGGCAACCCAGTCGACATTGTATATCTGGACTTTCAGAAGGTGTCTGACAAGGTTCTGCATGAATGACTACTTTGGAAAATTGTGAGCCATGGAATCGAGGGTGAAATACTCACGTGGATTAAAAACTGTCTGGAGCATAGGAAACGGAGAGTGGGGGTAAATGGACAATACTCGGAATGGAAGAACATCACCAGTGGGGTGCCGCACCTTACATCTGTATTCTGGATCAACACAATATATACAGATTTTTCTGAAGTCCTGCATAGTAAACAATATTACAATAGTCAAGAGTGCTGAGGATCAGAGACTGCACCAATAATCCAAAAGAAGAGAAATCAAAATACAGTAAGATCTAATGGTGTGTAACTTCCACAGTGTGTAAAAACATTTCCGAACCAAGTAATTAGTGTGTTCTTTCATTGATAGATCTTGATCTATTTTATTCCCTTGCACTTAGCACTTATTAGTGCTTACAGCAAATTTGTAAAAGGGACCCTAAGTAGAGAAAGACACGGGGACAAATTTGTCCCTGTCCCTGCGAGATCTCAATATCCCCATCCCGTCCCCTCGAGTTCTGTCCTTGTCCCGTTCCTGCAAGCTCTGCTTTAACTGCACAATACTCGAACGTTTATGATTGTAAAGTGTTCAGGGCTTATGATTTTGAAGTGTTCCAGGTTTTGCTGTGTCTGGTCAGGCAGAACTGACATGTCAGCCATCACGCTGTAGCTTTCTTCAGGGTATGCTGTGAGGTTTGTGGTTCATCTTTATATACTGTATAGTGATTCCTCAAATCCAATTGGTTGGGGATTGAGGTGAATTTAGGTGGGAAAGTCTGTTGGTTGCAAATTTGAATTTTGGAGTGAGGTCAGAGCTTGCAGGGATGGGGCAGGGGCAGGGACAGAGCTAATGGAGACAGGATGGGGATAGAGAGATCCTGCAGGGATGAAGAAATATTATCCATGTGTCATTCTCTACCTAGGGCAATGGGGGATTTAGTGCTCACCCAGGGTTACATGCAGCTACAGTGGGAATTGAACCTGGTTCTTCTGATGCTTAGCCCGCTGCACTAAACACTAGGGTTGCTCCCTTCAAGGTCATTTGAGATGACTGCACATCCCCAACACCAACACCAGCACCTGATAACCATATACAAATTTCAGCTCAATCTGAATTGGGCTTTCTACCAGGAAACCATGAAGAGACATCTGAGTTGAAGTGCCCAGGCTGGTGCTATTAACTACCAAGGGGAATTCCCTCCCCCCCCCCCACCCCTTACATTGGTCTCTTCCATCCCTTTTGAAAGGGAAGCAGTAGATCAGTAGAACGTTATGGGTAGTGTCAGCCAGTAGATAATGGACAAAAGGGGGCATGCCAGGCAACTTGCTCTCTTTCCCTTTTCTGCTCCTATCCACCCACCCCCTTTTGATAGATTTGGAATGTGGTGCTGTTATATTAGAGGGTTTGAATGCTTGTCAGAGATTAAGGTACCCAAGCTAGTAATCTTTGAGAGGGGGATTAATGAAAAGTGATGCACAATATTGAAGGAGATGCTTTACAAGTCTGCTGTCTGCAGGTTGGTGGAGTTGGTGTGGCCTAGCTCTGGATGGTCATATTCACTGTTCCCTCTAAACCAGGGGTCTCAAAGTCCCTCCTGGAGGGCCGCAATCCAGTCAGGTTTTCAGGATTTCCCCAATGAATATGCATGAGATCTATGTACATGCACTGCTTTCAATGCATATTCATTGGGGAAATCCTGAAAACCCAACTGGATTGCGGCCCTCAAAGAGGGACTTTGAGATCCCTGCTCTAAACTGAGCGAGAGTTCTCCAACTACAGTCCTGCCAATGAGGGACACTGTCTCAATATCATATTTTCAATAGTGAAGGACAGGTATTTTCTGCAGGACTCCAGGAAACCTGCCTGTCCTGAGAGATTGAAAACACATTATTGAAGTAGCACCCCCTGCTGGTAGCAATGCAGTTGAAGGACATCCACTGAGTTTAAAGGAAACAGTGGTCATACTAATCACTATCTAGGTCTGGCTGGCATCAGATGGCAGCTGGGCAGGGCTGTTGTTAGACATGCTAGGGTCTAGGGGAGAAATTAAGGAGGGGGCCTCAAATTCCTCTTCTCCCTGCCCCCTCCCCCAATTTCCCCACCCACCAAATGCCCTACCATCCAGCATCCATCCTTTCATTTAAAAATCAGCTATTCCAGAGGATCCCTGTGAGCTGGGATGTCCTTCCCTTCTCCTCATCCCTTTCTGAAGCCCCTCTCACCTCTAAAAAATACATGGAGGTCACCAGTACAGTAGTGATTACCTAACGTTGCCTTCAGCCCTCCTCAGCACTGTTCCTTTGTCTCTCTCCACCCCTGTCTGACACAACTTCCTGTTTCCGTTTGGGCAGACCATGACAGATCAGCAGCACTGAGGAGGCCACAGGCAGCACTAAAGAATTGCTGCCATTCCGGCAACCTCCTTGCATTTTTACAGCTGAGGTGGACTTTGGAACTGGATTGGGAGAAGGGAAGGCCATAGCCCAAGAGGGCCCCCTGGAGCTGTGGAGCAGGGCAGCTGCAGTGTCGGTTTTGGGAGGGGGTGGCTGGGTGCAGTGAAGCTGGACAGAAAGAAGGTAAAGAGACTGGGATTGGGATGGTAGCTTAGGCCTAGCAGATCACATGTTTACAGCCCTATTATGTCATGAAATAAAGTGTGCTTTATTAAGGTGTGGAGGTGTGGGATGAAAGGAGTTGCAGGGGGAACTGACAGCTACTTGAGTTATAAATTCTGTATAGTGATAGCTTATCTACAGGGTGTAAAGATCATGTAGAATCTTCTCATCAGACTCGGGCACGGAGTCCAAAACACAGGTGCCTATTTTATTTTGTGGGCTCCGTTGAATGAAATGTTGAACATGTCAAAACTTGGTACAGGGGATGACCATTTGGAAGGTCCCCCAATTCAGTTCCCATATTGGAGCTTTTGCTCCCCAGACCAGATGAGACAGGGTTTCCTGTAGAAGCCCAGGGGAGGGAGTTAGGGCCATTACATAAGGGAGACAGCTTGTGGGCAAGGTCGGGGATTGTGACTGCAGGATAGTGTAGAATTAATGTGGTAAGTTTATAATGACTTGTTTGAGATAATGAGTAAGAGAAAAGGCAAAGTCTCTTACTCGTTGGTAGACAGCCCAGTACCATCCCTGCTTCATTCTTCGATCAACAATTTTGTTTTTCCTGTATCTACAGCCTGCCCTTGTAATACTAGATAAGATGCTTAGTCCTCAATGCCATAAGATATCTCCTTGCCTGAAAATAGTTGCAGATTACCCGGGATGCAAAAGATGCTGCAGGTAGATTTTCCCCCAGCATCAAAGCTTCCTCCTTAGAGAGTTTACAATGGCTTCATTCAAAAGAGGAGAGTGGAGGCAGTGAGGATCTAGTGCAGTGTCTCGCAAACTTTCTTGAGCTGCGGCACACTAAAGGTAGTAGCCGTGGCTCAAGGCACCTGGAAGTGCGCGGATATCGCCGTGATGACATTACGCGCATGCGTGACATCATCTTGTTGATGTCCGCGTGTGTGTGAAGGCTCAGTGGAGTGTGCCAGAAGGGAAGAGGGCCAGAGAGAAGGATAGGTTCTGGCGCCCACTGATTGCCTACAAGACGTGCCTCTCCCCACGAGAGGCACGTCCTGTAGGCAGTCAGCTGGCACTGGCGCCTCTCCTCCTCCCCAGTGTACCGTGGCACACCTGAAATCTCAGGAGGTACATTAGTGTGCCTGGACCACCGTTTGAGATACATTGATCTAGTGCAATTAACTCAGGCCAGGATTAAAAAAACAACAACAAAAAACGTGTTAAAAAGTGACGGTCTGCTAACACAGCCATTTTGATAGTGAATTCAAAAAAAGTGAGTCATTCTTTAAAAAATCGCGCATGCAAATGAGGTTAGCGGACAGCAGTGAAGATTTGCTAAATTTACATGCATCGAGTCGCTGGTGATAGTGATCGGCACATGCGCAGAATATGTAAGGAAAGAGGCGTGAATGTGCGCATGTCCCAGGAAAGCAACGCAATCAGCACATGCCTTGTTTTGAGCATATAAAATATGCTTACATTATATGCACGCAACACATCTGACTGTAGGAGTTGGTCGCAAAAGCTGTGGTGTCACAAAACCCAACAGAATCATTATCATCCTCAGATCATGCATATCTTCTCTTCAGGACAACATGGAGAGCGTGATGATATGATCCACCATCCATAGTGTAACACAAAACACGAGCAGCTTACAAATGCTTCTAAACCACAGGCATTCAAATTTTGAACCACAGCACAAATCCCAACATTCTTTGTGAGGTTTCCCTGCCAAAAAGTATCAATGGCGCCATATAACTGTAAAGCATCATCCAGCATAGAAAACATGTGAGTTACAAATATTTTTCAAGGGTGGTGTGCCAATCATAGCTATTAGACGAAAGAAGGGGAGAAGCAATGTTGGCTTTTAACAAGCGCACATAAAACATACCTTTCTCTCCCCAAAACTACTATAATTCAGATAAATCTTGTAATTTGTTTTCATTGTAAAATTTTATCATGAACCACAGCCAGAAACACATAAGACAAGGGTATTATACACACGCTCAAGAAGCATGCTTTTACTATTCCCCTAAAAAATATATACTCTTTTTTTTCCATTACCCACATGCCACAAAAATGCACTTTTCACAGTGCTGGCATTGTACTAGCACACACACCCCCCTCCCCCGACCAGTCGCTGTTTTTTATTGCCAAAAGCCGCTCTTAGAAAAAGTTTTAAGAGCGCATGCGTGCTCTAGGGTTTTATTATTATAGATAACCTGTTGCGCTGCCTCTGCTGGTCCATGTTGTAATCAAAGGTCAAAAACTCCCGAGCTTCACCCAAAAATATTCCAGACCTTGAGTTTCTTCAATAAACAATTTATCTTGAAGATCAATATCCATATGCAAATGTTATAAATGCTTCTATCATCAGACACAGTAATATATTCCAACAACTTGAACACAACATTTATCTTTAAATTGAATACCGGCATGGATTTTTTTGGGCTACTTGCATTAAGGTTGCTTTTAGCATAAAGCCATTTTTTAAAATGATCATGCAAGCACTTACTGCCACCCCTTTTATAGCTGGTAAGAGCTCATGTGGTATCTGCGAACTAACCAGTTAATGTACAGTAATGTGCTAATTGGTTAGCCCAGGAACACTCATGCTCCACCCAGGGATGGCATTAGGGGTAGGCACATAGGGCAATTGACCTGGGTCCCTCCCCGTCACAGGAAGCCCCAAACCTGCCTGAAGTTGAAGGAGGGAAAGCTTAACAGCCAACTTTGGGGTCCCCTCCCTAGTGTCTGCCCTGGGCTCCATCATGACTACTGCCAGCCTTGGCTCCACCCCCTCTCCAAATACATGCACTCTCGCTAGGATTACCAGAAGTCCAGATTTACCCAGACATGTCCTTTTTTTAGAGGACATGTCCGGGTGTCTGGACGGCTTTATAAAATTAGGCACTTTGTGTTGGTTTTGAAAAGCTTCCAGCTTGGGACCACGTTGGGAGGGCTGAGGAAAGCTAGATCCTACTTCAGCCAACAACACTTTGCCATCCTTGTCCAATCCATCATCCTCTCCAAACTAGATTACTGCAACGCCATCTACTTAAATCTATCAAAAAAAAGTATTCTAAGACTCCAGCTAATCCAGAATACTGCAGCCAAACTGATCTTCTCAAAACGCAAGTCTGACCATGCCTCCCCACTCCTTGCCAAACTTCATTGGCTCCCAATAATCTCCAGAATCCATTTCAAATGTTCCTGCCTGGCTTTCAAGATCATTCAAGAAATCCTGCCTCCTCTTATCCCACTGTCTTTCAACTCCTCCAGTCCCAACTCCTCCAGAACTGCCCAAAGGCTTAAACTAGCCTTCCCCTCTCCACGCGGCATCCACTATTCAGGCAAACTGGGAAAATCCCTTCTCTTCAAAATCACAGGTCTTTGGAATGACCTCACCACCCCGCTGCGGAACCTGAGCTCCCTTCAGTTATTCCGCAAACAACTGAAAACCTGGCTTTTCAGCAAATTGTAGCTCTATCCTTCCCCCCTTTCTCTCCCCCCTTCTACACATAAGTTCATGTAATCCTTTTTCTTCTTCTCTACCCACTATTTTAAGTTCTTGTAAACCGTGTCGAGCTCCATTCTCATGGAGATGATGCGGTATATAAACTTAAGGTTTAGATTAGATTAGATTACGGTAGATCTACTTATGCATGGATGCAATGCAGTGATGTCACACGTATGTGTGTGACATCATCACTTCAAACCTATGGCGGAATAGGGTATGACTTGGGTGGAATGGGGCGAAGCTGGGTGGAACTGGATGGGCCTGGGGGTGAGGCCATGGGTCCAGATTTTACAGGAGTAAAATCTGCTAACCCTAACTCTTGCTCTTCTTGTTCTTCAAACACACATACTCTTGCTCTTTAGATACACACTTACATTTCTAGTGCTGTCCCTCCTACCCCAACCAGCTCTGCCAGTCATCTGATGCCTCTTACATTTTCTCTCATTCCCCTTCTCAGCACTCCCCCACCACAATTCAGGGCACTCACCAGTTTTACTGACTTTCTCCGCATTCAGCACAGCACTCGGTCCTCCCATCTCACTCGCAGAGCACAGGAACTTCCTCCCTCTCTGTCTGGGATTACAGTCGACCATTGTTCCAGTCTTCCAATTGACTGGATCTTAGGATAGTCTCTACTGCTAGTGAAACCTTAAGTAATAAAGGCATTTTCTCTCACATAGGAGAGAAGATTTGGAGAACTATAGAGGTCCAAATTTTCAAAAATGTCCAGAAACTTTGACTATTATTCTGGCTTCCAAACATTAATGCATACATCTGTAGAGTACTAGAAAAAGTTAAACCTTTTTAGTCCTGAATGCATCTGACAGGGTTCCCCTAAACATTCTGAAGGAGTGGCATGGTGGTTAGAGCTACAGCCTCAGCACACTGAGGTTGTGGGTTCAAATCCCATGCTGCTGCTTGTGACCTTGGGCAAGTCAGTCAATCCTCCATTGCCTGAGGCATATTAGACAGATTGTGAGCCCACTGGGAAAAATGCTTGAGTATCTGATTGTAAGCTGCTTAGATAAATTTGGGCCCTAGGAATGTGCTAAGTTTGCCTGTATGGTAATCCAGTCCTGCTATGTTAGTCCAATAAATGATATCACAGCCTACAAAAAATTCCAGAGCATATGGGCAAACCATTTTATTTAAAAAAAGAATACGGTCATAAAGATATTTTTTCATAATATTTGGAAGGAGGATTTTTTTCATTTAGAAAATACACTTTATTATGGAGAAGCAAAGCTAAGTTGGATATATTCCAAGTGGAAAGTGATGGTCATAAAAAGCATTGTAGAAAGAAGATGAGGCCCACTGTGAAAGACCCTTGAAGTCATCTCTGAGCCAATGGTTTCTGGTTATTTTAACAAGGAGAAGAAGACCCAATGTTTCCACAGAAATATGAAGTCCAGAAATGAAAACAAAGAAACTGTGAAAAAGGATGTTCCTGATGCAGGCTTATTTAAATAAGTTTATTGCATCGATAATTCAGTCAATAACAATCCACATGTGTCTTCAAGAGAAGGACCCAACATGGGCCCTGTTTCAGCGGACTCGCCTTGCTCAGGGGTCCTAAATAATGATATAAATCTCGAAATACAAATGTGGATGTGAGAAAATGGTCATAAAACCTCAACTTCAGTTTTCAATTGCAAAATACTATACTCCGCTCTGCTAGTTGGGGAAGGAGGCACTCGCTCCATTCTTGAAGACACATGTGGGTTGTTATTGACTGAATTATCGATGCTCTAAACTTTTATTTAAATAAGCCTGCATCAGGAACATCCTTTTTCACAGTTTCTTTATTCTGGTTATTTTAGTTAGTGCCCTAGAGACACGTTTCAGAACTGAAAGAATATTTTAAAGAGAGGAGTCGTCGTAGATATAAAATAGCATAGCCAAGGACTTCTGCAATTATCAAATCATTTTAGCTGGATAAATCTGTCTTTACCTGTCAAACTGCATTTTGATTATTTTGCCTAGCAGTGAGTTTAAAAGTAACAGTGCACACAGTATTCGCATCACATGTATATTTTGCTACATTAAAATGGGGCAGGGACAGACTAGAGAGGCAAATGCATGTAACCTTGGATTGTCAAAGTTTTGGTACCGTTTGTGCTTGCTGCCATGCAGCAAGTAGAAAGTTGCTCTGTACTTATATTGGGCGTGTCGGCTTTCATTTCCAAAGCAAAATGCCTCGAGGGACTGCAAGCCCTGCATGCAGTATTGTTTCTGTCCTTTTATACATAACACTAAAGAAAGTACACAAGAAAAAAAAAAAAACATGCATTTGTAGCTGAGTGGATACATTTTACAAAAAAAGGAATAAAAAGACTCCATTAGAGCACAAAGTATCCCTAAGCCTGTCAGAATAGTTATTTTGTAGAGTAAGGAGCGAATACCAAAGGCCAAATTTCTCCCAATGTTGAAATGACATTAAGCAGCACAGGAATTGGTCAGAATGTAGCAGTCGGTCCATGTAGGCAGGAATGCAAAGACAGACCCTTGTTCCCAAAAAAGATCCGAAGGTGTATATAAAAGGTGGAAACGTTCCATTCTCTTGCCATAATCTTGGAGGTAAAAATGCTCTAGAGAGCTGTTGATTCGCATGTTCAGTGCAGAGACCTCTCTATACCCCTTTATTCTATTAGTTCTAATCCACGTTAGCCAAAATACTACTAAATGTTTTTAAAGAGAACTGTTGATTTTGGTGTTAAACCACACGTGCACAGCCTCCTTGTTCTCCTGAACCCATCTAATGTTTGCTTTGGTTTTCTCGAGTGCTTGTTCCATTGCCCGATTAGCGGAACCAAATCCAGGGTCTTGATTGTCCAGCTTAAACTGCTCCAACTACAGAAGAGGAAAGAAAGAGAAAATCTTTAAACATCAAACTTTCTTCTGTATTTCATTCACTATTTTCATCTCATGTTTCTTTTGATCTGGGTTCTTTTCAAAACAAAGCCTCCAGGAAGGAACAAGATGTTATTCCCTAGCTTTGATTCCAGAACATAGGGCTAGATTCACTAAGCCCACCGATCAAATTTCGGCCACTTAATGACCCCTTTACAACCCGATTTCCCTCTGACCCGATTCACTAACCTCTGTCCCGATCATCATCTGATCCGCACATGCAAATGAGGGGGAACGGCATTCAAATAAAGGCGGGAAGCAATTCACTAAAAAAAAAAATGAGGGACACCGACTGGGCTGACTGATCCAAAAATAAGCGACTGCTAAGGACCAGTTGCTCAGATCCTTTCCGACTGCCCTGCCTTCTGCTGCCCTGCTCTTTGCCCTGTGTCTCTGCTCTCAGCCCGATCTCCTGCTCTCAGTCCCATCTGCTCTCTTCCCCACAGTGCAAGCCCATGGTTTTAGCCTGCGGGTTCAAAGTGGGTTAAAACCACGGGCTTGTGAAAAAAAAATGAAAAAGCTCTGCCAGGCACGGAGGGCCAGCGCTTTCACAGACCATCTACAGATGGTCTGCGCATGCATTGGGATCGCTATTCAGTGATCCCTGCAGTCGGTTGGGGGTGTGAGGTCGATTCATGAATCAGCCCCCCGGACACGGATTGGATCCCTCACTGATCAGATCAGATCTGTGCCCTTAGTGAATCTTGCCCTTAAAGACCTTACTGACCTCCAACTGCTACAGTAAAACTTTAGTCTAGGACAGGGGTCGGCAACCTTTTTAAAGCAGAGTCAATTTATCCTAAAGATTTGTCCCAAGATTTACAAAGAGCCACAATGGGTAGAGAAGGGAGTTTGAGACAGTGGCTTAGTGAGGGTGAGATGCACCCCCTGATCACTTCTTCTCCCCCCACCCCATCCGTTCCTTCCCACCTCCTGCCACACACACGCACTCCTTCCCTACCCCATACCTCTTTAACGTTCCCAGTGCAAGCAGCAATCCAACCCGCTGTTCTTGCCAGCAGTGGGCTCTTCATCTGCCGTCACTTCCTAGGTGTGGGTCTAGTAAGTGATGAGCTGAGGCTGTTGCAAGCAGCTGGTTGGGTTTGCTGCTCATGCCACAAATGTTAAAGAGGTACAAGGGAAGGGAAGGCGCTCTAGCTGTATCTAAGGCCCTATAGGCCTTGTACTTCACCTGTGAGGTAAGGAGCAAATCGAATAGCCCCTTTAGCAAGACTAGAGGCCCTTGGCTATGCTCTGGCCACGTTTGTAAGATTAGAAGGCCCTTGACCACACTCTTCCCACTTTGGTTAGGTCCAAACATTCCTTGACCAAGCTCTGGCCTCCAAGTTAGGCTTGGCTTCCTGGGACTATCTGGGATTGGAGATCCTATGAAGAGAGACCTCGTAATCGCAGAGTGAGACTACTTTCACTGAATTCCCAAAATACTCTCCTTTCATCAGCAAAGGAGAAAGAACCCCTCTTCATCTTAGACTATGACTTTGGTCCTTTTCTCTCTTTTAGTCAGGCATTTTCCCTCTCTATTAAGTCATATGCAAATGCGATTTAGATTAAGTTGCCTCCCCTGACCTTGTAGTTCTTTAAACCCAGCTGATTTTGGCATCTTGTCTTTCTTTGGGTGTTTCTGGTATACTGGTCCTCCATCACGGGACCCCCATGCTGCTGGTTCCTGATCCTGAGGCCTGCTGACTATGGGGTTTTTTTATCAAGCCGCACTAGCGGGGTTAGCGCGTTGGACATTTCATCATGCGCTAACCCCCGTGACCGGCTAATAAACTAACACCTGCTCAATGCAGGCGTTAGCGGCTAGCGTGGCAGGCAGTTTAACGCGCATTAAACCCCTACCGCAACTTGATAAAAGGACCCCTATGTCTATGCTATGTGACCGAGGCCTGAAGAAAGTGCCAAACCCAGACTACAGCTGTTTCAGTGCCGGACGTCCTCCCGAACATCTGCAGGGTTCCTGTTGCCCGAGAGATCTCTCTCCCACACAGACCAAGTTAAGCAGTGTCCATAGGTTCCTGCACTATGCCAGAGCCCAAGCTGGCCAAGGAAGGATATTCCCTGCAAGCACAGGTCATATCAGCTTTTCTGTGTAATAGTAGGAGTAGTTAGGAGGCCCAATTATTAACCTATAGGGAAAATGAGTGTTTGCTTTCTGAATACTCCAAAACAATAGTGGGTAACTGCATTCCTTATGTATTCTAGCCTGTAAGTACTAGACTGTCTCATTCCTAATTATTATTTGCCACTTGCAATATAAGTAGATTCTCTATTTTTCTACACCTGAGCCTGGTATATTTGCTTGTCAGTAATCCTATTAGCACAGGGAGTTTGGACTTGGATTTCTTTGGGAATTCAGATAGACAGATAAAGAGATTTCATAAACCAGAGTGCTACCATAATATAAAGTCTCTTTTTCAGTGTCCTGGCTACAGCCAGGCCATGGGAAGGACCCTGTTGCCTAGGGTTACCAGACATCAGATTTCCATGGACATGTCCTCCTTTTGAGGACATGCCCGGGGGTCCGGACGGCTTTTCAAAACCCAGCACTTTGTCCGGGTTTTGAAAAGCTTCTATCAAATCGCCATCGGGCAGTAGGGCATCCGAACATGCGTAGATGCCCTCCTGCCTGGTGAGAGAATGCAGTGGGGAGCGGGAATAGGGTGGGATTGAGAGTAGGACTGGGATATGATGGGGCGGACCTGGGGGTGGGGCTAGGGGTCCAGATTTTCCAAACAGAAAATCTGGTAACCCTACTGCTGCCTCACCAATACACTTACAGCCTTACCTGTTGCAAGTCAAACTTTGTGGAAAGTCTCTGTGTCATTCTTGTGATCAGGTTAGTCATTGTAAAGGAACTTTCACCAAACCTGCAAAGGATGCAACAAAATGAAGATCAGACTTTACATTCCATCATGGCAGATATTTTCTTTTACAGATGCTAAATGGACCCAGGGAATCACAGTATACTAACTTAAAGGTGTGTGTGTGTGTTTAATTATTTATTTAAGATATACAGTGGTGCCTCGCATAACGGACGCCTCGCACAGCGAACGCTGCGCACAACGAACTTTATGTCTTGATTCGTACAACGAACTTCGTTTCACACAACGAAGTCGCCCGAGCTGCATCCTTCCGCGCAGGCACTGCGCTTAACTGCCCTCTCTCCGCCTGGCTCCCTCTTGCCCCCCCCCGACTCCCCGACACGATCGGGGCAAGAGGGAGCCCAAGCCCTCTTGCCCCCCCGACTCCCCGACACGATCGGGGCAAGAGGGAGCTCAAGCCCTCTTGCCCCCCCGACTCCCCGACACGATCGGGGCAAGAGGGAGCCCAAGCCCTCTTGCCCCCCCGACTCCCCGACACGATCGGGGCAAGAGGGAGCTCAAGCCCTCTTGCCCCCCCGCCTCCCCGACACGATCGGGGCAAGAGGGAGCCCAAGCCCTCTTGCCCCCCCCGACTCCCCGACACGATCGGGGCAAGAGGGAGCTCAAGCCCTCTTGCCCCCCCGACTCCCCGACACGATCGGGGCAAGAGGGAGCCCAAGCCCTCTTGCCCCCCCGACTCCCCGACACGATCGGGCCAGGAGGGAGCCCAAGTCCTCCTGGCCACGGCGACCCCCTAACCCCACCCTGCACTACATTACGGGCAGGAGGGATCCCAGGCCCTCCTGCCCTCGACGCAAACCCCCCCTCCCCCCAACGACCGCCCCCCCAAGAACCTCCGACCGCCCCCCAGCCGACCCGCGACCCCCCTGGCCGACCCCCACGACACCCCCAACCCCCTTCCCCGTACCTTTCTGTAGTTGGCCGGACAGACGGGAGCCAAACCCGCCTGTCCGGCAGGCAGCCAACGACGGAATGAGGCCGGATTGGCCCATCCGTCCCAAAGCTCCGCCTACTGGTGGGGCCTAAGGCGCCTGGGCCAATCAGAATAGGCCCGGGAGCCTTAGGTCCCTCCTGGGGGCGGGGCCTGAGGCACATGGGCCCAACCCGACCATGTGCCTCAGGCCCTGCCCCCAGGAGGGACCTAAGGCTCCCGGGCCTATTCTGATTGGCCCAGGCGCCTTAGGCCCCACCAGTAGGCGGAGCTTTGGGACGGATGGGCCAATCCGGCCTCATTCCGTCGTTGGCTGCCTGCCGGACAGGCGGATTTGGCTCCCGTCTGTCCGGCCAACTACAGAAAGGTACGGGGAAGGGGGTTGGGGGTGTCGTGGGGGTCGGCCAGGGGGGTCGCGGGTCGGCTGGGGGGGGCGGTCGGAGGTTCTTGGGGGGGCGGTCGTTGGGGGGAGGGGGGGTTTGCGTCGAGGGCAGGAGGGCCTGGGATCCCTCCTGCCCGTAATGTAGTGCAGGGTGGGGTTAGGGGGTCGCCGTGGCCAGGAGGACTTGGGCTCCCTCCTGGCCCGATATTGTCGGGGAGTTGGGGAATCGGCGGGGCAAGAGGGCTTGGGCTCCCTCTTGCCCCGATCGTGTCGGGGAGTCGGGGGGGCAAGAGGGCTTGGGCTCCCTCTTGCCCCGATCGTGTCGGGGAGTCGGGGGGCAAGAGGGCTTGGGCTCCCTCTTGCCCCGATCGTGTCGGGGAGTCGGGGGGGGGCAAGAGGGCTTGGGCTCCCTCTTGCCCCGATCGTGTCGGGGAGTCGGGGGGCAAGAGGGCTTGGGCTCCCTCTTGCCCCGATCGTGTCGGGGAGTCGGGGGGGCAAGAGGGCTTGAGCTCCCTCTTGCCCCGATCGTGTCGGGGGTGCCAAGGACCACACGGAGTCACCCACCGTACCACCCGATTCGGGTAAGCGCAGGTATCGGTGGGTGGCTTATTTGCGGGGGGGTGCCTTATTTTACATTTTTTTCTAAAAAGGGGGGGCTGTCTTATTTGATGGCCCTGCCTTATCATCGGGGAAACACGGTAGAAAAAAAAAAAATGAACAGTTAAGTCCCAGTTTTTGCCGCTGAGACTCTGCCCTCTCTCACTGTAAAATTAGACTCTACTTAGTCTGTCTTTAAATTTAAAAAATGTGTGTTGTTTTAAAAAACAATTATGTTTTTAGATGTATCTAAATAAAAATAATAACCAAAAATTTATCTTTTTTTATGTCATCTTAGCATATTTTATGCTGCAGAACGAATTATTTTTTTTTACATGTATTCCTATGGGAAAACGCGTTTCACATAACGAACGTTTCACATAACAAACTTGCTCCTGGAACCAATTAAGTTCGTTGTGTGAGGCACCACTGTACTAGACTTTAAGCCCGTTACATTAATGGATGCTAGAATAGATGTGTCTGTCTGTCTGTTTCTTTATCTCTCTCTCCCTGGCCGCTGTCTGTGTCCTTCTGTCTTCCTTCCCTCCCCCCCCCCCCCCGAGCAAAGCTGTCTGCCCCAGCACACACCTCCCCCCAAAGCAGCCCCCTTTCCCTCTCCCTAACTGTCTCTCCATGGCCCCTTCTTTCTTCCCCCCCCAGAGCAAAGCTGTCTGTCCCCAGCACACCTCCCCCAAAAGCAGCCCCCTTTCCCTCTCCCTATCTCACCATGGCCCCTTCTGTCTCCACCCAGCACACTCCTTCCCCCAAAGCAGCCCTCTTTCCCTCTCCCAAGGGGATCAATTCTTATCCTCCCTCCATCTCGGCGTCTTCTGGCCTGCTCCTCTTCAAAGCAGCCTGTGATCATGGTGGCCGGCTTTAGCGAACCTCACAGGCCGCTCTCCAACTCGGTACCACGTTCCCTCTGACGCGATCCCGTGCATCAGAGGGAACGTGCTACCGAGGATGGAGAGCGGCCTGCGAGGTTCTTTAAAGCCAGCCACGATCGCAGGCTGCTCTGAAGAGGAGGATCATCAGCGGCGGCGGCAGTGGTCAGCGAGGGCAGGAGGTGTGTTCCCTGCCGAGGATGCGGGCAGGGAGAGAGCTTGCCTGCGCTTCCAGTTGGTGAGTGAGGGTGGGAGGAGGGGAGTGGCTAGAATGTTCCCTGCCACCGTGTTCTAAAATGAAACACGGCCACGGATCACACACCACAGCGGCAGGGATTACGCTTATGATGCCTTTGAGTTGTCTGCCAGGGCGACTGCTTGTTCTGTAGCAATGCACCACCTAGCCTGGCTTGGTACCATTGACATGGACCCTAATCTTCAAGACCGCTTGGCTAATTTTCCTTGTGCAGGCAATGACCTCTGCGATGAATCTATCGAGGCAGCCACCAAGAAATTGTCTAACCATGAAAAATCCTTTGCTTCTATTGTCAGACCAAAGCCCAAGCCAGCTCCTGCCAAACCTGCACACCCACCTCCAATTTTCCAGAGGCGTTTTGCTCCGAGAGCAGCTCCTTATACTCACCCTCCTCTCAAGAAACAGCAGAATCAGAAGCAACAGAAATCTCAGTCTTCTGCTGGACCTAAGGCTATGCAGCCTTTTTGACTGTTTAAAACAGCATAACCTCCATCGTTCTGTCTCTGACCTATCTTCCCCCTACTGGAGGTCGTCTCCATCATTTTTACCACCGATGAGAGACCATCACTTCTGACCTCTGGATACTCTCTTCATTTCACTCAGGTTCCACTAGACCTTCCTCCAAAAGAGTATCCTTCCAGTCCATCCCAGACCGCCCTTCTTCTTCAGGAAGCTCAAGCTCTGCTTTGTCTCCATGCCATTGAACCAGTTCCTTTGGAACAGCAGAGCAGGGGGTTTTACTCCCGTTACTTCCTTGTTCCGAAGAAGATGGACAATCTGCAACCCATTCTGGAACTCAGGGCTCTCAACAAATTTTTAGTGAAGGAAAAATTTTGAATGTTGTCCCTGGCATCCCTTTATCCCCTTCTTGATCAGAACAACTGGTTATGCTTTCTGGATCTCAAGGAGGCTTATACTCATATTCCCATTCATCCGACCTCCCGGCAATATCTCAGATTTCGGGTGTGGAATCTGCATTATCAATAAAGAGTGCTGCCCTTTGGCCTGGCTTCCTCTCCCAGAGTATTCACCAAGTGTCTGGTAGTGGTAGCAGCAGTTCTAAGGAACCATGGTCTTCAGGTATTTCCCTACCTAGACGACTAGCTCATCAAAGATTCAACATCTCAGAGGGTTATTGTAGCGACCCAACAGACTACATGGTTCCTACAAAGTTTCGGATTCGAAATCAACTTTCCCAAATCACAACTTCAACCCTCTCAGAATCTACAATTCATAGGAGCTGTTCAGGACACTATCCAACTCAGAGCATTCCTTCCGCAATCACGTCTGCAAGCGCTCCTTCAACTCTGTCATACAGTGTCTTCCCGCTCTTCCATCTTAGTGAGATACATGATGGTGCTACTGGGTAACATGGCCTCCACAGTACATGTGATTCCTTTTGCCAGACTTCACCTCAGAATTCCTCAGTGAACCCTGGCATCTCAGTGGATGCAGGTGTGCAACCCACTTTTTCGACACATTGCAGTCACTCTTTCATTGAGACAGTCTCTCCGCTGGTGGATGCTCTCTTCCAGTCTCTCCAGAGGCTTGCTGTTTCAAACTCCCTCCATCAGAAGGTCCTCATAACAGATTCCTCAACCTACGCTTGGGGCGCTCATCTCGATGGACTCCGTTCTCAAGGCCACTGGACCAGTACGGATCGTCAGTGTCACATCAATTTGTTGGAACACAGAGCGATTTTCAAAGCTGTCAAAGCTTTTCAACATTTTCACGACCAGGTAGTTCTCATTCAGATGGACAACCAAGTCGCCATATACTTTGTCAACAAACAGGGAGGGATGGGCTCTTCCTGCCTTTGTCAAGAAGCTCTGAAGGATTGGGACTGGGCAATTCGCCACAACACCTTCCTCAGTGCTGTCTACATCCAAGGGGTGAAAAATTGCTTGGCAGACAACTTGAGTCGTCTCCTGCAACCTTACGAATGGACACTCCATTCCTCGCCTCTTAATCACATTTTTTCACAGTGGGGAACGCCTCAGATAGATCTCTTTGTAGCTCCCCACAACCACAAACTGCCTCAGTTCTCCAGGATATATTCTCATTGCCTCGAGGAAGATGCTTTTCTTCTGGAATGGACGAATCTCTTCCTGTACGCATTCCCTCCAATCCCTCTCATTCTCAAGACTCTTGTCAAGTTGAAGAATGATCATGCCACCATGATTCTGATTGCTCTTCGGTGGCCGAGACAACCTTGGTACTCCGTTCTACTTCAACTCAGCAGCAGGGAGCCATTTCTTCTACCAGTTTTTCCATCTCTGCTTACATAGAGTGAGGGATCTCTGCTTCATCCCAACCTGCTGTCTCTACACCTGACAGCTTGGTACCTCTCAACATAACTCCTCTTCAGTTTTCTCAACCTGTATGAGACATTTTAGAGGCTTCTAGGAAGCCTACCACTAGACAATGCTATCACCAAAAATGGACACGATTTTCTACGTGGTGCATCTCTCATGACAAGGAGCCTCAAGATTCCTCCTTTATCTTCTGTTTTAGATTACCTTTTGAACTTTCCGCCTCTGGCCTCAAGTCTACATCGATCTGAGCCCATCTCAGTGCAATTGCTGCTTTCCATCAGCCTATTGAAGGGAAACCCCTCTCTGCTCATCCAGTGGTTTCCAGATTCATGAAAGGAATTTTCAATGTCAAACCTCCTCTCATACCTCCTCCTGTGGTTTGGGATCTCAGTGTTGTCCTTACTCAACTCATGAAGCCTCCATTTGAACCAATTGATAAGGCTCATCTGAAGTATCTCACTTGGAAAGGTGTTTCTCATAGCCCTCACTTCATCTCGAAGAGTCAGTGAAATGCAAGCTTTAGTTACTGACCCACCATTCACTGTGTTCCATCATGACAAGGTGGTCCTCCGTACTCATCCTAAATGCCTCCCTAAAATGGTTTCAGAATTTCATCACAACCAATCCATTGTTCTTCCAGTGTTCTTTCCAAACCTCATTCTCATCCTGGAGAATCAGCTCTTCATATTCTGGACTGTAAATGTGCTTTGGCCTTCTATTTGGAACGCACCAAACCACACAGAACTGCTCCTCAACTTTTTGTCTCCTTTGATCCAAACAAGTTGGGACATCCAATTTCTAAGCGTACCATCTCCAACTGAATGGTTGCTTGTATCTCATTCTGCTATGCCTAGGCTGGATTACACCTACAGAGTAGAGTCACAGCCCATAAAGTCAGAGCAATGGCAGCTTCAGTAGCTTTCCTCAGATCTATACCTATTGAAGAAATTTGCAAAGCTGCTACTTGGTCATCGGTTCATACTTTCACTTCTCACTATATTCTGGATGTTTTCTCCAGACGGGATGGCATTTTGGCCAGAGAGTATTACAAAATTTATTCTCCTAATTTTCCAACGCTCCCACCATCCCATTCTGGTTAGCTTAGAGGTCACCTATATGTGAGAATAGGCTGCCTGATTCTCCTGGGATAAAGCACAGTTACTTACCGTAACACGTGTTATCCAGGGACAGCAGGCAACTATTCTCACAACCCACTCACCTCCCCTGGTTGGCTTCTCTGCTAGCTATCTGAACTGAGGAGACGCGCCCTGCGCTGGGTGGGAAGGCACTCGCGCATGCGCGGTGCGGCTAACTCGAAACTTCTAGTTTCTACAAGCAAGTCTGCGAGGCATCCACATCCGGGTTCCATCGATGATGTCACCCATATGTGAGAATAGCTGCCTGCTATCCCTGGATAATACCTGTTATGGTAAGTAACTGTGCTATCTTGGATCTTATAATTGAGGACTTTGAACTGCTTCAACTGATAGCCAATCTGTTGATCAAATCAGGAAGGGTTCCGGAAGACTGGAAGGTGGCAAATGTTACACCGATCTTCAAGAAAGGTTCGAGGGGTGATCTGGGAAACTATAGATTGGTGAGTTTGACCTCGGTACTGGGAAAGATGGTAGATGCGCTGATAAAGGACCGCATCATTGAGCATCTTGACGAACACGATCTGATGAGTACCAGCCAGCAGAGGAAGATCTTGCTTGACAAACTTGCTGCACTTCTTCGAGAGAGTAAACTGATGGATAGACAAGGGTGAAACAGTCGACATTGCATATCTGGATTTTCAGAAGGCTTTCAATAAGTTTCTGCATGAATGACTACTTCGAAAAATTGCGAGCCATGGAATCGAGGGTGAAATACAATTTCTAGATCGTTTATAAATATGTTGAAGAGCACGGGTCCAAGCACCGAACCCTGCGGCACTCCACTGGTGATGCTTTTCCAGTCCGAGTATTGTCCATTTACTCCCACTCTCCATTTCCTATCTGCTGGAGAAATGCGCCGCAACATTCAACGTGGATAAGTGTAAGGTGATGCATGTCGGTAACAAAAATCATATACATGAATATAGGATGTTCGGGGTGGTACTTGGAGAGACCCCCCGAGAAAGAGACTTGGAAGTACTTGTTGACAAGTTGCTGAAGCCGACCGCGCAATATGTGGCGGTGGCGGTGAAAAGGGCAAATAGAATGGTAGGAATGATTAAGAAGGGGATCACGAACAGATCGGAGAAGGTTTTCATGCCGCTGTACCGGGCCATGGTATGCCCTCACCTGGAATACTGCGTCTAGCACAGGTTGCTGTACATGAAGAAGGACACGGTACTACTTGAAAGGGTCCAGAAAAGAGCGACTAAAATGGTAAAGGATCTGGAGGAGTTGCCGTACAGTGAGAGATTAGAGAAACTGGGCCTCCTCTCCCTTGCAAAGAGGAGACTGAGAGAGGACATGATAGAAACATTCAAGATAATGAAGGGAATAGACTTAGTAGATAAAGACAGGTTTTTCACACTCTCCAAGGTAGGGAGAATAAGAGGGCACTCTTTAAAGTTAAAAGGGGACAGATTACGTACAAACGTAAGGAAGTTCTTCTTTATCTAGAGAGTGGTAGAAAACTGGAACGCTCTTCCGGAGTCTGTTATAGGGGAAAACACCCTCCAGGGATTTAAGATAAAGTTGGACGGGTTCCTGTTGAACCGGAACGTATGCAGGTAGGGCTGGTCTCAGGGCACTGGTCTTTGACCTGGGGGCTACCACGGGAGCAGACTGCTGGGCACGATGGACCACTGGTCTGACCTAGCAGCGGCAAATTCTTATGTTCTTATATATAATAAGAACATAACATATAGTTTAGGCTAAACTAAACTATAACGATGGCAATACATGTGGAATCGGCATACCAAAGGGGATTACCTTGATAAAGCCTTATGTGGCGAAACATAGCCTATGTCGGTGAAGAACCCCTGCTATGCTCTGATAAAGAGATGAGTACTTTTTCTAATCTACTTTGGAAAATAAATATAAATGAATAAATTAAATAAATAAGATATTGATAGAAAATTCTGACCGATGAAGACTTTAGTGCAAGCTATACTGTGAATGAAAACTTTCCCACAGTTTGTACTCCTGAGGTCATTAAAGAATATATACTAATTTTAATTGAGGCTATATGGAATGAAGCTTTCTTATATATAATAGCCATTATTGATTTCTGTACCAGTTATTCTTGGTGATATAATTTGAAAATCAATAAATATATAAATGAAAATTTTAAAAATAGGGTTGCACAGGACCCTAACCCCCTTTTTCTCATAGGATTGATGGTCCATATTCACATTTTCGGTATTCATGGTGTTTTCTTGGCACCTAATCCCAGCGAATGGCAAACAGACATTTTACTTTCCTTCTAAATTCACTCTGCAAACTTGACAATATGCTTTGCCCTTTAAAATGTCCTGCACTGAGAAAAATAGGTACTCACTCTGTGTAAATCGTCTTCCAGTTAGCCCTCATAAAGTCCCAAGCAAATCTGTGGCCTGCAACATTGTTTGCTATGTAGGTGATAGTGGAAACTGCATCTTGCTTCCTGATCTTTGTGGGATCCAACGAATACTGGAGATACCTAATGGAGATAATTTGCATTAGGGGAAGGTATTAGAAAAGAAACTGGAGTTACCTTAAGACAAACTTATAGCAAATATTGGCAGAAATTGTGGCTAGATTGAAGCAGTGGCATAGTGAGGGAGGTTAGCACCCAGGGCAAAGGCGCCCTTCATTGCCGTGCTGTGCACACCTCCCCCCCTCTACTCTTCTCCAATGCTTGAGTGCCCCCCATTCTTTTCACCACTTGAGTGCCCCCCACCCACCTCTTGAAATGCTTGCCTGCGTGAGCGGTATCTTCTACCTGTTGTTCGCGCCAGCCATGACACCCTTCTGACACCACATGCTGGTCCTGCAACCAGGAAATGGTGTCAGAAGGGTGCCAAGGATGGTGCAAGCAGCATATGGAAGATGCTGCTCAAGAAGACAAATGTTTAATAAGGTATGTGGGGGAGGGAGGGGCAGAGAGGAGGAGAGGTGCCAACTAGGGAATGACACAGGGAAAAAATTTGCCCCGTCTCCACCCTGTCCCCATGAGCTTGATCCCTGTTCCCACCCTGCAAGCTTGGTCCTCATTCCTGCGAGCTCAGTCCCCATCTCTGCCCTGTTCCCGCAAACTGTCTGATTCCATCCGCACTAGCCTCAAATAGTTATGATTTTATATTGAACTTACTTTATTAAAGTATAAAAAGAAACAATATTCTGTACAATTGTCATTTTATAAACACAAATAATACAGAGCAAGGATCAACAAAACCCATGTCTCCCCTCCCCTTCACAGATATCCCCTCCACTATCGAGAAAACTGAATATACCAAATTATTACACAATGCTACACAGAAATACCATGCTAACAGAATACCGCAGTCACACATGACAGGAATTGTGTTAGGGGAGTGCAACTAGGGCAAATGCCCCCTGGTTAGAGAGAGCCCTAAGCCAGCTGGAAGCTAAAGAAGCATAGCCTGGGCTTTGCGGTCCCCAGTTATGTTTAACACCTGATCTAGCAGGATACATATTTCAAATCTGATACATTCTAATCACAAAATAGAAAATAAAATTATTTTTTTCTACCCTTGTTGTCTCATATTTTATTCTTCAAATCATGTTGGTCTCAGATACTGGTCTCTGTTTTCTTTTGTTTTCTCTTAATTCACATGCCAGGGTCTCATGACCATTTGACATTTCTTCTTTCTTCATGCTCACCATCCATCTTCTATATATTGTTCCCCATGTTCAGCATCTCCCTTCTCTATGTCTCCTATATATCCCTTTCTAGTATTTCCCCTGTGCACATCTTCCTGCCTTTATCATCTCCTCTCTCCCTAAGCCAAGCAATTTTCTTCTTTCTTCATTTTCCCATGTGCACTATCTCTTTCCCTCTCACTCACACACTCATGCCCAACAATGTTCCCTTTCTATTTCCTCCCTCCCTTGTGTCCCAAGTTAGTGCCTCCTTCCTCCCTCTCTTGTGTCTCAAGTTCATGCCCCCTCTTCCATCTGTGTCCTGAGTTCTTGCCCCCTTCCTCCCATCCAACCCAAATTCGTGCCTCTCCTTTATCTCAACACGTTCCTTTCCTTCCTTTCTCCCTTTCTCCCACATTTATATCCCCTATCTCTCTTCTTGTTCCCTTCAGGGCCACACTCGCTCCCTTCAAGGCCATCCAGCTGGGCTGCTCCTTTCTGCCTTTAGCCACACTTGTTCTTTACAGGGACGTGGGTAGAGGCTCTCGCACGCTGCATGTGGCTGACCTGCAAGCCTTCCCTCTGATGTCATCTGTGACGTTAGAGGAAAGGCTTCCAGGTCAACCATGTGCAGTGTGCATGAGCTGCTGCTCGCATCCCTGCAAAGAACAGTGTGACTGAAAGCAGGACAGAGCAGCCCACCTGGAAGGAGGACTGTTGAGGTAACTGGGACCGCCAGCTGACCTGGAAGGCTTTCCTCTGATGTCAGCTCTGATATTGGAGGGAAGTCTGCCAGGTCGGCTTTGGTGGAAGGGGGCATGTAGCTGGAGGGCAGGAAGGAGGCCTGTTTACAAATGGGACCTCCGGCGGTGGTGGTGAACAACAGTGGCTCTACATTGGGGTGGAAGGGGGCAGGAGATTCATGCAGTGCCATGTACCCCTCCACAAGTGGCTCGTGTACCCGTACAGCTTGGGGAAGAGGAGAAGAGTGCAAATCCAATTGGGAGCCCTGTCGGCTCAGCGTTGCACTCTAGGGGGGAGGAGTCAGGAGCAGGACAATGACTACTACAATGACAACATGGCCACTGGAACTTGGAGGGACCATAATACTATGGTTTATGGCAGTAAGGAAAGAGGGGGGGCGTGGCTTTGGAGCGGACGAAGATGGCTGGGTAATGGAGTAGCTCTGTGAAGACAAGCTAACTGACAGATAATATAGTCAGGAAAAATTTCAAATTTCGCTCTGAAAAGTGAATTGGAGATTGATTATGGCTTCGGGTAAGCAAAATAAAAATTTGACAGCGGGAAGCGGCTCAGGAAGTGTGAAGCGGTCAAAACTTGATATGGCTTCCCCGCTGTCAGTTCCGTTGCCGCCGGAGGATGTAGAAAATAAAGACATAATGAAGGAAATCCAGGCGGTAAAAGAAATAGTTTTAGAATGTGCTAAAAGTATAAAAGAAGTAAAGGAAGAGATGGTGTGTTTGTCAAATAAACTGCAAGTGATGGAATTGAAAGTGGACCAAATAGAGAAAAGAGTGGAAAAGTGTGAGGAGGAAAGTGTACAGCATAAGGAACACAGTAAAGAAATTGAAGCGCTGAAAAGGGAGGTGGAAGATTTATCTAATAGGGAACGAAGGAGCAATTTAAGGGTGCTTGGGGTCCCGGAGGGAATTGAACAGTCGGATCCGATTGGATTTTTGCTCAATTTTTTGCCAAAGGTGCTCCCGATAAAAAATAAATTTCCGTTGGAAATCGAACGCGCGCACAGGGTCCCAACGAGATTGACAAGCAGCAGAAAGGACCATGTCCAATGATTTTTAAGCTACTGAGATATCAGCAGGTAGCTGAAATAATTAAATTGGCCAAAGATAATAAAAATTTAAAATGTCAGGACTCTAAGATTTACATCGTTCCTGACTTTGCTAGAGCAACGGCACAAAAGAGGAAGCAGTTATTGGACCTGAGACCACAGCTGAGAAGTCTGGGAGCTAGATATGGTCTCATATACCCGGCAATTATGCGGGTCACTTATAAGAATAAAACTTTGAATTTTGAATCTGCAGCAAAACTTAAGGAGTTTCTGGAGCAGTGTGAATCACCAATGGCTACTTAAGAGGAGATCTGGATGAAAGTATTTACTTTCTTGGTTGTAATGTTTATTTTTGTTTGAGAAATTCATATGTTTAAAAAAGTTAATGGGATTCTGAAGGAAGGACTGCAGTTGGATTCAAAAACATTCCACATTCCATCTTGTCAGGAGGCAAATGGAATGTAGCCTGTAAGAGTATATGAGATGCAATATTACAGACTTTTTAAAGGACAGTGGTTGAATAGATGGACTGAATTGACTTGCTGATTGGAAAGACAGACTGAGGAAATGTTGGAGGATTGTGGAAAACAGTTTGAAGGAGATAAATTATATATGATACTGAGAATGAGAAAGTATATTCTACAAGCAAGAGGACATTAATTAGAATGGATCTGCAAGCAAGATGTGTGTTGGAATGTGACTTTGTATGCCTTATAATTTTTAATTGAAAAAAAAAGGGGAAGTCTGCTGTGATATATGGAATAATGACATTGCAATGGAAAATCCATTAATGCAGCAGAGGATTTATTAAAGATGGTTCTGATATATAGTTGGCCTGGCATTAAAATAAAAATGACAGATATTGTGGTGGTCAATAATAAAGAAACAGGGATTATATATGTATGAGGTGAAATATTTTTGATTGACACCATAAGTCTGAAATCATGGCCGCTGCAAATCTTTATGAAAAATAGTTTGAAGAGGAGATTTTATATGGACCAAAGGATGTGAATGAGAATATACAGTATATGCAGAAAATGAGAGGACACTAGTTGGTATTGATCTGCAAGCAAGAGGAGATTTGGAATGTGACTTTATGTGGCATACAGCACCTCATTTCAAGAAGAGGAAGTTTGATATGTATGGACTAAGGTTTTGCATTTGCAAATCTGTTAATGTAACAGTGGTTATAATACTGTAGGTTTTGCTAAAAGTTGGTCTGACTTTAATATACTTTTTGAAAAGAAAAAGTTAGGAAGGATGATTTCTAATATATATTAAATAATATTTAAAGGTGTTAATTGACTTGAGGGTATGGGGTGTAATCTGCTCTAAAAGGTGGATATGGTTTGGATGATTGTAATTTTAAAAGTTTATTTGATTATTTATTTATTACAAAGATATCTTATTTGTAATGAGTGAGTAGGGAAAAGATGGTTTATGAGAGAAAGGAAAAAAAAAAAAGGAGGAGGTAATCCTTGATAAAGAAGTCTTGTTTGATAAAGTGATTTTCATTTAATATTATAATGATCTGGCTAATGGATTAGAAATTATAAATATAGCTTGTGGGGAGTTTATCTATTGCCTAGTCAAGTTGTGCGTTTCAAAGCTGGCATGTAATTTAAGGGAGGGAAGGGAGGGGGTGGGGATTAAGGGTATGGGGAGGGGTACAGGGGAGGGGATGGGGTCTAATAATAATTTTAAAAAGGGGAAAAGAGGATATAATATTGATGTTGGGAATATTTTGGTTTATTGGTTTGATTTGACATAATGACTCTAAAGATTCTTTCACTAAATGTTAATGGTCTCAACCATCCGATAAAAAGAAAAAAAACATTGCTATATTTAAAAAATCAGAATGCGGATGTCTATTTCATACAAGAGACTCACCTTAATGGAGATGAATCAAAAAAATTAATTGGTAATTGGGTGAAGGATTGTTTTTTTGCACCGGCGGTGGGGAAAAAAGCTGGGGTAGCTATTTTAATAAATAAAAAAATGTTCAGCAGGATTTAGTATGGTGGCTGCAGATAAATTAGGAAGGTGGGTACATGTGAACATGAGTATGGGCAATAATACCGTGGCGTTATTTAATGTGTATGCCCCTAATTCGAATCAAATTGAATATTTTAAAACTCTACAACCAATAATTTTACCACTGGCTGCTAATAATTTGATAGTGGCAGGAGATTTTAATGCTGTTATGGACCCTTTATTGGATAAAAAACCTAGTAAAATTTTAAAATCTTTAGGGTTGGAAAATTTTATAAATTCTTTTAATTTAAAGGATATTTGTAGAATTCTTCATTTTAATGATCGAGATTTTTCGTTTTATTCACATGTTCATAAATCTTTTTCCAGAATTGATTATATTTTTGTTTCTGATGGGCTAATACAAGATGTTACTCAAGCCTCTATAGAACCAATAATTTTATCAGATCATGGTGGAGTGTGGATTAATTTAAATTTTAATGATCTAGATAATGTTAGGCCTGTCTGGAGATTTAATAATGCATTGCTTGCATATCCAAAATTTTGTGAATAATTTAAATCAAAAATTGATGAATATTTTCAAAATAATATTACAGAGGAAGTGTCTTTAGAAATAATATGGGATGCTTTTAAGGCAACGATGAGAGGGCAAATTATATCATTTTCAGCCTATTCTAAAAAACAATTAAATAAGCAATTTACTGAAGTGGAACAAGAAATAAAAGACTTAGAATCGAAATTGGTTAATAAGTGGGAGAATTCTACGTTACAAGCTTTATTAAAAGCAAAATATAAATACAATGAGATTTCTTCTAAATTGGCTAAAAAAAATATTCTATGTCAGCAAGCTTTGTATTATGGTAGTTCAAATAAGGCGGGAAGATTATTGGCTAATTATCTTAAAGTGAAAAAAAGAAAGATGAAAATGAATGCAATAAAAGATGAAAAAGGTGATATTCATTCTCAGATTGGTCCTATTTTAAAACAATTTTTAAATTATTATAAAAACGGTTGATGTGTGGGACAGTGCATTGTCCTGATGAAAGAGTGCTTTTTTGTTGGCCAATCTTGGCCATTTTGCATTCAACTCATCTTTCAAACAGTCCAACAATGTTGCATAATAGGCTCCTGTTATTGTTTTACCCTTTTCCAAGTAGTCGATCAGGATTATTCCTTGGGAATCCCACAAAACAGTGGCCATCACTTTCCTTTCTTTGCCACACTTTCACCAGTCATTGTCCACTGCTTTGACTGATGCTTCGACTTGCATGTATAGTGGTAGCAAGTTTTTTCCATGGTCATGAATCAATGCAAAAATTCCTGCAGAGTGTGATTAAACATCGTTAAACACTGCATTGAAATGTCCCTTCATATGCATTTCTGGACGACAGTCAACAACTGTGCAATTTTTCCTGCAGGATATTGTGTACTCGTTCACTTGAGATATCTACAGTCTCAGCAATCTCACGCACTTTCACTTGGTGGTCTTCCATAACAATATGATGGATTTTTTTTTCAAAAATATGCTTCATAGTGACCTCAATTGGGCGTCTGGATCACGCTTCACCTTTGGTGCATGTACATCCATGTTTAGACTTATTTATCCAGCCATAGCTTTCAACTTAGCTTTGATCTGAGTCTTCTGAGTATTCTTCTGAGTCTTATTTAAGTAAAGAAAAAGATGGTGTAGAGTTTTTAAATAATATTGAAGGTCCGAAGATTCCTGATCATATAAAAAGAAGTTTGGAAAATCCAATATCTTTACAAGAATTACAAACAGCATTGAAGTCTCTTAGAGTGGGGACCGCTCCAGGTGGTGATGGTTTTACGGTAGAGTTTTATAAAGCATTTCAAAATACTCTTTTACCCCATGTATTAAATTTATATCAGAATCAACTAAAGAAAGGTTGTATAACAGGCACTATGGCAGAATCATTAACTATTGTTTTGCCGAAGCCAAATAAAGATCCCATGCTGGTTTCAAATTACAGGCCTATTTCATTGATAAATGTGGATGGTAAATTATTAGCCAAACTTTTGGCTATACGTTTGGCAAAAGCTTCTCCTCACATAATTGATATGCATCAAACAGGGTTTGTTGCTCAGAGCCACTCTTCTAATAATACCAGATTGGCATTGCAAATGTTATATTTAACAAAAGAAATTGGAGATCCGGCTTTTTCTGTGTCTCTAGATGCAGAGAAAGCTTTTGATCGGGTGGAATGGACATTTATGTATCAGGCCATAGAATGGTTTGGTATTGGTTCGGGATTTATACAAATGATTAAAACACTGTATAGCTCTCCTTTTGCTAGATTATATATCAATAATAATTTTTCTGATTGTTTTAAATTGCAAAGGGGAGTTAGACAGGGATGTCCTCTATCTCCTTTACTTTTTGATATAGTGCATGAACCCTTATTACTAGCTATTCAACAGGAAGAGGAGATACAGGGTATACCGCATAAGGATAAAGAATATAAAGTTTCTGCATATGTGGATGATATATTACTTCATTTGAGGAATCCTGAAACAACCATTCCAAATTTATTGGATTTGATAGAAAAATTTGGAAAGTTTTCCGGATATAAAATAAATTGGACTAAATCAGAAGTTCTTCCTTTAAATGTGCATTGCACAAAAGGATTATTTGATTCATTCCCTTTTATATGGAAAGAAGAAGGAATAAAATACTTAGGTATATGGATAAAAAATACACTTGATGAGACAATTATAATGAATGAAAAAAGTTTATTGCAAAAAGTAACAGAGTTATGTGAGCAATGGAATCCTTTACAATTATCTTGGTGGGGAAGAGTTCAAACTGTCAAAATGATGATATTGCCTGTGGTTTGCTATCAAATGGGAATGATACCAGTTTTTTTTCAGGGGTCTTTTTATAAAAAATTAAACAATATTCTTAGTAAATTTATTTGGCTGGGTAAAGCTGTAAGAATTGCTCTAGTGACTTTACAAAAACCAATTGAGATGGGAGGGGTAAATTTTCCAAATTTTTATAGGTTTCATCAATCCTATATCTTGCGCCAAGGTATGTATTGGGTCCTCCCAGAACTCATGGAGAAGCTTCCAGATTGGTTATGGTTGGAGTGGCAGCTCATGTCTCCTATCGGGCTTCGTCATCTGCTTAGCATTAAAATGCCTAGAATAAGGAAAACCAATAGGATATTAATGGACACATGGACAACATTAAAATATGTTAACAATTTAACTCCTCTTACTATTCAAAAATCTACTTGTCAAAACATATGGCTGAACTCCAAGATATGAATAGGCGGTTTTATGATTGTCTGGAAGGATTGGCTTGAGGCAGGTATATGTACTTTAAATTATGTTATTAATGATGGTAAGCTGCTGGAGTTTTCACAATTGCAACATAAATTTGGTCTTGATAAAACACAAAGTTATAAATGGTTGCAATTGAAGCAGGCCATTCAGGCAGGGTTCCCTGAATGGAAGTCTTTAAATACTCATTTTACTCTAGAATTCTTATGCTTCCAGGCAGATTTTCTGGGTCACCAGGCCGCGCAGTGGTATAAAACATTATCTGGCTATTTAAATAAAAAACAAGGACTGTACTTAGAGATATTTGGAGCATTGAGATTAAGCATAAAATTAATGCATCTCAATGGCCACGTATTTGGTCTTGGAGGATAAGATGTACATTGTCTGCGTCTATGAGGCAAACATGGTTTTTCCTGTTGCATAGAGCACTCTGGACCCCTGTTCGTTTACAAAAATTGGATTGCTCTAAGTCTAATAGATGTTGGCATTGTCATCTTGAGGCTGGAACCCTAGATCATTTATTATTTTATTGTCCTCTTATTAATAATTTTTGGAAATTGATCTGGGGACAAATAAATTGTATGTTAGAGAATCATGTGGCCCTGTCATATGACACAGTTTTGTTTGGGATGTCTATGAGGGCCAAAAGTCAAATCTCCTTGAATAATAATAAGTTGTTAATGATTTTAACAGGAGTTGCCATCCAACAAATAACATACAATTGGAAAGACTACAGGGGGTTGAATTACTGTTTCTGGTGGAGTTCGGTGTGTCGTGTATGAAATGGAAAAAACATTGGCGATTAAGAGAGGATATTATAAGAAATTTAAAGATGTGTGGGGACCATTAATTGATTACTATAATAAATAAATGAATTTATCCCCATTTAGTATGTATAGGGTGGGAGGATGGATGGGTGGGTTTTATGACATTAGGATGAGTAGTTACAAAAATATTTGGAAAGGGAGGGAGGGGAGGTAATTTATGGTATAAGATGATTGTAAAGTTTCAAGTGAAGAATGTATAGTATGACTTGATTTATTGTACACTTGTTTGTATAATGTAAAAAGGAATAAAGATATTTTAAAAAAAAAGGAAAGAGGGGGGTGCTTTCAACTGCAGGGACAAAGCGTTTCACAATTTTCATGGGCGGTGAAAAGTTTTGCTCCCATGTGTGCGACAAGTCAGGTTTTGGCGTCTCCGTAGCTGCGGCCAAACCGCAGCTCTCTGTGGCTCACCAGGTTTTTTGTTCACCATGCCATTCTCTAGTGCCAATGCCCCCACCCCACCCCTTATTACACCACTGGATTGAAGCCATAAATATTTACCACATCTCAGGAGTAGGTGTAAATGTTAGCACATAAGGTATATGAGTATACATGTATGTTATAAGGACCACATGTAAATCATGACTCACCCAAACTCTGTCTGAAAACATATCAAGAAATGGGTCATGTAACAATAGTACTTTTTCTTGAAATTGTGCATATTTTTATATGCCTAACCCTGATTCATTTTATCAAAGCTATTTATTTGAAAATCTTTTTTTTATTGAATACAAGAACAATAAACAGGGTATAACCAAGACAAACAATTCAAATAAGAGACCTAGTTCCTAACTCTCCCCCCCATCCCAGACTCCCCCACCCAAGCCCCCCTCCCACCCACCTCCAGAAGAGATCATTAGAAGACAGGAAAAACCCAAGGCAGCAAAGCAATAAAGAATACAACACATTATTCAAAATAGAACTACAGCCCCTAGGTCTCAAAGTTTGGAAATAAGGAGTCCACACTTGTAGGAAATTTCTGCGTTGCTTTTGAGAGACTGCGATCACCCTTGCTTCCCATTTCATCGGTTCATGCAGCTGATTCCTCCACAGCCAAATACATGGAGGTTGGTCCAAGAACCAATGGATCATAATACATTTCTTTCACACTATGTAATATTTACTAAGGAATAGGCGGACCCTGGAAGGATACATATTGAACAAAGTAAAATGACAAAATAGCATTGCTGGCGCGGAAAGACAAACCGGAATGTGTAAAATAGAGCCCAAAACGAAATCATCCATTGCCAAAACTCCTGAACCAAAGAACATGCCCACAGCGCATGGACATAGGAATTCACTACTGCATGGCATTTTAAGCAAAGCTGCGTGGCAACATTCCCCATATGATAAGCTTGAATCTGGGGTACATAGGCCTGCAACATAGTGCGATAATGGCTCTCCTGCAGATCCGCACTGCCCACCAACTCTGGAATACCTCGTATGGCCCTCAGTAAGACAGATAAAGTTAAGGGCCAAGTAAGATCCTGTTGCCAAAGGTAGAGGATATCAGATAAAGGCAACAAGGTAAGTAATCCCCTATGAAAATAAGAGACCGAAGCTCCAGTCTTCTCTGAAGCCTCCAAAAATTCTTCAAATCGAACCCCAAGAAAATCCCAAGAAAGAGAACTCACTGGGAGGGACATCACATAATGTTTGAGCTGCTTGTATGCAAAATGCGTCCCCAAGACCGGAATCCCCTATGCTAACAACTCCTCACAAGAAAGGAGAGAGCCGTCCATCTCACATGATAAAGTTGGAAAATTCCTTTACTCCTCCACCGGCTGAATACTGAAGGGGCGAGACCCGGAGCAAATTGCCCACCAAGGGCATAAAAACACTCATTCGGGGGTCCTGCCCCCAATAGGGCAAAACCTGTTTCCACACCGCTCAAAGGGGCCTGAATAACACACTGCCCCGGGAGGGTCAAGAGACATCATGTAAATTATCATGTAAAGGATATAACTAACACATGATAGCGATAAAAATAATCTCTTTCAAAAGGTACATCTGTGTATAGCACAATATCCAAAACCCAATCATGGATGTGGTGAAGGAGACACGCCTGATTATAAATGCGGATATCTGGCATGCCCAGCCTACCCCTGAGCCCAATGCCTTCCCATGTGAGACCACCTAAGTCGGAGCTGTCACCTTCCCCAAAAAAACCGGGACAACATAGAGGTAAGCAAACTAACATAGTAACATATAGATGACGGCAGATAAAGACCCGAATGGTCCATCAAGTCTGCCCACCTTGCAAGACATAAATGGGAAGTGTCTGAAGGACATATAACCATTTAGGAAATAGGATCATGCGATAAAGGTGAATACGGCCCATCAACGATAAAGGTAAGCCTCTCCATTGCTCCAATTTGGAACATGTCACAACCAACAACCAATCAATGTTGAGCCGATAAAGAGTCGTCACATCCATAGGCATCTGTATACCAAGGTAGTGAAAGGAGCCTTCTGCCCATTTCAATGGAAAACTTGCCCCCCAGAGATCCCGCACCACTGGGGAGGGAGCCAATGCTTCAGATTTATCCAAATTAAGTGCAAACCCCGAGAAATATCCGTACTCCCACAAACTCTCGAAGAGAATTGGCAGCGACCTCCAAGGCTCTGATAAAAAAAACTAAGAGATTGTCCACAAACGCCGGAATTTTGAAGTGTTGAACCCCTAAAGAGAGGCCACTGATCTCCACATTGGCCTGTATTTCCCGGATTAAAGGGTCCAATGAAAGCACAAAAAGCAGAGGGGACAAAGGACAGCCCTGCCGCGTCCCCCTATGAATGGAAAACAATCTGAGCCCGTACAACTCATTAATCCAGACCCTAGCAACCGCATCACTATAAAGAGCTCTAATAGTGTTATAGTAAAAGGGTCCCACCCATATGCACGGAAGACCGCAAACAAAAATTTCCACTATACACGATTGGCTGCATCAAAGCTGATAAGCAGAGAAGGAGTCCCATCAGACTTCACCTTCTCTAATGCTGAAAGTATCCGACGAATATCTTGGACACCGGTCGGGCCCGCACAAAGCCCACCTGCTGCTCCGACACCAGGGAAGGAAGAACCCGTGCCAGTCGATTAGCCAAAACCTTCGCCAGGAGTTTAGCCTCATAATTCAACAACGAGATGGGCTGGTAGGACTCAAGCAGTGTGGCATCCTTGCCCGGTTCGGCAACAATATGATCTGTGCTGTATTAAGATACCTCGGTAGAAAACCCTTGGCCACCGCCAAATTGAAAATCTTGGCTAATAAAGAAGCTATTTCGTCAACCAACACCTTATAAAACTCTGCACGTAGACCATCGGGACCAGGAGCCTTCCCCAGTGGGCTACCCTGAATAGCCCACTCCACCTCCTCAGATGTAATGAGGGAGTCCAAAGAGTCACGGTCACGATCAGACAAACAAGGTAAATCCAAACTATTCAAGTACACCTCACCATCCATACTCTCTGAATCGGACGCTATGTAAAGATCCCCCATAAACTGCCCCATGATATCACACATTTCTTTAGAGCGATAATGTAACACCCCTTGGTCATCCTGCAAAGTGACGAGACCCATCTGTCCCATCCAGGGAGCGACCAACCTAGCCAATAAGCAACCACTTTTATTAGCGAACTTATATAATTGAAACTTATAATAAGCCGAGGTCTTAAGAGTGCCTCAATTCTTGTTGGGCCGCTAACAATTGCCCCTTAACAGACAACTCCTCCGAGGTCCCAAAGCGCCGGCACAAAGCAGTCACCCGACGCTCCAAACATAAAACAGCAGCTTGCCTGCTTCTGATGCGCTACTTAAGCCATAACGTCTCCTCTCAAGACCGCCTTAGCAGCCTCCCAAAAAAGGATAAGATCTTCAAGGTGAATCCGGTTATGAGTGTGATAGTCCTTCCACCAACCAAGTAGGTACTCCTGAAAGCGAGTATCCATGTAGAGAGAACAGGGAAACCGCCAGGATCTCCCACTAGCTTCCAAAACCCCCCAACCCCAACAAAGCTGCATCCAAGCATTATCCGATATTTCAATAGGTCCCATATCTATCTCCTGAACCTCAGGAAGCAAAGATCTAGAGAGGAGAATGAGGTTCAATACGAGAAAGAGTGCCATGGGCCTGGGATAGGTGAGAATAATCGCGCTTCAAAGGGTGTAAAAAACGCCACACATCGACCAAATTCAAAGCTTGAGCTAAGAAAGCAGGACCGGTAACAGATTTAGATGTCTCTCTACAACCTCCCGAGGAGTGGTCAAGGGCAGAATCAAAAACCTCATTAAAATCACCACCCAACATCATGGGCACATCCCCAGAGGTCAAAATTTGATTATGGAGGTGCCAAAAGAAACGGGCACCGGGGTAGTTGGGCGCATACACATTACCAAGCAGCAAAAGTTTACCATTAAGGGAGACCAAAGCCAGCACATAGCGACCATTGGAATCTCGCACCACCCGGTGGGTCTCCAACTGGACTCCCTTTCAGATTAGAATCACTACTCCACCCCCTTCTTTTGCGAACGGCAGGATCCTCAAAGTGAGACTCCACCCACCAAGTACACAATTTAGTATGTTCCACAGTAGTAAGTCTAGTTTCTTGCAAAAAATGCTACTTGGGTTTGTGTGCGGTTCAGGAGTTGCAGGATCTTAGAAAGTTTAATGGGTGTGTGTATCCCTCCCACATTCCAGGAAATTAATTTTATATCCAGAAACAGCTAAGGTGGAATCCCCCCACCAGGGTGCAACAGAAAATGTACAATAAGATCAAATCCTCCAGAGGGCGTCCCAGCCATCACCCTCCAGAGTTTGCTCTGACGCTTGGGTCATCCAGCCCCATTCCACTTACCAGAACCCCCTTCTCCATACTACAGCCCCAGTCAACTCCCCACTTGAAATCCTCCCCTCTGCCCCATACCCCCACCCCCCAAATCCTCCCCACCCGCAAAGGCCCCATGCTACATCCCTTCAGGTGTCACTTCCAGAAAACAGACGACCTCCCCAACAGGATCCCAACAGTATCCCTCACCCTCCTGCCATGTATAGTTCAACCAGGGAACCAGCCACCACCAGCACCCTAGCCTCTGCCTTGCCCAAAAAGGTTATAGTACAGGCAGATTGGGTCTTATGCATGTGAAAATCCCCTGCCAACGAAGCACTACAGGACTACCCGACAGGCTATACGCAGGAAACGAGGATGGGAAACTGACAGGGTTGACGGTCAGTCTAGAAGAGGTATGTAGGCAGATTGATAGGCTCAAAAATGATAAATCTCCGGGACCGGATGGCATCCATCTGAGGGTAATCCTGGAACTGAAAGGGGCTATAGCTGAACTGCTTCAACTAATAGCCAATCTGTCGATCAAATCGGGAAGGATTCCAGAAGACTGGAAAGTGGCGAATGTCATACTGATCTTCAAGAAAGGTTCGAGGGGAAATCTGGGAAACTGCAGACTGGTGAGTCTGACCTCGGTACAGGGAAAGATGGTAGAGGTGCTGATAAAGGACTGCATCTTTGATCACCTTGACAGACACAATCTGATGATGACCAGCCAGCACGGCTTGAGCAAGGGGAGATCTTGCTTGATGAACTTGCTGCACTTCTTCAAGGGAGTAAACAGGCAGATAGACAAGGGTGAACCGGTCAACATTGTGTATTTGGATTTTCAGAAGGCGTTCGACAAGGCCTCGCATGAACGACTACTTTGAAAAATTGCGAGCCATGGCATCGAGGGTAAAATACTCATGTGGATTAAAATACTCATGTGGATCCACTAGGGATGCAAGACTCAACACGGTCTGCGTTTCGACAAAAAGTCTTCTTCAGGGGTCCCTGGGGGTCCTATAATGATGAATACGTGAGAAAGCTAATATGTGGTGAGTTGGAAATGAGACACTGCTTGCATTTGCATCCATTGCAAATGCAAGCAGTGTCTCATTTCCAACTCACCACATATTAGCTTTCCCACGTATTCATCATTATAGGACCCCCAGGGACCCCTGAAGAAGACTTTTTGTCGAAACGCAGACCGTGTTGAGTCTTTCATCCCTAGTGGACTAGGTCTTTTAAGATTTTTATGTGGATGATATTAGTGTACGTTTGGAACTTTGACATTTTCAAATAAAGTCCATTTAGGAACATCGTCATTCCACAGAGTTTCTTTTGGTTTCTAAGTGTAAGGTGATGCATGTCGGTAATAAAAATCTTATTCATGAATATAGGATGGCCAGTGCAGTACTTGGAGAGACTCCTCAGGAAAGAGACTTGGGAGTAATGGTTGACAAGTCAATGAAGCCATCCGTGCAATGTGCAGTGGCGGCGGCGAAAAGAACGAACAGAATGCTGGGAATGATTAAGAAGGGGGTCACGAACAGATCAGAGAAGGTTATCATGCTGCTGTACCAGCATTAGTCGCTGCACATGAAGAAGAAAATGGTATTACTCAAAAGGGTCTAGAGAAGAGCGACTAAAATGGTTAAGGGGCTGGAGGAGTTGCCGTACAGTGAGAGATTAGAGAAACTGGGCCTTTTCTCTCTTGAAAAGAGGAGACTGAGAGTGGACATGATAGAAACATTCACGATAATGAAGGGAATAGACTTATTACATAGAGACAGGTTTTTCACCCTCTCCAAGGTAGAGAGAATGAGAGGACACTCTCTAAAGTTAAAAAGGGATAGATTCCATACAAACGTAAGGAAGTTCTTCTTCACCCAGAAAGGGATGGAAAACTGGAATGCTCTTCCGGAGGCTGTTATAGGGGAAAACATCCTCCAGGGATTCAAGATAAAGTTAGACAAGTTCCTGCTAAACCAGAACTTATGCATGTAAAGCTAATCTCAGTTAGGGCACTGGTCTTTGATCAAAGGGCCGCCATGTGAGTGGACTGCTGGGCACGATGGACCACTGGTCTGACCCAGTGGCAATTCTTATGTTCTCTCAGAGAGGCCCGGCCTAACATCCCCTTAAACCAAACACTCCCCTCCCCAGCCAAGCAAACTCCAGGCACTCAGCACCCAAGAGAACTCCAAACCAACAAACCAAACAGAGTAAAATCCAGCAACAAGGAAGAGTCCCCTCCGGAGAACGGAGACCCAAGAAGTCAGTCATCAGCCAGGTTGACAAATTGAGGATCCAGAATATGGAAGCCCCCGCTCACAGAGGTCCCTCCGGAAGATGTTCTGTGATGAAACGGGCTAATTCGACAGAATCAAAATGATGAGCCTGGCCCAGATGAATGACTCGTAAGCGAGCCGGATACTGCAGAGTAAAAGGAATCTTCCATCTAATCAAACTGGTACACAAGGGAGAGAAGCGTCGCTGAGCCTGCGACACCTCCTCTGAATAGTCTTGAAAGCATAAAACAGTTTTATTATCATGCAGCAACTTTCTCCCTTGACGTAAGGCATGGAGTACCTCAACTTTGTGCCTATAATTGAGGAGGCGACATATTACCACCTGGGGCCTGTCCACACTCTCCCAGCGCTGACCTAGATGGTGCGCCCGCTCAATCTGCAGGGGACCCACTGCCGGGGAAAGTTGCAGAGTCTCCAGCAGCCATTTTTCCAAAAATTCCCCCATCTCCCCCCTCTCGGATGCTCTCGGGCAGGCCCACAAACCTTAAGTTGTTGCGGTGGGACCGGTTCTCCAGGTCCTCCACTTTAGCCTGGAGGGCCGCCAAAGTAGTAGCCTGGGCTATCTGGTCCTGGGTAAGAAGTTGCACCAAATCTTCCGTAGTGCTGAGGCGCTGCTGGGTCTCCTTCACCTCCGACGTCAAGGAGGTGAACCACTGGTCCAAGGTATCTAATTTGTCTAGTATGCGCTGGAGTTTATCACCTAAGGTGCCCTCTATCGCTGCTTGCACCTCCACAGTGGCTTCTGCCACCCACAGTGAACTTGGCGATTCCAGCGAGGAGGGAGCCATGTGCACCACCATCTTAGACTTAGCCTGCTTACTCTAATTCTGGGCTCTTCGGGTAAGTTTCGCCATCATCCAGCCCAGCGAGAAAACAAGGTACACATCGCAAGGCACCCCAGGGGAATACCACTCCGTGTATCATGGTGTCGGGAGGGAAATCGCTTAATAAACGCAGGTCTGCGGTAAGGGTTCCCAGAGCTGCAGGAGATTGCTGTCTACAGCACCATGTTTCCTCCGGAAGTCTATCAAAGCTATTTTATGCACATAAAAAGCCCTATGGGGGCAATTATACATATATGTAATTTGCATAAAGGGTAACATACCACTTGCGCACCAATGTAAGCAGCACTAAATTGAGCGTTATTCTTCAAGGGTACATATAAGTGGCACAGTATAGAAATGCAAGAGGGGCGGAGCCTAGGAGGAGCATGAGCAGGACTGCCACTTATATGCGCAACATACGCCCTTGTCAAATTTAGACTCCTACAGTTACTCCAGATATATGGCTGGTATGTGTGGTCAAGTGTCAGCCATTCTGAAAATGCACATGCACTTCCAAACAGCTGAATATTCATTGCACTGAACACAGTGATGTAGCGAGGGTGAGAGGCGCCCCCTTCCCCGCCCTCCTCTCTGCCCCCTACTCCTTCCCTGATCCCCCCCTGCCGCTTGCACGCCCCCTCCCTTCCCTCATACCTCTAGTTGTTCATCGCCATGAGTAACAATTTCAATGTGCTCCTCACAACCTCGACGGCTCTAACTCTGACATCACTTCCTTTGTGCAGCGCCCAGAACTGACATCAGTGGGAGAGCTGATGTGGTCAAGAGGAACATGTTAAAGTTGTTGCTCACAGAAGTGAACTACTAGAGGTACGATGAAAGGGAGGGGGGCGTGCATGTGGCGAGGGGAGGAATGGGACGAGGCGGAGGGGGCAGAGAGGAGGGATGCCAGCTCATGGCGGACCGCCCCCCCCTTGCCTCTCTACCCCCTTACTACACCACTGACTGGATATGGCAGGCATGCAGTGGGTTAACTCTTATTTTTACCCATATAAAATGCAACTAGGGGCTGAATCACTAACATTTTCCCCCAGAGATATAGAATGAAAGAAAAGCCTTATTAGATTATATCCAAAATCTTTGAAAATGTACATCTAAACTTCTGGGGTCTAGTGCTCCATAAATAAGATCATTATAGGTAATTATTGTGCAATATAGAATGTCTTCTCAGCTCAAGCTAAGATGAGAGAATTCGTCAACATCTTGTTAAAATGCAGCCAGGTGACTGTAGAAACTTTCAACCCTCTTTTCCAGTCAGTTGTCCCCACCTGTTTAAGATCCAGGGCTTGGTGCTACAGGCCAAAGCTGCTCGAAGTTTATCTGCCTCAGTTGCAACAGTTGCTTTCTGGAACATTTTCCAGGCAAAGTCCCACTCCTTTTCTTCACCTCTTGCTATAGCACTGCAGTAAATGGTGGTCTTCAGATTCGGGTGAATACTAAGGAAGGAATTATATGTTTTAGGAACGAAGGAAAATATTTAGCGTTAGCATTTTTCTTTCTATCTTGACATCACAGATGTAGTAAAAGGGTCAGCAAACAAGTTGTGGGTGAGACCTTTTTAGGGCAATTTTCAAATAGCTCAAACATTTGCAAACTATGGGGCAAGATTACTAAGGTGCACTGGCTTTAGAGCACATTAACCATAAGTGCTAATGTCTAGCAGGGGTTAAAACAGCTAGTACAGAAAAGTCCAGGGCTATGTAGGATGGTGCAGGACATGGGCAGAGAATAAGCATGGACTGAAGTCAGCACGGGTTCACCTATGATCCCATCAGTAGGTGCAGCGAGATAGCTTCTGGGGCCGGCAAGAGGCGAGGCTGCCTTGAGAGATGATGTGGGAGATCTGCAGCTAGGGTTACCCAGGACATGTCTTCCTTTTGACGACAGATCCAAGGGTCTGGAGGGCTTTTGTCCAGGTTTTGAAAAGCCTCCCTCAAAATCGCTGTTAGGCATGATGGCAACACGATAATGTCACGTGCACATTGTGTCGGATGCATGGATGCCCTCCTGCCTGACCAGATCAGGCAGCAGGGGGCGGGGCTAGGGCAGAATTGAGAGTGGGACTGGGGTGTGATGGGGCACGGATGAGTGAAACTGGGTGGGCCTAGGGGCAGGTCTAAGAGGTCTGGATTTTCCACATAGAAAACCTAGTAACCCTAACTGCAGTGGCTGCATCTGCACTCATACAACATGAAAGTAATGTGCACTAGAGAACTTGTCTGTTCAGAAACTACAGGGGCAATTCTGGTGCCATCAGCAGTTATCACAGAGCCTTTGAAATTAAGGTGCTTTGATCTTAGCTTTTAACCCATATCAAGCGCTGCTCAGTAATCTCACACCTAGATGTTCTGTCGCCTGTCATTTGCACATGGACATGCATTCCCCTTTTGAAATGGGATATCTTGTACAGTGACGTAGTGAGAACATAAGAACATAAGCAGTGCCTCCGCCGGGTCAGACCATAGGTCCATCCTGCCCAGCAGTCCGCTCCCGCGGCGGCCCAAACAGGTCACGACCTGTCCAATTTACCAGAAGGGGCCCCCATGCCACCTTGGTTTCCTATTGAGTCCTATCTTCCCATCAAAGTCCTAGCCCTCCGGTCTTGCACATGCACGACCTGGTCGGGTTTCTATACTTATTTTCTGGTTAGCTTTCTCAGTATCCCACGATCCCTTTATCCCTCAGGAATCCGTCCAGTCTCTGTTTGAATCCTTGTACCGTACTCTGCCCAATCACGTCCTCCGGTAGCGCATTCCAAGTGTCCACGACCCTTTGGGTGAAAAAAAACTTCCTTGCATTCGTTTTGAACCTATCTCCCTTCAGTTTCTCCGAATGCCCCCTCGTACCTGTTGTCCCCTTCAGCCTGAAGAATCTGTCCCTATCCACCCTCTCTATGCCCCTCATGATCTTGAAGGTCTCTATCATATCACCCCTGAGCCTCCTTTTTTCCAGAGAGAAGAGCCCCAGCCTATCCAACCTCTCGGCATATGGGCAGTGTTCCAGCCCTCTTACCAGTTTCGTTGCTCTCCTTTGGACTCTCTCGAGTACCGCCATGTCCTTCTTGAGGTACGGCGACCAGTATTGAACGCAATATTCCAGATGCGGACGCACCATCGCTCGATACAGTGGCATGATGACTTCCCTCGTCCTGGTTGTTATGCCCCTTTTTATGATGCCCAGCATCCTGTTGGCTTTTTTTGAGGCCGCTGCGCACTGTGCAGATGGCTTCAGTGATGCATCCACCAGCACTCCCAAGTCTCTCTCAAGATTGCTTTCTCCCAACAATGCCCCCCCCCAATTTGTAGTTGAACAACGGGTTCTTTTTCCCTATATGCATGACCTTGCATTTTTCCACGTTAAAGCGCATTTGCCATTTGTTCGCCCAGTCTTCCAGCTTGTCTAGGTCCCTTTGCAGGTCCTCACACTCCTCCCTGGAGCTAACTCTGCCGCACAGTTTGGTATTGTCTGCAAATTTTATAACCTCGCACTTTGCCTCCTTTTCCAGGTCATTGATAAATATGTTGAAGAGTAACGGCCCCAGCACCGATCCCTGCGGCACACCGCTCGTGACTCCCCGCCAGTCAGAATTTTGGCCCTTTACTCCGAGGGTGAGATGCATTCCTTCCCCACTCTCTTCTCTGTCCCCCACCCCCATCTGCTCCTGCTCCACACATGCACCCCTTCCCCACATACCTCTTCAATGTTCCAGCATGAGTAGCGACCCCAATCTGCTGCTCACACCAGCGGCAGCTCCTCCTCTGATGTCACTTCCTAGGCGCGGATCCAGGAAATGACATCAGAGAAAGAGCTGACGCTGGCGCAAGCAGCAGGTTGGGGTTACTGCTCACGCTGTGAAGGTTAAAGAGGTATAGAAACATAGAAACATAGAGTATGACGGCAGAAAAGGGCCGACGGCCCAACAAGTCTGCCCACTCAAGAACCCTCCCTCCTTCGGAAATCCATCTTTTAAGCATTCCCATGGAGCGACCCCACCTGTCTGTCCCATCGTCCCTTGAAGTCGAGCGTGGTTCTGGCCTCGACTACCTGACGTGGAAGACCATTCCATCGATCAATCTTTCGGTGAAGAAATACTTCCTGGTGTCCCCATGTTATCTTCCCCCCCCCCCCTGAGTTTTAGCAGATGCCCTCTTGTCGCCGTGGGACTTGTAAGACAAAATATTTCTTCCTCCGCATCAATACGGCCCGTGATGTATTGGAATGTTTCTATCATGTCCCCCCTTTCCCTGCGCTCTTCGAGAGAATATAAGCGCAGCCTGCTCAAACGTTCTTCATATGGGAGATTTTTTAGTCCTGAGACCATCCTAGTGGCCATTTGCTGAATCGACTCCATTCTCTTCACATTCTTTTGATAATGTGGCCTCCAAAACTGTACACAGTACTCCAGGTGAGGTCTCACCATCAACGGCAGTAGCACTTCAGGCTTGCGACTGATAAAGCTCCTTCTGATGCAGCCCAGCATTTGTCTAGCTTTTGCTGTTGCCTTCTCCACCTGATTCGCAGCTTTCATATCTTCCTGGACGATTACTCCCAAGTCCTGTTCTGCTACAGTTCTGGTTAGGTTTTCACCATTCAGGGTGTATGTTCTGCATGGATTTCTGCTACCAAGGTGCACTGATTTCATTGTATGCTAATAGATCTCAAATATATTCATTGGGGAAATCCTGAAAACCCGACTGGATTACGGCCCTCGAGGAAGGACTTTGACACCCCTGCCTTAGTTACAGTTTTCACAATGGAATAAAAATGAATTAAAATTGTACTTACGGGTTATAACTGGAATTATTCATCCAGTTGTTAAATAAATCTGAAGCCATGGTCTTGCACTCCTGTAGATCATTAGTGCATGCCAAGCTGATGGCATTCACCTCATTGTATCTGTTAAAGAATTGGATACACAAAAATAATAATTATCCAATAAAGGCAATTTAAGAAGATACGAGTTATGCATTTAGAAAATTATATTGAACGTTTTTGACTTTTCATTAAAAAACAAAAAAGAAAATGTTTTCCTTGGGAAGTAATTAATTCAAAAGACATTTTAGACCTATGGGAGATAACATATAAACATAAATTTATATACACAAATACACAGACAAAACACAGACACAAGACATAGATGCGCAAACACACATGTGTAGAAGGGTTGCCCAGAATACTATGAGCCATGCTCTGCATTCTTTCTCCACTAATAAATGTCAAAATGTACAGCACTGCGAATGCCTTTCAGTACTATATAAGAGATAAGTAGTAGTTTATCAAGTGCAACGTATCTGATTATTTTAACTTAAAAAATGTCTTGTGTTCCTGAATTGTGTTTTTTTCTTTTCAGTGTTCTGACTATAAGCAGGGGAGGGGCACCACCGCCCCGGGCGCCCCTCATCCTTACTACACCACTGCAGTTCTCACCTCTTCCAGGCTGTTGAATGCATCCTTTACCCTTTCCATAAAGAAATATACAGTATGCTTAGATTACTCCTTTGCCTATCTCCTTTTACTTTGTCCCTGAGCTTTCAATTAAGAGAGGCCCACCTCTTGTTCATTTATACTATTGTGGTATTTAAATGTCTAACATATTTTCCTTCTTCTGCCTTTCTTCCAAAGTTTATACAGTATTTTGAGATCTTTAAGCCTCTTCCCATATGCTTTATAACAAAAAAAACAACTGACCTCCTTCTGAACCAACTCCATCTGCTTTATATCCTTTTCAAGATGTGATCTCCAGAACTGTACACAGTACTCCAAATGAGCTCTTACCAGAGAAAGACTTAAATAGAAGCATTATCACCTCCTTCTGCTTGTTGGCCATTTTTCTCCCCATGAACCCAAGCATTCTTATGGCACTTGCTATTGCTGTTGCTACCATTACCCTCTGGTCCTGTACTTCTTTTGTGCATAGACATACTTCATCCTGAATAGTGGCTTGTGGACTGTAGGGGGCGATAGCTGTGGTACGTTAATGGAATTGACAGTGCAGGACATGATGGTGCAGCATTTTGTGGAGTTTTTCTACTTTTCGTATGGTTCTGGGTAACTTTAGTTAGATACAAGCATATGTGTTAGTTAAGGCCACGCCCAATAGAAGCATTTGAAAAGTTGGTGAATAAAAATCTGAATATGGATGTAGCCAAGGCCAGAAAAACACACTACAGATTAATATTAAGGAAAAGCATCATAATATTCTTTTTATGTACTTCGCTATTAAGCCAGACCATAGAGGAAATCAGGTAATGCGTAACATACATAGAAATATTAATGACTTCATTTTGTTCTGTCTTTCTGTATCTTCTGCTTGGCTTTACTCCATTTTGTGTTCAGCCTATGTCTCTCTCTGTCTTTGTTCAGCTTCCCGCCTTTAGCCTCGTGGTTCTAAATTGATAATAGATGTGCTTAGGCTACTTAGGAAGAGCATATTAGACTCCATATTCCAAACTGAGATATAACATGTATTAAGTATGAATGTAATATATTGTGTTGGGTGTGTGAATGGGGCCCCGAATGAATGATGTATGTATGAAAGATATGTGAAAAAATGGTGTGTACTTAATTTCCAATATGTTATATAGTTTAAAGATGCATGAAACTTTAAGGAGAAATCCTGAGGCAACATCTAGAAATAGTTAGAATCAGAAACACTGAACCAGTTTTTTTTAGAGCAGGGGGATAGCCCCTCCTCCTCCTCCTTTCTCTGATGCTGACAGGGACATGAATTTTTCAACACTTTTCAGCAAATGCATAGATAAACGATTTGATTTAAGTTTTTGAGAGTGACGAAAAGAATATTGGCTATGTTATAAAATGTTTATGTATATTCAGAAATGAATGTAAACAAAAATATGATTTCTGGAACTTTTATTTCATATTAAAAGGAAGTTTTTTGTCCAAATTTAAGGACAGCCTCTGTTAATGGATTGGCTGACAAGTAATGATGTCATGCAGGACAAAATGTACACATTCTCATTATAATCTTCTTTTAATAATCCCTTCTCACTTTAGAAATATCTTGTAAAAATCTTTCTGTATGTTCACATTGTATCACCCTGTATCTAATTCACTTTGTAAATACCTCCCTGTAAACAGCTCTGATATCCTGTATCTTATGAATATGCCTTCGTTCTGTAACCTGTATCTTTGAATATGCCTTCGTTCTGTAACCTGAAATATCTTATTCTAAAGATTACGTATCCAAATCCTCTGACTCCAAAGCTTGTATCCTATTTCCTACTCAAACATATGTATCTTATTGTAAACATATGCCTTCTTTTGTAAACACTGCTTGCACTCTCAGCAGTGCTCTCATTGTAAACCGCTTTGAACTTATGGTATAGCGGTATATAAGAAATAAAAAAAATTATTATTATTATATTGGGGAGCAACGAATTATCGAATTGAGATCTTTGTCAGAATGCCAGCATTTGGCATCTGTAAAGATATCCCAGTGACACAAAACTAACCTTTTAATAATTCATTATGGCAATTAATAAAACTGAATAACTATTTTAATAAAATTTGCGTCGTATCAATTTCCATGTACTTTTTACACGCCTAGAGCGAAGCTAGCAGCTTACTGCTGCTTAAAAGTGCGCTTGTGTCCAATTACCATGCTCAATCCTCTGAACTCTACCGTTCCCTTGGGTTTTTGCAGCCCAAATACATGACCCTATATAGCTACAGCCAAAATATTTCTTTGTAGAAAGAGAAGCAGAGATGTGGAGAAGTCTCCCAGTGGAAGTTGGGGAGAAGGAAAGCTAAATGATTTCAAGGAGGCTTGGACTGGGCACAGAGAATCCTTCATTTCAAGAAAGATCAGCAGGAGATCAGCAAACAGAGATCAGCAGGAGTCTCTGGCATGACTAGAAGTGTTCCCACCCCCTCATCCGCAGGGGACCCCGACTGTTTGTAGGAAAACAATTGGTAGGATACGACAGTTGGTAGAATCTTCCCACCAATTGTCACACCCAATTGTCCTTTATCTACCAATTGTCAGAAAGGCATCAGAGACATCAAAATGGGAGGAGGGATCCCCTTCCACAGGTGTGTACTTCTGATCTGTATAGGCCTACTCCTTTTCTTCCTCCTCCTCCTTCCTTTCATGCTCTTCCTTCCAGATGCACTTCTTCACAAATCAACAGGTAGCGGCTGGCCTGGAAGCCTTCCCTCTAAAGTCAGAGGGAACCTCCCACCAACATTACAAAGACCTTCTGATGTCAGAGGGATGGCTTACAGGTCAGCTGCAGCCCTTAGATTTGTGAAGAAGTGTGCCTAGAAGAAAGAAGGCGGAAGAGAAGGAGTAGGCCCTTGTGGACTGTCTTAGAGCTAGCAAAAAAGAGGAGGAAGAGGAGTAGGCTATCATGGAAAGGCACACACCCATGGAAGGGGGGCATAAACTTGGAACACAGAAGGGAGGGTGAGAGGGGGGAGAGGAATGTGTTGGGGGGTGGGAAAGTGTGCGTTGGGACACAGAAGGATGGAAGGAAGCGTGAACTTGGGACAAAAGATGGAAGAAATAAGGAAGGAAGGGGCACCAACCTGGAATAAGGAAAGAAAAGAGAAGCTGAGATGGGGGAGGGAATGAAAAGGGAGAATTGTTCAGCATGGGTATGTGTGTGAGAAAGAGGAAAGGAAGAAAGGTGAATTGTTGGGCATAGGGAAGGATAGAATTGTTGGACATGGTTGGAGAGGAGAGAGGTACAGATGCATGGGAAAGAGAGAGATGAGAGGGAGAAATATGGTGGTGGAGAGGGAAAACTGGGATAGATGGAAAGGGATGCAAGAGGGAGAAATGTTGGACATGGTGATGGAGGTAATTGAGGGAGAGATGTGGCATGGTGTGAAGATATGATACAAGGAGAAATGTTTGGTATGGGGCTGATGAGCAGGGGTGAAAGATGCTGCACACAGTCCAGGAGATTAGAGAGAGAGACATGTTGGATGTGGCCATAGAGGGGGTAGAAGAGATTAATTTTTTTTTTTTTTTTTTGCAATCATTTTTATTAACATTTTCAAATTTACAAAAGTAAGCAGTACAAACAAACCAACCAAAATGTACAAGACAAAAAGCAGAAGCAGTCAGGTCATTCGCGTCTTCCTTCACGAAGACCCTCAGAAACCAACCCCACCATACCCACAAGAATCCCCCACCCCACCCCACCCCACACACTCCAGTGTCAAAAGTTCAGTAAAGAACTACGAGCTCTCGGGGACAATCCCTCCCAAACGGGAGCACATATTCTCCTAAATTTCCTCCAGGGCCCAGGATCCCCCCTCCGAACATCCAGATATTCAAATTTTAACAAAGTAAACAATTCATTTCTCCACATAGTTAAGGTAGGCACTTCAGCTTGGCGCCACAACAAAAGGATGCACTTCCGGGCCAACAAGGAGACCTTCTGCAATAACAGGTTACCCCCTCTAGACAATCCCAAAGGAGCTCCCTGAGATAAAAGCTGAATGTCTGCCTGCAAGGGAATCCGTTTGCGCAGAGCATAGTAACATAGTAACATAGTAGATGACGGCAGATAAAGACCCGAATGGTCCATCCAGTCTGCCCAATCTGATTCAATTTAAATTATTATTATTTATTTTTTTTTTTTCTTCTTAGCTATTTCTGGGCGAGAATCCAAAGCTTTACCCGGTACTGTGCTTGGGATCCAACTGCCGAAATCTCTGTTAAGACTTACTCCAGCCCATCCGGGCAGGGAGTCTCGGCGTGGTGAGCAGGCGAGGCGAGCGGCAAAAGCCTGAGATCTTTTTTGTTTTTACTTTTTACAGCATCGGGGAAGCGGCGAGAGTAGCTCCGCCCCCCCCAACGCATCAGCAGTAGGCGCCGGGCCCCTCCATAAAAGGAGGCGAGCCGACGGTCCGCCACTGCTTAGACCAGGCAAGGGGCTGAGAGAGACGGGCAGGGAGTCTCGGCGTGGTGAGCAGGCGAGGCGAGCGGCAAAAACCTGAGATCTTTTTTGTTTTTACTTTTTACAGCATCGGGGAAGCGGCGAGAGTAGCTCCGCCCCCCCCCAACGCATCAGCAGTAGGCGCCGGGCCCCTCCATAAAAGGAGGCGAGCCGACGGTCCGCCACTGCTTAGACCAGGCAAGGGGCTGAGAGAGACGGGCAGGGAGTCTCGGCGTGGTGAGCAGGCGAGGCGAGCGGCAAAAGCCTGAGATCTTTTTTGTTTTTACTTTTTACAGCATCGGGGAAGCGGCGAGAGTAGCTCCGCCCCCCCCAACGCATCAGCAGTAGGCGCCGGGCCCCTCCATAAAAGGAGGCGAGCCGACGGTCCGCCACTGCTTAGACCAGGCAAGGGGCTGAGAGAGACGGGCAGGGAGTCTCGGCGTGGTGAGCAGGCGAGGCGAGCGGCAAAAGCCTGAGATCTTTTTTGTTTTTACTTTTTACAGCATCGGGAAAGCGGCGAGAGTAGCTCCGCCCCCCCCAACGCATCAGCAGTAGGCGCCGGGCCTGCGAAGGGCCTCAAGAAGGGCCTCTAAACAGAGCCCTTCCACATTCATCCAGATACACTCCTCTCTTCTCTAAACAGAACCCTTTCCACTTTGAGCCAGAAACACCCATCTCTTCCTACACACAAAAACAGATACTCTCCTTTATCACACACAAGCAAACACTCAGGCAAACTCACATTCCTTTTCATTTTATTCTTTCTTTCTTTCTCTTTTTTGAAATGGCAGGGAGAACTAGGAGCGCCAAGACTACTATCAAATTCAACACTCCAGCATCTGGAGAGACCCCGGGGATGGCCAAGGACTCTACACAGAAGGCAGAGAGTGCCACTGAGCGGGGAACAGATGTCTCAGTGCTGACCGAGGCCACCCCCCTCCCACAGTATACTTCGGTCTCTACGCAGACAGAGGAGATAAGACAGGTAGAAGCGGACGAGGACATTATGCAGGAACTGCGGAGCCTCAGGGAGGAGGTGAAACGCCTGAGGTGCATCAGGGAGGATGAGGCCTTCATCGACGATGCCATCCAGGAACTGTCTCACATCGCAGAACGAAGCCTCGACAAGACCATCCTTGGCACTCCCAAACCTACAGCTCTAAATTCAACGATCGGAATACAGGAAATGATTGGAGATGCCGGTCCCTGGCAGCTGGTAACCTCTTCTACTGGCAAGCAAAGAAACCCCCCCCCCATTCTCACTTTCTTCTTCTTTTTCTCTCAAACAGGGCAGTTCTACACCAACCCCACAACTTTCCCTGAAGAACAGATTTCACGTCCTTCAAGAAGGAACTGTCGAGGATGAAACAGAGGAGGCTCAGGAGGATTCCGAACACAGAACATCGGCTACAGTTCTCACTGCTCAACCCCCCCCCCTCGGAAGGAGCGTAGAGTGGTGGTCATCGGAGACTCCATGCTAAGAGGCACCGAAGGACCAATCTGCAGACCAGATTTACAGTCGAGGGAGGTCTGCTGTCTCCCTGGAGCCAGGATCCGGGACATCACCACCAGTATAGACAAACTTCTAAAACCTACTGACCATTTCCCTATGTTTCTCATTCATGTAGGTACCAACGATACGGCCAAAAGCACATCAGACAACATCCCTGTAGACTTCAAGGCCCTTGGAAGAAAGCTGAAGCAGACAGGAGCACAGGTGGTCTTCTCATCAATTCTCCCGGTAAGAGACAAAGGCAGAGACAGGGAAGAGCGTATCCATCGAACCAACGAGTGGCTTCGCGAATGGTGTTTAGAGATGAACTTTGGATTCCTAGACCACGGAGAGGCGCTACAAGGACTACAGGGACATGACGGACTACACCTAACAAAGAGAGGCAAGAAAGTATTTGGACATCGACTAGCACGCCTACTTCGGAAGGCTTTAAACTAGGTAAGTTGGGGGAGGGTTCATACATAAATACCAGAGCAGCAAGGATCCGCCCTTGGGAAGCAAGTAAAACCCACACTTCTGAGCCTAAGGTAAGTGCCCATGGTATACACAAAAAAACAGGAGTCACACTAGCGGGGATAGGTATCTCATCAAAAATTTGGAGAGCAATGTATGTTAATGCACACAGCTTGGGCAACAAAATCCTGGAACTAGAAACAGAGATAAGGAATGCTGACCTTGACATAGTAGCGATATCCGAGACCTGGTTCACAGACTCGCATGGGTGGGATATGGTTATACCAGGCTACAATCTACTTCGTCGAGACAGAGAGGGCAAATTAGGAGGGGGGGGTAGCACTATACACTAAGGATAATATCAAAACTACCAGGATCACAGAGGTTAGATACACAGGAGAATCACTTTGGGTAAACCTGGCCAGAGGGAATGAAAAATGCCTTTACCTCGGTGTGATATACAGGCCTCCGAGACAACAGGAAGACAAAGACAAGGAATTGATTGAGGATATAGAGAACATCACTTTGCGCGGTGACACAGTACTGTTAGGAGACTTCAATATGCCAGATGCAGACTGGAACACCCTCTCCGCGACTACGAGTGGTAGCAGAAGAATATTAACCTCCATAAAGGGTGCACAGCTCAAACAAATGGTATTAGAGCCCACCAGGGAAAAGGCAATACTGGACCTGGTACTCACAAATGGAGACAGTGTCTCAGAAGTATCAGTGGGAGACACGCTGGCCTCCAGTGACCACAACATGGTATGGCTCAACCTCAGGAAAGACTTCTCTAAATCAAACTCAGCAACGCGGGTCCTCAACTTTAGGGGCGCAGACTTCGACCACATGAGAGACTTTGTCCATCAAGAGCTGCAAAACCATGCAGAAACTGACAATCCGGAAACTATGTGGTCAAATCTAAAATCCATTCTGAACGAAGCATCTAACCGCTACATAAATACAGTAAGCAAACGCCGGAGAAACAAAAACCCACAATGGTTCAGCAATGAAATTTCGGACCTCATTAAAAAGAAAAAAGAAGCATTTATCACCTACAAACATCTTGGGAAAAAGGAGGCAAAAGAAGACTATCTGGCCAGATCTAAGGCTGTCAAAAAGGCAGTCAGGGAAGCCAAACTTCAAACAGAAGAAGATCTAGCACGGAATATTAAAAAGGGGGACAAATCCTTCTTCAGGTACATTAGCGACAGGAAGAGAAACAAAGATGGGATAGTACGCCTTAGGCAAACAGACGGAAACTACGCAGAATCTGATAATACCAAAGCAGAACTGCTAAACGAATACTTCTGCTCAGTATTCACCTGTGAAGCACCGGGAGCTGGTCCACAACTACAGATAAGAGACAGCCATAATGACCTGTTTCATGATTACGAGTTTACACCCAGTAGCGTCTACCACGAACTTTCAAGACTCAAAGTAGACAAAGCCATGGGACCTGACAATCTACACCCCAGGGTACTCAGAGAGCTGAGGGAAGTTCTGGCTGAACCACTATCCGTGCTCTTCAATCTTTCCATGCGCACGGGAAAAGTACCCCTAGACTGGAAAACAGCTAACGTAATTCCACTCTACAAAAAGGGCTGCAGAACAGAGACAGAAAATTACAGACCGGTGAGTCTTACATCCATAGTGTGCAAACTCATGGAAACACTGATCAAACAGAATCTTGACAAAATTCTAGACGAAGAAAATTTACGTGATCCACACCAACACGGATTTACCAGGGGAAGGTCCTGCCAAACTAATCTGGTTGACTTTTTTGACTGGGTGACCAGTCATCTGGATGCCGGGGAGTCCCTGGACGTGATATATTTGGACTTCAGCAAAGCTTTTGATAGCGTCCCACACCGCAGGCTGTTGAACAAACTAAAATCGATGGGATTGGGGGATACATTCACTAAATGGGTAAAGGAATGGCTTGATGGTAGGATTCAAAGGGTGATGGTAAATGGTACCCCCTCCAAAACGTCAGCTGTGACGAGTGGAGTACCTCAGGGCTCCGTCTTAGGGCCGATTCTATTCAATTTATTCATAGGAGATTTGACTCAAGGGCTTAGAGGAAAAATATCACTGTTTGCCGACGACGCCAAACTATGCAACATAGTAGGCAAAAGCAGTGGGCCTGACTTTATGACGCAGGACCTACGGCAGTTGGAACAGTGGTCATCAACTTGGCAGCTAAGCTTCAATGCTAAAAAATGTAAGGTAATGCACCTAGGCAAAAAAAATCCACACAGAACTTACACACTAAATGGTGAAACCTTGTCCAGGACCACAATAGAACGGGATTTAGGAGTGATCATTAGCGATGATATGAAGGCTGCCAATCAGGTGGAGAAGGCTTCGTCCAGGGCAAGACAAATGATGGGCTGCATCCGTAGGGGTTTTGTCAGCAGAAAACCTGAAGTCATAATGCCACTGTACAGATCCATGGTGAGACCTCATCTCGAGTATTGTGTTCAATTCTGGAGACCACACTACCGGAAAGATGTGTTGAGAATTGAATCGGTTCAGCGAATGGCTACCAAGATGGTCTTGGGGCTCAGGGATCTCACGTATGAAGAAAGACTAAAAAAACTGCGGATGTACTCACTAGAGGAGCGAAGAGAGAGGGGGGACATGATTGAGACCTTTAAGTATATCACGGGGCGTATAGAGATGAAAGATGATATCTTTAGTCTTACAGGGCCCTCGATTACCAGAGGACACTCGCTGAAAATCAGGGGAGGGAAATTTCAAGGTGATGCTAGAAAGTACTTCTTCACCGAGAGGGTGGTCGATCATTGGAACGAGCTGCCTCAGCAGGTGATTGAGGCCAACAGCGTGTCAGATTTTAAGAGAAAATGGGATATTCACGTGGGATCAATAGGGGAGTAAAACTCAGGGTCATTGGCATGGGCAGACTCGATGGGCTATAGCCCTTTTCTGCCGTCAATTTCTATGTTTCTATCTACACCCTCCCAGCCATTGAAGCCCTCCCCTGCCCATCCTCCACCAAATGGCCATACACAGACACAGACCATACAAGTCTGCCCAGTAACTGGCCTAGTTCAATCTTTAATATTATTTTCTGATTCTAAATCTTCTGTGTTCATCCCACGCTTCTTTGAACTCAGTCACAGTTTTACTCTCCACCACCTCTCTCGGGAGCGCATTCCAGGCATCCACCACCCTCTCCGTAAAGTAGAATTTCCTAACATTGCCCCTGAATCTACCACCCCTCAACCTCAAATTATGTCCTCTGGTTTTACCATTTTCCTTTCTCTGGAAAAGATTTTGTTCTACATTAATACCCTTTAAGTATTTGAACGTCTGAATCATATCTCCCCTGTCTCTCCTTTCCTCTAGGGTATACATATTCAGGGCTTCCAGTCTCTCCTCATACGTCTTCTGGCGCAAGCCTCCTATCATTTTCGTCGCCCTCCTCTGGACCGCCTCAAGTCTTCTTACGTCTTTCGCCAGATACGGTCTCCAAAACTGAACACAATACTCCAAGTGGGGCCTCACCAATGACCTGTACAGGGGCATCAACACCTTCTTCCTTCTACTGACTACGCCTCTCTTTATACAGCCCAGAATCCTTCTGGCAGCAGCCACTGCCTTGTCACACTGTTTTTTCGCCTTTAGATCTTCGGACACTATCACCCCAAGGTCCCTCTCCCCGTCCGTGCATATCAGCTTCTCTCCTCCCAGCATATACGGTTCCTTCCTATTATTAATCCCCAAATGCATTACTCTGCATTTCTTTGCATTGAATTTTAGTTGCCAGGCATTAGACCATTCCTCTAACTTTTGCAGATCCTTTTTCATATTTTCCACTCCCTCTTCGGTGTCTACTCTGTTACAAATCTTGGTATCATCTGCAAAAAGGCACACTATTCCTTCTAACCCTTCAGCAATGTCACTTAATCCAATCTACCAAATGTCAAAGGAGCAGACTGCAAGTACAGTGCTACAAAGGACCAAAAGGCTTGGATACGGTCACAGGACCAGAACATATGAAGCAAGCCTGCAGGGGTGGACTGGCACCGAGGACACCGAGCATGAGAGGCGTATCCAGAAACATAAGCCCGGAATGGAGAGACATGTAGCCGCAGAAGAAACTTGAAGTGCTGCTCCTGCAGGACCACAGAGTGGGTCAGTCGAGGAAGATGTTTCATCAGAAGACGTATCCTCTGGCCCGTGATATGTTCAGATGGGGAAAGATCCTAGTTCCACACAGCTGCCACCACTTCAGGGTCCCAAGGGGCCGTGAAGCAGCCCAGACTGACCTGGTGGAAGGATAAACTAATCCGAGTCTGACGGGACAAAGTCAAAATCTCACACACCACATCCGCCCAGTCTTCATTCAAGGTAGCAGCATCCAGTGAGCAGAGATTATGAGACACCTGGCGATAGAAAAGCCAATCCCGAGCCTCCAAGAGACCCGCCGCCTGTAGATCCTGGAAAGAACGAGCACTCCCTCCTCCGACACAATATCACTCACATAGCAGAGTCCACGACCCCGCCAGCACTGTAGATATAGTTTAGATGCGTCAGGATCCAGGTCGCGGTTACCCCACAGGGGCAACAGAACCGTGGAAGTAAAAGGCAACTGCATGCATTTACACAACCACTGCCAACATTGTCTCATAGAACGCAGCAAGGGATGAGCCCTGGTAGGAAAAATCCGGTGTTGACGCTTAGCATGAAGATAATAGAGCAGATGAGTAGGAGCCATCAACTACTGTTCAAGAGTGACAGGGGTGTAAAACAGTGTGTTCTTAATCCAATCTACCAAATGTCAAAGGAGACAGGCGAGAGATTAATTTTTTAAAAAAAGTTTTTTTATGAAAAACAGCGCTATTTAAGTTCTGAAGTACACAGTATTTTCGTTGCTTACAATTTGTCTTGAACTATAAATTATGTAAATGCATTATTAAATTCCCATTAAAAAAAACCAAACAAACCTAGGTTTTACAATCAATTTTTGAGGAAAATAGCATTTTCTTGGTGTTTTAAAGCATGCAGTTTCATTGCTTACAATCTATCTTAAATTATAAATTGAGTAAACGTTATTAAATTACTTAAAAAAAAACAACCAACAAACTAGCTGTTTGTTCTACCAATTATCTTCGACTCCTTCTGCAGAATCAATGAGAGTTTTACAAGGCACTGAGAAGTAAAACGAGAAGCATTTTATCCTGGAAACTTACTGCTCCATCAGTCCACTGGGACGAACGGTCCAGTTGTTTGTCACGTCTTTAAAATGATAGAACAAGTTGAAGACTTGTTGTTTCATGTATTTCTGTTTATAAGAAAATAAATGAAAATGCTTTCAATTTCATTTCCTAGATTAAAAACCCAGAATATATTCATTAAAAAAAAATATAATTATATCACATCCCCAGATCAGATGTCTAAAGCACTACAAATTGCTTACACCTTCAGTGGCAATTTAGAATTCGGGAGTATGTGTGCCTAGGAGTTAATTCAGCACAGGCTGCCCTAAGTTAGCTGCTGGTTTGCTGTGCTAAAAGGGGGCCGCTATGACTAGCACATGGGTTTCCCATACATTAAGGCAGGGGTAGGGAACTCCGGTCCTCGAAAACCATATTCCAGTCGGGTTTTCAGGATTTCCCCAATGAATATGCATGAGATCTATTTGCATACACTGCTTTCAATGCATATTCATTGGGGAAATCCTGAATACCCGACTGGAATATGGCTCTCGAGGTCCGGAGTTCCCTACCCCTGCACTAAGGGGTCCTTTTATCAAGCTGCGCTAGTGGGGTTAGCGTGTCGAACATTTCATCACGCGCTAACTCCCACGGCCGGCTAAAAAACTAACACCTGCTCAATGCAGGCGTTAGCGGCTAGCGCGGCAGGAGGTTTAACGCGCAGTATTACACGCGTTAAACCCCTACCGCAGCTTGATAAAAGGACTCCTAAGGCCACTTTCCTTCAGTCATGGCACATGTCACTAGCATTCTGTTCGCCTTTTTTGCCGCGGCCGCACATTGTGCGGATGGCTTCATTGACTTGCCAACCAGTACTCCCAAGTCTCTTTCTTGGGGGGTCTCTCCGAGTACTGCACCGGACATCCTGTATTCATGTATAAGATTCTTGTTACCAACATGCATTACCTTACACTTAACCACGTTAAACTTTATTTGCCATGTCGCAGCCCATTTCTCAAGCGTGTTTATGTCACGTTGCAGGTCTTCGCAATCCTCCTGCATCTTCACTACTCTGAATAACTTCGTATCATCTGCAAATTTAATCACCTTGCTCGTCGTTCCAATTTCCAGGATTTAAACTGTATTCGGAAATGGACAGGGAGCCAATGAAGCAACTTGAAGAGAGGGGTAATGTGACAATAGTGGTTCTCATCCTATATGAGTCACGCAGCAGCATTTTCAACGGATTGAAGATGCGAGAGACGGGCATGTGAGAGGCCTGAGAGAAGCATGTTGCAGTAGTCTTAAGTGCGAAGTAATGAGAGCGTGGACAAGGGTTTTGGTCATGTGTTCAGAGAGAAGAGGACAGATTTTGGTAATATTATAGAGGAGGAAGTGACAGGATTTGGCAGTCTGTTGGATCTGAGCAGAGGAGAGAGAGGAGTCAAAGATTACTCCAAGGTTGCGAGCCGACGAGACAGGGAGGAGGATAACGTTATCCACAGAAATAGAGAGGGGAGATGTGGGTTTAGGCGGAAAGATAAGGAGTTCAGTTTTAGCACTAATCAGTTTGAGATGGCGGCGAGACATCCAAGCACCAATGTCGGACAGGCAGGCTGAAATTCGGGCCTGAACTCCCACAGAGATATCCAACATGGAGAAGTAGATCTGGGAGTCGTCAGCATAGAGGTGATATTGAAAACCATGAGAGGAGATCAGCGTACCAAGAGTGGGTTTATAGGGAAAAGAGGAGAGGGCCAGGACAGAGCCTTGGAGTACGCCAATAGACAGCGGGATGGCAGCAGTGGAGGATCCACTGTAACATACGCTGAAGGTACGACGAGAAAGATAGGAAGAAAACCAGGAGAGCGCAGAACTCTGGAATCCCAGCGAGGACAACATGTTATACTATAGTGTCATTATAGCCACGCTCGTAATACTATGTTTGCCATGCTATGTTTTGCCATACTGTGCTCATCATGCTCTCTCACTATACCATGTTTTGTCATGTTATGTTTACTATGCTGTGTTAACTATATTTTACCATCTTTTGTCAGGCAACATCCTTCCATGCCATGTCTGCCATCACTTTGTATAAATACACTTTAGTAAGTATGTAACTTTGTAACCCGTTCTGATCTCTCATGTGAGGATAGAATATAAAACCAACTGCTCAGCTGTTCTTCAGCCCTTTAAAAAAGGGCCATCGAGGGAGCTACAGCCCTTTCTTCAGTCGGCAGAGTAAAGAGGAAGGGAACCTCCATCTTCCCTCCCTACCCTGCTGACCCGAACGCCAGAAACAACTTTGGGGCCTTTGGCTCCGCCCCAATGACTGCCCAACTGTTCTTCAGCCCTGTATCTCGCGTGCAGCGTCAACCTTTTTTAAAAGCTTGGCGCCAAGCTCTGCGGCCGACTCACACAGCTGTCATCTAACATAGTAACATAGTAGAAGATGGCAGATAAAGACCCGAATGCCCAACCTGATTCAGTCTACAAAATCTCATCTCACTTTGGCCTGGGAGCCTGCTCCGCCCTGTCTCTTGCATGCAGCATCAAGCTTTTTTAAAAGCCTGGTGCCAAGCTCGTCAGCTGACTCCGCACTAGCTGACATTTATATCTCACTTCGGCGTAGGAGCCTTCTCCACCCTGTCCCTTGTATGCAGCATGAAGCTTTTTTAAAAAGTCTGTGCCTAACAGTTTCTTCTTTTCTGGTGCCTTCTATCCTGCTTTTACTTGTTGTGCTGTTTTACTGTGCCTCTGGAACTGTCTAACTCAGCTATTTTATAGTTTTTTTTATCTAGCAGTTCCAGACTAGTTCCTGTGGCTTCTGTTAATTTACATCATGAAGCCCCCATTTTGGTTCCTTTTCCCTTACTCTGTTCATTTTTCAATACCACTTATTGTACAAAATCTCTTTCCCCCAATGTATCTGGCTTTACTAGTGATTGTGAGACCTGCCCTGGTCTTAGAATCCCCGTACTGCTGCACACCAGAAATGATTCTTCTAAAAAAATCCCTCAGGTTGTTAATTACTCTTCTCTAAAGCCTGTACCAACTACCAACTTGCCCAGTCTTGCCTCTGACTCTCTCATGCCAGTCCCAATATTATATTGCAATGTTAGATAGGCATGTAACAAGACTCAAGTATTAAATGATTTACTAGGAGATCTTGATCTTGGATTCTTGTGCATTACTGAATCTTGGATTGCAAAAAATGATTTATTTACACAAAATGGGCTCTGTTCCCATGGTTCCCAAGATCTTTTCTCTTCCAGAAATTGCCGGAAAGGAGGCGGCCTGGCACTTCTCTTTAAATCATTTTTTGATGTTCAGCTTCTCGAAAAGGGTAGTGATACATCATTACATTACATTACATTAGAGATTTTTATTCCGCCTGTGCCTTTCGGTTCTAAGCGGATTACAAAATTGGAAGAGAACTGGACATTTCCAGGAAGTTTACATATCAGGAATATAACAAGTTTACATATCAGGAATATAATATGTTTACATATCAGGTTTAAATCACAGGTAAGGATAGTAGTACATTCAAGTTAAGGAGATTATTACATAGCGCTGAGGAAGAAATATTGGTTACATATGGAGGTTGCTTACATGGCGTTGATGGATGTTGTAGGAATGATGAATATGAAGGAGTAATTGTGTATGTGTAGGCAGGAGGTTAGAGTGATGGTAGGTGTTTTTTAAATAGAAGCGTTTTGATTTCTTTTCGGAGAACTTTGATGTCTGATGTTTTGGTCAGCAGTTTGGAGACTGTTGGATCAATTTTCGCTGCCTGTGTCGCTAGAAGGTTATCGTAGAGTTTCTTTCGTCTGGTACCATTGAAAGGGGGGTATGTGAATAGGCTTTGAGCTTTCCTTGTTCTGTGTGTGAGGTTGCGGTATAGGCGGTTGTTTAGGTAACTTGGAGCAGCTCCGTGGGTTACTTTGAATAGAAGACAGTAGAATTTGAATTGTGATCTTGCTTTTATTGGAAGCCAGTGAGAGTCTAAGTAAGCATTTGTGATGTGGTCGAATTTGCTAAGCGAGTAGATGAGTCTGAGGGCTGTGTTCTGAACGGTTTGTAGTTGTTTTATCATGTAGTTTGGGCATGATAGGTAGAGGCTGTTGCAGTAGTCTAAAATACTAAGTACCAGGGATTAGACAATGATTCTGTATTGGTCTCTGTCGAAGAATTTTCTTATTTTTCTAAGGTTTCGCATGGTGTAGAAAGCTTTTTGGATGATTTTGTGAATTTGTGTCTGCATTGTACAGCGTCTGTCTAGTTGTATTCCCAGGATTTTGAGAGTGGTCTGTATAGAATATATTAGAATATATGTTAGCTACTGTCAGCGATGAGCTCCATTGTCACCCATTGGGTATTTTGGTATACCATCCTCCAATTCCCTGGAACAAATCCTCTGAACTTGTTTTTGAGATAATAACAAGCGCTTTCCTAAAATTTCAAAGATTACTAGTTATTGGTGATATCAATCTCCATCTAGATGATAATGCTAGCAAGGGCGTGACTTAATTCAGCAGTTTTCTCACCTCTCTGGGTTTCCCCTCTCTTAAGACCTCTCCAACCCATGAAAAGGAGCACTCTCTTGATATCATTAGTTTTCTTGACCTTACTGACTATAATACTTTAGTCAAAGATGTTCGTTGGGAGCTAGTCCCTTGGTCCGACCAGTTTTTAGGTACCTTCTGTCTTCCTATTTTCATGTCTCAACTTGGGATTCAATCCCGTGTCTCAAAATCTATTACCTTCCGCAAAAAAATTGTGAGTGAACAGTTCTGGACCTAATTTATTAATCAGCTCACTTTCTGTCCCAAGCTTGATGCCTTAGAAGTCAACTGGCATAATTGGGTAAACCTTTCTAAGACTACTTATTGCTCTCTTGCTCCTTTACATTACATTACATTACATTACATTAGTGATTTCTATTCCGTCAATACCTTACGGTTCAAGGCGGATTACATAAAAATTTTCAGAGATTACATAAAAAGTTTACATAAAAATTTACAGGAATAGCATAAGAGATTATCTACTAAGACTGTTTCCTACTCCCATAAGGTCCCCTAGTATCTTCCTTATCATAGAGAACTGAAGCAGAAATGCCGAGTACTGGAGCGTAAATGGAAAAAATCTAAATCTCCTGCAGATAGACAGTCTTGGAGGGACAGTATTAGGTTCTATAATACAGCATTAAAAAAAGCTAGGAAAAATGTTTACGGTGATAAAATTATCAGATCTAATAATCAAAGCTGTACTCTGTTTAATATCTGGCGCACTTTAACTTCTAATAATGATTCACCTATACATCCTTCCTCTCCAGTAGCGGACGATCTAGCAAACATTTTTAATGGAAAGGTCGCTGCTATAAGAAACTCTTTTTCTTCATTAGTTTCTTACAGTTCTCTGGTGACCAGCGACACTAATATTTTCCCAGTAGATAGAACCTGGACAGTCTTTGAGTATGTATCTAAGACTCAGGTTTCAAAATTGTGCCACAAACTAAGATCTTGTAAATGTGCCTTGGATCAGTTTCCTTCATACCTATATGAGAAAATTCACAACCAGGCTATTTCATCTCTTACCAGACTTTATAAATTCTGCCTTACTATCAGGTATATTTACTGCAGAGATGGGTCACATTGCACTGACCCCACTACTGAAAAAAGCTGATCTAGATCCATCTTCACCTTCTAGTTATCAACCTATAGCGAATATTCTTCTCCTGACCAAAATGTTAGTCTATCATATCTGCTCAGCTGTCATCATACTTAGCATACTTAGAGAGATTTGTCATTCTTCTACCTTGCCAATATGGTTTCAGTCCCAACTTCAGTACCCCGAATCTCTATTGGTCTCACTAATTTCAAATGTTCAGCAACTACATTCATGTAATGTTCGCAGTCCTATTACAATTCAATCTATTTGCGGCCTTTGACGTCATTCGCCACGATATCTTGATCTACCAACTTTCTGAGATAGGCATTGATTCTACAGTCTTAGACTGGTTGTCGAAATTCCTACAATCCCGCTCATATACTGTCAATATGAATGGCCCCATGTCATCTTCTTAGAAGCCACTATGCAGAGTCCTGTAGGGATCACCTCTGTCCCTTTTTCAACATCTATATGTCTAAAACTTTTCCATTTATCTCCCTTTGAAACATTATATACATATGCAGATACATCTTTGTCCTTCTTGAGATAGATTTGAATCTCACAAACCTTGCTGAGAATATAATAGCATGCATAATGAAACTTCAATCTTGGGCCCTTACTGTGCAAATGAAGCTGAATGAGTCCAAAAACAAACTACTGTGGCTTGGCCCAAAACTAGATCAACTATCTTCGTCCATTTCATTGCCATCTGGATCTTCACTGCAGATTGAATTCTCAAGTAAAGTTTTGGTGTCGTCATAGACTCAACACTTTCATTCAATGACCATCTTAATTGTCTGGTGAAAAAATGCTTCTTTAATCTCCATATGCTGAGGAAAGTGAGATCCTGCTTCCACCAACAACATTTTGCTGTCCTCGTACAATCAATCATTCTTTCAAGGTTGGATTATTGTAATTTGGTCTATCTAAGTCTAACCAAGAAAAGTCTTCAAAGACTTCAACACATCCAGAATACTGCAGTTGATCTTTGCAAAAAGCAAATATGATCATGTTTTCCCGCTTTTGTTAAAACTTCACTGGCTCCCAGTAATCTCTAGGGTTAACTTGAAATGTGCATGGTACTCTTCCCCCTTTAATTCCTCTATCCTGGAATTCCGTGAGACCTGATATTACCAGATCTATCCAAAAGCTTAAATTATCTTTCCCCTCGTTAAAAGGCGTTATCTATATTGGAAAATTAGGAAAATCTCTCTACTTTAAAATTACTGAGCTTTGGAATAACTTTCCTGTCCAGCTGCGTAATTTGGGCTCTTTCCAATTATTTTAAAAACATCTGAAAAAGTGGCTATTTTCAAAAATGTAAATTCCGCTGCTCTCTATATAACCACTAATTCTTATTATATTTTCCTTTCTTCAAAACTCTTGTAAACCGTGCCGAGCTCTATCCTTATAGAGAAGATGCGGTATATAAGCTTAAGATTTAGTTTAGTTTAAATAAATAAATAAGATTTAGTTTAGTTTAAATAAATAAATGATGTATACAGAGCTGCATATGTGTAGTAGTGCTATAGAAATGATTAGTAGTACTAGTGCCTATGTAATAGCGCAAGCGAAGCTGGGTTTGGGCCAGTGCAAAAACAGCCAGGCACAAGCACAAAAAGTAAAGTAACACTCTTTAATAATAATAATAATAATAACTTTATTCTTCTATACCGCCATAGTCGTGAGACTTCTAGGCGGTTCACACCGAAGAGAGCTGGACAGTCAGCGAGTTACAATATGTAGAAGTCCGGGATACAGTATTTAGAAAACTTACAAAAAAGCATATAGTTAGCTTGGTAAGTTCTATCCGGGAAGGTTTTGTATCTGCAGCCGGTAATGCTTGGGTATGCAAATAGGTTGCTGTTTCTGGTTTGTCTTGTAGGGCTGTATAGAGTGAAGTGAGGTAGCAGGTAGGTAGGAGCTAGTCCCCATACCAGTTTGAAACATATACAAGAGAACTTGAAAATTATTTGTGCCTCCATTGGCAGCCAGTGAAGCAGTCTGTAGTAGGGGCTAACATGGTCGCTCTTTTTTAATCCAAATATCAAGCGTACCGCTGTGTTTTGAACAATCCTAAGTTTCCTTTCAGTTTTTTTGGGTATGCCCATATAAACAATATTGCAGTAGTCCAGTGTTGAAAGTACTAGTGATTGCACTAGTAGTCTAAATGATAGAGGGTCGAAATATTTTTTGATGGACCTTAATTTCCACAGTGTCAGGAAACTTTTTTTTACTACTGTGTTTGTGTGTTCCACCATTGTCAAGTGTGTGTCTAGTGTGACTCCCAATATTTTTATTGTTTTAGTATTCGGGTATTCATGATCTTTTATATGTATTGTTGTATTTGTAATTTTGTCTGTTGGGCTTGCGAGGAAGACTTTTGTTTTTTCTGTGTTTAGTTTCAGCTTGAAGTTTATTGTCCAGTGTTCTATTTCGGTCATAATATGAGAAATGTATTCTGAGGTCTCGTTCGTTATGCTGTTTACTGGGATTAATATGGAAATGTTATCTGCATATATGTAGTGGATTAGGTTTAGCTTTTTTAGGAAGTGTCCTAGGGATGATATGTAGATGTTGAATAGAGTAGGAGACAGCGGTGAACCTTGTGGTATTCCCGAGGGTTTTTTCCAGGTGTTTGAGTATGTTCCTCCACTAGTCACCCGGTAGGATCTCTTTGTTAGGAAACCCTGTAACCAGTTTCTTACTCTTCCTGTGATTTCATGGTCAACCAGATCGAAAGCGCTGTTGAAATCTAGTTGTAAAATCATAGCACTTGTTCCTTTGCTGAGTAAGCCATATAGGTGATTAAGGATCGAGGCTAGGACTGTCTCAGTGCTAAAACCTTTTCTGAATCCCGATTGGTGTTCACTGAGAATGTTGAATTTGTCTAGGTAGTCTACTAGCTCCAAATTGACTAATCCTTCGAGTAGCTTGGTGAATAATGGGATGCTTGCTATCGGTCTGTAGTTGCTTTTTTGGGCTAGGGAGTTTTTTTGGTCTTTGGGAATGGGTGTGATTAGTATATGACCCATTTCCTCATGGAATGTTCCTTCAGTGAGAGTGGTTGCTATCCAGGTAAAAAGATCCTTTTTAAAATCTAGAGTGGCTGCTGTCATGGTCTTGGAAGGACATACGTCCAGTAGGCAGTTTGATTTGGTATATTTGTTGAATAGGGTTAGGAATTGGTGCCAGTTTGGAGGTTCAAAATGGTTCCAGAGCATGCCTACTCCTGATTCTTGTTCGTGGAGTTCTGATTGGAAATCGAAGTTGGGTGAGGGTGAAGGTATTGTTGTACTTACATCTAAGATTTTGTTTTTAAAAAACGTGGCAAGGGTTTCTGCCGAAGGTGTACATTCATTATTCTGTAGCATGATATGGGTGGTGTCTGTTAGTTTTTTTACCAACTTGAATAGTTCTTTGCTATTTGTTTTGGGTGTTCCTATTTTTTGTGTGTAGTATGTTGTTTGCTTTTCTCTGATTAGATTTTTGTAGTTTTTCATTTTTTGTTTCCAGTGGATTTTGTCTTCTTTGTTTGTTTTCTGCCAGGTTCTTTCTATTTCTCTCAGTTCCTGTTTGAGAGTTAGTAATTCAGAGTCGTACCATTCGTTTGGTTCCCTTTCTTTCTTTTTGAATGTTTGTAACGGTGCTATTTGATCTAATATTTCTTTACTAGATTTTGCCCATCTGTTTGGGAAGTTTTGTGTTTCCTCCATTTTGGGTTGTAATTCGTAGTGGGTCCAGAATTCTATTGGGTTTATAGTTCCTCTTCTGGTGATTGTGGCAGGGTTTGGGTTTTTTCTTTTATACTTTGGTTGGTGTGATTTTTTTTGCCAATACAGATCGAAATTACAAATGTAGTGATCTGACCAGATGCATTCTTTCCAGGCCCCTATGCTATGTTGGATCTTTGGGTCAGGGACTTCTTTTTGTGAAAAGGTAATTAGGTCTAATTGGTGGCCTTTTTCATGTGTTTTTTCTGGTTTTGGTACTAAGAAGCCATGGGTTGTTTGGAAAGTGATAATTTCTATCACGTTTGGCTTATCCACTTGTTCTAGGTGCACGTTCATGTCGCCCAGTAGTAGGTTATATGTTCCTTTTAGGGTGTTGGTGGTGAGGTATTCAAAGAACCCTTCTCTGGTATTAGACCATTGGGGGGGGGGGATGTAAAATAGTGTCACGGTTAGTGCCTCTTCTAGTTGTGTGTTGGTGATCTTACAGGTTAATATTTCTAGGTCGTTTGTGGTTTTTGCATCTATTTTGCTATATTCAAAGGATTCTTTTAAAATTATCGCTATACCGCCCCCTTTTTTCCAGTTTCTAGATAGTGGTAATATTTTGTAACCTTGGGGTAGTATTTCTTTCATAATAGTGTCTGTGTCTGAAATCATCCATGTTTCGGTCAGGCAGGAGATCGGGTTTAGTTTGCGTCAGCCAATCGTGTAGTATTTGAGCTTTGTTTCTTACAGAACGGGTGTTTAGGTAATATCCCTTGAAACTGACATATTTAATTGGGATGGGAGTATTAATACATTCTATAGTTTTCAATTCCTTTCCATGGTCTTGTTACTATGGTGTTTGAAGTAGTTGCGTGTTCTGTTTACCACGGGTATTTGAAGTGGGCCTAGCTTTGAAAAATCATGTAGAAATTGGTGTGAACCAGTTGGTTTACTCGTCTTTGTTGGTCTGTGCCAGGAGAAATGAATAAGGATTGGTTTGGGGTTTTTTTTGTCATTACACCAACTTCTATAACATTTTAAGTAGAGAATCCCCAATATAAGTAGGTATTTGTTTAAAATCGCCATGTTTTGTTGTTGTTTAGATTGGGTGATCTAACTTTTTGCTGATATAATAATAATATCGGCAGTAATAAGCAGTAATACTATATATATAATAATGCAGTAATACCATATATATTGTCACAAGCTCGAGTCCAATGCCGGCCTTGTGCCAGGGAAGAGTCACAAAAATCACTCCCTGAAACTAGTCCGGGCCAACCATGTTACCCCTGATAGACAAGAGCAAGAACAGGAAGCACAGGCTGTGTTTAAACCTGAGGCAGAACACAGCCTGGTGAAATCTGGTAAGGCCCCTTTAAATCCTCCATTTTGTGTCAAGCTGGCTAAGCAGGGGAAAAGGCAAACACAGCTGAAGGAAGTTCAGCCCCGGAGTAGGGCTGGGCGTGGTACAGCAGCTTGGCAGCATTTAGAGAGCTGGCTGACCAAGAGGAAGGGGAAGACTGGAGAAGCTCTCATGTGGAAGGAGCCTCCAATTCCTCCAGAGCCACGGGATGTGGAAATGTTGGACTCTGAACCAGTTGAAACAACCTTGGTAAATCCGGGATGTGAAGATATGGATTACAGCACTTTAACAGAGGTGGGCCAATTTGAAGAAATGGAAACTAATTAATTTGAAGTTGTTTTTTTTTGGTGCTAAGTTTTGTTGAAAGTTTCCATTTCCATTGAGTATAAGTATTTTCCTGAAGTATGTTAACTAAGGGAATGTATGCTAGCCCAAGGGTATGCTGGTATGGGAAGTTTTATTTCTCTTGCTTACCAAGAGTGCTGCTGTGGAAGGAACTGCAGCAGGTTCTTATTCAGAAAGTGTAAATATCCTGTAAGCTTGAGACAGGATTTACACAGCACCAGGATGAATAGTTTTCAGAGTTTTCTTTGTTTGAGAGTCAAGGACTGTTAGAGACTCTGCTACACCTGGGACATTGCTAAGAAACTTTGGAACATGATCCAGACCAGGCTGGTTACTATGATATTTTGTTTGTGTTATTTTTGCCAAAGACCATTGGAATACAATTTCTTTTGATGCATTTTTTTCTGGACTTGTGAATTGAACAATAAATTTAATTTTTGTTATTTCATAACTTACCTGTGTGAGGCCATTCTGATTAAACTCATAGGATAAGTTTTGCACAACAGGGACTTCCTCCATCTTGGGGAAGCACGCTGGGGAGACTATTGTAAGCGTGGGCCGGTTACCGCGAGCCTTGAGGGCCGGCCACGCTACAATATATATAATAATATTGGCAGTAGTTTTCCCGCAGATATAAGCAGTAATAGTATCAGTTGTCAGTAGTGAGCAGTAATATGCAGTAATAAGCAGTTGTGAGCGGTAATAATTAACTCAAAAAAGGAAAATCCTGCACCCTGTTACTTCACAGGGCCAGGCATACAAGGAACAGTTTTTTGGTTCAAAAGTCCTGAGATGGTAGAGTTACCATGTTTTTTACAGGACAAAAAGAGGACATGAGGCCCCGCCCTGTTCCTTCCCCAGACCCAACCCTGCCCCACAAATCTCATTTCCCCTTCTTCCGTATCTGGAAGGGGTTCATAGACAAAAGCGCGTGCCGACAAGGGTGCGCTGACAACCCAGCACAGACAACTGAGTGCAAGGCGGAAGCGCACCGAAGAAAAACAGTATTTTAAGGGGCTCCGACGGGGGGTGTTGGTAGGGAACCCACCCACTTTACTTAACAGAGATCGCGTTGGGGGGGGGTTGGGGGTGTTGTAACCCCCCTCATTTACTGGAAACTTAACTTTTTCCCTCTTTTTTAGGGAAAAAGTGAAGTTTTCAGTATAATGTGGGGGGTTACATCCCCCCAAGCCCCCCACAATGCCGGCACGATCTCTGTTAAGTAAAGTGGGGGGGGGTTCCCCCCACCTCATCGGAGCCCTTTAAAATACTGTTTTTCTTCAGCGCACTTCCGCCTTGCGCTCAGTTGTCTGCGCTGGGTTGTCAGCGCGCCTTTGTCGTCGCGCGCTTTTGACCTGTCACCTCTGGAAGGCCTCCAAGCATAAGTGTGACATCATCGCATCATATTCATGCATGCTCAGAGGCCCTTCAGATGCGACCCTGAGCTCTGGCACAGCCGAGGCCATCCAAAACCTGGACAAAGTGCTGGGTTTTCTAAATCCATCCACTCCTCTAAAAAGAGGACCTATCAGGATAAATGTGGACATCTGCTAACCCTATGAAATAGGTCTGTGGCTGTCAGAGCTCAAGACAAGCCCCAAACACAGTCTTGTAACTGTCTTTCTTGAGCCAGGTAACAAGTTCAGGTGTTAGCCAGGCTCCCAAGTATTCAGCAAGAAAATGTTTGGCTTATCTCAGCCAAGCAGAGTGTCTAGTAGTTGTAGTTAAGGTAGGGTTACCAGACATCTGAATTTCCGCAGACAAGTCCTCCTTTGTCCAGGTTTTGAAAAGCTTCCAGCTAGCTGTGATGTCGTGATGGCATTTGCGCATGCACGGATGCAATGCAGTGATGTAACGTGCATTGCGCATGTGTGTGATGTCATTGAGTCACATCAGTGCATGCACAAAGGTTAAAGGGGGCGGGATGGGGCGTGACTCGGGCGGAACTGGGGGCAGGGCCATGGGTCCGGATTTTCATTCCAGGAAATCTGGTAACCCTAAATTAAGAAGTATGCTGGGGCCTGTTATTCCTCCTCCTCCCCTGTGCCTCCTTAACCTAGTTCTGACCTGTGCCTGACTCCTACTTCCTATATCACTTCCCCCTAAAGGGGATCTACCTATGTTAAGGTTGTTCTGACATGGTGAGGAAGTATCCAGTAGGGAGAGTGGTAGTGTCCTACAGACTCCCTCACAGCCTAATTTATCAATTAAGTTGCATGTAACGCACTGTTCTACCAAATCTGTACATACAAGCTTGCACGCTAAGTGCAAAAATGTCCACACAATATTACAGAGTGGGGTGGAATGGTGCTCATTCTTTAAAGACGTTTTCCAGCTGAAAAAAAAGGAACCAAACACAAAATGAAAAATTTCTGCCTGACCATCAATATTTGAACAATTCCAATCAGAACAAAAACCTGCTTCAGTATAATCAAATGATCACACACATTGAAGCAAGTAGGCAAAACCAGTTATACTGATAGCACTACGTGAGGGAGTCTGTGAACTTCAAACACCTGACACCCCAGATTACAAGTGTCTAATGGGGTCTGAATATCAGCATGAGGCTATTTGAATGACCAAATGCTATAAAATATGTTTGATTATTATATCTGGCCGTATATGAAACAATGTTGTTTAGTCACAAGGATCAAGTATCAATAACCAATAACCCAGGTGATAACGTCTTTTTTTCACCCTTCTTTCCCTGTGCACAAGAGAGAGCTTTTCCACAGATTTATTTATTTGCCCTCAGAGGTGCCACCAGAAGATCACCATATCATATCTTCTGGCTTTACGCACCAAATCGTCATAGGTACAAAAATATTTAGTGTGTGTCTCTATTTCATGTATTTTTGTTTTTTATTTTTTAGTTTTTAACCTTACAACTATAAATATTTTAAAGAACTTTTTCAAGAAATTTTACAACGTTAGAAATACTTAGCTGGCTGGTGGTAAATGATGGTAAGGGATTAATGAGCCAACATGTTTCACCCTTAGAGGGGGTTTCCTCAGGGCTACTATCCCTTTTCCTGCTAGTTGCTCACGACATGACCACCCAGTAAGTTTTCCGAAAAACTTTTACTGGGTGGTCATGTCGTGAGCAACTAGCAGGAAAAGGGATAGTAGCCCTGAGGAAACCCCCTCTAAGGGTGAAACATGTTGGCTCATTAATCCCTTACCATCATTTACCACCAGCCAGCTAAGTATTTCTAACGTTGTAAAATTTCTTGAAAAAGTTCTTTAAAATATTTATAGTTGTAAGGTTAAAAACTAAAAAATAAAAAACAAAAATACATGAAATAGAGACACACACTAAATATTTTTGTACCTATGACGATTTGGTGCGTAAAGCCAGAAGATATGATATGGTGATCTTCTGGTGGCACCTCTGAGGGCAAATAAATAAATCTGTGGAAAAGCTCTCTCTTGTGCACAGGGAAAGAAGGGTGAAAAAAAGACGTTATCACCTGGGTTATTGGTTATAAAATATGTTTGAACATCAGAAAATAAAGAAGCAAAAGTACTTAGCTTATCCCAATGGGAGCCCAGCCGTTTCACTAATTAAAGCTTCCTCAGGGATTGGAAAACTTATGCGATCTGATTTCATTAATTCAGCATTTCAATTGCTTTCACCAAAAAACAGAGTGCCAAAATTCTTAGGGCTTCCGACATTGTTTTGAGGTTCACAGACTCATTCAAGTGGTAGCGATATCAGTAGAACTAGTTTTGCCTACTTGCTTCAACATGTGTGATCACATTATCTTATACGAACATGTTATAAACTGAAGATTAGGTGAATATTCAAATTAGCATCACAGAATTCAAATCATTATTAGTGGCTTAAATGAACTGTGTGCGTGAGGAGGGGGGATCTACGTTTTTTAAAATAAATAAAATTAAAATAAACACAGGTAAGAGGAGCATGTTTAGCCATGCCAGTTGGGACAAATGTTACATCCAGAATTATTTCCTGGTATGTGTAAATCATGATTGGTCATTGCTTTAAAATAAACTACATTTCTATCTTAACCAAGTGTAGCTTGACATTGTTCCAGCTTTTGCTACTTTGGTTTGCAAAAATGTTGTTTTCTCCTTGATTATGAGGGTATATAAATACAGCATAACCATAACAGATCATGTATGAATCACATCATGCACATTAACCATAACAGTCCCTATTAATTTAGTCCGGAAAACCCCAGACACAAGACTCCGCCCTGTCCCCACAAAGCCTCCTCTCTTCCCTGATGAGGTCTGGCCACGTTTGGAGGGCCTGGGGCATGCACAGATAAGTGTGATATCATCCGCGCATGCTAAGAGGCTGACCCACGTGTGAGAAAAAATTGGCAGGAGGGTTGCCCACTCCCTTTGCCAACGTAGGTTCTCCCTTTGCCAGGCACCACCTCCTGAACCATCCCTTCCCCTCCCCCGTCCCTCCAATGAACCAGCACTAGCACCGGGAACTGACTCAATCTCCCCCACCCCCTGCGGCAGTGAAAATGGCAGGAGGGAGTGGGCATCCCTCCTGCCATACCGACCCCACCCCCTGCACAAGAAAAAATGGCAGGAGGGATGCCCTCTCCTTCCTGCCACTGGATGCATGAACAAAATTTCAATTCAAGAAAGAGACATTGCACAGAGAGGAGGAGGCCTTGGGAGGGGCCTTAGGCATTTGAGCCAATTAGGCCCATCCCTGTGCATCACATGATGCACAGGGAAGGAAAAGTCCTGCAATTTTGGACTGGGTGCCTCTGCAGCAGGTGGGATTGCATCCCTCCTGCTCCCAACTTCTGAAAAAGGTACTGGGTGAGAGGGTGGGGGTTCAGGGGAGCATCCATTGGCAGGAGGAAGTTGGCATCCTTCCTGCCGTTTTCACTGCCGCGGGGGGGAGGGGAGTCAGTTCCTGGTGATGGTGCTAGTTCATTGGGGGGACACTTGGGAGGGCAGTCATTGGTGGGAGGTGTGCTTTTTTTCTTTTCTTTTTTTTTGATGGGCCAGATATTGTGTGTGTGTAACATGCACATCTGTGCTCATTAAAAAAAAAGGTCTGAAATATTGTTAAATGGGTAAGCGACTGGTCTTATTTGCTTATTTTGGATCACTAAAAGCCCTGTTTTTTGGGGGGGGGTTTGTGAATAGCCAAGTGATGTTAGTGTATCAATCGCTTGTTTACTTTGCTTGGGGTTTTAGCTAATTTGCATGGCCGGATCAGAACATGAACGATCAAGGGGAAAAAACACGCAGCGAGCCATTTTGTGCACCAGGTTAGCAAATGTGATAGTCTCTAAAGCAGTCAAAACTGGTTTAATGATGATCACTGACTTTAATGCATCTGGGCCTGAATGATGTATAAGTTCTCAAATAAATAAATGATAACAAGATAAGTCATTCTACCTTCATTGATCCATAAACATCAGTGCGGTCAAACATCTGTTTGAAGTAATCCAGGCTACCTATAGCAGTCTGCCAGGGCATGTACTCGGTTTCATTAATAAGGAATTTAGTGGTGTCCAATGCAGCTGTTGTATGTATGTATTTAGCTCTAAAATGAATAAGATACAAATCAAAATGTATAGGAATTCCTCCCTCTTTTTTTTTAACCTCTATACATATGGCTCCTGCAACTAGATATCTGAACAGATGTGACTTAGATTTCCTTGCTAGACCTCACTAGTCACTGGAGGGGAAGGGTTTCTTTCAGAACTGACCCCCTCATCATCACTCACCCTCCCGGTGGAAGTCATTTCTATAACAGCTGTTTTTACTTCAACATTGAAGGACATTTTTCCTACAGACATACATTAGTGGCCAAAATTATGGAAACACTTAGGGGCTCATAATAATAATAATAAAAGTCTAAAAAGTGGCCTAAATGGGTACTTGGACGATCAAAAAGACTGATCGTCCAAGTACCCATAATCAAAGCTGGTTTTAGACATATCTAAAACCAGCTTAGGCCTTTCCCCTGCCTCTAAACGCATAGAGCAAAAAGACTTAGACCAAGTCAAAACAGGTATAAGTGCTGAAAAAGGGGCTGCTGAGCTGATCGCTGCAGCTCAGCGGCCCCAGCAACCTGCCTATCGCTGCAGGAGAGATGGCTCATCTCTCCTGTCGCGATGGTGATTGCCCACCCCCCTCCGAACCACGGCAGTTCAGGGTGAGCATCGCGGCAGGGCATCTCCCCTGTTGGCGATCCTCACCCCGAAGTGCCGCGGTTTGGAGGGGGGTGGGCAATCACCATCGCAGCAGGAGAGATGAGCCATCTCTCCTGCAGCGATCAGCCCTTCTTCCCCTACAATGATCGGGCAGGAGGGAGCCCAAGCCCTCCTGCCCAGATGGCACTGCGACCCCCCATCATGATTGAGCAAGAGGGAGCCCAAGCCCTCTTGCCCCGGCAGCACCCGCACCCCCATCACGATCGGGCAGGAGGGAGCCCAAGCCCTCCTGTCCTCGATGCAAGGGCCCCCCTGATCGCCTGATCCTTGACCTCCCCCCCCCGCAGACCTCAAGACCCCCACCCGTCCTCCCCGTACCTTCAAAATTGTATGTCGGATGGATGGGTACCAAACCCGTCTGTCCGACAGGCCAGCCATCTGTTGAATGGCTGGCCTTAGGGCCTGATTGACCCAGGCAGCTCAAATCCCACCCACAGGTGGGGCCGGAGACACCTGGGCCAACTGGAATAGGCCCAGTAGGCTTAGGCCCCTTCTATGGTTGGGGCCTTAGGCATATGGGTCGGGTTGGGATCCCTCCTACCCGATCGTGAGACAGAGAAAGATACCAGATATATACATATCCTAACAAGTAATCATTATAGATGGAAACAAAAATTACATTAAAAATAAAAATAAAGTACATTTAAGCAAATTAGAAATTTTAAACTAGAGAGAATTAAACTAAAGTGAAATAAAGGTCCAATTAAATAAAGGCAGGAGGGTCCCAAAATTCAGTATAATAATTCAGTATAAATGAGCAAGATAATAAAATAAAAACAAACTCAGAAAAAAAAAATCAAAATAAAATATAATTATCCCAGGACAAGCAGGCAGCATATTCTCTACATGTGGGTGACATCATCTACAGAGACCCGATCGGACACTCTCGCAAGCAAATTTGCTTGAAGATCTTCAAGCTTGCGAGTGTACTGCGCATGCATCTTCCCGCCCAAGTCAGGGCGCGCATCTCCTTAGCATGGCCTCAGTTCTTCGTTTTCCGCGGAGTCAGAAGCCCTGTTCCTCTGCTCTGCGAGATCGGAGTGCCTTTTGCACCGCGGTTTGCTTAATTTTTTTGTTTTCGGGTGAGTCGTTGTGTGGCGTTTTCTTTAAAAAAAAAAAAAATTTACTTTCTCGTATCGACATTGACCCGGGGCCCCGGCTCCGACTTGGCTGACTAACCTTGCGTGGCTGCGGCGGCAGTTTTGGCCCTATGTCCCTGTCTGTTACTGGCTTTAAGAAGTGCACTCAGTGCGGTCGGGTTATTTGTATTACTGACCCCCACCGTTGGAGCATTGAGTGCCTGGGAGTGAATCACCGGACTGAATCCTGCCCATGCTATGCGACCCTCCAGCCCCGGGTGCTTCGTAGGAAACGGGTGAAGATCCTCGAACTGTTTGGAGCCATGGATCCTTCGACCGGGGCAACTTCGGCCTCAACTCCGACCTCGGCCCCGGCATCGAAGGCCTCGACCTCGTCGAAGTCACCATCTTCCACCAAGACTTCGGTAGCTGCCTCGACAAAACCTGTGGCCTCGGGTAAGTCTCTTCTTCCTCCCTTAGGTTCTCTAGCGAAGAAGCCTTCCCTGGGGTCTCAGGGGGGTGCGGTGGGCCATGCCTCCACACAACGGGAATACTCTTCATCGAGGTCGCCCTTGTTGGAGCGCACTGCTGTACCTACATGACCTGATCCAATGGTCTCGGTGCCGATGTTCGAGGACATGCTGAAGGCCATCTTGAAGACGCAGATCTCCTCGGTCCTGAGCCAGCTTGCCCCTGCCTTGCCCCTCCCCTCAGCAGGCCAGCCTGAACGTCTGCTCGATGCCCCTCGGGGTCAGTGTCGACGGTCCCGCAGGCTCTCCTCTAGTGGGTCTTCCCCTGCTGCTTCGAGGCTTGGGTCTCTGGTCTGTGCACCTCATTTGAAGCACCTGACAGAAACCACTTCATCCTTCAGGCACCCGCCCTCAAAGTGGCCTTGGGACTCGCCTCGTCGAGGTTGGTCCCCTCCCCATGGACCTCAAGGCACTTCGAGGCATTGGTGCAGTCAAGACGCATCTCTCATTCCCTTAGTCGGCCCTCCATGTCTGTCTCTCCGGGTCGAGGCGGGTCAAGGTTCAGGACCCCTCCCTCGAAACCATCGGGGAAGTTGATCTCTTCTCCGCTTCCACGTATCCCGGGCTCTTCCCCTGGTAGGATGCAGCATGGGCGTTCTTCTACCTCCCCGGGACTTCAAAGCAGGACGTCCTCGTAATCCTTTTCTCGAGACTCGGACATGCCTGCTCTTTATTCTAGGGAAATATCCCCATCCTTTTCGGCGGCTCAACGTTCTGAGTCTTCCTCATCTCGCGAGGTTCTTCCTTCATCTCAGACTTCCTCCTTCATGAGGTTTGTCTCGGACATGGGTAAGGCTCTTTAGCTGGACCTCCAGTCTGAATCCCGGTACACTCAGGAATACCTGGATGAGTTGGAGCTCCCTCATCCTCCTATGGAGTCTTTGCGTCTTCCTCTGAATCAAGTTCTGAAACAGACATTCTTCCGGAATCTGGAAACTTGGGGTTATAGTGTCCGAAGATCTAAAGGCGAAAAAACAGTGTGACAAGGCAGTGGCTGCTGCCAGAAGGATGCTGGGCTGTATAAAGAGAGGCGTAGTCAGTAGAAGGAAGAAGGTGTTGATGCCCCTGTACAGGTCATTGGTGAGGCCCCACTTGGAGTATTGTGTTCAGTTTTGGAGACCGTATCTGGCGAAAGACGTAAGAAGACTTGAGGCGGTCCAGAGGAGGGCGACGAAAATGATAGGAGGCTTGTGCCAGAAGACGTATGAGGAGAGACTGGAAGCCCTGAATATGTATACCCTAGAGGAAAGGAGAGACAGGGGAGATATGATTCAGACGTTCAAATACTTGAAGGGTATTAACGTAGAACAAAATCTTTTCCAGAGAAAGGAAAATGGTAAAACCAGAGGACATAATTTGAGGTTGAGGGGTGGTAGATTCAGGGGCAATGTTAGGAAATTCTACTTTATGGAGAGGGTAGTTGATGCCTGGAATGTGCTCCCCAGAGAGGTGGTGGAGAGTAAAACTGTGACTGAGTTCAAAGAAGCATGGGATGAACACAGAAGATTTAGAATCAGAAAATAATATTAAATATTGAACTAGGCCAGTACTGGGCAGATTTCCAGGTCTGTGTCTGTGTATGGCCGTTTGGTGGAGGATGGGCAGGGGAGGGCTTCAATAGCTGGGAGGTTGTAAATGGGCTGGAGTAAGTCTTAACAGAGATTTCGGCAGTTGGAACCCAAGCACAGTACCGGGTAAAGCTTTGGATTCTTGCCCAGAAATAGCTAAGAAGAAAAAAATTAAAAAAAATAAAATAAAATTTAAATTTAAATTGAATCAGGTTGGGCAGACTGGATGGACCATTCGGGTCTTTATCTGCCGTCATCTACTATGTTACTATGACCCCTTATGCCATCCCTGCCATCCCTTCCAAGATGGAATCTCTATATTGCACGGTTCTGTGTAAGGGCTTTGAAAAGGCACAGCTTTCCCATCAGTCCCTGGTTATGGAAAAAGTCACTGAAAAAGTCTAACCCCTCATGGGTCTATGTTGCCGTCCCCACGGGCAGGGAGGGGAGGACGATGGACAAATCGGTCGCCGGCTCTACCAGAACTCAGTGATGGCAAACCGTGTCCTCAATTATAATTTTACTTTCACCTCTTATCTCAAGCACTGCCTGAAGGTTCTGCATTCTTTCTTCCTGACATGCCCACTCGCCGTCAGCCTGCGTTCCACCAACTTCTGTCCCAGGTCTGTCTCTATATGCTCCAGGCCGCGTACAACGCCTTTGAGCTGTCATCCCGGGTCATGGCCTATGCGGTGGCGATGCATCGCTTGGCCTGGCTGCGCATCGTGGACTTGGACCCATATTTGCAGGATCGCCTAGCATATCTCCCTTGTGTGGGGAACGAGCTCTTTGATGAGTCGATCGAGGCGGCTACGAAACGCTTTTTGGAACATGAGTGATCCTTTTCCTCCCTGGTGCGCCCTAAGGTAAAAGCCCCCCCTGCTAAGCAGTATAAGCTTCCTCCGCGGCGCTATCTGCAAAAGTCCACCCCGGCTCTCTCCCATCCGCCTCCTCGGCGGCCTCAGCAGCAGCAGCGTCCCTCTAAGCCTCAGACGCCTGCAGTGGCGAAGCCGGCACTGTCCTTTTGACATTTCCAGTCAGAGCACGTCAGTGTCCATCCATCAGCCTCCCTCCCCTGCCCATTGGGGGTCGGCTCTGTCATTTTTTACCATCAGTGGGAGTTGCTGACAACTGACTCCTGGGTTCTCACCATCATTCGGGAGGGGTACTCTCTTCACTTTCGACATGTGCCTCCGGTTCAGTCCCTATGGGAGTTTCCTTCCGACGGGGTGCAACTTCCTCTCCTGCTTCAGGAGGCCCAGGCTCTCCTCCACCTCCGGGCAGTCGAGGAGGTCCCGGTATGCCAGCGAAACTCGGAGTTTTACTCCCGTATTTTTCTGGTTCCTAAGAAAACCGGGGACTTGCGTCCTGTTCTCGATCTGAGAGCTCTCAACAAATGCCTGGTCAAAGAAAAGTTTTGCATGCTCTCTCTTCCGACATTGTACCCCCTAATGGACGAGGGGGATTGGTTATGCTTCCTGGATCTGAAAGAGGCCTACACACACATCCCGATTCATCCGGCCTCTCGCCAGTTCTTGAGATTTCGGATGGGGAATCTCCATCTATAGTATCGTGTTCTCCCCTTCGGCCTCGCGTCTTTCCCGAGGCTGTTTACCAAATGTGTGGTGGTGGTAGTAGCCGCAGCCCTGTGGATGCAGGGTTTGCAGGTTTTCCCTTACCTCGACAACTTGCTCATCAAAGCGTCATCTCGATCGGAGGTTATCTCAGCGACCCAACAGACTATTCTGTTCCTTCAACGTCTGGGTTTCGTGATCAACTTCCCAAAATCCCAGTTATGTCCATCCCAATCTCTCTAATTCATCAAAGCGGTGTTGGATACACTTCGTCTCCGCTCGTTCCTGCCTCGGCCTCGTCAGGAGACCCTCACCAGCCTTTGCTGACAGGTGTCTCTTCTTTCGTCCATCTCGGCCAAGGGTATGATGATCCTGTTGGGGCACATGGCCTCCACCGTTCATGTGACGCCTTTTGCCAGACCTCACCTTCGCGTTCTGCAGTGGATCCTGGCTTCGCAGTGGCGTCAGGACTGTGATCTAGTCTCTTGCCGGATTGCGGTGACTCCTTCCTTGAAATGATCTCTCCGCTGGTGGATGCACTTTTCCAATCTTTCCAGCGGTTTTCTGTTTCACGCACCCCCTGCGCAGAAGGTCCTGATAACAGACTCATCCGCCTACACTTGGGGGGCTCACCTCGACGGTCTTCAGACGCAAAGGCCTTGGTCCAGTGAGGAGCGACACTATCACATCAATCTGTTGGAGCTTCGAGCCATTTTCAACGCTCTCAAGGCCTTTCTTCATCTGCTTCGCGACCAGGTTGTCCTCGTGCGGACGGACAACCAGGTGGCCATGTATTATGTGAATAAGCAGGGAGGTATGGGTTCCTTGTCTCTTTGCCAAGAAGCTCTGAGGATGTGGGATTGGGCGATCTGTCACAGCATCTTTCTCAGAGCGGTCTACATTCAGGGCCAGCAGAACTGCTTGGCAGACAATCTGAGTCGCCTTCTACAACCTCATGAATGGTCTCTCAGTTCGGTGACTCTGCATCAGGTGTTCGCTCGGTGGGTGACCCCCCCAAGTAGATCTGTTTGCATCCCCCCTAAATGAGAAGTTGCCTCGATTCTGCTCCAGGATTTATTCTGCTCACCTGCTCGAGGCGGATGCATGCGTTCCTCCTGGACTGGACGGATCTGTTTCTCTATGTGCTCTCTCCATTTCCTCTGATTCTGAAGACTCTAGTCACGCTCAAGTCTGTTCACGCCACCATGATTCTGATAGCTCCTTGGTGGTCCAGACAACCCTGGTTCTCCCTGCTCCTTCGACTCAGTGCCAGGGAGCCTCTTCTTCTCCCGGTTTTTCCTTCTCTGCTTTCTCAGAGTCGAGGCTCTCTTCATCCCAACCTGCGGTCCCTGCATTTGACAGCTTGGTATCTCAGCGCCTAACTGCCTCGTTCCAGTTCTCTCAGTCTGTTCGTGATGTTCTCGAGGTTTCCAGGAAGCGGTCCACTCGCCAGTGTTATTCTCAGAAATGGACCAGATTTTCCTCTTGGTGTTCGACGCTGCGCCTACCTCCTTGTCTTCCATGCTGGACTATCTGTTGCACTTGTCTTGGTCTGGTCTCAAATCGACCTCTATTTGAGTCCACCTTAATGCCATTGCTGCTTTTCACTAGCCGCTTGAGGGGAAACTGCTCTCTGTTCATTTGGTGGTTTCCTGGTTTATGAAGGGTCTTTTCAATGTTCATCCTCCACTCAAACCCCCTCTGGTAGTTTGGGATCTTAATGTTGTCCTTGCTCAGTTGATAAAGCCGCCCTTTGAGCCTATTGATCAGGCTCATTTGAAATATCTCACTTGGAAAGTGATGTTTCTTGTTGCTCTCACGTCTGCTCGCAGGGTCAGTGAGCTGCAGGCTTTAGTTGCGGATCCCCCTTTCACCGTTTTTCATCATGGTTATTCGTACCCATGCTAAATTCTTGCCTAAGGTGGTTTCGGATTTTCACTTCAACCAATCCATTGTTCTTCCTGTGTTTTTTCCCAAGCCCCATTTTCATCCTGGAGAAGTGGCACTCCATACTCTTGACTGTAAGAGGGCGTTGGCTTTCTACTTGCAATGCACTCAGGCTCATCGGACTGCTCTGCGACTCTTCATTTCTTTTGATCCGAATCGGTTGGGGCGTCTCTTGTCTAAGTGCACCTTATCCAACTGGTTGGCTGCGTGTATCTCTTTTTGCTACACTCAGGCTGGTCTCCCTCTGCAGGGTTGGGTCACGGGGCACAAAGTCAGAGCGATGACGGCATCTGTTGCTTTCCTCAGGTCCACTCCTATTGAGGAGATCTGCAAGGCCACCACCTGGTCCTCAGTTCATACCTTCACCTCTCACTACTGTCTGAATACCTTTTCCAGACGAGACGGCCGGTTTGGCCAGTCTGTTTTGCATAATCTGTTCTCCTAAATTGCCAACTCTCCCACCGTCCCTTTTTGGTTAGCTTGGAGGTCACCCACATGTAGAGAATATGCTGCCTACTTGTCCTGGGATAAAGCACAATTACTTACCGTAACAGGTGTTATCCAGGGACAGCAGGCAGATATTCTCGCAACCCACCCACCTCCCCGGGTTGGCTTCTTTGCTAGCTATCTGAACTGAGGCCATGCTGAGGAGACACGCACCCTGACTCGGGTGGGAAGGTACACGTGCATGCGCGGTACACTCGCAAGCTTGAAGATCTTCAAGCAAGTTTGCTTGCGAGAGTGTCCGATCGGGGCTCTGTAGATGACATCACCCACATGTAGAGAATATCTGCCTGCTGTCCCTGGATAACACCTGTTACGGTAAGTACCTGTGCTTTCTAGTCAGTAGAAAGTAGTCTTGATTACTGCCTCACATCTTCTTGGCATGTTGTCCACAAGTGTTTGGAGATCAATAGATGTTATGTGGAATCAGGAGTTGATTATTGCTGTGATCAGCTCATGTTTGTTGGACGGTCGCTTTGCCGCTACTGCTGTCTTTAATCTGGCCCAGAGATTCTCAATAGAGTTGAGATCTGGGCTGTTTCCTGGCCAGTCCAGCAACTCAACCTTGTTATCTTTGAACCAGGTGAGGCATTTCTTGGCTGTGTGGCATGGGGCACCATCCTGATGAAAATGATGGATCGACTGGCACCAAAGATGTTTATGACTGAGGTCAGGACCTTGGGCCGAATGACCTCCTTTATGTATTTGTCAGCATTTATCACTCCATCAAGTACCTGCAAATCGATCCACAACATCTCTGGACAAGTAGCCCCACACCATCACATTCAGGAGATGCTTCATGGTGGCAGTAGTACACTCTGGCAAGCAGTCCTCTCCCGGTCGCTGACAAACATAGTGGACACTGTCAGTGCCAAATATGGAGATTTGGATCTTATTTCTCCACAACACCTTCTTCCACTGCTCTGTGGACCAGCTGGCATGCTCTTTAGCCCAGTTCAAACGTTTATGATGCTGAACGCCATTGAAGAAGGGTTTTTTCCCCTAGGAATTGTTGCTTGCAGGCCTGTTTTCACTAGTCTCCGGTGAACTGTCTATCCTCACACCAATGCCCCTGTTTCAGCCAGTGACTTTTTTATGTCAGTGGCAGTTACTTTCCAATTCTATAGATCCATTCTCACTATTATATACTATTTTTCTCTAAGATAGTGATAATATCAAGAACAGAAAGATAAAAATGACAAAAGAAAGATCAGACCATGGAAGCACAACCAATTGGTAGAACAAGCCAGGGAGTAGCCAGGTTGGTAACAGTAGGCTCCAATTCCCCCAAAACTAGCTTGCTTGGTACCACCAAAATGGTGACACTTTGCACTATTCAGCAAGGTCAGATGTTTGGATGGCAGTCTTTCAAGGTTTGCTGTCTCGTTGGATTATCACAAAGGTTGGATGCAAGACAGTTTGGGAGGGAGAGGGCAGATTCTTGTTCTATTGATCACTCTCTCCTCAAAAATGGATTTCCTGTCCTATTAACCCTCTTTCTTCCTCCCCTCTTAAAGTCAATCAATTTGTACCTTTGCTTAATCTTTGTAAACCGCATAGAACTTCACGGTATTGCGGTATATAAGCTGTTATTATTATTATTATTCTCAGTTTTGGTTTGTATGGAACCCTGTATACTTATTTATTCTGGAAAGTAGAGAACCAAGGTGAGGGAACACCAAAAACTCTCTTGGATAGGAGTGAAAAGTCAGGATTCGTTATTTTAAAAGATGCACCTACCTTGCTAAACTAAAGGCATCACTAATGAGTTGAGCTCGATTCATGACTGGAATGACCTAAACAGCACAAAAAAACAAAAACAAATTAGAACCTTGTAGTAATGAAAGGTTTGGAAAATATTAGGAAAAAGCTGTACATTGACTTCATCTCGAGCCTGGATTCAGCCCTCTCAGATGGAAGAGAGAGAAATTCAAATAATTTCTTCCAAATGAATGTCCGCTTTGTCCTCCTCTCATTTCCTGACGTGGCATTCTCCAGGAACACTTGGCCCCTAAGCTGCTTAATTGGTTTCTTTTTTGTGTTTTGGTGACCCTAATTTAGAGTTTTTGGCTATTGGGGTTCTTATATGCAAGTGATATTTTCTACACAGAAGCCCTCATTTTTGCACTTGTGTCTAGGTACAATAGCTTTCCTGGTTCAGGGTGAAAATCCCCTAAAATCTAGAACAAAATGGTTCACTAGAAATTAAATAATTCCATCTCTTTTGCTCTCCATTCTTAGTACTGAAATTCCATTTTAAAACTTTAATGTGACTCCAGTGACCCGTGTGCTAGAGCATTGGGCTGAAAACCAGAAAAGCACATCACACCAAACTTCCTGCCAGACATCTGGGAAAACTTGAACATGTCTTGTTTTTTAGGGGACTGTCTGGGCACCAGGAGGGATTTCCAAAACCCAGTAGTTTGTCCGGGTTTTGGAAGTCCTGAGCTCGGAGGAGGCGCCTGGAAGCTTGTTCGCATGTGCGGCTGTCACCGTGGTGACATCATACACACATACATGTGACATTATTGAGCTCGGGGAGATTCGTTTGTGGGCAGGGCTGGGGAAGGAATTGGGTGGGTCCAGGTGTCCTTTTTTTACAAAGAGGAAGTCTGGCAACCCTATTCTGAGCTCATGAGCAGAAACTGTGCGCTAAGTACACCTCCATGTTATTTACACTGTATACCAGTGAGAATCGATAATCTAATGACCTAGAAATCAGAGTTTCTCTTATTACAAAGTGACCTTTAGAATTACAAAAGGCAAATGTGCTGTAAGACGCAGTGCTCATGGATTCTTTCATGGAAATCAGTATTTGTATGTGTTACCTATTCAGTTTCTTGATTACTTTTCTATGGTAAATCAGTTGTTTTTCCCACTTAAGAAGCCAAGTAGCAGAAATCTATTTGGAGGGGAAAAAAAGGCAGAAATCATGTACTTTAGAACAGTCTTTTTGCTTCAGGATAATCAGGGCTGGAATGAAGGGCCAGGATTGGGCTAAAGTATAATGGGGAAATATTCATAGGTAGCTATGAAAAAAGGCTCATGGCTTCAGATTCCAGCCTTGGCTCTGATTGGCCTGGAAAGTCAACCGAGAAGTAGACTACTCATGAGTGAAAAGAAAAAAAAAAAGATGAAGATATATTAGGCCTGATTCACTACAGTTTTACCCATAGGTGCACGAGGTTAGTGAATTGCCTGTTCCACTTTAGAAAAACTCTTCTTGAGACCTGATATCAATCGGGGGAGGCATCTGATTCCTTACAATGCACAGTTCCTGTTGCAAGCCTAGAGCAAAGGAAGGCTTGCCACAGTTAATTTAGAGGCACAGGCAAGCAACTTACATTTCCAGACACTTACTGAGTGATTGTTCTGCAATTGCTTAAGCAGCTTGTCCCAGTTTTCTTTGTTGTAATTAACCCTATAATATCCGTCCACATTGATGTTGGCTAGGACCCAATCAGATGTTTTGAAATCATTATTGATTTCTGTTAGAAGAGAGAAAGGAAGAGTTTTGGATTATAAACTGAACACCTTCATTGAATAAGTAGAAAATAACTTTGACTTGGAGTCCACCAAATAGACCTCCAGGAAAAGCATCATCTACCTAGAATAAACCTCTGTTGTTTTAAGGATCCATTACGGAACTACCTCTCCCTACAATGGCCTATTCCCAAAACTCCACCATGTTCAGCCAGTTCACAAAATATGGAGAAAGTTCCTGGAAACAAATGCAGGCCTCAATGTTGGGGGAAATGCAAACAAAATTAGGACAGGTGTATAATAGGTACACAGCCCAGCATAGGCTGTGTTTCAGCACTATTGTCAGCATCAGGGATCCAATGATTGTAAAAGAAATTAATATAATTTTTACATAAAAAGATTAAAAATTAATAATAAATCCTATATTCATTTTTTAATTAATTTATTAATTTTTATTTGCTATAATGTTCATTATAATTATTCCTCTTGGTTATGATTAATGCACATATGTTTACATTTTAGAATTCACATTGGTTTCTTATTTATTTTTTAATTGTCTTCATCTTTTTTAGAATCATTGCACTCCAGATGCATGCAGTAGTGCCAAAATATGGCCAGTGTTGAGACCTTATGTACCTGATGATTTGTGACTTGATGTGCTTTTCACTCAAAGACATTTTTAAGAACCAGGTTTCCTTTTCCCTAGCTGTTTGAACATCAGTGTAAATCCCACAGGTAAAAAGAAACCTAGGGATCTGCAGCAATGAAGGAACTTTCAGCATTTTCTACAGACTCTATAAACTGTAATTTAAAGCTAAACTCTAGATCAGTGGTTCCCAATCCACCCTTTGCGAGTTGGATCTTCAAGATATCTGCAATAAATATGCATTGAGATAAATTTGTATGGAATGGAAGCAGTACATCTCTCTCATGAAATTGTATTGCTTATATCCTGAAAACCTGATTAACTGGGATCCCCTAAAGCAGGTCTTGGAACTACAGTACTGCTCCAGATTGTGTGTCTAGAAAGTCCCATGGATCATGATCCATGATAGGTATCTAATAGACAGGCAAATTGTGATGTGGGATGAAGGATAGTAAGTGAGATTTCTCTGAAGTTTGTAATAATGAGATACATTGTTTCTCAATTTAAAAAAAACACAGTAGATACCTTCAGACTTCTGAAGCCAGTAATAACCAGGTTGCACGACTCCATTTTTCATCCAAGAGATTGGCACAATCCATAAGTAACTGTGAAAGTTAACAACTGCATCAGTACCAAAAGTATAATATACAGAATATTATTCCATTTGGCCATAAGCATGGAGCGTTCAATCTCTGTGAGAAATTGCTCTCACAAAGCTCTCCATCACTGATAGGTCATTGCAGATCCATCACACAAGAAGTTACAGGAGCAGAATTTTAAAAATCAGGGAACTAACATGATAGGAAATTGGGAAATCATATGGGAAATCCTTTACATGGTTTATTGATCGGTATTTGTAAGTAGATTGACAGAGACAACAGATATGAGAGCAGTATTCATTTCTAAGACGCACTTGTAATCCGATGGACGGTTAACCTTGGAGTCAGGATCAAGAAGGAAATGTTTCTGGGTGACTTTGCCACTGGCCGTGTCCACTGTTACCACAGGGAAACCCATTTGCAAGGTCCACGTGTCCATGATTTCCTTTATAGATCTGGGTAGGTTACTTGAAGCATTCACTGCCTATTAGAGATGGAGGAGAGGATTTCTTATAACATCATGATTTCTGGATGTGTGATTTTAAGTTCCAGCAATACAGAGGTGATCAGATGTAAATCTGAGGACTCAAATAAAGAGAAAGCATTGAATTTTGAATCTTAACATGTCCCATTTAGGGGTAGAGGTTGTCAATGTGAGCCACCATTAATATATGTCATTTTAACACCAACTTGTGCTATTTTAGCACAGGTCCTACTTTATGCAATGAGATCTAGTTACTATTAACTGGGGGTCATGTCTTAGCAGTAGCCTAGGTTGATAATTTTCCCCCTTAAAGGGATAGGCACCCTTTTACTAAAGCGTGTTAAGGCCTTAAAGTGAGGCTAACATAGTAAATGATGGCAGATAAAGGCCTGACTGGTCCATCCAGTCTGCCCTATTCTCACATGCATTACAATTTCATGATTAAACTAAAATGTTATTTCTGGGCCATTGACCTTAGAAGTCTACCAACACTGTCCTCAGGTTTCAACTACTGGAGTTGCCATTGAAGCTCACTCCAGCCTATCCAAACCATCTCCTTTGCAGGATTCAGACCATGAAAGTTTGCCTATTCATATTTTAATTAGCGATCCTCTGTGTTCATCCCATGCTTTTATGAATTCTAGCACCGCTTTCCTCTCCACCACCTTCCTCAGGAGGGCGTTCCAGGCATCCACCACCCTCTCCATGAAAAAGAATTTCCTAACATTACTCTCACCAGCCCTCAACCTTAAATGATGTCCTCCCTACCATGGAAAAGATTTGGTCTGATATTAATACCTTTCAAATATTTAAATGTCTGTATCATATCACCCCTGTCCTTCCTCTCCTCCAGAGTATAACACATGAAAACAGGCTACCACTAACTCACGCTCAGGGGCTTTGCATAGTTTCCCTGTTTCCACATGCTAAACTGTTTTCATTGCTTAATTTTTCAGTAATTTTTTTGTTAGGTTGCAGCTGTGGAAGCATTAGCCAGCTAGTGCATTATTACTTATTATGTACTAACTGGCTAATGCAAAATTAACATGAGGAGGTGAAGTGCTCCTACATTAACTCTACAGATATTGCACTCCAATTCTAACATTACTAAATGACCTGCAAAAAAAATTAGAGGGAATACCCCCCCCCCCAATTCCACGTTAAATCTGGACTTAGCATGTAGAAAATCCTGCTTTACAACAATCTATCCATTTAAGAAAAAAAATCCTCTAGTTTCTCTTGAAAGTCCAACATAAAGTAATAAAGTCGTCTACACTGTCTACATAAAATATAAATAAATTTTGCAAACATTTTGCAAGTGATGAAAATTTTATGGACTAAAAACATATGGGCCTAGCTTCCGAAAGTTAAGTTGCAGGTCATAAAGCTGAGTGCAGAATGAGCTGTGGAGGAATTGCCTAAATATATAATTAAATTGATGACTGGATTTCATCCCTGAAAGGACTGCAGGGGAAAAAATGTACAGTTGTCAAGGATTATTTATTGTGCGAGCATGAGAAAGGCCAATGGAGGGATGAAATTACAGCATTTTCTTTTTTAAGAAAGTTATATTTGGTATTGCATCAGGAGATAGATTTTCACAGCTACAAAACCTCATAAGAACATAAGAATTGCCATATTGGGACAGACCGAAGCCCAGTATCCTGTTTCCAACAGTGGCCAACCAAGATCCCAAGTACCTGGCAAGATCCCAAAACGTAAAATAGATTTTATGCTGCTTATCCTAGAAATAAGCAATGGATTTCTCTAGAAGTGGCCTAGTGGTTAGAGCTGCTGCCTCAGAGGTTGTAAGGTTGATCCCAGTCTGCTCCTTTTGGCTCTGGGCAACTCACTTATGCCCAGATTCTCTAAAGTCACCGCACATTTAACAATAGCACTCCGATTGTACTCTGCAAATGTAGTACAAAGAGGTCATTAATATTAAAACTGTAGTATAATGAGGTTATTAATTTTAAAATGACCTCTCCAGGCGATTCTCAAAAAGGAATGTCCCTCCGTTTCTGAAGATTCAGGGCCAATATTTACTGGCAGGGCCTAAGCTGTCATAGTCTTACTTTCCTGTCAGTGGCTGAGCGCTGATTGGCTCAGATACTGACTTGAAAATAAAGCAGCTCAGACAAGTCTGGTGGTCAAGTGTCCCCCTCCCCCCATTGTCAACCCCTTCCAATACCCCCGGAACCCCATGCGGAAGATCAGAAGGAGGGATGCCCACTCCCTTCTGCTGCAGGTTTGGGTACCCCTTCATTCTGTCAGAGCAAACCGGAACCTATCAGGCTATATGCTGGAAATGAAAATGAAAAGCTGACAGGATTGACGGTCAGTCTAGAGGAGGTGTGTAGGCAGATTGATAGGCTTAAGAGCGATAAATCCCCGGGACCAGATGGTATCCATCCGAGAGTCATCAAGGAACTGAAAGGGACCATAGCTGAACTGCTTCAACTAATAGCCAATTTGTCGATCAAATCGGGAAAGATTCCTGGTGACAAATGTTATGCCGATCTTCAAGAAAGGTTCGAGGGGAGATCCGGGAAACTACAGACCGGTGAGTCTGACCTTGGTACCGGGAAAGATGGTAGAGTCGCTGATAAAGGACCGAATCATTGATCACCTTGACAGACACGGGCTGATGAGGACCAGTCAACACGGTTTTAGCAAAGGCAGATCATGTTTGACGAACTTGCTGCACTTCTTTGAGGGAGTAAACAGACAAATAGACAAGGGCGATCCTGTCGACATTGTATATCTGGATTTTCAGAAGGCGTTTAACAAGGTTCCACATGAACGACTACTTCGGAAAATTGTGAGCCATGGAATCGAGGTGAAATACTCACATGGATTAAAAACTGGCTGGTTCATAGGAAACAGAAAGTGGGAGGTAAATGGACTGGAAGAACATCACCAGTGGGGTGCCACAGGGCTCGGTGCTTGGACCCGAGCTCTTCAACATCTTTATAAATGATCTAGACTTTGGTACGATAAGTGAGGTGATTAAATTTGCGGACAATACAAAGTTATTCAGAGTAGTGAAGAAACAGAGGGATTGCGAAGTGTAAAGTGATGCTTGTAGGTAACAAAAATCTCATTCACGAATACAGGATGTCCGGGGTGGGACTTGAAGCGACCTCCCAGAAAAGAGACTTGGGAGTTATGATCGACAAGTCGATGAAGCTGTCTACGAAATGTGTGGCGGCGGCGGCAAAAAGGGGAAACAGAATGCTAGGAATGATAAAGAAGGGGATCACGAACAGATCGGAGAAGATTATCATGCCGCTATACCGGGCCATGGTGCGCCCTCACCTGGAGTACTGAATCCAGCACTGGTCGCCGTACATGAAGAAGGACATAGTACTACTCGAAAGAGTCCAGAGAAGAGTGACTAAGATGGTTAAGGGGCTGGAGGAGTTGCCGTACAGTGAAAGATTAGAGAAACTGGGCCTTTTTTCCTCTCGAGAGGAGACATGATCGAAACATTCAAGGTACTGAAGGGAATAGACTCAGTAGATAAGGACAGGTTGTTCACCCTCATCAAGGTAGGGAGAATGAGAGGGCACTCTCTAAAGTTGAAAGGGGATAGATTCCGTACAAACGTAAGGAATTTCTTCTTTAACCAGAGAGTGGTAGAAAGCTGGAGCACTCTTCCAGAGGCTGTTATAGGGGAAAACACCCTCCAAGGATTCAAGACAAAATTAGACAAGTTCCTGCTGAACCAGAATGTACACAGGTAGGGCTGGTCTCAGTTAGGGCGCTGGTCTTTGACCAAGGGCCGCCGCGTGAGCGGACTGCTGGGCACGGTGGACCACTGGTCTGATCCAACAGCGGCAATTCTTATAATCTGGTTCTTAACAATCTGTTGCCCCAGCCATAGTTAGGTTATGAGTCTGCTGGGACAGATAGGGAAAATACTTAAGAGTACCTGATTACTAATCAGTGTATTGTAAACCACTTTGGGTTAATCTCTTCATGAAAAGGCTGTAAATAATCAAATAATGGCTTATGAACTTTTCTTTTAGGCAATTATTCAAACCTTTTTTAAAAACCTGTTAAACTAACTGCTTTCATCACATTCTCCAGCAACAAAATCCAGAGTTTAAATTATATATTAAATGAAGAAATATTTTCTTTGGTTTGGTTTGAAACTACTATTTAGTAACTTCATTGCATGTCCCCTAGTCCTAGTATTTTTGGAAAGAGTGAACAAGCGATTCATATCTACCCTTTCCACTCCACTCAGTATTTTATAGACTTCTATCATATCTCTCATAAACCACCTCTTCTCCAAGCTAAAGAGCTTTATCCTCTTTAGCCTTTCCTCACAGGGAAGTTGTCCCATCCATAGTATCATTTTTGTCGCCCTTCTCTCTACTTTTTCTAATTCTGCTATATATATTTTGAGATCTGATGACCAGAATTCCTTCTTCTCAGTATTGCAGGAAATCAATCTCCTAAAAATAAATCCTCAGTAACCAGCAGTTTTCTCTTCCACAGGATTTTGATAACAAGCGCACATAGGACTCATTAAAACTAGGGACTGGTCTAAGAAAAATAAGTAAAATCAAAATGTGGGAAGCCTGATGTGTGCTTTAGTCCAATTTGCACAGGAAATTCTACTAATTGTCATCAGTGCAGTATGGTAAAGTGGTAGAATAGGTGAATCTTTTGCAAACATTTGAATTATTAATTACAGCTTTCATTAATAATAATAATAATAATAATTTTATTCTTATATACCGCCATACCCGGTGAGTTCTAGGCGGTTTACATCAATTAAGGTAGTATCTGCGTAGACACGCAGATTTACAAACAATTTTATCAGCTGTGAACAAGTTTTAACAATTTTACAGATATAAACGATTTTACAGAAAAACCGCAGAAAAATTTACAGATATAAACAATTTTACAGATATAAACAAGTTACCCCAATTTTATCAGATCTAGACAGAGATGACAGGAGGTAGTGGAAGCGAGGGAAGAGAGAAGCTATAATGTGGGAGGAGAAGGGGGGGGCGACGTGGTAGGAAGTGCGGGGGGGGGTCGTTAAGGGTCTTGTTTGCTGAATAGGTAGGTTTTGAGTGATTTTCTGAAATCTAGGTAAGTGGGGGCCTCGAGAATCATTTGTGCAAGCCACGGGTTGAGCTTAGCTGCTTGGAAGGCAAAGGTTTTGTCTAAGAATCTTTTAAGATGGCAGAGTTTTAGCGATGGGAAGGCGAACAGCTGAATTCTACGGGATTTCTTGTTTGTGTTGTAGAGGTTGAAGTGAGAATTAATGTAACTTGGAGCAGAACCATTTACCGATTTGTAGCAGAAGCATGCAAATTTAAAGAGGACTCTAGATTCAAATGGCAGCCAGTGAAGTTGGTGGTAGAAGGGGGTGACGTGTTCCCATTTCTTTAGGCCGAAGATGAGACGCACAGCAGTGTTTTGGATCATTTTTAGTCTCCTGGTGGTTTTCTTCGTGGCGTTAAGGTAAATGATGTTGCAGTAATCAAGGATGCTGAGGATGGAAGATTGTACAAGTAGGCGAAAAGAAGTGTCGTCGAAGTATTTTTTTATGGTGCGAAGTTTCCACAGTACGGAGAAGCTTTTCCTGATCATGAGGTCAGTATGATTTTCTAAGGATAAATTTTTGTCCAGGGTGACTCCCAGAATTTTTAGGGTGGGTTCGAGGGGTAAAGTTAGTCCCTTTAGTTGAATTGTAGTGACCTTAATTTTGTCCTTGGGGGTGGCTAGGAAGAATTTTGTTTTGTCGGGATTAAGTTTCAGTCTGAAGGAAAGCATCCAGAGTTCGATCTGGTTGAGAATGTTTGTGATGTAGTTCTTGTGAGAAATTGGTTAGAGGGATGGCTATTGTGATGTCGTCTGCATAGATGAAAGATTTGAGCTTAAGGTTGTGTAGGAGGTTACCTAGGGAGGCCAGGTAGATATTGAAAAGAGTGGGTGACAGGGGGGAGCCCTGAGGGACCCCGCAGGTGTTGTCCCAGCTATATGAGAACGAGTTGTTCTTGAGCACCTTGTAGGATCTATTTCTTAGGAACCCCTGGAACCAGCTGAGGACCTGATCGGAGATGCCGATGTGGGCCAGGCATTCAAGGAGAATGGAGTGGTCGACCAGGTCGAAAGCACTGCTCAGGTCTAGTTGAATAATCAGGGCACTTGAGCCCTGGCTAAAGAGTTTGTGGAGGTGGTCAAGAAGGGAGGCTATGATGGTTTCAGTGCTGTGATCAGCGCGGAAACCTGATTGAATGTCGCTAAGGAGGTTGAATTTTTCTAGGTATGCGACGAGTTCCGCCTTTACCAGCCCTTCTGCTATTTTGGTAAATAAGGGGATGCTTGCGATTGGTCTGTAGTTGGCCGGGGAATTTGGCGGTTCTTTCACGTTTTTTACAATTGGGGTGATCATGATATGACCTTGCTCTGACGGGAAGTTTCCTGTGGATAAAAGGGAATTGACCCATATCATCATGTTTGCTTTGAAGTGTGGGGGGGGGGGCGGCTTTCATGATGTTTGGTGGGCATGTGTCCAGTTTGCAGAAGGAGTGGGTATATTTGTTGTAGTAGGTGTTAAAGGTATGCCAGTCAATTGTTGCGAATTGTTTCCAGCTTAGGTCTGTTCTAGTTCCTGGGTCTGGGTTCGATAGGTCCGGGTCTGGGAGGATGGGGAACAGCTCGAGTGGGTTGGGCCTATTGGGTAATGTTGATCTTAGTTTTTGAATCTTGGTGTTGAAGAAGTCTGTGAGGGAGTTGGCCGTTAAAGTGGATTCTTCTTGTGTGTTTGTGAAGGACTCGATGTTGTATAGGTCATTGACCAGTTTGAAGAGGTTACTACTGTTGGTTTTTATATTACCGATTTTGTTGGAGTAGAAATTTTTTCTTTTTTCATTAGTGAGGTTTTTGTAATTTTTTTGTTTAAGTCTCCAGGCCAATCTATGTTCTGGGGTTCCAGATTTTTGCCAAAGTCTTTCTGCTTTTCTGAGTTCCTTTTTTAGTAGCAGCAGTTCTGAATCGAACCTGCCCTCGTTGTTTGTGGATCTTGTTCTACGGGTTTTAATGGGGGCAATCTCATTTAATATGTTGGTACTATCCTTGATCCAGGAGCTCATGAGTTGTTCTGTTTCTTCGGTTGGGTTGGTGTTGATTTTGACGCGGGACCAGAATTCCGTTGGGTCGATCCTTCCTCTAGTAGTGTGGGTTTTGGTAGTTCTCGTTTTGCTGTTTTTGGGGGGTTTATGTTGGCATCCAATGGTGAAGGTACATAGACGGTGGTCAGACCATAGCGAGTCTGACCAGTTGCCTTGTTTCCAATAAAAAGTGGGGTTGGTCTGTTCCTTGGAGGAGAGAGTTACCAGGTCTAGCTGATGACCTTTTTGGTGAGTTTTGATGGGGGGGTGTTTGTCATAGCCTAGTTGGGTGAGAATTGACCAGAATTCCGAGGTTTCTGGTTGGTCGGGTTGCTCAAGGTGGATATTAATGTCCCCGCATAGTAGGTTGTAGGGACTTGTTAAAGAATTGGTTAGTAGGTTTTCCGCGAAGTCCTCTTTGGATTTGGTCCATTTTTTTGGAGGGATGTAGAATAGTGTGATGGTTAGTGAGGAGGGCAGTGATTTTGATGTTAAGGAGATGGTGAGAATTTCTGAGTTGGGCGAAGATGTTGTATTGAGCGTGGTACAGTTTAGATGGTCTCGGAAGATTATTGCAAGACCTCCTCCTCTTCCCCATGTTCTGGCTAGTGAGAGAATTTTGAATCCTGGGGGTAGACAATCTTTAATGATAATGTCTTTGTCCGATAGCAACCAGGTTTCCGCAAGAAGGACAAAGTCGGGGTTAGTGTCAATCAGCCAATCTTTGATCAGTGTTGCTTTATTCCTCATTGATCTAATATTTAGGTAAACTCCAAGTAGTGTCTGGTGGTTAGAAACATAGAAACATAGAAAAAGCGGCAGAAAAGGGCTATAGCCCACCAAGTCTGCCCATTCCAAGTATCCTCCCCCCCTGAGTTTACTCCCTTAAAGATCCCACGTGAGTATCCCATTTTCTCTTAAAATCCGTCACGCTGCTGGCTTTTATCACCTGGAGTGGGAGTCTGTTCCAATGATCCACAACTCTCTCGGTGAAGAAATACTTCCTGAAGTCGCCATGAAACTTCCCTCCCTTGATTTTTAGCGGATGCCCTCTGGTGGTCGAGGGTCCCATGAGCCGGAAGATATCATCTTCTGACTCGATATGCCCCGTGATATATTTATACGTTTCAATCATATCTCCTCGTTCCCTTCTTTCCTCAAGTGAGTACATCCGCAATTTCTCTAGTCTTTCTTCATACGTGAGATCCTTGAGCCCCAAGACCATCCTGGTGGCTGTTCGCTGCACCGACTCGACTCTCAGCACGTCCTTTCGGTAGTGAGGTCTCCAAAACTGAACGCAGTACTCCAAGTGAGGCCTCACCATGGCTCTGTACAACGGCATCATAACTTCAGGTCTCCTGCTGACGAAACCTCTGCGGATACACCCCATCATTTGTCTCGCTCTGGAGGAAGCCTTCTCCACTTGATTGGCAACCTTCATGTCCTCGCTAATGATCACTCCTAGATCGCGTTCCGCTGTGGTCCTAACCAAGGTTTCACCATTTAGTACATAAGTTCTACACGGGTTTCTCTTTCCCAGGTGCATTACCTTGCATTTTTTAGCATTGAAGCCAAGCTGCCAAGTAGTTGACCATTGTTCCAGCAGCAGTAGATCGTGTGTCATATTATCAGGTAATAAGCTTCTGCCTACTATGTTGCAAAGTTTGGCGTCGTCTGCGAACAGCGATACCTTTCCCCTCAGTCCTTGCGTCATATCTCTTATGAATAAGTTGAATAGAATCGGACCCAGGACCGAGCCCTGCGGCACTCCACTTATCACATCAGATGCTTCAGATGGGGTACCGTTCACCACTACCCTTTGATGTCTGCCGCTCAGCCAATCCCCAACCCATGTAGTTAGAGTGTCTCCTAATCCTATCGATTTTAGCTTGTTCAGTAATCTTCGATGAGGGACGCTATCAAATGCTTTACTGAAGTCCAAATACACTACGTCCAGTGACTCTCCAGCATCCAGTTGTCTAGTAACCCAGTCAAAAAAGCTAATCAGATTAGATTGGCAGGATCTACCCCGGGTGAACCCGTGTTGGTGTGGATCACGTAGTTTTTCTTCGTCTAGGATTGTGTCAATATTCTGCTTGATCAGTGTTTCCATGAGTTTACACACTATAGACGTGAGACTCACTGGTCTGTAGTTTGCTGTCTCTGTCCTGCAGCCCTTTTTGTGGAGTGGGATTACGTTGGCGGTTTTCCAGTCCAAGGGGACCCTTCCTGTGCTTAGGGAAAGATTGAAAAGAACAGATAATGGTTCTGCCAGGACTTCCCTTAACTCCCTTAGCATTCTGGGATGTAGGTTATCTGGTCCCATGGCTTTTTTTACTTTGAGTCTTGATAGTTCGTCGTAGACGCTACTGGGCGTAAATTCAAAATCTTGAAACGGATCTTTCTGGTTATCTCCCGTCTGCAGCTGTGGACCAACTCCCGGCGCTTCTCGGGTGAATACTGAACAGAAGTATTGGTTTAGTAGTTCTGCCTTCTCAGAATCTGATTCCGCAAAGTTACCGTCCGATTGCTTCAGGCGTACTATCCCATCTTTGTTTCTTTTCCTGTCACTAATATAGCTGAAGAAAGATTTATCCCCTTTCTTAATTTTCCGTGCTAACTCTTCCTCCATTTGGAGTTTGGACTCTCTGACTGCCGTTTTGACAGCTTTAGATCTGTCTAGATAGTACTCTTTTGCCCCCTCTCTGCCTAGATGTTTGTAGGTGATAAATGCGTCTTTTTTCTGTTTAACTAGGTCTGAAATTTCTTTACTGAACCATTGGGGTTTTTTGTTTCTCCTGCGTTTACTTACTGTCTTTATGTATCGATCTGTTGCTTCGTGTAGTATGGATTTCAGAGACGACCACATACCCTCCACATTGTCAGATTTTGCTTGTTTATATAGCTCCCGATGGACAAAATCTCCCATGCTGCTGAAGTCTGTACCTCTAAAGTTGAGAACCCTTGTTGCTGTGTTTGTCTTAGGGAAACCTTTCTTAAGGTTGAGCCATACCATATTATGGTCGCTGGAGGCCAGTGTGTCTCCTACTGAGACTTCCGTGACGCTATCTCCGTTGGTGAGGACCAGGTCTAGTATTGCCTGATCTCTGGTGGGCTCCAACACCATTTGCTTGAGACGTGCCCCCTTTAAGGAGTTTAATATTCTTTTGCTGCTACCTGTAGTCGCGGAGAGTGTGTTCCAATCTACATCTGGCATGTTGAAGTCTCCTAGCATTACTAAGTCCCCGCGCAGCGTGATGTTCTCTATGTCCTCAATTAATTCCATGTCTTTGTCCTCCTGTTGCCTGGGAGGTCTATATATCACACCAAGGTATAGGCATTTTTCTTTCCCTCTGGCCAGGTTCACCCAGAGGGATTCCCCGGTGTATCTAATATCTGTGATTCTGGTGATTTTGATGCTTTCCTTAGTGTATAGCGCTACTCCTCCTCCCAATTTACCCACTCGGTCGCAACGAAGTAGGTTGTACCCTGGTATAACCATATCCCACCCATGCGATTCCGTGAACCAGGTTTCGGATATTGCTATCACGTCAAGATCGGCATTTGTTATCTCAGTCTCTAATTCTAGAATTTTATTTCCCAAGCTGTGTGCATTAACATACATAGCCCTCCATATCTGTGAATAGATTCCCTTGTGAGTTAGTGTGGCTCCTAAATTATCAGTTATCTTTCTCCCTGAAATGTTGTGTGTATCCTTGGTACTTACCTTAGACTTTGTAGTGTGATTGCCACTTGCCTCCTCAGGGTGGTTCCTTACTGCTCTGGGATATAAGTATGTACCCTCCCCCAACTTACCTAGTTTAAAGCCCTATGGAGTAGGCGGGCTAATCGATGTCCAAATACGTTTCTACCTCTTCTGGTCAGGTGGAGTCCGTCTGGTCCCTGCAGTCCCTGGAGCGTCTCGCCGTGGTTCAGTGTGGTTGGTGTGGTGTGGTCGAATGGGGAGTAGTGGGAGTGGGTCAGTTTTTTTAGAGTTCGTGGATTTTTTGAGAGAGGCTTGGTCGGTTTGTGGGGGTGGGGGGGATAGTGGGAGGATTGGTGTGTGGGTGGTCTTGTGTGGTGTGGAGCGTGTAATTAGGGGTTTTGGGTTTTACTGATCGGTATGTTGTGAAGTGGATGGGGATGGGGGATGCGTTAGAGTTGTCTGTGTTGCAGAGCCTAGTGGTAAGCAGATAGAGTAGGAATAGTGCAGCGCATTGGTGTGTGCTTGGCCAGGCCATTGTGAAGGGCTCGTCCTATCGTAATGGATGGAATTTGGGCGCTTGCTGGGGGGCGTAGCGGGGCGAAGAATGGGAGGGGGTGGCGCAGATTGTGTTTGGAGCGTTATTTTTCTTGACTTGTCTCTTGGCTTGTTAGGGGTAATGCAGAGAGGTGGGGAATGGTTAGGGGGTATGGGTTACGTAGGTCCAGGACAGTGCGGAAAATGCCAGTGCAATACAGTACATTAGAATCTCGTGTTGTCACATACAGTGCAGTGTAGTGATATACAAAATAATCCAGTGCAATTCAGAACAGTAACATAAAACAATGCAATGTAGTTTACGAGTGTAACATACAGTGCAGTGTAGTGATATACAAAATAACCCAGTGCAATTCAGAACAGTAACATAAAACAATGCAATGTAGTTTACGAGTTGCAATCTGACACAGTATTTAGGAAGTGAAAGGGGAATATGAATTATATTATTCCTATCCTGCGTGTATTGTATTTGAGGGTATGTTGGCAGCTGTTATTGAGTGTGTGTTCATTAATCTCTAGTGGGCACTGCAGCTGCTGCTGGTATATCAGGCTGTATTCATGTGCACCATAAAATGCTTAAACTATGGGAAAAATTACCTAGAAAGTCATAGTTTCTGAACCGATTGAGCCCAGATTGTATCAATTTAACTACCATGTTTCCCTGAAAATAAGACAGTGTCTTATAATAATTTTGGGTCCATAAAACACACTAGGGCTTATTTTCGGATATGTCTTATTTTTATAATCTAAACTAAACTAAACCTTAAGTTTATATACCGCATCATCTCCACAGAAGTGGAGCTCGACACGGTTTACAGGAATTAATAAAGAAAGGAACTCCAATGGAAAGAAGAAGGGCTTGGTAAAAAGAAAGGAAAGAGGGGACTTAGTATAATGGAGAGGGAGGGAGTAGTTACATTTTGGAGAAAAGCCAAGTTTTCAAATGTTTTCTAAAGCGTTGGAGGGAGGTCGAACTCCGAAGATGGGCAGTAAAGCTGTTCTACAGCTCGGTGATCCTGAAGAGGAGGGATGTTCCAAGTTTTCCTGTATGGGATATGCCTTTTAAAGAGGGGAAGGATAGTTTGAATTTTTGAGTGGATCTGGTGGATGTACAACAATCATCTCTGTCTTCCTCTCCTCTACCCCATTTCTTCCTCTTTCCTTTCTCCCCCCCCCCCCCATGTGCAGGATCATTCCCCCCTCTGACCTATCCCCTGGTGCAGCATCTTTCTATCCCTCCTTCCCATCCCCCTGTACAGCAGAACCCCACCAACCCTCCCACCGTGAGATCTGGTAGATGTACAACAATCATCTCTGTCTTCCTCTCCTCTACCCCATTTCTTCCTCTTCCTCTTTCCTTTCTCCCCCCCCCCCATGTGCATCATCATTCCCCCCTCTGACCTATCCCCTGGTTCAGCATCTTTCTATCCCTCCTTCCCATCCCCCTGTACAGCAGAACTCCACCAACCCTCTCACCGTGAGACTGACATATTTCTGCTCTGAGGCCTCCTAAAGCAGCAGGGGTGGGGAGTTGCTGAATCAACGAGTCCAATTACTTTTCAACAAATCAGGCAGCACTAGTGTCTGGGATAGAGTCAGGGAATGTCGGGGACATTCGGGAGGGGGGGGTGCCTTCAGGGGTTGATCTTAACTAGGGCTTATTTTTGGGGTAGTGCTTATATTAGGAGCATCTTTAAAAATCATACTAGGGCTTATTTTTGGGATAGGTCTTATTCTCAGGGAAACAGGATATTATAGCCTAATAGCAACAATATTGATAACTGCATCTTCAGTCCTACAGACCTAGTGCTTTCATTTCCTCAGGATATTTTTCCTGGGGCTGTAGGTTCAAATCCCCTGCTGCTCCTTGTGACCCTGGGCGAGTCACTTACCCCTTATTACTCCAGGTACACTAGATAGAAAAATATGATAAAGTACCTGAATGTAAATCACTTAGGAAATAGGTGGAATATAAATAATAAAAAAATAAATATAAGGAATGGAAATCAACAAAACAAAGTGGGAAGGTCGAGATGTTCCAGTAGGGGTCTTTATTGTCAGCGACTCAACGCTCCATGCGTTTCGGTACTCAGGGTACCTTCCCTCAGGAGTCTTGAAGTTTGTTTTTTAAGAACCAAACAGTTGTGTTTTAAAAGTAGGTTTTGAAAAAAACATTACCTCTCAATAAACCAGTGCAATGAAATTATGTGGCTCACTGTTGCAGAGGGCTTCAAAATCAAAAAATAAGGAGAGGTCCATCCTCATTGGACAATGTTTGAATTTCTCACATCAACTGCAGCAGTTCTAACTACACTGTCTGCACCCAAATTTTGAACATCAATACTGTTGTGGTACCTGCTGTAAGTGAGTCCACAGATCACTGTAAATGGCATTGCCATACTCGAACGCATTAAGATAAGACTGTTAAAAAGTTAAAGGAAAAAAAGAATCTGGTTACTATTTTTGCAACATTCAAGTACATTTTCAAATAAGAAGCATGTGATGTTTCAAAAGCTCATGTACTACAACATTTTCATTGTTGGCCTTTTAAAAGGTACAACAACCTATGAAGATTTCAGCTACTAACAAACAATGAGAAGCCACAGAATGTTCAGAATGTCTTTCTTCAAACAGCTGCAGAGCTAGGGTTACCAGACGTCCGGATTTCTCCAGATATGTCCTGCTTTTGAGAACATGTCTGGGGGTCTGGCCAACTTTTCAGTTTTTGAAAAGCTTTTCTTCATGCAGTAGTGCATCCGTGCATGCGCAGATATGATGTGATGACTTCGCAAACGCGTGATGTCATCGCAATACATTGCAGATGTTCTGCCCAATGAGAGCAGGCAGCAAGAAGTGGGCTGGGTGGGATTGGAGGTAGGGCAGGGGCGGGGATGGGTGGAACTGGGCAGGCCTGGGGGTGGGTCTAGAGGTCCGGATTTTCCCGACGGAATATCTGGTAACCCTATGCAGAGTTCTGTTAACTCTAATGCCACTATAATTCAAAATTCAATTTTCTTGTATTTAAATATTGAAATCATGGCCAAATAACTACTTTGCCAATATAAATATAAATAAATATGGATAAATAATCATAAAGTGCTCAGTGCCACCACCAGGTCATTGCTAATGCAGTTCAGACCATGATAGTCATGGAACCATCATTGCACTTTATTGTTCCCTTCCATCAAGTGCTATATGCAATGGCTTAATTTTTACTAAAAAAAAATTGCTGTTTCATGTTCATCTTCAGGGAGAACAACGCTTAGGAGAAATTGCCTTTCATTTGCCTTTCAGCTGAGAAATTGCTGAGAATTGGAGTTCCTGAGAAGGTTTCAGCCAAACCATAATTTCTCCTAGGCGTTGTTCTCCCTGAAGACGAACATGAAACCCAGCTTGGGTCGGAGGGCAGTGAAACATTTGATTTAGTTGCAAGCATGATTATGTTATTTTAATATGATACTGGACAGCACTTTATCACACAAGCACTTTACACGGATTAATTCAGTGCGGCTCATGACACAGGATAGTTAAATGCTGAACAAGGACATTCAGCCCTACATCTATGCATAAGGCATTGCCTTCTTCGAGGCACAGGGCAAGGACTCGTCGATATTCTTCAACTTCGCATGCATATGGTCCAGGCTGCGTATGACGCTTTTGAGATGTCCTCCAGGGTCACTGCTTTCTTGGTGGAGATGCTCCATCTAGCCTGGCTCCGCACCTTGGATATGGACCTGAATCTACAAGATCAACTGGCCAACATCCCATGCTAGGGCAATGAGTTATTTGATGACTCTATTGAGGCAGCGCTTATCTGAGCATGAGAAGTCGTTTGCCTCTATCATCAGACCAAAGTCGAAGCCTCCCGCCGCTAAGGGTTATAGGCCTCCTCCATCTTACCAGAGGCATTATCATCAGAAGGCAGCACCTTATTCAAGGCCACCTCCTAAGAAACCACAGCAACAGCAGCATAAACCTCAGACTCCTGCTGCACCCAAGGCCTCTCAGTCTTTTTGACCATCTAACACAGAGCATAACCTCAATCGTTTTGTCTCTGTCCTCTCTTCTTCCCATAGGGGGTCATTTCCATCATTTCTATCAAAGATGGGAACTCATTATATCCGACCTCTGGGTCCTCACAATCATCAGGGAAGGTTACTCTCTTCACTTCCTTCAGATTCCACCAGATCTTCCCCCAAGAGAGTATCCTTCCAATCCATCCCAGACCACCCTTCTTCTTTAGGAAGCTCAAGCTCTGCTTCATCTCCGTGCCATCGAGGAGGGTCCTTTGGAACAGCAGAGGATAAGGTTTTATTCCAGTTACTTCCTTGTTGCGAAGAAGACGAGGGATCTGCGACCTATCCTGGATCTCAACAAATTTCTTGTCAGAGAAAAATTTTGGATGCTCTCTCTAGCATCCTTGTATCCCCTTCTAGATCACAATGATTGGTTATGCTCTGTGGATCTCAAAGTGGCTTACACTCACATTCCCATTCATCCAGCTTCTTGCAAGTTCCTCAGATTTCAGGTGGGAAATCATCATTTTCAGTACAGAGTGCTGCCTTTCGGCCTGGCATCATCTCCCTGGGTTTTCACCAAGTGCCTAGTTGTGGTGGCAGCAGCTCTGCGCAGCCATGGTCTCCAGGTTTTTCCCTACTTGGATGACTGGCTCATCAAAGATGCAACATCTCAGGGGTTTATTGAAGCGACCCAATGGACTATTTGGTTCCTTCAACAATTGGGGTTCGAAATAAACTTTCCAAAATCCCAGCTACAGTTCCAAAATCAACATCTACAGTTCATCGGAGCTGTACTGGACATTGTACAATTCAGAGAATTCCTTCCGCAACAACGTCAGAATGCTCTCATTCAACTTTGCCTTAAAGTGTCATCCCTCACTTCACTCTCAGCGAGACACATGATGGTTCTTTTAGGTCACATGGCCTCTATAGTTCATGTGAATTCCTCAGTGGACCCTGGCATCTCAGTGGGCGCAGGCTTCTGATCCACTCTCTCAGCACATTACAGTGACTCCCTCGTTGAGACAGTCTCTCCACTGGTGGATACTCTCTACCAATGTCTCCAGAGGTTTACTGTTTCAAACGCCCCCTCATCAGAAAGTCCTCATGACAAATTCCTCGACCTATGCTTGGGGGGCTCATTTTGATGGTCTCCGTACTCAGGGGCATTGGTCCAGCATAGATCGTCAGAGCAACATATATCTGTTGGAACTCAGAGCGATTTTCAACGCTCTCAAGGCTTTTCAACTTCTTCACGATCAAGTAGTCCTCATTCATAAAGGCAATCAAGTCACCATGCACTATGTCAACAAACAGGGAGGAACAGGAACCCTCCCTCTTTGCCAGGAAGCTCAGAAGATTTGGAATTGGGCATTTCATCACAATGTCTTTCAGAAAGCAGTCTACATTCAAGGGGAGAAAAACTGGCGGACAAATTGAGTCGTCTTCTACAACCTCACGAATGGATACTCAATTCATCGCCTCTCTATCACATTTTTTCTCAGTGGGGGACTCCTCAAATAGATTTCTTTGCATCTCCCCATAACAACAAGCTGCCTCAGCTTTGCTCCAGGATCTACTTTCCTCAACGCCTGGAGGCAGATGCGTTTCTTCTGGACAAGCAAATTCCTGTATGCGTTTCCTCCATTCTCAAGACACTCATCAAACACTAACATGCCACCATGATTCTGATAGCTCCTCAATGGGCCAGACAACCATGGTTCTCCTTTCTGTTTCAACTCATCATCAGGGAGCCATTATTTCTACCAGTGTTTCCCTTTGTGCTTACACAGATCTCTGCTTCATCCCAACTTGCAGTCTCTACACCTGACAGCTTGGTACCTATCAACCTAACGGCCACTCTACAGTTTTCTCAATCTGTCAAGGACATTTTAGAGGCTTCTAGGAAGCCTACCACTAGACAATGTTACTACCATCACAAGGAGCCTCAATCTACTTCCTTGTCTTCAATTTTGGATTACCTGTTGCATTTATCTCAATCAGGCCTCAAATCCATATCCATTAGAGTCCATCTCAGTACAATTGCTGCTTTTCATCAGCCTATTGAAGGGAAACCCCTCTCTGCTCATCCTGTGGTTTATAGATTTATGAAAGGAGTTTTCAATGTCAGGCCACCTCTCAAACCGCCTCCCACCATCCCATTTTGGTTAGCTTGGAAGTCACCCATCAATGAGAATAGGCTGCCTGCTTGTCCTGGGATAAAGCACAGTTACTTACCGTAACAGTTGTTATCTAGGGACAGCAGGCAGCTAATCTCACAACCCACCCACCTCCCCTGGTTGGCTTCTCTGCTAGCTATCTGAACTGAGGAGACTCACCCTGCGCTAGGCGGGAAGGCACTCGCGCATGCGCGGTGCGGCTGACTCAAAACTTCTACGTTTCTACAAGCAAGTCTGTTTGCGAGGCTGTCCACATCCAGGCTCCGTGGATGATGTCACCCACATGTGAGAGTAGCTGCCTGCTGTCCCTGGATAACACCTGTTATGGTAAGTAACTGTGCTTTATGGGGGTGGGGTCAGAGGTGGAGCTTGGGTGGGTCTGGGGTGGAGCTTGGGTGGGGTACTCGGTTGGTATTAGGCTTAGGGGGTACTTGGCTTGAAGTTGAGAAACACTGTTCTAAACTATAAGAATCAATTGAAAGTTTCACAGTGATTTATGCACAAGGTTTTTTCCCAATATGAATTATTTTGCTGTTTTGGTGCTTTTTGTTTTCATTCCAGAAGCTGTAGGAAATTTAATCCTTGGTCAAAAAATCAACTATTTGGAATCAGTGAAGATGGATGCAGTTGCATAAATCCTAAGACCACAGTTAAACTGGCTGGAAGACTTTATATGTGCTCATTTTCAAAGCACTTAGATGCATAGAGCACCATAGATTTCTATGGAGCTTTGTGTGTCTAAGCACTTTGAAAATGATCCCCTATGTTATGAGATTATTAGGGAGTCTCAGTGGTAACACCTGACCTGGTGCAGTTCAAATTGTTATAGCCGCCAGGGATTTCTGCACCACTGACCCCAAATCTTCAATTTTCAATCTGAAAACAGTAGTTCCCTTAGGACTAAAGGCTGAGGTAGAATGGATGGCTTTGATCTGAGAATTAAGTCATTTGATCGGATATGAACGGATCAGCTGATGAGGGGAAGGTACAATAAATTAATTTGATGACCTTCCGGAAAGCGGTAAAGACCCTCCTCTTCAACTAAAATTCAACCACAAGTCTACGCCTCACCCCCCTCCCCTCTAACCTCTCTTCCCCATTCGAAACTTCTACTTAAATTGCTGTACAGTCCATTCTTAACCTGTACTTAAATTATTGTATAGTTCTTGTATTTAAACTACTGTATAGTCTTTGTATTGTCCAAATGTACTCCACTGTGAATGTTTGCTTGTAGACCGTTCTGAGCTACTGGGAGGACGGGATAAAAATCTAAATAAATAAATACATTTGAAATGCCACCACCATCTTAAAGCTACTAAAGAGAGCAATGAGATGGTATAGGGCAGGGGTGCCCAACGCGTCGATCGCGATCGACCAGTAGCTCAGGAAGGCAACTCGAGTCGATCGCACTCGTGTTGCCGTCCTGATCTACGATTTCAGCCCCTAGCGAACTTATGCTCCGGGCTCTAACGTGTGCGTGCAGGCTTCTCTTCTCTTCCCTCCGAAACCGGAAGTTATGCCCGGGGAGGGGGAGGGGGGGAGAAGGGAAGCCTGCACGCACATGTAGAGAGCCCTGAAGCAAGCGTTCGCTACGGGCTAAGGCGGGAGACATGTTAGTGAAGCATTTCCTCTTCTTGCTGCCGGGTCCTGCCTACTTTCTGTTTCCGCGAAGGCAGGACCCGGCAGCATTTCCCCCAACAGTTCCTCGCGATGCTGGTCGGCCGAAGCAGGGAGAGGTTGGGGCGGCGTCGGCTTTTGGGCGTGTTATTGGCGTCGGCTTTCGGGCCTGTTATTGGTGGCGGTTTGGGTCCTGGTCCCCGATGGCAGTTTGGGTCCCCGATGGCAGTGGCAGTGTCTTGGGGGAGGGCAGGGAGAAAGAAAGAAAAAGGGCAGGCAGGGAGACAGAAGGAAAGAAGAGAAACAGAAAAAAAGGAAAGGGAGGCAGAGAGAAAGAAAGGGCAGGGAGAGAGGAAGGAAAAGTTGGGGGAGGGAATGAGGTTTGGAGGAGAGGAAGCATACAGGCTGAAAGAAGGGAAGAAAGACTGGATGCACAGTCAGAAGAAGAAAGTGCAACCAGAGACTCATGAAATCACCAGACAAGGTAGGAAAAATGATTTTATTTTAAATTTAGTGATCAAAATGTGTCTCAATTTATATCTGCTGTCTATATTTTACACTAAGGTCCCCTTTTACTAAACCGCAATAGAGTTTTTTAGCGCAGGGAGCCTATGAGTGTCGAGAGCAGCGCTGGGCATTCAGCGCAGCTCCCTGCGCTCTAAAAACTGCTATCGTGGTTTAGTAAAAAGGGAGGGGGGTATATTTGTCTATTTTTGTATGGTTGTTACTGAGGTGATAATGCATAGAGTCATCTGTTTTGACCTCTTTGAAAAACCCTGGAATAGGAATGATAATTAACATTTTCTATGCGTACAGTGTGCGTTGTGTTTTTTTAAAATTTTATTGTTGGTAGATCATTTTGACTTGGTCATTTTAAAAGTAGCTCGCAAGCCCAAAAAGTGTGGGCACCCCTGGTATAGGGGAATCATAAAGGTAAATGATATGAGATATTATTCTCAAACACAAATGGATAGTTTTTTCTTGTCATTTTATTTTTGTAGGGGATGAGCCTTGATACAGCTACAATGTGAAACATGATTCATGTTGGCATCCAGAATAGACCCCGACCCAACAAAAGGTATGTACAATTTTGTAAGATATTGAACTTCAAGTATATAAAGGTGCAATACTAAATTAAGTTACATTTGAAGATTAAAATTAAAAACTAAAGATTTGGGGGGTCAGTGAAGAAATGGTGTGGAAATCCCTGAAGGTTATGACAATTTGAACCGCTGAGTCTCCTGAAGAAATTTATCCCCGCTCCCCTTCCCTTTTACAAAACTGTAGCACGGTTTTTAATGCCGGCTGCGGCAGTAACATCTTCGACGTTTATAGAAATCTATGAGTGTAGAAGCTGTTAACGCTGCAGCCAGTGCTAAAAACCATGCTACAGTTTTGTAAAAGGTGTGTATGTGTGTGTGGGGGGGGAGGGGCTAAGGATTTATAGTTGGTTTCTATGCTAGTTGAAGATTGATTGTGTTGTTAATTGGACCAATTTTAAGAATATTTTTTGAATAGCCAGTCATTTGGATTAGATTATTAGGGACATTTTCAAAAAAACTGAGATTGGACGTTTTTCTCGCCAAAACATCCATCTGCCCCTTTATGCCACTTTACGGAAATTTCTTTTCATTTTTGAAAATGAGCCCCAGACTATCCATCAATGGATATTGTCTATACAGGTACATGAAAGGTAAAAGCATGGGAGGGATACACAGAAGGAGCCCAAGGTTCTAAAATTAACGTATAAAATCATAAAAAGGATTATATGCACTTAGGGGGGAAGTTATCAAAATTAGGCTACCATTAAGAGAGGTTGTTTTACCATTAACTCACCCCCTCTTTTACATAGGCCCGCTAAATATTAGCACACGCTAACCATGTGCTAAACACTAATGTGCATGTTGCTCTATGGATGCGTTAGCGATGAGCATGCACTAAAATGCTTAGCGCACCTTAGTAAAACAGGGGGTCAGTTTATGCAATGAAACCTAGTTACTAATAACTGGGGGTAACAGTACAATAACCTATCTTAATGTGGCCCAGGTTGATACCCTGGTGCCCAGTTTAATAGGCAGGAAGGTACTTATTTTATAAAGACACCTAAGGCACTAAAGTATCTTCAAAAAAATGCTGTCCTAACTTTATCTGGGTACCCAGACAGGTTATACTGGGATATTCAAAGTGGGCCAGTATCCCAGATAGTAGCATTGACTATCTGGGTATAAAAAAAAATCCAGTGTCTGGAGTTTAAATCAAATGCTGACAGCTGCAGCTGAATATTGGGGAATACATATTTTGCTTTTCATTTGTAATATCCAATAAATTCTAAAAGTCAAAACACAGAAGCAAGGTCACACAAGAGATGTCAGAAAAAAAGAGAGTACGGCCCAAAATAAATAAAAACAATTTATTAAAACACACTAAAAAGACATAAAGCTCTCAATTAAAGAAAAAGTCATAAAACCCAACATGGCTGTGTTTTGGCACATGCCTGCTTCAGGGGTTTATAAAATGGTGAAATCCTAATGCTGCACCAGCTTTTCTAACTATGAACTTGATCAGACAATATTAGGTCTTCCAATCCTTGCTGTTCTCACTTAATGTAGTTCTCTAATGCAAGCTAATCTGTTTGCTATTCCTTCAGGCTAGTGTGCATCAGAGGACTGGATTACCTTAGTTTATTACTTGAACAATAGCACAATGCAGTTGGATTTGGTCCACATGTTGTTGGTTGCTCTCTAAGAAAAAGTGCTTGTTTAGTTTGGATTTTTTTTAGAAATCATGTCTATGGGGCTGGTGCCCTTGATCCATTAGCCAGGGCCCTGAAGAAAAGGATCCTCTGTTGCCTGCTCTCTACAGCGCTTCTCCTCGCAGGAAGCAGCCTATAGAGATCATGAGGGGAGGGGTAAGACTGAATAAAGCTCTTTAACCTAGCCCCTCCCCTCAAATCATATTTTGGAAGCTGATGCAGATGTAAAAAGATGCTTTTGCCAAGTACTGCCAGAAAACAAAACACTGAATATGAAGATCCTAAAATCCAGACTAGTTAGGTGTGTCCCAAGAGCAGGGTTGAAGACCACTGGAGATATAGGCATGAGTTGTAAGCCAAGAAACTCAAATTCATTTCCTGCCTTAGGATATACTTTGGATGAAAAATGTTATACAAATCCTAATAATTATATTATTAAGCAATATATTTTGACTTTAGAAATCCAAAAGGGAACATTTAACCTTGGACTAAAAACAATCTTAAATACAGATGAGGCCCTGTTAGAATATTCTATATTGTTTTTAACAGAGACTTACATTTAGTCCAGCTTTAAATTCAGACTCCTTTAGGAACTTTGTCAACATACGAATCACTGAGGATCCCTGAAGATAAAACAAAGAACAAAACAACAAGCTGAAGTATTGGGTGGAATACCTCTAAATTGCTCCATTATATCACCATCAGGACCGGTAGGTGGGGGGGGGGCGGGGGGGGGGGCAAACAGAGCAACTTGCATGGATCCCACAGCTTCAGAGAGCCCCTTAATCTGGCATGTCTAAAACTAGCCTTAATTGCCATCTCTTCACTCTATCCTCTAACAGTTGGATCTCACTTTTTTCACCTCATTCTAAGTTTCAAGTTTATTTTTATTTTGATATACCGCCTATCAAGCCTTGTAATGTTATGAATACTTTACCCCATTATCTCATACTCTAATCTCATCATCTTTTCTCATTATCCTCCATCATTTTTTGTCTGATTCTGTGTCATACACACGCACACATCCTATTCTCTTCCTCCTGTCTTTCATACACACCTACACCATCATTGTTCTAGCTCTCTTTCTCTTGCTCTCCTCCCCATCGCCACCTCTGGCACTCTCACATTCTCATGTATCTCCTCATCATCATCACTCTGCTTAATTCCAGACCTAAAACTGCCTCTGACCTTCTTTCATACACTTTCTTCCTGCCTTTTATGCCTCCACCAGTTCTTTCACATTCCCATTAATGTTTCCAGCTCTCTTAAACTCCCCCTGATCCCCACCCTAACGTTCTCACAATATTTCTACCTCCCTCCCTTGTTTCTCATATTCCCTTTACCTCTCCCAATCTAGCTCTCTTGTACTTCCTCCATCCCAATGGCTTTCAACATTCCCTCTACCCTTACCCAACAATTCTCTCTTGCCTCTCTGTTCCATCTGATCACCAGCCCTCCCCTGCCTCCTGTAGAACACATAAGAGGAAGGAGCTAGAAAGCCTAAGTTTGCACAGCTGACTTCAAGAAGACAACTTGTATCTTCTCATCAGTATTCTCCCCTTCTTCATCCTTCCCAAAATTTACCCTTTCTTTACCTCCCCCTCCCAAAAAAATCTGACTTACCTCCTCTCCTCCTAGCTTCTACCCCCCTCCTCCTGTTTGCTACTTTCTACCTTTCTGTTCTGTTTATCACTCTTTCTTTCTTCTTATGCCTGCTTTCTCCTTTTCCTTCTTGTTTGGCCAATTTTCTCCTCCCTGTATGATTGGTTCTCCTGAGTAGAATGAAACTTCTCAACTACAGGACTTGTGCTTGCCTTGGTGGGCTCCAGCCCCAGAAGTTGCTGCTATATTGAAATATACAGGCTGAGCAGGGGCCCTTACTTTATGTGACAGCAGGCCTAGCTAAAAATGAACACAAGCATAGTCCTACTGGCTCAGACCAATGGTCCAGCTAGCCCAGTATCCTGTTTCCACAGAGGCCAATCCAGGTCAGAAATGCTGGGCAGAAACTCACATAGTAGGAACATTCCTTTCTACCAGTCCCAGGACAAGCAGTGGCTCCCTCATGTGTGTCTTAAAAAGAAAGAGTATGAGATAAAGAAATTACCTTGCTATAAGCTATAGGATCAAAGACTTCGTTGATCTGAGCTGGAGTGTTGACCTCCTCCTCCTTTGATGAAAGGGGATGCGATGAAGACAATGCATCAATCTCCATGACATGATACATTTCATTAAGCAAGATCAAATCTTTCTACAAAAATTTAAAACATTACAAAAAATGAATTATCTTTTATTTTTAAAAACAAAAGCTAATGGCTTGGTTTTTTAAAGCTTCCTTTCTGAGATCCTATACAGTATAATCTCGTTATAATGGACTTCAAGGGACCTGGAAAAACAGTCCGTTATATCCAGAGTTGCATTTTTTTAAAACTTTATTTAGATCAACTGAAACAACAAGCATATCAGCAACATCAATAACAAAACTCAGCAAAACATTGGTATGGCACAAAATGATTGTAAAACCAGAACACTAAAAGATGTTCTAAAGCAGTGTTCTTCAAACTTTTTACACCTATGGACCGGCAGAAATAAAAAAATTATTTTGTGGACCGGCATCGAAACGCAGACTGGCGGTTGAAGAACACTGGGCTAAGTCATGGGCCAGACCCTGCCCATCTCTACCCAATCTCCGCCCTAGACCCCGCCCCATAGTACTAATTGTAACACTATTTTTTCCATTCATTTTTCATATACACACACACACACACAATATAATCTTATTAACAACACATAATGGTTAAACACAAAATTAAACTACACAAAGCAAACTGTATGCTTCTCAACATTCATTCCTACCAGAACACAGATAACCTTTATGCAAATACAGGACCAAAAACTAAAAGTACAAACAAACCCTAAGATGCAAAACTCTGCATGCAGTACAACCCCAGAGAAAAAGAAACAAATGCATTTCTTCCTGAACAGTGCAAAATACTGACAGCAGATGTAAATTCTCAGAATTGACACAATTCAATCACTAAATTCAAAAATAAAATCATTTCCCCTTACCTTTATTGTATCCCTCTCACCATGCTATGCTTTACCTTCTGGCCTGCTCCTGCCTAGCCGTTTTATTCTGCCCCCGGTGTTATCTTCAGGCCGGCTCCCTCTTCCTCACTGATGCAATGCACAAAGCTGCGGGCAGCGGCTCCTTGTGCCTCATCTGGAAGCCTTCCCTCTGACGTTGCGACATCAGAGAGAAGGCTTCCAGTTCAGGCGCAGGATGCACGTAGGAGCCGCTGCCTGTGGCTTTGAGTCAGTGAGGAAGAGGGAGCCGGCCCAAAGATAACACCGCATCGATCGCACCACAGACCGGCGGTTGAAGAACACAGTTTTGGGCCTGATGCACATGCCGGCCCTGTGAACTGGTAGGAAATTTCTGTGGACCAGCACCGGTTCTAAAGCATTATGTCGCACTGTACTGGAAAGAAAAATAATCTGTCATTTTCTTCTGGGCTGCATTTTGATATTATTTCAATGCCACGTGCCTGGTAGGCGGAGTCTGCATTTCTATTATAGCTGAACAAGACCGCAGCTAAAAGTGGCTCTGGGGACCAAATTGGTTGTCTGTTATATGCAAAAGTCCATTATATGCGATGATTTTCTGTATGTTTTTAAAGGCACACGGCCGGGACCAGCGGACCTCGTCCACTATAGGCGAGGTTCCGTTATAGTTCCGTTATAATGAGATTATACTGTAGTATCCTAAGACATATCTCATCCAGTCCAGGAGCTTTGTGTACTTTCAGTTTAATAAGTTGTTCATAAACTCTGTGCAAGCAATGAGACATCTACTCTATTCCTATACATAACCTTGGTGCTCATTTACTGTCTAGTAAAGGTACATACAGGATAGGCATGGCAGGGTGCCGGTAAAAAATGGCACCAAATGTCTGGACCAGTGGTTCTTTGCCATCCCTTCCCACCGCGGATACAGAATCTCTTCCCTTCCTTCCTTCTTTGAGTCCAATGTCTCTTCCTTGGTATCCCTCAGTATTCCCGGACCAGCAAACCTGTTCTCCATCGGCGGCAGCAGTGGTAACACATTGCCCGAGTTGAGCCGGCTCCTTCCCTCTGCAGTGCCCCGCCCACACATAAATAGGAAGTTATGTTGGAAGGGCAGGACATTGCAGGGAGAAGGAGCCAGCTTGACTCAGGAAGTGTGTTACCATTGCTGTTGACAGTGAAGAACAGGTTTGCTGGTCCAGTGGTGCTGATGGAGGCCGAGGAAGAGGCATTAGGAAAGAAAGATTTGCTGGACTGGGGATGGTGAGGGAAGCTGAGGAAGAGGTGCTGGACTCACAGGATGGGGGTGTGAGGAGAGATGCTGGACCTCTGTGGGGGAGGGGCACAGCAGAGAGGGAGGAATGTCTGAGAGGTGGAGAGAGGAGGACGTGTCAGACTGTAGGGGGTAGGGAGACAAGGACAGGTCAGATGATGGGGGAAGGACAGATGCTGGACAGCAAGGGAAGATGGGGGGGATGTGGCAGGGGGGAACAAAACCAAAATTAGTTTAGGGAGTTATAGCCTCTTAAGGAGTGCAGTAGAATACAATCATTGTTAAATCAATCAGTGATCACATATTATTGTGTGGACAACTTATGATCTAAGATTAATATTAGCATTCACATCAAGGTTCCGTTGTCACTTTAAACATGTCTTTTAAAATCTGGATTTTCTATGCCTCTCTGCAGGTAATGATTAGCACAGAATATCCAGACAGAGTGATAACTAATAGCTTTTCACATGGTGGCAATATTTAGGCTGCTAACCAATTAACTCATCCAGATAACTTAGGACAGTAAAAAAGGCTGAATATTTCCACTATCAGATAATTTACAAGATCACTCATGCTATATCCACACTCCATGGCTGGGCAACCACAAATGATTTTCAGCGTCATTATCCAGATGTTTCTTAAAATGGATGGATTAACCCAGCTGGCACCACTTAACCAGTTAGCAAGTGCTGCCATCCAGATAATAGCTTTAACATATCGGTCGCAATGGGATAAGTCTTTAAGGAGGGCATCAGCATTTAATCAGAAAGTTATCAAGGTTTTGTAAAAGCATACAGCAGGTTAGTAAAGGAATTATGCTGGTTGTGAGCCACTTTTTAAGTAGCATTAACCAGAGGCCTTGGAGCATCAGGCCTAAAAGCTATGGCCCAATATTCTTGGGCTACATTTTAAAGGGGCCATTAAGGTTGCCAGACACTGATGATCCCTCAATTCCTGTCCCACCACCACCACAACCACAGCACACACTTGTTTCAATAGAGCAAAAAAAAAAAGAAAAAAAGATTTTTAGTGAACTGATGTATCCTTTGCCCTACCCCTGCCAACACTTCCCACCTTGTGTTTAAAATAATTGTGCAAGAGTTTGTCAGTAGGATTCTTACCCCTTCCCACCCCACCCTCCCATCGTTTTCTTTCTTTGTTTTCCAGAATTTCTAAGTTCAAAGGTTCTAAATAGTTGTTAGGCTATCTGCTTCCCAACCAGGGTATGTTGTAACAAAGACAGATGTGGAGTCTTCACAAGCTTCTCTGAGAACTTACAATGTTCCATTTCTTCTGAACAAAATCAGCTCCCAAGTATTCCACATATGAGGCAAAGCCCTCATTCAGCCAGAGGTCATTCCACCACCTCAGGGTCACGAGGTTTCCAAACCACTAGACAAAAACAGGACAAAATTAAGAACTTAATAAGATTATCTAAAGTGCAAATTAGAGAATGACACAGGGAAAAAATTTATCAACGTTCCCGCCCCGTCCCCGCGAGCTTGAACCCCGTCCCTGCCCCATCTCCGTGAGCTTCGTCCCCATCCCTGCCCCGTCCCCGCCCTGCAAACTGTCAGATTCTATCCACACAAGCCTCAAATAGTTATGATTTTATACTGAACTTATTTTATTAAAGTATAAAAAGAGACAATATTCTGTATAATTGTCATTTTATAAATACAAATAATACAGAGCAAGGATCAACAAAACCCATCTCCCCTCCCTTTCACAAATATCCCATCCACTATTGTGAAAACTGAACAAATCAAATTACTACACAATGCTACATAGAACAATCAAGCTAACAGAATACTTCAGTCACACATGGCAGGAATAGTGTTAGGGGAGTGCAGCTAGAGTAACTGCCCCCTGGTTAAAGAGAGAGCCCTAAGCCAGCTGGAAGCTAAAGAAGCACAGCCTGGGCTTTGCGGTCCCCACTTATGTCTAATACCAGCTCTAGCAGGATAAATATTTCAAATCTGAAATATTCTAATCACAAAATATGAAATAAATTAATTTTTTTCTACTTTTTGTTGTCTGGTAATTTTATTCTTCAAATCACTTTGGTCTCAGGCTTTGGCTTTGAGTTCTTTCTGTCTTCATCAAGGCATGGCTGACTCCTGAAGGTAAATTAGGCGCAAGAGGAGATGCCGAGTCTGACATGGGCACAATTTTTTTTACCACAGGAGCACTAGAAATGTATTGAATTAATCCAATAAATTCGAATCACTCTGCAGAAATAGAATGTAATGTTACAAATGGAAAATAGGGATAAATGTTTAAAAATAATGGAGTCCTTTTACTAAGGCATGCTAATTGATGTAGCGCGCACTAAAGAGTAGCGTACACTAAATTCTACAGTGCCTATTATATTCTATGGGCACCTTAGCATTTAGCGCGTGATAAATCAGTTAGCGCGCCTTAGTAAAAGAACCCCAATGGTAGGAATCAGAGAATCTGTTCAGTACCTGATGGGCGAGTTCATGCGCTATCACAGTAAGCACTCTCTCCTTATTACTAATGGACGATATCTCGTTGTCATACAGGAGGGCCGACTCCCGGTACGTGATCAGCCCCCAGTTCTCCATGGCGCCTGCACTAAAGTCAGGCAGAGCTATTTGATCTGGAATGAAAATTTGTTTACTGATTTTCTTTTTTTTTCACAAAGTCTTGCTTGTTAATGCATTAAAAAGTTTTCCATCCTGTGTTTCCTATTTTAAAAGGCCTGCATCATTTGCCATTAGACTTAGGATAAACGCTCAGGGCTAGAATAAGACAAAATGTTTATGTTGCTATGTTAGGACTCAAGCACGAGTCGATGACACCTAATGACCACATGATTTGTTTTACTTGGGAGTTACAGTACGAAATATATTGTACATGTAGCTAAAAAGATGAATTGCTCTGATCAAAAAGGAAAGGGATGGGATTTGATATATTGCCTTTCTGTTGTTACAATCAAAGCAGTTTCTATATTATATACAGGTACTTATTTTGTAATTGGACAGTGGAGGATTAAGAGCCTTGAAAAGAGTCACAAGGACCTGCAGTGGGAATCAAATCCAGTTCTTCAGGCCGTTGCACTAACCGTTAGGTCACATGTCTCACATTAGAACAGAACTAGCCTTTAGTAGTCGTTTTTACTGAAAAATCATCTCTTACACTGCTTTCTACAGTAGCCCCTCTCAGGTAAATAAATGGACATAGCTTCACTTACCTGATTTTGGCAAAGGATAGGAGACATTATAATAACTATCATAATAATTCAAGATGCTTCCGGTCACGTTTAAGGCATATTCTCCTTGGTTTTCCTCGATGGCTTTCTTACGGGCCCAGATTCGAATCTGAAATCAGAACAGATAAATGTAGGATACTATTAATGAATCGCTCTTAGGTCCCCTCTGTGTAAACAGAGAAAATCCCCTCTTACCTGGGGTTTGCTGCCGGGTTGTTCAATGTTGCTAAAGTCCGAAACTATGAATGCCAGGAGATACGTGGACATCCTTGGTGTTCGATCAAATGTGGTGACACTCCATTGTTTTCCATCTATGTTTTTGCTAGTTGTACCTTTAAAGATTCAGAATAGAATAAGACAGTATTAGATATATAATGTGGTTGACAGTCTTTGTGAATGCATAGAAATGCAGGTCAACAAACAAACAAACAAAAAGATGAGATGAGGCCTTTCTATTGGACTAAATTGTTGACCTGCTTTTGGAAGTAAATACTGTACTCCATTCGTTAGGTCCCAAATCAGAATAAAAGTGAATCACAGGTTGACTTTAGCATAGTAGGGGGAAGGAGAAAGGGAAGAGGAAGGGCAGGTGGATGTGTTAAGAACATAAGAGGGCATAATTTGAAGTTGAGGGGTGGTAGACTCAAGAGTAATGTTAGGAAATTCTTTTTTACGGAAAGGGTGGTAGATACCTGGAATGCGCTCCCAAAGGAGGTGATGGAGAAGAAAACAGTGACAGAGTTCAAAAAAGCATTGGATGAACACAGAGGGTCTCATAATCAGAAACTAATGGGTATATATTGAAGAACTAAGGCCAGTACTGGGCAGACTTGCATGGTCTGTGTCCCGTATATGACCATTCAGTTGAGGATGGGCTGGTGAGAACTTCGACAGCTGGGATGGTTTTGATGGGCTGAAGTGAGCTGTGATGGAGACTTCAATACATGGAACCTAAGCACAGTACCGGACAGAGCTCTGGGTTTCTGACCCAGAAATATCTAAGAAAAAGGAAAATTTAAATTAAATCATTAATTTATAGAGCGTTTATGGTTGCACATACTGGATGGACCATTTGGGTCTTTATCTGCTGTCTTTTACTATGTTAATGGAACAGACCAAAAGTTCATCAAGCCCAGTATCCTGTTTCCAACAGTGGCCAACCCAGATCACAAATACCTGAAAGATCCCAAGAAGTAAAATAGATTTTATGTTGTTTATCCTAGAAATAAACCATGGATTTCCCCAAGCCATCTCAATAATGGCTTATGAACTTTTATTTTAGGAAATCCTAAACTGTTTTTAAACCCTGCTAAGTTAACTGCTTTCACCATATTTTCTAGCAATGAATCCCAGAGTTTAATTACACATTGTGTGAAGAAATATTTTCTCCGGTTTGTTCTAAATCTACTACTTAGTAGCCTCACCACATGTCCCCTAGTTTTTTTGAAAGAGTGAACAAGTGATTCACACCTACCCTTTCCACTCCACTCATTATTTTATAAACCTCTATCTTATCAGCCCTGAGCCGTCTCTTCTCCAAGCTGAAGAACCGCTTTAGCCTCTCCTCCTAGGGAAGTCGCTCCCATCCTTTTTATCAACTAGAACAGGGGTGCCCAAAAGGTCAATTGCGATCAACCAGTAGATCGCAAAGGCAACATGAGTCGCTTGCAGAGCCCATCACGAGCGCTGCAATACTTGCATTGTCTTTGCATTCTGTTCTCCCTGCTTCCCCGATGCCAGGCCTGGCGCGTACAAGCACCGGGCCCATAACCTCATCCCCACCCCGGAACTTCCTCTCTGATGTCAGAATTGACATCAGGGGAGGGGGAAGGTTGTGGGCCTGGCACTTGTACGCACCTGGCCTGGCGTCGGGGAAGCAGGGAGAAATCGGCGGTGGCTTGGGGGGGAGGTAGGGAGAGAGACAGAAAGAAAGGGGGTCAGGGAGAGAGAAATAGAGGGGGGGGGGAATTTTGGGTTGGATAGTATTGCCTTATATTGAAGAGTACCAGTATGACTGTTTATGTTTTGGGGTGGGGACTTGGTATCTGGTGTATTTGCCATTTGCCATTGTGAAAATTCAATAAAATTTGTTAAAAGAAAAATTTAAAAAAGAAAGGGGAGGGGAGGGGGCATGGAGGGAGAGAAATATTGGATTTACAGTCAGAAGAAGGAAGTGCAACCAGAGACTCATGAAATCACCAGATAGCAAAGGTAGGAAAAATGATTTTATTTTAAATTTAATGATCAAAATGTGTCTGAATTTATATCTGCTTTCTATATTTTGCACTATGGCCCCCTTTTTACTAAAACACAAAAAATTGGTACAAAAATGATATAAATCCCCCAAAATTCTATACCATCAAAGGTATAAATGAATGCACTGCCAGTAAAAACCTACAAATAAGTAGGGAAATTCCTACACATCCAAAAAAATCAATAAAGAATAGGCACTAATCAGTACGAGCCTGAGGGAACCCTTAGAATAACCAATGGCTCCGGGAAGGAGTTTATGCAGTGACACACACTTTAGATAAAGAATCTAAATAAATCCTGCCCCGTACATCATCATGCCGCTTATATGATATATTATATGATGTGTGGAAGTAAACTGGTACAAAAATCAGTGCATAAATAAATGAACCAAAAAGGTGTTAGAAAGGGAAGAATATCAAAAAATAAGGAGATGATAAACAGGGCCCTACCTAACAAAGAATGCTAAAATAGATAAATGAATCCAAAACAACAATGTGCCGTAGGACTGGGGCAAAACCCCTTGAAAAAAACACATAAGGAAGTGAAAAAATTCACAATAAAAAGATTTATATGAGTGCCGTGAACACACTAAAAAACTAAGAGCAAAAAATGCCTGTCACCCCTTTTTACTAAACCACAATATCAGTTTTTAGAGTAAGGAGCCTATGAGCGTTGGGAGCAACGCGGGGTATTTAGCGCAGCTCCCTGCGCTAAAACCACTATCATGGTTTAGTAAAAGGGGAGGGGATATATCTGTCTAGTTTTGTATACTTGTTACTGATATGACATTGCATATTTTAAAATCTTCTACCTTGCCCTCTTTGAACCCCCCCCCCCCCGAATATAAATGATGATTAACATTTTCTCTGTGTACAATGTGTTCTGTGTATTTTTAAAAAAATGTATTGTTAGTAGATCATTTTGACTTGGTCCTTTTAATTCTTTATTCAGTTTTAGAACATCAATTTTGCACAAAAGAAGATGCATTTACATAAATTATTATCATTACAGCACAATATATTTAATAGAATTAAAACAAGACTTATTTTCTCCCACCCACTTTTAATTTACAAACATCTCATAAAATACTTGAAATCAACTCTTCTATATTTCTTAACAAACGCCAAAACATATCTCCCTCCCCCTTCCCCGGATGTGCATGTTTCCCTCAGTTTATACAAATAAATCAATCTTTACAATATTTAGTTAATGATTCCCAAACTTCCATAAATTTTTTATAATAAGCCTTCTGAATGGCCATAAACTTTTCCATTTTAAAGATATAACATAGGGATTCTCACCAGAATAAATAATTTAATCTATCCCAATTTTTCCAATTCTTTAAAATAAGCTGCATGGCAACTCCCATCATTATAAACAAAAGTTTGTTATTTTTTGCTGAAATTTGATTTTTCGCCCTCATATGTGTTTCAAATAAAATAATATCATATGATAGTGCCAACGCAGGTGCCATAAGGCGGTAAAAGGGGCCAAAAGAGACTACGAGGAAAAATAGCCAAGGAGGCGAAAAACTTCAAGCCATTCTTTCGATATATTAAGGGGAAGCGACCTGCGAAGGAAGCAGTGGGACCATTGGATGACCATGGAATAAAGGGAGCGCTAAAGGAGGACAAAGCAATCGCAAACTGAACACATTTTTTGCATCTGTATTTACCGAAGAACATGTACACAGCATACCGGAACCCATCAGGCTATATGCTGGAAATGAAGACAAAAATCTAACAGGATTGACGGTCAGTCTAGAGGAGGTGTATAGGCAGATAGGCTTAAGAGCGATAAATTCCCAGGACCGGATGGCATCCATCCGAGGGTCATCAAGGAAATGAAAGGGACCATAGCTGAACTGCTTCAACTACTAGCCAATCTGTCAATCAAATTGGGAAAGATTCCGGAAGACTGGAAGGTGGCGAATGTTACGCCGATCTTCAAGAAAGGTTCGAGGGGAGATCCGGGAAACTACAGACCGGTGAGTCTGACCTCGGTACCGGGAAAGATGGTAGAATCGCTGATAAAGGACCGCATCATTGATCACCTTGATGGACACGAGCTCATGAGGACCAGTCAGCACAGTTTTAGCAAAGGCAGATCATGTTTAACGAACTTGCTGCACTTCTTTGAGGGAGTAAACAGACAGATAGACAAGGGCAACTCGGTCAACATTGTATATCTGGATTTTCAGAAGGCGTTTGACAAGGTTCCGCATGAATGACTACTTTGGAAAATTGCGAGCCATGGAATCGAGGGTGAAATACTCACATGGATTAAAAACTGGCTGGAGCATGGGAAACAGAGAGTGGGGGTAAATAAACATAGAAATAGACGGCAGATAAGGGCCCACGGCCCATCTAGTCTGCCCACCTTAATGTCCCTCCCCTACCTTTGCCCTGTGAATAGATCCCATGTGCCGATCCCATTTGGCCTTAAAATCAGGCACGCTGCTGGCCTCAATCACCTGTAGTGGAAGACTATTCCAGCGATCAACCACTCTTTCAGTGAAAAATAATTTCCTGGTGTCACCTCGTAGTTTCCCGCCCCTGATTTTCAACGGATGCCCTCTTGTTGTCTTGGGACCCTTGAAAAAGAAGATATCTTCCTCCGCCTCGATGCGGCCCGTAAGATACTTGAACGTCTCGATCATGTCCCCCCTCTCTCTGCGCTCCTCGAGCGAGTATAGCTGTAATTTGTCAAGCCGTTTTTCGTATGGTAGATCCTTGAGTCCCGAGACCATCCGGGTGGCCATTCTTTGCACCGACTCCAGTCTCAGCACATCCTTGCGATAATGCGGCCTCCAGAATTGCACACAGTACTCCAGGTGGGGCCTCACCATGAATCTATACAATGGCATAATGACTTCCGCCTTACGACTGACGAAACCCCTTCGTATGCAGCCCATGATTTGTCTTGCTTTGGACGAAGCCTGCTCCACTTGATTGGCAGACTTCATGTCCTCACTGACGATTACCCCCAAGTCTCGTTCTGCTACCGTTTTTGCTAGGATCTCGCCATTAAGGGTATAAGACTTGCATGGATTCTGGCTGCCCAGGTGCATAACTTTGCATTTTTTGGCATTGAAGTTTAGTTGCCATGTCCTAGACCATCGCTCCAGTAGGAGTAGGTCGTGCATCATGTTGTCGGGCACTGAATCTTCGTCTGTTGTGCATTTGCCCACTACATTACTCAGTAAATGGACAATACTCGGACTGGAAGAGCATCACCAGTGGGTGCCGCAGGGCTCGGTGCTTGGACCGTGCTCTTCAACATCTTTATAAATGATCTAGACATTGGTACAACAAGTGAGGTGATTAAATTTGCGGACGATACAAAGTTATTCAGAGTAGTGAAGACACAGAGGAATTGCGAAGATCTGCAACGTAACATAATCAGGCTTGAGGAATGGGCATCAACATGGCAGATGAGATTTAACATGGATAAGTATAAAGTGATGCATGTAGGTAACAAAAATCTCATGCACGAATACAGGATGTCCGGGGCGGTACTTGAAGAGACCTCCCAGGAAAGAGACTTGAGAGTTATGATCGACAAGTCGATGAAGCCGTCCACGCATGTGTGGCGGTGGCAAAAAGGGCAAACAAAATGCTAGGAATAATAAAGAAGGGGATCACGAATAGATCGAAGAAGGTTATCATGCCGCTGTACTGGGCCATGGTGCGCCCTCACCTGGAGTACTGCGTCCAGCACTGGTCGCCGTACATGAAGAAGGACATGATGCGACTTGAAGGGCGACTAAGATGGTTAAGGGGCTGGAGGAGTTGCCGTAGAGTGAAAGATTAGAGAAACTGGGCCTTTTCTCCCTCGAACAGAGGAGATTGAGAGAGGAAATGATCGAAACATTCCAGGTACTGAAGGGGATAGACTTAGTAGATAAGGACAGGTTGTTTACCCTCTCCAAGGTACGGAGAATGAGAGGGCATTCTCTAAAATTGAAAGGGGATAGATTCAGTACGAATGTAAGAAAGTTCTTCTTCACTCAGAGAGTGGTAGAAAACTGGAACGCTCTTCCGGAGTCTGTCGTAGGGGAAAACACCCTCCAGGGATTCAAGACAAAGTTAGACAAGTTCCTGCTGAACCAGAACATACGCAGGTAGGGCTAGTCTCAGTTAGGGTGCTGGTCTTTGACCAAGGGCCGCCGCGTGAGCGGACTGCTGGGCACGATGGACCACTGGTCTGACCCAACAGCGGCAATTCTTATGTTCTTATGAATTTTCTAATAAATTATTAACCTGATCCCAAATCAAAAGTAGCTCACAAGCCAAGAAAGTGTGGGCACCCTGAACTAGAGATTCTCAATCCAGTCCTTTTGACACATCCAGCCAGTTAGGTTTTCAGGCTATCTACAATGACTGTGAGTGAAATAAATTTTCATGCACTACATCCTTTGTATGCAAATATATTTCATGCATATTCATTGTGAGTATCCTAAAAACCTAGTGGGTAGGTGTGTCCCAAGGACACGGATGACAATCACTTTGCTAGCGAGATAAAGAGTTGACAGAAGGGCAGTAGAGTTATTTCTGGCAATGATTTCAAATACTCAAGTCTCTGTTAAGTTCTTTTATTACAGTTCTGACAACGTTAAATGTCTTTTATATTCCTGAATTGTTTAGAACAATAATATTAAAAGCAATTCAGGCAATTATGAGTAGATCCTGTCTGAAGTATGAATCATTTAATAATAATAATAATAGTTTATATACCGCAGGACCGTGAATTTCTATGCGGTTTACAATGATTAGAAATGTTACAGATTGAATGAATAAACAGACTTAGTGATTGATGGTTCTTGAGGACTAAGATTGAACAGGTTGGTTTCCTAAGTATTTCAGGAACAGATGTGTTTTTAGGTGTTTTCTGAATTCTCCATAAGTAGTAGGCACGAGCAATTGTTCAAGGTCTTTACCCCATAATGCTGCTTGATGTGCGAGAAGATGTTGGTGATGACTTTTAAATTTACAACCTCTAACCGGTGGGGAAACAAAGTTTGGGTGTGAGCTTCACATGTGTCTGTTGGTTGTGAAAGAGAAAAAGTCTGTTATGTATTTAGGAGCTAAGCCTTAGAGTACCTTGAAGCAAAAACAACCAAACTTGAATTTCACACTTGCCTCCATAGGCAGCCAGTGTAAAAGTCGATAGGAAGGTGTCACATGATCAAACTTTTTAAGTCCACAAAGTAGTCTAACCGCTGTATTTTGAACTAGTTGCAATCACCGCATATGCTTCTGGGGGAGTGCCAAGTAGGTGATGTTACAATAATCAAGTTGACTCAGTATAAGGGATTGTACTAGAATTCGAAATGATGATGCATCGAAGTAAGCTTTAATGGACCGAAGCTTCCAGAGGGTGAGAAAGATTTTTCTTATCAAGGAGTCTACCTGGTCTTTCATGGTCAGGTTCTGGTCCAGTGTTACTCCCAATATTTTCATAGTGGGTTGAATGGGATACATAAGAACATAAGCAATGCCTCTGCTGGGTCAGACCTGAGGTCCATCGTGCCCAGCAGCCCGCTCACACGGCAGCCCAACAGGTCCAGGACCTGTACAGTGATCTTCTATTTATACCCTTCTATCCCCCTTTCCAGCAGGAAATTGTCCATTCCTTTCTTAAACCCCAGTACCGTTATTGATGCACATTGGTGCTTTAGTGTCGAGTGGGTATGGCGATGCTATGAAAAATTTTGTTTTCTCTGAGTTTAGTTTTAGTCTGAATTCAGTCATCCATTGCTCCATCCGATTTAATACTTCTGTTGCTTTGGGGGTGACTTCTGAGACAGAGTTGGTGAATGGGATAATTATCGTGAAGTCGTCAGCGTAGCTAAATAGTTTTATCCCCAGCTGGGACAGTTGTGCACCCAATGAGGACATGTAGACATTGAAGAGCAAAGGGGATAGCGATGATCCTTGTGGCATGTCAGATGGATTGCTCCATGTGTCTGAGAGATCGTGATTAAAACGGTCTTGGTAGGTGCGTGATATAAGGAAGCCTCTAAACCAGTTCAGTACTTCTCCTCTGATTCCGATTGCATCTAGGCATTGTAACAGTTTTCCATGGTCCACCAAATCAAAGGCAGAACTCATGTCAAATTGCATGATTAGGGCGTTGAGACCCTTACTGAACAAGTAACGCAAATTGTCCAGCATGGCTGCAATTACTGTTTCAGTGCTAAATAAAGGCCTAAAACCAGATTGAGTTTCGTGCAGAAGGGAGAATTGGTCGAGATATTCCATGATTTTTACCATGAATGGAATAGATGCTACTGGTCTAGAGTTGGTTATTGATGTTGCTGATTCTTTACAATTTTTTGTGATTGGGGTTATTATAATATGACCATTGTTGGTGAGGAATTTTCCATTGTTTAGGTTATTGATTAGATAATTCAATAGGGATAATTTAAAGCCTAGTGGAGCTGCTTTCATAATCTCTGGGGGACATGAGTCCAGGACACAGTATGATTTAGAGTATTTGTTATATAATTTGATGTAGTTATATAATTTGATGTAGTTATTTAAGGTGTGCAAGCCAAAAATTTTCATTTTATTTAGTTGCTTGTATTGTTTACAGGATTTTTTGTGTAATATTTTTGTTTGGAAGAGGGAGTGATGTCATCAATTGTGTGCACTGTTTATGACATGAGGAAAAATCCAAAATTCTATGGTGGGGGGGGGAGGTTCCTGTCATTTTGGATTAAAAACATTGGAGCCCATATTCAAGGGCTCTTTCCCAGTTAGAAGGTGCTGCTCTCTGGATAAGGGCCAACAAGGAAGATCTTTAGCAGCACTGATCAGAAAAGTTCTACTCAATGTTTCTTCTAATCACCTTGGCACTAATTTAAATGTTTTGTTCATGTTCTCTTTTCTAATCAAGATTTCAGAAAATCATTAAAAACTTATCTATTTGGTAAATTTGTACAATGATTTGTTAGTTTATCACACCGATGACATTGTTGATACTATCTCATTGTATTATCACTGTTTGTACAGTTTCTCTTGCTGTTGACCGAATTGAACTGTGAGGTATTTGCAGTCTACAAATAAAGTTGTTTTTTGTTATGACTGAATTGGAACTGTAGAAACATTCATATAGAGTTCTCTGAGGCTTTTTCCTTCCTGTTTTCCTCTTTTTAAGGCTCGCATACTGAGTAATTAACGATATTATTTGTCCGTCCATGGAAGGAGCTTGGGCACAGCTAGAGATTATCTAGTTAGCGGGCCGTATTCAGACTGCTAACCATTTAACAAACCAGAGAAAATCAGGATGGGCTGAAAGAGACACAGCTTGATTCATGTCATGCTGTGGACCTGGGACTTTAAGTAGGAAAGATACAGTTAAGCTATAATAAAACGCTAATGCAAAGCTGCATTGATATACCAAAACTTACTGGTCAATGGCTGGTGCAAGTAGGTGTGCATTCATTGTGTGCAACTGACAGTATTCTATAAATTGAGTGTGTCGCTTAACAACATGCCCATGACATAAGAGGGTGGTCCACAGTAGTATGCCAAAAAAATCAACCTTGTCAAATCTTGTTTCCAGAAGGCTTATTTTTGTTCACTTGATATGTCTTACTCATGTGTCAAATTTCAGGTTGATTAGACAATATTTAGAGGTCACTCCATCATGTACTGTTTGCTTATATGTAGGTGATTGTGCATAATTAGTTTATATAGCATTGTCTAGTTTGTGATCTGCATCTGAAAACTGGCTCCTTAGGAAGTCAGTCTGCCACGTGGATTAGATGGTCCTATTCAGAGCGTAGTTTCAGATGATAGCATAACGACTCAGCAATTTAACTGACTTGGCTTTATTTGTCAGTCTTGTGTACGTTCAACAGTGGAATGAAGCGCCAATGGGAATTAGGGCTCCATACAATGACATTTAACACATATCCAAATAAAACTGTTGCAAACAAGGTGCTCACAGCTATTTCAAGAAATCATGGTTTCTGTCTGAGCACATAGTAGCACTTGCCTTTTTGATGACCGAATCGCACCAGAAACAAATCTACAAATGGTGCAAAACTTACAGCATCCACCATTGCCAGACATTTCCTGATATCTCATGTATACAAGTGAAATAGAACATGTGACTTCTGAAAGTCTTGTAACCCAGAGAACAATCATTTTTTGATCTCTTGATTGAAGGAGGATCAACAAAAGCGAAAATATTCCTGAAGAAACATCCCACAGAGTGGACTGACGATCCAGTTTTCAAGGAACTTTGGAATCGGGCATCCAAACTGACTGTTGTTAATGATGCAGCAGAATGAGGGATAAGCCTCATTGAAAAATACAACGATACGAGCTGAGATCCAAGACTGGAAGACTGCAGCTCAAAGCCAGGAAAAAAACTTCATGGTAGTAATTTTTCCTACCTTAAATGCCTAAGCGACATGGCGGAGCGCCGCTGCTGCCTCGCAGCGCACCGGAGGGATCCCTGCCAGCAATATTGAAGATCTTCGGTGGATGAAAAATGTTTTAGGAACGTCGGAGGATAGTCCACTGGAGGCACTGTGCATGGGTGGGAACACAGTAGCACTCCTTGGGCCAAATATGACCTTAAGCCCCGACGCATGAGCACCGCCCCACAGCCTCGGATTACCAGCTCTCCATGGAGCGAGGAAACCCCGGAGGGAGGGTTGTTTCCTCTTCTCGAGGCAAGTGCAGTAACAATGGAGAGCTTGGAAGTGGGGGCACTTCAACATGGGACCCGAGACTATTTCATCTGCTGGTGTTGGACAAACCCTTATGGAGGAGCGACAGGAGGAACCATCATATGGTGAGCACTTTTTCACCAAACAGGAACAAACTATTATTAAAAAACCTACTGAAGTGACTCTAGAGCAGGGGTGCCCACACTTTTTGGGCTTGCGAGCTACTTTTTAAATGACCAAGTCAAAATGATCTACCAACAATAAAATTAAAAAAAAACCACAAAGCACACTGTACGCATAGAAAATGTTAATCATCATTCCTATTCCAGGGTTTTTCAAAGAGGTCAAAGCAGATGACTCTATGCACTATAACCTCAGTAACAACCATACAAAAATAGACAAATATACTCCCTCCCTTTTTACTAAACCACGATAGCAGTTTTTAGCGCAGGGAGCTGCGCTGAATGCCCAGCGCTGCTCTCGACACTCATAGGCTCCCTGCGCTAAAAACCTCTATTGCGGTTTAGTAAAAGGGGACCTTAGTGTAAAATATAGACAGCAGATATAAATTCAGACACATTTTGATCACTAAATTTAAAATAAAATCATTTTCCCTACCTTGTCTGGTGATTTCATGAGTCTCTGGTTGCACTTTCTTCTTCTGACTGTGCATACAATCTTTCTTCCCTTCTTTTAGCCTGTATGCTTCTTCTCCTCCAGACCTCATTCCTTCCCCCCAACTTTTCCTTCCTCTTCCCTGCCCTTTCTTTCTCTCTGCCTCCTTTTCATTTTTTTCTGTTTCTCTTCTTTCCTTCTGTCTCCCTGCCTGCCCTTTTTCTTTCTTTCTCCCTGCCCTCCCCCAAGCCACTGCCACTGCCATTACCATCGGGGACCAGGACCCAAACGCCACCAATAACAGGCCCCAAGCTCTCCCTGCTTCGGCCAACCAGCATTCCTCTCCCCGACGTCAATTCTGCCGTCGGGAAGAGGAAGGCTGATCAGCCCAAGATCGTGATCAACCTATTGGGGGAAATGCTGCCGGGTCCTGCCTTCGCGGAAACAGAAAGTAGGCAGGACCCGACAGGAACAAGAACAAATGCTTCACTAACCTGTCTCCCGCATTAGCCCGTAGCGAACGCTTGCTTCAGGGCTCTCAACATGTGCGTGCAGGCTTCCCTTCTCCCCCCCCCCCCCCGGACATAACTTCCGGTTTCGGAGGGAAGAGAAGAGAAGGCTGCACGTACACGTTAGAGCCCGGAGCATAAGTTCGCTAGGGGCTGAAATCTCCAAGCTGGTTTTTTTGGGGGGGGGTTTAATGTTCAGCAGCGGCAGATGACAGCTGGGCGGACCGCCCAGCTAAAAGGCCCTAGGGAGAACACTGGAGAGGAAGGCTGATCGGCCCGTAGATCAGGACGACAACACGAGTGCGATCGACTCGAGTTGCCTTCCTGAGCTACTGGTCGATCACGATCGACGCGTTGGGCACCCCTGCTCTAGAGGCACTCTGGGACCTTGTGGCTAACTTTGGTAAAGCCATAAATCCCCATTTTCTTTATATTGAGGGGAAACTAATTGAACATACAAGAGAGTTGAAAACTTTAAAACCGGATATGACTGTCTCTAAATCCAGCATCTGGAATGTTGAACAAGACTTAATTTCTTCAAAAAAAGTTCAAGAGTCACTAATTAAAGATAATATAAATCTTAGGAGGAAAGTTGATACTTATAGAGAATAGTGTTCGGAATAGCAACTTAAGATTGATTAATTTCCCTAGGGTCACTACATGACTCCTAGGGAAATGATTAAAATATATTTGCAGGAAATCCTGGCAGTTTTGGAGGAACATCTGCCCCCATTCTTGCAGGTTTACTATTTACCTTCTAGCAGTCAAGTTCAACATCAAAAGACGACTAACCAAGAAGCAATATTAATATCAGTAGCTCTTCAACCTGACAAAGCATGGATTTTGAGACTATTTTTTAAGAATAGGCAGAATTTCTTGGCTATAAAAACAAATGTTCCCTGATTTCTCACATGAAACGCAGAAGCGAAGGTGTGATTTTCTTCTTCTTAAGCCAGGAGTTTTAGCTTTAGGGGCTACATTTTATTTGCGACACCCCTTTAAGTGTATTGTGTATCACCAAGCAAACAAGTATATATTCTTTGAACCTTTTCAGTTAACTATCTTTTTGTCACTCTCCCGTTTGTAGAAAGAAAAATCATGAGCTCATTGATTGATATGTACATTTTGCTCTCAGCTTTAAGTTTGATTCTTTATTGTATATTTTTCTTTTCTTGCCAAGTGTTAAATCTTGGATCTTATTTGAGGACTTGAGTAAAGTTAAACCAGTACAGGGGTTCAAGGAAGGTTTAGATAGATTCCTAAAGGATAAGGGGATTGAGGGGTACAGATAGAAGTAGAGGTAGGTTATAGGAATAGTCAGGGACCACTTCACAGGTCATATAGGCCTGATGGGCCGCCGCGGGAGCAGACCGCTGGGCGCGATGGACCTCTGGTCTGACCCAGTGAAGGCAACTTCTTATGTTCTATGTTTTTGTTTTCCTCATTGTTATTTTTACTGTTAAAGTGGAAACTTTATTGGAATATGTTCACAGGCTTAATTTCTGTACAAGTTATAATGCTTGATATGTAATTTGAAAACTATAAATAATAAAAAAAGAAAAATACAACGATACTTTGTCAAAAGATGTGGAACCGAAGCAATTTGTCTTTGACTAGTGACCAATAACTGAAATAATTTCCTTCTGCGTCAAAGGTGGCTATTTTGTCGTAGACCATTGATTATTTGTCGAGTGCACAAGAATTACAATATACAGCTTAGTAGCAACCCCTAAACTTTGTTTTAAGTAGAATTTTGTATGGTTTTCATTTTTATATAAAGGAACAAAATTAGTCTTGTGGACAAATGAAGGGGTCCTTTTACTAAGGTGTTCTATCCGATTTAGCACGTGCTAAACACTAACGCGCCCATTATATTCTATGGATGCATTAGCGTTTAGCATGCATCGATTAGCGCGCCTTAGTAAAAGGACCCCAAAATGTGTTAATTTTGGGGAGACCACCCTAATGTGTATGCCTCTCCCTTATATTTGCATGCTAAGGCCTGATTCTATATATAGCAGCTAGACATTAGTGCTGATCAGGACAGTGCTTAGTGCAATTATATAAAATGTATGCACTTTTCAACTAACTCTCCACGTCCCCTCGCTAAAAATTATCGGCACCCGTCGTGCCTCTATTTTCTCTGTCACAGCACCCATGATCTGGAACTCTTCTGCATTTTTTATCAGAGCAGAACATAATTTAGATAAATTTAAGGGTAGTCTAAAATGCTTCCTTTTTAAGGATGCATATGACTAATTTTATTTTTTCTATTTTATTTCTTTCTTTTCTCTCCCCTTCCTTCCTTGTTTTTTCCCCTTATTGTTTTCTTTCCTTTACAATATTGTAGTTCTTCCCTCTCTCCTGGAAAGATGATGGAAGCAATGGTAAAGGACACAATCTGCGAACACATAGAAAACAATGGACAACTGAAGGCGAGCCAGCATGGCTTCTGTAAGGGAAGGTCATGCCTCACGAACTTGCTGTACTTCTTTGAGGGAATAAACAGTCAGATGGATAAGGGTGAATCCATAGACATCATTTACCTTGACTTCCAAAAAGCCTTCGACAAGGTACCACATGAACGGCTACTTAAAAAACTGTGGAACCACGGGGTGCAAGGGGATATCTACCGATGGATCAAACACTGGCTAGCGGGCAGGAAACAGAGGGTTGGAGTCAAGGGCCAATACTCAGATTGGCAATGGGTCACGAGCGGAGTTCCGCAGGGGTCGGTGCTGGGACCTCTACTATTCAATATATTTATTAACGATCTGGAAACGGGGACAAAATGTGAGGTTATCAAATTTGCTGATGACACCAAACTCTGCAGCAGGGTTAGAAACACGGAAGACTGTGAAGACCTACAAAAGGACCTAACGAGACTGGAAGACTGGGCAAAAAAGTGGCAAATGAGTTTTAACGTGGAGAAATGCAAGGTCATGCATGTAGGGAAAAAAACCCGATGTTCAACTACAAAATGGGGGGAACACTGCTAGGGGTGAGTAACCTGGAAAGGGACTTGGGGGTGATGGTCGACTCATCACTGAAACCATCGGCGCAATGTGCGACAGCCTCAAAGAAAGCAAACAGAATGCTGGGCATCATCAAAAAGGGTATCACAACCCGGACGAAGGAAGTCATCATGCCGCTGTATCGCGCAATGGTGCGCCCGCACCTGGAGTACTGTGTTCAATACTGGTCGCCGTACCTCAAGAAGGACATGGCGGTACTCGAGGGAGTGCAGAGGAGGGCGACTAAGCTGATAAAAGGTATGGAAAATTTTCCATACGGTGACAGGTTAAAAATGCTGGGGCTGTTCTCCCTGGAGAAGAGGAGACTTAGAGGGGACATGATAGAAACCTTCAAAATCCTTAAGGGCATAGAGAGAGTACATAAGGACAGATTCTTCAAATTGAGGGGAGCCACAAGCACTAGGGGTCACTCAGAGAAATTGAAAGGGGACAGGTTTAGAACAAATGCTAGAAAATTCTTTTTTACGCAGAGGGCGGTAGACACATGGAACGCGCTTCCGGAGGAAGTGATAGGCCAGAACTCTGTACAGGGATTCAAGAAGGGTTTGGATAGGTTCCTGGAGGATAAAGGGATAGAGGGGTACAGATAGAACTTGAGGTAGGTTATAAAAGTGGTCAGAAACCACTTCACAGGTCGCAGACCTGAAGGGCCGCCGCAGGAGCGGACCGCTGGGCGAGATGGACCTCGGTCTGACCCAGTGGAGGCAACTTCTTATGTTCTTATGTTCTCTCCTCTTGTTTCCAACCCTCCCTATGTCGAGTATGTTGAGGTCTGCCGTCTTGTCTTGTCTTGTCAGTAACCTGGAGTTTGTCTCCCTTTTTAAATGTTTTATTTAACTGTATAACTCTTCAAATTTTATGATTTGTGTTTAATCAGATTTTTAATAATAAATCATGAAGTGTGCTGTATAACTTTTAGGTGCATCCATGTAGGCCAGCTAAAACCAGGCCTGTATTCCTGCACCTAACTTGTGCGCAGATCGGGGGTATTCTATAACAGAGCACGTAACTTTTATGAACATCCATGATTCACCCATGCTCCTCCCCTGGCCATGCCCCCTTTTCAGATTTGCGCACTAGAAGTGACGTGTAACACTTTGTACAATATGCTAATCAAATTGTGCATGAAGTGCCAGCTAGCGTCAATTAGGAGGTGTTAATTGAAAATGATCAGCACTGATTGGCCTAGTTAAACAATTAAGTTGTGCACGCACATTGTCTGTGCATACCAGTTTGCACACACAACTTATAGTGCTATATGCAGAATTGGGGGTAGGTGGCAAATATTGTAGCCAATCATATGCATAGTATTGGCACCTACATTTCAGCCCCAGCTTATATGCCTTTTTAGGTTTTTTGTGACCTAAACAGTTCACAGTAAATAAAGAAATGGGAAGTAAAGCAGTAACTTACTTATGTTTGGCATATTTGACAGTGCCGTATATTGTGGATCATAGATCAGGGTGATATTGAAAGTGGCCTTCATAGCCGGTTCATCAAAACACGGGAATGTCTTTCTCGCCCCAGTTGGCTGCATCTGTGTGGTGGCAATGATCCTGAAATCAAAGAATTGGCCACATTAACACAGACCATGGACTTGAATTCTCAGTAGTCAGTTCTGAGTATTTTTATTTGATGTAACATAGTATCAAAATCTGCCCAACACGGTGGCCAGAGTTGAAGCTTCGCAGGGTTCCACTTATAATGTTAAAATACTGGTATATTTAATCTCTGTCTCTCTCCCGGTCAATTTTGGGGCACAGACTGTAGAAGTATGCTTGGCACCAGTCCGACTTCCCAACTACTGGAATGGCCCTAGAGGCCCATTCCAGCTGGCCCGATATTGAATATTAATGACTAGCGCCAACTGTGGGAGGTAGTCAGCCTGCCTCCCACAGTCTGAATATCGGCCACATAGTTCCTTGACATATTGCCTTTCTGTAATATAACCAAAGGGGTCTACATATTATATGCAGGTACTTTCTCTGTGCCTTGGGCAATGGAGGGTTCAGTGATTTTCCCAGTATCGCAAACAGCTGCAATGGGAATCAGATCTGGTTCCCCTAATTCTCAGTCCTGTGCTCTAACCATTAGGCTACCCCACCACTCCCTTTCTAATCTTCAATTTGTGAGTCTCTATGCCTAAGCAGCTTCAAGGCGACGTACAATTTGAGTGAAGGTAGAATAAAGTGAGAGGGGAGTGGAGAAGAAGGAGGAGAAGGTCTTTGAATGGGTGGTAAAAGGAGCATTTACGGTACAATTTACATTGGAAGGAAATAAGATAACAAGCTACTGATTGTCAATGGAGTATATTGCCTTGAAAAGAAGCAATTTCTGTTTTTTTCTGAAATTTTCACTGATTAAAGACAAATGTCCCTTGCATAGCTTTCTGCAATATTGGCTGAGACACTCCACCAATAACTCCTTTTTCCTTGGAGAAATCTCCAGTTTACTACTTCCCAACAAACCGCCAAAACGTATTGCTTCTTCCTCTATAATATTACCAAAATCCATCCTCCTCTCTCTGAACACACTACCAAAACCCTTGTCCACACTCATCACCTTGCGCTTAGACTACTGCAACATACTTCTCTCGGGCCTCCCGCGCACCCATCTCTCACCTCTTCAATCCGTTCAAAATTCTGCTGTATGACTCCTATTCTGTGAGAGCCACTATTCTCACATTACCCCTCTCCTCAAGTCACTTCATTGGCTTCCCATCCATTTTCGAATACAGTTCAAATTCCTCTTGCTGACTTACAAGTGCATTCACTCTGAAGCCCCCCCATATCTTCACTTATCTCCCCATATGCTCCTCTCCGTGATCTCCGCTCATCGGGCAAGCCCCTCTTACCTGTACCCTTCTCTTACACTGCCAACTCCAGACTCCATGCCTTCTTTCTTGCCACACCGTATGCCTGGAACAGGCTGCCTGAATCAATATGTCATACTCCATCCCTGGCAGTATTCAAATCCAAGCTAAAAGCCCACTGTTTAAAAACTGCTTTCATCTCTTATCTCTCACTCACTGCTGTCAGATACCTAAACCCACTGTATCATTTCCTCTACCAGAATCTCCCCAACCCTGAGATGTCCTGTCTGTCTAAATTAGATTGTAAGCTCTTCTGAGCAGGGACTGTCTATTGTATGTTAAAATGTACAGTGCTGCGTATGTCTTTGAGCGCTATAGAAATAATAGATAGTAGTAGTAGTACATTCCATTGTCTGTCATTCAATTACTTTGCGGTAATGAGGCCTCCAGAATTGTACACAGTATTCCAGATGGGGTCTCACCATGGATCATTATGCCATTGTATAGATCCATGGTGAGACCCCATCTGGAATACTGTGTACAATTCTGGAGGCCTCAGTACCGCAAAGATGTGCTGAGACTGGAGTCGGTCCAGCGAATGGCCACCCGGATGGTCTCAGGACTCAAGGATCTCCCATACGAGGAACGGCTGGATAAGTTGCGGCTATACTCACTCGAGGAATGCAGAGAGAGGGGAGACATGATCGAGACGTTCAAATATCTCACGGGCCGCATCAAGGTGGAAGAAGATATCTTCTTTTTCAAAGGTCCCACGGCTACAAGAGGGCATCCGTGGAAAATCAGAGGAGGGAAGCTGCACGGTGACACCAGAAAATACTTTTTCACCGAAAGAGTGGTAGATCGCTGGAATGGTCTTCCACTTCAGGTGATTGAGGCCAGCAGCGTGCCCAATTTTAAGACAAAATGGGATCGTCATGTGGGTTCTCTTCACAGAGAAAGGTAGGGGTGGGTCATTAAGGTGGGCAGACTAGATGGGCCGTGGCCCTTATCTGCCGTCTATTTCTATGTTTCTAATTGAGATTCAGTTCTAGGCTTTTCAGTGTCTTTTTTAAATTTAAACTTTTATCATAAATATAATACAATAATCAGGAAATTTAAATTCAAGCCCACATCAATGGAAAGAGAGAGAGTAAAGAACAGAAAAGAAACATTCAGGCAAGTAAAGGAAAAATAAAAGAGCAGACATATAACTATATACAGTACAGTAGGTGACGGGACAATCGTGTGCCAGACACCAGCACGCTGACAATCAAGTGCTGACAATTCAGCGGAAGACACAAGTGCGCCGTGGGAAAACTTAGTTTTAAAGAGCTCCGACGGGGTGTGGGGGGGACCCCCCACTTTACTGCATACTGTTTGCGCTTCGCTATAATGGAGGGTTCCAACCCCCAACCCCCCCCAACAGTAGCGCAAACACTATACAGTAAAGTGGGGGGGGGGTCCCCACTCACAGCCCACTTCAGAGCTCTTTAAAACTAAGTTTTCCCGTGGCACGCTGGTGTCTTGCGCTGAATTGTCTGCCCTCCATTGTCGGCACGCTGGTGTCTTGCGCGTGACTGACTATGAACCGTACAGTATATCCACAATATACTTTCTAAATCCTACATTTAAGTACAGTGCCTACATTCTCAAGACCTCTAAGTCTTCACCAAAACAGATCTCATTCTATCTTATTTTGATTTTCTCTTAACTAGCAATTACTCAAACTGCATTTGGATTATGAAAACATATTTTGCTGCAGGAAGTCCAACCAAACATTTGCAAGAAAATTTTTTTTTTTAAAGTGCCACCAACATCCAAAGCACAAGATTTTCACAGAAGAAAAGCCTTACGGAGATATTGTGTGGCACGTGCCACATCGGGAAATATCTGCAATTTGGCACCACATAACAAATAATCCCTTTTCTCAAAATAAGCTCGCAAGACATTGATCGGATCCTTCTCAAAGGATGATATGTGGAAAATGTTAATACAGTAGTTGACGTCTTTAATTTCCTGAGATGCATTTCTGATATACTGTATATTTTATTTGTAAAATCTCGATGGGCACAAAATAAAACCCAGTATGGCAACAGCCAGCCATGCTAGCCAGCTCACCAAGCTAGTTGGGAGGTGAAATGCAGAGGAACTCAACCTTGAAAGAGACAAGTTTATCAGATTGGCCTCTAGAGAATGCTCCAATAAAACAGGCATTTTATCAAAATTTTTCATAAACTTGAAACTTCTGCCTTTTTGAAGTTGAACTCCCTTTTTTCTATGAATTTATTTTTTTCTGGTTTTAACAAGCCTATACTTTTTTAAAATTTCTTTATTCAGTTTTGCATATTACAACAAGTGTATCAGAAAAATTCATATGATCTTATAAATACACACTTGATTTTCCTTCATGTAACACTTTAAATACAACATATCATTCTTATATTCATATTTTATAATAATTTAAATATTATGTAATACATTTAATATGTATGACAATTGTAATTAAAATAGAAAACCCCCAATCCCTCCCTACCTGTTTCAGAAAATCTAACCTAATACATCAAAAATATTAATTAATTCATACATATACTTTTTTAAAATTGCTACCATAAATAACTTCCTAGGAGCCTCCCTTCCTGCCTTTCCTTAGGTTCACATTATTCTTTCTTCTCTACAGATAAGGCATATTACATGAAGGGTCATGGGAAGTGCAAGGGAGCCACTTGTGTCCTAAAGAGATATACAAAGCAATCTATTCCCCATTCATCAATCAAGACTTTGGGAATTTGGGAAGTTTGTTAAAGCCAGTTAGCATCTCATTACACCATTAATTTAGGTGCATAACTAACCTTCTATAAACTGAATGCAAAACTTTGCACGGTAAACAGAAAAATGAGTGCCCAACTTTAGGGAATTAGGGGGACAGTCACAATGTAATTTATCGGTGAGATGTTTTTCCTTTTGCACTATTGGTATGGAGAGGAGGAGTGGCCCAATGGTCAGTGCAATGGGAGGAGTGGCTCACTGGTCAGTGCAATGGCCTGAGAACCTGAGGACCTGGGTTCAATTAACAGTGCAGCTCTTTCTGACTTAGGGCAAGTCACTTAACCCTCTATAACCACAGAAAGGTGGCATAAAGTCCCATTCCCTTTTCTTCTTGATACAAATGCTGTAGATTGCAACATATAGGCAGTGGCGTACCAAGGAGGGCGGGGGGGGGTGGGGTCAGCGCAGGGTGCATGCCTTAGGGGGGGTGCACAACTGGCCAGGTCCTGGTTGTCCAGTGCTGGTCCGCGCAGGGCCGGCAAGATTGCATTGGGGCCATCGGCAGTGTCTGGGTTTTTGATGCAACGGCGATGAGCGGCATTGGCGGCCCCCCTCTGCGACGCAATTCATGATCGGCAACGTGCCCCCCCTCCCCCTGCGATAACACTTAAGATCGGCAATGGGTCTCTTCCCCCCCGGCATCAACAGAACTTCAGATCGGCAATGCAGTACTCAGTCCAAAGCTTCCCTCTAACTGAACTGCCTGGGCGGAAACAGGAAGCTGAGTCAGAGGGAAGCTTTGGACTGAGCACCGCATTGCCGATCTGAAGTTCTGTTGATGCCGGGGGTAGAAGGAGGCCCGTTGCCGATTTTAAGTGTCAGGGTGAGGCGGGGGGCGTTGCCGATCTTGTTGCCAAAATCGGAAAGGTGAGAGGAAGGGAGAGAGATGGGCCTGTGGTGGATGGAGAGATTGAGAGAATGGGGCAGATGATGGAAGGGGAGAGATGATAGAAGTTGAGAGGGGGAGAGAGAAGAGGGCAGATGATGGAAGTGGAGAGAAGGGGGAGAGAGAAGAGGGCAGATGATGGAAGCTGGGAGAAGGGGGAGAGAGAAGAGGGCAGATGATGGAAGTGGAGATAAGGGGGAGAGAGAAGAGGGCAAATGATAGAAGTGGGGAGAAGGGGCAGATGATGGAAGTGGGGAGAGAAAAGAGGGCAGATGAAGGAAGTGTGGAGAAGGGAGAGCAAATGCTGAATGGAAGTGGAGAAAGAGAACAAATACTGGATGGAAGGAGGGATAAAGAAAAAGGACATATGCTGGATGGGGGAAGAAGATAGAGTTAGTGAGATAGTGAAGAGGTGAAGGAAAGGGGTGGCATGCTGTGGGTAGACACAGTGAAAAGAGGGAAACTAAGGACTGCATAGTAAGAAAGAATTTAATTTAGACGGAGGCAGAAAATAAAGAAGGAAGACCAGAGAAGGAAAAGGAAGAGAGAGATACCAGAGAATGGGAAAGGAGACAGAGATATCAGATCTGAGCGGAGGAAATGAGAAGAGAGAGATGATAAAAACCACAGGGGGGAGGGAAAGAGAGATGAAAGGAGAAAGATGCCAGACTATGAGGGAACAGAGGGAAGATGATGGATGCCAGACCAAAGGGGGGGGGGTCTAGAGGAGAGATGGCAGGGGGAGACAGACAGTTTCTGGAAGGGGCAGACAGTGGATGGAACAAGCAGATGCTGGATTGAAGAGACAGGGCAGATGCTGGAAGGAAAAGAGTGAAAAGAAGATAAAAGCAGAAACCAGAGACAACAAAAGGTAGAAAAAAAAATCATTTTATTTCTGTTTTGTCATTAGAATATATCAGATTTGAAATATATATATCCTGCTAGAGACAACTGGGGACTGCAAAGCCCAAGCAGTGCTTCTTTAGCTAGATGGAAGGGGTAGAGAAAGAGGGCACATGATGGAAGGAGGGGATAAATAAAAGGAGGGTGCATGATGGGGAGAAAAGGATTGAGTTAGGGAAATACTGGAGGGGGTGAGGGAAAGAGGTGGTGAGCTGTAGGTAGACAGTAAAAAAAGAAATTGATGAGAAGGTAGTGAGAACGTAATCTAGATGGATGCAGAAAATAAATTGAAAAGAAAAATGAGGGAAGAAAGGGATTGCAGAAGAGAGGTGTGGGAGAGGGAAGGAGAGGAGAACGATGCCAGACCAATGGGAGTGAAAGGAGAGATGGAAGGGGGAGGCATACAGTTTCTGGAAAGGGCATAGAAGGACAGAAGATGCCATATAGGGGCAGAGAGACGGCAGACAGTGGATGGAAGGAAGAGAAAAACAAGATGATGAGGAAAACAGAAATCAGAGAAGACAAAGGTAGAACAAAAATTTTCTATTTATTTATTGCTTTAGAAGACATGTGTCACTGTTTCTGTGGTGTTGCATTGTATGCAGAGTCCAGCTTCTTGCTGGTTCAATTTAATCTTTGTCTATGTATTTTACAAAACTGTGGAGCATTTTTTAGCGCCAGCCGTGGTGGTAGCAGCTCAGAATTCTATGAGCTTCAGTGTGGCTAAAATCCACACTACAATTTTGTAACAGGAGGAGGGGTTCGTTTGTGATGACATATTCCATACTAGGCGAAGGTGTTTTCTGTGTTCTGTGTGTTCGAAAGACATGGTTTTCTGTTAGGATTGACGGTGTAGGATTGATCTGTGCTGGTCTGGCTTGTTTAGTTTTACAATGGGTGTATTGATGTACTGCTCACTGCAATATGTAAGATGCTGCCTTTTCCTAGGTATACTCTTGTGTGAGGTTTGGATTGTTACTAAAAATCATGTTTTTCGTACAGATAGGGGAGGCCCCAGGTGTCACATATGCTAGGTACGCCACTGCACATAGGTTATACTTTATAATATATTATGTTTGTTTATTCAAACCTTATATACAGCTACTAATGACTGAAAACAGTCAAATTTGAATGGTTTACATGAGCTTATATAAGTGTCTCAAACTTTTTTATTAGCTCTGGCACACTAAATGGAGCAAGTGTTTTATGCAGCACATTATAATTTAAATTATAAAATTGCAAAACCAACAAAAAATTAAATATGAGAGTTATTTAAGAACATAAGAATAGCCTTACTGAGTCAGACCAATGGTCCATCTAGCCCAGTAGCCCACTCTCACGGTGGCCAATCCAGATCCCTAGTACCTGGCCAAAACCCAAGGAGTAGCAACATTCCCCCATATTTGTCACAATAACAGACTATGGATTTATTCTCCAGGAAATTGTCCAAACCTTTCTTAAAACTAGCTGCGCTATCCGCTCTTACCACAACCTCTAGCAATGCGTTCCAGAGCTTAACTATTCTATGAATGAGAAAATATTTCCTCCTATTGGTTTTAAAAGTATTTCCCTGTAACTTCATTGAGGGCTAACCGCTACCACCTCCTCTTGAGCAGGCGGTAGTTTTCCGGCTAGTGCGGGGGTTAGCACGTGATGAAAAGTCTCATGTGTTAAAGCCGCTACCACGTCTTCGTAAAAGGAGCCCTGAGTGTTCCTTAACCTTAGTAATTTTTCATGGAGTGAAAAATCAATCCAATTGGACCCGTTCAGGATTTTGTAGGCTTCAATAATATCTCCCCTCAGCTGTCTCTTTTCCAATCTGAAAAGCACTAACCTTTTTAGTCTTTCCTCATACGAGAGGCGTTACATCCCCTTTATCATCTTGGTCGCTCTTTGAATCTTTTCTAGTGCCGCTGTATCTTTTTACAGATAAGGAGATCAAAACTGAATGCAATACTCCAGGTGAAATCACACCATGGAGTGATGCAGAGGCATTATAACATTCTTAGTCTTGCTGACCATCCCTTTTTTTAATAATTCCTAGTATCTTGTTTGCTTTTTTGGCTGCTACCGCACATTGGGTGGAAGGTTTTATCGTTTAGTCCACAATGATACCCAGATCCCTTTCTTGGGCGCTTACCCACAAGGTGGATCCTAGCATCTGGTAACTGTGATTTCGGTTATTCGTTCCAATGTGCAACACTTTGAATTTGTCCACATTAAATTTCATCTGCCACTTGGTCACCCCATTTTCTAATTTCTTAAGGTCTGCCTGCAATTTTTCACAATCTGCATGCATTTTAACAATTTTGAACAGTTAGTGTCATCTGCAAATTTAATCACCTCACTTGTTGTTCCAATTTCCAGATCATTTATAAATATCCTAAATAGCACCGGTCTCAGTACAAATCCTGCAGCACTTCACTGTTTACTCTCCTCCATTGAGAAAAATGACCATTTAACCCTAACTTCCGTTTTCTATCCAATAACCAATTTCTAATCCACAACTGAACTTTGGCACCTATCCCATGACTCTTTAATTTTCTCAGGAGCCTCTCATGAGAAACTTTGTCAAAAACTTTCTGAAAATCTAAATACACTACATCATTCAGCTCACCTTTATCCACGTTTATTCACACCTTCAAAGAAGTCAAGCAAATTGGTGAAGCAAGATCTTTATTGGCAGAACCCATGCTGACTCTGTCCCATTAAACCATGTTTATCTACGTGTTAGAAACATAGAAACATAGAATATGATGGCAGAAAAGGGCCACTGGCCCAACAAGTCTGCCCACTCTAAGGACCCTCCCCCCTAAGCACTTCCATGAAGTGAACCCACATGCTTATCCCATTTTTTCTTAAAATCGAGCACGTTGCTTGCCTCAATTACCTGAAGTTGAAGATCATTCCAATGATCAACCACCCTTTCAGTGAAGAAGTACTTCCTAGAGTTGCTATGAAATCTCCCACCCCTGAGTTTCAACAGATGCCCTCTTGTTGCCGTAGGTCCTGTAAGGAAAAATATATCTTCTTCTACCTCAATACAGTCAGTTACATATTTGAACGTCTCTATCATATCTCCCCTCTCTCTGCGTTCCTCGAGAGAGTATAGCTGCAACTTACCTAGATGTTCCTCATATGAGAGATCCTTGAGTCCTGAGACCATCCTGGTGGCCATTCGCTGAACCGACTCCACTCTTAGCACATCCTTTTGATAATGTGGCCCTACAAAATTGAACACAATATTCCAGATGAGGTCTCATCATGGACCTGTACAACGGCATTACAACTTCGGGCTTCCGGCTGATAAAACTTCTCCGGATGCATCCCAGCATTTGCCTAGCCTTGGATGAAGCTTTCTCTACTTGATTGGCAGTCTTCATATCTTCACTAATGATTACTCCTAGGTCCAGTTCTTGTTAAGGTCTCACCATTCAGAGTGTAAGTACTGCATGGAGTTCTGCAGCCAAAGTGCATAATTTTACATTTTTTGGCATTAAAACTCAGTTGCCAAGTTGTGGACTATTGTTCCAGTAAGAGTAGATCTTGCGTCATACTGTCAGGCATTGTGCTTTTGCCCACTATGTTGCACAGTTTAGCGTCATCGGCAAATAATGCAATTTTACCTTGAAGCCCATGAGGCAGGTCCTGTACAAAGATATTAAATAGGATGGGACCCAAGACTGAGCCTTACGGCACTCCACTGATCACTTCCAATGTTTCGGAGGGAGTGCCATTTACCAACACCCTCTGAAGCCTGCTGCTGAGCCAGTCTTTAACCCATGCCGTCAGTGTTTCCCCTAATCCCAACAAACTCATCTTGTTCAATAACCTACGGTGTGGGACTCTGTCAAAAGCCTTACTAAATTCCAAGTACATGATATCCAGGTACTCTCCCATATCTAGCTTTTTCGTTACCCAGTCAAAGAAACTGATCAGATTGGATTGGCAGGACTTTCCCTCTGTAAATCCATGTTGGTGGGGATTCTTTAGTCTCTCTTCGTTCAGGATCGTATCTAATTTGTGTTTAATCAACGTTTCCATAAGTTTACACATTATCGATGTGAGACTTACCGGTTTGTAATTTTCAGCCTCTGTCCTGCATCCCTTTTTGTGCAGCAGAATGACGTTAGCTGTTTTCCAGTCCAATGGGACTCTTCCTCTACTCAGGGAAAGATTGAAGAGTGTAGCTAATGGTTCCACAATTTTATTTTTAATAATTGTTTCCACTATTTTGCCCAGCACTGAAGTCAGACTTACCAGTCTGTAATTTCCTGGATTTACCCTGGAACCCTTTAAAAAAATCGGCGTAACATTGGCCACCTCCAATCTTCAGGTACTACAGACGATTTTAGCGACAAGCTACAGATCACTAACAGCAGATCAGCAATTTCATGTTTGAGTTCTTTTAGTACTCTGGGATGTATACCATCTGGTCCAGGTGATTTACTACTTTTTAACTTGTCGATATGGCTTAGTACAGGGGTGTCCAATACATCGATCGCGATCGACCGGTCGATCGGGAAGGCAACGCGAGTTGATTGTGGAGGCCATCCCGGGTTCCGTGATAGACTCGTGTTGCCTCCCGATCAACCGGCCAATCAGCCTTCCTCTCCCCGAGGTTCCCCATCGGTCATCACTTCATGCACACCCATTCTCGCTGCGCCCTTCCTTGCCCGACTGCCAGAACCTGTCTTCCCTCTCCCGTAGACAATGTTTGATAGACTGGGGGATGATGTCACTTCCTTCGGGAGAAGGCGGGAGGGAGGTCTAGGGAAGTCACAACACTGGAGAGCTGAGCGCCGGCTGCCCTTGGCGGAATCGACAGAGCTGCCAGACTGGAGAAAGGCGGTCGGGAGCAGGAGGTGCTCTTCCCAAAAATGCAAGAACTGCTGCTGCTGCTGCTCTGGCATCTTGAGCCTGAAAATGGGAAGTTGAGGAGAGGGGGGCTACACATTTTTGTAAGTGCCGTGCTGAAAGGAGACTGGAACGGCTCTCGTGGAAGGATTTATAGACTGACTTTTTCTTTTCCTCGGCCCTGGGCGTCCGGAGATTTGGGCCTGCAGAAGCCTCACGTTGACCAGCATTCCTCTCCTTGATGTCAATTCTGACATCAGAGAGGAATTTCTGGGCTAGCCAATCGCTGCCTGGCTGGCCCGGAACTTCCTCTCCGACATCAGAATTGAAGGGGAGCTGCACGCTGGTCAGCGCAAGGTTTCTGCAGGGAAAGCTTGGGGCGGTGGTGGTTGGAGGCCTGTTCCCCGGTAGTGGCGGCAAACCTAGTGGCTTGGGGGAGGGCAGGGAGAAAGAAACAAAGGGGGCAGGCAGGGAGACAGAAAGAAGGGAAACATAAAAAAAAGGGAACAGGGAGATAGAAAGAAAGTGGGCATGGAGAGAAAGAGAAAGAAAGAACGGGAGGCAGGGAGAAAGAAGGCGGCAGGGAGAAAGAAAGAAAAAGTTGGGGGGGAGAATGAGGTCTGGAGGAGAGAAAGCATATAGGAGGCTGAAAGAAGGGAAGAAATATTGGATGCAGGAGTGGGCTGAAGTCAGAAGATGTCAGAAGAAGAAAGTACAACCAGAGACTCATGGAATTACCAGACAACAAAAGTAGTAAAAATGATTTTATTTTCAATTTAGTGATCAAAATGTGTCCGTTTTGAGAATTTATATCTGCTGTCTATATTTTGCTCTATGGCTCCCTTTTACTAAACCACAATAGCGGTTTTTAGTGCAGGGAGCTTGTGAGCATCGAGAGCAATGTGGGGCATTCAACGCAGCTCCCTGCGATAAAAACTACTATGTGGTTTACTAAAAAGGGAGGGGGTATATTTGTCTATTTTTGTATGGCTGTTATTGAGGTGATATTGCATAGAGTCATTTGCCTTGACCTCTTTGAAAAAACCCAGAATATGAATGATAATTAACATTTTCTCTGCTTTTCAGTGTGCTTTGTGGGGTTTTTAAAAATGATTTTATTGTTTGTAGATCATTTTGACTTGGTCATTTTAAAAGTAGCTCGCAAGCCCAAAAAGTGAGGGCATCCCTGGCTTAGTACATCTTCCAGATTCACTGATAGTTCTTTCAGTTCCTCCACATCATCACCCTTGAAAACCATTTCCAGTTCAGTTAGATCTCTTACATCTTCTTCCGTAAAGACTGAAGCAAATAATTAATTCAGTCTTTCTGCTATGGCCTTATCCTCCCTGAGCGCCCCTCTTGCTCCTTGATCATCCAACGGTCCCACAGATTCCCTCACAGGTTTTCTGCTTCTGATGTACCTAAAAAAAATTGCTATGAGTTTTTGCCTCTTTCTTAGCTGCCTTTATCAATGCTTAGAAATCTAACTTGCCAGTGCTTCTGTTTCTTCTTATTTTCTTCATTCGGATCCTTTTTCCATTCTTTAAAGGAATGGGTTTTTTGGCTCTAATAGTCTAATAGCCTCTAATATCTATTATTTAAAGTTGATAGAATAGAATTGCTAATCAATGTGATGGATGAGCTTGTTATTTGAGTGCAAATTAAATCAACATGTGACTCATAGTCGACAAGCAACACATTTCATCATCCACCATCTGCAGTCGTTCTCTTTTTTTTTAAATTTAATTTCTATCAAAGCTGAAAATCCAAGTTTGCAAAGATAAGATCCAAACGGTAACAAAGCCTTGATTGCTTTGTTGCTCCAGGTAGAATAACTGCTGTATTAAAAAAAAGGATAATTACTTGCCGTTAGTTTTCAAGGACCAATCACATCAAAGAATGATGCGTGTCTGGGCAGTTGTATCTTATCCACACAGACACTCATAACATTGACAGACTCTTGTGTATGCAACGTACATGTCATCTATCCTAGTGTGTACTTAAGGGAATTTTTAATATTAAAGTAAAATTCTGGAATCTCTTGTGGCATACCCAGAATCTTTTTGGAGCACACCATCAGGCACAGGGCACAGTTTGAGAGACACTGGTGTATACAATGGTGTCATAAAGCCTAGCCTCTGTAGTGGTATAACAATACAGAATAAATTATATGAGCTGTTGTACTGGTTTTACAATACATCAACTTGGGTAGTTATACTATGCATATATATTATTTTCAATGTAATATGTAAAATAGTTCATTCTTATACTGCAACCTATGTATAGTTTTCCTTTCAACCACCTTGCACCTTATAATCACTGACCCTCAGTGACCCCTTATCTAATCATCTACTGTAATTCGGTGATTGTACAGCTATTTTTCATTGTGAACCGCCTAGAAGTTGCAAAATTATGGCGGTATAGAAAAAGAAAGTTATTATTATTATTATATACAGCTCTTAAATCATATACAGTATAATGAAACTAAAAAGAATCTTTCCTTACAGTCTAGCTAAGAGATATAGTGTGTACCCCACCAATACTAAAGCTGACATAACAAATCAGAACAAATCTTACTAAACCAACAATTAGTAATTAAAATAAAATAAATAATAAATATTTGTTTAACTCTCAAGATTAACACTCTGTTTTCTACTGCAATCTCTATAGAAGCTTGGGCTCTGAGACCTTTAGCATGACACCACCATCGTCCTACCTGGTTTCATTGCCTTCCTTGTACTCGCTCCTGTAAAAGCCAGCCAGGTCATCTGCCAACTCCCCTCTGAATTCACTAGAAATCTCGTATGTTTTGCCTGTCTCTAAGTTACTGTTCAGTTGTACCACCAAATACTGGGTTGTAGTCTGATGCCAGGTTTTCTGTATGGAAGGCAGGTTGGAACCATCCACTGCTTTGAGGTAAATGTGGTGCCCTGCTTTCAGGGTATAGTTCAGCTTGTTACTGTGAATTAGAATGAGATTTGTCGCAGTTACACATTTAAAGATGACAGAGCTTTTGCCTTTGAAAACGTAGAGGCCTTCTACATTCTTCGTCAGGTGGGGCTGAAGTTCTATGTCATAATGATCAGGGATCAGGGAGTTTGGTAGCCTATATTTGTTCCAGATTTCATTTGATGGTTGCATTGTTATTGAATTGCTAGAGGTTGTCGTTCCTACATATGTGTCACTGGTTGAATCAGAATTTTCATTCTTGGCTTTTTCCTGAGAAAGTGCAACAGATAGACCAATGACAGTGGCCATTGCTGCCACAGAAAACAGGATGCCTATAACAGCGAGAGTCTTACTAATGTAGAAGCCCTTTGCCATTTTCTGTGCCAAGGACGCACAAACAGAAGAGAAGGTCGTGTTACTGTTTTATGTCTGAGTGTATATTGCTGCTCTTTTTAAGTAGCAAATCTTAATTGAAGAAAATGAGTGTAAACGTCATCCTTCAGCCTCTCGGTATCTTCCAGATGGTTTTATAATCAGTGTTCTTCAACGAAGTTAATACAGGAACTTCGCCTTTCCTGTATAGAAACAAAAAAAGGATAGCACTCTGTTACACACACATACAGGCTAATTTTATTACAGGCACTTAAGAGGGTAAGGAGACATGCTGTTTACTTTTCTAAACAGAATACTAGAATAATTGACTGGCACAGACATCTACTCTAGCCCTAGCGTAAGGATAAGTATGTGTGACAATATTTGTAAACTACTTATAGTAGTTTATAATCTACATGTGTACTTGTGCTCTCTGCCCAAACTTCACTCCTATTATACTTGAAACCAAACGTTTTGCCTGTTTTTTAGGGGAAAAGTTCAGTTTTAAGTATAATGTGGGGGGTTACAACCCCCCAAACTCCCCCACAACGCCAGCGCAATGTCTGTTAAGTAAAGTGGGGAGGTTCCCCCCCACACCCCCCGTCGGAGCCCTTTAAAATAGTGCTTTTCTTCGGCATGCCATCAACCTTGCGCTCAGTTGTCGGCGCGCCGTTGTCTCGCGCGATTTAGTCCCATCACCGATTGTTTGGTGTCTGGAAATGAATCCTTCCCCCTTCCCCCTCCACCACAGAGAGAACCTGCTTCCTTGAATAAAAGTGTGCATGTAAGAACATAAGAATTGCCATTGCTGGGTCAGACCAGTGGTCTATCATGCCCAGGAGTCCACTCACACTGCGGCCCTTAGGTCAAAGACCAGTGCCCTGAGTCTAACCTTACCTGCGTACGTTATGGTTCAGCAGGAACTTGTCTAACTTTGTCTTTAATCCCCTATAACAGCCTTCAGAAGAGCTTTCCAGTTTTCTACCACTCTCTGGGTGAAGAAGAACTCCCTTATGTTTGTACGGAATCTATCCCCTTTTAACTTTAGAAAGTGCCCTCTCGTTCTCTCTACCTTGGAGAGGGTGAACAACCTGTCTTTATCTACTAAGTCTATTCCCTTCATTATCTTGAATGTTTCGATCATGTCCCCTCTCAGTCTCCTCTCTTCAAGGAAGAAGAGGCCCAGTTTCGCTAATCTCTCACTGTACGGCAACTCCTCCAGCCCCTTAACCATTTTAGTCGCTCATCTTGGCGCACAGGCAAAAAAACTCTCTCCTGTAAATAATACTGCTCAGAGGAACACTTGTTCCACTGACAAAGTAGGCAATATCATGTCATGGTGTGTACTTTTCAATTGGCTGCTGTTTAAGGAACCATTTATTTCCAAATGTCAATGATTGAAATAGTCCACAAAAGCTGTGTATTTTACTGCCTAAAGTGCATACCCCCTAAGCGAATTGCCCTCAAAATGTTTTATTTTAATCTCTACAATTCATAAAACAGTGAAACTTTCCTAAAGATCAATGCATAAACAACCAAATAATTTATGGACTAAAGCAAAAATCATATGTTGCATAACCATGCATTCACTGAAAAAGTTGTCATGCTAACTGATCAGGAGAATCATTCAGCACATCGTGTGGCAGTTTTCTTAAAAATGTGAGGAAAATATGCTGTCTCATCTAATCATTGTAGAGCAAAGATATGGCTATTACATCAGGTGTTTGAGGTAGAGAATAACATGGGGACAAATTTTTCCCCGTCCCCACAGGAACTTATTTTCTCATCCCATCCCTGCAAGTTCTTTTCCTGCCCTTGCCCCATTCCTGTAAGCTCTGCATTAACTACACAAGCCTCAAAACACTTATGATTTTAAAGTGTTTGAAGCTTGTACAGATGAGGATGGAGCTTGCAGGAATGGGGCAAGGGCAGGAAAAGAACTTGCAGGGATGGGATGAGAAAATAAGTTCCTGTGGGGACGGGGAAAAATTTGTCCCCATGTTATTCTCTACCTCAAACACCTGATGTAATAGCCATATCTTTGCTCTACAATGATTAGATGAGTACTGTGACTTATCAGTATACTACATGTATGTATTTTTAAGTTTAGCTCCTTCTTTTAGGTTACCTTCTGACTTATATTCCATCAAAGCCCTTATGAGTTCATGATGGATAACAATATATTTCTATTACTAGGAACAAACCCAGTTAAACCTAACTCAATAACAGATATTGAAATAGAATATTAACAATAGACGATAAATTTCAAGATAAAATTTTTTTTAACAAGAATGTCTTTTAAAGTTTTGTAGAAACAGTATATTGACATACTGATCTTATTAAAACAGGGAGATCATTCCAAATTATTTTTTATTAGTATTTCAAAGTAATGCCTAGGTGCTCACCTATTAAATTTTGAAAATCTACACTACACCCTGCGATACTATAGTAATGTGCCAATTCATCATATAAACTGGATTATTCAAGAGGGCTCAATGGGCCTGATTCTATACTTTGAAGCAACAGATTCAGGAGTTGCTTAGGGATGAGTTACGGGACCAGTTGTAAATTCTGCTCCGAACTCAAGTTTTTCCCATGTCGATATCGACTCCACTGGTGCCAGTTAGTCCTCATTCAGCTTGGTGTCAGGTTTATATGGATTTTCTGTTTGTATTTCAAAGACATCAGAGGTGAACTGCCTATCTCAACAGGATCTTACAACTACTCAGTAAAATCAGACTACCATCACAACTGAATATCTATCACTGTTATGACTTAAACTGATAATGAGCAAGTGGCCCATTTCCTCCTGCCAGACTTTGTGAGAGATCACCTTCACAAAGAAGTTGTTTCTGGTACATCTTAGTTCACGGAGATTGACAGTCTTTCATTTGCTTTCCCATTTAAAAAAAAGGTTGGGCAGCTCATCCCCAACATTGGTTTCTCTTTTGAAGCACTACTCCAGGGCTAGTAGCTCATGGGGATTTGGGGGAGGGATGAATTTACTGCACTATTAGAGTGATGTTAAAGATTGAGAGGGGACATGATCGAAACATTCAAGGTACTGAAGGGGATAGACTTAGTAGATAAGGACAGGTTGTTCACCCTCTCCAAGGTAGGGAGAACAAGAGGGCACTCTCTAAAGTTGAAAGGGAATAGGTTCCATACAAACGTAAGGAAGTTCTTCTTCACCCAGAGAGTGGTAGAAAGCTGGAATGCACTTCCAGAGGCTGTTATAGGGGAAAACACCCTCCAAGGATTCAAGACAAAGTTAGACAAGTTTCTGTTGAACAAGAACGTGCGCTGGTAGGGCTAGTCTCAGTTAGGGTGCTGGTCTTAGACCAGAGGGCCGCCGTGTGAGCGGACTGCTGGGCATGATGGACCACTGGTCTGACTCAGCAGTGGCAATTCTTATGTTCTTATGGAACAACGTATAATGACTCATCCGCTGCTGTGTTAGTACCTATGAATGTTCCAGGTCAACTTGTACTTAATTGTTCTTTATTTGCAACTTCTTTAATCTTTCCTCTTAATGCCGCTGCAACTCATTTTGTCAAAACATTAATAGTACTGTATGTCACTCCTTCATTTCGCAAGTAGTGGATTAAATAATAAGATCAGTATGCCATTATCTTCCTTCCTGGCACTCCAGTCTTTCTCACTACTTCACCTACTAATTAGAGAGAAATCAAGAGAGTATCCAGTCTGATTTTGAAATTATTTTCTTGCAGAACACTCTTGGAATTGCCTGCCCACTAGTACAATGCACTGATTATGTAGGCCAGAGCTTCCCAGCAGTAGGTTAGGACCACAAATGGGGTTCAAACTTGCCTTTGGGGTCATGACCTAGGTGGATTCTCCACAGATGTATCATTATTCTGTGCCTCCAGGGGTCACAGCCACAAAAAGATTGGGAAACATTGCTGTATGGTTTATGGTTTATTTTATTTAATATACCACCCTTCCTTATACTAAAATAGAATGGTTTACATAATCAATAAAACATACAACAAAACAGTAACAAAGCAGTTCACATAATCAATAAAATATACAATAAAACTAACTACATCACAAAGAAAGTAAAATAAGACAAGTTAAAATTAAAATAATAAAAATTCAATTAAAAATATACAAATTGTTGGCTGCATTGCTACTAATTCTGAACAATATCAAAGCCATCCAACTGAATAGAAAAAACCTGTTCAAAATGATAAGTCTTTAACAAAGTTCTAAACCTTAAGGGGCTCATAATCGAAAGAGAAAAAGGTCCCAAAACCGGCCTAAGTCGGCACTTGGACAATCATAAGTCAAAAACGTCCAAGTGCCGATAATAAAACAGGGTTTTGGGCGTATTTAAAAACGACCTAGGCCTTCATAGTGCCACTGAACGAGCAAAGCTAAATGGGGCGTTTCAGGAGGAGTGTCGAGCGCAGGAGTTGGGCGGGACGTGGGCCGGCTTAGACTTAGTCATACAGCATGTATAACCAAAAGTTTTACAACAGAGCCTAGACGGAACTTGGACGTTGTGACTTAGACCATTTAAAACATGGTCTAAGTCACAAAAACCTACCTAAAGTCACCAGAGAAGCACTGCAAACACATAAAACAGACCCCCCCACACACACACACTATCCCAGTGATCACCGACCCCCCTCACCCCCATAAAAATATTAATCATACCTTTAAAATTCAGCATCCAGACCATCATCACCTGGCCGCCTGGCATAGGAAAGCCTAGTCGTCCAGCACAGAGGCAGCTTAAGCCATCTTGAGGGTGGGTTAGGGACTCATGGAGAGGAGGACCCATGCCCATAAGCCCCTGTAATCACTGCATTGATACTTCAACATGTGCACTCCCCTATACACCCCCAAAACCCTTTTTTACTGGCATATAAGTGGTTCCTGCAGCCATTAGGGCTATTGGGGTGGTAGATAAGTGGGTCTAGGGGATTCTGGAGGTGGTTTGGGTGGCTCACCGTCACCTATAAGGGAGCTATAGTGAGGAGAAGCCATGGCACCCTTTTTGTGAAGTTCACAGCAGTGCCCTGTAAGGTACCCCACTATTTAGGTGCCATGTCTGAGTGTTCAGTCCATCACTTTGCAGACCCCTCCCACGTCCAACAGGGCTTGTTCTAGGCTTTTTTGACTTGGACGAAAAGTTGGACGAAAATGTAGTATAAAGATGGATGATTTAGCGACTTGGACGATCAGATCTGCAGGACGTATAATTAGACGATTTTTGAAAGAAAAAAATATTTTGGACGTATTTTTCGAAAATGTATCCTAGGCTGTTTTTTTTACTTTGGACGACTTGCGAGTTAGATGAAAACGGACTTAGACGTCCCTTTCGATTATGCCCCTCCACGTATGTAAATTCAAAACTCAGTGTCTTCTTCTCTTAATGCACACAAAGAAGAAACACATCACTATAATGTAAACAGAATAAAAATTCACTACTAGTATGTCTTAGTAACATAACATAGTAACATAGTAGATGATGGCAGATAAAGACCCGAATGGTCCATCCAGTCTGCCCAACCTGATTCAATGAAAAAAAATTTTTTTCTTAGCTATTTCTGAGCAAGAATCCAAAGCTCTACAAGGTACTGTGCTTGGGTTCCAACTGCTGAAGTCTCCATCAAAGCTCACTCCAGCCCATCTACACCCTCCCCAGCCCATCTCCAGTGCTCTCCCTGTAGGCTCTTGCCTGGAAGTGACTAGTAAGTAAGCAGAACCAAGAGAGGTCATTTCTTTGCTATTTTGGACTAAACATGATGAACCAAATAACTGCTGGCATCCCGTCTTGTCTGGATTGCTCTAGGGCAGTCCTCAGAATACCTAGCTTAAAGAGGGCTTGATTTGATTTTAGATGACACCACCCTCTCTATTGTATGTATGTCATCAATCAATGTAAAGCTTTACTGGCTTAAAAGGGAATGAAGGCTGAAGAATTTTTTAAACAAAGTTAAAAGACTGACAACAGCTTATCAAAATCAGACTTATTCAAGCACCCGATAAAATAATAGCCCTGCTAAGAGTTTCACCAACTCTAATTTAAATCCTAAACATTTAGGGACACATTTTATAAATGGCACCGTAAGTTAGGAGGTGGTAGGTGCCCTACCACTGCTTAACTTAATTATTTTAATTGGCTTTAATCAGCTTGGTAATTGACTGCATCATTTCTATAGGTTATCGTATATACTTGAAAATAAACCGGGATAAAATGGGGGTCCCAATTTATATTCGAGGCACCGCCCCCTCCCAGACTTATTGCATTCAGCCACCATTGCCACAAGGCTGTGCACCCTCCCTCCCCTGTCCTGTCCATTGTACCTCCTCTGCCAATCCCTGGTGGTCCAGAGGTGCAGCGGGCAGGAGCGAGCTTTCCATGCTCCTTCTTGGCTGCTAACCCGGTCAGTCGGTGGCTGCTGCGAGTTCTGGTTTATTCAGTCACTGAGTGGCAACGAGCCAAAGTGCACTCCTGCTTGGTGCCACTCAGTGGCTGAAGAAACCAGAACCCATGGCAGCCACTGACTGACTGGGTTAGCAGCGGAGCAGAAGTGCGTAAAGCTCGCTCCTACCAGCTGCACCTCTGGACCACCAGGGATCGGCAGAGGAAGTATGATGGACAGGGTAGGGAGGGAAGACAGGGTGCAGAGCCTGGGAGGGAGGGAGTAAATGGGGCTGGGTGTAGAGCCTGAGAGGGGAGGGAAGGGGGCTGGATGCAGAGCCTGACAGGGCAGGGCACTTGAATATTAAGCCACCCAACTTATATTCGAGTTGAACCATTTTTCCTCCTTTTTGGAGGGAAAAATAGGGGTCTCAACTTATATTCGGATTGAATTATATTCAAGTATATACGGTATGTATGATCCGGTCAATTTCTAGTCTTCTAGAACCTTCATCATTAAACATTTTGATTCAGTAATCAAGTTGAATGATTAATAGTGAATGTAATACCCTATATGAAGCAATAAGTCAGAAAGAACTAAGACATCTTCAGATTATTCAAAATACAGCCGTTAAACTGATATTTAAAGAAAAAATATTCAACCATGTAACTCCTCTTCTGATAAAATCTCACTGGAATTTAAAGTTGTGAATAAAATTTTTATGGGGGTGGGGGGGGTTGGTGATCACTGTTGTAGTGGGTGGGGGTCTGTGTTATGTGTTTGTAGTGCTTATCTGGTGACTTTAGGTGGGTTTTTGTGACTTAGACCATGTTTTACATGGTCTAAGTCACAACGTCCAAGTTCCGTCGATCTTGGGCTGTATAACTTTCGGTTTTACATGCTGTACGACTAAGTCTAAGCCAGCTCATGTCCCGCCCAACTCCCGCCCTCGACACGCCTCCCAAAACGCCCCATTTAGCTTTGGACGTTGAGCGGCACTATGAAGGCCTAGGTCGTTTATTTTCGGCGCTTGGACGTTTTTGAGAAATGTTCGTCCAAGTGCTGACTTAGGCCAGTTTTTGGATGTTTTTCTCTTTCGATTATGAGCTCCATAGTCTTTTTCCTTTATCTACAATTTCACCTCAAGAGCACACACCCTTCCTATTGTACTTTCCCTTTTTGTAAATCTATCCTATTATTGTATTTCACCCCCCTTACCACATGTATATGAATGTTTTGTCTCTGTGAATTAGTATGTATAATCCCTGATTTTTAAATTTTTACATTTCTTTGTACACCGCTTAGACATTTATTATGCGATATATCAAATTGATTTAGTCTTTTTTGTTAGTTATGTTTGTCTCCCCCAACTTTATAATTTTATTGATTTATTCATCGCTTAGAATTTGGAATAAGCGATTAATCAAATTTTATAATAAACTTGAACCTTAAATAAACTTGGAAAACTGATTAAAAGCTCATTAAAAAATTGTAGGTGCCAGGAGGCATCTACAGTGTAGGAGCCCTAACAGTGCTTACACCTAAGTGGACGTGATTAAGGGAGGAGCTGGACTTAGTATGTATTAGGTGCGATTCACTAAAGAATTTAGGCACATGCAATGTAGGCCAGTAAAACCCTGGCCTACAATATAGATGCCTAAGTTTTCTGGTAGGTGCCGTTAGCCATGATTCTTTAAACGACACTTAAGCATGATTGGCATGTGGCCGGTACCGTTTTTGTAGGTGGCTACCAATTTAGGCACCGTTTACAGAATCTGGCTCTTACAAATTCTCAAGGTTGTAGATGTTATCTCAACTGATGCTAACTTAGCCTTAATAACAACTACACCACCCTCTTTATCCCACGAATAGGGCTGGAGAGACGGACCGGGTCGGTGTGGGAGTCCAGCTCCACCTCCCGACGCCCCCCACGGCCTTGAACCAAACCTAACAAAACTCAACCAAAGTTAACAAGTGACAGGGAAACCAATATAACTATTGTTACAGGAAAGAATCACAATAATCTGCAAACATGAATCTCCTATTGATTCTACTGATCTATTTAATAAGCAATAACATTAAAGACGTTAACTCACTCCATCCACAACTTCACTCTGTATATCACCCTGATGCACCCATTAGACATCTAATTAACCAACAGGAAGAAAGAGTAAGTCAAATTAAAGTAATCACAAACAACGGAAGACAACATCGCATCCTTAAAAAAAGGATAAGGGAAGTGAAACCTATCAGAACCACCACACTCTCCAGACCCATCACATCCACTTCCATTCCCTGCGCTTACCTCAACACTAGATCGGTAAGGAAAAAAGCTTTCTTAATCAAAGATTGGATCATCAGCAAGCAAATAGCCTGTGTCTTTCTAACAGAAACATGGCTACTGTCTGAAGAGGATCCAATATTAAATGACCTTCTTCCAGATAACTTTAAAATCCATATGCTAAATCGCGAGAACAGAAGAGGGGGAGGATTAGCAGTCATCCTTAAGGAAGAATTCGAACTTGACTTGCTAGACTCTAAAATAACCAACCAGTTAGAAATACTAGCATGCAAAATTAGTAACAAGGAACTAGAAGAATCCCTCTCTTTTATTCTATTTTATGTCCCACCGAAAAGTTGGCCAAATGCCAGAGAGGACTTCTACAAATTTGTTCTACATAATTCAATTACGCCTTCATATAATATTATAGCAGGAGACATAAACCTACATTTAGAGGACGAGGACAACCCAGACGCATAGGACTTTAAAAACTTCCTATCTTTACTCAACTACAATCTCCCTTTACCCACTCAAACACATGAAAAAGGCCATCAGTTAGACATGGTAGCTATGTCCACAAAGGAGATCCTAGATCCTTCCATCTGTCTATCCGATGGTACCGGGTGTCATGATATCTGGTCTGGTCATTTTACTTACTATTTTAACTTAATCTGGAATCATCTAAAATCCAAAACACACCTAAAGATAAAAAAAGAACATCTCACAAGGGGACATATTAACCCAGAGGAATATTGGGCACATTACGAATTGTGAGAGGAAACAGGAGAAGGGGATGATTTTTGGGATCATTGGATGAATACAAGCACATCCATTCTGGATAAAATTGCCCCTAAACGAAATAGTAAAAATTGCTCAAATAAATATAATAAATGAAACAGTTAGACGACTAGAAAGGACCTGGAAAAAAACGTGAAAAATATCAAACTGAAAAAATTGGAGATGCAACGTAAAGAGCAACAAACTATTGATAAGAGAAAAACGAAAAGCATTCTATTCATCCAAAATTAATACATCCAATAACAGTTCTAAAGGAATCAACACAAAAGAACTGTTCAACTTGGTTACAAATTTATTTGACACCTCATGCCACACTCAATCCATGCAATCAAGCCACCTTCAGCAAACGATCTAGCTCAACATTTTAATTTAAAAATTATAAACCTAAGAAACAACTGTTTGACAAACAACATATGTGCACAACAAATAGCCAACATACAAGAAAATGAATACGAGTGAATATGATTTGGAATTCCTTTCAAGATCTAGAACGGAATAATTACATCAAACTATATAACAAGTACACTAAATCACACTGCATTCTTGATCCCTGTCCCCCTGACATTATGAAAACAGCCCCATTAAACTTTAAACTAACACTGTGGAACTATCTGACCGATAATTTTAAAACTGGAAAATTTCCAACTAATAACGGTCACATTATAATTATCCCAATTCCAAAAAATCATAAACAATCCTTAGCATTGGTAACCAACTATAGACCAGTAGCATCCATCCCACTCTATGTAAAAATCATGGAAAGTCTGGTACATACCCAATTGATGGAATACCCTGATCAGTTCTCTCTTTTACATGAAACCCAATTTGGCTTCAGACCTCTGTTTAGCACCGAAACAGTGATAGCAGCGATCCTGGATTACTTACGCTCCCTATTCAGCAAGGGCCATAATGCCCTGATCAGGCAATTTGGACATGAGTTCAGCCTTTGACCTAGTCGATCACGAGAAATTGTTACAATGCTTAGACGCAATTGGCATCAGAGGTGAAGTTCTAAACTTGTTCCAAGGTTTCCTTATGTCCCGCACCTATCAAATACGTTTCAATTCCAACCTCTCCAATACCTGGAGAAACCCATCTGGTGTTCCTCAGGGGTCACCACTATCCCCACTGCTCTTCAATGTTTACATGTCATCACTAGACGCACAGATGGCCCAGCGAGGTATAAAAGTATTCAGTTACGCAGACGACTTTACAATCATTATCCCGTTCACCACTTCTCTCTCTGAAGCTACCCCCATGGCTACAGAAGTACTAAACTTGATGGAACAATGGAAAACAGAATTCAGACTGAAGCTCAATCCAGAAAAAACTAAATTCTTCGTGACCTCGCCACACCCACTTATCACCACAACACCACTATGCATCAACAAATTCAGCTACCCTATTCAACCTACAATGAAGGTTCTGGGGATAATACTGGGCCTAGGCCTAACCATGAAAGACCAAGTGAGCTCCCTAGTCAGAAAGGGTTTTTTTACTCTCTGGAAGCTTAGGTCTATTAAAGCATATTTTAACGCTTCATCATTCAGAATTCTCGTACAATCCCTAATACTAAACCATCTTGATTGTAACATCGCCCATCTAGCAATCTCCCAGAAGAACATGCAGAGACTGCAACTGGTGCAGAATGCGGCGATCAGGCTGATCCTTGGGTTGAAGAAGTCAGATCACATAACCCCTTCCTACCGACTCCTGCACTGGCTGACAATGGAGGCACGTGTGAAGTTCAAGCTGGGATGCTTTTGCTTTAAGGTACTAAGCGGTTTAGCCCCTCAATATATAAATGACCTCTTCCACTTCTTAACCAATAGACACAAGAGAGGTACGCAGTACGCACCCGAAGTTCATCTCTTCACCGGTTAAAGGATGTAAATTTAAAAGACACCATCAACATCTTCTCTCTTACCATGCGGCATTATGGGGCAAAGACTTGGAAAAACTAATTATAAACACAAATAACTATGGTGAATTTAGGAAATACCTAAAGACATACCTGTTCTTGAAATAGCTAGGTAGCGAATCTGCACAATCTCTCCCATCACAATCTCCCACCTCAATTCCCCCCCCATCACAACTGTTCCCTTAAACTGCTAGCCACTATTCTTCAACTATGTAAGTTCTACTCTATTTGTAGCACCTTTCTAATCATTGTAAACTGCATAGAATTTCACTGTCCTGCGGTATATAAACTGTTATTATTATTATTATTAATAAAAGGAAGATATACCTAGAGGAGGATCCAATTATGTATGGGTCACTGAATCACTGGCACTCGATAATGAAGGCCACAGAAGAGGCCTGCTTTGCAATCAAATCAGCAATAACCTAGCATCAGTGGCGTAGTAAGGGTAGAAGGCACCTGGAGTGTAGGCACCTTCTCCCTGTGCCCTCCTTTCTGCACCTCTGCTCTTTCCCCCCTCCATCCCTCCCCCACTCCACACTTACACTCTCCCTTCCCCCTCTCCGTACCTCTAAATCTTCACTGGCTAGCATGCTCCTTGCACCAGCATTGGATTTTCCTCTGATGTCATTTTTCTGCCCCATGACCCGGAAGTGATTCAGAGGGGAACCAGGCTGGCGAGAACAACAGGCAGGAGAAGTTGCTCACGCCAGCAAAGATCTACAGAGGTAAAGGGTGGGTTGGAGAGGTGCTGACACCCCCACCAACATGGCTCCCCCCCTTACTATGCCACTGCCTAGCATTAATAAGATGCAGATTTATCCTAGCACCACTTGCTTCCCTTTGCTGTAACTTAATCATAGCTACCAATTTACTTCACATAGAGGAGATTAAAGGTAGAATTAGCATAGAATCAGAACAATTGCTAAATTATTTAATCTTCACCGAACTAGCTACAATACATCAGCTGGTTTGCACTTTTTTCCATCTGCAATCTCGCATACTCTCAACCGACCTTGAATATTCATCCAAAAATGATTTCCTTTCTAAGCTGGATCATTTCTCCACTATTACCATCATATGACTTCCTGTGACTGCATCTGTCCACATGTTTTCTTATGAGCCAATTTTCTGAAATGCATTTTGCTCAGGAAGAAGAGGTGTTAAATGGTCAACCTACCTGTAGAATTCTGCTTTCTTCTTTGGGCTAGAAGCAACTTAAATACAAGTACCAAGACCTTCTAACTCTGTCATAACACTAACCACACCCACTTGACCCAAAAACTTGTTTGGTAAAACTCAGAACAAATCTTGCATTACCAGTTTTAAGCTTGTAGCTTATTGAACAAGGAGCCTCATTTATGAGAAAAGAACTGAAATTATTCACTCCATGGTTAGTCACATTCTTTTGGCATTGTTACTCTGGATTTCATAATATGATGAGGCATAGTTCATTGATTATCCTTACTGACTTTTCATCCGTTACTGGAAAAGTCACAACCTTACAAAAAATATTTCTACAGCACCTCTCTCGGGACAGTCTTCATAAGAACATAAGAATTGCCCTATTGGGACAGAGCAAAGGTTCATCAAGCCCAGCATTCTCTTTCCAACAGTGGCCAACCCAGATCAGAAGACCTGGCAAGATCCCAAGTAGTAAAACAGATTTTATGCTGCTTATCCTTGGAATAAGCACTGGATTTCCCCAAGCCACCATCTATAAAATAGCTTAGGGACTTATCATTTAGGAAATTATCCAAACCTTTTTTTAACCCTGATAAGCTAACTAATTTCACCACATTCTCCAGCAACTAATTCCAGAGTTTAATTTCACATTGTGTGAAGAAATATTTTATCTGATCTGTGTTAAATCTACTATTTAGTATCTTCATCACATACCCCCTAGTCCTAGTATTTTTGGAAAGAGTAAACAAGCATAACCCAGTTAACAGTATACTCCCTGTATTTAAACTGCTACACAATCTTGTATGTCCAAACATTTAAATCTACTGAATAATCTTATATTTCCAATTACACTCCATTGTGTATGTTTACTTGTAGACCGTTCTGAGCTACTGGGAGGACGGGATAAAAATCTAAACAAATAAATAAATAAATCATTCCATCCCACTCATGGTTCAACTACATAAGAACATAACATAAGCAGTGCCTCCGCCGGGTCAGACCATAGGTCCATCCTGCCCGGCAGTCCGCTCCCGCGGCGGCCCAAACAGGTCACAACCTGTCTGAATCACTAGAAGGGGCTCCCTTGCCACCTTGGTTTCTCATTGAAGTCCTATCTTCCCATCGAAGTCCTAACCCTCCGGTCTTGCACATGCACGACCTGGTTGGGTTTCTATACTTATTACCTGGTTAGCTTTCTATACTTGTGTTACATCCCAGCTCCTCCCTCAGTATCCCACGATCCCTTTATCCCTCAGGAATCCGTCCAATCCCTGTTTGAATCCCTGTACCGTACTCTGCCTGATCACTTCCTCCGGTAGCGCATTCCAAGTGTCCACGACCCTTTGGGTGAAAAAAAACTTCCTTGCATTTGTTTTGAACCTATCTCCCTTCAGTTTCTCCGAATGCCCCCTCGTACTTGTTGTCCCCTTCAGTCTGAAGAATCTGTCCCTATCCACCCTCTCTATGCCCCTCATGATCTTGAAGGTCTCTATCATATCTCCCCTGAGCCTCCTTTTTTCCAGAGAGAAGAGCGCCAGCCTATCCAACCTCTCGGCGTATGGGCAGTGTTCCAGCCCTCTTACCAGTTTCGTTGCTCTCCTTTGGACTCTCTCAAGTACTGCCATGTCCTTCTTGAGGTGCGGCGACCAATACTGAACGCAGTATTCCAGATGTGGACGCACCATCGCTCGATACAATGGCATGATGACTTCCCGCGTCCTGGTTGTTATGCCCCTCTTTATGATGCCCAGCATCCTGTTGGCTTTTTTCGAGGCTGCTGCGCACTGTGCCGATGGCTTCAGTGATGCATCCACCAGCACACCCAAGTCTCTCTCAAGTCTGCTGTCTCCCAACAATGCCCCCCCCCAATTTGTAGTTGAACAACGGGTTCTTTTTCCCTATATGCATGACCTTGCATTTTTCCACGTTAAAGCGCATTTGCCATTTGTTTGCCCAGTCTTCCAGCTTGTCCAGGTCCCTTTGCAGGTCCTCACACTCCTCCCTGGACCTAACTCTGCCGCACAGTTTGGTATCGTCTGCAAATTTTATAACCTCGCACTTTGCCTCCTTTTCCAGGTCATTGATAAATATGTTGAAGAGTAGCGGCCCCAGCACCGATCCCTGTGGCACACCGCTCGTGACTCCCTGCCAGTCAGAATATTGGCCCTTCACTCCAACCCTCTGCAGTCTACCCGACAACCAGTGCTTGATCCATCTGTGCACATCCCCTCCCACCCCGTGGTTCCACAGCTTCCTAAGCAGCCTTTCATGTGGCATCTTGTCGAAAGCCTTTTGAAAATCGAGGTAAATTATGTCGATGGGTTCCCCATTGTCCACCCGACTGCTTATTCCCTCAAAGAAGTACAGAAGGTTCGTTAAGCACGACCTTCCCTTACAGAATCCGTGCTGGCTTGTTCTCAGTAGGCCATTTCTCTCAATGTGCTCGCAAATGCCGTCCTTGATCATAGCTTCCACCATCTTCCCTATAATTGAAGTCAGGCTCACCGGCCTGTAGTTCCCGGGGTCACCCCTCGATCCCTTCTTGAAGATAGGTGTGACATTCGCCAATTTCCAGTCCTCTGGTACCTCTCCAGTTTTCAAGGATAGGTTGCAAACATGCTGGATTGTGCCCGCTATTTCTTGTCTTAGTTCCTTCAGAACCCTTGGGTGGATCCCGTCCGGACCCGGTGATTTGCCGCATTTTAACCTGTCTATCTGTTTGAGGACATCCTCCTTACTTACCTCTATGTGCTCCAATTTTTCAGCCTGTTCCCCACTCATGAGCTCCTCTGAGTCTGGTATATTAGATGTGTCTTCTCTCGTGAAGACCGACGAGAAGAACGTGTTCAACCTCTCAGCTACCTCTCTATCCTCCTTAATCACTCCCTTCCTAACCCCATCGTACAACGGCCCCACCTCCTCTCTCGCTGGTCGCTTCCCCTTTACGTAATTGAAGAATGCCTTGAAGTTTCTCGCCTCCCTGGCCAGCCCCTCTTCATATTTCCCTTTTGCTTTTCTAACCTCTCGGTGGCATTCCTTTTGGTATTTCCTGTGCGCCTGGTGATTTTCCTCCGTTGGGTCCTTTTTCCATCTCCAGAAGGATACTTTTTTGTCATTTACTGCCCTCTTTACTTCTGTTGAGATCCAAACCGGGTCCTTTGACATCAGGCTTTCGAGAAGGCTAGAATAACCTGTATGGATCAGCTATGACCATAATTCTAATATTAGCAAGTATGGTGGTGACTGGATGGTAACGAGTATGGTGGTGACTCACTAGTTTTGATAGCTAGAAAACCCTATGTTTCTACTAGTTTGGAGTATAGAGACCTCCAGTGATTCTACCTTTTCATTACTCCTAATATTTTCTAGGATTGTGAGGTTTCTTTTGAATTGGAGGGAAACTGAATTATATATTTAGCCCAAAGATAGTTCCCTGTCTTTGGTTGGCCACTGCACTAGAGCTTCATTAACTAAGTCAATGCCCTATGATCTAAACATACAGTAATAAGGTGTCAATAACACAGGGGAAGGTCTCTGAAGGACAGAGATTCAAGAGTTTTCAGTAATTGTAGGAGTAGGATTCAGGAAGACCAGGGTTCTAGAGAAGAAGTGCCTACAGCCATGAGATCTGTCTCCAAAGAAAAAGCATAGAGAAAGAAGCTGGAGAAGACTGGATTCCCCTTTCTACAAAAGGGAATCCTAGTGAGAAAGAATGGACTGAGAAAGAATGTTCATAAAATGGAGGACGGAGACAAGATGTAAGCCTTGAAGAATATAATGTACTGTTAACTTTTTACACAGTACATAACTACAAGCACATCAGTCAGTGTCTGTGTAACCTTGCACAGCAGAAACAGAAACTAAGAGAAATGCAACATGTGTCCCAGTAAAGGGTACCCTATCAAGGAAATGAAACTTATGTAAGGCAAGTTCTCTAAAACAAAGAGCAGGCTGGCTAGTTGGGGGAAGGGGGGCTGGAGGCGAGGTGTGGCTATGCAAACCAAGAACAAGGGAAATTAGGTGTCACAAGCAGATTTGCTAAGAAAACTCTCAGGAAAGTCAGATAGCAAACTTTGCAAAGAGATGACCTCTTACTGAGTATAAAAATTGGAAAACAAATAGAGCAGGGTCAGAGTGAAACTTTCTGTACCTTGTAAAAGCTGGCCACAGGGAGCAGAATTTCCTCCCTTGTTACAATTTCTTGAATTACTAGCTTTTCTTTTTGCTTTTTGTATTTGACTGCATTTCTTTGATAAAATAAACTGTTTGAATTCAAGAATAGTAACAAGGCATTGTGTGATAACTTGTGAGGAGCTTACAGCAGCCGGCTCTTCATTAGTAAGTCAAGAGGATGAGTTTTCTGGACCTAAGAGAGGAGAAAAGATGAACTGTATGTAAAGATATTTGCAGGACTCTCGCTATCATTTATTTGTATTCTGTAGCAGTATATATAAATTTTAATAAAAATAAGCTGTCTCATTATGGTCCTGTTTTCAAGACCATACCAAGTTAGAATTGAAAGGTGGTGCATACGATCTAGTCCACAGCATCCCCCTTCTAGGATGACTACAATGGCACTGCCTACTCTAGAGACATATAGAGAGTATGTGGTAGGTTTGTGTGTATTTGCTAAGAGAAATTGTGTGTGTCTAAGGCTCAACCTTTGGGCTAGCTGTGTTTGTGTCTTGTGTGAAATCTCCTTTAACTATGGAGTTTGTGTCCAATGTGAAATGAATATAAGACGTGGATTGTAAGCTCTTCTGAGCAGGGACCATCTATTAAATGGCAAAATGTACAGTGCTGCCTTTAAGTGCTATAGAAGTCATAAATAGAAGAAGTAGTAGTAGTAGAGGTTTTCAGCCACCCATCCTCTACCTCCTCCGTTGTAATAAGAACATAAGAATTGCCCCTGCTTGGTCAGACCAGTGGTCCATCGTGCCCAGCAGTCCGCTCCCGCTTTGGCCCTTAGGTCAAAAACCAGTGCCCTTAGTCTAGCCTTACCTGCGTACGTTCTGGTTCAACAGGAAGAACAAAAGGGTTGTCTAGACTGAACATTGCATCTAATATACTGTACTTTGGTTGTCTATCCCAAGGTTTATCCCCACTTTGTTTGGTTTTATTTTAAAATATTGAAGGGAATCATAAACACAGAGGAAGTGTGTGAAATATTACAGTATTTATTCAATGCTGTATAACCTCAGGACAGGAAGACTAAGTAGAGAGTTGGAGTGATTGTTTGGTGTCTGGAAATGAATCCTTCCCCCTCCATCACAGAGAGAACCTGCTTCCTTGAATAAAAGTGTGCATGTAAGAACATAAGAATTGCCATTGCTGGGTCAGACCAGTGGTCTATCATGCCCAGGAGTCCACTCACACTGCGGCCCTTAGGTCAAAGACCAGTGCCCTGAGTCTAACCTTACCTGCGTACGTTATGGTTCAGCAGGAACTTGTCTAACTTTGTCTTTAATCCCCTATAACAGCCTTCAGAAGAGCTTTCCAGTTTTCTACCACTCTCTGGGTGAAGAAGAACTTCCTTACTTTTGTCCGGAATCTATCCCCTTTTAACTTTAGAAAGTGCCCTCTCGTTCTCTCTACTTGGAGAGGGTGAACAACCTGTCTTTATCTACTAAGTCTATTCCCTTCATTATCTTGAATGTTTCGATCATGTCCCCTCTCAGTCTCCTCTCTTCAAGGAAGAAGAGGCCCAGTTTCGCTAATCTCTCACTGTACGGCAACTCCTCCAGCCCCTTAACCATTTTAGTCGCTCATCTTGGCGCACAGGCGAAAAAACTCTCTCCTGTAAATAATACTGCTCAGAGGAACACTTGTAGCAGTAATGAGCAGGAATATGTGCGCCCACCAAAGCCCCCCCAACCCTACTCTACTGCCATATAGGTGCCACCTGCAGCCATAAGCGCTATTGGAGTTGTAGATAGGAGGATATAGTGGGTTTTGGGGGGCTCACCATAAATTATAAGGGAGTTCCCTGCTCCCCCTGTCCTGCAGCAGCCCTTCTCTCTTTGTTTTACCTCCCCCTGTCCAGCATCCGCTAGCCCTGGCAGCCTCGGGACTTTTGCTAGGCCGGTCCACCTCGCATTATTGAAGTTGGCTGGCCTAGCAAATGCCCTGCGGCTGCTTCATTTGCTGGTCTGGGGGTGAGAAGAGGCATCCTGGCAGGAGTCAAACCGCTACCGCCGCTGAAATCGCTGCACGCGCCACAAGCCACCCACATGCCTCCAATCGAATTCGGCACGAAGGTACACACAGCACAGTGGCAGGGATCACAAAACCCTAAGCGCGCATGCGCTTTATTATAGAGGATAAAGTATAATAAGATAAGATACAATACAATAAAGTACAATAACACCTTATATACAATAAAGTATCTGTTGTACTGGATTAGACATCTCACTTGCCTTTTGCTTGTTCTCTGTATGTTGTAAGGCAAGCTTTTTCTTTTTTTTTGTTTTGGTTTACCTGCACTGATGGGAAAATGAGCACATTGCCATAAATGCAAAAATCTGAAACTGGCCATTTTTCTGCTGTGATAAAAATGGCCTTAGCACTTGGGAAAGACCCAAGTAAGTGTGTACTAAGGCCACTTTTTTGCCACAGCTAAAAGGACTCATATGTGTGGTCCTACAGGACTAAAAGGGAGTCTAAAAGATTAAATTAGATTGAATGAGAGAGACAATTTAGTTTTATCTGCTACTATTTTTAATGTTAATATGCTGTTTTCTTTAGAGGTGACAGTTGGTCTTCTCTTACCTGAAACTTGAAAAATATAAAATAGAAATTCTCAAATGGATATTAGTTTTGTTAACATTTGCTGCTGATTCCTGATAGTATTCACAGTACTAAAGAAGCCCTGCATCCTTTTCCAGAGGCTTCGGATTTCCAGCTGGGTAGCATACGGAATTGAGAGAGAGTATGTTTAAGAGGGACTATACCATAATTACACAGTGCACCCCCAAAGAGCCATAAGAATGGTAGAGTCCATGGGATTGGAGTTCTAATAGGCGATTCAGTGAGTTGCTTTAGAAAGTCTTGAGAGAAGAAAAAAGGAGCAGGAAGTGTTTGGATTTACAAACACTATCATTAGTAACTCAAAGTGAGTTAAGTTTAGGTGCAGTAGGTAACCGAGGCACTTGCCAGGGATGCCCTAACAAGGGGTGTTGGAGGGGGGGGGAAGGAGTGAGGAGGGCATCTTTTCCTGGGCTTTTTTAAAATGTGCTTTCTTGTCAGTGCATGAACATTGTTTCATAAGTATTATACTGGCATTGTGTTATATCTCACAAGAAATAGTAATTTGGTAACAACCGTAAACCTGAAGTCATTATGCCACTGTATAGATCCATGGTGAGACCGCACCTGGAGTACTGTGTGCAATTTTGGAAGCCGCATTACCGCAAGGATGTGCTGAGACTGGAATCGGTCCAGAGAATGGCCACCAGGATGGTCTCGGGACTCAAGGAGCTCCCATACGAGGAGCGGTTAGGGAAGTTGCAGCTCTACTCACTAGAGGAACGTAGAGAGAGGGGAGATATGATCGAGACATTCAAGTACCTCACAGGTCGCATCGAGGTGGAAGAGGATATCTTCTTTTTCAAGGGTCCCACAGCAACAAGGGGGCATCAGTGGAAAATCAGGGGCGGGAAACTGCACGGTGACACTAGGAAGTTCTTCTTCACCGAAAGGGTGGTTGATCGCTGGAATAGTCTTCCACTTCAGGTTATTGAGGCCAGAAGCGTGCCAGATTTTAAGGCCAAATGGGACAAACATGTGGGATCTATCCGCAAAGATAGATAGGGAGGGTCATTGGAGTGGGCAGACTTGATGGGCCGTGGCCCTTATCTGCCGTCTATTTCTATGTTTCTATGTTTCTAAATCACACTCTGCAAATTAATACCAATGATACCAGCCAGCAGAAAACCACATTTAATAATAAAGTGGAGAAGCACTTTAATAAAGATGGCAATCAACATAGATTTATAACCGCTCAATTTTTATCAAAGGCACCAAAAACCTCCACTTGCCAAAATGCAAATTTCAACTAGGAACTGAGCCTACCACTGTGCACAGGGATTAAATTTTTACTTAGCTATAAACTCCTGGCATCTCCAGCACAGAGATGTGATGATTTTTGAATTAATGGTGAAAGTTTCTCCCTGATGAAGGCATTGTGTGGCGAAACAATGACAACAATTGGGGGAAGGCAATCTAGAAAGGGACCTGGGGGTTATGGTGGATAGAACAATGAAACTGGCGGCACAGTGCGCTGTGGCCTCCAAAAAGGCAAACAAATGTTGGGCATTATCAAAAAAGGTATCGCTACCAGAAGCAAGGAAGTTATCCTCCTGCTGTATAGGGCAATGGTGCGACCGCATCTGGAGTACTGCGTTCAATACTGGTCACCATACCTTAAGAAGGATATGGCGGTACTTGAGAGGGTCAAGAGAAGAGCAACAAAAATGATAAAGGGCATGGAGAACCTTTCGTATGCTGAGAGATTGGAGAAGCTGAGGCTCTTCTCCCTAGAAAAGTGGAGACTTAGAGGGATATGATAGAAACTTACAAGATCATGAAGGGTATAGAGAAGGTAGAGAGGGACAGATTCTTCAGACTGGCCGGGGCAACTAGAGGCACTCAGAAAAATTGAAGGGAGACAGATTCAGAACAAATGCCAGGAAGTTCTTCTTCACTCAGAGGGTGGTGGACACCTGGAATGCACTTCCAGAGGAGGTAGTAGAACAGAGTACGATTTTGGGTTTCAAAATGGGACTGGGCAAGTTCCTGAAGGAAAAGGGGATTGAAGGGTACAAATAGAGGGGTACTATACAGAATAAAATGCTTTAGAGTAATAGATAACTTACAGGTCATTGACCTGGGGGACCGCCGCGGGAGCGGACCTGTGGTCTGACTCAGCAGAGGCGATGCTTATGTTCTTAACAATGTATGGCATTTTTGTGACTGCTGGCATTCTAACTACTGGCCACTAAGGTTGAACAGTTGAAGAGTCAACACTGTAATGTTGAAGCTTATAGCTATGTAAAAATTTGAATTTTTTTTTTTTTTTAATGAATTTAATCCCTGTGCACAGTGGTGGGCTTGGTCCCTAGTTGAAATTTGCATTTTGGCAAGTGGAGGTTTTTGGTGCCTATGATAAAAAAAAATGAGTGGCTAAAAATCTGTGGAATGCTATCTTTAATGTACTTGCTGTATCTGTTCCTATAACTACAGCAACCAAAAAAGTTGACCCCTTGGATCCACAGAAGAATAGATGTCCAGAACAAAAGAAAATGTGGAGTCCAATGTTTACTGATACAGACTTTATTAGAATTCAGAAGTGTATTCAATCTTAAAAATAATGCAGTTCATCCACAACTTTGGTAATTGGAGAGGACCCAACATGGTCTGTGTTTCAACCAAAAAGGTCTTCCTCAGGGGTCCCAGTCAGTCTCTCCAAAGGTTTTGGTGGATATGTCGACCTACGCCCAGCATAAGTGAAAGTTCTCCTCAGCCTGGGTCCTCTTCAGTTACCAAAGTTGTGGAGGAACTGCATTATTTTAAGATTGAATACACTTCTGAATCCTAATAAAGCCCGAATCAGTTAACATCGGACTCCACTTTTTCTTTTGTTCTGGACATCTGTTCCTATAACTTAAAGAGTTGTTATACTCCGGTCATCCGATCCCAATATTGCTATAGGCCCCACCTATTCTAGATTATTTGATTTTATGATGGCTTTAGCCTTACATATTACCTACATCGGTGCAAAGAATTGGAACAACATTCCAGTGGACATCAAAACAGAACACCATCACCTAAGATTTCGGAAGAAACTAAAAGCCTCCCTCTTCGGATCAAGCTACTCAATTGATAACTGCTAGGAAAAATTCAAATTTTGGAAATTACCCATTTCTCTGCATTCCTATCTCTGTGCATTCCTATTCCCCCAAAGATGTTCTCTAGCCCCCTGCCCTTTCCTTCTTTCTTCTCCCTCCTCCCTTCTTACTGCCTGTCAACTCCATCTCCATGTTCTTCATCCTTTATATTAAACTTTGTTGATTGTATGTCACCTTGAACCTAGACAGTTGTAGAGTGACTCATAAAGATTAGATTAGATTCTTTACTGGAAAAATAATTTAAAAGTTTAATATCACCAATAGTGGAATACTTTATGTGCCTTCAGAAAATATGAAGAAATAGCATCAAGAAATAAGCATCAAGAACATCCTCCTCCATAGTTTCTTTTCGTTTTCATTCTCTGGACTTTTTTTTTTTTACTGGGTCAACCTTTTCTCCTGTTGTCGAAATTATAGCACTAAAATGTAATTAATCATTTATATTAATAGCATCAGGCAGGAGGAGCAGCAGAAGCAAAGAGGAAAGCAAGAGAGTCAGCAGGAGAAAGGGAGAAAAGCAGTTTTAAAGCTGTTTTAAGGCAGAGGAGGGAGACAGAGAAGAGCAGGAGGCTAGGGGCAGGGCGAGAGTTAGATCCGCCCACCCCCACCGCGTCGGAGAGTCAGAAACCGAACTCCCTCATAAAAGGGGGCGGAGCCAAGGGCGAACGCGGTGCAATAGCATCAGGCAGGAGGAGCAGCAGAAGCAAAGAGGAAAGCAAGAGAGTCAGCAGGAGAAAGGGAGAAAAGCAGTTTTAAAGCTGTTTTAAGGCAGAGGAGGGAGACAGAGAAGAGCAGGAGGCTAGGGGCAGGGCGAGAGTTAGCTCTGCCCACCCCCACCGCGTCGGAGAGTCAGAAACCGAACTCCCTCATAAAAGGGGGCGGAGCCAACGGCGCGCAGCCGTTAGGCACGCGGTGAAGGCGAGCGGCAAAGGCGCTCGCCTTAGCGAGAGCGCCTTTGCGAAGGGCCTCAAGAAGGGCCAAGTCACTACACCCAAGAGCACAGGGAAGGACTGAAAGGTAAAGAAGCGGCAAGCACAGAAGGTAAGAATAAGCAGGAGCAGAAGGGACTAACACATTCAAGCAGCAGTAAGGTAAGGAAGAGAAAGGACAGCACACATAAGAAGGCATCAAGGCAAAAAGCAGATATAGAAGGAACAACCACACACAAGCAAAAGTTAGGCAAGGTTGTGCAAAGGCAGCAGGCACAGAAGGAACACGTAAACTTAACTGTTTTCTTAAAGTAGTAACCCCGATGGAAGCAGAAGGTAACCAGAAGATGAGCTTTCCAGTGTTCTGCACGGACTGTCATATGTATGACTACCTCCCCTCGGGGAGACAGTCATACGTATGCGGTCGGTGTCAGGAGCTGAAAAGCTTGAGGAAAGAAGTCAAGCGACTTGAGGACAAGATACAGGAGCTAGAAGGAATGCACACCACAGAGGACCCTACCAGGGTACTTGAAGACTTCAAGAGTGAGAGACACATCGAGAAGGAAGTCAGGGAACTCGAGGAATTCATTGAGGAAGCATACAGGAGGAGGGTGGAAGAGAACGAACTCCAGAGGAGAGATGAAGTTACACCAACACCAACTTGGAAGGGGGAGCAAGAAGCAGGTGACCTCATAGAAGACACCCACAGAAGAATACCGCACAAGGGGGAAGAATTGGCTAGTCGATGCCCAGAAGAAGAGAGAGTGAAGCACGCTGAGGACATTGACCTGAGACCGAAATGAAAATTGAAGAATGGAAAGTCAACAATCCTGGTGGGAGACTCGATACTGAGGCATGTGGACAGCCACATAGCAGGAGGGAGAGAGGATCGACTGGTGACCTGCCTCCCAGGAGCGAGAACCAAGGACATCGTGGACAAAATTGGGATGATCCTGGATGGAGCGGAGACGGAAGAGACCGCAGTAATGATCCACATTGGGACGAATGATGTCAGCAGGAGAGACTACAGAAGAGACACGCTGATAGAACAGTTCAAGATTCTGGGAAGGAAGCTGAAGATGAGGGCCCAGAAGATAGTATTCTCAGAGATCCTACCGGTACCGAGGGCAGATGTGAAAAGGCAGGAAGAACTACAATCAATAAATGCGTGGATGAGGAGATGGTGTGAGGAAGAAGGATTCCTCTTCGTGAGAAACTGGACAACGTTCTGGGGCAAGAGCAAGCTCTACAGGAGAGATGGACTGCACCTGAGCGCGGCGGGAACAAGACTTCTAGCAAACAACGTCAAGAGAGGAATAGAACAGGCTTTAAACTAAGAGAAAGGGGAAAGCCGACAGTCGACCTAGCGTCGATGATTCGGAAGAAGGTATCCCGTGAAGATACTGAGGGGAAAAAAGGCAGGGAAGAAACAAGAGACAAATTACAGGAGTCAACTAACCCAGAAGAGGAGGTTAGAAAGATTGTAGCAAAAGAGAAGACACCAAAGACTGAAGCACAGGGAAAAGAAATGAAGACGACAAAATGCCAGGATCTAAACTGCATATATACTAATGCAAGGAGTTTAAGAAACAAAATGGGGGAGCTAGAAGCCATGGCCAATGCAGAGGACATAGACATCATTGGAATCTCTGAAACGTGGTGGAATGAGGAAAACAAATGGGATACAGCACTGCCGGGGTACAAGCTCTATCGCCGGGATAGGTCAGGTCAGAAAGGAGGAGGAATAGCCCTATACGTAAAAGAAAGCATACAATCGACAAGAATGGACACAGCGGAGATGATCAACAAACTGGAATCGCTATGGGTTAAAATACCGGGTAGGAAAGGGCATGAAATAAAGATGGGCCTATACTATCGTCCACCCGGGCAAACCGGAGATAGCGATAAAGAAATGGATGCCGAGATGAAGCGAGAATGCAAAAGCGGTTACACAGTTGTTATGGGAGACTTCAACTATCCTGGGATAGACTGGAGTCTTGGAAGCTCAAGATGCGCTAGGGAGACAGAATTCCTGGAGGCTATACAAGATTGCTTCATGGAGCAGCTTGTTAGAGAACTGACGAGAGGAAATGCCACTCTGGATTTAATCCTAAATGGACTAAGGGGACCTGCAAAGGAAGTGGAAGTAGTGGGACCGTTGGGAAACAGTGATCATAATATGATCAAGTTCAAGGTTGAAGTAGGCATACCGAACGGAAAGAGAACCATAGCGACATCTTTCAACTTCAGGAAAGGAAACTATGAAGCAATGAGGGAAATGGTAAGGAAGAAACTTAGGAACACTTCCAAAAAAATGGCAAACAGTAGAACATGCCTGGTCTTTTTTCAAAGACACAGTGAGCGAGGCACAAAATCTGCACATCCCCAGATTCAGAAAGGGGTGCAAAAAGGGTCGAACAAAAGACCCAGTATGGATGACTAAAATAGTGAAGGAAGCGATAGGCAATAAGAAAAATTCATTCAGGGAATGGAAAAAGGACAAAACTGAAGGGAACCAGAAGGAGCACAGGAAGTATCAAAAAAAATGTCACCGTGTGGTTCGAAAAGCCAAAAGAGAGTATGAAGAGAGGCTAGCCAGGGAGGCACAAAATTTCAAACCGTTCTTCAGATATGTTAAAGGGAAACAGCCAGCTAGGGAGGAGGTAGGACCGCTGGACGAAGGAGACAGGAAGGGAGCGGTGAAGGAGGAGAAAGAAGTAGGAGAAAGACTCAACTTGTTCTTCTCGTCTGTATTTACAAACGAAGACACAACCAACATACCGGAACCTGAACAAATCTTCAATGGAAATCAAGCAGAAAAATTAACATCCATGGAAGTGAGCCTTGATGATGTACACAGGCAGATAGAAAAACTTAAAACTGACAAATCCCCGGGTCCGGACGGAATCCATCCCAGGGTTCTGAAGGAATTAAAGGAGGAGATAGCGGAACTACTGCAGCAAATTTGCAACCTATCCTTGAAAACAGGCATGATCCCGGAGGATTGGAAGATAGCCAATGTCACGCCCATCTTTAAAAAGGGATCATGAGGTGACCCGGGAAACTACAGACCAGTGAGTTTGACCTCGGTTCCGGGGAAACTGACGGAAGCACTGATTAAAGAACACATCGATGAACATCTGGAAAGAAACGAACTTTTGAAAACAACCCAACATGGTTTCTGCAGGGGGAGATCGTGCCTAACGAACTTATTGCACTTCTTCGAAGGAATTAACAAACGGATGGACAGAAGAGACATCATATACCTTGATTTCCAAAAAGCCTTTGACAAGGTGCCTCACGAACGTCTACTCCGGAAACTGAAGAACCATGGAGTGGACGGAGACGTACATAGATGGATCAGAAACTGGTTGGCGGGTAGGAAACAGAGGGTAGGGGTGAAGGGCCACTACTCGGACTGGATGGAGGTCACGAGTGGTGTTCCGCAAGGCTCAGTGCTCGGGCCGCTGCTATTTAATATATTCATAAATGATCTAGAAACAGGCACGAAGTGTGAGATAATAAAATTTGCGGACGATACAAAACTATTTAGTGGAGCTGGGACTAAAGAGGAATGCGAAGAATTGCAAAGGGACTTGAACAAATTGGGGGAATGGGCGACGAGATGGCAGATGAAGTTCAACGTTGAGAAATGTAAAGTATTGCATGTTGGAAACAGAAACCCGAGGTACAACTATACGATGGGAGGATGGGAGATACTGGATGGGGGCAAAACGGACACGCCACGGGAGGTGGATGACCGAGTAAAGGCAAGCCAGGAGGGAGCGCCGAGCCATGGAAAGAAAACAGCAGGGCGGGCGACAAATCAGGACCTATATTGCCTCTACACAAATGCGAGGAGCCTCAGGGCCAAAATGGGAGAGCTGGAAATTATAGCCAGTCAAAAAGCCCTGGACATAATTGGAATCACAGAAACGTGGTGGGCTGATGATAATAAATGGGATGTGGTCATACCAGGGTACAAACTTTACAGGAGAGACAGGACACACAAGAAGGGTGGAGGAATAGCGCTATACATAAAAGACTCCATACCCTCAACCAAAATGGAAACAGCAGTAAGGTCGGAAGGCTTGGAATCAATATGGGTTAAGCTACCAGGAGGATCTGGAGCAGACATCAAATTGGGTCTATACTATCGTCCGCCTGGCCAATCGGAAGAAATCGACCGGGACCTGGAGACGGAACTGCGGCAGGTATGCAAGAATGGAAGTGTGGTGGTGATGGGAGACTTCAACTACCCTGGGATAGACTGGAGTATCGGGCACTCAAGTTGCGAGAGAGAGACCAAATTCCTGGAAGCCACGAGGGACTGCTTCCTGGAACAGCTGGTCATGGAACCTACACGAGGAGAAGCTACTCTTGATCTAATCTTCAGTGGACTGGGGGGACCTGCAAAGGAAGTAGCGGTATTAGACCCACTGGGAAACAGCGATCACAACATGATCCAGTGCAGACTAGAACTGGGATCATCCAGGGTGAAAAGAACCACAACAACAGCGCTCAACTTCAGAAAAGGGAATTATGATGCAATGAGGAAAATGGTGGGGAAGAAACTCAACGGCAGCACAAGGAAGGTAGAGTCCGTAGAAAGCGCCTGGACCCTGCTCAAGCGTACGGTGCACGAAGCACAGAACCTGTACGTCCCCAGGTTCAGAAAAGAGTGCAACAAAAATCGAATAAAGAACCCAGCATGGATAACGGCAGCTGTAAAAAAGGCGATCAGTAACAAGAAAGCATCGTTCAAAAAATGGAAACAGGATCAAACGCAGGCCAACCAAAAGGAACACAAGGAAAGCCAGAAGGAGTGCCACCGAGTGGTTAGGAGAGCAAAGAGGGAATATGAAGAGAGACTAGCGGGAGAGGCAAAAAATTTCAAATCATTCTTCAGGTACGTAAAGGGGAAGCAACCAGCGAGGGAGGAAGTGGGGCCCTTGGATGATGGGGATAGAAAGGGAGTAGTGAGGGAGGAAAAAGAAATAGCTGACAAGTTAAATGACTTCTTTACGTCGGTCTTCACGAGGGAGGACACATCCAACATTCCGGAACCAGAGGAAATAGAAAATGGAGATCAAGATAACAAGCTGGTCAAATTAGAGGTGAGCCAGGAGGATGTCCTCAGGCAGATAGACAAGCTAAAGAGCGACAAGTCGCCAGGTCCGGATAGCATTCACCCAAGGGTGCTCAAGGAATTAAGGAATGAAATAGCAGAGACACTTCAGCAAATATGCAACCTATCCCTAAAAACTGGAGAGATCCCGGAGGACTGGAAAATAGCTAATGTCACGCCCATCTTCAAGAAGGGTTCGAGGGGCGACCCGGGAAACTATAGGCCGGTAAGCCTCACATCGGTCCCGGGAAAGATGATGGAGGCACTGATTAAGGACAGCATCTGTGACCATATCGAAAAAAATGGACAGCTAAGGTCGAGCCAGCATGGGTTCTGCAAGGGTAGGTCGTGCCTCACAAACTTGTTGTACTTCTTTGAGGGGGTAAACAACCAGGTGGACAAAGGAGAACCCATAGACATAATTTACCTAGACTTCCAGAAAGCCTTCGATAAGGTACCACATGAGCGGTTGCTCAGGAAGCTATGGAACCATGGGGTGCACGGGGAGGTCCACCGATGGATCAAAAACTGGCTGGCAGACAGGAAGCAGAGGGTTGGTGTAAAGGGCCATTACTCGGACTGGCAAGGGGTCACGAGCGGGGTTCCTCAAGGATCGGTGCTGGGACCGCTCCTGTTTAACATATTCATTGACGACCTGGAGGCGGGAACAAAATGCGAGGTCATCAAATTTGCAGATGACACCAAACTATTCAGCAAGGTTGAAACCACGGTTGACTGCGAGAATCTCCAAAGGGATCTTACGACATTGGAAGAATGGGCGAAAAAGTGGCAAATGAGCTTCAATGTAGGGAAATGCAAGGTCATGCATATAGGGAGAAGGAACCCGATGTTCACTTACAAAATGGGGGGATCAATGCTAGGGGTCAGTAATCTGGAAAGAGACTTGGGAGTGATGGTAGACACGACATTGAAGGCGTCGGCACAATGCGCCACAGCCTCGAGGAAAGCAAACCAAATGTTAGGTATCATTAAGAAGGGTATCTCGACCAGAACGAAGGAAGTCATCCTGCCACTGTACCGGGCTATGGTGCGCCCGCATCTGGAATACTGTGTGCAGTACTGGTCACCGTACCTCAAAAAGGACATGGCAATGCTTGAGGGAGTCCAGAGAAGAGCAACTAAACTGATTAAGGGTATGGAAAACCTTACATACACTGACAGACTGAAGAAGCTGGGGCTGTTCTCCCTGGAAAAGCGGAGACTCAGAGGAGATATGATAGAGACCTTCAAGATCCTGAGGGGCATCGAAAAGGTTGACAAAGACAGATTTTTCAATTTGAAAGAAACCACAAGAACAAGGGGTCACTCGATGAAATTGAAGGGGGACAGGTTTAAAACAAACGCAAGGAAGTACTTTTTCACACAGAGGGTGGTGGACACATGGAACACCCTTCCGGAGGCCGTGATAAGAAATAGCACAGTACAGGGTTTCAAGGATGACCTGGATAGGTTCCTGGAAGACAAAGGGATTGAGGGGTACAGATAAGAGCAGTGGAAGGTTTAGAGATAACTGTAGAGGTAGGCAATAAAATTAGTCAGGGACCGCTGACCAGGCAATATGCCTGATGGGCCGCCGCGTGAGCGGACCGCTGGGCTGGATGGACCTCTGGTCTGCCCCGGCGGAGGCGACTACTTATGTACTTATGTACTTATGAGGGATATTATTGAATGAGAGCAACCAAGAAAGGGACTTGGGGGTAATGGTGGACATGACAATGAAGCCGACGGCACAGTGCGCAACAGCCGCTAAGAAAGCAAATAAAATGCTAGGCATAATCAAGAAGGGTATTACAACAAGGACAAAAGAAGTTATCCTGCCATTGTATCGGGCGGTGGTGCGCCCGCATCTGGAATACTGCGTCCAATATTGGTCTCCGTACCTTAGGAAGGATATGGCGTTACTCGAGAGGGTTCAGAGGAGAGCGACACGCTTGATAAAAGGGATGGAAAACCTCTCATACGCTGAGAGATTGGAGAAACTGGGTCTCTTTTCCCTGGAGAAGAGGAGACTTAGAGGGGATATGATAGAGACTTATAAGATCATGAAGGGCATAGAGAGAGTAGAGAAGGACAGATTCTTCAAACTTTCGAAAAATAAAAGAACAAGAGGACACTTGGAAAAGTTGAAAGGGGACAGATTTAAAACGAATGCTAGGAAGTTCTTCTTTACCCAACGAGTGGTGGACACCTGGAATGCGCTTCCAGAGGGAGTAATAGGGCAGAGTACAGTACAGGGGTTTAAGAAAGGATTGGACAATTTCCTGCTGGAAAAGGGGATAGAGGGGTATAAATAGAGGATTACTGCACAGGTCCTGGACCTGTTGGGCCGCCGCGTGAGCGGACTGCTGGGCATGATGGACCTCAGGTCTGACCCAGCAGAGGCATTGCTTATGTTCTTATGTTCTTAATTTACTAAAGATTGGAGTATTTTAGTTACATATTGCTTTCAATTGTAGTATAAGCGGAGCTTCGTATCAATTAGTAATGCAACCACTTGTATTTGTTGATGTTTATTCTTTTGTATACGTATTGAAACATTTATAAATAAATGTTAAAAGAAAAAAAAATCTATGTTGATTGCCCTCTCTGTTAAAGTGCTTGAGGCTTTTTCTCCGCTTTTATTATTAAATGTGGTTTTCTGCTGGCTGGAAGATTGCATTATATCTCTCGTATTTGAATTTCAGTGCTGTTAATAAGTATATTTTTGAAACTGTTTCATGGCAGTCCTATTATTAAGTCAGTTTGCGAATTCTGAGTTTACCTCAATCATTGTATTTGTTTCTTCCTGGCCCTTTTACTACTGTTATGATGTGAACAAAATTGTAAGTTTTATGTTGAACTGTCCATGCTGTGCGTCACCTTGGGTGAATCTCTTCATAAAGGCGCTTAATAAATCCAAATAAATAAAATTGACAGGAAGGAAGAAACCTATGCCCAATTTAATGAACTGTGGAAGATTAAAGCAGCAGGGTGTGCTGTTTATTTTCTGTCAACAAACATTGTTTGAATGCCTTCGCAGTTTGCATTCCATTGCGTCGTGGTGGTAGCAGCTCTGATGCTCAGAATTCTTTTTTTAATAATTTATTTATTTATTTATAAATTTTCAAATATTAACAATCAAGTTAAACTTGTACAGAAAGCAAGATTCAAGAAATAAAGAAACAACATCCAACATAATATATAAAAAAAGATCAAGAGATAATTTCTATCTTATAATCTCGCTCAAGTCCTCATATAGGATCCATGATTAAATTAAACGGAGTTTACGCAATCAATTAAAAGAAGTAAAAAAAAACAGTTATAGATTAAACTGTGCTAAGGCTGTCATCTATCCATCATGAGCTTTCTCCAGCTTTGACAGAGACAAGAATGTTGTCAGTTGTGAAGGTTCAAAGAAAACAAATTTATGTAACTTATAATACACAATACATTTGCAGGGATCTCAAAGAAAAAAAGTCGCGCCCAGGGCAGTAATTGCTGGTCTTAACAATAGAAAATTCTTTTCTACGCCTCTGTGTATCCCTGGCCAAATCAGGAAACATTTGAACTTTTAAGCCCAAAAATTATTTATGTTTATTTTTAAAGTATAATTTCAAAAGCCATGTTTTATCTAAAGTAAGAGCAACTGAGAGAAGCAGAATAGCCGGAGTGGCTACTTCACTATCAGAAGACTCTAATGAGGCAGATATAGCCAATGGTTTTTGAATCGCTTCTTGTGGATTCTTTTGGTCTTTGATATCTTTAATATCTTTAACAGGAAGATAATAAACCTGTGTATAAGGTGGAATAGAAGACTCAGGAATTTCCAGTATCTCCGTTAAATAACGGTTCACCATTTCTCTAGGGGTTGTTGTATGAATCTTAGGAAAATTAATTAATCTAAGATTATTACTTCTTGAGAAATTTTCAAGCGATTCAAGCTTTCTTCTTAAGTTTGTGTTATCCTTAATTAGTGCCTCCTGTATTACTTTAGAGGATTTAATATTTTGTTGTTGAGTTTCTATTTGTGATTTAAAATCACTAGTAATTTTCTGCAGTCCAGATAGGTCTTTATCGTGCTCTTGGAATCGTTCTTCTACTTGATGAAGTTGAGAGGCTAAGGTTTTTTGAATAGTGGCTACCAAGTCCCATAGAGCGTCCAATGTTACTTCCTGGGGTTTATTTAGTTGGGGAAATTGAAAATGTATGGTTTTGTGCTCACCCACTGGCAAGTCTTCTGGCTGCTGTTCAGGTTGGGACAATCCAGCTCCCGCAGCTGTTGAAGCCTCGAACTCCACATTGAGGCTCCTCAAGGAAAGCTGGGAGCTTGAACCTCCATCCCCCGAACTGATCTCCACTGCCTCTGGGGGAGGAAGCACTCCGACTCCCGGAAACTCCCCCTCCCTCGGGGAACTGGTTGTTCGAGGATGTGGGGGCGGTGCTCGAGTGTCAGGGCTGAAGGTCGTCTCAAGCCCCAAGGACGACTGCTGCATGCCGTTCCCCTGCAGCGTCTCCAGCGGGGGCAGCCCCGACTCTGTCAACGTGCCCTGCATGCGCCGGATAAGCTCCTCTATTCCGCCGACCACGGGAGTCCAGGAGAGCCGCGAGGCACTTCTCCCTCTCCGCTTCAGCATCCTGAGGTAGGAAATTATATGAAATTCAAGAACAGTCGCTTCTTCAAGAGGGTTGTCAGGTGCAAACGCTCAGCCAGCCTATACTGTCGCCATCTTGGATCCTATCCCCGCTCAGAATTCTATAGCTAAAAACCACACTACAGTTTTGTAAAAGGAGGAGGGGTTAGTTTGTGATTCCATACTAGGCGAAGGTGTTTTCTGAGTTCTGTGTGTTCGAAAGACATGGTTTTCAGTTAGGACTGACTGTGTAGGATTGATCTGTACTAGTCTGGCTTGTTTAGTTTTACAATGGGTGTATTGATGTACTGCTCACTGCAATATGTAAGATGCTGCCTTTTCCTAGGTATACTCTTGTGTGAGGTTTGGATTGTTACTAAAAATCATGTTTTTCATACAGATGAGGGGGTGTCAAAAAAATGATAGGCTCCAGGTGTCACATATGCTTGGTACGCCACTGATTTGTTCACCAGTGTATTACTACATCTCAGGTTGGTTGTACCTTCTATGTTACATCCCTGAGAATTTCTACCTGGTTCATTACTATATATATATTTTTTTTTCCAGTTTCATATCCTTGCTTTTCCCCCTTGGTGTTAGTTACAGTTCATTATTTATATTATGTTACATTTTGTAACTTGATGTTTTTTGTTATGTTTTTATGCTAGTGACCCCTGATGCAGGTTAGTTGCGTCACCAAAACACAGTACTGTGTCGGGCCCACAGTTGATGTTCGTCCTTTTTGTTTTGGAATAAACAAGATTGTTTTTACAATTTTTGTTCCTGGAGTATTCATTGTCTGCTCCCACTTTTCTTTGTTTATTCAATGGAATCACATGGCAGCTACTCCATCTTTAAGAGGTATAATACTAAGGTATTATCCAACCTCCAGGAAGATTAAGGCATAATCCTCATAGTGGAATTATTTTGATAAAATCCCACTGTGTTTTGCAGCAACTTTGAAAAAAATTGGGTGTAGAGCCTGCAAGTTCAAACTTTGCCTTCTGAAGCATAACATAGCATTAAGAAAAGTACAAGTTCCCTGCGAACAATGCACAAAGGAAAGTACTATTTTGGCAAACTTAACAGGGGAATGCCCTACCTTCTTTTTTTCCTTTCTCATTTTCCTGCTCCTCTTTTATTTTCTTATTGACACCAGCTAAGCATCAGCCAAGTCATGATACCATTGAAACTGCTCAAAAGCATTCTTTATTCAGTGATAAAGTGGTCTGTATACATTTCCTGTAATAGCATGTTTTATTTCAATTATCCTGCTGATACAAGGAAGGGAGGAGATATGCAATCATCTCATGCAGTTAAGCTCTATAGCAGTGGTTCCCAACCCTGCCCTTGGGGACCACCAGCCAGTTGGGTTTTCAAGATATCCCTAATGAATATGCATGAGAAAGATTTGCATATAATGAAGTGACAGGTATGCAAATCTCTCTCATGCATATTCATTAGGGATATCTTGAAAACCCGACTGGCTGGACAAGGTTGAGAACCACTGTTCTGTGGCATTTAGGTGCTACCTTATGGAATAGCACCTAGTGCATCTGATATCTTTCTACCTCTTTACAGAACTCCAATTCACATCTGGTAGATTCAAGTCATTCAGAATCATAACCTTGCCTTTCATTCCCATCTAGGGTTATCATATTTTTTAAGGAAAAAAAAAGAGGACACGAGGCTCTGACCCATTCTGCCCCATTTCCGCCCCCACACAGACCTTGTTGCCTCCTCTTCCCTGAGCTCAGGCTGCATTTGGAAGGCCTCCATGCATGCATGGATGTGACCTGATGATGGCATACTCGTCATCATGTCATATTCGCGCATGCTCAGAGGCCCTCCATATGCAGCCCTGTGCTCTGGCAGAGCTGGTGCCTTCCAAAACCCAGACAAAGTGCTGGGATTTCAAAATCCATCCAGGCACATAGTCACATAGTAACACAGTAACATAGTAGCATAGTAGATGACGGCAGATAAAGACCCGAATGGTCCATCCAGACTGCCCAACCTGATTCAATTTAAATTTTTAAATTTTTTCTTCTTAGCTTTACCCAGTACTGTGCTTGGGTTCCAACTGCCGAAATCTCTTTTAAGACTTACTCCAGCCCATCTACACCCTCCCAGCCATTGAAGCCCTCCCCAGTCCATCCTCCACCAAACGGCCATATACAGACACAGACCGTGCAAGTCTGCCCAGTACTGGCCTTAGTTCAATATTTAATCTTATTTTCTGATTCTAGATCCTTTGTGTTCATCCCACGCTTCTTTGAACTCAGTTACAGATTTACTCTCCACCACCTCTCTCAGGAGCGCATTCCATGCATCCACCACCCTCTCCGTAAAGTAGAATTTCCTAACATTGCCTTTGAATCTACCACCCCTCAACCTCAAATTATGTCCTCTGGTTTTACCATTTTCCTTTCTCTGAAAAAGATTTTGTTCTACGTTAATACCCTTCAAGTATTTGAACGTCTGAATCATATGTCCCCTGTCTCTCCTTTCCTCTAGGGCAGGGGTGTCCAATGTCGGTCCTCGAGGGCCGCAATCCAGTCAGGTTTTCAGGATTTCCACAATGAATATGCATGAGATCTATGTGCATGCACTGCTTTCAATGCATATTCATTGGGGAAATCCTGAAAACCCGACTGGATTGCGGCCCTCGAGGAACGATATTGGACACCCCTGCTCTAGGGTATACATATTCAGGGCTTCCAGTCTTTCCTCATACGTCTTCTTGCGCAAGCCTCCTATCATTTTCGTCGCGCCCTCCTCTGGACCGCCTCAAGTCTTCTTACGTCTTTCGCCAGATACGGTCTCCAAAACTGAACACAATACTCCAAGTGGGGCCTCACCAATGACCTGTACAGGGGCATCAACACCTTCTTCCTTCTACTGACTACGCCTCTCTTTATACAGCCCAGCATCCTTCTGGCAGCAGCCACTGCTTTGTCACACTGTTTTTTCGCCTTTAGATCTTCGGACTCTATCACCCCAAGGTCCCTCTCCCCGTCCGTGCATATCAGCTTCTCTCCTCCCAGCATATACGGTTCCTTCCTATTATTAATCCCCAAATGCATTACTCTGCATTCTTTGCATTGAATTTTAGTTGTCAGGCATTAGACCATTCCTCTAACATTTGCAGATCCTTTTTCATATTTTCCACTTCCTCTTCGGTGTCTACTCTGTTACAAATCTTGGTATCATCTGCAAAGAGGCACACTTTTCCTTCTAACCCTTCAGCAATGTCACTCACAAACATATTGAACAGGATTGGCCCCAGCACTGATTCCTGAGGGACTCCACTACTCACCTTCCTTCCTTCCCCTCACCTTTGCGAGTGCTCTTCATAGTTCTCTCTTTCTGAGGTGTCCGGACACGTCAATATTTTCACCAAGTGCCGTGTGACTGCCCTAAAGCTGCTCCTCTGATGCACTTCCTGTTTCCACCTGGGCGGCTTGCATCAGAGTAGAAGCTTTGGGGCACTTGCGTGGGACTTGGTTAGAATATTGCCATGGCGGCAAAAAGTTGAAGTGTCAAAAGTTGAAGAATCAAAACAAAGACAACAGTGCTGTCATCAGTGGCCATTTGATTTGCCAGTTGCTCAAGGGAGTGGTGGCTGGTCCTCAATATGACTTGGATACAAAATGCCCCCATTAGACTTCTCGGTGCCCACCGGTGGGTGGTAGAACCCCCGTTGGGAACCACTACTTTATATCATCAGTAGAGGGAGGGAGACTTGAGGGAAAAAGATACTGGATCACTTGGAGGGGGAAGAGAAGGAGAGAGATACTGGAAAGCAGCTGGGGGAGGGGGAGGAAGATGCTGATACAAAAGTTGGCTTAGGGCGCTGCAATCTCTTGAGCTGGTCTTAGTCTCTTTGGTTTGCGTTGTTCTGTTTTGTTATCTTGTGCCTTGTAATATTGTTCTGTTTTCTTTTTTTTAATCTTTAAATCTTTATTAAGTTTCAATTTTTTTATGACAATAATAATCATATAAATCAACAGTATCCAACAATATGAGTAAAAAATGAAATATAATAACAAGGTAAATTAAATAAGTTTCAACTGTTTGTTAGTCCACAATAATATAAAGGAGGAGGAATTCCATAAAGATCGAAGACTATTTTATTCCCTCATTTATGAAGGAAAAAAATGGTAGCCTGAACTGGACCTAAACTAAACTTCTTGAGCGTTCATTCCTGAGTATTGACAGGGGTACTTGCAGACCTTACTTCATTTTCCGAAATAAATCTCGTCAATTGTGTAGAATCAAAAAAGATATATCTGGCTCCCTTGAAATTAACCAGACATTTACAAGGAAACCTCAATACAAAAGTAGCTCCCAATTTCAAAACCTGGGGCCTCAAAAGCAAAAATTGTTTCCTTCTTTTTTGGGTTAATTTAGATACATCCGGATACATTCTTATTTTTTGATTCAAAAACAAAACATCTTTATATCTGAAAAACAGCTTCAATAACCAATCTCTATCTGAATCTAATGCTAATTACACAAATAAGGTAGCTAAGATAATCTGTTCTGAATCTGATTTTTCTATTAAATTTGTCAAGTCCAATAAATCTAATTCCGGTTCCTGGTGATCTTCCAGAGTTTTCTTCTTTCCCATGAAAATATAGTAAATTTTAGAAATAGGTGGAAAGGAATTCTGTGGGATTTTCAGAATCTCTGAAAGATATCGTTTAAACATATCCATTGGTGAAGTGGTTGTTAATTTAGGAAAATTAATCAGCCTTAAATTTTGTCTCCGTGTAATATTTTCCAAGACTTCCAATTTGAAATTAATATTACCATTTTCCTTCATCAGAAGATGATTTTGTGCTCCAAGATTTTCTAATTTTTTCTCTTGTTCATAAGAACACAAGCAATGCTTCCGCTGGGTCAGACCTGAGGTCCATCGTGCCCAGCAGTCCGTTCACACGGCAGCCCAACAGGTCCAGGACCTGTGCAGTAATCCTCTATCTATACCCCTCTATCCCCTTTTCCAGCAAGAAATTGTCCAATCCTTTCTTGAACCCCAGTACCGTATTCTGCCCTATTACGCCCTCTGGAAGCGCATTCCAGGTATCTACCACACATTGGGTAAAGAAGAACTTCCTAGCATTTGTTTTGAATCTGTCCCCTTTAAACTTTTCCGAATGCCCTCTTGGTCTTTGATTTTTTGAAAGTTTGAAGAATCTGTTCCTCTCTACTCTCTCTATGCCCTTCATGATCTTGTAAGTCTCTATCATATCCCCTCTAAGTCTCCTCTTCTCCAGGGAAAAGAGTCCAGTTTCTCCAATCTCTCAGCGTATGAAAGGTTTTCCATCCCTTTTATCAGACGTGTCACTCTCCTATGAACCCTCTCAAGTAACGCCATATCCTTCTTAAGGTACGGCGACCAATATTGGACGCAGTACTCCAGATGTGGACGCACCATCGCCCGATACAACAGCAGGATAACTTCTTTCGTTCTGGTAGTAATACCCTTCTTGATTATACCTAGCATTCTATTCGCTCTCTTAGCGGCCGCTGCGTACTTTGCCGTCGGCTTCATTGTCATGTCCACCATTACCCCCAAGTCCCTTTCTTGGGTACTCTCATTTCATAACATCCCTCCCATCGTGTAGTTGTACCTCGGGTTTCTGCTTCCCACATGTAATACTTTACATTTCTCAACGTTGATCTTCATCTGCCATCTCGTCACCCATTCCCCTAGTTTGTTCAAGTCCCTTTGAAATCCTTCGCAGTCCTCTTTAGTCCGAGCTCCTCTAAATAGTTTGGTGTCGTCCGATTGATTTTTTTCTCCAGTTTATCCACCTTTTGTTGCAAAGTCAATGTCTCAGCTAATATAGCAGAACATTGAGTGGATAAAGTTTGAAATTGAGTCCCTAGTGAAAATTGTAATGTGGCAATTGCTTCCCATATTGAGTTCAAGTCAATCACTATAGGCTTTTCCAAGGGTGCCACAGTATAAGTAAATTTCAACTCATTTAAGTTCACAGTACCTGGTTGAATATTAGATGGTGACGATACTTGCTGTTCCCCTGCCAAAATCAGGTTACCTCGTGGCGACAATTGAAAAAGGGGAGCCGTTGACAGACTCCTAATCGCAAGTTCTTCCTCTCGATCTTCCTCACAGGTATCAGAGGTCGCCGCCTTGCTCCCCTCACTCCCCCCATTCTGCTGCAATCGTCAGGGGAGTGGCTGCGCCGGCATATTACGCTCCTCCAGTGAGAGAGTAGTTTCCTCGAAAGAGGTGCTGGGGCTCTCCGATATGCCCCCACCTCGCGCCAAGGACTTTCTGTCCGGAGCTCCTCCAGGCCCACACTCTACGAATGCGTCCATCGGGCCAGATGTTTGCTGCAGCCCGGGTTCAGAAGTATAAACCCGGGTCTTTGACTTACGCTTTACCATGGGTAAAAAAAAGGAAAAAAGGCACGAGCGTGTTCCGCTAAATGCGTTCAGGCAGCCATATTTATTAAGCTCCTCCCCTCTGTTCTGTTTTCTTTATAATTCTCATAATTATCGCGCAGTCAATCAACTATTCAAGAAAGAAAGAAAATATCCTTTTTCTTTGCCATTTGTCACTGATATTGTTTTGTTGTCCTCTGTATTTTGTTTGTATGATTTGTGTCACGTCCCTTAAAGCCAAAAGGGAAGTTTTACCTATCACACTGTGGTTTTCTATCCAATGGTTAGGAAATTACAGGCAGCAGCAACAGACAACACCACCCTAAGGCACTGAGAGAAGGGTGGGGCAACTCCAATAGTGATTCCATTGCCCCAGGGCACAAAGTGGCGGTGTTGCAGCAGCGGTGATTTGTCAACATCCACCGAGCCTTCTGCTGTCTGCTGGAAAGTCTTGAGTAGAACGGAACAGAGATGACACTATAGGGTCTAGGATGATACATAGCGGCCAGTTCAGTATGGCCGTTTTAGTGTTGAATGGCCACAATGAATCATCCCATTCCAAGTTTCAAGATTATTATATATTTGATATCCTGCCTATCATTATGTCTAGGTGGTTTACAATAAAAATACAAGGTTAAAACCAAAGGGGGAAAAAACCCAATACATAACAATGCATCATACTGTAAAAGTCAATTATAAAAGCAAATGACAAGAGATTTATAGGGGATAGACTGGAAACAGGGAACATCAATCTGCGGCAGAGAGACAAAATTCCTGGAGATGATAGGAGATTGTTTCCTTGAACAAATGGTGGGAGAACCGACAAGAGGAAACGCAATCCTAGACTTGGTTTTAAATGGCATTACTGGAAGGACAGCAGATGTAGAAGTTACAGCCCCGCTGGGGACAAGTGATCACAATATGATCAATTTTACCATTGGCATCGGAAAAGGGAAACCAATCAAGACTAAAACCACAACCTTTAACTTCAAAAAAGGAAATTACGATAGCATGAGAACCATGGTTAAAAAACGGCTCAAGAAGGGCAAAGCAGAAATCCATTCAGTTGAACAAGCATGGTCTCTACTGAAAAACACCATCATTGAAGCTCAGAATCTTTACATACCAAAGATATCCAAAGGAAGGTGAAAAAAGAACAAAGGAGAACCAGCTTGGTTATCCAAAGAGGTGAAGGTTGTAGTAAGGGAGAAGAGGAACTCGTTTAAAAAATGGAAACGGGAAAAAAAGATGGAGGCCTGGAACTGTCACAAAATCGACCAGAAAAGGTGTCATAAAGCAGTTATACAAGCCAAAAAAGACTATGAAGAAAAGATAGCGCAAGAAAACATAAACTTTAAGCCCTTTTTTAGATATATAAAAGGGAAGAAGCCAGCAAGAGAAACTGTGGGCCCTCTCAACGACCAAGGAATGATAGGGTCAATCAAAGAAGACAAACAGGTTGCTGATAGGTTAAATTCATTCTTTGCCTCTGTCTTCACAAACGAGGACACTACAACAATGCCAGACACTGGGAGGGTATTCACCGGAGGCATAGAGGAGAGCCTAACATCAATAAATGTGGAGTTGGACCAGATTTACTTTCAGATTGACAAACTAAAAAGTGATAAATCCCCTGGACCGGACGGGATTCACCCGAGAGTTTTAAAGGAACTTAAGATAGAAATTGGGGAACTACTACAATCTTTAGCTAACATGTCAATTAGAACCGGGCAAGTACCAGACGACTGGAGGATAGCAAATGTCATCCCAATTTTCAAAAAAGGATCAAGAGGTGAACCAGGAAACTACAGACCGGTGAGTCTCACATCGGTTCCTGGGAAGATAATCGAAACACTAATTAAGGACCGCATTGTACAACACTTGGATAAGCACAACCTAATGAGAGATAGTCAACACGGCTTCAGGAAAGGGAGGTCATGTTTGACAAATTTACTTCAATTTTTTGAGAAGGTTAACAAGCAAATAGATAGTGGAGATCCAGTGGACATAATTTACTTGGACTTCCAAAAAGCGTTTGACAAGGTTCCGCACGCAAGGCTTATGAGTAAACTATTAAGTCATGGAATAGGAGGAGAAGTGCACGGATGGATCGGAAATTGGTTAGAGAACAGAACGCAGAGGGTAACCATAAATGGGAAATTCTCAGAATGGGAAAAGGTGACCAGCAGCGTGCCCCAGGGCTCAGTTCTTGGTCCCATTTTGTTCAATATTTTTATAAATGACCTGGAAGAAGAAACAACCTGTAATATAATCAAGTTTGCGGATGATACAAAACTATGTCAGGCAGTTGGCTCTCAAAGGGACTGTGAGGATCTTCAGAAAGATCTAAATCAGCTGGAAACGTGGGCGATAAAGTGGCAGATGAGTTTTAACATAGACAAATTGCTGAAACAAGGCTGCCCTGTGAACTTCTAAAAGCTAAGTTACTCAACATTTCATATTCTGCTCTTTTCACTGGTTTTCAGCATTATATCTGCTTAATCTTCTCCTCCCTGTTTCTTACTAAAAAAAAAAATATATAAAAAAGCACAAAAAATAAATCCTTCTCTTTCCTCTGTTAAATCTTATTTCCTCTTCCTGCATTTTTGTTTAAAATACTGTGTTTTAGGTGGTATAGAGCCTATATTTCTGGTGCCTGTGGCTCAGGGTGACTAAAGTAGGGAAAATCCTGTTATAAATCTTGTGTTTTAGGGTAGCACTGATAGAACCTGCATTTTTGTTTAAAATACTGTGTTTTAGGTGGTATAGAGCCTATATTTCTGGTGCCTGTGGCTCAGGGTGACTAAAGTAGGGAAAATCCTGTTATACATCTTGTGTTTTAGGGTAGCACTGATAGAACCTGCAGTTTTGTTTAAAATACTGTGTTTTAGGTGGTATAGAGCCTATATTTCTGGTGCCTGTGGCTCAGGGTGACTAAAGTAGGGAAAATCCTGTTATAAATCCTGTGTTTTAGGGTAGCACTGATAGAACCTGCAGTTTTGTTTAAAATACTGTGTTTTAGGTGGTATAGAGCCTATATTTCTGGTGCCTGTGGCTCAGGGTGACTAGGGAAAATCCTGTTATAAATCCTGTGTTTTAGGGTAGCACTGATAGAACCTGCAGTTTTGTTTAAAATACTGTGTTTTAGGTGGTATAGAGCCTATATTTCTGCTGCCTGTGGCTCAGGGTGACTAAAGTAGGGAAAATCCTGTTATAAATCCTGTGTTTTAGGGTAGCACTGATAGAACCTGCAGTTTTGTTTAAAATACTGTGTTTTAGGTGGTATAGAGCCTATATTTCTGACTCACTAGTTTTTAGCCATTGTGTCTGATTAGGTGGAGAAGGGAGGGCCTCTGTTTTACTTCTAAGGTTAATTGCATTATCTTTGGGACATTGCTGAAACAAGGCTGCCCTGTGAACTTCTAAAAGCTAAGTTACTCAACATTTCATATTCTGCTCTTTTCACTGGTTTTCAGTATTATATCTGCTTAATTTCTCTTCTCCTCCCTGTTTCTTACTAAAATAAAAAAATATAAAAAAGCATAAAAAATAAATCCTTCTCTTTCCTCTGTTAAATCTTATTTCCTCTTCCTGCATTTTTGTTTAAAATACTGTGTTTTAGGTGGTATAGAGCCTATATTTCTGGTGCCTGTGGCTCAGGGTGACTAAAGTAGGGAAAATCCTGTTATAAATCTTGTGTTTTAGGGTAGCACTGATAGAACCTGCAGTTTTGTTTAAAATACTGTGTTTTAGGTGGTATAGAGCCTATATTTCTGGTGCCTGTGGCTCAGGGTGACTAAAGTAGGGAAAATCCTGTTATAAATCTTGTGTTTTAGGGTAGCACTGATAGAACCTGCAGTTTTGTTTAAAATACTGTGTTTTAGGTGGTATAGAGCCTATATTTCTGACTCACTAGTTTTTAGCCATTGTGTCTGATTAGGTGGAGAAGGGAGGGCCTCTGTTTTACTTCTAAGGTTAATTGCATTATCTTTGGGACATTGCTGAAACAAGGCTGCCCTGTGAACTTCTAAAAGCTAAGTTACTCAACATTTCATATTCTGCTCTTTTCACTGGTTTTCAGCATTATATCTGCTTAATTTCTCTTCTCCTCCCTGTTTCTTACTAAAATAAAAAAATATAAAAAAGCATAAAAAATAAATCCTTCTCTTTCCTCTGTTAAATCTTATTTCCTCTTCCTGCATTTTTGTTTAAAATACTGTGTTTTAGGTGGTATAGAGCCTATATTTCTGGTCACTTCACAACCAATCAAGATGACCTTTATTCTATGCAATCACTGTGGTGCTTTAATTCCAAGACATACTATTTGGAGGCTTAAGGCTTGCCCCATCTGTCTTCAACTTGCCAGTATTAAGGAGGAGCTCTGCAAACTTAAACAGGAATTGAATACAATTAAAGCAGCTTCCATCACTCCACAAAATCATACCAACTTACCACCTCTACCTCAAAGAATAAAACAGCCCAGGAATAAATGGGTCACAGTAGGCTCAGGAAGACTGCGACATGTAACACAGAAACATCCACCTTCACTAATATTACCTCTACAGAATTCCTTCGCTCCACTAGTGCACTGCAATACTCAGGAAAACAGAAGGGAGGTGGAACTGGAACCAATGAAGGTAACTCAAGAGAACAAGCGCACCCTAAGTACAAATAAAAAAGCCAAAAACAGAAAACTATTACTGTTGGGAGATTCCATCATCAGAGGCATTAACCTTGGAACACAGGGCGAGGAGACCAAAATAGTGAAATGTCTTCCAGGATCCTCAGCTACCAGGAGTTCCAGGCAAATACTGACTATAATTAAGGAAGAAACTAAGGATTTTAACACTGATGTTGTTATCCATCTGGGAACAAATGACCTGGCCAACAACTCCACACTTGCAGCACAGAAAGCTTTTCGGGAGCTTGGTGAGGGCGTGAAACCTTTTGTAAAGACTTTAGCTTTTTCTGAAATACTGCCTGCATATGGAAAAGGAGAGCAAAGAGTGAAAAACACAGAGGACTTTAATAGATGGCTCAGAGCCTGGTGTCATCAAGAAGGCTTCAGGTACATAGGAGGATGGGGAAATACATGGAAGGACAAGAAGCTATATTGCACTGATGGGCTACATATTACTACAGCAGGAAAAAGAAATCTTGCAGAGAAATTTAGACAATATTTTTCTAGGCATTTAAACTAGAAGGTGGGGGTGGTGTATGTACGAAGGACAATTATAGAGACCACCCCCGGCAAAAGAAAAGATGTGATAGTAGTAAAGGCTGCAACATAAGCAATATCAGCAACTCATTTCTTAGTATTGCAACGGAAAGTGAAACGACACAAAAATCCATACGAAAAAGGAGATTATCGCTGAAAAGTAGCTGGAAAGCGATGACCACAAATGCTCGCAGTCTAAGCAACAAAGTTCATGATCTGCAAGCCCTGATATTAGAGGCAGATCTAGATATTGTTGCTATCACAGAGACATGGTTCAGTGAATCACATGGATGGGGTGCAAACATACCGGGATATAATCTTTTTAGGAAGGACAGAGATGGTCATAAAGGTGGAGGAGTAGCTCTCTATGTAAAGATCAATATCCAAGCGACCGAAATGCAAGGGACCTGGGGAGAGGAAGAAGCGATATGGATTGCTCTGAAAAGAGAAGATGGAACTTCTATCTACGTGGGTGTAGTCTACAGACCTCCGACTCAATCGCAGCAAATTGATAAGGATCTGATTGTGGATATCCAAAAGTTTGGAAGGAAAGAGGAGGTTCTGCTGTTGGGAGATTTCAACCTGCCGGATGCGGACTGGAATGTTCCGTCTGCGGAATCGGAAAGAAGTAGGGAGATTGTGGATGCCTTTCAAGAGGCTCTGCTCAGACAAATGGTGACGGAACCCACAAGGGAAAAAGCGATATTGGATCTGGTCCTCACAAATGGAGAGAGTATCTCTAATGTTCGAGTGGGTGCTCACCTGGGTAGTAGCGATCATCAAACGGTTTGGTTTGATATAACGGCTAAAGTGGAGAGCGGCCGCACGATACTTAAAGTCCTAGATTTCAAACGTACGGACTTTAATGCAATGGGAAAGTACCTGAAGAAAGAGCTGTTAGGATGGGAGGACATAAGAGAAGTGGAAAGACAGTGGTCTAAGCTGAAAGGAGCGATAAAAATGGCTACGGACCTTTATGTGAAGAACATCAATAAAAACAAGAGAAAAAGGAAGCCGATATGGTTCTCCAATCTAGTGGCTGAGAAAATAAAGGCGAAAGAGTTGGCGTTCATGAAATATAAAAAAACCCAAGAAGAGGAGAGCAGAAAGGACTACAGGGTGAAACTGAAAGAAGCCAAGAGAGAGATACGTTTGGCGAAGGCACAGGCGGAAGAACAAATGGCTAAAAATGTAAAACAGGGAGATAAAAATTTTTTCAGATATATTAGTGAAAGGAGGAAGATAAAAAATGGAATTGCTAGGCTGAAAGATGCTGGGAACAAATATGTGGAGAGTGATGAGGAGAAAGCAAATGTGCTAAACAAATACTTCTGTTCTGTGTTCACAGAAGAAAATCCTGGAGAAGGACCGAGATTGTCTGGCAAAGTTACACGAGAAAATGGAGTAGATTCTGCGCCGTTCACGGAGGAGGGTGTTTATGAGCAACTTGAAAAACTGAAGGTGGACAAAGCGATGGGACCAGACGGGATCCATCCCAGGATACTAAGGGAGCTCAGAGAGGTTCTGGCGAGTCCTATTAAAGACTTGTTCAACAAATCTCTGGAGACGGGAGTGATTCCTGGGGATTGGAGGAGAGCGGATGTGGTCCCTATTCATAAAAGTGGTCACAGGGATGAAGCAGGAAACTACAGGCCGGTGAGCCTCACTTCAGTTGTTGGAAAAATAATGGAAGTGTTGCTGAAAGAAAGGATAGTGTATTTCCTTGAATCTAATGGGTTACAGGATCCGAGGCAACATGGCTTTACAAAAGGTAAATCGTGCCAAACGAACCTGATTGAATTTTCTGATTGGCTGACCAGAGAGCTGGATCGAGGACATATGCTAGATGTAATTTACTTGGATTTCAGCAAAGCCTTTGATACAGTTCCTCATAAGAGGCTGTTGAACAAACTTGAAGGGCTGAAGTTAGGACCCAAAGTGGTGAACTGGGTCAGAAACTGGCTGTCGGACAGACGCCAGAGGGTGGTGGTTAATGGAAGTCGCTCGAAGGAAGGAAAGGTGACTAGTGGAGTCCCTCAGGGTTCGGTGCTGGGGCCAATCCTGTTCAATATGTATGTAAGTGACATTGCTGAAGGGTTAGAAGGAAAAGTGTGCCTTTTTGCAGATGATACCAAGATTTGTAACAGAGTAGACACCGAAGAGGGAGTGGAAAATATGAAAAAGGATCTGCAAAAGTTAGAGGAATGGTCTAATGCCTGGCAACTAAAATTCAATGCAAAGAAATGCAGAGTAATGCATTTGGGGATTAATAATAGGAAGGAACCGTATATGCTGGGAGGAGAGAAGCTGATATGCACGGACGGGGAGAGGGACCTTGGGGTGATAGTGTCCGAAGATCTAAAGGCGAAAAAACAGTGTGACAAGGCAGTGGCTGCTGCCAGAAGGATTCTGGGCTGTATAAAGAGAGGCGTAGTCAGTAGAAGGAAGAAGGTGTTGATGCCCCTGTACAGGTCATTGGTGAGGCCCCACTTGGAGTATTGTGTTCAGTTTTGGAGACCGTATCTGGTGAAAGACGTAAGAAGACTTGAGGCGGTCCAGAGGAGGGCGACGAAAATGATAGGAGGCTTGCGCCAGAAGACGTATGAGGAGAGACTGGAAGCCCTGAATATGTATACCCTAGAGGAAAGGAGAGACAGGGGAGATATGATTCAGACGTTCAAATACTTAAAGGGTATTAACGTAGAACAAAATCTTTTCCAGAGAAAGGAAAATGGTAAAACCAGAGGACATAATTTGAGGTTGAGGGGTGGTAGATTCAGGGGCAATGTTAGGAAATTCTACTTTACGGAGAGGGTGGTGGATGCCTGGAATGCGCTCCCGAGAGAGGTGGTGGAGAGTAAAACTGTGACTGAGTTCAAAGAAGCGTGGGATGAACACAGAAGATTTAGAATCAGAAAATAATATTAAAGATTGAACTAGGCCAGTTACTGGGCAGACTTGTACGGTCTGTGTCTGTGCATGGCCGTTTGGAGGAGGATGGGCAGGGGAGGACTTCAATGGCTGGGAGGGTGTAGATGGGCTGGAGTAAGTCTTAACAGAGATTTCGGCAGTTGGAACCCAAGCACAGTACCGGGTAAAGCTTTGGATTCTCGCCCAGAAATAGCTAAAAAGAAAAAAAAAATAAAATAATAATTTAAATTGAATCAGGTTGGGCAGACTGGATGGACCATTCGGGTCTTTATCTGCCGTCATCTACTATGTTACTATGTTACTATGTTACAAATGCAAGGTGATGCATCTGGGAAAGAAAAACAAAGAACATGAATACAAGATGTCGGGGGTGACATTAGCCAAATGTGAACAAGAAAGGGATTTTGGGGTGCTGATAGACAGAACCCTAAAACCATCGGCTCAATGCTTGGCGGCGGCGAAGAAAGCAAATAGGATGCTAGGCATGATTAAGAAGGGGATCACGAGTAGGTCGCAAGATGTTATAATGCCACTTTACAGAACAATGGTCAGACCACACTTAGAATACTGTGTCCAACACTGGTCTCCATACCTTAAGAAGGACAAAATTCTGTTGGAGAGGGTACAGAGGCGAGCTACGAAGCTAGTTAAAGGCATGGAGAATTTAAGCTACATGGAACGCCTCGGAAAACTGGGACTGTTCACCCTCGAAAAGAGAAGACTGTTTGGGGATCTAATAGAGACTTTTAAAATATTAAAGGGATTTGATCAAATTGACCAGGAAGCAGCATTACTGACATTTTCAGATGTGACGCGGACAAGAGGTCATAGCTTAAAACTGAATGGCAGCAGGTTCAGGACAAATGTCAGGAAGTTCTGTTTCACACAAAGAGTGGTGGGCGCTTGGAATGCTCTCCCTGAGGAGGTGGTGGCAGAAAATACTGTGCTGGGCTTCAAACGCATGTTGGATGCACACCTTCTTGCAGATCATATTGAGGGATACGGGAAAACCGGGTCTCCAAAAAGGAGCACCTAAATGGGCCTCCTTGTGTGCGGATCGCTGGACTAGATGGACCTTGGTCTGATCCGGTGAAGGCGTTTCTTATGTTCTTATGGATAGGGAAAAAATACAATATTTCAAAAAAGGAAAACAAAGGCCTGACACTTTGGGAAGGGGTAAGAGTAATGAATTGCATTGCCTACTGGAGGGATTTCATCTTTAAACAGAAAAGTCTTTAGATTTGTTTTATATAATCAATAAGACTGTTTCATTCCTGATATGACATGGAAGCGCTTTCCTTACTGTCAGGGCCACCACAGAAAAAATAGTCTTGCATGTTGTGTCATAGAAAAGATGGCAAAGTGGTAGAATTGAAAGGAGAGATTGCTGGGAAGATCATAGAAGTTGGGAGGTAGTGTGTGGGATTAATAGTTTGTCAATGAAAGCTGGTGTGTTTTCTTGTTTTGTTTTGAAGACGTGAAAAACAATTTTAAAGGAGATTTGGTGGGGAATGGGCAACCAGTGTGCATGTTTCAAGAGAGGCGTAACATGGTTGCATTTTTTAGCCTTATAGATGAGTTTTACGGCAGTGTTTTGTCAAATCTGAAGTTGTCTGATTTATTTTTGATTTATACCATGGTAAAGAGAGTTACAGTAGTCCAGATGCAACATGCCAAAGCGAGCACACATGATTCAACATTTGAGGCAGCGATGCCCCCCCAACATTTCCAAAATTCTTCCCTCCTCTTGTCTGCAATCTGGCCACAGCAGATTCAGCATTTGGAGGGGGGGGCGATGACTCCCAATCCCCCCAAATTCTTCCCTCCCCATCTCCTCCCTATCCTGTATCCAGAGCTGCCTCAGTTAAATACGACTGGAGGTTAGACACGGTAGGTGAGAATGCAACTGGTTGAACTTTGAACATATTGGTGGCTGAGCATTAACTGGGATGGCGTTGAATAAGGAGTCATTGTGAGTAACAGTGGAAGGTGAGAGGACTGCACCAAATAAATCCTCTTGGTTCCATCTTAGCCTCCTATACCGCATAAACATTTTATTTTTTTAAATTTCGCTGTTCCACGTCCTTTTGTGCAGTGGCAGTTGCCAATTAATGGTTTAGTCGGGGCATATGGTCCCACAGTAGATCCTGCCAGAATGGGACAATTCATTGCAGCCATGCGCTGTATCCCATTCACAGCCGAGAAAGCTGTGCAATTACAGCCACCCAAACTATTGATTCTACAACCCAGGAGGCATTCTGATCCGAGGGACTGAGGAACTGGAGGGGTTGTTTCCACTACATCTCAAAACCTCCAAAATAAGAAAAGTTGTTGACTTCTAAAGAATGTTTCCTATTTTAACTTCCATATGCAGGCTGCAATTTTCCAAACCGCAGCTAGGTTAAAGATCCGCAGGGCTTCATGGCAGCTTTCAAAACAGCAACCACCCACACAGCATCCTTTTGAAAATTAGCATCGACAATGTCTGTGAAGTCAGAAGTTGACTTTGCCATCACTTTATCTGCAGGCAAAGTCTGTGGGGAAAAGTATACATAGGACTTGAAATGTATATCCATTCACTTCCAGGAAAGTCTTCTTTTTTTTCTCTCTCTGTGGCTAAATCTAGCCTCTTTATGAAACTCCGTAGCCAATTTTAGCCATGTGGATATATAGAGATGTAATTTCCCCATCCTAGGTATTCGCTCGGGTAAGCATTGGTTACCTGGCTCAATCATTTGAAAATGGGCCTTTCCACAGCTAATACTGGATACAAGAAGGCTTATTAGCTTTAATAATCTAAGGTTTAGGGATGGAAAGTGGCCGTTCTGCACACTCGCCATACAAAAGACCTGGCACTGATTCCCAGGTGTCTGCTCTCTAAGCTGGTTGAGGATGCTGTGGAAACATTGGGCCTGATATTCAGTGCTATTGAGCCAGCTGGAATCAGCTCCCAGCCAACTAAATAACATAGAGAAGCAATGGCGTAGCGTGGGTGGGAGACACCCAGGATAGTGGTGCTACTCCCCATATGCAGCTCTTTCTTTCCCCCCGTACCTCTTTAATTTCCCCAGTACAAGCAGCATCTCCAACCTGCTGCCCGCACCGGCCTCGACTCTCCCTCTGATATCACTTCCTGTGACCAGGAAGTGACATCAGAAGGAGAGCCAAGGCCAGCATGAGCTAGAGGTAGAATAGAAAGCTAACCGCCAATTTTCAGTGGGAGATTGCTGGCTTGCTGCCTATCTCCCACTGAATATCCCATTCTACAGATAATCTGATGACCGGCTATGTTGCACAATATAAACAGTCACCACCAATATTCAGAGGCCCACTGGCTAAGTTCAGCGGCCAGATAGACCCACTTAAAAATCAGGTCTATCTTTAGCTGCTAAGACTTGGTCTACCAGCCAGTGAATATCAGCTTATCTAAACCAGAAATTACTACTACTTGACATTTTCATAGTGCTGCTAGATGTACGCAGCGTTGTACATTAAAACATTCAAGACACAGTCCCTGCACTGCAGAGCTTACAATCTAATCAAACAGACAAACAGGACAATTAGGAGGCTAGGGAGTTTCTCAGGCATGGGATTCTATGCCAGTCACTGTCTGGCACTGAATTTCCAGTTTCAACGCAGACTGCGGGAGACAGCCAGCTATCTTCCGCAGTCTGAATATTGGGCAGATTGTTCACAGCCCCTGGGAAGAGTCTCATCAATCATATCTTAGCGAGCCCTCCCCTCCCTTTTTCTGAGCTGCAAGCAAGCAGCAGCCTAAGATTTTGACTATACTGTACTGCTTAAAGCCAGTGGCACTGTGCTGTTTCTCACTGACCCGATGAAGAGAAGATATCTCTCAACAGCTAGTCACAGATGTCATTAATTGGTCCAATAACAAGGTATTGCCTGACTCTTGCTTGTTGGCCCTTATTTCCTGCATATCCAGTGCACTAACACATGAACTGCAATTGTTTACTGAAAAATAAACAAACTTGTACTTCAAAAGGAAGGATTAATGGAGAGAAGCCAAGATTCACTCCCTTGCTTCTAAGGCTGAAAGATAACAGGAATAGCCAACCTGGTGCTTCAGAAAAACAAACACTATTTGCTATTCCCTTGCAATGGAATGTAGTTACTCATTAGCATGTGAGAAGGACAAGTACTGTGTTTCAGGACTCCTTTGTTAAACTACTGATATGTTTTGCCCAGGGCAGGATTAACCAATAGGCCCAGTAGGCACGTGCCTAGGGCCTGAAATGGTCAGGGGGTCTCGATGAAGGAGGGCATCAACATTGTTTTTTTCCAAACGGCGATGGGCCCCTCCAGCATTGATTGGCAACACGGGCCCCCTCCCCTCCCAATCAGCAACGCGGCCCCACCCCCATCGACGGAAAGTAAGACAAGCAAGTAATGCGAGTAAGAAAGGCAACGGGAACTGTAATTTTGCAAGCGGTGCTGCTGCCCAAAGCTTCTCTATGACACAGCTTCCTGTTTCCGCCTGGGCGATGGTGGGGTGGGGCAGGGCAGGGGGCCCAGTGTACTTGTGTGCCTAGGAGCCCTCGACGAATTAATCCTGCCCTGGTTTTGCCTAAATGCTCACTAATAGAATCAATGATAAACACTTGCAGACCATCGATAGTGGTGTGCGGTGATGTTTATAGCAGGGCATTCAGTAGATGAGCTAAACCAGGGGTGACCAATCTCGACCGTTGCCAAGTCAGGTTTTCACAATTTCCACAATGAATATGCATGAGATCTATTTGCATACAACGGGGGCAGTGCATGCAAATAATCTCATGCAATATTCATTGGAGAAATCCTGAAGACCCAACTAGATTGAGCTGTCAAGGACTGAGGTTGAACACTCCTGTCATAAACATTAGTGCAATAAGTACCCTTAACCAAGGTTATAGTTTATTTAAAATCTGATTACATGCGTATCATAAATTCTAGGCGAGAATATAGTGCGGAGATCAGGTAGTCCTACAACTCGTAGGTTATTGCGGCGTTGACGGTTCTCTTGGTCATCCAAACATATTGTCAATGTTGCCACTTGATTTTGCAAGGCAATCACTTTTTTGCGATCTTGCAATGTTGCATCTTCATTTTCAGACACCCTTTGTTCCACTGCTGCAATACGCCCAGCATGTGCTTCAAAACGATCGTTAATACAGTCTACAGCCAATTGTAATTTAAGAAGTTTATCTTCCAGGGCTGCGGTAACCATTTTCGAAATTTCTTGGGCCCAATCACCCCATTGTGCCGAGGTTATAGTTGGAGTTGGTGACGTCGCCATTTTAAGTATTGAGCAGGATGATTTATGTTTAGGCGTTTTTGCCGATCTTATCGGCATTCCTATCTGATGCGCACTTTTAAGCGGCTACACATATACAAGAAAGCTCTTTAGGTGGGATAACGGTTGTCTGGGTCGCCCGTCTGAATGGAGTTGAGTGTTCCGGCAGCAAAAATTTAACAGACTATGTAAAAAAAAAAAAATTAAATATAAAAGCACAGTTTTATTTGAATTAGGCGTGTACAGGAGGAGCCGTTACGCCATCCGTGTGTTCTCCGTGGCGATCATGCCACGCCCCCTCGACTTCGGCAGTTCCTGGGTTGGCTATGGATAGCGGAGTTTAGGTGAAAAGCAGGAACAGGGCTAACTCCTGTTCGAGTGATGTCGGGTGGAGGAGGGAGGAGGCTTCCTCCTTCCTCTGCCTTGAAGTCACCGAAGAGGAACAGGAAAAAAAAATAAAAAATTTTTTTCCTTTTTTTTTCTTTCCTTCCCTCCTTCCTCCTCGGCGGCTCGCAGTGGGCTGAAAAAAAGCTGGGTCAGACTGGAAGATTGGTCTTTAGTAGCACTCGGATGGGCTGGGGAGAGCAGGGCGGATATCTCCTGTTCGAGGGGCGAAGGAAGGGGGGACTGTAAGAGGGCTGTAACGGCAGACCGGTGCCGAAGTGGCTGTTGGGGGGCGGGGCAAACTGCCGATCTCAGGCTCCTCCGGTGCAGTGAAGGGGGACGACTCGATCTCCCTTCCCCTTCACTGTGCTGGATCTTGAAGAGAGGTCCTATATGCAAAGCCCTTAAGAGGGCTGTAACGGCAGACTGGTGCTGAAGTGGCTGTTGGGGGGCGGGGCAAACCGCCGATCTCAGGCTCCTCCGGTGCAGTGAAGGGGGACGACTCGATCTCCCTTCCCCTTCACTGTGCTGGATCTATCTAAGCGTATAATATCTAAGCGTATAATATGAAGTGGATGTAAATTCTAATGTGCAGATAAGAACATAAGATTTGCCGCTGCTGGGTCAGACCAGTGGTCCATCGTGCCCAGCAATCCGCCGCATGGCAGCCCTTAGGTCAAAGACCAGTTCCCTATTTGAGTCTAGCCTTATTTGTGTATGTTCTGTTCCAGTAGGAACTTATCCAACCTTGTCTTGAATCCCTGAAGGGTTCTTTCCCCTATAACAGCCTCCAGAAGATTGTTCCAGATTTATACCATTCTCTGGGTAAAGAACTTCCTTACGTTTGTACGGAATCTATTCCCTCTTAACTTTAGCGAGTGCCCTCTCTTCACCTTGGAGAGGGTGAACAATCTCTTTCTCTACTAAGTCAATTCCCTTCAATGTCTTGAATGTTTTGATCATGTCCCCTCTGTCTCCTCTTTTCAAGGGAGAAAAGGCCCAGTTTCTCTAGCCTCTCAATGTACAGCAACTCCTCCAGTCTCTTAACCATTTTTGTCGCTTTTCTCTGGACCCTTTCGAGTAGTACTATGTCCTTTTTCATGTACAGCAACCAATGTTGGACGCAGTTTTCCAGGTGGGGGGGTACAATGGCATGATAACCTTTTCAGATCTGTTTGTGATCCCCTTCTTAATCATTCCTAGCATTCTGTTTGCCATTTTCGCCGCCGCCACGCATTGCACGAACGGTTTCATTAACTTGTCTACAAGTACTCCCAAGTCTTTTTCCTGGGGGCTCTCTCTGAGTAAAGCACCGGACATCCTGTAATCGTGCATATAATTTTTGTTACTTGCACTTATCCATGTTGAACCTCATTTGCCATTTCACGGCCCATTCCTCGAGTGTGTTTATGTCTCGTAGGTCTTCGCAATCCTTCTGTGTCCTCGTTACTCTGAAAAACTTTGTATCATCCGCAAATTTAATCACCTCACTCGTCGTGCCAATTTTTAGGTCATTTATAAATATGTTGAAGAGCACAGGCCCAAGCACCAAACCCTGTGGCACTCCACTCATGATGCTTTTCCAGTCCGAGTATTGTCCATTTACCCCCACTCTCTGTTTCCTATCCGCCAACCAGTTTTTAATCCTTGTGAGTATATCACCCTCGATTCCATGGCCTTCTGAAAATCTAGATATACAATGTCAACTGGGTCTCCCTTGTCTATCTGCCTATTCACTCCTTCGAACAAGTGCAGTAAGTTTGTCAAGCAAGATCTTCCTTTTCTGAAGCCATGCTGGCTGGTCCTCATCAGTTTGCGTCCGTTAAAGTGATCGATGATCTGGTCCTTTACTAGCGCCTCTACCATCTTTCCCAATACCGAAGTCAGACTCACTGTCTGTAGTTTCCTGGATCTCCCCTCGAACCTTTCTTGAAGATCGGCGTAACATTCACCACTTTCCAGTCTTCTGGAATCTTTCCTGATTTGATCGACAGATTGGCTATTAGTTGAAGCAGTTCAGCTATAAGCCCTTTCAGTTTCTTGATTACCCTCAAGTGGATACTGTCCGGTCCCGGGGATATATCGTTTTTAAGCCTATCAATCTGTCTGCATACCTCTTCTAGACTGACTGTCGACCCTGTCATTTTCCTGTCTTCTTTTCCTGTGTATAGCCTGTTGGCTTCTGGTATATTGGATATCCTCTTCGGTAAATACAGATGCAAAAAATGTGCTCAGTTTTTTGGTGATGGTTTTTCGGGAGTACCTTTAGTACTCCCTTTGTTCCATGGTCATCTAACGGCCCCACTGCTTCCTTCGCAGGTCGTTTCCCCTTAATGTATCGAAAGAACGGATTAAAATTTTTTGCCTCCTTGGCTATTTTATCCTCTTAGTCTCTTTTGGTCCCTCTTACCACCTTATGGCACTTGCTTTGATGTTGTTTGTGCTTTTACCAATTTTTTGTCCTTTTCCATTCCTTAAATAAAGTCTTCTTGTCTATGATCGCTTCCTTCGCTGTTACAGTGAGCCACACCGGTTCCTTGTTCTTTTTCCTCATGGAACCCTTGTTGATACACGGTATATATAGATTTTGCGCCTCAATGACTGTGTCCTTAAAAAGGGACCATGCTTGCTCTAGCTTATTTACAGTGCTTAGTCTCTTCTTCCTCACCATGACTCTCATCCTTTTGTAGTTCTGGATCAATTTTTTGTTCCTGTGTCTAGGTTGAAGTGGATCATGTTGTGATCACTGTTTCTCAGTGTCCCTTCTACTTCTAAACCTTGTGCCGGTCCTCGTAGTCCATTTTGAATTAAGTCCAGAATTGCATTTCCTCTCGTATTTTCCATGTGGAAGCGCTCACCTTCCCCCTCTGAGTACATTCCCATGTTCTCCCTGAATGTCTCAATATGAGCATCAAGGATATGGACCTTGAGAGACATCCTACAACCCATTTTATCATAATTCTTCACCAGATTCTCAACCAACTTCATGAAGTTTTCAGCAATGTGAACCACTGCAACATAGCTATTCCAAGCTGCTTTCTCCTTCCTAGTTAGCTTCTTGGGAAATTCCTTGCATGCCCAGGATCTTCTTTATCTATGGTCTGACAAAGATACCAGCTTTGATCTTTGCCTCAGACAAAATAGGGAAGATAGAAACATGATGGCAGATAAAGGTCAAATGGCCCATCTAGTCTGCTCATCCACAGTAACCATTATCTCTTTCTCTCTCCGGGAGATCCCACGTGCCTATCCCAGGCCCTTTTGAATTCAGACACAGTCTCTGTCTCCACCACCTCTTCCGGGAACTGTTCCACGCTTCTACCACCCTTTCTGCATAAAAGTATTCCAAAATAACCATAAGTCAAAAAAGTGTGGCTTATAGGTGTGTCTGCTGAGATGCAGGTTTCCGCCCACATGTGCTGTGGTAACAGCACTTCTGAAAAGCCCTTAACATCTGCCTTTTTGCAGGTGGTAAAGGCTCCTGTACTAACCTGGCAGTAAGAAGCATCACATGCTTTTACCGCAGCGCACCAGTACATTGTGGGGATGCATGCCCGCAACATGAACCTTCCTCTGCCCATCTCTGCCCACAGCCATGGTAAGCCTCAGCGCCTGAATTGCCACAACAGCAAGTGCAGTGACCCTATGGTATTGTTTGCTGCATGGCAAGACCGTACTGCACCTCAGTAAAAGGGCCTCTAAGTTTATTCATCTTGGAATCAATCTGGAATGTTCTGCAAAAAAGGTAAATTTCAAAATATCAATGTCCTGGTCACAAAAGCAACTTTTGAAGGGAATGATAGCCATTTTCTATATTTTTGTGGCATAGACAATTAAGAGAGAACACTTATTACCCAGGAGAGAAAATAAAATTTTGTTACCTAGTGTTATTGAAATGCCTAATCCGCGCACAACTTAGCCACAGGCACTTAGGCCTGGTTTTCACTGGCCTAAATGTTACCCCCCTCTTTTATGCACGCATAGCACGGGTTTTAGCGCCGACAGCAGCAGTAACTGCTCCAACGCTCATAGGAATTATATGAGCGTTGGAGCAGTTACCACCACTGCCGGCGCTAAAACCAACGCTATGTATTCGTAAAAGAGGGGGTTAGTTTCAAGTCTCAAGTTTATTAAAATTTGAAATACTGCTTATAAATTATCTAAGCGATTATACATGATTTAAAAAAAAACAACCCTAAAATTAAAAGGTAATCACAATAACAGAGACAGACAAACACGTTTGAAGGAAAAAAAGAGGAAAAGAAATACAATATTCAGTAAGAAAGAAAGACATTAAAAGGGAAACACATGGACCGGCGCTATACTTGATTCTATAAATTGCACCTAACTCCAGAGGCGGTTTATAGAATAGTGCTAAGTGCAGATTTTTTTTTTTAGCACTGATTTTTAGGCAATGAATATGAAATTTACTCCATAGCACATACCTATCATTTTATGGAGCCTTTGATGCAAGTAAGTGGAGTCTACCTCTAGGTAGAGAATGATATGGGGACAAATTTTTCCCCGTCCCCACGGGGACTCATTTTCCCATCCCATCCCTGCGAGTTCTTTTCCTGTCCCTGCCCCTGCCCCTGCCCCCTTTCTGCAAGCTCTGTCCTCATTTGCACAAGCAGAGTTTACAGGAATGGGGCAAGGACAGCGCCAAAACTCACGGGGACGGGACGGGGAAATTGAGTTCCTGCAGGGACAGGGACAAATTTGTCCCCGTGTCATTCTCTACCTTTAGATATCCCCTTATAAAACTGCCCCATTGGTTTTTCATGTTTATTTTTTTTCTAAGCATCTCCCCTCATTCCCCCAAAGCCTCTGGTCTCTGAAGTTTACAAACAACATCACACAGTGACTCTTGTTATTTTGCAGTAGGGACCCTATAACAAAAACCATCAACTAGACTGTGAGAACCTTATGATGCATAAAACAGAGCTGCTCCCTAGAATTAAGAGGAATCATTTACAGAGATACACAAATAACGACTTTGCAATCTACAGCTGACACAGGATGAGAAGGAATATTTTTTCTTTTAATGACCCTGCTTTACTCACCCAGTCATTTTGCCCTCTGCCAATAGCACTCCCTCTGTTTCCTGCTAATGTACATTTGGAAACTTTCAGTGATCAGAGCCAAAGCAATCTTCATAGTATGATATTGCTCTATTACAGATTCATTTTATCTAGCAGCAGAGGTAAAATGCTTTTCAGACCAAAGCATACAAAGGAAATTTATTTTCTGTCAGGATCATTATTTTTATAACCTTTTGTTACTCACATGAATCTTTGTTTGTGACACTCCATCCAGGCTACTTCGGAACCCAAAAAATATGGCTCAAACACACACCGTGCTGTGCCCAGGGAAGCTCACACACTGCAAACATGTTAAACTCCTTCATGCCTCGACTTTCGCTGCTCTGGTAGAGGGAGCCCTGTTTCTAGTGTTAGAAGCTTAAGCCCTTCTCTTTGCTCAGATGAACAGAAGCTCTTGTGTTCTTCCCCCCTAGCAGAGAATCTAAAACAAGGTGGATTTTTCTTTTTTTTTTTTTCCCCCACTCACCTTTTATTTTCTCATCTCACAGATTTCAGCATTGCTTAAACTTCAAGTCCAAGTCATCACAAGTTGTGGGCTGCGAATCTGGATCCTTAGTGAAAAGCATGCAAGTGCTGTCTTTCCTGCTTTAAAGTTTCTTTATCTACAGGAATAGCCCCTGGCATTCATGAAAACCCAAGTAATGGATGCAAGTGGCTGTGATTCTTATCCTTGTAATTACTCATAATTTCCCTCAGCCTCCACACATAGACACATGCGTGTGTGCGCACACACAGACATGCAGGATTGTTTTATCATCTCCAAATTAGCTGTACATTGGCTTTCTCCGTCTCTCTCTGTCTCCCTCTCTCTCTTTCTCTGTCCAAATTAGAAACAGAAGGAAGCTTTTCAAAGTAACTTGACCTACAGCTTCAACAGTGTGCTCTCCTAGCCTTAACCTCTTCAGTGCTAACAATGATACAGCTATAAGCAATTCTGATTTAGCAACTCTGAAGTGAATTGTAGGGGCTTCTTGCGCCATAATTGTCAAAACTTTAAATCTTACAAGAACATATGCTGTATGGTTTATTATAATCCCAGTGTTTATAGTGTTAAAAAAAGTGGGTAATGTTCAAAATATGGAGCCAGTTAACTAAGAAATTAGCTAGCTAGTACAGAGGATATGAAAAATGGTTTCCCATTGGGTAGCTATAGTGAGACTAAGGGATGCTGATTTAGCACGCGCTAATGGCTAAGACACCCATTATATTCCTATGGGCGTCTTAGCCATTAATGCATGCTAATCATTAGCATGTGCTAAATTGGTTATTTATTTATTGGGATTTGTTAACTGCCTTGATGAAGTGATTCACCCAAAGCGATGATCAGCAAGTTGTTTTTTTTTTTTTAAGTTCAAAGTGTTTTATTAATTTTTGGAAAACACAATACAAAGGAATAAAACAAACAGAAAAAATAATTGCAAAGTACATGGTCCAAGCACATAAAACATAAAATCAGGCACCCTGAGTATTCCCTACCTATCTCAGTGGGTTCACCGTCTAACTATGGTACCCAGGGCAACAGAGGGTTAAGTGACTTGCCCAGAGTCACAAGGAGCAGCACTGGGATTGAACCCACAACCTCAGGATGCTAGCCACGAGGCCATTCCTCACCACTCCTGGAGTTAGAACCCCTTGATAAATTCCCCCCTAAGTGGCCATATTTTGCCACTCAAAATTGGTCATTTGGAGAGGCAAGGTAAGGTCTTCTGTATAAACACACTAGACAGCTGCCTAGGGTGTGCATTCACATGCACAGAATATGGACGAGCTGCATCTTTACATATGTAGCTTACTACTACTACTAATTATTTCTATAGTGCTACCAGACGTACGCAGCGCTGTACAGAGTCACAAAGAGTAAGACTAGCTGACTGTAGCCCCTCCCACTCAGGGTGTCATCTGTTCCATCCCCCATCTCTCTTACAGTCCACAGCTAGGCCCTCCCCCCGCTGCCTCTGACTGGCTGTCTGTGGCCCCTTCCAAGCAAGCACTCAGGTGATAATCTAGACACCCAGCTCTCCACATCTTAATTAGGCACATTTTCAGCCATATATGCTAATATTCTATAAAGAAAAAGTTTCAAGTTTCAATTTATTTGATATACCATAAATACAACCACAATTAGTCTAAGCGGTTTACAATAATATATTATTAAAAGAAAATTAAAACAAAAATTAAAAAGACATAAGGGAGGCAAAAAACAAATGTTCAACCAACATACAAGCAAAAATGGGTACAAGGGGGATAAAGAAAGGGGAGGTTATAATAAAAACAAAAAGGATGGGGAAGAGAATGAGTGGAACAAAAGGGAAGAGAAGTCACAGTAAAATTCTGCCCAACAATTAAAGATATAAGCTAAGAAGTCAAGAACAAAGAGTGATCCATAGCATGAGTAAGGTAAGGAAAAAGGTCAAGAGCAAAAAGCCAAAGGAAAATAGTATGACTTCTAAACTGGCTTCAAATAGACACTTTCTTACTGCCTATATCTAGGTGTGCCCCCTTCTGGAATTACCCTCCGATTTGAAAGAGCCAGCCCGCTATTGGCAGCCAGTTAAGAGCAGAATTCAATTTAAAGTCACATATATGGTCCACAAGGGGAAAACTTTTCTGGACTAAATCATGCCATTCAAGTCACACGTTCCTTCTACAACTCAAGAACGACTGAGAGATGTAAACTGGCGCTTCCCTTTCCATGCCAAGTCTGAAGGAAATCACTCTTCGACTCCACCTATGAATTCCAAGGCCCCATGATTTGAAATTGCCTTCCGGCCTGCTTGCGACAGATCCCTTCCTATCTTCAATTCAGGAAGGCATTAAAAACACATCTGTTCTCACTATAGTACAGGACTTAAGCTCTAAACTGTGTGACTCATGATGTTCCTGGTTTGAATCCTTCTTAATCTTGTGTAAACCACAATGATTCCTAGTAGACTATTGCAGGGTATAAGAAACAATATGATATGTAAGCTGTACGCTTTGCAATTTCCTGGTCATGGTTCTTAAAGTTGCTCTTTATAGAAGTTTCTTACTCTATCAATAGGATAGTCTATTATCACCAAGAATGGCAATATTAACATAGGAATCGCTATGCTGGGACAGACTGAAGGTCCATCAAGCCCAGTATCCTGTCCAATAGTAGCCCAAGTACCTGGCAGAAATCCAAATAATTTCAGCTCTGGAATGTTGCTACTATGATGTCATAATACCTCATTCCACCAATGCCTAAGAGCCAACCTCTTCAATGATGTCACAATGCCTTGACTGTCCTATACTTAAGACCATAAGAATTGCCATACTGGGAAAGACCGAAGGTCCATCAAGCCCAGTATCCTGTTTCCAACAGTGGCTAACCCAGGTCCCAAGTACCTAGCTAGATCCCAAGTAGTAAAACGGATTTTATGCTGCTTATCGTAGGAATAAGCAGTGGATTTCCCCAAGCTATCTCAATGGCCTATACACTTCTCTTTTAGGAAACTATCCAAACCTTTTTTTAAACCCTGCAAAGCTAACTGATTTCACCACATTCTCCGGCAATGAATTCCAGAGTTTACTTATACGTTGTGAGAAGAAATATTTTCTCTGGTCTGTTTTAAATCTACTACTTAGTAGCTTCCTCACTTGCCCCCTAGTCCTAGTATTTTGGAAAGAGTAAACAATTGATTCACGTTTACCTTTCCACCCCAGTCAGTATTTTATAGACTTCTATCATATCCCCTCTGAGCCGTCTCTTCTCCAAGCTGAAGAGCTCTAACCACTCTAGCCTTTCATCATAGGGAAGTCATCCCATTCTTTTATAATTTTCATTGCCCTTCTCTGTACCTTTTCTAATTCCACAATATCTTTTTTTGAGATACAGCAACCAGAATTGTGCTCAGTATTTGAGGTGCAGACGTACCACTGGCCAAAGGCTCTATACGGGACCAATAAGCCTTTACAGGTACATCATTGAATACTTCACCTTTTATTCCCCACTAGTCTTTAAGGCCTTCCTTCCTGTTACCTCCCCCCTGTCCAGCAGCACCTCTTCCTTGCTCCCCATGTCCAGCATCCAGCTTCCTGGTCCGTTCGCGTCTGCCCTCCTCTTCAAAGCAGCCTGCTGAGGATCGTGGCCGGCTGAGCGAACCTCGCAGGCTGCTCTGCACGTCGGTAGCACGTTCCCTCTGACGCGATCCCGTGCATCAGAGGGAACATGCTACGGAGGTGCAGAGCGGCCTGCGAGGTTCGCTACAGCCAGCCGCGATCCTCAGAAGGCTGCTTTGAAGAGGAGCAGCGGTTGGTGAGTGAGGGCGGGAAGGGGTAGTCGCCGGTGTGTTCCCTGCCTCCATGTTCAAAAATGGAATTCGGCACGGAGGGACACAGCATGCTGTCAGGGAACACGCCATCCTAAGTGCACGTGCACGCTTAGGATTTTATTATAGAGGATGTTTGTGGAGACTTTGTCAATACATTAGTAATCTCTGGGATTATGGAAATTCTTCCTTTTTAGCTCCTTAATCCCTCTGCATACAAGTACCACAGTGTTTTCCTTGTCATGTCCACAGATATGGGGTACACTTCTGCTTCCACTTAAATCACACAATGAATTCTTTTGTACATCGCTCATGCAGTCATCTGCATGACAGTAAATTAAATTCATGCAGCTGGAGGTGACGAGGGGCTCGCTGGCGGACAGTTCAGACTGGCGCTTGCACTGAGGAATCGGAATGAAGTCCCACACAACACCTAGGAAACAGTAACGTACGTTTTGAACGCCGCGTTCACCAGCCAAGTGTCCCCTGAAGAAGGAGTTCACTACACGCCGAAACAGGGATCCTTGTTGGGACTATTTGTTTTGAATAAAGACTCAATCATTGGTTGAAAAGACACCTCCCTTGCCTTTTTGTTTGTCAGTAAATTCACCTACAAATTTTAAAATGTAAAAGAAATAAAGCAAAATATGTATTTAAAAACTCCTCAATGTGTCCGGATCATAACTGAGCTTAATTTGCAACAAATTCTCAATCCAGGAATATCTTAAATGATGCAGGGAAGGAAAGCTTATAAGGGCTACAATCAGATCCGTGCCAGTGACACCGCAAATACCTAATTATAGACCCAATAGGACTGGATAGTAATTGGGAAAAAAGCCTCCTAAGGACTGGGACATACAAGCTCCAGCTGCTGGAAATCATGCCCCTGACTCTACCTGCAGGCTCTGAATTTATGAGATGCGTTTGTTCCAGCTATGCTCTGACTTCAGAATGCAGGTTGAAAAGGTAACTACGAAAGCTAGAAGATTGCTAGGTTGCATAGGAAGAGGTATGGCCAGTAGGGAAAAGGAGGTCTTGATGCCCTTGTATAAGGCTCTGGTGAGACCTCATTTAGAATATTGTGTACAATTCTGGAGGCCGCACCTTCAAAAAGATATAAAAGGATGGAGTCGTTCCAGAGGAAGGCTACTAAAAATGGTGCGTGGTCTTCATCATAAGGCGTATGGGGACAGACTTAAAGATCTCAATCTGTATACTTTGGAGGAATGGCACTCACCAGCAGTGGGCTACCGCTCTAAGATCCAACAATTAAATTGTCACTACTTTCTTGATTTTAAGAGATGTTTAAATACCTACATGATGTAAATGCTCATGAATCACGTCTCTTTAATTTGAAAAGGAAAAACTGCAATGAGAGGGCATAGGATGAAGTTAAGAGGTGATAGGCTCAGGAGTAATACTTTTTTTACAGAAAGGGTGGTAGATGCATGGAACAGTCTCCCAGAAGAGGTGGTGGAGACAGAGACTGTGTCTGAATTCAAGAGGGCCTGGGATAGGCACGTGGGATCTCTCAGAGAGCGAAAGAGATAATGGTTACTGTGGATGGGCCATTTGGCCATTTCTATGTTTGTACCTAATGTCACCAGACATATTTGTGGATTCTTCATAGGACTTCTGCAAACTTCTTTTCTAATAAGAAAAATGTTTTTTTCATACATTTTTGTGTTTTTCATTTAATTTTCAGGTTTTATCATTTTTAAAATTTGTAAGAGAATTACCCCTTATGATGGCAACATGCCAAAACATGGCCATGCTGGAGGTTTTAATTATTTTGGTGGCCCTTCTTTTGTGGTTATTTGCTGATTTCTTGGCATTTGTTCTGTTGTTAAACCCCTCCGATATTCATACCACAGGAGGTCATCAGTGTGTTCACTGTCAATCCTGGAAATTCAGGGCCGGATTCTATAAACTGTGCCGGTATTGGTGGCCACCTGAGAAATGGCAACCGATTGCGTGTCAATCATGCATAGGCGCTATTCATAGAATAGCGTTTGTTTATTAAAAAACAAAGCAAGCGCCTAAGCCAGCATTTTAAGGGTCTACATTTAAAGTGCCGGTCTCGCACCTACAGAGGCACGCCTAAGGCAGGGCCACATTTTGGATTTGTAGGTACTTGGAGGGCCTGAAAAAAAATAGTTAATGTCTTAAAGAAATGACAATTTTGCATGAGGTAAAACTCTTTATAGTTTATAAATCTTTCCTTTTGGCTAAGTCAAATGGTGAGATCCTAGTAAGGACTGTAGCGGAACGTGACTTGGGGGTGATCATTAGCAAAGACATGAAGACTGCCAATCAAGTGGAGAAAGCTTCATCCAGGGCTAGACAAATCATGGGCTGTATCCGTAGAAATTTCATCAGCCGTAAGCCCGAGGTCATAATGCCGTTGTACAGATCCATAGTGAGACCCCATCTGGAATACTGTGTACAATGCTGGAGGCCGCATTATCAAAAAGATGTGCGGAGAGTTGAGTCGGTTCAGCGAATGGCCACCAGGATGGTCTCAGGTCTCAAGTATCTCCAGTATGAGGAACGACTGGGTAAGTTGCAGCTGTACTCACTCGAGGAACGCAGAGAGGGGAGACATGATTGAGACGTTCAAATATGTCACGGGCCGTATCGAGGTGGAAGAGGATCTCTTTTTCCTTAAAGGACCCACGGCAACAAGAGGGCATCCATTGAAAATCAGGGGTGGGAAATTTCATGGCGACACCAGAAAATATTTCTTCACCGAAAGGGTGGTTGATCGCTGGAATAATCTTCCACAACAGGTAATTGAGGCAAGCAGTGTGCCAGATTTTAAGAAAAGAGGGATTGGCATGTGGGATCTCTTCATAGAGGTAGTTAGGGGGTGGGCCATTAGTGTGGGCAGACTAGATGGGCCGTGGCCCTTTTCTGCCGTCATGTTCTATGTTTCTATTTATAGCTAAAGAGACATATGATCAAGAAACTGTTTTATTTTACTTTTGTGATTATGATAAACATACCGAGAGCCTCAAAATAGTACCTGGCAGGCCGTGAGTTTGAGACCACTGGCCTAAGGTCACTTCCGGTGCAAAACCACGCACCCGCCAGCCTTAGGCATCCTTATGCACTTCCGTAGGTATGAGACCAGCGTCATAGAAAAGCACCTTCAATAAAAAAAAAAAAAATGCCCCATGACTGGTTAGGTAGGTGGTGGTAGGGCATTTGCCGCTGCCTAACTGCAGTGTGTCGTTTACAGAATTTGAGCCTCAATGCTGGCACTGTAGCCAATATTCAGTGGCTAGCCTGCTAAGTCTCAATGGCCAAAGATAGAGCAGCCTAAAATGGTGATCTCTCTGGCCACTGGACTTAGCCAGCGAGCTGATGAATATTGGTGGTGACTCGCACAACATAGCTGATCGGCAGCCAATGAGCTGAGCCAGATATGTGGCAGGAGATAACCACCCTTCTCAAGCTGAATATCACCAGATAGTTGGCCGTGTGCGATTTAGCCGGTTGGGAGCAAAATAGTGCTGACTATCATGCCCTTTGTGTTTTAGATGCAGCCCTTCTCCACACTTCCCCCTTTTTTACAAAACCGCGCAAGAGATTTTTAGCGTTGGCCAGCACACTGAATGCTCTGTCTGTACTGCTCTGATGTAGAGCAGCGCAGAGCATGGGGTTTATTTATGTTTTTTTTCTGCTTTCTGCTGCCACCACTATTTTTGCTCATCTGTTGTGTTGCTGGTGGATTCCCTCTTTTTGTACTGGTATCTTTGTTCTAGCAAAACTTCAGTTTATCTGTTTACAGTGCTGATAAAATGCTTTGAAGCAAACGCATGACATGGAATTAAGTAGTTGTCTTAGAAACATGCAGCCATTTCCTATCCCCCAGATGTATTTGTGGATCAAATGGCCTTGAAGAAAAAATATATTCATCTCTGGCTGTACTCTTCAGTACAACGTACTGGGGAGTGATGAAGTGACCTGGAACATTATAGCAAATAGAAAATAAAGGCAGTGTACCTTCCTGAGTTTCTGGGAAACAAGACTTAGGCATGGCACAATGAAGGCAAAGAAAGGAGAAGAGAAGGTGAAAACAGTTAAAGGGAACAGATTTTAAAAGAACAAGAGTGGCAGGAAAAAGAAAAGATGGAGATGAAGCAAAGAAAGGCAGAAACACAAAAAAATAGAGAAGATATGCAGAGATGTCGCCCTCTGTTCTCTTTTTACTTTGGAGTATATAGAGAAATGAAACAGGTCTCCAAACCTAGAACTGAAGTAGGAAAGAAGATTACCAATTTGCTCCTGCATCTCAAATTACTTGGCTCCTAATATGTTGACACAGTGTGCTAGGTTTGCCACCTCCTACTCTTCCGGCTAGGGTTGGCCACAGCTGTATACACGCTTTCTCAAACAATGCAAGTTCATGCCAAGCAAGCAGACTCACTGATGGAATTATATCAAAGGGAGCTGAGCTTCCACATAGACAGTCTTACACACGATAGAGAGAAGGAGCATTCTGAATAATAACAATAAAGAGCAGTAGGTTTTTCCCTATGTCCATTAATTTAATTTCATCATAAATGAATACAAAGAATTTCAGAGCTATAAAAGAGAAATAATTGCAAGAAACAACCCAGAGTAATTTGAAGTTAATTTGCCACTGTAGCTGAAAAAAGTGTTATTTTAGTTTATTTTGTTAGTCTGCAAATTGGCACTTTGCAAAACTAAAATAACACTTTCAGCTACAGATTTAGGAAGTTGGTTGGGCTGAGAACTTTTCAGCACCCTCTTCATAATCTCCGCTACCCAGATAACTTTGATCTCCACCCCTGAACTGCTCCAACACTACCCAGATCACTGCTTCCTGGATAAATGTTTTTGAATGTCGACCCTGTTGTTTCTTTACAGTATCCTCAGTTTGTCTGTCAATAATTTATCAGCAGGGAGCCTAAACTGAAGCATAATGGATCCTTATTCATGGTTGCCCTGCTAATTCATCCCCAGTTGTACAAAAAGTGGGTGTTTAGTATAAGTTTGAAATGGATAAGCAGTAGCACTAATGCCCAGGCATCAAACTATGCAACTACAGTCAAACCATGGTTTGCGAGCATAATTCATTCCAGAAGCATGCTTGTACACTTCCCCCTCCGAATCCGTGGTTTCAGCATCCGCGGATTCGGTTATTCACAATTTATTTTTTAGGGGGGGAAAAAGCTTCGTTTTAGACCTTCCCCGCCTCCTTCCCGCCTTCCCCCCGGCATCCCGACCTTACCTGGTGGTCTTGTGGGCTTTCAGGGCAGGAGTGATCTTCCTATGCTCCTGCCCCGTGCAGATTGCCAATAGGAAATGGCTGCCATGAGCTCTCGTCGTAGTCTCGAGAGACTAGGGAAGCTGATGGCAGCCATTTCCTATTGGCGATCTGCACAGGGCAGGAGCATAGGAAGATCACTCCTGCCCTGAAAGCCCACTAGACCACCAGGTAGGGCCGGCACAGACCATTCAGTTGAAGATGGGCTGAGATGGTTTAGATGAGCTGGAGTGAGCTTTGACAGAGACTCCAGTAAATGGAACCTATCCCCAGTACCGGGCAGAGCTCTGGGTTTCTGGCCCAGAAATATCTAAGTAAAAGAACAATTTCAATTAAATCATTAAATTATAGTGAGTGTACTGTATATTTGGGCAGACTGGATGAACCATTCGGGTCTTTATCTGCCATCATTTACTATGTTACTATGCACTTCCTATTCACTGCCTGAGAGCACAAGCTCAGAGGCTATTCTATAATTTGCCTATTGCAGATGATTAATATTAAGACAGCTTTAGCTCCCTAATGAACATTTTTGTGTCTGATGTTAATATAGCTCTTTGTGAAGCAGCAGCAACACTGGTTTTCATGCCGGCCGAGTGAAGAGGAAGTGTAAGAATAACAATGAGATGGTTCTAAATGAATGGAGGTAGCTGGAATAACGAAACGCTGGCCATCATCAGTGTGAACCGATCCTCAGCATTTAAGATAAGTACGTAAATTGAAGACTTCTTTTTTTCTGCTATAGCACACTATAATTTTTGCCGAGATGCACATTTCTTGTTGGTGAAATTGCTATAGAGTTATTGCATTGCACAAGGCATTAGGCTTAGTCTGTTTTGAGGAGGGTTTTGCCGCTAATGAGGTTTCTTTTACCCCATTCAGTTATCCACCAGCCCAATGGTGGGATTCTGAGGCTTTTACCTCTTTAGATTAATTCCATTTATGCCATTTTCATTGTTTTGAACTCAGTGCATTTTTTCCAAAGCAAAATGTGTGTCTAAATGATCTACACAGCAGCCAATATTACACACACCTGTAGCTTCATTGAAGTCTAATGTACTTTGTTACAACAAGTGAAGTATTTCAGGTTTATGTAGATTCTTTTGCAGACTAGGAGGGTGTTTGCTGTTAATATAGTTGTACCGTAAAACAACAAATAGTAACCAATGCTTTTCATGAAAATTAAATAATACAGCAAATAAAACATAAAAACTGAGAAGGAGTATAAGAGGCAGCCAAATATTTACTGTTGAATGCATGCCACTTGCCAACAGTCAAAAATATTGCAATACTGTACTGCAACTTACAACTTAAGCCTCAGTTTGGCAGCTTTTTAAACCCTTTACCCTATTGTTATTACTACTACTATTACTATTAATTATTTCTATAGCGCTACCAGACACACACAGCACCGTACAGAGTCACAAAGAGTAAGAAACAGTCCCTGCTCAAAAGAGCTTACAATCTAAACAGCCCTCCGTGTTCTTCTTTTTTGTATAAATTTATAGTTCTACCCCTACATCCCTGAGATTCAAGTAAGTCATAGTCGATGTCCCTTTCCCCCAATTTTTATTATGTAGTCGCTTAGAAATTCTTAATAAGTATTGTATCAAATTTTTAATACAACTTGGAAACTTAGAGTTGGGGGTAACAATGAATAAAGCCCACTCTCAAAACCATGTCTTATATTTCATCTTCTAAATACAAATTACAAGATATTAAATGCTCATAAGAACAGCCACACTGGATAAGAGCAAAAGTTAATCTACCAATGTATTGCTTCTTAAGGATTAGTGACAGTTGAAAGGGATTGGTACCTGATGTTTAAAGCAAATCAGGCACTCCTGTTAAAGAACACTCGAGGATATCTACTAATATCCTTGTGTAATAAGACTTGAAGATATGCACTTTGCAAATTAAGGATGAAGAATAGGACTGCTCCTCACAGTTAGTAAGAACCTTCCACTACCCCTGCCTTGTTTGCTTCCCTTAAGTCCACAAACAGATGAACATATCCTGTATATTTCTGAAGCCCCATTGGCAAAACCTACAGAAGAATCATTACCTTCAATGATGTCATTTTGCACTAGATTTTTAAGTTCCTATGAGACAGCTTCCCTCACAGCAAAGGGTAGCTAACAGAGTTTTCTGTTTTTACACAACACGGTGATGGTTTTGCACTAAATGCATCCATTCAAGTATTAAGCACATAAGCATTGCCTCTGCCGAGTCAGACCATAGGTCCATCATGCCAAGCAGTCCGCTCCCATGGCGGCCCCCCAGGTCAATGACCTGTATTGTTCTAGTACACTAAAGCATTTTGTGCTGTATAGTAACCCTCTAATTGTACCCCTGGATCCCCTTTTCCTTCAGGAACTCATCCAGTCCCTTTTTGAAACCCAAAGTCATACTCTGCTTTACCACCTCCTCTGGAAGCGCGTTCCAGGTATCCACCACCCTCTGAATGAAGAAGAACTTCCTAGCATTTGTTCTGAACCTATCTCCCTTCAATTTTTTTGAGTGCCCTCGAGTTTTTGTTGCCCCCGCCAGTTTGAAGAACCTGTCCCTCTCTACCTTCGCTATACCCTTCATGATCTTATAAGTTTTTATCATATCCCCTCTAAGTCTCCGCTTTTCCAGGGAAAAGAGCCCCAGCTTCTCCAGCCTCTCAGCATATGAGAGGTTTTCCATGCCCTTTGTCATTTTTGTTGCTCTTCTGTGGACCCTCTCGAGTATCGCCATATCATTCTTAAGGTATGGCGACCAGTACTGAACGCAGTACTCCAGATGCGGTCGCACCATTGCCCTATACAGGATGAACTGAGGTAATATTTCTCTTATGCAATACAACATGGTTTCTCTTGAGAATGGAAGTTCCCTCTTGCATAAAATAGAACCTAGTTATTGCACAACTTACCTCAAATTTCAGTTTTAGTTACATCTGATATACAGTACAGTAAGTGGAAAAGTAGCCTAGTGATTAGAGTACTGACTTGGAAATCCCACTTTTGTTCCTTGTGATGTTGGGCAAGTCCCTTAACCCTCCATTGTCTCAGGTATAATCTTAGATTGTGAATTAGACAGGAAATACTGTCTAATTCACAATCTGTACTGAGTATACCTGATCTTGAGCTGCTATTGAAAAAGGTATGTGCAAAATCCAAGTGTAAAAAGAGTGCAGCTAACTGCAGCATTTACACAAGTAACTTGCATCATTCTGTAAGCTGCCTGCATGAATTCTGGCCACCCCCATACCCTCTTCTACAAAATTACTAAATAGAAGTTAGGCTACTGCTATTTAGGCAGCTATGTGTAAACTTACCCCATCTGAAAGGCAGTATTCTATAAGGAGAAATTAGGTTTTTATCTGCTAATTTTTTTATTTTAGTCTCTCCAGACCGGCACAGTTTACTGATGGGTAATAGCTCACCATGACCAGCAGGTGGAGACTGAAACAAGCTTTTGGCTGTAGTACAAGTAGCTGTGCAGTCCCTAATACATTCAGTCTGTTCTCAGTCTCCAGCAGGTGCTGGTAAGCTGTTGCAGTCTTCCCTGGTTTAGTGTAGGGCTGTTGGAAGTTGGCTTCTTGTCCCCGTTTGGTGGGGGCCCTCTTGGGAGTCTGTCTGACCTTGGGGGTGTCACACTCAAAAGGTCAAGTCCCTTCCCCCCATTTCCTCCACCTCCCCAAGATTTTTCTAGAGGTGCCTCAGCTGTAAGCCTTGCCACCGATACCAGCAAGTCCATGGCCCAACAAATGCTCGCACCAAGTGCATACAGGACAATGGCACTTTTTGTGTTTTGGAGGGTTACAAAGTAACCCTCTTTTTTGAGAGGGGAGGGGAGACACCCCCCCCTCCCCACTATACTTAAAATATTCAGTTGGTTTAAATGAGAATTTAATCCTCATCTAAACCTTACCCTAACACTAGCGCAATTGATGAGCTGCCATTGTCCTGGGTGCACTTGTCGGTAGAGTCAGTGGAGTTTGTTCTGGAAAGAAAAAAAAAATTCCCGAGGCAGTGCCAGTCTGAAGGGAAGCCTTCAATTGCTGTTAATCGATTTTTATTGCTAACTGGCACTTTTCTTTTAGCTGACTCGCATTTTGCACAATGAGCACTTTTAAAGGGTAAAAGTGCTCATTGTGCTCCAAATGTAAAGTCGATGTGTCCAGCCTGTGTTTGCAGTGTGCTGGCTGCTGCGAAGGGGAATCCTCATTGGCTTTGGGTGCCGGCGTCCAGGGATCCCCTTCGCAAGTGCCTCGCATGCTGTCAGCAGGCAGTACGGTAGCCCGGCCTTCCCTCGCCACCCACACAGGACACTGAAGAAATGTAAGCATGCAAACAGCACAAATTTAGGCAACCTGTTAAAGAATGGGAGGGGGAAGGGGGATTAGCCACTGTTTCCTATGGCAACACCTTGTGGTGATAAAGTAACATGCAAAGTATGACATGGTGCCGATTAAAGCCAGTTGAAGCAATTAAGTTAGGCACTAGTGGGCACGATCAAGGTGCCTACCACTGCCATTTGTAGAACATGGCCCTCTATGCTTAAGCACCAGCAAATATGCTAATATATGTAAGACACACTTTCCTTAATGAACGTATCGGTGATTGCCTGAAAGACACGGCAAGTTGATGCGAGGTCTGTTAATGCACGGAAGCTGCCAGGAAATGTTTAATGAGACGAAGCTCATGAAAGTGAACCGCTTAGAGCTCCCATTGGGTGAAGATAAGTACATTTTCTTGAAAAGTCTTGCTCACATCAGTATAAGATGTTTGTTTAATGTCAAGCAGCATTTGTGAGTAAATTTGAACCAATGATGATATTCATACCTCAGTAAAAACACCAGCAAAATACGGGTGTTTGAGGTTCATTGCTCATATGGTTGATAAAGATAAGACTGTTTTCTTATATCTAGTCTCAGAGTTGTGTTTGGCATTGTTGGTGAGCAAGATTATTGGTTTCACACTATGAGATTTGAGACATTACACTTATACAAATAGGCACCAAATATTACTACTTCTACATATATATATATACACACACACACATACATACAATTTCCAGGTTGCAATTTACATAGTTACAGTAAAAGTTTTTTCCAATTCAAGTTTTATCTAACTCGACACATATTTAGGATCTAATACTAATATGTATAATATACAGTTTACAGATTGCAATTTAGCATAGTTACAGTGCATAGAGTGTATACTGTATATATAGATAAAATTTGTACTGTAACTATGACAACTTGCAACCTGTAAACTGTATATTATGTATCTTAGCCTGAAACCCATTCTGAGCTCTTTGGGGAGGACAGGATAGAAAGCAAACAAAATAAATATATATATAATGTAGCTTTGGATACAGTTATCTTACTCTTTCAGCCATATGGACCTATAGTTGCAGCCTTTGAGGCTCCCCTTCTGTTACCTCCACCCTACTCACCACCACAACTGCAACCACCAATGAGGGGAGATAGCACAGTTACAGGTGTTATCCAGGGACAGCAGGCAGCTATTCTCATATATGGGTGACATCATCCGATGACGCCTCACAAGCAGACTTGCTTGAAGAAACTAGAAGTTTTGAGTGGCCCACACCACGCATGCGCGAGTGCCTTCCCGCCCAGTGCACAGGGCGCATCTCCTCAGTTCAGATAACTAGCAGAGAAGCCAACCAGGGGAGGTGGGTGGGTTGTGAGAATAGCTGCCTGCTGTCCCTGGATAACACCTGTTACGGTAAGTAACTGTGCTTTATCCCAGGACAAGCAGGCAGCCTATTCTCACATGAGGGTGACCTCTAAGCTAACCAGAATGGGATGGTGGGAGTGTTGGCAATTTAGGAGAATAAATTTTGTAATACTGTTTGGTCAAACTGTCCATCCCGTCTGGAGAAAGTATCCAGACAATAGTGAGAAGTGAAAGTATGAACCGAGGACCAAGTAGCAGCCTTACAAATTTCCTCAATAGGTGTAGATCTGAAGAAAGCTACTGAACCTGCCATAGCTCGAACCTTATGGGCTGTGACTTTACTGTGAAGGGGTAATCCAGCCTGGGCATAGCAGAATGAGATACAAGCCGCCATCCAGTTGGAGATGGTACGCTTAGAAATAGGATGTCCCAACTTATTTGGATCGAAGGAGACAAAAAGTTGAGGAGCAGTTCTGTGTGGTTTGGTGCATTCCAAGTAGAAGGCCAAAGCACGTTTACAGTCCAGAGTATGAAGAGCAACTTCTCCAGGGTGAGAATGAGGCTTTGGAAAGAACACTGGAAGAACAATGGATTGGTTGAGATGAAATTCCGAGAGCACTTTAGGGAGGAATTTAGGATGATTACGAAGAACTACTTTGTCATGATGGAACACTGTGAACGGTGGGTCAGCAACTAAAGCTTGCACATGAGTGGCAAAACGGGTCCCCGTCGGGCTTATCAGTACTCTGCACACTTTAAGTAAGGTTTTGCTGTTTCTAAATAAGAGAAAAAGCAACAAAATAATGAATGTATGATATTTTAGAGATTATACACAAATAAGGAGATGGAGGCAATTTAGTCAGTGATGGAAACTATAAAACCTTTATGACTTGGTATTGGATTAAAATATCCTCATCCAATTAGGTTTCCGAGACCATTCCTCTTCACTATATCTCTTTTGAAGTACCCTTCAGTGGGACTGGTTTTGTATTTAGGACCTGATACTTACCCCACGTTTATGAAGTTGGATCAACTTTTTATGGGAACTCCGGCTTCTCACAACAGATTGGCGGTGTGGTATGCCATGGGTTGAGAGAGGCACACCGTTTCGTCTTTCTCCGCTTTGGTGACTTTTTGGGGGGGATGCTCTGGGAGAGGAGGTCTCAGAAGGTGATCTTGCCCTTAGCTTTACCTTGGCGGCTTCCCAAAGCCCTAATGCAGGCCTTCAGGAGCTTCAATACAAACTTCTTCATGATACTTATATTAGCAGATGCCGGGGTAAGCAGACGGGACTGTGGGATGACGATAGTTGCCTTAAGTGTAAAACTGGCAGGGGAACTCTCCTACATCATTTTCTGGAATGCCGTATCTTGGCATCCTTCTGGAATGGGGTATTTTGGGCACTGGGAACAGTGGTAGGAGATCCCTGTGAATGGTCTTATCGGATTCTTTTGTTGGGTCTTCCTTCTAAATTGGAACAGCATGGCTACAACAAAGCTGAACGCCGCTTCCTCACAGTAGGCACCCTTCAGGTTAAGAGAACCATTTTACAGATGTGGATGACCGAGGAGCCCCCCAGTTTTGCAACTCTGGACTAACACCATGCTTGAAATGGCGACCTGGAACTGTCTCCATTGTTCGCAGGGGAGCCGGTCACTTACTGCTTATGCTTCTCTTTGGAAGTGGTTTCAGACTCTGTATACTGCTCACTCCATAGTTCCTGAGGGGGGAGGAGAAGGGGGAAGGGGGGTTGGGGGCAAGAGGGGTACATGTGAAAACCTGTCACACTTGCAACAAGTCCTCATGCTTTGTACTGCTTTTGTTTGCACTGGTGTTTTGACCTCTTTTAACCATGTATTTGTTGCTGTGTATTTGCACTGGTTGTAGTTATTTGCACCTTGTTTCAAGTTGACTTAAATAAAGTTTATTGTTCAAAATATTTTTATTGGTTTTTAATAAAGTATATACATATATGGAACAGTGATAACAGAAGAAAATCTCATTGTGCATAAATAAAACATTCGCAAGGTATGAAGTGTACATGAAAGAAATATAATCACATTATAATGTACAAAGGCATTAGGGAAGATTAACAATTAGAATTCAGAGGTTTATGCTAAAGGTATAATCTAAGTGGTTAAGTCACAGTAACGGATGATGGGTGACCAAATGAGATCAAATTTCTGTGTTTGATTGTTCTTTTCGGCTAATACCTTTTCATATTTCCCTGTTAAACAGACAGAGTTCCACCAATGCGTGGAAATTAACTTTCGATAGATATTTCCAATTATAAAGAACATTTTGAATGGCCGTGGCCATAAGTATAGTAAACAATTTAACAGAGTGATTATCTAACTGTTTGTGTAAACCTTGAGACATACATATTATTATGGAGAGTGAGAGTGGTTCAGTAATGTCCAGTATATTAGATATGGTGGACCAAACCTTAAACCAATAATCCGTGAGCAATGTGCAGGAGTAAAGAAGATGTGATAAGGAACCAGGCTGTGATTTACATGACCAGCAATTTGGTGACATAGATGCGTCAATTTTATGAGATAAAAGAGGAGTCCATGTGGCTTTATGTAATAAGAAAAATATAGATTGAAGTAAGGACGCTGATCTAATGGATTTGAAAAATATAAGGCATACAGTTGGCCAGTCAATGGCATCAGAAGGTAGGTCCAATTCTTGAATCCATTTCGACTCGGTAGGGCTACGGTCATCAGAATGTAATTTCTGAATCAGTTTGTACCACAACGAAGCTTTACCATCAAGTGCCGCCAATGAGTTGGTATGTGAAATGAGACTAGGAACTGCTTGTGAGGAGAGTACGTTTGGGAGTGAGCTCCGTATGCAGTGACGTAATTGCCACCATGCGAAGTATCGGTTTAGAGGCAAATGGAATTTGTCAGCCAGTTCTGAAAAAGGTAGCCATCTATTATGACTCAGTAAGTCTTGGATGTAATAGATACCGGCCTTCTGCCAAATTGACCATGATATGATTTTATCTTGAATTTGTAGTCTGTTGTTATTCCATAGGGGTATTAAACTAGAGGCCGACCATGGTATAGGCAGGGCATTATCAATAGAGGTCAGAACTTCTTTCAACGAAGCCAAAATAGGATTTTTACGTTCGGATTTTGATAAGGTGAGGCAGGCAATACATTGTATCTTAGTCCGTCCATATGTGGCCCATTCTAGTTTAGCCCATGCAGGAACTTGACATTCAAGAGGGGAGAAGGAAGATCGTGACCATTGTTGAATGATAAAGGCTTGGTGATATTGTAAAAAGCATGGAAAGTTGACTCCACCTCTGGCTCTACTCGCTTTCAACTTCGATAGGGCAATTCGAGGGTGTTTCTTTCTCCATAAAAATTGGGAGAGTAATGAGTCTATTTGCTTATATATTTGTTTAGGAAGGAGAAATGGGATCATACTAAGAACATAGATTATTTTGGGCGCCACAACCATTCGTATTGATTCAAGTCTTCCCCACCACAATAGAGTAAGTGGAGACCATTTTTGTGATAAGTATTTGACATTTTCCAGTAAATAATCAGCATTGAGGTGACTAGTTTCATCAATAGTTGGTCCAAATAATACCCCTAAATATTTCATTTTTGTGTCTGACCACTCAAAACCAAGTTGTTGATATTCATATTTAGTGTCTGGACAATTAAGGGGCATGATTGTGGATTTATTTTTGTTAAGTTTGTATCCGGACTCTATGGAATATTTTTCGATCGTGGACAGCAGCGGAGGTAGAGAAGAGGGTGAAATATATAACAATATATCATCTGCATACGCTGAAACTTTTATTTCTTGGTTTAGGTGTCGGAAACCATGAATGTGAGAGTTGTGTCGTATGGCAATGAGTAAAGGTTTAAGAGCAAGGTCAAACAGAAGTGGAGAAAGAGGGCAGCCCTGTCTCGTTCCTCTGCTAGGGTTAAAGGCGGAGGACAATTTACCATTTATGAATGTCTTAGTAGAGGGAGATGTGTATAATAATCTAACTTTTCGAATGAAATTAGGCGAAAAACCAAACCATTGCATTACATGAAAAAGAAAAGACCATTCCACCCTGTCAAATGCCTTCTCGGCATCCAGGCCCACAGCTAATATTTGCTGATCTGAAGAAGAATAGTTGTTTGATAGCAAGGAAATAATGGTTGAGAAAGTATGAATATTGTTTGAGGAGTGACGGCCATTGATGAATCCACATTGATCCGGGTCTATGAGTTCAGGGAATATCGTTTGGATTCTACTTGCAAGAAGTTTAGCATAAAGCTTAGCGTCTACGTTTATTAGGGAAAGGGGTCGATAATTAGTAATCTGAGTTGGGTCTTTACCAGGTTTCGGCAAAACTATTATATTTGCTTCAGTAAATGAGCCAGATGGGTGTCCATCTGACTTAAATAAAGTTTAAAAAAAAAACAATAGCTGACACGGTAAAACAGGGAGACAAGACATTTTTTAGATATATTAGAAGCTGATAAACAAAAGGCCAAATTCATGGCTGAAGCACCGGGAGCAGGACCGCACAAGACAAACATGACTAGGGATGGAGGAGTAATAGACCCTGATCGATTTTCAGAGGGTTGTGTTCGTGAGGAGCTAGCTAAAATAAAGGTAGACAAAGTGATGGGGCCAGATGGTGTACATCCAAGGGGACTGAAGAAACTTAGGGAAGTTCTGGTAGCGCCAATGACTGACCTTTTCAATGTGTCTCTAGAGTCGGGAGTGGTACCGGAGGACTGGAGAAGGGTGGATGTGGATCCTCTCCACAAAAGTGGAAGTATGGAAGAAGTAGGGAATTACAGTCCGATAAGTCTGACTTCTGTGGTAAGCAAATTAATGGAAATACTTTTAAAACAGAGAATGGTCAAGTTTCTGTAATCCTGTGGATTACAGGACTGGAGGCAACATGTATTCACTAGAGGTAGGTCTTGTCAGACAAATATGATCAATTTATTTGACTCGGTAACCAGAGAATTGGATAGAGGATATGCGCTAGATGTGGTGTATTTAGACTTTAGCAAAGTCTTTGACAGTGTTCTACACAGACATCTGATAAATAAACCGAGTGCCCTCGGGATGGGTCCCAAAGTGGCGGGCTGGGTCAGGAACTGGTTGAGTGGAAGGCGACAGGTAGTGATCAATGAAGATCACTCTGAGGAAAGGGATGTTACCAGAGGTGTGCCTCAAGGTTCTGTTCTTGGGCCTGTTCTTTTTAATATTTTTACAGTTTAGGGGGTGAAGAACTTATGTGTACGACAGAAGAGCGGGACTTGGGTGTGATTGTATGTGATGATCTTAAGGTAACCAAACAGGTTGAAAAGGTGATGGCGAAAGCTAGAAGAATGCTAGGTTGTATAGGGAGAGGTATGGCCAGTAGGAAAAAGGAGGTATTGATGCTTCTGTATAAGACTGGTGAGACCTCATTTAAAATATTGTATATAATTCTGGAGGCCACACCTTCAAAAAGATATAAAAAGGATGAAGTCGGTCCAGAGGAAGGCAACTAAAATGGTGTGTGGTCTTCGTGATAAAGGCGTATGGGGACAGACTTAAATATCTCAATCTGTTTACTTTGGAGGAAAGGCGGGAGAGGGGAGATATGATAGAGATGTTTCAATGCCTATGTAATATAAATGTGCATGAGTCGAGTCTCTTTCATTTGAAAGGAAGCTCTGGAATGAGAGGGCATAGGATGAAGTTAAGAGGTGATAGGCTCCGGAGTAATCTGAGGAAATACTTTTTTATGGAAAGGGTGGTAGATGCATGGAACAGTCTCCCGGAAGATGTGGTGGAAACAGAGACTGTGTCTGAATTCAAGAGGGCCTGGGATAGGCAAGTGGGATCTCTGAGAGAGAGAAAGAGATAATGGTTACTGTGGATGGGCAGATTAGATGGGCCATTTGGCCTTTATCTGCTGTCATGTTTCTATGTTTCTAATTCTTATGTACAACCATTATGCAATGAATTACTTCACAACTTTGCAAGAGCAAGTACAACACTAGGAATTACACTGGATAAAAGGTTATAGCATATTGAGCCTTAATAAAAGTGCTTTCAAAAAAAGAAAAGTTTTCAGTTTACTTTGGCACTTCTAATCAGACATCTAGCAGAAGAGAATTCCATTACAAGGCTGCTCAATATGAAAAAATACTCAAGGAACATATACTTTTAAATGTGACCTGAGAAATGGGAGGAAAGCTTAACAGACAATTATGTTGATGTAGATTTTTATTTGTAGCCAAAAAATGGAGTAATAAATATACTGTATATATTCTGGTGCCAAACCATTAATCATTCTGAAGAAAAATATTAGTAACTTATAGACAGGGTCTTATAGATAACCAATGCAACTTTATTTGTGTCCAGATAAGTTTTAGCTAGCAGCGTTCAAGAGGACATGTCCAGCACAGAAGTCCTTGTTGTACAGAGCTTGGGATAAATATGATCTACTGCTAGCCAAGTTCTCCAAAGAGACAGAGAAGGCTAATAACCCCCGAGTCAAACCTGCTTTATGATTGAATGTGGTAACATATTGCTTAGAAACTGAACCAAGATATACTGTAGATAACTGGCTGACATTTATAGTTTCATTGTACTTTGTTCAAATCCAATTGCTACATATCATAAATAGCAAAGTAACTTACCTGTAACAGGTGTTATCCGAGGACAGCAGGTAGATTTTCTCACATGTGGGTGATGTCATCCACGTAGCCCAGTACGTACAGTGTTAAAGTGTACTGTTACTTTAAAAAATATTCAAAGTCTTGAGACTGCCCATACTCCACATGCGCTGGTGCCTTCCTACCCAATGATGGCTCGTGGGACCATCAATTCAGTAAAAAAGCTAAGCAGCTAATTAGTGGAGGTGGGAGGGTTGTGAGAATGCATGCCAGCTGTCCTCGAATAACAGCTGTTGCAGGTAAGTAACTGTGCTTTATCCTAGGACAAGTAGGAAGCAACTTTCTAGATCTATCCTCTCTCAATATATTTAGTTCATTCACTAGTAATTTCAAAACTCAATTACTGCAACTTCTTGTACATCGCAATATATCAAAAAAGATATCAAACGACTCCAACTAATCCAAAATACAGCTATTAAAATATCACTAATTCTAAGAAATACGACCATGCTTCTCCGTTATTGAAAAATGCCCATTTTCTCCCTAACCGTCATAGAATTACTTTAAAGTTGCATTACTTACATTTAAAACACTTCAATCCAGAGAACCGTCTTCATTGGTAAGTTACTTATCCCTCATACCCCACTTAGAACACTCAGATCTTCTTCCCAAAACTTACTTTTCGTGCCTACTTTTAATACATTTGGCACTCGCTGGGACTCCTGTTTCACCGTAACTGCTCTCCCCCCCCCCCCCCCTTACATTAGAGAAGAAGCAAGCCTAGATAAATTTAAAGGAGCTCTTAAAGCTTTTTTATACAGACACGTTTTTAACAATGATCTAATCTCCTACTTTCCTCTCTCTCCATTCCGTGCAGATAATCAGCAGTTTGAATAAAACTCCTACCCCCCTCCCCTTGATCCATCCTTCTTTACTATACCTTATTGTAGTTCACCCTTAGTCCTTTTGTGCCATGTTAGTCTGTTATGTCTTTGTATCTGATAATATGTATTTTTGTTGTGTACCCCCGATTTTAAATATTTTGTATAATTGCTTAGTATTATGATAGGCGATATATCAAATAACCATTAAACTTGAAACTTATTCTCACTTATGGGACTCCCTAGTTGAAAGTAATAGGAGTTGGAGGGTAAATTGGCTTCTAAGAGGGGAATTAATTTTGGAGAACTGCTTGGCTGAACAGATTATCCTGTCTGGAATGATTCTCCAAACCATAGTGGGATGTGAATGTATGAATTTAGGACCAAGTGGCTGCTTTAAATATGCCCCCAGTGAGAGTGGAGTGTAGGTGAGCTACTGAAGTTGCCATTGCTCTTAATGTTACGTGCAATGACCTGACTTTCAAGTGACAGTTCAACCTGACCATAGCAAAAGGAGATACAGTCTGCAAGCCGGGTGAAAATAGTTCTTTTGATGAGAGGAGTTCCAAGTCTGTTTGGATCAAAAGAGAGAAACTGAATAGAAGTTCTGTGAGGTTTGGTGTGATCTAAATAATAAGAGCTCATTTAAAGTCCAATGTGTAGTGTGCAGCTTCACCAGGATGAGAATGTGGTTATGGAAAAAAAGGCGGGGAAAACTATAGACTGAAATGAAATTCTGAGATGACTTTGGAAAGGAACTTGGGATGAGTATGAAGAACCACTCTATCAGGGTAGAATGTTAAATAAGGTGGTTCTGAAACAAGTCCTTGCAGTTTACTGACTCGGCATGCAGATGTGATACAAATTTAAGACTACTTTTCAAGTGAGATGCTTGAGTGATGAAGTCAAAAGTGGAGGTGGGAGGGTTGTGAGAATGCATGCCAGCTGTCCTCGAATAACAGCTGTTGCAGGTAAGTAACTGTGCTTTATCCTAGTTCAAAGAGAAGCTTCATCAGGATTGAAAATATAACATTAAGATCCCGATTCTGGCATGCAAGGTTAGGGCATCGATCAGATGCCTGATTTTAATATTAATGACCTCATTTGCAGGCTAGAATCGGAGAATGGAAAACCACACGCTGAACCATTTTGTGCTTAAGGTAGGCAAATCCGATCGGTCGCTAAACCAGTCAAACTGGTTTAGCGATGATCATAAGACAATGGGAGACTTCAGTGCATTTAGATCTTAATTTCTAGGGCCAAAGCTGCAAATTGTCTTTTGAGGACCAAGTCTACTTTACAGTCTTCAGTATCCTTCAACATCACATCTCCTTCATTAGGTAAGGAAGTTTGTTCAGTGAACTGAGCCACCAGCGAATTCACCATCGGCTGAACAAACAGCTGCTGGAAATCCAGAGCCATAGGATAAAGCTTGGACATAGTCTTAGCCACTTGCAAGGACCCCTCTGGTGCCTCCCAGAGGTTTGTGACTAGCTTTGTGATATCCAGATGCGAGGCAAAGAACATGGTCGGAGTAACTGAGCTGCTCATAACTAAGCACTGTGCCAAGGGGGCTGGAGGAACTTCCAGCTTCAATTCTTGCAGCAAGGTAGATATGATGCCTGAGAGCATGGAGGCTTTGAACAGCCAGCACACCGTGGGGTCTTCCTCATGGTCCACCTCTTGTCTGCTGTTCTTGTGCAGAAAACCAGACTCTGCCATAGAAACTGCATCCTGGGATAATAATGGCATGGAATCAAGTTTCAAGTTTATTAAAAAAAAATTTTAGACCGCTTATTCAGATTTCTAAGCGGTTTAAAATATAAAATTACATAAAAGCACATAAAAACAAGGGATACTAGATAACGTCCAAACATAACAGAAGGTTTTGATGTAACGTATGGTACAACTTCAAACATTAGGGTAGTAGGGAAGAACTACAATTATTTATAGAAAAGGAGCAACATAAAAGGGAAAAGACAATAGGTTAGGGCAGTGGTTCCCAAACCTGTCCTGGGGGACCCCCAGCCAGTCAGGTTTTCAAGATATCGCTAATGAATATGCATGAGAGAGATTTGCATACCTGTCACTTCCATTATATGCAAATCTCTCTCATGCATATTCATTAGGGATATCTTGAAAACCTGACTGGCTGGGAGTCCCCCAGGACAGGTTTGGGAACCACTGGGTTAGGGTAAAAAAGCAGTTATTTTAAATTTTGCCCTTAAGAGGACAGTTGTTATCCAAAAGCGTCTTGAAACAAGAATGTTTTTAGTTTTGCTTTAAAATGTTTTGAATCAGATTCACAGCGCAAGTGGTTAGGCAGCGAATTCCATAGGGTAGGGGCAGTAACCGCAAAGTTATTGGAACGCAACGTATTAATCGATTTTAAAGAGGGTATGACAAGGAGATTCTGAGAAGTTGAACGGAGGAATTTTGATGTGCTATGGGGAATTAGAAGTCTGATGATGAAATCCGGTTGATTATTTAATTTTGTTGTGAGTGTTAAGAGTAAAATTTTATAGCTAATTCTAGGTTCAACTGGTAGCCAATGTGCGTTGAACAAAAGGGGTGAAACGTGATCGTATTTTTTTGCACCACAAATGATCTTAATAGCTGTATTTTGCACGATCTGGAGCCGTCTAATTTCTTTTTTTGTGATGCCCTTATACAGGGCATTGCAGTAGTCTATGCAGGAAATTACCAAAGAATGGATTAGTATGTTTAAGGAGGCCGATTCGAGTAACTTAGCGAAAGAACGTATCATTCTTAGTCGATAGAAACATTTCTGAACGACTGTACTAAAGTGATGATGATAAGAAAATTTATTGTCATAGGTAACTCCTAATAGTTTTAAGGTTGGAACAATTTTGATGGGAAGTGATTCAAGCTTCAAAGGAGCTTGAAGTGTTAATCCTTCTCTAAAAGGAAAAATCATAAGTTTTGATTTGTTGATATTTAGGGACAATTTATTCAGATCTAACCAGGTTTTGATTTTTCCTAGTTTATGATTGATGGAGATTACTTCTTCTTTATTATTAAGATCAATGGGATGAATCAGTTGCACATCGTCCGCATAAGCGAATATGGTAAAGCCAATGGATTGGGCAACTGTCAGAAGGGGCGATAAAAAAATGTTGAAGAGTGGTGATAAAATAGATCCCTGCGGTATTCCGTGTTTAGTGGAAAAAGATTCAGATGAGGTGCCATTAAAGATGACTTTTGATGATCTATCTGTGAAGTAGGAAACAAACCAATCCATGACCTGGTCAGATATACCAATTTCTTGAAGTCGCATTAGAAGCAGGCTATGATCAATAGTATCGAAAGCGGAAGAAAGATCTAAGGAAATAAGAAGCACAGATTGATGGTGATCAAGATAGTATAGTATTTTAGTAGTAAGTCCTAGCAAGGAAAGTTCTGTAGAATGACAATGACAGAAACCAGTTTGATTAGGGTGAAGTACGTTAGTTTTCTCTACAAAGTCAGAGAGTTGATAGAAAACTATTTTTTCTGTGAGTTTTGCCATGAATGGTATGTTTGCTATGGGATGATAGTTAGACAAATCCTGAGTACTAATGTTTTGATCCTTGATAATCGGATAGATGATTGATTGTTTCCAGTTCTTGGGTAAGGATCCGGAAGACAAACTTGAATTGACCAAATCTTTTATGTATGGACCGAAAATGGGAAAGAATCGTTTTAACAGGAAGGGGGGGGGGATGACTTCTGCGCTAGTCCCTTTTAAATTGAACTTGTTAATATATCTTTGTATTTCCTCCAAGCTAGGAAGGGTGAAATGAGAGCATTTAGAATAGGACAGATTAGTTGGATTGTTGGAGCCTACGTAGTCTATGGAGGAGCATGAGGTAACATTAAGTGAAAAAGTGTCTCTGATTTTCTGAACTTTATCGATAAAGAAAGTGGCAAGGGCTTGTGCTGTGGGTGTAAGAATGGGTTTATTCGTTTCCTTTTTCTTTGTCGTCAGGGATTTGACAATTGCGTATAAAGCAGTGGAGTTTTTAGCCTTTTTAATTTGTTAGGAGTAGTATTCTTTTTTAGTTTTGTTAATTTCAGATCTGTAGTACGTGGCATGTTCCTTGAATTTGTTGAAATTGAATAGTGTTTTATTGTGCCTCCATTTACGTTCAAGGGAACGTAGTTGTCTTTTTAGTAGATTTAGTAGTGGATTTTTTTGTTTACGGGAAGAGATTGTGAATGTGACTGCTGGTGCTACAGCATTTAGGAGGTTGCCAATGGATTGATTCCAGACTTTCCATCCTTTCAGTCTCTCAGACTGAATATCCGGGTCCAGCTCTGTGTCCTTGTCTGGTCAAGGTGCATGCTGAGAGATGTTCCCCTTCGCTACCGCCTCCATCAGGCTTTATGCAGACACCGATGACCTTTGGCAGTTCAAGTAGGCATTCCACATCAGTCTCACAAAATCTGGGGTAAAGCCTTGTACTAGGGGTCCCAAGGACCTTGACAGGGAATCATTACTGGTCCTATCGGGCTCTGCAAGAACCACAAGATTGCGCTTAGCCAAAGCACCTTCAGAGAACTCTGAGAAGGGTCTCTTCCCGCTAAGCCCAGGGCTCCTGCCCCTCCCCTCGGCTGGCCATCCAGCACAAACCTGGAATGATACAGGGGTAGGAATGCTTGAGGGGTAAAAAGTAACATTGAGGGGTTTTGAAACGGATGGAGGCTTTAGAAAAAAAATCCAAGATGACAATTTCCAGCAAAACTGTGCCAAAAATGGCTCATGGGGACTCTCCTGAAGTATAAAAAATGTAGGGAAAGGAGTTTTAGAGGTGGTGGATCTTGGCTCTGGCTACATAAACCTTCAAATTTCACTTTTGGAGACCTCCCTGATTTCCCCCATAGGCTATAATAACTTTACTCACTGTGCCTGCCTACTTCAGCTTAGGAATACAGCTGCAACAAATGAAGAAGAACTCTGCCTCATAGGTTCGCGGAACAAACCTGGTCTTTGGGCTGCCAGTTGGACTGATGGACTGAGCCTCAATCCCCAGGAAACATCATGCTGCAAAGAGGGAGAGGACCACGCAGTCAGCCCACTATTAAGTCTGGCCATGCTGAGACATAACCAAACAGCCTACGCTCAAGCTCTAACAAATCAGGGATGTGAGCAGCTACATAGGTGATGGCCCCTGAGCTCCAAAAAAATACAAAAACAGGCTAGCTAGGTGTCTCTGAGGGCTGATCCTGCTAGAAACAGACTTCCGCAGTACAAGTGATTAAATGGGAACCCCTGTGCACCGAGCCTCCAATCAACCACTAAGAAAAAATACCCCAAAATAATAAAGCTGCAAAGCAGAAACACTTCTAAGCAACTTGCTTGCAGAGAATAACTAAGGGGAAAGAGGTGGAGTTCAAAGATGATTGACAGCATTCTGCAAGCAACTTGTGGGTTCAGATGCTTCACCTAGTTGTCCATAACTCAAAAAGCAAGTCTTCTGCATTTCGCAATGAAGTCAATGCTCCAGTCTGTCACAAAATATGCATCAGTACTGTTACTTAGATCAAACAATAAGATGAGTAAGCTTTTACTACTGGATTCTATAAAGCTAAGTGGCCAAATTTCCAACTAGCTTGCAAATTTGGGTGCTCAATAATGCCATGTTTTGTCATACAATGCTCTACCACACTGTTCGCCACTCTTGTCCTACTATACTTTACTATACACTATACTTACCATGCTATGTTGGCCATGCTTCGATCTCTCATGCCTTGTCTGCTGTTCCATGTCTTCCATGCTATGCTTTGTCATGCACGCTTGCCTAACCATTTTTTTCTAGTTGTCATACTATCTTTGGCATGCCTATAACACTATGTTTACCGTGCAATGTTTTGCTGAACCATGCTCGCCATGCTATGTCTCACCATACCATGTTTTGTCATATTATATTTTTACCATGTTTTGTTAACTTTGGTTTGCCATCCTTGTCAGACAATGTTTGCCATGCTATCTTTTACCATACTATGACTGAAAATGTGGCACATTGGTTAGAAATGTGGGTTGTAGATTCCCCCATTGCCCCAAGTATATTGCATAGATTGTGAGCCCACCAAGATAGGGAAAAATTCTGGAGTGCCTGAATAAATTCATGTAAACCGATCTGAACTTCCCTGTGAGAATGGTATAGAAAACTGAATAAATTAATAATGCCAGTTAAGTGCCTAATTTGTTAAATTAGGCACCAATTGACATTAAGCACCAATAACAGCTCTTAAATAGTGTTAACTGATACTAATTGGCAGAACAGCATTTAGGGCTAGATTCACTAGGCAAACTGATCATGTACCAATTGGTTTGCGAGCCCTTTACGACCAAATTTCCCTCCAAGCCTATTCACTAACGCCTGTAGCGATCCGATCCCAACCCTCCCATGCAAAACAGCCAAGCGATTGATTCACTAACAATTGCCTGGCTATTTCGAATCGGGTTTTACTATTAGCAAACCTGACTGCTGCAGACTTGCCAGTAACTGAGTTACCGACAGGTCTGCAGGTTTTTTGACGGGCCTGCCTGTCTTTTTTATTCATTTTTTTCATGGCACACGGAAAATATCTGCCCCATAAAAAAAATTAATAAAAGACAGGCAGGCCTGTCAAAAATATGTACCTCCCACACACACACAAACGCTCCCTCCTGCCATAAGCGCTTTAAAAAAAACAAAAAAAACCCACATTGCCGATGCTGCAGCATTCCCCCCCCCCAACCGGCACGGCCCTCACCCTCCCTCCCCGCGACCAGCACAGCCCTCGCCCCCCACGGCCCATCTACCCTCTGGCACCAAAAAGTTGGGAGCAGGAGGGGTGCTCAGTCCCTCCTGCTCCGTAAGCCTCCTACCCTGACCGGCCCATCTGCACCTGTACCGTTAAAATAGTTGGGAGCAGGAGGGGTGCCCGGATTCTATACATGGCACTCAAAATTGTGCGCTATTCTGAGATGCATGCACAAGTAAATTGGCCAGCAACCCAATTAGCACCAATAATTAGGTGCTAACAATTATTGGCATTAATTAGCAACAATTTGGATTTGTGAACATCTTGTAAAGTGCTATGCTGTAAAGATCTGCACGTATATCTTTTGGAGTACTACTGAAAAGCTGGCATGGCTATGGGAAGGGGAAGGGCAGGTCAGGGGCTGTCACTAAAGATACACAGAGTATTGCAGACTACCAGGGATCCACCCCTAACTTACAGGCTAGAGAATGACATGGGGACAAATTTGTCCCCATCCCCGCAGAAACTCAATTTCCCCACCCTGTCCCTGCCCCATTCCTGTAAGCTCTGCCTTAACTGCACAAACCTGGAACACATGATTTTAAAGTGTTTGAGGCTTGTGCAGATGAGGACGGAGCTTGTAAGGAATGGGGCAGGGAAAGAACTTGTGGGGATGGGATGGGAAAATGAGTTCCCGCAGAATCGGGGAAAAATTTCTCCCTGTGGCATTCTCTAATTTACATTATGCCCAAAGTCGGGCATGGAAATCAGCTCCAAGTACTGATCTGTAGATGGTGCGCATTACTGAATCTAGTCCATGATGCATAAAGCAGATTTTCAAAGAGAAAGTGTATGAGCATTTTGAGCATTTTCCCTTTGAAAAATGAGCCTGTAGATCCACGACTATGTTGAACAGCGAGAATGAAAATTGCTCCTGTAATGTATACACAAGGCTGGCTCTTTATTATAAGGCAGAAAGATATTTCACAGCCCAGTTCTGCAGGCATATATTGCTGGTCTAGTTTTCTAATAGCCAAAATGAATATGTATGAGAGATTTTCATAGACCAAGTCTATAGTGCATATTCGTTCCAAATATCCTGAAATCAAGCCAATTAGGTTACAAATCACTGTCCTAGATTCTAAATCTATTGAAGTCCATTGCATCAAATAACACGCACAATGATTGGTCATAATAATAAACATTATAGAGGTTATATAGGAGTAGCCATGTGGTTAGAATAAGAAGCTCACATTCTGCTTCTTCCACTGACTCTTTGTGAACTTGGGCAGGCCACTTTGTCCTTGACTGCTTCAGATACTACCTAGGTTGCAAGTCCACTTGAACAAGGAAATAAGTTGTGTGCCTGTTTTGTAATTTACTGTTAGCTTCAATCTGGAAAAGCGAGTAATTAAAATCTCTCTAATCCAATCCAAATTCCTACATGCAACAGACACACACCAAAGAATGTATGGAAAGTGAATAGTCACTCTAGAATCTACGTTGCTATAACACTACCCTAGCTTGGCTGGCATCTGTTCTGGCACTCCAGTTGAAAGCTCAGTTCAACGCAAACAGAAGCTTGCAGGACTGGCTTGGAGTAATGGCTTTCTACAGACACGAAGTTCCACACCGCAGGAGGGTTTCAGGAGCATCCTTTTGTCACTTTCCACACATCACTCATACAAACTGCGACAGGTTGGGAACTTTAATGTTAATGTCCCCAATATTAATGTTGCGTGGAATTTCTGGTAAGTTGATGTTCTTCACTGCTGACACTGCCCGTGCAGGAGCTGCTGAAAGGCCACTCTGTAAGAAAGGGAAGGAAGATATGTAATGCTGACCCATGAAATAAAAAAAGCTTTTTTAGACAAACCATTTCAGTGCATAGTTCTGGCTGTTAGAAGCCATTACATGAAAGTGCTAAATCAATTTCTTTTCTTAGTCTTATAAAGGCATCAATGCCTAAGTTAAAATCCATTTTCTCACTTTAAAAAATGCTAACTATAGGCACCAGGCAGTCATGGCTAATAACCAAATGCTGTGAACTGTACGTCTTCTTTTGGAGAAGAGCAACAGAATACAGTAGTCAGACAGATTTTGCAATGCATGAAAGAGCCTGCGTAGACATTTCAGAGAATGCTCAAAGCTGAAAGAAGAAATCTACAGGATCTACTAGAGACCGGTGCCTCTGACCTTAACATAAAGGAGATAATTCTATTAACTGGGCACTTCAATGGGGAGCTACTGGTGCCAATTCTATAATGCCACTTAGATGTGCCTAAAATGCTAGAGAATACCAGTGTGAATCTGCTTTGGTGTGCCAAAATTAGATGTGATCCCTTAAACCAGAAGAGAATGATGTGGATATGGTTCAATCAATGATCTGAAACAATGTCAAAACATAGCATTTTGTTTCTGCAAATTGGCGCTTAATGAAATAAGATAACACTCTTTTCAGCTACAGTGGCAAAATAACACTCAGAATTTAGGAGGTTGGTTGGTTGGGCTGAGAACTTTCCAGCATCCCCTCATATTTTTAAAAATAATTTTGCCATTATTTTGGGTATATCCTAGATTACCATGAAATCTTAAAAATGCATGTCATAGTTATAATTATTTAAAACAAGCTATTTGGCAGGACCCTGCACAAGGTTTCTAGGTATGACTCCAGTTGGGAAAGCTGGCCAAGGTTAGGAAACTTCTATTATTGCCTGAATTATAACTCATTTTGTTTCTACTGCATTGCAAATGAAAACATATATATCGTGATCTGGTTCTGAGACCTGCAGAATATCAAACAAAGCCCAAAGAGAACTTTAGGTCCTAGACCTTGAAGCAAGAGGCATGAAAGGAGAAGGAAAATATAAGAAAACTGCATGTGGCACCATAAATATACATTCCTGATTCAATCTTCATTTTTAAAGTCATATCTCAGAATGCCTAATTTGTTCAGGCAAATATGAACAAAGATTTTTTGGGCCAAGAAAATAGCTCAGACATGGGGATCTCAGTTTATATTGAAGTCCTCTGGGCTGTGGTCCCCCTGCCCGGACCTGCCTATAGCCCTGGTGGTCCAGCGGTGAGCAGGGACAGGAATGATCCTTCTCGCATCCTGACCTCTCTAGACCTTATGTTTGAAACCCTGGTGGTCTAGTGGTGAAGTGGGACAGAAGTGATCTTCCTATGCTCCCGCCCTGTGAGAGCTGCGATCAAAAATGCCTGCCTTGAGTTCTCAATGCAATCTCGTGAGATAGGCCTGCTGTGGGCATTGGGGGATAGGTACGAAGGGAAAAAAGGAGGGAGAGAGGGCTAATGCAAGGCAGGGCACTTGAATATTAATCCCCCGGTTTATAGTCAAGGCAATTTTTTATCCCCTTTATTTGAGACACAAAAAAAGATTACCTCGGCTTATATTCAGGTAGGTTCATATTTGAGTATATGTGATAGATTTCTAGAATCCTTTCAATGAGCAGTAAGCAGCACAAAATCTCTGCTCTCATGCAAAAATATACTTGATGATATTTAAGCCAGAGGGTGATATTTAATGGAATTTGCTTGAGGAAGGAAAGGTGAGTAGTGGAGTGCCACAAGGCTTGGTGCTGAGGCTGATTCTGTTCAATATATTTGTGAGTGATATTGCTGAATGGTTAAAAGGTTAAAGGTTTACCTTTTTGAAGATATCAAGATTTGTAACAGAGTGGACACCCCAATGGGAGTGGAAAAACAGGAAAAATGATCTGCAAAGCTTAGAAGAATGGTCTAATGTTTGGCAACTAAAATCCACTGCAAAGAAGTGCAGAGTGATGTGTTTGGGGAGTAGAAGTCTGAGAAGCCGTATGTGCTAGGAGCTGAGAGGCTGATATGCATGGACGGGGAAAGGAAGCTTGGGGTGAGTATCTGAGGATCTGAAGGTTAAGTGTCAATGCGGTGGCTGTAACCAGAAAGATGCTGGGCTATATAGAGAGAGGTGTAATCAGTAGAAGAAAGAAGGTGTTGATGCCCTGCAAAGGCTGTTGGTGAGGCCCCACTTGGAGTACTGTTTTCAGTTTTGGAGGCCATATCTGGCTAAGGATGTAAAATGACTTGAAGCGATCCAGAGAAAAATGATGAAAATGGTATGGGGCTTGTGCCAAAAGAGACTGGAAGACTACGAGGTCTGTTCAGAAAGTTCCAGCACTTATTTTATAAAAATATCTTAGAATTTATTCTATTGGGTCCCCTTCAAAGTACCCCCTTTCCCTACTTACACACTTTTCCCAATGTCATTTCCATTTCTGGAAACAGTCCTTAAACACATTTTCAGAAATTGCCAAAAGTCACTGCGTTGAATTTTGCTTTGTCTTCAATGGTGTTGAATCGCTTTCCTTTCAGCGTGGATTTAAGTTTAGGAAAGAAGTAGTAGTCAGCAGGGGCCGAGTCAGGAGGCTGGGGAAGAACTGTCATTGTACTTTTGCACAAAATTTGCAAATTTTGATACATTCAAAACACCTTCCACGACTCGTGATATGTTCCTCATAAGCCACTTTCAACATTTCCTAAGTTTCTGTAGTGGTCTTACCAATTTAAAACAGAACGTCATGCTGAAACGCTGCTCATTGAGGTCTCACATAATGAAAAATAACTGATCACGAAAACACAGTTTCACAAAAACTGCTGGAGCTTGGAGAAGAAAACAGATATCAACAAACGGAAAAAAGGAGGTTACTTGTGAAGTTTCAAACTACTCTACACCGCCTAACGCGTCTCAAAAGAACTTCCCTTTGGCGCACAATTCAAACTGTCCTGGAACTTACTGAACAGACCTTGTTTACTCTAGAGGACAGGAGGGACAGGGGAGCTATGATACAGACATTTAAATAGTTGACAGGTATTAATATAGAAACAAACCTTACCAGAAAATGGTAAAAACCAGAGGGCATGAATTGAGGATGCAGGGTGGCAGACTTAGGAGTAATGTTAGGAAATTATTTTTTATGAAGAGGATGGTTGATGTCTGGAATGCCAGAATCTGTTGCTCTAATTCATGCCTTTCTTATTTTCAGTTTCCAATCATTGCACCAATTGTGCTGGGGGGGGGGGAGGTAGTGACTGCGAATGCATGCATTAAAAATTCCCTCTTAAATTGAATGTGTGAAACTAAGCAAGACAACTACAAACAGGAACTAACAGGAAGAACTACTTAGTATAAAAAATTATCAAGAAACTGATAACCATGCTGTTAGGCAAGGTCAGACAAAAGATAAGAAGCAAAGATTTTCTTGTTGTTTGATTGCTATTATGTCTTTAGTTTCATTCTTTGACCAGTTTTACGGCTTTTTTTTTTTTTTTTAATCTATTGCATAATTTTAATGTACAGTACTTTGCTATGATTTGCGAAGGGCAGAATATCAAAATTTTTAATAAATTTAACATACAAGGATAATTGCCTCTTAATATTAGAAAAAACAACACATTGTTACAGAGCATAGACTTATCTGAAAGCAAAACATCAGCTAGGCTGCAATGTAGCTTGCAAGTATATAGCAAATTCAGAAATAATGGCTCTCCAATACATGCCAATCTTTTCACTTAAAAGTCTCATGAACTGTGAACCTGCATTTTCTTTCCCTACTCTCACATCTGTCTCTTTGATGTCTATCTTCCACCAATATATTTTTGCTTATTTCTCTCCTTTCCATTTTTTTCATTCTGTCTTACATCTAACTGCTTCATCAATCTCCCCATCTCTTCTAGCCAGCTACCAAATACAGTCAAACTTCGGTTTGCGAGTAACGCGGTTTGCAAGTGTTTTGCAAGACGAGCAAAAAACTCCAGCAATTTGTAACTCGCAAACCGAGCGCTGTCTTGCAAAACGAGCAAAATTTACCTGCAGCTTAAGTTGATTTTCCAACCCTGCTGCCCCACGATCTCAGCGACATGCTCAGAGCTGAAGCGAGGCAGGTCCTGCTCCTCCACCACACCGTTAAACCAAGCTCCGCATGCACCCAACCCAAGAGAAGCCAGTAGCGAGCAACAGCCAATCCCGTTCAACCAGTTCCTGCACGCGCCCAACGCATGAGAAGCCAGCAGTGAGCAACATCCAATCCCGTTCAACCAAGCCCCGCACACGGCCAACCCAAGAAAAGCCAGCAGCCATTCTCAAGCGTCTCACCCGACGAGGGTTGAAAGTGGCATTCAATCAGCTCAGGGATCCGGGAAGGGGGCGCCAGACCGACCTACTGTACCTTCGAGCCGGGAAGAAGACTGATTTGGGCCGTATTGTTCCCCAGCCGCTGGCGGCGAATGGATCCTGCTCTGAAGGAGAGGGAATGCAGGACTGAAATGGTGCGCGAGAGAATGGCTAGTAAAGTAAGTAAACGAGGCGATCTGCGCCGCTCCCATGTCGCTTTATTGTCCTGTCCTAGTTCAACTAAGTAACAATCATATTCAAAAATCTTGACAGGGATGCTCCCTGTTTCGTTTTACTGGAACTGAGTATAATTCTAAGATGGGGGGTGAAATTGGACGTACCCAGGACGCGCCATTAAAGCAAGAGTGAGGAACAATGTAGAACAAATCAACTGAATTTCCATTATGTCCTATGGGGAAAGTTGCTTTGATATATGAGCGCTTTGGATTATGAGCATGCTTCTGGAACGAATTATGCTTGTAAACCAAGGTACCACTGTACTCCATTCTTCTGCTTCCCTTATTCTCCCTATTGCTCTCTATCCCTAAGACATTTCTATCCCATCACTCTGTCTCCACCACCTCTCTTTCTCTAGCAACAATTGCTTTTCTTCTTCCCTTCAGTCTACCTCCCCTTGCCTCTCTCTCTCTAAAATCAGGCCATTCAGAGCATATGCCTAACTACAGGTGATATAGGCAAGAAAAGGCACAGACATGGGGAATAAACTGCTGCATTCTCCTCATTCTCTTTCTCACCATCCCTTTGATGTAACCAGGAGCAGCAGAAGTTGCACCAGGACTATGTATGGTCTGTTTCTGTATCAGTTTGATAAATTCCTAGGTAAGAAAAATACAAGCTGTCTTCCTCCTATATCTATACCAAGATAACATTCCCAGAGCTAGGGTAACCTCCATATTTCCCCTCCTTCCTTCCCTAACCCACACACACTTTCTCTCTCCCTCCTTCTACCAGGGATCTATTTTCTCTTCTCTCCATCCTGTGCAACTCTCTTGAACCTTCAACCTCCATTCTCCCTTGGGCATTTGCTCCCTTCTCTTCTTCACTATTCTGGATATACGCTCCATCTTCAGCACCTCTCACCCCCCTTGGGAGTTCTTATTCTCTCCTCACCTTCTTTGCTTATTCCTCTCTTAACCCTTTGCTTTCCCCAGAGCTGTAAGCAGCTAAATTATGCTGAGGATAGACAAAAATAGACCTTTCTTCCCCATCCACCCTTGCTTTATCCCTTCCACCCATCACCAGACGCAAAGAAAAATGCAGTGATGCTGGGATAGGGGCAAAGTGGAGTTGGTACAATTGGCGGGAGAGGGGAGATATGATAGAGACGCTTAAATACCTATGTGGCATAAATGCGCATAGGATGAAGTTAAGAGATGATAGGCTCAGTTGTATAATCTAAGGAAAAACTTTTTTTTACAGAAAGGATTGTAGGGTGGAACAGTCTCCTGGAAAGAGGTGGTGGAGACAGAAACTGTGTGGGATACAGAGGAAACGTGGGATCTCCTAGAGAGAGGAAGAGATAATGGTTACTGCAAATGGACAGACTGGATGAGCCATATGTTTCTGTATGTCCACATAGAGTGGACTGGGTTTAGTTTTGCACTTTTAACTTCCATTTCTAAATCTCAACACTGCAACCAGAGTAAAAGAAAGAGGCACAACATACAAATATTTAAGTTTTAACATCTTAATAGTAACTAGTCCTTTTCCAGTGTTATTGGGCCTACCTGCTTTCTTTTTCAGAAAAAAAAGTGGGATTTGGTAAGTGGGACGATGCTTGAACTTAAGTTTTCTCGGTAATTCATGGCCATTGGACTATCCTCTCTTACTGTACGTAGCAAAACGTCTTTCTGATAACTGATGATTCCCTTGGCAAATAGTAACGGTAAATGATGACAGATAAAGGCCAGCATAGTCCATCTAGTCTGCCCAGTAAGGTAGCTAGAGTTGTATCTGCTGCTGTGTGCAGGTTATACCACTCTATGCCTTTTTTGAAGTGTGAAAGGCCTGTAGCTGTACATTTTCCCCATCTAGGAAGACAATTAGTTTTGTTCATTAATACCTTTCAAATACGTATTTGAAATCTTTTTATTAAACAAATCAAAACAGCAGCAAAGAATGAACAATGGCAATTACAAAAGAATTATGTTACTACAGAAAAAAATTCCTCCTACTTTTCTGAATCCAATAACCTTTTCCCTCTTCATAATATACCAGAACAAAATACCACAATCCTGAGATGCCTTTGATCTTATAACTTCCCAGTACAATGAAGCCCCCACTGGAGAACCAGAATCTCAGCCCTCCCCCCCCAAATAATCTATAATCCCTCCAAGAAAGTCAAACTAAGAATTAAAAATAAAAATACAAATACAACTTATAAGTCTAAATTGTTAGCCTTTCAAGTATGTGAATGTCTGTGTCATATCTCCCCTCTACCTCCTTTCCTCTAGTCTGGATATACATATTCAGGTCTTCAAGTCTCTTGTCAGGTGTCTTCTCACACCATTTTCATTGCCTTCCTCTGAAAGTCTTTTTATATTCTTAGATCAGGATTTTTTTTTACATGAGTACCTAGAAACCAACTAATAGGAGCCATACCCCCACCCCCCAAAAAAGCAGAAAGGGAATAGGATCCCTTATGTCCCTGTAGATTTGCCTCTCCTAAATCTTAGATAAAGGAGAAGAGGTCCCAAGATGGATACTGGCAATGTCTGAGGCAGTAATCAGGCAAATTAAAAGCTTTGACAGGGTCTTCTATCTGAAAGAAGATTAGCAAGGTAAGAACCTAATCTTTCATTCAGTAGCGAATTCACAGGATTTTGTACAGTAGCTGACATGCCAAAGCAGAGTCAGATGTCTAAGGAGAGACAAATGAGCCTGCCCGCAGAACAGAGGACCCAAAAATGGTATCTTCTCGAGCCACCACATCCACTCTGTAGAACACAAGAACATAAACAGTGCCTCTGCTGGGTCAGACCAGAGGTCCATCATGCCCAGCAGTCTGCTCACGCGGCAGCCGATCAGGTCCAGGACCTGTATAGTAATCCTCTATCCCCTTCTATCTCTTTTTTCTTCAGGAAATCATCTAATCCCTTATTAAACCCCAATACCGTACTCTGTCCTATCACACCCTCTGGAAGCGCATTCCAGGTGTCCACCACCCTTTGGGTAAAGAAGAACTTCCTAGCACTGGTTCTGAATCTGTCCCCTCTTAATTTTTCCAAATGCCCTCTTGTTCTTGTAGTTTTCAAAAGTTTGAAGAATCTGTCCCTCTCCACTTTCTATATGCCCTACCATCTTGCTTGTAGAGAGACAACTGAGAAATTGGAGGGCAGCCCAGAGAGATGGGAGGTGGAGAAAAAAAGATTGCAAATAAGGCTCTCTACAAGAATTCTTGAGATAGATTTGAATCTCACAAACCTTGCTGAAAATATAATAGCATGCATAATGAAACTTCAATCTTGGGCCCTTACTGTGCAAATGAAGCTGAATGAGTCCAAAAACAAACTACTGTGGCTTGGCCCAAAACTAGATCAACTATCTTCGTCCATTTCATTGCCATCTGGATCTTCACTGCAGACTGAATTCTCAAGTAAAGTTTTGGTGTCGTCATAGACTCAACACTTTCATTCAATGACCATCTTAATTGTCTGGTGAAAAAATGCTTCTTTAATCTCCATATGCTGAGAAAGTGAGATCCTGCTTCTACCAAAAACATTTTGCTGTCCTCATACAATCAATCATTCTTTCGAGGTTGGATTATTGTAATTCGGTCTATCTAAGTCTAAACAAGAAAAGATCCAGAATACTGCAGCTAGGTTGATCTTTTCAAAAAGCAAATATGATCATGTTTCCCCGCTTTTGTTATAACTTCACTGGCTCCCAGTAATCTCTAGGGTTAACTTGAAATGTGCATGTCACTCTTCCCCCTTTAATTCCTCTATCCTGGAACTCTGCGAGACCTGATATTACCAGATCTATCCAAAAGCTTAAATTATCTTTCCCCTCGTTAAAAGGCGTTATCTATATTGGAAAATTAGGAAAATCTCTCTACTTTAAAATTACTGAATAAAATTACTGAATTTGGAATAACTTTCCTGTCCAGCTGCGTAATTTGGGCTCTTTCCATTATTTAAAAAATATCTGAAAATGTGACTATTTTCAAAAAATGTAAATCCCGCTGCTCTCTATATAACCACTAATTCTTATTATATTTTCCTTTCTTAAACTCTTGTAAACCGTTTCAAGCTCTATTCTTATAGAGAAGATGCGGTATATAAGCTTAAGGTTTAGTTTAGTTTAGACTACCTGAAGGTTCAGGAATAATGTGTCTGTTGCACTAGAAAAGCCTGTTACTTATGGCTTATTTGCCAATATATTAATTTTATTAGGCAAGCCGGATGCATATCAGAAAGATAATGGGGTCTCTTAAACTCCAAAGTGCTGTGAAAAAAGAGGCAATGCGTTCTACAGCCCAAGTAGCATTTTCAAAATCACAACCAACTACTTCAAGACCAGTGACAGCATCATTGCAGTCATCAGTCTGCCTTTATTTTACAGTGGATATTTTAGACTGGGCTTGGCTTCCAACTGTAAAGATAAAATATAACAAAGTATATTGATGCAATCTTTCTAGCTACCCTTTACATCTAGTTATAAAAAATAAAATAAAATACATCTGCACAAACCAACAAGAGTTCTGTTCACTGGAAAAATTAAGACCCCCTTTTATCAAGCTGTGGTCGATCATTTTAGCACGGATTGGCAAGGTAAATGCTCCGATGCTCATAGGAATTGAATGAGAATCGGAGCATTTACCTCTCCAGCCTGTACTAAAATGCTCTATTGCAGCTTGATAAAATGGGGCCTAAGGTAGCAACTCGGCTTACTGCTTTGTGAAACCCTCACAGTCATAGCATTTTATTTAATTAACAATAGCTTCAACATATTTGATATTATGGCTAATTCAGGGCTTTAGCTGGCATATAAAAGACAAAAAAGCCACCTGTTTTACCCTGGTAAGAATGCTGCTTTGTATGAGCTCTACGTGGGCTTTCTTGGACTAGATACATTTTTATCTCTTGAGATTATAATTAGTGGCCACTTTAATAGCTTGTCGTAAGTAAGTTGATTACCTCAGACTTTTCCAGTCGATTCTGAGCTTCTATCTGAGAAACTACTTCATTCATGTTGGTCTCCAGCACCATCCCTCCCATCACCACTTCATGCAAGATGTAATGAACCTAAAGAAATAGAGATATAGAGGACTGTATAATAATTCCAGCAAAGGACTGACATTAAGACATCTTCCTTCCTAATTAATGCAAAATCTATTTGGTAAAGCAACTAAAAGCTATGACGATGTGCTATTATTAGTGCTTGCCACCACTCAGAGAAAAATAATTTTTTTAGACATAGGCAAAGTGTTACAAAACCTGTAAATTTCAGATCCAAACACCCCCATCTGAAAATTAAATGGTGTTAACAAATTTAGCATCCTGGAGGATAATACTCCTGTCTAATTCATTCACATGTAACATCTGTGAGCATCTAGTGTTAACAATTTCAGCATGGTCAGTTCAACCTTTTGCAAAGCCAAAGTAAGTAAAATAAGGATTAAATGCATGCTTGTAAAGCATTTACATAAATGAATGTATAAAACAGAACTGTCATTGTAACCTTCAAATGCACAGCTACCCAAAAATTCAGCTGTTCCAAATATCAACATACCTCATATTAAGGATGATGGTTTAAAATAAAATCCAGAATATCATTGGTAGTTGCTCTATGTATTTCATATTTTCTCAGGCATGCTTCAAATTTACCACAGCAAAGAAGTTATTTTATCAAAAATGCTCAAACATACCTCTTTGGGGTCCTTTTATTAAAGTGCGTTAACTGATTTAGCACATGCTAAATGCTAAGACATAAGAACATAAGAATAGGCTTACTGGGTCAGACCAATGGTCTATCAAGCCCAGTAGCCCGTTCTCACGGTGGCCAATCCAGGTCACTAGTACCCCTGGCCAAAACCCAAGGTTTAGCAATATTCCCTGCTACCAACAAAGGGCAAGCAGTGGCTTCCCCCAAGTCTTTCTCAATAACAGATTATGGACTTTTCCTCCAAGAACTTGTCCAAACCTTTCTTAAAACCAGCTATGCTATCTGCTCTTACCACATCCTCTGGCAACAGGTTCCAGAGCTTAACTATTCTCTGAGTGAAAATTTTTTTCCTCCTATTGGTTTTAAAAGTATTTCCGTGTAAGTTCATCGAGTGTCCCCTAGTCTTTGTAATTTTTGATAGAGCAAAAAATTGATCTACTTGTACCCCTTCTACTCCACTCAGGATTTTGTAGACTTCAATCCTATCTTCCCTCAGCCATCTCTTTTCCAAGCTCATATGAGAGGAGTTCCATCCCCTTTACCATCTTGGTCGCTCTTCTTTGAACCTTTTCGAGCGCCACTATAGGCATCTTATCATTTAGCGCGCATTTATTTTTAGCTCACCTTAATTAAGGACCCCTTTGTTAAAATACGTTTCAGCATTTGGAATACCAGTTCACATTACAAGCAATGGAAAGTTGGTGCATGAATCTTTGGATACATTTAACCATAGGCATCAGCCAACAAAGGAAACTAGCATATGCAGCTATCCCTTTCCTATTCTCTTATATTGTATGCAGGCTGATCAGAGAGCCATAAACCACATGCACATAGCACAACCATATGGTTATCAACGCAATCCAACAATATCTATGAATTTCTAGTAACTTAGTTGTTATGAGGCGCTGTTGACTTCCATGTCTCTAAACCAGAATGTGAAGTGAGGCAAATGTTTCTGGAGCTTATCAGTTTCGTGCTTATTTTGTTTGACTATAGTTAATCATAACACAATTTATGGACACCATGGGTTAAATTTTCTTTTAAATGTTCATGCTTAATGGGCTGGATCATCCCATGAAAATGCTCAATTTAAAAGTCTATAAAACAATATATCTCCTTTCATTCTCCATACACATCAACAGATCTACCAAGGTTATTCGGTGCCTGTCAGCAACACACACGATACTAATAAACAAGGAAAACCACTGCATTATTTGTGGTGCAATTAAACATCTGTACCTAAATGTTACCAATGCAAACAGATGTAGTGATATAAAGAATGACAGGTCACGTAACATATCCCACTAACAGGATCTGAAATAATTAGTGCTTGTTAAATTTTTTCCCCCCAAAATAATATTTTATTATTTTTGCAGAGAGGAACAAAACAAAACACAAGGTAGCATAGAGGGGTATAATCAAAAAACCCGTCTAAATCCTTTTTGGCCTAAGGCCTTAAACATTGAAAGCAGAAGCAGGGAAAGTATCCATAACCAAAACAAACGGCCTTGTTTTGATAATGGCCTGCCTCTACATTCAGCTGTTTAAACGCCCAGACCACCACTATGTCTACACTTATCCCTCCACGATGTCTACACTTATACCCCATAATGAACCAAAAAACGCCTAAGCCCCAAATGTCCAACACAGGGGCTTTCAAGCGAAGGAGGAGCCAGTCCTTTGCCTAAAAGCTGGATTCTGTAACCGGTGTCTGTCAAAAACAACACTGGTTACAGAATCCACCCCCCCCCCCCCCCAAGACATCGGGGCAGCCCTCCTGCCCCATGATCCCTAAACCCCCCCCACCCCTCGATTACGGTCGGGCAGGAGGGAACCCAAGCCCTCCTGCCCCGGACACCCGCAGCACCCCGTGACAACATTGGGGCAGGAGGGAGCCCAAGCCCTCCTGCCTCGCTGATTAACATCGGGCCAGGAGAGAGCTCCAGCGATCCGCAACCCCCCCCCCCAGCCAATTACATACGGGGCAGGAGGGAGCCCAAGCCCTCCTGCCCCGTGGGCCATGTGCTTAAGGCCCCGCCCACAGGAGGAGCCTAAGGCTCCCGGGCCTATTCTGATTGGCCCAGGCGCCTCAAGCCCCACCTGTGGGCGGGGTTTCAGCCGCCTGGGCCAATCTGGCCCCATTCCGGAGCCGGCTGGCCTGCCGGACGGGCTTGGCACCCGTCCGTCTGGCCAACGATTTGAGGTACGGGGAAGGGGGTTGGGGTTCGGGGGGTCGGGGGGTCATTGAGAGGAGTCGCGGGTTGGGGGATTGGGGGGTGGATGTTGGGGGGAGGGGGGTTGTGTCGAGGGAAGGAGGGCCTGGGATCCCTCCTGCCTGTATTGTAGTGGGGGGTGGGAGATAGGGGGGTCCGCCTGGGCAGGAGGGGTTGGGCTCCCTCCTGCCCCAATGTTGTTGCAGGGTGCCCGGGGCAGGAGGGCTTGGGCTCCCTCCTGCCCCGATGTCATCTGGGAGGTCTGGGGTGCCGCGGGGCAAGAGGGCTTGGGCTCCCTCTTGCCCCGATATTGTCGGGGGGGGGATGATATATCACGGCAGGAGAGATTGGCCATCTCCCCTGCCGCGATGCGATCACTCCTCTACCCAAACTGCCACAACCTGCGGCAGGAGAGATTGGGCATCTCTCCTGTAGCGGGTCACGGCAGTTCGGGTAGAGGGGTGATCGCATCGCGGTAGGGGAGTTGAGGTATCTCTCCTGCCGCGATGGTTGCGGTGGGTGGGTGAGTAGGTTGCCAGGCCGCTGAACTGATCGTGCCAGCGGCCATCAGCTCAGCAGTCCCTTTTTCGGCACTTAGACCTGTTTTGACTTCGTCTAAGTCAAAAAGGTATAAGTGCCGACTAGGCAACCTGCCTAAGGTTTTAGTTATACCTGCTGCACGCCTAGGTGTAGGTCGGCCCACCGCCCACCCTTTCCCCTCCTCTAAACATGCCTCTTTTCTCTCTGTTTCCAAGTTTCCAAGTTTATTATAAGATTTGATTAATCGCCTATTCAAGGTTCTAGGCGATGTGCGTTTAGTGGCAGGGGAAAGGCCTAAGCTGGTTTTAGATACGTCTAAAACCTGCTTTGGTTATGGGTACTTGGACGATCAGGCTTTTTGATCGTCCAAGTAGCCATTTAGGACACATTTTAGACATTTTTTTTAATTATGAACCCCATAGTGTACAACACAAGTAAATGGTTCCCAAAACTCTTCCAAACTTTGCTATGACACCCATCCCCCCACCCAAACAAACAGAAATATCGGCTAACAAAAAACATACCCCATTCCAGTGTGTCATATAACAGAAAGAAAGCATACATTCAACAAGTGGCTGCGAGCTCTGGGTGTCAAAGTGAGCCGAAAAGGCTCCCAGCACGTGCAAAATGCTCGCCCTGTTCAGCAATTAACTCACCTAAACAGCAAACACTAATGCTCAGTAGGTACGAAAGATGTGATGTAATTGTTGAGGGCGTGTCTAGAAAATATCTGGAAAAGTTAAGAGAGGCTGGTCATGTAATTAGGAAAGCAAAGATGCAAATGGAAGAAAAAATAGCTGACATGGTAAAACGGGAAGACAAGACATTTTTTAGTGATAGGAAGAAGTGAAGAAGTGGCATTGTGAGACTCAAAGATGAAAGGGAGGAATATGTAGAAGCTGATAAAGAAAATGCCAAATTTCTTAACAAATATTTCTGTTCCGTGTTCACGGCTGAAGTGCCGGGAGCAGGACTGCAGAAGACAAACGGCAATAGAGATGGAAGAGTAATAGACCCTGATTGATTTTCAGTGGGTTGTGTTCTTGAGGAGTTAGATAAAATAAAAGTAGACAAAGCGATGGGGCTGGATGGTGTACATCCAAGGATGCTGAAGGAACTTAGGGAAGTTCTGGTAGCTCCACTGACTGGCCTTTTTAATGCGTCTCTAGAGTTGGGAGTGGTACCGGAGGACTGGATAAGGGCGGATGTGGTCCCTCTCCACAAAAGTGGAAGTAAGGAAGAAGTAGAGAATTACAGGCCAGTAAGTCTGACTTCTGTGGTAAGCAAATTAATGGAAAACACTTTTAAAACAGAGAATGGTCAAGTTTCTGGAATCCTGTGGATTGCAGGACTGGAGACAACATGGATTCACTAGAGGTAGGTCTTGTCAAACAAATCTGATCAATTTATTTGACTGGGTGATCAGAGAATTGGATAGAGAATGTGCGCTAGATGTGGTGTATTTAGATTTTAGCAAAGTCTTTGACAGTGTTCCACACAGACGTCTAATAAATAAACTGAGTGCCCTCGGGATGGGTTCCAAAGTGACGGGCTGGGTCAAGAAGTGGTTGAGTGGAAGGCAACAGAGGGTAGTGATCAATGGAGATCGCTCTGAGAAAAGGGATGTTACCAGTAGTGTGCTTCAAGGTTCTGTTCTTGGGCCTGTTCTTTTTAACATTTTTATAAACAATATTACTAAAGGATTGTCGGGTAAGATTTGCCTCTTTGCAGATGATACCAAAATCTGCAATAGGGTAGACATGCCAGATGGTGTGAATAACAGAAGAAAGACCTGGCAAAGCTTGAAGAATGGTCTGAAATTTGGCAGTTAAATTTAATGCTAAGAAATGCAAGGTCATGCATTTGGGCTGCAAAAACCCGAGGGAATGGTACAGTTTAGGGGGTGAAGAACTTATGTGCACGACAGAAGAGCGGGACTTGAGTATGTTTGTATATGATGATCTTAAGGTGGCCAAACAGGTTGAAAAGGTGATGGCAAAAGCTAGAAGGATGCTAGGGTGCATAGGGAGGGGTATGGCCAGTAGGAAAAAGTAGGTATTGATGCCTCTTTATGAGAATTTGGTGAGACCTCATTTAGAATATTGTGTACAATTCTGGAGGCCACACCTTCAAAAAGGTATAAAAAAGGATGGAGTCAGTCCAGAGGAAGGCTACTAAAATTGTGCGTGGTCTTCTTCATGAGGCGTATGGGGACAGACTTAAAGATCTCAATCTGTATACTTTGGAGGAAAGATGGGAGAGGGGAGATATGATAAAGACGTTTAAATATCTACATAATGTAAATGTGCATGAGTCAAGTCTCTTTCGTTTGAAAGGAAGCTCTGCAATGAGAGGGAATAGGATGAAGTTAAGAGTTGATAGGCTCCAGAGTAATCTAAGGAAATACTTTTTTACAGAAAGGGTGGTAGATGCATAGAACAGTCTCCCGGAAGAGGTGGTGGAAACTGAGAATGTGTCTGAATCAAGAGGGCCTGGGATAGACATGTGAGATCTGTCAGAGAGAGAAAGAGATAATGGTTACTGCGGATGGGCAGACTAGATAGGCCATTTGGCCTTTATCTGCCATCATGTTTCTAACATTTACACTTCTATAACTATATTTGCCCAGGATACGATTTCTTTTTAGATCTGTAATTCATCAAGGCGCTAGGACTTGAACATGAGTCGATGGCACCTAACCCACACTCATATATGTAGTCAATTATTAACATCAAGTCTAGTTTATTAAACCTTTTAATCATACTGAAACAGAGCAGAATAAAATGTTTGATAAACTTTGGATTTCCACATGAGACAGGGCCCTTGAGCTAGTGAGTATTTCTGCAGCTGCTTGAGAAGGGAGGACCAAAAATAGCAGGATTTAAAGCAGTGGTCTCAAAACTCGTGGCCCTCCAGGTGCTATTTTGCGGCTTGGACACGATGATTGACTGCTCCCTTGCTGCAGTTGGTTGTTCCGTTCAAAGCTGCGGCCGACAGCAGCTCTTCGTGCCATCCACACCAACATTTCTCTTCCCCCCTTCCTTATAGAGCAGCAGCATTTCTGGCTGGCTCCCTTGCTGCAGTCGATCGTTCTGTTCAAAGCCGTGGGTGGCAGCTCCTCTCACCATACACGTCGGAAGCCTCTCTGATGTAGGTGCTGGTTGAGCGAGGAGCCGCCATCCACAACTTTGAATGGAACAATCAACTGCAGCACGGCAGCCAGCCAGAAATGCTGCTGCTCCACAAGGAAGAGGTAAGAGAAATGCTATTGAACCCAACTGGGAAAAGAGAGGGAAGGAGGGAGAAGGAAGACAAGGAAGAGGAGAGGAATGAAGATGCCAAGTCCATGGGAGGGAGGGAAAGGAAAAAAGAAAAGGAGATAGCAGACCATGGAGGGGAAGGGAGAGATGCCAGTGCATGGGGGGAAGGAAGGAGACAGATGCCAGACCAGGGGAAAGGAAGGAAGGAGAGAGGGAGAGAAAGGAAGGAGAGAGATGTCAGACCATGGAAATACAGAGGGAAGGAGAGAGGATAGGAAGAGAAGGTAAGACATGGAAAAGTAGATTTTGAAAAGAAAGCAGAAAAATTGAATATTAAGTTAATGCGAAAGATGGATGCAAGGCAGAAAGTGAAGACGGAGAGAAAAACAGTCAAAGGACAAGAAGGCCCTGGAAACATAGTTAAAAACACAGAAAAATATAGACACCAGCCAACAAAGGTAGGGAAAATGATTTTATTTTCAATATAGTGGTTGAAATGTGTCACTTTTGAGAAAGGAAAGATGTTAAACTTTACATGTGAGGGGTACTTGGAGGGCTGCAAAAAAAATAGTTAATGTCTTATTAAAGAAATAACAATTGTGCATGAGGTAAAACTCTTTATAGTTTATGAATCTTTCCTTTAAAGGAAAGATTTATAAACAATAAAGAGTTTTACCTCATGCAAAATTGTCTTTTCTTTAATAAGACATTAGTTATTTTTTCCGTGGCCTTTCAAGTACTACAAATCCAAAATGTGGCCCTGCAAAGGTTTTGAGTTTGAGACCACTGATTTAAAGGGAGAATTGGGTTTTTTTTCTTAAATCCTTTGTCAAATGAGTTGTTGTCACTACCTAAAACTTCGTTAGTGTCATCTGGCTGCATAATAAAGATCAGAGTTTCATTGCTAATTGTTCTAGTGAATCCATTTTTTTTATGGGTGTTTCTGCTAAAATTTTTATTGTTGTTATGCTTGGAAAGACAGGTTGGAGGATTTTCAGCTCAGAATATAAAACACAAAATAAATCATGAGCTGGAAAAATGAACCCTGACAGTTTCACAAGGGATACCATGTGCTATATTTCCATTGCCAGTGCTGACCCTGGTCTCTGTTTTGCTAATTATACTGGAAGCCATTTGATGTTGCACTGCCAAGAAACTCACTGAGAAGGGGGGTCACAAGGAATTCTCAGGGGTACATTTTTTAAACACAGAAATAATTTTTCCCTCTGCCTTTCCGGGCAGAAAGTTTCCTATGTTCTGTATTGGTAAAACAAACTGGCTTCAATAGAAGAAAAGGAGTGATTGAGAAGTGACCCAATTAGGCTTGAAAAACTGCTCAGAAATATGAAACTCTGAAGGGAAGGCTGTTAAACCTCCCTTGGAGAAGAGTTCACCTTCCAGTCACTGCAAACGTAACAAGTTTATGGGCACACTCAAAAACTCCAAAGATGTTTGAAAAAACAAAGTTTCAAAGTCTTTCTGTTTTATGCAAGAAATGTCTTCATTTGGTAAAAGTTAAAACTGCCACCACTGAGTTACTTAGCTCTGTTTATTGTCTTTGGGGGTACAACTGAACATCACGACCAGTAAAAGTATTTAGCTAATGAAGAACTGTAGATTCACACATGTCCACATTTGTTACTCTCTGATTTTCATCTACATCGGGTCTCCTGAAGCAGGATTCAAAACGGGGCCACATTGGGACCCCCAAAGACAATAAACAGAGCTAAGTAACTCAGCGGTTCGCAGTCCCGGCCATTCGCGGTATTTTCCAACTGCGAAGGGGAGGCAGGAGAGGGCAGCCGGAGCGCCAGCAAGTGAAGGAAATCACTCGCTGTATGCTCCGACTGCCTCTTCCTGTACTAAAGTCGGGCCTCACCAATCAGGAGCTGCATCTGCCCAGTAAGGTATCAAATTTGACATTCCACCTCCAATCAAAAACTGTGGACTTCCACTAGTAAATCTGTATAGAAATTTCTTGCATATTTTTCTCTGTACGAGAATGTATGTAGTTTTCTTTCACTGGTTTGTACTTTTTCTGGATCAAGTTGTATTTGAGACACTTAATAAAAAGAAAGTTAAAATTATCAGGAGAAAAACATGTTTCTTACTAAAATAAAGGTAAATATTTAGCTCTTGAAGTTTAAGATCCTAAATCCCACCACACATTGTACCAGGGATATTGTAATTTATTTCAGTTTTTGGGTGATCTTGGGTTGTAACCCACTAAATCTAGTTAACAGGAAACATTTGGATTGTAGATGAAGTCTGTGAGAACAGTCTTAAGTCACAGAAAATTTGGCAATCTACTTGAGGTAGGTTACTGGAGGGGTCACTGAAAGATAGCCTTGGCTGCCCTCATTAGAAAGCTCATACATTTTGAAATAGTAATTAATTATACACAGCTATCCCTTTGTTGTATATGATTCACAGTAGCCTTTGGCAGTTATGCAAATTAGCTGAATTGCAAAAAAAAAAAAAAAAAGTAAAAATAGTTTTAAAATCATGGTGTAAAGGTGAAAACGTCAATCATAATCTCTTTGGAAACTTCATTATCTTATCTTCAAATAATAAAGCATCTGAAAAGGGGAGAGTCAATTCCTCGTTGTGGACTTACACTTGACTGTGCAGCTAGTTCATGACCTATAGACTTTTAACATACTGGCCCCTTTGAGCATCATATCTTCGCCTCTTTTTGATTTCTGTTCAAGTGAAAGTTTTAAGCCAAGAAGAGACCCTTGGCCTTTTAACTGAGATGTAAAATCTATAATATATGGGGGATTAATGGGCTTCCAGTTGGCATCATCCCAGTTTTCACCCGGTCGCTCCTCTTGCCACTCCTATTTTCTTATATCCCTCATTTCAATCAACTACCTTTTCCTATCAGCACAGAAGAAACAACACCGCTCTTACAATCTGCACTGCATGGTCTGGCTCTAAGTTTGAGCCAAGTAATGCAGGAACTTCTGCCTGGTCTTGCAACACTGCATAGCCCAAGCTTACTCAGAGACAATTGGGCCAATGTTAGGCCAATGCTCAAAGTTTTGCAGTACAAACTTGCACCACAAAATTACCATGGCTTACTCAGAATAATGAGCATGCAAATTTATACCATGTTAAAATCATGGAATTAATTTTCTGGCCACTATTCTGTGGTAATGTTTCTTGTCAGGAACATAGATATTAAAAAAAGGGAATGTCACAAGCCTTCAAGGCCTGAATTCTATCTAGAGGACCCCGATGGGAAACAGGACAAAGCCCACTCCCCCAACAACAATTGACCCTCTTGGTTCAGTACACCCCCACCCCAAACCTAAGAGAAAGTCTTGGTGGTCCAGTGGACCCCATGCCTGACATCGCCCCCTGGTGGTCTAGTGAGATGTTGGGCCAGGCCAGGCTGAGCCACAACCCCCCCATCCCCACCAAACCAGAATGTTTTCTGGTGGCTTAGGGCAGCCCTGGCTCATGCCCCTACCCAGCTTGACATTCTTTTACAGGAAGGGAGGAAAAAATAGGCATCCTTCCATCTTCCCTTCTGGGCAGCATCATCCAAAATCGTATCACCCAGCCCCACCTGGTGCATTCTGGGATGCACTGGGCAGGGCCTAACTACTAACTCTCTTAGGCTTGGGATCAGGGTACACTGGGGCTTTTTTTTGGGGGGAGGGTCAGGGTCCACCAGACCACCACGGAATTTTGAAGGGTGGTGGAAGGCAGCATGGGAAACCAATTTGGGGCAAGGTGGTCAGGATGGTGGAAGAGAAGGGGTGCCATTGCCCCCCCCCCCCTCCTTCTCAACCAACCCTAACACTGCTCTAGACCTGGCAGTGTTTTTCCAGTGCTAAACATGTCTAATGAATTTTTTTTTTGAGCATGCTGTAAGGGTTTGAAGTGACTTTATTTAAACGCATTTAAAAGTGGTCTATACCAATGTTCCCTCTAAGGCAGTGTGGTCTCAAACTCAAACCCTTTCCAGGGCCACATTTTGGATTTGTACTTGGAGGGCCTCACAAAAAATAGTTAATGTCTTATTAAAGAAATGACAATTTTGCATGAGGTAAAACTCTTTATCCCAGGACAAGCAGGCAGCCTATTCTCACATATGGGTGACGTCATCCACGGAGCCCGGATGCGGACAGCCTCGCAAGCAGACTTGCTTGTAGAAACTCATAAGTTTCGAGTCTGCTGCACCGTGCTTGCGCGAGTGCCTTCCCGCCTAGCACAGGGCGAGTCTCCTCACTTCTCAGTTTTCCGCGGAGCTGAGAAGTCTGTCTTTGAAGCTCTGCGCTGAACTTTGTTTGCTTCGTGCCTTCTCTTCACCACAGTTTGTGTTATTTCCTTTTAGCCGAATCAGTGTGCCTCTTTTTCTTTCTGTTAGTTTAAAAAAAAAGTTTTATTTTTTCGTAGGCTGACTGGCGGGATGGGTTGCGCGCCCGTAGCCTGCGGGCTTCAACTTCACAGCAGATATCTTCCATCCTATTTCCTGGCCAGTCAGGGGCTTCAAGAAGTGTAGCCAGTGCCAGCTTGCGATTTCCCTCACGGACCTACACCGCTGGTGTCTTTGCTGTCTCGGGCATGACCATAGTCCGAAGTCGTGCCCGCGCTGTGCTACTCTTCAACACCTAGCCCTCAAACGTTGTTGGGTTCAAGTAGAAAAGCTGTTCAAGATGGACTCTTCAGCTATGCCCTTGACTTAAATTTCTGACTCGGTCAAGACTTCAACGGAGGGTCCTCCTGTTTACACAACTCCGACCTCGAGTCTCATCAGACTTTCCTCGTTTGGATTGTTTTTGGCCTCGAGTACACCTATCTTATCTTCCCCTAAGCTTCCCTCAGGTCAGATACCTAAGCAGAAAGTTCCTGCGGTGGTCCTCAAGTTATCCAAGCACTCCAAGTTGAAGCATACTTCTACCGCCACCTCAGAGCCTTTAGCCTCAGCAAGTGGTTCAGTTTCAGACTCGGATCCACAATTGCAGGCTTCTCTCCAGACCATGTTAGGGCAGCAATTTGTTCAGTTACTGAGCAAATACAGTCCTGCCTCGACTCTGCTTCCTGCAATCCAGCCTGGAAAATCAGCAGTCTCACATGAGGTCAAGTCCCTGCCTGTGCCTCGAGCTGAGTCTATACATTCTATGCAAGAAGTCAAGTCTTTGCGAGTGTCTCGACAGGAATCCTCACACTCCATACAAGGAGCCGAGTCTTGGGGAGTGCTTTGAGATTCCTCGATCCAAACCACTGAGTCTATGGAGTTTCGATCTACAGCTTCTAGCCCTATTCATTCACCAGCGGCACTGCCCGTTTCCAGACATAGGGCAAAGTCTCCTCGATCTTACCCGAGACCTCCTTCCAAGCAACACTCTCATCGTCCATCGAGGCCCTCATCGAGGCATCCATCGAGGCGCAGGTCTTCTTCCAGAGAAAAGCCTTCCTCGTCCAGGCCTCAGTCCAGGCCTTCCAGCTCTTCGAGGCCTCCAACTCCTCGATCGAGGTCACCCATTGCAAACCCCGAGGACTCAACTGCTTCCAATGCCTCCTCCAAGTCTGTCTATTCTTTGGGTTACCAGTACTCCAGAGAGGCTTTGCCTTCGTTCTCCACTCGAGGCGCCTCGAGGTCATCGAGTCCTTCTCAAGGGCCATGCTCTGGCGGATCAATTGTCCTTTTCCTCCTTTCTTCGTCAAATGGCTGACACCCTGAATATTAAGTTGGATGCTGGTTCTAAATACTCTAAAGAGTATTTAGAAGAAATGCATCTGCCTTCACATCCTGCAGAGTCACTCAAGCTTCCTCTTAACAGGCTTCTATCTCAAACTTTCAAATGAAATCTTGAGACTCCTTATGTTATACCTGCTGTTCAAGGCAAATTGGAATCGAGGTATAGAACTCTACATTGGAAGGGTTTTGAGAATTCACAACTATCTCACCAATCCCTCCTCGTAGAATCCTCCTTAAAGAGGACCCATCCTTCCAGAGTCTATGCCACAGTACCTCCTGGAAGAGAGGGTAAGACCATGGACAAGTTTGGCCGTCGCCTTTGCCAGAATTTCATGATGGCCTCCAGGGTCCTTAATTTTGTTTTCACTACTTATTTTAAGTTCCTGATTGATATCCTTCCAGGTTTTATAAAAACCTAGGATCAACATAGACATTTGGAGTTTCAAGAAGTCACTGCTACCTTGGCGCAACTCTGGTTACACCTTCTCCAGTCATCTTATGATGCCTTTGAACTTTCTTCCAGGGTCACTGCTTTCTCAGTAGTGATGCACCGCCTGGCCTGGCTTCGCATCATTGATATGGACCCCAATCATCAGGACTGTCTGGCTAATATTCCTTGTGAGGGAAATGACCTCTTTGATGAATCCATAGAGGCTGCCACCAAGAAGTTGTCTGAGCATGAGAAATCTTTTGCTTCAATTGTCAGACCAAAGCCCAATCCAGCTCCTGCAAAATCTTCTCGACCTCTTCCATCCTTCCAGAGGCATTATCCACCAAGGGTGGCTCCTTACACTTGAGCACTCCCCAAGAAACTGCAGCAACAGAAGCAACAAAAACCTCAGCCTTCTGCTGCACCTAAGGCTTCGCAGCCTTTTTGACTGTCTAAAACAGAGCATAACCTCCATCATTCTGCCTCTGTCCTTCCTTCCCCCCATAGGAAGTTGTCTCCATCATTTTTACCACTGATGGGAGACCATTACATCCAACCTCTGAGTGCTGTCAATAATCAGGGAAGGCTACTCTCTTCATTTCACTCAGGTTCCACCAGAGCTTCCTCCAAGAGAGTATCCTTCCAATCCATCCCAGACCGCCCTTCTTCTTCAGGAAGCTCAAGCTCTGCTTCATCTCCGTGCCATCGAGGCAGTTCCTCTGGAACAGCAGAGCAGGGGGTTTTACTCCTGTTACTTCCTAGTTCTGAAGAAGACGGGTGATCTGCAACCCATTGTGGATCTCACGGCTCTCAACAAATTTTTAGTCAAAGAAAAATTTTGCAATTTGTCCCTGGCATCCCTCTACCCCCTTCTAGATCAGAACGATTGGTTATGTTCTCTAGATCTCAAGGAGGCTTACACGCACATTCCCACTCATCCGGTCTCCCGTCAGTACCTCAGATTTTGGGTGGGGAATCTGCATTTTCAAAAGAGAATGCTACCCTCTGGCCTGGCATCATCTCCTAGAGTGTTCACTAAGTGCCTAGTGGTGGTAGCAGCAGCTCTAAGGAACCATGGTCTTCAGGTGTTTCCCTACTTAGACGATTGGCTCACCAAAGATTCAACATTTCAGGGGGTTATTGTAGCGACCCAACAGACTACGTGGTTCCTACAAAGCTTGGGATTCGAAATCAACTTTCCCAAATCCCACCTTCAGCCCTCTCAGAATCTACAGTTCATCAGAACTGTTCTGGACACTATCCAACTCAGAACATTTCTTCCTCAACAACGTCTGGATGCTCTTCTTCAGCTCTGCCACAAAGTGTATTCCCGCTCTTCACTCTCAGCGAGACACATGATGGTACTACTAGGTCACATGGCTTCAACAGTTCACGTGACTCCTTTTGCCAGACTTCATCTCAGAATTCCTCAGTGGACCCTGGCATCTCAGTGGACGCAGGCTTGCGATCCACTCTCTCGACACATTACAATCACTCCTTCGTTGAAGCAGTCTCTCCACTGGTGGATGCTTTCTTCCAATCTCTCCAGAGGTTTATTGTTTCAAACACCCTCTCATCAGAAGGTCCTCACGACAGATTCCTCAACCTACGCTTGGGTGGCTCACCTCGACGGTTTCTGTACTCAAGGCCATTGGTCCAGCACACATTAATCTGTGTCTCATTAATCTGTTGGAACTCAGAGCGATCTTCAATGCGCTCAAAGCTTTTCAACATCTTCACGACCAGGTAGTCATCATGTACTATGTCAACAAACAGGGAGGAACAGGATCTCTCTCCATTTGTCAAGAAACTCTGAAGATTTGAGACTAGGCAATCCTGTAGAATCGGATTCCGATAAAGCCGAACTACTAAATGAATACTTGTGCTCAGTCTTTACCTGCGAGGCGCCGGGTTCTGGTCCACAGTTGCAGGCAAAGCTCGGAAGACCCATTTTGGAATTTTGAGTTTACACCCAGCAGCGTTTACTGTGAGCTATCAAAACTCAAAGTGAACAAAGCCATGGGACCGGACAATCTACACCCCAGGGTGCTTAGAGAGTTGTGTGATGGCCTGGCGGAACCATTATCTGTGCTCTTCAATCTTTCCCTGAGTACAGGAAGAGACCCATTGGATTGGAAGACAGCTAACGTCATTCCGCTCCACAAAAAGGGTTGCAGGACGGAGGCTGTGAATTACAGACCGGTGAGTCTCACATCAATAGTGAGTAAACTCATGGAAACACTAATTAAGCATAAATTAGATACGATCCTGAACGAGGAGAATCTACAGGATCCCCATCAACATAGATTTACAAAGGGAAGGTCCTGCCAATCCAATCTAATCAGCTTCTTTGATTGGGTAACAAGAAAGCTGGATATGGGGGAGTCCCTGGACGTCGTGTACTTGGACTTCAGTAAAGCTTTTGATAGCGTCCCACACCGCAGGTTATTGAGCAAGATGAATTTGATGGGATTAGGAGAAACATTAACTGCATGGGTCAATGACTGGCTAAGCGGTAGACTTCAGAGGGTGGTGGTTAATGGTACCCTCTCCGAAACGTCGAGGATGACCAGCAGAGTGCTGCAGGGCTCGGTCTTGGGCCCAATCCTCTTTAACATATTCATAGGAGACCTGACTCAGTGGCTTCAAGGTAAAATAACATTATTCGCTGATGACGCCAAACTATGCAACATAGTAGGTAAAAGCACTTTGCCCGACAGTATGACACGGGACCTACTCTTACTGGAATATTGGTCCTCGACTTGGCAGCTAAGCTTCAATGCGAAAAAATGTAAGGTCATGCACCTTGGCAGCAGAAATCTGTACAGAACTTACACCCTAAATGGTGAGACCTTAGCTAGGACTACAGCAGAACGAGATTTAGGAGTGATCATTAGTGAAGATATGAAAACTGTCAATCAAGTGGAGAAGGCTTCATCCAAGGCTAGACAAATGATGGGTTGTATCCGCAGAAGTTTCGTCAGCCGGAAGCCCAAAGTCATAATGCCGTTGTACAGATCCATGGTGAGACCTCATCTGGAATATTGTGTACAATTCTGGAGGCCACATTACCAAAAAGATGTGCTGAGAGTTGAGTCGGTTCAACGAATGGCCACCAGAATGATCTCGAGACTCAAGGATCTTCCATATGAGGAAAGACTGAGTAAATTGCAGCTATACTCACTCGAGGAATGTAGAGAGAGAGGAGACACAATTGAGACGTTTAAATATATCACGGGCCGTATTGAGGTGGAAGATGATATCTTCTTTCTTAAAGGTCCCACGGCCACAAGAGGGCATCCGCTGAAAATCAGGGGCGGGAAATTTCATGGTGACATCAGGAAGTATTGTTTCACCAAAAGGATGGTTGATCATTGGAATGAACTTCCACTGCAGGTGATTGAGGCCAGCAGCATGCCAGATTTTAAGAAAAAACGGGATAGGCATGTGGGATCTCTTGGGGGGTGAAGTTGGGGGGTGGGTCATTAGAGTGGGCAGACTTGATGGGCCGAGGCCCTTTTCTGCCGTCATTTTCTATGTTTCTATCCTCCATACCATCTTCCTGAAAGCTGTCTACATTCAAGGGGCGAAAAACTGTTTGGCGGAAAAATTGAGTCATCTTCTACAACCTCATGAATGAACACTCAATTCATCGCCTCTTCATCACATTTTTTCTCAGTGGGGAACTCCTTAGATAGATCTCTTTGCATCTCCCCACAACCACAAACTGCCTCAGTTCTGCTCCAGGATATACTCTCCTCATCGCCTCAAGGCAGATGCTTTTCTATTGGAATGGACGAATCTCTTCCTGTATGCATTCCCTCTCATTCTCGAGACTCTAGTCAAGCTGAAGAAAGATCAAGCCACCATGATTCTGATAGCTCCTCGATGGCCGAGATAACCTTGGTATTCCCTTCTACTTCAACTCAGCAAGCAGGGAGCCATACCTTCTACCAGTTTTTCCGTCTCTCCTTACACAGAGTCAAGGATCTCTACTTCATCCCAACCTGCAGTCTCTGCACCTGACAGCTTGGTATCTTTCAACATAACTCCTCTTCAGTTTTCTCAACCTATACGAGACATTTTAGAGGCTTCTAGAAAGCCTGCCACTAGACAATGCTATCACCAAAAATGGACTAGATTTTCTACGTGGTGCATCTCTCATGACAAGGAGCCTCAAGATTCCTCCTTTATCTTCTGTTCTGGATTATCTTTTGCACTTATCTACCTCTAGCCTCAAGTCTACATCTATCCGAGTCCATCTTAGTGCAATTGCTGCTTTCCATCAGCCTATTGAAGGGAAAACCCTCTCTGCTCATCCGGTGATTTCCAAATTTATGAAAAGACTTTTCAATGTCAAACTTCCTCTCAAACTGCCTCCAGTTGTTTGGGATCTCAATGTTGTTCTTGCTCAGTTGATGAAACCTCCATTTTAACCAATGTCTATGGCTCATCTGAAATATCTCACTTGAAAAGTGGTGTTTCTCATTGCCCTCACATCTGCTCGAAGAGACAGTGAACTGCAAGCTTTAGTTGTTGACACACCTTTCACAGTATTCCAATATGACAAGGTGGTCCTCCGTACTCATCCTAAATTCTTACCTAAAGTGGTTTCAGAATTTCATCTCAACCAATCTATTGTACTTCCAGTGTTTTTCCAAAACCTCGTTCTGATCCTGGAGAATCAGCTCTTCACACTCTGGACTGTAAACGGGCTTTGGCCTTCTACTTAGAACACACCAAACCACACAGATCTGCTCCTCAATTTTTTGTCTCCTTTGATCCGAACAATTTGGGACATCCAATTTCTAAGCATACCATCTCCAACTGGATGGCTGCTTGTATCTCTTTTTGCTATGCCCAGGCTGGACTGCATCTAAAGAGTCGAGTCACAGCCCACAAAGTCAGAGCCATGGCGGCTTCAGTAGCTTTCCTCATATCCTCTCCTTGTTCAAATTTGCCTGCCTCTGTTTCAAATCCATTCTCGGTTTGGCCCCTCTATACCTGGTCTCCCACTTTAAACTAGACTGCTCCACAAGGTCTACATGCAAATACATATGTTTAGCCACTCTACAATAAAAACCTGCCGATACAAAAGATTCCTTGACAGAACACTTGCCTTCCAAGCAAGTCTAAAGAACGACTGGCTAAGCAGCAGCATCAAGCACTCCTCATCCTACCTCAACTTCAGAAAACTAGTTAAAACCAACCTGTTCAACTGATTTGTGACCAAGAATTCCTAAAGTCTTCACTGCTTATCCCACACCATTCGACCTGCTCTTCCTATTGATTTACTCGTATTGTAAACCCATCCCTACAATGTTATCTTACTCTGTACAAACAGTCATGTACTCAAAGACTTCATTGTTTTTTTCAATGAATGTCCAGCTCTTCTTTATTGTAAACCGCCTTGAACTACTTTGGCTTTGGCGGTATATAAATAATAAATTATTATTATTATTGAGGAAATTTGCAAAGCTGCTACTTTCACCTCTCATTATTGTCTGAATGTTTTCTCCAGACGGGATGGCCATTTTGGCCAGAGAGTATTACAAAATGTATTCTCCTAAATTGCCAACACTCCCATCATCCCATTCTGGTTAGCTTGGAGGTCACCCATATGTGTAAATACCTGCGTCCTTGTCCTGGGATAAAGCACAGTTACTTACCGTAACAGTTGTTATCCAGGGACAGCAGGCAACTATTCTCACAACCCAACCACCTCCCCTGGTTGGCTTCTCTGCTAGCTATCTGAACTGAGGAGACTCATCCTGCGCTGGGCAGGAGGGCGCATGCGCAGTGCGGCTGACTCGAAACTTCTGAGTTTCTACAAGCAAGTCTGCTTGCGAGACTGTCCGCATCCGGGCTCCGTGGATGACATCACCCATATTTGAGAATAGCTGCCTTCTGTCCCTGGATAACAATTGTTACGGTAAGTTTATAAATCTTTTCTTCTGGCTAAGCCTTAATAATAATATTGTAATTTTTAGCTAAAGAGACATATGATCAAGAAACTGTTTTATTTTATTTTTGTGATTATGATAAAACATGCCGAGGGCCTCAAAATAGTACCGGGTGCATGCAAACTTTTTTTCGTGTGAGCAACAAGTTCTAAAAACCAACAATTTTTGATCACAGTATTAGCAATGCATTTCTGTATATAGCAGAAAAACCCATCACACACATATGGCAATTGATTTACACTTCTCCCTCCGTATTCGCTGTGATAGGGGATTAACAGACCCGCGAATACTGAAAAACCGCGAATAACTTTTTCATATGTTATTCACTGTTTTCTATTAAAAACCATCGTGAATATGGTGAAACCATGAATAACATGATGGGAGACCTGGCCTATTCCTGAAGGAGAGGCAAAACACGATGAAGAAAATGCTGGGAATCAGTGATTTTCTCTGTAAACGCTTGGAATCAGCGATTTCTCTATGCAAGCTGATGGAATTTGGGGGGAGAAGCCAGCAAGCTAAAAACCGTGAATAATTGAACCCGCGATTCCTGAAACCGTGTTTATGGAGGGAGAAGTGTAGTTTAATTTTTTTTTTCTAGTTTAATTTTGTTTGAAAGTCAGTTTGGGTCAGTATTTTTGTGAGCAGCCATGTAACGACCAAGTAAAATATATGCACTCTGCTTAGAGAGAGCATAGGTCTGCACTGAAACCATGAGTATCAGATGGCACATTAACGCTAGCACTAATCACCTTTAGCGCTGGCATTAGGTTTTCAGCATCAGCCTATTTTTGCTGCAGTGTGTAAGAACAGTGCTGCTTCTATAGGAAAAGCAACAAATGAAAACAAAAAACAAAGTAGCACTGGGGCTGTGAAATCCTGGGTGCAATTTCTAGCTACAATGGTAAGTTGGCATCCAGAATTTATCAAGTCCCCCTCCCCCTGCCCAAACCAGAGAATAGAATTGGAGAGAGAAAAACTATCAGCTAAATCCCATGGCTTTGCAACGCAGCTAGATTTTGGCCATTCAAATTGAGAAAGGTCTGAAATTTAGAGGAAGAACTTGCCATATATATTCGAACATAAACCGAAATAACATTTTGCCCTTAAAAAGGAAGGGAAATGTTAACTTAAATATAAACCGATGGTTTATATTCAAGTCATCTTCTGTCTCCTTCCTTCCCTCCCTTCCCCTTAGCATCTGGCACTCCTGCTGCTCACTCCCTTCTCCGAGGTGTCCTGCTGTAGAGCCCTCAACACCCCCCAAACTCCCTCCATCCCTCTTGTTGTAAAGATGACCCCCCCTCTCCTGAGCCTACTTTATAGCCTTGGTGGTACAGTGGTGAGCTGAGGCAAGAGCGATCCTCCTATGCACCTTACCATGCATTTTCCAGACTGAAAATGGCTGCCATGAGACCGCCACAGGAACTTGGACCACCAGGGCTGTAAAGTAGGCTTGGGAAGAGGCCTATAGTGGGTCAGGAGGAGGAGGTTCATGTTTACAGTGGGAGTGAGTAAGTGGGAGTTTCCAATTTGGGGGTGGGACTGTGGGCAGAGACGGCCATAGCAGGATACCTCAGGGAAGGAAGGGAATGGCAGGAATACTGGATGGGAGAGGGATGGTAGGTCCCAATACAAACTGAGATTTAAAGCCAACAAATCTCTGTTTATATTCAAGAATATATAGTAGCAAGAAAAATTAAATGGCTAAGATGTGTTAATTTAACTATTTTAGCTATTCAGGTGGGGTGCAAAACCTTGGAGACCATAGTATGGTAAAGGCTGAAAGCTTCTTGTGAAGCCTTATTTGGTATATGCTATTCAGTATTGCAAGCAATTTCTTCCTGACTAAGAACTCAGAGGGTTGTGACTTTTGACCCACCTGAGAGAGACTAGTCAATTGGGAAAAGATATTTTAAAAATCCTAATTTTATTCATGGGAATCGAAAACATGCTATACTGTGTTTGTACTAAATTGCACTTACAGGGGTTAAAGAAAGGCAATTTATCCTTGATCTTGCAATACTTTAGCATCAGTACAGGACTTACAGATGATCCTCGTGGTCAAGCAAGATTATGGTCATTTATGTAAAATAGGGGATTGGAGGCCTCTTCAAAGTCTGTAATTGCATCCAGCTTAGGACATACCTTATCCATGTGGAAGATCAAGTCCAGCTCACACACATTCTCAAAGCACTTATCCAGTGTTTCCACGAACACCTGGAAAATAAACAGAGAAGCATACACCACATCACACTTCTTTTCTGTTTGTGAATCAAACACTCCTTTACTATCAGTCTTTGCCTGAATATTCTTCTTCTCTGTGGATGCAGTTTAATAATGATCATTTCTAACATAGGAAGTGCTATGCTGAGTCAGACCAAAGGTACATAGTAACATAGTAGAGAGAGAGGTGGTGGGAGGAAAACGGTGACGGAGTTCAAAAAAGCGTGGGATGAACACAGAGGATCTAGAATCAGAAAATAATAGTAAATATTGAAGGACTAAGGCCAGTACTGGGCAGACTTGCACGGTCTGTATCTGTATATGGCCGTTTGGAGGAGGATGGGCTGGGGAGGGCTTCAATGGCTGGGAGGGTGTAGATGGACTGGAGTGAGCTTTGACGGAGACTTAAGTAGTTGGAACCCAAGAACGGTACTGGGCAGAGCTTTAGATTCTTGACCAGAAATAGCTAAGGAGAAAAAGAAAAAAAACCAAACCCAACAAATTTTTAGTCTGAATCAGGTTGGGCAGACTAGATGGACAATTTGGGTCTTTATCTGGGAATATCCATATTTTTTGACCAAAAAATTGAATATTAGAATAGCGAAAGAACATTCTCATTAAAGCATTCAAATCCTCCTCAAAAACAAATGAAACTAGCAATGTCCCTCGATATTCTATTATTTCATGTGAGGTTTCCAGTATATCTGTAATATTATTAAAGTCAATCTGTTGTAAATTGTCAGCATGAGTGCTTTGAGGCAGTAATTCAGTCTTCTTCCTTGGTAAATAATATATCCTATTAATAGGAGGAATAGCTTCTGAAGTATATTTTAAATTCTCCATTAGATATTTTTTAAACATATCCAAAGGGGTAAATGTAGAAGACTTAGGAAAATTCAACACTCTCAGGTTAAGCCTTCTATTGTAATTTTCTAAAGATTCAATTTTTCTTTTACGAAGGTACCTGAGAGTTTCTGTATAGAGGCAATCTCAGCATTCATTTGGTCAAATTTAAAATTTGTTTCAGTTTGAATAGTTTGCACAGATGCTGAGAAAGTATCAATTTTACCCAGTATAGCCGAGATATCACCTGCTGTCTTCGTTGTTGCTACTTCTAGCTTCTGGAGGATAGTCCATAGGTTTTCCAACGTCACCGGTGGAGTGCGGATATCTTCCTCCACTTGTCTAGTTGAAAACTCAGCATTTTCAAGAACATGGAGCCCCCACTGCACATAGCCGACTGACTCTTCCGGTCCTTCGTACTTGCGCGCACCACGTCCTCTGATGCTGGATTCGGTGGTAGTCGGGCCGCTGGAGGGGATAACGAGGTCTCAAGTCCCAAGACTCTGGTGGCTCCCTCCGCCTGAGTAACCGCTGGGCTTCCACCCTCTGTACTAGCCGGCGTGCCAGTGAGAAATCTGTCCCAACGATGCTTGTCGGGGCGAGGAGGGGTCCACCCTGAAAAAGCCCTTGCGTTTTGTATGCGACATCAGGAAACTCAGAGGAATAAAGAATTCCCAGAGGTAAAATCGCAAGGTTATGTGGAGCAGATTGATCTCACTGCTACCATGCCGCCGCCATCTTGTTTCTCATCCTAAAATATTGCTTTAAACCAGTGGTTCCCAACCCTGTACTGTGGGACCACCAGCCAGTTGGGTTTTCAAGATATCCCTAATGAATATACATGAGATTTGCTTAACTGATTTAAATTCCCTTTTCTGCCATCCTATGTTGCAAGATAAATATAAATTATCTTTAAAAACATCTGCAATAAAGGCAAGAAGTTTTATCTTGTAAACCACTAGGATGGGCCATTTTTAGATAATGTAGGCCATAAATTTTGTAAATAAATAGGCCTGAAATCTCTGTTCCTGCAGCTGTAAAGATCTATGAAAACTTTCCTCAAAATACTAATAAACAGGGCCTTTTGCCAAAGCTGAAAGCATGGGCCAGTGCGGTAAATACTCCAATACCTATAGGAAATGACTGGGCATCGCAGCATTTGCTACGCAGCACTGAGCTGCATGGCTTTGCAAAAGAGGGGCGGATGGAAGTATGAGAAAAAAAGACTACAGTGCTCAAACAATATTTAAGAGCTCCTTTTACAAAGACACAGTAGAGGTTTCCACCGTAGGCTGGCGAGGTAAATGCTCTGATGTTCGTAAGAATTCTATGAGCGTTGGAGCATTTACCTTGCGGGCCTGCGGTAGAACCTCTACTGCGTCTTTGTAAAAGCTAGCGTAAATTAACTTCCAGAGAAAAACTCAGTTAATCCTTATCCTTTTAAAAATGCAGTCAAATTATCTGTAGCAGTCCTTTGAACTCTTTCCTGCAGTGCTGGGTACCTGTTTCTGTGCCACTTAAGAAAAGACATATCTTGCCTCTGTGAAACTGCTACAAGTAATTACTTCTCTTTCCAGGTTAGTGACACTTTAAGGAACTATATGACATCAACTACAGGGAGCTAGACTTTTCCATAATGTGACTCTAGAACAGGAGCCCTCACCCAGTTGGCCATATGAATATGGATATATATGAATATGTATGTATGTATATATGAATATGTATGGATATATATGAATATGTATGCACTACGTTTGTTGTAGCAATCTATCGCAAGCATACTTTTTGTGGTTATCCTGAAAACCTGACTGGCTAGGTGTGTCCTGAGGCCAAGTAGGACTTTTAGCGCCGGCATTTTTGCATTGCTGTCATGGCACAAAATTATTGTCAATGCTGGAATTTTGGACGCAGCCAAAACTATTAATCTTTTCACAGAATACAATATACCGCCTATAATCTGCCGGCACCAGAACAGATCCCTAACACTCTTGTGTGCTCCTGATTTGGGTTCTCTTAAGGACAGTGTGCAGCGGGGGGGGGGAGGGGGGAGGGCAATGTCAATGGCTTGGTACTCCTTCCCTCCCTCTCATACCAGTGACCTCTGGTTCTTGGGAGCAGGGCCTACACCTGTTACTGCTGTTCATGGGAGCAGTCAGGGAGTTTTGAGCAAAAGGAAATGTGGGCTTCCTGTAAGGGAGGATGGTTCTCCAATGCCTGTAAGGGAGGATGGTTCTTCAAGTCAGTAATGAAAGGCAGCCAAAATTATTGTGGTCAGAAGTTTTGTGCTGGGACAGTGGTACAGCATCATCAAAAACTCAGTACCATCCTGAGGACTGGGTTGAGAACCCCTGCTATAGACAATTAATATAATACTGTAGTTACCTGAATGTACACAACACCTTTCACCCCAGCTGTTTCCCCACACACCTTCCAAATATTTCAGAAAATATAAATACGGTCTCATCAAATCAACCATTTCTTGCATGTGGGATGGAAAACACAGAAAGGTGCAAGAAGAGAAGTGTGTAAAGTGCTGCACACTGTTTTTGGAGGAAAAGCATTCCCAGCTCACGCCTGCCCTCAAGATCATAACGGCATCTGCTTACCTGACTGACACTCCTTGTCCTACCTGATAATGCACTTTAGAAAATAGGACCCTATATCTGGAAAAGTCACAGGGTTACAGATCTTATCTTTTCTCTGTAACCAGTCTCTATTCCCAATCTTTATTATTTGACCAACTATTATGAGTGCAAGACAGAAAAGTCAAACATCGGCATCATCACAGACATTTCAGCACATTGACATTCAGTAATGTGTAACAGACTTAAAAAAAAAAGATATCTGACCTATGAACATGCACAGCAGAACTAGCATCATTCTGGTGAAGGCTGGGATCACTTTGAGAGCCATTTTTGAAAAGGATGTCTGGTAGAGTGCTACCAGACGTATGCATCGTGGTACAGAGTACCAAATGAGAAAGTCCCTGCTCAAAAGAGTTTACAATCTAAACAGACAAACAGGATGCCATGGATACAGTTAGAGGGAAATGTTAATCTGCTGGCTAGGATGGTGGGGGAGTAGGCTTATGGATTGAAGGCTATATCAGAAAGGTGGGTTTTCAGTCTACTTTTAAACAAGGGAAGGGGCATGATAGATGAATTCAGGTAGCTTATTCCAGGCATAAGCTAGATCAGGGGTGCCCACACTTTTTGGGCTTGCGAGCTACTTTTACAATGACCAAGTCAAAATGATCTACCAACAATAAAAATGCTAAACATATATATATTTATTTATATATATATATATATATATATATATATATATATATATATATATATATACACACACCGAGTGTACTTTGTATTTATGTTCAAATATTTTTTTATTATACAGCCCCCCTCCCCCGAAGGCCTGACCCCCCCTGAAGGTCTGCACATTCCCCCTCAAAGGTTGACTCCCCCCCTGAAGGCCTGCACTACCCCTTGAAGGACTGCACTCCCCCCCTCCCCCCGAAGGCCTACCCTCCCCACATCCATTTACCTAATTCCAGCAGGGAGCAGTCTGCAGAGAGGATCGCTGGTACTTTAGCGATCCTTGCAGGTTGCCATAGGCCTCAGGAGCTGTCTTCCCTCTGCCCCAAGCCTGTCTCTGACTTAGAGGAGGGGCAGGACCACGGCAGAGGGAAGACAGCTCCTGAGGCCTATGGCAACCTGTAAGAATTGCTAAAGTACCACCTGCCACCGGCCGTCTCCCATTCGTCCCCTTTGGAGATCCCCACAGGAATAAGGAAGTTAAATTAATAGAATACTTAGGCACAGAAAAACAAAGAAATACTTCCAAGAACTGCCCCATAAGAACTGCCTGTCACAATGCTCATTAGTGGAACTGAATAAAAGACAAGTACAATGGATTTAGAAGGGGGACATCCGCCCGGATGCACGGCTTGGAGGGGTGCACAGCCGGCCAGGTCCGGGTCATCCTGCCTTTCTTTTCCCCCGGTCCGCGCTCGGGGCTTGCGCCTGCCTGGTCCCGCGCCGACGCTCGAATGGTGCTGTCAACTCCCGCGAGTCTCGCGATAACCAACAGCACCATTTGGGCGGCGGGTGCGAGCCCCGTGCGCAGACCGGTGGAAAGGAAGGGCAGGAGGACCCGGACGGCTGTGCATTCCTCTAAGCCGTGCACCCGGGGCGGGGGCGGACCGCCCCACCTCGGTACGCCACTGATTGGGAGGCCGATTTTGGGGGTTTTAAAATTGTATATCGGGCAGCATTAGGCCTCGCTCTTACCTCAATCATTACAGGCGCTTCTATTTCTTGTGATGCGCTGAGCTCCGTCCCCCACCAACCTTCACCCCGCCCTTCCAGCACTCTGATTGGCCAGCGTTCTTTAAGAGGCGGGCCAGTCAGGAGGGGAAAAAAAGAGAAGGGAAGAAGGGAACCTGCTGTGCGATCGACTGGGGTCGCCTGAGCGAACGACCTGTCGATCGCGATCGACGCGTTGGGCACCCCTGAGCTAGATGAAAGAAGAAAGGAACAAAGCCTGGAATTGGCAGTGGATGAGAAGAATACAGATAAAAGCAGCTTATCTGAGGAACAGCGATCTCGGGGAGGTGTATAAGGAGAGATAAGAGGAGAGATACTATGGAGCTGTGGCATGAACACACTTGTAGGTTAGTAATAGAACTGTATGCAAAAGTGGATAGGGGGCCAGTGAAGTGATTTGAAGAGAGGGGTAATGCGAGTGTAGCAAGATGTCCAATCTAATATAATAAAATGCTAGGCCGCGCATGCGCACTAAAAAAACGTGTTCCCTGATCTGTTGCAAAAACACGAGTGTGCATGCGCGCGTTTTACGTCATCACCTACTCTCCACCTCGCGCCACCGATCACTGTCATCACCTGCTCTCCACCTCGTGCCACCGATCACTGTTCCTCCTGCACCATGTCACGCCAAGCATGTCCGCCGCCGGCCTAGAGCTTCTGGGGGCCGGCAGCGCTGTGCTGAGGTCCCGCCTCCTGCTTCTGCCCTACATGGCGCCGCCAGACCTGGCCCTACACTGAAATCCGCGATCAGGGTTGCCATGGAAACCCCGCCGCAGCCTCCCGGCTAGGTAGGGGGACAACAATCACGCTTATGGATCGAGAGAGGAGCTGCGGCGGGGGCTTGAGCATAAGCGCCATTGTTATCCCCCTACCTAGCCGCAAGCCTGTGGCGGCCTTCCTCACCCGGCTTTCATGGCTGGCGGACAACGAACCCTAATGCTGACATTGAATCCAAGTAAACAACTGGGGCTGCCTAAAGAAACAAAGTTTCACAGTGCTTGGCCCGCCAAACAATTCCTGCCGTTGCCGAAATTTGCCCCACCGTTCCCGAAATTTGCCCCACCGTTCCTTCCCTTCCTCCATCAGGTACAGTTCAGCTCCGCCTATGTTAAAAGGAGCTGCTTTGAAATTGGAGCCCTGCCGCCACCGTAACACGTTCCCTCTGCCGCGGTCCCATATGTCAGAGAAGGGGCGGGACCAAGGCAGAGGGAACGTGCTACGGCAGAGGCAGGCCTCCGATTTCGACGCGGCTCCTTTTAACATTGGTGGATTCACTGCACTTGATGGAGGGAGGGAGGGAAGGAAAGGTGGTTGTGCGCTGTTGAGCCCCTCTTTGCCCTCAGACCCTCTCCTAACTGCTACCTCTTGTCTCAGACCACTGGGGGGAGGTGCCTGTCTTCAGCTGCAGGGATGGAGGGAGGGAAGAAGAAAGAAGGGGCCCTGGCAAGCGAGTTATCAAAAGCCAACCATAGCCTGGGACCCCTACATGGTATGAATAATGACCAGACAACAAAAGGTAAGAAAAATAATTTTATTTTCTGTTTTGTGATTACAATATGTCAGATTTGAAATGTGTCTTGAGGGAGGCTGCCGCTGCGGCTTTGGACAGAGGGGCACCATTTTCGTGGGAGCCGGCCTTCAGAGAGGTATGGGACGTGGGGACGGATGCGGGAGGGGCTGCCACTGTGAAGGGCTTTGGAGGGGGAGCCAGCCAGACCGCGAGTGTGGGACGTTGTAAGCGCAGATTGGTCAAGGAGCCACCGCTGCCGAGGCTTTGAAATTGCTCTCCCACCGTCACTCCCTCCCGCCCCGGCTCTGCCTCTGCCCCTGCCCAGGTTCAAAAGCAGGAGACATCTAGCACCTGTTAATCTAACGGGCTTAAACACTAGTATATATATATATATTTGAAAATCGTCTAGGTCAATAGGACGTCCAACCCTTGGGAAGCCTTTTATACCCCATTTTCGACCAAAGAAACATCCAAATCCAGACCATTTGGACAAGGGAGGAGCCAGCAGTATGATAGACTGGCCACACATACATGCCAACAGAGTGGTGAGAAGACCTTAGAGAGAACTGCTGTGAATGCCACATAAAGTGTGCCAGAAGTTCATCTTGCCATATACCCCTTATAATTTATGATGAGCTCTCCAGAACTCCCCCAAACCTACCAGACCCACCTTGTCTACCACCCCAGTAGCCCTCATGGCTATAGGTGGCACCTATATGGCAGTAGAGTAGGATTTTGGTGGGTTTTAGTGGGCTCACACATCCCACCATAAATGTAGTGGTTAGAGTGGCTTATGGGCCCGGCTCCTCCTCTCTATGGTTCACTAGCCCATCCATCAGGTTACTTAAGACACCTGTGTAATGCTCTACTAGGAACTCCCATACCAAGTGTTGCTGTTCCAGAGACAGGTATTTTACTCTTTCATTCAGATCTTTGTGAAGTGGGAGGAGTTTAGCTCTGAACATCTTAGTTCTGTCTAGGACATCTTAGAAAAGGTTCGATTTGGGTGTCATTGTAGACAATACAATGAAACCTTCCACTCAATGTGCGGTGATGGACAAAAATGCAAACAGGATGCTGGGAATTATTAAAAAAGGGACGGTTAACAAGACTAAGAATGTCATAATGCCCCTGTTTCGCTCCATGGTGCGATCTCATCTGGAATATTGCGTTCAATTTTCATCTCCTTATCTCAAGAAAGATATAACAGTGCTAGAAAAGGTTCAAAGAAGAGTGACCAAGCTGATAAAGGGGATGGAACTCCTCTCGTATGAGGAAAGACTAAAAAGGTTAGGGATCTTCAGCTGAGGGAAGATATGATTGAAGTCTACAAAATCCTGAGTGCTTTAGAACGGGTACAAGCGGGTTGATTTTTTACTGCATCAAGATTTACAAAGACTAGGGGACACTCGATGAAGTTACAGGGAAATACTTTTTAAAAACAATAGAAGGAAATATTTTTTCACTCAGAGAATAGTTAAGCTCTGGAACGCGCTGCCAGAGGATGTGGTAAGAGCAGTTAATGTAACTGGTTTTAAAAAAGGTTTGGACAAGTTCCTGGAGGAAAAGTCCATAGTCTGCTTTTGAGATAGACATGGGATGGTAGCATGGAATGCTGTTACTATTTAGGTTTTGGCCAGGTACTTGTGACTTGAATTGGCTTCCAAGAAGATAGGATTCTGGGCTAGATGGACCTTTTGGTCTAACCTAGTAAGGCTATTCTTATATTCTAATACACTGATTTTGTCTTTAGTGAGAATTCATATTTTTATTGATGTTATCTCCTATCGTACATAACAACTAAGCACAAGGCTACATTCACTTTCTGATACATTTCTGTACACTGTTCAACATTTCTTCATAAGTGCTTCTCTCTCTCTTTACACTAAAATATTTTGATACAACAGGAACTCAGAAATTTCTCTTTCAAACCCAGCTATTCATCCAGCAGCCTGTGATTGCCAACACTTCTTCCCCCTCTCATTCAACAAAGCAATAAGGTCATCATTCTTCTCAGTCACAACTTTTCTTAAGATCCAGTGACTCCTACACTAAACATGAATAACAGATATATTTATGACTACCATAAAACAGATCTTTTACCTTACATGCCAGGAGATAGGTGTGGTAAGATCATCAAGCTAACTTGAAAAGGACTGTTATCAAATAGCTATTTATTGACTGATATAACACTTAGTTCTGTCTTTTTATAGGGAACTTTTGATATGATTAGTTAACAGAGAGAGGATATAGTGCAACCAGCACTAACATTTATGGAGTTTGCACTCTCAATTTCATTTGTAATGATAATATAGCATTGTATTCATAATAACCGACAGGAATGAGAAGATCTCGTAGCATAACATCGTGCTTCTTAACCGCATAACTGTAAGTTCAACGCAATTTATAAAAGATTATAAACAATATCATGAAGAACAAGAAAAATTATTTGACCAAGTATTTTGAGAAAAGATAAGTTTTCAACAGTTCTAAAATGTGTATAAGAACAAGCTGTAAGCAATAACAATCTAAATTCTTTATCATGGGAAGCTGCTTGAAATGCTAAAGTATGATCAAGAAATTTCTTGCTTTTACAATCCTGTATGGATGGAAAAGTAAACAGGGCGTGAAATCTTCTACTATCTCTAGTTCTGAACAGACATTAAGCCATTAAGCAGGCAAATAATTATACTGACAGGGCGGGGCATCAGGACTCATATGCATTGTTAAAAGAAAGATTATTGAGGTAAGTACCTAATCTTCCCTTCTGTTACACAAAACATATGAGTCCTTACAAATGGGATGTATCAAAGCAGTCTCTGGAATCTAGGATGGGACAAATGAGCCTGCCCTTAATACTGAGGACCCAAAAGCGGCATCCTTTTGCGCTGCTAAGGCCACTCTATAAAACTCTGTCAAGGTATGGATTGTGGACCATGTAGCCACTCTGTAAATCTCAGGCAGAACTGACCGGACCGCCGCCCATGAAGAACTTATTTTGAGAATGAAGTCGTTGAACCTTTGAGATTAAGGAGGTCAAAAGGGATTCGGTGCTGAAGTTGGGACGAAAGCCATATTGGTAACGTAGGAGAATAGAGAATCTCTCTAAATATGAAGAAAGTTGGGTAGAAATGATGGACTCTAGCATCTTGGTTAGGAGAGGAATATTTGCTTTTAGGCGATAGCTGGATGGCATGGAAGGGTCTAGGTCAGATTTTTTCAGCAGTGGGGTCAAGGCAATATGACCCATTTCTGGGGAAAAAAGTCCCGAATGTAGGGCGGAGTTTATGAGTTTGGTAATAGATGAGATGGCCTGTGCGGGAATTTTCTCGTATAGGTAGGAGGGGAATGGGTCTAAGGAACAGTTGCAGGATTTCAGTTTGAGGCAGACTTTGAAGACCAAGGATTCGGATACGTGCTCATAGGTAGTCCAGGATCTATCGACTGGGATAGGGTTATAGGGGAACGCACCCTACAGGGATTCAAAAAAAGGTTAGATAAGTTCCTGCTGGGCCAGAACATATGCAAGTAAGGCTGGACTCTAGTAGGGCACTGGCCTTTGACCTAAGGGCCGCCGATTGAGCGGACTCCTGGGCAAGATGGACCACTGGTCTGACCCAGCAGCGGCAAATCTTATCTCTCCTAGGAAATGATGGATAAACAGACTGGAACTGAGAGCCATATGATTGGCTTTACAGACCTTGGTGAGTTCCCTGGAAGGTAGAGCCATCCGGGTATTTTCAGACTGCCAGATTAGTGGCATATATCAACTGGCAGGGAGTGCAGCACCAAGAGTGCTCCATTAAAACTAGAGACCCAGTTGTTGTTCCCTTGGGTGGAAATCCACCTGCTGGCATTCTCTGTGGCTCATGTAGCAGGGGTGGAGAATGTACAGACCATTATCTCAGCAGACTTTGGACCCGGGAGAATGGGTTTTTTCCCCAGACACCCTTTCAATGCATTGTGCAAAGTTGGAAAGACAACCTGATAGCTCCGGCAGTGAACAAGTAGGCAAACTGTGTCTTCAGTCAAAGATCTGAATCTGGAAGCACTGGGCTAGACGCCTTAGTGCAGCTGTGGTTGGAGAAGGAGCTGCTGTACGTGTTTCTCCCATGGTGTATGACAGACAGATTCACCACATATTCACCATTTTTGTCCAGTGTGTCTGTCATAATTAGATTGTAAGCTCTTTCAAGCAGGGACCATTTCTTGCATATTTAATGTATAGCTCTTCGTGCAATTGGTAGCACTATAGAAATAATAAATAGTAGTAGTAATAGCTCTTCACCCGGGTTTGGTAATTCTGGTAGCTCCAAATTAGCCACAATGGCCTTGGTACTCAGATCTAGTGCGTCTGCAGAGAGATATAGTGCATCTGGCACAGCTAGATTTACGTCACAAGGCCCAGTACCCAAGGAAAATCAGGAACGCTTTGGTCTTATGGCATGGCTTTTGAGCATACTAGAATACTACAAAGGTGAAGTGGGAAATTATAAATGTAATACTGCAAAAAACTCCACTTGTATAAAGCTGAGAGTCTATTCAAAAGGAAGAAAAGCCTCAGGGCCTAAGCTCAAACCACATCATTGGCAGCTGTTCTTGTAACACTGGGCTGTTCCTCGCCTTTTCTATAAATTGTGTATCATTTATTTCTACAGAATTACAAGAAGCCAAACGCACAATTTCTACATTATATGTCACAATGACTTTTCAGTGCATTTTGTTGTTGCTATAAAATACAAATGTTTCAAACAAGTTTTTATACTGCTTATTTCCCATTTTACTAATTTCTACTTTGGTTCTTCCAGTCTTTAGTCCCTTACTTCATTGAAAGATTAGAACGAACCAAAAGAACTAAAAGATGTGACTGTGCAGAGAGAAAATGTAAAAAAAATATTAGACTAGTTACAAAATTAGAAAAAAAAATAACAGGACACTTTATAAACTAAGAAGAAATAAGTTGAATGTGCCTCCCTTATTGGATAAGACAATAGATAAATTACGGGCATGACGAGATTACCCACTTTCCTTATTAGGCCGCATAGCCCCCTATATAACATGATGGTGGTGCCTCAATGGCTTTATTTACTGCAAATGCTCCCTCTGATGCTGACCACTCGCCATATTGCCCACCATATAGCTTCTCTGTCTGCTTCTTTGTGGCGGGGCAGACGTAGCCATATAGCTATGTCCATTTTGATGTTACCTAAAGATCAGGGTGGATTGGGTTTGCTGATTATATCCAGATTTAATATGGTTGTCAACTCAGACACATTAATGACTGGTATTGTAATACTGCTTATTTTTCAGTCCCCGAGGTAGAATGCATTGCTTATAGCCCTTATCATTTCAGTTACCTATTGCATGCTCAGAAGTTACCGGACTCATCCTATCTGCAGAATGATTTATTCTTACCAGCTATGCGCTTGACCTGGAAAAGACTTGGCAAACTTTTACATGTCTCTCCATATGCTACGCCCTGTTTACCTCTGGCGGGTAATGGTTACTTTGGTCCTAGCTTGCTCCAAGTGACTTTCAATACATGGGCAGACAATGGACTGCATTATGGTGTCATCGGAGGGGACACCACTTGGATCTGAGCAGTTACAAAGGATATATCGGATACCAGCTGCTGATTGCTATGCATATAGACAGTTACATCATTACTTGACGGCTTTAACACCGGCTGTATTAAAAGAAGAGATACAGGAAAAGATGTTGGAGGCGTTATGTCTCACAGCGCAGGTTTTCATTCCACTGCGCTTTCACCATAAGTACTTGCAGGAGATTGCGGGAGACCTGGATTATGTGAACCTTGCTCATAAGTGGACAAATGACTTACGTTCCTATCACAGCTGAAATGATTACACAGGGAATACGGTTTGGAATTAAATATATTTTCCAAGCAGCAGAGAAGGAGCAGAACTATAAATTTTTGCTGAGAGCTTATTGTGCACCTAATAGAGCTTACAAGATGCAACTATGTGCCACTGACCAATGCCGTAAATGTCTTCAGGCTCATGCTACTCTTGGACATATGTTCTGGGCTTGTCCCTATATTTCTCAGTTTTGGACACAACTAGTGGTTTATGTGGCGAGCCTATGGGACTGTACTTGGCATTTGCATCCCAGTTTTCTCTTTACTATGTCCGCTCGCCTACATCCCATTAAACCGGGCTGTAAGGTGTTTCTTTGAAAGGCCCTTATGTTTGGAAGAAAGAGTATTTTGGCCTGATGGCTTTCTCCTTACCCACCAACCATGTCTCAATGGAGAGCTCTTATGATACAACAAGTCTTATTGGAACGCCGAGATATTCCTGATTTAAACTCACGTGCTGGTCATCTTTTTGCTCAGTGTTGGACTCCTTTTAGTAATACACTGACATCCTATATTAGAGGACGAATTTGGTACTGATTTGATTGGATATTTCATGTTTTCCTGTATTGCTTCATAGCGTTTCACTCTGTTAAACTCACAGTTGCTGCTGTTCCTGGGGATGGGGGGAGAGATGAATGGGTTGGCGATTGTTGTGTTTTGGGAGTTCTTTACTATGATGTTGTACACTTTATGATCTCATTTTCTGCAAATCAATAAAAAAGATTTAAACATAAACTAATAAGTAAAGGTGACAGAGGCAGATTGTGAGACAGTTACCTCACAGAGGCCGCTTAAGCAAATCAGTTTACATAGCTAGCCTGAAATGAATCTAACAGAAAAAGAGAGGCCAATTTGCTTTATTTTTTTGTAATCAAGCAGCTTTCATCTGGTTCTATGGCTTCACTTTGAGCCATAAAAAACATAATGCTGAATATATGCCGTCAAACACTTGGCCTCTCTAGTCTTTAGGATGCCTGTGCCTCAGAAACAATGCTGCATAGAATCCTCACATTAAAAAGATGAACTGGATTCGATCAACATTTCCCAATTTTTTCAAGCCCAAGACATACCTAAACAGTATTTTGAAATATGTTGTGTGGCAAACCAGCTTCCACAAAGCACGTAGTGAGACCAAAAGAAAAGCTAGGGAAGGACAGAGAGCCCCAGAGGATAGAAGAACTTTAGGCAAAAGAAGCTGTATGCAATGTACTCTATATGCTACATACTCTGGGGCTCGTGCTGCATGTGGGAAGAAGAAAGGCATGTGTAACTTCATATGTACTCAGGAAGAAGATCCTGCATGTTTAAGAGCCACAATTGCATCTCTTCTCTTGCTCTTGAACCTGAGCAGCAAGCAAAAGTGATTTTTCCCTTGACATACACCAGTGGTCTTCACTAATTTTTAAGAAGGGACCTCTTTGGATCCATTGAGCTGAAGGAAAGCAGCCAGATATCTTCCCATGCAAGTTCACAACACATCCACCCTACCAGCCTGTCTTCAAACTGTTTATTGGACGTATCCTCAAAAAGATGGACCATTTCCAAATGCATTCTCTTCACTTATTGAGGAATGACTTGTCCTTCAAGCATGTGGCTCTTCCTCCCATCCACTTCCCTCTTTCTGTCATTTACTTGATTAGAGAGGCAGAGAGTAGAAGAAAAAAATCATTGGCCCTGGCGTACACATTGTGGAACAACATACTGACTGAGAAACATTGTATTAGATTTCTGTGCCACAGTGCCATCTTGTGTAAATTTTACAAACAAACTTGACTAGCCAGCAACATCTAGCACAGACCATATTCAGTTACACCCCACTAAATCAAAAGCTTTTATACTTAAATTAAGGAATAAATGTAGTGTTTACAGAGCATTCTCTGTAACCAAGATTTTAATTTGGAAAAACACATGAATTAGCACACGTTTAAAAACCTGCAAGTAAAAGCAGAAACAATCTCTAATCTTTCACAAACATTCAGAATTCAAAACACCTTTCAGGCCCATTTATGCAGTTTTCATGGTATTCACTCAGCACTCAGTACATACTTATGAAAGCACCAGACAGAGTACTACCAGGAAACTTTAGCTTTGGGATCTTAAAGATTTGATTGAAGATATTATATATCAGCTACTGTCTCCTATGGATCTTTATGTGTTTTTTTTCACCTCAGCACCTTCCTTGTCTGATCCTACATTCTATATTAAAAGCAGCATTCCATTCTCTTTCCCTCTAGAAACTTTCAGCAACAGTTCTGCAGCACACTAAGAAATAGGCACATATGATAGGAACAGCTAGGAATCCGCCTAGCTGGTCAGCAGGTCTTTTTGCCAAAGCGCAAGGTGCCACAATTAGCCAAAAATATGACTATATCTGGGAATGGAAGATTAGGTTTCTACCTTCAATAATCTTCTTTCTGTTAGTCTCTGTAGGATTCCATATGCTAGGTGTTCAATCCCAACCCGCAAACCGGGAGTTGCAGAAATCCAACACTTTCTGAGCACATGCTCCTCCCCCTTAGACTGAGAGCTAGAAACATATCCAGTTGAGTCCCAAAGCTAAGTAACATACCTAACAAATCCATGATATGGGGGTATAAGGAAAGATCCCCAGCAACACAAACAATTCTTGAACTGGTCTGCTCTGCAAAACATGAACAAGTAATAAACAAGCACAAAGGAAGCTCAGAAAAACATTGCGGAACAATGTAGAACTAATGTGCTGTGCGCAATGAACCTGCTGTGCACAATCTCAAGAAAAAGCCTTCGGCAATGTGCATATTCACAGAAAACTGGCAACTGGCAGGAAAATCTTCAAGCCTGTAAGGAGAATAACCCAGGCAGAAAGAAGCAGGCTATCCAAACAACTGAGTGCATACAGAGAGGGTGGGTCGCATGGAATCCTACAGGGACTAATAGAAAGATTATCGAAAGTAGAAACTTAATCTTCCATTCTGCTATGTCCCTTCCGGATTCCATACGCTCGGTGACATACCAAAGCAATGGTAACAGTTAGGGTAGGACAGCAGAGCCTGCCCTCAACACTGAGGTCCCAAAAGTGGCATCAGAACAAGCCGCCATATCCACTTGGTAAAACTGGGTAAAAGTAGCCGCCCTGAAAATTTCATCAGGATGAATCGAGCGAGACTCCACCCACAATGTGAAATTAGCGGCTGCTTGCCATGGGTATTGTAAGTTGTGGAAATGGCTATTCAAATCCATTGAGGAATCGAGGACTTGGATGCCAGCCGACCATGGCGAGGTGCAGCAGTCAGGATAAAAAGGTGATCAGAGCTTGAAATCATTAGTTCTCTCTAAACAGTGGAACACGACTCTACAACTTGCGTAACATCTGTTCTTTGTACTTCAAGCCTGTTGAATGAAATAAATGCAAATGAACCTCCTGGTTAACATCTGTGCTTTGGCAAAAAGGAAGGTACAGTACGGACAACTCCTGCATCCATAATACAGAGAAATGGTTCCCTGTACGAAAGAGCCTGACACTCCAATATATGCTGTGCTGAGACAATGGTGACCAGAAAGACAGTCTTGATCGTTAGATCCAGAAGAGAAGCATCCTTCAATCGTTCAAAGGGGGCCTCTTCAAGGCCCTGCAGAATGATGTTAAGATTCCACAAAGGGAAAGGAAGACGCAAGCAAGGGAGGTCACAAACGAAGTGCCTCTCTCATAAACCTGGTCAAATCTGGATGAGCAGTAAGCGAACTAGCATCTCTGCATGCTCTAAAACCTGGAAGGCCTACAACCTGAACTTTAAGGGAGACCACTGCTAAATCTTTTTCTAGAGTCGCCTGAAGAAAGCCACTGTTGGAAAGCCTTCCAGGCTTTGGCATAAGAAGTCATAGTAGAAGGTTTCTTCGAGCGCAAAAGAGTACTACATCTGAATAACCATGCTTCATCAAGGCTGAGCGCTCAAGAGCCATGCCATAAGACCAAAGTGCCATGGATTCTCCATGGGCACCAGCTCCTGACTAAGAAGATATCGATGAAGAGGGAGCTGCAGTTTCTTGTCTCACTAAAGATGGACAAGATCCGCATACCATGGGTGACGAGGCCAGTACAGAGCTATTAGAATTACCAGGTCGGGATGCATTTCTATCCATCGGATGACCCAACCACTCAGACGTCACAGAGAGAACACATACAGGAGCTCGTGAGCCGGCCAGAGCTGAACCAAAGCGTCCAGCCCTAGGCTTTCACGCTGTTTGTTGACTGAAGAAGCGCCTGGCCTTCGAGTTTATTTAAAACATTTCTTACTCTATGTGAGTTCTCTGCTGAAGCCATCAAGTCCATCTGGGGCTGACTCCAGCGTTGTACGATAGGATGGAATGCCTTCTGTGAGTGACCATTCTCTTGGGTCCAGGACCTGTTGGCTGAGGAAGTCTGCCTGAAAGTTGTCGACTCTGGCCACATGGGCCATTGAGCGAGGCAGATGATGTGCTTCTACCCAGTGAAAAAGCATGTGAGCCTCCTGACCCAAGGGAGCACTTCCTATGCCCCCTTGACAATTTACGTATACTACCGCCGTGGCGTTGTCAGAAAATACTCGCAACACTTTTCCTTCCAGAAGGGGCTGGAGAGCAAGTAACATCAGCCAAATTGCCCTGAGCTCCAGACGATTGATCGACCAATGTTGCTGATGAGGAATCCACTACCCCTGAATGGATTGGTCCCCGTGAGAGCACTCCAACCCAACAGGCTAGCATCCATCATAAGAGTTATCCACTCTGAAATCCAAAGGAGCCTGCCCTGGCAGAGAGCCTCTCCCTGAAGCCACTAGCTCAAACTGCTTCAAGCTGGCTCCGTCCAGGGGAGCAGCATCTGAAGGGAATGGTGCTGCGGAGACCACCAAGAGAGGAGGTACTCCTGTAAAGGGTGCATGTGTGCTCGGGACTAGGGGATCGTCTCCAAGGATGCTGCCATGGACCCCAGAACCTGCAGATAATACCAGGCCATGGGAGCCGGACAGTCCAGGAGAGCTCTGATCTGCTTTTGAAGTTTGTCTGCGTGCCTTGGGAAGAAGCACATGACCCTGTCTGGTGTCAAAAAGAAGACCCAGATATTTCAGGGACTGAGAGGGAGTCATTCTTCTTGAAGTCAACAATCTACCCCAACACCTGCAGCAGAGACACTACCGTCTCCACCGCCCTTTTGCGCTCATGATGCGACAGAGCCCAGATCAACCAATCGTCCAGGTAAGGATGGACCTGGTTTCCCTGCTGGTGGAGAAAGACCACAACTACCATTACCTTGGTGAAAGTGCAGAGCATCGACACGAGGCCAAAAGGCATTGCTGCGAACTGGAAATGATGTAGAACATGGAAATGCAGAAACCGTGATGCTCCGGGTAGATTGGAACATGGAGGTAAGCCTCCATGAGATCCAAGGATGATAGAAACTCTCCTGGAGAGACAGCAGCTATGACTGTGTGCACTGTTTCCATGTGGAAATGAGGAATCCACAGGAGGTGGTTGATCGACTTTTGATCCAGAATGGGTCTCCAGTCCTCCAAGTCTTTCTTTGGCACGATGGAAGTATAAGGAGTATCTATTTAAGCTCAATTTGTGTTCTGGAACAGATTCTATCACTCTGATGTCTAAGAGACATTGCAAAGTAGCGCAGACTAGGGACTCCTTTTCCGGTCAACCTGCTGGAGAGTCCAGAAACAAATCCAGAGGCTGGCAAAAGAAGTCTATCTTGTGCCCCTCCTGAATGATGTCTAGCACCCATTGATACTGAAATGAGAGTCCACTCCTGATAAAACTGAGAAAGGCGACTTCCGATATGAGGAAGCCCCACCTGACTTCTGGCGTCATTGGGGCTTTTTAGTCGCAGTCACTGCTTGGAAACCTGAGGATGCTGGAATTGGAACTACTGTAACAAGGGTGATAGCCCTGGGAATATCTCTCAAAGGAAGATTCTGCGGAGCCCTGACAAAATCTGTGGGAGGAATAAAAATTACTACGATCCCCTCCCACCGTCTGACAAGACCTCTTCACAGAGAGAGACTTAGGGCGGCGCTCGGCAGCGCTGGCCATGAGGTCATCCAGACCTTTACTAAAAAGAAGCTGGTTCGTGAAAAGAAGTCTGCTCAAGGTGGCCTTCGAGGCAGTGTCCCCAGCCCAATGATGGATCCAAAGAGTCTGGCGCGCAGACACTGCATAAGCAGAGACCTTACTAAGAACTCAAATGAGATCATAAAGAGTGTCTGCCACACTATTTATTACCAGCAGAGGACAGGCATGTACTTCCGCAGAGGATGCACTGCACAATCTGGTAGGACAGGCTTGCGCCATAAAGGAAGCAGCCGCCGCCGCTTTGATATCCAAGGACATCACTTCAAAAAGCTTTTTCAACTTAATGTCCACCCTGCAATTCTGAGAATCCATAAACATCACTCCCCCATCACTAGGGAGGGCTGTGCACCTGATAACCTGCACTACATAGGCTTTTCAAAAAACTGCTGAAAATCAGGAGCCAATGAACAAAGCTTAGACATAGCTTTAGAAGGCCAGAAAGAGCTCTTTGCGGTATACCACTGTTCTGTAACCAGCCCAAGAAGCTGTGGATGGGATGGAAAAAAGGAAGACAGCACATTATAGATGTCCATGATCGAAGCTTGAGAAGTGGAAGGCGGAGAATTCAATTTGAGCTCTTTCAGAAGCTCAACAATAAAAAGATAGATAGAACCATGCTTAAAAAGTCTGCAGACAGAAGGGTCATCACCCAAATCCAGACTCTCAGGGTGGCCAAGATGACTAGTCTCGGGAAGGGTATAAGTCGGATTTAATATAGAGACAGAAGAAGCATAATATCTGAATGGCAACTACTGTAATCAAGGTCTGCCACAGTAGGATGAGAGGGCTCCTGAACAGGAAGCTCCGCCACTGTCGCAACAGGCTGAGAAAGCCCCATGCGCCCACCAGCTGTGTCAAATGAGCGGGGTTTGAAGAATACGCTTTCCAGAGAAACCGAATAAATTCTGGTGAAAAGTCACATCCCACAACCATGGCAGGGCTCTGTTAAGGCACATGTTTTAACCACCTTGTTTTAATTTGTCTGTTTTTAATGATTTTTATATTGTTGTTAATGTTTATCTCTTATTTTTTGTACATTTTAGAAATTTATGTTATTATTTGTACATCGCTTAGTAATTGTGATAGGCGATTAATCAAATAACTAAGAAACTTGAAACATGTGCTGCACCAAGTGTCCCCAGACTCGGAATGCAGGCGTTTTGCGCCCTAACAGCCTGTGGGCGAGATTTTTTTCCAAAGTCATGGACCTAGGCCGGCTCCCCAACCCTAGAGTACATGGAGGAAGTGAAGTACGAAGCTTTTGCACCCTCCCCCAGCATGCTACGAAATGCAGAACATGGATGCTGATCCAGCGCCGATCCGGTGTAATCAATGCACACATTCAACAGATTAGGGGCTGGGGAGTCCATCCCAAATGATTCTGAAGCAAATGGAGGGGTATTGAGGCAGAAATAAAAACTCTGAAAAAAGATCATAAAAAATTCAAGATGGCCACCACAAGCGATTTCACGCCACAAATGGCGAAAACAAGCAAAACCCCAAAATAAAAAAAATAGCGATTTGGGGTCTGGGGGACCTGAATCCTACCTTAAGAAACTGTGAAAAATGCCTCTGAAATTGCTTCAAAGACAAGTCTTGAAGATCTTCGGACTGACAATCAGTCGGACACCCACTATGACCTCCACCCCCACGGATCCTCGCCACAAAGTTGGGGGCAGGAAAGGCAGCCTGTGCTTTGAAACCGGGGTGGGTTCACTCTAGATGTATACAACCTGTGCTTAAAACCCGTGACAAGGTCAGCAGGCAAGTGAACTCCCAGAGGAATGGACCAAGAGACTAAGAAGGGTGGCATACAGCAGGCTGGCTCCACAGATCCACCACAGATCTGTGAAGCAGCAGTCTGGCTGCTTCACCACCGGAAAGGGGTCTCTACTGAAGCCCCCAAAAACGAACTTTAAGCGAAAAAATAAGAAAAAGAAGCAGATTGCTTGCAGAAATTGAAACTGGATATGTTTCTAGCTCTCAGTCTCAGGGGGAGCAACATGTGCTCAGAAAAGTGTTGGATTTCTGCAACTCCCAGATTGCGGGTTGGGATTAAACACCTAGAGCCTGATTCTGAATAGGACACCCAGCCTCAGCTGCCGCCTAAGCTGCTTTTGATAATCACACATGGGTGTCCCATATAGAATCGCGTCTGTCCTGACGGACAGACACCTAACTCCTTATAACCACCCCAATTCTCTAACTGGTGTCCATGTCACAGAAGGCGGTTAGAGAATCGCATTGCCGCTGAGCTAATTGTGGTAATGGAATCTCCCTGACACAATCAGTTTAGCGGCTGCAGCAGGGAACCTGTCCCTCATGTGAAGTCAGCCTGCAGGAGGGATGCCCACTCCCTCCTGCCGGAAACCCAAAGCCCTCCCACACACAACTGTCCATGTTGGGAGGAGTGCTCAATTCCTCCTGCCACAACATCGAACCCTCCCGACATAGTCCAAGGCAGGAGGGTTGCCCACTACCTCCTACCGCCACCCCCCCCCCTCCAGGCATCCCCCGGTAGAAGGGATGCCCACTTCCTCCTACAGCTGACTCCATCATCCCCCGAACCCCAAACACTCCCTGACTCCACCCCTGACACACCCCAACATCCCCTAACATTCCCCGACTCCACCCCAATACCCCCCAAAATCTCTGACAAGCCCCAAAATCCCCATGAAGCCCCCCATACTTTTATCTGATGGCTGGCAAGAAGGATGCCCACTCCCTCCTGCCAGCAGGCCCACCACTGCAAAATGACAGGCCTTCCCCTTCCTGATGCATTCTGGGTTGCACCGGGGAAGAGTGTAAGGCCCCTCCCTGGGAGGGGCTTTAGGTATCTGACCAATCGGAATCTTAGGCTACTCCCAGTGCATCCCAGGATGCACTGGGAAGGAGGTCTAAGACTCCAGTTGGCCCAAGTGCATAAGGCTCCTCCTATGGGAGAGGCCTTAGGCATCTGAGTCAATCAGGACCTTAGGCCCCTCCCTGGTGCATCCCAGAAAGCACCAGGAAGGGAAAGGCCCACAATTTTGAAGTGGTGGCAGGGAGATATTAGGGGTGTTGGGGTAGAGTTGGGGAGTGTTAGGAGGATGTTGGGGTGTCAGAGGTAGAGTCGGGTAGTGTTTGGTGGGGGTTCGGGGATGATGAAGCCAGCAGAAGGAGACTGTGTTGGGACGGTTGCTGTTGTGGCAGGAGGAACTGGGTACTCCTCCTGCCGCAGACAGATGAGGGGGTGGGCTTTGAGGGTTCCGACATGAGGGAGTGGGCATCCTCCTCCGGCTGACTTCGCAGGGGAGTGGTACAGGTTCCCTGCTGCAGCCACTAAACTAATCACGGCAGGGAGATTCCCTTGCCATGATAGGCTCAGTGGCTGCATCTATTTGAAATGTAGACCAGTATTTTGATGACCTACATTTCAGACGCCTAGGGCCGCCTAAGCTTGCTTAAGGCCAGTTCTGGGCGAAACCATGCCCATGTTTAGCCTTGGTTGAGCTTAAGCATCCCTACGCCTCCCCTCAACAGCAACAGATGCTTACGGTATAAGTGGCCTGCCTTGGGGTGGTTTTTTTTTTTTAACGTGCATCCCGATTTGCTGGTTAGACAGCGGTTGGACACCTACCACTGCCTACAATCGGGACGCCATGTATAGAATTTGGCCCCTAGTGTATGGAATCTAGAAGGACGAAATAGAGAAGAAGATTAAGTACAAGATCCAACCTGTTGAAAATGGTCAGTTTTTCAAGTGATAGGTAAATAAGCAGTCTGCAAAAATTACATGTCTGATCATCTGTAACCTTTTTATTTTTTCACAAAAAAAAGGATGGAGTTTGCACTGTTCTGTGTACAAATTGTTTGCTCTAACAGAATTCATTAAAACCTCATTAAAAAAAAAAAAAAAAATTCTGGTGACTTTAGTCATCTTTTCCAAGAGATGGTCATAAATAGCTATAGCTTGTAATGAGTTTAAAGCCAGAAAAAGAGAATCACCTGAATTAGATCCAGAATACCCAGCTCACTCTCTGAGGAATCCACGCAGAACACAAAGTATAGTGTGGCATAATGGCGGTAAATCAGTTTGTAATCAGACCCACCAATCAAACTGCAGAGAAAAAAAAAGACCGGATAATGTAATTCAATTTCTGGTTGATCTCATTTTATACATTTTCAAAGCAATTTTATAAAGGGTAGCCAAGGAGGCATATCAGCGTTTAAAAGAGCGTTAAAATGTAATCTGTTTAGGGAAGCATATGAAAAGTCCTTGGATAAGTTGGCTTTTTTTGATCTTTGCTGTCCTTATGTCTTTGGCTGTATTTATATAGTAAAACCTTGGTTTGCAAGCATAATTTGTTCCGAAAACATGCTTGTAATCCAAAACACTGGTATATCAAAGCAAATTTCCCCATAAGAAATAATGGAAACTTCACAACCCAAAACCTTGCTTGTATATCAAGTTAAAATGTAACATATATGTTGTTATTGGAACCCACTTTGGGTAAAGGCAGGGTATAAATAATAAACTTATAAACCTATTTAGAGCCTAGTGTATAAAGTAAAAGCAGACCACTACTAGTTTCCCTTAGTAAATTCAGTAGACTCTCAGTTAACCGGCACCCACGGGGATTGATAGATGCCAGATAAATGTAGTTTCTGGCTGCTTGAGGAGTTACTATTAAAAATAGGCCTAACTAATACTATACCCCATACTATGCCATACCATAAACAATTCCAGACAAACTACAAGACATGTGGTAAGCAAAGCATGAGCATACTCAGGTGTGGCATGCCAAGTTTACACTTAAATTCCCACCAGAAATTGATTTTATTTTCATTTTTATTTAAAGTATTACAGTATTTCTTAGATTTTTTTTTTTTTTGCTGGTTGCTTAGAGTTCTGGTTAATTGAGTTCCGGTTAACAGATAGTCCACTGTACTAGCATAGCAGTATAAATATGCATACATAATTTAGACATGACCACTTATATCAGCCAAAGAGCTGGTGTAAATGCTTGTGCTTAGATTGCTAAAACCATACCAAGATTTTGCTTATAGGTACACCTGTTTTCAAACCACACGCCACCACTCACATATGCATGTGTCATTGGCACCCTCTTTGGGGGTAAATTTATAAAAAGGGAGTCTATGTTAAAAGTTCAATAAGGCATCTATTCTACATTTATTGTATATAAAGGCAAACAAACAAAAATACAGTGCTGGTGTTCATCCAATAAAACAATTCCAAATCAGTCACCACCCAAAATACCTTCTATATAGACTTCTCAAAAATTGTTATCCACTTTTCTAGAATTTACCACCATTCACAGATTATTTGTCTTGTCTAGTGTGCAAAGCCTAAAGAAGATACAGAGCTGAATGAGAGTAGCATGTGGATCCCTGATGCAGACAGGCTTTGTTTCTGCCTTTTGCATGTTATGATAAAGTTTTTAAAATACATTTTTCAGAGGACACATAAGAATAGCCTTACTGGGTCAGACCAATGGTCCATCTAGTCCAGTAGCTCCTAGCTCTCAGAGAATGAGTTTGTTCCCTTGGGGCTAGAGTAGCAGACTTGGAGGAGCTGAGGGAGACAGAAAAGTAATCTAATCTAATCTTCTATTTGTGCGTCACTCATACCTATACAGGCTCAAGGCGACTGTAAAGAGAGGTAAGAGGAGAGAGAAAGAGGAGGGAGAGTGGAGGTGGAAAAGTAGGAAGGGGAGAAAGGAGGAAGGGGAAAGGGAGAGAGAAGAGGGTAAAGGAGATTAAGTATTAAGTACATAGAGGAGACCTACAAGGATGTTGTAAAGAAGTCCCACCTCCAGTTTTGCAGCACCTGTGCTGCCTTGGAGAAAGGAGGCCTCCTAATAGGAGAGCATCATCCTGGTGAAGCAGGAAATAATCCTGTAGCCAAGACCTGCTCACCAGAGGATGCAATATCCTCTCTCAATGAGAATGCGTCTCCAGAGGGTTCTGCTCAGGAGGCATGGGTTAGGACAGCTGTTGTAATTGGTGATTTGATCATCAGGCATGTAGATAGCTGGGTGGCTGGTGGGCAAGAGGATTGCCTTTTACTTTCCTGCCTGGTGCGAAGGTGGCGGACCTCACGCATCAGACAGGATTTTACATAGTATTGGGGAGAAGTCAGCTGTCTTGGTACATGTAGGTACCCATGACATAGGGAAGTATGGTAGGGAGGTTCTGGAATCTAAATTTAGGCTCTTAGGTAGAAGTTAAAATTCAGATCCTCCAGGGTAGCATTTTAAGAAATGCTTCCACTTTCACATGCAGAACCCAAGAGACAGGCAGAGCTCCAGAATCTCAATGTATGGATGAGGCAATGAAGCAGGAAGGAGTGTTTTAGATTTGATAGGAACTGGGTGACATTCTGAGGAAGGGGGAGCCTATTTTGCTCCACTTTAACCAGGGTGGAACCAGGCTGCTGATATCAACATTTTAAAAGGACATAGATCAGCTTTTAAACTAGAAAATGGGGGAAGGTCAAGAGTTGCTCAAAAAAGCATGGTTCCAAACAAGGTATTTTTAAAAGATATCACCTTAAAAGGGAAGCAGAGAATCCCCTAACAAGATTGCAATACAGTACAGGACACAGAAGATAAGGTTTCCTTAAATTCAAAGCAGGCTGATTTTAATGATTGCAAATTATCTATGTCAACTGCTGAGCAAATTGTAGATATGACAATCATTGCTTGAAATGTCTGTATGCAAATGCCAGAAGCCTAAGAAACAAGATGGGAGAATTAGAATATATTGCACTAAATGAAAAGATAGAGACCTGGTGGAATGAAAATAATCAATGGGTAGCACTGTCATACTGGGGTACAAACTATATCACAGTGATAGGGCCTTGAATTGAATAGACTGAAAATTCTACAGGAGTCGAAACACATCTTGGAATCCCTATGGATAGAAACTCCATGTGTAAAGGGGCAGCCGGCGTGGTTAACGAGTGAGGTGAAGGAAGCTATTAGAGCTTAAAAGAGAATCCTCCAGAAAGTAGGAGAAGAATTTGACTGAAAATAACTGTAAACGGCACAAGGAATGGCAAGACAAATGAGACCTTGAAAAGAAGATTGTGCTGGAAGCAAAAACACAAAGCAAAAACTTTTTTAAATACATTAAAAGCAAGAAGCCGGGAAGAGAATCAGTTGAACTATCAGACGACCGAGGGGTAAAAGGGGATCTCAGGGAAAATAAGGTCATATCGGAGAGATTAAATGAATTATTTGCTTTGGTCTTTACAGAGGAAAATGTGGGGTGTTACTGATGTCAAAAATAGTATTCAATTCTGATGAACCACAGAAACTCAATAAATCTCTTTAGCACTGGAATATGTAATAGGTCAATTTGACAAACTGAACATTAACAAATCATCAGGACTGGATGGTATACATCCCAGAGTGCTGACAGAATTGAAAAATGAACTAACAGAGCTACTATTAATAATTGGTAATTTTTCTTTAAAATACAGCATAGTACTGAAGGCTGGAGAATGGTCGTGACACTGATTTTCAAAAAAAGGTTCCACAGGTAACCAAGGAAATTATAGACCGGCGAGTCTGACATTGGTGCCGGGCAAAATGGTAGAGACTATTATAAAGAACAAAATGACAGAACATATACGAGGGCTGTTCAAAAAGTATCAGACCTTTATTCATTAAAAAATACTTTGAATCAGATACAACAATCTTATACTAATCTCCTTCAAAGTACTCCCCTTGGGCTGCCACACACTTCTTCCAACAGCTCTGCCACTGTCGGAAGCAGCGCTGGAACACCTCTTTTGAGATTGTTCACATTAACAAGGTATTAACATAGAACATGATCTTTTCCAGAGAAAAGAAAATGGTAAAACCAGAAGACATAATTTGAGGTTGAGGGGTGGTAGACTCAAGAGCAATGTAAGGAAATTCTTCTTTACGGAGAGGGTGGTGGATGACTGGAATGTGCTCCCAAGAGAGGTGGTGGAGATGAAAATGGTGACAGAGTTCAAAAAAGCGTAGGATGAACACAGAGGATCTGGAATCAGAAAATAATAGTAAATATTGAAGCACAAAGGCCAGTACTGGGCAGACATTGCATGGTCTGTGTCTGTATGTGGCTGTCTGGGGGGAGGATGGGCTGGGGAGGGCTTCAATGGCTGGGAGGGTTTGATGGACTGGAGTGAGCTTTGACGGAAACTTCAGTATTTGGAACTTAAGAACAGTACCGGGCAGAGCTTTGGATTCTTGCCCAGAAATAGCTAAGAAGAAGAAGAAATAAACCAACAATTTTTTAGATTGAATCAGGTTAGGCAGACTAGATGGACCATTCTGGTCTTTATCTGCCATCATCTATTATGGCCCGTCACATTTTGCATGATGTCTTCTCTTGACTGAAATCTGGTCCCTTTCAGGGGTATTTTCAGCTTGGGAAAAGCCAGAAGTCACACAGAGTCATATTGGGAAATTAGGAAGCCTGAGGAATCACAGGTGTGTTGTGTTTGGCCAGGAAACTCCGTATCAAATGTGAAGAATAGGCAGGTGCATTATCGTGATGGAGCTACCAACTGCCCGCTGCCCACAGGTCTGGCCGTTTGCATCTCACAGTGTTACAAAGGCGACGCAGAATCTCTTGGTGGTATCCCTTGGTGATGGTTGTGCCGTGAGGTGCATACTTGTGATGAATCATACCACTGGAGTCAAAGAAGATAGTCAGCATGACTTTGACATTGCTGTGGACCTGCCTTGCATTTTTTTTGCTTTGGTGATATTGAATGCTTCCATTGTGATGACATCAACTTGGTTTCTGGGTCGTACCCATAAACCCAGGACTCATCGCCAGTGATCACTGTGCTGAGGAAATTGGGATCACTATTCACAGTCTCCAGCATGTCCTGTGCGATCTCCAATCGGAGTTGCTTCTGCTCGATCGTTAGCAGCTTTGTCATGAACTTTGCTGAAATTCTCCTGAAGTCCAAATCCTCAGTCAAAATGGAATGAAAGGATCCAATACTGATGCTCGCCTCGTCTGCAAGTTTTCTACCGATTCAGACTGAACAACGTAACATAATTCTTTATTTATATACCGCACATATGCGTTTTGGTTCTAGGCGATGTACACAGAATACAACAAGGAGAAATTATAACATTGAAATTGGTTAAACTATGTGGTAGTACGGCACACAGAATTTCCCTATCTGTCCCAGAAAGGAATCACAATCTATGCTAAGATGCCTGGAAAATAATTATAAAAACTATATACAAATAAGTGAAAAAAGTAGACAATATTAAGCTCAAATTAAAAGAAAGAGAAGAAAATGAGAGCAGGAAGAGAATCAAACAGGAAAATTAAAAAGAAATTAAATATAAATAAAGTCTTCTCATTAACCGGTCAAATCAATCACATTTTAGTGCAGGCCTTAATACAACTGTAAATATGAAATATAAATATAATAAATAATAACAAAACCAAAAGAAAGAAAGAAGAAAAGAAAAATAAGTGGGGAGTAAATTGAAATCGGCCATTAAGGCAGCTCGGTCACCACAGCAGGTCCAGGAGCAGCAAGAACTTCAATGGAATTAGAAAAAAAGGAGTATATTTAGTTTGTTTACAATACTACAGAGATGTTTCAGTCCTATCACAGCACCTTTTACAAAATTGATTTTAGTGAATTTCAAAATATGAAACGTGTTTTGATCCTCTATGTTATTTGTTAGCGGAGCTGTCCAAACCGTAGTGCTGAACAGCAGTAAAACATGCCCTAGGTTTCATAGCAAATTTTAAACAATGTGACAGTCTTCCTTTAAATGTATTTGTACAGTTCAAGAAAATATGAGCTTGAGAAAGAGTGAAAGGATGCCAAAAAAAGTTTAAGAATTATTAGTACCTCATGTCACACAGAGTGGGAGAGGAATGGGAATATATTTTGTTATTCTTTTGCCGTTTCTTTTTTGTGATGAAAGTTTAAAATAAAAAATGAAAAAAACACCTATCAATAGCAATAGATCTAGCTTAGTTTAATTAGATTAAATATTGAAACAGACAGAAAACAGAAGGTCAAAAAGCAGAGAGAATAATACATATAAGTTCAAAGACACAGGGATAAGCAAATTCTTGCTGCTGATACAGTGTTCAATCAGTGACACTTAAAGGGTACAAATATCCCCATCTCCCCAGTACCACCCATAAGTGATTTCTGGGCAATTGTATCTGAAAGAAAGCTGGTATATTTATTTAATAAAAGTAAATTAATAGCCCACCAAGGAAGAGTACAGTAAGCATCCTCAAAAAATATACTTACATATACACGAGAACTATATACTGTGACGACTGCATTTATAAAATAACACATGAAAAAACTGAAACCTAATGACTGAATGAGCAAAGTCTCTAGGCAAGAAAAATACTGAGTAACATGAAGCCAAGATTCGAACTCTAGGAACTTACCTTCCACCTTCCAAGAAGTTACAAACATTTTCATCCCGCTTTGAAACCAGATGAAAAGTCTCACGTACTATTTGCTGTTGCATGTCTTCAGCCTTAAAAAGAGAACAAAAAGGAAGGGAAAATTAGGTTCTTACTTCAATAATCTTTCTCTTTCCAGTAGAAAGGCAAATGAGTCTTGAACCAGTGATGTTATTTCCCTCAAATCATGAGGTGTGTAGAAGGCATCATGTAAATTTTTTCGGCTCTGCCTCCTGTATCTCTGGGCTGTGCTGCAGCTCCTCAGTCTGTACCAAAGCACTATAAGAGTAGAAATAAAAAGGAAAGGCATGGGCACTTCCCCAAGAAAGCCAATTCTGTTATGATCTGCAATGATTACAATTAAACAAAATCAATGTTAATAGGCACATAACCTAAAACAAAGTGGAACGAACCAGCTACCCACCTGATTGATCATGTTAGGCAACTACATTGGTTGACGGTTGAGGCTCGTGTAATGTTTAAATTTGGTTGTTTTTGTTTCAAGGTGTTGGCAGGTCTTGCACCAAATTATCTTGTTGATTCATTTACATTTGTTAGGTCAAAGCATCATAGACATTTTCATGTTTTATTTTCTTTTTCATCGGTCAAAGCTGTAAATTTAAAAGGTATCATCAACGCCTTTTCTCCTATCAGGTGGCATCTTGGAGCAAGGACCTATCATCAATTTAGATGACTTTTTAAAACATATTTGTTCTCTAGATTTTTTGGGTAACTGATGCATCCACTTATTGTATGCAGTATACAAGTGGTTTTTATGTTATTGCAACCACTGTCACTTGTGCAGTTCTCATAGTCTCTTCTTTGCAAGAAAGAATTAAGTAATTTCTCTCCGGACCAGTCAGACAGGAGAAAACAAACATCTAGTAATACATACATGTCTGAGACAGTAAGCTGGCTAAATTAAATCTGATATGGCAGGCCTTCAAGACTCTTATGCCTTTCTACTAGAAAGATTATTAAGAACCTAATATTCACTTCTAGTGCAAAAGGCATATGAGTCTTGAACCAGTGGGATGTACCACAGCAGTCCCAAGTCTAGGGCAAGACAGTTGAGCAAGCTGGTAGCACTAAGGACCTAAAAGCAGCACCAAGCCATGCTGCCACATCCCCCCAATAAAATCTCATAAAAGTATGGAGCATGAACCATGTAGTTGCCCTACAAATCTCCTCAGGTGTAAATGCCCAAGACTTCACCCATGAAGAAGCCACACTCCTCATACAGTGTGCTCTCAAAGAAATCAGTAGTTACTTACCACACCCGATGTACTCTGAAGGAGTAGCTTTGCAAATCCATCTTGAAACGAAAACCTTAGGAGCCGGCTTCCCCATACAGCTAGGATTCATAAGTACAAAAAGATGATTCGAGAATTGAAAATCATTCATCACCTCAAGGAACCGGAGAAAACTCTCCTAGCAACCAGGAATGCCAAAACTTTGTCCTTGTTTTACAGATCTAAGGCCAAGACTTCTTTGGCAGAAAAGAAGGTACTGTGTGGAGTGAGATGCCAGGCTCTGTAAATCTGAGGAAACGCTCTCTGCATGACACAGCCCGGAGCTCAGAGACTCTACTTGCAGAGGCAATAAGATACCACAAAACCAAATGTTTTAATGGTAAGATCAATCAGTGATGCCTCTTGTAAGGGCTCGTACAGAGCCTTGCTAAGGGCCTGAAAAATAATATTAAGATTGCACATCAAGAATAGCTGTCGCACAGGAGGATGTAGCCACAACACTCCTTTAAAAAATCTGGGGATCTCAGGATGGGAAGCCAAAGGAACTTTCTCCACTCAAACCTGAAAGCATGAGAGGCCTACAATCTGCTTTATGAGGGAAACAACTACCAAGCTCTTCTCAAGCCCATCCTCAAGAAACGCTAGGACCAAGGACCTTGGAGCCTTAAAAGGCTGCACATTCTACTCAGCACCTCAGTGCTGAAACATTTTCCAAGCCTTAGCACCTTCTGTACTAAAGAGCCATGCCATAAGCCCAGAGATCCAAGTTCCCCACAACAAGTGGACTCTGTGAGAGAAGAGTTAGATGAAGTGGCAGTCCGAGACATTTGCCCTCTGTATTAAACCAGATCTGCGTATCACAGTCAATGCGGCCAATCTGGGGCAACCAGGATTATGGGTGCGCCGCTATTCTTCAAATGACCCGGCCTATTATGGGCCATGGAGAGACCTGTACAACAGCCCTTTCTCTGGCCAAGGTTGTAAAAGAGCTTCCATGCCAGTGCTTCCGGGCTCAAATCTTCTACTGAAGAACAGAGAGACTTTAGTTTTTGTTGAAGGCTCCAATGCCCTCAGATCAAACATTGGATGCCCAATGCAATGGAAGGCCTTCTGGAACAAAGACTATTTCCCCAGGTCTGCTGAATGAGATAGTTGGCCTGCAAATTGTCCACTCCCACTACATGTGCTGCTGATAGAGCCTGTAGGCGGACTTCTGCCCAGCAAAACAAAAACTGGGCTTCCAGTCTTAATGGATACTCCCTGCCTGCCTGTTGACATATGCCACAGCTGTGGCCTTGTCCAAGAAAACCCTGACCAATTTGCTTCTAGGGTGTTGTCCAATGACTGTGGTGCTTGATGAATGGCTCACAGCTCCAATCTGTTGATATTACATTTCCTTTGAGAGGGCAACTATCAGTCATGAACTTGATGAGCCTTGCAAAGACCGCCCCAGCCATAAAAACTGGCATCAGTCATCAGAATCACCCAAAATGATATGCAGAGTGGAAAGCCCTTGGAGAACAGTCTCTGGCTGGAGCCACCAATGCAAACTGATGTGCCTCAGCCATCCAGGTCCACCGCATCTGGAAAGAATCTGACTGTGGAAACCAGTGGGACAATAGCACATCCTGGAGAGGGCATAGAAGAGTTTTTGCACAAGGGATCTATGGTCACTACCATCAACCTCAGCACCTCTAGATAGTGCCAAGCCGTAGGAGGTGGCATTGCCAGGATCTCCAAAATCTGACGTCTTAACTTCAGTTTGGGTGACTCAGGAAGAAAAACACACCTTCTACTATTTTCAAGCAGGTTCCTTAGTACTCTAGGGATTGTGTCAGCTCCAAGTGGTTCTTCTGAAAATTGATGAGCAAACCTAGGTCTTGTAGCAGTTGGCCAACTTGCATCCCTGCTGACTCGCTGTCAATCTTGGACTAAGATCTGATATGCTAACCATCCAAGTATGAATGTACATGGATCCTTGCCTTGTGCAGAAGCACTGCTACTACTATCCTCACCTTGGTAAAAGGTGTGAAGTGCAGCTGCCAGACCAAATGGAAGTGCGGAAAATTGGGAATGTCTTTCCAACCTATGGAATTTCAGGAACTTCCTGTGTACCAAAATATGGGAATATGCAAGGAAGCCTCTGGTAAATCCAGGGAGGCTATAAAATTCCCCTGGCACTACCAAAGCTATGACTGAATGCACAGTCTCCATCCAAAATTGGGGTCCTTTCAGTGCTGCATTGACCAACTTAACAGCCTTGAATGGCTTCCAGTCATACGAGACTTTCTTGGGCACATTAAAGTATATAGAGTATCAGCCCAAGTCCGATTCCTCATTCCTTACGAGTGTACGATTTGAAGATCCATGAGCCGTTGCCGTCCATTGCTTGGACCTTGTCTCCTTTTCTGGCTGCCCAGCTGGAGAGTCCACAAAGTAAGTCCAGTAGAGGATAAAGGAATTCAAGCTTGTAGCCCTCTCCTTGAATAGTGTCCAACACCTGATGGTCCCAGCAAATCCTTGTCCAGGCCTCTCAGTAAACCAACAACCTCCCTCCCAGACAGCAGGGCAGCCAGGAGAAGTCAAGAGGCAAGAGGAAAAGGAGGAAAAACAGCTGAGAAGGAAGAACAGAGTAAGAAGGGGAAGGGCAGGAGAAGGCAGGCGAGAGGAGCAGCGGTGAGGTAATTCCGCCCACCCCTCTGACATCAGCAAGCCTCAAATCCTGAGCTCCTCCTTGAAAGGGGAGGAGCCAATGGTGAGAACACCACAGCAGCCCAGAGAGCAGGGCAGCCAGGAGAAGTCGGGAGGCAAGAGGAAAAGCCATCGCCGGGAAACTGACTTTGTTGACGGTCAGTCTAGAAGAGGTATGCAGGCAGATTGATAGGCTCAAGAGCGATTAATCCCCGGGACCGGATGGCATCCATCCGAGGGTCATCAAGGAACTGAAAGGGACTACAGCTGAACTGCTTCAACTAATAGCCAATCTGTCGACAAAAACGGGAAAGATTCTGGAGGACTGGAAAGTGGCGAATGTTACGCCGATCTTCAAAAAAGGTTCGAGAGGAGACCCGGGAAACTACAGACCGGTGAGTCTGACCTTGGTACCGGGAAAGATGGTAGAGGCGCTGATAAAGGACCGCATCATTGATCACCTTAACAGACACGGTCTGATGAGGACCAGCCAGCACGATTTCAGCAAAGGCAGGTCTTGTTTGACGAACTTGCTGCACTTCTTCAAGGGAGTGAGTGAACAGGCAGATAGACAAGGGCGACCCGGTCGACATTGTATATCTGGATTTTCAGAAGGCGTTCGACAAGATTCACATGAACGACTACTTTGGAAAATTGCGAACCATAGAATCGAGGGTGAAATACTCACGTGGATTAAAAACTGGCTGGAGCATAGGAAACAGAGAGTGGGGTAAATGGACAATACTCGAACTGGAATAATAGCGTCACCAGTGGGATGCCGCAGGGCTCGGTGCTTGGACCCATGCTCTTCAACAACTTTATAAACGATCTGGACATTGGTACGACGAGTGAGGTGATTAAATTTGCAGACGATACAAGTTATTCAGAGTACAGACACAGAGGAATTGCAAAAATCTGCAACGTGACATAATCAGGCTCGAGGAATGGGCATCGACATGGCAGATGAGGCTCAATGTGAACAAGAGTAAAGTGATGCATGTCGGTAACAAAAATCTCATGCACAAATACAGGATGCCCGGGACGGTACTTGGAGAGACTTCCCAGGAAAGGAGTTTCAAGTTTATTAGCATTTGATGAATCGCTTATACAATATTTCTAAGCGATGTACAAGTTAAAAACCGCCAGGTGGTGGTCTCACATATATATTATACAAATTAATCATAAAACAAACAATTGACATTTAAACAGTAGGGATAGAGACAAATATGAATACGTAGGAAAGGAGGGAAAAGTTACAATCTCTTTGTCTGTTGAAATTAACATAAAAGGAAAAACACAATAGGGAATGAAGGGGATTGGAAAATGTGATAGTCTTTACTAAATGTAAAGGGATTGATATGAGATGTGCTATGTATCAAACGCGTCTTGAAACAAAAAGGTTTTTAAAATTTTCTTAAAAGATAGGTCTTTTTCAATTCTGATATAGTTTGGTATGGAGTTCCATAGTGTAGGGGCCATAACGGAAAATATATCATTTCTTCTTGTGCCGATAATTGTGATATCAGTGATGAGGCTGGCTCTTAGGCACTGGTGGAATGAGGCTTTATGACATCACAATCTCAGCTCAGGAATGTTGCTGCTCTGGGTTTCTACCAGGTACTTTGGGACCTGGGTTGGCCACTGTTGGGAATAGGAGACTGGGCTAGATGGACCCAAATTGATCTGACCCAGTAAGGCTATTCTTATATTCTTATGAAATGCACCTTCTATTGGCAAGTGCAGGTTGTAAAACAGAACACAGTATAGATCCCTCCATAAAAATTACACACTACCGGAATACCTCATCTTGACCATACAAATAAAACAGAAAATAGAACTGGAAACAACAACAACAACCAGCCTCTTAAAAAATAAGGACCAGAAATGTTTCTCCTCCAATCCTACACAATTGTATTGGATTTGCATTTCCCAAAGCTGAAAGAGAAAATAAAAAATTTCCCATGAAAGCATGCAGCAAAAAAAAAACAACAAACAAACCCAATTATACAGTTTGTCCTATAGGCATCAATCTTGCTATCAGAAACCTCTTCTAGTCAGATACAAGTACAGACCAATACCAGCATTATTGTGCTTCTGTTACTGATATCTCTATCGTTTATCATTTATTTGAATTTGCTAAAAATCGTCTTTTTTTTACGAAGCAAATCAAGGCGATGTGCAAATATAAAATTTCAACAAGAACTCTATCATCATTTGCCCATTTTATTTTTAATAATTTTATGTTGTCAACATATGTGAAAACTGCTATCTAAATCCTATCAGCAGAAAGTGCTGTATAAAACATCTGCAATCTCCGTCCCTCGCTCGAGCCTTCCCCACACTTACGAAATGCTGATAGAAGCGCATAAGCCGTGGTTTGCCATGGTTATTAAATACCAGGATGGCTTTAATCATCTTCCCTGGCTGAACACACACGAAACTGTCAAGAACACAACAGTTCCGGTTTCAGCTGCAAAGCACAAGCGATCGGTGTAACAGTTGGAGAGGACCGTGCGGGAACAGCAGCAGGAACTTCCGGAGAATCGAGTGATTGGCTCAACCTCGAGTTCGCAGCCCCACAATCCCTGCAGGGCAGCAGTGTGGCATAGGTGCAGGAGAGCCGACGTGGTTTTAGTTGTCTCTGTCTTGAGTGAGCATTAATTCAATCTAGCATTTCGGTTATACATACTTGTAGACTTTGACTGACATGAAACATGAGGTGGGGGGGGGGGGGGGAGAGAACTCTATTTAGTATACAGAAAAGTAAAACATTTAAGGCTACTACAAAAGGCAAGGCAGTCCTGTCTGTGAAGAAGCTTTCAAAATGATGTTCGTATGTCGAAAGCATCTCTGAATAAGAAAGTTTTTAACTTTGATTTCAAGCGCTCTAATTGGGATTCTTCTCTTAACATTGTCTTAATCTATTGTAGATAGCAGACAGGACTTGGGGCTTGCTTTTGATTAACACCTTTCACAACCAATATGAGACTGAAAACGTCTTGCTTAAACCCAATATATGCAGTAAATCAGACCCCCATCCAGAAGTTCTGATCTTCACCTCTAGCTCTAAGGAGTGCCAAGATCAAAGTGATCATAGTTGTGGGACACTAGGGGATGTGCTCGGTGTCATGCAGTCCCCCAATGATTGATAATGTACATGAGAGAAGACATTCACTTTTGTGCAACTAAATAGAGAATGACATGGTGACAAAATTCATCACTGTTCCTGTTCGTGTGGGAAACAATCCTGTGTCATTCTTTAGTGTCTTATCTCAACCTCAATCCTTCTACACCAGCATTCTTCAATGCAATGCTTGAGAATCAGTGGTTGTTCCCATTCATACTCTGATTCTTTCTACTCTCCTTAAAGAATGTCATGGAGATGGTTTCCTACCATGATGAATGTTGTCACCGTGTCATTGTCTACAACTAAACAAAGCTAAGTAAAACTAGTACCTCCGTAGTGCATCGTGAATGTGTAAGATTTGTTCATTCTCAGGGTAGCTGTTGTTTTATTTATAGAAACATGATAGCAGATAAAGGCCAAATGGCCCATCCGCAGTAACCATTCTCTCTTCCTCTCTCTAAGAGATCCCATGAGCCTAGCCTTCTTGAATTCAGACAGTCTCTGTCTCCACCACTTCTGGTAGACTGTTCCACGCATCTACCACCCTTTCTGTAACAAAAGTATTTCCTTAGATTACTCCTGATGGTATCACCTCTTAATTTCATCCTATGCCCTCATTCCAGATCTTCCTTTCAAATGAAAGAGACTTGACTCGTGCATTTATGTCATGTAGGTATTTAAACGTCTCTATCATATCTCCCCTCTCCCGCCTTTCCTCTAAAGTATACATGTTGAAATCTTTAAGTCTGTCCCCATACACCTTATGATGAAGACCATGCACCATTTTAGTTACCTTCCTCTGGACCGATTCCATCCTTTTTATATCTTTTTGAAGGTGTGGGCTCCAGAATTGTACACTATTACAGTAAAACCTGAGTTTGTGAGCATAATTCGTTCCAGAAGCATGTGAGCATAATTCGTTCCAAAGCACTTGTATATCAAAGTGAATTTCCCCATAGGAAATAATGGAAACTCAGATGATTCATTCCAAAACCCAAAAAACTTTAATACAAAATACTATACGTACTCATATTGCAAGACCTCACTCATTTAGAACAGTCACTACACTCCTGCAGCATCAGAGAGAGAAGGACCATCGGGTCAGTTGTGATGATGTGACGCATGTATACTGTATGTACTCGTATTGCAAGACTTTGCTTGTTTAGAACAGTCACTACACTATTGCAGTGTCTGAGAGAAGAACCATCATCGGCTCAGTCGTGATGTGTGCATACTGTATGTACTTGTATTGCAAGACATTGCTTGTATATCAAGTTAAAGTTTAATAAAATGTTTTGTTTGTCTTGCAAAACACTTGCAAACCAAGTTACTTGCAATACAAGGTTTTACTGTATTCTAAATGAGGTCTCACCAGTCTTAAACAAGGGCATCAATACCTCCTGTTTTCTACTAGCCATACCTCTTCCTATACACCCTAGCATCCTTCTAGCTTACATTGTCACCTTTTCAACCTGTTTGGCCACCTTAAGATCATCACATACAATCACACCTAAGTCCCACTCTTCTGTCATGCACAATAAATTCTTCTCCCCCTAAACTACCATTCCTTCGGGTTTTTGTAGCCCAAATGCATGACCTTGTATTTCTTAGCATTAAATTTTAGCTGCCAAATTTCAGACCATTTTTCAAGCTTTGCTAGGTCTTTTGTTCATGTTATTCACACCATCCAGGGTGTCTATTGCAGATTTTGGTATCATTTGCATAGAAGCAACTCATTAAGTCACTGCTAAAATGATTCTTCCCCCACCCTTTGCTTACCTCCATTTGTTTATAAACCATTATGAGTCTTCATCTTTCTGATTTCAACTAATATGCTTCTAGACTCTGAAATATGTGACACTGGAGGAGCTGATTTATCTCACCACAGAGAGATGCTCCTTCACCCATGACTTTACCATGGAAAAGCATTAATTGGGGTAAATTTCATGTCAATACACAATTTTCACTCTTCTATAATTGATATCTGCAAATCTGCCACCTGATCCTATGTTCAGAATCTTTGCGAACACAGATGACCATGCCAGCCCCCATAGCCTACACACAAATAGGGGCAATGAGCTTAAATCATTCAAAAATCGAGTGATAAAAGGGAATATCTAAGATACAGAAAAAAATCACTCCTGATAGTATTTGTAAGTATACTGTGTCAGTGATACATAGACTAATAGTAAATTTTTCAGAATCATGGAGGCAATAACTGGGGAAAACCCCGACACTACTGCCTCACCGCCCAATCATCGCATATTCAAAAAAGAATTGAAAATAATTTCAAATATATAAACTTATAAAGTCATGTGCCGCTAGGGCTAAACTTGTTTACTTGTGCACGTCTATCATTTGTAAAAGAACAGCAAACTTATCTTATAGCTGTATCTATAACTTATCTTATAGTTTGCTGTTCTTTTACAAATGATAGATGTATTCTTTTACAAATAATAGACGTACACAAGTAAACAAGTTTAACTTTAGTGGCACATGACATTAAGTATATATACTTGAAATTCTTTTCAACTCTTTTTTGAATATGCGATGATTGGGCGGTGAGGCAGTAGTGTCGGGGTTTTCCCTAGTTATTGCCTCCATGATTCTGAGCACAAAGTTTACTAATAGTCTATGTATCACTGACACAGTATACTTACAAATACTATCAAGAGTGATTTTTTCGGTATCTTAGATAGCCCCATAGCCTGGCACTACTTTCAAGTGCTCGGGTCCTTGGCTGTGACCATAGAAATGGTCCCTTGGGCAAAAGCACATATTCGTCCCCTGTTGTCCCGCTGGTCTTAGACAGATGCTCTCCAGAAGTCGCAACCTTGGACACCACAGGTGCAGAGCAGCATGAGTTGGTGGCTCTGGCTGCAGTTGCTATAGAGGGGCATGCTTCTCCATTTGGACTTGTGGGAGATTCTAACGGCAGATGTAAGTCTATATGGCTGGGGAGGTCATTGCAACAGGTACTTGATTCAGGGATGATGGACTCTGTCTCAGAGGAAGTGTTTCATCAACAGGTTGGAACTATGAGCAATATACCTATTTTACAGACATTGGAGAGTTCCCTGCATGGCCAGGCAATTAGTTTTCTCAGACAATGCTACAGCGATGGATTATGTCAATTGGCACCAAGAGTGCTCCGCTGTGAATAGAAGCCTAATTGTTGTTCCATTGGGTAGTCATCTACAAGCACTATTTGTGGCACATGTAGTGGAAGTAGACAACGCACAAGCCGATTATCTCAGCAGACAAACTCTAGATCCGGGAGAGTGGTCGTTGTCTCAAAGAGCTTTCCAAAGCATTGTATGATGCTGGGGTCAGCTGACATTTGACTTAATGGCCATGGCAACCAACAGGAAAGGGGCACACTTCTTCAGCCGAAGATACGAGCCCAGAAGTGCAGGTTTGGATGCCTTAGTTCAGCTGTGGATGGAAAGGGAACTGTTAAAACGCACTACCTCCATGGTCCATGTTAGGTCAAGTGATCTGCAGGATAGCAGACCATCCAGGGAGCATAATTTTAGTAACCCCAGATTGGCCGCGTCATCCTCGGTACACAGATTTAGTCCATCACCAGAGAGACAAGAGTCTTAAGTTGCCAGTACATCCAGAGCTATCTCAGGGATCAGTTCTTCAGTTCCTCTATGCTGACGACTCCCAGATCTACCTCTCCATGCCAGATATCTCTACAGGAGTTCAGGCCCAAATTTCAGCCTGCCTATCTGACATTGCCACTTGGATGTCTCACCGCCATCTCAAACTGAATATGGCTAAAACTGAACTCCTTATCGTTCCACCTAAACTCACCTCCCCCCCTTGCCTTTCTCTATTTCTGTGAATAACACTATGTTCCTCCCTGTCTCATCAGCTCGCAACCTAGGGGTGATCTTTGACTCCTCCCTCTGCTTCTCTGCTCAGATCCGACAAACTACCAAAGCCTGTCGCTTCCTCCTCTATAACAGTGTTTTTCAACCGCTGTTCCGCGGCATACTAGTGTGCCGCGAGATGTTGCCTGGTGTGCCGTGCGGTCAGGGCCGCCATCAGGGCAGTACCACCAGTTCTGCATTCAGGGGCCCGGAGCTGACAGGGGGCCCGGGCTCCCCCAGGGTCCTAGGCCACAGTCTAGGGAGAGAGGCGGTCCGCCCCACGTGGACAGGAGAGAGCTGGACGGGGGACCCGCGGAGTTCAATACATCTCGAGCCGCGAGGCTCGTCTTCTGTTCCTGCCTGCCCTGCAGCTAACATATAGCCGATCGCAAGCGTTCCCCGATGTCAGCGCTGATGTCGGAGGGAGGGCTTAAGCAAAGCCTGCCCTCCGACGTCAACGCTGACGTCGGAGAATACTTCCGTTCGGCTATTTGTGCGCGGCAGGGCAGGCAGGAAGCAGAAGACAAGCCTCGCGGCTTGAGCTTCGTTTTGCTGAGAAAGTTGCAAAGATGGGCTGGGAGGCAAACACGGAACACAAAAGGGGGGAGGGAGTGCGTTTTGGACACAAGGCATGAACTTGGGAGAGAGGAAGGGAGGGAAAGAGATGCTGAGGTGGGGAAGGGAATGGGTTTTTGGACACAGAAGGCATGGACTTGGGAGAGAGGAAGGGAGGGAAAGAGATGCTGAGGTGGGGGAGGGAATGCGTTTTTGGACACAGAAGAAATGGACTTGGGAGAGAGGAAGGGAGGGAAAGAGATGCTGGGGTGTGGGAGGGAATGCGTTTTTGGACACAGAAGAAATGGACTTGGGAGAGAGGAAGGGAGGGAAAGAGATGCTGAGGTGGGGGAGGGAATGAGTGTTTGGACACAGAAGGCATGGACTTTGGAGAGAGGAAGGGAGGGAAAGAGATGGTTGTGTACATGGGGAATAGAAGAAAGGAGAATTTTTGGTCATAGGGAGGGAGTGAGGTACAGATAGTGGCATACCAGGGTGGGGGGGGGGCGGTCTGCCCCACCCCGGGTTTACGTCCCAAGGGGGTGCACAGCTGGCCACCCTCCAGTGTTGTCCCTAGGCCGGCAAACTGCGGCTCTTTAGCCACTTGAGTGCCACCGCCGCCATTGGGAACAGGCCGGCGCCAAGTTCTCCCTGCTTTTCCCTGTGGGGCCGGCCAACTCTCGCCACTCGCGTCAATTCTGACGTCGGAGAGGACGTTCTGGGCCAGCCAATCGCTGCCTGGCTGGCCTAGAACGTCCTCTCCGACGTTAGAATTGACGACGGGTGGCGAGAGTTGGTCGGCCCCGCGGGGAAGAGAAGCAGGGAGAACTTGGCGCCGGCCTGTTCCCGATGGCGGCGGTGGCACTCAAGTGAATTACTTTATATATAGTCAATATAGGCACAGAGTTAAATTTTTTAACATTTTCTAATGGTGGTGTGCCTCGTGATTTTTTTCATGAAACAAGTGTGCCTTTGCCCAAAAAAGGTTGAAAAACACTGCTCTATAATATTACCAAAATCCATCCTCTTCTCTCTGAACACATGACCAAAACCCTTCTCCATGCTCTCATCACCTCACACTGCAATGTACTTATCTTGGGCCTCCCGCACACCCGTCTCTCACCTCTTCAGTCCGTTCAGAATTCTGCTGGACAACTCATATTCTGTGAGAGCAATGTGTGGCGGCAGCAAAAAGGGTGAACAGAATGCTAGGAATGATAAAGAAGGGGATCACAAATAGATTGGAGAAGGTTATCATGCCGCTTTACCTGGCCAAGATACACCCCCACCTGGAGTACTGCGTCCAGCACTGGTCACCGTACACGAAGGACACGGTACTACTCAAAAGGGTCCAGAGAAGAGCGACTAAGATGGTTAAAGGCTGGAGGAGTTGCCGTACAGTAAAAGATTAGAGAAACTAGGCCTCTTCTCCCTCGAACAGAGGAGATTGAGAGGGGACACGATCGAAACATTTAAAGTACTGAAGGGAATAGACTTAGTAGATAAGGACAGGTTGTTCACCCTCTCCAAGGTAGGAAGAATGAGAGGGCACTCTCTAAAATTGAAAGGGGATAGATTCCGTACGAACATAAGGAAGTTTTTCTTCACCCAGAGAGTGGTAGAAAACTGGAACGCTCTTCCGGAGTCTGTCATAGGGGAGAACACCCTCCAGTGATTCAAGACAAAGTTAGACAAGTTCTTGCTGAACCGGAACATACGCAGGTAGGGCTAGTCTCAGTTAGGGTACTGGTCTTTGACCTAGGAGCCACCGCGGGAGTGGACTGCTGAGCACAATGGACCACTGGTCTGATCCAGCAGCGGACACGGTACTACTCGAAAGGGTCCAGAGAAGAGCGACTAAGATGGTTAAAGGCTGGAGGAGTTGCTGTACAGCGAAAGATTAGGGAAACTGGGCCTCTTCTCCCTCGAACAGAGGAGATTGAGAGGAGACATGATCAAAACATTCAAGGTACTGAAGGGGATAGACTTAGTAGATAAGGACAGGTTGTTCACCCTCTCCAAGGTAGGGAGAACAAGAGGGCACTCTCTAAAGTTGAAAGGGGATAGATTTCGTACAAACGTAATGAAGTTCTTCTTCACCCAGAGTGGTAGAAAGCTGGAACGCTCTTCCATAGGATGTTATAGGGGAAAACACCCTCCAAGGATTCAAGACAAAGTTAGACAAGAGTCTTCTGAACAAGAACGTGCGCTGGTAGGGCTAGTCACAGTTAGGGTGCAGGTCTTAGACCAGAGGGCCGCCGCTTGAGCGGACTGCTGGGCATGATGGACCACTGGTCTGACTCAGCAGTGGCAATTCTTATGTTCACATTACCCCTCTCCTCTAGTCACTTCATTGGCTCCCTGTCCATTTCTGAATAGTTTAAACTCCTCTTGCTGACTTACAAGTGCTTTCACTCTGAAACCCTCTAATATCTCTCCTCACTTATCTCTCTTTCCCCCCCCCCCCCCGAGCAAGCCCCTCTTATCTGTACCCTTCTCTTCCACTGCCAACTCCAGATTCCATCCCTTTTTTCTTGCAACACCGTATGCCTGGAATAGGCTGCCTGAATCAATATGTCATGCTCCATCCCTGGCAATGTTCAAATCCAAGTCAAAGGCCCACTTTTTTGAAATTGCTTTCAACTCTTAACTCCCACTCACTGCTGTCATATACCTGTACCCACTGTATCATTTCCTCTACCATAATCTCCCCAACCCTGTAATGTCCTGTCTAAATTAGATTGTAAGCTCTTCTGAGCAGGGACTAGATATTAAAATGTACAGCGCTGCGTACACCTTTTCAGCATTATAGAAATAATAAATAGTAGTAGTAGTAAGATTTGGATCGCTTTGGTCTTGGGGCTTGGCTCTGAGCATGAGGTGTTAGTGCACAGAAGATCCTCAGAGGAATTATTTTCACTTTACTTAGAGCAAAAAAGCCATCAACAGAATTGGCTTATGCTAATGCCTGGGAGATGTTTCAGGTCTGGTGTGGTTAACAAGATAACATGGATCCCCTGAGGGCCCCGATTTCAGTGGTCCTAGCTTTTCTCTGAGCTGGGCTTCAAAAAGGGCTAGCAGTCAAGGTTCAAGTAGCAGGTCTCTCATGTTTCAGGGCCTGTGCAAACAAGGTATCCCTGGCTTATCATCCAGATATAGCCCAGTTTTTGAAGGGTATTTTTCAGTTATACCCACCAGTACAACAGCCCTTTCCAACCTGGAACCAGAACATTGTCTTACAAGGCTTGATTTTAAGGATCCGTATGAGCCTTGTTAGTTGGCATTATTGTTGGACCTCTCTGTTAAGACAACTTTCTTAGTTGCTATCACAACCACACAAAAAGTGTCAGAGTTGCAGACACTTTCCTGCAGAGAATTGTTCCTTAGATTCATGGAAGGAGTTTCCAAACACACGGTTCCATACTTTTTGCTGAAGATAGTCTCGGGTTTTCACGTAAACCAGGAAGTCAGTCTACCTACATTCCAGTCCACAGGATCAGAGAAAAAGGACAAAGTCCTACAACTGCTGGATGTCTGCAGAATCATATGGTATCTTGAGATAACTAACAAATTTTGGATCTCAGATCATCTATTTATGCTGTCCGGTCCAGTCAGACAAGGCAGGCCAGTATCTAAGGCAACTATCTCTAGATGGATACACATGGCCATTTCTTCTGCTTACATTGCCTGCAGAAAGCAGCTACCAATATCATTGAGGGCTCATTCAACAAGAATTCTGAGGAGATTTATAGGGCACCGGTATACCTGGTCAAACTTTCACTAAGTGCTACAGAGTGGATGTTGCGTCATAAATTTGGGCAGGCAAATGGAACGATTGGCTTAGTAACGTTTACGCGCTCTCATCATCCTACTTCAATTTTAGAAAACTGGTAAAAACGAGCTTGTTCAATCGATTTGTTAACTAAGAATCTACTCAGCTCTGCTTACTCAATCAGTAACCCTAATGAACTATATAGCTTTCATATTCCTTCATTATGTAAGATTGTATTGCTGTCTTTGATTGTAACCTATTCGCTGATTGTCCAGCGCTTCTTGCTGTAAACCGCTTCAAACTTCTATGGCTTTGGCGGTATATAAGAATAAAATTATTATTATTATCTGTCCTGCCCTAGATTCGAGGGAGTGCTTTGGTACATCTATTGCATTGCATTATCTTTCTTTCAAGATTAGGATTTTACCTCGATTATCTTCTTTCTTGCCAGAGCAAGTAGTAAAAGCAGTTGGTGTAGTTGGTTTAAAAGCGGTTTGCACAAGTTCCCAGAAGAAAGATCCATAAGACATTTTTAATATAGATCTGTAGAAAGCTGCTGCTTATCCTCAAGAATAAGTAATATGGAATCTACTTGTGGCCTAGATTTGCCACTGCTGGAAACAGAGTACTGGGGTAGATGGACCCTTGGTCTGACCTTGTATGGCATCTCTTTGTTCTCCTACCATTGTGGTTAACAGATTCCCAAGACATCCTTTGATTCTAGGAATCGGAACAAGAAGCTCAATCACGATTTTCCAGACTAGTCACTACCAGTCATATCAGTATGAAATTATACTACAACATTAGTTGGTGACCCCTGAGGAAGGTGGTTTTCCACTGAAACATGGGCCACATCAGGTCCAATTGTATGTCCTGAGGTTCTGCAACAATAAAATTTTGTATCACAACATTGAATTCTGTGTAGAAGTCCATCTTCCCTTCCTACTTCTCTACTGACCAATTTTGAGTTTTTCCATTTTGTGTTTTATTTTAAAATATTCCATAAACCCTCATAGACACATTATAATCTTCTGCTAAGAATCCATACCTGCTGATGGACTCTGAATGCCCTAGTGATCAGTACGACATGACCCATGCATTGACAAGTGGCCTTGAACTCTTATGCTAAACAATAGAGCAGTGTCTCTCAAACTGTGTGCCAAGGCACAGTGGTGTGCCCCGAAGAGATTCGGGTGTGCCACAAGAGATTCCAGAACTTTACTTTATTTTTTTAAAATTCCCTTTATAAGTATACTAGAATAGACGACATGTAAGTCACATACACAAGTCTGTCAATGTTATGAGCATCTGTATGCGAAAGAATACAACCACCTAAACAAGCATTATTCTTTGACGTGATTTGTCTTTGAAAACTAATGGCAAGTAATTTAATTTTAATTTTTTATGCAGTAGTTATCCTAACTTGAGTAACATGGCAATTGAGGCTATGAATCTTCTTATCTTTGCAAACTTGGATTTTCAGTTCTAACAGAAATTAAATTGAAAAAAAGAGAACGACTGTAGATGGTGGATGATGAAATGCATGTGTGCTTGTCGACTATTGAGCTGCATTTTGAGTTAATTTGCACTCAAAAACAAGCACATCCATCGCATTGATTTGCAATTCTATTCTATCTACTTTAGTTTTACCATTGTTACAATTACCCATACATAGCTTAAAGAACTTTAAATAAATAACTCTCAAATTTTAATTTTTTGTTGGTTTTGCAAATTTTATAATTTCAATTATAATGTGCTGCGAAAAATATTTGCTCTATTTAAACATTTGCTTCGTTTAGTATGCCAGGGCTAAAAAAAGTTTGAGACACTGCAATAGAGATTTATGATAGTCACACTCTTTAGTAGGCCTCAAGATATCTTCCTCACATATAAGTAGTGAATCAGGCTGGTACAAACTGGATTCAGCCCAGAATTCAAGAAGTCAACTGCAGACTCGGTCAACAGCACTACTAACACCAGCTCCAACCACTACAGAAGCCATTTCTCTCACATTTTTATACTAAGAGGTCCTTTTATCAAGCTGCTGTAGGGGTTTAACGCGCGTTAAATCACCTGCCATACTAGCCGCTAACGCCTGCATTGAGCAGGCGTTAGTTTTTTAGCCGGCCTCGGGGGTTAGTGCGTGATGAAATGTCTGACTTGCGGCTTGATAAAAGGACCCCTAAGTGCCTTAGTGGAAGTTTAGTGGGATTTTTGTAGAATTTCTTACTAAACTAGAATTTTCATTACGCAAAGTGTTCTCCCAGTACCATTTTTATTCAAAGTGAAAATTTTACAATGATAGCAACTGCTGTATCAGTTTACAAGAATATCATTCATTTTATCTAATACAGATAAAAGAACGCTTGTTGTTCTACATGATACAAAATCTGAGAAAGTATTAATTTCTCTATAAAAACTAGTTACAAGGCTATGAATTAAGAAAAAAACAGTAAATGCTCAGTTGATTTAAATATTTTCTCCCTCTGAAATTCAGGCTACATATCTGAAAAATCACTAATAAGCATTCATGTACTGAACTATTTCTGAGAAAGCTAGAGTTGATCTTAGGGCTCCTTTTACAAACGCGCTAGCGTTTTTAGCGTACACACAGGATTAGTGCGCACTACCCGAAAAACTACCACCTGCTCAAGAGGAGGCAGTAGTGGCTAGCACGCGCATTTTAGCGCGTGCTAAAACCACTAGCGCACCTTTGTAAAAGGAACCTTTAGTGTGTGACTATAATTTTTGTCTGAATACTGTCACCTATGCTTATGAGCATACTTATTGCCGAGACTAAAATTTATCTGCATATTGTATCCAGGAGAAAAGGCACATGTTGATCCCTTGTGCTTTATAATGAGGTTTCTCAACTGGCTATTTGATCACCATGTAATTTTACAAGATACAACTACAGATTAAAATGCACCAAAACAAAACAAAAGACTTATAAGATGGTGCTTGGTTTTGTGAACTGATCCCAAATAAAACTGTGTCTACTCTGGACTCTGAAATTCTTTAGTGCAAAGCTTTCAGACGGATTTTCACAGAAAATTTGTATCATATATGTGTTTTTTCTGTATCGAAGCAGGATCAATCTACACATCTCTTCGTTTTATTCTCCCTGCTTAAAATTCATCCCATCAGCACAAAGCATAATATTTTGGAGATATGAGAAGCAGGAAATCTTTTAGGTTTCCAATCAAGTTTTAAATCATTGTGAATTATGAAAAAATATGATTTAAAATAGCAAAAAAAAAAGTTTGACGTACAAAATAATTATTAAGCAATACTGATGATGATGCAATTGGAAAAAAATCAGTCATGCAATCCAGCTAAGAGCTCCTGTGACAGGGCTAAGGGCCCTGTGACAGTGGAAGGAGCCTGAGAGAGAAGAGCTGATTTGCATGGGAGCTGCTAGTGCTGCTGAGTGGATTGTGGTGCTGAAAAGAACAGCTCCCAGCAAAGAGCTCAGAAGCGGACAGAGGGACCAGCTGGGATGGTGGCAACTGTATGGATATGTGACGGGTATACCGCTTGGCCCAGTCACATGACGACAGCTTCTTTTACAAATCCGCAATAGAGGTTTCTACCATGGGCCAGCAAAGTAAACGCTCCAATGCTTATAGGAATTCTATGAGCATAGAATCATTTACATCCCCGGATCGTGGTAAAAACATCTACCGCAGCTTTGTAAAAGCTAGCGTAAATATTTAAAGTGAGAATTTAAGTTACATCGGATGAAAGAGTGGATACAGAAATTGGCACAGGTGCAGTCCCAGCACTGGGAAAATTCTTAAATTGGGCAGGGTCTATAAAAACAAGTTTATGCTTCAATTAAAAAAAACAAACAAACCATTTACAGTACATGGAAACTGAAGGAAAAACAACCCTCTGAGTTTCACAAGCTGTAGCTTAAGAGCCAAAAAAACCTTACTCTCAGCTGTGTAGCTCTAACTGAATATTAAATACTCTCCTGCTTAACTGACCCACCCCTTATATGAAGCTACGTTAGGCTTTTTTATCGCTGGCTGTGACGATAAAAGCTCCAATGCTCTTAGAATTCTTATGAGCATCGGAGCTGGCAATAAAAAAGCCTAAGGTGGCTTCATAAAAGGGGGCCTAATGCTCTTCCTCCACTCCTGTCCCTCTTTATTTCTTGGTTACGTTTATTTAATGTTCTTTACAATGTAAGTTTCTAGTTTATAAGCTTGAAATATTTTTGCTTTTTTTCTTTTGTGATAAGATATTTTTCCTATTGCCAAGAAATCTTAATAATTTTGTTAAAATTTATAAATATAAAATGAAAAAAATGAACATGGAGCAAAACCTTTACATATATCTGCAGAAACGAACTTTAGGAGACTGGCAGACTATGGGGGCTGGATTTGATGAGTTTTTCAAGCATTGTCCTTTGTTCATACTAAAGTGATGCTTCAACAGGAAAACCGTTTTTTATTGTTCTATCACAGAACTTCCAAGTTACAGACGATGCATGACCCTGGCTTCTTCTCAATATACACCAGCACCACTCTCAGTCTTCCTAAAAAAAACAAAAAAAACCCAAACAAAGCAAAAATGAAATAACAGCCATCAATGTATTCTGATTTAAATAGTAAAAACAGCATTAGCATCAGTGAATGAGACCATCAATCAACAATGACAGATCACATATGTTTTATGTTATGGAAAGATTAGATTCTTACTCAGTATCTTCTTTCTAGTAGACAGACTGAAAGATTAGGTTCTTACCTCTGCTAATTTTCTTTCTTGTAAATCTCATCTGTAATCTGAACTGCTGAGTGTTATAAATCTTATGCAGCCAGATTCTGTAGGATTCTCAAATCAAACTCTTGCCCCTCCTCCTATGGTCATCTCCTGTGATACTCCCCTTGAAGGTCAGTTAGTATCCAAGCCAGGTAGGTCTACAGCAGAGACAGAAAACACAAGAAGAGAGATGGGGTACGGGGAACTCCAATAATATTACCTCTAAAACAGAACCCCATATGGACAACAAACCTCCCCTCTGCAACACTAACAGGCTTTAATTTCACACACACACAAGCAAATCACACAACAGGTAGTAACAGGGAAAAAGAAAGGAAAGAAAGGTGGAGAAAAAGCCTCAGTTCAGCTTCATCTGGCAAAAAAACTCCACCTTTCAAGGCTAACCCTGTACTCCAAAATATAGAACCAGTAGAAAAAGCTCTATGGTAGCCTGCAGGGAGATGTACAAAACACACCGGGACACACAGCCCTCAGTTGTGAAAAAATGGGTAAATCAGCACTGTAGCAAAGTAGTCCAGGATTCAGCGTGGAACACAGCACAAAAAAAGAGAACAACTTAGCTGCTTCGGCATCCAGGATCTCTCAGTCCTTCACTTCCTGGGCCCTGCAGCCACTGAACCCGATGGAGAACCCTCCGTTTCGCTCTGGTTGCTGCGTCAGGGGTTTCAACTTCACTGCTTCTCATACGCTCTATCCAGACCCACCAAGCTCTTCAGGCTCTCACACCACTTCACAGAACAATACCGGTGGGAACTCCCCACTACATAATAAATTCTGCTCATGGTAATAAATTAAAAACTGTAACTGGCCAAAGGTGAAACAGCATAAACATTTAACTTGAAAATGAAACAATTTGGAAATGTACAAATATGGAAAAGGAGACACAGCCTGAATTTCAGGAGGGGGGCAACCACCCGGGAACCCCTTAAACTTAACTTGGATATCAAGAATGGTATTCTTAGCGAGGGTGATCAAAGACAGAAATCCAGCTTAGCAAAAACCTTCATCATGTCATATAAGGCATCCACCAAATAATCCACCCCGGAGACCAGAAAGTCCAGGTCTCGGAGGACTACATTCTCAGAATCATAGTGGAGCTTGGAATGACACGCGTGGGCGTCAAAAGACAAGGCCGCTGTTGCCCTGACTCCAGCTGCTGCCGAATCAAAGCGGCGTTTAAGGATAAAATCCACCCACCTGTCCTGAAAATCCTTCAGGACCACCCTTCCATGTGAGGGCAAAGAAGTGCACTTAGTGACCTGCGCCACTGCCAAATTCACCTTCGGCAGAGCTAGTCATTTAGAAAACTCAGGGGCCATGGGGTACAGCCTTGCCATGGCTCTAAAACATTTGAGGGGAAACTCCGGGGACTCCCAAACTACTGACAGAATCCTGGTCAAATCCGGGAAAGAGGCGGAGAGCGGATTCTGGTCACTCATCAGTGAGCATTCCACTTGTGCGGGTTGATATGAATTCAGGTTCGACTCCCGCAAGGATTCAGCAATAATATCTGCAAGGCGATTTGTCTTAAACAATCTGCGCATGGCCAGATCATCCACGAGATCATGGGAACCACCTGCCTATTGATCACGAAGATCCGCCAGATTAGCAACATCAGCGGACGCTACAAGGAATCCTGAGGCAGCAGCAGTATGGACAAAGAAGCAGAAGCGATGGCAGGGACTGCCCATCTGCTCTCTGGGGTCCCAGAAAAGGAACACAGAGACATGCTGGAATCCAGGGGCTAAGAAGAGTCCATCTGCTGTGCTGGATTCTGAGTTGAAGTCACAGGCATGGACTTTTTAACCAAATACATCTGGTACATCATATTCACAAATTCTGGGGGAAAGAAACCCCGGGGGCAAGAGCCGCTCTATGTGCATCTGATCTAGAGTTCTTGGAAGATTATGGAACTTTTCCCCTGAACTGCACTTGCATTTCACAGAAGCGGCTTCATTACCCTTTTTAGGGTCCCCAGACACACCTTTTGCATCACCGGGAGAATTAGCAGCAACGGGGACCTCTCTGGAGAAGGGAAGCATGGAATCCATGCACACCTGCCCCCCCCCTCCCCCGTCACAGACCGCAGCGCATGTGATACACAGCTGCAAATCCACCAGCCACAAACAAGGCATGAATCCATGCCATCACGTCCTGAAGAGGCCATCTAGCAAGTTTGGAATGAAAAAGAAGCTCCTAAATGCAAAAAATATACTTTTGAAACGTTTAAAGAAAATCCAAGATGGCCACCACAGGTGCCAATTGTGCCCTAAAACGACCCGGGAAAACAGGGGGAATCCAGGAAAACAGCGATTTAGCATTTTTACAGGGGGGGTTAGGGCATGCAGGGTAATCACCCAAAACCCACTTTTTAGGACCCCCCCAAATCGCCAAACCAGTGTGCATACAGCCACTCACAGTGGCATATGCTGCTATAGGAATCAATAGCATGCAAGCTTAAACTCAATGCAAGGAGATCAGTACCTCGGAAATGGAAAAAAACTGGATTTCAAGTCTTCCGACTGCCTCACCTGCCCGGTCACCGCAGTCAGTGACTACCAGGACCTCCAGAACAATCAAGGAAGGTACGCAGTCCGTTCCCGATCCCAGGCGCGCCTCCATAGAACCATGCAGCCTGCACTCTACCCCTTAGCGGATGAACCCGGGGAGAGTCAGCTCCCGATCTGATGTGCAGGCTGTCCAGGGGGCTTACTGCTGTGGCAGAGAACCCCCCAGAAGCAGACTTTTTCATAAAAATCTGTGATTTCCCGCTGAAAGGCATTCTTATAGATTCTTCACTCACATTTAAGGATCAAATTAACTCAATTGCAAAAAAATATTTTTTTTGCCTTTGTGTTTTGAGGAAAGTTAGACTATTCTTCTACCAACAGCATTTTTCTGTCTTGGTCCAATCAATCATTCTGGCATGTTTGGACTATTGCAATTCACTGTACGTGGGCTTATCTAAGGCTAGCCTTCAGAGACTCCAGCTAATACAGAACACTGCTGCCAGACTCATTTTTGGTAAGCACAAGTTTGACCATGTGTCCCCTTTCCTTAGACAACTACATTGCTTTCCAGTCCATTTGAGAATTCAATTGAAATGCATTTGTATTGCATTCAAGATCTTATTTGACCTCTGTATCACTCTTGTCCCTTTGGACTGGAATGTGTGCAGATCTCATCTAGCTAGGAGCTCTCAAAGATTAAAATTTTCCTTTCCTTCCCTTAAAGGCAAAATCAAATCTATCAGAAAACTTAGCCATTCTTCCTCCTACAAACTAATTGAGCTTTGGAATAACTTGCCACTCTTGCTAAGAAGCTTAGGCCCCTTCTTATCTTTCAGGAAGGCTCTGAAGAAAGTCTTGTTCACAAATTGGACTGTGCTTGTTGCTATTAGACCTGATTCCAGTTTATGCAGCCTCTACGACTAGCTTGGAGGTGGTGGCAGTGTAGACAGGGCCTGAGTCCTGGGTGTCTCCTTTTATGAGAATCGAGGTTAACTCCCAATTCGCTCCGGGTGGGGTCGGTCGGTGTTCCAGGACTGCTCGTCTCGGGGCTGTGTGGCCATGGAAAACTTGTTGGAGATCTCTTCTGCAGATTTCCCCTCCTTTCAACAGGTCCAGGACACTGTACAGAACCATGGTGAGACCTCATCTGGAGTACTGTGTGCAATTCTGGAGGCCACATTACCGTAAAGATGTACTTCGAGCTGAGTCAGTCCAGCGAATGGCCACTAGGATGGTCTCCGGACTCAAGGGTCTCTCATACGAGGAAAGACTGGGCAAGTTACAGCTCTACTCTCTAGAGGAGCGCAGGGAGAGGGGTGAAATGATTGAGACATTTAAGTACGTCACAGGTCGTGTCGAGGTGGAAAACTACATATTCTTTCCTAAGGGATCTTCAGTCACAAGGGGGCACCCGCTCAAACTCAGAGGAGGGAGATTTGGTGGTGACACCAGGAAGTATTTCTTTACAGAAAGGGTGGTGGATCACTGGAACAAACTACCGGTGCAGGTGATCGAGGCCACTAGCGTGCTCGACTTTAAGAATAAATGGGACATTCACGTGGGATCTCTACGTGTGTCGAGCAGCACTCTGACTTAATGGGGTGGGACAGTAGAGTGGGCAGACTTGATGGGCTATAGCCCTTTTCTGCCGTCATCTTTCTTTCTATGTTTCTACATCATCATTATCTGTTTTCCTATTTCCAACTCCGGCACTATTTGGACGCTGAGCACCAAGGGCATGAGGGGGCCTGGGTTAAGGGGCAGCTAGATACTGCCTGTTCAGCTACCCCGGTCTTGCTTAACACTCTGTCCCACTGGTATAAGCTGCTGAAGTCCTCTCTCTCTTTGTCAGTCTTTACACCCTTACAGAAACAATGGGAACAGGATCTTGGGTGCAGCATCTCCGAGCAGCAATTCCTGGCCTGTTTTCGGACCTTATACTCCTTTACTAAGTCTGCTGACTATCAGGAATTCCAGTATAAGGTCCTTCATAGAGCCTATTTCACCAGACAGCGAGGTGCGCACTTGGGACTTTGGGATAGTGACCTCTGTGTTAAGGGCAAATGTCTGGCTGGTACTTACCTTCATTCTTTCCTTGAGTGTTCCAAATTGTCCATTTGGAGGGAGGTATTTCCCCTTTCTGGAACGGGTCATGTGGTTTCCTGTCATCTGGGATTATGGAACCCTCCTGCTGGGCTTTCAGGCTCCCCTTCAGGAACAGGGCTTCACAGTCCCCCCAGTGCCGTTTCTTTTATAATGTCATCCTCTTGGTTAAGAAACTGATTCTGACCTACCACCAGTGCCCCTGTGGAAGAGTAGACTTCAGGAGTTAGCCCAATGTGAGATTCGATCCTATGCTAGTTCTCCACAACTGGCCAAGCAGCATTACGTCACTCTGTGGGAGCGGCTGAGGGATCTGGTGCCTCCTTGAATGTGGGGGGGGGGGCTGTTCCCTCCTCCATCTTCTGCCCGATGTTAGCTCAAAGCCAGGATTTGTCGTTTCTTTGATACTTTGGGGCTGGGGGTGTCTGGGCTCCATGTTGGTGTGTATGTTGTGGTGCCTGGTGTGGCTGAATGTGTGTGTTTGGAGGTGTGAAGAATGTATGGCTGTTTTAGAGGTATTTACAAAAAATGGTGGAAAGGCACTCTACTTGTCTTTGATTTCTTCCTTTTCCTACACTTTAAGATATTCGCCATGGGCATTGAGCCCAGTCTTTTCCTTTTGGTTATACTGTACTTCGGGATTTCTTGACCAGGGAGCTCTCTTTTATGCAGGCATTACTGACTTTGTTGCACTTTCTCTGAATTTGGATGTTTTTGTACTTTACTGAGTTTGTATACTGTTCAGTTGTGACCCTTTTCACTTTCAGTAAACATAAGTTAAAAAAAAGAACAGAAAGACTTGGAAATGAAATCATAACAATGTGCTCTGCAGATCATTATTTACCGCATGTTGCACTGACAATATACAGTATGTGTCAATAATGCACAATTTTTCCAATTAGGATGAACTATTTGCACAGATTCATGCATTACTCTCTTAAAACAGATTAGTAATTAATCTTCTAAATTATGAATTACTATGAATTGTAAACCACTGACATGCTTTAAGGGTGGTATATTAAGCCTATTTAAGCTATTAAATGGGAAAGAAGCCCTCTGCAACAGGCACTTAGTTTCATAATCAAAACAGAAATACAGTCAAACCTTGGTTTGTGAGTAATGCAGTTTGCAAGTGTTTTGCAAGACGAGCAAAACACTGAGCAAACTTTTGTCTTGCAAACTGAGCGCCGCCCCGATAAACGAGCACTTACAGCTGCAGGCAGTGCTGCTTCAGGGGGATGCCTGTTCCGTCCTGGCCAGCCTTCCACGCTGGGTGCCTTCCGTACAATGTTGGAGAGCCTCTGAGTCCACACAGCCAAGTGCCGTCCCACCTGCACGTTGTGTACGATCACGCACAACATCAATCATCGATGTGCGTACGCATGTGGGACGGTGCTCAGCTGCGTGGGCTCAGGGGTTCTCCAGCGTGGTGCGGAAGGCTGGCCGTCAGACGGAAGAGGCGTCTCCTTGAGGCGGCGCTGCTTGCATCTGTACAAGGACCCCGATGGTTGTGTGCGGCTGGCCACCTACAAACTGTAGCACCCAACACCCAACAGGAACACACCCATCGCCAGTTCCTTGGCACCTTTTAGGTTGTGGAATGAATTGTCAGTGTTGCCATTATGGCCTATGGAAAAAGTTGCTCTGCTATATGAGTACTTTGGATTACAAGCATGCTTCTGGAACGAATTATGGTCGTAAACCAAAGTACCACTGTACATCTAAAATCCCGCTTAAATCAGTACTTGGACAATCTAAAACACAGGTCGTCCAAGTGCCGATAATCAAAACGGGTTTTAGATGTATCTAAAGGCAACTTAGGCCTTTTCACTGCCACTGTGCACCTAGAGTGAAAAGGGGTGTTTTTTGAGGAATGGTTAAGGCAGGAGGTAGGCAGGATGTGAGCCAACCTAAACTTAGTCGACCTACAGCGATAATCGAAAGTTTAACGAGACTGCTTAGAACTTATACGTTGTAACTTAGGTGAACTAAAAACAGGTCTCTAAGTGTCCAGAAGTTATCCAAAGTGACCAGATAACCACTGTAACCACACACATTCCCCCAATGATCAATGACCCTCCCCTCCACCATCACCATAAAAATAGAAATAAAAAAGTGCATATCTGCCTCCAGAACATCAGCACTTGGCATAGGAAAGCCTAGTAGAGTTGCACAGAGGTGTCTTAAGTAGTCTGGGGGGTGAGCTAGTGAACCATAGAAAGGAAGACCCAGGCCCGCTGCATTCATAGTGAAAAATGTGCACCCACCCAAACCCTACTGTACTGCCATACAGATGGCATCTGCAGCCATAAGGGCTATTGGGGTAGTAGGCAGGTGGGCATAGTAGGTTTTGGGGGGCTCACCATGACCTATAAGGGAGTTGTGGTGAGATGTTTATGTGGCACCCTTTTTGTGAAGTTCACAAAGGTGCCCTGTAAGGTGCTCCACTATTCTGTTGCCATGTCTGGATGTCCAGTCCATCACTCTGCTGACCCCTCCCGTATCCAAAAGATCTTTTTCTAGGTGTTTTGGGCTTGGATGATTTTTTGGATGAGAATGGGGTATAAAGATAGATAACTTAACGGTCTGGATGATCAAACAGCTGGATGTAGAAGTAGACGATTCTCGAAAAAAAATATTTTGGACGTATTTTTCGAGAATGGACTTTGGACGCTGCCGACTTTAGACAACTAGCGCCTTAGGCCCAAAACGGACTTAGACTTTTTTTTTTATTATGCCGATCTAAATGTTTGTTACCATTAGGTTATGGCAGTTATGAAGGAAATTAAAACTAAAAGTTATCAGGCTAGTTTTTTGAGTATGTGAATTGTGCATATATATGCCTTTGTGATGAGCTATCAAATCAATAAAATAAAGGAATAGTAAATATGATTGCTGTACTGTTCTGCTTCCAGCTATCACCTTTTCTTCTTACCCATTCATCATCTTCTGCCCCATCACCTTGTCCCCGTGGCTCAGCTTCTGCCTCTCCTTGAGCTTTCACAGCCATGATGCTGCCTGTCCAGGAAGCTCCTGCCTGCACATCACCAGCAAAGTTGCACTTGGTCACTGTCCCAGCATTTATTTTAGCTAAAGAAGCTGGAGATAATTCAATGCATTACTCTGGGCAAAATATGAGCTACAGTATCAAAACAGTTGCAGGCTGGAAAATGTTCATCTTAAGAAGCATCAGACCCAAACTACTTACAGAGAATTCAAGTTAATCTGGAGAAGGCCTTAATTAAAAGAGCAAAGATAAATCTAATGAATTCTAATGAAAGCTGAACAATTCACCTAAGATAAGTAAACTACTTGAATTAGAAAAGATAAATTTAAATTGGGAAATACATGGGAGTATGAAGGATTGAAAATTAGGTTTATTACCTCTGCTAATCTTCCTTCTTGTAAATCTCCTCTGGAGTCTGAAGTTTCAAGTTTATTGTAGTTTTGATTTAAATGCAATATCAAATATTTTCAATGCGTATAACAATATTAAAAATTTGGGGAAACAAATAAAATCATTTGAGACAATAAAACATATAAACCTATCTATAATTAATAAAGATACATAAGGAATATAAGGATAAACTACATTTGTTTTAAAAGAAAAAAAAAACAAAAATTAAAAAAAAAAAAACATTTGGGAAAGGAGCAACATCAGGAAGGGTATTTAAAAAAAAATATTTTAATGAAACTTGGTTTGGAAAAAATGTTTTAAAAGAAAAAGGCTAATAAAATTTGTTCCCTCCCCTCTAGGCTATCTGCCTGGTAGCTTCCTGTCATGTTCAGTTTGTCGAAAAGTCAGTGATATCTAGTGCAAACAGGAAACAGAAAAAGAGAAGAGGGTGCGGGAATTCCCGCTACCAGTCAATTCTGCTCATGAGTACATCAAACACAAGGAACCAAAGCCAAAAAGACCAATTTTTTTTTTTTTTTTAATACATATAAGAAATAGAAATTTGAACATGTACAAATTGCAAAACATAGAAATCCACCTAACGTAGACACAATCTAAAATTCAGATGGGGCCCACTTAGGAACCCCGACAACCCATGAAACCAACCTAAGGGAACAAGTATGGAATTCTTAGTGAGTCTGGTCAAATACAGTAATCCAGCTTACCAGTAACTGAAGAGGCGATCTGCGAATCGGACAAAACAAATGGGCGGAAGTTCACTTTCCAGAGGAGATTTACAAGGAAGATTAGCAGAGGTAAGAAACTTAATCTTTCATTCTTGTACAATCCCTCTGGAGGCTGAACTAATGGGATGTATCAAAGCAGTCCCAATTCTCAGGGGGGGGGCCAAATAAGCTCGCCGCCAGAACAGACGTGCCAAAGACCACATGACCCCTGGTTGCCACATCAAGCAGGTAAAACCCAGTAAAGGCATGAATTGAAGCCCATATGGCCACCCTACAAATCTCGGGTGAAACCGCCAGAGACTCCGTCACGGAGGAAGCCAAGCCTCTGATAGAGTGAACTTTCACCACCAAGGGGAAGTTTCTTCCCTGCTGAAACATAGGCAGTGGAAATGGCCACATGTATCCAGCACAAGATAGTAGCCTTAGAAGTAGGCTGACCCCAGCGTGCGGGGCCTGCTGGAACAAAGAGATGATCTGACAGACAGAAATCATTAGTGACTTCCAGATATTTGAAAAGGAGATGCCACACATTCAGAAACCGCAAAACACGGTCCTTAAACTTGGAACCCACAAGAACAAAAGCTGGCAGCCAAACTTTCTGGTTGACATGGAAAGAGGAAATCACTTTCGAAAGAAAGGAAGACACAGTCTGCAAAATCACTGCTGACACAGTGATGCGAAGAAAAGGATCTCTGCATGACAGAGCCTGAAGCTTCAACACTCTCCGCGCCGAAGTGACTGCCACAAGAAAAACATTTTAATGGCAAGCTCTTTCAGAGAGATGCCATCCAGGGGTTTATAGGACAGACAAGTCAGGGAGCGTAGGACCAAATTCAGGTTCCACGGCAGTCGTAAGGGAGGCCGCAGCCTCCCAGCTCCCCTCAAGAACTGGACAACGTCCGGGTGAGATGCCAGAGAACCCCTGAACGAAGAGGGACATAAACAGGAAAGTCCCGCAATCAGGACACAGAGTGAAGAGACCACCATACCCTTCCTGAGGCCAGTCTGCAGGAAGTCCAGAACATGAGCCACTGACGGTACCAAAGGGTCCACCTGAACCCCTGCACACGAAGCCTGAAAGAACCTCCAGGCTTTTGCGTAGGCCGATACAGTTGATTTCCGCATGCTTTGAAGGAGCGTAGTGATAACCGCAGAGGAATAACCCCTGGCTTTCAAGGCTGCTCACTCAAGCTCCAGGCCGTAAGACCAAAGTGGTCCGATCTTGAAGTGCAATTGGGACCTGTGTGAGTAACCTCCGATGGCAAAGAAGACGCAGACCCCTCTCCGAGTTCAACCTCACAAGGTCTGCATACCAAGGTCTTCTGGGCCAGACCAGAGCCACAAGGATCACTGGACCCCTGCGAGAGGACATCCGGTGCAGCATGCGCCCTATCAAGTGCCACAGGGGAAAGACGAATAGAAGTTCCCCTGCAGGCCAAGGTTGAACAAGAGCATCGACTCCTTCTCTGCTGACCTCCTGTCGGCGGCTGAAGAACCTGTCCGCCTTCCTGTTCTTTGAAGATGCCATCAAATCAAAAGTGGGACGACCCAGCGTTGCACTATGGCCTCAAATGCTAGCCCAGACAGGGACTATTATCCCTGGTCCAGAGCCTGACGACTGAGAAAGTCTGTCTGAATGTTGTCTACGCCAGCAACATTAGCCATGGACAAAGCCAACAGATGACACTCCATCCAAGCAAAGAGCATCCGAGCCTCTAAGCCCAGCAGGGGATTCCTCGAGCTCCCTTGACGGTTGACAAAGGCAATAGCTATCGTATTGGCTGAGAACACAATGACGGCCTTCCGGTGGAGACTCCTTTGAATTCTCAGCAGAGCTAACTGGATCATTTGCAGCTCCAGTCGATTAATTGAGCATCTGCTCTCCCCCTTGCCGTCCAGGTTCCCTGGACCAGTACAGACATGCAAACTGCTCCCCAGCTGGAGAGACTCGCATCCGTAGTCAGGGTCACCCAGTCCAAGACCCATAGAGGAAGCCCCTTGTTCAACCACCACAGCACACTGCTGCACACCGCAGCCAACCAAGGCAGCTTCACCCCCAGTGCATCTCTCTGGGGATTCCACCATGTCAAAAGGGATAACTGAAGAGGATGTAGGTAAGGTCTTGCCCACAGAATCACATCTATGGTCACCACCAAAAGACCCTACACTTGCAGGTACTGCCAGGGCGTCGGTGCTGGGACCGCTAAAATGTCCCGAATCATATTTCTGAGTTTGAGTCTTCTGGATGCTGAAAAAAATACCTGGTTCATTCCTGTGTGGAACTGGACTCCCAGGTACTCCAAGTCCTGCGTTGGCTTGAAACGACTCTTCTTCAGATTGATCACCCATCCGAGACTTTCCAGCCAAGACACCACTTGGCGAACCACCAAGCAGCCCTGCACCCTTGAGGGAGCTCTGATCAGACAGTCGTCGAAGTATGGATGTACGAGCACACCCAGTGATCGCAGATGGGCAGCCACCACCACCATGTGGGTGCCGACGCCGAACTGAAAGGTAGTGCCTTGAATTGAAAATGCTTCCCAAGAACATGAAACCTCAGGAACCTCCAATGATCCGGAAATATCGGGATGTGGAGATATGCTTCTGTGAGATTCAAGGAAGCCAAAAACTTCCCGGGCGCCACTACTGCTATACAGAATGCACCAGTTCCATATGGAAACGCGTAACTCGCAGGAATGCGTTGACTGTTTTCAGGTCCAGAATCGGTCTGCAATCTTCGGAGTCTTTCTTTGGCACGATGAAGTAAATCAAGTATCTCCCGGAGCCCAAGTCTTCCCTTGGGACCGGCTCTATGGCCACCAGATCCAGTAACCGGCGCACTGTAGCATGCACCTTGCTGGCCCTGTTCGGATTTCCCTCAGGAGAGGACAGGAAGAAGTCCGCCGGTGGCCGGAAGAACTGTAGTCAAAGGACCCACTGGTCCGAGGTTATCTTCAGCCATTCCAGAAGGAAGGCTGAAAGCATCCCCCTGATATGGGGGAGCCTTGCCAGAAACCTGGTGTCATAATTTTCTCTTGGGAGGGACAGAAGGCCGGGAGTTGGAAGACTTGGCGCACTGCATCTCCAAAGCGGGGTCTGGAGGGCGCTCCGAAATGCTGTCCTACCGCAGGGTATCCTGCATACTGAGTTTCACCAGAAGAGACAAAAATTCAGCTGTCCCGCCCCCATGGTCAGACGAGGTCTAGAGTCAGGAAGCACCTTAGGCTTACGGTCCTGCACACTGGCCATAAGGTCATCCAAACCCTGGCCAAACAAGAGTGAATCTTTAAAAGGCAACTTGCTCAGTGTAGCCTTAGCTGAAGAATCACCCGACCATTGGCGAATCCATAACATTCTCCTTGCAGAAACTGAATAATCTTCCAGCTTAGAAAAAACTTTCAAAACATCATAGAGTGCGTCTGCCAAATAATTCACTCCAGAAGTTAGGAAGTCGAAGTCCCGAAGGACATCCTCCTCAGGATCCTGACTGAGTTTGAAATGACATGCTTGGGCCACAAAGGTAGTGGCCACCGCAGCTTGCACTCCTGCCACAGAGGAATCAAAAAGATACTTCATGACAAAATCCACTCTTCTGTCCTGGACATCCTTCAACACAACTCTTCCACCTTCGGCGGGACTAAGCACTTGGAAAATTCCGATGCCATGGGATACAACTTAGTCATGGCCCTGGCGCACTTCAGGGGACCCTCCCAGGCTTCACAACCTCCAAGAGCATTTCTGCCAAGTCCAGGTGGTCCAGAAATGCAGCGGAAAGCGGGGGCTTAGAACTCATGACGGGACATTCCCTGAACCGCTGTAGGCGATTGTTTCCTGGAACAACTTGTCAAGGAAAACACGAGAGGAAATGCAATTCTGGACTTAATTCTAAATGGACTACGAGGACAGGCGCAAGATGTAGAAGTAGAGGGGACGCTGGGAACCAGTGATCACAATATGATCCACTTCGATATGGATGCAGGGACGAAACATCGATCCAGAATGACGGCCACGGCACTGAACTTCCGAAAAGGAAATTACGTAGGGATGAGAATCATGGTGCGGAAAAAGATCAAGAAGAGGATAAGCACTGTAAAAACACTAGAGCAGGCATGGTCCCTTTTTAAGGACACAGTCACCGAGGTGCAAAATCTAAATATACCGCATATTAACAAGGGAGCCAAGAGGAAAAAGAATAAGGAACTAGTGTGGCTCACTGTAGTGGTGAACGAAGCGATCAGAGACAAGAAGACTTCGTTTAAGGAATGGAAAAGCTCAAAAAGGACGAAAACTGGAAAAAGCACAAACAACATCAAAGCAGGTGCCATAAGGCGGTAAGAGGGGCCAAAAGAGACTACGGGGAAAAAATAGCCAAGGAGGCAAAAAACTTCAAACCGTTCTTTCGATATATTAAGGGGAAATGATCCGCGAAGGAAGTGGCGGGGCCGCTGGATGACCATGGAATAAAGGGCGTGCTAAAGGAGGACAAAGCCATTGCTGATAAACTGAACACATTTTTTGCATCTGTATTTACCAAAGAGAACATACACAAAATACAGGAGCCCGACAGGCTATACACTGGAGGTAAAGATGGGAAACTGACAAGGTTGACAGTCAGTCTAGAAGAAGTATGCAGGCAGATTGATAGGCTTAAGAGTGACAAATCCCCAGGACCAGATGGCATCCATCCGAGGGTCATTAAGGAACTGAAAGGGGCTATAACTGAACTGCTTCAACTAATAGCCAATCTGTCGATCAGATCGGGAAGGATTCCGGAAGACTGGAAGACTGGAAGGTGGCAAATGTAATGCTGATCTTCAAAAAAGGTTCGAGGGGAGATCTGGGAAACTACAGACCGGTGAGTCTGACCTCGGTACCGAGAAAGATGGTAATGGCGCTGATAAAGGACCATATCATTGATCACCTTGACGGACACAATCTGTTGAGGACCAGTCAGCATGGCTTCAGCAAAGGATGATCTTGCTTGACGAACTTGCTACACTTCTTCGAGGGGGTAAACAGGCAGATAGACAAGGGTGACCCAGTCGACATTGTATATCTGGATTTTCAGAAGGCGTTCGACAAGGTTCCGCATGAACGACTACTTTGAAAAATTAAGAACCATGGAATAGAGGGTGAAATACTCATGTGGATTAAAAACTGGCTAGCGGATAGGAAACAGAGAGTGGGGTAAATGGAGAATACTCGTACTGGAAAAACGTCACCAGTGGGGTGCCGCAGAGCTCGGTGCTTGAAGCCTTGCTCTTCAACATATTCATAAACGATCTGGAAATGGGTATGACGAGTGAGGTGATTAAATTTGCAGATAATTCGAAGTTATTCAAAGTAGTGAAGGCACAGGGGGATTGTGAAGATCTGCAACACGACATAACCATGCTCGAGAAATGGACAGCGACATGGCAAATGAGGTTCAACGTGGATAAGTGTAAGGTGATTCATATCGGTATCAAAAATCCCATAAATGAATACAAGATGTCCGAAGTGGTATTTGGAGAGACCCCCCAGGAAAGAGACCTGGGAGGTACTGGTCGACAAGTCAATGAAGCCGTCTGCGCAATGCACGGCGGCGGTGAAAAGGGTGAACTGAATGGGGGATCACGAACAGATCGGAGAAGGTTATCATGCCGCTGTACCGGGCTATGGTACGCCCTCACCTGGAGTACTGTGTCCAGCACCGGTCGCCGTACATGAAGAAGGACATGGTACTACTCGAAAGGGTCCAGAGAAGAGCGACTAAAATGGTTAAAGGGTTGGAGGAGTTGCCGTACTGTGAGAGATTAGGGAAACTGGGCCTGTTCTCCCTTGAAAAGAGAAGACTGAGAGAGGACATGATCGAAACATTCAAGATAATGAAGGGAATAGACTTAGTAGAAAAAGACAGGTTGTTCACCCTCTCCAAGATAGAGAGAACGATGGGCACTCTCTGAAGTTAAAAGGGGATAGATTCCGTACGAACGTAATGAAGTTCTTCTTCACTCAGAGAATAGTGGAGAACTGGAATACTCTTCCGGAGTCTGTTATAAGGAAAAATACGCTCCAGGGATTCAAGACAAGGTTGGACAAGTTCCTGCTGAACTCCGTCGGAACGAACGCAGGTAGGGCTGGTCTCGGTTAGGGCACAGGTCTTTGACCTGGAGGCCGCCGTGTGAGCAGACTGCTGGGCGCAATGGACCACTGGTCTGACCCAGCAGCGGCTGTTCTTATGTTTGAATCATGATTCAATGTCCGCAGGGACTCAGAGATAAGATCAGGGAGGCGTCTGGACTTAAAGAGCCTGCGCACCGCTTGATCCTCTCCCAGATCGTGGAAATGTTTACATGTGTTGGGTGGGGGGGAAGGGGGCAGAGATACACGGAAGAGAATGAGTTTGGGATGTCACTCCAATAAACAAGATCACTTTCCACAAATCTGCTCAGTGCAGTGCTCTACACTGCCTTAGGATCTGGATTCAGTGCCTGGGTCGGATTTTCTGCTTCATGGGCTAACCAGGACTGGGGTACTCCAAGGACAGCAGTTGTAGCTTCTAAGAAGGGAGCCCAACTCATCACAAAACAGTGACACCTAGTCAGCTATTGCCTTAACGTTTATTGATTTTTACCTGATGTATTCTTTTACTGATTGTTTTTATCTTGCATTAGATACTAATTGTTTATCTTGTATTTTAAATATTGGCTGTATGTTACCCTTTGATGTGAACCGCTTTGAACTTTTGGTATAGCAGTATTGAAGAAATAAATTATTATTATTATTTTAGAGAAATTTCCTATAAAAATTTGAAGTATAGCATTAGCTGCTGTTAGCTATTGTTAACTCGGGGGGGGGGGGTTGTTTGTTTGTTTTTTTTATTATGGATATATTATTGTTACACTTATGTTTGTATATTGATCATTGCTTGCTGTATTGTTCCTGAGGTCCAATAAATACTTCTATAAATAAAAAAGAAGGCTCAGGGTAGCAGATTCCAACCCTGATTCCTATTCAGCTGGAAGGAAGAAAATAAAATTCTGAGACACTGCTTTTCTCCTCTAAAAATAAATAAACAAACAAACTTCAACCAATATTGAACGGCTCAAAAATTTAGCACAGAGATAAAGAGGTTTTCAGTTTTACAGTTAGTCCAAAACATAAGAACATAAGAAGTTGCCTCCGCTGAGTCAGACCAGAGGTCCATCCTGCCCAGCGGTCCGCTCCCGCGGCGGCCCATCAGGCCTAATTGCCTGAACAGTGTCCATGACTAATTTTGTAACTGCCTCTGATCCTCTAATTCTATCCCTATTACCTACCTCTACTCCTATCTGTACCCCTCAATCCCTTTGTCCTCCAGGTACCTGTCCAGACCCTCTTTGAAGCCCTGTAGTGTGCTTCTGCTTATCACATCCTCCGGTAGCGCGTTCCATGTATCCACCACCCTCTGAGTGAAAAAGAACTTCCTGGCGTTTGTTCTAGACCTTTCCCCTTTCAATTTCTCCGAGTGCCCCCTTGTGCTTGTGGTTCCCCGTAATTTGAAAAATCTGTCCATGTCCACTCTTTCTATGCCCTTCATGATCTTGAAGGTTTCTATCATGTCTCCTCTAAGTCTCTGCTTTTCCAGGGAGAAAAGCCCCAACTTCTTCAGTCTGTCAGTATATGAGAGGTCTTCCATACCCTAAGAATGCAAGGACTAAAATCCTTCCCATTGGATCTGTTGTTACTCTATTCTAGAATCTTTGCACATGCGCTAAATTTAGAAAATCCTAATTTGGAAAGGAAATACTGTTTTCAAAAATGAAGAACAGATGGCATTGTATCTTTGTTGCTTGCACTATTTTTAAGAGTCTGAAGGTTTCTCCTACAGACACAAAATTAGAGTCGTCGTCCCCACCCAAAAAAAAGCACTAAAAGCATGCCTGCTCCCAGAAATTCATCTCAGAATATAAAACTATTGTCAAGGAAAGATTAGGCCCCATACCTATGAAAGGACTGTCTCCATGGGTCTTTATGCGAAGCTCCTCCTCCATCTCCAGCTCAGTCTTTTCCACCTCTGCTTCTGCTAACCAGAAGGCCACTGTCCCACTGGGAGTGTGCTTCTCAGTTACTTTCAACAGCTCAGCTTTATTCACCAAGCTCTTGAGCTCCTCTGGAGACAGTCTGTCTGTCTCGCCTTTGGCCTCTACTTCTATAAGGAAAATAAATGCACAAACAGTAAATGCATAAAATGTCAGGCTGGAGTGTTCTACTGATGACTTTTAGGAGGCTTTTAGTTGGAGGACAGAGCAAACTCTGATGGACATGAAGCAAGATATTACCAATAAGATGAGGAAGGGGGCTAAGGACATGAACATGAAAAACAGGAGAGGTGGCAAAATCAGTAATGGCACAGTCAGCTCCAGCAACTCGGTAAAAAAATACCACGTTGGGAACAATTTTGTTTTGCCAGGCTATATTCAGAACAAATAGCATGCAAATTAATTCCCCTTTTAAAAAAGTATGCAAGAGGTTTTTAGCGCTGGCCGGCACTGCTCCAACGGTCATAGAGTTCCTATGATCGTTTCATTCTCTAGGTCCTGATTGCCAGAGCTTTCAAGCAGTTTATTAAAGTGTTTTCTTTTAAATAAAAACCTGATAAGGATACAGCTGTTGTGCATCTATTATGCGAGTGTGTGTCCTGCACCTTATAGCTATATTCAACACAGGACATACACTCACACAATACATGCACCAGGTCCAGACCTTCTGAAAAATTTGACCCAGTAAGAGATGGGTATTCCCTTCTGTGCATTACAAGGAGTGCTCATTTTAATATTAATGAGCTCCTTGTAATACATTTGCATAGGGTTCTCGGTGGCTGTATTTAGACTGGTGACTCCCCACCCCCTTCAAGAACCCTTTTGAGCAACGGAGGCTAAGCTGCCTTGCAAGTAAGACTGTCTACAACCAGTTTTACTTGCAAGGCAAGCTTTTGAGCATTGGGGCCTCAGTGGGGGCAGGAAAGGGAGAGGCAGATGTGATAACTGAAGTTGGAAAAGGAAGAGGAAAGAGATTAGGATTTGTATACCGCCTTTTTGTAGTTATACAACCACACTCAAAGTGGTTTACATACCGGTACTTCAAGCATTTTTCTTATCTGTCCCGGTGGGCTAACTAAAGGAGAAAAACCAGGCAAAAGGAAAATGAAGGGGTAATGAAAGGAAAAATGAGGTGACACTGGGAGGAGCTCAAAGTAGGCATAAAAGGAAGATAAAGGTCAAATTGTTGAAAGCAACAAATTGATTTTAAAACCAGAAAGTACGGTCAATACCTACTGAAGGAGGACATGAGGAAGCCAGTGTTCACCTTCCTAGTCTCACTGAAATTTGGTTCTATTTCATTTCCTTTGGAATCAAACTTCCGACAATGGATTTTATTGGGTTTTATGTATACAATATACCAGCGCTCCTGAAGGGGAAAGAGCAAAAGTTACATTTGTACTAGTCTGGCATGATCTAACCAAATAAGTCAGGGTATAATTACAGGTTCTAAAAGGTTTTGCAGCAGGGAGATACCTACTAAATGTGTCAAGCTCAGATTTGGAAAGTTCAGTTCTTAAACAGAAAATAGCTATGAGGTGCACTTTTTCTCCCATCACTGATTCAGAACTGCCAAGTTAGCCAGTTCCAGGAAGGAGATTTAAGGCTAGTTCTGGATTTCTGACAACTGCATAGTGCATTATGGGAAATAGATCATTATGTTGTGTCAAGTGGTCTAGGGTTCCCCACCTCACCATCACGGATTTTGATGAAACTTTGTACGCTGAATCTTACATGAACCAAACGAACTCTGGTAAAGTTTAAGATCTGCCAGTGGATAAATAGCTCTTTATTTGTTACCATACCACAACCATGTACAGTATCCCTGCACAATGTTGGCAACTTTGACTCAAAATATTTCCTTGCCCATTGAAGCAAAACCAATGAAACTTAATAATCTTGTACAACTTTTTATGATCTATTCAATGAAACTGAGGTACGTAAAAAGCCTCAAAATAGGCCAAAAAAATGGAACCATGCTCAAAAAGTTCAAAGTTTAACCTTCTGTGGCTCCTGTAATAATGAAGCTATCCCTGTCAAATTTTGTCTGTGACATGACTTTATTCTCAAATATATAATTTCAACTTATTAGCTAATATCGTTACACTATAATTTCAATGTAAAGTTTGGGGGGGAGGTTTAAATATCAAAAATTGGGTATTTTTAACCAGAATTTACAAAAAAAATATTCTGGAAACATTTTCAAACTAATTCTATTAGAAACAGCATGTTGCAGACCCCCTGAAAAAGTTGGTTTTGTTTTTCAGTTACCTGTGCCTGAAAATAAGGGTCAAAGTTCAGCAAAAGCGCTATAGCATATCTTTCAATGCTTATGATACATTTTATCATGTTATACATATTTATTTGACACAGCAGCTAACATCAGTTCTATAAATTTAGGAAGCTCTGAATGGGTTTATTATGTTATTGTTTTTGATTTACCCCCCTCTTTTACAAAACCATAGCGCGGTTTTTAGGGCCAGCTGCAGCGATAACAGCTCCATTGCACATAAGCATTGGAGCTGTTCCCGCTGCGACCAGCCCAAAAAACCACGTTAGGGTTTTGTAAAATAAGGGGTTAATGAGCAGTGCATGAATTTAGCATATTTCTATTTACTATTTGAACTAAGTAGACAATATTATTGGGATAATTTTCTTTTGTCTTCAAGCCTAATATATTTTAACTAATTTGTTCCTTTTAGATTGGATTCATATTAATTTGCAATTTATCAATTAATTTAAAATGAATACAACTGAATTGAAAGCCAATGATAGTTGTTCACTAGCATTGGAAAAATCAATCATCAAAGTGTCACAGCTTATTTTATTGTTAAAAAAGTTGGGCTCAAATTGTTACATGAATTATCAGCAGATGACAAGTTACTACTTATTTGGTGATCAGAAATCAATCTATCAGATCAAGACTAAATCTGTTTACATCATGAAGTATTGAATCTCAAGAAATATGAAGCAATGCAAAAGACATGCTGTAGTCCATTTGGAAAGCAAAATCATCTTGTTAAAATGGGACTTTTGAAAATTGACCTTGAAATGGCCCATAAATTTAATCAGCTGACAAAAGGAAACATTAAACCAGGTCAGAAAATTTGCCCTAGGTGTAAAGCTGGATTTATCTCTATGGTAGAAACTGAAGTGGCGTCATCCTCATCTTCTGATTATGACATTGAAATGGATACTTCTGCTATGGTTGACTGAAGCTTAATTGCATTGGGCGTGTCTCCTTCAAAATGTACAAAAGTGAACAGTAGAGATAAAGTGGGTTATACAAAATGAAAAATTGAATGAGTGCAAAATGTGATAAAGCATAAGATAATTTCTGCTGCTGAACGAGCTGCTCAGGATATCAAAACAGTCAAGCCAAACCACAGAATGCACCTTGTGTCAAGAATACATAGATTTGATTGAAGAAATGAAGAAAAAAAATTACAATATCTGATAGATCAGAAAAAATCCAAATATTTACTATGGCCCCAAGAAGTTGGTTAATAAAAGCAACAGCTTCAGAGTTTGGAGTTTCAGAACGTATGGTAAAGATGGCCTGAAAGAGCAGGGTATTTATATTACATTATCATTTATATACCGTATAACCTGATTTAGTTCAATGTGGTTCACAACTTTAAGAATCTGAGACAATCTCAGGAATTACAAATTATCACGTCCTAATTATGTATTACATTACATTAGTGATTTCTATTTGGTTCAAGGCGGATTACATCCAAACTAAAAACAAGAATTACATTCCAAATTTGAAGTAATAGAATAAGCGATGAGATAAAACATTTAAGATTACCAGCGGGAAGTAGAAGTCTTTAGGAGATAAGAATATGGTGAATTATGGGGTTTTAGATAATGTTTGGTAAATAGAATATTAGAGAGTACTAAGGGTATAGAGAGTGCTGGATGTTGGGTTGGGATTGGTTGTGCTGGTTAGGTTTTATGTGTTTTTTGAAGAGTATAGTTTTAATATCTTTCTTGAAGGTTTTGTAGTCTGTGGTTATAGTTAACAGAGTGGTGATTTGTCTGTCCAGCTTAGCTGCTTTGGAGGCTATTAGGTTGTCATAAAGTTTTTTTCGTTTGACATTTTTGGATGATGGGTAAGAGAATAGTGAATGGGTTCTTCTGTGTCTGGTTGAGGAAGATTGATTTAGTCGATTATTCCAGTAGGTTGGGCTTTCTCCGTTGATAGCCTTGTAAAGTAAGCAGTAGAATTTGAAGTGCACTCTCGCTTCTATTGGAAGCCACTGCGAGTCATGGTATGCCTCTATGATATGGTCATATTTTTTTAGTGAATAGACAAGTATTACAGAAATTTATCAAATAAATAGGTTTTCAAGAGTTTCCTGAAATGTTTATGCCTCACCTGATCCAAAAGTTGGCAAGCAGTTGCCAAACGAAGTGGTTGATAGAGTGCGACAGTTTTATGAAGATGATGAATTTAGCAGAATTTGTCCTAGCAAGAAACACTGCATTTCTGTTTGGTTCGATGGAGTCAAAGTATAAAAACAAAAGTACTTGCTGTTGAGCAATTTAAAATAAATGTATAAATGGCATACCGTGACAAATATGGAGCTGAAATTGGCTTCTCAAAATTTTGTGAGCTTAGACCAAAAGTGGTGTATAACTGTTGGTGCATCAGGCACTCATACTGTGTTTGCACTATACATCAGAAAGTCAAGCTCATGTTGCAAGGCACAAATATCAAGGACAGCTACAAAGTGTTTATGCAAAAAAAACAGTTTGTGATTTGAATGCCAAAACTGTCTTGGTGAGGAAGCATTGATGGCTTATTTGGAAAATACATTCAAGGATTGGGATCCAGATGAATCAATTGAATTCAAGCAGTGGGTCCCATAATGATTTATGTCAATTTATCAGCAAACTCACAAACAAAATTTGGAGGCCGACAAGTCACCACTTCATTTCAAAGCATAATTCTTTAAATCCTTCAAAGCCAGTTTAGAAGAAAGAAAACTGATTATTCTGATGGATTTTAGTGAAAATTACTCTTTTATTGTACAAGATGCAGCACAGGGTTTTCACTGGGAAAATTCACAAGCCAAATTACACCCCTTTGTTGTTTACTATATTAATAAAACTCGTGTCATTCAAGTCATAAATGTTTGCAACATTACAGATTGCATGCAACATGACTCAATATCTGTTCATGTATTTATTCAAAAGCTGGTTGAGTTTTTAGAGACAAGAATGAAAATCACCAGAATCCACTATTTTAGTGATGGATCAGGTGCTCAGTATAAGAACTACAAAAATCTTGTCTGTGCAACCATAAAAGTGATTTTGGTATTTTAGCACAATGGAATTTCTTTTGTAAAAGCCATGGAAAATCACCCTGTAATGGAATTGGTGGAACAACAAAGATACTGACAGCCAGAGCTAGCCTTCAAAGACCATTGAATAATCAGATATCGACATCAAAAGATCTATTCAATTTCTGTGATAATAATATACAAGGAATTTAATACAAATTTGTTCACAAAGAAGAAATTGATGAAAACAAGAAATTTAAGGAAGAGAGATGGAAAGAAAGCAGCACAATACTTGGAACCACAGGATATTATGAATTTGTGCCTCTTGACTCAAATGCCATTCATGTGAGCAAGGTTTCAAATAATACTACTTACTTTGTGGCCAAATCTTTTGAGTATTCACACTACACTATTCTTGAGAATATCACAACTGCTCCCTGGCAATTATGTTGCATGCATATATGATAACAAATGGTGGATTGACAATATTGCTGCTGAAGTATTGGTTGAAGAAAATGACGTCTTGATAAAGTTTATGCACTCACATGGGCCTGCTAGTTCATTTTACTGGCCTGAAAGACAGAGACAGAGCCCGCCATAGGGATTCGGACAGCTTGTTCCAAGCATACGGCGCAGCAAGGTAGAAGGGACAGAGTCTGGAGTTGGCAGTTGAAGAGAAGGGCACAGATAGGTGGGACTTACCAGCTTAGCGGAGCTCAGGGGGGATCATAGGTGGAGATAAGTGAAGAGAGATAGGGGCAGCTGAGTGAGTGCATTTGTAGGTCAGTAAGAAGAGTTTGAATTGTATTCGGAAACAGATGGGAAGCCAATGAAGTAACTTATCACTTATATAGCGCTGAAAAGCGTATGCAGCGCTGTACATTTTGACTTTTATAGACGATCCCTGCTCTTAAGAGCTTACAATCTAACTTGGACAGACATGACATATAGGGTTGGGGATGCAGAACCCAAGGTGAGAGGAGTTAGGAGTCGAAAGCACTCTCAAAGAGGTAGGCTTTTAACTGGGCTTTGAACACTGCCAGAGATGGAGCCCGTCATAGGGATTCAGGCAGCTTTTTCCAAGCATATGGCAGAGCAAGGCAGAAGGGATGGAGTTGGCAGTTGAAGAGAAGGGCACAGATAGGAGGGAGCTCACGGGGGGGGGGGGGGGAGGGATTACCATGGGCTGGCGAGGTAAATGTTCTGATGCTCACAGAATTCCTTTGAGCGTCGGAGCATTTACCTTGTCAGCCCACGATAGAAACCTCTACTGTCATTTAGTAAAAAGAGCCGTAAAGTAGGTGCCTAACTTTGGGCACTTCTTACACAGTTTGCCCCATGTGCATAAGTGTAGGACCTGCCCACATGAACACCCCGCTGCAACTATGCACTATGCAAGTGTATGCAAAGCTTGTAGAATACTACTTAGTGCCCAGTTGGCAGCACGTGAATGTTACAATCACACCATAATTGCTTATATTCTCTAATCATGCAAATGGTGTTTTTATTTAGGCACAAGGGTTATAGAATTAGTGGAGGGAAATGATTTTTTTCAAGGAAAGTAGTGAACCACAACAAACCCCCTAATGTACACTGTTTTTACTTGGCTTTTTTTTTTTCTCCTTTCAGACATCTTGGTTTCATGATAAGTATCTACTCCTACTATCAGGCTTCCCAAAGAATTCTCTGCTTATGAGTATGTACAGCAGGAGCCCAGAAGAGTGGATGTAGTAATCATTAAATCAGAGGGAGACAGGGCTTACCCAGCACAGCCAGGAAGAGGAAAGGTGAGAGAGAGTATCAGAGAAGTGAACCTAGCATTGAGGAACCTGCAGTGTACTTGCTAGCGAGGCTCTGGCGTATCAAGTAATACATATTGTTTCTCACCTTCCTGCCATGAACATCAGATATGGCATGACGAGAAAAGTCAACCAGCTTACCCTCCAGAATCACACCATGCCCGCTGTAGAGAGGATAAAAAACCCCAACAGATTACAGTTACTTTTTTTGATATACCACAATTATTAACACAAAAAGTTAAGCCAAAGTGGTTTACAACATAGGTGCTGATTTCCTGCTTAGTTTAGGGGGTAAGGAAGTCATAAAACCTGTAGGGGAGGGAAGGGAGACTAATTCAATATTAGCACCTAAATTATACCTATCAGTAACACTTACTGTACTCAGGCAGCTGGCCAAGGAGACTGATAGCGCTTAGCTGCTGCTTTCTCATTAGTGCCACAAACTTTCCAAAAGATCATACACCCCCATATCCTTACACACTGTGCAAGAGCATTTCAGAACTATAAAATTAAAAAAAATCTCCTGTCCAAGTAGAATATAGTCCTATCTACACCTGTATCGCTCCATGGTGCGACCTCATCTGGAGCATTGCATTCATTTCTAGTCTCCTGATCTCAAGAAAGATATACAGTATAATCGCGTTATAGCAGACTTCAAGGGACCTGGCAAAACAATAATCTGTCATTTTCTTCTGGGCTGCATTTTGATACTGTATCACCGGCATGCCATGCACCTTGTAGGCGGAGCCTGCATGTCCGTTAGAGCCGAAGAAAACTACAGCTAAAAGCGGCTCGGGACCAAATTGTCCGATATACGCAAAATTCCATTATATGCGGTGCTTTTCTGCACGTTTGTAAAGGCACACTGCTGGGAACCTTGTCCGCTATAGACGATATTCCGTTATAAGTGAGTCCGTTATAACAAGATTATACTGTAGTGGTGCTAGAAAAGGTTCAAAGAAGAGCAAGTAAGATGGTAAAGGGGATGGAACTCCTCATGTATGAGAAAAGTTTAAAACGGTTAGGGCCCTTAAGCTTGGAAAAAGAGAGGCTGAAGGCTACAAAATCATGAGGAGTAGAATGGGCACAAGTGGATTGATTTTTCACTCTGTCAAAAATTAAAAAGACTAGGGGACACTGGATAAAATTGAAGGGAAATACTTTTAAAACCAATAAGAGGAAATATTTTTTCACTCAGATAATAGTTAAGCTCTGGAACATGTTGCCAGAGGTTGTGGTAAAAGCAGAGAGCTTAGCTGGTTTTAAGAAAGGTTTGGACACATTCCTGGAGGAAAAGTCCATAGTCTGTTATTAAGACATGGGGAAGCCTCTGCTTGCCCTGGATCGGTAACATGGAATGTTGCTACTCTTTGGGTTTTGGCCAGGTACTAGTGGCCTGAGAATGAGCTACTGGGCTTCATGGACCACTGGGTTGACCCAGTAAGGCTATTCTTATGTATCTTATACATAGTCATTCTGGATACACTTATCCATCCATATTCGCGGTTTCAGCATTCGCAGTTTCGATTATTTGCAGTTTTTAGCTTGCTGACTCCTACCCCCCAATTATGTCAGCTTACATAGAGAAATCGCTGATTGCGAGCGGTTTCAACATATTCACGATGGTTTTTAATACAAAACAGCGAATAACATGAAAGTTATTTGTGGTTTTTATGTATTCGCGGTTCTGTTAATCTTCTATCACAGTGAATATGGAGGGAGAAGTGTATTCCAAAATCCTTACTGGCTGTGGAGTCCCTGGGGAAATCCTGCACTAGGGGAAACACAAGATTGTATTCAACCTGGCCTGGAGTGCATAAGTGAGCCAAGACCTCGGGAAGTCAGGGTTCAAATACCACTGTTGCTTGGGATCTTGGGCGAGGTGTGACTTATCTTTCTGTTGCCTTAGGTATAAACTAAGATTTTCAGCTCTCCATGTGAGCTGCTGCATTCACCAATAACTTGCCCTCAGCTAAAGCCCCCTTCCCTTCCCCCTGAGCAGAGCCCATGCTGCCCTGTTTCTTGCAGAGGGCAGGATGCACAAAGCTCTGACAACACGGTAATAAATACCATGTTGGGAGTGATTTTAATTTATCTAGTGATGCTCAGCACAATAGCATGCAAGTTACATACATGCTATTTATGCAGAGCAACTCAGGTAAAAGGGGGAGGAAGAGCAAATTGGTAGGCAGTGGCACAGCTCTTCCCTCTCCTGTCAAGTTCACTGCAAACAAAAAAAACAAAACCCAACAACCTCTTGTGCCCTGCACATGATCAATGGAGCAGCACTGGAGCTGCCATCAGTTGAGCCATGGGCAGGGGAAAAGCAGTTTGGGCTGTTTTGAGGGGGTTTTTTTACCTAAAAAAATGGGTGCAGCTGTTGTGCATGTGTGTCCTGCACATAGGAAGGGAACATACACTCACACAACAGCTACCAAACCTTTTGTGCATCTCAAGGAGGGCTCATTTAAAAACGAACGAGTCCTTGTAATGTCCTGTATTTGCAAAGGGCTCTCCAAAGCCCCCTCGCACCTAACACTGACTTGAACCCGCTTTTGAGCATCTGGGCCAGAAACCGCCATCTGTCCCAAAGCAAGGCCCAGGCCGGGCGAAAACCTCCTACCGCTGATAGACACGCGGCTCCCAGGCTCCGGCCACGATCTCTGCGTGCAGGGGCTTGTTTGGCAGGGCGCTGTCGTGATATATGCGGCTCATCGTGACATCCGGCGGCGAACGCCTAAAGACGCTGGGATAGGGGCCGAGCGAGAAGCTGGGAAGCGCTCATGTTGGACGACAGGGGAGTTTAGGACAGTACGCTGTGCCTATTTCCACAGGGTGGCTTCCGATGGCTCAATGTGCACGTGTCTTAAGGGTTTGATGTTCAGTTTAGTGTTCGGCATTGAAGAAAACATGGTTTGTTCCGGCAGGAAGCGTCTCTTTGCTGCGCTAACATAATAGTGGTGACTCGCCGGTTGGTATATTCCACAGCTGCTTTCGAGGCTGGCAGTGTAACGCGAAGGTTCTCCTGTAGAGGCGCCCTCGCTACGCCATATTCTTCAGGGAACGCGCTAGTCGAGCAAAGACTTCCACTTAGGTTTGTCTTAAGCAGTTTCTACATTTGTTCGTTACCCGTTAGGATTTGCACCTCAAGTTATGTCTAGAAAGTCTTGGTTCCCAATCTAGACGAGCTAACTAAGTACTTTGGGGAGCCCTTTCAATTAGGAATGTTAGGTTTAGCGCCATTTTTCTCGCATTCTTACATGTTTAGAGCTATACGATTATTGAAGCGTTTTTTTCTGTGGAACTTTCTGCCTCAGTTAACTATTTTACTTTCAGGAAAGTACTCAAGACATTTAATTTTTTAATGAAGATGTTCGGTTTATCATTTTTAATGTTGTTGTTTTTTTTTTTAATTCTTTATTAATTTTCAAAACTACCACAGTGCAGTACAACCAATGCAACTCATATAATAAAAGCACTTTCATCTTTTTCATGTTCATAATCATCCTTCTCATCCACCCAAACAATTATCATTCCATTTAACACAAACATATATTATCAATGATATCTTCATTCTGTACACTTTATTGATAGGATAAAATTTGTAACGTAACATATCAGGTTTTGTATACAATGTCAAACCATATAGCTCAGAATGGTTTACAGATCAATAATAACAGTAATCGCATGCATTTGTTGAATAAAATGGATTTATTACTAACAGAGGATACCTATCCAGTATTTTAAATATTTATTGAACACCCAAGCTTTTACCTGTTTACAGAATTTTAAAAAGTTCTGTTTTAATCAGAGCTTAGTTGTAAATGAGTCCCAATTAGTTGCACGGGGATGATGGGAATCCCTCCGGGGTCACAGGGATCCTGCGGGGTTAGAGGCACCTCAAGGGGCTCAAATATCTTAGTGCGCCTTCTTTTGCTGCCCTCCAGCAGCACTCACCCCTCCTCAAAGCAGCTTCAGCACTCCTAACACGCTGCCCATAGCCAACCTGGAAGCCTTCCCTCTGACGTCAGAGCAGACGTTATAGGGAAGGCTTCCAGGTCAGCAGCGTGCAGAACCCACTGCCCTGCGAAGAAGTGCAGCTGGAAGGCAGGAAGAGGGCACCAAGGTAGTTGGGCCACAGAAAGGAGGAAGCGAGCGAGTGAGCGTGCGTGCATTGAACCAAGGAAGGGATAGAAAGGGGGCATGAACTTAGGATAAAGAAGGGAATGCATTGGGATATGGGAGGGGCATGAACTTAGGACAAAGGCTAGAAGGAGGGAGGGAGGGTACAAACTTAGAACATGGAAGGGAGGGACATGAATTTGGGACAGAGAAGGGAGACAGGAAGGGGACATGAACTTGGGACATAGGGAGGGAGGGAAAGAGATGCTAAGGTGAGGGAGGGAATAGAAAGGGAGAATTATTGGGCATGAGTGTGAGTGAGAAGGTGTTCGACAAGGTCCACATGAACGACTACTTCGGAAAATTGCAAGCCATGGAATCGAGGGTGAAATACTCACTTGGATTAAAAACTGGAGCATAGGAAACAGAGAGTGGGGGTAAATGGACAATACTCGGACTGGATTGCGGCAGAAGAAACAGCTCTGAAGCAGTTTGCAAAGATCACTAGCACCACGATCTTGTGTGCAGGCTGTTCCTCAAAGGTAAATGGTGCGGGGAAGCTGGGGGGGGGGGAAGCCAGACAGCAGCACTTCCCGACTGACCCTTCCCCCTCACCCTCTAAAGCAGGTGCGGCGATGGCTGGCCAGCAAGAGCAGTGCTGCCGCTCCTGATTTAGGGGGTGAGGGGGAAGGGTCAGCCAAATTGGGAAGCTGATTTTTTTATTTTGTTTTAAATCGATGTGAATCAGTGAACAGATTCAAATCATGAATCGGGCAGCACTAGTGGCGGCTGCTATGAAAGCAAATAGAATGTTAGGGATTATCAGGAAAGGAATGGAAAACAAAGATGAAAATGTTATAATGTCTTTGTATCATTCTGTGGTATGGCTGCACCTCAAATACTGTGTGCAGTTCTGGTCGCCATGTCTGAAAAAAGATACAGTAGAATTAGAGAAGGTACAGAGAAGGGTGACAAAAATGATAAAAGGGATGGGACGACTTTCCTATAAGGAAAGGCTAAAGCAGCTAGGGCTCTTCAGCTTGGAGAAGAGATGGCTCAGAGGTGATATGATAGAGGTCTATAAATTAATCAATGGAGTGGAAAGGGTAGATGTGAATTTCTTGATCATTCTTTCCAAAATTACAAGGCTAGGGGACATGTGATGAAGCTACTAAGTAGTAGATTTATAACAAACCAAAGAAAATATTTCTTCACACAATGTATAATTAAACTCTGGAATTGGTTGCCAGAGAAAGTGGTAAAATCAGTTTAGCAGGGTTTAAAAAAGGTTTGGATAATTTCCTAAAAAAAAAGGCCATAGCCTCTTATTGAGATGGCTTGGGGAAATCCACTCCTTATTCCTAGGATAAGCAGCATAGAATCTGTTTTGCTTTTTGGGATCTAGCTAGGTGCTTGGGACCTGGGTTGGCTACTGTTGGAAACAGGATACTAGGCTTGATGGACTTTTGGTCTCCCAGTATGGAAATTCTTATGTTCTTGGCAGGGCTGCAGGCTGCAGTTCCTGCAGGCTGCATGTCGCTGACCTGGAAGCCTTCCCTCTGACATAAGCTCTGAAGCTCGGCTGGGAGCACTGCACGTTGCTTTGTGAAAGGGTCGAGTGCAGCTGGAGGTTAGGAAAAGAAAGCGAACTACTAAGGTAACTCATGCCTCTCGAGATGCCTCCATCTCCACGGGATCCCCACCACCCTGGGGGGGGGAGGTGTCCCCCGCAGGATTCCTATCATCCCCATTCCTGTGCAGTTCTCTATTTTCAACCTCCGTGTGTGTGTATGTTTATCTAGAAGAAGTTCTCATGAGGTAATATAACAAATGTTTTGCTCACGTCGACTCAGTCCTTAGAGGGATTGTTATATTAAGTTACACATGTAACTGATAATAATCTTTGCACACTAAGGGGTACTTTTATTAATTTTTAAAATATATTTATGTATTCAATTTTTTCTACCGTTCTCCCAGGGAAGCTCAGAACAGTTTACATGAATTTATTCAGGTACTCAAACATTTCTCCCTGTCTGTCCCAGCAGGCTCACAATCTATCTAATGTACCTGAATTTAGTGCATGCTAAATGCCACACAGCCTATTGTATACCTATGGGTTATATGGCATTTAGCACACACTAATTCATTAGTTCACACTGAATCCATTTGCACACCTTACTTTTACACTTAGGGGTCCTTTTAACATGTTTTCAAATTCATAGAATTACAGGATAATGAATCCTTTGACGAACAGTCGTTTTGCTAATATCCTCTCCCATTATCACTTCTGTTGTATAATTGTTAAACAAAAGCCCATGGATTAATTATGTATATCTGTGATTGTATTGTAATATTGCTTATTACTACAGCATTTTTAGATATGCTCATGGCCACAAAAATGCTAAGATTATAATATTTGCAGGATAAATACTGATCTCCTTCTTATTTCATTGCAAATACCTAATACAATATTTTTCACTCCATAAGATGCATTTTTCTCCCCCCTCCCCACAAGGGGGTGGAAATGTCTGTGCGTCTTATGGAGTGAATATAACAATTTTTAAACACCTCCCCCCCCTGGACTCGCGAGAACTGACAGCAGCCATTCAGAGAGCGACACAGGGCCAGACAGGAACGCAAAAAGTTCGCTCCTGCCTTGTGCGCCACTGGCCGCAGAGATGAGGAGGCAGCCATCCAGCGAGGGAGGGGCAGAAGTGTGGAAAGCTCCTGCCGATACAGCACTGGACCACCAGAATTTTAAAAAGATACTGGGGGGGGCTTGCCTGTCTGCCATTAGGCCTGCCTGCCACTAAGCCAGCCTGCCCTGTCCCAGCCTACCACTAGACCACCAGAGGGGGGACAGGGGACAGGGCAGGGCGGTGGGACAGGGTGCAGAGCCTGGCAGGGAGAGGGGCTGGTTGCATAGCCTGGTAGGGCAGGGAGCTGGGTGCAGAGCCTGGTATATTTGATTAAATAGTACACAATTTGGTTCAGAATGTTTGGTTCAGAATGGGGGTTGATTTTTTTTTCCCTTGTTTTCCTCCTCTAAACCTAGGTGCGTCTTATGGTCAGGTGCGCCTTATACGGTCGACTCCACCTAAGTGTACGTCGGTTAAGCGCATGCTTCGGTTATCTGCACCTGACCAGCACAGTCCCGTTTTATTACATTAAAGACAATGGACATAAACTCCGGATAATTGCAATTATGCGCACAGATGTTATAGGTCCAACATCCATTCTCTCATGTTACGTTCACTCCTGTTAAATGCAATCACATTCTGACATGGATGAGCCACGTGTTTCGGAACTGCAGCCTAGGTCTGACCAGGTGTTCAAACTTTGGCATCGTGTGGACAAAAATCATTGTCTTTGGCTGAATGTGTCAAAGTGTTAAAGAGACTTGACCAAAGTGAGAGTCAGGTCTCTATTACAAAACATTACAGCGTTCATCCTAGCTAGATATTTTGGATTTACAAAAAAAAAGCAAGCAATATTGAGACTGGCAAAACAACAGCAATCCTACTAGAAAACAGAAAAGAATTGGGAAGGCTGGAGATGTTGAGCAGACGTTGCTGCGATGGTTTGCTGAAGCTAAAAGTTGACAACTGGCAATTAGTGGGCCTCTGCTGATGGAGAAGGCAGCACAGTTTTCTGAAGAAATGGGCATAGAAGACTTCAAAGCGACAAATGGATGTTTAGAGAGGTGGAAAGGTCGTAATGGCATAAAATTTAAGAAACAGCATGGTGAAAAACAAGAGTTTGGTGCAGAAAGATCGGTCATGGAAGTGTTGCCATCAATAATTGGTGGATATGAACCATGTGACTTTTCAATGCCAATGAGACGGGCCTCTACTGGCGTGTCATCCCCGACGGAACATTGGCTTTCAAATGCAGCAAAGCTGTTGGCTTCAAGGTGCCAAAGGAACGATTGACATTGCTACTCAGTTGCAATATGGATGGTAGTGAAAAGCTCGAGCCACTGGTGATTGGGAAGAATTGAAATCCTCGGTGCTTCAAAAATATTAAACACATGCCTGTTGAATATAAAGCAACAAAAACGCATGGATGACAGTGACATTGTGGACTGAATGGTTACAGAAGCTTGACAATCTGATGAGAAGGTATAGGAGGCACATTGTAATGCTGTGTGATAACTGTGCAGCACACAGCAATGACGTATGACTAATCAACATCAAACTCGTGTTTCTGCCACCATACATGACCTCTTTGATCCCACCGATGGACCAAGGGATAATCACAAACTTCAAATGTCATTACAGGTCACTTTTCCTACGATATGTGATGGCAGTGATTTGATGCAAGCACGGAATCCAGCCCCCGAGTTGCTGAGCTGGCGAGAAAAATGACGGTGCTTGACTCTCTTCCTATGGTACCGGAGGCATGGAGTCGAGTCCCATCATCAACAATTTCAAATTGCAATCGACGGCGAGCTTCGATCACGCACCTGATGAGAAAACTGAAGCAGACACTTCGTCCATTGAACTCCCAGTTGGACTCTCGTCATAAGAGTTTGAGCTGTATGTCGCCATTGACAACGATCTGCCCACATCATCTGACAGCACTAATTCTGATATCTGTACAGTCCTAAAGGACACTGCAGACAACCAAGAGTCTGATGAGGACGGAGATACTGCTGCTGTCATCACGACTAATGAACCACCTGCAGAGATTGTTTCCTTGTCAGATGCGCTGAAGTCCCTTTATACGCTGCATTGTTATCTGGAGATAAATGGCTGTCGCAACTATGGACCGTTTTATAACATCAGTAGTCAGATACACAGCCTGAATCGTGCAATCTGCGTGCAGAAAACAAGGACTGATTATTTCAGTAGAATATTGGTTTAAAAAAAGGTTTATTGCATTAGACTGAACAGTACTGTTTCTACAACTGTACCAAATTACATTGTATTTGGTGTGTTTTGTTTGTTTATTTATCTCCTGCCCTTATCCAGGGCGAATAACACTTTTACATACAAAATAGTACATTACATTTAACATACAGATCACATCAACACAACCATCACTCTAACCAAAATATACACAAACATACAAAATATAAAACTACAAGTAACATACAAATTGCTTCAACAACAAGCATCGGTATACATCAGAATATAAAATTGCCAATGAAATACAAGTCGCTGCCATGATGAGTATCATTAAAACCAATAAAATAAAACAGACCATGGAATACATCAGTGACCCGCACTCTGCACTCGACAGTCACCACTACTCCTCCCTCGAGCACTCTCATACCCCATATTTCATTGTATAGAACAAGTGTCTTTTCAATACTTTCTTAATTCATTCATTCATTCAATTTTCTATACCGTTCTCCCAGGAGAGCTCAGAACGGTTTACATGAGTTTATTCAGGTACTCAAGCATTTTTCCCTGTCTGTCCCGGCAGGCTCACAATCTATCTAATGTACCTGGGGCAATGGGGAGATTAAGTGACTTGCCCAGGGTCACAAGGAGCAGCTTAGGTTTGAACCCACAACCCCAGGGTGCTGAGGCTGTAGCTTTAACCATTGTGCCACACTCTCCCCTGTAAATTCTGCTGATGGCGGATATATTCTGGAAAGTTGTTCTATTCCCTGGGGCCAGTACAATGGAAAATACTATTCCTATTTTGGATAAATAAAAGTTTTATTGCATTTGACTAAGTATACTGTGATTTTTAATGACTAACAAGTGGTACTTCTTTTAAGTGCACACTCCATTTAAGCACACATGGCGACCCGGTCCGAAGGGCATGCACTTAAGCGAAGTTGACCATAGTGCGAAAAATACGGTACTTGTTATTGTAAATCATCAATTATATTTCCTGCCCAGCTCCTTCCTCTGACCTGCCTGGGGTTCATCTAGACCAGTGATTCCCAACCCTGTCCTGGAGGAACACCAGGCCAATCGGGTTTTCAGGCTAGCCCTAATGAATATGCATGAGAGAGATTTGCATATGATGGAAGTGATAGGCATGCAAATTTGCTTCATGCATATTCATTAGGGCTAGCCTGAAAACCCAATTGGCCTGGTGTTCCTCCAGGACAGGGTTGGGAACCACTGATCTAGACCACCTGGGGCATCCTTCAACAATAATTCACCCATATGGATCAGCTATTGGCACTGAGAGCATAGAACGGTCAAACATGATACCTCTAATTTGATAGGGACTCCAGTAAACTGAAATGTGCTTCTTGCATCAGGAGCCAAAAGAGTGCCTTGAGAATCTCTATTCTTTCTGTCTTTGTGTGGCTGATGAATTTCTATGCTCCTTTTCTCCCTCCCTTCATGCTGCCCCAGTTCAGAGGCATTGCTAGGCAGGTAAGGCTGATTTGCTTTTGTACTCAGGGGCCAAGTAGGACAACAAAAATCCTACATCTCAGAAATAAAATAAAGACTGATACCAAGAAATAACCAGAAAATAATACAACAGTACAAAAGAATAAGAAGAAAGAGAGAAAAAAATAACCCAGACTGATAAAGAAAGAGATATTCAAGGAGAGAGAGAGAGAGAAAACAGAGCGAGATAAGGGGGGATGGAGGAAGATCCAGTGAGAGAAAGGAGGAGGGAAGAGAGAGAGAGAAAACAAAAGAACAGAGGGAAGAGAAGAGCAAGAACAAGAGAAAATGTGTGTGAGGAGGGAGGCTTGAAAAACAAAAGCGTGCAGAGCAGGAGAGAGTAAAAGAATGTGAAAAACAGCAAAACTGGGGAAATGAAACATTAAATGACAACAAGGGAATGAGCAGCATTTATGTGCAAAATGAGTTTTATTTGCTGCAAGCATTTTCATATCTTCAAATATTTGATTTCCTTTTTTCATTTAAATATTTTTGCAGGAAGGGGAGAGCAGCAAGGGAATAATACAGAAACCTGTAGACCTTGAGGATAGATAAAAAGCATTTATGGCCCATCGTGCCACTGAGTTTCTCCCTGGTTCAGTGCCACAGATCCCTGTTATTCTCTGGCTTCTTGACATGAAAGAAGAATCCACTGACTGTCGTGTCTCTCTTCTTTGTGATTATTGTTTGACCTGCAAGTTCTCTCTTGCTGCTTTAGGCTTCTAGCTCGGTCAAAAGTGGCCTCTGCTGTTAAATACAGCTTTAAAGGGGGTTGTCAGTTTAGGGCACAGTTATCAACAGTGCCTTAGTGGGGAGGGGTGTTGATCCACCTTGGGAACTGTCCCCGCCCCATCGGCTCAGTCCCTTTCCCATGTGCTCTGTCCTCATTTGCACAAGCCTTAAACACTAATGATTTTATATTTTTATTAAAATATAAAATAGAACAATATTCTGTACAACTATTTATAAATCACTAATAGTCTTGCATTTCAATCTGGTTTTGGTACAACCTTCCCACAGATTCAGTTGCCTATGTTTTTACATTATCAGTGAAGGTAATTGGATTGTGTAGTGGATGAACAGGAAAATAAGTTTTTATTAAATGTTGGAAATGTTCCTTGATGCCAGCAACGATGGATAAATCTGAAGGGAGTGGGATTTTCAGGGTGCAATTATAAGTCTAGTGGGGGGCGTTGCGGCAATGTTTGAATTAAAAGCCCCCTGTCAAGAGCGTGAGTGTAGTGGAAGAGTTTTCCCCCAAAACCCCCCCTCACACTTGAAAAGGGAAGGCAATAGACGGCAGAGTGAGTTCTAAGTGGTCAGAGCATGAGGACAGCAGAAATATTAAGTGTATTGGAGGGATTCCCCCCACACCCTTCAATGAAAGTGCAAATACCTCCCTCCAAACCGCCCCTGAGAGCGGAAAATGAAGGTTTTAGGGCAGCGTGCATTTGTCCTGCACGCAAATGTGGGGGCGGAATTGTCAGCGCACCAGTGGCCTGCGCGCATTTAATGGGTCACTAGCACATAATGGAAGGACCTGGCAGATGGTAGGAGTCTGATCAGCAAACAAGACTCTTGTTGCCACATCAAAGACCATTTGTAGGCTTTTTTTTATCATAACGCCTGCAATGTGTTACTCCTGGACTATAGTTCATATATTATAGCTTGATTACAGGAGTTAATGTTCATATTTCCATTATAGCTGCTTATGTAAACTGCTCTGAATTGACTTCATAGTCATTGGTAGCAATAGGTATTTACTATGAGCTTTTGAGAACCAGAATTTACTTCATCAGAAGCATCTAAGGAAGCATTCTGTGGTCTTCAAAAGCTCATGTCATGGATGGGCTGCTGAGTAGCTCAACCAAACAGGAGAAACATCTTCACAAGATGAAGATCCACACAAACACAATGAAGATGACTGAAAAGTGTTGCAATTCTTTATTTTCCAAACTCAAATGACTAGAATGTGTTTTGGCCTTGTAGCCTGCATCAAGAGTCTATAAACATCATATATATATAACATTAAAAATAAACACATAGAAATAGATGCAAAAAATAGTCTTATCATACACATAATTTATCGTATACAGGTAAATATATACAAAACATTACACATGGGAACTGTGTTATGAAAATGCTACCAAATAAATCAGTCGACATATTGACTCCTGATGCAGGCCATAGGGCCAAAACACATATGTGTTGGTCATTTGAGTTTGGAAAATAAAATATTGCAACACTTTTCAGTCATCTTCATTGTGTTTGTGTGGGCTACTGGGTAGGCTGTACGGTCTTTCTCTGCTTTCATTTTTCTGCTTCTAATAAATTGGTAAGTATGACACCACTTGGCTCTGTCAAGTTTGCATTTACCTCATGGTTCCCCCCGCCTTGTTTAGCCTAGCCAGAGCACTGACAGTCCTTCTCTCCCTCTGGATCGTAGTAACATGGACCCCGAGTCTGAGTGACAGGTGGCAGCACACAGTCCTGAAATTGAACCTTCAAAGTGGCCCAATCAGGTGTTGCTTCCAAAATGTGTTTGACTTAGTTACATAGTAACATAGTAAATGACGGCAGATAAAGACCAGAATGGTCCATCCAGTCTGCCCAACCTGATTCAATCTAAATATTACAACCGTTCTCAGAACATCTAAAATAGGGAGCCTACATGTTTGTTTTTAAATACAATAGATGCCGTTGTGTGCTGTGTGACAAAATGCAAGAAACTGGATGGTACAGGAGAATTTGCACAGGGCTCCAAAACACTTCTTCTTCTGAGATACTAGTTTAAATCTGGTTCAGGTTAATAGTAGTGACCAGATAACCACAGACCAAAAGTTAGAAATAAAGAGTGTGGGGCAGATTGCAGATAAACTAACAATATGATACTTTGATGTTATAAAGTACATTTTTATGGTTCTTTCCCTTTAACAGATTCATCTCAAGCGTAAAATAAAGGACCTACTTACTAACATACCTTATCTGCTACAAGAGAGGGACAGATGACAGCAAAATATAAAAAGGATACAGCTCATTCAGAATACTGCGGTAAGGTTGATTTTTGGATTGAAACAAACAGATCATGTTATGCAATATTATTATAAATTACATTGGCTGACAGTTGAGGCTAGAGTGATTTTTAAATTAGGCTGCTTAGGTTTTAAGGCTTTGAATAGACCACTGCCTACTTATCTCTTTGACTCTTTCAAATTTGTTGATAGGAAACATTTACATATAGTATGCCTTTTTGATTTTCCATCAGTAAAGGATGTTTCCTTGGTAAAATGTTGGCATTTCAGGCAGCTCTATGGGAAAAAGAAATTGGTATTCATATATCATTTCTTACATCTTATTCAACCTTTAGAAAAATGTGGAAAACAAATCTCTTTGGTAAGCATCATGACTAATTTACTGTGGTTTATTACATTTCAGCTCTTAGAAAATTCTTGGAAATATATTTTCTGTTAAACTTTATGATTGATTGTGATCTACTACATTGTTAGTAACTCTTGACTTGTAAACCGCACAGAACCATGAGGTCACTGTGGTATATAAGAGCCAATGTAATGAAAAGTTAGGGTTTCCATATTTTTGACTTGAAAAAAAGAGGACACATGACCCCGCCCTCACCCTGCCCCTGGCCCAGCCTCCCAGGAGCAAGTTAGACAGGGCCAGCTTACAAAGAATCCGGTGGCTCCCCCCACCCCTTATCTCCTCAGCTCTGCCATTCTGTTTTCTTCGGGCTGCCGGCAACTCAGCAACATGAGCCTGCTGCCGTCGGCTTGTCCTGGGAGCCACCTCTCTGCAGCAACTTCCTGTTCCTGTGGAGGTGCAGAGAGGTGGCTTCTGGAGCAGGCTCACAGCAGCAAGTTCATGTTGCTGAGCTGTTGGTGGTCTTAAGAAAATAGAATTGCAGTGCCAAGGAGGTAAGCGGGGAAGAGCCACTGGATTCTTTGTAAGCCAGCTGTCTAGAGTTACCAGACTTTCCATGTGGGAAATCTGTACCCCCTAGACCTGCCCCCCAGGCCCACCCAGTTCCACCCATCCCTGCCCCATTATTCCCTAGCCCCAGCGCCGCCCCCTGCTGCCTGCTCTCGTCGGGCAGGAGGGCATCCACACACATGCAGATGCGCTCCTGCCCAACAGTGATTAGTTCCAAGCTTTTCAAAAGCTGGACAAAGTGCTGGGGTTTGAAATTCCGCCTGGACCTCCTGACATGTCCTCAAAAGAAGGACATGTCCGGGAAAATCTGGATGTCTGGTAACCGTAGACCTGTCAAACACGGACAGACTCCACAATTTAAAAACCCCATCCAGAAACCTGAACATGTCCAGGTTTTCCCAAATGTAGGGATAGTTTAATTTATAAATTACTGCGAAAACTCACTTGCAAACTAATAAATTTCAGACAAAACCAGATATACTTGTAGAGAAAGATCTATATAGGGGCCCCCTCTGCTGTCACCCTCACTAACCTAAAAAAGTTAAGGCTATAAGGGGAGGAATCTCTCACTCGGGAAAAGGGAGTGTGTGAGAGAGACTTTGGCATCCTGTGCTTTCCTGATGAGAGCACATTGTCAGCTTAGAGTTCTTTCCCCCCACAAAAGGTGAATACAAAAGAGCCCTGAGCAGGCTGGATCCCATTCTCTCATCTACAATGGCCTTCCCCTCCCCCACACTTAAGCCTGACCCCAGAAAGGCTGGTCTGGCCCCATGTATGCTCTGTCTACCATAGCAGGCTGGGGAGCAGAGAAGGCGAGCTACTTGAGAATGCCCAAGGGGCAGGAAAGAATTGCTCACCCCCTCTGCTATCTCTCCATGAGTTCATTATGTGAGTAACAACCAAAAGACCGTTCAGTGTAATAGATGCCACAGCAAGAAAGTTTAATGGTATCTAGAAGATGGAATTAACAGAGATGCAACCTAGAAATAAATAGGAGTTCCAAGCCAGCAGAGCTCTTATGAGATCAGAGTTAATCCTAACTGGATCCCAGTTCCCACCCCCTGGTATCTGGTATGGTTATTACAGTTTAAAAATCCAGATGCAAAATTGATTGAAGCAATTAACAATATTTTTGATGTGTATAAATTTATCTGTTAAATCAAAGCTGGTTTTAAGAATTACTGTTATATTGCATAAATATAACTAACACAAACACTATGTGTTTGCATAAACAGCCCTGCTTAAAGGCAATTTGCAACCACACCTTGTTACACTACCGATCCTATGAATTCCAGATAGATAATAGGAGTACTATGAGGAGTGTTACCAATAAATTTAAGAGACTGATTTTTCACATACCCAGGTTTAGGAGCGAGATTCATTACTGAGACACTATTCATTTTTTTCTGCTTATACAATATCCTAATTTTTTTTGGTTGGATGCTCTCACTCCTCCTACTCACTGTCCTGGAAGATGTACCAAATCAAACCCCAAAACAGCAAACAAAATGTTAGACATTACTAGGAAAGGAAAATAGGCTTTTAGGGAGCCTAACTAAGATGGCGCTCTGATTGAGTTTGGCAGATCGTTGTCTAACTTTTCCTTAACTTTGGATGGTTAAATGAAAGTCTAAGACCCGGGTTTACCCGTCTGAACCTGGGCAATTACTTCAACCTTCAGGTCCGATGGATGAACTCTTGATGAAAGAAAATGGAAATATTAACTTTAAATTAGAAATGTTGGAGAATGTTTCAAGAAGGCAAAATTTGAGGTTGGTTAATTTTCCTAAGATGTTAACAGTTTCGGCTCTTGACATGTTTAAGAGGTATCTCACTGAGATTTTGAATATTCCTCAAAATACTTACCCTCCTGTCTCAAAAATGAAGTATCTTCCAACTGGGAAAAAGAAAACAGCTGAAGATTAACAGGCCCCGGAGATGGATCTGTTGGATCTCATAAATATCTTAGAAACTTCAGATTCTGAACAAATGAAGGTAGCTACACTCTTTGTTCAACTGGCATTGGACTCAGATAGAGACTGGCTTCTAAAGATTTTCTTTAGATATAAAGATAAACTATTTTTGAAACAAAAAATAAGAATGTACCCAGATATTTCTAGAGTAACCCAAAAAAAGAGGAAACAATTTCTTCTATTAAGACCTCAGGTCTTGAAACTGGGAGCTACTTTTATATTAAGGTTTCCTTGTAAATGTGTTAATTTTCAAGGAGTTAGATACATTTTCTTTGATTCCTCACAGTTATCAAGATTTATAACGAGTAAAAATGTGATTTCTGTGGGTACCTCTACTAACGTACAGGAGGAAGGCTCCTAAATTTAGATACTGGGTTAAGGTCAGAGATGTCCTTCTTCTTTCCTAATGATGGTTTGTGATTTTGATATTGTCTGACTTGTTGAAGCTCTCTCCCCCATATATAATAGAACAAAATAAATAATTTTCCTTTTTTCTAATTTGTTTTTCTTGTATTTTAATTTGTTTCTGTTTATTTGTAACGATGATTGTGATCATGTAAACATTGAAATGTTAATTAAAAAATTTTAAAAAAGAAATTCTTTTTCACCCAGAGGGTGGTGGATACATGGAACGCGCTACCGGAGGATGTGATAAGCAAAAGCACGCTACAGGGCTTCAAAGAAGGTCTGGACAGGTACCTGGAGGACAAAGGGATAGAGGGGTACAGATAAGAGTAGAGGTAAGGTTATAGGGATAGGATTAGAGGTAATTTATAAAATTAGTCAGAGACCACTGTTCAGCCAGTGGGCCTGATGGGCCGCCGTGGGAGCGGACCGCTGGGCGAGATGGACCTCTGGTCTGCCTCAGCGGAGGCAACTTCTTATGTTCTTATGCTCTTAAATTAGTAGGAAAGGAATAGAAAAGTAAAAAAGAATATTAGAATGTCTCTGTGTCATTTCTCGAGTATCGTGGGCATTTTCAAAGCCCTAAACCCAGAAAGTGCCATAGAAACCTGATGTTCACTTCCTGGTCCTGCAACCAAGTAAAGGGAATAGGATCCAGAGTGTATGTTGTGAGTTTAACTGAAGCAATAAGTTTAATTAAGGAAGTGAATATTGCAAGATTAAATTTAGAACAGACAGTAACTAGCAACTGATAGACTTGAGGGTCCTGAGTTACCTTTAAATTTGATGAAAATATAGCTCCTCAATTCAGGCTGTGACTGGGCAATGCTATTTCTCCTGTTGAGGTTGCTCTTCAGTGAGACACGAGTGTCCGACTGACGGCTTTAGGGGTTACACCTGGGCCTCCTCAGGTCCCTGCTTCACCCTCCCTCTAGTGATAGAGGGTCTGATGTGGTCTCTATTTTTCTTCTTTCCCTTAATGTTAAAAAAAAGACCACAGTTACATGATACCATTTCTGCCCTACTTGTGCTTAGCAGCCGGCATGTACCGGCACTAGCAAAGAAAATGTGAGTATCTATAATAATAAAAGGGTAAGCGCGCATGCGCACTCTAAAGCCGTGTTCCCTGATCTGTCGCGATGTGGCCACAAGAGTGCGCATGCGCGCTTATACGTCACCATACAACAGACGGACTGCACCCAACCATAACTCTCCTCCTTTTCTGGCACGGCCCGCTGCGAGGGAGAGCAGCGCTGGCACTGCCGCCAGCTCAGCTTGGCCGCTCCGTCTCTGCCAGGGCTAACAGCAGCAGCCCCCGAAACTCCTCAGCAGCCTGTCCCGCCCCCTTGAGAAGGGCTCCCGCAGTGTTCGGAAGCGGAGATGGCGGCGCTGCTCCCGCTGCTGTGCCTTTGAGCAACGCGCCGGAGCTGGACCACCGCCTGTCAGCAGTGGCTCGACCAGATGGCGAATGGCAGCGGCTGACAGGAGGAGACAGAGGGGAGATGCTTGGTTGATGGGAGATAGAGAGAAGGGAGATGCTGGACTGTTGGGGGGATAGAGAAAGGGGGGGTGAAAAGGAAGGGAGGCCTACTGCTGGACAGGGGGAGCACGAAGAGGTGCTGATGGACGGGGGGGAAGAAAGGGAGACCTACTGCTGGACAGGGAGAGCAGGAAGAGGTGCTGATGGATGGGGGGGAAAGAAAGGAAGGCCTACTGCTGGACAGAGGGAGCATGAAGAGGTGCTGATGGACAGGGGGGGGAAAGAAAGGGAGGCCTACTGCTGGACAGGGAGAGCAGGAAGAGGTGCTGATGGACAGGGGGGGAAAATAGGAAGGGAGGCCTACTGCTGGACAGGGGGAGCACAAAGAGGTGCTGATGGACAGGGGGGAAAAAGGAAGGGAGGTCTGCTGGACAGGGGGAGCAGGAAGAGGTGCTGATGGACAGGGGGGGGAAAGGAAGGGAGGCTTACTGCTGGACAGGGGGAGCAGGAAGAGGTGCTGATGGACAGGGGGGAGGTAAAACAAAGGGAGAAGGGCTGCTGCTGGATAAGGGGAGCAGTAAAGGGGTGGTGGTGGACACAGGGGAGGTAAAAGGAAGGGAGAATGGACAGGGGGAGCACGCAAGGAGTGGTGGTGGACATCCAAAAGAAAGAAATACAGAAAGCGGCTAAGGAGACAGAGAGAGAAATAAATAAAGACAGACACACACACACATATTCTAGCACCCGTTAATGTAACGGGCTTCAGGTTTGGGTTTCTAAGTGTGTTGGAATTGCAGGTTCTGTTTGTTAGTGTGTAGGTCTGCAGGTTCTGGTATGTAGCAACAGTGAGTTTGGCGTTGCGTGGATTTTAGAAATCATTTTTTTATTTGTCAACCGATACATGTGGTAAAGCACTGGTAATGGTTCTGTTGTTTTTCCAACAAATTTTAAAATGTTAAAATATGTGGGAGTGCTTCGGCAAAGGGCTCCTCCGACTGTATAATTGCAGCACTCTTGAAACAGCTGGTGCCTTCTCGCCTACAGGAATCGCGCGCTTGTTGTTATGCGCTAGAGGCAGCACTGCATCATTCACACAGTTCTCTATGAGGCTGACTTTGGTCAGCGGGTGCTGCGACAGTGTCCAGGTGCTTGATCGCATGGCTCCGGATCTTTTATTTTTGCCACACAGTTTCAGGAGCTATTGCCTTCCCGCCTGCAGGAGCCGAGCACTTTTTCTCCTAAGTAGGTGGGAGCATCGCAGCATGCAGAGAGTTTATTGTAAAGCTGCCTAATGTCACCAGATGCCGCGGCCTCTGTCTTATCGGAGATACACGCTTCGGCGGTTTTACAGCAGGCTGTCTCATTAGCGCGGCGGTTGAGTTCAGTGAGGGGGTGTGTTCTCTTGACTTGGGTATGTAATTTTGCTGCGCTTCCAGTTATTTTGGCATGCTGCCATCCTGCTCGGCCTCACGGCTCTTTGCAGAGAAATTCAATTTGCAGCTCGTTTACTCAGTTTAGGTATTTCCCTCTACTGGGTCAGCATAAGGTTAATTGTTGCTGAGTGAGGTCAGCGCCAAGAGAGTACCCTATACTTTCTATGGGTACCTTCAACTGCCTATCAGGGTACCTGATTGGTGAGGCTATACAGATTTGGATTTTCTTTCTTTGAGCTTTTCTGCAGCGCTGCATCTATTTAGTAGCGCTATACAAATAATTCATATTAGTACAGTGCTGGTTTCCAGTTGAAGGAGACTACTGTGGCGGAGCCAGGTAGCCTTGTGGCACCTTGCCTTTTTTCAGCGGCCAGGACTGGCTTTCTTTATTTTTAAAGTGCTCCAGGGTTTCCATGTTTTGCAAATTGTAGCACAGACTTCTGAGGCGTCCATTTTCTCCTGGCATGTGCTAAACACCCATATTTTTTCATATACACTTAGCTATGCGAGCATTCATTTTGGCTCAGCTCCACGAAGCAGGCAGGTCTAAGGGATGTGAAGGATATATGGAAGTTGGAATCATCCCTGAAGTTTCTTTTGGGATGGGAGCCTTGCCTTATTGGCATCAGGTGCAGATTATTTGCAATAAGACAGTGTATACAGCTTCTAGATTTTACATAATACATCTTCCCTTTAGGGGGCAGTTAGGTTTTGAGAAGCTTGCGTGGACTTGGTAGTGAATTTTTAGGAATTATGGCTAACTGAGGTGGCTGCAGACTTATCTTAGGAGTTCTTTTGAATCCTTCCTGTCTTCAGAATTCCAACATGTGTAGTACAGGCTGGCCATATTCTGATCCTTCTTATGTTCTTTCTTTCACCACACAAAAGGGTTTTTTTCATAGCACAGTTTTTCTTCCATCCAGAATTTACTCCTCTTGTCTAGCCAGTATCACATACTCGCATACTTCCTCTGAAGGGCTCTTGACTCCCGCTGTCATTTCATCAGCCATCCTCGTAAAGGGCATGATGATGTCCGGTCAAATAGTTCTTGGAATTATTTAGAAAAATTGCAATTTTGAATCCTCCTCTCCTATTCCAGATTCTTTCTTGGAGTCACTGTGTATTCAGTAGCCAATGGTGATGTATTAGGCCCCCTTAAGGTGTTAATGGAACTCAGGACTGTGGTTCCAGTTACTCTGGAACAAAGGGACAAACTAAGTTATTCCGTTTCCTTCATTGTACCCATCAAGAGGGGATTGGTCAGACTGGTGTTGGATCTTATACGGATCAATTACTTTCTAAAAGTTAGTCATTTCTGTGCGGAAACTGAGATCGTTCATTACAGTGGTTCAACTGGGGGGGGGGAGTTTTTTAGAGCACTCGTTCTTTAAGAACATTGCTTACATGTTGACATATAACCACCATATCAACAGTATCTTCGTTTTGCTGTCCTTGGACAGCGCTATCAGTTTAGGCAGATGCCATTTGGCCTAGCCACAATTCCACGTACATTTTCCAACATAATGGTAGTAGTGGTGGTGTTTCGTCACAAAGAGGGTATTCACCTACATCCTTCTTGGACTGGTTGATTTGAGCGTTTTCCAGAAAGGACACAAACGTGTAATTTCTCTTTGTGAATATTTAGAGTGGCTATTCAGATTTCCAGAGAGCTCTCTTAAACATTCCAATCCTTGGAACATCTCGAGCGGTTGTTAGACACGAATGGGGGGGGGGGGGGGAAATGTGTTTTTTCCCAGAGATTGGGACGACAAGTTAGTCTTAGGTTCACCTTCTTCTTTTTAAGTCACCCAGGCCGCGAGTATATGATTATCTATAGGTTCTAGGATCTATGATGGTGCCTCTGAATATGAGGCCTTGGGTTTGTTTTAATGTGAGAACGCTGCAGCAGTCGCTTCTGTTCCAGTAAATCCCGGTATATCAAGCCTGCAATCGTGGTCTATAGTGGATTCCTCCAGCATAGCTCAGTATAAGTTGCTGCCATTACGAGATTAATCTGTTCAAAGTCCTGCCACGATCTTCGCTGGACTGTCTCTTAGTCACCAACGATGCCAGTCTGTTGGATTGGGGGGCTCAGTCCTTCAATTCTCAGCGCAAGGAGTCTGGTCTCAGCATGAGCCTCAATCCTCGCTCAATCTTCTGGAGTTTTGGACAATCAGACTAGCGCTTCAGGCATTTCAGGTCATGTTTCAGGGCAGTCCAAAAAGAGTTTTTAGGACAGTGTCATGGTGGTGGCATTCTTCAACAGCCAGGGAGGTACGTAAAGTCCTCAGTTGGCGAGCAAAGTACTGGTTATGCTTCAATAGGTGGAATCTCATTTGGTGGCTCATTTTACAGGACAGGAAAAGGGTTTACTTTAGACAGACTTCCTCAGCAAACCTCTTCTACATCCGCTCAAGCGTTCCAGCTCTTTGTATAGAGGTGAGATTTCCTAGAAATAGACCTCATGGCCTAGTCTCAAAATGCGAGCTTTGTCGGTTCTTCAGCAGACACAGGGACTGGGAGTTAGAGGGAGTAGACGCATTGGCTCTTTAATGGCCTCTGGCTTGTCTTATTTAAATATTTTCCCTTGACCAATGATTACATGTGTGTTCCATTTCATAGTTTGTGTTCATAGCACGATAATCCTGGTAGCTCTGGATTTTTGCCCGCGCTGTCCATGATATGTGGATCTAAGGAATTTGTTGGTGGGCGAGCCTTTGGGGTTCCTGATACCTCCAGAATTACTCATGCAGGGTTCAACATGGAAGTTCATCCCACTTTGGTATTACGGCATAACTCTTCAAAAGTCAACGCTGAGATGTAAGAGGTATTTGGAGCAGGTTATTTCTACTCTTCTTCAGGCAAAACACACATCTATATCTGTGGCTTATGCTAGCATCTGTGGTTTTTTAGATTCTTGGGTAGTTCTCAGGGTATTTCGCACTTCCAGACTTCTCTGTCCTGTATTCTTAATTTATTGCATGAGGATTTCGCCAAGGGTTTAGCGTATAATTCCCTTCAGCTTCAAGTGGCAACCATTGATTGTTACAGGAGCCAGAAGTCTCACTCTTCGCTTTTTTCTCAGTCTGCAATAGTTTAGCTCCTGAATGGAGTACAGCATATTTGTCCATCAGTTAAGAACTCCTGTCCGGACTAGAGTCTTAAGATAGTTCTTGGCAGTTTACATAAGGCACCCTTTGTACCTTTGTCTAATGATGCTCAAAACGATGCAACATTGAAAGCAATGTTTCTTATAGCCATGGCTACAGACTGGTGAGTTTCTGAGTTACAGGCCTTGTCCTCCAGGGATCCTTTTCAGTGAATTATCCCAGGACAAGCAGGCAGCCTATTCTCACATGTGGGTGACATCATCCATGGAGCCAGGATGCGGACAGCCTCGCAGACTTGCTTAAAGAAACTCAGAAGTTTCAACTCTGCCACACTGCGCATTCGCCAGTGCCTTCCCGCCTAGCACAGGGCGCGTCTCCTCAGTTCTCCGTTTTCGGTGGAGCCAAGAAGTCCGTCTTTGATGCACTACGCTGAACTTAGTTTGCTTTGTGCCTTCTCTCATCGTGGCTCGTGTTTTATTTTACCTATTACCATGTCGCTGTTCTTTTCTTTCAGTCATTGTTAAAAAAAAAAAAAAGTTTAATTTTTTTGTCGACTGATTGGCGGGGCCTGTCGCACGCCCTCAGCCTGCGGGCTTCGACTTTGCGGCGACTATCTTTACTTCTATGTTCCGGCTGGTCACGGGCTTCAAGAAGTGTAGCCAGTGCCAGCGTGCGATCTCCCTCACTGACCCACACCGTGGTGCCTTCAGTGTCTGGGGCCTAACCATTGCCCGGAGTCATGTATGCACTGTGCTACTCTTCATCCTCGAGCCCTCTCAGAATCTACAGTTCATCGGAGCTGTTCTGGACACTATCCAGCTCAGAGCATTCTTTCCTCAGCAACGTCTGGATGCTGTCCTTCAGCTTTGCCACAAAGTGTCTTCCCTTTCTTCACTCTCAGCAAGACACATGATGGTACTACTTGGTCACATGGCCTTGACCGTTCAGGTGACTCCTTTTGCCAGACTTCACCTCAGAATTCCTCAGTGGATCTCAGTGGACGCAGGCTTGCGATCCACTCTCTCGACACATTAGTCACTCGTTGAGACAGCTCTCCATCGGTGGATGCTCTCTTCTAATCTCTCCAGAGGTTTACTGTTTCAGACACCCCCTCATCAGAAGGTCCTCACGACAGATTCCTCGACCTACACTTGGGGGGCTCATCTCGACGGTCTCCATACTCAAGGCCATTCGTCCAACACGGATTGTCAGTGTCATATCAATCTGTTTGAACTCAGAGCGATCTTCAATGCTCTCAAAGCTTTTCAGCATCTTCTTCACGACCAGGTAGTCCTTATTCGGATAGACAATCAAGTTGGCATGTACTACTTCAACAAGCAGGGAGGAGCAGGATCTCTCTCTTTTTGTCAGGAAGCTCAAAGAGTTTGGGACGGTGCGATCCATCACAACACCTTCCTGAAAGCTGTTGACATTCAAGGAGAGAAAAACTGTCTGGAGGACAAATTGAGTCATCTTCTGTAACCTCGCCTCTCCATCACATTTTTTCTCAGTGGGGAATTCCTCAGATAGATCTCTTTGTGTCTTCCCCACAACCACAAACTGCTTCAGTTCTGCTCCAGGAAATACTCTCCTCATCGCCTCTATGCAGATGCTTTCCTTCTGGAATGGACAAATCTCTTCCTGTATGCGTTCCCTCCATTCCCTCTCATTCTCAAGACTCTTGTCAAGCTCAAGAACGAGCATGCCACCATGATTCTAATAGCTCCTCTGTGGCCCAGGCAACCCTGGTTCTTCCTTCTACTTCAGCTCAGCAGCAGGGAGCCATACCTTCTACCAGTTTTTCCATATCTGCTTACACAGAGTCAAGGATCTTTTCTTCATTCCAACCTGCAGTCTCTACACCTGACAGCTTGGTACCTCTCAACATAACTCCTTTTCAGTTTTCTCAACCTGTTTGGGACATTTTAGAGGCTTCCAGAAAGCCTGCCACTAGACAATGCTACCACAAAAAATGGACTAGATTTTCTGTGTGGTGCATCTCTCATGACAGGGAGCCTCGAGATACCTCCTTGTCTTCTGTCTTGGATTATCTTCTGCATTTATCTACCTCTGGCCTCAAGTCTACATCCATTCGAGTCCATCTTAGTGCACTTGCTGTGTTCCATCAGCCTTTCGACGGGAAACCCCTTTCTGCTCATCCTGTGGTTTCCAGATTTATGAAAGGACTTTTCAATGTCAAACCTCCTCTCAAACCATCTCCAGTGGTTTGGGATCTCAATGTTGTTCTTGCTCAGTTGATGAAGCCTCCATTTTAACCAATATCTACAGCTCATCTGAAATATCTCACTTGGAAAGTGGTGTTTCTCATTGCTCTTACATCTGCTAGAAGAGTCATTGAGCTGCAAGCTTTAGCTGCTGATCCACCTTTCACATCATCATGGTGGTCCTCCATACTCATCCTAAATTCTTACCTAAAGTGGTTTCAGAATTTCATCTCAATCAATCCATTGTACTTCCAGTGTTTTTTCCAAGGTCTCATTCTCATCCTGGAGAATCAGCTCTTCATACCCTGGACTGTAAGCTTTGGCCTTCTACTTAGAACGCACCAAATCACACAGATCTGCTCCTCAACTTTTTGTTTCCTTCGATCCAAACAAGTTGGGACACACGATTTCTAAGCGAACCATCTCCAACTAGATGGCTACTTGTATCTCTTTCTGCTATGCCCAGGTTGGACTGCATCTACAGAGTCGAGTCTCAGCCCACAAAGTCAGAGTCATGGTGGCTTCAGTGGTATTCCTCAGATCCACTCCTATTGAGGAAATTTGCAAAGCTGCCACCTGGTCCTTGGTTCATACTTTCACCTCTCATTATTATCTGGATGTTTTCTACAGATGGGATGGCCATTTTGGCCAGAGAGTGTTACAAAATTTATTCTCCTAGGTTGCCAACACTCCCACTATCCCATTCTGGTTAGCTTGGAGGTCACCCATATGTGAGAATAGGCTGCCTGCTGGTCCTGGGATAAAGCACAGTTATTTACCGTAACAGGTGTTATCCAGGGATAGCAGGCAGCTATTCTCACAATCCACTCATCTCCCCTGGTTGGCTTCTCTGCTAGCTATCTGAACTGAGGAGACGTGCCCTGTACTGGGCGGGAAGGCACTCGTGCATGCGCGGTGTGGCAGAGTCGAAACTTCTAAGTTTTCTACAAGCAAGTCTGCTTGCGAGGCTGTCGGCATCCAGGCTCCATGGATGATGTCACCCACATATGAGAATAGCTGCCTGCTGTCCCTGAATAACAACTGTTACGGTAAGTAACTGTGCATTACGGTAAGTAACTGTGCTATATGTTATATGTTTAACCTGTAACCCATTCTGAGCTCTTTGGGGAAAATGGGATAGAAAATGAAATAAATAAATATAATCCCTGGAATAAGTTCACATAGGAAATCCAATACAACAACATTTAACTTTAAAAAGGAGACTATAATGACATGATAATGGTAAAAAAAAGAAACTAAGAGGAGCAGCTGCAAAGGTCAAAAATTTACACCAGGCATAGATGTTATTTAAAAATACCATCCTGGATATATTCCATGTATTAAAAAAGGAGGAAAGAAGACCAAACACTGGAAGATGTAATGGGTCAATTTAACAAATTGAACAGATTGGCCTTTACTACCGACTGCCAGGAGAGGGGGAGGAAACAGACTCAGAAATGATAGAGGAAATTAAACACGAATGTAAGACAGGTAATGTTGTAATCTTGGGGGATTTCAACTTTACGGGAATAGACTGGGACCTGGGAACCTCAAATTGTGGCAAGGAGGCAATGTTCCTGGAAGTGCTAGGGGACTGCTTCCTGGAACAATTGGTGGGAGAGCTGACAAGAGAAAACGTCACCTTGGACTTGGTCCTAAATAGCATTACGGGGCCGGCTAAGGAAGTAGAAGTCACAGTCCCGCTGGGGACAAGCGATCACAATAGGATCCTCTTCAAACTCGATGTCGGGAAGGGGAAAGGTACTAAAACCTCAACCACGACTTTAAACTTTAAAAGGGGAAGATACGATAGCATGAGAACCATGGTGAAGCAATGGATCAAGAAAAAATGGGCAAAGTCAAAACGGTAGAACAGGCATGGTCCCTTCTGAAAAACACTATCACGAAAGCACAAAGCCTCTACATTCCGCGGATGTCCAAAGCAAAGAGAACCAAAGGCAAAAGAGAGCCGGCGTGGCTTACTAAAGAGGTTAAGGAAGCCATAAAAGAAAAGAAGGACTCCTTCAAAGCATGGAAACGCACAAAAACAACCGAAACTTGGCACAGACACAAGGATGATCAGAAGAAGTGTCACAGGGCGGTGAGGGATGCCAAAAAGGACTACGAGGAGAAAATAGCGCAGGAGGTCAAAATCTTCAAGCCCTTCTTCAGGTACGTGAAAGGGAGAAAACCCGCAAGAGAGGCAGTGGGACCGCTGGACGACCAGGGAAGGAAAGGGTACATCAAGGAAGACAGACAAATCATAGACAGACTAAATTCCTTCTTTATGTCTGTCTTTACAAAGGAGGACACTGCAACAATTCCAGAAGCAGTAAAAGTGTTCAAAGGTATAACAGAGGACAGCCTTACAACAGTAGAAGTGGACTTGGATCAGATTTACCACCAGATTGATAAACTCAAAAGTGACAAATCTCCTGGACTGGACGGAATTCATCCGAGAGTCTTGAAAGAGCTAAAAGTGGAAATCAGAGAACTATTGCAAAAGCTTGCCAACCTGTCAATCAAAAAAGGACAGATACCGGATGACTGGAAGATAGCAAACGTCACGCCGATATTTAAAAAAGGATCAAGAGGAGTACCGGGCAATTATAGACCTGTGAGTCTCACGTCGGTCCCTGGGAAGATGGTTGAGGTGCTGATCAAGGATATCTGATGGTTTTCAATTGCAGAGGGGAGTTAGACAGGGTTGTCCTTTATCTCCTTTGTTATTTGATGTTGTATTAGAACCCTTATTGTTAGCAATACAGCAAACGAGGGAGATACAAGGTATTCCATATTCAGATATGGAATATAAAATTTCGGCTTATGCTTATGATATTTTACTTTATTTGAGAAATCCAGAGTCTACCTTATCTTCTTTATTGGAATTAATTGATAAGTTTGGCAAATTTTCAGGTTATAAAATTAATTGGAATAAATCTGAAATTATACCTTTAAATATTCATTGTGTAAAAGGATTATTTGACACTTTTCCATTCATATGGAAAGAAGAAGGATTTAAATATCTTGGCATTCAAGTTAAAAATACAATTGAAGATACTGTAAAAGAGAATGAAAAATATGTATTAAAAAAAGTTACGGAGTTATGTGAGCAATGGAACCCATTACATATTTCTTGGTGGGGAAGAGTTCAAACTATTAAAATGATGATGTTACCTGTAGTTTGATACCAAATGAGTATGATACCTATTTATTTTCAGGGGTCCTTTTATAAAAAGCTTAATAGTATTTTAACAAAATTTCTTTGGCTTGGTAAAACACCTAGAATAGCTTTAGTAACTTTGCAAAAATCAATTAAGGAGGGAGGGGTAAATTTTCCAAATTTCTATAGGTACCATCAAGCCTATATTCTACGTCAGGGTATGTATTGGATCCTCCCAGAACTTATGGATAATGCACCGGATTGGTTATATTTAGAATGGCGCCTTATGTTTCCCCTAAATTTAGTTCATCTGCCAAGTATTAACATACCTAGAAGATACAGAGAAAATAAAATATTAATGGATACTTGGAAAACGTTGAGATTTATAAGTAAATTAACACCTATCCCAATAAACAAATCAACTAATCAATCTATATGGATAAACTCCAAGATCAAAATTGGCGGAGCTCAAATCCTTTGGAAGAACTGGATTATTGCAGGCATTAGATCTCTAGACGATGTTATTTCAGAAGGTAAACTGCTGGATTTTTCACAATTGCAACATAGATTTGGTCTTAATAAAACACAAAGTTTTAAATGGTTGCAATTGAAGCAGGCCATTCAGGTTGGGTTCCCTGAGTGGAAAACATTAAATAATCAATATAGTTTAAAGTTCTTATGTTTTCAAGCAGACTTCCTAGGACATCAAGCCGCATTGTGGTATAAATTAATATCTGGATATTTGAATAAAAAACCAAAAAATGGTCTAAGAGATATTTGGAGCATTGAGATTAAGCATCAAATTAATGCATCTCAATGGCCACTAATTTGGTCTTGGAGAATGGGATGTACAGTGTCAGCATCTATGAGACAAACTTGGTTCTTTTTATTACATAGAGCTTTTTGGACCCCTACACGTTTGCAAAAATTAGACAGTTCTAAGTCCAATAAATGCTGGCACTGTAATCTAGAACCAGGGACATTAGATCATTTATTGTATCATTGTCCCTATATTAAAACTTTTTGGAATTCAATTTGGCCACAAATTAATAAATTGATGGAAAATCATATTGCAATATCATATGATACAATATTATTTGGAATGATGATGAGAAAAAAAAGTCAAATTTCACCAGAAAATAACAAGCTTTTATTAATTTTGACAGGGGTTGCCATTCAGCATATAACCAACAACTGGAAGAATTATAACAACCTAAATTATACATTTTGGTGGAATACAATATGTCATATATTTAAAATGGAAAGAACAATAGCAATACAAAGAGGGACATATACTAAATTTATAAAAATATGGGGGCCATTGACAAAATACTGCAATGAATAAATAATAGGATTTTTCTTCTTCTTTTCTTCTTTTAAATATCTTTTTTATGACACACATAGAGGGGGGGTAATGAAAATAATTTCTACATAATATGTTATAATATATTATACAATATGTAATGTATGAATGAAAAGTAATAGAAGGGTGGGGGGAGGGAGAGGGGATAAAAATATATTTAGAACATAATGTATTAGATATAAAAGTGTTATTGTATATTCATCAATTGTATTTTAACATGTTGTACACTTTCTGTAAAATTTGAAAATAAAAAATAATATATAAAAAAAGGATAGCATAATCCGGCACTTAGACACACATGACCTGATGAGAGCCAGCCAACATGGATTCAGGAAAGGGAAGTCATGTTTGACGAACCTACTTCAATTTTTTGAGACAGTGAACAGACAAATTGATAATGGAGAACCGGTGGATATTATATACTTGGATTTTCAGAAAGCGTTTGACAAGGTTCCACATGTAAGACTTTTCAGGAAACTACAAGGCCATGGAATAGAAAGAGACATACTAAGATGGATAGGCAAATGGCTGGAGAACAGAAGGCAGAGAGTATGCATAAATGGGAAATTCTCAGACTGGGCGATTGTGATTAGTGGTGTGCCCCAGGGCTCAGTACTTCATAAATGACCTGGAGGATGGAACATCCAGTGAGATCATCAAGTTTGCAGATGACACAAAACTATGCCGGGCCATCAAATCGCAGAAGGATAGTGAGGAGCTCCAGGGTGACTTGAGCCGATTTGAAAATTGGGCAGATAAATGGCAGATGAAGTTTAATGTGGAAAAATTCAAAGTGATGCACTTAGGCAGAAAAAATAAGGAACACAAGTATAGTATGTCAGTTGCAACTCTGGGAAAAACTGAACAGGAAAGAGACCCGGGGGTATTAATCAATAGGACCCTGAAGCCATTGGCGCAATGCGCGGTGGCAGCAAAGAACGCGAATAGAATGCTAGGCATGATAAAGAAGGGAATCACGAGCAGATCATAGAAAGTAATACTGCCGCTTTATAGAGCGATGGTCAGACCACACTTGGAATACTGCGTCCAACATTGGTCTCCATACCTAAAGAGGGATATAAAAATACTCAAGAGGGTGCAGAGATGAGCAACGAAGCTAATAAACGGCATAGAGAATTTGGAATACGAGGAACGACTTAAGAGACTGGGATTGTTCTCCCTTGAAAAGAGGAGACTGCGAAGGGATATGATCGAGACTTTCAAAATTCTGAAAGGATTCGACAAAATAGAGCAGGAAAAAAAATTATTTACAATGTCCAATGTGACACGGACAAGAGAACATGGACTGAAGCTAAGGGGGGACAAGTTCAGGACAAATAGAAAGTTCTGCTTCACTCAACGAGTAGTAGACACCTGGAATGCTCTCCTAGAAGAGGTAATTGCGGAATCCATTGTTCTAAGATTTAAGAGTAAGTTAGATGTACATCTCCTTATGAGTGGCATAAGGTGACATAGGTAAGGGTAAGCTTGATGCACATCTCCTTAGGAGAAGCTTGGAGTGATATGAGGACTAAAACTATGGCAGGGTACATCTGGCGGGCCCTCCATGTGTGCGGATCGCCAAACTTGATGGACCTAGGGTCTGTTCCGGGGATGGCACTTCTTATGTTTTAAATCACCTGGACTAGATGATATACATCCCAAAGCGCTGATAGAATTGTAAAATGAACTTGCAGAGCTATTGTTGGAAATTTTGTAATTTTTCTTTAAAATCCCGCATAGTACTGGAAGACTGTAGGGTGGCTAATGTGATACCAATTTTTTTAAAAGGGTTCCAGAGGTGATCCCTGAAATTATAAGGCTAGTGAGTCTGACTTCGGTGCCAGGAAAAATGATAGATTCTAGTATAAAGAACACAAGGTTGAGGTGGAATAGAAATCAGTAATGTAATGTTATGTAATATATGTAAGTTTCAAGTTTCAAGTTTATTAAAATTTGATTGATCGCTTATTACAAGCTAAGCGATTAACAATTTATGTAAAATAAGTAGTAAAACAATAAATGAGGCTCAAATACAAACAGACAAAACAGACTAACATGATACATAAGGAAGGAAAAAAATGGGAGGGAATAGTTACAATATTTAATCAAGAAATGAAAAAAGAAGGGGTAGGAAAAGACATACGGAAAGGGAATGTGAAAAATCGATGAATAGTAATTGAATATAGAGCATTCTTAAACGTTAAAAGCGTCTTTAAATAAAAAAGTTTTTAAAATGGTTTTAAATTTATTGAGATCTTTTACTTCTCTTATATATAGTGGTAAATTATTCCAGGTTTGGGGGGCCATTACAGAGAATATGTCATACCGTCTGGTGCCAATTATCTTCAAGGATGGAATCATTAAATGTCCTTGTGATGAAGAGCGAAGGGATCGTATTGCATTGTAAGGAATGAGTAGCCTATCTATGAATTGTGGTTCATGAGTAGTTAATGTTTTAAATACTAATAAAGAAATTTTGTAAATTATACGGTGGTTGATAGGCAACCAATGCGAATCAATAAGGAAAGGAGTGACATGATCAAATTTTTTGCCATTATGAATAATTTTAACTGCGGTGTTTTGTATTATTTGTAGTCGTTTCTTTTCCTTTTGGGTAATATTCAGCAATAGTGAATTACAGTAGTCGAGCTTCGCGATCACTAAAGAATGTATTAAAATATTTAAAGATTTGGGTTCCAGGAATTTTGATACGGATCGAATCATTCGTAAATGATAAAAACAACTTTTAACAATATTACTGATATGATCGTGGTATGTAAAATTTTGATCAATTATGACTCCGAGTATTTTTATTGATGATACAAGTTCAATGGGAATATTGTCGATGGAAAATGGAATTGTTGGTGTTAATCCCGATTTAATAGGAAAAAGTAATGCTTTTGTCTTAATTATGTTTAGAGCTAATCTGTTTTGAAAAAGCCAGTTTTTAATTTTTGTAAGTTTTTGATTAATTAAAAGTATTTCAGTTGAATTTTCCAAATTAAAGGGGTGGATCAGCTGTATATCATCCGCGTAGGCGTAGGTGGTAAAGCCTATGGACTGAGCTAGACTAAGTAGAGGAGAAAGAAAAATATTAAAAAGTAAAGGAGACAAAATGGATCCTTGAAGGATACCAAAGTCATGTGAAAAGGAATTAGAAACTGAGTTATTAAAATGAACTATAGATGAGCGATTGGATAGAAATGAAGTAAACCATTCTAAAGTTAAATCACATACCCCTATGGTTTTTAATCTATTTAGGAGAAGTGAATGATCAATGGTGTCAAATGCAGCAGAGAGATCGAGAGAAAAAAGTATGACAGAGTTGTGATGATCCAAATAATAATTAATACTGGTTGTTAATCCAATTAATGAATATTCTGTGTTATGATTTTTTCTGAAACCGGTTTGGTTGGGGTGTAAAACATTGGTAGATTCAACAAAATCAGATAGTTGATTAAACACTACTCTTTCTGCTATTTTTCCCATAAATGGGATATTTGCAATAGGACGGTAATTCATGGGGTCGTCAGAGTTTATTTTGCGGTCCTTTATTAACGGATGAATGATTGCTGTTTTCCATATAGTGGGGAAAGTGCCTGATTTGAGACTTTTTAATATTAAGGAATGAATGAATGGGCCAAAACAAGAAAAGTACTTTTTTAATATGAAAGGAGATATGATTTCCGATGAAGAGCCTTTTAAATTGATTTTTTGAATAATATCTTTAATCTCTGTTAAAGAAGGATAGTTGAATGTTGAACATTTAGAATATGGAAATTGATGGTCGTTTGTAGCGTCTGTTGAAGTAACAGGAGAAGGTGATTGAAAAATTTTTCGAATAGTTTTAATTTTATCACAGAAAGTATTAGCTAAGTCTTGTGCTGTTAAATTTAATTGATTGGTATTTTTTTGTAAATTTGGAGTAATGGATTTTAAAATAGAATAAAGTATGAATTAATGAGAGAAAGCCAACATGGATTTTAAATCTTGCCTCACCAGTTACTGCATTTTTTTGAAGGGGTGAATGAACATGTGGATAAAGCTGAGCTGGTTGATATTGTGTTTTGGGATTTTCAAAAGGCATTTGACAAAGTACTTCATGAAAGACTTCTGAGGAAATTAGAAAGTCATAGGATAGAAGGTAGTGTCCTATTATGGATTAAGAACTGGTTGAAAGACAGAAAACAGAAAGTAAGTTTAAATGCTCAATATTCTCAGTGGAGAAGTGTAAATAGTGGGGTTCTCCAGGGGTCTGTGCTGGGACCGCTGTTTCTTCCTATTGTAGGAGTTCTTCCTCCCCTACTTCCATTTGATGCAACTTTTCCCTATGTTGTTACATAGACCTCCTCCTTAATGTATTGTAACTACTCTGGCAATGATGTAAACCTCTTCCACAATGTGTTGTGTTTTGTTTTGTGGGGGGGTGTAAATTTCTTCCTTTTATGACAGTCGAAATACTGAAGGTGGACAAAGCGATGGGACCGGACAGGATCCATCTCAGGATACTGAGGGAGCTCAGAGAGGTTTTGGCGGCTCCTATTAAAGACTTGTTCAACAAATCTTTGGAGATGGGAGTGGTTGCTGGGGATTGGAGAAGAGCGGATGTGGTCCCTATTCACAATAGTGGTCACAGAGATGAAGTGGGAAACTACAGGCCGGTAAGCCTCACTTCGGTTGTTGGAAAAATAATGGAAGTGTTGCTGAAAGAAAGGATAGTGAACTTCCTAGAATCTAATAGGTTACAGGATCCAAGACAACATGGCTTTACTAAAGGTAAATCGTGCCAAATGAACCTGATTGAATTTTTTGATTGGGTGACCAGAGAACTGGATCAAGGACATATGCTAGATGTAGTTTACTTAGATTTCAGCAAATCTGGAACGCTCTTCCAGAGGCTGCTATATAGGAAAAAACCCTTCAGGGATTCAAGAAAAGGTTAGATAAGTTCCTGCTGGACCAGAACATATGCAGGTAAGGCTAGACTCAAATAAGGCATTGGTCTTTGACCTAAGGGCCTCCTTAAGGACTGCCGTGTGAACGGTCTGCTCAGCACGATGGACCATAGGTCTGACCCAGCAGCGGCAAATCTTATGTTCAAAACCTTTGACACGGTTCCTCATAGGAGGCTCTTGAACAAACTTAAAGGGCTGAAGTTAGAACCCAAAGTGGTGAAGTGGATTAGAAACTGGTTGTCGGACAGACGCCAGAGAGTGGTGGTTAATGGAAGTTGCTCGGAGGAAGGAAAGGTGAGTAGCGGAGTCCCTCAGGGTTAGGTGCTGAGGCTGATCCTGTTCAATATGTTTGTGTGTGAAATTGCTGAAGGGTTAGAAGGAAAGGTTTGCCTTTTTGCAAATGATACCAAGATTTGTAACAGAGTAGACACCGAGGAGGGAGTGGAAAACATGAAAAAGGATCTGAAAAAGTTAGAGGAATGGTCTAATATCTGGCAACTAAAATTAAATGCATAGAAATGCAGAGTAATACATTTGGGAATTAATAATCGGAAGGAACCATATATGCTGGGAGGTGAGAGGCTGATATGCACGGATGGGGAGAGGGACCTTGGGATTATAATGTCCGAAGATCTAAAGGCAAAAAACAGTGCGACAAGGTGGTGGCTGTTGCCAGAAAAATGCTGGGCTGTATAAAGAGAGGCGTAACCAGTAGAAAAAAGAAGATGTTGATGTCCCTCTAATGGTAGCTGGTGAGGCCACACTTGGAGTATTGTGTTCAATTTTGGAGACCGTATCTGGCGAAGGACATAAGAAGACTTGAAGCGGTCCAGAGGAGGGTGACAAAAATGATGGAGGTTTGCGCCAAAAGACGTATGAGGAGAGACTGGAAGCCCTGAATATGTATACCCTAGAGCAATGGTCGGCAAACTGCGGCTCTCTTTAGCCACTTGAGTGTGGCTCGCAGCTCAGCCAGCTAGAGCAGGAGGGCCCAATCTGCTTCCCTTCCCCGTAAAGAGGACGCTGAAGCGCCGTGCCGACCAACTTTCGCCACCTGATGTCAATTCTGACGTCGGAGAGGAAGTTCCGGGCCAGCCAATCGCTACCTGGCTGGTCCGGAACTTCCTCTCCGACATCAGAATTGACGTCGGGTGGTGAATGTTGGTCGGCCCGATGTTTCAGCGTCTTCTTTATGAGGAAGGGAAGCAGGGAGAACTTAGAACTTGGCGGCGGCCTGTTCCCCGATGGTGGTGGCAGCCTATTCCCCAGCGGCGGTGGCTTGGGGGAGGGCAGGGAGAAAGAAAGAAAGGGGGGCAGGGAGATAGAAAGAAAGAAGGGAGACATAGAAACATAGACGATGACGGCAGAAAAGGGCTACAGCCCATCAAGTCTGCCCACTCTGCTTACCCACCCCCTGTCTATGCCCTAATGACCCAATTTCCTTATCTTGACCCTCGTAGGGATCCCACATGGGTATCCCATTTATTCTTAAAGTCTGGCACGCTGTCTGCCTCGATCACCTGCACTGGAAGCTTGTTCCAATGATCAACCACTCTCTCTGTGAAGAAATACTTTCTGGTGTCGCCATGAAATTTTCCGCCCCTGAGTTTGAGCGGGTGCCCTCTTGTGGCCGAGGGTCCCTTGAGAAAGAAAATATCATCTTCCACTTCGACACGTCCCGTGAGGTACTTAAATGTTTCGATCATGTCTCCCCTCTCCCTACGTTCCTCAAGAGTGTAGAGCTGCAATTTGTTCAGTCTCTCTTCGTACGAGAGACCCTTGAGCCCCGAGATCATCCTGGTGGCCGTCCGTTGAACCGATTCAATTCTGCTCACATCTTTACTGTAATGTGGCCTCCAGAATTGCACACAGTACTCCAGATGAGGTCTCACCATGGCCCTGTACAACGGCATTATGACTTCAGGCTTTCAGCTGACGAAACTTCTATTGATACAACCCAATATCTGCCTTGCCTTAGATGAAGCCTTCTCCACTTGATTGGCAGTTTTCATGTCTGCACTGATGATTACTCCTAAATCTCGTTCTGCTGAAGTCCTAGTTAAAGTTTCTCCGTTCAAGAAGTACATCCTGCATGGATTTCCGCTTCCGAGGTGCATGATCTTACATTTCTTAGCATTGAAGCCTAGCTGCCAGGTTGAGGACCAACTTTCCAATGTAAGCAGGTCCTGCGCCATATAATTCTGTAAACTGCATTCACTTACTATATTACATAGTTTGGCGTCATCGGCGAATAGTGTTATTTTACCTTGAAGCCCTTGAGTCAGATCCCCTATGAATATGTTGAAAAGGAGTGGACCCAGGACCGAGCCTTGCCGAGCCGATGTTTTAGAGAGGGTACCATTAACCACCACCCTCTGAAGTCTGCCACTCAGCCAATCATTGACCCATGCAGTTAGTGTCTCTCCTAACCCCATCGATTCCATCTTGCTTAGCAGCCTGCGGTGTGGGACACTGTCAAAAGCTTTACTGAAGTCCATGTACACGACGTCCAAAGACTCTCCCAAGTCCAACTTTCTTGTTACCCAGTCAAAAAAGCTGATGAGATTGGATTGGCAGGACCTACACTTGGTGAATCCATGCTGACTGGGATCCCGAAGATTCCCTTCATTCAAAATCGTGTCCAATTTGCTTTTAATTAGTGTTTCCATGAGTTTGCACACTATTGATGTGAGACTCACCGGGAGACAGAAAGGCAGGGAGACAGACAGAAAGGGGGCATGCATGGAGAGAGACAAGCATACAGAAAGAAAGGGGGCATGGAGAGAGAGAGAGAAAGAAAGAAGGGGGCAGGATGAAAGAAAGAAAAAGTTGGGGGAGGGAATGAGGTCTGGAGGAGAGAAAGCATACAGGAGGCTGAAAGAAGGGAAGAAATATTGGATGCACAGTCAGAAGAATAAAGTGCAACCAGAGTCTGATGAAATTATCAGACAACAAAGGTAGGAAAAATGATTTTATTTTCAATGTAGTGATCAAAAGGTGTCAGTTTTGAGAATTTATATCTGCTGTCTATATTTTGCACTATGGCCCCCTTTTACTAAACCGCAATAGCGTTTTTTTAACGCAGGGATCCTATGAGCATCAAGAGCAATGCAGGGCATTCAGCGCAGCTCCCTGCGCTAAAAACCGCTATTGTGGTTTAGTAAAAAAGGAGGGGGTATATTTGTTACTGAGGTGACATTGCATAAAGTCATCTGCCTTGACCTCTTTGAAAACCCACGGAATATAAATGATAATTAACATTTTCTTTGCGTACAGTGTGCTTTGTGTTTTTTTTTAAATTTTAGTGTTGGTAGATCATTTTGACTTGGCCACGAAGGTAAGGGGGAGGGAGGGAGGGAAGCTGTTGAAAGACATCTAGTAATCCTTGCAGGCTTGACTGCAGGGAATTATTTTTGTAAAATCATGTTTTGTTATGTGACTGGCATTATTTAGTCTTTAATTTCTATGAATGAATAGAATGAAAATGATATAAAATTGCTTGCTTGATTTTATGTACATGCACTGAAGGGAAGTGGAGAGAGAGTGGGCTGAGGATGCTGAAGGGAAATGGGGAAGAGAGAGTGGGGAGAAGACACTGATTTATAAATTGACAATTGTACAGAATATTGTTTCTTTTTATACTTTAATATAAATTCAGTATAAAACTATTCGAGGCTTGTGTGGATGGAATCAGCAGTATAAAATCTGTTTTACTACTTGGGATCTAGCTAGGTTAAAAATCAGAAATGGCCTAAAAGTCTTCCTCCTGGAATTGGTCAACTTGGCAACTTTGCTTGTATATTTATCACTCCTTTTGAATTCCAGGAGGTGATTCTCTGGCATGATGGAAGTGTTGAAATAAGCATTAATTATAAATCTGAGACACTGATACCCTGGCATAGAAATGAGGTCTAAATTACATTACATTAGGGATTTCTATTCCGCCATTACCTTGCGGTTCAAGGCGGCTTGCAAAAGATTTATAAACAGGTTACAATGGGAGAACAATAGATTTGCTAGAGTGGTAGAGAGTAGATCTTTTGATATTTCTTTGATAGTTAAGAACAGGGAGGCTTAAACAGAAGATTTATAAACTACAATTGTCCTTGCTATGATAGTAAAGGGTAGATCCTTTGTCTATTTTAGAGTTGTTGAGAGTACGTGAGGTTAGGTCTGTTTCAGGAATTTCTTGAAAAGTATAGTTTTTAGTTCTTTTCTGAATGTCTTGTAGTCTGGAGTAGACATCAGAAGGTTGGAGATCCGGTTGTCCAGTCTTGCTGCTTGAGTGGCTAGGAGGCCGTCGTGTAGTTTTGATCGTTTTACTTCTTTGATCGGGGGGGGGGGGGAATGAATGGGGAGTGTGTTTTTCTGTGTCTGGTTGTGGATGCTGGGATGAGGCGGTTGTTCAGGTAAGATGGGCTGTCTCCGTTAAGAGTTTTAAATAACATGCAGTAGAATTTGAATTGTATTCTTTCTTGGATTGGTAGCCAATGTGAGTTGATGTAGGCTTCTGTGATATGGTCATGTTTTCTCAATGAATAGATGAGTCTTAAAGCTGTATTTTGGATTGTTTGTAGTTGTTTGGTCATAAAGGTTGGGCATGGGAGGTAGAGGATGTTGCAATAGTCCAGTAGTCCTAGGATTAGGGATTGTACTATAAGCTGGAATTGTGTTCTTTCAAAGAATTTCCAAATTTGTCTGAGATTTCTCATGATAGCGAAGGATTTCTGTATTGTGTTGTTTATTTGCGGATGCATGGTACAGCATCTGTCTATAGTTATTCCTAGTAGTTTTATGGTGGTTTGGATGGGGTAGTTGATTGAGTTGAGTTCTAGGTTGGCTATGGTTTGGATTTTGTCATTTTCAAAGAGAATGAATTTGGTTTTGTCTGGGTTGAGTTTAAGTTTGTGATCTTTCATCCAGGTCGTAATGGAGTCTAGTGCTCGTTGTAGTGTTTTAGTCAGGGAGGACTTTGATTGATCATAGGGTATGAGAATGGTAATGTCATCCGCGTAACTGTAGGTGGTTATGCCTAGATTGTCTAGATGTGTTCCGAGAGAGGCAGTGTATAGGTTGAAGAGGGTAGGGGATAGTGGGGATCCCTGTGGTACTCCGCAGGGGGTTGACCAAGGTTTTGATTTTTCTTTGTTAGATTTTGCACTCTAGGTTCTGGATTTTAGGAAACCTTCAAACCAAGAGTATACTTTGTCTGAGATACCTATTGTATCCAATATTTGCAGAAGGATATTATGGTCTACTAGATCGAATGCTGCAGTTAGGTCCAGTTGTATGAGAAGTATTTTTTTCCCTGTGCTTAGTTGTTGTCTGATTGTATCCATGAGGGAGCCAAGTAGTGTCTCTGCGCTGAAGTTTGTTCTGAAGTCAGATTGCATGGGGTGGAGTAGGTTATGGTCATCCAGATAGTTGGTGAGGAGTTTGGCTACTAGGCCATCTGTGAGTTTGACATATAGTGGTATTGAGGCAATAGGTCTGAAGTTGGATGGTTGATCTGGTGGACCTTTTGGGTCTTTTTGGATTGGGGTGATGATGATTTTGCTGAGGACCGAGGGGAAAATGCCATCTTTGAGCGTGGTTTGAATCCATTGTAGAAGTAGAGTACGGAATTTTACACTGGAGGTAGTAAGGAGATATGAAGGGCAGTGGTTGAGGTCACAGGAGGCGTGGCTGTATTTTTTGTAGAGATTTTTGAGTTTGGACCATTATATATTGGGGAAATGTGACCAAGTTCTGTCTGCTGCAGTTGAATCTTTGTCTGTGGGGTGAGTTGTGATTATGTTTAGGAGGGATGGGGTAACATTGAGGGTGGCTCTGGCGTTTGTGATTTTGTTCTTGAAGTGTTCTGCCAGGAGGGTAGCTGAGGGGGGAGGGGTATTATTAGTGGTTGTGTAGGGTTTGGTATCTGTGAGGTCTTTTAAGATTTGAAATAGTTTTTTTGGAGTCTTGGGTTTCTGTGCCTATAAGATTTGTATAATGAGTTTTTCTCTTGTCCTTTAGTAGAAGTTTGTATTGTTTGTTGATTTTTTTCCAAGCGATTTTAGTTTGACTAACGAAATTGATACAACCCAATTATTGGAAAGATGTGTGTATATTGTGTGTGTGTGGGGGGGGGGGGATTGAGTAGAGGTATTTTGTATTAATATTTGGTTTGTGGAAATTGCGAATGTTGATTTGTAGCATTTTATGTGTAAAAGTACATTTGCTTGTTTTTTTCAAAGATTGAAGGAAAAGGTTAACTTTTTTTAACACTTTATTAATTTTTGTTTAGTTTAGCTACTTTGCTTGTTAGACTAGGGAAGGTCAGTCACTGAAAAACTTTGCAGTGGAAAGGAAATCAGTTTAATTACCAGAGATCACTTGGAGAGTGAAGATCTGGAAATCATTTTAAAGCCAAAAGTGGGTTAAATTCAGGAAGTAGGATCTTCACCTGAATTACCTAGCATGGTTTATTTGTGATACTGGAATTTCCGTATGGTTGATTTTGCGATCATGATCTACTTTGAGCAATCCTTCTTTATTATTTGGTGAATTGGCATTTCCTTAAGTTTATTTAAAGAGAGAGAAGGATCTGAATTACTAGGACTTGGACTGCGTAGGGAGGGATCCCTGAAAACTACCATATGATTCCTGAATCACAATCGGAATACCAAATCACAAGACATGCTCATAGAAAAAGGAAACCAAAACTGAATCACTTATTTTGTTCAGAATTCGGAGTTAACTAATTATGGATCTAGCCTAACATTAGAAAGGCAAGGAGATCTTCATTAAAACTACAGTACTAGGGCAGTGCTGTACAATATGCAGGTACTTTCTCTGCCCCTAGGTGGCTCACAAGCTAAGTTTCTGTACTGGGGAAGTGGAAGGTTCAGTGACACTTGTTCAGGGTCCCAAGGAGCTGCAGTGGGAACTGAACCCAGTCCCCAGGATCTGTCAACTACATTAGTCTCCTTTTGTTGTTTTAAATCACCCGTGTTTATTCTTGCAAAGTCTCCCTTAAATTTGCTAACTCATTTAGACCAGGGGATGACAATGGCAAATAAAGATCATTTTAGGGGGAGAAAATACAACGGTGTCTAGGAAAAAGGTCTATTCATTCAAGGAAAATTTTCTCAGATCAGAAGGAAAACCAGCTTTAAAATCCTTGGGAGGGACTGCTTTATTTCCATTTAGCTACTAGCAAGGTAGAATCATATTTATAGCAGGACCTTGAAGGTGGTCCCACAAAATTACCTCCGAGAACTTTTACAATCCTCCTTAAACTTGACATTAAAGAGACTTGAAGTTCGAGGGAGATTTATGATCCCTTTCCCCTGTTTACCCTACTGCTGAGGCTGTTTTCTGTCCTCTCCCCCATTTCTGCTGTTCTTAAAAAGAAAGGAAAGGGGGAGGAAAAAAAAAAGTCGTGCCCAGATTTTCAAACGAAACTCCCGAACAAACCAAAACCCTTATAAAAGGAACCGAAAGGAAAAAAAAGGAGGAAGGAGAAAGAAAAGAATAATTTAAAAAAAATCCTCTGCTTTCTATGACCTCAGAAGAGTTTCCAAGAGAGAAAACAATGTCTTTCCTCTCCGGTGGAAAGGGAAAAAAAGAAAACTTCAGCTCGAACCGGGGGGGAGGAGGGGAGGAAGTGAGAAAACAAAAGAGAAAGATAAAAGGCTGCTGGGGTGGGTGGATTTTTCTTCTTCTGTCAGAGCTGGCTTAGGAGGAGCTGTTTTACATCCCTTCACGTCAGCCCTGCCTCATTCCCTTCTTCCTTCCTGCTAGCGAGAGAGAGAAAGAGACTGAGAGCCGGAGCGGGCGAGTTGCTGTAGCCTCCCACCCTCAGTGAGTCTCCGAGACCCCCACTCTGCCCGAGAGGCTGAGGACAGCGCCGACCCTCCTCCCCCGGAGCCCGGTTAGTGGCCTTTCCGTGCAAGGTAGTGCGGACGCGCTGACCTCCTTTTCTTTCACTTCCACATTCCCTCATGCTGGAGAGAGATGGCGTCGGGGAGGGAGGAGAGAGGGAGAGCCGAACAAGCCCCTTGCACTGAACAAAGTTGCCAAGGGAGCAGTTCCCCCTCCTCTGATGACCCGTCGCAAACTTTAGGCTGGGTGGGAGGGAAGAGAGCTTCCCCCCCCACCTCCCTCTCTCCTCCTTCTCCCTTTTCTGCTTTCAGCGCAAAGTAACAGGTGCATTTGAATAAAGGATCGGTTTTCCTAAAGGAGGTAAACAATGTCCTGCTTCCAGCATTTTGCGCCTCCTCTGCTCGCACACCTGTTGAGAGAAGTGCTGCAAGGGAATAGTGCTTTTCTGCATTTTGTTTAAATGGATTAACAAGTCCATCTGTCTTTACCTACCATTTCCTACGTGTTTAAAATATTGTCAGGGGGCGGGAGGTAGGAATGACGCTTCTCCATCTCCCTGCTGCTTCCCCTAAATTAATGTCTGCATGCTTCATTTTTGTCTGTGTGTTGTGCGGCTGATCTTGTAACATGTTCAAGGTTACCACATCTTGCTTGTTTTGGGAAACGTGAAACTATGGAACGCTTTATTATAGTGCATGAATTGAAATGGGTTGGAGTTTTGTTCATAAAGTATTTATTACGTGTAATTTAAAAATCTGACCTTGAAAATAGTTTAACTGAATTTTCAGCAAGATCACTTAGTGGTGACTAAGGAAAATGTGAGAGCATTTTAAATTGATAAATTTTTTTGGGGTGTTAGGAACCTTTACTGTATTAAAAAATGAGAGTAAGGAAAAAAGTTACTACCCTGAAATTTTCAGAGCAATTAAACAGTAACATCCATTATGTTTTTTAAAGTCATAAACAACAGCATCTTATCAGTGCTCTCTATTGTTAGAATTTGACCTAACTGGAATTTTCTCAAAAAAGGGAGGGTGCTTTTTTTCTAATTAAGTTTTTGACCCACCCTCTTACTGTAAGATCATCCCATTTGTAGGGAAGAATGATGATATTCTTTCTGAGCCTGACAGTATCATGATTTGGACATCCTTTAAAAGGTTGTTCTTCATCAATCATAGCAACATAGTAGATGATGGCAGATAAAGACCCGAACGATCCAGTCTGCCCAACCTGATTCAATTTAAACTTTTTCTTCTTAGCTATTTCTGGGCAAGAATTCAAAGCTCTACCCGGTACTGTGTTTGGGTTCCTACTGTCGAAATCTCCGTTAAAACCTACTCCAGCCCATCTACTCCCTCCCAGCCATTGAAGCCCTCTCCAACCCATCCTCCACCAAATGGCCATATACAGACACAGACCGTGCAAGTCTGCCCAGTACTGGCCTTAGTTCAATTTTTAATATTATTTTCTGATTCTAGATCCTCTGTGTTCATCCCACGCTTCTTTGAACTCAGTCACAGTTTTACTCTTCACCACCTCTCTCAGGAGCGCATTCCAGCCATCCACCACCCTCTCCATAAAGTAGAATTTCCTAACATTGCTTTTGAGTCTACCACCCCTCAACCTCAAATTATGTCCTCTGGTTTTACCATTTTCCTTTCTCTGGAAAAGATTTTGTTCTACATTAATACCCTTGACATGGAACTGGACTGATAGGTATTTGTGAACAGAATGTTATTAATCTGCTCTTAGTTGTCTGTGTGGTGGCATGAAGCATTTTCGTACCATAAGCATGCTCCAGAACATGTGGGAGGTCCTTCAAAAGGTGTATTGTAGGAGGCACTTTCTGGATGACTGTGATGGTATTCTACAGTATTTTTATTAACAGTGGATCCCTTTCAGACTCTAGAAGTTGAATAAATACTGTACTGTACTAGGGTTTTATATCTCACCGTATCTCTACATTCAAGTTCAGAGTGGGTTACATAAAATCATAATACATGCAAAAAAGAGCATTCTGACCACTAGTTTAATTTCAGAAAATTATCAAAGAGCCATGTTTAAATTAAAAAAAAAAATTCATATGAGTTCTGATGTATTTCTTCTACTACTATTCATTCAGTCGTGTCTGACCCTTGAATTAGAATTCTCTATAGGCCAGTCATTGGCCATGCTTCCCTGTTTTCCATAGCTTCTTTCAGTTGCTTGATGTTCATTCCTGTGTCATTTTTTATGGAATCCAGCCAACGGGCCTTTGGTCTCCCCTGCTTCCCTTTACCACTGACCTTTCCGAGTAGCACCTCCTTTTCTGTTGAATTTGTCCTCATTACATGTCCATAATAGGTCAATTTCTGTCTGGTAATCTTGCCTTCCAGGGATAACTCTGGGATTATATCATCAAGAACATCTTTGTTGATGATCCTAGGTGCCCATAGAATTTGTAGAAGTCTTCTCCAGCACCACAGCTTGAAGGCATCAATTTTTCTTCTTACTTACCATGGCTGCACTCCCCAGTGCTAATTGACGCTTGATCTCTGCCATTGAACTTCCGCTGCAATCAGTGATTGAAAACAAAGCTGTCAGCCACTTCTATTTCTTCATTGTTGATCTTTATGTGGATTTTCTTGTTGGTGGTAGTCATGATTTTGGTCTTCTTGATGTTGATGATGTAGAGGTAGTAAATTCCAAACCTTAGCTACACAGCCACAATAAGACCCTTACTACATACACTAGTACTTAATACCCTTAAATGATGGAAAAGATGATAATATTCTTTCATGATTAGGGTTTCCCATCTGTCCACTTAATAACTTAATCAAGTGTAATTATTGGGCACTTTCACATGCAACGTTTTGAACATTAAACACTCGTAGTTTAAACCCATAGGAAGCCAATGTAAATCCAGCTACAAAGGAGTAACATGATCAAATTTTGAACAATGATATATCAATCTTGCAGCCATATTTTGCACCAAAAAAAGGTTCTTCATATGTTTATCTGAAATCCCAGAATACAAAGAATTACAATAATCCAGTAATGATAGAATAACAGATTGAACAAGCACTCTAAAGTGTTTGTGATAAAAGAAACTATGGACCAGTTGCAGCTGTCTGAGCTTAAACATGATTTTTGAACTACAAAATTGACCTGTATTTCAAAATTCAGTGAGTCTGTTCTCATTATTTATGGCGGTATGGTTCCTGAAAATGTTTGCGAACTGCAAAATTGCAAATAATGAAATGCTGTGTCTGGGACAATAGAGGTTAGGTTTGAGCAATACATGTTGTGCCTCAAAACCGTGGAAAGTAAATAATGGATCCTAAAGGAAAAATAGGGTTAGGTTCTTCCATGAGACGATTGGTGGTCATATCAGAAAGAAAAGCTGATTTTTACTTGTGTGCAAAAGACGAATAGTCACAATGCAAGCAACTGCAGATACGTGAATTCACGAATCTGGGATGTGCGAAAAACAAGAATGGACTGTAATATCAATTTTAAAACTCATACCATCGAATAACTGAACAGAAACTGGAATACATTCTTTCTACAAACCAAACCATAATAATGGAGGGAGAAGTCTGGGAAACTTGAACAATGTTGCCATGTTGTTTACCAAATGTCCCTTTAGATCAGGGATGTCAAATGTCGGTTCTCGAGGGCTGCAATCCAGTCGGATTTTCAGGATTTCTCCAATGAATATGCAAGAGGTCTATTTGCATACAATGAAAGCAGTGCATGCAAATAGATCTCATGCATATTCATTGGGGAAATCCTGAAAACTTGACTGGATTGCAGCCTTCACGGACTGACATTTGACACCCCTGTTTTAGATGATGAGATGCGTCATGCTAGGTCACAACAAAGGCCCATTGAGCCCAGTATTTCCTCCCTGAGCGGACAATCCTGGATACCTTGCAAGACCCCAAAGATTAGATCTATTCTGTGCTGCTCTCAGGAACAAGCAGTGGCTTTCCCAAGTCTTCCTGGCTAATAATGGCTTTGGATTTGATTAGTTATCTTTATGAACCCAAGTTTGAGAAAAATTGCAGTTGAGATACAGTAGATTCCTGGGGGCAGCAAAAGGGTGAAGTGACTTGACAGAGGTTGCTTCTGTGTGTTTCTCCACTCCCTTTTAAAAAGTTGTTAATAAAAATAAATCTGCATACAATATGCATTATGTCAGAAATATGAATACTTGTTTCTCAAGGCTCTCTCTTAGTTTTAATTATATTTGTTGCTAGAGCAGATAGAGATGCCATACTTGCATACAGATGAAGAATATTGTTGCTGTGGAGTATTTTCATAACATTTTTTAATGGCTGAAAACTCTTCAGGAGAAATGGAACTCAGTTTTGTTAACTTCTACTTCAGATTGCTGTAATCTAGATATTAATACTGGACAGGCAGGCAGAACAATCATGATTACCTTAATGAGGTATAAAAATTTCAAGACTAGTTATGCTCTTAATATGTACATTCCTCAGAAACACTAACAGGCAGATAGACAAGGGCGACCCGGTCGACATTATATATCTGGATTTTCAGAAGGCGTTTGACAAGGTTCCCCATGAATGACTACTTCGGAAAATTGCGAGCCATGGAATCGAGGGTGAAATCACGTGGATTAAAAACTGGCTGGAGCATAGGAAACAGAGTGTGTGGGGTAAATGGATAATACTCAGACTGGAGGAGCGTCACCACTGGGGTGCCGCAAGGCTTGGTGCTTGGACCCTTCCTCTACAACATTTTTATAAATGATCTGGACATTGATATGACAAGTGAGGTAATTAAATTTGTGGACAATACAAAGTTATTCAGAGTAGTGAAGACACAGGGGGGTTGCAATGATCTGCAACGTGACATAATCAGGCTCGAGGAATGGGCATCAACATGGCAGATGAGGTTAAACATGGATAAACATGGATGCATGTAAGTAACAAAAATCTCATGCATGAATACAGGATGTCCGGGTGGTACTTGGAGAGACCTCCCAGAAATGAGACTTGGGAGTTCTGATTGACAAGTCAATGAAGCCGTCCATGTAATTTGCGGCAGCGGCGAAAAGGGCGAACAGAATGCTAGGAATGATAAAGAAGGGGATCACGAACAGATCGGAGAAGGTTATCATGCCGCTGTACTGGACTATGGTGCACCCTCACCTGGAGTACTGCGTCCAGCACTGGTCGCCGTACATGAAGAAGGACACGGTACTACTCGAAAGGGTCCAGAGAAGAGCGACTAAGATGGTTAAGGGGCTGGAGGAGCTGCCGTATAGCGAAAGATTAGAGAAACTGGGCCTCTTCTCCCTCGAACAGAGGAGATTGAAAAGAGACATGATCGAAACATTCAAGGTACTGAAGGAAATAGGCTTAGTAGATAAGGACAGGTTGTTCACTCTCTCCAAGGTAGGGAGAACAAGAGGGTACCCTCTAAAATTGAAAGGGGATAGATTCCGTATGAACATAAGGAAGTTCTTCTTCACCCAGAGAGTGGTAGAAAACTGGAACGCTCTTCCGGAGACAGTCATAGGGGAAAACACCCTCCAGGGATTCAAGACAAAGTTAGACAAGTTCCTGCTGAACCAGAACGTACACAGGTAAGGCTAGTCTCAGTTTGGGCGCTAATCTTTGACCAGAGGGCCGCCGCGTGAGCGGACTGCTGGGCATGATGGTCCACTGGTCTGACCCAGCAGCGGCAATTCTTATGTTCTAAGGGGGAATGTTATCAACATGGCTACAGATAAGGTATGTTATTTTACCACTAACTCATACTATTTTAGCACAGATCCCATTTTATGCAGTGAGATCTAGTTACTGATAACTGGGGTTAACAATAAAATAAACATGTATTAACGGTAGGCCATGTTGATAATTTCACCCCTTAAACCCTCTATTACAAAGCTGCGTGGCAAAAACCTTGAAGCTCTTTAAATCCCTATGGGCTTTGGGGCAGTTACCACAGCTGCAACTACTAGCACAGTTTTGTGAAAGGGGGGTTAATTTATGAAAAATGAAATGTTTGGAGAAATCAAAATTTCTGCGATATGTAGCGAGCCAAGGATAGGACAATCAAGTCATTGTGTACATCACTGATGAGGTTAGCTCTTAGGCATTGGTGGATTGAGGCATTATGACATCACAATCTCAGCTTTGGATACCAGATACTCTTCACACCTTAAGGAACATTATCATCTATGTGGGCTACCATTCAGATGGGTCCCATTTTAAGCAATAGGTTAATTTACTGTTATTAGTAACTGTCTTGATAGTAGCCCATATTAATAACTCCCCCCTCTTATATGTTTGATTATGATTAGGTAAAGGCAGTCTGATACCATCTGATGTTTGTGTTTAAACAGTGTGCTAAACAAACCTTCCCATTTGGAGATTTGGATTACTGTAGTATGGAGTCAGCATCACCAAATCAGGGCTGGTATCTGAAGATGATCTATTCTGTTAGTGTGATGTTGGGGGGCGGAGGGAGGGTTGTCATTAGATAACTGTGAGGCCAGTGTAAGAAAGTGTGGAAGGTTTAGCGTAGAGCTTAGTGTGGCTTCTGCGCACAGTTTCTCCATTAATATGGCTACCCTATGCTGAAAGGATTCTAGAACTGTGGTTCTCAACACATTTCTCGGGGCACATTCAGGATATCCACAGTGAATATGCATGAGATTTGCATGCACTGCTTCCTTGGTATGTAAATCTAATCTCATGCATATTCATTGTGGATATCCTGAAAATCTGACCGGGTAAAGAAGCACCGATCTAGAAGATAAGAACTCATGTTGAGATCATACCACTGTTCATTTAAATCCAATGATTATGAAGGTAGTAACTATTAAACACTGGTGCAAAGCAATGCACAAAGGACCTCCAGGGTGAGGGCTCATCTTTCTCATTTTTAAGGAATGGTCTGAGGAGAAGCAAAATGTTAGCCCATTCTTCTGTGGCTAGGGTTAGTGAAGGTTTCATACCTGTTTCTTCTCTTTTGTGGGAGTGGGAGTGACCTGTAACTTTTTCCTTGTTATGTTGAAAGGGTTAACTTTAAAAAAAACTGTTGGGGGGGGAGAGGATGGATGAGGAGCTAAAGTGATTGCACCAGTGAATGCTGGGTTAAGGGGGAATTGATGAGGTTGTGACATGAATGGTAAAACACTTGACACGTTCTAAATATATGCAGAATAGCATTCCACATATGTGCATAATGAATTTCAATGCTACTCCATGGGCCCTATGTTGCTTCTGCTTCCAGGGCACCTCCAAGGCAACTTGTATTCTCCCATGTTTGTGCAGATTGAGTGAAACCCCCCCCCCCCCCCCCCCACACACACACACATATATTAGGAAACTGTGCTGAGCTGCAGTGCATGCCTTCCTACATCTGCCCCTATATTGGATAGGGGTGGAAAAATGTCTGCTAAGGCGGATGACTGGAAGAAGGAGCACAACATACTGGTCAGATTTGGCTAGATTTGGATCAGAAGTATTGATTGGCTAACTTTTGCTCTGAAGGCCACCTTGGAAAATGTTGATTTTCACCAGGGGAGGTGATGACCCCTCAGTGGTCATATGGGGCATGAGGGGTAATGTAAAGGCTCCTTTACTTCTGCTCCCAGCCACATGCAGTCATTACTTGGAGGGGAGTAGGTGAACAGGAGAAATTAGTCAACAGCAAACTCCCCCACTTGACTTAATGTAATGTGTTCCTCCTCCTCCTCCCTTGCATCCCAGTATGTTTTTAAAATAACAGCTTAACTATTTCCCTACCCTGCCAACAGCTGCTGCTGCCTCCAACTTTGACTAAAAATTAAAATGTGTTTTCTAAAATCTGTTTTGCTTGGGATGGTGTCTTTCTAAGAAGCCTTGTCGGGCTATGAAAGATGTGAGCTACTTCCATCTGCCCAAATCAGCGGTAGAGAGGTAGGAGGTATGCCTGTGGGAAAGACGGGAATAAGTTGTGTGTGTTTTGTTTTGAATTTTTTTTCCCCTCCTCTCCCATGTTGCAATATTCTGTTCAGGGAAATAAATGGCAGAGTGCTAAAGACCTTTGGTTAAAAGAGCCAGAGGATTAGGATCCAGAGAACAGTATTCATAATTCCAGTGACATTGATCTCGGGTTCACAGAGTCAAGTAGGTATGAGGGCCCCTGGAAGAGGTAGGGGTCCTGTGGCATAAATCCAGATTGTCTAGTCTGAGCAACTGATGGTGGGAGCACTTTGGATAGCTCCTGCCTGTCTGAGTGGAAGCATATTCAGAGGGTGGTAGGAATTCCATTTAAGCTACTGAGAATTGACAAAGCAAGAATGGAAGTTTGTGAGGGACAGTGAGTTGGTAGTAATAAGGAAGAGAGACACGTGTGGGCCATGGACCGTGGTTTGCCCATACCTGCCCTTAGAGGATATTGTTGATGGTTATGGGTAGTGTAAATGCAGCTTTAAGAGGTGGGGGTATGTGGGGGGAGGGTGTTTAGAAAATGGTCAGGTGATAGACAAGGAAGTGTACACTTCTCTCTCCGTATTCGCGGTTTCAGTTTTCACGGTTTTGATTATTCACGTTTTTTAGCTTGCTGGCTCCTCCCCCCCCCAAATTACATCAGCTTGCATAGAGAAATTGCTGATTCCCAGCACTTTCTTCACCATGTTTTGCCTCTCCTTCAGGAACAGGCCAGGTCTCCCACCATGTTATTCAAGGTTTCACCATATTCATGATGGTTTTTAATAGAAAACAGCAAATAACATATGAAAAAGTTATTCATGTTTTTTCTTTATTTGCGGTTCTGTTAATCCCCTATCACAGCGAATACGGAAGGAGAAGTGTAGTAAGAAATGGATTTCACTTCAAAGGAAGGTCTTCCAATGAAGTGCCTCAGATTGCAATCTTCAGCTCTTCAATATGTTCATAAATGCTAAATAAGTGACAATATAATGATCTAACACACTGGAGTTGTCTCTCACCCTTTAGAAACATAGAAAATTATGGCAGATATTTAGAATCATAGAAAATGATGGCAGATAAAGACCATATGGCCCATCCAGTCTGCCCATACATACCAGGTGCTATTTCCTCGTATCCCTAAGAGATCCCGGATGCCTGTCCTCCTCTCTGCCACCTCCACCAGGAGTTTGTCCCATGCATTTATCATCCTTTCCATAACAAAGTATTTCCTTAGGTTACTTTTGAGACTATCCCCTTCAACTTCAACTTATGTCCTCTACTGTAATTCCAGAGCTTTCTTTCAGTTACAAGAGACCTTCCTCCTGTGCTTTTACACCATGGAGATATTTAAATGTTTCAGTCATATCCCTCTCTCTCTTCCAAAGTATACATATTAGGGATAGGGATTTGTTTACTGCCTTTTTTGTAGTTTTACAACCACATTCAAAGCAGTATACATACAGGTACTTAAAGCATTTTCCCTATCTGTCCCAGTGGGCTCACAGTCTATCTAAAGTACCTGGGGCAGTGGAGGATTAAGTGACTTGCCCAGGGTCACAAGGAGCAGCATGGGGTTTGAAACCACAACCTCAGGGGGCTGAGGTTGTAGCTCTAACCACTGCGCCACACTCTGAATGCTTTTATGATGAAGACCACTGACCGTTTTAATAGCCGCCCTCTTGACTGACTGTCCTGGTTATATCTTTCTGAAGGTGGGGTCTCCAGAATTGCACACAGTTCTCCAGAGACACTATTGCCTCTTCTTTCCTGCTGGCTATCTCTCTCCTTATGCACCTGAGCATCCTTCTGGCTTTGGCCATTGCCTTTTCTACCTGTTTGGGCACCTTAAGATAATGAAGAATAATAATAACAATTTTTTTATATACCGCAGGACCGTGAAGTTCTATGCGGTTTACAGTGATTAAAGATGTTATAGATTGAGTGGAATCAACAAAGTATAGACTTGGTGATTGACAGTTCTAGAAATCGTTTGTTGAGGACTAAAATTGTATAGGTTGGTTTCCCAAGTATTTCAGGAACAGATGTGTTATTAGACGTTTCCTGAATTCCCTATAGGTAGTAGGCACAAGTAATTGTTCTAGATCTTTACCCCACAGTGCTGCTTGATGTGAGAAAAGATGTTGGTGATGACTTTTAAATTTACAACCTCTAACCGGTGGAGAAACAAAGTTCGGGTGTGAGCTTCGCCTATGTCTGTTGGTCGTGAAAGAGAAAAGATCTGTTATATATTTTGAGCACAGAAATACTTTTCTCCTAAATGGTACCTCTGTCTCTGGTTCTGTTTTCCCAAGTGCTTAACCCTGCATTTTTTTAGCATTAAAACTTAGTTGCCAGTTTATGGACCATTCTTTTAGCTTCGCTAGATCCTTCCTCATGCTATTTACGCCATCAGGAGTGTCTACTCTATTACAGAGTTTTGTATCATCCACAAAGAGTCAAATCTAACTCGACAGATTTGCCTCTTTGCAAATCATACAAAGCACCCTTTTGTTGTCTTGTCTGGTATCGGCCTCAGTTCCCCCATGTTGGATTTAGCTATTTGGCTAATCTTCTTTCAGTCTCTCACCATTTGTGGGACATAGATCATAGAAATCTAACCTCCGTTACGCCACTTAAATGTGAAGAGAATGAAGGGCAGGGAGGGTGAAAACAGGAAAGACAGTGTAAACAAATAGAGAACAGTTGTGGAAAGAAGGGAAGAACAAAAGAAATGATTTTATAAAATCAAAAGCAGATTATCCACCGATCATAAGGTAATGCATTTGATATACTGCCTTTCTGTGGTAAAAACCAAAGCAGTTACACATTATTTACAGGTAATTTTTCTGTCCCTAGTAGGCTCACAAGCTTAATTTTGCACCTGGGGCACTGGTGGTGCCCAGGGTCACAGTATAGGCATCGGAACGGGAGTGGCCACAGGGGCCATGGCTTCCCCAAAAACTTAGCCCTGGTGATCCAGAGGTGCAGTGGGCAGGAGCAAGCTTTATGCGCTCCTGCCCGCTGCTAACCTGGTGGGAAGAGGGAAGGGAAGGAGAGGAGAGAGATGCCAGACCATATGAGGGGGGAAGGGGAGAGACAGAGATGTCTGACCATGGGAGAGGGATGAGATGGTGCATAGGGATGGAGGGAAAGGGGAGACAGAGGGAAGAGATGGTGCACAGCAATGGGTGCTGCAGGGAAGAGATAAGAAGAAATGCTTTGCATGATTAGCTGTCAGTAGAAGAAAGAGGGAGGAGATGGTACACATGGATAGATGGGAGAGGAAGGCATGGAAAAGTAGATTTTGAGAAGATAGCAGAAAAAATGGAAGAACGTTGAATGTTAAAAGTTAATGCAAAGATGAATGTATATCAAGAATAAAGGTCACTCCTCTCAAAAGATTAACTATCTTGTGCACATGAGCATTAGACTTCTCATACTGACACAGTTAAGTGTCTTGTCATTCTAATTGAATATTTTTTGAAAATGATTAGTCTGATATACAGCACTTAAAGGTGTTTGAAGGCATTTTAAGCATATGCGATGATTGGGTGGTGAGGTGATATTCTTGGGGTAAATACCCCTTGTTTTTGCCTCTATGTCTCTGAGCATATTCAGCTTATGAATTATATATATGAGAAGTCTGATGCTCATGTGCACAAAGTTGTTAATCTTTTTAGAGGAGTGACCTTTGTTCTTGATATTCAACAAGTTTGGTACACCCTCAATCACAAACTGTGATTCATTTTTTCCCAATTGATATTTTGAAAGATGGATATATGGCAGAAAGTGAAGGAGAGAAAACCAGCAAATGGATAAGGTGCCCTGGATACACAGTTAAGAGCACAGACAGAAGGACATGCAGCCAGAGATTAGGAAACATGGTTTGAAAACCAAAATCACCAGTTGACAAAGGTAGGGGAAATGAATTTATTTTCAATTTAGTGATTGAATTGTGTCAGTTTTGAGAATTTACATCTGCTGTCTATATTTTGCACTGTTCAGGAAGAAATGCATTTGTTTCTATTTCTCTGGGGTTGTACTGCATTGAGTCTTGCATCTCAGGGTTTTGTTTGTATGTGTTAGTACTTTTAGTTTATGGTCCTGTATTTCCATAGGGATTATCTGTGTTCTGGTAGGAATGAATATTGAGAAACATTCAGTGTGCTTTGTGTAGTTTAATTTTGTGGTTAACCATTATGTATTGTTAATAAGATTATATTGTGATTATATATGAAAAATGAATGGAAAAAAATGGTATTACAATTAGTACTATTATGGGGGCGGAGTCTTGGGCGGAGATTGAGTGGGGTCTGGGCAGCCCCCCAAACAAAAAAGTGTTCTGCTGCCTATGGTCACAAAGAGCTGCAGAGGGAATGAAATCCAGTTGTTTTAGTTCTGAGCCCACTACACTATTAGGCTACTTATTTCAAAATCATTGTTAAAGAGTGTTCATAACAGGGAGGAGAAAACTTTTTAAAGAGCTTTAAAAAAAAAGACCTTCTCTTATCCAAGATGTCATCTCAGCAAATGAGGCTACTGGTACTCATGGTACAAATGAGGCTACTCATACATAAAAAAGGAGTAAAGGCAGATGTTAATCAATCAATGAAATCCATCACTTGGCAAAAAAACCAAATACACACCATTCAATTCAACATTTAAGCTTCTCTCTTTGAAAGATTTTGCTCCCTGCTATGAGCACTCTCTTTAATAATGAGTTTTTTGTTGTTTTGAAGCATGTTTCGGGGCCCCGAAGCCCATAGAGATTTAAAGGACTGTTGCCACACAGCTTTGTAAAACAGGCCTTTGCTCTTGGTTTATTCAGTTGTTCCTGAAGAAGCGCCTTCATAAGTTAGAAACATAGAAACATAGAACATGACGGCAGAAAAGGGCCACGGCCCATCTAGTCTGCCCACACTAATGGCCCACCCCCTAACTACCTCCATGAAGAGATCCCACATGCCAATCCCATCTTTTCCTAAAATCTGACACGCTGCTTGCCTCAATTACCTGTTGTGGAATATTATTCCAGCGATCAACCACCCTTTCGGTGAAGAAATATTTTCTGGTGTCGCCATGAAATTTTCCACCCCTGATTTTCAACGGATGCCCTCTTATTGCCGTGGGTCCTTTAAGGAAAGAGAGATCCTCTTCCACCTCGATACGGCCTGTGACATATTTGAACGTCTCGATCATGTCTCCTCTCTCTCTGCGTTCCTCGAGTGAGATCCTTGAGTCCTGAGATCATCCTGGTGGCCATTCGCTGAACCGACTCAACTCTCTGCACATCTTTTTGATAATGCGGCCTCCAGAATTGTACACAGTATTCCAGATGGGGTCTCACCATGGATCTGTACAATGGCATTATGACCTCGAGCTTACGGCTGATGAAACTTCTACGGATACAGCCCATGATTTGTCTAGCCCTGGATGAAGCTTTCTCCACTTGATTGGCAGTCTTCATGTCTTTGCTAATGATCACCCCCAAGTCACGTTCTGCTACAGTCCTTGCTAGGATCTCACCATTTAGGGTGTAAGTCCTGCATGGATTTTTGCCGCCAAGGTTCATGACCTTGCATTTTTTGGCATTGAAACTTAGTTGCCAAGTCTTTGACCGATGCTCCAGCAGGAGCAGGTCCTGCGTCATACTGTCGGGCATTGAGCTTTTGTCGGGCACTGTGCTTTCATCTGTTGTGCGGTTGCCTACTATGTTGCATAGTTTGGCGTCATCGGCGAATAATGTAATTTTACCTCGAAGCCCCTCAGCCAAGTCTCTTACGAAGATGTTAAATAGGATCGGGCCCAAGACCGAGACCTGCGGCACTCCGCTAATCACCTCTGTCGTATCGGAGAGGGTACTGTTTACCACTACCCTCTGAAGTCTACCTCTAAGCCAGTCCCTAACCCATGCGGTTAATGTTTCACCCAGTCCCATCGAACCCATCTTGCTCAATAACCTGCGGTATGAGACGCTATCAAACGCTTTGCTGAAGTCCAAGTACACGACGTCCAGGGACTCTCCTATATCCAGCTTTCTTCTTACCCAGTCAAAGAAGCTGATCAGATTTGATTGGCAGGACCTTCCCTTCGTAAAACCATGTTGATGGGGATCTCGTAGATTCTCCTCATTCAGGATCGTATCCAATTGGTGTTTGATTAGTGTTTCCATAAGTTTACTCACTATCAATCTGAGACTCACCCCGGTCTATAATTCTCAGCCTCCGTCCTGCATCCCTTTTTGTGGAGTGGAATGACGTTAGCCATTTTCCAATCCAACGGGACTCTTCCTGTACTTAGGGAAAGATCCGCGCTCTTCAATAACGGTTCCGCCAGGACGTCACTCAACTCCCTGAGCACCCTGGGGTGTAGTTTGTCCGGCCCCATAGCTTTGTTCACCTTGAGTCTTGATAGCTCCTCGTAGACACTGCTGGGCGTCCAGGTAGATTAAAAATGAAAGCACTGATGATAGCAATGGGGTCTGACAGATTTACATATTTTTGAACAAAATTGTCAAGTTTAACTTTTTTTCGTTTTGTAATGAATATAATCTTGCAGATATATTTTTTGGAGTTTTTTGTTGAGCACTCTTGAATCTCTAGAGAAATAACAGCTCTATTTGATGGGGTTCCTCACTTTTTTTAAACTTAACTGTATGTATGGTGTGGCATAAAAAATGAGAAGTTATTGGAGGTTGTTTTCAAATAGATTATTTATGTAGAAGTTGTTTCGTTATCTAATATTATAAAGCCCTAAGCGCGCATGGGCACCCCCACCTGCGTGCTTCCGTTTTCCGTGCGCTGTAGGGCACCGCAGGTAGGAGTACGCATGCGTGAGAATCCCCCGAGGCGGCTGCAGGCCGTTGCGGCAGATGTCTGAAGCCTGGCTGGAGGAGGACGAGGAGGAGCTGCGAGAGCTCCGCAGAGGCAGGAGGTGAGGCGAGAGAGACAGAGACAGATGGATGAGAAGGACAGAGGGGCTACTAGGGAGACCAGGAGAGATGGTAGGGGATAAGGAGAAATAGACTTCAGGGAATGTGGAGGGGGCAGGAGAGAGAGATGGTCTTGGGGAAGGACAGAGGGGGACAGGAAAGAGAAAGATGGCAAAAAGAGGTGAAACAGGGTCAGAGAGAGATGGTAGAGGGTGTGAAAGGGGGAAAGGGAGAGATGGAAATGGTAGGACCACTGCTGCTTTGGGGCACTGAGGGAGAAAAGGTTAGTACGTCAGGACTGCTGCTGCCGCCTCGGGTAAGTAAAGACCCTGTCAGGAGGGCCAAAAGGGTACAAAGGAAATGGTGAAAGGTGAGGTGATGGGACTGGGATCAGTGGGAGGCAGGGTCCGGGCATGATAGAGGCAGGGCATGGGTGGGGTCAGAGTCAGGGTCAGGGTATAGGTGGGGCTATTCTAGCATCCGTTACTGTAACGAATGTAACGGGCTAAAACACTAGTATATAAATATGATTAAAGAAATCATCCTGGTAGTGATTTTAGACTCCACTTTGAGTATGCAAGATCAGATTTTGCAGGTTGGTTGTTGCTCATTTTTTCAGATGAGATTGTTGTAAGATTGAAACCTATGATTTTGTGATCTGATTTTTAGAGCTGTAATTCAAGCAATGGTGATATCAAAGCTAGACTTTTGCAAAGCCTTGTACCTTGGGATTATGTTTCGAGGTGCATGACATTGCAGCTTATTTGGAATACAATAGCTAGAACGCCATTCTGGGACAGACCGAAGGTCCATCAAGCGTCCAGTATCCTGTTTCCAACAGAGGCCAACCCAGGTCCCAAGTACCTAGTTAGCTGAAGCAGCTAAGAGGGAGCAGATCACTCCTGTACTAAAAAGCTTGCATTGGTTACCTGTGAATGTTCAAATTGAATTTAAAATCTTATGCTTAGTGCAGTTTTTGTAGCTTTTACAAATAGTTGCATTATGGTAGTATGAGGATGGGAAGATTGTATTCTGTGTTTTTGGGGGGACTAATGAAGATAACAAGGGCTCTGGAAGTTTATTCCTTAATGCTGGCGCCACACGAGAAAACAACCATTCTAGTATTCAGATAATGCAATGCATAATAATCATTCACAAAGTTGCTGATTCTGACCACAAACCATGTTTAGATTGATGCAACAACAACAGGTGCTTCGGTTGCCACAGAACCTCATGATACAGTAGAGGACATATGATAACCCTACCCTTATCCTCACATGCATTACATGTGGTAACAAGAACATGCATACTTTTACATGGCCTGTTGGGAAGTGTAGGTTTTGGTAGCACAACAGAGTCACAGAGTATGTGTGTGGTTTATAAAATTTAGAGGCTGACTGAAACTGAAAGCTTTAAGCCAAACTGAAACTACAGCCAAAATTCATCACTTGGTTTCCGCCAAAGCCCAAACTGAAACTGAAAACTCATGTTTGCTTGTGTGATTCTGAATCAGGGCCCGATGCTCAAAAGCTTTCTATGACAGTAAGAGTTGTTAAAGTACTCTTATTGGTATGGAAAACTGCCCTGTCGATGCAAAAAAAGGGTTCTTCATAGCAGCCACTGAAAAATCCTATGCTAATGCATTACAAGGAGCTCATTAGTGTTATAATGAGCACTCTCCAGGTAATGCACAGCAAAAGATGCTCAGTTTTACCGTGCAGACTTTTACGGCAGGTCTCAGCTGTTATAACCTTATATTCGAGTCAGTGCCTGAGTGCTGATTGGCTCAAGCACTGACAAGAAAATAAGGCTAGAGCAGACCCCGCTGTAAAATTTTCACTCTCTGCCGATCCCCCCATTAAAAAATACAGCCTGTGAATAGCCCCCCCACCTCCCGCCCAGCCCCACCTTAAAATTGAAGATAGGCATGAGGGATGCTTTCTCCCTCCTGACAGCAGGCCCACTTCTCCAAATGGATGGCCTTCTCCTTCTTGTTGCATCCTGGGATGTACTGGGAGGAGGTTCCTCTGCACTGATCAGCCAAATTAGCAGACAGGGAGAGCAGGGACTGGTTTTTTTTTTTTTGTTTTTTTTTTTTTTGCAGTTTGGGCAGGCAAAAGAGGAGGAGCTGTACTAACGATTGCTCTTCTGAGGAAGCACTAGGCACAGTTCTTCCCCGTTTTACTGGTGATGTTCCATACAAATAGCATGCATATAATTTGCATGCTATTGTGCTGAGTGTTTCCAGTTAAAAAAGAAAAATATCGCTCCCACCATGGTATTTTTTACCGTAGTGTCAGGGCTTTGTGCATCCTGCCCTCAGTGAGAGCTTCTAGGTATTGTCAGAGCTTGTAGTTTACACACCTCTGCTTAATCCACAGTTTCCAGACCAGCATAATAATTTAAATAATGAAAGACCATATTTTACCTCCTCGCAAAATAGTCTCCAAATGCATGGACTGCAGCTAATGAAAACTTAAACTAAAAGCCATGGTGCTTTTACAGTGGCTGGCTTTGCGCCACACTAGGAGTGACAGCTGAATTAACTCCACAGAGAGGGCAATTCCTTAGGAATTAATCATTCCAAATTTATAGATTAAATTCCTACTAAAAATTTATATCTAAAGCATTTATTTGGACACTTTATACACCATATAAACTACTATGCATTACTTGCAATTGCAGTACAAAAAAAATGCAAAGAGTAGCCCCCCTCCCTCAGGACTATCTTCTACAGTTTTCCCCCGTGAATTTGCGGTTCGCGAATCGTGGCCTCGCTCATTTGCAGTCTGCTCCGACCGTCTCTTCCTGTAGTAAAGTCGGGCAACACCAATCAGGAGCTGCGTGTCCCGACTTTACTAAGGAAGAGGCGGTCAGAGCAGACCTCGAGTGATTTTCTTCACCCACCAGCGCTCCAGCTGCCCTCTCCTGCCTCCCTTGCCTTTTGAATGCATTTTTTTTTAATTTGCGGGGGTTCCTGGAATGGAACCCCTACAAATTTCAGGGGAGTACTGTAATTCCTGGTACTCTAACGATATAAGCAGTAGTGCTGCTCGATTCACTGATTCACTTTTGTGAATCGATTTGTTTCCTTAAAAAATCAGACTTGCCGATTCAGTGAGTTTTGAGTATGCTCTGGGTTTCCTAAAGCAGCAGCAGTGAACAGGCTGCTCCTGGCCTGCCCGCCAGGGCCTTTCCTCTGCTGTGTCACTGATGATGTGGCAGAGGGAAGCCCTGGTAGGCAGGCTGTGAGCAGCGTGTTTGCTGCTGCTGCTTTAGGAGGCCTAAAAGTTGAGGTCTCACTGGAGGTGGGGTTCAATTAGGAAGTGCTGCACAGGGGGATGGGAGGGAAGAATGGAATTCCCTTTTCCCATGCAGAATCTCGCTGTGCAGGCTGTGTCAGCATTGAATCTCACCATGTCGCAGTATCAGCAGCAATTCCCACATGCTGCCTACTGCTGACCTGGAAGTCTCTCTGCAGCAGATGGAAGACTTCCGGGTTAGCGGCAGGCAGCATGTGAGAGTCACTTCCAATACCGTGACCTGAAGAAGCAAATCTTGGAGTACAGGGGAGGAGAGGAAGGAAAGTTGGTGGCACAGGGGGAGGGAAGAGGAAGAAAAGTTGGTGGCCCTGGGAGGGGAGGGTGGGAGGAAGGAAAGATGGTGGCACAGGGGGAGGAGAGGGAGAAATGCATGGTGAGGGGAAAGGATGAAATGGCACATAATAAAGGGGAGGAAGGGAGAGATGGTGCATGGAAGGGGGATAGAGAAATTTGACATAGGGCACACAGAAGGGAGAGAAAGAGGTGCTGGGCATGGGGAGAGATGAGAGAGAGAGAGATACACAGGAGGGGGAAGGGGAGAAGGAGGGAGATGTTGGATTCAGGAGCAGAATGGAGTAATGGAGAGATGCCTGGAAATGGAAGTGAGGAAAGAGGGTGGGAGAGTGCAGCAAGGAAGAGATAGGGAGATGTCAGGCTACAAGGGTGGGGAGAGGATTCTGGGCTATACGGGTGGAGGAAGGAAGATGCTAAGAATGGTAGAACTCTGAGGAGGAGGAGAGGGTGGCAAGGAAATGGATAAGAGGATAGATATAACAAAGGGTAGAAATATGGTAATGGAGGTACATTGAAGAGGAAAGGGAATGGAGGGCAGAGGAAGGAGTGAAATGGGAAATGGGAGATGGAAATTTGATAGGTAGCTAAAAAGTGGAAAAGAGGAAAAGGGTAAGAAAAAGGCGGAAAAGAGCTAAAAAGGAATGATCAATATGTCCGAGGCAGGTGTAGTGAGAGAAATAGACAGGAGAGAGTTGAAAAGACAAATGGATAGCAGCCACTTGAAGGAGAATTAGCAGACAACAAGAAAGCAGAAAAAAGAAACTGGAACCAACGTGAAGGAAAAATAAAACATCCAGACAACAAAGGTAGAAGAAAAACATTTTATTTTAACTGCTTAAATGGAATATGGATAATAATTAGCAAAAATATTATTTAAACTTTGACAAATAAACTTGCAGAATTATGAATGTTTTTTGTGCAGAATTCTGTCAGGAGTAAACAAAGAGGTAGAAAGGGGTAAAGAAAGGACCATTTAAATTAAATGATTAATTTATAGAGCATGTATGATTGGGCAGTCTGGATGGACCATTTGGGTCTTTATCTGCTGTCATTTCATTTATTATGAGAGGCAAAAATCTTGCATATAGTGGAGGGGAGGGAGACATGCATGGATGAGAGAAAAAAATGTTAGGTGGAGGATAAATAGAGATGGTGCATGGTGAGAGAGAAAAAATGTTGCACATGATAATGGGGAGGAGGAAGGGAGAGAAGCTGCATGGAGGAGAATAAAGAGGTTTGACCCAGGGCACAAGACAGAGAGAGAGACAGATGGTAGACAGTGGGAAAGAAACAGAAATGTTGAATATGGCAATGGAAGGGAAGGTACAGACACGAAAGATGAATGGTGAGCATGGGAAAAGAAGAAAACGTCAAATGGGCAGGAGATCCTGGCAAGTGAATTAACAGAAGACAAACAGAAGCCAGAACCTGGGACCAACATGATTTGAATAATAAGATGACTAGACAACAAAAAGTAGAAAAAACAATTTTATTTTCTATTTTGTGATACAATATGTCTGTTTTGAAATGTGTATCCTGCCAGAGCTGGTGGTAGCGAGTGTGAGCTAGGATCTAACATAGAGAGGAAAATACTTTTTTCTTTATTTTGTTTATACCACAGCGTCAGTGTGAGGTTGGAGAGCGAAAAGGGGATGAGATGGGGGATGGAAAGGCTACAAAAATAAACCTGCCAGGCAATTTAAAAAAATTGCCCAATTGGGCAGGAAAACTAAATTGAATCAAAAAATCAATCCAATAGGCCAAATCGAATCGAAAAATGTTTCCATGAATCAGGCAGCACTAGTAAGCAGGGCAGGAGCGATATAGCAATCACGACAACCATTTTGAGAGCAGAGCCACAATGTGCAGGAATAACCGAGAACGATTCATGCCCCATCTACACATGTAGACCACCAGAGATTGTGAGAGAGGCCTGGGGGTGATAGAGGAGGGTCCAGGAGGAGAGGCAACTTCTGCTCAGGGGGAGGGAGGGAGACAACATAAGAGTTGCCGCTGCTGGGTCAGACCATCATGCCCAGCATGCCCATCATGTCCATCATGCCCAGAAGTCCGCTCACTCGGCGGCCCTTTTGGTCAAAGACCAGTGCCCTAACTGAGACCAGCCTTACCAGCATATGTCCTTTTCAGCCAAAACCGAAAACATGGCTGAAAATTAAAATACTGTATGTACTCGAATATAAGTCGACCCAAATATAAACCAAGGTAACCTTTTCCCCCCATAAAAGGAGGGACAAGGTTGACTCAAATATAAACTGGGGGTTAATATTCAAGTACCCTGTGAGGCTCTGCAGTCTGCACCCAGCCCTTCTACCTTTCTGGCTCTGCACCCTGTCCCCCCCTCCCTTCCTGCCCTGCCATGCTCTGCACCCAGACCCCCTTCCATTCTGCTGTGCCAGGCTCTGCACCCTCTCCCTCCCAGTGCCTTGCAGGCTTCCCCAGGCCTGCTGTAAGACTTGGTGGGCCGGGAGAGTAGGGATCCTGGCTAACTAAAAAAACTCCTGTGCATCTTTAAAATCCCTAGTGGTCCAACGGTGGGCTGGGACAGAAGGGATCCTGCCCACCTCCTGTCCTGGCCGACCATGCCTTCCTTTACCTCTCTCTCGCCTCTTCGGCATACCTTTTACAGTCCGATGAACTAGAGCAGGAGTGACCTTCCCGCACTGCTGCCCCATGGAGAGCCGCTAGTGATTGGCTACCGCGAGTTCTCGCAGGCCTAGCAGGAACCACCGCTGAACCATCAGTGTGTGTACTTCACTCCTGTGCATTAACTCCTGCTGTTAAGTGAATGTAAATGTATACAGCTGTGTTTTAGCCACAGTTTCTGCAGGTTTTGTAAGGCTATTTTTATATAGATGTGTATACTTGGACTTCTACCTAGGTAACCTGTTAAAAATTAAAAGGGAATTTCTTCAAAAAGACAATAAATAAATATATAAATAAGAAAAAGAGGCATGTGGAAATTCCTTGTATGTCTCTCTCTCCTATTACAAATTGTATTTCTCCCCTAATCCTTTTGTCTCATTTATGTCTGTTAAGTCTTATTGTACAATGTCTTCCCCTTGATTTTAATAGTTATGACTTTGTACACCGCTTAGACAATTTTTTTAAGCGTTGTATCAAATTTTAAATGAAACTTGAAACTCGGGGCTCCTTTTATAAAGCTGTGGTAGAGGTTTCAACCATGGACCGGCAAGGTAAATGTTCCTTTGTTCATAGGAATTCTATGAGTGTTGGAGCATTTACCTCACCGGCCCACGGTAGAAACCTCTATCGTAGCTTTGTAAAAGCTAGCGTCATTTTGTAAAGTATAAGAAAAGATAATCAAGTAAAGAAATGTGCTCGGGCTCTAACCTTAATCTTATGCCTTTATTGGGGTCAAGTGGCCAGGATAACAGCAACCCCTCCCCCCCCCCCACCCACCCACACACTTCTCAGTAGTGCCTCAGAGGCAAAGAAGGGGTTCACTCTTTAATTATGGCTATAACCCAAATCCCACAGGAGCATCAAACAAAACAAGGAGAGGAAAATTCCTGGGGCTGCACTGGGGGTGGTGTGGGACAAGTTTGAGGGTCTTAATGGAATGAATGTCTGTTTTCAAGTTTAAGTTTCAAGTTTATTAAAAAAAAAATTTTATACCGCTTAATCAAGTTTCTAGGCGGTGTACAGAGTAAAAAAGTTTCTTAAAAACAAATTAAAATACTAAACAGAACCAGGATAGGCTAGTAAACACATACCAAAACATATGTACTAACTTCACACAGTTAGGAAAGAAGGGCGAGAACTACAATCTTTGAGAAAAAGAGCACATTTAGGGGGAAAAACAATAGGTAAGGGTAAAAAGCTATGAAGCTTGTTTTAGTCCTTAAAAGGACAGTTATTGTCCAAAAGCATCTTGGAACAAGAATGTTTTAAATTTTGCTTTAAATTGCTTTTAACATGGATTCGATGCATAAATGATTAGGCAGCGAATTCCAAAGAGAAGGTGCAGTGACAGCAAAATTGTTGGATCTCAGCGTCTTGATTGATTTTAGTGATGGTACGACAAGGAGATTCTGTGACATAGAACAAAGCGATTTAGAGGGACTACTGCATAAGGAATTAAGAGTCTATCAATGAACTCTGGTTAATTGTTTGAGCGTGTTATAAAAGTTAAGAGTAAGATTTTGTAACTAATTCTATGTTCAACGGGTTGAACAGGAGAGGTGAAACATGAAAGGCCTTTTCCACGTTCATCCGCCCCTTAAACCTCCTCCGGTGGTTTGGGATCTTAACATGGTCCTTACTCGTTTGATGAAACCCCCATTCAAGCTGCTAGCGCGGGCTCACTTGAAGTTTCTTACTTGGAAGGTTGTGTTTCTTATTGCTCTCAATTCTGCCCGTCGGGTCAGTGAACTTCAAGCCTTGGTAGCGGACCCACCTTTCACTGTCTTCCATCATGATAAGGTGGTTCTCCGTACCCATCCTAAGTTCTTGCCTAAGGTTGTTTCTGTGTTTCACATCAACCAATCTATTATTCTTCCTGTGTTTTTTCCGAAGCCCCATTCTCACCCTGGGGAAGTGGCTCTGCATTCTCTTGATTGTAAGCGTGCGCTGGCCTTCTACTTGAAGCGCACCGCTCCTCATCGTTTGGTTCCCCAGCTGTTCCTCTCTTTCGATCCTAATCGCTTGGGTCGCTCTGTCTCTAAGCGGACCATTTCTAATTGCTTGGCCACTTGTATCTCTTTCTGTTATGCTCAGGCTGGTCTCTCCCTGCCGGGTCGAGTCACAGGCCACAGGGTCAGAGCGATGGCAGTGTCTGTTGCTTTCTCCACTCTACTCCGCTTGAGAAAATCTGTAAGGCTGCCACTTGGTCCTCGGTTCATACGTTTACCTCACACTACTATCTGGATACTTTCTCCAGGCGTGAAGGCCACTTTGGCCAGTCCGTTTTACAAAATCTGTTCTCCTAAATTGCCAACTCTCCCTCCATCCCATTCTGGTTAGCTTGGAGGTCTCCCACATGTAGAGAATATGCTGCCTGCTTGTCCTGGGATAAAGCACAGTTACTTACTGTAACAGGTGTTACCCAGAGACAGCAGGCAGATATTCTCGCAACCCACCCACCTTCCCGTGGTTGGCTTCATTTCTAGCTATCTGAACTGAGGCCACACTGAGGAGACACATGCCCTAGGTCAGGCGGGAGGGGCACGCGCGCATGTGCGGGCCAATCGCAAGTTTGAAGGTCTTCAAGCAAGTCTGCTTGCGAAAACATCCGCTAGGGGGCTCCGTCGGTGACGTCACCCACATGTTGAGAATATCTGCCTGCTGTCCCTGGATAACACCTGTTACGGTAAGTAACTGTGCTTTATGGAAACTCTGCGGCCCCACTCATCCAGCTCTTCTCAATAGCATGGTCTACTTCTCGCAGAATCCTAAACCGGATGCTACTAAATCTTCCATCCACAAAAGATCTTCAGTACAAACGAGTTTTCCACTCCATGCTTACCTTTCTAGGAGTAAAAACTTGGAATAGCCTTACAGAAAGGACCAGAACTGAACCTTGCCACAAAATCTTCCAAAGAAAACTGAAAGCCCATCTGTTTGATACCTAATCTCCTTTACACTTTCCTCTCTCCTACCTACCCATCTCCCCTCTCTCCCTCCCAATCCTCTCCCCTCTTGCCTCTCTCTACAGTCACCTTGAGCCTGTATAGGTATGAGTGGCGCACAAATAGAAAATTAGAACACTTCCTTTCTCAGGTTTAGGACAGTACACGAGAAAAGAAATTTTAACCTCTGAAATTAAGTGAAAAATATATTTAGTTCAATAGTGCCTTTTTTTCCATTTGTTTTTATTATTTCCTTTTAAAGTAGAGTAACACTTGAAAGCAACAGAAGGTCTGATGTTGACTCATTTGTCTCATTTAATAGAAGGGAACAAATGTTGACATCACGGACAGAGGCTGCTGCTGGGCAGAAGATAAATGTGCCTGGATATATATAGATGATCAGGAATTTTAAGCCAGGTTAGAGGTAGATTACTGATTTATTTCAACTGGCCTTCAGTCCAGTGCAGGAAATTTTCACGAGGGAATGACTAGGTTTGAAGTACTTGGGTCCAGTATTAGGGGGATGACATTGAGGCTTTTGCTTTGACCCCCCCCCCCCCCCCTTGTTGAAGCTGAGTGGTGACACTGAGGTAGAGTTTCAGGGTGTCTGACACTGACTAGACTACTATTTGGGTTCTGCTTTGGGCTCTAAGCGTGTCAATGCCAACCCACATCTGGTTTTCATGTTTTGTTTTTTATTTGCAATGTTTTGTCTTATTTTCTTTCTGTTTGGGATGTTTTCTTCTGATTCCCATGGATATTATTTTTGCTGAACTAGTAACGGTGGAGTGAGGCTGTGAATTTTTTTCTTAGTGATGATGGTAGTGGTTCAGTGGCCCTGCCTGTGAGATTCTCTCCATACAATGACTTCAGTACTCTAACCCAAAGGGACAGAGTGAATTGAAGCTTCCTCTGCTCTCAGTGGAAAACTGGAACGGGACTGAGAGAAATGTCTTCCTATCCTCTTCTCCCCAAAGTGTTGTCTAATATAATGGATTACAAAGCTGTCTGCCACACTGTAACCTGTACATTTGCTATATTCTCATGAGGATGGTGCTGGGAATTTCCGGCAAGGGAAGAAAAGGCATATTGTGTTTTTTCATCCTAAATTTGGAGCTGCTAAGTTACCCAGTTCCAGAAAAGAGGTGTATGGTCGGTCCTGGATTTCTGACAATTCTATCCTGTTGCATTATGGTATCTGCAGCACTGTTTTAAATAGGCAGCTTTATAAACTGATACCAGCACGATGAGAGTTCTGCTATAACAGGTTTAAGTGCTTTAAGCAATAGCCCTCATCAACTTAAGTTATTATTTCAGCTCTTATCTGTTCCTTTGGGGTAACAGCTGTTTTAATGTAACACTAAACCAGGAATATTTGTTTCTATCCTCTCTCCCAAGAACAACTTTACAATAGGTTTCAAAGCAGCATTTTACCATAGGTGACCTGTGTAATTGCATGTACTATTCAGCAGGGCCGGTGTTGGGGGGGTGGAGACGCAAACTCCAAGGCTCTGGGCAGCCCCCAATAGGACAGCATATCCTCCCTTTTCCATCCATGCTGATCCAATGTCTTCTCCTTCGGTCTTGTAAACACATCCATTTTTCTTGCAGGGGGTAGCCGGCCCCGGCAGCAATTCTCAACCACTACTTACAGCCCCTCTCCATGCTTTTTCCTTTTGTCACGGTACACCCAGGCAGAAATAAGAAACTGTATCATTGGGAACTGACCGCAGCAGAAGGAAAGCATAGAGAGGGGCCACATGCAGTGGTTGAGAATTGCTACCATGGCTGGTGATTCCCTGCAACACAAATGGATGCGTCTGCAAGACCAAAGATGGGATGATGTCGGACTTGCGCAGATAGATAGGGGAATACATGCCGGGCCAGGAAGCCCCATTGACCAGCTTATTAAGTAGAGTGGGGGAGGGGAGGTAAACGGGAAGAAGAGAGATGGTGAGCAATGGTGTTGAGGGAGAGAAGTTGGACTGGGGTGGTGTGGAGAAAAGGGGAAAGAGATGCTTGAAGGGAGGATAGTTGGGAAGAGAAAGGGAGAGATGGTGGACCTGAGGATAGTGCAGAAGGAGTGAGAAATATAGGATGGGAGGGTAGGGTAGTTGAAAATAGAAAGGGAAAGGTGGACCCGGGGAGGGGGGGGAGGGAGGCAGGCAGGGAGAGATTTGGGATATGAGGCCAGTTGGGAAGAAAAAGGGAGAGATGGTGGACCCTGGGGTTGGGAGGGAGGCAGGGAGAGATATGGGATGGGAAGGGCAGTTGGGAAGAGAAAGGGAGAAAAGTTGGATCTGAAGATGGAAAGAAGGTAGGGAGGAAGAAATGTTAACTGGGGTGGAAGGGAGAGTGATGCAGCGTCTTTTTTTCCTCCCATTGTTCAGCACCAAGGGGGGGGAGGGAAGAACAACAACAGAAAAGAGAGGGAGAGATGAACCCATGGGAGGGCAGGAGGGGAAAAATGTGAGATAAGATGATGCTAGGACAGTGATCTTCATCACAAGGCTCACGAGCCAATGGTAGCCCTTTGAGACCTCAGAAACCTATTCAGAATTCTATTTCCCACCTACCCCTGCAGGATCCAGGACTTTTTTACCCTTTTTTTCTAGCACTGCACTCTTGGGGACACAAGCACCATGAGTGAAATAAACATGCTGCCTTCAGTGATCCAGGAAGCTTTCCCTTTGTTTACAGCTTCCTGTCCCCATGGAAGGAAGGTATAGCAAAGGGAAAAGCTTCCAGGGCCACTGAAGGCAGCATGTTTACTTCACTCAAGCTGCCTGCAGCACGAAGAATGCAGTGCTGGAAATAAAAATGGTGAAAAAACACCGGATTCCACCAGGGGAAGGAGAGGGTCCTACATAGATGATGGGACTGTGGAGATGGAGAGAAAAGGGTAAGAAGATGCTAGATCTCTGTGGGGGGGAAAAGAAGGAAAGGGGAGGACAGCAATGCCAGATCACAGGAGGGGGAAGGAGAGAGAGATGCAGAACACGGATGGAAGGGAAGAGAGATATGCTAGGCTGCAAGGAGAGAGATAGCAGACTATGGGAAGGGAAGGAGGGAAATGGACCAGGATAAGGGGGGAGAGAGGGAAGGAGAGAGAGATTCCAGACCACAGATCTGGTATCACACTCTTCTCCTTCCCGCAGTCTAAAATATCTCGCTCACCTTTCCTTCCCTCCCACCATGATCTGGCATCTATCTCTCCTTCCTTCTCCCTCCTTCTTCCCTTTCCAGTGATCAGACATCTCTCTTCTTCCCTTCCCCTTTTCTCATGGTGTTTCCAGTTCAGATTTGGCATTCACATTTCTATTTCTGATTTGTGTTCCATTGTTTTGTATTTGGTGAAGATCTGTCTGTGTTTTGTGTATGAAGAAGTCATTTAAAGTTGCTTTATATGTGATAGTAATGGTGGGTGGGGGAATTGGGAAAAGGGCCAGGTAGAAGAGGGGTTTCCTCCTTAATTTCTGCCCTGGGCCCCCCGATGTCTAAAACTGGCCCTGCTATCCAGAAGTTTAAATGTTTTTAATCTCTTATTTTATCATTTGTTTTCCACACTTTATCATCCCATTCTTTGCCCCATGCTCTGACACTTTCCAGAGGGTGTGTTCTGCTATGCATTATTGGCCACCTATTCAGAATTGCCAGTTCTCTGATAAAATACTGCTTTCAGGGAATGCAGATGTTTTAAGGACTGAAAATGATTACAGATTGGTTCAAATGATTTTGTAACTTAGAGCTACTGCAGCTCCTGTCTTGCTGTTGTGCCTTAGGTTTCATATTCACACCCAATCTTAGCATCGTATTCGTTGAATGTAACAGGTTACTGAATATCTGGGTTACTGAGGTGAAACCAGTTGTCAGTTGTTGAGAAATTTGGGGAAAGGTGAGAGAGTTGCTGGACAGATCTTGACATTTGCCAGGGCTCTCTTAACATCACAGAAGTGTAGCAAGTTTTCTTTCCTGGAGAAATCTATGTAGTGCAGTGACTACTTGAGCGATAGGGGAAGAGTGTGGAGGAGGAATGAAGGACTTGGGGGAGGAAGAACACTTCATGGTTCTAATTTTGTCTTTCCTGTTCTCTTGCTCTGTTGTGTCCCAGCTGTATGTTTTTTTCCAGACGCCAGGAAGTCTCTCTGTTCACCTCTTCCCTCTTGGGCTCCTTCATGTCAAGTTTTTGTTCATTTTCCTTTTTCACAAGCCATGGGTTTAACTTTATTTCTTTTCTTCCTGGTCTCTTTCAAATTATTTGTTGACTTTCACAAACAAACACAAAAGAACAATCGCTTTGTATAGAAAACAAGGCTACACTACGGAAACTTGTCTTTTTTCTTAGTTCTCCATTAAAAGTGGAATTGTAGGGAGAAGGGGAGATGAGACAAAAACAAGCTCTTCCCAACCCCCTGAGGTGGGGGTAAATGTTTTTAAAAAAATAAAATAAAAAAATTGTATAGTAGAGGTCACAAAGTTACAATACAGGCAGTCCCTGAGTTAAGAATGAGTTACTTTTTTAAAGCTGTTCTTTTGTCGAATTTGTATGTAACTCAGAACTTGCAGATTTTAAGATTCTTGCTGTTTACCTCTGCTCCCAGCTGACAAAAGGGCCAACTGTCCCTAGTGTTCCCTTTAAGGTACAGCATGCACAACCACACTCTTTTCTTAATATGGCCATGCGTCATTCCTGAATCTGCTGCAGGAGAAGTAGAGGAGTCTGTGCCCCACTGGAAATATTGCTCAGTGAAATAAAATCAAATGAAGCTGCAACCGCGTTCTTAAGTACGAGTCGTACTTAAGTCAGGTGCCTGTAACTCAGGGACTGCCTGTATCTGTTAGTGTAACATATTTGATTGTTATATCACACGCTAGAGTGTCTATGAGTCAGCATTTTAACTTGGGATGTTGCTGATGGGCAATGATTTTAACCAGTGAAAATGTCTCTAACTATACTGGATCCCAAAATATAAAACTATTTTTTTTTTGGGGGGGGGGAGGAGAATCATTTATTAACACTATTTTTTGCCTCAGAGCCCATTATGATGCCCTTTTAATACGCAGGTAACATGCAAAAAGCAGGTTACCATGAGATTGTGTTAAGGTGTTAGCAGTAGTTTCCATCTTTCTCTGTGTTAAACCATATGTTGCTGAATTTTTTTTTTTTTTTTAGAATTTTTCTTTCAGGGACCATGGCATACAGAATGGGGTGATATTTGTCAGTAAAGCATTGGTCATGGGTAAGAAACAGGCAAACAGAGAAAACCTTGCCTTAAAGTTCCAACACTACAGGAGAATGGCAAGGGGGACGTCCTTACAAGAAAAGCATTTTAATTAAATGGAGAAGTCCAGATCCTCTTCATTTTGATCGCTGGCAAAGGCTTATTTTTGACTTAGCTATGTTTCGAGAGGAGAGAGGCTGGCTCTGGGGAGGGACCTCGGTGGCACAAATTTCAGGCTATTTGGGAGAATTATTGGTTATCTTTGCCTCATGAAGATTGAAGTTTGCTACTGAATAGGTAGTTTTCTTTCCCAGTTGATATCTTTATTTCATTCATTTGTTTTTAAAGAAGCTGTGGTAAGAGCAGATAGCGTATCTGGTTTTAAGAAAGGGTTGGACAAGTTCCTGGAGGAAAAGTTGAGAAAGAAACCACTGCTGCCCTGTATTGGTAGCATGGAATATTGCTACACCTTGAGTTTTGGCCAGGTACTAGTGACCTGGACTGGCCACCATGAGAACGGGCTACTGGGCTTAATGGACCATTGGTCTGACCCAGTAAGGCTATTCTTATGTTCTTAAAGAATTGAAAGTAAGCCTTCTACAAGTACAGTCATGTTAGCTATGGTTGTGGTGTCAGCGGGAGAATGGGCCGAGGAAATTTCCCGATCAGTTGCTCACGTCCTTTCCGACTGCATCTCCTGCTCTCTGCCTCAGCGCCGTCCTGCTCTCCTGCCCCGACTCTCCTTGTCTTTCCCGGGCTTGCGGAAAAAAAACAACAACCAGTAAAAAAAGTTTTCTTTCCTGCTCTGCCGGGCATGGAGAGCCAGCGCATGCGCAGACCATCTATAAATGGTTTGCGCATGCGTCGGGATCGCTGGAGCATTTTCCGTGCGGTCAGTTGGGGGGCGTAATTCCAATTGCCCTCATTTGCATGAGGTCGCTTAATGAATCAGCCCCACGGATTGGATGGCTCATAGATCCGATCCGATCCATGGCCTTAGTGAATCTAGCTCTATCAGGAAAATGGGGTTTCATTCATCATCTCTTGAGTGTCTCTGGCAGAGCCTGAATTACCTTTTAACTGAGCAATACATTACTCTTTATTTTCAATGAATAGTAAGGTATTTTGTCTGATTCCTGAAATAAGATAATTATATATCACTAATAAACAGTGTTCTGCATTTTGCTACCGATCAAAACAGTTTAGTTGTCTTGCTGTTCTGCCCTTTGACCTAGAATCTGATAGACAAAATCTACTTCAGGAGAGCATCTGTGCCTGTTGGACATCACTGCAGGATGGAAGTCAACCTGTTCTGAGCTCTTTGGGGAGAGTGGGATAGAAAATGAATGAATTAAATAATTGATTAAATTTAATTTATTAAAATAAAGCCATTCAAATCTTTCGAACCATTTTTCAGTAACTTTCTCCATAGCATGTCCACTTAGTTGCAGGCTAAGGTTCATGAAAGTTCGAACTGAAAAAACAGGTATGTTAGCAAGTTATAACATGCTGCAAGATGCTTAGAGTGCTGGTTAGAGAATGACACGGGGGAAAAGTTTGTCCCCATCCCCATGACCACCTTCCCTGCCCCGTCCCCACGACCACTGTCCCTGCCCTGTCCCCCAACTACTGTCCCCACAGCATCCATACAAGCCTCAGTACTGCAATATTTAGCTTATTCCTTCCTCATAAATCAAATTTCTGGCTGCTGAACTAGAGAAAGAGATGTTCAACTGGCAGGGCTTTGTTTATACATTTTTATTAACACAACTAATATACTACTTTATCCTAAAGCAAAAAAATTCAAACTTCTAACATCAGATCCTATTGTCTGACTGGAATTTACTTTATTTTCTGTATTTTCTTTTTTAATTCAAATTATTGATTTTAATTTAATTTTACTCACTGAATACTTGTTGGGATGTACATCTCTTGTCTTTATCTCTATATTTCCTATCTGAATATGTTTAATGGATTTTATTATTTGAATTATTATATCTTTACTAATTAATAATTGTTTTCTCAGGTACTTTAGTTAGATTATGAACCTTCGGAACAGTTAGGGAACTTCCAGGTATCTAATTTTAATTTTAATTTATTGTAACCCATTCTGAGCTTCTGGGGAGGACGGGCTATAAAAATGAACAAATAAATAAATATGGTTTAGTAATGTCAGCCCAAAAGTTGATGTATGCAGTTAACAGCAATTTAAAAAAAATATTGAACATGAAACACTGGGCTAGAAACGTGGTATATGGGAAGAGAAACAATTGGATAAAATGTTTTAAAATGCTAATGGCAATCAATGAAACTAGTTGTGAAATACTTGAGCAGATTGTTGACTTAAGATGAAGGTGCTGAAGGAATGATTTCAGAATGCTGAGCTTAAACATCAGAATGGATCCAAGTCATGACAGATATGGAACACGTGAATATCATCATATTTGCTGCTTTCTGTTGTACCAGGACATACTGTCGTTGGTTGGGGATTTATTTATAATCTTTTGGGGGTTAAGTTTTCTTATGCATCCTAACAAATTCTAATTTGCAATAATGTTGGGTTTTCATAATGCCAAGAAGAGAGAGCAGAATTTATTTGGGCTTCCACAGTTCTCTTGATTATCAGGTATTCCCCTCATAATATCATTTAGACAACTCTGCAATATTCAATTGGACTAGTTAACCAAAATTTAGTGGGAGGAAGACATTGGACTGTAAAGTTCGCTATCTCTGCTACAGTCTAGTGACATATTAAAACTGAAAGGGCTCTGGAAGATGTTTCATTCTTTCGGCATTAATTTTCTTGGTCGCCTTGCATGAGACATGAATACTACTACAGAAAATAAATTGGTATGTTTTCTGCATGACACAGTGAATCAAAGGGCTCTGTAGATCCTTCCAGGCTCATAATTTCCCTGAGCAATGCTGGTGGTCTTATCTGGCTTCACTTCTGGAGCTTAAATACCACTGCCTACATTAGAGCATTTTGAGGGTGGTAGAAAGTTAATAGGCGGTCCAAGAGGCTTTCTTAAATATCCTTTCTCAAACCTAAAGTATGTTTTGAATTTGAAAATGTAATTGATTGTAAAAGCAAACAAATCGTAGAACAGTAGGTTAATTCCTTTGATCTGTAGTCAAAATACCTAGAATGTTTTGAAAATATGTCTCGTTGGACTTCCTGGTGATATCCATTGGCTTCAGTAATGTGATTGCAGCCTCTTATGTGGCGTTCCTTCCCTTGATATGTTGGCTTCATTTCGTTGTTACGAAGTAGAAAACAGGAGGAAATACTGTTGGAAACTCAGCAGCTCTGTGCCTTGAATCATAGCAGGCATGCTGGCCTTGAGGAGACATTTAGCTTTCTTAAGAGCCATACACACACAATACTGTACCTAACGAGGGAAAGAATAAAACTACAGAGATGATAACAAAATGGAGAAGGGAAGCAGGTGGGAAGAAAGAGAAGGAAACATCCAGACAAATGAGAAGGAGGCCATTGAGTGTAACCCTGGTCCCTGGAGACCACACTTGGTCAGTCTGGTTTTCAGGGTATCTACTTTGAATGTGCATAAGAGATATACAGTATACATGTCCTCTCTACTGTATGCCCATGTCTCATATGTATTAATTCTGAAAATAAGACTGGCTGGATAGTTCCTGTTGCATATCCAATAATGATAGCAGCCACTGTGTTGGTGTTGGACACCTATAGAGAGGTGGCAGATGTTAGCTGAGGTTATCAAAAAGAAGCCTTCGGCAATAGTCTTGAACTCCTTAACTTGCTTGAAACTGTACACATTTTTATCATGTACTAAAAAGGAATAATACACAAATGCCCCCCCCCCACCCCCACCCCCACACGCACTTGAGTTGCCTTCCTGCAGTTAATGAATAATAGTGGCTGCCATATGAGTTTTGGCAATATTAAGCATGCAAGAAAATAAGTGAAATAAAACTCTATAAAGTATATAAATCTTTCCTTTTGGCTAAGTCTTAAGCTTATAGCTAAAGAGACATATGAGCAAGAAACTGTTTTATTTTACTTTTGTGATTATGATAAACATACCGAGGGCCTCAAAATAGTATCTGGCAGGCTGCATGTGGCCCCCGGGCCGTGAGTTTGAGACCACTGTTCTACAGCAACCCACCTACATGGAAACAGGAAGTGCTGCAGAGTGAAGATTTCCAGAGCAGGCCGATGGCAGAAGGATCATGTCGCTAACACTACTGGCTGCCCAAAATTTTTAAATTGCAAAGCTGGAGAAGGTACTGGGGACAGGGGAGACTCACAAAAGGCACACCCAGCCAGAGGGTGAGGGATAAACTGGAGAGAGTGAAAACAAAACCCAGACAAACACCTTCCAGTCCATAAAACCGTCCGGACACCTGGACAGTCCTCAAAATAGAGGATATGTCTGGTAAATCTGGACGTCTGGTAACCCTATGAGGTTTAACTTATATTACCTCAAGAAAGGAAGATATATAGTGGAATAGGGTACTAAAAGAAATCCTAGTTTTCTCTGCATATCTCTTCTCCAAGATAGTGTCTTGCAGTTGAAGATCTTGACTTTACTCTTCAAAATTGATTTTTTTTTCCAGTTTTCTATACTGTTCTCCCAAAGGAGCTCAGAATGGTTTATGTTAATTTATTCAGGTACTCAGGCATTTTCCCTATCTGTCCTAGTGGGCTCACAATCTGTCTAATGTACCTTGGGCAGTGGAGGGATTATGTGACTTGCCCAGGGTCACAAGGAGCAGCCTGGGTTTGAACCCACAACCTCAGGGTGCTGAGGCTGTAGCTTTAATTACTGCACCAATGGCAGCTTTTTATTCTATTTGCTTTTACAGTCCTTAAATACAGTGGCGTAGCGAAGGTGAAAGCTGCCCACCCCCTCTTCTTTACCCCTCCTTCCCTGCCCACATCCCTTCCCTATATCTTAACTTCTTCTGCATCAGCTGCATTTCCAACTCACTGCCCACATTGGCATTGGCTTTCCCTATTACATCACTTCCTAGGCATGGGACCCAGAAGTGACATCAGAGGGAGAGCTGACACTTGTATGAGCAACAGGTTGGAGATGCTGCTCACGCCAGCAAAGGGCTAGAGGTATGGTGGAAGGAATGAAAGCGCGCAGCAGGGGGAGGAGTAGGAAGGAGCAGGGGAATGGCGAGGAGGAGGGGTGCCGAATCCCTCACCAAGACAGCGTCTGGGGCAGACCACACACTGCACCCCTAATTACTATGCCACTGCTTAAATACATACCTATTATGGTATATGTATAATCTGTTCAAGGGGGGGAAGTATCTTCTAATTTACTCCCTTTTATCAAGGTGCACTAGAGGTTTTTAGTGTAGGTCAGTGAGGTAAATGATTACATTTGCAGACGATACAAAGTTATTCAGAGTAGTGAGGACACGGAAGGATTGCGAAGACCTACAAAGAGACATAAATATACTCGAGGATTAGGCCACGAAATGGCAAATGAAGTTCAATGTGGATAAGTGCAAGGTGATGCATGTCGGTAACAAAAATCATATGCATGCATACAGGATGTCCGGTGCTATACTCGGAGAGAGCCCCCAGGAAAGAGACTTGGGAATACTTGTAGACAATTCAATGAAACCGTCTGCACAATGTGCGGCAGTGGCGAAAAGGGCAAACAGAATGCTTGGAATGATTAAGAAGGGGATCATGAACAGATCTGAAAAGGTTATCATGCCGCTGTACCGGGCCATGGTACGCCCCCACCCGGAATACTGCGTCCAACACTGGTCGCCGTACATGATAAAGGACATTGTACTACTCGAAAGGGTCCAGAGAAGAGCAACAAAAATGGTTAAGAGACTGGGGGAGTTGCCATACAATGTGAGGCTAGAGAAACTGGGCCTCTTCTCCCTTGAAAAAAGGAGACTGAGAGGGGACATGATCGAAACATTCAAGATATTGAAGTGAATTGACTTAGTAAAGAAAGAGAGATTGTTCACCCTTTTCAAGGTGAAGAGAATGAGAGGGCACTTGCTAAAGTTAGAAGGAAATAGATTCTGTACAAACATAAGGAAATTCTTCTTCACACAGAGAGTGGTAGAAATCTGGAACACTCTTCCAGAGGCTGTTATAAGGGAAAGCACCCTTCAGGGATTCAAGAAAAGGTTGGATAAGTTCCTACTGGAATAGAACGTACGCAGGTAAGGCTATACTCAAATAGGACATTGGTCTTTGACTTAAGGGTTGCCGTGTAAGCGGACTGCTGGGCACTATGGACCACTGGTCTAACCTAGCAGCAGCAAATCTTATGTTCATAAGTGCTCCGATGGGTCAAAATAATTCTTTGAGCGTCGGAGCATCTATCACGCCGGCCTGCGCTAAAAACCTCTAGCTTGATAAAAGGTGCGATTTCAGGGCATGCAAGCAGATGGAGTTGGGACCAAAAACTAAAAGTACTAATATATATAAACAAACCCTAAGGTGCAAGACTCTGGAACAGTCAGCAGATGTAAATCAATCACTAAATTTAAAAAATAAAATCATTCCCCCTACCGTTGTTATCTCCCTCCCTCCATGCTGTGCCTTGCCTTCTGGCCTGCCCCGTTGTGTTATCTTCGGGCCAACTCCCTCTTCCTCAGTGCAGTGCACAAAACTGTGGGCATCGGCTCCTCGTGCGTCCCGCGCCTCATCTGGAAGCCTTCCCTCCAACATTGCGTTGTCAGAGAGAAGGCTTCAGGTTCAGGTGTAGGACACGCATAGGAGCCTGTGCCCACGGCTTTGTGCCCTGCAGCACTGAGGAAAAGGGAACTGGTCCGAAGTCAACACCACATCGATCGCACCATGGACCGGCGGCTGAAGAGCACTGTCTGGGGCCCGATGCATGTGCCCTTCCTATTTTTAATTCACCAGGCCCCTTCCTCTCAACCCGTACCTATTTTTAATTTGGAACGACACTGATTTTTATGTACTTTTGAGAAAACAATTATACTAGATTAATTTTTGGATTACTGCAGGTTAACAGAACTCTAATTTTTATCTTTTTCTTACATTTCTCTTTCTGCTCTTCAGCATGACTGTCTAAAACAACACAGGCATACTTGCTGTTTCTTTCAAGAATGAACTCTTTTAAGTCACTTTTGAACTGTCATGAGTTGTTCCTTCAACTTTTTCCTAAAAATAAAAAGGTTGTTCTCCCTGGCCTCCGCCCCGTTACCTTTTTTATCATTCTGGCACTCTCCCTCGCCGGACGCAGCTGCCTGGTCCCTGTGAGCAGTGACCGCTCCTGCCACTGAGTCTTCTTCCTTTTCCTTGCAGCAGAGCAGTACACAAGGCTGCCTGCCCGGTCAAACGCCACTTCCTGCGATAACTCGGTTCTCGCGGAAAGTGACGCGGAACCGGACAGGCAGCCTTGTGTCCGCTCTGCCGCAAAGAAAAAGAAGATGACTCAGCAGCAGCCACGTCCAGCAAGGGAAGGCGCCAGAATGAATAAAAAGGTAACGGGGGAGGGGTATTTGCTCCATAAGATGCACCCCTTATTTCCACCCCCTTTTGGGGGGGAAAAAGTGTGTCTTATGGAGCAAAAAATACGGTAATCTGGTCCCCGTCCCCTTTCATCCCCATTGATTTCCAATCCATCCCTCTCCTTACCCCATTTTTTTAAATCCATCCCCTCCCATCCCTCCAATAGTAATGACATTTGGCCACAACCCCGTTCACATCTCTTAATACAGCTGTTGTAGCCCTTCATGTTGCATGAAAAACCATAAACACGCCTTACAATCACTACCATCTTTATCATAATCCTCTCTTGCCCTTTTTATCCACAACTGACATCACATTTTACCTACAAGTAGTGCAAAGCTCCAATAACTATAGAAAGCTGGATGCATCCTAGGCGGACATACCAAATATGTTCATGTATGTGAGCCTTGGAGTAGAGAATGACACGGGGATACATTTTTCACCATCCCCGCAGGAGCTAATTTTCCCATCCCATCCCGGCAAGTTCTTTTCCTGCCCCTGCCCCATCTCTGCAAGCTCCGTCCTCATCTGCACAAGCTTCAAACACTTTAAAATCTTAAGTGTTCGAGGCTTCTGCGGTTAAGGCAGAACTTAAAGGAATGGGACAGCGACAAAACTCATGAGGATGGGACAGAGAAATTGAGTTCCTACGGGAACAAATTTGTCCGCATGTCATTCTCTGCTTTGTTGATCCCTTGGGTCCTTCCACTGATCCCTCTGAAAAAGGTTCTGTGGTTCCTGAAAGCTCTTGTACATCATCTTTGGACAATTCTGTGTTGGTCTGAGAAGAAGACACCTACACCATAAAAAGAAAGAGGTTATGTGTCTGCTAGAAATGAAAAACAAAAAAGTAATGGGTGAAAAATTCAATATTTATTTCTATAGTGAGAAAGGAAGGGATCAGTGAAGAACTTTAAACGCTCCCTTCCCATCCTAAAAAAATAGCTAAATTAGCTTAAAAAAGGATTAAAGAGAAGAAGGGTTTGATCTTTACTTTTGGTTAGCATAGCCTGCAACAGAAAGGTTTCTTTCTTATGCCTCTTTCTTTTCAGGTGATCCTTCTTTCAGGCACATTCTTCAGCCTAGCAGAACCCCTCCCCGCCTCCTTTTTTTTGACACATCTATTTGTTTTCTGTTTCCACTCCTTTTCATTCTCCCTTCTCTGTATTTCCTTTATATTTTTTTCCTCGCCCCCTCTGAGCTCCTATTTTTTGTCTTTCTTGTTCCCATATTCGGTTCTCCTTTTTTTCAGTTGTTCTTTTTTCTTCTTTGCTTTGAATAGCTCTTTTCTCTTTTGTGGGGGAAGGGGAAGGGTAGAACAGGGAAGCAAGCCTTGAAGCAGAGAGGAACTGGAAACCTCCTTATGCTCATGCCACTGCAATGCAAAGCTGCCTGTAAAAAGGGTTTTATTGTATAGTTATGCTCAGATACATGATGTGGTTTCTTTCTAACCCCCTTTTTTGGTTTATAGTTGGGACATATTTTATCAAAAGCAACTTGGACATAAAATCACACTCTGATGTTGGAGTCTAGGGGAAGTGCCAGTCCAGAGGTTCAAACCAATAGCTGCTGTACATTTGAGGCTAGGATGGACCTTTTTGTCTCTGCTGTTGGATTGGCTACAGACGCACAGCAATGTTCCCTCTAAGGACTTGCTGGATGCGTGCAAATATTTTTTTCATGTGAGTGAGTGACAACTTCTAAAAAAAAAAAAAAAAATGTTTTTGGGAACTGGCTTAATCCCACTTTGGCTCCTTGTTGCAATGATTCTTGTTGTCCAGTCCACTCTGGTCACTCTAGCCCACTCTAGGCTTCCGAGAGTTAGACCATGGCCAACAATCATCCCCTTAAGGCAGTGTCTCTCAAACTTTCTGAAGCCGGGCACACTATGCCACGGCTTGAGGCACCCAGAAGTGCATGGACATCACCGTGATGGCATCACGCATGTGCATGACATCATCATGTCGACATCCGCACATGTGCAGAGGCCCTCCAGATAGGCCCTGAGATGCCAGTAAGGGGTGCCTGCAGGGAAGAGGGCCGGACAGAAGGAGAGGCACTGGCACCAGCTGATTGCCTACAGCAGTGTTTCTCAACTACTTCCAGCTAAGTACCCCCTAAGTCTAACAAATATCAACTGAATACCCCAACTACAGGCCTCCCTAGGCTCACCCAAGCTCTGCCCCAGATCCCATCCCCCTTACTAATTCTAATGCAATGTTTTCCATTCATTTTTCATATACACACTATATACACAGCAGATATAAATTCTCAAAACAGACACATTTCAATCACTATATTGAAAATAAAATCATAAGAATATCCTTACTGGGTCAGACCAATGGTTCATCAAGCCCAGTACACTTCTCCCTCCATATTCGCAGTTTCCGTATCTGCGGTTTTGATTATTCTCGATTTTTCAGCCGCTGACTTTGCCCCCCTAAAAACGTCATCATTACAGTTTTTTCCTTTAATTGTACAGTACAGGTATCAATAAAAATGTTTATCACTTACCATTACTATACTGTAGCTCTGAAAATCGCTGATTCCATGCTTTCTCCCAACTCCATCTGTTTGCATGCCCTGAAATTGCTGCTTGCTGCCTGCACTGAAATCACGCGTTTCCTTGCTATTGGACTTAGCTAAGTGTTGGCGATATCCTCAGGTTACTTTCTAGAGTGGGATTGGTCTGCGAGCAAACCTTGGATGATAATCAGCCTCATAGGCGGGGCTGAACTTGTTTAACCAATCAAAAACAAGGTAGTGAAGTTCCGGGACTGAAACGATTGGGATTCTTTTATTCTCACAAAGACAGTTTGAGGGGAAAAAAAAAAGGTCTGGACACGGCAAACAGGGAGGGAAGGCTCGAGCTAAGGCCAAAACTTGCTCATCCCGAGCAGGGCTGCAGTTTCCCATAGGGCGCATGCACAGGTTGCTGAGAAAGGGCAACTATGCTGAACATGTTGGTGCCGGCGTCCTTGTCTATCTGGAGTGCTGGAGTATCTGACCGCTGAGATCTTAGCCGCGCACGATAACAAGAAGACTCGTATCATCCCCAGGCACTTGCAGCTGGCCATCCGCAACAATGAAGAACTGAATAAGTTATTCGCGGTTTTTCATATTTGTGCCTACAGCCGGAACGTATCCACCGCAAATACAGAGGGAGAAGTGTAGCCCGTTCTCACGGTGGCCAATCCAGGTCACTAGTACCTGGCGAAAACCCAAGGTGTAGCATTATTCCATGCTACCAATACAGGACAAGCAGTGGCTTCCCCCATGCCTTTCTCAATAACAGATTATGGACTTTTCCTTCAGAAACTTGTCCAAATCTTTCTTAAAACCAGATACGCTATCCGCTCTTACCACATCCGCTGGCAACACGTTCCAGAGCTTAACTATTCTCTGAGTGAAAAAAAAAAATAATTTTACCTACTGGCGATCCTCTGCAGGCTGCTGTAATTAGCTTTAAAGGCGAGACCGGGAGGTTAGGGTGGAAGCCGGAGGACGCTAGAGAGAAGGGGGAAACATACAGGTCTTCGGCAAATCAGGCAGCGCTGGTGCTGCACCGTATAGGGAAGTCAGCTGGCAAGCGCCTCTCTTCCTCCTCAGTGTGCCACGGCACACTTGGAATCTCAGTAGGCACACAGTTTGAGATACACTGCCTTAAGGGTTGCCTGTGGAAGTTCAGTGTTTCTAAGGAAACACCCAGAGACAAGTCTGTCAAGGGTAAGGCAAGAACAGGTAGAAGTCCTATTTTCTGCCTCCCTAAAATAGGCTGAGTAAATCTCCCCAAATACTAAACAGTTCCTGGACTGACTTTTTTGGTTCAGCAAAGTCCTGATTCATAGGTGGCCAATCAAAATAGAGTCAGAAAGTCTTTTCAACACTGCAGTCTTTTATACAGTCAAACCTTGGTGTGCAAGCATAATTCGTTCCAGAAGCATGCTTGTAATGCAAAGCACTCATATATCAAAGCAAATTTCCCCGTAGGAAATAATGGAAACTCAGCCAATTCGTTCCACAACCCAAAAACTTTAATACTAAATACTATACGTACTTGTATTGCGAGACCTTGCTCATTTAGAACAGTCACTATACTCCTGCAGCGTCAGAGAGAGAAGAACCATTGGCTCAATTGTGATGATGTAACTAACGCATGTATACTGCATGTACTCGTATTGCAAGACTTTGCTTGTATATCAAGTTAAAATTTAATGAAATATTTTGCTTGTCTTGCAAAACACTTGCAAAACAAGTTACTTGCAATCCAAGGTTTTACTGTATTTAATTTCTTATGCAAATTGAAATGTAAATTAGTTCAGCCAAAGCAATCCTAGGGCTCTGATTTTGCCTTTTTCTCTCTCTCCCTCCAAAAATCAAGTCCGTAGCGCCCTGCCAACCCGGTGGCATGTTAAAAGCACGTCAGACATTGGCATGCCGACAATCCCATGCCGACATCTGCACGCAGGACCAATGCGCTCTGCCGGTTCTGCAGCTTTCATGCCTTACCATTAGCATTCTGAGGGGGTGTGGACGTGGAACTGCCAGTATACTGAAAACTTTCGAACAGCGAGGGAACAGAAGTTTTCAGTGTATTGGGAGGGTTTTCCCCTCCCAAGCCACCCCCCCCCCCCAACGGGAGCGCGACCAGTTCTAAGTGTATGGGAGGGGGTTCCCCTCCACCCCCTCAGAACGCTAACGGTAATGCTTAAAGTGGCGGAACCGGCAGCGCACATTGGCCCTACATGCAGATGTCTGCACGGGATTGCGGTGCGCCAATGTCCTGCACACTTTCATTGGTGTACCCCCAACCAAGCCCTCCCGGAAACCCAAGTGTGTTTCTGATACTGTGTTCTCCCACAAGAACTCCTTCCCGGGCCCCCAGTTTCCCGTGACAAGATGTACATCCTGTCACAGTGACCCTTGGTAATTCACTTAACCCTCTATTGCCTCAAGTGCATAAGCTTAGATTTTGAGGCCACTGGGGACAGAGAAAGTACCTCTATATAATAAATGCATTACCTTTTACTCAGGAAGGCCTGCAGAGCCTTGTCTGTCCTGAATGTTGAAGGGGTATCACCCTCTGAGGCCCACACCAGCACCCCACCTTTCCCAGGTCTCAGCATTACCATATTTGTGATTTCCCCAGGGTTACTAGCAGGAATGGAAGAAAATTGAAACCCACATCTACTCCCGGATTCTGTAACTGGCGCCCAAGTTGGTGGCCGCCTTAAAAGCGGCTGACAATTGCATGTCAATCACTCAGGGGTGGCAGTGATCAGATAGCCTGAAAGGCTGAGTGTGTCCCAAGGATTGGGTTAACCCCTGTTGTAGACATAAAGCAATATTAATTTAACGGGATGGATGAAAACTGAGCTAGCTACTCTATGAAAATACTCCTCTCATCCCTATATCACTCCCTAAGCCATGGGATACAACAAAGAAAGGCCCCGTTTGTCCCTTTTGACAAGGAGCTATCTGGTCCCTTTCTGAAAGAGAGGATGTCATTTATAATTGTTGTACTTTATAATGCTACCAGGAATACAGGAATTAGGTATGCAGAGCTTCCACAATAAGGTGTTAGGACAGAAAAAGCATACATAAGAACTATCAAACGTGCTGTTTTTACTTTCATCTTTTATTTCAGAGGACTGTTACTACATCATATTTACGAGGGTGGTTTTAAAAGTTTGATAAAAAAGTAAGTTAGACAACATAGTTTCTCCATTGAGGATATTCACTTAGTCCAGCAAGTTTTCAGTTTTTTCGTAGGAAAAATAACTTACAAAAAAACCTGGAATCTCACTGGACTAAGGCTCCGATGCTCTAAAATTGCTTTTAAAATCCTGCGGGTTGATGTGGTGCCAGTAAAATGTCTGATTTGAAAACGGTGATCGATGTTCAAACAACTTCATATGGAAGTTTCATGGAAGTTCACCATAATCCCATCAGATTAGTCATAGGAGAAAGCAACTGGCACATGCGCAGAATAGCTATGTCTCAGGGAAGCATGAGCATCAATCATACACATGCCTTCATTGGCGCATATCATAAAAGGGGAGGGACAGAGATTTAACAACAAACCCTGCAAATGTGAAAATGCAAGATATATGAGATGGCCTATGTACCTAAGGCCACGTCCATAGGAAGGGCCTTAGGCGCCTGGGCCAATCAGGCTCTAGGCTCCTGTGGGTTGGGCAGGGGAGGGGCAGACCTGTCTCCTTTGGAAAGGAGGCGGGCCTGCTGGCCGGCCAGTGCGAGGACCTGTCCATCCGTCCAACTTGCTAGGTGAGCCCGGGGAAGGGGGGTCTGGCAGGAGGGATTAGGCACCCTCCTGCCAGCAATCTTCAGGAAATGGTGGGTTGTCATCGGCAGGAGGGGATGGGCACCCTCCTGCCGCGATCATCAGGGGTGGGGGTCTGCCTTGATTGTCAGGGGACCTAATGGCAGGAAGGGTTGGGCACCCTCCTGTGGGCAATCATCAGGGACTGGTGGGGGTCTTTCGGCAGGAGGGATTGGGCATCCCGCCTGCCTCGTTTGTTTAGGGGAGGGGGGGGGGAGATTGGCGGCCGCTATACTAATCGTGACAGGGAGATCCCTTGTCGTGATTAAGTATAGCGGTCACGTCTACTGTAGCCCGGTTCTGTAACGGGCGGCTATAACATTTAAATTGGTTTACAGAATCGGGTTTATTTTGGGTGGTACTAGGCTCTATTCTGTATAGGACGCCCTTCCTGGGCCTAAATGCATGGTAGGTTTAGAGCATTGGGGCCTATGTGTATAGTCCTTAATGGAGACCACCAGGGTTTTGTCTAGGTTTGGGTGAGTTGAGGTCCCCTAAAACACCAGTGCTTTCTCTTAGATTTTGGGTTGGGAATAGTCAGTCTGGGTCCTGGGGTTTTCTAGAGGGAGAGAATTTGGGTCATCAAGGCTGGTGGCATTCCTTTTTTTTTAATGTGAGTGTTCCTATTGGTGCCAAGCCAGTTAACTAGGACACATTCAGATTTCCAAGGCATGGCTTCTAGCTGGACTGTATGGATTCTTATTATGGCTTTGCAGGGCAATAGGAACATGACTATGAAACTTATTTTCAAAGCATATGGGCATCTTAAAATGCCCAAATGGATGTCCATGTGCTTCAAATGTCCAAATCCCAGTTTTGCAAAGACAAAAAAGGAACTTCCAAAATTTGCAAATACTTCCAAAATAGCAAGGGGGCAGGAGGTTCATTGTTGGTCAAAGTAAAAATAAATGTATATTTTAATATTTAAGTAAAAGTACAGTGAAGAACACATTAAAAAGGTACTTAAGTAAAAGTGAAAAAGTTATTGCCAAATATAATACTTTTTATGTAAAAAGTACCAATTTTTATACTTTAGATCTCAATATGTATACTTTGAAGGAAAGGCGGGAGAGGGGAGATATGATAGAGATGTTTAAATAACCATAATCCAAAAAAAATGTTACTTGCTAGAGATGGGCTGTGTTCCCACGATAACCATTTAATACAAAAAGGCAGAGAAAAAGCCTCAAATTACATTAATTATCAGCAATCACTGAAGATCCAAAGCTGCATATATTCTTTTCATTGGCAAAAAACTCCACCATTACAAAAATGTAATTGTCAATTGGACACTTCACTCATCACAGTGCACAGGGAAAGAAAAAAAAAGAAGTTCTACTTAGCTTAAAGACATGGTCTAGGAAGTCACTGCCACCGCCGTTGTATTTCTTCCTCAATGGCCCAACTGGTGAAAAATTCAGCATCTATCAGATGCTTAGTCCAAAACCATGTCTAAATCCAACAAGTGCCTTGGATTTAGACATGGTTTTGGGACGTACACAAACAGATAGATTAAAAACTGACAAATCCCTGGGTCCGGACGGAATCCACCTTAGGGTATTGAAAGAACTAAAGGAGGAAATAGCGGAACTACTACAGCAGGTTTGTAATCTAACCCTGTAAACAGGCGTGATCCCAGAAGATTGAAAGATAGCTAATGTTACGCCCATCTTTAAAAAAGGATCGAGAGGCGACCCGGGGAACTATAGACCAGTAAGTTTGACTTCGGTTCCAGGGAAGATGGCAGAAGCGCTGATAAAAGACAGCATCGATGAGCATCTAGAAAGGAATAAACTGATGAAAACAAGCCAACATGGATTCTGCAAAGGAAGATCGTGCCTAACGAACTTATTGCATTTCTTTGAAGGAATTAACAAACAAATGGACAAATGGGACCCCATAGACATCGTATACTTAGATTTCCAAAAAGCCTTTGACAAGGTACCCCATGAACGCCTACAATGGAAACTGAAGAACCATGGGGTAGAAGAAGACGTACATAGATGGATCAAAAATTGGTTGGCGGGTAGAAAGCAAAGGGTAGGAGTGAAGGGCCACTACTCGGACTGGAGGATGGTCAGGAGTGGTGTTCCGCAGGGTCAATACTCGGACCGCTGCTGTTCAATGTATTTATAAATGATCTAGAAACAGGGATGAAGTACGAAATAATAAAATTCTCTGATGACACCAAACTATTTAGTGGAGTATGGATAAAAGAGGACTGTGAAGACTTACAAAGGGAACTGAACAAACTAGAAGAGTGGGCGACGAGATGGCAGATGAAGTTTAATGTAGAGAAATGTAAAGTCTTGCATGTAGGAAACAGAAACCCGAAGTACAGCTATACGATGGGAGGGCTGGTAATGGGTGAAAGTACCCTAGAAAAGGACTTGGGGGTAATAGTGGACAAGACAATGAAGCCATCAGCACAGTGCGCAGCAGCCTCTAAGAAGGCGAATAGAATGCTGGGTACTATCAAGAAAAGGTATTACAACCAGAACGAAAGAAGTTATCCTGCCGTTGTATCAGGCGATGGTGCGCCCACATCTGGAATACTGGATCCAATATTGGTCACCGTACCTTAAGAAGGATATGGCGATACTCGAGAGGGTTCAGAAAAGGGCGACACGATTGATAAGGTATGGAAAACCTTACATATACTGAAAGATTAGAGAAACTGGGGCTCTTTTCCCTGGAAAAGCGGAGACTTAGAGGGGACATGATAGAGATTTACAAGATCATGAAGGACATAGATAAAGTGGAGAGGGACAGATTCTTCAAACTTTCGAAAACTACAAGAACAAGAGGGCATTCGGAAAAATTAAGTGGGGACAGATTCATAACCAATGCTAGGAAGTTCTTCTTCACCCAGAGGGTGGTGGACACCTGGAATGTGCTTCCAGAGGGTGTTGGGGTTCAAGAAGGGGTTGGATGATTTCCTGAAGGAAAAGGGGATAAAAGGGCATAGATAGAGGATTACTATACAGGTCCTCGACCTGATGGGCCGCCGCATGAGCAGACTGCTGGGCATGATGGACCTCTGGTCTGACCCAGCAGAGGCACTTTTTATGTTCTTAAGTAAAGCTGCTTCAGGGATTAAAATTTGCTGAAAACTCTGCCGGCCCTTGGGTTTGCTGCCGGATTGACTTTGCCTGGATGTTACTTCACCTCTTTGAGACATTTTGGCACCTGTGGGGTATTTTGGGGGGGTGATTTGCTTGCTGAGTTAATGTCTGGGTGTGATTTGAGTGGTAGTGGAAGAATGGATGGGTTCTGCGGGGGGGGGGGGGGGGTCTTATTGTTCATCAGTTCCTTGTCTACTATGGATTGCGTGGTGGTGGGGTGAGTGGTCGTTGTGGATGGGTTGGATGCGATCTGTTGGGGTTCCTAGGGAAGGGGGGGGGGTCTTATTGTTCATCAGTTCCTTGTCTACTATGGATTGCGTGGTGGTGGGGTGAGTGGTCGTTGTGGATGGGTTGGATGCGATCTGTTGGGGTTCCTAGGGAAGGGGGGGGCAATCTGCTCCTTGGGTTTGGTGGGATTTGGGAGGTATGGATAATGAGAGATGTTGATGTTTGTAGATCGGATGTGTGTGTTTTGGGGGAGATTGTTCCTCTATTGTTGGGTTACATTCTGGCAGTTGCATTGGGTTTCTTGAGGGGTTTGAGAGGGGTTATATACTGCTGTTTCTCTCTCATTGTTCTTTAAAGATACTTGGCCTGGTGGGAGGGGCTCTGGGATGCTTGGGGCAACCCTAGGTTGTCCTTAGGGACAAAGGTGTTCATGAGGTAGTATGAGGGACATGCCTATGAAGGATAGGGGGGTTGGGGGAGGTTGGGTTTGTGTATGGTATTGGTGGTTGCTTTTTTTTTTTTTTCTTGTTTCCAGAGTTCCTTTTGTTCTTTTCGTCTTTGTTTCATCGTTTGTTTTGGTTCTGAAGTCTGCTGGAGGATGGCTCTCCTGGGCTTGCTGCTCCCATAGGCTTTGGGTGACCTTGCTCACCACTCTGATGGGGTTGTGGAACTGGTGGGTCCTCCCCATCATCCTTCTACTCTGACATTGGTTTCATCATTTCTCTTGGCCTTTATGGATCCTAATGGTTAAATTCATATCTTGGAATGTTAATGGGGTTACTTCACCTGTTAAGAGACAAAAGATACTACAGACCTTGAATCGTCACAAGGCAAATATTGCCTTTTTACAGGAGACGCATCTGATCTCTCTGGAACATGAGAAGTTTGCCCAATGGTAGGTGAGGCAGGTGGTGGGCACTGTTGCAGTACATCAGAAGGCCGGGGTTTTGATTCTTTTGCGGAAAACCTTGGATGTAACAGTGAAAGATGTCTTTATGTACCCATCTGGACGGTTTGTTTTGGCTCATGTTATTATCCCAGGACAAAGCAGGCAGCCTATTCTCACATATGGGTGTCGTCATCCATGGAGCCCAGATGCGGACAGCCTCGCAAGCAGACTTGCTTGTAGAAACTCAGAAGTTTCAAATCTGCTGCACCACGCATGCGCGATTGCCTTCCTACCCAGCACAGGGCGAGTCTCCTCAGTTGTCTGTGGAGCCGAGAAGTCTGTCTTTGAAGCTCTGCTCTCAACTTCGTTCGCTTCATGCCTTCTCTTCACCACGGTTTGTGTTATTTCCTTTTAGCCAAATTGCTGTGCCTCTTTTTATTTCTGTTAGTAAAAAAAAAAAAAAAGTTTTATTTTTTCATCTGACTGGTGGGACAGGTTGCGCGCCCGCAGACTGTGGGCTTCGACTTCACGGCAGCTATCTTCCCTCCTATGTCCTGGCCAGCCACGGGCTTCAAGAAGTGTAGCCAGTGCCAGCGTGCAATTTCTCTCATGGACCCACACCGCTGATGTCTCCGCTGTCTCGGGCCTGACCATAGTCTGAAGTTATGCGAGCGCTGTGCTTCTCTTCAACCTCGAGCCCTTAAACGTCATCGGATTCAAGTGGAAAAGCTGTTCAGGATGGACTCTTCAGCTACACCCTCATCCTCGATTTCTGACTTGGTCCAGACTACAACCGGGGGTCATCTTGTTTCCACAACTCCGACCTCGAGTCTTATCCGACCTTCCTCGTTTGGATCGTCTTTGGTCTCGAGTACACCTGCTTTATCTTCCCCTGAGCTTCCCTCAGGTCAGATACCTAAGCAGAAGGTTCCTGCAGTGGTCCTCAAGCTATCCAAGCATCAATTTTCCAAGCTGAAGCATGTTTCTACTGCCACCTCGGAGCCTTTAGCCTCAGCAAGTGGTCCAGTTTCAGACTCGGATCCACATTTGCAGGCTTCTCTCCAGACCATGTTAGAGCAGCAATTTGTTTAGTTACTGAGCAAATACGGTTCTGCCTCCTGCAGTCCAGCCTGGGCAGTCAGCAGTCTCCCGCGAGGTCAAGTCCCTGCCTGTGCCTTGAGCTGAGTCTACACACTCTATGCAAGGAGTCACGTTTTTGCTAGTGTCTCGACAGGAATCCTCACACTCCATACAAGGAGCCAAATCTTTGGGAGTGCTTTGAGATTCCTCGATCCAATTCACTGAATCTATGGGATTTCGATCTACAGTTTCTAGCCCTATTCATTCACCAGCGGCACTGCCCGTTTCCAGGCATAAGGCGAAGTCTCCTCGATCTCACCCAAGATCTTCTTTCAGGCAACACTTTGAGGCACAGGTCTTCTTCTGCAGAAAAGCCTTCCTCGTCCAGACCTCCATCCAGGCCTTCCAGCTCTTTAAGGCCTCCAATGCCTCAATCGAGGTCACCAATTGCAAACCCCGAGGACTCAACTGCTTCCAATGCTTCCTCCCAGTCTATCTTTTCCTTGGGTTACCAATACTCCAGAGAGACTTCGCCTTCGTTTGCGCCTCGAGGTCATCAAGCCCTTCTCGGGGCCAGGCTCTGGCAGATCAATTGTCCTTTACTTCCTTTCTTCATCAAATGGCTGTCGACCTGGATATTAAATTGGACGTTGGTTCGAAATACTCTAAGGAGTATTTAGAAGAAATGCATCTGCCTCAAACTTTCAAATGAAATCTGGAGACTCATTATGCTATACCTGCTGTTCCAGTCAATTGGAATTGAGGTACAGAACTCTACATTGCAAGGGTTTTGAGATTTCACAATTATCATCAATCCCTCCTTGTGGAATCCTCATTGAAGAGGACCCATACGTTCAGAGTCCTCAACTACAATTTTATCTTCACTACTTATTTTAAGTTCTTGATTGATCATCTTCCAGGTTTTATGAAAAACCTGGATCAACATAGACATGTGGAGTTTCTAGAGCTCACTGCTACCTTGGCGCAACTCCGATTACATCTTCTCCAGTCATCTTATGATGCCTTTAAACTTTCTTCCAGGGTCACTGCTTTTTCAGTAGTGATGCGCCGCCTGGCCTGGCTTCGCACCATTGATATGGACCCCAATCTTCAGGACCGTCTGGCTAATATTTCTTGTAAGGGCAATGACCTCTTTGATGAATCCATAGAGGCCGCTACCAAGAAGTTATCTGAACATGAGAAATCTTTTGCTTCAATTGTCAGACCAAAGCCAAAGCCAGCTCTTGCAAAAACTTCTCGACCTCTTCTATCCTTCCAGAGGCGTTATCCTTTAAGGGCTGTTTCTTACACTCGAGCACCTCCCAAGAAACAACAGCAGCAGAAGCAACAGAAACCTCAGCCTTCTGCCTCGCCTAAGGCTGCGCAGCCTTTTTGACTGTCTCAAACAGAGCATAACCTCCATCGTTCTGCCTCTGTCCTCCCTCCCCCCATAGAAGGTCGTCTCCATCATTTTTACTATCGATGGGAGACCATTACATCCGACCTCTGGGTACTGTCAATAATCAGGGAAGGATACTCTCTTCATTTCACTCAGGTTCCACCAGAGCTTCCTCCAAGAGAGTATCCTTCCAATCCATCCCAGAGCGCCTTTCTTCTTCAGGAAGCTCAAGCTCTGCTTCATCTCCGTGTCATCGAGGAAGTTCACTGGAACAGCAGAGCAGGGGGTTTTACTCTCGTTACTTCCTAGTTCCGAAGAAGATGGGTGATCTGCGACCCTTTTTGGATCTCAGGGCTCTCAACAAATTTTTAGTCAAAGAAAAGTTTTGCATGCTGTCCCTGGCATCCCTCTATTCCCTTCTAGATCAGAATGATTGGTTCTGTTCTCTAGATCTCAAGAAGGCTTACACTCACATTCCCATTCACCCAGCCTTCCGTCAATACCGCAGATTTCGGGTGGGGAATCTGCATTATCAATACAGAGTGCTACCCTTCAGCCTGGCATCATCTTCCAGAGTGTTCCCCAAGTGCCTAATGGTGGTAGCAGCAACTCTAAGGAACATGGTCTTCAGGTGTTTCCCTACCTAGATGACTGGCTCATCAAAGATTCAACATCTCAGGGGGTTATTGTAGCGACCCAATGGACACTAGTGGTTCCTACAAAGCTTGGGATTTGAAATCAACTTTCCCAAATCCCAACTTCAGCCCTCTCAGAATCTACAGTTCATCAGGGCTTTTCTGGACTATCCAACTCAGAGCATTCCTTCCTCAACAACGTCTGGATGGTCTTCTTCAGCTCTGTGACAAAGTGTCTTCCCGCTCTTCACTCTCAGCGAGACACATGATGTTACTACTAGGTCACATGGCCTCGACAGTTGACGTGACTCCTTTTGCTAGACTTCACCTCAGAATCCCTCAGTGGACCCTGGCATTTCAGTGGACGCATGCTTACGAAACACTCGACACATTATAGTCACTCCTTGGTTGAGACAGTCTCTCCGCTGGTGGATGCTCTCTTCCAATCTCTCCAGAGGTTTGCTGTTTCAGACACCCTCTCATCAGAATGTCCTCACCATAGATTCCTCGAGCTACGCTTGGGGGGCTTACCTCGACGGTCTCTGTACTGAAGGCCATCTCAATGTTGTTCTTGCTCAATTGATGAAGCCTCCATTTGAACCAATGTCTACGGCTCATCTGAAATATCTCACTTGGAAAGTGGTGTTTCTCATTGCCCTCGCATCTGCTCAAAGAGTCAGTGAGCTGCAAGCTTTAGTTGCTGATCCACCTTTCACAGTTTTCCATCATGACAAGGTGGTCCTCCTTACTCATCCTAAATTCTTACCTGAAGTGATTTCAGAATTTCATCTCAACCAATTGATTGTACTTCCAGTGTTTTTTCCAAGGCTTCATTCTCAACCTAGAGAATCAGCTCTTCATACTCTGGACTGTAAACGTGCTTTGGCCTTCTACTTAGAATGCACCAAACTACACAGATCTGCTCCTCAACTTTTTGTTTCCTTCGATCCGAATAAGTTGGGACATCCAATTTCTAAGCATACCATCTCCAACTTGATGGTTGCTTGTATCTCTTTCTGCTATGCCCAGGCTGGACTGCATCTACAGAGTCGAGTCACAGCCCACAAAGTCAGAACCATGGCGACTTCAGTAGCTTTCCTCAGATCTACTCCTATTGAGGAAATTTGCAAAGCTGCCACCTGGTCCTCAGTTCATACTTTCACCTCTCAATAGTCTGGATGTTTTCTCCATACGGGATGGCCATTTTGGCCAGAGTATTACAAAATTTATTCTCCAAAGTTGCCAACACTCCCACCATCCCATTCTGGTTAGCTTGGAGGTCATCCATATGTGAGAATAGCTGCCTGGGATAAAGCACAGTTACTTACCGTAACAGACAGCAGGCAGCCATTCTCACAACTCACCCACCTCCCCTGGTTGATTTCTCTGCTAGCTATCTGAACTGAGGAGACTCGCCCTGTGCTGTGTGGGAAGGCACTCACGCATGCGCGGTTCGGCAGACTCAGAACTTCTGAGTTTCTACAAGCAAGTCTGCTTGCGAGGCTGTCCACATCCGAGCTCCGTGGATGACGTCACCCATATGCGAAAATAGCTGCCTGCTGTTCTTGGATAACAACTGTTACGGTAAGTAACTGCGCTTTTCAGCTACAGTGACAAAATAATGCTCAGAATTTAGAATGTTGGTGGGTTGGGCTGAGAACTGTTAAGCACCTCCTCTTATGTAATAAAAGTATAGGATAATCAAAATGTTGTAACATCACTGATGAGGCTGGCTCTTATTGGTGGAATGAGGCATTTTGACATTACAATCTTAGCTCTGGAATTTTGCTATGAGAGGGTGCTGAAAAGTTCTTACCCCAGCCAAGAAGAGAATGATGTGGATATGGTTCAATCAATGATCTGAAACAATATCAAAACATAGAATTTCATATCTGCAAATTGGCACTTAATGAAACAAGGTAACACTTTTCAACTACAGTGACAAAATAATGCTCAGAATGTAGAATAGAAGCATGACTGCATCCATCCAAGGGTAATCAAGGAACTGAAAGGGGTTATAGCTGAACTGCTTCAACTGATAGCCAATCTGTCGATCAAATCGGGAAGGATTCCAGAAGTCTGGAAAGTGGCAAATGTTACGCCAATCTTCAAGAAAGGTTCGAGGGAAGATCCGGGGAGATCCGGGAAACTACAGAGCAGTGAGTCTGACTTCAGTACTGGGAAAGATGGTAGAGGCGCTGATAAAGGACCGCATCATTGATCACTTTGACGGACACAATCTGATGAGGACTAGCTAGCACGGATTCAGCAAAGGAAGATCTTGCTTGACAAACTTTCTGCACTTCTTCGAGGGAGTAAACAGGCAGATAAACAAGGGTGACCCGGTCAACATTGTATATCTGGATTTTCAGAAGCTGTTTGACAAGGTCCCGCATGAATGACTACTTTGAAAAATTGTGAGCCATGGAATCGAGGGTGATATACTCACATGGATTAAAAACTGGTTGGCGGATAGGAAACAGAGAATGGGGGTAAATGGACAATACTCAGACTGGAAAAACGTCATGAGTGGAGTGCCGCAGAGTTTGGTGCTCGGGCTCGTGCTCTTTAATATATTTATAAATGACCTGGAAATTGATACGACGAGCGAGGTGACTAAATTTGTGGATGATGCATAGTTATTCAAAATTATTCAGAGTAGTGAAGACACAGAAGGATTGTGAAGACCTACAACGAGACATTAACACGTTCAAGGAATGGGCTGCAAAATGGCAAATGAGGTTCAAAGTGGATAAGTGCAAGGTGATGCATGTCAGTAACAAAAATCATATGCACGAATACAGGATGTCCGGTGCAATACTTGGAGAGGCCCCCCAGGACAGATACTTGGGAGTGCTTGTAGACAAGTCAATAAAGCTGTCCACATAATGAGCGGCGGCGAAGAAAAAGGTGAACAAAATGCTAGGAATGATCAAGAAGGGGATCACAAACAGATCGGAGAAGGTTGTCATGCCACTGTACCGGGCTATGGTGCGCCCCAACCAGGAATACTGCGTCCAACACTGGTTGCCGTACATGAAAAAGGACATAGTACTATTTGAAAGGGCCAGAGAAGAGCGATAAAAAATGGTTAAGGGACTGGAGGAGTTGCCGTACAATGAGAGGCTAGAGAAACTGGGCCTCTTCTTCCTTGAAAAGAGGAGACAGAAGGGACATGATCGAAATATTCAAGATATTGAAGGGAATTGATTTAGTAGAGAAAGAGAGATTGTTCACCCTCTCCAAGGTTAAGGGAACAAGAGGGCACTCTCTAAAGTTAAAAGGGGATAGATTCCGTACAAACATAAGGAAGTTCTTCTTCACCCAGAGAGTGGTAGAAATCTGGAACACTCTTCCAGAGGCTGTTATAGGGGAAACCATTATTTCTTTCTCTCTCTGAGAGATCCCACATGCCTATCCCAGGCCCTCTTAAATTCAGACACAGTCTCTGTTTCCACCGCCTCTTTCGGTAGACCCTTTCCGTAAAAAAGTATTTCTTCAGATTACTCCGGAGCCTATCACCTCTTAACTTCATCCTATGCCCTCTCATTCCAGAGTTTCCTTTCAAATGAAAGAGACTCGACTCATGTATATTTATATTATGTAGCTAGATATTTAAACGTCTCTATCATATCTTCCCTCTCCCGTCTTTCCTCCAAAGTATACAGATTGAGATCTTTAAGTCTGTCACCATATCCCTTGTCACAAAGACCACACATCATTTTAGTAGCCTTCCTCTGGACTGACTCCATCCTTTTTATATCTCTTTGAAGGTGTGGCCTCCAGAATTCTATACAGTATACTAAATGAGGTCTCACCAGTGTCTTATACAGAGACATCAATACCTCCTTTTTCCTACTGGTCATACCTCTCCCTATGCAACCTAGCATCCTTCTAGCTTTAGCTGTCACCTTTTCAATCTGTTTGGCCACCTTAAGATCATCACATACAATCACACCCAAGTCCTTCTCTTCTGTCGTGCAGTTCACCCCCTAAACTGTACTGTTCCCTCTGGTTTTTGCAGCCCAGAATGTTGGTAGGTTGGGCTGAGAACTTTTCAGCACCCCCTCCTATGTATGAAAAGTGAGCCAAGTATAGGACAATCAAGCTATTGTGACATCACTGATGAGGTTGGTTCTTGTTGGTGAAATGAGACATTATGACATCACAATCTTAGCTCTGGAATGTTGCTATGAGGGGGTGCTGAAAAGTTCTTAACCCAGCCAAGAGGAGAATGACGTGGTTCTATCTGGGGTAGATCTTTTTTTCTTGTTTTGTTTGTCACTGGTTTCATGTTCCATGTGCTTGGGTAGGTCAAAGTGTGGAGCACAGGAGCTGGAGGTTTGAAAAGAATAGTTGTAGATTTCTAACCTACTGCCTCGGAGGGGGGGGGGGGGGATAAACCATTCAAGTGTTATATTCTTACAGAAAGAAGCTTATTTGATCCTGTTAATGTTACTCACTTTAAAATATAAACTATTACTTTTCCTTTAGAATCTATCCTGTTCATTGTAGCACAGAGAATCTTTTCTGGGAATAGTGAAAGCTGATTCAACAAACACATTTTTGAGAGTGGTAACCTAAAATTGAGGTTAGATGATGGCATATATCGTGTGGCCAAAACACACAGGAGAGAGGCTAGATGGCTTGTCCAACCAATTGTAATTAATGGGGTCCCAAGGGTTCCCCCTCACCAGATAGTGAGATGGGTTTGAAGAAAGGGGGGACAAGCATGGGAAGGTGTAGGCAAGTCACTAGACAGGGGTGGGGTGGGGGGAGAAAAAGGGGCATGTGGAGCCATTTTCAAATGTTAAGGTTCAGTCAGCTTCAGAACGGAGGGCATAAGATGAGGAGGGGGTGCCCATGGGACAGAACATGCTGGGCTTGTGACATGAGGACTCAGCATATCATCTGACATTGCATATCAAAGATTAAACACGTTTTCATATTCTTATACTTTTTTTTAGATCAGGAGAGACTGGTCTGGGACAGTCAGTAGGAGGAAACACAACAAGATTGTAATTGATTCTGTGTAGATAGTAGTGTCAGCTGATGGTTCCATACCCCTAGGATTCCCACTAGGAATGTGTAGAGAGGAGCGTGATCAGAGATGAGAGGTAGTCTTTGATAAATAACAAGGTCCTAGAGAAGAAAGGGAACAGATGCATAGGGGGCTGTGATGACCAGCCATAGCATGTGCTCTGTGGATGGAGTTTTTTTCCCCCCCACCCCCTCTTGTCCCAAGCAGTTGGTTTTCTGACTTGGCTCGGGTTTAAAAGCATGCAGATAAATTTGTGGCTAATTAGTGCATCATTTTGAGAGATTTAAAAGGGAGAAAAGGTAGAGGAGTAAAGGAATAACCTAATGATTAAAGCAATTGGTTAAGAACCAGGAGAACAAGGTTCAGTTCCCACCTCCATATACTTAGTAACATAGTAAATGATGGCAAAGAAAGACCTGAATGGTCCATTCAGTCTGCCCATAAGTTATACTAGATTAACTTGTCTCTTCTTTAATATTTCTGGGCCATAGACTAAAGTCTGGTATTATCCAAATGCTTAAGTTGCCGTCCAACCTCACTTCAGCCTATCCAACCATCCCGTTGTTTGCAGAACATTTACTGTAAAGTCTGGCCTGTAACATCCTCCTGTTCCATATTAGTGGAGTTCACATTAATGCCCACCCTAGACCATCCTACACTGAATCACCATCTATGGAACACAGACCGTACAGATCTGCCTTAGTTCTTTACTTTACATCCTTCATTTTCTAATTAGAGATCCTCTATTTTTATCCCATGCTTATTTTTGAATTCCCTCACCGTTTTCCTCTCCACCTCTTCCCTCAGGAGGGCATTCCAGGCATCTACCACCCTCTCCGTGAAGAAGAATTTCCTAACATTGCTCGTAAGTCTTTCTTCCTGTAACCTCAGATTATGCCCTCTAGTTTTACCATTTTTTCTTCTCTGGAAAAGATTTGGTTCTATATTAATGCCTTTCAAGTATTTAAATGTCTGTATCATATCTCCTCTGTCCCTCCTCTCCTCCAGAGTATACACATTTAGGTCTTCCAGTCTATTCTCATACTTATTTTGGTTCAAACCTCTTGCCATTTTCGTCGCCTTCCTCTGGACTGCTTCAAGTCTTTTTATATCCTTCGCCAGATACGGCCTCCAAAACTGAACACAATACTCCAAGTGCAGCCTCACCAATGACTTATAATACAGAGGCATCAACACCTCCCTTCTGCTGGGTTACTCATCTTTCTGTACAGCCTAGCATTCTTCTGGCTGCAGACACCACCTTATCGCACTGTTTAGATGCCTTTAGATCCTCAGAAACATTCACCCAAAGGTCCCTCTCTCCATCTGTGCTTATCAGCCTCTCACCTCCCAGCACATACAGTTTCCTCGGATTTCTATGCCCGAAATACATCACTCTGCACTTCTTCGCATTGAATTATAGTTGCCAGACACTAGACCATTCTTCTAACTTTTGCAGATCCTTTTTCATGTTTTCCACTTCCCCCGGGTTGTCCACTCTATTACAAATCATGGTAACAATCGCAAAAAGGTTAACCTTACCTTCTAACCTTTCAGGAATGTCACTCACAAACATATTGAACAGAATTGGTCCCAGCACCAAGCCTTGAGGCACTCCACTACACACATGACCCTCCTCCAAGCAAATTCCATTTACCACTACCCTCTGGTGTCTGTCCGTCAACCAGTTTCTAATCCAGTTCACCACTTTGGGCTCTAACTTCAAAGTAGTGAACTGTATTAGAAACTGGTTGACGGACCGACGCCAGAGGGTAGTGGTAAATGGAATTAGCTCGGAGGAGGGTCAGGTGAGTAGTGGAGTGCCTCAAGGTTTGGTGCTTGAACCAATTCTGTTCAATATGTTTGTAAGTGACATTGCTGAAGGGTTAGAAGGTAAGTTTAACCTTTTTGCGGATGATACCAAGATTTGTAACAGAGTGGACACTCCAGGGGGAGTGGTATCATCCACAAAAAAGGTTAATCTTACCTTCTAACCCTTCAGCAATATACTATATAAACCATTTGTAGCACAAAAAGGCAATATATTAAATGTGTTAAATATTGGGGATGGGTGGGAGTCCTGTGAGGTGCCTATGTTCAAGATCTAATCATACAGCATAGGACTGGGAAGCTGTATGTACTTTTCACATGTACTAGAGGGACTGTAAAAACAAAAACTTAGGTATGAGGCAGTAGAAGTTGGGATGACTACAAATGCTCCAATTTTTTTACTAGGGGGGAAAGGACCGAGAAACAGTGGATTGCTTACCCCACCTCCTTTCCCAGGACATTAATAGGAGGTTAGAACCTGAGAGAAGGACTGGGATTGAAATTATGGCTCTGTGTATCTAATGAAGTAGATGACAAAAGCTTGATTAAATTTTGTATGTATCGGGAAGAGATTGAGAGAAAAGTGGTGTGCGGGAGGGGGTACACTGGAGATGAAAGGAAAGAGACAAAGACAAGAGGACACAGAGGTTTGAGATACAGATGAAGATTGGGAGATAGATGAAAGAGAAAAGTGAACGATAAGAGAGAGAGAGACACACACACAGACACACAAGACAGAGCGGAGATAGGCGTTGCTAGGGAAACAGAAAGAATGAGCAAGAGAGAAATGAAAGAGGAGACAAGACTAGGAAATGAGGGCGGGTGTAGTGGGGGAGGTCAGTAGTTGCAGAGTGGATATCTGGTGCAGGATGAGAAGGGTGGGGGAACTGAAATACATCTTCTTGCCTGAGCAGTTCATACTGCTTGTGTTGGATCATTGGTTTCAATGGCTAGCGGGCCACCTGCTGTTCCCTAGTGGTCACCGCAGTAAATGTTAGCCAAGACTGATGCCACTCAGATACTGTTTGGGATTGGAAACAAATTCACATGCTCCCCACTGGAATTCTTACGAGAACGAAGGAGAGGTAGAAGACAGCATGGCCATAGTGAAATAAGGATGAATACATTAAAATTATATCCACTTCCTTGTACAGAAAAGACTTACTGTATGATTACTTCTGCAAACTTCAAGCGAGGGTGGAATTTCTGTCAGCTGAAAAATGGTACTCAGTCTGGGTCAGTCTAAAGTCATACGTATAACCTACTCGTCAAAACATTTTTAGTGGGAAGATGCATGACTTGTGAAACATGGGGAACATTGATTTAAAAAGATACAAATACCCTCCTGCATCTCCACCACCCATAACATTCAGAGAAAAAATAGCAGCAACAGTCCTGAGGATGGAAAACAGACCCCCAGATCTTGTTCCTGAACCCTGTATCAAAGGCCCAATTGGATTGGATTTATTACATTTGATATACTTCTTGTACATGAGTATTAAGCAGTTTACAATACTATTACATTACCATGTTTCCCCGAAAATAAGAGTGCCTTATATTAATTTTAGTCCCAAAAAATGCACTAGGTCTTATTTTCATGGTATGTATATGATCATCTCTCCCTTCCTCTCCTTCAAATGTGCAGCATCTTTCCTCCCCTCCCTCCCATCCCTCGTGCAGCAGAACCCTTGAGTGAGCACCCCCCCCCCCCGAGCACCTGCACCCGCCCCCACCACGTAGCTGAACCTCCATCCTTCCCTCACTCCCATCCGAACCCCGCCGACCGCGAACAAGCCTTACATACCTCCCTAAGTAGTGTCAGGTCGGCAGCACTCTAAACAGGCTGCTTCGGCCTTGTCCGCTCGTGAATTCACTGTGCCGTGTTACTGATGACAAAACACCAAATAGTAGCAGCAAGGAGGAAATGGATGAAGGGAAGAGCCACATGCTTGAAGGACAAGTTATTTCTTAATAGATGAAGAGAATGCATTTGGCAATGTCCACTACCTTGACAATATGCCCAATAAAAGGTTTTGAAGGCAGACTGGTGGGGTGGATGTCATTGAAGCACATTGGTTAGCGGGCTCATGGCCTCACATGGAAAGATATTTGGAGGCTCTCCTCATTTGAATCCAGAGTAGCTCCCATTTAAAAATGAGTGAAGACCACTGGTCTATTGCTGAAAGGGACCATAGCTGAACTGCTTCAACTAATAGCCAATCTGTCAATCAAAACAGAAAAGATTCCGGAGGACTGGAAGGTGGCGAATGTTACACCGATCTTCAAAAAAGGTTTGAGGGGAGACCTGGGAAACTACAGACCGGTGAGTCTGACCTCGGTACCGGGAAAGATGGAAGAGGTGCTGATAAAGGACCGCATCATTGATCACCTTGATGGACACGGTCTGATGAGGACCAGCCAGCACAGTTTCAGAAAAGGCAGATCTTGTTTGACAAACTTGCTGCACTTCTTTGAGGGAATAAACAGGCAGATAGACAAGGGCGACCTGGTCGACATTGTATATCTGGACTTTTAGAAAATATTTGACAAGGTTCCGCATGAACGACTACTTCAGAAAATTGCGAGCCATGGAAATGAGGGAGAAATATTCACGTGGATTAAAAACTGGCTGGAGCATAGGAAACAGAGAGTGGGGGTAAATGGGCAATGCTCGGACTGGAAGAGGTCACCAATGGGGTGCCGCAGGGCTCAGTGCTTGCACCCGTACTTTTCAATATCTTTATAAACGATCTGGACATAGGTACGACAAGCGAGGTGATTAAATTTGCGGCCGACACAAAGTTATTCAGAGTAGTGAAGACGCAAGGGGATTGCGAAGATCTACAACGTGCCATAATCAGGCTCGATGAATGGGCATCGACATGGCAGATGAAGTTCAACGTGAATAAGTGTAAAGTGATGCATGTCAGTAACAAAAATCTCAAGCACGAATACAGGATGTCCAGGGCGGTACTTGGAGAGACCTCCAAGGAAAGAGACTTGGGAGTTCTGATCAACAAATCGATGAAGCCGTCAATGCAATGTGTGGTGGTGGCGAAAAGGGCAAACAGAATGCTAGGAATGATAAAGAAGGGGATCATGAACAGATCGGAGAAGGTTATCATGCCGCTGTACCGGGCCATGGTGCGCCCTCACCTGGAGTATTGCAAACAGCACTGGTCACCACAGTACATGAAGAGGACACGGTACTACTCGAGAGGATCCAGAGAAGAGCGACTAAGATGGTTAAGGGGTTGGAGGAGCAGCCGTACAGCGAAAGATTAGAGAAACTGGGCCTCTTCTCCCTCAAACAGAGGAGATTGAGAGGGGACATGATCGAAACATTCAAGGTACTGAAGGGGGATAGCCTTAGTAGATAAGGACAGGTTGTTCACCCTCTCCAAGGTGGGGAGAACGAGAGGGCACTCTTTAAAGTTGAAAGGGGATAGATTCCGTACAAACGTAAGGATGTTCTTCACCCAGAGAGTGGTAGAAAACTGGAACAATCTCCCGGAGGCTGTCATAGGGGAAAACACCCTCCAGGGATTCAAGACAAAGTTGGATGGGTTCCTGCTGAACCGGAACATATGTATGTAGGGCTAGTCTCAGTTAGGGCACTGGTCTTTGACCAAAAGGGCCACCGCATAAGCGGACTGCTAAGCATGATTGACCATTGGTCTGACCCAGCAGCGGCATTTTTATGTTCTTAGGTTTGACTTATCTTGCTGTGTACACCACTTTGAGTGACTTCCTTCGAAAAGGTGTTAAATAAATTCTAATAAATAAAGTCTTTTATAATTAAGTAGTTTTCTTTGTGTTTATTGTAGAACACTTTGACCTTTGCTGAAAAAGCAATAAATGAAATGTGAATACACTCTAGGCTGTACTGAGCAGCATCAATGAAGTGAAAAAGAAAGGAATTTTTAGCCAGTAAAACCAGAAAAGTATATACACATGTGAAATTAGGTCTAAGGAAGTGAAACAATAGCATGCATTTCCCCATCCCCTTTCCTAGAGACTCTTTTCCTTTCCACCTCCCCCTCTCCCCACACACACTACTTCTTAAACTTCTGGCATACTTGTCAGGTTTTTTTCATCTGCCTTGTAAGTAGAACTACAGAATGGAGAGCCCATCATACAGTTGCCTTTGGCATGATGCAAGAACTATGGTGAGTGGTAGCAGCAAATTTGAGAAACCAAGCTCATACTTTGGCCTAAGATTCATTACTGTCTTGGTACACACAAACCTAACCTATTCGGAGATTTTACCCCCCATCCCCCCCAGAGAAGCCTTAGATGGCTCACAAGTGGGAAAGAAGTGATGTTCAGAGCCTTTTACATGCTTTAGCTCGGTATCTCTTAAACTTTTTTTTTTTGCTCTGGCACACTGAACAGAGCAAATGTTTTATGGCACATTATAATTGAAATTATAAAATTGCAAAAAAACAACAAAAAATTAACTTCCCCCCCCTCTTTACAAAACCGTAGTGTGGTTTTTAGCGCAGCAGCAAGAGCTCAGACACTCATAGAATGGAGTTGTTACTGCCATGGCCTACGCTAAAAACCATGCTATGGTTTTGTAAAAGGGAGGGTAAGTTTGAGAGTTATTTATTTAAAATTCTTTAAGCTATGTATGGTTAGTTGTAACAACGGTGAAACTAAAGTAGATAAAATTGAATTGCTAATCAATGCAATGGATGTGCTTGTTTTTGAGTGCAAATTAACTAAAAATGTGGCTCAGTAGTTGACAGGCAAACACATTTTATCATCCACTATCTGCAGTCATTCTCTTTTTTACAATTTAATTTTTGTCAGAGCAGAAAACCCATGTTCAGAAAGATAAGAAGATCCAAACGGTAACAAAGCCTTGATTGCTTTGTTGCTAAAGTTAGGATAACTACTGCATATAAAAATAAAATTACTTGCCGTTAGTTTTCAAGGACCAATCACGTCAAAGAACAATGCTTGTCTGGGCGTTTGTATCCTTACACATCCTGACATTCATAACATTGACAGACTTGTATATATGATGTACATGTCATCTATTCTAGTGTATACTTATGAAGGGAATTTTAAAAAATAAAATAGTGGAATATCTTGTGGCACACCTGGAATCTCTTTGGGGCGCACAGTTTGAAAGATACTGCTTTAGTTAGTTGGAATTTGGTTTCTACAGACCCATTTTGGTCAAGAGAGATATGTTGGATCTGGGGCTAGAGGGAAAGGAGGGAGAGATGGTGGACCAGTAGTGAAGGGGAGAAAGATCCTAGACAGCAGGTTGTTGGTGAGACCATACTTGAAGTTCTGGAGGCACTATCTGGAGGGAAGAGAGGGGAGAGAAATGCTGGAGTGAAGGAGACAGATTCTAGATATAGAAGGAGAGAGAAAGAGAGATGTTAGACCAAGGGGAGGGGGCAGGAGGGAAGAGAACTGGAAAAGGATGATAGGCTACAAGGATGGGAAATGAGATAGGGAAAAGATCCTGAGCTACAAGGGTGGAGGAAAAGAGGGAGGGGAGATGCTGGGAATGGCGATCCATTTGGGAGAAAATATAAGGGGTTGTCAAGGAGAGGAGGACAGTGAGTACAGAAGAAAGAAGTGTGGTACTGGAGTAGATAAAAGAAAGAAATGGGAGTGAGTGAGATGGAAAATGGGAGAGCTAGGGACACTATCAAAAGCCTTACTGAAGTCTAAATACACGATATCCAGGGACTCTCCCCCATCCAGTTGTTTTGTTACCCAGTCAAAGAAGCTTATCAGATTGGATTGACAAGACCTTCCCTTCGTAAATCCATGCTGATGGGGATCCCTCACTCTTTCGTCATCCAGAATCGTATCCAATCTGTTTTTAATCGTTTCAATAAGTTTACACACTATTGATGTGAGACTAACCGGTCTGTAATTTTCAGCCTCTGACCTGCATCCCTTTTTGTGGAGCGGAATGACGTTAGCAGTTTTCCAGTCCAAGGGGACTTTTCCCTTGCTTAGGGAAAGATTGAAAAGCGCGGCTAACGGCTCTGCCAGGACATCTCTCAATTCATAGAAACATAGAAATAGACGGCAGATAAGGGCCAAGGCCCATCTAGTCTGCCCACCTTAATGTCCCTCCCCTACCTTCGCCCTATGAATAGATCCCTCCCCTCCCTTCGCCCTGTGAATAGATCCCATGTGACAATCCCATTTGGCCTTAAAATCAGGCACGCTGCTGGCCTCGATCACATGCATTGGAAGACTATTCCAGCGATCAACCACCCTTTCTGTGAAAAAGAATTTCCTAGTGTCAGCTCGTAGTTTCCCTCCCCTAATTTTCTACGGATGCCCTCTTGTTGTCGTGGGACCCTTGAAAAGGAAGATATCTTCCTCCGTCTCTATGCGGCCCGAGAGATACTTGAACGTCTCGATCATGTCCCCCCTCTCTCTGCGCTCCTCGAGTGAGTATAGCTGCAATTTGTTTAGCCGTTCCTTGTATGGGAGATCCTTGAGTCCCGAGACCATCCGGGTGGCCATTCTCTGAACCGACTCCAGTCTCAGCACATCCTTGCGATAATGTGGCCTCCAGAATTGCATACAGTATTCCAGATGGGGCCTCACCATGGATCTATACAGCGGCATAATGACTTCCGGCTTTCGGCTGACGAAACCCCTGCGTATGCAACCTATGACTTGTCTTGCTTTGGATGAAGCTTGCTCCACTTGATTGGCAGCCTTCATGTCCTCTCTGACGATCACCCCTAGGTCACGTTCTGCTTCAGTTCTTGTTAGGATCTCTCCATTTAGGGTGTAAGTCTTGCATGGATTTTGGTTGCCCAGGTGCATAACTTTGCATTTTTTGGCATTGAAGTTGAGTTGCCAGGACCTAGACCAGCGCTCCAGTAGGAGTAGGTCGTGCATCATGTTGTCGGGCATTGAAACATCATCTATTGTGCATTTGCCCACTACATTACTTAGTTTGGCGTCATCGGCGAATAATGTTATTTTACCCCGAAGCCCTTCTGCCGAGTCCCTTATAAAAATGTTGAATAGGATTGGGCCCAAGACCCGAAGTACTCTGGGGTGTAGATTATCCGGTTCCATGGCTTTGTTCACTTTTAGCTTCGATAGCTCGTGGTAGACGTTGCTCGCGGTAAATTCAAAATTCCGGAACGGGTCCTCCAAGCACCCCCTTATCTGTAGCTGCGGTCCGGATCCCGGTGCCTCACAGATAAAGACTGAGCAGAAATAGCTATTGAGTAGTTCGGCTTTATCTGACTCCGAATCTACAAAGTTACAGTTGGGTTTCCTTAGGCTCACAATCCCAACTGTGTTCTTTCTTCTGTCGCTAACATACTTGAAAAAGGATTTATCCCCTTTTTTAACCTGCCTAGCTATATTTTCTTCCATCCGGAGTTTGGCATCCCTGACTGCTTTTTTAACAGTTCTATATTTTACCAGATAGGTTTCTTTAGCTTCCGGTCGTTGTGATTGTTTGTAGGATACAAATGCTTTTTTCTTTTGCTTTACTAGTTCCGAGATCTCCGCGGAGAACCACTGGATCTATTATTTCTCCGTCGTTTACTTACGGTTTTTATGTACAGGTTGGTTGCTTCTTGCAAGGTAGATTTCAGAGTCGACCACAGTACCTCCACACTGTCTGTCATGCCCTGGTTTTGCAGTGCCTCATAGACAAAATCTCCCATGCTCTGGAAGTTAGCTCCCTTAAAATTGAGGACCTTTGTCGAGGTGTTCGACCTAGTGACTCCTTTCCTGAGGTGAAACCACACCATGTTATGGTCACTGGAGGCCAAAGCATCTCCTACCGAAACTTCTGTAACACTCTCTCCATTGGTGAGTAACAGGTCCAGAATTGCCTGATCCCTGGTGGGTTCCAATACCATCTGTTTGAGGCGTGCTCCCCGTATAGAGGCTAGTAGCCTCCTGCTGCCGCTGGTCATAGCTGAGAGTTGGTTCCAGTCTACATCAGTCATATTGACGTCCCCCAACAGCACTGTGTCTCCATACAGAGTGATGGTCTCGATGTCTTCTATTAATTCTTTGTCTTTGTTGTCCTGTTGTCTTGGAGGTCTGTATACAACACCAAGATACAGGCAATTGTTATTGCCCCCAGCAAGGTTCACCCAGAGGGATTCTCCCGTATACTTGATGTCTGTGATCCTAGTAACTTTGATGTCCTCTTTGATGTCCTCTCTAATGTCCTCCTCCTATTATGCCTTCTCTGTCTCGACGGAGTAAGTTATATCCTGGTATAGCCATATCCCATCCATAGGACTCCGAGAATCAGGTTTCCGTTATCGCCACCACATCTAGGTCGACACTTCTCATTTCTGTTTCCAGTTCCAGAATTTTATTGCCCAAACTACGTGCATTAACATACATGGCCATCCAATCTTTATGTTTGTCCGGTTTGCATGGAGATTTTCCCGTTCGAGTTAGTTTACCCCCTCAGTATTGCCTTTGACACAAATACTTACTTCAGTATTGCCTTTGACGCAACTACTTACCTCAGACTCAAAGATGGAGTCATTTACCCTACTAGGATGAGAGTGGGTCCCCTCCCCCAGCTCACCTAGTTTAAAGCCTTCCGGAGCAGGCGAGCCAGACGTCGTCCAAAGACGTTCTTCCCTCTTCTGGTCAGGTGTAGCCCATCTGATCCCTGCAGTCCTTGAAGTGCCTCACCGTGGTCCAGGAAGCCGAAGTTCATCTCTTGGCACCATCCTCGTAGCCACTTGTTTGTCCTCTGGATATGTTCTTCCCTAGCTCTCCCCTTGTCTCTTACTGGAAGGATGGAGGAGAAGACCACTTGCGCTTCCATCTGCTTCAGCTTCTCACCCAGAGCACTAAAGTCTTCAGGTATCTTCTCCGGGGAGTTCCTGGTGGTGTCGTTCATCCCAATGTGGATGAGGAACATCAGGTAGTAGTCTTGGGGCTTGATCAGTCTTCCTAAGCAGGCGGTCACATCCCAGATCCTGGCTCCTGGCAGACAGCAAACTTCTCTTGATTGTAGATCTGGTCTACATACTGGTTCCTCGGTACCCCACAGCAGGGAGTCCCCAATGACAACCACTCTGCGCTTCTTGGGGGGGAAGGGGTGCTGATCCGTTGCTTCTGGAGCTGGGGTCTTCTGCTGGGCCTCCTGAATTCTGCTGGCAGGTCTTTCCTGTAGAAGCTGGAATCTGTTCCTTAAGGTGATCTGTGAGGTCGATGTGAGGCTGCTGTGCTTGCATGAAGAAAAGAGGACTGCCTTCTGTGTTTGCTAGCAGAGGTGACTAGCTGCCAGGTGTCAACGTCTCTAGTCTCTTCTTGTACCCCAACTGTTAGTTCCAATGCTGTATGTCTGGTCGGTTCGGGTGTCTCGAAGATGGTTCTGTCTTCATGCGCTTGCTCTGAGACTTGGGACAGCTCTTGGAGGACTTCATCGATAAACACCTCATCTTCCTGGATACTTCTCAGGCGCAGCACTTCTTCCCTCAGACTCATCAGCTCCTGCAGGATGTCTCCGTCAGGCTGGATGACTTCTTCAGTCTGCACAGAAACCGAAGTCTTCAGCTGTGGCACAGCTTCGGTCTGCACAGAGACCTTCGTCATCCGTCAGGGGTCTTCCTCAGTCTGCATGGAGACTGTGGCCGTCCTCTGGATCTCTTCGGCAACCGGAACACTGCTTTTGATTGCAGTCTTGGTGCTTCTAGTCTTCCCTGCCATTCTTGATCTTATCTTATCACTTGTTGGGCGTTTACTCTAGTCTGTCAGTTAGCTGTGTGTTAGCTGGTCTGCCTTCTAGCTTGTTTAGCTGTGTTATTGTAAAGTTAGTTGTGTGGTCTGCTGGGTCTGCCTGGTTGTGTGACTACTGGGTACTCCTGGCCGTGTCTGTTGGGCCTGCTTGGTGGTGGTGGTGTTGTGTCTAAGCTGGGTGTCTCTGCTGGGTGCTAGCTGTTGCCAGCTGGGTGTCTCTGCTGGGTGCTAGCTGGTCTGCCTGCTAGCTTGTTTAGATGTGTTAACTGTAAAGTTAGTTGTGTGTTAACTGTACAGTTTGTTGTGTGGTCCTTACTGTAAGGTTAGTTGTGTGTTACCTGTACAGTTTGTTGTGTGGCCCTTTATCTTGCTGCCTCCTTAGTATCCTTGTGTTAAAGACTTGGCCGTTGGCTCAACTCCTTTTATGGAGGAGCCCGGTCGATCTATGCTGATGCGGTGGGGGTGGGCAGAGCTACTCTCGTCGCTGTCCCGATCGTATTTTCTCCTGCTCTTGCTCCCTTCTGCTCTCCTTTGCTCTCCCTTGCCTCTCCTTTGCTCGCTCGCTGCCATTGGCTCGACTCCTTTTATGGAGGAGCCTGGTCGATCTCTGCTGACGCGGTGGGGGTGGGCGGAGCTACTCTCGCCTCTACCCTTATCGTATTTTCTTCTGCTCCCTTCTGCTCTCCTTCGCTCTCTCCTTCACTCTCCCTTGCTTCTCCTTTGCTCACTCGCTGCTCGCTGCCGTTGGCTCGACTCCTTTTATGGAGGAGCCCATTCAATCTCTGCTGATGTGGTGGGGTGGGCGGAGCTACTCTTGCCGCTACCCCAATCATATTTTCTCCTGTTCCCTTCTGCTCTCCTTCGCTCTTCCTTGCCTCTCCTTCGCTCTCCCTTGCTTCTCCTTTGCTCACTTGCTGCTCGCTGCCGTTGACTCAACTCCTTTTATGGAGGAGCCCGGTCGATCTCTGCTGCGCCGCTGCCCCTATCATATTTTCTCCTGCTCCTGCTCCCTTCTGCTCTCCTTCACTCTCCCTTGCCTCTCCTTCACTCTCCCTTGCCTCTCCTTCGCTCTCCCTTGCTTCTCCTTTGCTCACTCGCTGCCGTTGGCTCGACTCCTGTTATGGAGGAACCCGGTCGATCTCTGCTGATGCAGTGGGGGTGGGCGGAGCTACTCTCACCGCTGCCCCAATCATATTTTCTCCTGCTCCCTTCTGCTCTTCTTCACTCTCCCTTGCCTCTACTTCGCTCTCCCTTGCTTCTCCTTTGCTCTCCCTTGCTTCTTCTTTGCTCACTCGCTACTCGCTGCCGTTGGCTCAACTCCTTTTATGGAGGAGCCTGGTCGATCTTTGCTAACGTGGTGGGGGTGGGCGGAGCTACTCTCGCCGCTGCCCCGATCGTATTTTCTCCTGCTCCCTTCTGCTCTCCTTCGCTTTCCCTTGCCTCTCCTTCGCTCTCCCTTGCTTCTCCTGTATGATATGATATTCTGTTTGCATGTAGCTTGTATAGAAAGGGGGATGGGATTTGATATACTGCCTTTCTGTGGTTACAGTCAAAGCAATTTACATATTATATACAGACACTTATTTTGTACCTGGGGCAAGGGAGGGTTAAGTGACTTGCCCAGAGTCACAAGAAGCTGCAGTTGGAATTGAACCCAGTTCCCCAGGATCTCAGGACTCTTCGAAACACTAGGAAATATGATCACACAGCCCCATTACTCCGAAATGCTCACTGGTTACCAATTAATCAAAGAATCTCTTATAAAACTTCATTAATAACGTTTAAAACATTACATTCCAAATCGCCACAATTCATTGACAATTATCTTGTTCCTTATGAGCCATCCCAAAGTCTCAGATCATCTGATTGTAAATTACTTTCGGTTCCCTCCCTTCGAATAATAGGAACAAGAAGGAATGAAATTTTTTCAGTGGTGGCCCTGCAACTTTAGAATACCCTTCCAGCTCCTGTTAGGGAGGAGAATAACCTTGTTTGTTTCAAAGGCCTACTTAAGAAGCATACAACACTTGATTTTTTCACTCCTTTATTTTTCGATTTTCTCCAAAAGAAACAAGTAGCAGTGTTCCCTTCCCTTTTATTTATTCCTTATCTGTTTTTCTTTCCTGTATAACTTGTAGTTCTAACCCAGCCTCCTTCCTGTTTCATGTTTGCCTATTAAATTGTCAACCAATTAGTACGCCATTTAATGTTTTACTTAAACTCGTGGAGGGCCATAATCAAAAAAAACGTCTAAGTCCCCTTTTGGCCTAAGTCCTTAAACGTTCAAAGCAGAAGCAGGGAAAATGTCCATAATCAAAACAAATGTCCAAAAGGAGTTTTGTTTTGATTATGGCCTGCCTTTACTAAACGCCCAGATCACCACTACGTCTACAAGTACACCCCCACGACGTCTACACTTTTTGCCCATAATGAACCAAAAAAACGCCTAAGCCCCAAACGTCCAACACAAGGGCTTTTAGGCGAAGGAGGAGCCAGTCCTTCACCTAAAAGCTGGATTCTGTAACCGGTGTCTGTCAAAAACAACACCAGTTACAGAATCCCCCCCACAACGATCCAGGCAGGAGGGTGCCCAAGCACTCATGCCTTGTCGAACCGCGAACCTCCCCCCCCCCCCCGACAACATTGGGGCAAGAGGGAGCCCAAGCCCTCTTGCTCCGTCAAACCGCAACCCCCCCCCCCCCCCCCGATGACATCGGGGCAAGAGGGAGCTAAAGCCCTCTTGCTCCAGCGATCCCCCACCCCACACCCCCCACTACAATACGGGCAGGAGAGATCCCATGCCCTCCTGCCCTCGACACAACCCCCCTCCCCCCAACGACTGCCCCCCCAGAACCCCCGATCGCCCCCCCCTCGCCAAGTACGAGCAGGCCAGGCCCTCCTGACCCCGGCGACCCCCCCCCGACTAGATTGGGCCAGTAGGGAGCTTGCGGTGGAGGGGTAGGCAGGTTGCTGGGGCCGCTGAGCTGATTGCAGCAGCCACAATCAGCTCAGCGGCCCCTTTTTCGGCACTTAGACCTGGTTTGACTTCGTCTAAGTCAAAAAAGTATAAGTGCCGACTAGGCAACCTGCCTACGGTTTTGGTTATACCTGTTGTACGCCTAAGTGTAGGTCAGCCCACCTCCTGCCCACTGCCTGCCCTTTCCCCTCCTCTAAACACGTCTCTTTTTTCTCTGTGCATTTAGAGGCAGGGGAAAGGCCTAAGCTGTTTTTAGATACATCTAAAAACCAGCTTTGGTTATGGGTACTTGGACGATCAGGCTTTTTGATCGTCCAAGTAGCCTTTTAGGACACTTTTTAGACGTCTGCTTTTTTTTATTATGAACCCCTTAATTATTTGGTTATTGGCATTGTTTTTTATTTTTAAATATGTTTATACTTTTTGTATTTATGTTTTTAACAATATATTAATTTGTATCTCGCTTAGAATTTAGATAAGCGACTCAATCAAATTTTAATAAAAAGTTGAAACTTTGCTAACCATGACACCACTCCTCCATTCTACAAGGGATCTATAGTGGTCTCCCTTGTTTTAACAATAATAAGTGTGTTGGTGTTTTAGAGCCCAGTGTAATATTACTGTAAAAGTACTGGTGCTTATTCAAAGATAGTGTTATTGCTGTTTAAATAGGATTAAAGTAAAGCTCTGTTGTACGACATGTTTGCTACAGGTATGTTAGAAAATCTGGAAAAAATCCTAACCTATTATTTCACAAAGTACCCGGTAGTGGAGAGATTAATGTTGCTATTGCTCAGAAGTTATGAGAGTCAGAAAAATTATTTCTAATATGGTAAATTCCATGGAGAAAATTAACTAGTTATGATCTGCACCTGTGGTTGAGGGTTGATAGGACTTCTGGGGATGTAGAACAAATTTACATTTAACTCACTAGAACTATAATACTGTATTGGACCAAAGCTCCATGAGATCAAGTACTCAGTGTCACACATGCGAGCATTGCCAACTCATATGTCCCAACTGCAGTGGCATAGCAAGGGAGGGAGGCGCTCGGCATTGCCACACCATCCGCCACCCCTAGTCTTCCCTGCAGCTCAAGCACTATCCCCCCCACATACCTCCTTGAAATTTTTGCCAGTGCAAGCAGCATCTTCCACTTTCTGCTCATACCGGCCTTGTCTCCCTTCTAACATTGGGTCGTGGTTCTGCGACCAGAAAGTGACATCAGAAGGGAGCCAAGGCCAGTGCGAGCAGGAGGTGGAAGATGCTGCTCGTGCTGGAAAACATTTCAAGAGGTACGGAGAGGCACCAGTGCCCCTACCAAGATGGCATCCAAGGCGGTCCGCAGCCCCTTACTATGCCACTGCCATCTGAAAAAAGGTTGAGAATCACTTTTGTACAGCCTTATCAGCATTTAGAAGGCTAAACGCGCAAACTTTCTAAATTTATACCCCAGATGCACCACTAGAGAGCTTTACTCGTTGGCCTTCAATCTTATCGTGGTGGTGAATCTTGATGTTTTGGCGTGTATACCCAAATGCCCTTATCTTATTATAACTCCTAATACAATGGGTAATTGTCAAAGGATTTCTCTTTACTACATACACTTTAAAATATAATGATGCCAGCTCGCTCCACCTCCCTACTTGAATATAAAATCTGTGATTATACTAAATTTAAACTGTGGATCTTCACAAGAATAGTGAGCCCAGGAATGCTACATTCTGTATTCTCTCCATATGTCCTCCCCTCTTGATTTTAGTCATTTGGGGAGAAGGAAGGGGAAGAAGATAGGGAGATGAAGAACAATCCTTGCCCTGGGGAGAGAGAGCCCTTGTATGCTCTATATACCACCTGTCATCTCGCACCTTATCCTCTAGGGGGGGGTCAGGATTTTTGGACTGATGTTGAGAGAAGGAGAGGAAATGCTTTTAAAGACATTGGGCTAGATTCACTAACCTGATTTCTGTGGCTGATTCCAGCAGGCCCGACCAATTCACAACAGCAAAAAATTCTATGAGGGCTATCGGCGGAACGCCCCCCTCTGCCCGCACAAATCGCTAGTATGTGATCCTGACACAAGCGCAGACCATCTGCTTTCCCTGCAGATGGTCTGCGCTTGCGTTTTGTGTCTGTTGTTTTTTTGCTGGGGGGGGTTCCGGGCCCCGACTCTCCTGCTATCCTAGGGATAGAACCCCATACTTTCATGCTTTTACTTTTATTTTACTTTTGTAGCCCAGCGAGCCCGTGGTTTTAACCCGCTTTAAACCTGCGGGTTAAAACCATGGGCTCACAGTACAGAGAGATTCAGGAGAAAGCAGGGCGGCAGGTAGGAGAGATTTGGGTGGTGATTCGAGGGAGAGCAGGGGCATCAGGCAGGAGAGATTTGGGTCAGCAGAGAGCAGGGTGGCAATGGAGCTGGAGAGTCGGAAAGGACGTTTGTGACTGGTCCCCAGCAGTTGCTTCTTGGGTTGATCGGCCAGCCCAGTCGGATAACGAAATTTGTTTTGTGAATCGGGTCCCTGCATGCCGTTCCCCTCATTTGCATGTGCGGATCAGAAGCGGATTGCAGGAGAGGTTAATGAATCGGGTCACAAACCGATCGGTACACGATCGATTTGCTTAGTAAATCTAGCCCTTAATACCCTAAGAGCCAGCAAGAGAACTGAGGAAAGAGCAGTGGAGAAGAAACCCCAAGAACATAAGAATTTGCTGCTGCTGGGTCAGACCAGTGGTCCATCGTGCCCAGCAGTCCGCTCCCGCAGTGGCCCCCATGTCAAAGACTAGTGCCCTGAAACCAGCCCTATCTGCTTACATTCCGGTTCAACAGGAACCCATCCAACTTTGTCTTAAATCCCTGGAGGGTTTTTTCCCTATAACAGCCTCTGGAAGAGCGTTTCAGTTTTCCACCACTCTCTGGGTGAAGAAGAACTTCCTTACGTTTGTACGGAATCTATCCCCTTTTAACTGTAGAGAGTGCCCTCTTGTTCTCTATCTTGGAGAGGGTGGACAACCTGTCCTTATCTACTAAGTCTATTCCCTTCATTATCTTGAATGTTTCAATCATGTCCCCTCTCAATCTCCTCTGCTCGAGGCAGAAGAGACCCAGTTTCACTAATCTTTTGCTGTACGGCAGCTCCTCCAGCCCCTTAACCATCTTAGTCCATCTTCTCTGGATCCTTTTGAATAGTACCATGTCCTTCTTCATGTACGGTGACCAGTGTTGGACGCAGTACTCCAGGTGAGGGCACTCTTCAGTGTGTTTAGGAAGTGGGAGGGTGGTTGAGGGTTGCTTATGTGATTCCCTTCAGACAGATGGGTCAAATAATGGATTTTCAATCAGTCTGCATCTTTTTCCCAGTAATCAGAAGTCTTGGGAAGAGGGGGGTGAAGGCTGACAGGGATGGTAAACATGAAGGGCAAGAGTGATCAATCTCTTCCTCTCCCCCCCCCCTCCAATTCATTTTCTTCTTCAGCTGCTTCTGACTCCCCCTCCTATTCAGGAACAAACACACACACTTGCTCCCTCCCAGCTCTGGCTTATCTCTGTCTCATTCCTCTTTTTCCATCTACCATTTCCTTTCTCTGCTTTCTTTGTCTCCCACTTCACGCCCTTCCTCTTATATGTGTCTGATGTTGGCTTCTTTCTCCCTTCCCCCTTCTCTCTAGGTTTCACACTGCTCTGTATTTTCCCTAACCTCTTCCCACACTCTCCTTTCTTTTTTTTTCTCCTTCAGTCTGCCTTGCTTCTTATCTTGTTTTTATTATCTTATATTTTTTTTCTTCATACAGTTGCCCGTTATCTTTCCTTCAAACTTCTTGCATTTTGTTTCTCTTTTGCATCCTCTTCCCTTCCCCCTCTCTGCTGCATTCTTATCTTCTCTGTTCCCTCCTTATTCCCTTCCCCCATCTGTTTCTCACTCTCTTTCTCTCCTCCTCTGTGTCATTGGTGATGTGTGTCTGCTCTCTCTCTCTCTTCCTCCCCCTTGTCTCTTCCTGTCATGTACTTTTTTTCTTTCCTTTGTGTGTTTCTCAGGCTGCTCTTTGCTTACAGTTCTTTCCGTTCTTCCTTCTGATATCTTTTTTTGTGGGAGAGGGGGAGGGGATTCTAATATCTCTTGCTCCTCTGTGCTTCCACGCTCAATTGGGAGCTGGGGCTAGAATATGATGCCATGAAACTTCTTTGACATCTACCCATCAGTCTTTTCCCTCTTTAATTTCCCAGCTTGATTAGTTAAGTCATTGCTGTGATCAGGGCTTTCTCTACCACTTGACTTTTCGCACATAGGGCTAGATGCACAAAACTCTCCAATCGTGTACAAATGGTCGCTAAACCAGTTTGACTGGTTTAGCGACCAATGGAATTTGCCAACTTGATATTGAAAATGACTCACCACATGGTGTTCTTGCGGTCGTTCATTCTCCAATTCTGGCATGCAAACAACCTCATTACTATTAAAATGAGGCCATTAATATTAATGGCTATCCAATCGATGGCCTAACATTAAATGCCATAATCTGATTGGTAATACCGACAGGTCTGACATGTTCTGACTTGTTTTTTCATGTATTTCCTTTGGGCATAGATGTGTATGTGTAACACCTGCTTATCTGGCTCATAAAAAAAAAAGTTGAGCTACCCCCCCGCCCCCAACAACCCTCACGGAACAAAAGTAGTAGCAGGAGGGATACCCACTCCCTCCTGCCACTGTGAACTCTCCCTGTTGCTGAACTGACAACCCTCTCCGACAGGCCCCTTGAACGGACCCCTCCTCTCCCTTCTTGGGATACACGGGAGGAGCCTAAGGCTCTGGTTGGCTCAAACTCCTAAGGCCTCTTCCCTGGGAAGGGACATGGGGCAGGCCTTCCATTTTGGAGTGGCAGACCTGCGAGTAGGAGAGACTGGAAATCCCTCCTTCTGTCATAATTTAGAGCAGTGTTCTTCAATCTTTTGACACCTATGGACCGGCGGAAATAAAATAATTATTTTGTGGACCAGCACCGGTCTGCGAACCGGCAGTTGAAGAACACTTGGCTAAGTCGTGGGCCAGATCCCGCCCATCTCTACCCAATCTCTGCCCCATAATAGTACTAACTGTAACACCATTTTTTCCATTCATTTTTCATATATATACACACACACAATATAATCGTATTAACAACACACAATGTTTAATCACAAAATTAAACTATACAAAGCACACTGTATGCTTCTCAATATTCATTCCTACCAAAACACAGATAACTACATGCAAATATGGGACCAAAAACTAAAAGACACTGCATGCAGTACAACACCAGAGGAAAAGAAAGAAACAAATTCATTTCTTCCTGAACAGACAGCAGATGTAAATCGATCACTGAATTAAAAAATAAAATCATTCCCTCTACCGTTGTTGTCTCCCTCCCTCCATGCTGTGCCTTGCCTTCTGGCCTGCTCCTGCCTAGCTGTTTTATGTCACCCCCTGGTGTTATCTTCGGGCCAGCTCTCTCTTCCTCAGTGCTGCAGTACACAAAGCCGTGGGTAGCGGCTCCTTGCGCATCCCGCGCCTCATCTGGAAGCCTTCTCTCTGACGTGGCAGGAGGCTGCTTTGGGCTTCCCCAAACTGGACCTGTGCATGGTGAGAGCCGAATTCTAAGCAAGTGATTGGATGGGATTATGACTGCCCTTTGCAAAATTCGTTTGCATGGGCAGCTGTTTGAACCTCAATCGCTGTTTAGAAATTGGTCAAAAAAATTGGCCCACAGCGATCCACACGGTGTTGGCAACCGTGTTTTGTGCATCTAACCTATAATCCTGATTTTCAGCCCCCTATTGATATGTGCAAATGAGGCCCTGTAATGAGTCTGCACATAACACCCCCTTCTGGAACTCTGAAATCATGAGTCCTAAATTCAGCCAGTAAGTGATGTGAAATAATCTCCTCAAAGGCTCTGTGATCTGCCCTGTATCATTCCCAGTCCAGGGAGAACATTATCTGAACCAAGAAATTAATTGATTAATTACATTTTCTATACCATTCTCCCAAGGGAGTTCAGAACAGTTTACATGAATTTATTCATGTATTCAAATATTTTCCCTATCTGTCCTGGTGGGCTTACAATCTATCTAATGCAGTGGTATTCATCCCAGTCCTTAGGGACCACCTGGCCAATCGGGTTTTCAAAATCTCTGTCATCCTTATTCATTGTGGATATCCTGAAAACCCAACTGGCCAGGTGGTCCTCGAGGACTGGGTTTGATACCACTGATTAATCTACCTGGGGCAATGGGGGACCAAGTGACCTGCCTAGAGTCACAAGGAATAGCGCGGGCCTGCACCCACAACCCCAGGGTACGAGGCTGCAGTTCCCATCACTGCACCACACTCTCAGACCTAGTATGCTAGAAGATTGCATAACAAGCTTTGTCTGACAGAGATGGTAAAACATAGTTAACAAAGCATGGCAAAACATGGTAATGGTGAGCATAGTACGGCAAAACATATGCCAAACATAGTATTACAAAGAATGGTTAACATAGTATGGCACAAGTTGGCAAAGTTGGTAAGGCAAGTGTGCGTGAAGAAACATATCATGGAAGGCATGGAACTGCAAACATTAAGAGCATACGAATAGCCTTACTGGGTCATACCAATGGTCCATCCAGCCCAGTTACCCGTCCTCACGGTGGCCAATCCAGAACACTAGTACCTGGCAAGAACCCAAATAATAGCAACATTCCATGCCACTGATCCAGGGCAAGCAGTGGCTTCCCCCCATGTCTGTCTCAACAGCAGTTTATGGACTTTACCTCCAGGAATTTGCCAAACCTTTTTTAAAACTGGCTACATTAACCGCTCTTACCACACCTCCGGCAATGCGTTCCAGAGCTTAGCTATTCTCTAAGTGAAAAAAAAATTTCCTCTTATTGAATTTAAAAGTATTTCCCTGTAACTTCATCGAGTGTCCCCTAGTCTTTGTAATTTTTGACGGAGTGAAAAAATTGATCCACTTGTACCTGTTCTACTCCATTCAGGATTTTGTAGACTTCAATCATATGTCCCCTCAGCCATCTCTTTTCCAAGCTGAAGAGCCTTAACTGTTTTAGTCTTTCCTCATACGAGAGGCGTTCCATCCCCTTCATCATCTTCTATGGCAGACATGGCATGAGAGATTGTAGTATGGCAGATATAGTATGATAAATATAGTGTATAGTATAGTTGGACAAAGATGGCGAAGATGACAGAGTATGGAAGTGCATTGTATGAGAAAACATGGCATAGTCAGACATAGAATGTAGCACATAGTGTTTGAGACCCGAGGCAGTGAAGGGTCAGGACACTTTGTCAGAAGGTTCAGGGAATTAGATTGGCACACTCTCATAGAGGGTCAGGGAAAGTGGTGAGGTTTTTTTTAAAAAAATTGTTTTCCTGACATTCAGTACACCTTCTAATGATCTTATGTGGGTAGGTAGTTTGTTCCAGAGGCACAGTAGGTAGTGCAAGTAAGATCTTTTATCCCAGGCAAGCAGGCAGCCTATTCTCAACATGTGGGTGATGTCATCCACGGAGCCCGGATGCGGACAGCCTCGCAAGCAGACTTGCTTGAAGAAACTCAGAAGTTTTGAGTCTGCCGCAACGCGCATGCGCGAATGTCTTTCCACCCAGCACAGGGTGCATCTCCTCAGTTCTCAGTTTTCCGCGGAGCCGAATTTAGTTTGCTTTGTGCCTTCTCTCACCACAGCTCGTGTTTTATTTCTTTATTACCGTGTCACTGTTCATAAGTCTGCTTGCAGAATAACAGGGCCTACTCTAGTGAGCTGAGTCTGAACCAGCATTGTGGCATTGTCCGTTGAACTACTTTTGGCTTACAGGTTGATCTTTGAGCGGTTCCTCTGACCCTCACCACCCGGCACTGGCTTCTTTCAGTTGTGCCATTGATTCAGTTGTGCCATTGATTCCTGCCCTATCCTTTCCTCTGGGATAAAAATGTCTCCCATTTCTTTTGGCTGTGTCCTCGTCCTCATCTTTCTCTCCCTCCCTCCCCCATCTCTCTTTCCTTCTCCCCTCCCCTTTTTCCCTCCCTTCTTTTGTCTGTTGCAAGAATGCTGTCTTCTTAACTACTTCTCAGTGACTGTCAGTGTTAGTCTCATTACTTAATTGCTTCAGAAGGCTCCAGAATGATAAATGGTTTCAACAGTGTCTTAAAAGAAGAGCTGGCGGGAGGGGGGGGGGGCGGAATGAATGAGACTTAATACTATCTGAGCTATCAATTCCTTACTGTTTCATTTCTTTAGTACCTCTGCCCATCCATCAAGCTTATGAGGATTTCCCTGAACTGAGGCTCCTCCTGCCCATCCCTGTGATTTGAAAATGACACATACACGTATGTACCCTCTGGCTTCTCTCTCTCTCTCTCTCTCTCTCTTTCTTTCTTTCTCTCTTTCTCTTTCTCTCTCTTTCTCTCTCTTTCTCTCTCTCTTTCTTTCTTTCTTTCTCTCTCTTTCTCTCTCTCTCTCTCTTTCTCCCTCTCTCTGACACACGAACATAGTGATGTGGGTGGTTCTAAAACCTGAAAACTCAATAACTGTAAGCTGGGTCTTTTTAAGCTCCAGCACTGGAGTGTTTGGAGGCAGGAAACCCTATAGCTGGAGAAATAGCCTTGCATATGCTTAAAATATCTGGCTTCAGGGTCAGTGTCACATTTAAATGATGTTTTGGTCAGTTCCTTTAAACCTCAGCCCTCTACTTAATTGCATGGGTATTTCCAAAGTTCTTTGTTGTTGTCTGAGAGCTGATGGCTGTGTATCTGATAGTCTTACAAACTGACTGCACGCACATCCCATAGACACCAGACTTCTTGCAGCTCTTCCCAGAAGCACTTGTGCCTGTTCTGGTTGGTTGTGCTAGTTGCAGTTTCTGACCTATACACTTTATAGGATAATTTGATTTTATCCCAGGACAAGCAGGCAGCCTATTCTAACATATGGGTGACATCATCGACGGAGCTTGGATGAGGAAACCTCACAAGCAGACTTGCTTGTAGAAACTCAGAAGTTTCGAGACAGCCGCACCGTGCATGCGCGAGTGCCTACCCGCCCAGCTCAGGGCGAGTCTCTTCAGTTCTCAGTTTTCCGCGGAGCCGAGAAGTCTCTCTTTGACTCTCTGCATTTAACTTTCTTACTTCATGCCTTCTCTCACCGCGGTTTGTGTTAGTTTTCTTCACGAATCGATGTGTTTTTTGTTTCTTTTATTTCTAGTTTAAAAAAAAAAAAATTCATTTTGTCAGGTCGATTGGAGGGGCAGGCCGTCCGGCCACAGCCCAAGGGCTTCGACTTTGCGGCAGCTATTTTTCATTCTATGTCCCGTGCAGCAATGGGCTTCAAGAAGTGTAGCCAGTGCCAGCGTGCGATTTCCCTCACGGACCCACACCATCGGTGCCTCAACTGCCTTGGGCCAGGCCATCAACCAAAGTCGTGCAAGTGCTGTGCTACTCTTCAACCTCGTGCCTGTAAATGTCGTCAAATTTTAGTGGAGAAGCTTTTCGGGATGGACTCTTCAGTTACACCTTCGTCTTTGAAAGCGGCCTCGGGTCCACCTTCTACCGAGGGTACTCCTGCCTCCACGACTCCAACCTCAAGCATCATCAAGCCTTCCTCATTTGTGGCGGCTCTTGCTTCAAGTACACCTGCTGTATCTTCCCCTGCTTCCTCAGGTCAGATAGCTCAGCAGAAAGTTCCAGCGGTGGTCATCAAGGTTGCTAAGACTTCCAAAGTTGAAGCACATTTCCACTGCCACTTTGTAACCTCCAGCCAAAGCAGGTGGTCCGGTTTCAGACACGGATCCAGCCTTGCCGGCTTCTTTCCAGACCATGTTAGAGAAGCAGTTCATTCAATTCCTAACTAATATGGGACCAAAGCTAACTTCTCTAATCCAGCCTGGGCATTATGCAGACTCCCGCGAGGTCGAGCCTCTTCCTATGCCTCTGGCTGAAGCTACACACTCTATGCAGGGAGCAGAGTCTCTGCGAGTGTCTGGTCTGGCATCTATGCACTCAAAGGAAGGAGTAGATTCTTTGCAAGTGCCTCGACAGGAATCCTCACACTCCATACAAGAAACAGAGTCTTTGGGAGTGCCTCGAGATTCCTCCACCAAGCCTCCTGAGCTTTGATCTACAGCTTCTAGCCCCATCCATTCCTTGGTGGCAACGTTTGCTTCCATCTCCGAAGCCAAGTCTCCTCGATCCTCGAGACCTGCTTCCAGGCACCACTCTCGTCGTCGATCGAGGCCTTCCTCGAGGCATACCTGCAGGCATAGCTCTTCTAAGAAGCGTCCTTCTTCAACTAAACCTCGATTGACACCTTCCAGCTCTACTAGACCTCCGACTCCTCGATCAAGGTCTCTGCTTCCAGACCTCGAGGACTCAGCGGCTTCTATTGCTTCGTCCAAGACTCCTTATTCTTTTGATGACTATTTTCCTGCCAAAGCTTCATCTTTGACCCAGGCTGCCTCAAGGTCCTTGAGTCCCTCTCGAGGCAAAGCATCAGTGGATCAGCTATCTTTCTCTTCTTCGTCTGATGGCTGCTGACTTGGACCTTCGGTTAGATGCTGGTTCTAAATACTCTAAGGAGTACCTCAAAGTCATGCATCTTCCTCCACCTCCTGCAGAGTCACTTAAACTTCCCCTTCATAAGCTTTTGTCTCAGACTTTTACATGATGCCTGGAGACTCCTTATGCAATTCCTGCTGTTCCAGGCAAGTTAGACTCCAGGTATAAAACTCTACATTGCAAAGGATTTGAGAATTCGCAGTTGTCTCATCAGTCCCTGCTTGTGGGGTCCTCCTTGAAGAGATCCCATCCTTCCAGAGTTTATGCTACTGTTCCTCCTGGAAGGGAAGGGAAAACCTTGGACAAGTTTGGACGTCGCCTTTATCAAAATGCCATGATGTCCTCTAAAGTCCTCAATTATAATTTTAATTTTGTCACTTATTTCAAGTTCCTCATTGATCTCCTTCCTAAATATCTCGGCTATTTAGATACACAAAAGCACTTTGAATTTCAAGAAGTCATAACTACTCTATCACAACTAAGATTACATCTTCTCCAGTCTTTGTATGATGCCTTTGAGTTGTCTGTCAGGGCAACTGCTTGTTCTGTAGCAATGCGCCGCCTAGCCTGGCTTTGCACCATAGACATGGACCCTAATCTTCAGGACCACTTAGCTAATATTCCTTGTACAGGCAATGACCTCTTCGATGAATCTATCAAGGCTGCCACCAAGAAATTGTCTGAACATGAAAAATCTTTTGCATCTATTGTCAGACCAAAGTCTAAGCTAGCTCCTGCCAAGCCTGCACGCCCTCCTCCAATCCTCAGAGAAGGATACTCTCTTCATTTCACTCAGGTTCCACCAGAGAGTTCCTCCAAGAGAGTATCCTTCCAATCCATCCGAGACCGCCCTTCTTCTTCAGGAAGCTCAAGCTCTGCTTCATCGCCATGCCATCGAACCAGTTCCTTCGGAACAGCAGAACAGGGGGTTTTACTCCCGTTACTTTCTTGTTCCGAAGAAGACGGGTGATCTGCGACCCATTCTGGATCTCAGGGCTCTCAACAAATTTTTAGTCAAAGAAAAATTTTGCATGTTGTCCCTGGGTCCCTTTATCCCCTTCTAGATCAGAATGACTGGTTATGCTCTCTGGATCTCAAGGAGGCTTATACTCATATTCCCAGTCATCTGGCCTCCCGTCAATATCTCAGATTTTGGGTGGGGAATCTGCATTATCAATACAGAGTGCTACCCTTTGGCCTGGCTTCATCTCCCAGAGTGTTCACTGTAAGGATTGTTAGTGGCCCCCACAATATATGGTTGGTGGGATCACTTGAGAGGCGCCCTTACACACGCCAGGTCCCAGTTCAGTTCCCTCACTGAAGATTCACCAGGAAGTAGAATCAAAAAGACACAGCCAGAGGTGATTGCATAAAGAATATATTATAGAAATAAGCTTACAGAAAAGCAATATTTATAAGCATTACAATTAATAAGAGAGCAACGCAATTTCCCTGCCTTACAGAGTTCAGAGGTAAAGAGAGACATAGAAGCCTGAAGTTCCAGGGAAAGGCAGAGAGAGAGAAAAGGGGGATGGGGTGATGGTCCAAGCTTCGTGTTCCATAGATAAAGAGAAGGATAGACAGAGAAAGAGAGAGCTCGAGCTGCAGATGTGTTGCAGAAAGGAGGCTTTTATAGCTTGGAATCTTATTCTGTGTATAGAAACTATTGTATGTCCCAGTAACTTTCTGTTTAGAATTTGTAAACTGTTTGAAACAATGGTTAATTTAATTGATAAGGAGGGTGTGATACTTGCAGGCATGGTAGATGGATTAGTCTCTGGCTTCTTTGTCCCATTCAAGCAGCCTATCTTCTTGATAAACAATCCAGTCTGGCTGAATGATTAATGTATGTGAATTCTGTGCAGGAGCACAGAATTCTGCATCCAGAGTCAGATAATTTCCCATAGGCCTTTGCTGACAGTTATGCCAACTGAAAATGCTGTTTGCTAGCAATAGCTATGCTGACATTCACCAAGTGCCTGGTAGTGGTAGCAGCAACTCTAAGGAACCATGGTCTTCAGGTATTTCCCTACCTAGACGACTGGCTCATCAAGGATTCCACATCTCAGGGGGTTATTGTAGCGACCCAACGGACTACGTGGCTTATACAAAGTTTGGGATTCGAAATCAACTTTCCCAAATCCCAACTTCAGCCCTCTCAGAATCTACAATTCATCGGAGCTGTTCTAGACACTATCCAACTCACAGCATTCCTTCTGCAACAACGTATGGAAGCTCTCCTTCAACTCTGTCATGCAGTGTCTTCCCGCTCTTCAATCTCAGCGAGACACATGATGGTACTACTAGGTCACATGGCCTCCACAGTACACGTGACTCCTTTTGCCAGACTTCACCTCAGAATTCCTCAGTGGACCCTGGCTTCTCAGTGGACGCAGGCTTGCGATCCACCTTCTCAACACATTGTAGTCACTCCTTCATTGAGACAGTCTCTCCACTGGTGGATGCTCTCTTCCAATCTCTCCAGAAGCTTACTGTTTCAAACGCCCCCCTTCAGAAAGTCCTCACAACAGATTCCTCGACCTACGCTTGTGGCGCTTATCTCGATGGTCTCCATACTCAAGGCCACTGGACCAGTGCGGATTGTCGGTGTCACATCAATCTGTTGGAACTCAGAGCAATCTTCAATGCTCTCAAAGCTTTTCAACATCTTCTTCACGAACAGGTAGTCCTCATTCGGACAGACAACCAAGTGGCCATGTACTGTGTCAACAAACAGGGAGGAACGGGATCTGCCTCCCTTTGTCAAGAAGCTCTGAAGGTGTGGGACTGGGCAATCCACCACAACACCTTCCTAAAAGCATGCAAGGGGCGAAAAATTGCTTAGCGGACTTGAGTCATCTTCTGCAACCTCATGAATGGACACTCCATTCCTTGCTCTTCATACTCTGGACTGTAAACATGCTTTGGCCTTCTATTTGGAACGCACCAAACCACACAGAACTGCTCCTCAACTTTTTGTCTCCTTTGATCCAAACAAGTTGTGACACCGGGAGCTGGTCCACAGCTTCAGATGGGAGACAGCCAGAATGACCCGTTTCTGGACTTCGAGTTTACGCCCAGTAGCGTCTACTACGAACTATCAAGACTCAAGGTGAACAAAGCCATGGGACCGGACAACCTACATCCCAGAGTGCTCAGGGAATTGAGAGAAGTCCTGGCAGAACCACTATCTGTTCTTTTCAATCTTTCCCTACGCACAGGAAGAGTCCCCTTGGACTGGAAAACCGCCAACGTTATCCCACTCCACAAAAAGGGCTGCAGAACAGAGACGGCAAACTACAGACCGGTGAGTCTCACATCTATAGTGTGCAAGCTCATGGAAACACTGATCAAACAAAATATTGATACAATCCTAGACGAGGAAAACCTACGTGATCCCCACCAGCACGGATTCACCCAGGGCAGATCCTGCCAATCTAACCTAATCAGCTTTTTCGACTGGGTTACTAGACAATTGGATGCCGGAGAGTCATTGGATGTGGTGTATCTAGACTTCAGTAAAGCTTTTGATAGCGTCCCACACAGAAGGTTATTGAACAAGCTGAAGTCGATAGGATTAGGGGACACTCTAACTACATGGGTTGAGGATTGGCTGAGTGGTAGACTTCAGAGGGTGGTGGTAAACGGTACCCCATCCAAAACGTCAGGCGTGATCAGTGGAGTGCCGCAGGGGTCGGTCTTGGGCCCGATTCTATTCAACTTATTCATAAGAGATATGACCCAAGGACTTAGAGGAAGGGTATCACTGTTCGCCGACGACGCCAAACTTTGCAACATAGTAGGTAAAAACACCATGCCTGATAATATGACACAGGATCTACTGCTGCTGGAACGGTGGTCAGCAACATGGCAGCTAGGCTTCAATGCTAAAAAGTGTAAGGTAATGCACCTGGGAAAGAAAAACCCGCACAGAACTTACATACTAAATGGTGAGACCTTGGCCAGGACCACGACGGAACGAGATCTAGGGGTGATCATTAGTGATAACATGAAGGTTGCAAATCAAGTGGAGAAAGCTACCTCCAAGGCAAGGCAAATGATGGGTTGTATTCGTAGAGGTTTTGTCAGCAGGAGACCTGAAGTTATGATGCCGCTGTACAGGACCATGGTGAGGCCTCACTTGGAGTACTGTGTTCAATTCTGGAGACCTCACTACCGGAAGGATGTTCAGAGAATCGAGTCGGTTCAGCGAATGGCCACAAAGATGGTCTGGGGGCTCAAGGATCTCACGTATGAAGAAAGACTGAATAAACTGAGGCTGTACTCACTTGAGGAACGAAGAGAGAGGGGTGATATGATTGAAACGTTTAAGTACATCACGGGCCGTATCGAGTTGGAAGAAGATATCTTCTACCTCATGGGACCCTCGACCACCAGGGGGCATCCGCTAAAAATCAGGGGAGGGAAGTTCCATAGCGACTCCAGAAAATACTTCTTCACTGAAAGAGTGGTGGATCATTGGAACAAACTCCCACTGCAGGTGATTGAGGCCAACAGCGTGTCGGACTTTAAGAGAAGGTGGGATATTCACAGGGGATTCCTGGGGGAGTGAGATCAGAGGGCGGGTATTTGGAGTGGGCAGACTTGGTGGGCTATAGCCCTTTTCTGCCGTCTTTTTCTATGTTTCTATCCAATCTCTAAGCATACCATCTCCAACTGGATGGCTGCTTTTATCTCTTTCTGCTATGCCCAGGCTGGATTACAACTACAGAGTCAAGTCACAGCCCATAAAGTCAGAGCAATGGCAGCTTCCGTAGTTTTCCTCAGATCTACAACTATTGAGGACATTTGCAAAGCTGCCACTTGGTCCTCAGTTCATACTTTTACTTCTCACTATTGTCTGGATGTTTTCTTCAGACAGGATGGCCATTTTGGCAAGAGAGTATTACAAAATTTATTCTCCTAAGTTGCCAACACTCCCACCATCCCATTCTGGTTAGCTTGGAGGTCACCCTTATGAGAGAATAGACAGAGGCTGCCTACTTGTCCTGGGATAAAGCACAATTACTTACCGTAACAGATGTTATCCCAGGACAAGCAGGCAGGTATTCTCACTAGTGGGTGACATCATCCGATGGAGCCCCGATGCGCAGGCAGCTATTCTCACAACCCACCCACCTCCCCTGGTTGGCTTCTCTGCTAGCTATCTGAACTGAGGAGACTCGCCCTGCGCTGGGCGGAAAGGCACTTGCACATTCGCGGTGCGGCTGTCTCAAAACTTCTGAGTTTCTACAAGCAAGTCTGCTTGCGAGGCTTCCGCATCCGTGCTCCGTCGAAGATGTCATCCATATGTGAGAATAGCTGCCTGCTGTCCCTGGATAACACCTGTTACGGTGAGTAATTGTGCTTTAAGGTCATTTAATGCAAAGATTTTGGCAAATCATTTTTTATTTAGGTTTCAGGTTTATTAAAAATTAATATACCGCCTAATCAAATATCAAAGCGATTTTACAAAGTGTTATTAAAAGAAGACATTAAAAAAAATTTTTTTATACTGCGACAAAAGGAACCAACAGACAGACAATGACTTACTGGTTTGAAAGGTAACAGGGAGGAACTACAATATGTAGACAGTTAAGAATGGGGAGGAAAAATACAATAGGGAGGGGACAAGCCAACAGAGCTTGGCTTAAGAAAATATAAATACTTCCTTAATTCGTCCTTAAAAGGACACTTATAGATCGTACGCATCTTTAAAAAGAAATGTTTTTAAGTTAGCTTTGAATTTATCTAGGGATGTAATTTCTCTTAAATGATTGGGGACTGAATTCCAGAGGGTAGGAGCTGTAACTGAGAAAATACTGGATCTCATTTTGTTGATGTAACTTAATGAGGAGATAGTCAACAGATTTTGATTCGAGGAACATAAGGCACGCTGAGTAGTGTGAGAGATCAGTAGTCTGTTAATGAACTCTGGTTGACCAGTGATTTTAGTTTTAAAGGTCAATAATATGATTTTATAGGTGATTCGATGCTCAATGGGAAGCCAGTGAGCTTTAATCAGGAGGGAGGAGACATGATCGTACTTTTGTGCTTTTGTAATAATTTTTACAGTAGTGTTTTGAATGATTTGGAGGCGTTTTATTTCTTTCTTAGTGATACCCTTATATAATGAGTTACAATAATCCAGACATGATATGACTAAAGAGTGAATGAGAATGTTCAATGAAAGTTGATCGAGTAAAGTGGGGAGGGATCTTATCATTCAGAGATGATAGAAGTATTTCCTTATTACTGAGCTTATTTATTTATAAACCACTCAACAGCACTCCAGTGCGATTGGTGGTCTATCTAACTGCCTATAAAAGGAAGACTTAAAGGGGTATGCTCCCTTGCACTTCTGAAGCTTTGCATCATCATTACAATGAGATCAATGAGTTGGGCACATAAACTGTGAGCTACTTTGTATATTATATACATCATGTTGTTTCTACAGCTTTGGGGTGCATAGATGCAACTAAAACAGGTCTGTCAGCATCTAAGTTCCCTCTTGGAAAGCTTTGATTATCACTGCAGTACATCCAGGTTTAAGCCCACCTGATTCCTGCCCATAACACACCTCCCAACATGCCCCTTTGCGCTCTGGATGCACAGCAGCTCAGAAGTGCTGCTGCACTTCCAGAAAGTTGACTTTGATTATCGGCACTTGGATGTTCCTTCTATTAGGACGTCCAAGTGCCGACTTAGGCTGTTTTTTTTAACGTTTCAAAGTTTTGATTATGAGCCTCATATTCTTCTGGTTAGTTTGGGCATTTCAAATGCAGTTATGAGGGAAATTTTGGGATATATGCAAGGGAATAAAAGGCCAAATATAAAGGCATTATTACCAGAGCTGGAGCAAGGCGAACAGCCAGCCTTAAAGCCCTCTTATTAGAGTTGGTCCGTTCCTGTAGAATGAACCTCATGTGAGTTTGGTTTACTTATCGTTTAGCTAGGAATTTGTGATTATTATATTGTTTGCTTTAGTGGCTTTTGTCTACTTATCCTTTGTAAAACCAATTATTCACTATGATCTACTAACCAGAATCTCTTATTCATCCTATCATTCCAACAAATTCAATTCACTGACATTTGTTTATCTTTGTTCCATAATGTAGGGTCCATAACATTAAACAATCTACTTATGTATTTATGATTTGAACAAGTCTTTTAAAAATATAAAGCAGGTTTGAATTTGTTTTTTAAGAAACCTTCTTAAACTTGCAGGTCTGCAATCCATTGGAATAATAGCTTCATTTTATCTTTATCACTTCTTTCCTGTCTTAACCCATAATGTTCTTTTCTTTATAAATGTACTTTCTAACATTATTTTAATAAAACACATAGAAAATTTTGATGTGTTGTATATCAAGTATACCGTATTTTCGCGGATATAACGCGCACCATTGTAAAACGCGCACAGGGGTATAGCGCGCAGAAATCACGATGATATGTACAAAAACTTTTCTATACCGCGCTCAGGCATATAACGCGCATGCTGCCCGACTCTCCTTTCGCCCGCCCTGACTTTCCGTGCGCTGTCCCGACTCTCCGTTCACCCCCCCTGACTTCCGTGCACTGTCCTCCCTTGAAGTCCTGTCCCCCCTTGAAGGTCTGTCCCCATCCTGAAAGCCTGATGCCCCCCCCGACGTCCGATACATCCCCCCCCCCCGCCAGGACCACTCGCACCCTCACCCCGAAGGACCGCCGACTCCCCAACAATATCGGGCCAGGAGGGAGCCCAAACCCTCCTGGCCACGGCGACCCCCTAACCCCACCTCGCACTACATTACGGGCAGGAGGGATCCCAGGCCCTCCTGCCCTCGACGCAAACCCCCTCCCCCCAACGACCGCCCCCCCCCAAGAACCTCCGCCCGTCCCCCAGCCGACCCGCGACCCCCCTGGCCGACCCCCACGACACCCCCACCCGCCTTCCCCGTACCTTTGTGTAGTTGGGCCAGAAGGGAGCCCAAACCCTCCTGGCCAAGGCGACCCCCTAACCCCACCCCGCACTACATTACGGGCAGGAGGGATCCCAGGCCCTCCTGCCCTCGACGCAAACCCCCCTCCCCCCCAGCCGACCCGCGACCCCCGTGGCCGACCCCCACGACCCCCCCACCCCCCTTCCCCGTACCTTTGGAAGTTGGCCGGACAGACGGGAGCCAAACCCGCCTGTCCGGCAGGCAGCCAACGAAGGAATGAGGCCGGATTGGCCCATCCGTCCTAAAGCTCCGCCTACTGGTGGGGCCTAAGGCGCGTGGGCCAATCAGAATAGGCCCTGGAGCCTTAGGTCCCACCTGGGGGCGCGGCCTGAGACACATGGTCGGGTTTGGCCCATGTGCCTCAGGCCGCGCCCCCAGGTGGGACCTAAGGCTCCAGGGCCTATTCTGATTGGCCCACGCGCCTTAGGCCCCACCAGTAGGCGGAGCTTTAGGACGGATGGGCCAATCCGGCCTCATTCCTTCGTTGGCTGCCTGCCGGACAGGCGGGTTTGGCTCCCGTCTGTCCGGCCAACTTCCAAAGGTACGGGGAAGGGGGGTGGGGGGGTCGTGGGGGTCGGCCAGGGGGGTCGCGGGTCGGCTGGGGGGGAGGGGGGTTTGCGTCGAGGGCAGGAGGGCCTGGGATCCCTCCTGCCCGTAATGTAGTGCGGGGTGGGGTTAGGGGGTCGCCGTGGCCAGGAGGGTTTGGGCTCCCTTCTGGCCCAATTACACAAAGGTACGGGGAAGGCGGGTGGGGGTGTCGTGGGGGTCGGCCAGGGGGGTCGCGGGTCGGCTGGGGGACGGGCGGAGGTTCTTGGGGGGGGCGGTCGTTGGAGGGAGGGGGGTTTGCGTCGAGGGCAGGAGGGCCTGGGATCCCTCCTGCCCGTAATGTAGTGCGGGGTGGGGTTAGGGGGTCGCCGTGGCCAGGAGGGTTTGGGCTCCCTCCTGGCCCGATATTGTTGGGGAGTCGGCGGTCCTTCAGGGTGAGGGTGCGAGTGGTCCTGCCGGGGGGGGGGGGATGTATCGGACAGTCGGGGAGTCGGCCGGGCAAGAGGGCTTGGGCTCCCTCTTGCTCCGATCGTGGATGCGGGTGCGGGTGGGAGCGCGTGCGAGCGGTCGTTTGGGGTGGGGGTGCGAGCGGTCCTGCTGGGGGGGTGAATCGGGCGTCGGGCGGGGTGGGAACTATGTTTAAAAACTTTTGTATACCGCGCTCAGGCATATAACGCGCGAGGGGTATGCGCGGTACGTAAAATCACGTATAACGCGCGCGTTATATCCGCGAAAATACGGTAATAGACTTGTACTTGAACTTTTTATTTATTTTTGGGTCAATATTGAAAAGGATTTGACTTGTCAGGAGACTCTCTTGCCTGGTTAAACTCTGCTGAGCTGGCCATCCAGCAATATTCAGCAGCAATTAAGTGGGTAGCATGGCTGAATGTTGCCTTTGACTGCCCAGATGTTTGGTTAGTGCAAGAGTAGAGCAATAATTAGTCCGCTAACTGGCTAAGTAAGTGGATAAAGTTGAGGAGCGAAAAGGCTTTCCTAATTTTATATACAGAACTAACCCGGCACCTGTCAGAATATTGACTGGTACCCAGTTACCTTCCAAATGACCGCATGAACCCAGATATTTAGCACCAGAGGGCGGACATGGCCTATCATTGAATATCAGGTCTAACTCTGAGGGCAACAATCGGTATTTAAAATAATGCTCACCACCTCCAGTCGAATATTAACCCCTTTGTTTTTACCATTTTAATAACTTTATTATAAACGGTCTTACATAGTAACATTGTAAATGACGACTGATCAAGTCCATCTGGTCTGCCCAAGAGTCACACATTTTGATCATATTACAACTGCCTTCCTAGACTCTCACTGGCTACCTATGCAAGCACGAATTCAATTCAAATTCTACTGTCTATTATTCAAAGCATTAAACGGCTCCGCCCCCCCCTATCTAAACAACCGCCTAAACCAGATCCTCACCTCAAGACAAAGAAGAACTCCGAACCCTTTTGCCTTCCCTCCACTCAAGGGCACTCAGCGCAAAAATATGTTTCATAACCTTCTGGCGACGCAAGCAGCAAAACTTAACCACTCCATCTCCAACCTGTTGACGGCAACGGGCGACTTCAAAACTTTTTGAAAAGAAATCAAATCTCTACTTTTAAAAAAATTTATCCAGATATCTTAACCCAACCCTTCCCCCTCCTCCTAGATAAATTCTCCCCCAAAACCTCCACTTAAATAATCTCTTCCTCCCCAAAACACCAACCAAGTATTCAGATCCCTGAAATGTAATGTAATCTTATTTGTACTCTAACTGTAATCTATTTGTTATATCACACAGTAACGTACAGTCAATTTAATATCCAATTTGCAAGTTCTTCCGGAATTAATCCAGGTACCTCTCCTCCCTTGTAACCAAAAAAAACCAAAAAACCCAAAACTGTTGTAACTTTACTGGAAATGTCCAGTTAGCTCTTTTGTAATCCGCCTTGAACTGCAAGGTATAGGCGGAATAGAAGTCCCTAATGTAATGTAAAGTAATGTAATGTAATTCATGATTAAAATTGTCTTTGATATCTTTGGTTCATGAATTTCCGTCGCAGCCCTTTTCAGGCCATCATCATCCCGATTGCCATATATGAAACACAGATTGTGCAAGTGTGCCCAGTACCAGCCTTGGTTCTTCACAGCCAGAGTCGTACCACTGAACACACCAAACACACATGCAACCCTTTAAGTTTTAGTTTTTATACATTCATTTTCTAATTAGATATCTTCTGTGTTCATCCCATGCCTTTTTGAATAACATCACCGTTTTTGTCTCCACCTCTTCTCTCACTGTGAAAAAGAATTTCCCGACATTACTCCTAAGTCTAGCACCCCACATCCCTCAATTCATGTCCCCTAGTTTTACCAGAGGACATGATGGCGACTCTTGGCTGTGAAGATTTTGATAATTGAACTCGGTGATCATGATAATTGCACAGGCAAGTTGAATGGCACACTGATGGTTCTTAAAGTCTGTCTGGCTGTCAGTGTCTTGTTTGCTTTGACTGCGGCTGCTCTTTGCTGTTCCCCAGAAGCTGCTGCCCTACCCTAGGTGACCTAATGGTTTTACTAGCCCTGCCTATTACATGTAATGAGGTGAATGACACTTTTTGCAGGATGGCAAAAATAACTGGGTGCTTTAATTGAGCTAAAGGGCATTATCTCCATATTAGGATCGCTTGATCACACTTATTGTTTCTCGTCTATAACTATACATTGATGCTGTCCTTCTTCAGCTTGTGTTAAGTACCATTCCCGCTTATCTCTGTTGTCTTGTTTTCTAGATTATTTGTGTAATCTCTTCTTTAGATTTTTCTATGCATCAATTGTTAATTTCCTAAACATTTGTAAGAGATGTTCTGCAGTCTGCGCCCTGGTTATGGGTAGACAGATTTTGATGGGCTGAAGTAGGCTTCGATGACAAATCCAATAGTTAGGGAATTAAGATCAGTTTGGGGCAGATGTTTATGGCCTGTGTTCCGAATCTGGCAAGGATAGATAAGATCAGGTATGCATGTGTTAAACCCAAGCATATGATTTATGGTTTATTAAAAATTTGGTATAGTGCCCTTTCTCAGGTGGTTTACAATTTAATAAAGTCAAATATTAAAAGAAGAAAAAAAATGACACATATATATAGGAGAGAAATCATTCATACCATAAAGAAGGCATAAGTAGTTTACAATTCAGAAAAGCAATGAAAGAAGTGGGCCAGTGGATTTGCATAGTATCGCCACCATCTACATCAAAAACGCATTTGAAAGGGATGGGGCACTGCAGCAGAAAACACTGTTTCTGGTAGATTCTAAGGAAGCATTTCGTGGAGAGAGCAAATGCAGATAAGAACATAAGAATAGCCTTACTGGGTCAGACCAATGGTCCATCAAGCCCAGTAGCTCGTTCTCACGGTGGCCAATCCAGGTCACTAGTACCTGGCCAAAGTGTAAAGTCATTTATGCAGTTGGGAAATGCTTAAAGGTTATAGGGTTCATAATTGAAATGGAAATACATCTAAAACCTGTCCAAGTGCTGATAATTGAAACGGCTTTTTAGACATATCCAGGGACATTTTAGGCCTCTGAATGCTGTTGTATACCCAGAGCTGAAAGGAGTATTTCGTCTACTTCTTTACCTATGGATTCTGATCTGCGCTATCAATATTCTAGAGAAGCTTCACCTTCTTTCTCTTCCATGAGAGGTACTTCGAGGGGTTGTTGATCACCTTCGCCTCAACATCACTTTGGAGTCTGATTCAAAATACTCTGAGGAGTATTTGGAAGAACTGGGTATGCCTAATCCTCCTAGGAATTCCTTAAAATTACCCATGAATGGCGTTCTTTCTCAAACTTTTGAAAGAAACCTTGATACACCATATTCCATTCCTGCTGTGCTAACAAAGCTGGAATCTCGATATAAGATGGTCCACTGTAAGGGATTTGAGAAGTCTCAATTATCCCATCAATCTCTTCTCATGGAATGTTCTTTAAAAAGAACCAATCCGGCCACGGTTTAGGCCACAGTCCCACCTGGCCGAGAGGGCAGGACCATGCACAAGTTTGGCTGTTGGCTGTATCAAAATTCTATGATGGCAAATAGGATTTTAAACTACAATTTTGTCTTTACATCTTATCTCAAGCATTGGATCAACACTATGCCTATTTTCTTCAAGTATCTTCCAGAACATCACCTGCCAGAGTTCCAGCATATGCATTCCAATTGGTGAACTTCGCATACATATGATTCAGGCTGCAAATGATGCTTATGAGATGTCCTCCAGGGTCACTGTGTTCTCGGTAGCGATGCGCCGTCTAGCCTGGCTCTGCACCGTAGATATGGATCCAAATCTGCAGGATCGACTGGCTAACATCCCATGTCAAGGGAATGAGCTGTTTGATGACTTGATTGAGGCAGCTACAAAACGCTTGTCTGAGCATGAGAAATCATTTGCCTCCATAGTTCAGCCGAAGCCTTCCACTGCTAAGAATTACAGGCCTCCTCCATCTTATCAGAGGCGTTATCCGCAGAGGACAGCACCTTATTCAAGGTCACCTCCTAAGAAAAAACAGCAGCAACAAAATAGGCAGCGTAACTTCAGACTCCTGCTGTGCCTAAGCCTACTCAGCCTTTTTGACCATCTCACACAAAGCATAAATTTAATCGTTCTGCCTCTGTCCACTCCTCTTCCAATAGGAGGTCATCTCCATCATTTTTATCATCAATGGGAACTCATTACATCTGACCTCTGGGTCCTCACAATCATCAGGGAAGGTTACTCTCTTCACTTCCTTCAGGTTCCACCAGATCTTCCCACAAGAGAGTATCCTTCAGATCCGTCACAGACAAGCTCTGCTTCAACTCCGTGCCACCGAGGAAGTTCCTCTGGAACAGCAGAGCACGGGATTTTTACTCCCTCTACAGTTCACGTGACTCCTTTTGCCAGTCTTCACCTCAGAATTCCTCAGTGGACACTGGTGTTCTCAATGAGCACAAGCTTTCGACCCACTCTGTTAGCACATTAAAGTGACTCCTTCATTGAGACAGTCTCTTCACTGGTGGATGCTCTCTTTCAATCTCTCCAGAGGTTTGCTGTTTCAAACCCCCTCATCAGAAGGTCCTCACGACAGATTCCTCGACCTATGCTTGGGGGGCTCATCTCGATGGTCTCCGTACTCAAGGGCATTGGTCCAGCACAGATCGTCGGTGTCACATAAATCTGTTGAAACTCAAAACGATCTTCAATGCTCTCAAAGCTTTTCAGCATCTTCTTCACGATCAAGTAGTCCTCGTTCATACAGACAATCAAGTCACCATGTACTATGTCAACAAACAGGGAGGAACAGGATCTCTTCTCCTTTGCCAGGAGGCTTAGAAGGTTTGGAATTGGGCAATTCTTCACAATATCTTAATGAAAGCCATCTACATTCAAGGAGAGAACAATTTTATAGAGGACAAATTGAGTCGTCTTCTATAGCCTCACAAATGGACACTCAATTTGTCACCTCTCCATCACATTTTTTCTCAGTGGGGAACTCCTCAAATAGATCTCGTCACGTCTCCCCACAACAACAAGCTGCCTCAGTATTGCTCCAGGATATACTCTCCTCATCGCTTCGAGGCAGATGCTTTTCTTCTGGAATAGACGAACCAGTTTCTGTATGCATTTCCTCCATTTCCTCTCATTCTCAAGAACTTGTCAAACTCAAACAAGAACATGTCACCATGATTCTCATAGCTCCTCGGTGGCCCAGACAACCTTGGTTCTCCCTTCTGCTTCAACTCAGCAGCAGGGAGCCACTACTTCTACCATCTCTGCTTACACAGAGTCAGGGGTCTCTGCTTCATCCCAACCTGCAGTCTCTGCACCTGACAGCTTGGCACCTTTCAATGTAACTGACAATTTCCAGTTCTCTCAACCTGTCAAGGACATTCTAGAGCAGTGGTCTCAAACTCACGGCCCGCCAGGTACTATTTTGAGGCCCTAATCACAAAAGTAAAATAAAACAGTTTCTTGATCATATGTCTCTTTAGCTATAAATGACATTATTATTATTAAGACTTAGCCAAAAGGAAAGATTTATAAACTATTAAAGAGTTTTTACCTCATGCAAAACTGTCATTTCTTTAATAAGATATTAACTATTTTTTTCTGAGGCCCTCCAAGTACCGACAAATCCAAAATGTGGCCCTGCAAAGGGTTTGAGTTTGAGACCACTGTTCTAGAGGCTTCCAGGAAGCCTACTACTAGGAAATGTTACAACCAGAAATGGACTAGGTTTTCTGCTTAGTGTACCCTTCATCACAAGGAGCCTCAATATATACCTCCTTGTCTTCAGTTCTGGATCCTTTTTGGATAGGACTTTTATGTTTCAAGCAAGTGAACAGCAGTCCTGGTTAGGTAATTACATCAATGGAGCCAGGTTGACCTATGACGCATTTCGTAAAGAAATTAAGACTGTATTGTTTGATAGATTGTGATACATAAAGTTTTTTTTTGGAGGTTTCATGGGTTCTTTCTCCAGGTGTTTATTAATCCACAATAACATCTGTGTATGATTTCTTTGCCAGGAGAGAGTAGTAGAACTAGATCTGACCTCCCAGTGCAACTGATCCCTGGCAGAAGAAGGAAATAGATGACTGAGAGGAGCAGGTCCGGCTCTGACTCCAGCTCTAGACTGATTTCAGACACACTGAGGGGGCTGCACCAACTCTGACCTTCAGCCACAGACTGATTTCAGAGAGATTGAGGGGGTGCAGGACCAGCTTTGACCTTTTGCTGCAAACTGATTTTGGACACACTGAGAACAGGGCCAACTCTAGACTGATTTCAAACAGAGTGAGGGGAACAAGTCTGGTTCTGACCTCTTGCTGCAAATTGATTTTGGACACATTGACAGAAGGGCCAGCTCTGACCTCTGGCACTAGACTGATCTCAGTCATATTAGTGCTTTGAGAGGAACCAACTAGCTCCTTTCTAAGGAAACAAAATACGAATAGGGCAATGGGGAGAAAATAAAGAACATTAAAAATAAGGAAGAACATGCACATTGGAACACAAATATGAGCTGTTGTGGCAGGCAGTGAGAATGTTAATAGAACCAGGAACAGTCCAGGAGAGAAGTCACTGAAAGGTTAGAGAATGAGGAATTAAACACATCTTCTTTTCTGTTCTTTTTAGGGTTCGGAAACTACCTCTTACACCACAGCAATGATGGGAGGTCTTTTCAAGACCAGATTAGAAAAAGATATGGATATCACGGATAGACAAAGAGATAATGAACAGGAACTTGTACCTGTTCAGTTTCTGTCGCATTATCCAACGATATCCCTTAAACTCAGTATCTCACAAAAAAGGGGAAATGGAGAGGTTTGTTTTTCACTCGAGAACAAGAGAAGGGAAGGAGACAATACTGTATGCAATCTTTTTGCAATTGAGTCTTGTGGATGAAAGTTAAGGGGCTGCTTGCACCCACCTCTGGGCACCCACTCTCTCTATTTTATAAGTGGCCCCATCCATGCGCCCTTCTTATCGCTTCACGTCTATATTCATACATCAGTTGTTTTCCACTTGCAGTAGTGGTCACATCAAACATCTGGTGGAGATAGCCGTCTGCTTTATGTTTGTTTAGTACAGAAGTATGAGGAGATAGCTGCTATAAAAAAGGCAAAGCTTAACTTATTTTAAAAGGGTTTGGGGGTTTAAAGGATTCTTATTGTCAGTCTGATTTATTATTTTTATTTTAGTATTTATATAACACTTATAACCTAAGTGGTTTATATTCAGGTACTCGAGCATTTTTCCCTGTCTGTCCCGGTGGGCTCACACTCTATCTAATGTGCCTGGGACAACCTTTTTAGTCTTTCCTCATACTAGAGGAGTTCCATCCCCTTTATCATCTTGGTCGCTCTTCTTTGAACCTTTTCTCGTGCCACTATAGCTTTCTTGAGATAAGGAGACCAGAACTGAATGCAATACTCAAGGTTAGGTCGCACCATTGAGCAAAACAGAGGCATTATAACATTTTTAGTCTTGTTTACCATCCCTTTTCTAATAATCTTGCTTGCTTTTTTGGCTTTTTATTTATATTCAGCCAAATTGTGATTTAATTCAAATACAAATAATCTGTGGCTCTACTGTGCTAAAACCTACTGAAATAAACACTTGATATTTGTTTTTATTTGTTATGTTAAAACTTAATCTGTCCCACTGTTCCCTCTCCATGACCATATTCAACATTTCTTCCTCTCGTCCTTCTCTTTCCCATGCACCTCTACTTCACTCTTCTCTCTCTCTCTGCCCAGTAATTTTCCTTTTACTTCCTTTCCCCTTGTGCACCATCTCTTTCTCTCACTCACACACTCATACCCAACAATTCTCCCTTTCTATTCCTTCCCTCCCTTCTGTGTTCCAAGTTCATTCCCCTCCCTTCCTCCATCCACATGCATCCTTTCCCCTCTTCTTTTTCCTTTCCAGCCATGTGCATCTCCTCTCTCTATTTTCTTCCATTCCACTTTATCTGTGTGCACCTCCTTGCTTTCTCTTCTTTTCCTCTTCATCCACGTGCATATCTTCCCTTTCTCTTCAGTTCCCCTTCCCTCTCCTCCATCCATATGCATTTCCTCCTCTTTCTTCAACATCCCATAAGAATCATATCCCTTCTCCCCTTCTCCATCCATGTCCAGCATTTCTCCACATCCAGCCAACCAGCCAGTCTTACTAACTTTCTCTATTTCCCCACATCCTTCAGTCCAACATTGCTCCCTCTCTCCTCCCCCCCCCCCCGGCAAGTCCAGCGTTTCTCCTCCTCTAACCTTCCTCCTTCTGCCACCCTACCACTGCTTGACCTGAAATCTGGAGTTCACACAGGGTCTAGCACCATCTTTAACGATGAGCCTTCACGTCCACGCGCTTAGGAATGCCATGTCAGTTCCTCCCACTTTGACACATTTGCGTCAGAGGGGCAGTAACAACAGGGCCACACGAGCTGATAGACTCGAAGGCTCTGCTCTAAGTCAGTTAAGCTAGCACCAGTGCTGGGCCTTGAATAGGCTCCGGACTCCCTGATAGGCAGCGGAAGGGTAGCAGAAGATGGAGGGCTCTTCATCGCTGAAGTTAGCTTTGTGTTGCCCAGACTATGGGGCTACCCCGGTTGACCCAAAAGGCTTCCCTCCAATGTTGGCGCTGACATTGGAAGGAAGCCTTCCGGGTCAGCTTCGGCAGAGTGGGGCATGCTGCTGGAGGAAGGGGGTGGGAGACCTGCGCCATGTACCCCCCACAAGCAGCTCGCGTACCCCTAGGTTTACGTGTACTGCATGTTGAGAAACACTGCTTTACGTGTACTGCGTGTTGAGAAACACTGCTTTAGGCCGTTTAACGTCATTTCCATGTTAGCAATGCCCACAATGGCATTAGGCGGCCTAAAGTGCCTATGGAAGTGTAATTCCAGAGCCAATTTTTTTTTTTTAGGAATTTTGAAACTCAATTAAAAACATCATCTAAATGTTTTTTTTGCTTAGCATGGGCACCTACCAGCCCAGAAATAGTGACAGTTAGAAAATTTGGGTCTTAGTGCTTATGTTGGGGGCATTCCATGTGCAGAGTTCAGTTATGACATGATATTCAAACATAACTGGATAGATTTAATGGATAAATAAGATTGCATAAATAGCTGTGTTATCTTTGATCTTCTAACCCATGACTGGTTAAGTCTGAATATTAACTTAACTTCTCACGCCCTAGCTGTCTTAAAACAAACTAGATATTCAGTGCTGAAGCCCAGACTTGAATATCCAGTTTTAACACTGGCAGCGGGGAAAAAAAACGCTGTCTACCACGGACTGAATATCAGATTGTAATAATTATCCCCATCAAGACAATATTACATATGTTCTATTAGAGTTGGCTGATATAGTTTCAGGCTGCCATCCTATAGCTTGATGACCAAGTGAAGGGTCAGAGGTAGCAGTGAGTCCGCTTGAAGCTGTCAACTGCACACTGTAAGGTTGGAAGTTGAGAGCGGCCACACACAACCAGCAGAAAGAACATCTCATCATACACTGATGTTTAGCTCTGGGGACATTGTGATAGATCCTACCAGGGTCTTTTCAGGGCATCTTGTGTTGGAGCAACATAAGAATCATCTTAAGATTAGTCTGTTAGCTTTGGAGGACACATTCCTTTCTGGGTCTGTCATCTCCAGAGATTAATCTGAAGAATGACTACAGAGAATGGACTTTTGTGTTCTTGAAAACGCATATACTCCATCTTCTTAAGGCAACCCTTGTATTGGACCATTAAAAGGTATCACAGTTTGCAAAGAATCCAGTTTTCCTCAGCACCAGTATTCCCACTGCAAGTCTGTATTAATAGATTCTATTGCAAGAGAAGACGATGAGATGTCTTCAGGGCTTTGAGACTCTCTCACATTTTTATTCTTTTCTTTCTGCAGCAATGAAAGCCTAATTGGAAGGCATGAGAAATGAACCGCCTCATGGACTCAGGAACACAGACCGATGCTGTAGTGGTGCTTTCCTTGGCGCAGGCAGCAGTTTTGGGCCTAGTGTCTGAAAATGAGCTTTTTGGTGCTTCCATCAGTCCCAGTGGCTTCTTCCCTGCAACAGGGAGCAACTTGATGGAAAAAGGGCCAATAGAAGCAGAGCAGCCAGAGGGTGAACCCTATCTGGAGACTAGAGGTCGAGTTGCAGCAGAGCCACAAGAGGAGGAGGCCTTGGAAACAGAAAAGCACACTAGGAGGAAAAAAAGACCCCCAGTCAGGCTGGTGCCAAAAATCAAATATGAAAAGGTAGAGGGGGAGGAAGTGTATGAGGTGGCACTGCAGGCTGCCCATGAGGGGGTACAGAGTGTTTCTTTTCTAAAATCTGAGCAACAGGCATGTGAGGGAACTGTGCAAAGCAGTACTGTAAAAATGATTGACCTCAGCACATTCCGTAGACGGCCTCGACGCCTCCGCCACTTGCAGGGGCACCAGAGCCAGGACATAGATATCCAGGGTTACCACCATATTTTTCAGGACCCTGCCCAAGGTTATTCTGAACCAACTATGGACTTGGCCCCAGAAGGCACCGAGTTAGAGACCAGACAGAATCAGTGCAATTTTGAACCTAATGTACCTTCAAAGAATGAAACTGAGATCCCACAGCCAAAGTCACCATCGCAAATGGAGAATGGACCTAACTACATGTGGCAGGAGTCCACTGACTTTGACACCGATGCAGTCGGGTCCCACATGGAACGTAACAAAAAAGCTCAGCTGGACCGTCTAGATATCAACGTCCAGATTGACGACTCATACCTAGTAGAGGCTGGTGACCGTCAAAAGCGCTGGCAGTGCCGCTTGTGCGAGAAATCCTATACCTCCAAGTACAACCTAGTGACGCACATTCTTGGCCACAGTGGCATCAAGCCCCACTCGTGCCCACATTGCAACAAACTCTTTAAGCAGCCCAGCCACTTGCAAACACATCTGCTAACGCACCAAGGCACACGGCCTCACAGATGTGAAGTGTGCAACAAAGCCTTCACACAGACGAGCCACCTGAAGAGGCATATGCTGCTACACACAGATATCAAGCCTTACAGCTGTCACTTCTGTGGCCGGGGCTTTGCTTATCCTAGTGAGCTGAAGGCACATGAGGTGAAGCATGAGAACGGCCGCTGCCACGTGTGTGTGGAATGTGGCCTGGACTTTGCCACGCTCACACAGTTAAAGCGCCACCTGTCCATCCACCAGGGACCAACACTGTACCAGTGCCTAGAGTGCAACAAATCCTTCCACTACCTTAGTCAGCTGCAAAACCACATGCTGAAACACCAGAATGTACGCCCCTTCGTCTGCAGAGAGTGTGGTATGGAGTTCAGCCAGATTCATCACCTCAAACAGCACTCCCTTACTCACAAGGTAAAGCTTCTTCCCTTCCCGCTTCCACTAGAAAAAATGTCATCCTGCACAGGCTCATTCTGCTATTGATGTTTCAAGTGTGTATAGATTGGGAGTTTTCAAGATATCCACCATGAATATGCATGAGTTAAATTTGCATGCACTGCCTCCATGTATTTATTTATTTATCAATCAAACTTATAGCCTGCATGTCCTACAAATGACACTTTCCTAAATGTAGAACAAACAAACAGAAACAACTAATATAACACACAATACAAAAGGCAGCTCAACAATCTACAATAACTACTACTATCTATTATTTCTATAGCACTACCAGATGCATGCAGCGCTATACATTAAACAAGCAAGGGACAGTCCCTTCTCAAAAGAGCTTACAATCTAATTATGACAAACACAGGACAAAAGGTGAATCAGTATATGCTGCTTTTGAAGGGAAATACAAAGGGGATGAAGAGGTAGCAAGGGTAGGGGGCTATAGAGGGAATGAGAAACACATAGTGTATTATAAGAGAAAAAGCGAACCTAACAGGCTAGCTTCAAATCCTTCAACAAAAAGCTTTCTGAAATAAATGTTTTCAAACACTTCCTAAATGGAAGATGTAATGCTAACTGTTAAAAAACAAGGGCCGATCATTCCACATAATGGGACCAGCACCCAAGAACATCCAGGAGCGAACTTGTATATTCATTGTGGCTATCCTGAAAACCTGATTGGCTGGCTGTTTTCCAAGGACTAGGGCCCAGATGCACTAAAGCCAGCGATCATCACTAAACCTGTTTTGACAGCTTTAGCGACGATCATATTCGCCGACCCAATGCAGAAAATTTCTGCATGATCTCTCATTCTCCAATCCAGCCATGCAAATAAGATCATTAATTTTGAAATGTCATGTGGTTGATGCTCTAACGTGGCTTCCTGATGCACAAAAAAAAGGTGATCGCTTTTAGCAATCTAAAAAAAATGATTGGTCAAGACCAGTTGCTTACCTGTCTGACCATAGTTTAGCCCTTATGATTTTTTAATGGATATAGATGCTGTACATGTTACACAATATCTGCCCCATTAAAAAAAGAAAAAAGCACCACCCTCCCCCCGCTGATGACAGTCTTCCCTGACATCCCCCCCCCAAGGAACCAGCACTGGGAACCGACACCACCCCCACCCCCGCGACAGTGAAAACAGCAGGAGGGATGCAGTCTGCATTTATATAATTTAATCATTTTTAAATTTGTATTAATTAATTTTATGTATTAATTTGGATGTTATAGGATATTATGTATTAGAAATACTGTATTGTTCTTTTTTTTCTATTTAAATGGAGTTATTTTCATAATTTTGATTGTTATATTGTAAACTGCTTTGATCCTTTTTGCAGTATATAAAGATTTTAATAAATATAAACATACTCCCTCCTTCCATGCTGCCCCCACCCACCTGCACAAGTAAAAATGGCCACTCCCTCCTGCCACGCTGACCACGTCCCCCTGTGGCAGCAAAACGGCAGAAGGGATGCTCACTCCTTCCTACCACCAAAGGTTCACTCCTGCATCAGGTGCCCCCCGTCCCGAACCATCCCCTAAACTCCCCCTTTCCCAAAAAAAGGCTGGAGGGATGCACACTCCCTCCTGCCAGCAGATGCTCACCCCCACCCACCTTCATGACCTGCTGATTCAAAATGGCGGGCAAAAGTGATGCATGGGGAGGGCCTTAGGCGTCTAAACCAATCAGGGTCTCGGGATCCTTCCTCTGTATCCCATGTGAATCATTTGCATGCAAACTTTTTAGTACATGAATAGCTATTTTTGAATCGGCCAAAAATCGGATTGGAGCAGATCCAGACAGTCCTACTGACCCCTCTTTAGTGCATCTGGGCCTAGGTTAAGAACCCCTATTATATATTTTTGAAGGTGCAGTTAATATATTTAGGAAGGTGGCATATGGGTTCTTTAACCCTCTTAATGTCCAGTGGGAGACTTTTGTTTCTTGGTGATTGTGCTTCTGTATTCTCCTATTCCAGGGGTTCTCAGTCTGGTTTTCAGGATATCTACCATGAATATGCATGAGGTAGATTTGCATACAAATGGAAGCAGTACATGCAGATTTATCTCATATGTGCGTATTCAGTGTGGATATCCTGAAAATCAGACTAGCTTGATTTGTCCCAGACTGCTGCACCACCTCCATTATATGTGTATCTGTATTGCGGATATCCTGTTCTTAAGCCAGATTTGTATGCAACTCAGCACTTGTAGATTTTCAGATTCTTGCTGCTTACCTCTTGTCTACTCCCAGCTGACAAAAGGGCCAACTGTCCCCCAGAGTTCCCTCTAAGGGCACAGTATGTATAACCACAGTGTTTTTAATGTAGCCATACGTCGTTCCTGAATCTGCTATAGGAGTCTCTGCCATTGGAAATGCTGCTCAGTGAAATCAAATGAAGCCGCAACCGCATTCTTAAATATGAGTTGTACTTAAGGAAGGCATCTGTAACTTGGGGACTGCCTGTATATTGGAGACCACTGTGTATAAATCTATCTCATAAATATTCATTGTAATCCTGAAACCCTGACTGTCCAAGTGTGCCTCCAGGAGAGGGCTGAGCAGCATTTCCTTAGATGCCATGAGATGCATCACTTCCACAATTTTTTGTGCTGTAAGACTGAATTTTGTTTCCCAGATTTGACCATTATTTGTCCCATGTGTCCCAAATATGAAGCTTGTTAAAGTTAAGGAAAATCCAAACCAGTTGTACTTGTGGGGAGAAGCAGCAAAGTAGCTGTTTGTTGTCATATTCTTCAAGAGAGAAGTCATATGAGCCCCACCTAGTGGTGACATTTCCCAACAACAGTTTGGTTTTGAGAACTTGCTCTTTCAGACTTATAAAAACTTTCACCAGTGGTTTTTAATATGTTTATCCCAGGACAAGCAGGCAGCATATTCTCAACGGAGCCCCGTAGTGGACAGCCTCGCATGCAGACTTGATTGTAGAACTTCAAAAGTTCGTGAGTGCTGCACCGCACATGCTCGAGTGCCTTTCCACCCGAGTCAGGGCGCACGTTTCCTTAGTGTCTCCTCAGTTCTTAGTTTTCCACGGAGCCAAGAAGCCCTGTTTCTCAGCTCTGCCATTTTCAAGTTGCCTTCTCGCACCACGACTTTTCTTTTTTCTTTTCTTTTCTTTTATGTTACAAGTTGCTGTGCGGCGCGTCTTTAAAAAAAAAAACAACTTTATTTCTTTTTCTCCAGCGATCTTCATCTGGCGGTACATGGACTTAGGCCCTGCCACCGGCCCTCATTCAGCTGCGGCTGTGTTTTTTTCTTCTATGTCCCGGCCTCTTACTGATTTTAAAAGGTGTAGCTAGTGTGGCCGGGCTGTTTCCCTGACCGACCCCCACCATTGGTGCATAAAGTGCTTAGGATCCGAACATTGTCCTGAGTCCCCACGCTGTGCTACCCTTCAGAAAAGAGCTCTTCGCAGACGTCATGCCAAAATTCTTGAGCTTTATGGCCCTATGGAGCAGTCTGCGGAGAAGGCCTTGACCTCGGCCTCGATCCCAGTGGAGGCCTTGTCTTTCAAGACCTTGACCTTGATCAAGTCACCCTCGACCTCGAAGGCTTTGTCTGCTGTGCCTCTTAAGGTTCCGTCCTCAGGCAAGTCTCCTCTTCCATCCACAGGTATGCTACCTAAGAAGCCCCAAGCTGAGTCTCAGGCAATGAGTGCAGTCATGCCGGCCTCTATGAGACCTCCTTCTAAGCGTGCCTCCAAACATAGGGAATACTCATCTTCGAGATCGCCCTCAATGGAGTGCACTGCTGCACCTACTAGACCAGATCCATTGGTCTTGGTGCCTGTCTTCGAGGACATGCTGAAAGCCATATTGACCACACATTACCTCGGTCTTGGCCCAGCTTGCTCCTGCCTCGTCTCTGCTTACTGAGAGCCAGCCTGAGCATTCTATCCAGGCATCTCGAGACAAACCTCGTCGGTCTCGACCATGGTCCTCCAGTGATTCCTCGCCTCGTCCTTCCAGATCTGAGTCTCCAGTTACTCATCCTGTTTGAGAAGTGGTGGACTCACTCGAAGCACTCCTCGTCCTTGAAGCACCTTGTTTCAAAGAAGACTAAGGAGTCTCTTTGGAAAAGTACAGAGTCTCCTATGCCTCAATTGTCAAGGCCCATCGAGACCCCTTCTAAGCCCAGGCATAGGTCTCAAACCCCGAAGCCTTCAACTCCTCGTACTTCTCCACCTCGAGGCACATCCAGGGCCCAGACTCTTCTATCGAGACCATCTCTGAGGGATCCTCCTTCGCCTCTCTATACGAGGCTTGAGTCGAGGCTCTCAATTCCTCATACTCCTGGGACTTCTTCATCGAGGCTTCTGAAACATAAGCACTCTCTGACTCCACCTATATCACACAGCAGAGCTTCTTCTGTCACTCTTACGTTGGATACAGACATGCCTTCTCAATACTCCAGAAAAGATTATCCATCTTACTCGGCGGCGCCTAGGTCTCACTTCACTTCATCTCCTGAAGAGTTTTCGGCTTCAAAATCAACATCTTTTTCAAGATTCATCTTTGATACGAGTAAGGCTCTTCAGATTGATCTTCAGTCTGAATGTAAGGATACTCCTGAATATTTGGCCGAAATGGAGTTACTTCATCCGCTAAAGGACAGCATGAGACTTCCCATGAATCCTGTGTTGAAACAAACATTTTTCAGGAATCTTGAGACTCCTTATTCAATCCCGGCTATACCATCTAAAATGGAATCTCGTTACCATACGGTTCCTTGTAAGGGATTTGAGTAACCACAATTGTCTCACCAATCTTTGGTGATGGAATTATCTCTTAAAAAATCTAATCCCACCAAGGTATATGCTGCAGTACCTCCAGGCAGGGAGGGTTGCACCATGGATAAATTTGGACGCCGTCTTTATCAAAATTCCATGATGGCAAATAGAATCCTGAATTGCAACTTCATCTTTACTTCTTACTTGAAGTATTGCATTAAAACCATACCCTACTTTTTACCTGACTTGGCTGTGCACCGCCTGCCTGAGTTTCAACAACTTCAGCAGACCCTTTCTCAAATACGTCTTTTCATGCTCCAAGCCACTTATGATGCTGTTGAGATGTCCTTTGCTGTGGCAATGCGACGTTTGGCTTGGCTACGCATTGTGGACATGGATCCCAACTTACAGGACCATCTAGCTAATTTACCTTGCCAGGGTAATGAGCTTTTTGACGATTCCATTGAGGTTGCTACCAAGTGTTTGTCTGAACATGAGCGGTCATTTGCCTCTTTAGTTTGGCCTAAGGCTAAAACCCCAGCTTCTAAGCCTTACAAACCGCCTCCATGTCGTTACCCTCAAAAGTCTACTCCGGCTTTTTCCAGGCCTCCACCTAGAAGACAACAGCAGCATCAGCGTCAACAAAAACCTCAGACTCCTGCTGCAGCTAAACTGGCATCATCTTTTTGACAATCTAACTCTGAACATAACGTCCACCTGCATCCATCAGACTTCTCTCCTACCCATCGGAGGTCAGCTCCGTCACTTTTACCAACAGTAGGAGCAGATTACCTCAGACCTCTGGGTTCTCACCATCATTCAGGAGGGTTACTCACTTCATTTCCTTCAAGTACCACCAGATCTCCCTCTAAGAGAGTTTCCTTTCAGCATGTCGCAGCTTTCCCTTCTTCTTCAGGAGGCTCAGGTTCTTCTTCGCCTTCGAGCTGTCGAGGAGGTTCCCTTGAACCAATGAAACACGGGCTTTTATTCCTGTTATTTTCTAGTCCCAAAGAAGACAGGGGATTTGCGACCTATTCTGTACCTCAGAGCCCTCAACAAGTTTCTTGTCAAAGAAAAGTTTTGGATGCTGTCTCTTCCAACACTGTGTCCCTTGATGGATCAAGGGGATTGGTTATGCTCTCTGGATCTCAAAGAGGCTTATACTCATATCCCAATTCATCCAGCCTCTCGCAGATTCCTGAGATTTCAGGTGGGTAATCTCCATCTTCAATACCGAGTTCTTCCTTTCGGACTCACCTCATCCCCCAGGGTCTTCATGAAGTGCCTGGTAGTGGTAGCTGCAGCCCTGCGGACACAGGGCCTTCAAGTCTTTCCATACCTAGACGACTGGCTCATCAAAGCGTCATCTCAACAGGAGGTTATTTTAGCGACCCAACGTACTATTATGTTTCTCGAAAGTCTGGGGTTCGAAATCAATTTTTCAAAGTCTCAGCTACATCCGTCCCAAACTCTACAGTTTATTGGAGCCATTCTGGACACTGTTCAACTCAGAGCATTCCTGCCTCAATCATGCCAGGACACTCATACACCTTTGCCAACAAATGTCTTCCCTCACGTCAATCTCGGCAAGACAAATGATGGTTCTTCACGGTCACATGGCTTCTACAGTTCACGTGACTCCTTTTGCCAGACTTCACCTCCAAAATCCTCAGTGGACCCTGGCATCTCAATGGCAGCAAGCTTGCGGTCCACTCTCTCAACACATTAAAGTAACTTCTTCGTAGAGACATTCTCTCCACTGGTGGATGCTCTCTTCCAATCTTTCCAGAAGTTTGCTATTCCACATGCCCCCTCATCAGAAGATCCTCACGACAGATTCTTCAACCTACGCTTGGGGGGCTCATCTCAATGGTCTCCTATTCAAGGCCATTGGTCCAGCACGGACAGTCATTGTCACATCAATCTGTTGGAACTCAGAGCGATCTTAAATGCTCTCAAAGCTTTTCAGCATCTTCTTCACGACCTGGTAGTCCTCATTCGAACAAACAACCAAGTCAACAAGCAGAGAGGAATGGGATCTCTCCCTTTTTGTCAAGAAACTCTGAAGCTTTGGAATTGGGCAATCCTTCACAACACCTTCCTCAGAGCTGTGTACATTCAAGGGCAGCAAAACTGTCTGGCGGACAAATTGAGTCGTCTTCTACAACCTCCCAAATGGACACTCAATTCCTCACCTCTACATCACATTTTTGCTCAATGGAGAACTTCTCAGATAGACCTCTTTGCGTCTCCCCACAACAACAAGCTGCCTCAGTTCTGCTCCAGGATATACTTTCTTCACTGCCTCGAGGCATATGCTTTCCTTCTGGAATGGGTGAATCAGTTTTTCTATGCGTTCCCTCCATTCCCTCTGATTCTCAAGACTCTTGTCAAACTCAAGAAGGAACATGCCACCATGATTCTGATAGCTCCTCGGTGGTACTTCCTTCTACTTCAACTCAGCACCAGGGAGCCTCTACTTCTACCAGTATTTCCCTCTCTGCTTACACAGAGTCAAGGATCTCTGCTCCATCCCAACCTGCAGTCTCTATACTTAACAGCTTGGTACCTTTCAACCTAACTGCTACTCTACAGTACTCTCAATCTGTACAGGACATTCTAGAGGCTTCCAGAAAGCCATCCACTAGGCAGTGTTACACCCAAAAATGGACTAGATTTTCTACTTGGTGTGCTACTCATCACAAGGAGCCGCAATCTACCTCCTTGTCTTCCGTTTTGGATTACCTGCTGCACTTATCTCACTCTCGTCTCAAATCCACATCTATTAGAGTCCACCTAAGTGCCATTGCTGCTTTTCATCAGCCTATTGAAGGGAAACCCCTCCCGGCTCATCCTGTGGTTTCCAGATTTATGAAAGAACTTTTCAATATCAAACCACCTTTCAGGACACCTCCAGTGGTTTGGGATCTCAATCTGGATCTTACTCAATTGATGAAGTCTCCATTCGAACTAATTGATTCAGCTCATTTGAAATATCTCACTTGGAAAGTGTTTTTTCTCATTGCGCTCACCTCTGCTAGACGTGTCAGTGAGCTACAAGCTTTAGTGGCAGATCCACCTTTTACAGTATTCCATCATAACAAGGTGGTCCTCCGTACTCATCCAAAATTCTTACCTAAAGTGGTTTCAGTATTTCATTTCAACCAATCTATCGTTCTTCCAGTGTTTTTTCCAAAGCCTCATTCTCATCCTGAAGAAATAACGCTTCATACTCTGGACTGTAAACGTGCTTTGGCTTTCTGTTTGCAATGCATTCAACCTCACAGAACTGCTCCTCAACTTTTCATCTCCTTCAATCCAAATAAGTTGGGGCATCCTGTTTCAAAGTGAACCATCTCCAACTGGATGGCTGCTTGGATCTCTTTCTGTTATGCTCAGGCTGGTCTCCCTCTGCAGGGTTGAGTCACGGGGCATAAAGTTAGAGTGATGGCGGCGTCTGTAGCTTTCCTCAGATCAACTCCTATTGAGGAAATCTGCAAGGCTGCTACTTGGTCCTCGGTTCATATTTTCACCTCTCATTATTGTCTGGATACTTTTTCCAGATGGGATGGCCATTTTGGCCAATCTGTTTTACAAAATCTCTTTTCTTAACTTGCCAACTCTCCCTCCATCCCATTATGCTTAGCTTTGAGGTCATCCACATGTTGAGAATATGCTGCCTGCTTGTCTTGGGATAAAGCACAGTTACTTACCGTAACAGTTGTTATCCAGGGACAGCAGGCAGCTATTCTCACAACCCACCCACCTCCCCTAGTTGGCTTCTTAGCTAGCTATCTGAACTGAGGAGATGCGCACCCTGACTCGGGTGGGAAGGCACTCGCAAACTTTTGAAGTTCTACGAGCAAATCTGCTTGCGAGGCTGTCCGCTACGGGGCTCCATGGATGATGTCACCCATATATTGATAGTATCTGCCTGCTGTCCTTGGATAACAACTGTTACTGTAAGTAACTGTGCTTTTTGGAGGAAGGGAGACAGCAAAGATTTAGAAGTTGGACAGATGAAGAAATAACCCAAAATGAATGTCTACACACCAATTAATTACTTGGTTTAATAGTCCTAGTGGCTTTCTTATATATAAATATTGAGAAATTTGCTGTTGGGAAAACACTGTTTTAAACTAAAATTATATTTCTTCCTTCAGACTATAAAGACAAATGACTTGACTCCCAACTATAGCCTGAAAAGAGGGCCTTCTCTCTAACCTGTAACCAAAGCAGATGTCAGATATTATGCAGAGAAATGAATTGGGATGTGTGTCTCCATCTGAAATACCTCTGTTTGCCCCTTTGCAGGGAGTGAAAGAGTTCAAGTGTGAGGTGTGTGGGCGGGAGTTCACCCTGCATGCCAACATGAAGCGTCATATGCTGATTCACGCCAGCGTCCGTCCCTTCCAGTGCCACATGTGCTTCAAGACATTTGTACAGAAGCAGACGCTCAAGACTCATATGATTGTTCACTCGCCTGTCAAACCATTCAAATGCAAGGTGTCTTACTCTCACATTTTCTCTTTCTATTCCAGCATATTTATTGTTATCTGTATGCAAGGGATCAAGGGTTATAAATAAGGAACCCAATATTAAAGGAAAAAAAAAGCGCTGGGCTCCTAAATGTGTGTGCCCTATTTTTAGCCAAACATAGGAGCTTAATTTTTCAGCTAAATATTCAGCTAGTAGAAATCAGAATTTTGCTGTCACAGGGCATGCCCAGGCTCCGGCATTGAATTTTTGGTTTTACGGCGTCAGTGGCATAGTAAGGTGGGGCAGACCGTTACGGGCACAGTCTTGGTGGGGGCGCCAGCACCACTCCTCCTCTCTATTCCCCTGCCATGCATGCACCTTCCCTTCCCCCCATACTTCTAGTTCTTCACCGGCATGGGACCAGGAAGTGATGTCAGAGGGACAGCCGAGGTCAACGCTGTTAGCAAGTTGGAGATGCTGCTCACACTGGGGAAATTAAAGAGTTAGGGGGGAAGGGATTCAGTAGGGAAGAAGGGATGCAGTAAGGAGGGGGCAGGGAAGGACAGGGGACAGAGAAGAGAGTGAGGGTGCCAGTGCCCTGGGCACCTCCCACCCTTGCTACACCACAAAAATATAGCTGCCTAATTGTGATCTATCACACTTAAGCAGCTATAAAGAACCACATTAAGACAGGACAGCCTTTTATGCAGTCCTGTTTATGAAGTTAACCAGTTAGGTGCTGATTCCACCTCTGGAATGCCCCCAGCCATTTCAGTTTGGGCACTAACTGGTCATTTTTAGCAGCACTATCCAGTTAAGTGCCACTGTAAATGCCCAGTTAACCCTAGACAGTTGATTTAAATGGCCGGGAGATTCTCTTAGATGTTAGAATCATTTTGAATATTGGGACATTTGCATGTTAATATGGGTACTCAGGCCCCGATGCTCAAGAGCTTTCTGTGCAAGTAAGACTGGTTGTATCCAGTCTTATTTGCAAGTTAGCTCAGCCTCTGATGCACAAAAAGGGTTCCCAGTAGCAGCCATTGAGAATCCTATGCAAATGCACTACAGGAAGCTCATTATAAATAAAATGAGCACTCCGTATAATGCACAGCAAAGAAAGCCCACATTTCAGTAGTCAACATTTTCTGGCAGCTCTGGAGCTGTCAGTATTTTGAATAGGAGCTGTTTGTGCATGTTTTATGTGCATGCATGTCCCATGCCTAACAACCCTGTCCTGACTATAGATATGGGATACACATGCACATAAAATATGCACAACATCCCAGCACTGTGCTGTCCAGTGCAGTTCAGCTGTTGTATGCAGGCACTGGACACAGTTTCTCCCCCTTTCACCAAGGTACTCAGCACAAATAGCATGCATACAATTTGCATGCTATTTGTGCTGAGCATAGCTCGCCAAATGTAATTTGCTCCCTACCCAGTGTCTCCCACCAGGTTGCCGGAGGTCTGTGCATCTTGTCCTCAGAGACCAATTTATGGGCATAAATCTCCTTTTGAATATCGGGCCCGGGATTTCTTTTTTTGGTTGGTATTTGTTTAACAGATCTTGGATATTCCAACATTGCTGCAATCTGAACTTTCCAAGGAATTCCCCTGAATGCAAAAGAGCAAATCCTCAGCACTGGCACAGATGGAGAACTAACATGGGTGGTGGTAGATATTTGCTCTGCAGCTTTAAAAAGGACATTCATACGCTCCAGAAAGTCATACAGTACAAGAGTGAGATGAAGTCAGCTTTCAATAAATGAGCCTTCCCCTGTATGGGAACCTTCTGCCTTCCACTGGGAAGATAAGAGGGAAATGCAAAATGGAAGAGTTCCTTCTTTGCCCCCTTAATCTGGATTCAGCTTTTTCAGGAGCTGCATAAAGCAGAACTTCATCTAATTGTGACTCCTTGGGTTTGGGTTTGTTCAAAGACCAAGGAGTTAAGATAAGAGTGGATAATTTTGTAGATGGTGTTAGGCAGTGGCGTAGCGAGGGAGATTGGTGCCTGGGGTGGTGGCATCTAGCATCGCAGCACCATGCACCCTTCCCTCCACCACTTGGGCGTTCCTGCATACCTCTTGAAATGTTCACCAGCGTGAGCAGCATCTTCCAGGCGCTGCTCGTGCTGGTGTTGGCTATCTTATGATGTCACGTCCTGGTCTCATGATAAGGTGCGAGCAACAAGTGGAAGATCTGCTTGCACTGGTGATCATTTAAAGAGGTATGTTGGGGGGGTAGGGGGCAGAGACCTTGGGCGGTCCACCCCCTCCACTGGTTTTAGACTTCTCGGTTTGATGTTAATGTTTATATTTCTTACTGTCGTTTCATTTGTTGTGTTCTGAAACTGATTTTTCTTCTAAAACTATTCCGACCAATATTCAAAGTTATTTTGCTGACCAGGAACAGCTCCTGGCTAGCTCAATAGTGCTTAGCCACCCAAGCTAGTATTCAGTATGCGATGTTCACTGAATATTAGAGGTTAGCAGCTAATGGATTGCCGGTTGTGTCGTGAAATTCAGATCGCTGGCCAGCTAAATCAAGTGGCCAAATGGGGCCGCTTACATAAATGGTCTGTCTTTGGCTGCTATAAAAGCTGCTGGCCAGCACAGAATATCGACATGGCCATCTTAAATTTTTAGCAGCCAAAAATAGATTGAATATTCAGTGCCAGTTACTTGAAACGGCTTAGCATTGAATTTCCAGGCTCAGTGTAGACTGCGAGTCAGCCCGGCTAACTCCCGCAGTCTGAATATGGGGCCCATTGGGTTTCTGACAAGTAATATATGTGTTTTAATAAACAGAAGTAAGTGAAGTGAAATGAAGATGCAGATGGTTATGGATAATGTACCTTCTAATCAATTTTCTTTTTAGGTTTGTGGAAAGTCTTTTAACCGCATGTACAATCTCCTGGGACACATGCATCTCCATGCAGGGAGCAAACCCTTCAAATGCCCGTACTGCTCCAGCAAGTTCAACCTGAAGGGCAACCTGAGCCGACACATGAAGGTTAAGCATGGGGTCATGGACATCAGCCTGGACAGCCAAGGTGTGTAGCAAGGCCTGGCCTAGTGTTATTTGGCAATTAAAAGTGGATACGCTAATCTAGGATTACTTTAGTAACATAGTAGATGATGGCAGATAAAGACCCGAATGGTCCATCCAGTCTGCTCAACCTGATTCAATTAAAAAATTTTTTTTCTTCTTCTTAGCTATTTCTGGGCAAGAATCCAAAGCTCTGCCCAGTACTATGCTTAAGTTCCAACTACTGAAGTATCCGTCAAAGCTCTCTCCAGCCCATACCATTACAGCCATTGAAGCCCTACCAAGCCCATCCTCAACTGAATGGCCATATACAGACACAGACTGTGCAAGTCTGCCCAGTACTGGCCTTAATTCTTCAATATTTATTATTATTTTCTAATTCTAGATCCTCTGTGTTCATCCCATGCTTTTTTGAACTTCGTCACCATTTCCTCTCCACCACCTCTCTCGAGAGCGTATTCCAGGCATCCACCACCCTCTCCGTAAAGAAGAATTTCCTTACATTGCTCTTGAGTCTCCCACCCCTCAGCCTCAAATTATGCCCTCTGGTTTTACCATTTTCCTTTTTCTGGAAAAGATTTTGTTCTACGTTGATACCTTTCAAGTATTTGAACATCTGAATCCATATCTCCCCTGTCCCTCCTTTCCTCTAAGGTATACATATTCAGGGCTTCCAGTCTCTCCTCATAAGTCTTTTGTCGCAAACCTCCTATCATTTTCGTCGCCCTCCTCTGGACAGCTTCAAGCCTTTTCAGTGTCCTGTGCCAGATACGGTCTAAAACTGAACACAATACTCCAAGTGGGGCCTCACTAATGACCTGTACCAGGGCATCAACACCTTCATTCTTCTACTGGTTATGTCTCTCTTTATACAGCCCAGCATCCTTCTGGCAACAGCCATTGCCTTGTCGCACTGTTTTATCGCCTTTAGATCTTCGAACACAATCACCCCAAGATCCTTCTCCCCATTCGTGCATAGGAGGAATTGGGCACTCCTGCTGTGGACTGTCGGGAGTAAATTTCCAAAACCAATTGTCTTCTGTTTCCTTGAAATCACCCAAATACATCAGAACTCTTAACCCTAACCTCAGATATCTCCCTGACTCCACTGCCCTCATCTCCTACTCATTCTGCAGGACACACTGTTGATATGATACTTGGCCCAACAGCTATCAGCCATATCTTTCAAAATCTTCAAACCTACTCTCTCCCTTGGTCGGACCATGTTCTAATCAATCTCCAGCTAAACCTTCCTACTCCCCCATCCACCATCTCACAGAGTACCTAAACTTCCAGAGACATCAATAAAATTACAGTTTCCGCTATACAAAATTCATTTAACCTGAACCTACAAGATTTCACTAATCTTACAATGGAAGAACAATCTGAACTCTGGAAAGTCTTAACACAATCTCTTATGGACCTTCTTGCTCCCTCCCAGGAAAAAAACATCCCAATTACAACCTAAAAAGAAGCCATGGTACAATTAAATTCTTATCCTTCCCCGCCAATAACTCCGCTCCACCGAACATAAATGGCGGCAATCTCGGTCCTTTGTCAATATAAAGAAATTGCTACTCAATACAAAACCTCAATACAACAAGCCAAAAAAGACTACTATTTAAAATACATAACCACAGCCCGCAATTCTTCCGCACTCTTCAGTATAGTACGATCCCTATCCCCATACTCAAACAAGAAACCTCCCCCTTTTACTTGTACAACCATCAGCTTCAGAACTCGCTAACTTCTTCAACTAGAAAATAAAGGATATCAGATCGAACCTAGGACAATCCATACCCTTACAGTCTCTGGATTCCTCAGACCAGACAAATCTTACCCTTCATCACGCTTTCTAATCTTAAACCTCCTTCCTTACCAGACCTCCTCAAAGTCTTCCAATCGATAAATGCTACTAATAACCCAACTGAAAGCATTCCTCCTTCAATTATAAAAAAATTCTTTCCTATTTTCGGCCCATTCATTTTGGAAATGATAACAAAAAGTCTTACCTCTAATTTTGTTCCAAAAGCTTGGAAATCTGCTTTAGTCTTCCCAAAACTAAAAAATCAAAATCTAGATGAAATACAGCCAGGAAACTTTCATCCTATTGCCAACCTTCCTCTCATCTCTAAACTTACGGGAAAAGTAGTACTGAGCCAGCTCACAGAATTCCTCGACAAAACCAACGCGCTTTACCTATACTAAACCGGCTTCCGCTCCAACTACTCCACAGAATTATCCCTACTTGGTCTCCCTCTACTATACACTACTTCTATGATCACCGAAAATCCGTCCTTCGTATCTCTCTAGATTTGTCAGCTGCCTTCGACACTGTCGACCATCACCTCCTTAATGATCGTCTTAAGAACCTTTAATTCTGGTCTTTAAAATCAAACTTTTGCATCTCCCATCTTTTCTTGATAAACTCATCATCCCCTTTTGCCTTCCCGGACCCTTAGATCGGCTGATCAGAATTTACTGACCATACCTTCCATCAAAGAATTCTACTACACTAGAAAAACTAATTTTTCTGTTGTAGCTCCAACTTTATGGAACGCCATGCCACCTCAACTCTGCCTTGAAAATTCACTCAACAAATTTAAGACTAAACTAAAAACGTTCTTATTCCTAGACGCATACCATAGTATCTAAATATTTCCTTTCCAACAGCTAGCAAAATAAACACGAACCGCTTTTAAGAAACGATCCCCATTCTTGGTGTTTTATCCTCCCCCTTCTCTTCCCTTTAATTAATTTGTTTTTAATTATGTAATTATTAACTTCCTCTCCCCCTTTACCCTCAAGCTCATGTTCGTATTTGTAATTTGTCTATTTAATGTTCAAATTCCCCCCTCTACAAAAATTTATTTTAACCTTTCATTTTTAGCATTGTAAACCGGCAAGGTGCACATCGATGGTCGGTGTATTAAAATTAATTAAACTTGAAATATACAGCTTACATCTCTCATCACCATTAACAATTTACCAATTAATTCCGTTAGTACAACCAAAATACTTGGAGTAATAATAGATAGTAGATAGTAAATTGTCCTACTGTCCACAGATCAGCCTCAATCCCACTCTGCGTCAAGCTAATGGAAGGCCTCGTAGCTAAAGCCCTAAACTTATACCTAGAAAACCACAACTTACTCCACCCTACATAGTCTGGCTTCAGAACCAACTACAGCACTGAGACTACTAGGAACACTCATGGACATCGTGAGACAACACCTCAGCACAGGCAAGAAAATGCTGATTATACAACTAGACCTCTCTGCAGCCTTTGATCTAGTAGACCATGACATCCTTTTGCAAACACTAGAGTCAATAGGAATTACAGGCAAGGTACTAACATGGTTTAAAGGATTCCTACAATCCAGAACTTATAGAGTCAAAACAAACAAAGAAAAATCAGAACCATAGTCCAACCCATGTGGACTACCCCAAGGATCACCTCTGTCTCCCACACTCTTCAACCTATACATTGCCTCCCTAAGCTCCTACCTAGACAAACTAGGCATTACCTCCTATAGTTATGCAGATGACATCACCATACTCCACCCCTTCGACCAACCAGCTCCCTCCATGGTAGGCACAATACAAATAACACTCGAAGCAGTAGCAACATGGATGAAAGAACACAAACTAAAGTTTAACCCTGACAAAACAAACTTCATCCTCCTAGAAAACAGCAAAACTCCAACCTTGACTAACCTAGTAATTAACTCTATCTCATACCCCATTCAACCCAAGCTAAAACTCCTCGGAGTGCTGATAGACAGAGGCTGTACTATGCAACCACAAATCAACAAAATAATAAAAACATCATTTGCAACTATGAGAAACCTAAGACAAGTTTGAAAATTATTTGACAGAAAACAATTCCAACTCGTGGTTCAGTCACTAATCCTAGGCCTAATAGACTACTGCAACTTATTATATCTCCCCTGCCCTGCAACCACGATAAAACAACTACAAACCATACAAAACACAGCCCTAAGACTCATCTATTCACTGAAAAAAATACGACCACATCACAGAGGCATACCACGACTCACACTGGTTCCCAATACAAGCAAGAGTACACTTCAAATTCCACTGCCTACTATTTAAAGCTATAAATGGAGACAGCCCAACCTACTGGAACAATCGACTAATTCAATCTACCTCAACCAGACACAGGAGAACCCACACAATATTCACACACCCACCAACCAAAAACGTCAAACGAAGAAAACTGTATGACAACCTACTAGCCATCAGAGCAGTGAAACTGGACAGACAACTCACCAATCTGCTGATTTCGACCACAGACTACAAAACCTTCATAAGAACATAAGCAATGCCTCCACTGAGTCAGACCCGAGGTCCATCGTGCCCAGCAGTCCGCTCACGCGGCGGCCCAACAGGTCCAGGACCTGCGCAGTAGCCCCGTATCTATACCCCTCTATCCCTTTCTTCAGCAGGAAATTGTCCAATCCTTTCTTGAACTCCAGTACCGTACTCTGTCCTATTACGTCCTCTGGAAGCGCATTCCAGGTGTCCACCACACGCTGAGTAAAGATAAACTTCCTAGCATTTGTTTTGAATCTATCCCCTTCCAATTTTTCCGAATGCCCTCTTGTTCTTATATGTTTTGAAAATTTGAAGAATCTATCCCTCTCTACTTTCTCTATGCCCTTCATGATCTTGTAGGTCTCTATCATGTCTCCTCTGAGTCTCCGCTTTTCCAGGGAGAAGAGCCCCAGCCTCTCCAATCTTTCAGTGTATGAAAGGTTTTCCATGCCCTTAATCATTCGTGTCGCTCTCCTCTGGACCCTCTCAAGTATTGCCATATCCTTCTTAAGGCACGGTGACCAATACTGAACACAGTACTCCAGGTGCGGGCGCACCATTGCCCGATACAACGGCAGGATGACTTCTTTTGTTCTGGTTGTAATACCATTCTTAATAATACCCAACATTCTGTTTGCCTTCTTCGCGGCTGCTGCGCATTGTGCCGTTGACTTCATTGTTGTATCCACCAGTACACCCAAATCTCTTTCAAGGTTACTTCCCTCTAATACTAATCCCCCCATTTGGTAGCTGAACATCGGGTTCTTTCTCCCTATATGCATGACCTTGCATTTCCCTACATTGAAGTTCATCTGCCATTTATTCGCCCACTCCTCCAGTTTGTTTAGGTCCCTTTGTAGGTCCTCACACTCTTCCGTAGTTCTAACCCTTCTACAGAGTTTAGTGTCATCCGCAAATTTTATAACTTCACATTTCGTCCCCGTTTCCAGGTCATTAATAAATACATTGAACAGCAGCGGTCCAAGTACAGACCCCTACGGAACTCCGCTCGTGACCTTCCTCCAGCCCGAGTAGTGACCCTTCACTCCAACTCTCTGTCTCCTGCCTGCCAACCAGTGTTTGACCCATCTGTGTACGTCCCCTTCCACCCCGTGGTTCCACAGCTTCCTAAGTAGCCGCTCATGGGGTACCTTGCCAAAGGCCTTTTGGAAGTCAAGGTAAATGATGTCTACGGGTTCCCCTTTGTCCAACTGGCTGTTCACCCCCTCAAAGAAGTGCAGTAAGTTTGTTTGGCACAATCTTCCCTTGCAGAAGCCATGTTGGCTCGCTTTCATCAGCCTATTTTTTTCGATGTGCTCACAGATGCTGTCCTTTATCAGTGCTTCTACCATCTTGCCTGGAACCGATGTCAAACTTACCGGCCTATAGTTTCCCGGGTCTCCTCTTGACCCCTTTTTAAAGATAGGTGTAACATTTGCTATCTTCCAGTCCTCTGGAATCTCTCCAGTTTTCAAGGATAGGTTGCAAACTCGTTGGGAGTATTCCCGCTATCTCATTTCTTCAAAAAAGAAACAAAAACCCTACTCTTCAAAAAATATATAAAACCAATATAACACAACCAGACATGCCCCAAACTCCTCCTACAATACTATCTACTTCTTAGGAAATTAGAAAATGTTCAAACTATTCCTTAAGAACTTCTTATTACCTTAACAATATGTACTTCTTAATATCATAACAATTCTTATGTAATCCACCTTGAACTGCAAGGTAAAGGCGGAATAGAAATCACTAATGTAATGTAATGTAATCAGTGTAGTAGTAAAAAATTTGTTTTTACAAACTTAGAATGATAAGATCTTTAGCAAACATTCTGGACCCTCAATCTCTCAACATACTAATCCACTCCCTTATCATATTCAAACTCAACTACTGCAATTCATTATATAAAGGAATCTGCCAAAAAGACATTCAACGCCTCCAAGTGATACAAAATTCTGCTATCAAAATAATTAAAATATGAAGAAATTTGATCACGTCACCCCCTTATTAAAAAGTGCACATTGGCTGCCAATACCACATCGAATTCTATATAAAATAGCTATTTTTTCATTCAAAACCCAAAATACCAAAGAACCCATAAGCTCCTGAATTCAAGAGGGCCTGGGATAGGTGCGTGGGATCTCTGGGAGAGAGAAAGAGATAATGGTTACTGTGGATGGGCATATTAGATGGGCCATTTGGCCTTTATCTGCCGTCATGTTTCTATGTTTCCTAATCCCACATGATCCCCCTAGAGCCCTAAGATCCTCCTCTCAGCATCTCCTTCACGTACCATACTTAAAAATCATCAGTACATGGTGGGCTTCTTCATTCACTACAACGGCACCCATTGTCTGGAACTCTTTACCACCCTTTATTAGGACCGAACAAAACTTAGATAAATTCAAAGGAAATCTTAAATCCTTCCTTTTTAAAGACGCATATGAATGCTGAAACGGTTCTACTGATGCCTTGATCCTATTCTGATCTTCTTTACCTCCCTTCTGTTATTTACCTTTCATGTCCTCCTTTAATTCAAACTGTAATTCTCCCTATTTTCCTTTTGTTTCTTTGTCCGTCCTGTTTTTTAATTGTAAAACGCTTATATCAAACTTTTAATAAACTTGGTTCCAGGAGGAGGGACTGGGCATCCTGCCTGCCGGCTGAGTTCATGAGGGGGACGGGTTCCTTGCTGCGGCTGCTAAATTGGTCACGGCAGAGAGATTCCCTTGCTGTGATCTGCTCAGCGGCCATGTCTATTTGAAATGTAGACCAGCATTTTGCTGGCATTCATTTCAGGTGCCTATCGCAGCCCTAGGGAGACACCTAGGGCCACCTAAGCTCGCCTAAGGCCTTTTTAATGTTTTTCCAGGCAAAACCATGCATAGCCTTTGGCAAGCTTAAGCAGCCCTACGCGTTTCCCTAGGCTCGTAAAAACGCCTACCGTGTAGGTGACCTGCCTCATGATGTCCCAATTGGCTGGTTAGACAGTGGTAGGACACCGTTTATATAATTTGGCCCAAATGGTGGTGCTTTCGTTTGTTATGTCAAACAGTTTGTACACACTATGGGAATAATTTTAGAACAGGCCCACAGGTTTGGAGCCCAAGTAGGCATCTCTTTTGAAGTAATTTTGTAAAGACTCAGGTGCCAATATCTTTTTATACAAAACCTGCAGAAGTTGTAGCTAAAATGTAGCCAAGTATCGTTATATCAGCTCTGGAGCAGGTGTAAATATATTTTACAACCAACGTGTTTATCTGGTGACTTCACCTGCCCTTGGGTTGTAGAAGTCTCTTACAGGTCAGGCAATTTTTATAAGAGGCCTCTTATGCATGAATAATCCTTTATAAATTACCTCCTATATATCAGGTGGATTAAGTAAGCTTTGCAGAACATATTGTTTCATAACGCAGCGTTTTTCCTCATATCTTACAGATCCAGTGATAGATGTGCCAGACACAGACCGTGGTGACATACACGGGCAGCGGGAGATGGACTGTGAAGAGAACTCTTATAATTATGGGGAGCTGGAGAATAACAGTAGCGCCAATGCACTGAGTGAGCAGACCATGAACGAAATGACCTATTACAATGTATAGTAACTATAAGGGAAAGCATTGGGGCATAACATGGAGGGAGGGGGAAGCATAACACTATCAGCAAAACAAGCTGCTGTTCTACTTTGTAGACAAAGAAAGCCCATGATTGTCCTTCAGTGCTGTAAAATATTAAGACTGTAATAGGCAGGTTGGAGCTCTAAATCCTGTAGTCTCTTCTGAATGTTGACTTGTCGAGATGACTCAATGAAGGCTACAGGGACTTTTGCAAGGCGGTGTTGGACCTTTACAAATGAGAAATGTAGTATGGGATGTGATTGCTGCACCTAAGAACCCTGACCCACTTTGAGGGTATTTTCCAGAGCTGTCACTTGGGGGACCCTGATTGGAACTTCTGCCGCTCACCTCAACCAGCTCGTGTGTCTGTGCTTTCTAATTTGTGCACTGATATTTTGTTCAGAAAAGGAATCTTCAGCCCTTTCAAGGTGCTCTATAACTTGCCTTTTGCCTTCCTAGAGTTGTTAATGCCTCTTCTCTCATCTCTTGCAGTTTCTTCTAGGCAGAGAGAGAGAGAGGGAGAGATTAGGCAAGGAACAGTTTCTTTGTTAGCTTGTTTTCTGTTTAATTCTTTTCATGCTGATGGTTAAAATTTGCACTCCATGGCATTCCATGCAATGTGAAATACTTTTAGTTCTGATATGAATGTCTGATCATATCAAAGTTTTGGGGATAGTGTGGTAGGAAGTGGAGGATCCACTCCTTTTTTTTTTTTTTTTTTTTTGACAGCATGCTGCATTGTCATATTTTGTTGATAAATTAAATTAGTCATCTGGTTTGCTAAAAGCAACAGAAAATAGCAAATGACTTCAGAGATTTTCTCCAGCTTCAGTCTGTTTGATCCTGAGATTGTATCTGGCTGTTCACGTTTACAAGATGAAGACAGTGCAACACTGCTCTCCCTCCAGACATGTACTTGAAGATATGGGTAACTGGAAGAGGAAAAGGAGGGGGACCCTGTTTCCAGAAGTCTAAACTGCAGCATTTTGCTTATTTCTCGTACTCTACCTCTTGAGCCCCCTTTTCTGCCTCTTGTGACTCAGCCCAGCCAATTCGGCACATGTGGACTAAATGGCAATCCTGACAGAGAAGTAAAGACTTGCAGTTTTCATTCCACATGTGAAATACATGCGCAAAGTTCAGTGACAGTAGATTTTATTGTGTTATAAATAAGTGATGGGTTAGTTCCTACCCAATTCAGGATTTGCTTTCAGCTTGCGCTGTGCTGGTCTTTCTATGTGACATAACACTGTAGAGTGGTCACTTCAGTTCACTTGCTTTTTTTAAACAGAGGAAATGTTTTTCAGAACTAAATTGCAGATGAACAATATGCCGACTTCTGCTCCCCCCCCCCTTTTTTTTTTTTTTTTTATAATCTGGTGCATTCCACTGTGGCTTCAGCATAGACCAGTTGTCTCAAACTCAAACCCTTTGCAGGGCCACATTTTGGATTTGTAGGTTACTTGGAGGGCCGCAGAAAAAATAGTTAATCTCTTATTAAAGAAATGATAATTTTGCATGAGGTAAAACTCTTTATAGTTTAAATCTCCCCCCCCCCCCCCACCGAAGGCCTGCATCCTCTAGCTTCCCCCACCATAGCCTCCTGGTCTTAGTTTCAGCTAATTACCGCAACCTGCAGAGAGGATCGCTGGTGTTGTAGCGTTCCTTGCAGGCTGCCATTGACCTTCGCAGCATGTTCCCTCTGCCGTGGTCCTGCCCCTCCTCTGACGTCAGGGGCAGGATTTCGGTAGAGGGAACATGCTGGTGAGGACGACGGCAGCCTGCAAGGATAACTACAGCATGGGCAATCCTCTCTGCAGGCAGCTGTAATTATCTGAAGGTAAGAGCGGGAGGCCAGGGGGGAAGCCAGAGGACGCTGCAAAGAGCGAGCAGCACTAGTATAGACCGCAGGCCGCAAAATAGTACCTGGTGGGCCGCATGTGGCCCCCGGGCCGCGAGTTTGAGACCACTGGCATAGACCCTCCTGCGCCTGTTCCACACCCTTTTTATTAAAAAAAAAAATTGTTAATCCATTTGACAAAAAAAAAAAAAAAAAAAAGAAGAAGAAACATGAAACACAAAAATGGAAGAAGAAGTGTGATGGGTAAGTTCCTGTTTTGTAACCCTTGCTAGGTGATTTTTACAGGCAAGCGGGAAAGAAGCAGTGCAGTGATCTCCTCTTGCGTCACTGTCTTAAGATAAACACCTGCCATGACATAAGGAGCAAAAGACCTGGAAAGATGTTTTGGAAAAAAAATCCTAAAATGAAAAAAATTCTTATCCAAAGCTGTGCTCGGGAGATATAATTAAGGCCAGGAATTTATTTTTGAATTAATATATCACCATTTTTGAAGTTCAGCGCATTTGGAAAATGAGTTTAGCTTTATAGTGTTTGATATATTTAAAGATGTAAAAGAAAAATAATGTACATAGTTTAGGAATTGTGAATGTAACTTTTTTCAATTGTTTACTGTTTTGGATTCCTTATTCTCATTCATGTTATAAAGTCTCTCCATCCCCCTTCCTGCACTTCAGCTAGTGGAGTGGGTTAGGTTTTTCTTTGTGACCTATGAAATTACATTTTAAAACGATGTGGGGTGGGGGAGAGCAAGCCAGTTCTATTGGAGCCTAGGGTAATTGAAATAGGATGGGCAGAAGAGAGATTTGCAGTCACTGATGAAAGAGAGTGAGCCTTGCTCTGTCTGCTGCATGCAGGGCAGGATGCTGTCCTCTAAGCAGACGTGGCACCTTTGAACAGGGCAGAAGAGAGAACTAGGGTGGAAGCAAGGGAGCAGAATTGTGTCTTTTCACTTAGCCATTGTTCTCATGGCTGCTAACACAGAGCTCTTTGAAGGCAGCTGTTTGCATCTGTAATACAAAGATCCAAGTCACAAAACTTTATTGTTCCTAATTTAGAAAGACCTGAGTGAGTCAGACCTATCTATCCTCGTTATCCAGCCTCCTTGCATTCTTATTTGCCTAAAATAAAATGAAGGCCAGAACCCTTGGGACAAGGTCTCTTTCACCTTCTACTTTACAAATCCATTTTTCTGTAGCTTCTGAACCAGTTCTGTCTGACTTTGTTTAGCAGCGATGTAACAGAGCCTCATATCCAATAGGAGAGAGCCTTAAATCTAAAAACACTCAGAAGGGAAAAGCTGTGCTTCGATGCTATTTAGACAAGTGACTTTTTGACAGGAGTTAGTTACTGGCTTATGTTACGATGGGCAGCAGGTGCCAGAGACTGACCGTGACTTCCTTTGCAAGGTTACTGGAAAATACTTGCTGTATATTGTTGAACAACAGAGGAACACCCCACCCCCAGTGTTGCTGCTGTCGACTTATGGGTCTCGGAGAAGAAATTTTCACAAAGCTCCCCTGCTTTAATACTGAAGAAAAAGTTCATTTTCTAGCAATCCAACCAAAACACATTTGAAACCCATTTTACTCCATTTTTCTTAATGACATGAAAGACTTGATTTATAGGTCACCAACATAAGGGAATGGTTATGGGTATTTTCAGAATAGCTGTGATAAGGACCCTTGTGTGGAATGTGCTCAGGGACCCTGTGCAACACCCCACCTCTTTCATTGATGGTTGATACCCTGTGTCTGTTGCTGTTCAGGCTGCCTCTCCTGTAATGGAGGAACAGTCTTCATTCTTACTGGTGGTATTTAGCCATTTTCTGTTCAGGAAATTCTGTTAAATTTAGGAGAACATACTACCTCTTTTGTAATCCATTGTTACCATGTTACCAAACAAGGACCTCAGTCTATTTTTTTTTTTATTATTAATAAATTTAGGAAACATTTTCTTTATATATGCATAGACGGCAACACCCAAGAAAAGATAGTAGACCTGGTTCATCTTTGTGCCAGCAGGAAGAGAAACTATGAAATGGGATTCTAAAATTGCTTCTCAGTTTTTAACCTCAAAACAGTGGTTGTCTCTGCACAGGAACCTTTACCATAGGAGTAAATATGATTTTTTTTTTTTTTAAACTTTGAAGCCAAGTGCTGTAGGCTTGAGGGTGTAATATAAAATTCATCCTAAAAATTGCATCTTTGATTGTATGGGATGATTAGCACCAGGAGAGGTGTGAAAGCCTTAATGTTTAGCAAGTGGTACCAAAATTTAAGTGATTGGTTTAAGCAAGAGGGATTTTTGCAACATCCCTCTCAGAGAAACTATTTCTTATTTTGCAATGTTTTGTAGAATGACCATTGAGGAAAGAGTGAGTTTAGATTTAGTAGTGGTGTGTGGACATGGCCTGGTTCAATATGTATTGGGGGTACTGTACCCTGTGTCGTAGTTGGAACTGGTTTTAGTGTTGCATAAAACATTACAGCTTCTGACAGAGGGACAGAATGAAACATTTGAGTCTGAACTTGCTGTGTGTTGTTTTTGTTTTGTGTGCACATTTCAGAAAAGAACTCTGAATTCCACTTGTGCAAAGCTCTACTGTGTTTTTCTTGTATATAAAAACAAGTTTGTTTACTTAGCAATAATTATAAATAAATGAATATTCTCTAGCACTGTGTTATGAGTAAAATGATTAGTCTTGACATGCACACTCTAACTTTCAAATAAAAGAACAGTATGGTTACAAGCCAAGTGGCTATTTCATGTTGTTTTGGACTTTACCCCCTCCCTATGGTGGTACCTGCTTATCTTAATCTTGTTCAAATATATTCTAACTAGTCCATTATTCTTGTAACTTCTCCTGGAAATGACCAGAATTCTCTCTATAATTATTCTGAAAATGTCCAGTTGTCTCTTTTGTAATCCGCCCAGGACTGCAAGGTTGAGGCGGAATAGAAATCAGTAATGTAATGTAATACATTCTAACTACTGCCTCTGTGCTTCTAGTCCTGAAATATGTACTGCGTCTTAAAATCCAGTCAGTGCCTTCAAACCATCATAATAGAAAGGCAGCAAGATAGGGGCTATCCAGTCATTCGCACTGTCACATGTTTGATTATCTCCCAGTTGGTGAGAGGTCGTATGTGTGTACCTGATACAAAGAGCTCCTAGCACTCGGGGAATGGGTCTGATCTCTTGAGCCTAGAGTAGCAGACTGGGAAGAGCTGAGAGAGACAGAGGTACATAGAAGAGACCTACAAGGCTATTGTAGAGAAATTCCACCTCCACTCTAGCAGCCCCTATGCTTTATATGGCACTCATCACACCACGTTTGCCATACATATATATACACATTTTCACATACTTGCATATTTTATATCTACACATCTTATTTTTTCACACTGCCATATTCATCTTCCATATATGGCCTTTCACATCACCTATTTTATGCATCAGTCACATTTTTTATATACATACTTTTTTTATATATTCTTTTTATTTTCATCTGTGCCTTTTTCTATATCCATTCCTCACTTCCCTCCTCCTCCTTTTTCTGTCTCCCGGCATGCCCTTGATCCCTTCGGTTTTCATTCTTTTTTATTTTCCTTTCAGCTTTTTGCAGACCTATTCTCTTATGTCCATTACGTTTGCCACCCTGTGTTGCACGTATCCACTTTTAGCAACCATTTGCTTTGGCTTAATGACATCACCACACACAGTATTTATCATGTGTTTTTCCCACAGCACCCTCTTTGGACTGCTTACTCAGCAAGCAGTACCTTGCACCGATAGCACTCCATCTTTAAAGTAAGCCCACATTTTATTTATTTATTTATTTTTTTAGCTTAACATGGCAACATCTGTTTTGCTCCATTTTCCTATTTGGTGCCTCCCCTTCAAGGTCTTCTCAGGAGCGTTATGTTTCATTCACGGTATGCTCTTCTCTGAATCGATCATCCACATGGATCCATTGCTCCCCCTCCTTTTTTGTTTATTTTTACAGACTCTCAGTGTCATCTACTCATTGCCCTTCTGGTACTCTCCAATGTATCATGGTCTCTTCAGCTGTCCTTCCCGTACAATTATGGCGTCCCCATACAGGGTTTCAGGGACTGCTTACGTACGTCGCTTGGTTCAGCATACCATCCCTATTGTACTGGAAAAAGAGATTAGGTTCTTACCTTGAAAATATATTTTCCAGTACATAGGGATGGTATGCTGAAACCCCTGCCCATCATTGTCGATATGCCTGCCTGAAGGCTGCATCCATGAACTTTCTGCCAACTATCGTTATTTTTAAGAAATTGTATATTGAATGTATATAGGTCCATTGGGGGTTTTCCCTGCTTTATACAGTTTTTTATGGCTCGTTAATAAAGGTTAACTTTGTTCCCTTCCTCTCCTTGGCCTATCTGTGAGCATTATGTTATTTTGTATGAGCAGATCGGGGGGGGGGGGGGTGTCTCCTCCTGTTCGGCTATCACCAGCTTTGAAACTAACTGACTGGGGGCAACAGAGATCAGGGAGGAAGAGATGCTGAAAACAGATCAGAATCTTCTGTCCTGGACTGAAAAGGAACAGATGGAAGACCCTTAGTTCAGCATACCATCCCTATCTACTGAAAAATATACTATCAAGGTAAGAACCTAATCTCTTTATAAGCATGGCTTAATGAGACAAAGCCAACGTGGATTTAGTCAAGGGAAACCTTGCCTCATCAATCTATATTTCTTTGAAGACATAAATAAACATGTGGATAAAAGGTAAGCTAGTTGATATTGCGTATCTGGATTTTAAAAAGGCATTTGACAAAGTATCTCATGAAGGACTTCTGAGATAGGAGGTAATGTCTTATTATGGATTAAGAACTGGTTAAATGATAGAAAACAGAGAGTAGAGTTAATGGTCAATATTCTCAATGGAGAAGGGTAAATAATGGGGTCCCCCAGGGGTCTGTATTTTGTTCAGTCATCTAGAGATAGAAGTAACTAGTGAAATATTTAAATTTGCTGTTGACACAAAGGCCCAGATTCTCTATAGGGTGCAGATATCGGTGGCCACCGCTCACATGTCAATCGTGATAGCACTCTATAGAGAATAGGTGCCAGAAATGTAGGCCAGAGTTTTCCAAGTCTACATTTCCAGTGCCTATCTTTTTCATGAATCGTGCCTACATGGGCGCTTTAAACTACTTAACACCACTTCCAGCATTAACCATGACCATAGTGGCATTTAGCAGCCTAAAGTGCCTACTTAAGTGCGATTCTGGCGCATACTATTTAGGCGCCGGTAGGCACTTGAACACATTTGTTATTAAGCACTGTTTCTAGAATTTCCCACAAAATTGTTAAATTGCACGAGGATTGTATTTTGTTCATATAACGTGCTGCCTCAGTCCAGGACTCTCTCACCAGAGATGCAGTATATTCTATAGAAAGTTAAACCTTAGTACACCAATGCACACACAGGAAGTCCATATAATTTTCTGAAATATATTTTATTCAATAAATATAGTAGATGTACTCACATTTGGTAGATTTTTGAATATTGCAGCTGGAGGTAAAGATTTGAAGAAAGCTTTTTGGCAGAGGTGAGTAAATAGTTAGACAGTAAGGCATTCCAACTTCCAGGGATGAAATGTTGAATTATTAATGCATATTGTCAGATAGCTTCAGGTAAAAAAAAAACACCACCTGGTCTTTGTTCGGGGACTACAGCCACGTGTGCTTGAGATAGAAAGAGAAGTGTGACCGATTCCGAGACAAAGGATTCCCAGGAAGTACCAAGAAGACTAGGGAAGAGACCAATAAGGACAGACCTTTGCAGACCCATCAAAGGTTGTAGAGGTGATCAGGAAATAGCCACAGTGGAACAAAGGATTCGAGCTTAGATGAGAGAAAAGGTAAGCAGGAGTGACTGCAGTATGTATGAGACTACATTTCACAAAATGCTTTGCTCACACATCATAGCAGAAAATGTCTGCAGCATTAAAGTTCTATGAAGTGAGAATAACATTAAATAAATAGGGTCCAGCTTTTTGGCATGGTACTTTTTCCCACGTGGCTTTATCTGTTACAGCTCTTACCTAGTTGGTTATTGAAACCAGATACAGTATCTGCAAATTGTACTCTTTATTGTCTAAATTTTGTTGGCAGGGTAATCCTGAGTTGGTGTTTAAATTTATGCAGGATGTGTGAAGTCAGGAGGGGTCTGGGGCTCCCGGATATGCTTATATAACATCGCATGTTTGACACGGCAACTGTGATTTGGGTTATTCTTCCCAATGTGCATCACTTTTCACTTGTCCACATTAAATTTCATCTGCCATTTGGACACCCAGTCTTCTAATTTTCTACGGTCTGCCTGCAATTTTTCCACAATCCACATGCATTTTAACAACTTTGAACAGTTTAGTGTCATCTGCAAATTTAATTACGTCACTTGTCGTTCTAATTTCCAGATCATTTATAAATAAGATAAATAGCCCCAGTCCCAGTATAGACCCCTGCGGGACTCCACTGTTTAATCGCCTCCATTGAGAAAATGACCATTAACTCTACCCTGTTTTCTATCCCATAACCAATGTAGAGTCCTTCACCAAGCTTATTTTACACAGCAACAGATCTATTTTTCAGGCTTAATCAACACCCCTACTTGCCAGAAATTTGCCCAATAGACCCATTCCTCTTTCCATGCTTTTTGGTCTTGACTGAAAATTAAGACGTTTGGGTGAGCCATTTTGTCCTATAGAGGTCCTCCTTCATAGCACTATTCCGCTGTCCGCAGGTTTTTGTTGGACAAATATGAGGCCTTCCAACTTCTTTCCATGATCAACGTCAATTTATCCATAAAGTGGGACTTTTGATGATGAAGGTGATCCTCTCTGGGTCAAGAAAGAGCTCTCTTCCTATTGGCATTGGAGAAATAGCTTGCACGCTTTGATGCTACTAGCGCAGCCAGATTGAACCCGAAACGTAAAAAAACATTTTCTTCATATTTGGGATCCATGTACTCAGTCCATCACCCCGAGCTCGTAGTGACATTTTTAATTCCTTGTGATAGCAGTGGCTTAGAAAGTGGCAGATGGACATGAGACATCAGTCGTCGCATTTGGAGGAGGGGATTATGAATATTGTGGTGTCATTGTGCTCCTGATGTTCTTGTTAGCCATACAAATATTTCTAAAACTGCTGTTCTTATTTTGGGGAAGAGGGAGATTTTTGTCAGGTGATATATCAGTTGTGTAAGAAGATTGTTCTGCTTTTGTATCTTCTTTTTATCGAAAACCAATAAAAACAGTTTAAACTTACAACTACACCTGGCAGAAAGTTCCATAATCATTTAAAAAAAAAAAGGTACACTTAGGGCTCCTTTTACTAAAGGTTTTTAGCACAGGCTGACGAGGTAAATGCTCCACTGCTCCGAATCCCTGAGTGTCAGAGAATTTACCTTGTTGGCCCATGCTAAAAACTTCTAGCACCATTCAGTAAAACCCAGCTACTTTTTGTCTTGTAGGGTAAACAGCATGGATGGCATACTAAGCTGACAACAGGATACTATGTTACTGGAGCAGTGGTCTCACAAATTAGAGTAGGTTTTATTTTAACCAAGCAAGTTTAAATTTTTTTATAAATACAAAAAAAAGTTTCAACTAACCAGGGTCCTTATAGAAATTACCCCACCCCTAGACTTAAAACAAGAGCAGGTTTTGTAAAGTTGTTTAATAATGGCACATGATACCATAAAAAGAGGTCAGAAAAATTGTTAAATTACAGCAGGTGAGGCTTGTCTTCACTTCTAAAAACTAGAACACCAAACACTGTACATCCTACATAGTTAATAGTCCTCCTGAATTCAATTCATGTCTTCTGGCTCTCACACAAAAACTAAAGCCAGTATTAAACAGGTTTAAAAAGAGTAAGTCTTCTTCCAGGACAAACATCTAGGTGTTATCAGCCTTTCTATCCTGTTAAACATGAGGTAAAAAAAAAAAAAAAAAACAACCCAAAAACAACTGTTTAAAGCTCCCAGCTGTGGAGGTGCATTTTCTTCCATTTTTTACTTCTTGCCCAATGCTTTGTCCAGATTATTCTTGATAGCATCCAAGAAGTCTGTTGTATTCACAAAGTGCTCATTCAATCTTACGCTGAATAAAAACAAACAAAAAAGTTAGTAGCATCACTTTACAAACATCTAAAAGTGTAATTTATTCCAGCAAGCTTAATTTGGAAAAAAAAAAAAAAAAAAAGCTTTATTTTCAAGCTTGAAGTCAATTCGTGTTTTTTCTGTTTTAAGAATTTTGGGATTCTTTTACTAAGCTTCTCAAGAAGAGTAAGGCCAGATAAATGGTCTTCCAAAAATGAAAAAAAAGGGATAGGGAAAAGGTCCAAACAATAATTAAACAGGTGAGTAGAGCTCTCAATGTCCACCACAAAGCTGTGACTCAAAACAGGGCCATATTTCAGCATGTTAAAAGCCTGTATCAGGAGTAGCACTCTTATGGTAAATGTACAGTCATATAATATTAAGAGCACACAACCTTATGACTGTAATATCAAACTACAGGCCTATTGCCAATCTCCCCTTCTGAGAAGGTTGTCTTTAAACAAATTTCAGAACTCACTGAAAAAAAAAAAACCATCTTACATCCGAATCAAACAGGCTTCAGGCAACATCACTCTATGGAACATTCCCTAATAGGCATGTTAACTTCCATTCACTATAGTTTGAACAATCATAAATCTGTTCTTCTAATTTCTCTTGATCTCTCCTGTACTTTTGATACCATAGACCACAATCTTCTCCTTGAAAGATTGGACGCTATTGGCATCACAGATCAGGTACTGCAGTGGTTTCATTCCTACTTCGCAGACCATACTTCAACAATTCTACCTCATAGAGTTTCACTGTACTCCATGGTATTCCACAAGGATCCATCCTCTCACCACTTCTGTTTAATATTTTTCTAGCTCCTCTGATGATTGCCAATCCATTGGGTTTAACACTTTCGCCTATGCTGACAACATCCAGCTTTTGCACTCAGACTGAGAATGCTCGTGATGTCTTGGCAATCAACAAGAATCTAGAGCAAATATACCAATGGTTGGAGGCTAACAGATTTGTCCTAAATGTAATAAAGTCAAAGATAATGCTCTTCCCATGGAAAGAAATTCCCAAATTTAGTTACTCCATCACCCTTAGGGGTAACACACTTAAAAATGTTACTTCAATTAAGATCTTAGGGGTAATTTTCAATCAAATGTTATCATTCCATGAACATATTAGCAATGTTGTAAAATCTACTTTCTTTAGACTACATCAAATACGCTCTGTTTCAAAATTCCTAGAACCTACATCTTTGAACATATTAATCCACTCCTTGGTAATCTCAAAAATTGATTACTGCAATGTCATATTCATAGGAATTGCCCAAAAAGAAACAAGACGTCTTCAAGTTATCCAAAACGCCTCAATAAAACTTATCATGAAAGCAAAAAAATACGATCATGTCTCACCACTTCTCAAGGAAGCACACTGGCTTCCAGTTTTACACCGAATATCTTACAAAATATATCTATTAACCCTTAAATGCCTTCTTAACAAAACACCAGCATTCATTGACAGACTCTTAATCCCTTATGCCTCTACAAGAATTCTTAGGGTCTAATGATCAGCATTTACTCACAGTTCCTTCTCTCAAGGTTATCAACACACCGACAATACATCTTCTCTATTATTGCTGCACAATTATGGAACTCCCTCCCTATTTATTTAAGGAAGGAATGCATGCTAGACCGATTTAAAAGTAAGTTGAAAAGCATTCTTTTTAAAGATGCCTTAAACTGTTAGCACTTCAGACTGCACTTGTTTCTTAGGATCTGACATATGCACTTCCTCCTTTTCACTGTCACCCTCCCTTTTTTGTCTCATTTTCTTTAAAATATTATATTTCTTTCCCTTCTCCCCCAAGCTGCATAAATTGTCTGTTAATTATATGTTATACACCTTGTCCCCCTGAAAGTTGTATGGATTTTAACTATGTACATCGCTTTGAAATTTGAGTAAGCGATTAATCAAATCTTAAATAAACTTGGAAGTACTCCTACAGAATGCCATTGGGTTGTAACATATGAAAAAGATTTTGTTTTTTTGCACTTATCTTAAAGGGTCTTGGAGGGTCCCTCAGTGAACTGGTTTCAAAATTTCTCCCAATTTGTGCACTTGTTGGGTTGAAACCTTCTTGCGTAGTGGGAGAAATTTTTTAACCAGTTCACTGATTGACCCTCTGAGACCCTTTAAGATTTTAAAGTGCTTTGGTTTTGAATATTTTTTTTAACATACACTTAATGCACATAAAGAAAAAAAAAAAACCCACCCAAAACTCTTTTCATATATGCATCGATTGGGTAGTGAGTCCTTCAATGGGGACATTATTCCTAGACGGGCTCAGAGTAAGTTCTTAAGTGTATGTTGAGACTTCCATAACTTCAGATAAGGGATTATTAATTCACGTTCTTATTTTCACTATATCCCCTTTTTTGTCAAAGATTATTCCCCAATACATAGTATATTGGCAATTATGTGTGCCCAAGTCTGCAGTTTGTACCTAACTTAAGCTAGCTCAATGCCTAGTGTAAATATTTGCATTTAATTACTGCCAGTTAAGGTGCATAACTGGTGGTATTTTATAAGCTGTGTGCATAAGTGCCAGGCATACCTTCAACCTGCCCAGGCCCATGTTCCCTTGCTATGATTGTATGCTCAATTTGTACTGGCTAAGGGCAGTTAAGCACCTATAGACCCCCTGATGAAGGCTATTGGTTTATGTCCATTCAAATCAAAGCGTTCTGTTTATACTGCACCTGTACCATCTGGTTGGTCATTCTTACCCCTTGTTTTTACCATTGTCACATATGACTTTGTATGGTACACATCAAATTATATATGCAAGTTTATAGAACTGTGGTTATCAAGGTGGTCATTCAGATTACAATACATATCATGCTCTCTAAACCAGCCTGGTATTAGCTTATCTCTGGGTTGTGGAGGAGAAAGGCAAATGTTTTTAAACGCCCGAAGAATGGCACTTACTTGCTAAGTCCACCATGAATGCAGCCTGCAAGATCTTTAGTCATTACCCCACTTTCCACGGTCTCCACGCAAACCTTCTCTAGGGTCAAAGCAAACCTGAAAAAAACAGCAACAGAGCAGTAGATTATCAACAAGTATAACACTGATCACCATAGGGACCTAGAGTGAAGTGTTTAACTTAAACATTACTGCTCTCAGGGTTAATACAAATTTCTTCTTTACAGACTGACTAACATCTTGTTGAACAGTATAGCTAAAAATGTTTATCCTCAAAAAATGTTGGTTAGCTTTATGATATCCAATTGGACAAATAAAGCAACTGACGCCATTTATCCTGAATTCTACAAATCTCATCTGCACAGAATACACTAATCAGTTCTTAACTGTTTTCTAATTTAAGCGATTAGACACCAATACATTCAAGGTGAGCTACAAGTGCCTTTATGAAAATTTCCATACCCTAAACTTACCACTCAGTCTTTAAAAATATACAGTACAAGTCTCTGCTCCTTTCCCTCCCTGCTCCCCCCAAAAAAAACCCCTAAACAAACCACACACCATTCCTACCAGAGGAGTCCAGAGTAAGTTCTGGCAAGCTGCCAAGTACTTTGCAACGTCAATCAAGAACATGTAATTAAGACAGCAGAGGTCTAATAGGCACAGAAGGAGCCAGATGTTAGAAAACTGGGGCCCGCTATAACCACTCATCAATTGGTTAAAACTAAAAATATGGGTGTGCATAAAAAAAAATAATAAATGAAGCCCAACCCCCTCCTCTCCCCAACTTCCTAACATACTTTTGCTAATATTACAAATAATTTTAAAATTAAAAAACGTAAGTAACATTTCAAAGCAAAAACGTTTTTTTTAAAGAGGAAGTGATAAAACAAAACTCTGGGAGAGGTCATAATCAAAGTAGAGAGAGTGTTGTAAGGATGGACTCCACCTTAACTGGGATGAACCAAGCTGCTGGCACTAACGTTTAAAAAGTAGATAGAACAGCTTTTAAAATGAGATGTGGGGGAAAGCAGACAAGTCGCCCAGGAGCGGATGGTTCAGTGCGAGTTATCCTTGAAGGATACTATTGAAATTGGATATTTAGGGACTCCCAACAGTGAGGTTTCAATAATGGTGAAAAAAACTCCAGGAGAGTTTAAAAGGAAGGCAGAGTAAAACACTCAAATTTTTCCATCTTCTCAGTAGCCTGTAGTACAAGGAAAATTCATTACTAAAAAAAGCCAGGAAGAATTTCTTTGGAGATAAAATCTCCAGATCCAACAACCACATCAGTGTGTTGTTTAACATTTGGCGCTCCTTAACTACAAAAAAGGACCCATCCTTGCTCCCCTCGTCTCTATCAGCAGATGCCCTTGCAAAATTCTTCAATGAAAAGGTTACCACCCTAAGATGCTCCTTCCCGCCTACAGTCTCCTACAACTCCCTAAACTCTACTGACCTCAACCCTTCCCTACCTGTCTCCAATCCCATTCCAGCTGACAGATCCTGGACCGTTTTTGAGCTTGTTTCTGAATTGCAAGTCTCCAAACTCTGCCTCAAACTAAAAACTTGCAAATGTACCTTGGATCCTTTCCCCTCCTACCTATTCGAGAATATCTCTACACAGACCATCGCTTCCCTCACCAAACTTATAAACGCTGCTCTAACATCGGGCCTTTTCTCCTCCGAAATGGGACATATTGCACTAAACCCTCTACTGAAAAAGACCAACCTTGACCCCTCTATTCCCTCCAATTACCGTCCAATAGCAAATATCCCTCTCCTAACCAAGATGTTAGAATCCATCATATCCACTCAACTCTACTCCTACCTAGAAAGATTCTCTATTCTCCTACCCCACCAATTCGGCTTCAGACCCAACTTCAGCACCGAATCCCTATTAGCCTCACTAATCTCTAAGGTACAACAACTTCATTCTCACAACAAATTCGCTGTACTTCTATAATTCGACCTCTCCGCAGCTTTCGACGTCATCCATCATGATATCCTAATTAGAGAATGACACGGTGAAAAAATTGGTCCCCGTCACCGCCCCGTCCCCGTCTCACCATCCTCTGCACCGCCCCGTCACCGCCATTCCATTCACCGCCCCGTCACCGCCACTGCCATCCCATTCACCGCCCCGTCACCGCCACTGCAACCCCATTCACCGCCCCGTCACCGTCACCGTCGCATACATAAAAGCCTCAAACGGGTACGATTTTATATAATTTTCTTTATTTACGTTTAAAGGAAACATTCTGTAAAACTTTAAAACTTAGTTAAATATTAGTTAATAACTATACAAAAACAAAACACGCAGAGAAAAAATTAATTAATATAAATTCTCAAAACTGACACATTTTGATCACTAAATTTAAAATAGTTATTTTTCATACAATTTTTCAATCACTAATCTTCCACCACCCCTTAGGTACAATTATTCCAAGGAACCCCAATGGCCAAAATTAGAACCCATGAAGGGACACAGAGCGTAGAAGTCTGCTTGGTGTTCTCTTTAAGTCTCAACTACTGGAGTTGCCATTGAAGCATATTCTAATCTGTCTTGCCATACATGAGACACACACTGTAGAAATCTGCCTGACTTTGTTCTAATGTTCCAACTACTGAAATTGCTGTTGAAGCCCTATCTAACACATCCTAATCTGTCTTACCACACATGGAACAAAGACCATAGAAGTCTGTTCAACACTGGCCTTACTGTAGTTCCTCACAGCCAGATAGATTCCTATTTATATAGACTGTCTCAGAAAATATATACAGAGCTGAATTCATCAGGACAAAAAGAAACCTGTTGGTTCATACTATGAAGTCTGTTCAACACTGGCCTTACTGTAGTTCCTCACAGCCAGAGTCGCTGTATAAGCAGTGCTGCAAGTTTCCCCTCCCCCCAGCGATCACGGCAGGAGGGCACCCAACCCCTCCTGTAGACCCCCCCAACGGCCCTCCCGACAATCGCAGCAGAAGGGTACCCAACCCCTCCTGCCGGTCCTCCCAATGGCCTCCCCTAAGATCGCCGGCAGGAGGGTACCCAACCCCTCCTGCTGGACCCCCCCCCAACGAACCCTCCCACCCCGGAACCCCCTTAGTCTTACTTTCCAAGTTGGACCGGACAGCTCCTCGCTCGTCTGGCCAGCAGGCCTGCCTCCGTCCAAATGAGGCGGGCCCGCCCCTACCCTGCCCAACCCACAGGATCCTAGGGCCTGATTGGTCTAGGCACCTAAAGCCACTCCCGCTATAGGAGGGGCCTTAGGTGCTTGGGCCAATCAGGCCCTAGGATCCTGTGGGTTAGGCAGGGGAGGGGAGGGGCGGGCCCGCCTCATTTGGACGGAGGCAGGCCTGCTGGCCAGACGAGCGAGGAGCTGTCCGGTCCAACTTGGAAAGTAAGACTAAGGGGGTTCCGGGGTGGGAGGGTTCGTTGGGGGGGGGGGCCAGCAGGAGGGGTTGGGTACCCTCCTGCCGGCGATCTTAGGGGAGGCCATTGGGAGGACCGGCAGGAGGGGTTGGGTACCCTTCTGCTGCGATTGTCGGGAGGGGTTGATCTGACAAATGAGGAGCACGGTGAAACACAGGTAAATAGCGGTTTCTAGAAGGGGGTACATTGGCCCGCGGGGACAAACCTGTTCACCGTTTCTGCGGTCGGTGAATGGCCTTGTCCCCGTCACCGCAGCGACTTCTATTTTTCTTCCCCGTTTTCGGCGGTGACCCGCGGCTTAAATGCGGTGGCCGCGGGTAAACCGTCACCGTGTCATTCTCTAATCCTAATCTTCCAACTCTCTGAAATAGGCATAAGTTCCACAGTCCTAGACTGGTTCTCGAAATTCCTACGCTTACGCTCCTACACCTTGAACATAAACGGTACCTCATCCCTTCCCTGGAAGCCGATATGTGGAGTCCCGCAAGGCTCATCCCTCTCTCCTATCCTTTTCAATATTTACATGTCTTCTTTGAAACTCTTTCATCTATCCCCCCTGGAAACTCTCTACTCCTATGCTGACGATATCCTCATCCTCCTTGAGACTGACTCGAACTTCACTAACCTCGCTGAGAACATATCCGCATGTATAATGAACCTTTAATCCTGGGCACATTCTGTACAAATGAAATTGAACGAGTCCAAAACAAAACTACTTTGGCTCGGCCCAATATTAGGTCATTTAACCACCTCCATCCCATTATCTTCCTGCTCCACTCTTCAGCTTGAGTTTTCAAGCAAAGTCCTTGGCATCATCATAGACTCCTCTCTCTCCTTCAATGACCACCTCAACTTCTTGGTAAAAAAAATGTTTCTTTAGTCTTCATATGCTGAGGAAAGTGAGATCGTACTTTCATCATTCTCACTTCGTCGTCCTTGTTCAATCCACCATCCTCTCTAGACTGGATTATTGCAACTCCATCTATTTAAGCCTAACTAAAAAAAACACTCCATAGACTTCAGCTAAACCAGAACGCCGTGGCCAAGCTTATTTTCGCTAAAGGCAAGTTCGACCAAGTCTCCCCACTCCTGTCCAAACTTCACTGGCTCCTAGTTTTAATTAGGATTTTTTAATTAGGATTAGGATTTTATATACCGCCTATCAAGGTTATCTAAGCGGTTTTTACAATCAGGTACTCAAACTCCTTTAACCCTAATTCCACTAGATCCTCCCAAAAACTGAAACTATCATTCCCCTCTGCAAAAGGTATATCCCGCATAGGAAAACTAGGAACATCCCTCCCCCTTTAGAACCACAGAACTCTGGAACAACCTCACATCCCCGCTCAGAATTTCAAGCTCCCTTCAATCCTTCCGCAAACACCTGAAAACTTGGCTCTTTTCAAAAATCTAACACCTCCCTCTCTTTGGTACCCTGTCCCTCTTTATCTTCCTAGCTCCTTTCCTATAACCCTTCATTGTAGCTCCTTTTCAACCTAACCCTGTAAACCGTGCCGAGCTCTTCGCTTGTGGAGATGGCGCGGTATACAAACCTAAGGTTTAGTTTAGTTTAGAAAAAAAACAATTTGAAATGTCTGTATACAAATGATGCTTCAAAGGCAGAGTAACTGGCCCCTTATTCAAAAAGACAGCATTCCATAGACTTAAGGATCGTAATACCTAATTCTGCCTCAATAAAGGTTACTACTTTATCCCAATAAGTTTGTGCTCTAGTGCAATACCACCAAATATGTTTGAAAGTGCCTACTTCTATACATCCTCTCCAGCATTTATCCGATCCATTCCCTTACATGGCTCGCAATCGTACTGGTGTATAGTACCAACAACAAAACATCTTGTATCCATTCTCTATCATATTGCTAGCTATAGTACCATATAAAAGAGAATGCAAGATTTTAAGCCATTCCTTATCTATATAGGTTTTACCTATAATCTTTTCCCAGTGACGTCTATATTTCAAAGGGGGTGAAGATGCTCCAATTGTGCATTATATAATCTAGTAATGCTTCCTCTGCCACTCTCTTATCATAGCCTTCCCTAAATCCGATTGCTGGACAATAACTAAGTCTTTAAGAACCACTTTTCTAATAAAAGTTTCAATTTGTCAATAATAAATAGATCACTTGATGTGAGGCCATATTCTTCTTTCAACACTTCAAAGGGGATAATTTTCCCATCTTCCAACAGTTGGCCTAATGTTTTAAGACTTTTCTTTCCCCAAAGATGAAAGGCCACATCAACTTCTCCTGGAGTAAAATTAGGCAAATATATAATAGCTGCCCCCATAAAATAGTTTTTATCCCCATAGCATTGCCTGTGTACTTGGATCCACAAATCAAGAGTGTGTTGTATTATAGGGTTAGACTTCATGGCTATTACAGAGCGTTGTGTAAGTTCGAGCCAAGGTATCGTCCATAATTGGGATGGACCTAATATCTCCTGTTCCATACATACCCAAGATTTTCCCCTATCCCATTTCCAGTTAGCTAAATATTGTAGCTGGGCTGCTTGATAATAGTATTGAAATTGTGTTACTGCCATCCCTCCCAGTTTTCTAGGTTGATGCATCATTATTTGAGAGACTCTTTGAGTCTTATGTTGCCAAATAAAGGCGAATATCTTCCACTCTAATTGTATGAAAAAATTTTTAGGTAGGGAAATCAGTAAGGCTGAAAAAAGATATAGCAACCTCGGAAGTACCACCATCTTTATTGTTTGTACTCTACCCAGCCAGGAGATATTTAAATGTTTCCATCTCTCTATATCCTGCCAGATCGCTTTCAGAAGAGGGAGATAATTAACATCATATAGCAATTCTACATGCTTTGTTAAATTTTGTTAAATTAATTCCCAAATAGTGTAATGATTGTTGTGCCCATTTAAAAGAATAGCTGCTAGTAATCCATATGCAATCTGAATCTGGCAAAGGAAGACTTACCAAGGATACGAGTATTATTGGCTAAAGTTCAATGTATACAACAGATGTCTAAACTAACTGTTCTTCGTAGAAATCGGATACATAATTATAATACTAAATGGAGTGCATATGAAAACTGGATTAACTCCCAAAATGATAAATTTTATAGAAATTTTACATAACTTCTCTCCCACATTTTATGAATCTCGTGCATACATCCTACCACCGGGGTTGGGGGGAGGGGAGGATACTGGGTTTGGAAGGGTGAGATACATTTGATATTATAGGTAATCTGGACATTTTCGATATTTATTATGTATTCAGATATATAATGAATTAACATATTGTTTTGTATATGATTTATAAATCAGATGTTTTTTAATTGCATTAATTTTCAATTTAAAAAAAAAAAAAAAAAGACATGGAGCAAGCCATTGCTTGCCCTGAATCGGTAGCATGGAACGTTGCTACTCTTTGGGTTTTGGTCACGTACTAGTGACCTGGATTGGTCACCGTGAGAACAGGCTACTGGGCTTGATGGACCATTGGTCTGATCCAATAAGGCTGTTCTTATGTACTATCCACTGAAAAGGCGCACACATCCCAATTGTTAAATTCATTCAGAAAAATTGGATTAAAAGGCTATAAAACAAAAACTGTGGATACAGATGTTCTGGAGATAATTTATTAAACACTGACATATAAAATTCAATTAAAAAAGTACAATAATAAAAATATAACCGGACCCAACACGGTCCGTGTTTCAGCGAACACGCCTTCCTCAGGGGTCAAATGGTTTGCAAACTCACATATAAAGAATTGGACTGAAAACAGTCTATTGTCTTTAAACATATGAGCAAAGAACACCGCAGACTAGCTGAAGTAGCAAAAAAAAAAAAAAAAAAAATGCTATAAGCCTCACAGCTGCATTTGTGTTACATGTTCATCACATTGTACAAGTTCTTTAAAATTTCATCTGCACAAGGTCCAAATATCCTGCCCACAGCAATGGCATTGTTGACAGCTTTACAAACTAGTACACTTAAGTTAATCCAATGTGGGGAGGGTGGGAAGAAAGAAGAGAACACATTGGCATCTAAATCAAATTACATACATCTAGGATCAAAAGAAATGCAAGTTAGATATTGCATCTTCAACCCCCAACCTCCATGCCTTTCAGGGTTTAGTGGGAGCAATACTGCAGCCAGATCCTTGCACTCTTAGCTGGCCTCATGCCTGTTGCAGTTTTCTAGACCTTGCCATATCTAGTCAGGTAGAACAGACGTTTCATCCATCATGCTGTGGCTTTCTTCAGGGTATGCTGTGAGATTTGCAGCTTGTCTTTGTATATAATGGGTCTTCAAACTCAAATGGTTGGTTCTACCTGACCAGATGCAGCGAAATCCGGAAAAATGCAACAAGCATTGATGCCAGATAACATCTTTAAACTCACCAGAGAATTTTCCATTTTATGGGAGAGACCAACTGATTTTCCTGCCAAAATTCAAATTGGTGACCACTATTGTGGAGTAAACAGGCAGATAGACAAGGGCAACCCGGTTGACATTTTATATCTGGACTTTCAGAAGGTGTTCGACAAGGTGCCGCATGAACAAATACTTCGGAAAATTGCGGGCCATGGAATCGAGGGTGAAATACTCACATGGATTAAAAACTGGCTGGAGCATAGGAAACTGAAAGTGGGGGTAAATGGACAATACTCGGACTGGAAGAGCGTCACCAGTGGGGTGCTGCAGGGCTCGGTGCTTGGACCCATGCTCTTCAACAACTTTATAAACGATCTGGACATAGGTACGACAAGTGAAGTGATTAAATTTGCGGATGATACAAAGTTATTCAGAGTAGTGAAGACGCAGGGGGATTGCGAAGATCTGCAACGTGACATAATTAAGCTCGAGGAATGGTCATCGACATGGCAGATGAGGTTCAAAATGGATAAGTGTAAAGTGATGCGTGTCGCTAACAAAAATCTCATGCACGAATACAGGATGTCCGGGGCAGTACTTGGAGACCTCCCAGGAAAGGAACGTGGGAGTTCTGATTGACAAGTCAATGAAGCTATCCACGCAATGTGCGACGGCGGTGAAAAGGGTGAATAGAATGCTAGGAATGATAAAGAAGGGGATCAAACACAGATCGGAAAAGGTTATCATGACACTGTACTGGGCCATGGTGCGCCCTCACCTGGAGTACTTTGTCCAGCACTGGTCGCCGTAGAAGAAGGACACGGTACTATTCAAAACAGTCCAGAGAAGAGCGACTAAGATGATTAAGGGGTTGGAGGAGCTGTCGTACTGCGAAAGATTAGAGAAACCGGGCCTCTTCTCCCTCAAACAGAGGAAATTGAGAGGGGACATGATCGAAACATTCAAGGTACTAAAGGGGATAGACAGTAAATAAGGATAGGTTGTTCACACTCTCCAAGATAGGGAGAACGAGAGGGCACTCTCTAAAGTTGAAAGGGGATAGATTCCATATAAATGTAAGGAAGTTCTTCTTCACCCAGAGAGTGGTGGAAAACTGGAACGCTCTTCCGGAGTGTGTCATAGGGGAAAACACCCTCCAGGGATTCAAGACAAAGTTAGACAAGTTCCTGCTGAATAGGAACGTGCACTGGTAGGGCTAGTCTCAGTTAGGGTGCTGGTCTTTGACCAGAGGGCCTCCGTGTGAGCAGACTGCTGGGCATGATGGACCATTGGTCTGACCCAGCAGCGGCACTTCTTATGTTCTTAAATGGCAAACCTCATAGCATACTCTGAAGTAAAGCCACAGCATGATGGCTGAAACATCAGTTCTACCTGACCAGATGTGGCGAGTCCCAAAAAATTGCAACAGGTGTGATCCTTGTCTTTTCCCTTGCCATTCTTGTTGTCCCTCTGCAATGCATAGTTTATTTCTTTTGTCATGTTTTATACATTTTTTGTAAACCACCATCTAAATTGAAAGGTGGTATGTATATCAAGCACAAGAGATGCAAATCTTATTTCCTTAACAAATTTTGCTAATGATGCCTAGCACATTTTTTCCATCAAGGTACAATATAGTAGCTCTTTGAATTCTGTAACACACTAGGTTGAACATTCAAGCAAGGCAGTGCAGAAATTTAAGACAACATAGGCAACAGATGACTAGCATGTGCTCATAGCTACTGTCTAAAGACCAAGAGACATAAACCTACTTAATCAGATCCTGATTGCCATCCAGCTTGCCTCTATGTTCAAGGCCTCGGGTCCAAGCAAAGATGCTAGCAATTGGGTTTGTACTCGTAGGCCGTCCCTGGGGAAAAAAATACAGATGTGAGGCTCTTTATTATGCCTTGGGAGTGAAGCAAAGTAAACTGAAAATGGAACAAAACTGGGAAATCCTATCATGAATACTGTGAAAAGAAGCAGAATACACCTGTAGTAATTCAGGCCTTGTGGTGCAATTTGTAGGTCATTACCATTCTCCAAGTTTATTATATGATATACCATCTATCAAGCTTTAGCTAAACAATTTACAATAAGTTTTACAGAAAAATATAACTTAAAATAAAAGCAATGTTGTAAAGTACGATTAAAAAAAGGGGATTTGGAGACAAACTAAAGAACATTGGGGAGTAAAAAGTACATCGAGATAAAAAATAGAAGGGAAGATGGAGAGGGGAAAGTCCAAAAAGTAAGAGTGTGAAATATATGATGAAAATTCTTGCAGATGTTGAGAAGGAATGCGTCTATCAAAAGGTGGCAATTTTCGAACCAGATGCTTGATAAAGCAAGAGATATAGAAATTGTAATTTAGTACTCTATTCACCAACATGGAATTTTGGTACGGGCAACGGCCAAATTTGTCCTTAGTGTGTCCTTCACTCCCAGGTAGCACAGAGGAATAGACTTTTGACGGAGTAGATTTTTTTCAAAGTTGACTCTACCACTAATGACCGGTGCTAAAGCTGTGGTTTGTCAAAACCTGGTGAAGGAATTATCTTATACAGATTGTCTAATTTTCTGGGAACCACTGTAATGGTAAGGGGCGTTTTCCAATTCTTGTGAACAGTCTCTTTAAGAATACCATGTAAAGGTAATCTGAGAAGTTCTTTAGGAAGCTCATCATAATCTAAGGCCTCCAAGTATTCAGCTCTATAGGCAGAATCAGCTTCTAGCTTGACTGGTAGCTCTTTTCCCAACTGCCTAATAAATTTAGTGAAAGAAAGTCTTTCAGTAGGAGATTTAGCCCTTGATGGAGACTTTTCCAAGGGAGTATCATAAGTCTCTGTTGTAGACTCAGACAAATTCTCAACTGAATCAGACTAAGTCAGAGTCATAACAGGGCTTTGGCAAAGGAGTGTGTTGAGAAGATCAATGTGGAGTCCAGTGCCAAATCAGATGATGATGAGGTATGATGTGAAGCTCTTTTTCTTTTCAAAGAACATGGAGAGCAATGTTTTCTTTTGAAAGCACGTGAGGAAGAACTATGCTTTCTGGTCTTCGAGTGGCGAGAGAAAGAGGAATAATGATGTCTCGATGAACTGGATCAATGCCTCTATGGTGGACCTGCAATGCCTAGGCGTGGAGCGTATATGCCATTCCAGAGAATTAGTTGCAGTACTGGTAGATCTAACAGGCTTATGCTGAGGTTGGGACGGTACTGAGGGAGTCGATACTGGGATAAGCAATTTGAAAGCATCACCCAAGTCTGCTTGGAAAAGCGCATCAAGCTTTTCACAAAAGGAAAGCACTGATACCTCTGGCTTTGCAGCAGCTTGCCTCAGAGAGGGTGACCTCGATGTTGACATTTCTGCTGCTTGGGACTTGATGCAAGATTGACTTGTGACGCTGGTTGGGAAGCTGGTGGATTCTTAGTTGGCTTATCGGACAGAGCGATGTTTCCCGACACCGCTGTTTATCAATGTCTTATCTATGTCAATACTTGTCCTAAACAACTTCTCCTTTTGAAGTTTGCGGCTCTTGATGGAACATTTCTGCAGGGTAGAACACGATTCTACCCAGTGTTCAGGCCCAAGGCACTACAACTATGCAGGTTGGTGATAGAAATTGGCCTTTGGCACCTGCACTTTTTGAAGCCCATTAACAGCCTGAACATGGACGGAAAGACTGCCTCAGCCAAGTCAAACTTAACAGCCAAGAGGAAAAACTAAACCCTCGACGACAAAAGCAGTGAGGAAAAGAAAGAAGAGAAAAAGACTTCTCTCTTTTTTAGAAGAAAAATTTAAAAGAAATAACGCGTGAGCGAGAAGACAAATGGCAAAAAACTGAACCTTCAAAGACACGACTTAGCTCTGCGGAAAACTAAGAACTGAGGAGCTGTGAGCTTATGTTGGGTGGGAAGGCACATGCGCAGTGCGGGCAGTTCAAACTTTCTCAAGTTTTTAAAGTGGCGATGCACTTTTAAACCTGTCCGTACCAGGGATCCATGGATGATGTCACTTACATGTGAGAATATGATGCTTGCTTGTCCTGGGATAATGGTAAAACTAGAGGGCATAACTTGAGGTTGCAGGAGTAATGTGATGGAGGGGGGTGATGGAGAGGAAAACGGTGATGGAATTAAAAAAAGCATGGGATAAACACAAAGGATATCTAATTAGAAAACAAACAAATGATATAAATTAAATAACCAAGGCCAGTAGGAGGAACATGAGGACGTTACTGGCCAGACTTTACGGTAGATATCCTGCAAACAACGGGATGGTTGGATAGGCTGGAGTGAGCTTGGGACGGCAACTTCAGCAGTTGGAACCTAGGGCAATACCAGGTGGACTTTTGTCTATGGCCCAGAAATATCAGAGACAAGTTAACTTAATCATGTATTCTAATGAGAATAACTCATGGGCAGACTGGATGGACCGTTCAGGTCTTTATCGGCTGTCATTTACTATGTCACTATGAGAGCTAATTCTCCATGACCACAATTGAATTCCACATTAGGATTTGTCGGGCAGCCAGCCTCTGGCCAACTCACCCGTTCACTCCGTCAGTAAATGAGCATCCAGCCATAGTTGGTGTTGTGTAGATGACTGGATAAAACAATGGCAAACCACCCCATTCACAGTCTGCCATAAAGTCATGCAAGTGGTAGCCCTCATAAGAGTCATCTGAGACGGGAGAATTTATCAAAGGGCTCTAAGCAAGCGCAGCCACGTTAGCATATGCTAAACACACCCATGGAAATATAATGGGCATTTTGAATGGTTAACTCATGCTAACAGAAAGTAGCAGCATGTGATGGATTCTCCCCTTAGTATTTGAGCACAGGGGGCTCCTTTTATACCTTTATATTCTAATATATAGCACAGAACCCTCACATTTTGCAGACTCAAAATTTGATCAGTTAGGAAAAGCAAAGAAAAATCAACAACAAAAAAAATCCCCAAACACACACCCCTCCAAGAACTGCCACCATTTACTGCATGTCAATTGCACTTCTAAAGGATACCTTATTTGTGCACATCAGACCACAACAAATCTCATGCTCTGTGCTCTGGTGCAATCATAGTAAGCTGTTATAAAACACCTTCCTGAAATCTAGCTTAAGTTTCAAGACTCTGCTGAAATGTTATACTGTATTACAAAACCAAGCATAATATTGGGAAAATGAGCACACAAACAATATTTTAGCTAAAATTTATGCTAAGTTGAAAGCAATTTGTTTTGGTTTTAAAAGCAGAGATAGTCCAGCCTCTGCAAGTTGTACTTCCCAGATTAGAGGTCCTCGGCAACTGTTACTTAGTTTTCTGGATACTAAAATGAACAGTCATACACACCTTTATTACCCTGGAAATTAAGGAGCCAATACCCACCTTATTATCAACTCATTCCAAACTAATCTTGGTTAAGGTTCAAGCCAGTACAAAAACCTTTTCTGCAGAAACTGTCCACCAGACTAGGTTCGTACAACCTTGTATTTAGAGACTAACACTGATCCTAAGATCTTACGGTGAGACAGTGAAGGTACACCAAGTCTAGTTATAGGTTTTCTGAATATCACATCTACCTTCTGATGTTCTCTGTAATGGCGAGTCACAGTGCCATGAGCTGCCTCTGCTTCAATTGTTTTTCCATCTGGGCAAATCAAAACTGAAGTCATCATGCCAAGGGAGCCAAAACCTATGTTTACAAAAGGAAAAGAAAAGCCCATAATGACAATTTGATTGTCTATCTATACCGATATTTTCATTTACTTCCTAGTGCATCTATATCAATAGTATTCATCCATGTGGTGTGTCCCTCAATGGCTGGTCAAAAGAACATGACCAACATCTTCAATGAAATGTTTATTGCGCTTTGCTTTGAAGAACTAATAGGACAGCAAACCATCAAATGGATACAATTACCAATACAGAGGAGTTTATCCACTATGATCTAACCAAGGTGAAAATAGGTATGTTACCTTGAGCTAGAATGTCTGACTGGACATCTCCATCATAGTTCTTACAGGCCCAAACAAAGCCACCAGAAGACTTGAGCACTTGGGCCACCATATCATCAATCAAACGATGTTCATACCAGATCTTCAACTTGTCAAATTCTGGTTTGTAATTCCTATAGGTTAAGTAATTGGCAACGCATTACCTTCCCCGCCTGAATTATTTCCTCACAGACACTATGCTGTAACATGTAGTTAGTTGTCTAGTCACCTTCAGCAAGAGCAAAAAGACCAGGTAAGTGCCAGCTTGTGTAAACATTTGTGATGAAATCAAATACTTAAGCTAACAATTCTCTCACAGCTAATAATAGCTCATATTAAAATAAATTCACAATTCAAAAAGAGGTTAAAACTTAAGTAAATTCACCATATACCCTAATTATTCAATGAAGCTCCCCCAATTTATAACCCTCCATGCAAAAGAACACCAACAAGAACCACCACAGCCCAACTTCTTGCCACCCTTGATATAATAAAGACAACTTTTAAACACTAGCTGGGGGAGGCTATTGAACTTCAATCTACCCACAAGTGGTAGCTGGAGTGAACACAGGATGACTGCTGGCTATAGGGAGATCTTGCAGTATTTCTGAATCAATGCCAGTTGAAGAGGATGGAAGTGAACAAGGGGGAAATAAATGTCTCATACTTCTCAAAAATCTCCTGGAAGATGTCTTTGAATCTGCCATCATAAGCCTTCAGAATAGTGTTCTTGGTACTCATGTAGAGGGGCCACTCTTTCTTAATGGCATATTGGAAACAGCTGTGAGCAAAGCCTGTGATGGACTGAAAAAAAAAAAAAAGTCACAACAATCCAATGGAACAAGTTCTTAATGGGAAGGGAACACAAACACTTGAGCTCCAGAATGCCACAAAAAAAAAACAAAACCAAAACCAAATCAAACATACATAATGCGTAAACCTCTTTGGGGAAATAATAGAATTAAGTAGTCTATAATTAAGATAAGAGAATAACAGTTCATGTCCCCTGAACACAGGAGTGGATAACCTCCCCCCTTATATAGTATGCTTGTTTCTTTTTTAAAGGGAACCTACATTGTGGAAGAAAAAGATTAAACTGTCACACCCAGCGCATTGCTACAAAGGAAAGATTGCGTACACCTCGATAACCTTTCTGGAAAAAGGACATATGAGTTTTGACAACATAAGGAAGTTCTTCTTCGCCCAGAGAGTGATAGAAAACTGGAACGCTCTTCTGGAGGCTGTTATAGAAGAAAACACCCTCCAGGCATTCAAGACAAAGTTAGACAAGTTCCTGCTGAACCAGAACGTATGCAGGTAAGGCTAGTCTCAGTTAGGGCAGTGGTCTTTGACCTAAGGGCCACCGCGTGAGCGGACTGCTGGGCCCGATGGACCACTGGTCTGACCCAGCAGCAGCAATTCTTATGTTCCATACTTGCAAGTTGATTGCAGAAGGATGAAAATTACAATCTTCACTTTGCCTCCTTTTCCAGTTCTGTAAAGCTCCCTTCATCTTTTCTTTTCTGCAAGCGAATTGAGGTGTAATTCTGATATGCTCAGATATCCTTTTTATTAATTTCAGGGGTTTTTATCCAAGTTTGAGGCTTTTCTATGCTGGAGAGGTCCCCGATGATCATGGGGCAACTCTGCCTGGGCGATAATGCAGGCTTTGGGTAACCATCAGGGTTTCTGTCAGGCTGGCCTGCATTGGACCTTATGGAGCTCTGGGTCCATTCCCCTTGAAAATAGCTTGCATCCTGATTTATCATCAAGGTGCTTACTGAATCTTGTGGTATGCAGACTATGCCTGCTAGGAATATCCCTAGAGCAGTGCACAAGTCAAGTTCAGGCTCCATGCAAATACCCCCTTTAAAAGCACAATTCCAGTCATTACATGAATTTCCTTCTTTGTCCTATAAAGTGAGCGGGAGTACAGAACTGCAGGATTCCCATCCCCCACAGAAGCCTAGAGTGGTTAACAGGAAATCACTTCCTCCTGAGGGTTTGGGGCGTGGCTGCAGACTCCTTAATCTGAGAACCAAGTTCCTGGATAGTCAGAAGGAGCAGGAACTAGGAGAGGACAGGTCACAGCGCTCAGGGCTGAGAGATCTGAATGTCAGCCAAACTCCAGAGTCTATGGAGCTAATAGAGGCTGGTGAGGACATGTCTCCTGGTCTGTTGGAAGAGCCATAGGATATGGAGCTGGAAGCCAATGCTGAGACAATTGCTGAATTGCCTATTGAAGCCCAGCCCATGGAGATATGCTGTGTGAGAGGCAAGTGACTGATTTTTGAAAGTTTGTTTTTCTAATTACTTGCCTGTGCTGGATACCTTTAAACCAGCTGAAGAGTTAAAGAAGTTTCTTTTGGACTGTGTTTTGAACTTGTTTTTTTGTGGGAAGTTTTGTTACTTTCCCTGGGGAGGGAAGAGTGAACAGTTTCCCAGTCCCAGACAGGGGGGGTTTTGCCCGTGTTACGTGGTGGGATTGAGGGCCGATATTGGCAGAATAAGACCACACGGTGCACGCTGTCTGGCCAGCACGCTGAGGCTGAATTGTACCGGTGGCCCAAGACACCTTGTCCTGAGGCTGCCGGTTACAATCTGGGCTTCTTCCAATTATTCCGTAAGCACCTGATAACTAGGCTCTTCACAAACTTGTAATGTTCTCTTCCCCCCTATGCTACTCCTTCCTTTATTAAACTTTTGTAAACCATGCCGAGCTCTATAATTATGGAGAGGATGCAGTATATAAACTTAAGGTTTAGTTTAGTGCTTAAGCGTAGGCTGTTTGGACTCGGTTTCAGTCCGGTAGGGCTTAAAGTATGCCAGCTGTGTAAGCGACTCTCCTTCTCACATGTAGATCCACAGGCGTTGAGGTCTTAGTCAGGCTTTAGTCTGACTATCAGTCCGAAGATCCAAGCATTTGGACTGGTTTGCTGAGCAAAAGAGGCAGTGTCTTCTCCATTTCCAGCTTCTGTGACAGTTACAGCAGGCAACCCAGCACAGACAGACAGTAAGTACTGCCTATTGAAGTCTATGGGAAAATCAGGGGAGAAGGGTGGCTGAATTTGCAGGTTCTGAGAATTTCTGGGGCTGTTTTTAGGGTCCACCAATACCAATACCCCTTCCCAGAATTTTCACCCTTAGGCAAGTTTTCTTGGGCTGTTTTAGCACGACCATGCTGCCGTGGTGTCCATCTTAAATTTTCCCAATTTTTAATTAAAAAACCCTCGATTTGTTTTAAAAAACAATTAGGGTGTCTTTTGCACCAGAAAAGCATTTGGCTAACCATGAGAGAGAATATGCATACACCTCCTTAGGAAAATCACCCACATAGCACTTGACTATTCCTTTAATACTTTCTTACCTCATCTGTGTTGTACATGCCCATCCCAACTCCTCCTCCAGGAAAATTGAACACCTCCCACTCCTTCACCGCAGAGCCGTCTTTAGGAGTGAACACCATCTTGAAGGTTCCCGCCCTATCTGCGACGAAGTCAGTGGCCTTGTACTATAAAGTTAAAAGAACAAAGAAAGGAAAAGAAAACGGTTAAAGTTACTAACTTAAGTTTACAGAAGTCCAATCATCAGCCACTGACAGACCTCCCCCCCCCCATTTAAAAACCATGACATACCTGATCACCATGTGCATGTCTGCCAATGGTGATGGCCTTAGTCCAGCCAGGGACAAGACGAGGAATGTTCTTACAGATAATTGGCTCCCGGAAAACTGTCCCACCCAAGATGTTTCTAACTGTACCATTGGGGCTTTTCCACATCTTCTTCAGTTTAAATTCTGAAAACATGAAAAGAAATGAAATGATGCAGTCACTATGCTGGATTATCATGTCAAGAAACAGTTCATTTTCAGCACCATTGGTAGAAAGTTTGCTAATAGCAGCCATAATATTTTTGGGCCACCAGTTAGTAGATGGCCAAATTAACCTCCAAATCAAACCAAAAAACTGTGGAAAGCGATGTTCCTTATTGAGACTTATATTCAAACAGAAAAATCAATAAAATATCCACAATTTTGAATAAGGGAACCAACACGGTCTGTGTTTCAACCCAAGTGTTTTCCTCAGGGGTCCAAGTGAGGACTCACCAAGACAAATGCAGATAAAAACTATATCCAAACGTTGGTGGTCAAGTACAATTGTACACCGATTCTAGACACTGAGTAGCAATTTTTTGTTTGTCTCTATTGTAATGGAACTAGAATATACTGTATAGTTGATCTAGTGGGGTTCATTTAGGATTTTTAATCTGCTTCCTGCAGTCTTTAGCAGCAGAAATGTTTATGTGGACTGGGTAATAGTGAAAAAGGAATTATTCTGCTGGAGGCCTTATCCTTTTTCCTATATCACCGACATTTGGATATAGCTTTTATCTACATTTGCCTTGGTTGAGACCACACTTGGACCCCTGAGGAAGACACTGGGGTTGAAGCACGGACAGTATTGGGTCCCTTATTCCAAGCTGTGGATATTTTATTGACTTTTCTATTTGAATAGAAGTCTCAATCAGGAACATCGCTTTCCACAGTTTTTTGGTTTGGATTTTCATTTCATCTGTGGATTACACGTTCAACGTTTTGGCTGGCTTTGCAAATTAACCTCCAGCCATGTTCTGAAGTCTGATTCTGCCCTTCACCTACAATTCAAATTGTTTATAAGGCCAAATTCACACATCTTGATGATGAGATCTCTTGCTGACTATTCCAAACCTTCAATTATTTTAATCCAGTTCTGCACTGCTTGAGCATTTACTTCAATAGAAGACTAAATCCAAGCACTGTTTTAACAAGGAAAAGTTTACTTTTAATAGCATGATACAAGTTAAATAAAGTTACTACAGGGCAGAAAAAGTTCTTTAGATTATCTGAGACCATTTATATTCATGAAAGTAAATAATGGGAAGCTACAAGCCTTATGTTGCCAAAACATGAAAAAAATGAGAAACTAAACTTGAACAGCTTATCTCAGAGTTCTCAATCTCAAGTGTCCAGTTATTATATTCAGTTATACATATAACAACTCTTAAGTCCTTGCCCTTGGCCTACCTTCAACTCTGGCTTCATCTGGTGTGATGGTTGCACACTTCACAGCTACATTGTATTTCTGGGTGGCCAGTGCAGAGTCTATAGTCACTTGGTCATTGGTCTGGTCACGGTATGGAAGACCCAAGTCGAAGTATTTCAGCTCTAAGGCCACATTAGACAAAATCAACTAGGAAAAGAAAATTAAAATCAATGAAAACAACAGGACTTTCTGGTGTCAAAAAGTGCAGAAAGCACAATATAGAAAGCACCAAGTTCAGCTAGTGATAAGTAATAGCAGGTTCACTGTTTCCCAGGTCAGCTGGAGATGTGAAATGCCTTGAGTAGGGGAAGTAAGGAAGGGACCTTACATAAGCGACTAGATTTAAGGGCCCATTACCACATAATTTCTTAAGAGCCCTGGTTCAGTTCTGGTTGCCTTATCTCAAAAAAAATATATATAGTGGCATTAGAAAAGGTATAGAGAAGGGTAACAAATGATAAAATAGATGGAATGACTTCCTTATGAGGAGAGGCTAAAGTGGCTAGGGAAGCTTGGAGAAGAGACAGCTCAGGGGTGATATGATAGAGATCTATAAAATAATGAGCAGAGTAGAAAGGGTAGATGTGATTCGCTTGTTTACTCTTTCCAAAAATACTAGGATTAGGGGGCATGTGATGAAGCTACTAAGTAGTAGATTTTACAACAAACCAGAGAATATATTTCTTTACACGTGTAATTAAACTCTGGAATGCGTTGCCGGAGAATGTGGTGAAATCAGTTAGCTTAGCAGGGTTTAAAAAAGGTTTGGCTAATTTCCTAAGAGAGAGGTCCATAGGCCACTATTGAGATGGCTTAGGGAAATCAACTGCTTATTTCTAGGATAAGCTGCATAAAATCTATTTTACTACTTGGGGCCTGGGTTGGCCACTATTGGAAACAGGATACTAGGCTTGATGGACCTTTGGTCTGTCTCAGTATGGCAATTCTTATGTTATGTTCTCACTATTCAGATCATATAATCTTATTTGGTATTTACCTACCTCTTAAACAGTTGTGTTTTTCAACACTTCCTGGAATGTATTATAATTTATCAAATTAATTTGATAAGTCAGTCCATCTATTTATTCACAGCCTAATATTTTTATATATAATTTTCTTAGGACTAGTGTAACGTGATATTAAAAATTCCCTTGCCATTTGTCTTGAATTTCTTTCTGAGAAAACGTAGGAAATGGAGTAGATTTTGCGCCGTTCACGGAGGAAAGTGTTTATGAACAATTTGAAAAACTGAAGGTGGACAAAGCGATGGGACCGGACGGGATCCATCCCAGGATACTGAGGGAGCTCAGAGAGGTTCTGGCAGGTCCTATTAAAGACTTGTTCAACAAATCTCTAGAGACAGGAGTGGTTCCTGGGGATTGGAGAAGAGCAGATGTGGTTTCTATTCACAAAAGTGGTCACAGGGATGAAGCAGGAAACTACAGGCCAGTAAGCTTCACTTCGGTTGTTGGAAAAATAACGGAAGTGTTGCTGAAAGAAAGGATAGTGAACTTCCTATAATCTAATGGGTTACATGATCCAAGGCAACATGGCTTTACTAAAGGCAAATCTTGTCAAATGAACCTGATTGAATTTTTTTGATTGGGTGACCAGAGAGCTGGATTGAGGACATATGCTAGATATAATTTAATTAGATTTCAGCAAAGCCTTTGACCTGGTTCCTCATAGGAGGCTCTTGAACAAACTTGAAGGGCTGAACTGAAGTTAGGACCCAAGGTGGGAACTGGATTAGAAACTGGTTGACGGACAGATGCCAGAGGGTGGTGGTTAATGGAAGTCGCTTCAAGTTCAACTGCAGTTCTTACAAATATTGCTTGGATTATTCATATTATGGTTCTGTTACCTTTTCCTTTATGAATGCCCAGATGATGCGGGTCATCTCATCCCCATCCATCTCCACCACTGGGTTTGCAACAGCAATCCTTTTGTCTGCATCTGGGGGAGGAGGGATGGAAGAGAAGAGAAAGAAAATTACAATCTGACCCATTCAATAAAAACAGTCAAATTCTCTTTACATTGTTCATACCACCGTTCGGTATGGATCAACCCCTCTTAAGTAAGGCAATCTGAGCAGCTTGCAAAACACTCATGATTTTTTTCATCCAACACAAACCTGAATTTTCAAGTTTTAATGCTGCATATGACAGAAAAGAAGTTTTGTGACATCAGTGGGGAAAAAAGTTCTTAGCATGCTAGAGGCACAAGTTTCCAACAGCGTCTGAATGCAGTATCTTGCTGCCATTACGTGTTGTTTCAGCTCACTAGTTCTCTAACCTTTTCAAGCTTGAGGCATACCTATATTTTGAAAGATATTAAATAGCACATCAGTCTCCATGTAACAGGCATGGAGAATTGGGCCCAAAAAAAGAATAGGGAGTCACTGAAAGCGCCCAAGGAATGAAATGGCCCAAAAGGAGGATGTGGAGGGGCTCTGGGTACAGCAAAAAAAGGGGGGAGGGGTTTAAACTTTATTAGGTGTTTATATACTACCTATTAAGGTTATTTAAGCGGTTTTACAATCAAGTACTCAAAAGTATTTTCCCTATCTGGTGGGCTCACCATTTAACATACCTGGGGCTATGGAGGACTGAGTGACTTGCCCAGGGTCACAAGGAGCAGTGTGGGATTTGAACCCACAACCCCAGGGTGCTGAGATTGTAGCTCCAACCACCATGCCACACACACATAAGAATAGCCTTACTGGGTCAGATCGATGGTCCATCTAGCTTAGTCGCCAATCCAGGTCACTAGTAGCTGGCAAAAACCCAAATAGTAGCAACATTCCATGCTGCTGATCCAGGGCAAGCAGTGGCTTCCCCCATATCTGTCTCAATAAGAGACTATGAACTTTTCATTCAGGAACTTTTCCAAACCTTTCTTAAAACCAGCTACACTATCCACTCTAACCACTTCCTCTGGCAACGCGTTCTAGAGCTTAACTATTCTCCGAGTGGAAAAAAAAAAAATTCCTCCTATTGGTTCTAAAAGTATTTCCCTATAACTTTGTTAACTGTCCCCTAGTCTGTCATTTTTGACAAAGTGAAAAATCGATCCACTTGTACTGTTCTACTCCACTCAGGATTCTTCAATCATATCTCCCCTCAGCCGTCTCTTTTCCAAGCTTTAGAGCCCTATATGTTACAGACACTTTGTAAAAACGTAAGTTTGCTACTATTAGGGTTTCTGCCAGGTACTTGTGACCTGGATTGTCATCCCCCCTCCCATTTAAGAACTCATATTGGTCCACGAGTCCAAAAGTTCACCCACCCCTGGTTTAGTGTCATCTGAAAATTTAATCACCTCGCTCGTCGTTCCAATTTCTAGATCATTTATAAGTAAGTTAAATAGCACAAGTCCCAGTATAGACCCCCTGCAGCACTCCACTGTTTACTCTCATCCATTGAGAAAAAGTATCATTTAACCCTACCCTCTGTTTTCTATCCAACTAGTGTTTTAGCCCGTTACATTAACGGGTGCTAGAGTAGATGTCTTATTATTATTATTTTTTTTTTTTTTGGGGGGGGGGCTTTCTTTGTCTCTTTCTCCTTGGATAACTGTCTGTCATTCTTTCTGTATGTCTCTCTCCTTGGCCCCCTGTCTGTCTATCTTTCTTTCTGTCTCCCTGGCCCCCTGTATTTCTCTGTTGCGCCATGCCTGCCTCTCTCTCAGTGGCCCCCTTCCTATGTCCATAGTGTCCCATCCTATGTCTTTAGTGCCCCCAGTGCTGCCTTCCTATGTCTTTAGAGCCCTCAGTGCCTCCTATGTCCTTAGTGCCCTCAGTGCTTCCTTCCTATGTCCTTAATCCTCTCTTAAATGTGATTAGACATCTGGTAAATCACCATGTCCTTAGTACCCCTTCCTACATCCTTAGTGCCCCTAGTGCCTCCGTCCTGTGTCCATAGTACCCCCAGTGCCTCCTTCCCATGTCCTTAGTGGCCCCAGTGCATCTATCCTATGTCCCCCTCACTGCCTTCCAGACTTTGACCCCACCCCACCCCCGAAGCCAGCCTGCCTCCCTCCCATCCCCCTGTGTAATAGACCCAATGAGCAGCATCTTTAAAATTTCTACCCCCCCTCCCTCTGTACAGTAGAACCCGGCATTTTTATTTCCCTCCCTCCCATCCCCCCTGTGCAGTAGAACCGGTGATCAGCCTGTTTCCATCTTCCCCCCCCCCCCCGCCACAGTGCAGCCGACCCCATTGACCCACCCCTCCCACTGCGAGACGACCTACAAACCTTCCGGAACCAGCAGCGTCCCCAGCATTTTAAAGAAGCTGCTTCGCAAGCTTCTAATGCCGATTTCCTCTGCCGCGTCTCTGTCTGATGATGTCATCAGGGACACGGCAGAGGAAATCGGCATTAGAAGGTCGCGAAGCAGCGTCTTTAAAATGCTGGGGACGTTGCTGGTTCCAGAAGGTTTTTATTGTTTTGGGGTGGATGGGAGGCTCAACCGGGGTTCAGGTATGGCGGGGAGGGCTGAAGACGACAAACTGCTTCCTTATAGTGAGTCGAGGGAGGGAGTAGAAGCGCGCATGCGCACTCTTGCCGGCGGGGACCTACAGGATCATGGAAAACGGAACAGGCAGGTAAGAGTGCGCATGCGCGCTTAGGGTTTTATTATATTAGATAACCAATTCCTAATCCACAACAGAACTTTGCCACCTATCCCATGGCTCAGTGCAAATTTAACAATGCAAGAGACAGGATGTGAGGAGAGTCCTCATGCAAATCAAGTAAGAAACTATTAGATTTGAGCCTGTTCAGTGATAAAATTTCTCACAGAATAGAAAAAGCCAAAGGAGATGCACAATTGCATGACTGCAATTTATGGCAAGTATGCCCCATCATCCTACAAAGTAAACATTTTGGAGCATGCAGTTTAAGTGGGGTAGAGTCCATTGACGATGAACCTCACACTGGATGGCCCATGGAAGCAACTTCCACAGAAATATGCAAGAAAGTTGAGAATCTAATTTGGTCAAACAGATGAATTAAGGTTTCCTGAAGAGCTGAAGAAATGGGCATCTTGGCAGGTACAGTTTGGAAAATAGTTCATTAAATAACGGGCATGTCTAAGGTTAGTGTAAGATGGGTTCCAAGAATGCCGACACCATGTCAGAAGGCCACAAGGCTCCAGTGCTGTCAGGAGAAACTTGGAGATGCTTCATAAAGACCAAGTGAATTGGGTCTAATCACAGAGATTCTGAGTTAAAAATGGAATCAATGCAATGGAAGCATAAATCATTCCCCCACTCAAAAAAGTTAAAGACAGAAAACTTTGCAGGCAAAATCGTGGCAACTGTCTTCTGGGATGATAGACTTTTGCTTATGGAGTTTATTTCACACAAGACAACCATAACTGGGGAAAGTTATGCCAATGCAATGATCACTTTGTGGGAGTCAATCAAGGAGAAAAGACTAGGAAAACTCATAAGGACCCTGGCGCTGGCCAGAGTGCGCCTGTTTAACTGCAATCTGCAGTGCTGGTAAACACCACGAGTTAGTAAGGCCCATAGGAGGGACAGAAGGAAGTAGGAGCCCAGCACTAGATCCAGAGGAGGATAGGGTGATAGAAGAAAGGACTGTTGAGAGAGCCAAGTGTGCCGATTTTGGGATGGCACTTGCACCCCCAAAGTAACGCCTGTGATTGTACTACATTAACCTGAATCCAGTCCCTATACTGTTCTTAGCAAAGCCTTTTACAGGAGGTTTTAAATACAAGTTACACATCTCTCCTCCCAAAATCAGATGACGGCTTAATTTGTGGCTTATCAAAATGGGCTGCAATTACATACCACATAGGCCTGGGTTTTCCAAGCCTACATTCCTGGTGTTTACCTTTGATGTGAATCACATCGCTGTAGGCACTTTAGGACAATGGAGGGTTAAGTGATTTTCCCCAAAGTCACAATGAGCTATAGTGGAAACTGAACCATCATCTCTTTACTGGAGGGAGAGGGGTTGATTCTGCATGTGCTACTAGTGTTGGACAAAAATAACCTCAAAGCAAGGTGATTAGACATCTGGTAAATCACTTTGTCAAATCACTGGCAAACAGCAGGTGGAAGTATAGACAGAACATACAACTCAATCACTTATTCAGTTTATTGAAGATGACGACTGGGAGACTACAGCGATGTTTACAGCTAGTTGGATGCCAGTGTTACCCCCTTCAGGCAACACAAGTTGTCCTTTTAACAGCTAAATTTTTGGCATCAAAACTTAATTACCTTAACTGTGTTGCCTGAAGTGGCAATACTGGCATCCATCTCACTGTAAATATTTCTCTGTAATCTTCCAGTCCTGTTTTCAATATAAATTGAATAAGTGACTGAGTTGCATGGCTTGTCTATAGTTCCACCTATTTTCCAGTGATTTTGCTAGGGTAGCATTTCTGAGAGAAGAAGCCTCTCTGGGTTAAATGATTATTACTTTGCTGAAAACTCAGTGACAGGAAAGGAAAAAATTAGGCTTAAATTTCATTAGAAAAAAATGAAAAAGCAACCATTAGTTATTAGCTTGTTTAATCTAAAATGCTGCCTTAGGTTAAAATTAATGTTATAGCCTTAGAACAGTAAAAGGTGGGTGTTAAATCACTTAGCTCTAAATTTATTTTGCCTTAGTCACGTCTTCTTTCCCACCCTCTCTAGGCACATCTCTTAATTTACTAAGTCGGGAATGGTACTGGAGAAGGATGGATATGGTCCTTCACCTCAAAAGTGGAAGGAAGAAGTAGGGAACTAAAGGCCAGTAAGTCTGACTTCTGCAGTAAGTAAATTCATGGAAACACAGAATAGTGACATTTTTGGAACTGAATGAATTGCAGGACCCAAGGCAATATGGATTCACTAGAGGCAGGTCTTGTCAGACAAATTTGATCAATTTCTTTGACTGGATGACCAGAGAATTGGATACAGGTAGTGTTCTACATGTGGTGTATTTAGAATTTAGCCAAGCCTTTGACAATGTTTCACACAAGCATCTAATCAACTGGGGCTTATACTGAGAGCACTCAAAGTGACAGACTGGGTCAGGAACTGATTGAGTGAGAGAGGGTAGTGGTCAATGGAGATTACTCTGATGTTACCAGTAGTATGCCTCAAGGTTCGGTTCTTGGGTCTGTTCTTTTTTACATTTTTGTAGGCAAAATGCTGAAGGGCTGTCAGGTAAGATTTTATTCTTTTGCAGATGATACCAAAATATGCAAAAGGGTAGACATCCCTGATGGTGTGACTAATATGAGGAAGGACCTAGAGAAGCTTGAATGGTCTGAAATTTGGCAGCTAAGATTTAATGTTAAGAAATGCATAAGTCATGCATTTGGACTGTAGAAACCTGAGGGAATGGTACAGTTTGTGCACAAGAGAAGGGGGACTTGGGTGTGATAGTATATGATGATTTAAAGGTGGCTAAACAGGTTGAAAAAGTGACAGCAAAAGCTAGAAGGATCCTAGGGTGCATAAGGAGAGGTATGGCCAGTAGGAAAAAGGAGGTATTGATGCCTCTGTACAAGACTAGTGAGACTTAATTTAAAATAGTGTACAGTTCTGGAGAAAGTGTGGTAAATGAATTAAATAGTCTCCCGGTAGAGACAGATTGCATGAGTTCAAAAAAGTGTGGGACAGGCATGTGGGTTCTCTTAGGGAGAGGAAGAGATAGTGGATGCTGCAGATGGGCAGACTGCATGGGCCATTAGGCCTTTACCTGCCCTCATGTTTCTATGTTTGATGAGAAGTATGTTTGTACTGGATGCAAACAGCAGCTAGCTCTCAGAGAACAAGCCCAATCTCTTGGGGCTAGAGTAGCAGAGGAGCTGAAGAACCTACAGGGACATCCTACCTCCAGTCTGGATGGCTCTGTGCTACATTGGGAAAGAGGTCACCCGACAAGAATGCATCATAATTATGAAGCAGGAAGCAAAACTGTAGCCAGGATACCATCCAGGAACTGCTTCGACCCAGGCCTGAAGGGTCAATATGCCTAATGATTGATTCTCCAAATGAAATGGCCATGTAGATAGTTGGGTGGCTGCTAGGCAAGAGGACTATTTGAATACTAGATATGATTTTAGATGGTGCTGGGGATGATCTGGCTGTAGCATGTGCTCTGAAGACAGTGGGCATATATTCTGACACATGGGTGACATTCACATAACCTGGTACAGACACCAATTGCACTGTCACATTAAATCTTTAAACAGTGCTCATATCGCATGCGTGCAGGTGCCTTACCACCCGACATCAGTTTACAGGACCATCAGTTCAGTAACAGAGCCAACTAGAGGAGGTGGGCATGTTGTGAGAATCAGCTGAGTTTAAAGAAACACAAGGCCAGGGTAGGCAACTTAATTTACATCTCATTTGCATACAACTTAATAAAAGGAAAAGGCCTAACAGAAAAAGGATTGCCACAGACTGAAGTCATAGTATAAGGCCGTAGTCTTCATTGCAAGGCTGCAAGCCAATGGTGGCCCCAGAGACCATCTGGGCAGCTCGCACACCTATCAGGAGTCCCTCTTCCCCCTCCCCTGACAAGATCTGATGCTTGCTCACCATTCTCGTTCCCAGCAGTGCTGCTCCAACTCTTCAGGCCACTGCCAGAGTGAGTGAAAACACGCTGCCTTCAGTGACCCAGAAACTTTTCCTCTGCTATTGCATAGGCAGGAAGTAGTAGCAGAGAGAAAACTTCCAGGATGCTGAAGGCAGTGTGTTTTCTTCACTCATTCTGCCAGCAGCCTGAAGTTAAAGCAGTGGCTCTGGGATGAACAATGAGCAAGCACTGGATCTAGGGGAAAAGGAAGGAAAGATGCCAGAGCTCCAGGGGAAGAAAGGGAAGGGGCAAATAAGAGATGCTAAACCACAGGATGGGTGAAGGGAAGGAGAGAGAGAGATGTCAGACTGAAGGTGGGGGGGAAGAAGAGATATCAAACCAGGGAAAGGAAGGTGGGGGAGGGGAAGAAAAAGACAGAGAGATGCCAGATCAAAGTGGGGAGGAGGGAAAAGATGCTAGACTGTGGGAAGGATCCCAGACCATAGGAGGGGGAAAAGTGGGAATACAGATTTATTTAAAATTTTCTATACCATTTTATATCAAAACAGTTTACAAAATGATTATATACATAAAATGTTAACAAATCTGGACAAGTAGAAACAGACAGCATTAATTTTAACAATCAGTACTCGGAAAAATGCATCAACAAATAATTGTGTTTAACAGTTTTCTAAATGTGCTCCTATCACTGCATTTCAGAATTTGGCTAACAAGGGCAATGCATAGTTTTACCCCTACACATGAAAAGGTCATTGCATTGGTTTCCACGTATTTTGGGTTGACATTTGTTTTCAACAAGGCAGAATTTTCCAAACACAGTGATCTTGTTGGTTGATAACTAGACATCTTACTCTTAAAGAATTCTGGAATCAAGCCATATAGAAACTGGTGACAGATCAGAATTGATTTTTATTGGATTCTAAATACAACTGGCAACCAATGAAGTTGTCGAAGATTCTTGATGTTCCTGTTATCAATCTAGCCGTGACATTCTGTACCACCTGTAATGCCCTGCACCTGGCTTTGGTTATTCCCAGGTATAGGACATTGCAGTAGTCCAATTGCAACAAGATCATTGCCTGTACAACGGCATGGAAATCAACCGGTGAAAGCATTAGTTTCACACAATACAATAAATGTATCTGAGCAAAGCATATTTTTATTGTCTATCACTTGACAGTTCATTGTAAGCCCAGGGTCCAATCTAGAGCGCTGCACGGGAATGGGGACGACGGGGATCCCACGGGTTCCCCCTTCGGGTTACAGGGATCCCGTGGGGACGCCCCCTAAGGTTGCGGGGTGCATCGGGCCCCAGACAGTGTTCTTCATCGGGCCGCCAGTCTGCGGTGCAATCGATGCAGCGTAATCTTTGGGCAGGTTCCCTCTTCCTCAGTGCTGTAGTGCTCCTACGCGCATCCTGCGCCTGAACTGGAAGCCTTTTCCCTGACCTCACATCAGAGGGAAGGCTTCCAGATGAGATGCGGGACCCGTGTGAAGAACCGCTGCCCACTGCTTTGTGCACTGCATCAGTGAGGAAGAGGGAGAACATAAGAACATAAGCAATGCCTATGCTGGGTCAGACCTGAGGTCCATCTTGCCCAGCAGTCCGCTCACGCGACGGCCCAACAGGTCCAGGATGTCTAATCACCTTAAATGTCCAATCCTCTCTTAAATCCCAGTACTGTATTCTGCCCTATAACATCCTCTGGAAGCACATTCCAAGTGTCCACCACACGTTGGGTAAAGAAGAACTTCCTGGCATTTGTATTGAATCTGTCCCCTTTCAACTTTTCCAAATGGCCTCTTATTCTTTTATTTTTTGAAAGTATGAAGAATCTGTCCCTCTCTACTCTCTCTATGCCCCTCATGATCTTATAAGTCTCTATCATATCCCCTCTAAGTCTCCTCTTCTCCAGGGAAAAGAGACCCAGTTTCTCCAATCTCTCAGCGTATGAAAGGTTTTCCATACCTTTTATCAGACGTGTCGCTCTTCTCTGAACTCTCTCGAGTAACGCCATATCCTTCTTAAGGTATGGTGACCAAAACTGGACACAGTATTCCAGGTGTGGGCGCACCATCGCCCAATACAGCGGCAGGATAACTTCTTTCGTCCTGGCTGTAATACCCTTCTTGATTATACCTAGCATTCTATTTGCTCTCTTAGCGGCCGCTGCGCACTGTGCCGTCAGCTTCATTGACCTGTCCACCATTACCCCCAAGTCCCTCTCTTGGGTACTCTCATTCAATAACATCCCTCCCATTGTATAGTTGTACCTCGGGTTTCTGCTTCCCACATGCAATACTTTACATTTCTCAACGTTGAACTTCATTTGCCATTTTGTTGCCCCCAGCCAAAGATAACACTGGGGGCAGCGTAAAACGACCAGGCAGGAGCAGGCCACAAGATAAAGTACAGCATGGAGGGAGGGAAGACAACAAAGGTAGGGGGAATGATTTTACTTTTAAATTTAGTGATTGAATTGTGTCAATTATGAGAATTTACATCTGCTGTCTGTGTTTTGCACTATTCAGGAAGAAATGCATTTTGTTTCTTTTTCTCTGGGGTTGTACTGCATGCAGAGTCTTGCATCTTAGGATTTTTTTGTTTATATTAGTACTTTTAGGTTTTTAGTCCCGTATTTGCATAGGGGTTATGTGTTCTGGTAGGAATGAATGTTGACAAGCATACAGTGTGCTTTGTGTAGTTTAATTTTGTGTATTTTAGTTTTGTGGTTAACCATAATGTGTTAATAAAATTATATTGTGTGTGTGTATATATATGAAAAACTGTTACAATTAGTACTATTATGCGGGCAGGATCTGGGGCGGGGTCTGCCCCACGACTTAGCCTAGTGTTCTTCAACCGCCAGTCCACAAAATAATTATTTTATTTCCACCAATCCATAGGTGTCAAAAGGTGGAAGAACACTGCTCTAGCTCATCTCCCCATATACACAATGGGAAGAAAAAAATATTGTCGGCATATATTCGATCCCTAATGATAGAAACAGCTGACCTATTGATACCATATAGATGTTAAATAATAATGCGGAAAGCACTGATCCTTGTGGAACTCCACTTTTCCCTGGAAATTTACTTGAGATCTTATTCCCATTCCTTGGAAAAATCTATCTGTCAAGTACGAGGTACCACCCATCCCTAACTCTTTTAATCTCAACAATAATTTCTGAAGATCTACTGAGTCAAAGGCTCCTGCTGTATCTAAAGATATTAAGTTACATGTTGACCCAAACCCATTCGTAAGGTATCTAACAGTGAAGTCAGTAATAATTCTACACTGTGAGCTTTGCAAAAAAAACAAATTGGTTACAATCCAAACAACTGATTTCTTGCACAATATTGTCCAAATGAGGCAAAGCATTTTTTCAAGAATTTTACCTATAAAGGAAACGAACGAAATTGGTCTGAAGTTTTTCATAACACTCATATTTAAACCTTTCTTTTTCAGAACTGGTCGTACAGTAAATTGTTTACAGTCTTTTGGAAAAACTCCCTCTTAGGATTTATTAACTATCTTTGTTATCCCTGGAGTCACCTTCTCTGCCATCTGTCTCATGAAGGATGGCAAAAATGGATCTTGAATAGCATGTGTGGGTGTACAATTACGAATAGCATTACAAACTCTTTCTCGTCTATCTCGTCAAATATTCTCCATATTCCCCCCTTCATTATCAATCGGACCATAGGAGGAGGAAAGAGACAGAAGAGATGGTGCACAGGGATGGAGAAGGGGAGAAAGGGAGGACATGGTGCACAGGGATAGGAGGGGTGGGGCATGAAGAGAGATGGAAGAAATTATGTTTATGGATAAATGGAAATGGGAGAAGAAAGAGGGAGGGGGTAGCACACATGGATAGTGGGGAAGGGCAGAGTGCGCATGGATAGATGGGAAGGGAAGACATGGAAAAGTAGATAAATCTGAGGAGAAAGCAGAAAAATGGAAGAAAGATGAATGTTAAAAAGTCAATGCTAAAGATGATGTAGATCAGAAAGTGAAGGAGAGAAAAACAGCAAATGATAAGAAGGACCTAGAAACAGAGTTAAGAACACAGACAGAAGTGCAACCAGAGACTGGGAAAATATGAGTAGAAAAAAAAAATAAATAAATAAATAAAAATCACCCAACAAAGGTAGGAAAAGTGATTGAAATGCGTCAGTTTTTAGAATTTATATCAGCTGTCTATATTTTGCAGTTTAGGGAGAAATGCATTTGTTTCTAGTGTTGTAATGTAATGTAATGTAATGTAATGTAATGTAATGCACTGCATTCACAGTCTGGCATCTTAGGGTTTTGTTTGCATTTATTGTGAAGCTTTATTGGTGTCATGGCCCCAAGTAGGAAAATATCTGTAGGCTCTCTGTCAGCCCTTTTGGACCCAAAATGGCCCTTGCTTAAAAATTAGCAAAGACCACTGGTCTAAGGGAAAGAGGGGTTCTTCTCCTTTGCTGATTAAAGAAGGGAGTGTTTTTAGAAATCAGTGAAAGTAATCTCATCCCGAGAGTACGAGGTCTCTCTTCATAGGACCTCCTGTCCTAGATAGATGGGAGGGTGAGGGCTTGGCAACAAGGACTCTTTATGGGTGACCTGGGAATTAGTGATCATCATACGGTTTGGTTCGATATAACAGCCAAAGAGGAGGATGGCCGCACAAAACTCAAGTCTTGGATTTCAAACGTGCGGACTTTAGTAGCATGGGAGAGCACCTAAAGAAAGAGTTGTTTGGATGGGAAGACATAATAAGGGAAGTGGAAAAACAGTGGTCTAAGTTGAAAGGTGCAATAAATAGAGCTACTGACCTTTATGTGAAGAAAATAAATAACAAGAGAAAAAGGAAACCGATATGGTTCTCCAAACTAGTGGCGGGGAAAAAAAAAGCAAAAGAATTGGCGTTCTTGAAATATAAAAAAAACTCAAGAGGAGTACAGAAAGGAATCCGCCTAGAACCGCAAGATAATGGCAGAATAGAAATCACTCATGTAATTAATATCGGATGAAACTGAAAGAAGTCAAGAGATACATCTGGCGAAAGCACAAGTGGAAGAGCAAATGGATAAAAATATAAAGGGAGACTATTTTTCTCAAGTATATTAGTGAAAGGAGAAACACAAAAAATGGAATTACGAGACTAAAAGAAGATACGAACCGCTATGTAGAGAGTGATGATGTAAAAGCAAATGTGCTAAATAAATACTTCTGTTCAGTGTTCACAGAGGAAAAACATGGAGGAGGACCAAAATTGGTCAGCATGGAACGGATTTTGAGAATGGAACGGATATTGAGGGAGCTCCGAGAGGTTCTAGCAGATCTTAAAGATTTGTTCAATAAATCTTTAGAGACAGGAGAGGTTCCGCAGGACTAGAGAAGAGCGGATGTGGTCCCTCTTCACAAAAGTGTTTGTAGAGATGAAGTGGGAAACTACAGGCTGGTAAGTCTAACATCAGTTATTGGAAAAATAATGGAAACGTTGCTGAAGAAAAGGATAGTGAAATTCTTGGAATCTAATGGATTACAAGATCAGAGACAATATGGGTTTACTAAAGGTAAATCGTGCCAAACAAATTTTTTCACTGGGTGACCAGAGAATTGGATCAAGGACGTGCGCTAGATGTAATTTACTTAGATTTCAGCAAAGCCTTTGACACAGTTCCTCACAGGAGGCTCTTAAATAAACTCAATGGGCTGAAGTTAGTGCCCAAAGTGGTGAACTGGATTAGAAACTGGTTGACAGACAGATACCAAAGGGTAGTGGTAAATGGAATTTGCTCGGATGAGGGTCATGTGTGTAGTGGAGTGCCTCAAGGCTCGATACTGGGACCGATTCTGTTTAATGTTTGTGAGTGACATTGCTGAAGGGTTAGAAGGTATGGTTAACCTTTTTTGCAGATGATACCAAGATTTGTAACAGAGTGGACACCCGGGGGGAAGTAGAAAACATGAAAAAGGATCTGCAAAAGTTAGAAGAACGGTCTAGCATCTTGGCAAATATAATTCAATGCGAAGATGTGCAGAGTGATGCATTTGGGGGGTAGAAATCCGAGGGAACTGTATGTGCTGGAAGGTGAGAGGATGATAAGCACAGATGGAGTGAGGGACCTTGGGGTGAATGTTTCTAAGGATCTAAACGCATCTAAACAGTGCCATAAGGCGGTGACTGCAGCCAAAAGGATGCTAGGCAATATAGAAAGAGGAGTAACCAGCAGAAGGGAGGTGTTGATGCCCCTGTATAGGTCATTGGTGAGGCCACACTTGGGAGTATTGTGTTCAGTTTTGGAGGCCGTATCTGACGAAGGATATAAAGAGACTTGAAGCGGTCTAGAGGAAGGCAACAAAAATGGTAAGAGGTTTGAGCCAAAATAAGTACCAGAAGAGAGACTAGAAGACTTAAATATGTATACTCTGGAGGAGAGGAGGGACAGAGGAGATATGATTACAGACATTTAAATACTTGAAAAGTATTAATATAGAACCAAATCTTTTCCAGAGAAGAAAAAATGGTAAAACTAGAGGGCATAATCTGAGGTTACAGGGAGAAAGACTTAGGAGCAATGTTAGGAAATTCTTCTTCAGAGAGGGTGGTAAATGTCTGGAATGTCCTCCCGAGGGAAGAGGAAAACGGTGAGGGAATGCAAAAAAGCATGGGATAAAAATAGAGGATCTCTAATTAGAAAATGAAGGATGTTAAAGGTAAAGAACTAAGGCAGACCTGCACGGTCTGTGTTCCATAGATTCAGTGTAGGATGGGCTGGGTTGGGTTGGGCATCAATGTGAACTCCACTAATGTGGAACAGGAGGATGTTACTGGTCAGACTTTACGGTAAATGTCCTGCAAACAATGGGATGGTTGGACAGGCTGGGGTGAGCTTTGACAGCAACTTCAGCATTTGGAACCTAGGACAATACCAGACTTTACAGTCTACATTCCACAAATATCAAATAAGAGAGAAGTTAATCTAATCGTGTATTTTTTTTAATGAGTATAACTTATGGGCAGACTGGATGGCCTGTTCAGGTCTTTATCTGCCATCATTTGCTATGTTACTATGACCCTTGGGTGGGGGGGGGGGGGAATGCTGGCTTGTGCCTAACCTCCAGTAAGCCCAAACGTAACTTGAGAGGCCAAAGTGTGGTCAACTGACACTCAGACCTAACCAAAGTGGCATCAGGAGCAAAACCATTTTTCAGCATGAATTAGAACACTAGGTGTTAAACTTAAGCACACAGCTCTAATACACAGCTTATTACATCATCCCCTTAGTTGGTATGAGCTACTAATAATTTCTATAGCGCTACCAGGCATATGCAGTGCTGTACACCAAGACATGGTCCTTGCTGGAAAGAGTTTACAATCTAGTTAAGAGACAAACTGGACAAAAAGATGCATCTATCACAAAATGCTCAGGTGGAAAAATTACAGAGGGAATGTTAAGACAGATATGAGTGCTTAGCAGGTAAGTTGGAGTCTGGAAATGAAAGCAGCTTTAAAGAAGTGGGTTTTGACTTTGCATACTAATCAGGGACTGAGCTTAATGTACTGTGGAAAGCAGTTTGTTATGGTGCAACAAAGTAGAAGAGACAGAATCTGGAGTTGGCCATGGAGAAAAAGGGTACAAACAGATAAGAGGACACTTACCCTGAGTGAAGTTCTTGGGGTGGAGCAGAGCGATACAGAGTGAAAGAAGTTTGAACTGTACACTTCTCACTCTTTATTTGCTGTGGATGCGGGCTGCAAATATGTAAATATGGAAAAACCACGAATATGCCATCGTTTTTACTATTGAAACCACAAATAACTTTTCAACTGTTATTCATGGTTTTTGAATTAAGCTTCCACTATTAAGCTTACTACTATTGAAATAAGCAGCGATTTCAAGGCAAGCAGGCAGGCAAGCAACCGGCAATTTCATGGCAAGCAAGCAGGCAAGCAACCAACCGGCAATTTCAAGGCAGGCAAGCAACCGGCAATTTCAAGGAGGGCAGGCAAGCAACCGGCAATTTCATGGCGAATAAGTAGGCAAGCAAGCAACTGGCAATTTCATGCATTTTTCTCAGTGCACATTGGGAAACATGGAAGCAGCAAATTTGTGGGAGAAAGCATGGAAGTAGCAATTTTCAGTTACAGTACAATAATGGAAAGTGATAAACTTTTTTATCAGTACTGTACAGAACACTAAACAGAAAAAAAATTTAGTGATGATGTTTTTTGGGGGGCGGAGTCAGCAGCCAAAAAAAAAAATTGCAAATAATCGAAACCACAGGTACGGAAACTGCAAATATGTTGGGAGAAGTATATGTGGAAATAAATGGGGAGCTAATGAAGTTACTTGAGGAGAGGTGTTGTGTGGGAATATTGACTTTAGCAGAATAAGAGCTCCCTCAAGTACAGGCTGCTATCCTGACCTGTCATGCCAAAATAAAGTCACAGGAAGTCCTCCACTCAGGATGGAGTCAGGCTGCTGGGCAACAAGCTGGAGCTGGAATTTTCCTATTAACTTTTCCTATTGACCTTCAATTCAAGGAAAGTGAGAAGAGAAAGAGACCCTGACATGAATCCAGCAAGTTTTGAAAACCTCCATTCTGCTATTTGAGTTGGATTTTTTTTCCTTGACAGACATTTGTATTTTGCTTTCTTTGTTCGTTTGTTTTTGTTGGTTTTTTTTTTTTTTTTGGGGGGGGGGGGGTGCACTGAAAAGGTTTTTCAGGAAGGTTGAAATTCAGAAAGATTTTATGGCATAATAAATTTAAAGAAACCTGTGGAAAAAAATCAAATTAAATACTCAAATGATTTAAGTGGATAAACATATGACTGTGCAGCACAGTAAGAGATCACACATTGATTCCAGATTGTTCAACTAAACTGAAGTCACGAGTCTGAGGTCAGTTACTCAGAAGGTCAGAAACATTAAAGCGCCCTAGTGCAGTTAATGCGTGCAACGAGGCTTTAGTTTAACCTTGCTCCAAAACAAAAGCATGCTCTGAATCACGTCTCACAAACCCCCACTTTCTGCTACATTTCTTGCTCTACTGACTCTAGTTCTGTAAATTTAAAACCTGAAGAAACTTCAGTGGGAAAAAGTGAGCCCCAACCACCTTCCTCCCGCATGCGCGCGGACGAGGCTGGAGGGGCTGGTGCTGGCGGCAGGAACGCGAGCTGAGCCCCTGCCCTTGAGAGCAGCCCTGGAGGACGGCTTGGGGCCCACGCGGCTGCAAGCGCTTCCCCGCCGGCGGCCTACCGGCTTCCCGTCCGGGCAGCTTTGCAGGCGCCGAGCACGAGTTCTCGCGGGCTTTTTTACTCACAGCTCCTCAGCTGCTGCACTGGGTGGCTCAGCGCCGGCGCGAGCACGGCCGGGCTCTTGCCGAGGGAGGCGGCGGAGGAAGCCGCTCTGCAGAGCGAGCGCGCAGCCCGGAGGCAGCCGGCCATCCTGCGGGATCACGAGAAGGGCGAAGGGTGCGCGCGAGAGGACTGGAGCGAAAAGGAAGGGCGGGGGCGTCGGCGTCGGGCTATAGGGGCCGCAGCTCGTCCCCTCCTACTGCCACGGCTGCTCCTCCCGCGAGGGCGACCCGGCTTTCAAGTCCACCCACGTCAGCGCGAGCGCTTTTTATAGCCCAGGAGGCAAACTGTGCCATCCACCACACAGCGGCCCTGAGCCTGCACACTCCATTCATGGCGACTAGCGGCTTTTCCTTCCTACGTCCACCGTCTGGGGAGTCGAGATCGTTTCAAGCACGCAGCAGGGCTTATTTGGGGGCAGATTGAGAGGCTTAAGAGCGAGAAATCCCCAGGACCGGATGGCATCCATCCGAGGGTCAAGGAACTGAAAGGGACCACAGCTGAACTGCTTTAACTAATAGCCAATCTGTCCATCGTATTGGGAAAGATTCCAGAGCACTGGAAGGTGGCGAATGTTACGCCACTCTTCAAAAAAGGTTCAAGGGGAGACCCGGGAAACTACAGACCGGTGAGTCTGGCCTCGGTGTCAGGACAAAGGTGCGCGCAGACAATTGAGCGCAGCGCGGAGGTGCGCACCGCACAAAATTACTGTTTTTACGGCTCCGACGTGGGGGGGAAACCTCCACACTTTACTTAATAGAGATCACGCCGCGGTGTGGGGGGTGTGGGGGTTGTAACCCCCCACATTTTACTGAAAACTTTACTTTTTCCCTGTTTTTAGGGAAAAAGTTAAGTTTACAGTAAAATGTGGAGAGTTACAACCCCCCACAACGCCAGCGCGATCTCTATTAAGTAAACTGGGGGGGACTCCCCAACAAAACCTCCTGTCGGAGACCCTAAAAACTGTAATTTTCTTCGGTGCGCACCTCCGTCTTGCGCTCAGTTGTCAGCGCGCGCCTTTGTCTTTCGCTGACTTGTGTATGAACCATCTGTCCTCGGTACCGGGAAAGATGGTAGAGGCGCTGATAAAGGACCGCATCATTGATCACCTTGACGGACAAGGGTTGATGAGGACCAGCCAACACAGTTTCAGCAAAGGCAGATCGTGTTTGACGAACTTGCTGCACTTTGAGGGAATTAAACAGATAGACAAGGGCGACCCGGTCAACATTGTGTATCTGCATTTTCAGAAGGCGTTTGACAAGGTTCCACATGAATAACTACTTCAGAAAATTGCGAGCCATGGAATCGAAGGTGAAATACTCATGTGGATTAAAAACTGGCTGGAGCATAGGGAACAGAGAATGGGGGTAAATGGACAATACTCGGACTGGAAGAGCATCACCAGTGGGGTGCCACAGGGCTCGGTGCTTGGACCCATGCTCTTTATAAATGATCTGGACATAGGTACGACGAGTGAGGTGATTAAATTTGCGGACAATACAAAGTTATTCAGAGTAGTGTAGACACGGGGATTGCGAAGATCTGCAACATGACATAATCAGGCTCGAGAAATGGGCATAAACATGGCAGATGAGAATCAATATAGATAAGTGTAAAGTAATGCATGTCGGTAACAAAAATCTCATGCACGAATACAGGATGTCCGGGGCAGTACTTGGAGACCTCCCAGGAAAGTAACTTGGGAGTTCTGATTGACAAGTCGATGAAGCCATCTGCGCAATGTACGGCAGCAGCGGCGAAAAAGGTGAACAGAATGCTAGGAATGATAAAGAAGGGGATCACAAACAGATCGGAGAAGGTTATCATGCCGCTGTACTGGGCCATGGTGCGCCCTCACCTGGAATACTGCGCGCAGCACTGGTTGTCATATGTGAAGAAGGATAGTACTACTCAAAAGGGTCCAGAGAAGAGCGACTATGATGGTTAAGGGGCTGGAGGAGTTGCCATATAGCGAAAGATTAGAGAAACTGGGCCTCTTCTCCCTCGAACAGAGGAAATTGAAAGGAGACATGATCAAAACATTCAAGATACTGAAGGGGATAGACTTAGTAGATAAGGACAGGTTGTTCACCCTTCTCCAAGGTAGGAAGAACGAGAGGGCACTCTATAAAGTTGAAAGGGGATAGATTCCGTACGAACATAAGGAAGTAATTCTTCACCCAGAGAATGGTAGAAAACTGGAACGCTCTTCCGGAGTCTGTTGTGGGGGAAAACACCCTCCAGGGATTCAAGACAAAGTTAGACAAGTTCATGCTGAACCAGAATGTACGCAGGTAGGGCTAGTCTTAGTTAGGGCGCTGGTCTTTGACCAGAGGGCCACCTCGTGAGCAGACTGCTGGGCACGATGGACCACAGGTCTGACCCAGCAGTGGCAATTCTTATGTTCTTATGATGCAAGCTTAGTGTTGAAAGAGAAAAAATCACTCTATGGACCTGTTCAAAGAGTAAAGTTGATTGAATGATGTAACACAGTTCACCAAAACTTGCTCAGAATCAAGGAGGGGAAAACTGGGGCGAGCCCCAGAAAAACCACCTCACAGCCCAATCATCGCATGAAGGGTAAACGGTATCATTATATCATTCCATGTATGCTTGTATGTTGAAAAAATGAGCACTATAATGATTAGATAATTTTTAAGTCCAAGAACTAAGCAAACTTAACTTATAGCTTGCGGGTTCCGACGTGCACGTTTCGATCCTGCCTCAGGGAACACACAGGAATTGTTGGAAAAAACATGCGATGGGTACAGAGTTACAGGATGGACAAATGTCTCCCATATGAAAGCGCTAATGGCGCAGGTTGACTGCTTTGAAAGCTTTGAAAGCAGTCAACCTGCGCCATTAGCGCTTTCATATGGGAGACATTTGTCCATCCTGTAACTCTGTACCCATCGCATGTTTTTTCCAACAATTCCTGTGTGTTCCCTGAGGCAGGATCGAAACGTGCACGTCGGAACCCGCAAGCTATAAGTTAAGTTTGCTTAGTTCTTGGACTTAAAAATTATCTAATCATTATAGTGCTCATTTTTTCAACATACAAGCATACATGGAATGATATAATGATACCGTTTACCCTTCATGCGATGATTGGGCTGTGAGGTGGTTTTTCTGGGGCTCGCCCCAGTTTTCCCCTCCTTGATTCTGAGCAAGTTTTGGTGAACTGTGTTACATCATTCAATCAACTTTACTCTTTGAACAGGTCCATAGAGTGATTTTTTCTATCTGATATATGCACCTTTTCACTCTTGTTACATTGTGTGTAACTTGTCCCCAATTTCTATATTTGACTAGTGTTGAAAGAGAGGCAGGGCCGCAGGTGCTTTATAAATTTTTCTCTTTGTACTTTGCATATGTTTCTCTGCTTTGTAATATATTCAGTTACATTTTTATTTGGTTGATGTTGAGTAAAATAAAACGTTCAGGGTTTTTTTGGGAGGGGAGGGGGGAGAGGTAAAGTGCCCGATACTAATTCTTTGTCCCACACCCAAATCTTTTGCAGATCTTAAGCACCAGTGAAGAGGGGCTTCAAATTCCCTTGATGCTTTCTTCCATCTTAAGTTGCCCTTCATTGCCTCAGCTACAAACCGTTATTGGGCAATTCATGGCCCAGTCTTGCCGAGCGACTGATTCACAACAGCATGCAAATTATCTAATTGGAAGCACGGATTGCTGTAGAACAATCGAGACGCATGCACAGATTTGTGCATGCGCTTGCTCTTCGCAGAAGCTAGGTCAAAACAAAGGGGGAGGGGTGGCTGCAGTTTACTACTTGTTGGCTCTACGAGTGGACATATTTAAAAGGAATCATTTCAGTGCAGCCAGAAAAGAACATGCTTGGGCAAGAACAGAACATGCTTTAAAACTGCGGGTTAAAACCATGGGCTCGCAGTGGCTGTCTCCTTCATTCACTTTACTGGATCAGGAGGTAGAGCCGCGCTGTCTCCTTTCATTTTAGCTCCCCATAAGTGGCAGCCAAAGTCAGACCTGAACCCTGCCCGCTGTCACCCTCTCCCTGCAGATGCCACTGCTCTGAGCCCAGGGACGAAGGAGAGGAAGCCCTGCCATTGCCAGAGAGGAGAGGGAGGAAAGGTCCCGAGAACAAGCAGGCAGGGCAAGTAGGGTTTGCTGGACCTTCGCTCTTTAGTTTTATTTTTTATTTTGATTTGATGGTTGTTTTGGACTTCAAGGCGGCAGAAAACAGGAGAGTCGGCAAGGACAGTGAAGCGATTGATCCTTAGCAGTCGCTTCATTTCTGATCGGCAAACCCAGTCGGTGTTCCTTCTTCTGTTTAGTGAATCAATGGCTTCCTACTTATGCATGCCATTTCCCCTCATTTGCATGGGCAGATCGGGTGGAAGATTGATCAGGCAAAAGGTTACTGAATCGGGTCGGGGGTACACTCACAAATTGGTCAGGACATGATTGGTGAGTTTAGTGAATCTAGCCCAGACATGGGCAACTCCAGTCCTTGAGGGCTGGAATCCAATTGGGTTTTCAGGTTTCCCCAATGAATATGCATTGAAAGCAGTGCATGCAAATAGATCTCATGCATATTCATTGGGGAAATCCTGAAAACCCGATTGGATTACGGCCCTTGAGGACCGGAGTTGCCCATGTCTGATCTAGCCCTAAGGGGCTAAAACTCACAACAGAGAAGCTCACAATGTAACAACACCGTCCAAAAATAGTTCCGGGATGCTTGAAGGAATCAAAGTGTAAAAAATGTGCACGTGTAATTTGTGCAATTAAACTCAAAGGCCATGCTTTCAAAAGTTCTGCAGTAAACACTGCTCTTAGGCACAAGCCTTGACTAAACTGGGAAGTGCAGGCACATATTGGCACTGTTCTCCTGCACCTATAAATATGAGCCTTTCGGAAAATTGTTTGCACTTAAATTTTTGGAAAGGTTCATCGTATATAATCGCAGAACAGGTGCCAATGTGTGCGACCGCTTTAGCTCAAACTTGCACAGGTTTTCATCTGCTTGTGAAAAGGGACAAAACCCACAATTTAATTTGACAAAAAACTTAATCTTTTAAGGGTACAGTCGCTATTCCCAAATTGGCATTGGCATTAAAGTTGTCATTTGCTTCTGGCCATTGCAATGCTTCCACATGAGCCTTGTGAAGGAATGATATTGATCTCATTCACATCCAGTTCAATACAATTTATGGCCATCTTTGGCACTTACATTAACACTGGCGCTCACGCTCTGACCGTTTGGTGCCGAATAATGTGCAAACCCAGTGTTAACTGCATGTCTACACCTCTAAGGGCTAGATTTAATAAAGGGTCTCGCTGCGTGTAAGGAGATCTTATTAACACATGTAATGCCCCCTTCGGGACAGCTCCGGGTCTAGAGCCTCACCTGCCTAGAGACCCCCGAAAGCAATCTCCATCGGTCCCTCGCTCGGTTAGTGCTTGGTGCCTCTACCTTAAGAAAAGAAAAGTTAACAGGAGGAGGGTCTCCCTCTTCTCCCTTCAGAAAAAAATCCAAAAAAGCTTGTGAACAAGGTTGGTTAATAAACTGATTTGAACTGCAAGCGGTCGACGGGTTAAGAACGGGTTCCGTTTTTAAACAGTTCTTAAGTTGAATTTGCACGTAACTTGGATCCTAGAATTCTTCTCACCTTCTCCACTTCCTTGAGGACCCTCTTGCACCCCTTTCCATCCGTCCAGTTATTTTATTTGATATACCGCCATTATTAACAAAAAAAAAAAGTCGAATCAAAGCTGTGGTAGAGGCACCAAGCACTAACTGAGTGAGGGACCGATGGAGATTGATTTGGGGGGACTCCAGCCAGGTCAGACCCGGAGCTGCCGTGAAGGGGTGTTACATGTGTTAATAAGATCTCCTTACACGCAGTGAGACCTTTTAGTTAATCCAGCCCTTAGAGGCTGATGCTTAAACCCACCACTGGTGTTAACATGCAGTTAACACTGGGTTTGCACATTATACAACACCAAATGTTTAGAGAGCATGAGCACCAGTGTTAATATATGTGCCAAAGATCCCACTGTTCCCTCCCCACCACCACATCCAACATTACTCCCTCTCGTCTCTCTCTTCCCCATGCATCTCTATCTCACTCCTCTCCCACCACCATGTCCAATAATTCTTTCTCCCTCCCTATGTCCAACAATTCTCTTTCATCTCCCCATGTGCACTATCTCTCTTTCCCCTTCACTCAGACACCCAATTCTCCCTTTCTGTTCCCTCCCCCACCTCAGCATCTCTTTCCCTTATTCCCTCCATTCTTCCATCCTATGCCTCATGCTCCCCTCCCTCCCTCCATTCTGTGTTCCAAGTTCATGCCCTCTCCCTCCTTCCTTCTATCCTTTGTCCGAAGTTTGTACTCCCTCCCGAGTCTCAACGCGCTCCTCTCTCTCCCTCCATTATGTGCCCCAAGTACATTCCTCCCTCCCACGTGTGTTTACCTTCTTATGGTCGGCTCCCTCCTCCTTCCAGACACTGTCGTTTCTCTGCACAAAGCCACGGGCAGAGTCTCCTATGCACGTCCTGCGGCTGAACCAGAAACCTTCCCTCTGATGTTGGAGCTTCCTAAGGCTTTGATTGGCCCAGGTGCTTAAGGATTATCAGCTCATTTTATCACTATTGTGTCTTGGGACAATGATTGCATTGCTTGTAGTTAACCTCTTGTTAAATTAAATATACCTTGTACTTGCAGTTGTTCAATTAAATCCACTTCCCTTACTGCCATTTTCTCAAGGCTTTCAAGATAGTATTGGTGGGGGGCAACATACCATAGAGAGAGAGCAGGATTAAACTATAGGACTAGTGGCACAGTATAATCTGTATAACAAATACAAAAACAGGTTTCAATGCACAACTGAAGAAAATAATTGTTATTAAGAGGAAAAGACCTCCGATTCCTGCACCACCGAAGAATATGAACTCAAAAGTGGTAAATAGCAGGGACAGGATTTCTATCATCGGTCAAAAACCTCTTTTAACTGATCGTAAACAAATTTAAATCCAGTGAATTATGCACTTTATCATTCTTCAAAAACGATCAGCTAGAACATTAATGCACTTATCTTTAATGCTGATAAGAGCCCGACGGGACCCATTTCGCTAAAATTTGACTTCGTCAGGGGACTTTTTTTTTTTTAAATGCGTTCAGATTAACTGCTACTGCATTTCAAAAATGGCGCAGTTAATCTGAATACATTTTTTAAAAAAAAGGAGTCCCCCAACGAAGTCAAATTTTGGCGAAACAGGTCCCGTCAGGCTCTTATCAGCATTAAAGATAAGTGCATTAATGTTCTAGCTGATCGTTTTTGAAGAATGATAAAGTGCATAATTCACTGGATTTAAATTTGTTTATGATCAGTTAAAAGAGGTTTTTGACCGATGATAGAAATCCTGTCCCTGCTATTTACCACTTTTGAGTTCATATTCTTCGGTGGTGCAGGAATCAGAGGTCTTTTCCTCTTAATAACAATTATTTTCTTCAGTTGTGCATTGAAACCTGTTTTTGTATTTGTTATATAATATTTGAGGTTTTTATTCATTCTAATATTTTACAGTATAATCTGTGCCATCAGTTCCTTGCTAAATCAGTAGCATTTAGCTGGAAACACTTTCTGCCCTTTTGTCCTGCACTTTCACGTTGCTTATCAAGTCAGCGTCCTTCACAGCCCTCGATTTGGCAGGAGCCATTGAGGTCAGTGGTTATGTAAATATTCACAAGGGCACTATGATTAAGATATATTATTCTTAGCTAAGCTCCATGGTTTCACAGTGTGTTCACCAGTGCAAAAAATCTTCCCACAGTTAATTCCAATCCTCTCAATGATGTCATTTTACAAACGTTAAGCTGAATGGAGAAGGAGGATCTTGGGGTGCAGCTGGATAAGTGCTACTCAAAAGTTCTAGTCAATGTCCAGCCTAGGCTAGAATGTACAGTAATAACATAGTAAATGGCAGCAGATACAGACTCGCATGGTCCATCCAGTCTGCCCAACAAGGCGGTGAAAGCTGTATCTGCCACTCTGCAAGTTTCACACCTCTATGCCCTATTTAAAGTGTGAAAGTCATTTACTTTTATCGTTGATTTCATCCACTTTCTATATAGGGATGTTCTTTGTTTATCCTGTGTTTTTAAATTCCATTACTGTTTTTGGGTCCACCAGGAGAGTATTCCAGGCATCCACCATCCTCTCTGTGAAAAAGTATTTCTTGATAGAAACATAATGGCAGATAAAGGCAAAATGGCCCATCAAGTCTGCTCATCTGCAGTAACCATTATCTTTCCTCTCTTTAAGAGATCCCACGTCCCTATCCCAGTCTGTCTGGAATTCAGACACAGTCTCTGTTTCCACCACCTCTTCCAGAAGACTGTTCCATGCATCTACCACCATTTCTGTAAAAAGGCATTTCCTTAGATTACTCCTGAGCCTATCACCTCTTAACTTCATCCTATGCCCTCTAATTGCTGAGCTTCCTTTTAATTGAAAGAGACTCGACTCATGTGCATTTACATCACATAGGTATTTAAACATCTCAATCATATCTCCCCTCTCCTCCAAAGTATACAGATTGAGATATTTAAGTATGTCCCTATACGCCTTATGACGAAGACCACGCACCATTTTAGTGGACCGACTTCATCCTTTTTATATCTTTTTGAAGGTGCAGACTCCAGAATTATACACAATATTGTATCAAATTCTTATATAGGGCATCAATACTTCTTTTTTCCTCACCCTTTGCATCCTAGCATCTTTCTAGCTTTCCCTGTCACCTTTTCAACCTGCTTAGCTACCTTAAGATCATCGCATACAATCACCCCCAAGTCCCACTCTTCCGTAGTACACATAAGTTCTTCACCCCCTAAACTATACCACTCCCTCAGGTTTTTACAGCCCAAATGCATGACCTTGAATTTCTTAGCATTCAATTTTAGCTGCCAAATTTCAGACCATTCTTCAAGCTTCGCCAGGTATGTTTTCATGTTATTCACAACATCCTGGGTGTCTATTGCAGATTTTGGTATCATCCGAAAAGAGGCAAATCTTACCCGACAGTCCTTCAGTAATATTGTTTATAAAAATGTTAAAAAGAACAGGCCCAAGAACAGAACCTTGAGGCACACCACTGGTAACATCCCTTTCCTCAGTGCGATCTCCATTGATCACTACCCTCTGTTATCTTCCATTCAACCAGTTCTTGAACTAGCCCATCACTGGTCAAATGCCACGGCAATTAAACCAAAGGAAAAAAAGTTGCGTTCCAAAGTTAGGTGTTGCTAGGCAACCGCAATTAGGGTACCTAGCGGTGCATAATGTACTACTACTACTATTATTTCTATAGCACTACCAGACGTACGCAGCGCTGTACAGAGTCACAAAGAAGACCGTCCCTGCTCGAAAGAGCTTACAATCTAAACAGACAAACAGGATGTCATGGATACTGGGTTGGAGGACAGTGGGGAATGGGGTTATGGATTGAAGGCTATATAAAAAAGGTTGAATTTCAGTCTGCTTTTTAAACAAGGGAAGGGAAGGAGCTTGGCGGACAAACTCAGGTAGTTTATTTCAGGCGTAGGGGGCAGCTAGATGAAAGGAACAAAGTCTAGAATTGGCAGTGAAAGAGAAGGGTACAGCTAAGAGCAGCTGATCTGAGGAACGGAGTTCTCTGGGAGGTGTATAAGGAGAGAGGAGAGATATTGAGGGGTAGCAGAACTTTTAGGTTAGTAATAGGAGCTATACTCTGTTCGTTCACGCACAGCCACGGTGCTTTACCAGTGTGATTGTTTCTACATTTCAAGTGTTTGAGTGCTTTTTGTTTGGCGCCTTTTGGAAGTTCAAGTGCCCTCTGCTGGATCATCTTAGACACCTCTGAAGCAGGCTTCCATTTTGAAGCCAAAACAAGGACCACATCAGGTCTGGAAGGAATCCGAAAGACAATTTGAATGTACCATATTTTAATTTATTTAATAAACTTACTTTTAGCCAAGGTTGACGTGTACAGCTCCTTCCCCTCTTTTCTTCTGTTTTAGAGATAGCTGCCATTTATAAAATCTGTCTCATTAAGCATTCATCAGTGCTTACTACAGCTTAGTAAAAGGAGCCCTAGCTCTCTAGGCTACATACTGTACCCAAATATAATTCACCTTGAGCTACTATTGAAAATGGTGTGAGCTAAGAACAAATATACTGGACTACTTAGAAGTTTTAAGTTCTATGAAATATTGAATTGATATGAATGTATTCCTTTCTATTTGGTTGGGGGTTTGGTTTTTTTTGCTCTTCCTTTTTAAGAGAGCTTTTTCCGCAAACTTTTCCTATTTCTGGACAAATATTGTTTGCTTGTATACATTTTGAAATTTCCAATAAAAATAACCCTCCCCCCCCCTTTTTACAAAACTGTGAAAGCAGTTATTATCACCAGCCATCATGCTGCTCTGACGCTCATAGAAACATAGAAATAGACGGCAGATAAGGGCCATGGCCCATCTAGTCTGCCCACCCCAATGACCCTCCCCTACCTTTCTCTGTGAATAGATCACACGTGTCTATCCCATGTGGCCTTAAAATCAGGCACGCTGCTGGCCTCAATAACCTGAAGTGGAAGACTATTCCAGCGATCAACCATTCAATGTGCCGGCCAGCGCTAAAAACCACTATTGCGGTTTTGTAAAAGAGGAGGAACATTAAAAAAATATATGCTAAGGGTGCCAATGAAGCCTGTCCACATTCAACATCATTATCACTCAACTAAAAATCACAATGATGAATAGAAAGCAAAAAAAAAACCCCAACTCTGACTTAAAAATTAGTCCTTATCACAAGTTTATATTGGACTTGAGTATTTATTGTGAGAAAATTTATAAAAATTATCCCTCCCCCTTTTTACGAAGCTGTATTAGGCTTTTTTATTGCTGCCCATGGCAGTATTAGCTCTGATGCTCATAGAATTCCTATGAGCGTCTGAGCTAATACAACTGCGACCAGTGATAAGCCTAAAGCAGCTTCGTAAAAGGGGGCCTACATATAGCCATAATATTACCTCCCCTTTTACAAAAGTGTAGGGTGCTTTTTAGCGCTGGCCACGGCAGGAATTCTATGAGCGTTGCAGTTACTGCCTTGGTTGGTGCTAAAACTAAGCACTTGTTGCAAAGACGTGTTAGCGGCTCTTCACGCGGCACGTGGCTGACCTGGAAGCTGCCTCGCCAACGTCAGAGCTGATGTCAGAGGGAAGGCTTGAGGGTCAGCAACATACAGCGTGTGAGAGCTGCTGCCTGTGTTCTTGCAATAGGTGCTGCTGAAGGCAGGAAGGAGCAGCTCAACTGGACGGCCCTGAAGGAAGCAAGTGCAGCGCTGGAGTGAGTAGGGGAGAGGGGACAAAGGGTGTGGGGGAAAGAATGTGTTGGGACATGGGAGGGGCATTATTTTGGGACAAAGGCTGGCAGGCGGGGGGGAAAAACTCAGGACACAGAGGGAAGGGAGGGGGCATGAACATGGGACACGGGAGGTAATAGAAAGGGGGAATTGTTCGGCATGAATATGTGAGTGAGAGGAAAAGAGATTGAGGTAGACATGTATGGGGAAGAGAAGGATGAGAGGGAGAAATGTTGGCTATGGTAGTGGAGAGAGAACAGAGGGACAGATTGAAGGGATTGCAAGGGGGAGGAATTTTGGACATAGTGTTGGAGGCAGAGATGTGGTGTGGTGCTGGAGAGGGGTGATAGGAGAAATGGATGGGGCTGGTGGGCAGTGGTGAAAAATGCTGCACATGATCCGGGTGATGAGAGAGGGAAAAATGTTGGATTGGCAGTAGAGGGGGTAGGATTCACCCTGGATCTCTCTCTTTTTCCCCACTCTCCTTGCAGCAAGGAAGGAAATGAGAGAAAGACAGATGTACAGTGAGAGAGAGATGTCAATAGGGGTGAAGAAAGAGGAAGAAAAGTTCATGGAGGGACAGAGAGAGATGTTGGTTGGGGAAGGGAATGAGATCTGGAAGAGAGGAAGCATGCAGGAGGCAGAAAAAAATAAATATTGGATGCACAGTCAGAAGGAAGTGCAACTAGAGCAGTGTCTCGCAAACTTTCCAGCCGGTAGCACACTAAATTCAGTGCCCCGGCCAGAAGATACCCGGAAATGCGCGGACGTTGACGTAGTGACTGAACATTCGCGGAGGCCCATCTGGCTTCAGTGGAGGGATCCGGGAGGTGCAGAGAGAGGAGGAGAGTCATCTGTGCCGGCTGACTTCCTACAGGATGTGCTTCTTGCTGCAAGAGGCATGTCCTATAGGCAGGCAGCCGGCGTGGATGACTCGCTGACTCGCCAGAGTGTCGAGGCACACCTGAAATCTTATGAGGCACACTGGTGTGCCGCAGCACACAGTTGCGATACACTGAACTAGAGATCCATGAAATCAGCAGACAGCAAAGGTAGGAAAATTGAATTTATCTTCAATTTAGTGATAAAAAATGTGTCCGTTTTGAGAATTTATATCTGCTGTCTATATTTTGCACTATGGCCCCCTTTTACTAAACCGCAATAGCAGTTTTTAGCACAGGGAGCCTATGAGCGTCAAGAGCAGCGTGGGGCATTCAGCGCAGCTCCATGCACTAAAAAACACTATCACGGTTTAGTAAAAAGGGAGGGGGTATATTTGTCTATTTTTCTATGGTTGTTACTGAGGTGACATTGCATAAAGTCATCTGCCTTGGCCTCTTTGAAAAAAAAAACCCAGAATATAAATGATAATTAACATTTTCTCTGCGTACAGTGTGCTTTGTGGTTTGTTTGTTTTTTTAAGTGTGCTTTGTGTTTGTTTGTTTTAATTTTATTGTTGGTAGATCATTTTGACTTGGTCATTTTAAAAGTAGCTCGCAAACCCAAAAAGTGTGGGCACCCTTGTGCTAAGGGATGGAGAAAAAGGGACAGTGAAATGTAGCCTGACTAGAGAGGGAGGGGGATTCTGGAAGTGGTGAGCCACATGGAAGAGGTCAAAAGTGGGGTGGCAACATGAGAGAGACAACAGTGAGTAACGGTAGAAATCGGTTATTAAAACTTGATATACCAACCGCCTTAGTTGCAGCACAATCCAAAGTGGTGTACAATAAAAACAAAATACAAATTTAAAAATAACAAATGGAACGCCAATGTAGCAATGGGGAGTAGATAGAAGGAAATAGGAGGCTGGGAAAGAACTGAGATGGGAAATGGGAGTGCTACAGAATGAGAGGAAGTGGAAAACTGATAGGTAGCTGAACATTTAAAAAGGAGAAGGATAAGAAAGAGGGTGAAATTTGAGTGGACAGAGGCCGAAAATAAAAAAGGGAGGAAAACTGAAAGGGAAAATTCAGTATGTTGGAGACAAGCATAGTGAGGGAATGGAGCAAGAGAGGAGAAAAAAATGGACAGCAGACACCAGAAAGAGAATTAGAAGAAGACAGACAAAAAGCAGAAAGAGAAACTGGGACCAAGATGATGGAAGGACAAGACGGAAGAAAAAAATATTTTATTTTTAATTTAAGTGGAATATGTTAGCTTTGCGATATGTGCATTGCAAATATATTTGTATTCTATTCAATAGCTTAGCCTCCAGTCTGGCAACCAGAAATATCCAAGCTTTGCAGCCAGTGGCAGTATCCTCAAGCTGCCACTGCTTTCATGCATGCATGTAAGCCAAGGGGGTGGAGGATCAGCAGCAGCAGCAGCTCTGAAATATTGTTGCAAGCTGTTGTCAAACTTTGCCTTTTGGTTGTAGGATTTATGGATTTTAATATAGAGTGCGGAAGAGTTTTTGGCTTTCTCAATTTGGCTGGAATAGTATTTAATTTTTCCTGATTTCTTTTTGATGTATAGAAGCTCAAATGTTCTTTGAATTTGTCCAGATTGGTAAGAGTTTTTCCACTTCTTCACCAATGCTCTAAGGGGCTCATAATCGAAAGTTAAAAACGTCCTAAGTCGGCACTTGGACGAACATTGTCAAAATACGTCCAAGTGCCGATAATAAAACCGGGTTTTGGACGTATTGATAAACGACCAAGGCCTTCACAGTGCCGCTGAACAACCAGAGCTAAACGGAGCATTTCAGGAGGAGTGTCGAGGGCAGGACGTGGGCTGGCTTAGACTTAGGGGTCCTTTTATCAAGCCGCGCTAGCTGGGTTAGCGCGTCGGACATTTCATCACGCGCTAACCCCCACGGCCGGCTAAACAACTAATGCCTGCTCAATGCAGGCGTTAGCGGCAGGCGGTTTAACGCGCATTAAACCCCTACTGCAGCTTGATAAAAGGACCCCTTAGTCGTACTGAATGCATAACCGAACGTTTTATAACACAGCATAGACAAAACTTGAACGTTGTGACTTAGACCATTTAAAACATGGTCTAAGTCACAAAAACCAACCAGATTGACCAGATAAGCACTGCAAACACATAGTACAGACCCCCCCCCCCACACTACCCTAGTGATCACCGACCCCCCCCCCTAAAAATCGTAATTGCAACTTTTAAATTCTGCTTCTAGAACATCAGCACCTGGCAGCCTGGCATAGGAAAGCCTAATCACGCTGCACAGAGGCGTCTTAAGTGATCTTGGGGGTGGGTTAGGGACCCATGCCCATAAGCCACTGTAATGACTGCATTGATGGTAAATCATGTGCACTCCTCTAAAAAACAAAACAAAACCCTTTTGTACTGCCCTGTAAGTGGCTCATGTAGCCATAAGGGCTATTGGGGTGGTAGATAGGTGGGTCTTGGAGATTCTGGAGGTGGTTTGGGGGGCTTAGCATTACCTATAAGGGAGCTGTAGTTACATGATTACGTGGCACTCTTTTTGTGAAGTTCACAGCAGTACCCTGTAAGGTAGCCCACTGTTTAGGTGCCGTGTGTGGGTGTCCTGTCCATCACTTTGCAGACCCCTCCCACGTCCAAAAGATCTGTTTCTAGGTGTTTTGGACTTGGACGAAAATGTGGTATAAAGATGGACAATTTAGCAATCTGGACGATTAGGTGGCTGGACATATAGATAGATGATTTTCAAAACCAAATATTTTTTTGACGTATTTTCCGAAAATGTGTCTTATGCTGTTTTTTTTTTTTACTTTGGACGACTTGCAACTTAGACGAAAATGGACTTAGATGTTCCTTTCGATTATGCCCCTCTAAGGATCTAAGTTGTTTTTTGATAAGTGAAAGTTCTGCTGCAAACCAGGGGTTAGAAAGTTTTTATGCTGAGATTGTTCTAGACTGAATCGGGGCTAGTTCATCTATTAGCAAATTTATAGAGACTTTCCATTGATATAGGTCAGGGGTGTCCAATGTCGGTCCTTGAGGGCTGCAATCCAGTCGGGTTTTCAGGATTTCCCCAATGAATATGCATGAGATCTATTTGCATGCACTGCTTTCATTGTATGCTAATAGATCTCATGCATATTCATTGGGGAAATCCTGAAAACCCGACTGGATTGCGGCCCTCGAGGACCGACATTGGACACCCCTGATATAGGTGATCCTCCAAGGAAGTGGTCTCTGGATCTGAGAACTCTAGTTTAAAGGATGAAGTAATAGATTCCATAGAGAGATTACTAAAGTCCCTAAATTTAATGACTTTGGGTGCTGAGTGAACCTTAGTATGAGAGATTGTATAGGCTACTAAAACAAGATAGTGATTTGACCATGGGACTGGAAAACAGGGAACTAAAGAATAGTTAGCAGTTGCAGAGTTAGGAATTAAAACCATATCTATTGTGTGTTCTGCTTGGTGTGTTGGAAATGTTAATAGTGGACATAAGTCAAGGTTGTTAATAAGGGAAATAATTTCTGATGTGTGGTTGTTGCTAAGATCATCAAAGTGAATGTTAGTCTGCAAGGATCAGGGGATTTGAAATAGAAGAACCAAAGTCGAAAAAGAGTGACTGTAATTGTGTAAGATTTTCACAATTGATTGGTGGAGGCAAATAGAGTAAAAGAACATCTAACATGTAGAGTAAATCACAGAGGTTTGTGCAACACAGAAGAGAGCAGGAAGAGAGGGAGAGACCTGGGAACAAGGTTGGCCAAGGACTAGGATTGAAGGTAGGGAGGTCAGGGGGGGGGGAAGGAAGGGTCAGGAATCAGAGGCTTCATCTAGTTTAATAGAGAGGCCTGGGATTTGGGATGGGGCAGGGATTAGTGCGAGGGTGAAAGCATGGGGGAGAGACTTGGAACAGGAGGGGGGGAGCAGGTTGGACATGATGGGGAGGGCTGTTCCCAGCTCCCTATTCCCATGATGGGGTCAAGGTAGGGACTGATGATGGAGTGGTTGAGGTGTGGTGTGCTGAATCAATAGATGTCAGCGCAGTGGGGTGGGGGATGGGGAGAGACCTGGGTCAGAGGCAAGTGGTAGGCCTTAGGTTGAAGGTAAGGATGTCAAGAGTTGGGAAAGGGTTAGGAGTCAGAGGCCTGGCCTAGGGTAAGAGATCTGGGAGGAGGAGGCCTGGTGTTCAAGGTAGAGAGGTCTGAGGTAGGAAAGGGTCAGGCGTCAGAAGCTTGGGTTAGGGAAACAGGGAGGACTGGGAGAGGCAGAGAATTAGCCTAGGGCAGGGGTGTCAAAGTCCCTCCTCGAGGGCCGGAATCCAGTCGGGTTTTCAGGATTTCCCCAATGAATATGCCTGAGATCTATTTGCATGCACTGCTTTTAATACATATTCATTGGGGAAATCCTGAAAACCCGACTGGATTGTGGCCCTTGAGGACTGACTTTGACACCTGTGGCCTAGGGGATGGGGAGAGGCAGAGACAAAGGACAGAGGCCAGGGTGAGGTCTGGGGTTGAAGGTAGGGAGGTCAGAGGTGGGGGTTAGAAGCCTGGGTTACGTACATAGGCCTGGGAAGGGCAGGGAATTAGCCTAGGGATTGGGGAAAGTCAAAGACAAAGGACAAAGATCAGGGTGAGGCCTAAGGATGAAGGTAGGAGGTTAGAGGTGGGGAAGGGGTCAGACGCCTAGATTAGGTACATAGGGAGGCTTGGGAGGAGACAGGGAATTAGCTTAGTGGTTGAGAGGCAGAGACCTGAGACTGAGGCCTGGGGTGGAAGGTAGGGAGGTCAGAGGTAGGGAAGGGTCAGGGGTCAGCAGCCTAGGTTAGGTACATGAGGCCTGGGAGAAGCATGGAAATTAGTCTAGGGGTGGGTCAGAAGTAGGGAAGGGATAGAATTGGGACTGAGGCCAGGGGGGACCTGGGGTTGAAGGTAAGGATGTCAGAGGTGGGGAAGGGTCAAGGGTCAGCAGCCTAGGTTAGGTACATGAGGCCTGGGAGAAGCAGGGAAATTAGGGGTTGTGGAAAGGGAATAGGGGACAGGCCAAGGGAGGCCTGGAGTGGAAGGTAGGGAGGTCAGAGGTAGGGAAGACTCCATTGTCCATAAATAATCCCTGAAAAATCCAATCTAGTTTCTAGATCAGGGCTGCCCAAGTCCGGTCCTCGAGATCTACTGGCAGGCCAGGTTTTCAGGTTATCCACAATGAACATGCACGAGAGAGATTTACATACCAAGAAGGCAGTGCAGGCAAATCTCTCTCATGCATATTCATTGTGGATATCCTGAAAACCTGGCCTGCCAGTAGATCTCAAGGACCGAACTTGGACAGCCCTGTTCTACATCCTTTCTGTTCATTTTTTTTTCTCTAGGTGGTTTGGTATTTTTGTTTCTATTTGAACTCTCTCTTCCCTGATTGCTAGCTCTATGTCTATATGGCTTAGTGTTCACATCACAATGCAGTGGATGTGTCATTGATTGCAAACCTTAACTGCTATCTTGTTAACTGGACATGAACTTTCTGATGAATTGTGGAAAAATGAAAGATTAAACTGAGGGGAAGTCCTGTTGGAGCATTTTGAAAGCCAACAACCACCTAACAAAACTTACTGTTAACAATGTGCACCCCTTCCCAAACCTGATTGCTACTATTTTGGAGTCTGCCATAATCCTTTAGCTCAGGGGTCTCAAAGTCCTTCCTCGAGGGCTGGAATCCAGTCTGGTTTTCAGGATTTCCCCAATGAATATGCATGAGAACTATTAGCTTACAATGAAAGCAGTGCATGCAACTAGATCTGATGCATATTAATTGGGGAAATCCTGAAAACCCGACTGGATTCTGGCCCTCGAGGAGGGACTTTGAGACCCCTGCTCTAGCTTGGCATCCTGCTTTTTCCCTTAAACTAAAGTGAAAAAACAAGATCTCGCTCCCCTTGCTTCTCTGCACCCCACACAGCCCATCTATGGCATCTTGCTTCTGCTCTACCAGTCTTGTTTTTCAACATGATTTGTATATATATATATATATATATATTGTATTGCACTTTCTGTTGGTATTAAAAACTAAATAAAGTTAAACAAACAAAAACATGATCCTAAAACTAGGACTTGTCAAAAATCTCAGTGCTAGAACTGGATAACTTGGCAGCTCTGGCTCAGCTTATTCAATCTTTAGAGTTAAGTTTTTATGTTCAAATGGACCTAGTACAGGAGCCCAGTTTCCAAAATGATTGGGGGTTCTGAACTCACACAAATTACCAAGTCAACATACAGGCTCCAGTTTAGGCTGTGGTTGCCAGTCAGGTTTTCAGGATAGTCCTAATGAATATGCATAAGAGAGATTTGGGGCAGGCGTGCCAATCTGTTGCATGCATATTCATTAGGGCTATCCTGAGAACCACTGGCCTAGAGGGGTGTTTGGCCTTGAGATTTGGAGATGATCCTCGTCTCTGACTGAGAGGCATCCCCTTGGTGTTATCTCCTCCCTCTCCCCCCCCCCAAAAAAAAAAAAAAAAGAGAGCGTTGGCAGCAGTTTCTCCTAGTTTGCCAGTGAACAAAAGAGGCGCGAAAGAGCAGCGACTGGGGGCCTTTGCTCGCCGCTCCCTCCTTCGGCCCCCCGCGGCCTGTCTTCGTCCACCACATGGCTCGCGTTCGCGCCCAAACCAACTGCCCCATGGCGGCGGCTCCTGAGCGCCGAACCGGCCGGCTCCAGTGGGGAAAAGAAGGCCCCGGGAACGTAGTTAAAAGCCACCAGACCACGAAGGGTTTACGTTCAATAGCAAGCAGGTGAGAAAAAGGGAGAATTGAAGGCCACAGTACTTCTCTTTCACTGGCTTTGTACCGCTAAATTAATAATATCGATAAACTTATTCTCAGTGGCATAACTAGGGTATGTGGCACCCGGGGCCCATCATTTTTTCACACCCACCCTCCATGTAAAAAAATTTTTTTTTTTTGTAATAACCATGAAACAGTATAAATGGTCAGAATAGAAACAGGGAGTGAAAATTTTCTTTTATTGAACCTCATATATGTAACCATTATTCCAAACATACCATAACATAACATAAATTATGTCTGAATTGTCATGACATCAGAAGTACATATGGAGTAGTTGCAGGTGATGCTTGGGACAGTTCTGATTGTGTTAGTTCGGTTTTATGTGTTTTTTGAATAGAAGGGTTTTTATTTCTTTTTTGAAGGTTTTGTAGTCTGTGGTCGAGGTCAATAGGTTGTAGAGTTGGGGGTCAAGTGTTAAGAGGTTGTCGAACAGTTTTTTTTCTTTTGACGTTTTTGGTTGGAGGGTGTGTGAATGGTGCGTGAGTTCTCCTATGTCTGGTTGAGGTGGATTGAATTTAGCTGAAGAAATTAGTTACCCCCCATTCCACACACATTAATTCTCTTCCATTTTTGTTCCCATTATAAAAAACACTGATAAGTTCCCAGAAAAAAAAATACATTAAAATAAGAAGTGAAAACAAAGGCCCCTACAGATGAGAACATAACATAAGAATAGCCTAACTGGGTCAGACCAATGGTCCATCATGCCCAGTAGCCCATTCTCATGGTAGCCAATCCAGGACACTAATACCTGGTCAAAACCCAAAGAGTAGCAACATTCCATGCTACCGATCCAGGGCAAGCAGACACTTCCCCCATGTCTTAATAACAGATTATGGACTTTTCCTCTAGGAATTTGTCCAAATCTTTCTTAAAACCAGCTACACTATCTGCTTTTACCATAACTTCTGGCCACTTCATTTTTAAGTTTAGATCTTTCCTTTCAAACAGAGACCTTGCTAGATGTCAAATACAGCACAAGGTAACTTCACATGGACTTAGCTGTGCAGGAAATGTGAATCTCCTCATACACCCACCATATAGTGCAAAAATGTGCAAAGGTCTGTTTTTTTCTTTCGATCACTACATAGCCTAATGCCACACAAGCAGCGCTGTTACAAACATATTCTGTAGGTCAATGCTAAGGATAACAAAGTTTCCTTCCTTGGACCAGAAGGAGATACTGATAAACCACTGGAAGAGATCCCAACACAACACCCAAAGACCCACTCAGTGTGTGAACCAGTTGAGTGGAGTGGACTAACTGGGGGGTGGAAATGGGCCCGGAGTTTGCTCAGGAGAATTTCCCAGACCACCTCTTCCTCTCAACACATTGACACGCTGCCACCACCACCACTAGGAACACCTCACTGGGTAGGCCAGCAATGCTTATAAACTTTATAAAACACATTATTATATTTTTTTATAAAGCACATATTTTAACTGAACTCTCTGACATTCTCAGCCTTTCCATTCACAAAAACAGAAGGAAGAAAAGTTCCCATTTCCCACTGTCTCATGTCCCCGGCCTATACAATATTTTTCTTCTGCAGACCCTTCAAAAGTCTGACCAAATCCTCGTTTCACTTGCATTATAAAGTACTGAGGATGCCATCTCTCCCCAATCCCAGGTCCTAAGGTCTGAGACAGTAGCGCAAACTGCCCGATTCAGGAAGAAAAATTTTGATTCAGCCTATTAATTGGTTTTTCGATTCGATTTTTCTGCCCAGTTGGGTGATTTTTTTCAAAAATCCTGGTGGGTTTTATAGCTTTTTCACCCCTTTGGCTTCTCCTAACCACACTGGCGCTGTGGTGTAAATAAAATAAAGAAACAAAAAGGACTTTTCCTCTCTCTGTTAAATCCTAGCTCACGTTTGTTGTCTAACACCAGCTCTGGCAGGATACACATTTCAAATCTGACATATTGTAATCACAAAATAGAAAATAAAATTAATTTTTCTACCTTTTGTTGTCTGGTTATTTTTCAAATCTTGTTGGTCCCAGGCTCTGGTTGTCTTCTGATAACTTGCTTGCCTGGGTCTCCTTCTTGCTTCATGCTAACCATCCATCTGCTATCTCTGTCCTCCCTTTCCATTTCCCTTCCCTCCCCAGGAAGTCTGGTATCTTTCCTTTTTTTTTCATCTCCCTCCACAGATCCACCTTTTCTTAACTACCCTTTCATCCGGCATCTCTCCCTCCTTCCCCACCACCCCAGGGCCCACCATCTCTCCCTTTCTTTTCCCAATTACCCTCCTATCCAGTATCTCTAGCCCTCCTCCAAACCATCCCTTGTGTCCAATTTATCTCCCTTTCTGTTCCTTCCCTCCCTAAATCCCATGGTCCATCATCTCTCTCCCTCTCCTCTATTTTCAGACCCATTATTTCTTCCCCCCCAAAGTCTGGCATATGCACATCTCTTTGAACACCCCCTTCCCTCTGTGTACTTCTACACCAGGGTCCCCCCCCAAAGGCCTGTCCCCCCCCCCTTGAAGGCCTGTCCCCCCCCCCTTGTAGGCCTGTCCCCCCCTTGAAGGCCTGCCTGCCTGTCCCCCCTGAAAGCCTGTCTCCCCCATGAAGGCATGTCCCCCCCCTTTAAAGCCTGCACCCCCCCCCGAAGGCTGCACCCCCCCAGAAGGCCTGCACCCCCTTGAAGGCCTGTCCCCCCCTTGAAGGCTTATCCCACCCCCTGTCCCCCCCTTGAAGGCCTGCCTGTCCCCCCCCTTGAAGGCCTGCCTGTCCCCCCCCTTGAAGGCCTGCCTGTCCCCCCCCTGAAAGCCTGTCTCCCCCCATGAAGGCTTGTCCCCCCTCTTTAAGGCCTGCATCTCCCCCTGAAGGCTTGTCCCTCCCCTTGAAGGCCTGCACCCCCCAAAGGCTGCACCCCCCCAGAAGGCCTGCACCCCCCCGAAGGCCTGTCCCCCCCTGAAAGCCTATCTCCCCCCATGAAGGCATGTCCTCTCCCTTTAAGGCCTGCACCCCCCCCGAAGGCTGCACCCCCCCAGAAGGTCTGCACCCCCCCGAAGGCCTGCACCTCCTTGAAGGCCTGTCCCCCCCCTTGAAGGCCTGTCCCACCCCCTGTCCCCCCTTGAAGGCCTGCCTGCCTGTCCCCCCCTTGAAGGCCTGCCTGCCTGTCCCCCCCCCTCAAAAGCCTGTCTCCCCCCATGAAGGCTTGTTCCCCCCCCTTTAAGGCCTGCATCTCCCCCTGAAAGCCTGCCTGCCCGCCCCAACCCGAAGGACCACTCGCCCCCCTCCCATCCCCCATCCAGACGTCTGGTTCTTCCTCTCTGGCCTCCCCGCACCATTAAGAGTGGAGGGGGCGGGACCGCGGCGGAGGACAGCATGAAGCAGCGCAAGATCGCTGACATCACGATCTTGCTGCAGGCTGCTTCGGTACTCTTAATGGTGCGGGGAGGCCAGAGAGGAAGAACCAGATGTCGGGGGGGGGGGAACGGACGCTGGAGCACCCCCTCAGGGCTTGCACCCGGGGCGGACCGCCCCTCCCGCCCCCCCCCCCCCCTTGGTACGCCACTGCTTATTCTATAAAACAAAAAGAAGAAAGGTGTCCGTTTTGACAATTTATATCTGCTGTGTATATTGTGTGTACAAGGGCTGTTTAAAAAGTGTTCAGATACAACAATCTTATACGAATCTCCTTCAAAGTAGTCCCCTTGGGCTGCCACACACTTCTTCCAAAGGTTCTGCCACTGTCCGAAGCAGCGCTGGAACGCTCACAACTGGTCCATCACATTCTGCATGATGTCTTCTCTTGACTGAAATTCTGCTCCCTTTCAGGGGCATTTTTAGCTTGGGGAAAACCAGAAGTCACACAGAGCCATGTCTGGAGAGTAGGGAGCCTGAGGAATCACAGGTGTGTGTGGTGTTTGGCCAGAAAACTCTTTATCAAATCTGAAGAATGGGCAGGTGCATTATCGTGATGGAGCTGCCAATTGCCTGCTGCCCACAGGTCCAGCTATTTTCGTCTCACAGCATTACGAAGGCAATGCACAACCTCTTGGTAGTATCCCTTGGTGATGGCTATGCCGTGTGGTGCGTACTCATGATGAACCATGCCACTAGAGTTAAAGAAGATGGTCAGCATGACTTTGACATTGCTGTGGACCTGCCTTGCATTTTTTGTTCTTGGGGATATTGAATGCTTCCATTGCGATGACATCAACTTGGTTTCTGGGTCGTACCCATAAACCCAGGACTCATCGCCAGTGATCACTGTGCTGAGGAAGTTGGGATCACTGTTCACAGTCTCCAGCATGTTCTGTGCGATCTGCAAATGGAGTTAAGAACATAAGAATTGCTGCTGCTGGGTCAGACCAGTGGTTCATCGTGCCCAGCAGTCCGCTCATGCAGCAACCCTCTGGTCATAGATTAGCGCCCTGAGACTAACTCTACCTGCGTACATTCTGGTTCAGCAGGAACTTGTCTAATTTTGTCTTGAATCCCTGGAGGGTGTTTTCCCCTATGACAGACTCCGGAAGAGCGTTCCAGTTTTCTATCACTCTGGGTGAAGAAGAACTTCCTTACATTCATATGGAATCTATCCCCTTTCAATTTTAGAGAGTGTCCTCTTGTTCTCCCTACCTTGGAGAGGGTGAACAACCTGTTCTTATCTACTAAGTCTTTCAATCATGTCCCCTCTCAGTCTCCTCTGTTTAAGAGAGAAAAGTCCCAGTTTCTCTAATCTCTTACTTTACGGCATCTCCTCCAGCCCCTTAACCATTTTAGTCGCTCTTCTCTGGACCCTTTCGAGTAGTACTGTGTCCTTCATGTATGGCGACCAGTGCTGGACACAGTACTCCAGGTGAGGGCGCAACATAGCCCGGTTCAGGGGCATGATAACCTTCTCCAATCTGTTCATTGCTTCACACTTCACTGATGTGCAGCCATCTCTGAAGCAGTTGTACCACTCCTTTATCTGCGTGGTACCCATTGCTTCGTCCCCAAAGGCCTGTTGAATCTTGTGGATCGTTTCCACTTGGGAATCGGCAAGCTTTACACAAAATTTAATGCTGTAGCATTCAACTTGTTCTGTCATTTTGTAAAAATTGGGAATCGGATGGCGCTCACACTTCCTCACTCATCAGCGGTCTGCCGGCGACTGACAGCTTCTGTAGGTGGGAAAAAATTCAAGCATGCGCATTAGGGTCGCCTGCATACGTGCACCAAACCATGCCTCCCTAGCTTTATTTGTTTACGCAAGAAATATTAAGGTCTGATACTTTTTGAATAGCCCTCATATGTGAAATATGAATGTATTGGATTGGAACCAGTTTCTTCATCAACAGACAATACATAGTTTTCATAAGTATTATAGACTGTTCAAAGCCCCTGGGATGACCAACAATTAAAAAACAAAAACACTGATCCTCAGTATTATGAATACTTTTCTCAGAGCTTGGAATTTGCACTGGATTTGAGGTGTACACATCATTTTTCAGTGTTACAATGACAAAACTGCGAAGTGACTGGTACCAAAATCATCTAGACCAGGGTTGTCCAACGTCAATCCTCGAGGACCGCAATCCAGTCAGGTTTTCAGGATTTTCCCAGTGAGTTTGCATGAGATCTTATGCATGCACTGCTTTCACTAGATACAAAAAGATCTCAATGTTCATTTTTGAGTGCCAAGGTTGGACACCCCTGATCTAGACACTTTCTACCTTGATTACAGTTTCATGTAATCATTCCTCAAAGCTTTTCACCTACAACCAGTGCCAAGCAACAAGTCACTTATAATTACTTGACAAGGTACCTAATCAACAAACTATATATTTTTCAATTTCGGTTTGTGTGTTAAAGGCAATACTATCATTGCTATTTACATGGAAAGATGAGGCTTACACGGGACTACTGTTTTCACATACCCTTGGAATTGTTCCAGAAGGTAGCTCCTAAATTTAGAAGGCAGGAGAGGGGAGCTACGATAGAGACGTTTAAATACCTCAGTGGCATAAATGCAAATGAGTTAAGCCTCTTTCAAGTAAAAGGAAGCTCTGGAATGAGGAGGCATAGGGTGAAATTAAAGAATATTTATTTTAATAGATGTGTACAATACACTCCCACTGGAGATGAGGACTGTATATACTGTAAATTTGAGAAAGCATAGAACAAGCACAGAGGATCTCTATTAGTTGGTATGGATGGGCAAACTGGATCGGTCATATTCTGTGTAAGTCTTTAGTACAGTTAGTTTGTATGTACAGATATTTTGATTATCCTAGAAACACGATGCAGATAAAAGGCCAAATGGCCCATCCAGACTGCTCATCTACTGTTCTCCTCCTCTCCCTAAGATAGGGGATGGGGAACGAGGGCCGCAATCCCGTCAGGTTTTCAGGATTTCCCCAATAAATATGCATGAGATCTATTTGCATTCAATGGAGGCAGTGCCCTTGCCTTAAGAGGTACCTGTCTCACGTTTTCTTGAATTCAGACACAGTCTTTGTCTTTATTACCTCTCCCAGAAGAATATTCCACACATCTACCACCCTTTCTGTAAAAATGTGTTTCCTTCGATTACTCCTGAGCCTATCACCTCTTAACTTCATCCTATGCCCTCTCATTCCAGAGCTTCCTTTCAAATGAAATACTGGATTCATGCACATTTACACCATGTAGGTATTTAAATGTCTCTATCCAAGCTCCCCTGTCCCGCATTTCCTCCAAAGCATACAGATTGAGATCTTTAAGTCTGTCTCCATTCGTCTTATGAAGACCACCAACCATTTTAGTAGCCGTCCTCTGGAGCGACTCCATCCTGTTCATATCTTTTGAGTTGCGGTCTCCTAGTTAATTGTGAACAATATTCTAAATGAGGTCTCACCAGAGTCTTCTAAAGGGGTATAAATACTTCCTTTTTCCTACTAGCCATTCTTCTCCCTACTCACCTGAGCATCCTACTAGTTTTCGCTGTCACCTTTTCACCTGTTTGGCCACTTTAAGATCATCACCTACTATCACACCCAAGTCCTGCTCCTCTTTTGTGCACAGAAGTTCTTCATCCCCTAAACTGTACCGTTCGCTTGTATTTTTGCAGCCCAAATGCATGACCTTGTATTTATTAGCATATATTTTGTAGTGATTATCTTGCTGTGCTCTGTGTTAGTTTAGGATTAAATATTAGTTTTAATTTTCAATACTTATGCTTTATAGATGATATATCTCAGTGTATCTCAAACTGTTTGTCTCCTCAGATTCCAAGTGTGCCGCGGCACACTGAGGAGGAAGGCAGGTACCTGCCAGCTGACTTCCCTACGTGGTACAGCACCAGCGCTGCCTGATTCGCTGAAGGCTTCATGTTCCCCCTTCTCTCTAGCATCCTTTGGCTTCCCCCCTGGCTTCCCCCCTGGCCTCCCGGTCTCACCTTTAAAGCTAATTACAGCAGCCTGCAGAGGATCACCGGTAGGTAAAATGATTTTATTTTCAATATAGTGATTGAAATGTGTCAGTTTTGAGAATTATATCTGCTGTGTATATTGTGTGTATATGAAAAATGAATGGAAAAATTGTATTACAATTAGTTGCATTACAATTAGTAAAGGAGATGGGATCTGGGGGCAGAGCTTGGGTGGGCCTAGGGAGGTCTGTGGTTGGGGTACTCAGTTTATTTGTTAGACTTAGGGGATACTTAGCTTGAAGTAGTTGAGAAACACTGCTGTAGGCAATCAGCTGATGCCAGTGCCTCTCCTTCTCTCCTGTCCTCTTCCCTGCTGGCACCCCCCTACTGGCGTCTCAGGGCCCATCTGGAGTGCCTCTGCGCAGGCGTGGATGTCATTGTGATGATGTCATGCATGCACGTGATGTCATCACGGCAATGTCTGCACACTTCTGGGTGCCTCAGGCCGTGGCCACTACCTTTAGTGTGCCCCAGCTTGAGAAAGTTTGAGAGACACTGCCTTAGAGAAAGGAAAATGAAGGAATTTATTTATTTATAATGTCTTATATATGGGAAGGTGGTTATCCTGTAGCATTCTCTGGTGGTCATTACTCTGTTCAGATATTTTGCCTTGTCTTGAAAGACCTAGACAATAAAACATTATTTTTGCATTCAAGCCATTTTGACTCAAGTTGTGCTCTGTCCTGTGTTCTGGGTGTCATCCTTGTTCAGTGCTGTGGGTTTATTTTGAGCCAAGCACCCCCGTTTAGGGCTATCCCATATTGGAAGCACGCCTTGGAAAAGTTTATGCTGCCTAGCTGGGTGGACCGCAACAGTTCAGCGTACCCCGGCTAGTGACAATCTACACATCTTCCTTATTTCCTCATTTGGTATTGTTCCAATACTTTGGTCTTTTTTCTATTCCTGTGGATATCTCGCTCTCCCTCCAGAGTGTTACTGTTTTTCTACCTATTATACTGTTATGGAGTATACCTGAGAGCACATCTGAACCATTGCTCAGTGGTCATATGTAGTGAACTGTAGATCGACCCTGGTTCAACTTCTACTTTGGCTCTATTACTGGTCACAAGTCCCTACCCCACTGATAACTTCTGTTTATCTATTTGTCAGTTTCGTTCCCCACTTTCCATTCTTCTCTGGCTCACGGGAAACAACAGAGCCCCCTTCCTGGCTAAGGCTGGGAGCATATAAACTCTCCACCAGCTGCACAATTTGAAATGCCCTGCTGGTGACTACGGTATGCTGAAATTCATGGGATTTACAATCAAACCCTATCTCAGTTTTCTGTCATCGTTACCGTTCACATCCCGTGAGGTTGTTTTTGTAGCTTTCTGCGATCGCCACTTCTTCTAGCAAGTTACATTTCACTTATTTCTTTTGTTTGGGTGGTGGTGTCTGCAGTAATAATAATAATAACAGCTTATATACCACAATACTGTGAAGTTTTATGCGGTTTACAGAAGATTAAGCAAAGGTAACAAATTGATTGACTTTAAGAGGGGAGGAAGAAAGAGAATTAATAGGACAGGAAATTCATTGTTGAGGAGAGAGTGATCAATAGGATAAGTTAATCACTATAGAGGGGAGAGAAAAGAGAAGATCAGTTGTCTAGATGCTTTATGAACAAGTGTGTTTTTAGACGTTTCCTAAATTCCTCATAAGTAGTAGGCAAAAGCAATTGTTCTAGGTCTTTACCCCATGATGCTGCTTGGTGTGAGAGAAGGTGTTCTTGGTGTTTTTTCAGTTTACAACCTCTCACTGGGGGGGAAACGAAATTGGAATGTGAGCTTCTCTTGGGTCTGTTGGCTGAGAAGAAGAAAAGGTCAGTTATGTATTTAGGGGCAAGTCCACGTAGTGCTTTGAAGCAGAAGCAGGCAAATTTAAACTTTACGCATGCCTCCATTGGCAGCCAATGCAGCTACCGATAGTAGGGTGTCACGTGGTCAAATTTCTTTAGCCCAAAGATCAGTCTCACTGCTGCATTTTGTATCAATTGTAAACGTTGCATATTCTTTTGGGAAATTGCTAAATAGGCGCTGTTACAGTAGTCATGTAGACTTAGTACGAGGGATTGGACTAGGGTTCTGAATGCCGATGTATCGAAATAAGCTTTAATGGATCTGAGCTTCCAGAGAGTAAAGAATCCCTTTCTGATTAAGGAGTCTACCTGGTCTTTCATGGTTAGGCATTGATCCAAAGTTACTCCTAGTATCTTTATGGTGGGCTGGATAGGGTAACTAAGTTTATTGATACATAGTGGTGATTTGGTGTCAAGCGGATGTGGCGAAGCAACAAAGAAAGTTGTCTTTTCTGAATTAAGTTTGAGCCTAAAGTTGGTCATCCAGTGCTCCATCATGTTTATGGCTTCTGAAGCTTTGGGAATAGTTTCAGAGACAGAATTAGCGAATGGGATAATAATCGTAACGTCATCTGCATAACTAAATAGTTTTATCCCCAGCTGGGTTAGCTGCTTGCCCAGTGAGGACACATAGACGTTAAAGAGCAATGGAGATAGTGGAGACCCTTGTGGCACACTGGATGGATTGCTCCAGATGTCTGAAAGCTCATAATTAAAACGTACCTGATAAGTGCGGGAACTAAGGAAACCACAGAACCAGTTCAGCACGGGGCGGTGAATGGCCTTGTCCCCATAGCCATGGTGAACACAGATTTTTCCCCACTGTTTTTGCGGGTTACCTGCGGGTAACAGCCACCATGTCAGCATTCTCTAGTCTGCAGTAGTTGCTATAAACTCTTTCTTCAGGGTTCCAAAGCCTTCTTTGCATTTATTTGTGTGGTAGTATTGTTTTCATTCCACACGATAGTATGCCTTTCTTCCACTCATAGTTCCACCACATGTTTTGGCTGGTAATAATGTTTCCAGCAGTATGTTCTTTCTATTGTTTCTCTGGCTTGTATTGCTACAATGCACAAATAATGCCTCATAATGAGCCTACAATTTTTTTCCGCTGGGCCAGCCCTTCTATCTTTTTTTTTCAGTTTTCTTCTTAATCACATAATTATCTGTGCAACAGTACTTTTTCCTTCTGATTGCATGGTTATTCTATTGGTTTGTGGATACCTTCTTTTTGTAGCCCTGACTACCTCTCTTGCTTCTCAATAAAGACCTCTTTTCATTTCTATTAAGTCAGCCTCACCTCTACGATGTCCCATCACCTTCAGTTGATATCTCTTGGTTCAGGGGTACACTCTAATAATTTGGTAGCAAGCATCCAAGCTCAAGTTGCACGAGTTTGCTTCTAACAGGTTTGCCTTTAGTGTCTAGTTTTTTTTTCTTTTCTCATCTAAAAGAAAAAATGGGAACAGAATGGAACTGTCCTCCAATCATGCTACAGTTTACTTCCATTGGTACACGTGTGGGGTTTTTTTTTTTTTTTTTTCTTACTGTACTTCTCTACTATTCACAACCAGATTCATGGTAGCTCTTCTTTACATCATTCCTTTCTTTAATTAGGAAGAGGTCCTATATCTCTTATTTGATCTTCAACTTTTTGAGCTCACAACTCTCCTTTTCAGTAGAAGATGAGGTGGGTTCTGCATATACCTTGCTTTGTTTTCCTTCCCTATGGGGATATCCAACATTTCCATTCTCCATTCACCATGTCTTTACAAACTTATTTGCTGGTTTCCCTTTCTTACAGCATATTTCTTGAGAAGTACTACTTCTCCTTTGCTGTCCTTGCACTGG